>NW_027132817.1:0-2459679 GCF_026122565.2 Emydura macquarii macquarii | reverse complement strand
ACTGGTCATATTATAATAAAATATCTAACCTGCATTTACAGAATGTGCATTTTAGTGGGCAAAGAAAAACCCAAGTCGTTAATAATATAAGCTGGGTCAAGTTATTACACACACAAAAACCTGCATTAAGGATCATTATTTCGTAACATTTCACTGCTTGACTTTGCAAACTTAATAATGTCCTTTAACCATAGGAATCACACACAAAAAGAAAATTAAAAATAAAGAACTGCAAAACCAAATTCCATTGCGTAGCTTCATACTGACACGCACATGGGCCATCAGGAAGTTTAAAACTTTAAAATCCATTGCACTGACTTCTGCCACATAAATGAACAAAGTAACAGATAGCTGTAATAGGTTTTCATTCTCCATGTGGACCAGCCCTTAGAGGGGGATGACATACATGATATTCGCTGACAAGCAGAGGAGAAACTCGGGAATCTGGAATTCCATTCCAGGCTCTGGAGGGAAATGTGTTCCAGTGGGCACAGACTCTTCTACCTGTTTTCCTCATGCTTGACCCCTTCTGTCCAGTTCCCTCCAAGTTGTTCCTGTCCCAGTCATGTCTCTTCCCACCTCTGACTCCTTGTCTGTCCCATTCTCCTAGCCAATCCCAGTCTCTACTCCTCTGGCTTCTCATCCCAGGCCCAGTCTCCTGCCCATCTCTCCTCGTTTTGCCATATGGACTCCTCATCACAGTCTCCTTGTCAAGCCACACCCAGTCACCATCACCATCCAGATCTTTTTGTTCCCCTCCCTCTCTCCTTGCCCAGCCAGTCCTAGTTCACCTATCCTGGATCCCCATCTGATCTGTTTCTGCCCTGACCCACTGCCAGTCTCTAGTCATCTCCACACGTAAGTTTCTTGTCCCCACCGGCCTCCAGTCCCAGTCTCCCTCCATAAGATCTTCATCCAGTTTCAGTGTCCTCCATCCCCAGGTCTCCCTCCACACTATAGCTCCTCATCAGACCTGTCTTGCCTGCGACACACCCCATTGGTTCCTAGTTCTAGTCC
Organism: Emydura macquarii macquarii; assembly: GCF_026122565.2. Taxonomy (NCBI): domain Eukaryota; kingdom Metazoa; phylum Chordata; order Testudines; family Chelidae; genus Emydura; species Emydura macquarii. The sequence goes on along the minus strand of NW_027132817.1, from coordinate 2,458,662 downwards.
TCTAGCCCTGACAGTCCCAGATCTCCCCTGGTTCCTCGTCTGATCAAAGTCTCCCAATCCCCTTATTTCCCTCCCTAGCTCTCAATATTAGTCTTCTCTTCCCCAGAGGCTTCTTGTCTCATTTATTACTTTCTATCCCCAGATCCAGCTCTTGTCCCCTCTGCATTTGATTCAGGTGACTTCCTCCTCCATGCTGCATGGGCCCAGCAGGTGAGTCTCCTGCTCTTAATTCAGGTACCAGAACATGGACCCAGCATGAACTGGAGCAGACAGGAAATGCTGCTATTGAAGGGAAAGTTCTGCTCATCCCCCTTTGTTTGCCCTGAGCGTGCTCCAGCTCAGTGCTACTCTCTGGGGATTTTAGCTTTGGCCTGCTATCAACTGAGCATGTGCAATGGCTTATAAATTGGCTAAATTTGGATGGATTTTCAGAAATAGCAAAAAGCACATTCCAGACACAAAGGCCATCCCTTGTTACATTTCAAGTCTCTGCTCCAAAGCATGGGGGCGCTACAGCATTTTAAAAACAAGGTTACTTACCAGTAACTGCTGTTCTTCGAGATGTGTTGCTCATGTCCATTCCATTATAGATGTGCATGGCTACCGGAATATTTTCCCCCTTAGCAGATCCCGTAGGGCCGGCTCTGGTGACCCCTGGAATCCCGCACACATGCCACGGTATATGAGGCCCCCTCAGTCCCTTCTTTCCACCAACTCCAGCAGTGGGGACTGGGGGTGAGTTGTGGAATGGACATGAGTAACACATCTCGAAGAACAGCAGTTACTGGTAAGTAACCTTGTTTTCTTCTTTGAGTGATTGCTCATGTCCATTCCATTATAGGTGACTAACAAGCAGTACCTTGGAGGTGGGCCGGAGTTAGCGGTGAGCTGCCTGCAGCCCAGGACTGCTGAAACCCACTCCTTCCCGCACCCTGGATAGAGGCGTGGTGGGACGTAAAGGTACGTACCGCCAGCCTGGCAGCTGCTTTGCAGATGCCATGCCCTAGCACTTCTGCTAGGAAGGCTGTAGATGGAGCTTGAACTCTGCTGGGAGAGTTGTGGCATCTGGAAGCGGCACCTTCACCTGCTCGTGGCCAACGCGATGCAGGAATTTATTCGCAAGGAAATTGCTCTGGTCGGCAACCAGTGAACCTTTTATCCAGTCGGATGGTGCAAGGAAGAGCTGCGTCTTTCATCTGGTGTAGAAGCCAGGGCCCCATTCGCGTTTTAGTGAGTGCTGCCTTTCTCTCTCCTCCGAGCCGCGTGGTTCGGGGAAACCTGGGTAGATATATGATTGGTCCAATGAACTGGGCAACCACCTTGGGCTGGAAGGCCCTGTGCGGTCCCATCTGAACCTTATCTTACAGACTATAGTATAAGGGAGGAGCTTTGAGGTCAGAGCTCTGATCCTGGAGACCTTCCTTGCCGAGGTAATATACCCCCCAGGAAGACCACCTTCCCAGAAGGCCCGAGTAGAGGGCATGACGCCGTAGGTTTCAGAGGCGGGGGAGGGGGACCATGGGCCGGGAAGGACCAGGTCAAGATCCCAGGGGGGCACTGGGTCATGGGCCTACAGGTAGAGCCTCCCACCCCCTTTCCAGACCGAACTGCCATCTGACGAGAGGACCGCGATCCCCCTTCCAGCAGTTGATGGAAGGCTGATATGGCTGCTAGCTGCGGCAAACATTTCCCAGATCGCCTATACTGGCAAAAGGCCAGGCAGAGTGTCTCGGGACTGCTCCCGGCAGGCCACAGCCACTTCCACTTAGCCCGGTACATGACCTGCATGGAGGGCTTCCTGCTACCCATCGGTACTCGCTGGGCTTGTTATGAGCGGTTCACTCATCACCTCTCGGCCACCAATCTATGACCACATGAGGTGCTGAGGGTCCAGATCTGGGCACCACAGGTGACCGTGATCCCTGGAGCTGGGATCACGCTGGCTCAGAGGCTCCCAAGGCAGCAATCGAGAAAACCAGCAGCATGCTGAACCCGTGCTGGCATGGCATGGAACAATCGAGATGGCATCTGTTTAGCCCCTCCTCGCTTTCAGCAGGGCTGTATGCAGGAGGGGGAAGGCAGGAAAGTGAATATGAAGGCCTCTGACCGCTGCAGACGAATGGCATTGGCAAGCATCTCTGCCCCTTGACCAAGGAGAGGGCAGCACTGCAGACCCTGTGCTTCAGTCCAATACCGATGGATTCCCTTTGAGGGAAACCCCCTCCAGACGATCGTAAACGCCCTTAGTTAGCGCAGTGACCCCTTGTGGTGAGGAAGAGCGACACTTTGATGCGGTCCACCTTGCCGTTCCTCACCCCCAGGAGGTGATCACCGCCGGGTCCTAAGGACCGATAGGTTCCCTTTACAAGGCTGACGAGTCGGCTCCCGTGAGGGACTCTGTCCCACAGCACGGCTAGGGCAAGAAGGTCTGGTTCGGGAAGCAGCCGGTCACACCGATGCATTCCGTAGGCTGTACCTGCATTAACGTGAACTTGTGTGTTTACCAGCAGGATCTGCCAGCCGCAAGGGATGCCTGACTGGCTCGCACTGTTCAGGGCTTGGGACCTGGGCCTGCGTGGGCAGATCATGCACCGTCAGCGCACAGCTACCACTGCCAGGCCTTCAGTAGACACCGTTGGCCAAGAAACAGATTGCAGGGTAAGCCGTAAAGCATTAGAGGGAGTCGACTTTGAGGATCTGCGTCCCTGACATCCAGGTCGGCATGCTTCCACTACGGAGCTGGGGGAATCATGTGAGAGTTGCCGAGGGAGTACCTCGAATAGGGCCTCTTCCTCCATGGCCTGCTGGATCTGTCCCGCTGCTTGTGGCTCAGGTGCCCTCAACCTCTTGGATGTGGAAATGCCACTGAGAGGGAGGAAGGGGGTGGCGTAGAGGGCCAGGAGGAGGAGACAACCAGGGCCCCTAGCTCACTGAACTATCTCAAGGACCCAGCGGTCCAAAGGCCTTCTGGCTCACCCACGCCTGCAGGAGGGTATAGGCTAGGGCGCTGCCCTTGCATTCACCAGCAGAAGGGCCTTTTCCGATCGCCTTATTGCCAAGAGGACCCTTACTGAGGGCCTAAGGAGCCAGTCAGGGCAGATGGTGTCTCCCAGACCCCCTGACTCTGTCTCATTGCCCATAGGTCGAAAGACGGCCGTGGCTGGCATTCCTCCTGCTGCTGTCCCTGGAGACCTGTCTGACACTTGAAGGTCTGTGGCGCGTAGCGGCCCAGGGAACAGACCGTGGTCTAGGAGGCCCTGAGACCATGAAGCTTCGTCTCTATCCGAGCCAAGGAGAAGGCTGACTCATCCAAGGAAGGGCCACGGATAGGCTGCTGGACCTTTTGGGCTAAACCAAGATTGCAGCCACTAACCTCTGGGCATGCCGGTGGCGGGGGGCATGGCTCAGCCCACCGAATCAGCAGCATTTGAGGGTGCCTGGAGCGCTGCTCTAGCTCCCATGGTACCCTCTTCTGCAATGGAATACAGGTTCTGCGCCTGCTGTCGGGCAGAGCCTCAGCAAAGGGGCTCACCGAGTCCCCCAAGGGCTCCCTCTCCACCTGCTAGTAGCACTATTGAATAAAATTTTCTCCAACAAATCTGGCTTGCAGTCTCCCTTGTTCTCTGGAGTAGAGCCCGTCCGCCCTGCCTGTCCCTGTGATCGGCAGCCACCACCACCAGGGACCTGGGGCAGGGTGGTGAACAGTATTCAAACCCCTTGGGTGGGTGTAATACTCTTCCCTCTAGGCACTGGGCTACGGAGGACGAGGTTGCCATGCGACCTTCTCTACGCCTGGCACCCCTCTGTAGACCAGGAGGGGTGCCACCCTGTAGAGCCCACCAGTATCACATTAAAGGTAGTCCGCTGCCCCTTTTTCCTCCTTGGCCTCCAGCCCCAAGGTGGAGGCCGCCTCTTGAGCAGTTCCCGTTGTGCCCTAGAATCAACCAGGGCTCAGGCGCATGCTTCATCTGGCAGGGAGGAGAGAAGGCGAGGGCTCTGCAAGCCACAGCCCTCTTCCGCCGGCATCCGGGTTCTGCACTGCCCGGCAAAGTCCTCGGTACTGAGACTGTCTGCGGTGACCGGGATCAGCTCCGCATCCTTGCGGGCAAACTCCACCATGCTGGGGCGGTGGGATGGACCTCACCCACTGCCGCGGGGGTCGAGACTGGTGTTGGGCGGGTGACTTCGCTCTCCGCCTCGATGCAGGTCGGTCTGGTGACCGCGACCTTGGATGACTTCTAGGGGAGCGACCTGTTCTACCCTAGGAACCAGTCTGCAGGAGATCTTCCTCCCCATACCAGGAATCTCCTGAACCATTCAGGGGGTCCCAATGCAGGCTACCCCAAATGCCAGCCCCTTCTCTCTCGTGGAGGCATGAGCTGCGGTGGCATATGCAAGGCCAATAAGGCTCTTGCCACCCTTCAGCCACCGGAGTCGACGATGCCGGTAGGTGCTCCACCCCGCCTGCTCCAACAGTGCAGGGGAGTGTCTGCGCTCCGTCTTCGCAGTGCTGAATCAGGTCGGTGCCGACGGTGCCCTCTACACCGGCAGCACGCTGGATACTGCGGCAAAGGGGGATGGCTCGGAGCCAGTTTGGGGCTCCATGAGCCAGGATTTCAGGCGGATTTTCCGGGTCTGAAAGCCTCTCTCCTTCCACAAAAGGCTTCCCCCCCATGCCTCAGGCAGTGGGGGCCAGCTAGTGGAAAAGCATTCCCACTGAGAGCACGTGGTGTGAAGCTATGACACCGGAGCATACCTGTGCCCGGTAAAGTCTGAGCTAGACTATCTTTAAGTCTCTAACTACCAATACAGTAGTTATTATAATCAATCAATCAATCAATCAATCAATCAAACTAACTAAACTAACTAACTAACAAAAAAAAAACCTTGTCTAAAGTTTAAACACGGGGAATGAAGTGCTTGCAGTGCAAGTGCAGGCAGTTCCAGTAACTGCCACGGGCAGAAAGAAGGAACTGAGGGGGCGTAGGGCTGGCGTGCGGGACTCCAGGGGGCACTAGAGCCGGCCCTATGGGATCTGCTAAGGGGAAAAAAGTTCTGGTAGCCGTGCACGGAGGCATGCACACACCTATAATGGAATGGACATGAGCAATCACCCAAAGAAGAAAAGGTTGCCAGAATTTTTTAATATGGCCACAAACTACTCTTCCTTAGATTCATTCTTGGAAATAGTTACAGAATAATTTACCAGAAAAATTCAGTCTGAGGCAGACAACCTGTAGAGAAAATTTCAGTGAAAATGATTATAGTCTGGCAAAGTTATAAGCAAATAAAACCAGGTTTATAATAGAAAGCATCAGGCAAGCTGTGATACCAGAGTCAGAGTGTGTGTGTGTGAGAGAGTGAGAGAGAGAGAGAGAGAGAGAGAGAGAGACCGCGCGCGCGCACACAGTATTCTCATAAGAGACCTTCCTTTACCCACCCTGGTCTTCCAAAGACTTCTGTTCCCTCTGAGGACCCCATGCTGCAGCCGTTTGCCTTAACCAAAGGGAAGGGGTTGGACAGGAATCTGTTTGGATTCCTTTACTGTTGGTATTTTCTTAATCACAGGGAATTTGAGTGATCCCAAGTCCCTTTTTATCTGATAATGAGCGATTCTGAACTCAAGTCTCTCAAAGGATATCTCCCACCTGGACACCAGCTGTTTACTCTTGTTTTTAAAAGCCACTTAAGAGTAGAGAAGGTGGAGCTGGCCATGAGTGACTGCTTATGTAGTACACCAGGTTGGGCAGAAGGAATGCTTTCCCTGAATGGATCCATTTTGGAGTCAAAAGCTACCCCCTCTTCCTATGTGGTTCTCAGACAGCTTCCACGTGGTTTTCCCTAGTTTTGACTTTACCTACTACTAAAGTGTCTTCTCCCTTCAGAGAAAGGGTGATTGAGACAAGAAAAAGAGGAGGAAGAGCAGCATCTGAAGATTGCTGTCCATTTCCAGCTAATTCCTGTGGTCAATACAGAATTCTGATTTAAGCATGGTCCATGGAGTCTTGGTAAATTATTTGCATTGTACATACAAGAAGTGGATTTTATAAAGCTTTTAGCAATCAAAGGTTCAACTTTAGTTCTCAAGATTTGGCACCAAAAACTTACTAAAATTACCATTTTAAACATATAACTGAGTTTACATTATTTCATATGTAAAGCTAGATATAGGTGCATGGTATATATATCTATACATCTTCTGTTGAACAATTTCTATATGAGCATATTAAAACAATGAATTTTTTTTCAATTGTGTGTTAAACTAAAGCTATAAATTCTACATACCTTCTTCGCCATGCTCTTCAGAATATGCTTTATTCTCACTTTTTTTCTTTTTATCTACTTCTCTCTTTAGAGAAGGTGAGTCTGACTTTCTTTGAACCTTAATTACATTTGCTGGAAACTTTAGTTTATCAGGCTTCTTGTCTACACAAGCACCACTGGCTGTAAAGTTGAAGACTTTGCTTTCTGATTCTGATCCGAAATGTGTTATATTAGGCTTTTGCAAGAAGCAGTGTTTATCATGATAGTGTTGATGGGCACTCACAATATCGTGGAAACTTTTGTTGCATGCACCACATCTCACAACATACATCTCTTCCTGGCTTTTCCTTGGAGTGTGACTTTTGCTGAGGTGGTCATTCAAATCTGCATAATTTTGTGCCGTTGCTGAACAGAAGCAGCAGCGAAACCACAGATTGCCTTTTTCTAGGAGGGTTTTCTGACAATTCCTGTGATCTTCCTTTCTATTTACTCTGGAGGTGTAATCTTCCCTGCAGCCACAGGTTAGACGGTCACCTTTTTCTAATACTGTAATGTCATCTTTATTTTTTATTGACTCTTCAGATACAAACATGTAATCTGTGCTATGGAAACCCTTATAGTGGGTTAGAAATTCTTCCTCAACATTGAAAAAGAGATCACCACAAAGGCCACAAAAATATTTAACCTCTATCTCATGGCTGTGATGCTCTTGGCAGTGTCGGTATAATGTTTCCATTTTGTGAAAATGCTTTTTGCACAAGCCACAGCAATACCGGTGAAACTGATGACTTTCTAAAGACATACAATGTTGTTTAACGCTGTCTTCAGATTCAAACATTTCCTCACAAATGCAGCATTGCCATTTTCCTAAAATAGAACTTCTCTGAAGTGACTGATCCACAGAACTGGAAAGACGGTCTTGCCATTTAATGGAGATATTGCATAGTGTGTCAGAAGAGGATGTCATAGGTTCCTCCTCTAGAGCTTCCTGCTCATAATAGTAAGAATGTCCACCGTGAAATTCCGTCACATGTGCCATAATGTTCTCTTCTCTCAGTAAGTCTGTACTGCATGCCCGACACCAAAAAATGAAGTTAGTTAAGTGTGCCCCTCCATGGAACCGACTCATATGAAGACGGATGATGCTTGAGTTTTCAGCAAGCTTCCCACACACAGCACACTTGTGACAGATTCTATTTGCTGAAAAAATGTGCTTTTCAACTGACTCTTCAGTAGAAAACTTCAGAAGGCATTCACAGAACCAGGCTTTTATTTTGCCTGTGTTGTCTTGATGTACGCTTATTCCAGCCTCTTGATTTTTTTCTTCTAACTCCTTTTTCCGTTTTGAAATGGCAGACTCATTTTCACAGACAGGCTCACTCAAAGTCAATGGTCTCTTAAGGAGTGAAGACCTTGACTGATTTATAATTTGCCTCAAATGAGATGGATTTTTATTTCTTTCATTAATATGGCAAAACATCAAGATGGATTCCTCCATTGTGGTAATAATTTTAACTGTGTGTTGAGTTGCACGGCTATGTTGATTGATCTGGCTTTCATCTACAAAGAGTTTCTCACATTTTTGACAGTGACCTCTTGCTTTAAATATTTCTGCAACCTGGGAGATGCTCTTCTCTGACAGTGATACAGGGCCAGCATTACGACAACGAGTTCTAAATTGGATATAAAAAGGACACATTCACAGCTTTAAATATTCCAAACTTTACAAATGTATCTACAAAGTGATCCTTTAAAATACTCCGCACACATCTCCTGCCACTAACTACATTCGTTACCAGGGAAATACCAGAGAGACAAGGTGGATGAGGTAATATCTTTTATTAGACCTAACTTCTATTGGTGAGAGAGAAAAGCTTTTGAACCACATAGAGAGAGTTTGCCTGGGAACTGTCCAAGTAGAGCCAAGGTGAGTGCTACTTAAGGGGGGCTGCGTTGGGTGTGAGAGGGGAGAGAGAGAAGTGTGAACTGGGAATGCTTTGTTCCTGGTGGGCCTTGAGTGGTTGATTGGAGAGTGAGACTTTGGGCCGGGGCAACTGCTTCAAGTCAGCAGCCTTATGAGTAGCAGCCAGTTGCCAACCAAGTAAGCTGTGAACAGAGGAGAAGCAAACAGTGAGTTTGTCTGGGAGTTCGCCTTGGGGGAGAGCCCACACAGGGTTTTGCCTTTCAGGCCTAACTGAGCGGTAAATACAGCATCTGAAGAGGCTCTCTGCGGAAAGATAATATGGAAAGTGAACGATCAGCTGTTGTGACCTGCACAGGATGTGCTATGTTTGTCTTTCTTCCAGAGGATAGAAGCGACTTCATCTGTGTGAAGTGCAAGCTAGTCTCCATATCGGAAGAGAAGGTTAAAGGAATACAGATCCAATTATCAACCTTGCGTTGCATTAAAGAAAATGAAGACCTTCTGGACAGAAGTCAAGATTAGCTACTGCAGGCACAGCATGTGGAAGAATCCGAAAGGGCAGTGCAGGGGAGACTGAAGACAGGGAAGAAAATTGGCAGCATGTGACCTCCAAAAGAAAGAGAATTCGTATACCCCCAGTGCAGGTAGAGGTAAGCAATCGTTTTCAGGCTCTTTGCACAGGTACTACAGCGGAAAACAGTTTGGATGATTCATCTGAGGAAAGGGATCAGGAGGCCCCATCAATCAGAAGGTGTGGGATGCCTTGTTCTGGGAATGGGGATTCCACGACCACCACTCCCAAGAGAAGGGATGGGTTTTGGTGGCCAGAGACTCCCTTCTAAGGGGGATGGAATCATCCATCTGCCATACAGATCAAGAAACTCGAGAAGTGTGCTGCTTGCCTGGTGCTAGAATTCAGGATGTAATGGAAAGTCTGCTGAGATTTATCAAGCCCTCAGCCTGCTACTATCCCTTACTATTTCTCCACCTGGGCACCAATGACCCTGCCAAGAACAACCTTGAGCGGATCACTGCAGATTATGTGGTTGTAGGCAGGAGGATCAAGGAGTTTGTGGCGCAAGTGGTGTTCTCGTCCATCCTCCCTGTTGAAGGAAAAGGCCCAGGTAGGGACCATCACACATTTACTTCAACACCATGTGCATAACCAAATTGCGGAAGAGAGGGCTTTGGATTCTTCGACCATGGGATGTTGTTCCAGGAAGAAGAATTGTTAGGAAGAGATGGATCCACCTAACGAAAAGGGGGAAGAGCATCTTCACAGGCAGATTGGCTAACCTAATGAGGAAGGCTTTAAACTAGATTTGCTGGGGGATGGGGACCTAAGCCTGGAGGTAAGTGAGGAAGTGGGACACCAGGAGGAAGCTCAACAAGGAGGGTGCAACAGGGGAGGCTTCCTGATTCGTACTGAGAAAACAGGGCAATTGGCCTGATATCTTAGATGCCTGTACATGAACGCAATAAGCCTGGGAAACAAGCAGGAGAAATTGGAAGTCCTGGCACAGTCAAGGAACTATGATGTGATTGGAATAACAGACTTGATGGGATAACTCACACAACTGGAGCACTGTCATGGATGGGTATAAACTGTTCAGGAAGGACAGGCAAGGGAGTAAAGGTGGAGGAGTTGCACTGTATGTGAAAGAGCACTATGATTGCTCAAAGCTCCAGTATGAAACTGGAGAAAAGCCTGTTGAGAGTCTCTGGGTTAAGTTTAGATGCAAGAGCAACATGGGTGATGTCATGGTGGCCGTCTGTTATAGACCACCAGACCAGGAGGATGAGGTAGATGAGGCTTTCTTCAGACAACTAGTGAAAGTTTCTGGATCACAGGACCTGGTTCTCATGGGGGACTTCAATTACCCTGATATCTGCTGGGAGAGCAATACAGCAGAGCACAAACAAACAGATAATGTGGAAAAAGCTGAAGTACTTGATGCTTTTTTTGCCTCAGTCTTCACAGACAAGATCAGCCCCCCAGACTACTGCACTGGGCAGCACAGAATGGGGAGGAGGTGAGCAATCCTCAGTGCTGAAAGAACAGGTTCAGGACTATTTAGAAAGGATGGACATACACAAGTCCATGGGGCCAGATGCAATGCATCTGAGGGTGCTGAGGGAGTTGGCTGATGTGATTGCAGAGCTATTGGCCATTATCTTTGAAAACTCGTGGCGACTGGGGAGGTCCTAGATGATTGAAAAAAGGCAAATATAGTGCCCATCTTCAAAAAAAAGGGAAGGAGGAGGAACTCAGGAATTACAGACGGGTCAGCCTCACCTTAGTCCCTGGAAAAATCATGGAACAGATCCTCCAGGAATCCATTTTGAAGCACTTGGAGGAGGGGAAGGTGATCAGGAACAGTTAGCATGGATTCACCAAGGGCAAGTCATGCCTAACCAACCTGATTGCCTTCTATGATGAGATGACTGGCTCTGTGGTTGTCAGGAAAGTGGTGGATGTGATTTACCTTGACTTTAGCAAGGCTTTTGATACTGTTTCCCACAATATTCTTATCAGCAAGTTAAAGAAGTATGGGTTGGTTGGATGAATGGACAATTAGATGGATAGAAAGCTGGCTAGATCATTGGGCTCAACAGGTAGTGATCAACGGCTTGATGTCTAGTTGGCAGCCGGTAAAAAGCGGAGTGCCCCAGGGGTTGGTCCTGGGGCTGGTTTTGTTCAACATCTTCATTAATGATCTGGAGGATGGTGTAGATTGCACCCTTAGCAAGTTTGCAGATGACACTAAGCTGGGGGGAGTGGTAGATACCCTGGAGGGTAGGGATAGGATACAGAGTGACCTAGACAATTTGGAGAATTGTTCCAAAAGAAATCTGATGAGGTTGAACAAGTGCAGAGTCCTGCACTTAGGACAGAAGAATCCCATGAATTGCTACAGACTGGGGACTGACTGGTTAGTCAGCAGTTCTGCAGAAAAAGGACCTGGGGGTTACAGTGGACAGTGGATATCCAGTGGAAGCTGGATATGAATCAACAGAGTGCCCTTATTGCCAAGAAGGCTAATGGCATTTTGAGCTGCATTAGTAAGAACATTGCCAGCGGACTGAGGGAAGTGATTAGTCCCCTCTATTCGGCATTGGTGAGGCCACATTCGGAGTATTTTCCAGTTTTGGGCCCCCCACTACAGAAAGGACGTGGAAAATTGGAGAGATTCCAGAGGAGGGCAACAGAAATAATTAGGGGCTGAAGCCTATGACTTATGAGGAGAGGCTGAAGGAACTGGGCTTGTTTAGCCTACAAAAGAGAAGAATGAGGGGGGGATGAGGGGGTTCCAGGGAGGATGGAGCTAGGCTGTTCTCAGTGGTAGTAGATGGCAGAACTAGGAGCAATGGTCTCAAGTTGCATTGGGGGAAGTCTAGGTTGGATATTAGGAAAAAGTTTTTCACTAGGAGGATGGTGAAGCACTGGAATGGGTTACCTTGGGAGATGGTGGAATGTCCATCGTTAAAAGTTTTTAAGGCGCAGCTTGGGATGATTTAGTTAGGGTTGGTCCTGCTTTGAGCAGGTGGTTGGACTAGATGATCTCCTGAGGTCCCTTCAAACCTGAATATTCTATGATTCTTCTTCAGGGCTGGGAAAGGTACTCCCAGAGTCACCGCAAAATACAAGGTGGAAGAGATTGTTTAGCATAAGTAGCTAGCACATTATTGTTCAATGTAGAGTGGCCTGTTAAGATCTCTACAGTCATAGCACAAAAAGGAGGTTAGTGGGTTACAGATTGTTTGTAATAAGCCAGAAACCCAGTGTCTCTGTTCAGTCCATGGTTTTTAGCATCTAGCAGAGTAATGAATTTAAGCACCTAGACTCGTCTTTTGAAAGCGTTGTGCAGGTTTCCTTTGAGGTTGACACTAGGAACACCTTTCCCAGACCTGAAGAAGAGCTCTGTGTGGCTCGAAAGCTTGTCTCTCACACCAACAGATGTTAGGTCCAATAAAAGGTATTACCGCTCCCACCCAGTCTCTTTAATAACCTGGAAATGACACAGCTACAACTACACTGCATAGGAAAATACTGTCCTTTTAAATTGCATATTAACAGGCCAAGTAGCTTGTCAGACTGTACAATGCCTACCAGTTATTTTTCTAAAGTCACTGCACATTAGAGAATGAAGTGTTCATTCCAGACAAGCGCCCGACTTTTAAAAAAATTGATATTATTTACTGTTTATATTACATCAGTACTGAAATGTGGTAGGTGTGGGTACATATAGTAAGATGCCCACTGAATATTCTACATCTAGTGGGTACTTTAAAAACATCTCATTGTCCATTTTTAGTGCCTCAGTAGGTCTGAGAATGGCATACTACCTCTTACTTCCAGGCCAGAAGAGCTTAGGCCCATAGCAGTGGGAACAGACCCGAGTTCAAAGGAAAGTCACCTGCACTCAGTCGCACTGGGTTGAGTATGCTTGTTGTTTTGTTGGAGGTGAATGTTTGGTAAACTGAAGATGGACAGCAGCTTGTAACAAGTCACTTGAGCATGAAAGCTTTGCTCTCCTTGCTACTACAAGTGGCTTGAGGGCAAATCTTTCCTTTCTCTTGAATGCTATGTGGCAAGGGTCTTCTCCCACTGTATCTGCTCCTGGAAGTGAGAGGAATTTGGAGCAGGGAAAGGAGAAAGAATTCTACTATATCATCGCCTTGCAGGGGGAATTGGTGGGATCATCTCCCTACACTTGCCTCCCCTCAGATTTATGGGGCATGAATTCCGCATAGCTCTCCTCTTGCCAGAAGCTCCATGACTGTTTGGGCTCTTCGCTCGTTACTACTTTCACGAGTGACCCATACTCTTCCTTTTCTGATTAATCCAGGAAAAGGAAGCAGTATATCGGCCATGGAACTTCAACTGATCCAGCTGCATGAGCAGCATCACTAGCATTCAATACGGCGCATGGGTGGGGAAGACAAGTCTTACTGTGAACTCAGAGACCCATTTGGTGGGATAGCTTTGTGGGTTTCACACTGCCCAGCATCTGAACATCTCTGATCTAAGGAGTAGGGAGCAACAGAAGACAGACTGTGGACTCTCTAGTGAAGGGCTAGAACGTTTCTGAGAACTCCTGCAGCACGACGGGTGTTTAGACTATAGAAGATACACCAAAAGCCATTCTACACACCGCTAGTCTCATTCTTCTCTCACTGTGACTACTGTAATGTTTATATTTCTGGCCTTCCCTTTTCTGAAGGCGCTCTCTCATAATTATCAAAAATGCCTTGCTAAAATCCTTCCTTTTAAGTCATTCTGACCCTCCTAAATTTCTTCCCACACAGAATCCTTCCATTAGCTTCTCTTCTTCTAAACCAAATTCAAGCACCTTGTCCTTCCCACCATCAAGGTCCTGTACAGTGCTACTTGTGCTTACATTGCTGTTCTCCTTTCCTCCAACTGCCCCATATGCTCTTTCAAATTCTCTCTTATTTCTGCTCCCTTGCTCTCTTTCATGACTTTAACTATGCCACCCTCTATGCTTCAAACAGTCTTCCTTGTGCTTTCAAACAAGCAACTGTCCAACAAGCCTCCTCCTTCAAATACCTTCTTAAAATCCACTTTTCCAGGAACTCTTCCTTTTTACTTCCCCCTCACCAATAACCTCTTTTGCTTCTCCTTTCCTGAAAGACCACCCCATCTTATACCTGTATCCTGTGTATGCTCTCTGGCTAGGAACACATCTTACTCAGTAAAGCACTTAGTAAAGTTGTGGCACTATATATATGGCTTTAATTTAAACTTAAAAATACTTAGCTTCTGACCCATCTCAAAAATAGAGTATGTACTTTCCAGATCTAAAACTATTAGGATCACAACCCCCAATACTTACAGCATTTTAATGGCCCTATGGTGCTCCCTACTCACCCCAAGCATTAGCAATGACTGAAATACAAGTGAAATACAATCCACCATTCAATTTTCTGAGAAAAAATGAGGAAAAGGGCGTAACTTGTGAGGAGTCTGTGATGCCTAACTACTGGGCTGCTAATTATTTAAAAACCTCAGAGAAACCATTCATTCATATCTACAGTCAAGTTCATTGTATATAGACAGACTCTCACAAACCTGAAGTGAGCTGTTAGCTCCATATGCGAACGTAACTTCTGGTGACAGGATGTGCACTTCACTTGGAATGGGACCTCTTTACATAAAGCAATTAGAAGTTTCTTTGCATAAGCTGGGAAAGATAAAGGAAGCGGGGTTCCTGTTTTATCTGCAATATGAAATGGTATAAAATGAAGCCAACGTAGAATTTCATCTCTTAGAATACAGCTTTTCACAATATGTTCCTTGCCAATCATTCTGACCACGTCACCTCTTCCCATTTGAATTCCACCATTGGCCCCCTCCCCAACTCTTTTCCAATTCAGCAAATTCAAGCTTCTTGCTGCTACCGTTAAGGGTCTTTATCAACTCCACTCCTGCTCTTATTAATGCGTTTTAACCAAATAAAAGGTATATAATGTGTAGAAAAAAATAAACCGTATAATATATTTAACAAGATTTTACATGTATTGATTGACTCCATCTCTCCCATCTTTCGTATGTTTTCCTTCTTAGATTTTAAACATTATGGGGCAGGAGAATTAGTGGATGCATGCATAAAGTCTAACATGTTGTTGGGGTACAGAATAAAAATAGTTTCCAATGTAAAACAAGTAGGAATAATTTATGAAAAAAATCTTTGTGGACATCATATGTCAAAAAGGGAACAAAGGCAACTATTTTTCCCTTTGCAGTTCACCTTTCACATAGTTAAGTAGTAATGACCAATGGGAAGAGCATTTCCTGGCAGTTGAGGCCAGGCCCTGAAGCATTAACTGCCTGGCATGGAGGCCAACACTGCTATTATTAACTACAAAGATATACAAATTTGAAGAAAGAAGCTAAGTATTCAGTCATTTTATGTTCTGAAATGTTTAAAGTTGGATTGTATCTGATGACAGATACTGTCTCCATTTTACATTATTGCTCTTTTCATGGCAGTTAACGAACAGTAAGTCAACAGATTTGAAAACCTGTGGCCTGATTTTCAGAGATGATGAGGACCTGAAGCTCTCATGGGCTTCAAATGGACTATTCATTTCCAATGGCCCATTAAGATTTAGAATACATATGAGAGATTAGTTAATGAACAGCTTCATTGTTACAACTATGTAACAGGTGACTGTACCAAATCGTAATCTTGTGGCCATACAAAACAAAGTGCAGTTCTACCCTGAAAAATAACTATATTACTATGCAAAACAGCAAGAGTCCTGTGGCACCTTAAAGACTAACAAATATATTTGGGCATAAGCTTTGGGCAGAAACCCACTTCGTCGGATGCATATATTACTACGGCTACTTCTTAAATCAAGAAGTCAACTCTCCATGTGTGTATTAAGAATCTAATCCATTTACTTTTGTCACAAAATAAGTGTTTACTGCTTATTGCTTGTGTTAAAACTCTGAAGCCAACACAGCCAATACTGAATGGGCTACAGACTCATTTCTTGTGCATCAACATAATTGATGTTGAAGTTCCAATCTTTACTCCTACGGAAGCCTACCTAAGACAATGGAGTCGCACAGATATCACTGAGGGTCTGATATGGGCTACTAATTTTTGTTACTGATGGTAGGAAACTAGGTCAAAATCCAACTTGACTTTCAGAGTCCAGGCTTATTTTGGAAGGCCTGGCAATTATAAACAAATCTTTATATTTGAAAATGGAGCAAATTTGATAGGAATCAGTAAGACACAAAATATGGAATTCCAAAATACCTTTTTATACAATTTCTTTCAAAAAACATTGTTCTCAAATGAAAATAACTTTGTAAACCTACATAGTTCGTGTATCTTTTCCCCAATTTCAGAAATCATAAAAGAAACACACATTTTTCCTTTAATTCACAGCTGAAAACATATTCCCTCTGTGGCAAGGTGGGCCTGTTTTGCCCCGTGGGTCTGCGCTCCTTACGGCTATGCCAGTGGTGTGGCTGGGTGGGTGGGTGGGACCCTGCGAGGAGTAGCCTCAAACAACGTAGTCCAAGGGCTACTACCTTCCCTGGGTCGCTCGTCTGTAGCCCCCCCTGGCTTGTGGCTCTCCTTCAGGCTCTTTGGGGCCGGCGTCCTCTGGTCTTGGTTGCACAGGCTCCTTCTTACCTCCCGTAGCTGGGTGCTCTCGCCACACCCACACTAGCTTCTCCACCAGCTCCACACCTTGCAGCAGCTCAGCTCTGCTCTGCTCCACTCCACTCTACTCCGCTCCTCCACTGACTCCACACCTTGTAGCAGCTCTACTCAACTCCCTCTCAGCTGCCCCCATCTGCCTGACTGGGAGGCTTTTAAGTGCTGGGGCAAGCTCCTTGATTGGCCCCAGCTGGCCTGATTGGCGTAATTGGCCTAATTGCCCTGGAGTGGCCCCAGCTGGCCTGATTGGCCTAATTGTCCTGGAGTGGCCGCAGCTGGATCACCCAGGGAACAAGGATTTGCTAAGCCTGGGGCTGATATATATGCCTTCCAGCACCCTCCTATAGCCATCAGGGCTGGCCTCATCACACCTCACATGACGTAGATGCACTATCAGAAGGACCTAAAAGATGCTACATTCAAATTACAACATACCACTCCATTTAAAAACCTGAAGGAAGTGTCTCTTTCCTGACATATGCTGCAGGCATTCATCTCGTATGCTGAAAAGGAGGAAGCAATATGGACATGCAAAGCACTGAATAGGCTGTGGAGGAAGATTTCTTTTATGCCCATCATTTTCATTTATCTGAAAAATAAAACAATCTGATTACTAAAATAAAAATCAATCGGATTATAAAAATATTTACTTTTCATTTAATAAACATCAATTTTAGTGCATATGAGAGATTCTTTATACTTTTATTAGACTTCCTAAAAAACTTTGGATGGACTTATAGTCACCATCCTACAATCCAGATGAGATTACTAACACAATGAAATTTTCAGAGGGCAATGGCTTAAAAGTTTGCTTTGACTTTACATTTTTTGTGAAGCAATATTATTGTATAAACATTGTATAAGTTACATACAAAAACTATGTTTTAAGTTAGGGTTGCAAACTCAAGCACTCAAAGGTTAGTAAGTGCCACAATGAAAGTTGCTCATGCAACCTTCATTCTGCACCCTTGTGCATTATTACATAGACTCTAATTACATGATCACATACTTCCTCCTCCTCCCCCAGGACCCTTACAATGTTCAGTGCACAGAATAGAGGACGCTCACTGAAAGCTATACAAAATTTTGTTTTATCCTCACTGTTCAATTTTTACCGCACATTAATAATTCTGTATTGAGTACTAGGTTTGAATAATTTCCTTATGGTCTTTTCCATAGCACTCATTAACCATAGCATAAGTGTTTCACGAACATTAATGAATTTGCCTTCACAATATCCTTGAGAAGTAGTAAGATATTATTCCCATTCTACAGATGGTGCGGGATACCAAGGCAGAGATTAAAGCCAAAATGACCAGAAATGACAAATAATTTTGGGTGCTCACTTTGAGATATAGGACTTGATTTTTCACAGTACTTAGCATTTTTATAGTGCTTTATAAGTTTAAGATACAGTTCCCATTTAATTCAGTTGACAATGTGAGTATTTCTCCAAAACTGACCCCAGAATCTCATGTTGATTACTCAGAAAATAAGATGCACCTAATTAATGGCTCTCTTATGAAAACTTTGGTTTAAGTGATATACCCAGCATCACACAGGAAATCAGTGTAGCAGTGGCAGGGAAAGAACCCAGTTCTCCTAGGCAGCATGCATCTGCATAAATCACAAGATCACCCTTTCTCTTCCTAAAATCCCCCGCCTCATTCATTACTCATCTTCGCAGCAAACGAAAAAAGGATCCTACAAAAAACCTCATTCACTACACAACCCAGACTTATTCCCTGAGCACCATCCATCTGGTGCACTGAATAAGGCAGGGCTTCTGAGGAAAAAATACTCTGATCATATAATTAAAGGCAGCATCAAAATGCACAAGCACAAGGGGGCCAAATAAAGGTTGCACAGGCAACCCCCTTTCCTCACAGCTCTAAATTCAAGTCAAGCTGCTCCCACTGCACAGTGCCTAGGCAGCCAGGGGACACTGAGTGGACAGAAGACAGTGTCTCCCCAATTTCAGTTCCTGTATCTGCCATCACAATGATTCTAGGTGGCTGGGAGGAGCAGGGAAAGTCCTGTTCAGCCCCTGCAAACCTAAGCATGGCATGCCTGTGCAACTGGCATCTAGAATGATAGGAAAAAATTTGAAGGATTGTAATGGTCAAATTTTGGTACATTCTTAAGCAATGCTGTGGATGTTGTTTGTGACTTGGAAGAACATGCTATCACGCTTTGAGGAGGATGAACACTGGCAGTTTCATAATAATTGGTAATACATCCAGATATCCATCCCAATAGTCTCGGAACAAAAATTGTGGCTCCCTTGGATCTATCTGCAAAGGAGATAAACAGCCTGGGTGACCTTTGAAATTATTTAGTCCTACCCAAGGAGAAGGCCAGCACCCTTCTAACATCCGATGTACGATAACAGAACTCCTGCAAAGAGTTATGTAGCTTCAGGAAAAATACTGGTAGATGAATAGATTGGTTAGGGTGGAACTCAAAGAACCTTATGTAAGAATTTAGGATGTGGGCATAAAGAAATCTTATTTTTTAAACATACCATATCGGGGTGTCGGGGAGAAACCAATTTCCCAAACTCTACAGGCTGACATGATGGCTATTGACGTGATCGCTATTGAAAAGGTGGTTTGCATAGATAAATGGAGTAGAGAAGAGGTGGCCACAGATTTGAATGGATGTTTCATAAGGCAGTTGAATACCAAATTGAGGTCCCAGGTCAAGGTGGAGGGTCTCTAGTCTGGAGGTAGAGAGTCCCAAAATCCTTAACAAACCTAGATGATACAGGATAAGCAAATATGGAAAAGCCCTCTATAGTCAGATGAAAGGCTAATATTGGATCAAATGGACCTTAATTAAGCTAATTGATAACCCCAATTTTTTCAAATTCAGCAGATAATCCAGGATGACTGAAAGTGACACAGATCCATGCAGGAAATGGTGATGACAGCACCAATGGGTGAATCTCTTCTGTTTCTACAGATAAGTAGTATTGACTTTTTTCTGCTATTCATTAACTCCTTAGAACAAGATGATTCTAACGATGAAAACCATCAAGGAAAGTGAAGAATTCAAGTGAAACATGTGACCCACATCCTATGAGAGGAGATAAGGAGTGGTCTTGAGAGGTGGATGTACACATAGGTGAAGTAGGTAAGGGTATCTCAAGCTTGTCTCAGATAGATTAGTTCTATAAGGATAACCCTGGCTCTGATTTTGTTCATCCTCACAATCAGCAGAGTTGGAGGGAATGCACTGAACAGGAATGCACTCTGCTTCCAGGACAGAAGAAAGGCACCCCCCAGAAAGTAGTGGCTATGCACCAGTTCCATAGCTTCAGCACAGAGAGGGGAATGTCCTCCCCTGTTTGTTAATACAGAACACGCAGGACATATCCGTCATGACCCTCATTGATTTGTCACGATGAGAGGTAGAAAATGGAGGCAGATGTGCCTGACAGCCCTGAGCTCCAACAGATTGATGTGGAGACTGGTTTCCTGAGTTGTCCATCTGCCCTGAGTTATGAAAACTCAGAGATGAACTCCCCATCCCTACAGTGATGCATCTGTTGTTCAAGTCAGTGATGGAGTTGGGTGGCAGAAGGGAACGCCCATGCAGATGTTGAGTTGATCTTTTCACCAATCCAGGGAGTTCCTCACTTGTAGAGGAACTGTCACCTGTCTGTCCAACCTATCTCTGACAGAATAGGTCATTCTGAGCCAAAAAGCAGCAGAGGTATACCCTTGCATGAACAGTCACAAAAGTGCAAGCTGCCAGGTGTCCCAGGAGCTGAAAACATTTCCTTATAGTGGTCCGAGGACTCCCCTAAATTGTCCACAAATCTGACAAGGTTACAAACCTGTCTATGAGAAGGTAGTTCCCATCTGTCAACATGTCCAAAGAAGCCCCTATAAACGCTATCTTTTTTACAGGGGTTAACATGGATTTTGTTACATTTAGCTGAAGACAACACTTGAAAGAGAACAAGGGCTATCTGGGCAGAAGATAACACTGCTTCATAAGAATGGCCCTTGAGTAGCAAGTGATGGAAGTATGGGAAGTCCAGGATTGCTTCCTGTTGGAGGTAGGCAGCCACTACCACAAGGACCTTGAAGAACACTATGGGGACTGAGGAAAGAATGAAGGGAAGCACTCAGTGTTGGAAATGATCATGGCCTACAGTGAATCATAGATATTCCAGTGCAGAGGATGTACTATTATATGGAAATGGACATCTTGTAGGTTGAGGTCTGAAACCAGTCCTCCTTCTCTAATGAAGAAATTATAGCTTCCAGTGTCACCATCCTGAACTTCTGAAGCTTTACAAACTTGTTTAGAAATCTTAGATCGCAGATCGATCCCCACCATCCATCCTTCCTTGATACAAGGAAATACTTTGAGTAAAACTCCTTCTCCCAGTGAGGGCGAGGGACCAGCTCTATTGCTTCTAACTGGAAGAGAGAATTCACCGCCTGTGCTCATGAAAGGGGTCACTGAAGAGAGACAGGGAAGGGGAGTGGAAGGGAGGGAATGACATAAAATGGATGGTGTAGCTCGGTATTATGACCTCTGTGACCCACTTGTCTGTAGTAATCCACCTTCAAATATGTTGGAAATGGGAAAGCAGTCTCGAAAGGGAGGGTGGTGGGCAAATGGGTGCAGCTGTAAAACCAGAATTGTGGGAGGAATACAGAACCCATGACCAACCCATCAAAATTGCTGCTCAGAAGATGATTGGGTGGTCGTGGAGGGTGGATGGACAGTCCTTTCTCTGAAACTTGCGTCTTTTCCTGAGGGATTCAGTGGATCAATGGGATCCAGAGAACTAAGCAGGACGTGATCTTTGGTCAGTCTGTGACCTACTAAGCAGTCATTTATTTGTAGGTGTATATATACCTAAAGAAGAAAGTGGCTCTAGAATCTTTCAGTGTATACAAGGGCTCATCTGTGGTCTATCAGAAAAGCCTATGGCCATCGAAGGCAGGTCTTCAACTCCAAGAGCTGGAGCCATGATTCCTGGCGCATAACAACCATCATGGAGAAGGATCTGGTGGCCGTGTCTGCAGCATCCAAGGATGCTTGAAGAGCACTCCTGACCAATAACTGGCTCTCTAAAACTAAGGATTGGAATTGCTCCCTATGTTCCTGTGGCAGGTATTCAATGAAGGTCAGTTGTCTATTATAGTTTGTGAAACTATATTTGGCCATGACCGCCTGATAGTTTGCAATCCTGAACTGCAGGATTGCAGATGAACAGGACTTCTGTCCAAATAAATCCAGTCTCTTTTGGTCCTCGTCATGTGGAGTAAACCCAGAGAAGTGTAGCCCGCCCCACTCATTTATGGTATCCAGTACTAGAGAGCTAGGCGGAGGGTGAGAATAACAACAAAATCAGAATCTTAAGGAGAACCTAATACTTTTTATCCTCCCTTTTACATAATGGTAGACTAGTAGCAGGTGTTTCCCCACATACTCTTAGCTGGATCCAGGACTGCTTTATTGATGGGTAATGCCACCATAGAGGATGCTGCTGACTGTGAATATCCAACAGCTTGTGTGTGAATCCATGACCAATTAAAGTGGAATTTGAAGAGTGTCAGATACCCTTTTTATGAAGTCTTGAAATTGCTGAAAATCATTGGCCACAGAAAGCGCTAGAGACAAGGATGAAATGGGTGTTTGAGGGTTGTCCTCTTTATCCACCCTGGCCTCCTGTTCTTCAGACATCTCCTCCTGTGTGGGGAGGGGACTGGCTGAGAAGTAGAGGACTGAACAACCCTACTCTTCCTTCAAAATGATACCTGTGGTCTGGAGAATTGCTGTTGGTAAGCAGCCCCCTGAGGAGGGGTGGCATGTAGGGTTAGTTCCACACTCTTGATGACAGTCACGATCATCCTTGTGACTGTCAAAGAATGGGTTCCTGACAGGATATATTGGGGAGCCCTAGATTGAAATAGAAGAGGCCAACTGGAATATCCTTCATCCTCCTCAACTTCGTCCAGTGGAGAAGCCTACATAGAAAAGGACAGAGTCCCGTTGTACCAGGGGTGGTGGCAGCCTGGAGACTGAGGTCTCGGTATCCAAAGATGCTCGGTACCCAAGAAAAGCAGGGATTCTGGCTCATCTGTTTTGGACAGGTCCTTTGCATATCTAATCTCTTATGGTACTGAGTAGGGAATTGGGGTAACAGAGGACATAGTAGCCAAAGGAGTAGCAGAGAACGCAGTACCCAAAGCTGACAAAGTCGCTGGCATGTGTATCCATGTATGTGCTGATGGACTCCAGCGCCATTACTTGTTCAGTACAAAAATTGTCAAATGGGTAGGTGCCAATGGCAGGACTAAGCCTGCCAGTACCAGATCAGGGTGCTTATGCTTACTGCAGGATAAATATGAAATTAAAGAATTAGAGTTATCTTAAATTTGGTTCTGGAAACATAGAGGTGTTGTAAACAAGGGCCCTGACTAACAAGTAAAAGGCAGGCCTTGAAAGTAAAGAGAGTTATAAGATCAGAAGGAATGAAGTAGAGAGGATGTCTGGTTAAAAAAGAATAATAAGATAAGGGGACATTTCTAAAAAAAAAAGGCTTCTGATTGACAGGAGTGACTGCAGACGGTTTTAAATGAGACAAAAAGTATCTGTCTTCAAGGGAGCGAAAATGGACCTCCCTACTCCATTTATTGGTATCTTAAAAGTAAAGCCTGTATGTACCCAGGTGTGACCAAAAAGCTTTTGGTCAGCAGGAAAGAAGGGAAGGGATGAGGAGGAAAGCCTGAGGAAGAAAGGAGGTTGTAAATCTTAGTTGGATTATGACTGGAACTAAGGGTGAATGGTCTCAAATTGATTTTTAAATGAAGTTAGTAATTGGCAATGACATCATTTGTTTGTCAGAGGGTATAAAAAGAGTTATGAATTTGAGGGTTCTTTGTCAGATCCTACCTGATCATTAGATGATTTTCCCTAAATCTGGCCTATTTGTAAGTATACTGATCACATGCTTATAAATACTTTGTTACTGTACGGGGTGTAGCAACTGTTTATTTTTAGGCCGTCAGGCATGTTTAGAACAATTGTATAAAATACCATTTGGCCTTTGGACTAAATAAAGGAATTTATGGTTAAATTAGTGTCTGGGGGGTCTCCCATATTAATCATTCCAACACTTGCCCACCTTGTCCCTCGTAGAGGGTACCGAAGCCCTGTCGGACCCATGTCTCTCCCTTGAGTTTCGGGGATTTCCAGCCCTGCCGGTACCAGAGGAGTCATTCTTTGACTCAACGGTACCAAGCAGAGACATTAAGGCTTCAGAGACCATCAATCTCACAGGGGACCTGGGTTTTTTTGGAACAGGCTCCTTCCAATGAGAGTCCGTACTCCTCTTTTTTGGGAATCTTCTCAGAAGCCTCCAATGACCGTCCCTTCTGAGGGGAAGCCTGCACCAAAGTGGAACAGGCACTGGATCCATCTGGAGACAGGGTCAGGGCTCCTGACGAAACTCAGATGCTGGTCGAAGTGAGCGCTCCATCATTAACAGTCTGAGCTTAATCTCTCTGTTCTTCCTTGCCTTAGCCTTGAGAACCAGGCAGAAATTTTCCTGTTAGGAGACATGGCACTCCCCTAAATAGGCACCCTTAGGGTGGCTGTTGCTCACAGGTATAGCCTGTTAGCAGGAAAGGCAGCATTTGAAACCTGACAAGCCAGGCATGCCCTGCCAGGAAATCAAGGTTCCCCAAGGAGAGGAGGAAGAAAAACAAAAAGACACAAATAACCAACCTATCCTTGTACTACTAACTAATCTTAAACAACTACTAGAAGAATATGAAATAGCTGAGGCACGGTCAAGGTAGGCACACTAGAGCTCGGTCTCAGGCCAAGGTGATAGAGAAGCAACTGAGGGCGGTCCACCAATGCTACTATATAGCCGTGGTGTCCGGCATGAGGTGGCATAGGGCACATGCACTGGTCAAATGAGCACAGCTAGCAAAAAAATCTCTCAAGGGCTTGAGAAGTGTATGGACACCTGAAGTGGAGCTTCACTGGGACCTTCTTGAAAAAGAATGTATAGTTACATCTTTAAAAAGAAAGGATCTTGTTGCTTCTTCTTAACTGAGGTTGATCTTCATAGAACAGTATGTTGAAAGAGAATTAAGTATACAGCAGAAGCTAGTAGAAGAATATTAGGTAAAAGCATGGAAGAAATTAACAGAACTGTAAGGGGAGTTTATCAATGTTTCACATATACTAATCTAACATACATCCATTTCTAAAAGAGTGATTATGTGCCTTCAGTGACAGATACAAGAAGATGCATGTACTGAGAGGCTCAAAAGAAGTCTTCAGAAGTTTTGTGAGACTGAAATCTTTAATCACATGGATTCACAAGGTATGATTTTAAATATATATGTTCAAACCTTTAATTATGTTTTCTAAAGGATGAGAAGAGTCTGAGCTCCTCTGCACAGATGCATGGAAAGCAGATGGCAGCCAAGCACCTGTGGACAATCCCTAACAAAACTGGCAAAAGGAGGATCTGGTGTTATTACCCTAGACTCTAAATACTCTTTTTTTGTATTGCAGTAGAGCCTAGGAGCCCTAGTTATGAACCATTGTGCTAGGCACTGGAATAAAAAGATGGCCCCTGCCCTGAAGGCCTTATAGTCTAAGTACTGTAATGAACCCATTGGGCTCATTACTGGATACTTCACTCTACCACAGCCTTGGTAGAGGCAAAAGATCTAGCCAGTGGAAGGCAGTTTCCCAGTGAGACATCCGGCTTGTAGAGGGCTCTGCAATCTCAGAATACAGAAGAAAAGAAGCATCATTCTGCAGTCAGAGGAGACCAAAATCAGGAGGCAGCCAGAGGCTGCAGATGAGTAGGAAAGCAGACTAGAGATAATGGCCAGGAAGCTGGCTGCAGAAATGTAACCAGGTAGCCTGAGAACTGGACAGAAACTCTAATCTGCTCAGAATAGGATTGCTGACAGGAGACAGCAGTAGCCGCAGCAAGGGGATACAGCACTGTAGTCTGCAAGCAGGAGACAGCGTGGCAATGGCATGCAAACTTTTAAGATTGAACCTGCAGAAAGGGATGACAACTGTTGGGTTTTAGTGGTTATTATGCAATGCTCGAACACCATCCATGACAGTCTGAAGAAGGGAACAGGTCAAGGTCCCACTTTCTCCACTCCTTTCTGAATCATTGTTGGCAACTATTCCTCCCATACACGAGACGGAAAATCTCATTTGACTCCTCTGAACTAGGCTCCCATATTTACGCTTTCACCAAATCTTATCACTTCGCTAAAAGGGCTTTAAAAGGCATCTTTTCCTCTACATCCCTACTGTTAAAAATCCTTAGTCATCTTTTTCCTCACCTACTGTATCCTGCCTTCTTGACTTTGCTTTGCTCCATTTTCTAATCTATTCAAAATTCTGTTCCTAAAAATCATCTTCCTGTCCAACTGCTCTGATCACGGCCTCCCCTTCTCAAATCCCTTCTCTTTTTTCTTATCGTCTACATCAAGTTCTTCCCCACCAAGACCCTACAACGCTGCCTCTCCTGACATCTCTGCTCATTTCTTTCTGCTACCTTTCCGGACATCTTTGAAAACATCCTTGCAGTATCCTCTTCCTACTGCAATTCTCTTGCCTTCTTTCATGCTGTCCCCTGTGCTTGGAACAACCACCCTCTCCTTTTGTACCAAAATTACCACCTCTTTAGTCAAACCCTTTTTTAAGGAACACCTCTTCCACCAAACTTTTCCAAGGACTCCTTTGCTAGCAGCATTTGCAGGAGTTGCACAGATGCACAAATGGAAGGGAAGGGGAAGGGAGAGAGAAATTATAGCCAAAATTTTCAAACCTGGGTGCCTGTATACCGATCAGGGCTGCTAAACAAAAATAGCCTGAATTTCAGAAGTTCTAAGCACCTACAGCTCCCACGGACTTTAATGGGATATGTGCTCATGCAGCATTTTTGGTAACTAAATATGGAATTAGGCCAACAGTTTCTAAGCTTCTGCTTGTTTATATCACCTCCCACACCACTGAGCTACCCAGGAACACCAAAGATCCAACTTCAGCCTCTGCTTTTGTACAAAAGGCCCCTCCAGCAGTACTGTAAAACTAAAAAAAACAAAGGTGACCATCACAGATAAAAAGGGAGGGGGAAATAGGGCCCAGTAAAGGCCAGCCTTTTCCCTCGTGCTCCCTTATACCAAGAACTGTGCAGGGGAAACTCGCCCCACTCTGGGGGCACTAGGACCCAGGCAGAGGGATTGGGAGTAAGTTTCAAAGAGGAGCCAGCCAGAGTCTCCAGCTGGCAGGGTCAAAAGCAGCCGAAGCCAAGGGCTGTTAATCCTTGGAGAACCTTCTTCAGTTTTGACTGGCCTTCCTTTGCCCTATGCTGACTTGCTCTTGGTTCCAACCCTCCCCTAGAATCATAGAATATTAGAGTTGGAAGGGACCTCAGGAGGTCATCTAGTCCAACCCCCTGCTCAAAGCAGGACTAACCTCAGCTATATCATCCCAACCAGGGCTTTGTCAAGCCTCACCTTAAAAACCTCTAAGGATGGAGATTCCACCACCTCTCTAGGTAACCCATTCCAGTGCTTCACCACCCTCCTAGTAAAAAACTTTTTCCTAATGTCCAACTTAGACCTCCCGCCCTGCAACTTGAGACCGTTGCTCCTTGTTCTGTCATCTGCCACCACCGAGAACAGCCTAGCCCCATCCTCCCTGGAACCCCCTTTCAGGTAGTTAAAGGCTGCTATCAAATCCCCCCTCACTCTTCTCTTTTGCAGACTAAACAAGCCCAGTTCCCTCAGCCTCTCCTCATAAGTCCTGTGCTCCAGCCCCCTAATCATTTTGGTTGCCCTCCGCTGCACTCTCTCCAACTTGTCCACATCCTTTTTGTAGTGGGGGGCCCAAAACTGGACACAATATTCTAAATGCGGCCTCACCAATGCCAAATAGAGGGGAATAACCACTTCCCGTGACCTGCTGGCAATGCCCCTCCTAATGCAGCCCAATATGCCATTAGCCTTCTTGACAACCAGGGCACACTGCTGACTCATATCCAGCTTTTTATCCACCGTTACCCCCAGGTCCTTTTCTGCAGAGCTGCTGCCCAGCTCGTCGGTCCCCAGTCTATAGCTGTGCATGGGATTCTTCCTTCCTAAGTGGAGGACTCTGCACTTGTCCTTGTTGAACCTCATTAGATTTCTTTTGGCCCTCACAGTGGTCTCATCTCAGCTTCACTCCTCACTAGCTCCATTACCCTCTCCTCCCATGCCCTGCCCTTCCTTTTCCATTTATCTGATCCCTTCCTAACTAAGCCCTCCCCGCAAAAAATAAAATATTGTGGAACTAACATGACCTTTGGCACTACCACACTCTTCACTCTGCTCGTGTGTCATACCCCTTCCCCATGCTTGTGTTGTCTATTTTGATTGTAAGCTCTTTGGGGCAGACAGACAAATCTGGTTTTTTTGTTTGTTTGTTTGTACAGTACCTAGCACAAAGGTGTTTTGGTCCATGAGTGAGGCTCGTAGGTGCTATGATAATACAAATAAATCAATAAAAGGAGTGTAGGAGAAAGACTGGGACAAATGACTTGCTTAATTTTTCCTCGTGTACCAAGTCAATTAACTTACACTCAAAAATAAATGAATACTCATGAATACTGTGGAATTCCCTGCTTCCTTTCCCAGATCAAACTTAAGTTCAAGTCCCAGTCTAGTGGGTTACGAAGATCAGTTAGTGGAAGTCCATGGACGTATCAGTGGGGTAAGGACAGAATGTCAGAATCACCATAGTTGCTGCTCTTTTCCATTGTTTGCCCTCTTTTTTAGCCGTTTGCTTCTCCTTCCCTTTTCCCCTACTAGTCCGTACTGCCAACATCAGAAGATAAGGGGACAGAGAAAAGGTTTCAAGCCAAATGAACCAAGTTTTACACCATACTTGGAATGCAAATCACAACTTAATTGGTAAGTGTTATGGCAATATTTACTAAAATGTTTTCAGGATAATCTGAACTCTAAAAGATAACACCACAATAAAAATTCTGTAGGTTAGGAAGATTCAATGAACCAGGGGCAGAGGTAGGTTAAAATGCAACCTTATCTGTAGCTATAGTTCTTGAAAATCCTACATTATATTCAGTCAGATGAATACCTATCCTTGAGTTCTTGCCTTAGATAAAAGGTGATCACTATACTGCTGCGAGGTGACAAATCTTTTGCAGCATACCACACAGGCAACAGCATTAGTTGGAGGTCCATGTAGTGTAATTGCTGGGTCACATGGAGAATGATCAAACCTATAAAGAAAATAATTACCAACATAATTAGACTACTCTAAGTAACAGAATAGAGGGTTTTGAGAGAAAAGGTAAGTCTACTGACTTTCCATTAAAACAGTGAACATGACAAGGTTGTAAAATATATAGCTTCATTTAATACTGGCCATGTCAATTCAAATATTTGTCAAAGATGTGATCACAATGGAAACTCACTCACTTTAATGGCCAATGGAGGGGGGGGGGAACTAAAGTGCTTAACCCCTATTTTGAATTTGAATTTTGAATATCAAGTCTGCATAATATCTGTAATAGTACACTGACATCCTCTCTACACAAGGAATATTGGGATACACGGCAAGTTGATAGAGATTTGATGCAAAATAAAGCACAGTGCCCAAGGATTAAGACAGCTCTGTGGTTTTCTTTATTCTGATCTACAATAAATGTCCTTACCTTTTCAGGTGACCTAACAGAAGATGCCCATTATCAAACTTCCTGTTGCAGTGCATTATAGGACATAAAATGGGACTGCTGTTGATTGGTGCTTGGCCAGTTCCGTGGGGTACAGCTTTTCTTCCAGTGTTAATGGTGCCTGGTTTGAGACCTACATTGTAGAACAAAATATTTAAAGTATGCACAATTTTGATTATATTCCAGAAATTACTTTTTTTTAAATCAAACATCCAAGGACCAGATTATATTGACAATACAACACAAGGCAGCCAAGCTGCCCAAGAGGAAGTTTGATCTCTTCAGGTTTCTTTTTTTTAAAAATCCTACTACTTAGAAGATTAGTTTTACAGTTTTCAATTGTTATGAGAAAATGTGATTTGGGCACTATATAATGCTAATCTCTATTCAAAATGTGCCGTATGATATGGTAGGGTGCTTTTTGAAATGTCCTTTGAACTTCCTTGTGTCTGAAATGTACTTACCAAGACATACATTTATTTCGAGAAAAATATTTCTTTTCTGGGTCTCCTTCTAGTGACAGTCACACAATGTAAGTTTTTCATCCAACAATTCTGCCTTTGCAAGTAGTTATGTTACCACAGTATTCTTACCTCTGGGAACATCAGATTAATTGGCTACAAAAGCATTTGAAGAAAATTCTTATAGCAACCACTGTGTAGGAAATTTTAAATGCCACACTGAGCAAAATTGATATTGTAAGATTTGGGGGTCTCTTGAGAGTATTGTATCTGTTCATTGCTGATATTGTTAAAGCAATTACTGAATGATTTCTTGTATAATGTAACATTTAAAAATAACCAATATTGACTGAATTAAAACTGGTGTAGAATATATGTTGCTGATAGTTACTGGACTGCAAATTACTGGAGCAATGTTCACTGCTCTTATGAGCATTCACTGTTCAACAGTTGTAAGTCCCATATTTTAAATTCTCACTCTTTCTAATAAAATACCTGGCATTTTGAGCCACTGGTCCACACACAATCTTGCTGCTTCTGTGTCACTATGCCCCCGGATAAATTCCAGCTCCTGCAATCCATGAGCATGCTGGGAATCCACTTTTTCCTAAAGGGTGAACAGATTAGATAAAAAAGACAATGAATTATCGTTATTATGATTAGGCACGTTGAATTAGCTCAAATTAACACTCAGTACTCAAATGTGGATATGAGTTTCTGATCTACAAGAAAAAAACCTAGAATAGGTACATTTCACGGGCAATTATACAATATAATAAGTGCTCATACTAAGGTAAGTGAATGACTGATGATGAATTTCCATTTCCTCAGTGAAATAGGCTCTTGAAATTTGACACACTCACTCATTCATTACTGGCTACTGAATACAAGGAAAACATCCTCAATTTGACTGCTTACCTTTCCATCATCTATCAACATCGTCATCAGTTGTACACTCACCATATAGAATTTTCTCACCTAAAATCCATTACAGAGAACTTGTGACTTCAAATGACCTTCATTTCTTCTGAGAAACAGACATGTTGGTTATGGAACTTTAAATGTAGAGAAATTAAGATCAGAAGTCAAAAACTCCATTTCATGCTTCTTAGCTAAGAAAATTATCTGAAGTAAGCCAGTACACTGCAGGTGTCAATGCTGACAGAATATAATCCTGCTATGGAATTGGCTATTTAGGTTTTAATAGAACACCTATCACTAGAGAAGAAAATTAAAATCTATAAATAACCTAGTGGTGGTATACTGCTCTTCCTCGGTGATGATGTAATTACATCTACAAATTCTTTAAAAGATGTAAATATCAAGCACAGAGCAAAATTATTACGGGCTGCACAGGTAGGTATAACTTGCAGTAATGGGATAAAAAAAGGAAAGGGAAAACTTAGGCTGCTGGTAAATATTAGGAGAACCTTCCTGGCATCAAACACCTGAGGTTGTTTATACCAGGAAGTTGCACTGGAAACATTTCCCTCTTCCACAAGAAGAGAATGCCTTGTGTCCACACACAAATTGTCTTGCATCAGTTTCTCTCACCACTCCTTTTGAATCGACTTATCTCTATTTCTGTGGGAGTTATGTTGGTGTAAAAGCAAAGGGGATGCGCATTGCCGCTCTGTTATAACCACACTGATTAATTTAGTCTTCCCATTGCTATCCAATACTGCATTGGTTCACACCTGAAGTGATCTGGCTGGTCACCTGTCCATACGCCACTGCTTCAGGGTAATCTGGACAAATGTCCCCCTTCTGTTTAAATGATACTTCCAAAAGTCTCTATTCTGGACTCGCTTTTTGGTGCAAGTACACAGATCCTGAAGCTGTCACCACTAAGGCTCGTGTATCTGTGCAGTCCCATAGAAAGGTCCAGGACTCTCTTGGGAGAGGAGCACATCCACAATAATCTCTCCAGTAGTGCTAAGTTTTAACACAGCTATCACAACAAATGAAGGACTTGGGTTAATCCCAGGACCATTTCCTGTGCTGAGGCAAAGCCAAGGAGCTGTGATAAAAAACGTAAAATATAAACACATGCTACCTTTGGCAACTCACATTACATGTGCCTGTTCTGAAGAGCTGGTTACAATTTTGTCTGGAAGGCCATTATTAATCCCTGGTTATATTGGACAGTCTCATTGGGGGTTGCAAGCAAGCCAAAATGGTAATGGTCTGAACATCACCTGGACTGGAGAGGATGTCAAGTCCCCTAGATAACTAGGGCGTCCTTGATACAGCAGACAGCCCAGCAGCAACAGAAAATGCTGATGAGGGGAACTCATTTTGTAAATGTCATTTTCATCAATCTGTCCCGTTAGTGCAGGTTTTTAGGGTCCTGGACACCTTCTTTTAGGTTCTGACTGCTGCCGTACCTTTACATACAGGTGGATTTAGATACAGGAAAGAGCAGAAATATCCAACCTTTTGCACCTCCCTTAGAGTTCGACTCAATTGCTATTTTCCCTGCCTCCATCTTTCCCACTCCGTAATAGATTGGTCTCTTAAAAAAAAACAAACCAAAAAAAACCAAAAAAAAACCACACTCGACCAACCACCCTCAACCATTATCCACTACACCCCCATATTGGTTAATCTCCCCACCCTTCACAGTCACCACATGGCCAGGCACAAAATGGCATGAAAGCAGCAGGAAAAATATGGTAACACAGAATCACATTAGAAACCTATTTATCATGATCTCTCACTGGCCAAGGGGCTTAATCCCAATTTGGATACTGCCCTAAGCAGATATGGGATTTACAGGATTCAATAGATATATCACAGAAAAAAAAAAAGACATCTGAGTTTATACAGGTTATAAAAGGCATCTGTGGGCATATAGCTGTAACGCACATATCACAGTTATTGAAAACATATCAAGCATTGGAATGGTGTATATAACATACATAGCAGCTCATGCATGCATCATATTGCAGGCTATAGGCACAACAGTGTACATTTTACAGTTGTAAAATCTTATTTATTTTAAGGCATACTTTGCACAAGAGAGTTAGCATTATAATTGAGAACTTTTGGTATAGATCGTGGTTCAGTTTGGCTTGCATGTTATTAGGCAGAGCTGATTTCCCAGGGCAGCTCATATAACTCCTATTACCCCTCCATTCTAGTAATACCTCTGGCAGTACCATCCTGGTAAACAACAGCGCTGCATATCTGCCTACTTGGTCGTAGCTTTCTTGAACAAGACCCTTCTAAAGCCATCTGGGGACATGCCTCAGGGAGATATCCTCCAAAGCCAGGACTTTCTGCAAAGGTTCAATTGCTATTACTAATGTGCCCTCTGATCTACTAGTCCCCCACTCCTTACAGCTCCAACAACACCAAAGGAAATAAAAAGGGGAACACGATACTGTATTGCAGGATATCGTTTTCATGGGAGTTCATTAAAAATCTGCTTACCATCCCAGAGAGAATCAGAGACTTGTATCACATTCATGAAAAGGAATTTCAAAATTGTGAAAACACATCACTTTATCTATTACTGGGATGGCCGCATTTGCTATGCTAAAACCATAGCTTATCTGTTTTAGAACAACTGGCTTGATACACCAGCTACAGAAAAAGGGTTACTATCTATTACTGAATGCCTTACCAATTTCAAAGAGAAAGCGTGAGTAAGGAGTAAATATTCCTGTCTGAATGCCAGCAATCTTCAAAAAGAACAGATAAATGGACCATGACAAGCAAGGGTGATAGAAATACAGGGAGTAAAAAGAGATGCTGGCAAGAGATAAAATGGAGCATAGGGAAAGAGAGAAAGATGCATCAGAAGAACATAGGGTATTGTAGCCAAGAATAAAAGATATCAAATATATGTACAAAATGAGGTAAAATATAAGTATTCGTTACTGTAACACAGGGCCTACAGGCCTTTGGCCCGTAAAATATTCAACTTAGCCACACAAGACCTTACATCAGAAATAGGTTGATATGATTAGTCCACTGAGCAATGATCCTGTATCCATAAACTGCAAGATTACAGTAAAAGTTGTGTTAATTGCTGACATTTCAGAAAATATGGCACAATGTATCAGTTAATATTGCAAGATGACCAGTAGTAACATCTTGGGGAATTTTAACTTGACCACAAGTTGCTATGGTAACTATCTGACATAATGCTAATGAGTAAAAAAGGAACTAATAAGTAGCCTATGAAAAACGGGGCACGCCTAAATTAGTGGGATGTGGAAGTATGGATAAGGGAAAAGGGGTTGGAACCCTTCTGAATCTTACTGAGCATAAATGTTACTCAGGATAAAAGATGTTGCCCAGCCTGTGTGCTGGTGAAGAAACAAAAGGGGAAATACCAGGATGACAATCATGGGTGGCAATGACGATGAGGAGAAAGAGGAGGAAGATAAATAGCAGACCGTCCAGTTTCCTCCAGCAGGAAATTGAGTGATATTCAAAGGGCTAAACACTTCATGCTGTCTATCTGCTGTTGGATTTCAGTGTTTGTGGGACTGTTCATCTGCTTAGTGGATTTGCTAATAAAGGGACTTGTGCTAAATGCAATTGTTTCTCTTATGCTCTTCGGTTCTCTCAATCTAACGATATCGATGATAATATTCCTGATGCTGTAGCCCTCAGAAGACCATATCTCTATTGATTACTGCAGTCGAGCTCAATAATCAACATATTAATCCATTAATTAAAGCTATAGTATGTTGCAGTAACAGACTACTTGTTAATGTAGATCTTCTATCCCACACTCCTTACCAGAACCAAGTGCTGGACCCGATGGAAGACACCGGCTGTTTCTTCTTTTAAAATAAATATTACCTGATAGTTTCCTTATCCTTACCCTTTGACTTGTAAAGGAAGCATATGTATGCATTACAAGCAGCTTGTATTACAGTATTGTTTAAAGGGTGGAGGTTCTTCTGGTTTGTTTTGTTTGAACATTATTAACAAATGTTTCTTTTTCATGGGAAGCCTGGAAATTTTGGTTTCCAAACTTATAGATAATTTTCAAACACATTTCAATGACTTTGAAAAAACCCACACTGGTCCCTCCTTAAAAGGTTCAAGTATTCCCATTACACAATTCAGCAAATTCCATGCTGGCTGACAAATGTTTGAAAATGACATGGACTAGCAAGAACCATGCATTTTTTTGGATGCAGTGGAAATGGACTGTGAGGAATTCAACTCCAAATTCCAGAGTTACACAGGGCTTCAATAGATATTGCTCAATCTTCTGAGAAAGTTACTCTGAATGCATAGAAATTCACAGCAGCAGTTGGCATCCTGAGGTACCTACCCGCAATGCAATGCATTCGTATTGCTACAGAACAACACCGGAAACACTGCTTCACAGGCAATGTAGCTTAAATTGGTGCACGTGCAGCCATGTGGATTCAAACAGTTTAATTATTTCTCATGCAGACAAGGTCTATGACACTGTAGCATATTCTCCCCTAGGAAAGAGTGGAAACCATATCCCTGGAGTCTTTTAAAACTAGAGTGGACAACAAACTAGGAAATATATTGCAGCGAATAATCCTACACTGGCAAGAGGATGGACTACATAATTTGTCGTAATCAAAGTGAGAAATTTCTTACCTGATAATTCTGTTAGCAGTTTCTCTCCTCATTTATAATTAATAGGTAATTCCCCCACCTGTGGAATTAGGAGGCAATCCAAGGTTGTTGCTGGAGGCTCCAGAACTAAATCCCACTTTTCAGCTCAGGCCACCAGAAGAGTTCTTCAAAGCTGTACTAACTCTCCAGCAACCAATTCTTAGCATTAAGACAACAATGCGATACACTATATTAATTAACCTTGAGGCAATTATGTGTCCACGTCACCCTTTAGAAAAAAAATTCGATTTGTTACAAATTGTATTCTGGTCATTTACACATACAAGGGTAGATGGAATGAGGACAGAGCATGCCAGCAGAAAGCAAATGATCAGGCAAAAAATGTTTCATTCTGCTGCACAGCTTCTCTCATCATTCATCACTAATGGGAAGCAGTGATTCACAGAAGTAGTGGGGAAGGACGTACAGTTTTAATTATTATTACAATAGAACAACAGGCAGAATGGATGTTGCCCCGCATAAAGCAAATGTTTTGTAATTTAAGGAATATTGTGGTAACCAACCCACTAGCATCTTTCTACCAAAGGATGCCTCTGCAGAGGAACAGAAACCGACTTTTCAAATTTTCCTCAGATGAGGCTCATATTTTTACACATACACAATGCTATTAGAGACCTTATAGCGGGAGCTATGATTCCTACTGCATGAAAGTTTCCCAAATGTCTAACATGTCAACTGGTGCAGGATTTTAACATCTTTGCCCACAACAACTTTGACGCCATAATTTACCTTGAACAGAAAGGTTTCCGGAGCTGCTATAATAATAGTCTTTTACTCACAACAGCGGTGATAGACTCAATGAACTCAATCTATTTAGTTTAATAAAGAAAAGATTTAGGAGTGATTTCAACAGAGTCTATAAGCATCTACATGGGGAAAGTATTTGATAACTGGCTCTTCAGTCTAGCAGAAAAAGGTGTCACAAGAACCAATGGCTAGAAGCTCTGGCTAAACAAATTCAGTCTGGAAATAAGTCATACATTTTAATAGTAAGGGTAATTAATTATTGAAACAATTTACCAAGGGTCGTAGTGTATATTCCATCACAGGCAATTTTAAAATCAATATTAGACGTTTTGCTAAAAATGTTCTAGTTCAAACAGGAATCATTTCAGGGAGGTTCTAGAACCTGGGTTATACATGAGGTCAGAACAGACGATCACAGTTGTCCCTTCTAGCCTTAGAATCTATCAATCTATGAGAATGACCCCTAATTTTGCAGGAACTGGATTTTCTGTTTTGTGGGAAATTCTGTAATTTCAATTTTTTTTTCATTCCAAAACAAAATAAAAAATTTCAAAATTTCCCATGAAACTAAATTCTGAAAAAAAAACCCTGTTTCTGTAGATTAAAACATTTTGTTTCAATAAAATAGAAATATTTTGTTCTGATTTTGACTTTAAAATTTAAAAATCTGAAATGAAGTTCTATTTCAAAATAAAAAATTGATATATAAGATTCCAAAAAGGAATGTTTCAACCTTACTGGAAATCTCCATTGCATTTTTTTCCTAAACGAAATTCCACTGAAGTTGATCCATTTCTGTGAAATTTCACTTTTGACGAATTAACATTTTCCAACCAGGTCCAGTGACAGGCAAGCTTCAGGGTTGGGTCAGATAAGCATGCTACAGTGCACTGCCCCAGCAAACACCCCCTCAGGATGGGAAGGCAAAAGGGAAAGTTTTTAAATCCTATTTTTACCCTAGTTTCTCATTAACAATATGAACTTACAAAGAGGACACTTTTGTCTTTTTGGGACCTGAAGTCTCTGGAGTTTGTCAGACTTACCCCTGAGCAAGCTGTGAGGGTTCTCCTCTCTGTGGGAATACTCAGATTCCTGAGGAAACTTTCCACGGTTAAGTCATGGCTTTGAGAGGTAGCCAAAGCCCAACATGCCTTTTCAACTAAAAGCCCTGACAGAGCAATGGTTGGTTGCTTGTGGAGCAGGCAGAGGTCATTCTCACAAACTGCATGTCCTGGCAGTGCAAGGGTTCACTGCTTGTGGCAGCAGAGCAGAGTTTTGGCCTCTGAGGAGCCTGAAAATCTGCCTACAGAACCTCTTGGACTCTGCTCAACATCTGGAGCTGTTGTAAGGGACAGAGAGATTCACCTCAAGATGTGCCAGGGAAATCAGAGAATTAGAGCCTCTCTACTCCAGTGATTCCTTACCTCCGGAGATGCTGAAATGAAGTTATGTTGCATAAAAAAAAATACAAGTTAAATTTATAAAACAAAACGCTTGGTAGAAACTGAACTGCTAACTTGTTCTATCCCTGGAATCAGAAAATCTCATGGCATGAGCTGAAGGGTGGGTTTAGTCCTGGGGCCTCCATCAACAATTTTGGACCATCTCCAAATTCCGCAGGTGGGTGGCATTACCCATTAGTGATGAATGGGGAAAGAAGCCGTGCAACAGAATACTATTTAGGATTAATATAATGCTGTTCCTCCAGAGCTCTCACAATGCTTTACAAAGACAGATAAACATCACTATCCACATTTTACAGATGATGAAAAGCAGGCAGACATATTAAGTGACTTCCAAATTCACACAAGTGACACAGGAGTAGAACCCAGGCCTCCTGACCATATCTGACAATCTTAAGTTTTTTCCATTTCTAAATATTACGAGGTTCAACAAGGACAAGTGCAGAGTCCTACACTAAAGATGGAAGAATCCCATGCAATGCTACAAACTGGGAACCGACAGTTCGGCAGAAAAAGGACCTGTGGACAAGAAGCTGGATATGAGTCAGTGTGCCCTTACTGCCAAGAAGGCTAACAGAATTTTGGGCTGCATTAGTAGGAGCATTGCCAGCAGATTGGGGGAAGTCATTATTCCCCTCTATTTGGCACTGATGAGGCCTCATTTGGAGTATTGTGTCCAGTTTTGGGCCCCGCACTACAGAAAGGATGTGGACAAGTTGGAGAGAGTCCAGTGGAGGGCAACAAAAATGATTAGGGGGCTGGAGCACCTGACTTACAAGGAGAGGCCGAAGGAACTAGGCTTGTTTAGCCTGCAGAAGAGAAGAATGAGGGGGGATTTGATAACAACCTTTAGCTACCTGAAAAAGGGGTTCCAGGGAGGATGGAGCCAGGCTGTTTTCAGTGGTAGCAGCTGGCAGAACTAGGAGCAATGGTCTCAAGTTGCAATGATGGAGGTCTAGGTTGGTTATTAGGAAAACCTTTCTCACTAGGAAGGTGGTGAAGCACTGGAATGGGTTACCATCCTTAGAGGTTTTTAAATTGCGGTTTGACAAAGCCGTTGCTGGGGTGATTTAGTTGGGGTTGGTCCTGCTTTCACCAGAGGGTTGGACTAGATGACCTCCTGAGGTCCCTTCCAACCCTAATCTTCTATGATTCCATGATTATAATTCAGTGGCCTACAGGAGAAAGCTATATGTTCAAATTAGATTTAAAAGAATGCATTATGGAAGATAACACTCTAGAATTGTCCTTTATAGAAACGTTTTTTTAAAAAATAGCGAATAATGCATAGTCTGTTGAATCAAAAAAATCCATGGCCTTTCATGTCTGCTTTAAACTGCAAATTCAGAAAAGTCTTTCAGTTTAATCATCAGAAAATATTGATTGATACAAAGACAAATTCATTAATTGATAAATCACTAGCCTATATCCATCAAAGACAACTTCAAGTACAATTTGCAGTCCTGGGCAAAATCAATTTGGTAATGTAGTTAGGTGACAAAACACCATTCAGTATTTTCCCTGTTCTGTCAATACATTTTTGTGATGACAGTCTTTATCTCCAAGATCAGGAGCATTTATACCCAGATTTCTCTGGTGAGTATGCCAAAAGCATGCCAATAAGTGCCACTGGTTAGTGTAAAGTTGACATTTGTGCATTAGGAACAGGACTGAGAATAACCAATCCATTACTCAAAGGCCACCGAACAGCTAAGGACTTTTGGATTCTAGCAAGCTGTGCTGTACTTGAACCAATGACCTAAGAACAAAGACGACTCCAATTGCTAGTCCCTCAAAAATACAAGTCTCACCAATCTCAGAGATTGATCTATTTCTGAAGTAGGCCGAAGACATGTAAATTAAAAATATACTTTTAAGTCTCTTTAAAATCTTTATTTAATAAGCATGGAACTCACATTTTGGGCTCAAACTGTGCAACAAATATTTCTATTAAAACAAAATATACACTATACCTTGAAAGCTTTGTTTTTCTCTTCTTTTTCTTGTTTTTCAACCTCCACATGGCGTGCGAGGCGATCTAGGGTTGAAGTAACCCTTTCCTTCTGATAGTCAATGTGGTCTTTACCCTTTACATTTCTCTACAATTAAAAAGCAAGCTTTTATTTTGTAATCACTAGACAGTAAAAAGGTATAAGCACAGTCAAGCAGATGTGGTGTCCAGGCACAAGGATGTAATTCAGTTCAGACACACTAATTTAAGTTTCTATGAGCTACCTTGTGATTGGTCTTATCAATTTAGGAGCACCTGTAATTTCTGTAAAATAAAGCATTTACCCCGAATTAATATTGGTGATGCTCACCCTCCTCCCCCCCAAAAGTGGCCAGAATACTAGTTGTTTTTGATTTCTCAGTAGTTTCCAACTGGAGAAAACTGAAAACTATATACAACTAGGGTTTCATGACCATAATCTCAAGCTCATCTGACACATTAGGGTTTGGTAGCAATTTTAGCTTGAGAGAACTGTTGCCAATACCCCAGTAGAACAAAGTCAGCCGTGACCAGAAATATGGAGGAGATCCAGTGAAGAAGCAACTAGTTCTCTTGCTTCTCCTTAAGAGGTGAATTCCTTCATCTTTTTACTTCATTATACTTGTAAAAAACTAACAACAAAGACTAAAGCAAATCACAAGCTTGAAGTAAATGCTTCCAATTTGAAGAAGGTGAAAAGCATTGACAGAAGAAGTGAGTGGAGTGCTTTTGCCTTCAGCTCCAGAGTAAGAGGTATTGTAAGGGGTTTAGAGAGCTAGCTTACATGTTACTGGTTCAAAAACAAGATAATATCTATATGTTTTATGCAGAAGACTTGTAGCCATGTTGGTCCCAGGATTTGAAAGACACAAAGGTGGATGAGGTAGTACATTGGTCCAATATTCTCCGGACACCACCTACTAATAAAAACCTCAGAGAAGACTCCACACCACAATTCCCAGAGGAATTTAAGGATATCATCAAATCCTTCCCTCAACAACTTCGGGAGAAACTCTACAACACCATCCCTGACAAACCCAACCTATAGACCTTCCTACATGCTTCCCAAGATACACAAACAAGGGAACCCAGAAAGACCTATCAAATCTGGCCATGACAGTCTTACTGTACGAATATCAGGGCTCTCAGAAACCATCCTCAAACCTCTCACCACATAAAGGACCAGTTTTCTACAAGACACAACCAACTTCCTCCAGAAACGGTTCAACAGTAACAACTTCCTTCAGAAAACCATCCTTCCACCATGGATGTCACCTCCCTATACACCGATAACCCTCCCTGAGACGGCATTGCTGCATGTCTCAAACACCTACAAGACAATGGACAACACTCCTATATACACCCCAAACATTGCTATTTCATCCTCACCCATAACAACTTTACATTGAATAACAAACACTTTGTCTAAACCTGAAGAACAGCCATCAGTACTAGAATGGCTCCCCAATATTCCAACCTCTTCATTGGCCTCCTTGAAGAAGAATTTCTGGCAGATGTACCATTAAGCCAATGAGATGACAGATACATTAATGATATTTTCATCCTCTGGAAAGAAGACTTAAACTCCCTCATATATTTTGACCATATCTTCAACAACCACCATCCACCCAACTCTCTCCATAACACACCCACACCAGCATCAACTTGCTCAACACCATGGAATCCTCCAGACAACTATATATAAGAAACTCATGTGTAAGCAAGGGATTTGTCCCACCATAGTAGGGGAATTTCTCTATGTACACAGTACCCCAGCTGAACTAAGTGACCAAAAGATCCGAGTCCCTGCCCCAATTCACTTCGCCCTGGTAACTGCCCACTCTGACTTTTTCTTCCAGTCCTCGTGTGAGCATGATTCACACTACAAAAGAAGGACTGAGCCCAGGAGTTCCTAGGTGTTTACCTCAGTCTCTCCAGGGGCAACTCTGGGCAGGGATGAGGATGTCCCCACTGTAGGATATTCCTAATTAACTTGTTACTATTTTAATCTGTAATCACTGCAATTCACTTAAACATATATATCATTTATTTATACCAAAAACCGTTTCTTGGAGATTAAAGAACACTTCTCAGAGTAAGCACTGTGAGAAAATGGCTTAGTAAGGATCAATGCAGCAGTCTCTACAGTGCAATACATTTTACAGTAACAACAAATTGACAAGTCTGGTGTCATCTTCCTGGACCTGGATGTTCTGCTGTGATGTTGCAGTTGTGGCACTTGCCCAGGATGGGTTTGGGCTCAGAGAGAACCTTCGGCTCTGGCCTCTTGTCAGGCCTGACATTCCTCTCTGGGTCTGGCATTTTATGCCTTCTCAACAAACTTTGGAAAAGAGGCCTGTCTCTTCCTCTCCCCCCTACACAAGCACACACAAACCTGTTGCGAAAGTGGGAGACTCACCCATCCCATCACTCCAATGATTCTTCAGCTCTGGCTGTTGCCCTGGTTCGCCAGCTCTGGGGCTGCTGCTCTGGCTTCCAGATCTACTACACAATTCTTGGCTGTGCCTTACTCTGCCCTTGCATCCTCAGCTCACACAGAGGTTGGATCCTGGTCTCTTGACTCCCTCATTGACCTGCCTGTCCTGTCCATCCAGCTGACTTAGAGTGCTGGCCCTGGGAACCTATCAGTTTCAGGATCCTGATTCCCCTTTGTCCCTTCCCCTTTCTCCTGGTACTGGGAGACAGCCAACCAAAAAGCCCCACTAAGTTTCAGTATGGGGCCAACAGCTCCCTTCCACACAGATCACGACACTTACCCCCACTGATCCAGTAAGTATCCAAGATACCTGTCATCTACAGCCAGGCCCTCGGATACCACAAAATATACTCCAAGCAGAAAGTCCAGGATACACTCGACACACTGAAAACCGCCACCCCCAAAACAAGGACACTCCACCAGATAAGTAGATTACATCATGCAACAGGCCACCCCGATACCCCCAGAGAACCTACTTCAATACAGAGAAAAAATCCCACCAACCACATACCACTAGTTGTCACTCAGGACCACACACTGGAACCTATGTAGGGTATCATCTAACAAATACAACCCGTACTTGATGGAGACCACTTACTGAAAAATCCTTCCCAAACCCCCTCCTGCCAAAGTCATCAGCAGAAGCAGGCGCCCCACAAACCAGAACACACCAACTGAAAGGAGCACCAGACCCTGTCAGAACAACAGATGCAAAAACCTGCAGACCTACTGCTATGACAATCAATGCCCCATACAACATACCTTTCAAGATCCACAGGTCCTACACATACCTATCACAACATGTGCTGTATCTCACCCAGTGCATCAAATAGCCCAACAATAATTTTGTGGGTGAAACAAGACAATCACTATGCTCTTGAATGAACTTACACAGAAAATGATAAAAGACAAAAACAATCTGCCACCCATGGGCAAACCCTTTTCACACAAGGATCACTCCACATCTGAGCTATCGGCCCTCATCCTCAAAGGAAACCTGCACAACACCTTCAGAAGACGAGGCTGGGAGCTGAAATTCATAACTTTGTTAGACACAAAAAACATTGACTGAACAGACACACTGACGGTCTCTCATTACGACAAGCCATAATCTACTAACCAGCCTTTGTCCTGTGACTGCAGAGGTCTTAATTGCCCACTTCATCTTGAATAGTCTCTTGCAACCTTTGTTAACTCCTTATGCTTAACTATCTGTTCCACCTTGTATTTTAGCTATGACACTTTGAGTACCTTTCCCAGACCTGAAGAAGAACTCTGTGTAGCTCAAATGCTTGTCTCTTTCACCAGCAGAAGTTGGTCCAATAAAAGGTATTACCTCACCCACCATGTCTGTCCTGTTTTAGGAATCATTAGTCTGCTCATTTTGGGAATGCGGTGCTGAAACATCAATAGGAATAAAACTGAGGATAAAAAAGAGTTTTTTGTTTTTTTTTAAATGAGGATAAAAGAAGCAGAACATTTTACCCACTGCACAAACATTTTCCTAAAGTTTGATGTACTAAGCTGTAAACTTAAGTATTGAGAGTGAGATGTATTAACAAAGTTTAATGACAATTTAGCATTAGAATTTGTTTCAATACAACTCAACCATTTTCCTTTTCCCTAGTAATATTTTTATTTACACAAATAATAAACAAGCTGTAAATTTGCCATGTGCTAGTCTCTTGTGGATATAGATTTCACAACATGTTTCAAGAGTTTTGTAGTACGACATCCCCAAGGTTAGTATTTATTAACTACACAGAAGTCAGCTATGACTGCAAATCACCTTACATATATTTACTTAGGTTCATACACCAACACAGAGTCTGAACTATTAAAATTCTACATAAAGAGATACAAAATCAATTCTTTTCTTTTGGAAGAATCATTTAAACTGATAACTCCCAAGAATGAACTATTATAACATACTCACATGAACATTAGAGCTGCTGCTAGGTTCTTCATCATCACTACTAACTAGGCTGATGCAGTCAAGCACAGGTCTCAATGGCCCTTCCTAAAAGAGGGTTTAAACAAGTATGGTTATTTTTCTTGAAGTTAAATTTCTATACACCAATATATTGGATCCAGTATATCATTTATATATATATGGATACACTATCTGTCAGTCATGGAGTGTTCAGAAGTGCTATTAATGGGTTTCTCAAACATGTGCTGTGATATAACCTTTTTTACTTAGCACCTGCAGCCCACAATTCTCTCCTGGCCCACAATTCCTCTTCTCTATTGCTCAAGTATTCCTTCTTCTGCATATAAAAGTCAAATGGTGTAATCAACTTGAAATTGTTTATTTTACTTACCACTTTTACTATCTGTCTCTTCAGCACCTCACTTCCTATTTATGTTCCCTTCTATTGATTTTTAGTTAACCATGTTCACATGTTGTTAAGGAATACCATGTCATTGAAATAAATACCCCACCCTATTTCTCCAACTATAATCAGACACCAGTCTATTATCAAGAGATGGAATGCTAGATCTCACTATCCAAAGTGAAACTCGGTCCACAAAACAAAATTTTTCTGATGGAAGCATAAAAGTTCTACACTCAAGAAGGAATCGCTTGTAATGCTTTGTTCCCTAAGCATTGCAGATTAACATGTAACACAAGAAATAGTATCACACAGCTGCGTCCCAATTGTTTTCTTATAAGTCTCCCACAAACAGTTTCTGGAAGTGATATACTTCTTACATAATAAACACTATATATTACTTATGTCTACATTACCTGTACCCTG
This sequence comes from Emydura macquarii macquarii, assembly GCF_026122565.2. NCBI lineage: Eukaryota > Metazoa > Chordata > Testudines > Chelidae > Emydura > Emydura macquarii. The sequence continues at coordinate 2,413,956 of NW_027132817.1, read as the reverse complement.
ACATGTCTATGTACACACAAGACATTACATAAGCCAATGAAGAAAACTTTCTATTAATTTATTTTATTAAATAATTACCAGATTAGGAAGAAATTGGATGGGACATCAGTACACTATAAGGCTTAAAGGTGAGGCTTCTAGAAAGAATGGCACTTGCCATTGCCCATCATGTAAGATCTCTATGCCATAAAGAGAACTGAGAAGCCATTGAGAGTCTGCACAATATCAGCATAACACAAATCAGCACACATACAGACTACCAAGGAATGATATAAGTGAATTAACTATGGGGGTTAGGAACAACATGGGAACAGCAATCAATATCTTAAATAAAGGGAGTATGCCATTGGTTTTTTTTGGTTTGTTTTTTTAAAAAGGCCATTCAAAGTAAAGTCTAGAGTTTCAGACTTTCCTGTTGTGACAAGATATTCATAGATTTTAAGGCAAAAGGACCATTATGATCATGTAGTCCAACCTTCTGAACAACAGACATACATACTGTGGTCAACAGTATCCTATGCTGTTTGAATCATGCAAGAATAGGATAAGTAAACTTACATATGCAGCACACCAAACATTTCCAATTCTTCTAACTCACTTTTTGCTCTAATGTTGACCTCTTATCTGAGAACAGTGGGAAATATTTGTAACAAGGTAGGCAAAAGTGGAGTCCTCCCAGTTGTTCAGGTGTTTCCTAAAGAAACCAGTCATCTTTGCCCAATCTCACACATTTCCTTTAGTAACAGAAAGTAATGTTCTACAAAAAGCCATAGTAAGCAGTGCTTCCACAATACAACTCTCAGCATCAACATGTCATATAGCAATATTTACAATACCTGTATTGTTAGCTACAAAACCTGTATTGTTAGCTACTTGTTCTACTAATACTTACCATTTTTACAGCATTAGAAATTGGGCTGGACACAGGATGAATAAAAAGATACAGTCCCTGCCCTGAACATCTTACAACCAAATTTTAAACAGGATATGACAAAGGATGGGGGAAACAAATAGTGAAGGGATGGAAAGAAAGAACAATGGACATAGTAATATGAGCACAAGGTTACAGTTTAGGCGTGCACACATACTGGTTGATAATTGTGGTTGCCTCATTTCTTGCAGGCACTGCAGAAGTAGTGAATCTTAAATGCAGTCAATGCTCCACTTACTCTAGGCCAAGCTCCACATCCAAGTTCTACAACGTACCATGCTAAGGTCTACAATAGCTTCAAATACATATAAAAGCAGATCTTTACTGAATCCAATATTAAAATGATCAAATACTCTGTTTTATTTACTTTGATAGTAACATCTTGAGTTTGGAATGTTTTTCCAATTTATTTTACACGGTGTATAAGTTTACAATGTGCTGTAGAATTTTGCATTGAGAAAGCAAGTTAAGCGTATAAGTTGCTGGGGGCTGGAGATGCAAAGCTGGAAATTGGGGTCTCCTGTATCTGAATGCCTTGCATATCTGGCACCCAAAAAGCAGTTGAGATGTGGCACTGCATACACTTCTTTCCTTCCACCTTGCAGGCAGGCACCGAGGTGACTTCAGTGTTGGAGTGATGGGGGAAAGTTTGAACCCTCTGTCCCTTGCTGCAGCATTCCTGAAAAATCCAGATTACCCATTCACCCATAGTATCTGCCAGTGTATCGAACAAAAGGGACGAGGATTCTACTGGAATGACCACTGAAATTGTTAACAGTGACATTTAAATTTTTATTAGGTTTCAGAGCAATACCTGTGAGATGAATGGGACACTGCACACCTCTCAAAGCCATTGTTTTAGACTGTTTTTCTGGAAACTCAGGCCTTGTCTAGACTAGAAAGGATTTGCTGATATAGCTATTTGGGCAGTTGCATTTTGTACCAGTAAAAGAGTGCTTTTGCTAATATCTCTTATACGAGTTTCTTAAACAAAAAAGTTATACTAAAACTAAAAAATTCTTTTGCCAGCATAACTGCATGCACACAAGGCTTTTGTTGGCACAACTGTGTCAGTTAATATGGAGTTGGGGGGTGAGGGGAGGGAATCGGGATCATAGCCCTGCCCCACAGATTTATGCCAGCAAAACTTTTAAGTGTAGACCAGGCCGCAGGATGTCAACAGTGTATCTGTTCACAATTGAAAGACTCTTTGCAACTATAAGGGATAGAAACTTAACTTTATTTAAAATTACAGCTAAGATTCTGCAGTCAAATTTCAGGACACAGAATGCATGTGACTGCCAATTCCAGTCATAATTATCCAAAAGAGGGAAGAGGAGAAAAAGGAGTCTTGCCTATATTCCTCTCTTAAATAGTGGCTATTTTGGAACTTCAAAGCCATATAAGAATTGTGAAGACAACACACAAGTAAGGTTTCCTTCCTCTTAAATAGCTGGCACATAATCAAGGGAGGAAAAACAGGGACTGAAAAAATCCACTAGACAATAGTGAGTAGGAAACTTTTCTTGGCAAAAATCAAGAGGATTGAACAGCAAAGGGGGTAAGCGATCAATTTCTGCAGAACCTAAGATCATTTTTTAAAAAGTGTCTAGTCCTTTTAGTTACTAAAAGAACTTCTAAATTTAAAAGGATGCAAGATTGTCTTTTCAGTCTTCAGTCAGCTCTGGTGTGTCTGTAGCTTTTTCCCCAGAACATTAGAATTTAATTAACAAAAAATTAATTAGTTTCACGGCTACTATTCAGAATCTAATTAGTGGGGGGAAAAATTCACTTGCACTTTGCTTAATCAGAAGCTGGCGAGAAAGATGGATCCCTAGAGCAGGCTCCAAGAACTCCAGGGCACCTCCTTTTTCAGAAGCTTTTGGAATAGTCGAGTTTGGCTTCACATCACTAGCGCCCTAACACCACACAGCTGCAATTCTGCCCCTCCTATTTTCTATCAGCCTCTAACTAGCAGGTGTCTATTACATTTTCCAATAGGTTTGAAAAATTACCTACTTATTCATTTACATAAATGGTCAAATTAATCCAGCTGTATGCCTCAGAAACAGCATGTGCCAGTTTATATTCACAGCACAGCTGGATGTTTGCATAGTTATAAACACACATATACAATAATATAGAATTGAACTGAACTTTGACATCCATGAAGAGAATTTGCATGTTTGACATATGCATATTTTTCAACTATAAGAAACTTTATAAGTATATTGAAAATCAAGTGTCGACCAACAAAACTGCCACTGGATTATTTGTGCTCACTATTTTATATTAAAAGATTTCTTATTTAATTCAAACCTACTTCTTCAGAGTGGCTGACTGGGGTTGTGGACAGATGTGTTTAGCAGTGTTTTTGCTTTCTCTAGGCTAGTAAATACAAAATCCAAGTCCTTGTTAGAGTTTGGTCTGAAACAAAAATGGCAGTCTTGATCCAGAGTTTGCTCCCCACAGCACCAAAGCTTTCCTCAACATCCATGTGGTGCGACTCAAATCCAGAAAGACAAATATTTGAGAGTTTGTATATTCAATACTTAGTGATTCAAATGGCTAGGAAACACAGCCTTTGAAAATAAATGCAAAATGAAGCAGCTAGATCTTAATATGTGGCAGAACCATGTGTTATATGTCCATCTTTAAATCTTGGTGAGCTATTTATCAATAAAAAAATTGTCTGCATCTTTCTCCTTTCGCAAATCTAAAATATCTGTAATTAAACTGTAAGAATATGACTAATGCGGATGTACAGGGTCTCATGAGAGGCAGGCATTTTCTTTACTGAACACATCAGCAGGTCTCACTGCTTTTCTTGATTTATCTTCTGAGTCTTGCTCCTGACTCTTTACCTCCACAAGAGCATCTGCAACAATACCACTCCTTGTTTCCAAGAGTTAGAATCTGGCTGAAATTTTATCTGGCTCGTAGTCAAGCTGAAGAAATACCTGAGAACTGTTTACTTGGAAGAATAGAGTTATTAATGTATTTTCAGCTCTGTAATGTGACATAGCAGATGGAAACAAGGAGGAGGTCTGATACCATCAAGCCAGCCACTTCTTCACAAGTGTTTCACAGACCACTGGGTTATTTTGGGGCCCACAGTTAGCAAAAAAAAGAGGAGGACCTCTAACTTGGCAGATCCACTAAGTCTCAAGAACCTGCTACTTGATTTACTTAAAGAAATTGTCTTTATATATTTGGCTGTTCATTCTTCATATTCTTCGTTTCCCATCTTATAAATATTGAGTTCAGGACTATCCCCAGAAGTGAATGTTTGCAGGTTCTTAATGTCACTATCCTGTTAGCATGACTTGGGATAAAGTTCTATTTTTAAAAGACTACTCCATCCTGAATAACCTATTTTACCTTGCCATTCAAACAGTGTGCTTGAATTATTTATTATTTGAACAGCACAGTAAGCATACATGATACTTTACAGACAAATGAAGATAATTTCTTGCCCAGGTAAACTGACAATCAGAATTAGACACAGCACTGCAAGAGATGACAAAATTGTTACGGAACAAAGGGGTTACAATTTACCACCAAATTTTCTTTTGTGAGGTACAATTCCTGTTGGTTACTCTTTATTTTTATTTTAATACATTATTGTTTGAGGGGGATATATTCAAAGGCACAAGTGGCAGACAAACACTCAGTTCCCATTGACTTTCAACAGGAGTTGGGTGCTTCACTCTCTGTTTTTTGAAAAATCTCACTGGTGAAGCAAAGTCAGTCAGTTCAGAAGACCTGAATAAAAGTCACCACTAGAAGGCTCAATTAAGTTAATGAAACTTGAGGTGGAATTTGAAAGAGAGAAAGCCAACCTCACTGTTTGTTCTGGAATGAACAAGCTTCGTGTGATTCTGGAAAACCTCCATGTAAATTCTATGGATTCTGACTTCCCATGTTTTCACTCAGACTACATACTACAGTTCCAATTACCATAATGTAGAGCAAAGAACAAAGAAAGAAGGGGAGAGAATCGAATACCCTGCAGAAAAGTTACAGTATGCACTGTACAAGTTCAGACAATTTTATTCAGATGGACTCATATACTGTCATAATTTAATATCATATACTTGATTTTACAGAAATGTCCACTGATGTTAATTATAGGTGATACAGCACAAGATGCAAAGGCCGCAATCCCGCCAAGACTGACATACAAACTCAACTTTAAGCTGAGTTTCACTGGAATACTTAGTTACTTAAACATATTCATAAGTCTTCAAAGGATCAACACCAAATTGAGGCCTGTACTTACCCAAAGAACTTCCAAACTAAAGGTAAAGATTAAAAAAAGAGATCCTAGAAAAAGAATTAAGTTGTGTACTTTTTTTTATTTACTGCGTTTACCCCCTGCAAAAGTGGTCTTTGTTAAGAAGTCCTTAAGAGAAGTCCAAAGTTTTTTATTCCTTTTTCAAGAATTTAGATATAATTGGTTTCATCAACTGAAAAAAAATAAAAAAACAAATCTTCTACAAATCAAACTGCACTTCACTCTGTTTGCAGCAAAAAATTAACAATGTGTCAGAGACTGGGGATATGTTAAAGTCAAATTTTCAACTCCATTTTGTTCCATGAATGACATTTTTAATTGCAACTTTCACGATGCCCTTCACTTTACATTGTAACTTCCATGTTGGATTAAGACATCCAGTTTGCACTGAAAACTAACTTGGCCTGACAAAGCCATTCTAGACTCTATCCTCCTCATGCTGGGGCATGGGATACCTCAGAGAGGGCTAACAATGAGAGCGCCATCACAGGCCATCAACGCTGAATGACTTTTCCCTAGTCAAACAGTGAGTTTTCTACTAGTAGGGCCATTGACTTTGAATAACTCTCTGCAAGCCTGGGGGGGGGGGGGGGTGTAGGACTGCAGCCTGGCATGCCCCAGCTGAAATGCATGGGCAAAAGAGGGGCAGAGGCTAATTTAAAAAGGAGGATTTTCTTCTGAGCAAGCGGCCAGAACATCATAACATGCAAGATGACCAGCTTCAGAGCAGAAAAGGCAGGAAGGGCTGCCTAGTTCAGAAACACTACCCAAACCTCGGCCTCACAGAAGGGATGATACCAGACTAAGGAGGAATGCACGTTCAAGATGTTGTTTTCCAAGAACAGGAATTCTCTTGTGTTTTACTAAGAGTAAAGTGTCTCTGGTTAAGAAATTCCTTTGCTAATCCTATGTTCCTCATCCTTCTGCGACACTGCCCCGGATGGGTTTAAGAAAGTAGAGCTTCCACAGCCAGGATGACTCAGTAGGAACATGTCTAAACAACTGCAAGCCTGGGAGGGGGAGGGGACGGGCTAGGGCATTAATCTGGAAGCCTAAGGCAGCCAGATGCCCAAGAAGGGTGTCAGATATCAGGTATGTACCTGGGAGAGCACCTGAGACACCCAGAGCTAGGAACAGTGACCAGTAACTTCCAGACCCTGGGGTAGCGCAGAAGCACAGGGGACCCAGGATTCAGGGCCATTTACAAAAGACTAGGGACTGTCCAGAAGAGAGGAGTGGGCCAGGTTGTAACTATATGTATACCAGAGGGGTAAAAATCAATTATTACAAAAATATAAGTTTGATATTTTTAGTGAAATCAGATTTTTTAATTATTCAAATTAAATAGCCTTTCTTTTAAAAAGAAAATGCATTTAAAGTTGCATTTGAAATTATGAGCATGTGTTAAAGACTAAACTCACTATAATTATTAAAATTATTTAAACAAAAGTTAATACTAAAAGTTTAAATATTTAAATGCAAAACTTGTTTTGCTAATGCTAATGATTTATTAAGCAAAGGAAGTATTATCTGTAGTTAATTGAACTGGTTGTTTTAGGTTACAGTGTCCTTCAAATTTTTTGGATCTCATCCTCACTTCTTTTTATTCATAGATTGGAAGAGGCAAACAAAATTTCCTACTTTTTCAACTCCCAGTTGATTTCTTAACTTTGAATGAACTAGTCACTGAATTGAACTAGCTGAACAAACTGAAATGAAGAAAACGTTCGCTCTGCACATGCAGATGAGGCTACTGCTGTCAAAAGCTCATTTTGCACTTCAACAAAATCTGGTTCCAGGAGCTCAGCCAGTAACTTCCACCAGTTCAATGGTTTGACTTTCTCTAAAACTTCAGAAACAAAAAAATAAAGAAGTACACATGAAAAACAAGATTCAAAATCAATTATTTAAATCAAGGTTCCCTACTTGCTGATTTAAATTATTATTAAAACTGGTGATTTAAATTCCTCTGATTTAAATCAATCCATCCTGATATACACGTGATTTTGTATTGGTTCAGTGCTCTACACAGTAGCAAGGGTTTACATCCAAATGCAGAAAGTATGATTTCACAAACTGTGCTTGAAACTTTTAAAATATTTTACATTTATTCAGCATGGGACAACCCCACATTTTCACTGTAAATTAAATCTCTGATGAGCAGCCAATCTAAGTAGAGTCCAGTGAAAATATAGAATAACGTGCTATATTTTACAAGGATTGCTTTCACCATCCCTATTTGTCATATTCTAAAGTCCTTTTAAAATTAAACCCAATCTGTTGGTTTTTTTACTTACTGTCCAACTGGCTATTTAGTTTATAAATCAAGTTTGGTGTTTGTAAAGCTGTCCTTCACTCCCTGATAGAGAGCCATGTTTGCTTAAGCACCTATCGAGGGTGACTGGAGCAGGAGAAAGCAGCACCTGCAGACAGCTCAACACCTCCCTACCAAGTTGATACCCTATTATAGGGGAAAAAAAATCCTCCCCCCAAATTCATGTATCAGCCTGTGAAAGCTCAAGAAGGTGGAGGTGAGCACTTCTATAAACACAAATGCAGATCAGGTACATGAAACCTGGGCCTGCTACTGGAGAATGGGCCAGGCTAAAGCCTTTGATCCTTTGTTAGTGTTTAAACAGAAAATAAATCTCTTCTGGCTGCTATTAGTAGAACTTGCCCTCTCTGGGAGAAAGACAGGAGGAAAGGTATTGCACTAATAGGAAGGAAAAGGAGAAGTGATGATAGATCAAAGGCAATGACCTGCCTCTTGCTCTAGCAGATGTACAGGTTTCACATGCCTCAGCTGCCTTTGTGTTTATCAGTTGCAGCACCCATTGCCTTGTTCTTTAACATCGAGATTGAACTAATATCCATGGACGCTAGCCAATCTTCCTGCCAAGCTATTGGGACTCAAGGCTCCCCACAACTATCACCCTTTCCGGGACTTTTAAAATGGCAGGGGCAACAGCACAAGCAAAAAGAATTTTCTCTCTCTATAAAAGACATCTAAAATGGTACCTCAGACACTGCCTGTCTTCTACAAGTTACAACTTCATTCAGCAACAATCATCATAACTAGGTGCACACAGAAACCATGCCCTCAAACAAGTGAGGACAAGAGTCACTGAAGAGCAGACTCAATAAAATCCACAACATTATAAAGCGGATAATGTAGATTATTCTTTTACTTAAAGAATCTTCACACAGTCCTTAAATCCACTGCATACCCAAATCTGTATTCTATTTCCTTTTTTGTGTGTGTGCAAGACTGGTCATAAACTGTTGTCGTGTAAAGAAAAGTTGTCCCTCCACTCTTCTGTATTTCCTTCCACTGACTTTGTTGATTGAAGTCCACATGCATGTATTATCCATGTCCCACTTTCCTCATAAGTTTAACAATGCATTTTTCTAAAAGTTGTAGTCAGGCTCTGACAACCTTAATATGCACACACAAACTACTTGACAATCAGGACAGAGCCTGTTTACGTCCTGTTCAAAATTTGATATCACAGGAAGGATTCAGGTTCCAAAGCCACATTACAGCATTCTATAATCCATACTGCGCTGTGTGCGTTAAATAGTACTCCACATCCTAACTAAACTTCTATTAGGCTTCTACCCCTATTTGTCTCCCCTATCTCACCAGGGTGAGATTCTGGTGCCACTACACAATGAGCTGCACACCTTACTTCACAAGTAGTCTCATTGGGATTACTCTTGGAGTAATATACCATTCTATTGCATTAAGGGTATCAGAATATGACCCAGAGTCTATCCGTATGTGTCACTGGCAAAAACTAGCTTTGCTTCCCTGACTCTTCTACTCAACTCTAGATGAGATGGGTAATTCCTTAGGGCCCCAATCTGTAATGAGGTGTGCTAAGGCTCCTTGTGTCTAAGCAGAGCCTACTGTAGGATTGAGGCATCAGATCAAAACATAAGCATGTCATTTTAGGTTGAGAATTAGGCTCCTTTTTGAAAGCTAAAACTAAATTAGTATTTGAAAATTTGAGTTTTAAAGTGACACCAATATATTATTTAAGATACAGTAGAAATAATCTGCATTCAATATTCAAGCCTTAGACCATTTTATATATGTAACTGGTAAAAGTATCTATAGCTATTGAGCCAACATCTACTTACACAGATAAACTCAATGTCATCTTCACTTTCATCACGTGTTGTTGATTCACACTCATGAACCTTAGCGGAGCTGAGAGACTCCATTATCTGAACAAAAATAAACCAAAATATGCATCATCATTGACTTCATTTTCCTCACTGCACAATCATACAGTACAATATCATTTTGAATAGCTTCCTCCCCAACCCCAATCTTTATCCCAAAACAACCACTTCACATTGTTAAGTGGCAATCAAAAATAAATAACAAAAACAGAAAGGAACAAGTGAATAGGAGAAAAGACATTCTTTGAACTAAAATTTGAACTGAGTGACTATTAATATCTGCATCTACCAAGTACTGCATAAAATATGGCCTTGTCTACACAAGAAAAACTAGTAGCTGGTACCTGTATCACAGCAGCTGCGCCAGTGGTAGCAATGCTGTAAACTCCACTACAGACAGGGCTCAGGCATTTCTACCACCCTGTTATGAAAATTCACTCAATCATGTTTCCATAGACGACAAAGCTCCATCTCTGTCTCTTCTAGCAACAGCAGCAGGGCAGCTGCATCATTGCTGGACTACAGGTATCAACTTTTACAACACTGAGGAGTCCTATAAGAGCTGTTAAAACAAGTTGACAGCTACTTAGGGATTTCATGTTTGTCAATATGCTGAACTCCGCAGGCCTTGTGATCTTTACGGCAACCGTGATTTTCAGGGTCCTGCCAGTTGAGCGAAAGGAAAATCTCTCTATGGGCTGTTAGCAGCAGAGGCCTGGGTCACATAGCTGAGCACCTTTGCTACTAACAGAAGAGAGCCCAGCCTAGCCATTAGCCAGCTGACTACAGTATCATTAGACAGCTGTAGGGTCGTTGGTAACTTACATTCTCTTCCCTAAAGTGCGCATGAGTCTAGAGGGAACACTATGATGTGCCACAAAACAACACGGCACCCGCAGCTCCATCCCAGCACTTCAGGAGGAAGGCAGCAGCGGGAGAGGAAACATGACTGCCCTGGCTGCCAGGTCAAGAGCCCCCAAACTAGGGAGCGGGGCAGGTTGCTAAGAAACCGGCCGAGTTCACAATGCCGGACCCTCCCACCACAATGCTACTGCTGCTGCTGACCACCGACCGGGCCTGGCCCACAGCTCGCAGCAGAGGCACGGGCAGGCCGGCGGCTGCTGTGCTACAGCCGCAGGAGACTGTGCAGCAGCCCAGGCTTACAGGGAGATCAAAGGCCCCTCAAACCGTCGCTCACCACGGCACGGTTGCGCTGCCAGGGCCCGCTCCGCTGCCGCCACCGGACGCATCGGCTCAGCTGTCTTAGCTGCAAGCCCGCACCGCGGCTCGGTGCCCCAATCGGATCATACCCCTTCCCACCCAGCCAGCTCCGCCGCCGCGTGCGCCTGCGCGCGCCCCATCCTCCCCGCCGCCCAGCGCGCGCTCAGCTTACCGCTTCCTCTCCGAACGCCGGGCGGCGACGAGCCGCGCGGCCTGCTGGGAGTTGTAGTTCCCAGAGCATTCCCCACCCCACGCTGGAGCGGCGCGCGGCGGCAGTGGGACTTGAGCGTGTACCTCAGCGGCGGCGGCGTGAGGGCAGCGGGATGGGGCGCGCGTGTGCGCGCGCTGCTGCCTGTCCCTCGCGCAGGGCCGGGCGCTCCAAGCGGCTCCGCCCCGCCTCTCTGCAGTGTTGCGGGCGGGAACTTTTCTTTTCCTAACCTTGGGCCGGTGACCAAGCCGTAGCCCCGGGCTTCCCTGCTGTAGTGCTGAGTGGGGGGCTGCCCGCTCTGTGCGCATGGGCGGAGGAAGGGATCTGACCGTCCGCTACACCCACACCTGCCTGAGGCCATGTCTACACTGCCCAGTGTACTTTCAGCAGCCGATTTTTAGAAGTCACTGTAAGGTGTATACACTATGCTGTTTGCACAGCTCTCCTACGTTTACACTGAGCACTCTTAATTCGAACTGCAAAGCAGTGCAATGTGGGTAGCTAGTCCACAGTGCAACTAGCCACCGTGGCTGACCGTCGTCCCATGATGCAATGCTGATTCCCCCCCTCTTCTCCCCTTCCACAAACAAACAGGAAAATTATTTTTGTGCCCTTTTTTTACTCCCGCGTGCGCCACTGCCGCAGAGACATGGAGCCAGCTCATCTCTGCACTAATATTGTGAGCGTTACAAATACATCACGGCTTATCATTGAGTATTTTCAAAGTAGAGCAAGAAGCTGAAGCACACACAACAGCGATGCTACTGAGGTTGCCCTGCTACAAGACATCAAGCAGAACAATTGCTGATTGCTGCAGGCTGTAACGAATCATCTGCATTCCGTGGAGTGCAGGTTGTGGTCCAGGGAAACAAGCACAGACTGGTGGGACCACATCATCATGCAGCTGTGGGATGTTGATCAGTGGCTGCAAAACTTTTGTATGCAAAAGGCAACTTTCCTGGAACTGTGCTCAGAGCTGGCCCCGTCTCTGAAGTGTGTGAATACTCGCTTGAGACAAGTTTGAGACTCGCTTGAGATGGTGGAGAAGAGAGTCGCCATTGCTCTGTGGAAGCTGGCAACCCCAAACTGTTACCACTCAGTGGGGAATCAATTCGGAGTCAGTAAATCTACAGTGGGCGCCGCCGTGATTCAAGTATGCAGGGCCATCAATAGACTTCTTCTGCGAAGGATAGTGACTTTGGGAAATGTGCAGGACATAGTGGAGGGGTTTGCCACGATGGGGTTCCCAAACTGGAGGGGGGGCGATTGATGGGATGCATATCCCTATCTTAGTGCCTGCCCACCTAGCAACATAAACTGCAAGGGGTCCTTTTCCGTGGTCCTGGAGGGGCTTGTGGGTCACAGGGGTCATTTCACCAACATCTATGTCGGGTGGTCTGGAAAGGTACATGACACGGGTATATCGTAATTCAGGGCTATTCTCTAATATGCAGGTGGGCACTTTTTTCCCAGACGAAAAAATTCAAATTGGGGGTGTGGAAATGCCCATAGTGATCCTGGGGGATCCTGCTTACCCCTTGCTCCCTTGGCTAATGAAGCCATACATGGTCACCTTGACAGCGACAAGGAGGTTAAGCAATTGCAGAATGGTTGTAGAATGTGCGTTTGGGTGTTTAAAGGACAGATGGAGGAGTCTCCTCACTAGGCTGGACATAACTGAGAAGAACCTCCCTTCTGTGATATCTCCGTGCTGTGTCCTTCATAATGTGTGTGAAGCGAAGGGTGAGAGGTTCCCTCAGGGTTGGGCTGCAGAGGCAGAAAGACTGGCTGCCAATTATGAGCAGCCAGATGCCAGCACTACGCTGAGAGCTAACCGTGTAGCCCTTTGCATTAGGGAAGCTTTGAAAACCAGGTTCTGCAATGAGATGTAGGACTGATTTCTGTTCCTGTATGTTGTTTGCCTTTGATGATCCCCCACCCACCCCCTTCGATATCTGTGCCCGACAAATCCCTCCAGAACAAGATATGATTTAATAAAGAAATGTGTTGAAATGATGCTTAACTTATGAACATTCAAGTCATGGGGGAAGAGGGAGAGTGTTCATTCATTGTCTCATGGGGTGGGTGAGTAGTTTGCTGGCCAGCTGTCAGCATGGCCGCCGCTGCTTTCTGCTCACCTGCACCGGGGTGGAGGCAAGCATGTACTGCAGCTTGGCCAGTCTCCTCAGAGACCGGCTGGGGACGGGGGAGGTGGCGGGCATCAAAGCCCTCGGTCGAGGAGCATTGTGAAGGGGCTGCAGCATGACTTTGTCCTTCCTCCACTCCTCCTGAAACTCCACAAGCCTCCGCAGTAGGTCTGCCTGGTCCCACATGATTTGCAGCATCTCCTGTGTGGTACTGCGATCATGCTCCATCATTTCTCTGAAAGTCTCCGTGTCCATGTCCATATTCTGGGGCAAGGTGAGCCGCCACGCTCTTTGCTTTGCCTCTGTGGCCGCTGAGGTGTTCATGAGCTCGCAAAACATGTCATCTCTTGGTTTCTTTTTCCTTTTTCTAATCTGTGATAGTCTTTCTGCAGCATTTCTTGAGGGTGAGGCCAAGGCCGAGGTGTCTACAGAATGAAAAAAAAAAAAAAAAACCCCACAAAGTAGCCACTGTTAGCATGGTGAAGAAAATGATACAACTGCAACAATGTAGACAATAATCCCCTGCTACAATGTAGACAATAATTCCCATGCAGTGCACAGGGCAAACACAGAGCCTCATTCCGTTCCTGACGTCCCAGAAGGGTCTGCTCGCTGTGGCCTTACAGAGAGGATCTGAGAACATCGTGGTTGGGGGAGTCTCTGCTGGTATTTTAAACCCTGACAGAGAGGAACTGTGAAGAGCGTGGTTGGGGGGAGGGGGGAAGTCTTTGCTTAAAACAAAGATTTGCTGGACGCAGCGGGGTACCAGCAGTGTTCCACCATGATGCAGACTCCCTTGATTGCAGTAAAGTATCCTACCGTGGAGGGAGGAACAAGGCAGCCCTCCCCAGAAAACTTTTCCAAAGGATAACAGATTACCTACATGAAAGTTTCCGTGAGATATCAATTGATGATTATCGGAGCATATCTCATCACAGAAATAAACTGTTCGCTGGGTAGCTCCCCACTACAGTCCCTGAAACGCCTGAAATCCCCTTCCTGCTCCCCCTCCCTCCCACCCAATGTAAAATGAAAGAACTGTTAAGAAAAAAAACTCACCAGATGTGCCTTCCCCAGGATCGTTAGTGCTGTCCTGTGTGCAGCTGGACTGCTCTGGGATCAGGAATATGTCCTGACTTTCAGGGAGAACGGACACCCCACTCTCCTGCACCCTGCTCTCCTCAGCCTCCTCCTCCTCGTTGTCCACAGATTCCTCATCATTGTCCATGAACTGTGACCTAGCAGAGGTATCGATGCTGTGGGGCGGCACCATGGTGGGATCGCCACCGAGAATTGCATACATTTCATCGTAGAAGCGGCATGTTTTGGGCAAGGAGCCACAATAGCTGTTAGCTTCCCTGGCTTTCTGATATGACTGACGCAGCTTCTTGATCTTCCCACGGCACTGCTGCGTGTCCCTCTTGTGTACCTTCTCCAGCATGCCCTGGGATATCTTCCCATAAATGTCCAGATTCCTTTTGCTGGCTCTAAGCTGAGCCAGAACAGACTCCTCGCCCCACAGACCGATGAGATCTAAGACCTCTGGTCGATTCCATGCTGCAATGCGTTTAGGCTTTGCAGTAGCCATGAGGAGTACTCTCTCCACACTGGCAGCACAGGAAATGAAAATTCAAATGTTCCCAGGGCTTGAGGGGAGGGGACATTTCCTGGTAGCATGACCACAGAGCAGCACAGGCACAACTGTCCAGAGCGGTCAAAACGGGGCATTGTGGGATACCTCCCGGAGGCCAATAAATTTGATTTAAGTGAAGTTGTGTCTACACTGACACTAAATAGAATTAACAAATTCGATTTAGGTGCTATGCCACTTGCAAAGGTAGTCTTAAGTCGATTTTCGAGGCGACAATTTGAATTAACAATGGTGCCAGTGTAGACATAGGTGTACATAGGTCGACGTAAGTGACTTTACGTTGACCTACGTCGCCAGTGTAGACCAGGCCTGAGTGTTAAATTACAACGTGAATGGGCGGGCAGGTGCATCAGGCCATCCTGACTGATCCTATGAACTGCATTAACCTATCCCGGATGCACTGAATAATGTAAGGTGTACATCTGAACCTGCCTTAAGCGCTTAGCTGTTGGTGCTCTTTCTTTTTCTCGCTACCTTTAGAACCCTGCAAGTCTGCAAATACCTGCTTTATATCCAGGGATTGTGTTTGCGGATCACATATGGGATGAGGATACAAATTTTGTATCCAGGTGGGCTCTAACTATGTTTCTCTTTTATTTAGTGTTCCATTCCACTCTTTATCATTCTCT
This sequence comes from Emydura macquarii macquarii, assembly GCF_026122565.2. Taxonomy (NCBI): domain Eukaryota; kingdom Metazoa; phylum Chordata; order Testudines; family Chelidae; genus Emydura; species Emydura macquarii. The sequence continues at coordinate 2,398,684 of NW_027132817.1, read as the reverse complement.
GTAGGCAAAATTTCACTTTTTGGCCAACAGAGACTTTCTGTTCCCCACTATTATTCTATCACACTCAGAATCCATGGCAATGTGTCCACAATTGTTCCACAGACCACCTGGGCTTCACAAAGGCAGAAGATATTGGGCTCGCTGAGGTATCCCTGCAATACTTACCACCCATACAAATCCCCCTGGTTTCCAGAGCTGCCTCCATCCTGCCAGGTTTCCAAACAGGGCGGCTGAGTTTTTTTTGGGAGGGAGAGGGTGTTGGAAATATGTTTAGGAATGTTTATGTACCCTCTCCTGAAATGTAAATAGTTGATGACAAGGTCAGACTCCATATTGGATTTGGAATCCATCTTGGAGTCTGACTCAGGCAAGTCAGATGCTGACTGTTGGCAGAATGCCAAGGCCTGGATCTTGCCCAGTGATGGGGAAAAGGTGGGAAAACATCAGCTATAGTGCTGAATGCAAAGGCATTAGTGCCGTGTGCACAATATGAGAGCCGTGTGCAAAGACCAGAAGGCGGGAGAAATCCTGGCAGCCGATTGGCTAAGGACAGCCCCAGCAGAGGTGATTTAAGGCAGTTAGTGCCAGAACTCGGGACTGCCCATCTTAGTGGTAGCATGGCGGGATGACGTTGTGTTTGTGCGGCTACGGACCAGGAAGAGAAGCAGACGGCTTCAGATCAGGAAGAGAAGCAGACGCAGTCACCTGTGTCGTGACCAGCACTCCCTGGACGGAGAGAAGAAATATCGCAAATACTATCATGGACTGTGGGAACCCGGGTTGTGTTTGTGGTATTGGGCCTGGGGTTTAGTTCCCCCCCTTGTGTACTCAACACCAGTGTTTATGGTTATTGTGGTACTTTAAAGGACTTGTGGTTATGACACACCCTTAATAAATAGTTATTTGTTTACACGTTACCGGCTAGTGTGATCTCAGTCAGTTTACCCGGTGATAGATCCCGCAATCAGGTAAAACAAGCAGGGAAAAAGAAATTGATTTCTAACAGGGGGATGGGGATTGAAAGACAACACCTGAGCTATTGCAGCCAAGTTACACAGCTTGTTTTGCAAATGCTGGAAACCAACAGATCAAAAGGAATAGAGGTACAGCTAGCTCTGTAACCATGATAATCATTATTGCCCACAGCTGAGGAAATTCATGGAAAGACTTTTCTACAATGAATTAATGTACATTTTTTCACTGGTCAATGAATACTACATATTATTGTTAGCAGTTTGTAACTCTACAATCTTTGAAGTTAAGGGAAAATCCAAAGAACTTGAATCTTATATTAGTACTTGTTAAGAAACTTGTGAAAGTATGAATGGTATTGTGGTAGTGCCTAATAGCCCAGTTATGGACCAGGACTAAGTGCTGTACAAATACAGAACAAAAATATAGTCCTTATCCCAAAGAGCTTACAATCTAAGTATAAGAAAAGAGAAAACAGATGGATACAGACAGACATATTATTATTATTATGGGAAGTACAAGGAAACGATAATGGTCAGCATGATCGGCTGTGATATCAGCACACCAGCTGGTTATCTGTTGTCAAGTTTTTTATAGGCATCATGGCAAAGACGAGTTTCAAGTAGGAATTTTAAGATTTTGCAAATATTTATTAATGAAATGTTTGTTTACATATTCAGCAATTGTTATTGAAAATACAAAAATAGGATGATAGAGTTAATACTAATTGATATAGGCATTTCATTGCCTATTTCCTTTTAGGTGTGCATTGTTGTTGCTTAATAAAATGCTTTGTTAAATTGTTCTACTTCTCCGAGTCCTGCTATCCTGCTTCACCTTATTCTGGTGGTGGTTACTCTTAAACATAAGGTAAACTTTAGTGTTTATGAGCACTAAACTTGCTCTAACAGGGAGGTATTGACTAGGTAGAATTTCACCCTCCATCTGGCTGAATGACTCCTTGGATAATTCATAGCAGTAATGACTTTGTAATGCTTTCTCTCTTAACTGAAGTGCAAGATGAATGTGATATGTTGCCAAAAGCCTTATCCAAAGCCCATTGAAGTCAGTGACTTTAGGTGAGGCCCAAACTGCAGAGTGATTATCAATCAGAGTTTGAATTACTGACCCAATTTAGGAAAAAGGAACAAAACTGAAAAAGTGGTTCCACAATGATAGATATCTTCTGTCAAAGTATGTGTAGGGGAAATCCAAATGTTAATGTGAGTTATAAATAGCAGTAGCAAGTAAAGGCTTCCAATTACCTCAGGCCAGTTCTGCATTGAAAATCACACCACCATGTTGTATTGCGGAAAAGATCTTTTTTCCCATGTCTGTTTTTTTTCCTCCTCCATAATAATATTTGTCACAATGAGGTGATATTTAGTCCAATACCAGTCAAGTTAATATGAGTTCAAAACACTCAACCTGAATATTTAGATATAACTGGAAGGGGAGGAGGATGGTAAAGTTTCTACTGTAAAGTTTCTTTCTACTTTGAATATCTAACATTTATAAATAGCAAGTGTAATGGCCGCAAAAATAAAAGTAAATCATATTTATATGTACCTCTTTACATGCAGTCAGTCCTTTCCTACTGTGCTTCTTCCTTTAGTGTCCATGCATCTATCTCTGTGGAGCATATCTTTCTCAGCAGTGGTTGATTGTTTATCAAGTAGCCATGAAAGTTTGTGCAAGATGTGTGTCTGAAGTTGTACTGTACAGGCAGAATCCCTTTCAGTGACTCAACAGTCAATAGCATGCCACCCTTACTTCTATGCTACTGCTGCTGGTGATGGCAAGCTGTTATAAGGGCATGCTGGGAATTGCAGTTCTACCAGAATCAATGTTGAAAAAAGGATGAGCAAGGAAAAATCAGACATTTGTTCATATTTCAAAAATCCACATGGACAGAGATCAGGGGACCAAAACAAAGGTCATGTCTGGGACCTGGATATATGATAACCGTACTATATGGTCTACATTACTATGAGAGTAACAGTTCACTCAACACAAGTTTCCAAACTGAAGTTTATTCATAAAAATAGAAGGATTTAGGTCTCGTATATATTTATAGTAATCTCAAGACCAGGGCTGTGGTGAGAGTTGGCACTCAGCTGGATATGTAAGTCAAGAAGTATAATAAACAAATTGTAATGCTATAAATTAATTTAATAAGTTGTAAGAACCACACACACCAATTAAAAATATATTGTCTAGAACCATAGAAATGTAGGGCTCAAAGGGCCTGCAAGAGGTCATCTAGTGCAGCCCCAAATGCATATTGTATACTTTATTTTTTGAAAAATCAATGTATTTAAATCATGGTACACTACCATTTTTAATATCCAAGTGTAACAGTGGCTATCACCCAAGTTCCCCCTAGTGACGGGATATTTCTGCAGTGTCCTGCTTCTGTTTTCCCTATCTTTGGGGTTCATTAAATAAACACAGTCTTACTTCTAATCACAGCCCTTCTTGGGGTCTGCTTATTTATTTTATTAACATAACAAGGGTCCCAAAAACAAACATAAAGGAAATCTTCCATCCAGCTTTAAGATGAGCACAAACCCCTTCCTGAGGTACTGTCCCTTCCTCAGGCACCACTACAGGAGACCCTTTCTCCCTGTAGTTCCTTCACTGCACAGGACCCTTCCCTTCTCTTCTCCCCCACAGTCCCCTTCCTGTCCCCACTGATCTCCCTCTGCCCCTTTATAGCCCAGGTGCAGCACTGCCCCCTGAATTGGCTCAAATGGGAGTACCTGCTCTGGCACCAGAGCTCTGGTCCTATTTCAGTCAGAGGGGGCTAGCCACCCTTGTGATGCCTTTAAAGGAACTGTTCTCGGAGGTATACATTTTGAAAAGCTCTGCAGCATCATGATAAATGTGTCAGTACTTTAAAAGTGCTAAAAGCAAATGGATGAACTATTAAGTTTAGTAAATCTCTAATGTGATTGTACCTCAATTTGCAAAAACCAGCATGTAACTTTTGTTAACTTTTTGGATGAGTTTTCTCTCTATCCTCCCTGTGCAGTAACTCTGAAAAGGACAAAGGGCCTGGTACAAAGCCACTTTGAGAACGAACCAGCAACCTAGCAATATATTTTTCTGCTTGCAAATATCAACACTATTTAATGAACTGTTTCAGAAAAAATGAAAGTGGTTTCCATATACTATATGTGGTATCCTAATATTGTGGAATCACTTTCACCTGGGCTGTCTGAGGAAACTGATGAGGATAAAATGGCTAGACCAGGTTCCAGATAGTGAGGTTCTCATACAGACAGGTATTCCAAGCATCCATACTCTATTGAGATGGGCAGGCCATGTCACCAGAATGTCAGATGAGCAACTGCCAAAGAAGACTTAGGAGGGAAAGCGCTCTCAGGGAGGCCAGGAGAAACGTTTTCAAAGACTCTCTCAAATTATCCTTGAGGCATTTCAACATTGACCCGGAGTTTTGGGAAGATCTTGCTCATGATTGTTCTATGTGGCGAAGCTTCATCCCTACTGGACCTACAGTCTATGAGCAGAGGAGAACTGCTAAGACAGAGCAGAAGTGCCGGCAGCATGTCTGCTGTTAATCACACAGCCCATAGTGCTATCTCTTGTCCAGTGTGCCACAGACTGTTGAAAGTTCAAATTGGACTGATCAGCCACTCGTGTGTTCACAAAAACTAAACCAACACAGTGATGTTATGGTCATCTTCAAACTCAAATGTAGTATCCTAATATTATGGAAGTTTTGCATGCAAAGGACTCCAGGATATAAGCACATCATATGGTTGTTTGACAATAAGCAAATTTCTTGTTACTATAGTTTGCATTTTCCCCCTGAAAGTAAAGACTAAGTTGCTGTGTTGAGGATAGTTTTAGGCCTCTCTTTATGTATGGACTTTAGGACCCAACTCTCTCCTCATTGACACATACACAAGTTCTATTGACTTCAATACGGATTGCAGCTGTCTGTCTGAGGATAGATTTGGGACAACTGTGTGAACTGGTTTTGTGCCTTTCAATATTTGTCCATTAATCATTTGCTTCCAATACTGTAGAAATCCATTTATACTAAGTAGGTCAAGCAATGTATCAGCTCCTTATGCCATATGTCCTATATGTAGCCCTTCTGCCAGTTGGAGATGGCAGCAACAAGCACTGGATTTAATATCTAGAGGTTCCTTTTTGACAGTAAAACACAAAACCAGCTCAGACTCTCACCCAGTAACCTGGGACAAGTACACACCACACCTTGGGCACCTCTGGAGGCAATACTTCCCCTCTTGCAAACACAGAGATTGAGTGTAGAAAAGAAACTTTTAATAAAAGTGATCTGGCATTTACTTAGGAAAACACTGCAAGCAAGATTCATAAACATAAAACCATGAGCAAAACACCCATCCGAGAGTACACTGGGCAGTTTCCATTTGCTTCAGTTTCTTAAGTGCAGCAACCAGAAGTTCCTTTAATGTGTCCCTCCCCTCACAGCACCCCACTCACCATTGTGTCCAGAGGTGCAGCTGCAGAGATTACCTCATACATGGGGGCAAAGAAGCCCTTTTGCTTGCTCTGCTGTCTGGCCACTCCACCAGCTGCCCTGCATCTGCTGGCCACCCGCCCTGCCTGCCTGCCGTCACTGATGTACACCATCACTTCCTACTGCCACCTACTTCTCTACCAAGACCTTTGTTAGTTGGCCCCTTGAAGTTCCACCTAGCTCATAGTGTTGTCATCTCTCAGTGATTGTCAGCTGTTAGTGGGAACTTCACTGCAGGCTGGTTAGAAAATGCTGTCCCACAACAAGCAATTTTAGTTCTAATGAATACTTAACAAAACAAAAGACTCTGCATGGAGCCTTAATTAGCTCAATCTTTGAACAGGGCACATAGGGGCTTGTTAAACCATGCATAGGACTCTTAGGCAGAGCTACCCCTCCCAGCAGGAATACCTGTCCCCACCCCCTCTATCTTTCCAGTTAAGCCATGCCTAGGACTTTTTGGCAGAACCACACCTCCAGCAGGAATACCTGTCTCCACTCCTGTACCTTTCACCAGGGTCTGCATCTGAGCCCCCTGCTTACTGAGTTCAGTTCAGATGAGGGTGAGCCCTCCCTCAGCACAGGCTAAGAACAATTCTGCTGCCCTTTACTCACACAATAAGGGGAATAACATTTAACTACCCCTGCAATTAACACTAAAGTGATTTGTTACCCAACACCAGCCCAAGTGATCATTTGAGCAAAGCAGTCCCATCATGCTGAGTACCTAGGCAGGGCAGGTGTGCTCATGCAAATTCAGTCTGGTCCTGAAGCCTTTTGCCTCCACCCTCCTCCCACCTCTCCCAGCTAGTTCAGCTGGGGAGAGCTCATTCAGATCCTGCTTACATGTATTTTTACTGTTTGACTATACATTAAAATGTAATAGCTAGCATATGCCTTAATCCATACTGTTAGCTGTATGAACAATATTTACCTTAAAAACTGAGAGTTAAACAGTAACAAAAATGCTATTTAGTTCTCATAAAGAAACTTGGATGAACAAAATACATGTTTGATGACCTTAACCAATATTTACAATACAAGAGCTTTATGGCTGTCCATCATATCTGATGATGTCATGGCATCTTATATATATTCTTGTGGCTGTATAGTCCAATCTGCGAGGAGCAAGCTTGAGAACAGATGTTATATAGAAATGTGTAGGCTCCCACTGAAGACATGGCATGATGCTTAGCCCTTTTTTCAATTTCCTTTTACCAATTCCCTTAAATTCTACTAAAGATGTTTTGTAATTACTATGGCCTTGTCTACACTGGCACTTATGCTGGCAAAACTTTGTTGCTCGGGGGTGTAAAAAAGACCATGACATAAATTTTTTGCCAGCATAAGTGCTAATGTGGACAGTGCTATGTTGATGGGAGATACTCTCCACCGACATAGAGGCCGCTGTTTGTTTAGATGCTTTTATTATGTCAGCAGGAGAGCTCTCTCCTGCAGACATAACATGGCTACAAAAGTGCTTATGGTGGGAAAACTTACATTGCTCAGAGGTGTGTTTTTTTCACACCCCAAGTGACAAAGTTTTGCCAGCATAAGTACCAGTGTAGACAAGCCCTACCATGCTTATATGATCCATGTTACACTGCGGTAGCAACAGTTCACTCAGCACACATTTCCAAACTGAAAATGATGTGTCTCTTTCTCAAAGTGTTTACAACTTTTACTGAGAGATAGGTGCTCTCCATTCAGGTCTGTCCTTGGCTGTGTCTCTGAAGTTATCAATATTTATGCTTCAGCATGTGAACAAAAGTCTCCAGAACAACAAATTGTGGCTTCTGTGGTAGAACCATTTGAAGTTCTCCTGTAAGTTCTGTTTCTCCTGCAGAAAAGCATGTGTGTCTTATTCCAGCTTTTCCTTGTACTGAGCATACATTAACTTCAGACGAGATCCTGGACATATACGGAGGAGATGTCTCACATCCTCAGTTTTCTTCAGTTCTTAATAATTCAATGAAAAGAAACCAAAAAAGATATTTTTGCATTGATACAAATGATGGTACGGATTTTTTCTAATGATAAATTCAGTCATTTGAGGATGGTAAGGATATGGCTGCTGTTTTAATAAAATATTTAATATTTCATTAATAAAAAATATTAATTGATAATTTAATTGCAGAAATTCAAACTGTAAAACCTCCTTAAAATACTAACATTGTTCGAGTTTTATTGCATCAAATAATTGTGTGTCACTAACACCTATATTATAGTTTTTCATCCTTTTTTCATTCATATTAGGGATGTAAAAATTAGTTTAATTATAAATCCATTTAAATGTTCTAAAAATAGAACGTTTAAACGTTTAAACACTGGGGTGGGGGAAGGAGCTATGCTGGGCTCGCTCCTCACTGCCAAGTGAGAGCTGCCTAGCTGCAGCGATAGCTGGGCAGTTCTCACCCACGGGGAGCTGAGTGGAGCCCAGCTGCAGCTCCCTCCCTCCCCACTCCGCATCTCCTCCCCATTCGTGGGTAGCGGAGGCCAGCTGCGGCTAACCCCCGTGCTGGGCTCCGTGCCTCCCCCCCACCCGGGGAGCCGAGCCTAGTTATGGCTCGCCCCTCTCCCCATGTCCTGGGATCAATGCCTCTCCACTGTGGCTCATCCCCTCTTCCCCCCCACACTGGGCTCTGCACCTCCCCCTGCTCGTGGGCAGCCTAGCCCAGCTGTGGCTCGTTCCCCCGTGCTGGGATCTGCCCCTCGCCGCTTGCGGGGAGCCGAGCCCAGCTGCGGCTACCCCGTGCTGGGCTCCATGCTTTTCCACCAGCGAGAGCTGACCAGCTGCCGCTCCCATTCCCCCCAGTTTAAACGGTAGTCAGCTGTTTAAAATGTTTAAACAGCTGATTACCATTTAAACGTTTAAGCGGTTAACCTTTTACATCCCTAATTCATATTTATGCTTGATCAAAACTGTTAGAGAGGCTTTTTTTAAATTAGGCCCCAATCCTCCAGATATGTATGCATATGTTTAACGAGTAAGCCTCTTGATTTCAGTGGGAATGTTTGCATATAGAGGTGTTTGCAGGACTGGGGCCTTAGCTGGTAATGTTCTAAAAATGGCATTAAAAAAAACCCCCCATGTTGGTCAACACATATGTTAGGCGTAATATATACCATATGTGAGATAGCGAGGGCAGAGGACAGCAGGAGAGTGCTGGGCGGGAGGTTTGTGAGCCCAAGAATGCTCAGGGCTCTGTTCCCTGCTGATTAACTAAGTGCCATTAGGGGGCAATTAGGAGCAGCTGGGGCCAATGAAGGACCAGCCAGGAGCTTCATAAAAGCCCTCTGCCCCAAACAGTCAGGGCACGAGCTGGAGGAGTAGAAGTGCCGTGCCGTGCCGTGCCGTGCCGTGCCGTGCCGTGCCGTGCCGTGCCGTGCCGAGACTTAAGTGGAGGAGCAGAACAGAATGCAGAGTCCTGTGGACAAACGAAGGTATCCGGCTCAAGGAGCCAGAAGGAGGGGGAAAATTAGCCCAGGGGAAGACAGTGCAGCTGGGAACACGGTGCCAGCAGCACATAGCTGCCTCTCATAGGGCCCCGGGCTGGGACCCGGAGGAGCGGGTGGGCCCAGGTCACTACCCCCCCTCCTTAGAGAAGACTTAGGTGACTGAAGACGCCCTGGCCCACTAAAGACAGTACAAGCGTGGGACACACTAGAGGGGAGCCGACGGCTGCCACACATATTAATGGGTATTTTCCTCATAGTATCAATATAATACACATTACATACATATAAATGGTGGGAAGTTATGTTAACTGACTGTATTATGCTTTCTCCACAATTCTGTTCACCCATGCCATGTATCCTATAACACTCTGAAAAGCTAAAGTCAGCTTTGGCATTAGAAAATAGGAAGCCTGTCAAAGGCAAGATACATGAATGGTGTGTCCTAGCACAGGTTGGAATGTACCTCTATGCCCAACTGGTTTGGAAAATAGTGTTCAAAACAAAGATAAGAAAAGTACAGAACAAAACAAGTTAAGGAACTTCTATTGCCCCCAAGGCGCAGTCCCAGCGTCCTTGCTCCATGGTTACAAGTATACTAACGTGTGTTCCTAGTGGCAAGGAGTGGCTCAGTCAGCAGCGGGAGGCTCTAGGCCAGACAAAGGGTTAAGATGAGGTACCCTGACATTCAGAGATGGAGACAAACAACTGAGATAAACACCTTACCTGCCATGAAACGCATAATGTGGTATCTGTTTGTTACCTCCCCTTATTCTTCATATCTCAGACACAACGTTCCTATTTAGTGTTCTGTCAACCCGTCTGATCTTGTTCTAGATTGGTGTGTATCTGTACTCGACTGCTAAAATATATTTATGTAAACATCTAGTGCCTAGTACATTAACAACAACTTTACCTCGTTCATGTACCGAACAGTGAATTCATAAGCACCTACCTTAATGCATGGCCTGACTTTGGTTCACAGTCTCTGGTTCAGGCCTCAGATCTTTCACCAGGCCGGTGCTCCAGGCACTCTTTCTCTCTGCTGTCTCTTTGAAGCACATGTCTTGAAGGTTCAACAAATCTGGGTTGCTGTGAAGTGAGGGAAAGAAGGCCTCCTGGATTCCCAATACCCTCTCCCCATCATTACAAGGGAAACCATGAAGGGCTGTGAATAATAAAAATTTACTAACCATGAATTTGTGGAGTATCTCTGGCACTCTACGGGAGAGGGAAGGAGTTGGCTCCACCCACTTTGTTCTCTCCTGACCCCAGAGTAGAACCATGAATTACCCTGTTCCCCCACTACCTCCATTTCTCTCCCTCTGTATCCCAGCGTTCTCACTCTCTCACCACTGCCCTCCAAGTCTTACACCTCGCTTCCCTCTGCTTTGCATCATCATCATCATCTCTCCCTTCATGGCCCATCAGCCTTCTGGACGAGAGGAGCCCCGGGAAATAACCTTGTTCAGGGCTGCTGTCTGCCCAGGCCAAGAGAAAGTCAGAGCACAGCTATTTGTGCTTCACACCATCTGTTGTGCTTACCGCCTTCAGATGTTGTAAAGCTCCTTGGCTGAACTGCCACCTCCCATGTCCAGAAGACTGGCTGGCAGCTCAGTGAAGGAAATGCGCCACAGCCACAGGCAGTTCTGAGGAGACCTTTAAGGTCAGGGAGCCTTTATAATCCAGGCTAAGCCCTCCACTGGCCATGGATTTTGTTGGCCTCTAGCTTTGGGCCTTAGTAAGAACTACAGCAAACAGAAGAGAGGAGTGTATAGGACATGGAAAGAGGCTGATGTAAAATAGCTAGACGTAAAAGGAGACCGAGGAAGAACAAAATACGACCGTTTTAATGTTTTTATTTGTGTAGAAAGTTGCTTCAAAAATATGATTAATTATATACATTAATAATGCAATACATACAGATTCATGTACAATATGTACACAGTGGCAAAACATCCTTTCACCTATACTTTATATATGGTGATGAACACCATGCGTTAGAGCCATCTGGCATGTTGTTATATCTGCTTTCATCTTAAAGCTATCTACAAGGAAAAGCATAGATGTTAAAGATGGAAAAGACTTATTAGAACACCTAGCCCATTCCCCTGCACATGCAAGAATCTTCTTTACAGTGCATTTATTAGTGCATTGTCCTATAAACATGGCTTTCAGCACTTCCTATGGGAGACCATTTCACAGCCTAATACATCTTAGTGTCAGGAAATTTGTCTTGACATTCACCTTAAATATTCTCTTTCTTAATTTCATGCCATTATTTATATTTATATCCTCTTCAAACAATCTAAATGACTTCTTTATCTCCTCCATCTTTAGATCTAATATTTGTAGACTATTATCATATCCTCCAATCCTTAGCAAGGAAAAAAATATGTAGCTCTGTTAGTTTATTCCACTGTAAATGTGTCCTTCAATAACTTTGTTTCTCTTCTCTGAACTCCCTCCAATTTGTCAATATCTTTCTGAGAATGAGATGTTCAAAATTAAAAGCAATATTTCAGATGCTCTCTCCACCCAAGCTTGTGCTGGCCCAGATATCTCTCTCCGATTTCCTGGGAAGGCAGGAGTAAACAACAGCAACAACAACAAAAAAAAAAAAAACAACTGAAAGAATGATGGAGAAAAGGGTCAGTTTTTATGGTTGTCAAAGACATAGGTCCCTCTCAATGTTACTACCCCATTCCTATCCGGTCGAAAGTCAAGCTGGCCTGCCTGCGGCTTCTCTTTGATCTGCCACACTGGAATACCTCATAATTCACTGGAGTAGACTAAAGGGAGTGGTCAGCTCTCAAAGGCAGGTACCATGTTTGCTGAGAGGGCTAGAGCACCCACAGCAGGAACATACTTCCTGTCAGACCTGGTCATACTGTCTCTCCAAGCTAGCAAGTGGAGGCATGTCTGACACCATGGGCAGCAGCAGCAGCTGGCATCCACGGTCCCTTCATCAAAAGAACTGCCCTCCATCTCCAGACCAAGAGGAGCAGGAGCCCCCCCCCCCCCACCTCCTCCCCGCCCAACCACCCTCCCTCTAGTCCCTGGAGAAAAAAGGATAGGACTCCTCATGCTCAGTGAAAAAAGGGGATATTTGGGACTTGTGAGTCAACTGAACTTTTTGGAGCCAGGGCACTGGCAGAAAGGAGGCCTGAAAAGGGAGCCATGATCTCAGCCAGCAGAATCAGGTATCTGTCCCCTACCTCTCCTCGCATGAGGTAAAAAGTAGTGGGTCAGGCGCAAGAAGAGGAGCCAGAAAGAGCTAGGTGGCTAGAGTGGGAGCTGTGGGAAATGGAGTAGAGAAAGACAAGCAGCTTTGTTTAAAGGACAGTTTTTCAAATTAGCCAGGGCTCTGTGTGCTGCTGGGTGATTTTATCTGCCTTCTAGTGACCTTCAGTTTACTGTAATTTGCCTTTTCTCTTACAGCCTTTTAAGAAATAACCTAAAATTCACCAGACCACATATAGGACCCTCTGGGGGCTAATAGGGAGAACTGCCCTGGCAAAATGCTCACACGCTGGCAACCACAACCCTACTACCTCTGGAGGCGAAAAGATACTCCAGATCCTACATACATATAGCCCAAAAGGAACCTCCGCTTCCTATCTACTCCTTAGAGCAAAAGTGAGTCTTAGCTCCCTCTTCTCCCCCATTTCCCTTTCTAGGGCAAAAGGACAGCAGCTCTCAAGAGAACCAGACCCTACCGATCCAACAGTATCCTTGGCCTTGATTGACAAAGGGATGTAGGCAACCCCTTGGGGTTTAGGTGCCTAAATCTCTGGATCTGGGCCCTTGAGTCCCTGTTTTTAACTCCCTCTGCAAGCTAACACTATCTGCATCCTAATACTGCATTGGTTTTAGCTTTCATTTTCTGAGTTCAGTCTATTTCTTTCAAACCACTCTGGATCCCTTTGGATTACAGTGAAGAACTTTTTTCCTTTTGGAAGACTAAATATCTTTCTCTCATACATACAGATGGGTTTTTGGTCTGGGTTGTGAAGGGTCTCTTGGCTTTATTTTTGGCATTATCTTAAATAATGTGTCCATTACCTGGTTATAGGGAACACTTGGATTCTTTTGGAACAAGTTATAATCCATTCCGAACTACAATAGGACATGCATGCATTTTATAATATCTTAAATCTAAAGATATTGAAGCATTTTTAATTTTTTTCAGTACTGTGGTATTTTCATTATGAATCAGAAGATTGGCCCCAGAACTCATTCCACTTACAGTATCTCTGTTGACTGTTGCTAGGGTCTGAACACATTATTAAGTGTCAGGTCTGCCCAACCATTTTCTGTTGTCCCCAACCTCCAGAGTCTGTCTGAACCGCTATGAAGGGTTCACTTTGACTTCTTGTCGGAGCTCCGGAAATCCTGTCTGCAGCCCAGGTTGGAAATAGGAACTGGTGAGTTTCTGCCTTGATGAGACTCCATGCTGGAAGAAGTTGGTGTGACACCACCCTGCTGAACTTCTGTGCTGGGAGAAGAAGGAGAAGCCAGAGAGCCGTCACCATGCTGAACTGCTGTGGGAGGAGCTGGTGAGTCATCTTCCTGCTGATCTTGTGTGCTGGGAGCAGGAGCCGATGGGGTGGTGCCCTGAGTACTGCAAGAAGGAGGTAGTGAACCACTGTTGAGACAATTCATATCTACGCTAGGGATTACTGAAAATAGTTTTGAGACTTCCACTGCTCTTAATTTCTGAGCAGCAAAGTCTGTTTATTTACTTAATTTTAGCACATTTCCTCCCTTGGCACTGTCTCTTTTTCCTTGTCTCTCCTCAGCCTGATCATTTTCAGATGAAGTTTTTTCTCTCTGCTTGGCACCCAATAGTGAAACACTTGTAGATCTGAGTTGTGGGCTGAATTTTGGTGTGGGTTGTTTGGTTTTTTTTTTTTCCTTCTCCTTCCAGTGCCACCAGAATAAACTGGTTATTGGCCTGTGCATGAGTTGTTACTGCAACAATAACATTATCTGTTCTATTTTTTTCAGCACTTCATTTTGGGGAGGTGTACTGAACGGGCTGCAGATCTAGTGAGAACTTTTACATCTCTATTTTCTAATCTGGAGTATGGTTTTGCCCTCTCAATTGGCCATTTTGGAAATAATTATCCTGGAGATTTTTTTCACCTTGGTTTAAACAAATTTTACATTAGGGGAATTTGGGCAAGTCTTCCAGATGTATCCCAGAGTTCCCTGCAGTAGAAGAGCAGCACTGCAGGCAACCAGCACAACGGCCAGAAGTGCCACTACTGCCTGGCCAACCACACTCCATATTCCTGCTCCTCTTGAGGTGGTGGCTCTGGCTTCTCCTTGCTGCTCTGCAGAGCTTTCCCGGAGCAGGGAACAAAGCTGACAGGTGGAAGGCGGCTCTTGGCTGCTGGGAGGTTGGGGGCCATCCATCCCCAGCTGTGCTGAGCTGGAAGCTGTGCTACTTCTCCTCCCTGCAGGGCAGCTGCTTAGTCCCTGCTCCACTCTCTGTCCCATGCTTTCGGGCCCCACAACCTCCTGTAGCAATGGCGCTGGCTCCCACTTGCCTCCCTGACAATACATGCAGCACAGGGGACCATGCACACGCAGCCATGAGGATAGCAGGGGGGTCCAGAGAATAGAACAGGAACCAAGCAGATGCCCTGCAGGAAGGAGGAGCAACAAGGATAGGAGGGTGGTGAAGCACTGGAATGGGTTACCTAGGGAGGTGGTGGAATCTCCATCCTTAGAGGTTTTTAAGCTGCGGCTTGACAAAGCCCTGGCTGGGATGATATAGCAGAGGTTAGTCCTGCTTTGAGCAGGGGGTTGGACTAGATGACCTCCTGAGGTCCCTTCCAACTCTAATATTCTATGATTCTATGATTCTATGTCATCCCTCCCCCAGCCATGCTGAGCCAGAAGCTCTGCTGCTCCCTTTCCCTGCAAGGCAGCCATTTGTCCCACTCCGTTCTCTGTCCCTTGCTCCCAGGGCTGTGGATGTGCTAGGGCAAGCAGGCAGCCTGCACTGTCAGGGCAATGAGTGGGAGCCTTCCCCAAAAATTCCAAAATCCCCTCAGGGATCCCTTATCCCTGCCTGCTGCTGTGCAGCACGGGCAGAGATAAGGGACTCCCGGGGGGATGCGGGAGCACACTGCTCTCCAAGCCCTGGGGATGCACTTCACTGCTGGGGTGTGTTTTTCCTCCTACATTTTAAGTCAAACTTCAAAACAAATAGACAAAAATAAATAATAAACCAACCAAACAAAAACATCCATTGAACAGCCCATTTTAAAAACGAAGAATTGCAAAGATTCCTTTTAATAATTTGACATCCCTGCAGATGGACGTCCTAATTATCCTCAGAACATTTGCACTTGGGTATTGTCCTGCCAGTGTGACTCAGTCTAGAGGTGGAGAGCCCAGTTCTCAGATTAGATGGTAGTACAGTGCAAAGCCATCTCAAACTGCAGTCATTCTACTGCGATAGCTCCCAAAGGAGCTAATTGTGCAGTTTATGGGCACCTGAGTTTATGGGCTCCTTATGGGCACCTGAGTCCCATCATTGGCACCACTTCAGTTAGGAAAGAGGGTGGGCAGTAGAGTTTTCCTACAGTGCACTACATTCCTAGGGCTAGAGTGTCCACATTGGGGGTGGGGCACTAGGCACTCTGGGATAGGGTTACTTTGACTCAGGTCTGTGCACTGCAATGTGGGAGCCAGAGCCCTAGCTCTGAGCACGGGTCATAACATTTTACCTAGGGTTAAAATACAACGTAGACGCTCAAGCCCAGGGTTCCCTGACACTGGACAGCTGACTTGAGTCTCACTTACCATAGGCTTACATTGCTGTGTAGAAGTACTCTAAAAATCATGTATTTGGTTGGGGGAGTTCCCCTGATGCAGGCATTGTCAAAGAGAGCTGTAAGGCTGCTTCCCAATGGCCCATTTGTAAGCCCTAATGTAAAGGGCATGCCAGGAATAGGTGACTTCTGGCTAACATGGCTGCCCCTCTGGAACTCATCAGCATGCAAGGCACTGAATTTAGCCAAATGAATAAATGGACACAAATCAGATATCAAGAATGGTAACATTAAAAAACCAGTAGGAGATCACTTCAGTCTCCCTGAACACTCAGTAACAGACTTGAAAGTTGCCAGACTTCAACAAAAAAAACTTCAAAAACAAACTCCAGTGTGAAACTGCAGAGCTGGAACTCATATGCAAACTTGACACTATCAGACAAAGTCTGAATAGAGACTGGAAGTGGCTAGCCCACTACAAAAAGTAATGTTCCCTCTTTTGGCATTCACACCTTCTCATCAACTGTTGTGAATGGGACTCATCCACCCTGATTGAATTAACCTCCTTAACACTTGCCCTCCTCATTGTGATGTAACTCACCTATCCTTGCATGTGTATATATATATATACCTACCTAACTGAAGTTTCCACTTCATGCATCTGACGAAGTAGGTTTCTGCCCACAAAAGCTTATGCCCAAATAAATTTGTTAATCTTTAAGGTGCCACAGAACTGTTGTTGTTTTGGTGAAAACAGACTAACATGGCTACCCCTCTGGAACATATCTAACAGCTTTTCTATCACTTTCTGAAAGGGTTATAGGTGATGTTGTGTAGACTGATTTTTGTAGACCGTGATAGTTTGTAACTGACAGTTTTTGTTACACAGTATCTAGATTTACAGTTACATAGGTACAGATTCCTGGTCTTGCATTGTTAAGCATATATTGTAATTAAATTAGGGAGATGAAAGCATTTAATAGAAGACTGAACTCTGCAATAATCCACTAATTCACTAGATGTGAAAATGAAAAACATCTAAAATGAAATACGGACCCCTACTAGGTTGTTCCCAGAAGGAGGCTGGAAATGTAATTAGTTTGCATTTAGGTTGGTTTGCCCTGTGGTTTTGGAGTGTGGCGATGCCATGGTGAGCAGCTGTCCTCCCAGCCCTCTCCTTGGCTCCCAAGCCATGGATCCAGTTCCTCATGGAGCTCCCACAAAAAGAGCTTCCCCGAGAGTGGAGGAGAATGTTGAGGAGCCAGCTTCCCATGCCTGTGGAAAGTCGGAGGAAAATTTGGGGCCTACAAATTTGATTATACAGGTACTTTGTGGCAAACCTACTCTGTCACTTTTAGCCAAACTGTACAAAGGCCAGTCACCATGCTAAAACAAAAAAACCCAATGATACAATTAATCACAGCTAAAAATAAAATTTTTTAAAAATTTAATGCAAAATGCCATGCAAGTAAACATGGCCACTCACTTTACGATAGTGCTTTGAAGACTGCTTTGAGGCATCAAGAAGGCCTAGTGGCTTGAAACACTGCAATTCTTTGACAGAATTCACCTTGTCACTGCAATAACAATATCCTTGGCACAATACAACGGCTCTGATTAATGCCTAATCAATATTTCACATGAATGTAAAAGGTGACGTGTGTCACAGCTGTGTAGTATTGATGCTGAAAAACAGAAGGAGCCTGAGAGAGGTATTGTATGTAACACAGTTGTGTCCATTCTATTGGGCCCTTAAGTGAATTGACTGCTTATTGGTTGACAATGATGTAGGAGAATGTGGACCTTTGGGACAATATTTCTTTCCAAACGTTCTAACTTAAGGTCAATAGTTTTGTCCCTCTTTAAAGAGAGGTTTTCTCCAAAAATCTCTACTGTTTTGGATTTATATAGGGCCATACAGGTCTCATTTTCTATTAAACTCTAAATTTCTTGAATGACATCTGAAAATACTGTAACGGAAATTGCTGACTTCATTAAAAACAGGGACAAGTTTAGTATTTTTAGACTATGCCTATATATATAAACTTGAGAATAATGTTAATAATAATTAATAGCACCTATATAGCACTTTTTATCAGTAGATCTCAAATTGCTTTATGAAGGAGGTCAGTGGAGTGGCTAAGAGTAGGAGAAACTGCATCTAGAAGTTTCTCCATGGCACAATCCCCTCCTCAGAGACATGGGCCTTTAACAAGTAAATTAATGCAAATCTGTCAGAATCATTTTATCCAGGCTTCCCCCTCTGTAGGTAGAAGGAGTCTCGCTGCCCTAGCACTGGAAAATCTTGTTAAAGCAAAAGAAGAACTTCTGACCTTGTTTTTCTGTGGATGTCCTGAGATCTATGCAGAACTTGAGATCCCCTGGTGTTGGGGGCTGAACTTCGTAGAAGTTCAAGTCTCTTATGCATTCAATTCATACAAAGAGGACAAAATGACCTTGTAATAGGAAGACTAATTAATGTAAAACCAATAATAGACGTATTGCTCAAATTAGTCTGTTATTGATTTGGAGGGTGTTAAATCTTCTGCCTTCTCTTCCCTTAACTTACTTGCCCTGTGTGGTCTGTCTAGAACAAGCAGTCTTGTTGTGCTACTATGTAAATGAGTATTTTTCTATTTTGTAAAATGTATACAAGGATGTGAAAGGATCTCCATATTGGGCAACTGTATCAATATGAACATATATCTGAAAGATAATTTTGAGTTGACTTTAGTTTCTGTTACTGCAGTGACAGAGACATATCGAAATACATTTGGGAGGCTGGGTTGACTATTTTTTTTAAAGACTTACCAAAAGCTATGCTTCTGAAAAACAAGTGAATTAAGATCTTTGCTTAAAATTGGCTTCTTGGTGCAATTGTTTAGCTTTTGCCCCATCATTCTCCTAATTAAAGCATCATCTGTATTTGGAAATAACTGTTTTGTGATTCCTGCAAAATAAAGAGATGACATTTATGAGACCTCCAGATAAAAGGGCCAAATCAGTGAAAATATAAGTGTATGATCCAAATTGCATCAGTTGGGTCTACAAAGTTTAAAATATCCAAAAGGGATGTATTCTACTCTTTTCTGTACTTGGCCTCTTTGTTCCCTTGCCCACTGCTCTGCCTGCTTCACCAATCTCCAGCCTGGTTTTCTCCTTTCATATTGCCAGTCCTTACTTTGTTGGGCAACTCAGAAGGAAGCCCCATGACCCTGATGGCTTTCTGTACTATATACTTTCCCTATATACTCTGCCTTTCTTCCTTTATCTCTGTTCTCTTCCTGGCCAATTAATCATAATCCTACCCTCTTATCCAATCTCATGACAGCTTTTCACCACGTTGTCTTTACTTACTACTTCTTCCTTTTGCATTTCTGCCCTCCTGCTCTGTCTGCTCAGGAGCAGGCTGAATTCTTTGAATGCAACATTCAGAGGACCCAACAGGAGCTCTCCATTTCCTGTTTCCCTGCCTCCCCCATCATCCTCAACTCCTTCTTTGATTTTGTCATCTTTTAACCATATGTCCCATTATGAGGTCGTCTAGTTTCGATTTTCCTGAAACTCTTTGATTTGCCAGCTTGTTCCCATTCCCTCACACATCATAGAATCATAGAAGATTAGGGTTGGCAGAGACCTCAAGAAGTCATCTAGTCCCAACCCCCTGCTCAAAGCAGGACTAACCTCAACTAAATCATCCCAGCCAGGGGCTTTGTCAAGCCACAGCTTAAAAAACCTCTAAAGATGGAGATTCCTCTCTAGGTAACCCATTCCAGTGCTTCACCACCCTCCTAGTGAAAAAGTTTTTCCTAATATCCAACCTAGACCTCCCCCACTGCAACTTGAGACCTTTGCTCCTAGTTCTGCCATCTACTACCTCTGAAAACAGCCTAGTTCCATCCTCCCTGGAACCCCCTTTCAAGTAGTTAAAGGCTGCTATCAAATCCCCCCTCATTCTTCTCTTCTGCAGGCTAAACAAGCCTTGTTCCCTCAGACTCTCCTTATAAGTGCTCCAGCTCCCTAATCGTTGTTGCCCGCTGCAGGACTCTCTCCAATTTGTCCACATCCTTTCTGTAGTAGGGGGCCCAAAACTGGACCCACTACTCCAAATGAGGTCTCACCAGTGCTGAATAGAAGCGAATAATCACTTCCCTCGATCTGCTGGCAATGCTCCTACTAATGCAGCCCAATATGACGTTAGCTTTCCTGGCAACCAGGGCACACTGCTGACTCATATCCAGCTTCTTGTCCACTGTAACCCCCAGGTCCTTTTCTGCTGAATTGCTGCCTAGCCAGTTGGTCCCCAGTCTGTAGCTGTGCATGGGATTCTTCTGTCCTAAGTGCAGGACTCTGCACTTGTCCTTGTTGAACCTCATCAGATTTCTGATCCTAAAGCACCGAATCACTCCTCATTCCTTCTCTGTCTCTTATCAGTTGCTGTCGCTATTTTGTCTCCTTTCTATCTGCATTCAGGCATATTGTTTCCCCTCACCTAATGAAATCCTCCTTTGAGTCCCAGTGTCTTTCTATAGCCTCCCCTTTATTTTTGAGCTGCCTGTCATCATCTTCTTTCTTGCCACTTCCCTGTTTGGGATCAGGGACTTTATAGCCTTGTTATAATTAATGAATTTACACCAGGCTGTTGTGCAGACTGATATCTCTGATGTCCACTGATATTCAGTCCATGTACTGAGTCTTTGCTCTCCTCCTTGGTCATCTTCCATATACAATCATTGCAAGAGCCATCCTACTGATAAAATTCTCCAGGCTCTGCTGGATATGTCCATACTAACATAGTCTAGACTCCCTCAACCTGTCTTCAACTGGAGCAACTCACATTAAGCCCCTTCTAATTTAATTTTGTTTCCTATCACAGAGTATTCAACCATCTGATCATGTCAACATCTTCATGTCCATGGTGGGGGGCATACTGATCTCCTTTCTTGTGGCTGGCCAAGTCTCTGTTCTGTACAGTAAGATGGACTGAATTACTGTTTTATACACTCTACCTTTTATTGGCATCTTTTTGTCATAGAGAACTGGGGTCAACGCCTGTCATTTGCACCATGCAGCTTTAGCACAATGCCTAGCATCACTCAGGAGGGAACCATAATCAGCCATTGAGCCTAGGAATTTAAATTATTTCATCCTTCTAAGCTCTCTGCCTGTGATATCTTTTATGGTAGGTTGCCCTCCTCAGTCAAATTCTCTACTGTAGCCCTGTTTAGCTTTGACTAGTAGTCATTCCATCATCTGTATCCTGGGTAAGACAAACATATCCTTCTGGCACACCGCTCTATTGCAAATTCCACTACTCTATTTCTCTTGGTACATGATTGTACGCCTTCTCCAGGTCCACAAAGACCATACCCAGTTGCCATCTCTTTTCTTTGAATTTCTCCATTAGGATTTGTAGTGCAAATATGACATCAGTTGTGCTCCCTCCCGGTACGTAACCATGCTAACTCTTCCAAACTTCAATCATTCCACATATTTTGAAGCTGCTTGTATAGCTGTCTGTTCCCAATGGCTTGACTCCCTCTCCTCCACCCCTCCTTTTCAATCCCTTCCTGTTTGACTTCTGCCCACTGCATTCCACTGGACCTGCCCTCACAAGAGTGAATAATAACCTTTCCCATTCCAAGTCCTGGGGTCGGTTCTCCAAACTCACTCTGCTCAAATCTTTGCTGCCTTTAACATCATCAAACATCCATCTTTCCTTCAGACTCTCTCTTCCTTGGATGTGCTTAGCTGTCCTTTTCTGGTTTTCTTCTTATCTGACTGATCCTTCAGTGTTGCCTTTGGTAGATCCTCTGTATCCTTTCCCCAATATGCTGGTGATTCTCAGGGGTCTGTCCTTTGTCCTCTCTCCTCCCTGCTCTCCCTCAACCCCTGGCACTTAGGAAATCGATGACATCATCAAGACCTCTCATCTTATCTATGTTGATGACTCCTCAGTTTACCAACCCTATCTGTCCAGGCTTGCATCTCTTTCTAGCTCCCTGATACTTCATGAATGTCCTCATGTTTTCTAAAAACTAAACAGTTCCTCCTACAAACACACTTTCCCTGTCACTTTTGACAACTCCAACTTCCCTGTCACCTATGGTAAAATCAAAGTAAACAAACTTTGGGATTCTCTTTAGCTGTTCTTTTCTTCTTCTCAGCTAAAGCCAGGTAACTTCCATTATTTTGTCACTCCTTCCTCTATAACACTTCTAAAATTCACCCCGTCCTCTCCACATGTGCTGCCAAAATGCTCGTTCATGCCACGAATCTCTCTCACCTAGTCTACTATAATCTCTTCCTCTCTTCCCAAATTGCTTCTCTCTACTCCAATCTAGCCACCACTTGGCAGCTAAAATAACCTTCCTCTCCTGCCACTAGAACCATGTCACTCCTTCATCAAGTCTCTTCACTATCTCCCTCTCTCTTTTGGCATAAATTTCAGGCTCCTCATTCTCCTTTTTAAGATGACACACAGTTCTGCCCTGCCTACATCTCACTGACTGTTGCTAACCTTCTTGCCATTCCTACACTTTACCTACTCTTCCTTCTTTGTTTCTTTTTTTTTTCACGTTGTTCCTTAGAGCTGTAATGAACCACTCTGTCATGTGCACCAACCATCTTCTGCCTTTAAATCCTTCTATTAAACTCTATTTTATTTGCCTTGCTTTCTATGTCTGTGCCTTTCCCCTCACCCTCTGAACCTCTTTCAAAATATCAGAACTTATAACATTCACTCACTGCAGAATATAGTTCACTATTTTTATTTATATAAACTCCTGTCCTCTCTTTGCTTTCTCTTTCCTTTATGCATTATCCTCATTCTAGGTTTGATTACTTTAGATGGTATTTTTAGTCTGTGTAAAGCACCATGCAATATTACACTGCTATGTAAATGTTTAATGATAAATATTAATAATAATCCAAAATCCACATTATAGGAAGACAAGGTATTTTGTTTTTACTGGTTCTGCATTTTTATCAGTAATCAGATAATATATGTGAAAAGAACAAAACAAATCCAAATGAATTAGTAACCTGAATATGGCAGTTGAAAATGTGATGAAAAACAAGACGCAGTGCCATATCAAATAACAAACTAGTCATCACCTATGATTTCCTGAACTTCATTCTGATTCATTGCTGGTTTTGCTGCTTTATCCTTTGAGGAGGAGGATTTTGCACCTGTCAGACTGTGCGTGGCCATGTATTCGTGTGTATAAAGGGCTTGCATCAAATCATTTATAAACTTTTGAGGCTTGCTCTTGTTACAAAGGGCAATCTGCCATTTTTCAATCTTGAACTGAAAAATAAAATGGTCAGAAACCTGGCTGTTCCAGTTCTCACAAAATACAATCAAATGTAATCAAGCTTTCAAAAAAAGTTATTTCCAGTATTTTAACATTTTCAAAAACAGCATCTAGACCTGTGCACATGAAAAGTACATTTTGCAGATGCAAAGCAGGGGCAAATTGTGGCACCCTACTCATGCTCGTGAATGTTTTCTCAAGCAGACTCATTGGCTTCAGTGGAACTATTCGCCTCACCAATGTTAGTAAGAGTTCCAAAATCTGGACCTAGACTAGTAGGATCTACACTAATGCAGCTGCTGTTTGCATGTAGAAATCAGAATACTTGGCACCCCAAAACTTGGGTTTGCAATTTTGAGCCATGTCAATTTAGAAGCTGGGTTGAGACCACTTAGAACCTATGGGCCTGTATTCTTAGTTGGAGATGTCAGAGTAGATTTTGCACATAAGAGTCATATTTGATAAAATCATCATCTCTTCATAGTTCTGAATGGATTTTCCCTGATTTAGGGCCATGTGAAATACAGTCCATACAACTGATCTGTACATGACTGGCATGACTCAGTACACTGAAATGTTTACTAAATTATGACTGCAGAAACTACTGTGGTTATTTTTTAATTTAATCTTTACATTGATATTTTTCCTGTACAGATTCTGTGCCTGTGATCTCCTGATAACGCTCTGTTAATAAAGTGGAACACCTGGGAATCAGTCTGCTCCATCCAAGATCAGAGTAACTCTCATTAACTTGTGGCCGATCTCTTTAGTAGGCAGAAAGACACCCTTCACCCTTTGTTTATTTTTCTTTTTTAGATAATAAATAAATAGAGCTGGATGTTTTTTCATAAGTTTAAGGCCAAATTTTCTCCTCAGCTGTCTGAAGTCAATTGAAATCCCCCATGCACACTCAAGGGTAGGATTTATTCCTTGAATGGAGAAGCATTTCATACTGGTGGATGCTCTGTCCTCAGCCACAGACATGCAAATCTCCTGAAGCCAAGGGAGTTGGAAGAGTTCACCTGAGGGCTCAGTGTGGTTCACTGTGTCTAATGGGAAATCTCTCACACACAAAAGGAGAAGGGTTATTTATTAATTAATTCCTCAACTTTCCTAATTAATGTCTGATGATAAAATTATCATTACTGAGGTTTACTTTTGTTCCTTACATAGTCTTAATAAACATTGACATATATCAACTTTTATTTACTTCATTCCTGAAATAAGCTTTCAGCTAACCTGTTTCTCAGTCTGTTGCTCCTCTTCTTCCACATTCAAGGCTATCGGTGAATTGGAGTTACTGTGAATAGTTGCATATGAATCTGATAAAGAATTGTTTGATGCTTTCCAGACAGTGTGTGAATGAATACTGGATGCAGATGTGGTCACTCCCCCTTTGAGCAGGGCCTCAGCCATACCTACCAGTTCCTCAAAATGGGTGACTGCCTGTGGTAACACTGAAATTGGAAAGAGTGATCACTAAGAATAGCCACTGATGCTACTAAACTCTGGTTTAGTTTCATGTTTACATGTATTTTTGTACCCAAACTCCTGTCACAGTAGTCAAGAGAATAGGAGTTGCAGTCTCCTTTTAGACCAGTCCCAGCAAAGATATCATTAGAATGGTGTTTTGTTTTGTTTTTTTATTAAACTCCTTCACCACCATGTCCCCAAATAAACTCACAATGGAGATCAGGCTTCTAGCAACATGCCAGCTCTTGAAGATTGATAGAAAGAACTATCCATTAACACATGCCCACCATAACTCTGGCCTGGCTGTTTTTCATATCTTTCTCAAAATATGTACAGTCCTATAAGAGTAAAGAGTATGGGCCAAATTCAGAATAGTTAGAAGCAGGTCCAATTCCATTCACTTGAATGGAGGGATGCCTGGCTGCATTTGAGCCTTTATTTTTTTGCTATAAGAAATCTTTTAAAATGTCCCCTTATTTGGTCAACACATTTATTTACACAGATGAGCTTTTATGAAGTGAGTCCATTACAAATATTACAGTCAGCAGAGTGGCAAAGCATGATCTGATGAAACACTGTAAGACATAAAGAGGAAGCAAAAAGCACAGTAATTGAACTAATAGAAATCATACAGCAAGGGGAAATGTAAGCACTCAAGAGGAAAGCAGAAACAGACCTAGAGATATAAAAGAAATGGACAGATATTAACAATCTTTTACTGGACCAACTTCTGATGAAGAGAGGGTAAGCTCTCTCTGTGTAAAGCCAAAGCTTGTCTCTCTCACCAACAGAAGTTGATCCGATAAAAAATATTACCTCACCCACCTTGTCTCTTTACTATCCTGGGACCAACACGGCTACATCACTGCTGTATACAGATATTAACAATATCAGATTCAACCTGAAAAAATGCTACTGATACATTTAGAGAAAAATAATCCAAAGTAAAATGGGTGAGGGAAGATCGAAACACGGTTACGATGAGAGAGAATTAGGTATACAATGAACTGAACTGGATATGAGCTTGCAACATCGTATGGTGACCAGTTAAAAAAAAAAGCAGTGTTATGCTGGGTGGTATATAAGGCGGCATCATGTTACTGATAAGACAGGTGACAGACCCTATTTTTTAGCAGTATTTGTTCATTCACATTTTGAATGCTGCATACAGTCTTGACTGCCCAAATTAAGAAGAAAAACAGTGAAATAGAGGGGGATCCAGAGGAGGCCAACTAAGGTGATTATGGGCTCAGTTAAAAGAGCTAAATGGGTATAAATTGGGTAAAAAATTACAAGGTGTCACCCTACCAATAACTGAGGCTTTCAACAGGAAGAAATTATTTGGTTCAGAGAGGAATAATTAGAAGTGAAGGGATAGAACAGAGCAGGGGAAATCTTAGAATATCAATAATTGCCTAACAATGTCAGTTAGACTTTGGTCAGTGGAGTCCCAGTTGCTGGAGTTATTCTAACTTGGTCTGCAGTTACACAAAGCACATGGAAATGTTCTGTGGGGAACAAGCTGGCTGATTAAACAGGTTTTTTCCATCTTTAAACTCAATGATCTCACTGTCTCCTTTTAAGCTGATTTCATCCCTGTGCCAACTGGAATGAAATGCTGTAGTTACACAGAAATGACTTTTGTACTAATTTGGGCTAGATCTTGACAAGTGCTTGAGCACTCACAATTCCCAGGTAAGTGTCCTCTCAACAATCAGGCCTTTATGTGCTTACAACTCTTCTCTTCATTAAAAAGTGTCCATTTCCTGAAGTTTACCTTGAAGCATGACCAGTGACTGCCTTAGGCGACAGTTTTCTCTCATGGTGTCTGTCAGTTTCCTTTTCAGGCTTTTTATTTTGGCACAAAGTTCCACTTTGGATAACTGAAACAAGGGCTCGTCATCATCACTGCTGCTCTCACTGTACAGAAAGGCATTTCCAGAATATGGTTCTCTCTGAAAAAAAGAAATGGGACTATCTAAAGCAACAACAACAACAGAAAATATAAGCACTATTAAAATACCCTACTAGTATAATAATAATAATCTACTCTACTCTACTAGTATAATAATAATAATCTACTATTAAAATACTTGGCTAACGGAGGATATTCTCTTTACAAAGACACATAGAGAATAAATATGAGTCCACTTTAATAATCAACTTAAGTAACATTGATATTGTAAAATTCAATTTACAACCGAACCGACTATAGCATTAACAATACTTAGCTCTAATACACTGCTTTACATCTCCCAAGCTCTCTATGAACATTTACTAAGATAGTATCTTTCAGCCGCACTAAATTTGCTTAAAATTTTAAATAAATTATTTTTTAAAAAGCGAGAAACTCAGCTTTGTTGTGCTGCACAACTGCAAATTACTGATGACAAGATGTTTTACCTTTTTGTTAATTAAAGATGTTTCAAGTTGACTCAGGATGTTGGCAGAGGCCGAGGCCTGTAATGATTTCTTTCTTTTTATACTCATCATTTTCCCCTGAAAACAACCACATGATAATAGACTTACACTCAAATAGTGCTTGCCATTAGAAGATTTCATTGTACACGACAAACATTTATTCATTTTGGCCTTCAGTGTCCTTTGAGTAGGAAAAATATGCCTGGATCTCTGTGTTAGTCCTGAGATCTGTGGGTTCTCCTGAGGATTTTCCTTCCTTCCTTCCTCCTTTCCTTTTCCTCTGCATCAGACCATGCAGACTTCAGAAGCCATGAACCCCGTCCATTTTATGGTGTTGTCAGACCCCGTTCTCACTGCGGATGATGCAGTGGAGCTACAGGACATTCAAAGCTGTGAAGATTCTACAGACATACTTTTTCTCCTTCTGCAGTTTCTGATAAGGATGGAGGGAAGATCTGGGCCTGCTATCAATTACCCCAACATGTCATTGAGCTAGGGCATGATGTGAAGATCGCCTTTGTCCCCACTGCCAACATATACATATTGTGTAGCCAGAAAAGTCAGTAGCAATGGACTGGAACATTATATTGGGGAACAAAAATAACAGGTCCATCCCTTGGAAAATAACAGAGACTAGAAACCCACCTGTTCTTTGTCCAGGTCACTATCTTCACTCTCTGAGAATATCATCTCTATCCTCTTCCTCTTGCCTTTTCCAAGGACTTGTATTTTTGTAATTTCATCTGCCTGCAATATCTTTTGCATCATCTCAACCAGCTCTTGAGGGTCATCTGAAGTGGAGGGAAGAAAAGCCCAAGCAGATGATACTATTCTGGAGTTAGCAAAGGTCAGGCAGTGGTATCTCAAGGCAAATACTTATAAATGGGTTGCTTTGCAGATGCACTCACCACTCATATACACTACTTTTACTAAATGCTTCTCTGTCTTTCTTTCTCCCACAGGCCAGTTTACTAGCACATGCTCATTTGGTTTCAAGAGTCCTTCTAGTTCACTGTCGTTGTTGGGAAGATCCTGTATCCAGGACGTCTCTCCAATTTGCAGAGAATTATCACTTACAAAATCAAACAATGTGAACTTTTTCATTTTTAAGGGATTTCCTTGTCACACAGCCACAGCCTGAAGAATTTAATAGGAAAAATAATTGTTATTTCATCTGTCACTGGTATACATGGAGCTTTTACAAACAGATTTAAAAAAAACCTCCAACCCTCTCCTGTTTGGATCTCTCAGTCTGAGGGCCTCCCTGTGTGAAAATAACCTGCATCAGGGGAATGAAAGATAGCCAAGTCTCCTGTGAACTCTTCCTTCAAACAGTGGGAGGAGAAGAGTTTGCACAGTATACATGCAGCCACAGAAGTGGAAAGAGATTTGGTCTCCAAATCTGCATATGTCAGGGAATCCACTGGAGAAAAGTGGCATTCACACAGATGGTCTCTGTCTCCACACTACTGCCTTGTCTCCTGATCTGTCTGCTGTCCTTGAGTTTGCCCTACCTTATAGGGTCCTGAGTGCAGAGGTAAAACCTCTGTGAAATAATACAGACTCTGAAGGCTTAAAGGTACAAAGATGATAAAAACTTCAGACAGTATTTTACCCTTGCAACCTGAGGTGTACAGACTGTGTATGCTATTTAAGGGGATGTATGACTAAAAAGACTCTGTTAGTCATCCTATGGGCAACAAGATGTACAATACAATTACAGCCATATAAAAGCAACCACTAAGGATAAGTGATTGGATGAAATCTGACACATCCTGGCAATGGAAAAGATGACATATATAAGAAATGACTATCTCAGGGCTATTAGACTTGGGTGCCTTTTATGAACTACAGAATAAAAGCTATAAGGAGTGCACAGAACCAACATTTGCATTCCCTCTTTTTTATACTGAACATTAGATGCTTAAAGCAAATGAAGGAAAGGAACATTTTAATCCTCTTGGCAGTACTGAAAAGTCATGGGTGGAGGGAGGGAAGGAACAAAATGCAAACTGGAGTAGTTTGTATTTTAGTTTGTTCTATTATAAATAATGTGATATTATTTAAATGGAAGCAGACTATTGTTAAACGGACCACTACAAATATGTCAGTTCATATAGACTTATTACTTTCTGAAAATATTTCTACTATTAAATAGTCATCAGAATTTTTAGAAATAGATACAATTTTGCCAAACTTTATTCTTCTCATGGACATATATCCAGACCAGTCTATCAGTTCATAAAGGTACATCAGTTTTACAGAGCTGCAAACCAGTGAATGTATGAAGGCCCAAATGTGACAACTGAATGATTTGTTTGCTCTCACTCAGAGTTAAGGTGATCTGGTGGTGCATGCATGGACTGTCGTGTAGGTAACTAGGGCCATGTCTACTCTGCCCAGTGAAGTTGACTTACTTTAAGTAGACTTTCAGCAGCCAATTTTTAGAAATCGCAGCAGCGTGCACACACTACGCTGTTTGTGCAGGTCTCCTGCGTTTACACTGACCAGCCTTAATTCGAATTGCAAAGCAGTGTAATGTGGGTAGCTATCCCACAGTGCAACTAGTCGCGGTGGCTGTTGGGATGAGTGTCATCGTCCCAGGATGCAACACTGCTTCCCCCTCCCTTTTTCCCCCCCCAAACAAACAGGAAAAATATTTTTGTGCCCTTTTTTTACTCCCCGCGCTCGCCACTGCTGCAGAGACATGGAGCCAGCTCATCTCTGCACTAATATTGTGAGCATTGCAAATACATCACGGCTTATCATTGAGTATTTTCGAAGTAGAGCAAGAAGCCGAAGCACAGACAACAGCGATGCCACCGAGGCTGTACTGCTACAAGCCATCAAGCAGAACAATTCCCGATTGCTGCAGGCTGTAACGAATCATCTGCATTCCATGGAGTGCCGTTTCTGGTGCAGTGAAACAAGCACAGACTGGTGGGACCGCATCATTATGCAGCTGTGGGATGATGATCAGTGGCTGCAAAACTTTCGTATGCGAAAGGCAACTTTCCTGGAACTATGCTCGGAGCTGACCCCGTCCCTGAAGCACATGAATACTCGCTTGAGACAAATTCTGACGGTGGAAAAGAGAATCGCCATCGCTTTGTGGAAGCTGGCAACCCCAGACTGTTACCGCTTGGTTGGGAATCAATTCGGAGTCAATAAATCTACAGTGGGCACTGCTGTGATTCAAGTATGCAGGGCCATCAATAGACTTCTTCTACGAAGGATAATGACTTTGGGAAATGTGCAGGACATAGTGGAGGAGTTTGCCACGATGGGGTTCCCAAACTGCAGGGGGGCTATAGATGGAACGCACATCCCTATCTTAGCGCCTGCCCACCTAGCAACTGAGTACATAAACCGCAGGGGGTACTTTTCCATGGTCCTGCAGGGGCTTGTGGATCACAGGGGTCCTTTCATCGACATCTATGTGGGGTGCTCTGGGAAGGTGCATGATGCATATGTATTTCGTAATTCGGGGCTGTTCTCTAATATGCAGGTGGGCACTTTTTTCCCAGACCAAAAAATTCAAATTGGGGTTGTGGAAATGCCCATAGTGATCCTGGGGAATCCTGCTTACCCCTTGCTCCCTTGGCTAATGAAGCTGTACACTGGTCACCTTGACAGTGACAAGGAGTGTTTTAATAAGAGGTTAAACGGTTGCAGAATGATTGTAGAATGTGCGTTCGGGCATTTAAAGGGTAGATGGAGAAGTCTCCTCACTAGGCTGGACATGAGTGAGAAGAACCTCCCTTCTGTGATATCTGCATGCTGTGTCCTTCATAATGTGTGTGAAGTGAAGGGTGAGAGGTTCCCCCAGGGTTGGGCTGTGGAGGCAGAAAGACTGGCTGCCAATTATGAGCAGCCAGATGCCAGCAGTACGTGGAGAGCTAACCGCATAGTGCTTTGCATTAGGGAAGCTTTGAAAACCAGGTTCTGCAATGAGATGCAGGACTGATTTCTGTTCCTGTATGTTGTTTCCCCCTGCACCCCATTGATATCTGTACCTGCCAAATCCCTCCAGAACAAGATATGATTTAATAAAAAATGTGTTGAAATGATGCTTAACTTTATTTATGAACATTCAAGTCATGGAGGAAGGGGGAGAGTGTTCATTCACTGTTTCAAGGGGTAGGTGGGTAGCTTGCTGGCCAGCTGTCAGCGTGGCCACTGCTGCTTTCTGCTCACTTCCACCGGGGTGGAGGCGAGCATCTACTGCAGCCTGGCCAGTCTCCTCGGAGACCGGCTGGTGGCAGGCATCAAAGCCCTCGGTTGAGGAGCATTAAGGAGGGGCTGCAGCATGACTTTGTCCTTCCTACGCTCCTCCTGAAGCTCCACAAGCCTCTGCAGCATGTCTGCCTGGTCCCGCATGATTTGCAGCATCTCCTGCGTGGTACTGCGATCACGCTCCATCATTTCTCTGCGAGTCTCCCTGTCCATGTCCATATTCTGGGACAAGATGAGCTGCCACACCCTTTGCTTTGACTCTGCGGCCGCTGAGGCATTCATGAGCTCGCAAAACATGTCATCTCTTGGTTTCTTTTTCCTCTTTCTAATCTGCGATAGTCTTTCCGCAGCATTTCTTGAGAGTGGGGCCAAGGCCGAGGTGTCTACAGAATGGAAAAAAAAAAAAAAAAAAAAAAAAAAGGTAGCCACTGTTAGCACAGTGAAGAAAATGAGACAACTGCAACAATGTAGACAATAATCCCCTGCTACAATGTAGACAATAATTCCCATGCAGTGCGCAGGGCAAACACAGAGCCTCATTCCATTCCTGATCTCCCAGAAGGGTCTGCTCGCTTTGCCCTTACAGAGTGGATCTGAGGACATCATGGTGGTGGAGGAGGGTGGGAGTCTCTGCTGGTATTTTAAACCCTGACAGAGAGGAACTGTGGAGAGCGTGTGGGGGGGGGGGGGAGTCTCTGCAGGTATTTTAAACATGCGCGGTGCGCCCTTACAGAGAGGCACTGCGGACATTTGGGGGTCGGGGAGTCTCTGCTGGTATTTTAAACCCTTACAGAGAGGAACTTCGGAGAGCAGGGGGGAGGGGGAGTCTCTGCTTACAACAAAGATTTGCTGCACTCAGCGGGGTACCAGCAGTGTTCCACCATGATGCAGGCTCCCTTGATGCAGCAAAGTATCCTACCGTGGAGGGAGGAACAAAGCAGCCTTCCCTTGAAAACTTTTGCGAAGGGTAACAGATTACCTACATGAAAGTTTCCATGAGATACCAACTGATGATAAATGTAGCATTACTCACCGCATAAATAAACTGTTCCCTGGGTAACCCCCTAGTACAGTCACTGAAACGCCTGAAATCCCCTTCGTGCTCCCTCCCCCCCAATCCAATGTAAAAAGACAGAACTGCAAAGAAGAAAATAAACTCACCAGATGTGTCTTCCATGGGATCATTAGTGCAGCTGGACTGCTCTGGGGTCAGGAATATGTCCTGACTCAGGGAGAACGGACAGCACGCTCTCATGCACCCTGCTCTCCTCAGCCTCCTCCTCCTCGTCCACGGAGTCCTCATCATTGTCCATGGACTGTGACCTAGTGGCGGTATTAATGCTCTGGGAGGCATCGTGGTGGGATTACCACCAAGAACTGCATGCACCTCATCATAGAAGTGGCATGTTTTGGGCGAGGAGCCAGAATGGCTGTTAGCTTCCCTGGCTTTCTGATACGACTGGTGCAGCTCCTTCATCTTCACTCAGCACTGTTGAGCGTCCCTCTTGTGTCCCTTCTCCAGCATGCCTTGGGATATCTTCCCATAAATATCCAGATTCCTTTTGCTGGCTCTGAGCTGAGCCAGAATGGAATCCTCGCCCCACGGCCTGATGAGATCTAAGACCTCTGGTCGACTCCATGCTGGAGCACGTTTGGGCTTTGCAGTAGCCATGCGGAGAATAGTGACAAAGCTCTCTCCATGCTGGCAGCACAGGAAATGAAAATTCAAATGTTCCCAAGGCTTGAGGGGAGGGGACATTTCCTGGTAGCATGACCACAGAGCAGCACAGCGCATCTGTCCAGAGCGGTCAAAATGGGGCATTGTGGGATACTTCCCAGAGGCCAATAAATTTGATTTAAGTAAAGTTGTGTCTACACTGACACTAAATCGAATTAACAAATTCGATTTAAGCACTATGCCACTTGCAGAGGTGGTCTTATAAAGTTGATTTTCAAGGCGACTTAATTCGAATTAACAGTGGTGCCAGTGTAGATGCAGGTGTACGTAGATCAACGTAAGTGACTTTACGTCGACCTAAGTTGCCAGTGTAGACCAGGCCTAGGAGTTGGAAAAGGAGAACAGTTGTTTGAGGCTATTATACCAGAGTGAGAAGGTATGGCTCAATGCTCTAAAAGGCCAATTCACCCCTGTGCAGAGGGCTAGCACAAGTCCTATGAACCATGGAAATGCTTCAGAAGATCTGGCCCTCTGCACAGGAATAAATTTTATCCTCTTAATTTTCAACGGACCAAATACACACCCATCAAAAGGCATAGTGATATGATGCTCTAATGATAGCCACTAGGCTGGGAAAGAAATTACCCTTAAAAATGGAATAAGAATGATCATTAGTACTCTCTATTAAGAGTTTTCTGAATATGACATGAGTAGTATTGCGTAGGACTGAGCTGTACTTCTATTTTTCATCTATGTGACAACTCATCTAAATATGAGTCAACAGTGTAACACTGTTGCACAAAAAGCGAACATCATTCTGGAATGTATTAGCAGGAGTGTTGTAAGCAAGACATGATAAGTAATTATTCCACTCTACTCCGCGCTGAGAAGGCCTCAGCTGGAGTAGTGTGTCCAATTCTGAGCACCATATTTCAGGAAAGATGTGAACAAACTGGAGAAAGTCCAGAAGACAGCAACAAAAATGATTAAAGGTCTAGAAAGCATGACCTATGAGGAAAGATTGAAAAAATTGGGTTTGTTTAGTTTGGCAAAGAGAAGACTGAGGGGGGACATGATAACAGTTTTCAAGTACATAAAAGATTGTTACAAGGAGAATGATAAATTGTTCTCCTTAACCTCTGAGGATAGGACAAGAAGCAATGGGGGTTTAGGTTGGACATTAGGAAAAACTTCCTGTCAGGGTAGTTAAGCACTGGAACAAATTTCCTAGAAAGGTTGTAGAATCTCTGCCATTGAGGATTTTTATGAGCAGATTAGACAAACACCTGTCAGGAATGATCTAGTTATTACTTAGTCCTGCCATGAGTGAAGGGGACTGGACTAGATGACTTATTGAGGTCCCTTCCTGTCCTACACTTCTATGATTCTAAGAACAACTAGAAAGCCCCAGAAGATGATCTGAAAACACCCAAAACGTTACACAAAGTCTGGGGAGGAGGAATCTCCAGTGTATTAATTTGGCATGAATCACTAGAAGCCTGATTCTGCCACCCTTACACAGACTGAGTAGTTCCTTAGCCCACAAGAAGGAATAACTCAACATTAATGTGGGTGGCAGAACTGAGTCTTAAGGATGTTCTCCCGTTCCTAGTGAAGTTTTGCCACTGACTTCAATAGGAACAGATGAGGCCCAAAATTCACACTACAAACAGGCCATGGAATAGAAATTTGGTCAAAGTGAGATATACAACATGCAAAATTTAAAAGAGGATCTGAGTACACGTGCATGCTCTGACAAACCCACCTTGTCTGATAGGATAATGAGCGCTTTTATTGCAGAAGTCATGGATTCTGTAATTTATCATTATTTTTTAAAAAAATCTCTGACTTCTGAGGATTTTTGCATGTGGTGAGTGGATGTGACAGTAAACAACTGAACCAATTTCAACCTAAAATCTGAGCTACATGGGACACTGACAGAAATTAGAAAATAATATTCAGGGCTAGTGATTTGTCACACAGTCATGGATTGCATGACTCTTCGGGTTTTGGGGGGAGAAGTCACAGAACTTTTGTGGCTGCTTTAAAAGACATCTGTGCTGTGCTGCTGCTCCTCCTGCTTTTGCAGAGGCAGAGGCAAAAAGGCAGTGCTGAAGAAGGGGCAGAGGCTCTCTAGTACCCACTTCTCTCTGCTGCTACTGCAGCACTGACTGGGCTGTTTTAAACATATTAGACATGAAATTGTTTTAAACAGTTGTAGTGCAACACAAAGGACACTGAGTAAAAGCCAGTCTTTGATTTCTTTGTCTTTTTCTTCTCCCCCACTGATTTGCTGTGACAAGCTAGAGGCCCTTAGGGATAAATACTTACCTATCTGTTAACGTCAGAGAATCATAGAAGATTAGGGTTGGGAGGGACCTCAGGAGGTCATCTAGTCCAATCCCCTGCTCAAAGCAGGACCAACTCCAACTAAATCATCCCAGCGCACCTTAAAAACCTCTAGGGATGGAGATTCCACCGCCTCCCTAGGCAACCCATTCCAGTGCTTCACCACCCTCCTAGTGAAAAAGTTTTTCCTAATATCTAACCTAGACTTTCCCCACTGCAACTTGAGACCATTACTCCTAGTTCTGACATCTACTACCACTGAGAACGACCAAGCTCCATCCTCCCTGGAACCTCCCTTCAGGTAGCTAAAGGCTGCTATCAAATCCCCCCTCATTCGTCTCTTCTTCAGGCTAAAAAATCTTCTTGAGCAAGTAATTAAAGGGGTTAGAAAGGTAGAACAAAATGTCTGTAATGAAGAAAAGGGAAAGCCCAAGATTCTCCATCTAGAAGGAAAAGTCAGGGCCAGTCTTGCAGTTCTTTTGCATATAAAACTCTCATGGAATCAGTGGGAGTCTTACCTGAGTAAGGACTGCATGATCAGATGCATCATCTCCAGATGTTCTCTTACAAAATAGATCGCCACAAATGTAATACAAAAACAAATGTGTATGCACTCTGGCTTCTGATTGCTGCTTGGACAGAATAAGAAACTAATCATAGTAAAAACGCCTAGAATTTGTCATTTAAAAAATGCTGAAATGTGACATTTTGATCATTTATAAACTTTTTTCCTCAAAATTTTTTCAAAATAGGAAATTTGTTGAAATGGATCTTTTCCTGCAAACAGTTTTGATTTCAATGAATCAGCATTATCCAGTGAAAAAATGCTTAGTCAATAAATTCCAAGCACCTTAACCCATAAACCTGCACTGTAGAAGAGAGCATCTTTATAATCTAATCTGGCCTC
The DNA here is from genome assembly GCF_026122565.2 of Emydura macquarii macquarii. Lineage (NCBI taxonomy): Eukaryota > Metazoa > Chordata > Testudines > Chelidae > Emydura > Emydura macquarii. Next base: position 2,362,554 of record NW_027132817.1, on the reverse strand, counting down.
TAGTAGCTCCACTGGCATAGGGCCCCAGGGAGATGCTATCTGTGCATGTCCCAGCTACCTTGGATTGTCCCATCCTGACCTGGTCCTGGCCAATTTTGAGCTGTATTATCTAGGTCCAGTGCCCCAATTCCTGCTGGACTTTCTGCTTTTGGAGCCTGGAGTTTAGAATCTACCAGCATAGAGTGACTCTGATCTTTTGCTCTCAATCTTTTTTTCTCTGCTCTGGGAGGCTTTCTGTCAGAGTCCTGACACTGAGAGTTGAGGTGGTTTAAATCATTTTAACTGGGAATGATGTAATTGTTCACAGATATTATTACTGTGTGCAGTTATTAACGACAGAGGGGGGTTACATACAGTTTATTAAAAACCACACTTGTATGTTTTGTAAGCAAGTTACTTTATAACTGCCAGATTCTCCATCTAAAAACACAGGCTACCCATTTCAGAAGTACTGTATCTTAAATTTAAGAGATACAAATCTATCTCCAGTTTCTCTGAAACCAGATAGCCTATAGACAGGGAAAAAAAGGTGGAAGCAGCCATTTACATGCTGTGTAGAGGAAACATATTAATTGGATCCCTAATTTTTGCAAACATGCTCACATCTCACAGAGTGAACAGACATTAATGTACAATTTGGCACATAGGATATTGTTACTAAGCAACCAGAAAAGCCAGAATAAGAAAAATAAACACAAAAGTCTTTGTAAAGACATCTCCCTCCCTTTGGCTGACACGGTCTGTTCCAGTTCCATATAGCAGGATTACTGGCAGATGCCACGATGAGATTACATTATGTTTACGGAGAGGAAAGAGAAATAGTGAAGTATTATAAATTTACAACATGAGATTTTAGCCACTCACTGAGTCTGATTCTGCTCTCACTGAAGTCAGAGGGAGCTTTGCTATTGATTTCAACAGAAACAAGATCAGGCCCACAACATACAATCCTGTACAGTCCATCTGTTTCCTATTCCCCCCAGAATTAATGTCTATATAGAAAAATTTAAACTGATAGTATTGTAATGATACATGATCATTCTGAAATTCATATATACTACAATTGTTAATGTTTTATATTGGCTGCCTTCTGGGTGCTGCTTTTAATAATGCAATTTTTCCTGGAAAGCCCCTCTGTGAAGCAGCTATCAGCAGGAGGGGAGGGAGCTGGGTGTGCTGCAGCCAAAACCACTTCACTCCCCATTAGGATACTTGGTTTTAATGACAGGATTTGGTTTGCATTGCTTTTTAAACTGAATTTCCCAAGACACCGAAAGATATGGGTGCAAAATACCTTGGACTAAAATAAAAACTCAAGAGAATTTCAAATGGCCTCATAACAAGCCTATAATTAAATATAAGGCCTTATTTAATTATTTTATTTTTCAGTTCTATGGTCTAATTCTGCTCCCAATGAAGCAGTGTGAGATTTACCACTTACGTTAGAGGGAGCAGAATTAGGCCTCAGTGTGGAATGCAGAACTGCTGTTATTGCTTAAGAGCTTTACAGAGTGATATCATAGTCATTTTATGGGAAAGCATGACTTATTTAGAAGCAAAAATGCACAGCTCTCAGACAAGGTTTACAGAGCTCAGACTTCCCAGAAATAACAGAGATAGTGTGTTACAGATTCAGCTGGAAAATTAGGGGGAAATCTATCAGATTATCACTGCAGAACTTTAAGGATTATATAAATACATTTAAAATTACCCCATTTCTACCAGCAGAGGTAGAACAGTGAAGTAAATTTTCAGGCAGTGTGTGAGGTAATTTAATTACACGATTCTTACTATCAATATCTATCAACTGTACTTCTCCATAACTGAATTATAATGGATAGTTAGTCTGGTATCACTGGCTGTGAAACATTTTGAGTTATTACTGTATGAACTGATGGTATTCACAGTAAGCCTTATTGTCTTATTTACATAGGTAGTCTCACCGACTTCAAAGTCCCATTGGACTATTAGTATGCAGGATTTGTCTAGACTTTGTACTGCATGTCAAAATCTCCTTGAGGAGTCTGTGAAGTGATTATTATTTTTCATTGCAGTTCCCTGCATGCTGTGAGCTTCAGCAACTTAGAAATACCTAGAAATATTAATAACTTCTAAATACACCAATGTCCACCATAAGAACAATTCTGGTTTTAATTATAAGGTTGAAGTATTTTCTTTGAAAATGCTCGGCTTCTTGCACCAAACTATTTACTTTTTCTGTAAGCCTGAGAGATGACAAAGGAAAAACACTGGATTTACTAAGCAGAACTATTTAGTAGCTCTAGGATTATAAACATTTTTAAAAATCAGTAATTTATTTAGCTAATTGTAAATCTGAGCAACATATTAAGCTAAGACCAGGATAAGTGCCTTCACTGAATTCAGAGGTTTGCTCTCATTAGTCGACTTTGATCAAACAAATCTAGCAAGACTACAAAGAAAGGCATGTGGTACGTTATCTTAGTTCTGCATACAGGATAAATATCTTAATACATAGATATCTGACAGCTCTATGGTGACATGCCTACAGTCATGTCTGCACGTTCAACTTGCATTTGCACAAATTGACAAGGCCATCACAAATACCCCATGCCGTTGGGTACAGACTGGCAGTTAGAATAATATTGTGAATAGGAATGTGCAGATGCTCCTTCCAAAATTCTTCCACTGGAAGGTCAATGTAACCAGGAGAAGCTTAACCACAGACAAAGTCAGGCACAAGATATAAACGTAGCACTTGCTCTGAGAAATGGTCAATCAGCCAAGAGCCATTCCCTAAACTATCTGTTTTAGAATCTGTTCTGGAAAGAGGAATAAAAGGCTGAGGAAAACATTAAAACATCTTTCCATACCCTCCTAACCTGGTCTTGAGGAGGCACTCAGCAAATGGCAACCCTGCTTTACTGTCATAAAAAAATACACGGGTTTTCTTCTAAAGGTGATCACTACAAGCATGTTGTCACTCAGTCTCTTGGAGTCTCCTGTGTGTTGAAGTCACTTTTCTCTTATCAACTGCCTACTTAGTAACATGTCACAATAACTGTTTGACAAACTTCCATATTTACAGACATGGGGAGGCATGATCCCATATTGTGGGCTTAGTTTAGGGAGCATTATCAGTGCCTTCTCTACTTCAGGAATTTTGCAAGAGGATCACACTCCCCGCACTGCAATGACTATAGCTTTAAACCTTGCTACTGCCACTCCTTCACTTCCTAACAATTAAAAATCCTTTTTTAATATACCTGATTAAATCTAATGTAAATCAGTATAATGGTAAATCAGTAAAATACTATTTTATATTTACTGTGTGTGATTCCTTTAATGCCTAAGGATCCCAAATCCATTGATCATTATATATATATATATGGTACTACTGAAGTGCAATTACCTCTGGGGCAGACAATTTGGACAAATTAACAATAACACAGCACAATAAAGTATACAGTGGGTAAATTTTAACCAAGGACACAGACACACACAGCTACTCTAATAAAAAATACCATAGTATGTTTAGCGGTATATTTGTTGCAAGGCTTAGACCAGCTTCCTTGTGTGGAAGTTCAACTTGTGCCAGCGTTTTTGCAGCCAAAAAATGAATTGTGGGTACACAACTGTATAGATGCACCTCTATCTGATTTGCACACATGCTCAGGTTGTTAGAGGTGCTGCCTTTCAGATCTGCACCAACAACTGAACTGTGGGCATAAAAATTCTGGTGAGCAAATGGAACTTGCAACATAAGGCCACCTGAAAAGCTACCCTGTCATGTCCACAGAAAGTAGATAGGACCCTGGTTTTTAAATTGTCATCTGGAAGGCTTGCACATTTTACTGATGGTTTTCCAGAGGCATAGCAGTATGGAGGGAAGAGCAAATGTATGGTATTCAGATTAAGTGGCCTGGGGCAAGTCACCTAACCTCTCTGCTTTAGCTTCTCTGGCTGTAAACTGAGGCTAGCAATACTTATTTACCGACCTCACAGGGATGTTGAGAGAACTACTTAATGATTCATTAATTAAGTAATATGCCCTTTAAAAACATATAAAGCATGGCACTGAATCCTCACTTAACTCTCTTGGAAGAATGAAGTGTTGAAGTGACCCTGGTCAGATCTGAAACTATGGTTTCACATAGCAGAGTTTTTCAAAAACCTTGAGGAGAAAAACATAATTATTCAGCAATGTGAATGTTGGAAAAATCCATACAGGATAGCATTTTCCTTTTTTGTTTTTGTTGTTTGTGACTTCAGATTTAAGAAACAAATGAGAGTTTATTTAAATGATTAGATAATGATTCTACCAGGTAAGTAGCCATTATAACAGGATATTGTACAGTTAAGGGTATATTAATTTTAATGTTTACTGCTTCTGATAATAAATAACATTTTAGGCTTTGTATTTTTATTTCTTATCTGTTCAGCAATAGTTGAATAATCAGAGCTCATGGCATTTCAAATTTTGGCGGTGTAGCACTGGATAAAAACGTTTTTATCAGGTCTTTTGAAATAAAACCCAAGCCCTCCCTCAGAGAGTTACTATACAACCAATAAAGTCACAGCACCCAAGACATATTGTAATTTACATGAAAGAAAAGGGTTGTATTTTTTCACTTACTTGGGTTTACTGTAATCTTAAACATATCTTCCTAATCAGTTCATACATCCAGCCAATTATGTGACATTTGTTTTGGCATGATGTAGCAGGAAGTAGCAGGAAGTATTAATGTACACTGAAACATACAGGACTTGAATCTGTAAAATGAGAAGTACCTCCTGTGAGATGTTGAGTGCCCTTATCTCTCACGGATCTGGCTCTATGACATCTGCAGATCTTTGAAGGGGCATCCCTTCATCAATGTATAAATTATCAGGGAGCTTTCTGTATCCCTCCATCTCAAGTACTCTACTCTGATGTCAAATCATGTCTGAAAGCAAAGCTTTTTTCTTTTAACTTCCCTTTATTTCTTCCTCTTTTCTCCCATCTCTTTATGAAACTCTGTAATTGTATTAAGACTACCTCTCTGAAAAGCGTTTTGGGAAGAAGTTTGTATAAAATCTGCTGTACAAATAAAAATGTTCTTTTTATTTTTCAGATACCATTTTATTTTTTCTGTGTATATTTTCCAAACAACTAATAACATTGTTTCAATTTTTTAAAAAGTGAAATCCCTTCAATGACTTAATTTTTATTGACCATTATAAGTAACGGAAATAATGTTTTAACTCCTGCACAGAAAAGGAAAATGCTTAGTAAACACAAAATAATGATGTAATATAAATATTGATCAAGGCAGAGCAGAGGGCTAATGTAAATGAGAGGAATGACCCAGTTTGTTGGGGCTCAGAAGCCAACAGCCGTCGCTATCTGACAATTGTTCATGTCAGTATTTCTTGAAATAAACTATTCTCTTTTTCATTTTTCAAATGCAGAAAAGTGGATGTAATGAAATTCATCTTAACTCTTTGGTAACTTGAAGATATTTTGCCAATGTGATGATTGTGCAATAACCCTTAATAAAAAGATTATAGCAGTTGCCTTCTAAATGCAATATTACAGTTGTACCTGCAGCCAAATGCCTTCTAAAAATTTCTATCCAGGGATAATAAAAAAATACCTACGTTCCATGCCTCTTATTCACAGCACTGTACTGTGTGGTCATTGTTACAGTGCACTTCTTAGGATCTCCCAAGATCTCACAATAAATCAATACAGAATGAAAGGCGTTGAAAAGTTTTTTTGTGACTGCAAAATACTGCAGCAAGCACAGCAGTAGTGCAGTGTGCTGCAATGGAGATTACATTGAGTTGTCTCATATTCAAGTGAGGCAACATGAACCTTTTTAATAATCTCCAAATAATCTGCATTAATACAGCCTTACTGCAGTGTACTGCAGTGTCAGGAAACATTTCACTGTTGCATCGTGATGCAATGCAACCTGAGAGCATCTGTCATTTCCCAGATAATGAAGAATGTACTATAATGCCTGCACCCTATGTGGTTAAACTTTCTATTTATAATGTAAGAGTACAAAATAATTCTTTCTCAACATGTTGGATAAACTATCACATTATAAAAAATGTGGTGGGATGAAATGTCTCATAACTTAAAAAAACAAACAAAAAAAAACCAAACAGCATTATTTTTTTCTTGGTTAGACATGACACCCACCACCAGTTTGAATTCAGAAAAAAACTAGCTCAATTAAAAATGGATTTCAGCAATTTGAAGAGTTTACTAATGAGTGATGTAACTGTTTAGTGATAAATAGACTGAATTCCATAGATCATGTTATCCATACATATTCAAGGAATCACAAACAGGTTTCTATCAACTTAGATGGTCTTGTAGCGTATTTTAAAGCCATATAAACACTTTTATATATAGCTTGTGGTTTAAAGTTGTAAAATGTTTCTTCGAATTGTGTGTGTGCACATAAGCTACATAAAATGAACACTAATTTCTTTACCAATGAATCTTAACTTTTTAGGATTATATTGGTAAATATTACTGTGTAATATTACCAAAGTGTACATGTATTTTTTCACTGTGTATTTTTACAATGTAATATGAGATTTGTATTGTATTTGTGCATCATTTCTGAAAGATAATGCTTAATGTATTATGCCTTCAGTTACAAGTACTCAAACATAGTTGTTGTTCTATACATTAACAGTAAATAGGATCCGTTTGGTTTCTGCACCACTACATAACACTATGCAATAAAGATCACCGGAGGTGACATTTGCTGCAGCATATTGCAGTTTACTGCAGGAAGCCAGCATATGTGGTATTCTGATAACACTGATTTTGCTGCAGCAACCCGCAGCACCAGGGAACTTCCCAAGGGGCTTTAACATATAAAATATCTTAGGTAATTATGTACATTACACCTCCATTACAATATACAGCTGCATGTATTTTATAACATGAAAACGGTGGTATTCTGTATGAAGGGCAGCTACACGCCCTCTTTAGTACTTAGTCAGTTATTGCACTAAACCAGGCAACAGAAGTAAACCTTCCTGCAAAAGACGAGGTACCCAAATGCAGTGATAGGTATCAATTCTTTGTTTAAAATATTCGTTCAATTCCTTGTATGTGGTTATAGATCTGTTAGGAAACCGGTTTTGACTTGTGTCGCTGCCTTTCCTCTTTAAAGGTTACCCTGCACAGCGAATACCCGGCACCCCTCTCCCCCCAACATTTGCTTAAAAGAGAACTGACTCCGAACCCAAACAAAAGTTTTTGGCAACGCAGCTCCCGCACCAGCGATCTTGAAACCTGCAAAGACGAGCGACGGGCAGTGCGGAGACGAGCTATTTTTTTGCTTTAGGCTGACACCAAGATCATCCCGCTCCTCACAAAGGGAACTTCTTTTAACGAGTGCCGAAGGCGGCGGGTGGGAGCCAAGCACCCGTGCACCGGCCTAGAGCAAGCAATGCTTTCGCGGCCCGAGGCGGGGGGAGAAGGAATAAAGGACAATAAGCTACTTCACCGTCTGACTCTTGGCTCCTTCGGCTTCCCGCTCCGTCTTGTCTCTCTCCCTTTCCGAAGCCGCCCCAGAGGAAAGATCTCCAGCTCGGAAGGGAAGGGAAGGGAAGGAAGCAGCCTGCGGGCAGATGCTGGGTCTGGCTCTTCCTCAATCCACCCCCGCTTGTTGCGTTCTCCTCCCCCGGACACTGCCCCGCTCCGCGCGGCGCGCTCTGCCCTGCTTCTCTCCTGGGAGACACTCTCCTCCTTCCTCCTCCTCCTCCTCCTCATTCCTTACTGTACCTCGCCGCAGCCATTTTCGCTCGCCCCTCTGCAGCAGCTGCAGCTCGTGTGATGTCATCAGCCGCCAGCCAGCCAAGTCCAAACCAACCCCCCCCCCCCCCCAAATCCCCCTGATGAGCAGCCAGAGGCAGCGGCGGCAGCAGCAAACTTTGGGATTCAGCCCCCTTCCTCCTCCTCCTCCTCCCACCCTCCCACCCACCGCCGCTGTAAACTGCCAAGCGATGGGCAGCCATCGCCTCAGTGTCAGCAGCAGCCGCGTCCACACGGGGCATTTGGGGGATGCGGGACGCGGAGGTGCACAGCCCGGTGCAATGCTGCAAGATCCGCTCCAGCGGGGGGGCCGCCGCGTGGTCCAGGGCAGGACCGCAGCGCGGGGCGGCCGCTGCTGCTGCTGAGCCGTCCGCACTTGCTCCCGCTCCCTCTCTCAGCTGAGCACAAGCAGCAGGCGGAAAAACCCCCGTGGCTGCTGCTGCCGCCGCTGCTGTCACCGCCTTCTCGTCTGCTGAGTCATGGACTAGCTCCTCTCAGCGCTAAATCACTAGCCCGGCTCAGCGCCGCGTCTGCTCCGCAGCCAGTCCGGATCCTGCTCTCAGGACCGCACGAACGCCGGCCGCGACTGATGCTGCTCAGCTAAGAAACCTGCCCCGCCGTTCCTCTGCGGGCTGGTGTCTGCGCTTCCCGGCTCGCCCCCGCACACACACACGCACACACACGAGCCATGATCGCCGCCGCTTTCTTGGTGTTGCTGCGACCTTACAGCATCCAGTGTGCCCTCTTCCTGCTCCTGCTCCTGCTGGGGACCATTGCTACGATCTTATTCTTCTGCTGCTGGCACCGCAAGCTCCAGAAAGGGAGGCATCCTATCAAATCCGTCCTTTCAGGGCGCTCACGGAGCCGAGGTAAGAGACGCAGGGTCTTCATTTCCAAGGAAGGAGGAATTTTTAGTCACTTTAAACCCAAGTCAATCCCCATCTCCCCTCCCAGGTGGGCTCATTTCCTGCCTTGGATTTTGTTTCTCAGATGAACGCACAGAGCTCCCTTTAGCCTCAGTTTATTAGGGCAAAAGCTTTAGGGAGAGAACGCCAGCCGAGCCCAGGACTGCGGCAGCGCAGTCTCCACCCATCCCTTAACGAAATCTTAGCTGGTGGGAGGAAAGGAAGGGACTCGAACCCCCTCATTTCTCTAGTGCACCAGAACTTCACCATCCACGTCTCGCAGATGAATTAAATATAAACGCTTGCTGCTGCCGCTGCAAGTTGTGCGTGGGGGTGGAGGAGGAGAGAGATCCGGATCTCATTAAAGAACGTGCACAAAACAAACAGCACGGAAATCCAACTCATTCACTTAAGTGAAAAACGCAGCCAAGACGCAGTCCGAAGTCCTATGTCTTTCTCTTTTCCTTCCTTCCAGATGCTGTAATGAGAACGCATCATTTTCGCTCCGAGGTAATTTATTTAGCACGCAATTTCAAGGTCAGAAGAAGTTATCTTACCTGAGTACAAATTGTTACAGTCTTTTGATCAAATCACTTGTGAACTTTTTATTTTGCACGAAAATCCCTATTTTTCACTGAAGTGTCGTATGGAACACGCTAGTGCTTCATTTAATATTAATTTATATTTATGAATATTAACTGGCCTATTTTAATTATCACTAAAACACTGGGTACTTAATTAAGAGCACTGTTTGTTTTGAGTGCCTGTAATAACGATAAATAAATAAAAATAGTTGATGCACGCAATATGGAGACATGCATGGCTGGTACATATTGACCTAACATCGCTTCCATTTCTTTGCTCTATTGTCAGCGGTCACCTGTGTTTTGCTGACTTGCTATTTCAGAGCTTCCTGTTTCGCTGGAAAACTCATCATAGTTGGAGCTGGATATCAGTACTTTAAGTTAGGAATGAGACTTGACAAAATTTTATTTTCAGCTACCATAATTGTATGTTCATAGGTCAAGGGCCTCCCAGCTCTCATGTGTCAATGGTAAAAAAAATTCAGGAAAAGAGTTGGTTTCCTCTAACCCACTGGCACCAATTCAGATATATCTTGGGGGAGGGAGAGAAATTCTGTTTCTGGCCCCCCTTCCACAGGGACCCTGGGTCTCCCTCAGCCAGGGAGTTCTCCTCTCTCCTACCCACCCAGTGCATGAGCCAAGCCGCCAGCCGTTGAATTCTCAGCAGAGTCCCCTGTTCTCTACTTTATAGGAACAGACTCCCCATGCGCCAGGTTGCAACTCCACTTGGCCCAGCTACCCCTCCATCTGGATAGAGAGGCAGCCAAGCCAAATTTGAATGGTGTTGCAACCTCATGCATCAGGTCGCACTGCCACTCATGGAAATTTGTCCTGGCTGCACCTCTGTTATTAGGGCAGGACAGTCAGGTCACATTTCAGGGGCACTGTGTCCATGCAGAGGCGCTCCAGATTACTCCAACAACAGATGCATTGAATTAGTATGCGACTGCTGCTTGAAAGTCGTCAGGCCACGTCCTCTCCTGGCTCCGCGGTCTATGGAGTGTTGAGCAAGCACTCCCACACACTCCCCAATTGGTGCCAGTGGTCTAACTACAAACAAGGAACATCTTTAGAGTAAGGAAAATACTATTCTCCCTAAAACTACTCTGCTTCGCTGTGCTTTACTGTGCTTCACTGTAAGGCTTCTGCCTAGAATCTTCCCCAGGCCAGACCCTCTTCTGCCTGGCTTCCTGCTGCAGATTTAAAGAAACAGTAGACAACACCCTCCCACCGTCTTCTGAAAATACTTGTGGGTTTGAAGCCCCTGAATGAGTTTTGCATAGACAGAGCTTTTTTTGTGTGTTTACATTCTCTTCCCTCCCCCCAACATTAAAAACATGGGTAAAATTTTCAGAAGCACCTAACTCTCTTTTTCATGAGACTTGGATTTCTGACTCATGTAGGCCTGGTCTACACTTAAAAATTAGATTGACCTAGCTGTGTTACTCAGGGCTATAAAGAGTTTAGCGCTCTAAGCTCTGTAGTTAGGCTGACCTAACCCAGTGTAGATACAGCTAGGTCGACAGTAGAATTCTTCCTTCAACTTAGCTACCACCTCTTGGATAGGTGGATTAACTATGTTGCTGGAACAAACCCTCCGTCAATGTAGGACCAGGCTACAATAGCACAGCTGCAGTGCTGTAGCTATGCCTCTGCAGCAGCTGTAGCTGAGACATACCCTTAAGTGCTTTTGGAGGCATTGGGTAATTTTTTCGGTCATTTGGGGAATGCAGTTAGGAGAGGCTTCTTCTCTTTACATTCTAGTAGTGTTCCTCTTTGCTGCTAGTGTGAGAAGACAATCAGTTCTGTATTAAAACAGGAACCAAGTCCCACTGAAAGATGAAAATTTTCACCTGGCTTCTTTCCCCCGCAGTGAAATGATTGGTCTCCACGTAAAAGTATGTCTCTCAGCTAAGATTGGAGATTGAGTAGGAACTCCTTTAATGTCTTACACTGAATTGAGAGATGTCTTTACAATTTCAACTGAATGAACTTACTGTCTTTTCTATTACTATGAAAATGTGTAGATTTTTCAAGACTAGGGGTTGTAAGCACTACAGTAACACAAATAATCATAATAATACACAGCATAAAGTGTCTAATGCTATGCAAAAATGGCATATTTTAAAATTTCCTCTAAGTTTTACTTTACTGGAATCTCATTAGCTGGAATATGAAAAAGTTGTATTTTTTTTTACCCCTCTCCATATATAATTTAATGTCACTATCATTACTGGTCAACATTATGTTTGTCAGTAGAAATGCTGTTGGTTTTTTCCTCTTTATCAGATTAAATTGACCTGAGAATTTGTAAATTGAATTAAATTTAGGATTCTTAGAGAAAAGAATTGATTAATTTGACAATGATTGATTGATTGATTGATTAATTTGACATTTAAATCTGCTAAATTACAAAATATATTAAGGATCCTAGGACAAACATTAGCAATGCCATATAAAACAAAGTTTAGCATTTTAATTAGTTTAGCAAAGTTTAACATTTTGTACTACAGCACAAAATATTATGGATTGTGCAGATCAGTTCAAATAAGATCTGACAAAAGACAAAGAATCATATTTAAAAGTTGGAGTTTGTAATTTCTTGCCTTGCCCAAAAGGGGAATGTAAAGTCATGTTGCTATGATTGTATAATTTACTACTACTATGCTTTACTGGCCAGCTGATTCTAGTTGTGATTAGTTACCGTATACATTAAACATAGCTTTGTATGCCTTAATAATAAAGAGGATGAAAGACAGAATCTGTAGTAAATAGCAGAATGGGTTTATGTATTAGTTATTCACCTTCTGAGATCTATGTTCAAATGTGACTTACGTCAGACATGAACATGCATTTGGTGATCTAATTGTAGCCCTTAGAGAATGATGATTACCATAATCACTGAACAATTGATAATTTTTGCATGATTGGCAATCTGCCAAGAGACTCAGATTTGGAAAAACAGGGGTGTTGCAAATCAGTACTGAAGTTAATTGTCAGGACTGTAGCTTGCATGGTACATACCTATTATGACTTTCTCTAGTGACAGCATTAATCCGTTGCTCTCATTAGCACTAAAACATTAACCCCAAATTAAAAAGTAATGAGGACAGCACACTGTAAAGCAATATAATCACATCTCTGATTAGGTAATGGAAGGGAAGATACTAACTTTGAACAGTTATTTATATTCCATAACTCATCCTATGCTGAATTCTGCCTTCTGCTGATAAATTTCATGAAGGTACCATGCTCTTTTTGGGGGGTATAATTACTTCCAAGTTTTGAAAGTTTTTGCAAAACACACATCTCATCAGTATATTTATAAACACTACATATTCATTTAAGATTTTTGTTGGTGAAAAAAATTGCATATTGGGCCAAAGTAAAAGGTAAATTAGCATAAATCCTTGTGAAGGCAAATTGGATGACATACTCCCTGAGAGGTTAAAAGGAAGTATTGCAGCAAGAAAAGCAACCAATTGGAAGATATAAGTAGCTGTAAGATACCTCTCTCCCTGCCTGCCCCATTGACACCCATTTAAAACCAACTTAAGCAGATTTTCAGTTAGAATCATAGAATATTAGGGTTGGAAGAGACCTCAGTAGGTCATCTAGTTCAACCCCCTGCCCAAAGCAGGACCAACTCCAACTAAATCATCCCAGCTAGTGCTTTGTCAAAATGGGCCTTTAAAACCTCTAAGGATAGAGATTACACCACCTGCCTAGGTAACCCATTCCAGTGCTTCACCACCTTCCTAGTGAAAAAGTTTTTCCTAATATCTGACCTAGACCTCCCCCGCCGCAACTTGAGACCATTTCTCCTTGTTCTCTCGACTACCACGAGAACAGCCTGGCTCCATCCTCCCTATAACTTTCACTGGATCAGAATGGCTGTTTTGGTCTTCAGAATTATTGGAACACCAGCTCTTTAAAGCTATTGTTACTGTGGTTGCCCTTAACAATTTCACTCCATTTTGAAGATTCTACTAGTTTGAGTGAGACTTCCTGTGCTTACCATGGGAAACACCACTGGAATTGGTAATGGAATAAATTTGTAAATTTCTTCACAGGATCACTAGAGACCAATTCATTTCAAAGGGTCTGTATAAACTGCATGAATGCAAAAATCAGGCTTTGCTTGATACAGTTATCCTAGCTATATATTTTTTTAAAATTTCAGAAAAACAGCTATAGAAGGAAATACGTTGGGTTTCATTTATTTATGCTGAACCATCCATCATCCATCATAAAACCTTTAGAACCATTGGCCTGTGAGTAACGCCATTGAAGTCAATAGGCTTGATCCTGGTCCCAGACAAATCCTTTGGAGTTTTGTAATTTATGGGGAATTTTGAGTTCAGTGGGATAAGGTGCAGGTCCAATGAAACTAGTCACAGGAGTAAGCAAGCAAGATTTGATCCTATATTAAGAGCCTGTTTATGGAAGAAGGCAGCATATGTTAACCACAGCTTTAGCAACTGAATAACAATTTGAAGTTTAGATTGCATAGACCTTATATTTTCTGCTTAGAATACTGAATAGTCACTGTCGCTGCAGCATAATATATATTCAGTCTGTCATTTAGATAAGACACAAGTGTCTGGTGCTAAAAATAGATCAGTCAAGTTTAAATGGAAAATTTCATAAGAGAAAACGAAATAGGAATGTTAAATCATGCTTTATAGTACTATGAATACATATTATACCAAAACACTGAGTCCTCAGTAAATCCTTTGCCAACAACTGTTACCTTCTTCACTCACAAAGAAATTATTACTCTGTTTAAACATTTTTTTAAATCACATTCATCCCATTGCTGAGTCTGCCTGCAAGACAACTAGCTAAAAATACAATTCTGAATATTCTTAAAAATGATAATTAATAGCCTTTGAATGCTTGTGCTATAATTCATCACAGGAGTTCTAGAGTTATTTATAAACTGCTGAAGATACACACTGCTCCAGTGAAGAGAAAAATCCGCAGTGCCTCCAAGCTGAATTACAGTCTGGTATTTGATTGGAGGGAATACATTCAAGGGTAGACAGAAGCATAAAGTAATAGACAGAGAAATGCATGCATTCACCTATTCAAAGGATGTCTCCTAGTCCTTGGAGGGCTGAATCAGTTTGAAAATATTTTTTTCAGTAATATTTGACACATTTCCCCCCAGGATATTTAAACTATTTTATATTAACTGGTGAAGTCAAGGAATAGTGTCATGGGAAAACTAAATCAGAGACAAAAATATAACATTTTCATATATGTGCATTAAAACATTTGTAGGTGGGAATAGATATAAGATATAGTTACATATCTGTATAAGGACAAAGCCTGCTATCAGTGGTGCATTGAATTTCCCCTTGCTTTGAGAGTATGGCCCAGATAGAAGAGGTGACACTGAGCAAATAACTAGTAAGTTATGTACCATTTACAATATGCATGTATGTTGTCTGTCCTTTTCTGTTTGTCTCTCTTGTATAGTTAGATTGTAAACACTGTGTTTGTGTAGTGCCTAGCACAATGGGGCCCTGATTTTGACTGGACCCTTGGGGCACTATCATAATAATTATAGTAATGATTAGTAGCATAGTCAGATGGTTTTCTTATGTGAAGAATTCCACATAGGGACCAGGAAAATTTGCACAGTTCCGTTTATGGAGTTTCCTCTGAAGGCTTCCACTGAAAAGGGTGAGGTTTGCCTTCCTTTGGAAGAAGTAGAGGCAGTTCTGTGTCTCTGTGCTGCCTTCTGGCCTACTGTGGCTCTCTCCTGGCACTCTGTTAGTGTGGCAGCTTGACCATGGCACACTGAAATGCTGGAGGGGTCCCTCAGTAGGTCTTTGTTAAAATATTGGCACTGCATCACTGCAGGAGCAGCCCCCAGAGCTCTGCACCTCCCACCCCTCAAAAGAGGATTGCACTGGATTCCAGAGCCTCCATGATGAGTTAACACAGCCCCCGGGCTCTCCGCAGGTAAGGGGACACAATGCCTGAGTAAGGAGAAAAGAATCTGGACGATAAGTAGCAGCTCTCCCTGTTACTTCATTTTCCATATATACAGTTCTATGAGTACCCTCTCAGGTATTGTAGATGTATTTACAGAGTCACATACATCCTTCTAGTAAATCCTTTTGTTTCCTTTGCTAGAAATATATAATTTTGATGAAGTTACAACCTCAATTATCCTGTACATCAGTTTATAACACACACTAAGCTCCTCATGCCACAGATAGACTCTTGTAACAGTGGCCACCACCCAAGCAGCACTCATGGCTGGGTGTGCCTCTTGTAGTGCCATGTTCCTGTTTTCCCCTTCTTCAGGGCTTCGTAAACAAAGGTCTTGCTCATCCAATCACAGCCTTTCTTGGGGGCTGGTTTATTTATTAACACAAAGTTCCTAAAAGCAAACACAAAAACAGATTTTTTGCCCAGCCTTAAGCTGGGCACAGCTGCTCCTCCCTAGGGTACTGTCCTTTCCTGCTGTCTGGGACGCTGGAGAAGATGCAAGGCCTGATCTTCTTTTCCCCACATGAAAAACAAAACTTTCATCTGGGTCTTCTTACCCAACCCTCAACTCCCTTCTTAAGGGACCACTGCAGGAGATCTTCTCTTCCTACAGCTTCACGCTGCAGTCCCCTTCTAGCTCTGCATGTCTTTTAGAGAAACCTCGAATCTTGATTAAAAATTGCCAGTGACTGAGACTCCACCATCACTAAATTGTTCAATAGTTAATTACTCTCACTGTTGAAAATGTACTCCTTATTTCCAGTTTGAATGTGTCTAACTTCAATTTCCAGCCAGTAGATCAGGTTATACATTTCTCTGCTAGACTGAAGAGCCCAATATCAAATATTTGTTTCCCAAGGAGATATTTATAGACTGTAATTAAGTCACCCCTTAATCTTCTTTTTGGTAAACTGAGTTGATTGAGTTCCTTGAGTCTATCACCATAAGGCATGTTTTCTAATCCTTTAATCATTCTCGCAGCTCTTCTCTGATCCCTCTCCAGTTGATCAACATCCTTTTTTAATCGATTCAGCTCACATTAGCTCCTTTGGCCACA
Organism: Emydura macquarii macquarii; assembly: GCF_026122565.2. Taxonomy (NCBI): domain Eukaryota; kingdom Metazoa; phylum Chordata; order Testudines; family Chelidae; genus Emydura; species Emydura macquarii. The sequence continues at coordinate 2,346,198 of NW_027132817.1, read as the reverse complement.
GCATCACACTGGGAGCTCACGTTCATTAATTATCCACCCCTACCTCTAAATCTTTTTTAGAGTCAGTGATTCCCAAGATAGAGTTCCCCAGCCTGCAGATATAGCCTACATTCTTTGCTCCTAGTTATGACATTTACATTTAACCATACTAAAATGCATATTGTTTTCTTGCACCCAGCAAACCAAATGATCCAAGATCATTCTGTGTCAATGACCTGTCTTCTTCATTATTTACCACTCCCCCAATTTTTGTGTTTTTTGCAAACTTTATTAGTGATGATTTTACGTTTTCTTCCTGGTCATTCATAAAAATATTAAATAACATAGGGCCAAGAACCGATTCCTGTTGGACCCACTGGAAACACTTGATGACGATTCCTAATTTACAGTTACATTTTGAGATCTATCAGTTAGCCAGTTTTTAATCCATTTAATGTGTGCCATATTAATTTTATACCGTTGTAGTTTTTCAAACTAACTGGCTCTCCAGATTATTCACTTACAGTTAGATGGCTCCTCATATTCCTGCTAAATCTCTGGTGGGTTTTCTAACCATTTTACTCATAGCAGGATTATGGGATACCATCCATATTTGAAAACTGAGGCATAATGAGGTTCCTCCCTCACTAATATCCTTTCAAAAGGGAAGTATTGGACAGAAGAGGTGCATTTTTTTCAGACTAGCCTGTCAGACATGGGTAGCTACTGCAGTATCTATATATTACTCATGCGTGTATTTCAAATTTGAGACAAAATGAAACACTTCGCCTGCTGTATTTTTAACACTTAAAATTCCAAGTTTAATTTAAAAGCACATTGTTTGCTAGTGAATTCCTCGGTGTTGATTCATGATGCATACCAGGAGTCTCCCAAAACTAGGAGAACAAACAAAAGGGCAGTAACAAAGGATTGAAAGGTGGGAAGCCTGTGTGCACTGGTCAGTTACCAAGTTGTGGTCAGGTGATGAGTAGTGGAGTCAGGGCTGAGCAAGGTCTAGATACCAGGAAGTCAGGGTCAGGCATACAGTTGCAAACAGGAAGAAAGTAGTATAATCAGGGTCTAGCTGGGTCAGGATGCCAGGAAGTCAAGGTCAGGTGCCAACTTGCAAACAGGAGACAAGTAGTTGAGCTGGGGACAAGGCAGAGTCAGGAGCTGAAGTCTGGGGTTCACAGCAAGTTCTGGAGAAGGAACAAGCAGGCAGTCTGCACCATTGCTCAAATAACTCCCTGTGCTGGCTTTCCCGTTTATATACTTGCATAGGCCAAACAGTGAGCTGCGGGAGGCTGCCAGTAAGGCCCCACTGGGCAGTACTTTCTGTAGTGTCTAGTTTCCCATGTCCCACAGTGGAAACCTAGCCTCAGTGGCAGTGCAGAAGTGTCGGCAGCCTGGAACCCCTATAATACCAGTTTCTAGTCCTACAGGTTGTACATCACTTCTCTCTTCAGGCCGTCCTCTTAGGGTGATGCCAGTCTAGGCGTGTGGGGATGAGTCCTATTGAACACACTTACTAGCTCAGGGACATGGGCATGGGAAGCAGGTTCCCAGGTATACTCTTGGGAGCTGTAGCCCTTCCAATCCACGACAGGCAACCACATTACATTGGGAATTGAGGATGGCATGCTCCTTGTGATCCTGGATTTTTACTAGTGGAGGCAGGGATGTGGTTTGTTCAGGAAAGGCGTTCTCAGTATAGGTGAGTGTATTTTGAGGAACTGGGGAAGATGTAGTTTAAAGTTAACTGGCATATCTGGAAGGGTCCCGGGAACTGGTGGCCCAGTTTCTGAAAGGGTCAACTGGTCTGGAGATGCTTTGCAGGGAGCCATACCTTATGGCCTACTGTGAACAATGGAGATTCCTGTCGTTGATAGTCCACGTGCCTCTTGTAGGCCTTCTTCACCTCTTCTACGTGGTTCTTGAGCTCCTCCTGTATGAGATGGATGGATCTGATGGATACAGATGGTAGTGGTTGGGTTTGGGGAGGTTGCTGGTAGTGCCAGGTGAAAATGGGGGTGGAACCTGAAGTAGGAGCTCTGACCTGTAGAGGCATTGTTATATGAAAATGTTACATATGGCAGGAGTGTGGACTAGTTATCCTGGTGATAGTTTTTGAAAAGTTGTAAGTATTGTTCCAGTACTTGGCTTACCCTGTAGGTTTGTCCATCTGTTTGGGGATGGTATGTGATGGAGGTTTGTACGCGGACATGCGTTAACCAGGGTGGTTAGCGCCAAAAGTGAAAGATAAACTGTCTGAAGAGATAAATTGGTCTGAAACTATGTATTCTGGAAGTCCGTAAAGATGAACTAGCTTCAGGAGTTTGGCAGTAGCATCGTCGCAAGGGATGAAGTAGGTCATTTTAGTCAGATGGTCCACAACAGTTAAGACTGTTGTATGGCCACCAGACACTGGGAGTTCCACAATGAAATCTAAAGGGATGGCAGATCAAGGCCTAGCTGGAGTCTCCAGGGCTACTAAGGTGCTGAGTGCTCTAGTCCAGAGCATCTTGATATGTGCACTGCACTCACAGGAGTGCATGTAAGCATTGACTTCAAACTGCTTATGGGACTACCAGAAAAAACAAACAACCATGCAGGAAGTCTCAAGTTGGCCAAACAGATCCGCCAATGGAATGTCATGGCACAGTCATAACACCTCCAGTCAGGGGCGCCATTGGGGGGACATATATGCGCTTGTCAAAGTGTGTTATTTCATCCCACATGGAGCAGTACATCTTAGTCTCTAATGGCATAGACTGGATTCTTTGGATGAATGGCTCTTCTTTTGATGTGTACTGGATTAGGGAGCTCAAATCTTGATAATTGCGTCATTGACAAATTTACTAGTCTTGAGGAGGTAGTGGAGCTCAGAAGTAGGTTCCTCATTTTCCTGGTAGTATTTCCCCTTTTGTGATAGAGTGTTAGCTTTCCCATTTTGGTTTCCTGGTCAGTAGGTGATCGCAAACTCAAACTGAGAATAGACCAAGGCCTAATTTAACTGCCTCTGGTTCAAAGCTCGGCCTCACAGAGGTACTCAAGGTTCTTATGGTCAGTAAAAAGAACCTATACTGGGTGCTGAGCTCCCTCAAGGTGGTGATGCCATTCTTCAACAGCAGATTTGATTGCGAGCAGCAACTTGTCCAGTATTTCATAGTTAATTTTTGTGGGGTGAGTTTGACAGTAGTATGCATAAGAGTGCAGAACTGACTGGGGTCCAAGTCACTGTGAGAATACTGCCCTGAGGGCCACATTGGACACATCCTCTTCTACTATAAATGGGTGAGTTGAGTTGGGATGTGCCAGAATTGCGACCATGGTGAAGGCAGTCTTGAGCTGGTTGAAATCATGCTGGGCTTCAGGTGACCAAATAAATTAAATGGCTTTATGAAGGAGGGAAGTCAGTGGGCTTATTTGTTCAGAGAAGTTGGCGATTAATTGCCTATAAACATTCACAACATCCAGGAATCCCTGAAGTTCTCAGAGGGTCCAGGGTTCTGCCAGTTGCAGGTGTCCTCCACCTTCTGGAGGTCCACCTGACTGCCCTCGGGGAAATAGTGTAACCTAAAAATTTGGCCATGGCCTGGTCAAAGGTGTACTTCTCTAGTTTGGCATACAAACCATGCTTCTGTATCCTCTCTAGGACAGACTGCACATGATGGTAATGCTGCACATGGCTCTCAGAAAACACCAGTATGTAATCAAGATAGATGATCACGTGCTGGTCCAGGATGTCCCTAAATATATTGTTTACAAAATGTTGTGGGGGCATTGGGTAAGCCAAACAGCATTTCTAGATATTCAAAGTGGCCAAATTGGGTACGAAAAGCAGTCTTCCATTTGTCTTTATGCCTTATGTGCACTAGAGTGTATGCCCCCTAAAGATCTAGTGCAGTGAAGATTCTTGCAGTTCACAGGCAGATGAGGGACAGAGGGTACTGGTTACAAATAGTCAACTGATTCTGTACATGATAGTCTATGCAGAAGCATAGTCACCCATCTTTTTTCGTGCAGAGGACTGGTACTTCCACTGGAGAGGTGGATTGCCAAATGAAGGCCTTCATGAGATGTTCCTGGATATATGCACATAGTGCCTCCAGCTCTGGTTTGAACATGGTGTAGTTCTATTGGACAGTTATAGTCCCTGTGTAGGGGTAATGAATCAGTGTTTTTTCCTTTTAAATACATCCAGGTAGTCTCAGTACTTGTCCGAGAGGTTGGGGTTCTGGGCTAGCCTCTGGCATCCAGTATCTTGCTTCTGAGAGTCTTTCTGGGGCGTTGTTTGATTTGTTGGAGACAAGCTTTGTGGCAGTATTCAGAGGGAAAGCTAATACTCCTCTGCTGCTAGGAGATATATGGGTCATGTTTCTCCAACCAAGGAATGCCAAGGATTATCAGGAGGAATAGAGAGAGAGGATCACATCAAAACGTATTATTTCCTGGTATCTTCCACTACTGCTTGTAGGGGATGGTCTCTTGAATCAGCAGTTCTGATGATAGGAGTGACCCATCAGTCATCTTCCCCAGGTCCTATGTGGGTTTTGGCTGGAAAGTGATCTGGAGGGTTTGGGCTACCTTAGTGTCCATAAAGTTGACAGATGCCCTAGAGTCTATCATTGCCAGTTGCAGGGGAATTGGTTGCATCTTCCCCAAGGCCCCCAATTACCATGGCAATTGGAAATGCTGGGGGCCCCAAGGTTCCTGGGTTAGGTCCTACTCAAGGGTTGAGAGTAGTTCCGGAGCATAGAGCTCTGGTGATGCCCAGGCTGGACCCCCCTACTGGGCCTGAGCTGGTCTGTTTTCCAAACTCTTTCAAGCTGGACAAGAGACGAGGGTGTGTCCTGCACCCCACATTAAAAACAGAGGTTCAAGTGCTGTCAACATTCTTTCTCCTTTGGGATCAGGCATCGGTGACTAGGCTTGACCTGCATGGGTTCAGGACTCCATTGTACAGGCTTTGGTGTAGCAGGACGTGGGGGCATTGGGCTGCCCCTTTTGTCCTTTTCAAAAAAGACTTCTAGGTGGATGGGGTTTTCAATGAGGGCTAGTTCATCTTTTACCTCCAGAATTGGTGTAGCTGGGCTGCCTCATTCTATTTGGCATGAGCCACAAGCTGTCGGAAGTGAGTGGTGTAGGAGGTGGCTGTCCATTGAGTTTATGGAGGGCAGCCTCTGCAGAGCAGACATGATGTGGGTTGTCAACGTTAAAAGGGTTGGGAACTTGGGAGGAAGTGATCATGATCTGATAGAATTCAAGATCCTACGGAAAGGAGGACATGAGAACAGCAAAACAACGACACTGGACTTCAGATAGGCAGATTTCAACCAACTCAGAGAAATAGTAGGCATGATCCCATGGAAAGACAACTAGGAAGAAGAGTTGAAGGGGGCTGGCAGTTCTTATAAGATGTAATGTAGATGCTCAACATCAAGCTATTCTGATGCAGAGGAAAGATAAAAAGAACCACAGGAGGCCAATGTGGCTGCACAGGGAGCTTTTTCATTATCTAAAAACTAAGAGGGATACATATAGGAATGGAAGGAAGGGCAGGTCACCGAGGAAGTATACAGAGGAATAGTGTGAGCATGTAGGGACAAAATCACGAAAGCCAAGGCAAAGAATGAGTTACAGCTGGCAAGGAATGTTAGAGATGGCAAGATGGCAAATATATCAGACAAAGTATATCAGACAAAACAAAAAAAAAGATTAAGGATGATGTGGATCCGCTGCTCAATGGAGAAGATGAGCTGGTAATGGAAGGTGATAGGAAGGCAGAGCTACTCAGTGCCTACTTTGCTTCAGTCTTCTCACAACAAATAACATGTGACTGGATGATTAGCGATGTTACAATAGACAATAAAGGGGAAGGTATGCAGATTGGGATAAGTAAAAAAGCCTTCAGAGATCTTCTGACCAATTTCAGTGAATTCAAGTTAGTGGGGCCTGATTCTATTCCCACGAGGGTACTGAAGGAATTAGCTGAGCCATTGGCAATAATATTTACAAACTCATGGATGACAGGATAGGTCCTGGAAGACTGAAGAAGGGCTAACATAGTGTCCATCTTTAGGAAGGAGAAGAAGGAGGAGCTGGGAAACTATAGACCAGTCGGCCTGACTTCAGTATCTGGGAAACTACTAGAGCAACGTATAAAGCATTCAGTTTGTGAAAACCTGGAGGATGAAGGGGTACTCACTAGTAGGCCAGCATGGATTTACCAAGAACAAATCATGCCAAATCAGCTTGATTTCCTTCTTTGACATCGTAACTGGTTTGGTGGATAGGGGGAATGTGGTGAACATAATATACCTGGATTTCAACAAGGCTTTTGACACAGTCCCACATAACATTCTGATAAGCAAGCTGGAAACTTGTGGGCTTGGTGGAATTACCATTAAGTGGATACATACTTTGTTAAATAACTGTAAACAAAGAGTAAATATGGAATGATGTCAGATTGGAGGGAGGTCTCAAGTGGGGTTCCACAGGGATCTCTTCTGGGTCCGGTGTTGTTTAACACCTTTATTAATGATCTGGATTAGGAATACAGAGCATACTGATGAAATTTGCAGATGACACAAAGCTTGGGGGCATGTCAACACTTTGGAGGATAGAACTAAAACTCAGAGGGATCATAATAAACTGGAGAAGTGGGCTATGGACAACAAAATGAAATTCAACAAGACAAATGTAAGGTGCTACACTTAGGGAAGAAAAACCAAATGCATAAATACAGAATGGGAGGAAAATTGCGTGGCAGGGGCACTGCTGAAAAGGATCTGAGAGTTGTGGTGGATCACAATTTCAGCATGTCAGCAATGTGATGCTGTTGCAAAAAAAGCAAATTCAATTTTAGGTTGCATTAACAGAGGCATAGCATGCAAGTCATGGGAGGTGATAGTAGCACTCTACTCAGCACTGGTTAGGCCTCAACTGGAGTACTGTATCCAGTTTTGGTCACCAACATATCGAAAGGATGTAGAGAAACTGGAGAGGATCTAGAGGTGAGCAACAAAGATGATCAAAGGGATGAGGGATGGAATGTAAGCCATATGAGCAAAGACTGAAGGAACTGGGTATGTGTAGTTTGAAAAAGAGGAGATTAAGGGGGGACATGAGAGTGGTCTTCAAATACTTGAAAGGCTGCCATAAAAAGATGGAAAAAAGTTGTTCTTTCTTGTCACAGAAGGCAGGACAAGAGGCAATGGTTTCAAACTACAGCATAGCAGGTTTAGATGAAATCTCAGAAAAAGCTTCCCATCTGTAAAAACAGTAGGACAATGGAACAAACTGCCTAGGGAGGTTGTGGAAGCTCCTTCACTGGAGGTTTTCAAAAGGAGACTGGATAGCCATCTGTCTTGGGTGGTTTAGACACAACAAATCCTGCATCTTGGCAGGGGATTAGACTAGATGACCTTTGCAGTCCTTTCTAACTCTTTGACTCTATGATTCTATGTCAAAGATGGTCACGAAGGCTTGCAGTAAGGTGTCCCAGTCTCTTCTGCTCCAATGGCAGGGAACCCAGTTGAACACTTAGCTGGTGAGTAGGCTAAGTATTGTTAGCCACCATTGTGTGGTCTGTGGGGTGCATTCTGTAGTGAGTTAGGAAGGTTGCAAACTGTGCAGCTTGGCTCTGTAGCATGAGGTTCTCTGTCATCAGATGGGTGACTTGGCACTGCAGGTTTGTGGCCCGCAGGGAACTGTTGTTCAGAGGGTGACCCTTCCATCTTCTGTAGAGGAGTTGGAGGGGTGAAGGGAGTCTGAGCAAACTGTCAGGGCTGGTGCCAGGGCTGGGCCGTGGGCAGCCTTGGCCAGTTACCATGTTGCAGTCAGGAGAAAAGTAGTGAAACTTCCTGCAGTGTCTAGCTTCCCAGTATACCTCAGCGGAAACCAAGCCGGGGCTTCTGGTGGCAATGCAAAAGTCGTCGGCGATCCCTCGAAGTGCGAGGATGATTGTCTTCCAGTAAAAATGCGAATGTATGAGTGGCCTGGAGCCCACATGGTCCCAGATTCTAGTCCTGAAGGTTCTTACACACGTGGCTCAGGAAATATTCTAAGCTACTTAACTTCATTCTAGATCATCAGTGGCCATTGCATTAACCAAATATGACTCTTTGCTTTCTAATTTTTTAAAAAGATTGTACTGAGGGTATCAATCCCTGATTTAGGTTTTGAATGAACCAGGGAAAGGGGAAGGGACTTGGACAGGCTGTAACAAACTCAGTGAAGAAATAGGGAACAAGACACCCTCTCACCTCTGATTTTAGGAATAACTTGAGATCAGGCCAACTTCTAGGGTTTATTGGGTAAGGCAGAAAATGGCCAAATGTAGTTAGCTACCTGTTTATCATTAGGATATTTTAAAGTTACTTAGGAAGTATGCAGAAGTATGGCTACCTGGTATTTTACCACCTGCTTATCCATCTCTATTTAAAGTAAAATTCCACTTCACTCATTTATATATCATGCTTGTAAGGACTTTGAAATAGACAGCATCATACCTTTACTGATTCAGGTTTTCAGATCACATCTCTTACTGAAGAGGTTTGGGGGCAGGAGGCCCAATCTCATGTCACCCATTTTTTGCTTGTGAAACTCCCTTGACTTAAATGGACTTCTTGTTTACATCAGTGCAAATGAGATCTCGATAAGGACCATCAGCTGTACTTAAATACACGAGTACTATTCTGTACCTAAAAAATTCATATTCCATTTAAACTTCTTGTTTTGAAGTACACAAGTGTCAGCTCAGTAAGAGGAATCTTGATTTTATAACAACAAATATATTAAATGCTACAGAAGCGTAATGCAGTTAAGCATCACTTCATATAAAGCAACTATATGTGCTTCAGTGTGGATTATTAAATAGGATATCCTATCTGACAGTTGGATCTTTAAAGTAATACATAAGGGCATGTATGTATACATATACAGGCCTATTTGAGCACCCAAAGGCAGGACTTCAATGTAATTGTTGATGACCTTGATTGGAAATTTATCTCTTGCTGGTTATATAAAGCACAATTACTTGTAATCTCTCTGATCTTTCGGATTTATCTTGGAAGATGTACTGTTGTTCATCACAAAGTACCAGTTAGTCTTCATAACCAGAGGACTGGCCTCCTCCCTCTTAGGAAATTTTAGAAAAGTTTAGGGAGAAAAATGTCCCATTCTAGGATAAACATAAGGCCACGTGCGAAGAAGAGGCAGGGAATCTTTGCTCCTCAGGGAATGGGAGTAAAGAGTTTAATGCAGTGTGTGATATTCTTTTTCTTTGGATCTCAATTCAGGTCATTTTAGGGGTGACCCTTAACAAAGATGGGAAAACGAAATAATGAGTAGTTGAACTATCTGAAGAACTTATGTGTTTTGTTTCTGTTAGCTCTGTGGAGCCGGTACAATTAAGCAAGTCTTCATTGCCAAAAAAGGGTGTGTTCTTAACTAGGGTTAAAATAGCAGTGAAAACATGGCAACTCAGCTTTTAACTTGTGTTAGCATTTTGAATTAAAGACCATAGGGGAGTCTAGGGATGAACTTGAGCTACTAAACTGAGTTAAAAACTTCACTGCTATTTTAATCTGAGTTAGCTCACCTGAGTTAGGAGCACATCTTTTTTGAAGTGAAGACATACCCTAAGAGAGTGAGCTGGTTTCTCTTCTCTTTTGCGAATCATGAATAGAATTATGTACTAAAGTTGCAATGTATGAGCCTTCTGAAAGCAATGGTATAGGCTGGTGTCACCAAAGGCCTGATTTAGTTTGCAGCACCTTTATTATGAGTGATGTGCAGAAGGAAAGAACTCAGTTTGAATCCCAGCTCGTAGATTGAGTTTGCAGGACTGGAAGTTAGATAAAATATCTTTATATTTGTAAACTGAGCATATTCAATACAGAAATCATTGAGGGACAATAAAGTGCGAAATGCACAATACTATTTGTACAGTCACTTTTCAGAGTTGAACAACTCTTTAAAACACACACACATGCACAAACTATATGTATAATGATAACTTCCAATGCACTTGAATGAATAGTGGGAAAGCTCTCAAAACTGTCTTTCAGTAGGCTGTGGAATATAATACACTAGAATTATTTAATAAGACACCTGCCTTATCAAGTAGTTACTTCAAGAAAAGAATTTAATTCATTTTTGCCCATGTTCAAGATTGTTCAGAACTCTAGCATCTTGAGAATTGTTATAATGCTATGCACACTATTGTTTCTAGGTCTTAAGAATTTTTAGGTTGCATGTACATGAAATATATAGGCCTTAAATAGGCAACAACTGACAATTCAAAGACTGTTTTTGAGGCCATTAATTGACAGTAATAATAGATAACAATTTTCATGTTTGCATAACCACTGCAAAAAAGCACAAGAGTGCTGTGTTGGGATTCCATTTAACTTCCTTTGATTTTGAAATTCATTAGTGCTATTGCAAAAGTAGCTTTAGTCTGATGGGCTCACTCTGATGTCTGGAAACGTATTTGCAAACACACTTGAAGTCTGTTGTCATTTTTATTAGTGCCCTCAATGGGCTTAATACTAAGCAGCAGTTTTCCTGTAGCCTACCAAAGCTCTGCCATGAGGTAATTTGGGCCATGATCCAATGCCCATTGAAATCAGTGCAAAGAGTTCCAGTTACTTCAATGGGCACTGAATGGGCATAGTCATCCTTGTTTCTTATAGAAGTATTATTAAAAATGTCAGAAGAAGAATTCAGAAAAACCATATAGTAGAAATGTGGGAGGGGGGGAGGAAAAAGTGCAATGCAATATCCAAAAAGCCCTCATCTGGAAAATATTAACATAACAGCAAAGAATAAAATTGTTATGAGTCTTTCCACCAAGGTGTCATGTTGTTTAGTATATGATAAGTGACGGAACAAAATCTGTAGATGACACAAAGCTATTTTGGTTACTCAAATCCAGAGAAGACTATGAGGCATTTCAGAGGGTTCTAACCAGGCTAAATTAATGGGCAACATGATGACAGAGGAAGTTCAGTGTTGATAAATTCAAAGTAATTCACATGCGAGAGAAAAATTTGAACATTGCAGGTTTCTAAATTAATATCAAGCTAGGAAAAACTCTCGGAATCACTGTAGACAGCTCATTGAAGACCTCTGCTCAATGTGAAGCTGCAGTTAAAAAAGGAAAGAGCATGTGAAGATGTATAAGGACAGGATGGAGAATAATACAGAAAATATTGTAATGGCATTATATAAATCAATGGAGTGGTCTTATCTAGAATGCTGTGTACAGTACTGGTCACCCCATATCAAAAAAGGAGATAGTTAAGTTAGAAGAGGTTCAGAGAATGGTGATGGAAATGAGTAGAGGCATAAAACACCTATCTTATGAAGAGAGATTGAAACTAGTGGGATTGTTTAGTTTAGAAAAGAGATAAATAAGAAGAGACCTGATAGAAGTATATAAGATAATGAATGGTCTGGAGAAGGTAGAGTGGAAGCTTCTGTTCTCTCTGTCTTGCAACATAAGAATCAGGGCTAGTCAATGAAATTAATAGGTTGCAAATTCACAACTAATTCAAGAAAATACTTCTTCACACAGCACATAATCAAACTGTGAAACTCATTGCCACAGGATGTCGTTGGGGATGCCAAGCATTTGGAAGATTCAATGAGGGCTTGGACATTTATATGGATAGCAAGAATATCCAGTTATAATAGTTACTGCTAAGAAAACTTTTGGAGAAGAAATAAAACCCCATGCTTCAGGGTTTAAGCCAATCTCTAACCAGGAGTGATTAGATGAGACCTTCACTGGGGCAAATTATCTCAAATCTACCTAATGTGGGTTTTTTTGTACTTCCGTTTGAAACATCTGGCGCAGGCCACTGTCAGACACCTTTGAGCTACCGCATCTTTCGGAAAGAAAGATTGTGCAGGTCTTTGTGCTCTTCGGGCCACTGAATTAGTGTTTAGAAGAAACCTGGTAACTTTTTTTTCTTGTTTTAAAGTTGCTTGATACTGCTGTGTTTAGTGCAGAAAAGGCTCATTTGTTGAGAAACTAAGGAAGAAGCTGTTTGAAACATTAAGATAGCTAGCTGGAAGGGAAATCACAGTGAAAAAATGAGACTTGCATAGGAATTAGATTCTCTCATAGGAATTAGATTCTAAGTGTTAAATCAGAGCTCTTGGGAATGTAGTAAATGTCCCACAGCCTTCAGTGAGTTCATCGCATATGATGTCCTTATGTGTTTGTGCCTGATACTGCCTGATACTGCTGTGTTTAGTGCAGAAAAGGCTCATTTGTTGAGAAACTAAGGCAGAAGCTGTTTGAAACATTAAGATTGCTAGCTGGAAGGGAAATCACAGTGAAAAAATGATTCTTGCATAGGAATTAGATTCTAGATGTTACATCATTCTTGGGAATGTAGAAAAAATTTCCCACAGCCTTCAGTGAGTCATCGCGTATGATGTCCTTATGTGTTTGTGCGTGAGACCAAATCACCAGGGAAAATGGAGATGCTAAGGTTCATCCATGCAATGTAACTTAGTTGCACTAACACTCATTAGCACTTTTCAACTCTCTAGCATGTCTGTTTCTGTTTCATTGTGGAGTAATGCATCTTTTCTTGTTGCGATAAGCTGTAGTTGCAGATTCCTAGACTAAACCTCTGACTCATTTTTTTTACCCCTGTAGATAGGCCTGTTTATTGCATTATTGAGAGAGAGGGGAATAGCTAATAGTTTTAATTTTTCAAACAGCTTTTTCCCGTGTTTTTTGACAAACAAGCCTTTTTTGTGTTCAGCACAGCAATATCAGCTCACATGAAAAAATATACTGACGCTAAAGCCAATATATTGAATTGTTTCTTTCTTCATTTTTTATCACTAAGGAGCCAAATCTTGCAGTTCTGAGCCCTTACTCTAGCAAAGGTTCCACTGCAGGACTGAGTAGACACTTCAGGTTTTGGCCCAAATACAAATTCCATCTATCATCTGTGTTGATAAAGAATTAATTTCCCCCCTGCTTGGTACTTCCCACCTGAAATCATGATCCTTTGCTTTTATCACATCATAATCCTCTCCAGAGCAACCAATTATGATACAGCAAACAGAAGATTATGACAGAAGCAGATGGGGTCTTAAAGCGATAAAGATCCTATTTTCTTGCTAGTATCCTTATCAATAAACAACAAGGGAAGATGCATATGAGCAGCATTGTCTATAAACAAAATATAGTATAGAGTTTTCCAGGAGGCATCAGAGGGTCTTTAATATTTAAACAAAATATTTAATTATTAAACCTAGAAGCTCTTTTGACATGAAGTCATTCAGTGGGAGAGATCCACACATTTAAATCCCTCTTTGGCATGCATCTCTAAGCACTTTTAGAGCTGCTTAGCTTTTATCAAATACTTGTGTTACATAAATATGCAGTCCTGGAGCATTGTATCCGGCTCTGAGGGGAATGGGGGAATGGCTAATGTGCCCTGCATAGAAACAGGCTTCAAGAAGTAGTCAGTTCTTTATCTGTGAACTTAAGCATATATTAAGGGTTCAAAGAACCTTACTCATGCAGAACTCAGAATGGGTTCCCTAGTCACATCAGCCTTAAGGTTTACTTTCCTAACAGTGAATAATAATCCCTAATGCACATTCCTGTTTTTACAGAAAGAGAAGATCCTCACCTGGAAACTAAAGATTTAAACAACTACATAAATAGTTCTCTTTGTACTGTATTATTTTTTCCCTAATTCATTCTCACTTTGATTAATTTAACTAGATATTGTAAATTGTCCGTATTTGCTGTTTATTTCATAGAGCAGGTGAATGGTAACTGGGGCAAAAAGCTTTTATAGTATGACGCAGCATCATGGATTTACATCTTTTAATATTTGTGGATTATTCAAAATCCATGATTTTCTTGGGTGCATCAGCTTATATTAGGCTGTTTATGCTAGCCACTATGGATATGATCCTTCTCATATTGAAGAAGCTGAGGACCGAATTCTGCTGTAACTTATACCTTGTGCAATTGGAATTTGATAGGGTATAATTAAGGGCAGAATTAGACCCTGGGAGTTTTGCCTTTGACTTCAGAAAGTGCAAAATCAAAATCAAGATCACTGATTTTTTACAAACACCCTCAGAAGTGAAAGTTCTTTAAAGCATAGTTTCTCAACCTGTGGTACGCATACCCCTGCGGGTACGTGAGACACAGGCAGGGGGTACCCGGGGAAAAACAGAGTGAAGAGGAGGCAGGTGGCAGCTGCTGACTTCTGGGGAAGGCAGGCGGCAACCCCCCGCTTCCTGCTCAGTGACATCTCCCAGCTGGGAGGCGGGTGGCAGCCGTCTCAGTCCCGGGAAGCCAGGCTGCAGCCACTCGCTTCCCGCCCGGTCCCAGATGAGAGGCAGGCGGCAGTCGCCAGCTTTTAGGAAAGGTGCATGGCAGCCACCCGCTTCCCGTCTGGTTGCAGCTCCCAGCTTGGAAGTGAGCGGCAGACCCCAGCTTTTGGGGAAGGCAGGCGGCAGCCCCCCGCTTTCCGTCCGGTCACAGCTGGGAGGCAGGCGGCAGCTAGGCAGGCAGCAGCACCCTGCTTCCCACCGGGTCCCAGCTCCCAGGTGGGAGCCTGGTGGCAGCCTCCTGCATCTCGTGAGCTGGGCTCTCAGGTGTGGCAACCACCCGTGCCCTGGCTCCGAGTTGAGGGACAGCCTCCAGGTCCCCGGCTTGAAGATGGTCAGCAACCCCCTTCCCACATCCCTGGGTCCGAGCCGGCGTGGAAGCCTCCTCTGCCCCAGCTTGGATTGGGTGGCAGTTGCCCACTTCCTGGGCTGGCAGCCAGGTGGCAGCCCCCCTCCCTGGCTCAAAGCCCACACACACTCACACACACACACACGTACAAAAACTATATTAAAAGAATGTCAGGGTGCAATGTCAAGTATCCAAAAGTTAGGAAATGTCAGAATTAAGCTTAGCCCGGGGACCTTATTTCAGCTCCTTTCACACATGTATTATGAAAGCCTGGTGCCACATCATTTATGAAGTCTGAGGTGGAGCCAAGAATCGAGCACAACTCTCCTGTGTCCCAGTGGAGTGACTTAAACACAAGTGTAATTCTTTTTTTTTTTTTTTTTACAACTCTCTGCTTCATTCACTGACCATCCTGTACATTGAATGAGGCATGGGATCAGGGAAAACAAATAGCATGTGATCATATAATGAAAGACTGTATCAGAATGCATAGGCACAAAGGGAGCAAATTAAGGTTGCATAGGGACCTGTAATTCTGGTCTTTGCTATCTGTGATTGCTTGAATTTGTCACTTAAATAACTTTCTTTTAACATAATTTTGTATGTAATTTCCTTGGTTTTTAAAAAAGCAAACTGGAAAAACAGAAATTACATCATATGGAACTTTACTGACCACCCAGCCCTGCATGGGACATAAGGAGGGTTGGAACCAGGACCTTTAGATCCACAGCATAAATTTATGTAAAGGAATAGCTGGTAGCAATATTATTATTTTCTACGTGGGCCAGCCATTACAGGGTGGTGAAGCACACACATTGGCAGTAGCTTACATAGCTACTTTCTAGACATGAGAAGAATGTTGAGAATTAGGAATTCTTGGTTTTATTCTGGGCTGTGAAATGGAACATGGTCTTTTCGTTACAGATAGCACAGGCAAGGATATAGCTTTGACACATGCATTCTGAAAAGCAGTGTGACTAGGTAGATGAGATGCTAAATTAGGGACCTGGGTGTAGTAAGCGCTGGGAACATACTGTTGATATGTGTTGGGTTGGACCACGGTCAGTGTGATTGGCTTGTAGGAGCTTCATGATACTGGGAGCATACTTAATGCAGTTGGCACATAGGGCTTTATTGTGCTGGTAGCATGGGCGGTGCAGCTAGCTTGTGCGAATGAAGCTTCATAGGGCTGGGAGCATATTCAGAGATTTTTAGCAGCAAGCCTCTAACAGGCTTTATTGAGCATGTGCAAATGTCAATTTTCAGAGGCCATAACTTGGCCAAACCTGTGTGGATGTATGTGGTGACAGCAAAAGGCAGCCTCTTGACCCGAGGAATGTTCTGTTGCCAAATTTCAAGTTCCTCCTCCAAATCCCGCAAGTGGTAGAGCTTTTAAAATAAATGACTGGCAAAAAAATTAACATTGGCAAACTACTGATTTTTACCTAACCTTATTCTCAGACACGACTGAACCATTTTTGCTGAAATTCTCCAAAACAATTCATCCTGAGGCAGAGAGCAAGCATGGAAAATTTTAATCTGAATAGATAAAGTTTGGCAAAGATATGAGCAACTGAAAACATAGGCTTATAATTCAAAGTGTTAAGCAACCTTAATTATAGGTGTAACTACCATCTCTGCCTATATTTATAATCTATATAGAGAGAACAAATGCAATGCCTAAACTACTTAACAAAGTCCCTTTACTGCTGCATGCTAATTTTGTGGTTACTGTATTTGTAAACCTTCATCCTCAGTGTGTTTTTCTCTCTAGTCCTTATCATTAATAAGATCCTCTACAATATTTCTTCTGTTATGTTGCTGCTGCATTTTGAGATTTGTCAAACAAACATTGCGATTGTCTTTTCTATGTCACAGGGTTTTAGACCAAGTCCTCGTCATGCTAGACGACGTGTAGCACCTCGCCTTGAAGAAACACACCCTCTAGTGGAATCACATCACCTGAGTGAGCAAGAAACTTCTGTAAGGAAAAGAAAAATCAAGAAAAGCAGCAGAGTTCAACCAGAATTTTACCATTCCGTTCAGGTCACGCCAACTCGAAAACCTGTGAGTATTCTACTCCGGTAGTATAAAGACACACAAAATGTCAGATTGAGGCATGGAATATTATCTTATTTTTTGAGATATGTATTGGCATTACTCTGTTTATCACTTCAGAAAAACCCCAGATCTCCTGACCAACAACTGCAGATATAATTTGTTAGAGTGTTTTTAACGTCGACGCTTAACTGATTTTCTTAACCCAATTACGAAGGCATTTGCTTAGAATTTTGACTTTTAGTAAAAAATTCAGTACTCAAATCATCCTAACATAATATTTACATATATATTTCAGCACACGACATATATTCTGTTGAAATGCCTCACAGAATTAGACCTGTCAAAGATTCTAAGTACTGTGCTGAAATTTTGCTTGGTCTCAACACTAGGTACATTTGTATAAAGTCAATTCTGAGATCTCTTCAGCTTTATGTTACTGTTGCCACTTTTCTATTATGCAAAAATTGGATCAAGCCCCACCTTTCTTCACCCTAAGGCCTGACCAACACACATTTTTTGTACCTGTATAACTATTTTGGTAAGAGGCAATTTTTTTACAGAAGTACTTATGCAGATACAACCCCTAGTGTGGACATGATAGACCAATATAAAGGATCCTTTTACAGGTATAGCTTGTTTCCCTTACTCTTGGGAATGAGCTATACTGGTATAATCATCTTTATATGGATAGGACTGCATCCACAGTAGGAGGCCTATAATGCTTTAACGATACCAGTATCATTAAAGCAGTACAACTTTGGTGTGTAGACAAGCCCTAATAAAGACCCTTTGCTTGTTCCTCCTACCAAATTGCATCCCCTAGAATAAGCTACATCCTTCTAACACAGAACCAAGAATTGTAAGCAGAGTAGTCAGTGTGACCTTCTAGCAGATCTCTTAGTCTTTCCTTTCTTCTTCCTTTTCCTCAGTTATCTCTCTTCTCCCCACTTATTTCTCTTTCCACTATTCTCTCTTTTTATTCCATTTTAGAACTCCTCTGTTTTTCTGTAATCCTTTTCCTCTACTTTCTGTCTATTTACTCTAGTCCCTTTTTTCTTCAAACCCTATCTTGTTCTCACTCTCTTACGTTGTACTCCCATGGTCAATTGTTCTTCCCTGATTTTCAGTCTGTTCCCCTTTGCCAGCTGTACTCTTCTCTTTCTCCCTACTCTGTTCTCTTCTAGTCCTTCCCCCATTGTTCTGTGCCCTTCCTCCCTCTGGCATTTTCCCCTTTCATCTGCCTCTGCTCCACTCTTCTTATCTCTTCCAGATTCCCCTTTCTGCTGCATCATTCTTTACCTCCTTCTAACCCCCATGGTATGCCTGTGCTGAAGGAGCACTTAACCAAGATGCTCCTACATTGCTGGGACTATTGATTGACTGCTTCTGATTACCTGCATGGGTAGCAGAGCCCTAGAGGTGTTGAATGAGTGAGTGGACTAGCAACGTGAACTTGCATGAGCAGCAAGCACACATTGCAAGAAAAAACGAGAGTTCTGTAGCACTTTAAAGACTAACATTTTAATTTCTTCGGGCATAAGCTTTCGTGGGCTGTAACCCACTTCGCCAGATGTAAGGAATAGAAATCACATAGGCATGTATATACATATCCAAGGGAAGTAACAACAATGGGGGAGGTGGATGAAAGCAAAGTCCACTCAGGTAGAGTACTTGAGGCCTATTCACAGCCATTGATTAAGAGGTGAGAATGTGTGATCAGAGACAATTACTTCTTGTAATGAGATCACCATTCCAAGTCCCGATTCAGACCCAGTTTGATTGTGTCAAGTTTGCAGATGATTTCAAGCTCAGCAGTTTCTCTTTGAAGTCTGTTTCTGAAGTTTTTTTTGTAGGACTATAGCAACTTTGAAGTCAGCTACAGAGTGCCCTGAGATTGAAGTGTTCTCCGACTGGTTTATGGATGTTATCATTTTTTATGTCTGATTTGTGTCCATTTATTCTTTTGTGTAGTGACAGTCCGGTTTGGCCAATGTACATGGCAGAGAGGCATTGCTGGCACATGATGGCATATATAACATTAGTAGATATGCAGGTGAATGAGCCCCTTATGGTGTGGCTGATGTAGATAGGACCTGTGATGGTGTCACTAGATTCAACGTGTGGGCAGAGCTGGCAATGGGGTTTGTTGCAGGGGTAGATTCCTGGATTGGCCTTCTTGTAGGGTGTATGGTTGCTGGTGAGTATTTGCTTCAGGTTGGGGGGCTGTCTTTAAGCAAGGATAGGTCTGCCTCCCACAGCTTGAGCGAGAGAGGGATCATCGGCTAGGATAGGTTGTAGATCCTTAATGATATGTTGGAGAGATTTTTAACTGGGGACTATAGGTGATGGCCAGTGGTGTTCTGTTGTTTTCTTTGTTGGGTCTGTCCTATAGTAGGTGACTTCTGGGTACCCATCTGGCTCTGTTAATTTGTTTCTTCATCTCTCCAGGTGGGTACTGTAGTTTTAATAATGTTTTATAGAGATCCTGTAGGTGTTTGTCTCTGTCTGAGGGATCGGAGCAAATCCGGTTGTGTCTTAAGGCTTGGCTGTAGACAATGGATCGTGTAATGTGTCCAGGGTGGAAGCTGGAGGCATGAAGATACGTATTGCAGTGAGTTTGTTTTTGGTATAGGGTGGTATTAATGTGACCATCATTTATTTGTATTGTAGTGTCCAGGAAGTGGATTTCTTGTGTGGAGTAGTCCAGGCTGAGGTTGATAGTGGGGTGGAAATTATTGAAATCCTGGTGGAATTGCAAGAAAGAGTTTGCTATGCAAAACCAGCAACACAACTTGGAGATCTGGGGACCAGACAAAGGGATACAGCAAGGCAAAAAACCAGACAGATAGTAATTTTATCATGCATTTTTGCCATCTGTCTTATTTTAGTGGGTCTTTGCTGTATTCTGTAAAATCAGCCATTATGACATTAAAAAATCCCAAATTTAGAGAACATTTCCCTAGGTGCTGTTATAGTTACAGGATTAATTTGATGTTATTTTTGTACCCTATGGCTAGTGCTGTGCCTTAGGGTTCTTTGAATGGTCTCAGGTTCTGTTTTCAATATAACACATGATATGAACATCAGTCAGCCCTTTAACTTTACTAAACTACATGCTACAAGGAAATTTAACTCACAAATCAGCTTTTTTCTCTTACGTCTTAAATTATAATGAAATAGTTAATAAGCTCCCAATGAATGACAGTGTGAATAGGATTGATGCCATGACATTGCATTGCAGCTTTGTGGTGTTTTATAGAATTCCAGAAATGACTTATGGAGATGAAAGGGCTTTTTAGGCCACTAGGTCACGCATTTCCCTGTCAATTCAGGATTGTTCCCTACAGTACATCTTCTAATGCTTTGTTCAGCCTGCTTTTAATGTCTCAAATGATGCTTCCACCACTTCTCTTTGGAGATTATTTCATATTCTAATATCTCACTGTCAGGAAGTTTTCTTGATCTTCAGCCTACATTTTTCCTTCTGTATTTTGCATCCGGTTGTTACTACTTACACTTACTTGTACCACCCTTAAATAATTCTTCTGCCTTGGTGTTTACACACTAAAAATATTGGTAGACTGTTGTCATATCCCCACCGTCCTTAATGACTTAATTATCACTTGGACAACCTATGCATATTTAGGCCATGTCTACACTTACAAGCTTAAGCGGCACAGCTGTACTGATAGAGCTGTGCCGCTGGAAGAACGCTATTGTAGCTGTGTTATGCCGACGGGAGAGAGCTCTCCCATCGACATAATAAAACCAGCTTAAGGAGCTGTGGTAGCTATGTCTGTGGGAGAGCATCTCCTACCGACATAATGCTGTGCACACAAGCACTTATGTCGGCAAAATTTATGTTGCTCGGGGGGGTGTTTTTTCAAGTGACAAATGTTTTGCTGATATAATTGCTAGTGTAGACATTACCTTACCATTTTAATCTCGCCTCAAAAATCATTTCCTCCAGCCCTCTGCTCATTTTTATTGCTTTTCTCTTAATTTCCTTTACTTTGTCAATATATTTCTGGCAGTGAGGTGTCTTGCTATGTGTGCAGCATTTCAAGTGTGGTCACACTAGAACCATATAGAAAGAAATCACCTTAGAACCTTATAGAAAGAGATTACCTCCTTGTTCCATGATATTTTTGTGTATTCAGCCCTAAATTGCATTGGCCTGTTTTGCTGTCATATTTCAATACATACCTCAGGTACTTTGCTATCCACGGTCACTTCTAGGAGTCTTAACGCTATTATTGCATTCCACGTTTCTTGTTCATGTTAAGAATCAGTATTGTGGATTATTTTTGCCCAGATGTATTAGCTTTCATTTTTCCTAATCAAATCTTGTTTTTGCTGTTTCCTTCCCTGGGTCTAATCTCTTTAGGGTTACTTGGATTACTTCTTTCTTCCTGTTAGTAATCTCAGTGCCTTCCAGTTTAGGCCCTGATTTTAAACACTTATGCATATGCTTAATATTGCACCTGCGAGAAGTCCCATGGAAGACAGTAGGAACACTTCTGTGTTTAAAATTAAGCATGTACAAGTATTTGCAGGATTAGTGCCTTAGCATCATCTGCAGGGTTCATACATGTGGTGTTTATTCCTTCTTCAAGATCATTAATGAAGATGTTAAATAAATTTAAACCTAACACTGATGCCTGCAGTGCCCAGATTCACAAATGGACTTAGGTGCCTTACTGACATGTTAGGCATTTAAATTCCAGATTTAAGTGACACTGAACCCTGCACAAAACCCCGCTCAGCTTCCACTGAACGCTGTAGGCAGGCACCTAAACTCACTCAGTGCCTAAATTTTCAGGGTAAAAATTCCCTAGGTGCATATGTTTCTGCATCTGAGCATGCACGCTGCTGCCTCATTATAGGTGTCCAGATGTCTATCTCCCATCTAACCCCCAGCACAATCCATGAACCGGAGGGAAAAGCGCTGTTCCTTCCCCTAACTCACTTGCAGGGCCTGATCTGGTAGGTTTCCTCAGAGAACGCCCACTGCCACACAAAACAGCTGTGGATGAGGGGCGAGAGAGAGAGAGAATGGTTGTAAGAGCATTCACCCAGGATCCAGTCCTTCTGTTCCAGTGAGCCTCTAATTATTTATCAAAAGTGAAATGCCTTCAATAGGAAAATCTGGCAGAGCTCCACGTCAGAATATCCCACAGCACAGTAGTTAGGGCACTCACCTGGTTGGTGGGAGACCCCAGTTTAAATGCCTTCTCATCAGACAGATGGGGAATTGAATGCGGGTAAGTACCCTAACTACTGGATTAGAGGTTATAAGAGATCCTCTTCTCTTGGGCTCTTGCAAGAAATGCCTTAGGCACCTGAATCTAGGGGAGGGTTCACTGCTGAGACTCCCAAGCCGAGACAGGCACTGAACTCTCAGAGCAGGGCAGGGCGTAGGAATACCCCTCTCCTCCACATCTTTCATTGGCTTTCTTAGGTGGCTGCTTGCTCACCATGCTGGCTTTTGTGAATTTCACTCTTGGGTGCCTGTCTCCCTCCATTTGTTGTACTGTGAGCCTTAGCACCTAATTCAGGCTTTGTGAAGCCCAGTGATTTTCTAGGCACATAGAAGTTAGGTGTGGTGATGCTCCTTGTCACAATTCCTAAATCCCTTTGTGAATCTAGCTCCAGATATCCAACCTCCAACACCATTCATTGCCATTTTCACTGCCATCTTTGCCCCATGTTACAATGCAACATCATCATGTTGTAATGCAACATGCTTCGGTTATGATGCAAGATAAATAATAACTTTTGTGTCCAGTGTGATCCATAATGGTAGCAGTATTACCTTGTGGAGACATTCCCCAGAGGTGGCAGTATTAGCTTATGCAGGCTTTAAACCGTGGAAAGCAAACATATATTTTACTGAAGTGGGCCTTACGTGAGGTTCTGAACAGAATGTGGAGATCTTGAAGAGAAGTGGGACCATATTCTCAGATAGTGTAAACTGGCGTAGCTCCATGGAAATCAATAGAGCTATGATAATTTACACCTCATAAGAATATGACCTGTGACAGACAAGTTTTTCAAAACATAGGTACCTAAGTAAGAGGCCTGATTTTCTGAGGTGATGAAGATCATGCAGGAAGATACAAAAGCCTGGCTGTTATTGTGGATTTACTTCTCCTGGGGAGTACTTCTTCCTGGCTACTTTCTTAGTGTTTCAAAATCTTTGTTTTCAATTACAAGGGCTTTTGTGAATACTGCCTACACTTAAATGTTGGTATAACCCAAATCTGTGATTGAAAATCTTTAAAAAGCTTTAAATTGGCAGTTGATATTTGCTTCCCTGTTGGCCCGGATCCAAGATAGTGGCCTTGAGTTGGTATGAAGCTACTGTGGTATGGGGTCAGCTGGATGTGCAGGTCTCTCAAAGCGTAGTTTCATCTACATCACCAAACCCTTCACCAGAGATGTATCTCTTGGCTTCTTCAGGCAATAGGAAGTGCTTACAACATATCGGAGTCACATAAACCTAATCAAGCAGTCACCAGGCTGATTTAAAATCTAAAGGCATTGAAACATAGTACAAAAATGCATGCTTACATTTATCATAGCAGGATAATTACAAGACCAAATGCTATACAGAGGATGCTACAGAAATAACAGTGCAAGCAGTGATCCTTCAAACTCTTAAGCATGTGCAGAATTTTACTGATGCGAGGAGCCTGTTGGGACCCCTCCTCACAAGAGCACAGTTATGTTCGTGTTTAAGGATCAGGCCTAAAGCAAAGCTCACACCCAAATGATTCTATAGGAATCCTAACAGCATAGTTCACCTGGTTGGTGATAGCTGTAGAACCATGATTTGTGCATGCACATCTTTATTCAGCTGTCCAATAGATTTGTTTGATGTTTTTATGCATAAATTCAAGGATGTACAAGAAAAATATTTATAGTCATTACAGGAGGGGAAAAAAGTGTGTGGAGTTTTTTGAGTGTTGTTTGATGTCAAGAAATGTATGGATGAACTCAGCGTGTGTGTTAGTATACAGCTGGCTTGTCTTTAATTTTATTCATATACTGCAATCGTATTAGGTTGTAAAAGTTGACACCTCTCTGAATCTTTAGGCACCTAAATACCTATGGAAAATCCGTCCTCAAGTGCTTAATCTTAAAACTCCCCTTGACTTCAACGGGGATTGGTTCAGCCCCTAAAACCTCCATGTATTTACTGAGATCTGATTAGGTCAGTTTTCTTAGGTTGTGGTGTTTTTCACAATAAATAACTCTATACTCAAAATCTCCTCTCCCGACACTCTTTTTGTCCGAAGACTTTTATTTTCCTGCTGCTCCACCAATGTCTGTGACTTCTTTCTTTGTTGTTTGTCCCTGACTTCCTCTCTACCTTGGAACTCATTTATTGCTACTGTAACTATTTTTCTGCCATTCTTCCTGCTTTTATACATTGCCCCACTTTAACTCATCTCCTACTCTTAGGCAGTTTTAATTTTTTGAAGGGACCTTTTCTTTGTAGGTGCACATGACCGTGGACTTTACTAGTCCAGGACTGTGGCAGTTTCTATATATTTTGCGTGAGTGGGTTTTTTTAATTAAAAAGAACTAAAATATTAAGAACAACAAACAGTCACATTTTGATTTCAGGTTTAAAACAATCATTTATGGCTTCTTCCAGTAAATGCATTTCATGGATGGGACATCAAAGCCACAAAAATAACAAAATAATGAGTTATTAAATAAATGTTATCCAGATAGGGGTTGGATTCTGATCTCAATTTTATGAGTAATACATTTGGAGTAACTCCACTGACTGCTAATCATTGGGCTCTGCTCTACTAATTCAGCATACAAATAACTCCCTTTGAGGTCAGTGGAGTTATCTATATCTTTTGGTAGGATAATCAGACTCCACTGGATTTATTCCACAGTTACAGTGGTGGAACTGAAATCAGAATCTGGCCCATATTGTCTTTCATGCGTAGCCTTAGTTCATCCCATACCTGTGAATAACGGAGAAGAAGTATAAAAGAATGTTTTGTCCTCAGGAATTGAACTGTTTCCTTAGTTTCCATTGCTGTCTTTTCTTCTGATGACAAACATGTATTTACTGAAAATGTGATGAAATTTTAAACCAGAATTAACTGTGTGAGACCTAAAACGCTGAAATCGGGCAAAACTGTCTGGCCCAAAGTTTCATCAACTTGAAGCTGATAATAATTATGGGATTAAGACTGCCGTGTGTGCTGCAGGGCATGACCTTGCACTTCCATCATTACTTTGTTCTGCCATAGGTATGTACTTCAGTCTTCAAAAGAGACTTACATTTCCATAAGTTGTAGAGCAGTGTTTCATCTGAGTTACACAGCTTTGATATCACATCCCAATATAATGATTTGCCATTTCTAAAACTCTTGATTATGTTACAGTTCAGGCTGCAACTCTGGCTATTGTCTACAAAATCAGATGTGAGTGGGACAAGGTGCTCCTGAATGGTGACCCCACAAAAATAGAGCTCTGAAATTCAGTTCCAAATGACCTCTACTACTTTTTTGCCACTTTGTAGTAATGATTTCTACCAATTGGGCTTTAGTGTTCACTCATAAAATGAAACTATATGTTATGGATGGATAAAGCATTATGTTCTGATTTTCTCTGGATGTTGCTATGGTGGGGAGACTGAAGGTAGTTTGAGTGCCCTGTTGAACAATACAATTTTAATTCTGCATTTCTTGGTTTCCTTATGTTTGTTTTACTTTTTTCTTTTTTTTAAAAAACCCCTCTAATGTTCTTAAAAGTTAATAATATGCACTCAGACCACTGATATGCACTTGCAGTCTAACTTCACCTGGAAGTTTGTTTTGTTTTGTGGGGGTGTTGCTGTGAATAATCAGCAATAGAAGCAGCAAAACTGAATACAAAAATCTTAAATCCATTATGATCATATTGTTATGATTATGATGTTTTCTCAACACACAATGGATAGTAATTGTTTTGCAGATGCAAAGTGACTGCAGAGTCTAAACAGACGTTTCCTCTTCCTTCATTGCTATTGGCATCACAATTCAAAAGTGGACTGTATAACATCCTATTGTAGCTTATAAACAGTATCTCTTTAAACAATAGAGAACACTTCATACTCTCCACCACTGTATATTACATAATTATAAATAATTCTTTTTAAAGATAGTAAAACATTAATTAATATTAATAAAGAGTTCAATTATGCAACTGTTTTGTGCTTTGTAAAATTGGTTTGAAACAACTTCAGAAGAAAAAACAGATGTATAAATTCCAAAGGTAAAGAATCAGATTCTGAAACTTTAAAATCTATAACTGAAAAGACCTGTTCAAGGTTTTCATTGTATTATTGCATCAGTATCTTAGGTCTACATTAAATTGTATTTGTTATTTAAGATACACTGTGTATTCTGGACACATGAGTTTCAAACAACATTAAGATATATTTTGTGCTTTTGTGTCCTATTATGATTTGATGCACTGGGATACACTTTTCAGGGCTGAAAAAATTAAGTTTGCTGTTTAAAAAATCCAGTTGTCTACTCTTTGGAGATGCACTGCCCTAGTGGGCTGAGAAAAAGCCTGGAAGCCAGATGATTTGTTCCAGGCTCTTTTACTGTCCTGTGGTTGTCACTTTTGAAACTCCGTTTTGTATCCCCTGCTGGAACCTAGGTTATACAGCTTCATTACCTTTCTAGCACCTGACTGTGAGCTTGTCTGTACTTACAGTTCTGCAGTGGCACAGCTGCATAGGTGCAGCTGCACCGCTCTAGCACTTAGTGAAGACATTACCTATGCCAACCAGAGAGCTTCTCCCATCAGCACAGGTACTCTGCCTCCACAAGAAGCCCTCCCGTCAACATAGCGCTGTCTGCAATGGGGTTAGGTCAGTATAACTGTGTTGCTCAGAGGTGTGGAAAATCCACACCCCTGAGTGACATAGGTATACTGACATAAGTTTGTAGTGTAGACCAGGGCTCACATAGGGATCTGCATAGAAACAAGTTGACTGCAGTTCAAAAATAAGACAGAAATGATATTTGTTGGCAGTGGGAAGCATATGCAGCTGTAGGCGGAGATGGTGTGTGCACCATCTGTTTGCAGTGTGTGCCTGCCTTTGGGGTCGTATGGGGTCTATCATGAATTCCGAATGTTTAGGTCCTTCCCCTATTGATATCAAAAGGATATTAATGCTGAGCCCTAATAACGGGAAATGAAATGACAGTGTCATTGCAAACTATGTTGCTGAGGATTTTAGCACAGACATCCCCCAGATGATCTTATTCCACAGTGCTAAACTACCTCCTACACTTTCCCAACTGCTAAAAGCTCCGAATATTGTTTACCCACCTGCAAAACCTATAGTTTCTCCCTGGCAGCTTCTATAATATAGTCAGGCAATTTCAATACAATATTCTGCAAGTACATTGAAAAACAGAGTATTTAGGGCAGTATAAACTGAATTTGTTATTGAATTAATTAACAGATGACACTATATTAATTATTTTCAGATTTAATTAATGACTTAATGACATAAAAAAGCAAGGCAGTTGCACAAAGGGCTATATAAAGGGCAAAAAGAGAAAGCTGGATGAAATACTACAGGAAAGTAAATAAAGATATCAATACTTCAGAAGTATACAAGCAACTTCGGAAAATGAATGGAATAAGGAATAAGAATAACACAATGCCAAGTGTTATAGTAGAAGATCATGGAGTAATAAACTCCAGCAAAGAAAAAACAGAAATTCTGGCTGCCTTGTTTCAAAAAGTCAGCTATGACCAAGATAGGAGGATAGAAATTAGGGAAAGAAAAAGATAATGAAAATTATGAGATGATGAAGAGATGGAAGGAGGATGTGGATCTTATTTTAAATGAACACTTCATTATGAGGAAACTCCAAAAAGTGATGATAAGAAACAAAAGCACTGCACCAGACCAGCATGAAATAATACTTGATATACTTGACATACTTGACATACACAAACACACAGGTGACAAAAGCTTGAGGGTAATACTAAAATTATACAATAGTGTATGGAGGAAAGGGAAAATTACCTAGGGACTGGAAATATGCAGTCATTGTCTCAGTGAGGAAACCAGGCAAGATGTGCTCTATGCCTGAGGCATACAGACCAATTTCTCTCAAAGCACGTTTAGGTAAAACTATGGAAAACTGGTGATGGAGAGATTAGCATCACACTTAGGCTCATAAGATAGAACATAAAGTGGGTTCTGAAGAGGTCTGATTGACCACAGTGTACAGAGAGAGACAGAAGCACAAAACAGCTTGGAAACCAAAGACTACAAGATGACAAACTTCCTGGACATAGAAAAGCTTATGATGTGTCCTGGAGAGAGGAACTATTACGTAAAGTAACAGATTGATAAGGGATTTCCTAAGCAAAAGAACTATACAAGTCTGGGTGTCTCTTGGATACCTGCTTAGTGATGCAAACAACAAGGCTGGAGCCCATGAGCCGAGACACAGGTCCCACTCATAATTAAAACCCACTCCCACCAGGAAGGAGCTGTGGGGATGAGCTCAGTAACCTGTTACTCCTGTGGGCGAAAGGGGCATATGAAGAAAGAGTGCCCATTGATGGAACATGAATATGTACAGGGTTGGATGGCAGAAGAGAGGGCCCGCAGGAGGATTTCCCCCCAAGTTGACAGTCCCATTAAGGGTCCAATGGAAGGAGGTACTGGGGTTTGTAGATTCAGGGTGTAGTCAAACAGTGATGCAGGTCAGCTCAACCCAGAGAGGATGAAGATGTAAAGCCCTATCCCAGTAGACAACTGGAACAGATAGTATAGACCCACTGCAATTTGCATTACAGTAGCGCTAGCCAATACATTAGCATACCTAGTGATAATAGGCCAAGATTGGCCCTCCTTTTGGCAAATCATTAATGACCAGTGCCACAGCTGAGCCCCAGGAGAGGCCCCAACCTGTGGACCTAGCAGATCTGGGCAACTCTGATGACTGCCAGAAGGGGACATCCCAGGGACAGGGCTGGCCAGAGAGCTGCATGAATGACTGGCACCTCTCATGGATCTCAAGGCCCTACTGCAGGGGAGAAGCTTCATCCAGGAGCAGCATGACTAGGGGACACTTAGCTGTGCCTAAAAAAAGGTGGTGTCCATGGAGACAGCAGACCCCCCAGCACCTGGGACAGTACCCCCACTTTGTGCTAGAGAAGCTGTGACTGTACCATGCGGAACAGAACCTGCAGTGGGAGGTAATAAGAACTCAGCTGCTTGTACCCCATAAGTACTGCTGGGCCTCAGTCCAGCTGGCACACAATATTCCCTGCATGGGGCATAGAGGGCAGAAGATGACTCTGGACTGGTTATTGGCCTACATTTTCTTGCCAGGATGCACTATGAGGTTAGGGAGTATTGCTCTTCCTGCCCTAAGTGTGAGTATTCAGCAGCTAAGAATGTCTCGAAAGCCCCCTTGGTCCTAGTGCCATTAGTGGGAACCCCATTTGAAAGAATAGGGATGGATATGTTTGGGCCTTTAAAAAAGAGCCCCTTGGGAAACCAATATATACTCGTAGTGGTGGACTATACCACTTGCTACCCCAAAGCCATCCCCTTTGGTTTGGCTAAGGCGACAGCCAGCACCCGTGAGCTTATTAGACTCTTTGCTGGGGTAGAGTTCCTGTCGGAAATACTGATTGATCAGCACTCCTACTTTACCTCCCAGGTGATGCACAAACTATGCTCCCTTCTTAAAATCAAGGCACTCAGAACATTAGTGTACCATCCACAAACAGAGGGTCTTGTGGAAGGATTCAACAAAATGTTGAAGGAGATGGTTTGTTGGGACTGAGCCTAGGTACTGGGACCAACTCTTCCTGCTACTGCTGTTTATTCATATTCGCTTTCAAAGGTATCTAGCTGTCTTTCTTCCTTCTTAGTATGTGCTCAGTTCTCACATCAGTTTAAAGCATTAGGCCTTATAAAGGTCTTGTATATCGGAAGCTTGGCCTGTCTTGGTAATCGTCTGGAGCTGAGAATTCTCTAAAGAGAACAGTAACAAGCATTCCTGCTCTGTAACCAAGCCTTAATTTCCCCCTCACAAAATTGTTATTGGTAATTAATGCTCCTAATTTAAACTGTCTAATTTATCTATGGTTATTGACGGTTAGGTAAATGTGTCCCAGATTTTCTTTTTGGTTTACAACCATATATTTGGTTTTATTTTAATTGATCTTAAGTCCCATCTTTCCTGCCACTTCCTGCCTTATTTTCTCCAGTCATCCTTTGAACCACATCATCTTTCTCTCCTACAATAGCCCGGCCATCAGATTATCCAGAAAGTTGGTGCAGGCCATTTAAATTCACCCCATTCTGAGAATTTCACAATGATCATACCACCCTTTCCACATTAAAGAATTCCAGGAATAGTGCACCTCCCTGCCTTAATCCAGTTTTGATGTCAAATGGAGCAGAAATTTCACTCCCTACTTGTATTCTACCTTTGGAATCACACACAGTTGTACCATCCTAATAATTTTGTAAGGGATTCTGAATTCTTTCTTTGCAGCCCAGAGGCCATCTCATGATGTCCTATCATATGCTTTCTTAAAAGTCTACAAAAACTATGTAGGTATTCTGATCATATTCCCATCTTTTCTTGAGGAGTTGACATAGTGAAAATATTTGATCCACAATGGACCTATACTTCTGGAATCCACACTGATAATCTCCTATTATCTTCTCTCTGTAAGGATTTCCACCAAAAAAAAAAGGATTTTATAAGTTTTAATGAGGGAGATGCAATGATAATGTCTCACCCTTGTTTTCAAAATTGGGTATCTGACAACCTCCTTCCATTCCTCTGGACTTTTTTCATACCTCCAAACCAAAAAAATTAATTTGTAAAGTCTCTGACATAATTCATACCCTCCTGTTTTAATAATTCAGCTGGAACATTGTCAAGGTCTGATGCTTTGTTATTCCTGAGAGTTGTGATTGTTCTTGGGATCTCTTCAAAGCTAAATTCTTTCACAAGTGGATCGTTCACCTGTCTAGCAAATGGCCATTTGTTGTTCACCTTTATCATTCTGCTCATTAAGGGGTTCATTAAAACATTCCTTCCATCTTTCTATAATTACATTTTGTGACTAAAATATTTCCATCTTTCTCCCTTATCAGAGTCACTTGAAGTTGAGGACCTTTCCTCTATTAATTAGATGTAGCGGAGGGGCTTGCATGCTCACATGACCCTGAGAGCTCTGTCAGCAGTAGCTTTGCTACTAGTCGGATCTCCCGGGCTGGACACGTTGAAGGATAGGGATCAGAATAAGGATCAATCCACTGGTCCTCCAGGTGCAACATAAGGTTAACATCTTTATCCCATAAAAAGTACCACTGGTAAGAAACTCTCAAATCAGCCATGGAAAAGCACACAAATGATTCATCTGCAGTAGAGTGGTAAGTAATATTCACATACCTCACCAGGGCGTTGTGACATTTCATTCATTCATGTTCGCTGCAAACTGAGATCCTTAAAAGGAAGGCAGAAAAAATACGAAGTGTTCTCATAGAAGCATACAGACCTGGAGTTGGTCAATATAATGTAACATAATTTGGTCATTATCATCCCATATATTTGCTTAGCAGCAGCAAGCAATATGTCTTCATTCTTCTATGTGTGTAATTCTGATGTAGGGTAATTGGTCAGATTTTATTTTGTTTTTGCTGTGTGCAACGATGTAAAATTTTTTGGCAGTGTCCTCTGGTAGAGAACTATGCATGCATATTTCATAATTACCAAAGCATCTCCCTACATAAGCAGGGAATGTATCAGTTTGACTTCCCTCTGTTTGGAAGGCAGAATTAAGTACCCTGGGTCAGGCACCTGTTTCTCCCATACGTACATGGAGTGCATAGAATTTTTTCTTGTTAAAAGTATCAAAGTAAACTGTCATATAACAACATAAACAGGTGGTGCTTTGACCTAGAACAGCGGTTTTCAACCTTTTTTCATTTGTGAACCCCTAAAAAAAATTTGAATGGAGGTGTGGACCCCTTTGGAAATCTTACACATTGTCTGAAGACCCCAGGTTGAAAACCACTGTTCTATGGTAACAAAAACCTTTCACGGACCCCCTAGACATAGTCTGCAGGCCCCCAGGGGTCTGCGGACCACGGTTTGAAAACCGATTTAGAAAATAAGATATTTCATTCAGTACTAAGTGGTAGCTATCCTTAATGATTTAAAAATAACACAATAAAAATAAAATAAAGATATATGTAAAATAAATTAATATTTTGAGTATTAAGTTGTCATAATATGACATGAAATATTACATGTCAATAGTAGTGCATCATAACATGTTCATGTTATGACAACTTGACATAATGTGACTTCTTCAGATGCACTGCAACTGATATGTAAAGCTAAGATTTAGTCATGGATCTTTTTAGTAAAAGTCATGGACAGGTCATGAGCAATAAACAAAAAATCATGGCCTGTGACCTGTCCATGTCTTTTACTATAAATACCCCTGGCTAAATCTTAGCTGCTCCCCGGGCACCGCTGTTCTGGGGGCCCCCCATGCTCTGAGTAGTCCTGGGGGCTGACGGCTGGCCCTGGGTCTGGTGGCGGGGGCTGACTGCCCCTGGCCAACTGCTCTCTGATGGCCTCCAGGGCTGCCCCCGGGGTCCGTTCTCCGACAGCCTCTGGGGCCACTCCAGCCGCTCCAGCAGTGGCTGGAACGGCTGGAGTGACAGACTTGCAGCCTTACTGATGTGTCATGAAATAATGTAAAAATAATAAAAATCATCCAAAATTTTTAAAAAAAATTAATGAATTTTAAATTAGTTTAATTACTTTTTTAAATTACATTTTCTAAAACAAAAAATTTCAATTTAATTTTTTTGTGGCAAATTGTGTTGAAATGGGGTTTCATGAAACATTTTGGTTCAATTGAAATGGCCTTTTTTTTTATGGAAAACTGCTTTGTTTAAAGTTTTCTGAGCAGCTCTACTGTGCTCTTGACAGAAGATGCCATGTTTCATCTTAAACCCTACTTTCATCACCTATGCCATTTGTTTACTTTTTGTATTTTATTCAGCTTGGACAGGGATAGTAGATTAGTTACTTTCATTTTTGCTGCTAGGGTATTTCATTTTCTGGCTACCATTTACCAGCAAAATGCTACAGTGTTTCAGCTGCAAACATTTCAGGGAAAAGTTCAAATCCAAACGAAAACTTTTTCATTTTTTTTTTTTTAAATCCTGTAAATGTTTCTATTAAAATATAATTTTTTAAAACCATTATTTTACAAAATCTAAATGGTGGCTCTAAAAGTGCCTAAAATTGTCCCTTTAACACCAGTTATTTTAGGAGAATGATAATTGAGAGCAATATAAATCTTGTCGCTGAAAGTCCATGCTGTTGCACTGTTGTAATTTGTAAAGTCGTGTGTTAACTAAGGTGAATATGACTGATAATTGAAAAATTGGATCCTTGAATCCCAGTGCTGATTAAACCTGATGAAATTCTAAACAAAAAGAGCTCAGCACTATGTTTGTAGCTGTTTCCAGCACTTCATACTCAACAGATGTTCTAGCTTCAGAATGACAAACAGGCAGAGTGACAATCCTGAAATCTTACTATAGAGATTATCCTGGAGATAAATCATTTGTTTTTATAGACCTTTTTATTATTTTTACCAGTAATTCTTACACCTCATATTGGCAGTAGGTAACTGCTTATTTGTGCACATATTGTTCAAAACTCTGATGCCCCTATGTCAGATGTCTGGTTCAGTGTTCCCTCTTGGTCACTCACCAGACTGCTGTGAGGGGCGGCTGTTGGATCCTGTGTGTTTTAACCCTCCAGAGTCTAAGCATAGTTGAGTCACTGCAGTGGGGCAGGAACAATTTGTATAGCGAGGGTGCTGAGAGCCATTGAACCAAACAGTAAATCCTGTATATGATGGGAACCACTGCAAGCCAGAGGGTGTGGCACCCCTTGGGGACCATGGGCACACTCTTGGGGTGCAGATCTTCTATCTGGCACCCGTTCTGAAGAGCAATGACCACATAGCCCACTGCCCAGTCCCTGGAATTAGTGCTGCCCCATCATATTCTCCTATACCTTAAGCACACGCTCACCCAGAATCCCACTGAAGAGGTGAGCCTTCTGGGTTACAATTTAACTTTCTGAAGGACCATGCAATAAGGTGTAGCACGTAACCAGACAGACTTTTGCACAGGATTCTACAATGCTATTGCTCTTTTCTGAATTACATGAGAAATACACAGCTCTAAAATAATAAATCCTACATGCATTTCCTACTTCAGTTTCCTCACCACTCCAGAGAATTCTTTGGGATGGGGTCAGCATTGTCCGGGGCCATCCATCATTCTTCTGTTGCAGTACATTGCTTGTATATTGCAACAGGAAGCCATCTTCCCAAGCTCTTCTTTTCTGACTTTGGCGGGCTCATCCCCTTCCTCTCTGCTGCCCCAATGTTGTGTGTCTCTCTAGTCTTTCCCCTGTTATTCCTTTAACAATCTCCAGTTTAGTCATCTGTGTCTTTGTCCTGCTTGGTAAGTTTTCACTCTTCCAAACTGCAGTCCAGCTTGGCTGAACTGGTTTTGCAACTCAGGCACCTTCCTTAGCATAGCTATAATGTAGTCAGAATTCCGTTTTTAAGGTTGACATCTCTTCATGGTCAGTCTTATACCACTAGCCATTGGAATTTCTGTCCAATATGGAGGTAAAGAGGCAACAGAGGTGGCAACCAGCCCCCACATTTAAAATGAAGTTTGTGGTTTGGTAAAGATACATACAGAGAGTTCATAATCCGACAGAGAATTCATAAATTGTATAGACAGATTTCCCAAACTGTCACATTTCTCCCTCAAAAAAGAACAGAGCAGGGGTACTTGACAAATACCTCAGGGATATTTCAACACCCTGCTTCTAGACGGAGCATCTGTGGTTACTACTTACTAATTCAAACTTCATGCGCTTTTTCAATTAATAAACAATTCCAGAGATCACACCCCAAATACAGTTTTATGACTCTGTCATAGATCAGTTCCCATCAACATCATCTAAATCTTCTCCTTCATTATCCTGGGGATCGGGTATATAGGGGCAGAGATCATAGGCTTCTCATATGCTTTTGTCACTCCAGTACTTCTGATTGGTAGGGGTGGCCATGAGAGTCTTGGGCCCCTTCAGTTTGGCTTCTGACAGTATAATGCCTCTGTAAGGTAAGTGATCCCTATCCCAGGGTGAAATGGAATCACCCGAATTTCCTCTGAACCCAGTCCCCTTCTTCATACATTCTGGGGAAAGGTGGGATGTGCTTCCTCGCCTATCCCCCCTCAGGTTCAGTTACTTCTTGATTGACCACCCTGAAACTACAGATTAAAGGGAACCTTTCCTCTTCTTTTCCTTCTGCACTTCCCTAATCAGCTGCCTCACAGTCCTCTGCGGCTTTTCCCAACCTCTGGTAGGTATCGTGAGTTTGGCAATATTCTTTACAGCCCTCAGTTTTCCTTCTCCCAGTGGAGTTCTGATACACAGCACCTTATAAATGTGCTTTAGTTTCCCCACTGCCAGCAGGATTTTTGACTAAAGAGACAATCAGGAGTGACTTGGATTCCCCAGCAAGGATAAGCAGAGAGCTCACCCCATAGGCCACTGAGTCTGACCTTGTCAGTTGGATTAATCCTGTTTCATCCTTTCCCGATAACACCTCAGAAGAAACATCCTCCCATATTCCCACAATCAGCATCCCAGAACCTTCTTTGGTGTCCATATTGACTTGGGCTACAGGCAGAGCAATGAGGTTCATCCTAAGGACTCTTATTCATATCTGTTTGCCTGCCAGTACCTGATTGCATACTCCTTCTGTCCTTCCTCCTGGGTCCCATGGGCATGGCTGATCTCTCTTCTTCCGTTTCAGCTAGTGGTGTTTGTCCTGGCTAGCTATCTACTGTCACTCCAGCTCTGCCTGAGCACTGTCATACCTCCAGCTCCATCTGTTTCTCATCTGAGAGTAGCCTTTTCTACTCTAGCTGCTGTCTTCCCCACTCCTGCCTCTCCTGCTCTGGGTCACTTGACCTCACTGCTGCATTTGCCAGGCTGTCTGTGAAACCGTCTGTGGCATAGTCTCCTTGGTCACCTGCATGACCTCTAAGAGAAAAACGGATCCCATGCAGCTCCCTGAATGGAGCAGGTGACCTATCCTGTTTTAAGTCATGACAGCAAAGCATGCCTGTCCACTCTGATATTTTCTGACCAGCAGCAAACATGTGGATGTGGGGAAAGCAGTGGACATGATATACCTTGACTTTAGCAAAGCTTTTGGTACAGTCTCCCACAGTATTCTTATCAGCAAATTAAAGAAGTATGGGTTAGATGAATGGACTATAAAATAGATAAAGAGGTGGCTAGATCATCGGGCTCAATGGGTAGTGATCAATGGCTCGATGTCTAGCAGGCAGTCGGTAACAAGCGGAGTGTCGTAGGGGTCGGTCCTGGGGGTCGGTCCTGCTTGTGGGTAGAAAGTTGTCTGGATCCTCCGGCTCAGTGAGTAGTGATCAATGGCTCGATATCTAGTTGGCAGCCAATATCAAGCAGAGTGTCCCAGAATATGGTCCTGGGGCTGATTTTGTTCAACATCTTCATTAACGATCTGGATGATGGGGTGGATTGCACCCTCACTGAGTTCAATAAGGACAAGTGCAGAGTCTTGTACTATTGTAGGCTTCATACCCTCAAAGTGCCTTTTTACTTCTTTGAACGGTTGCCTTTTTAAGACCATTTCCTGGGTGACTGTCCTGATGCCATCAGGGAAAGACCCTATCTCTTCATTCTGCCTGTGGAACTCCTTGAGCTTCCTTAATGGGGTGCTTGATGGTTGCGTTGATTCAATACAGCCCTAGACAGCTTCAGTCAGCAGGACTCCGTGCCAGAATTTAAACCTGTCTGTGGGCATTCATCGTTGGCTATCCCTCAGTATGAGGATTATGTCTGCCAGGGGGAAAGCCATTACTCATTGATGAGACTTAAGATGGTTGAGGAGTCCAATTTGTGCTCTACAGATTTCTCCATATATGTGACATGTGATTGCTTGGAGAGAGCACAACTGCTGGCCGGGATGCTATACACATTCTGTCTCCTTTACTGTATCTCAGCCTCTTGAGCAAGGTGATTCTCTTCAAAACGGGCTGAGGCTTGATGTATGATGTGATGCCACTGCAGTCTATTGCCAGCCAGCTCTTCCCAGTTTGTGGGGTCAGTGCCTCCCATTTTAAGATATACTTTCAGGGTGTCCCTGTATCATTTGCTCTGTCCTCCATGGGACCTCTTACCATGACTAAGTTGAGAAAAGAGGACTTGCTTCGGAAGACAAGTATCAGCCATCCGTACACAATGACCAGCCCAGCGAAGTTGGTGTTTCATAATCTTCACCTCAACGCTGGTAATGTTAGTTGCAGAGAGAATGCTGGCATTGGTGCGACAGTCGTCCCATTTGATACAGGGAATCTTCCTAAGGCAGCACTATTGGTACCGCTCCAGACACTTAAGATGGCTTCTATGTGCCTCGCACTCATAAAGAAGAGTGGGGGTGACTACTGCATTGTAGACCAGGATCTTAGTTTCCATCCACAGATCTCTGTCAATAAAGACACAGTGGAGTCATGGGCATTTTGAGGCATCCAGTCTACAAGCCCCAGCCCTGGACCCTAAACCCAAGATTACTTTGCTCTATCATTTCCTAGAGCCTCTTTCTACGGTGCCTCTTTCTGGTCAGGCCTGTTTGCGTTCCCAAACAGTCCTCTGCCAAGTCTTGTCCACCAGACTCTTTCTCCATCTTCCTCCCGACAGGGAACCTTTCCTCAAACTCTGGTTACAGGAACATTCCTTCCAGCCCTCTGTATTACTGAAAATGAGCTTCCTTTTATATATCCCAGAAGGGACAGTTGTTCTCAGTCAGTTGTTCTCAGTCACATGATTTCAAAGAAAAACTCAGGCAAAGATCAGAGCTGAGAATTGAAACCCTAAATGTTTAATAACGCTGGGATAATCCTCGATGGGAAGCAGTAGCCCAGAGTTTGTGTGTGCAGTTTGCATCCACCCGTGGCAGTGAAGATGTATGGAGCCATTGAAATCAACCATGAGCTTTTAATGCAGGCAAAACTCCCGTTAGATTTGCCTGTGTGTGGACTACAGAATTGGATGTGTAAGATGTTAGATATATAATGAGAGCTATGCAAATTCAGAATTTCACCACTGTTCAACAGTAGACACCACTAATAAATCTTCAATCTCATGAGCAGAATGAATGCGTAATCAGAGGCATAAAATAAAGCAGCCATATCATCTTGGCCTATGACCCCATCAACTCTCAAGCTAAGCAGGGTCAGGCCCTGGTTCTCATTAAATCTCCAAAACTAAGTTGCGCAGGGATGTGTGTAGTCAATGTTTTAATAGAAATCCTTATCTACCTAAAATATTGTATATTATTATAATTATTGTTTCTCATTTGTATAGAGCAAGATGTTTTACAGATACATAATAACTAAAGGGACTATATATTTTGGTTTTACCAGGACATTCCTGATTTTTCCTATGTTGTTCTGATGTCCAAGGAACTTCTTTCAGGACAACTGAAATGTCCTGGTCTTTTGTTTTATCAGACACTTTTTTTTAAAAAAAGTACAAAATGTTTATTGAAGACTTATTGCTATGCCAAGGAAAATGTTCTTACTGGGAACAAACAGTCCAGTTGAATGAATGTTGAGTGTATTGAACAGTGCCTGGGGTGAAGGCAAAAGTTGAATGAGTGTAGACTCCTATCAAAGCTGTTCTTTTGCTCAAAGAAAGTGTTAAAAGACTTTTGTTCAGTGTTTCATGATAAACTCACTCGGAACACTTAAGTTACTGGAAAATATTTTTCCACACTGAGAATTATGCATATGTTGTTGCTGAGCCAAAAACTGGCAGTAGCAATAGCAGCACACATTTTTATAAGGTGTACATTTGTAGGACTGTTTCAATACCTAGAAAAATCCCTTCCCCCAGTCATCCCAGTTTTATTTTGAAAATGTGGTCATCTTAGTAATAGAACAGTTGCCTTGAAGACACTATAGAGACAAAATATATGCACTTGCTGAAGGACAGCTAATCAGAAGACATGCAGCTATCCAAATAGTGTCATGCCCCCACCTGTTCAGCTCTGTGAATGAAAGGGTTGGGTTTTGTTGCCTCCTTACATGGCTGCTCTGCCTCCATTGTAGGGTTGCTAAAAAGATGACTGCCAAGTTTCACCCCACAAGTGGCTGCATTTCAGTGGTGTGTGAGGGAGAACAAGATTTATAATCTTTAAAGTGCCTGTGGTTCTCTCAGGATGGAAGGAACTCTAAAAGGTATTATTATGATTTAGGACTTCAAGGGTGGGGTTTTGAAGCAGAGAAAAATTGGAAAGTTTGTCAGGGAAACAGAGAATCCCTATGGGATTAGCAATAATAGAGTACCGTGTACTTTCAGTGATGAGTTAGAGATTTTTTTCCAGGAAGTGCCTATAATAATAAAATAATAATGAATAATAAATATACTTAGCACTCATATATTCCATGTGCTGTACAAACATTAACAAAAATACTATAATCCTTACAACATACCGGACAGATAGGTATTATTATCCCCATATTATTCATGAGAAATAAGGAATATCAGGCAAAAAAATTAATAGTAAAATCAGGATGATAAAAACTGATGATTTTTTAAAAATGGGTTTTTTATTTAAATTGGGGATTTTGTAATTTAAATGGGATTTTTTAAAATTTAAGTATTTTTAAAATTAAATTTGAAGTTGCAACCTTTGTTAAGATCTAAACTTTTAAAAAATCTATTAAAATTATTTAAATTTAATGTTCGGATTCTCCCTGAAACCTCTTTCCACTTGACTTCCCAAGAACTCAGTTTGATTCCAGGTTTTGTTACTCAGGTATTTTTATTTGGCATACTGCAAAGCTATGCTGAGTTGATCAGACCCAAGTGTAGGAGGTTGGTAGAGGGCATGCCACACATCTAAAGTTACACAGAAAACATTTTCCTTTATATACACATACTCATTACATTGCATTTACTATACTTTTCATCATACGTTTTGGGCTTGGGTTGGTTACTTTATAGGACCCAATCCCTGTACACCATGCTTTCTGTCTATGCGTTGTTCATGCATAATCTGATGTTTTAAACATTTCAGTTTATTCATCTGCTTCAGTTCAATGACTTGTTCATTAAGAATATAAGAAAGTCCATACTAAGATCAAACTATTGGTCCATCTAGACCAGTATCCTGTCTTCTGAGCCAGATGCTGCAGAGACAATGAACAGAACAAGGCAGTTATTGAGGAGTGATCCATCTTCTCTCGTCCAGTTCCAGTTCTGGCAGTCAGAAGTTTAGAGACACACAGAGCATACAGTTGCCTCCCTGACCATCTTGGCTAATAGCCATTGATGGACCTATCTTCTGTGAACTTATCTAATTCTTTTTTGAACCCAGTTATACTTTTGGCCCTCACAACATCCCCTAGCAATGAATTCCACAGAGTGACTGTGTGTTGTGTAAAGAATTACTTCCTTATGTTTGTTTTAGGGCTGTGAAATGATTAAAAAAAGAATTGTGATTAATTGTGAGGCTAAAAAAAAATAGTTGCGAGTAATCGTGGGTTTAATTGCACAGTTAAACAATCAAAGAATACCATTTATCTATTTTTTGTATGTTTTCTACATTTTCAAATATATTGATTCCAATTACAACACAGAATACAAATTGTACAGTGCTCACTTTATATTATTTTTATTACAAATATTTGCACTATAAAAAAAATAAACAAAAGAAATAGTATTTTTCAATTTACCTCATACAAGTACTGTAGTACAATCTCTTTGTCATGAAAGTGAAACTTATAAATGTAGAATGATTTTTTTACATAACTGCACTCAAAAATAAAACAATGTAAAACTGTAGAGCCTACAAGTCTACTCAGTCCTACTTCTTGTTCAGCCAATCACCAAGACAAACAAGTTTGTCTACAAGTACGAGAGGTAATGCTGCCCACTTCTTATTTACAATGTCACCTGAAAGTGAGAACAGGTGTTCTTCGAATGCTTGTTTATGTTGATTCCATTCTATGTGTGTGCGCACCTCTGTGCATGGTTACCGGAAATTTTTTCCCCTTAGCAGTACCCTTAGGGCTGGCTCCGGCACCCCCTGGAGCCCTGCGTACATGCTGCAGTATATGAGGTGCCACCAACCCTATGCCCCCTCAGTTCCTTCTTTCCTCCAGTGACGGTTGCTGAGAACCTTGCTTTGGCTTGCTATCGCAAGTGCTTCAGTTCCCCTGTTCTTATACACCCTGTTCTTATATGCATCCGACAAAGTGGGTTTCTGCCCATGAAAGTTTATACCCAAATAAATTTGTTAGTCTTTAAAGTGCCACAGAACTCTCGCTGTTTTGCTAAAAACAGACTAACACCGCTATCCCTCTGAATCTGTTCTTATAGTTAGAGATTAGGTTAATTAAGTAGTTCTTTGTTAGTTAAGTCTGTAGTTAGGCAGTCAGTTAGTGTTAAGTGTTAGTCCCATTAGGGACTTCTGCTTGGGAGTGGGGCATACCGCTCCCCGGGATTCAAGTCCTGCACGGTTTGCAGTAAATCCTTCCCTCTCAGCAACGCCCCCATGAAAGTTGTTTAAAGTGTTTGGGGGAATAGCACAGGAAAGATAAGTGCAGGATTTGCAAGGGCTTCAGGTCGAGGACTCAGAAAGACAGAGAGATCCACCTGAAAGCTCTTCTCATGGAAGCGTCCCTGAGACCGGCCTTGGAGCCACCACATTCCACCTCAGTGCTGAGCACGTCATCGGTGCAGAGTGCCCCACCAGCACTGGAAACATTGTGGCACCGACCTTTTCCTCCTCC
This sequence comes from Emydura macquarii macquarii, assembly GCF_026122565.2. NCBI lineage: Eukaryota > Metazoa > Chordata > Testudines > Chelidae > Emydura > Emydura macquarii. The sequence continues at coordinate 2,304,445 of NW_027132817.1, read as the reverse complement.
ATGGAAGAGGCAGAAAAAGAAGCTCACGGACAAGGACCGCTTCACCGCACCAAAGAAGAGCAAGGAGGCAGAGTCGAGAGCCTCATATACCACGACATGTGCGTGGGGCTCCAGGGGGTGCCCGAACCAGCCCTATGGATATTGCTAAGGGCAAAAAGTTTCCGGTAACTGTGCACGAAGGCACGCACACACCTAGAATGGAATGGACATGAGCAACACATCTCAAAGAACAACAGTTACAAAGTAAGTAACCGTCTTTTCGCAAGGCATTGTTGTAGCCGGTGTTGCACGGTAATTACGTGCCAGATAAGTTAAACATTATTATGCCTCTTCATGCTTCGACTGCCATTCCAGAGGACATGCTTCCATCTTGATGATGGGTTCTGCTCAATAAAAATCCAAAACAGTGTGGACCAATGCACGTTCATTTTAATCATCTGAGTCATATGACACCAACAGAAGGTTGATTTTCTTTTTTGCTGGTTTCCGCATTGGCATGTTGCTCTTTTAAGATTTCTGAGAGCATGTTCCATGCCTCATCCCTCAGATTTTGGAAGGCACTTCAGATTCTTTAACCTTGGATAGAGTGCTGTAGCTATCTTTAGAAATCTCATATTGGAACCTTCTTTGCGTTTTGTCAAATTGGCAATGAAAGTGTTCTTAAATCGAACAACATATGCTGGGTCGTCATCTGAGACTGTCATAACACGAAATACATGGCAGAATGCGGGTAAAACCACGGAGCAGGAGACATACAATTATCCCCCAAGGAGTTCAGTCTCAAACCTGCAGGGCTTAAGCAATGTTTCTAGTTTTTGCAGTTTTTCAAGATCCTTACTTGTGCTTTTGAAGGTCTAATGTGGCTGTGATCGTGGCTTTATTGCAAAGCAGGTGCTGATCCATACCCACTCTGGTTGAAATATCTTGCATAAGAGGTTATTGTTTCTGACCATTTGCAGCTTGTTGTATTCCTAGCTCTGTACTATTAGCTGAACTGTGTTTGAAATGGCCCACAAATTTTCTACATTTTGCCAGCACGTTTTCAAAACCACCATCACTTAGTGCTACTGTCATGGATCACTGCAGACTGTGAGCGATGCACGTCATGTGTTCAAAAGGCAAATGACCGGCTGCTGCACTAGTGCTGTCAGTACTAATTGTTGTTTACCTTTTCTTGAATATTCCATTCTTTTGCAACATCCAAGAAATGATCTGTACATGCTTCAGCATAATGTCTTTCTTCAACATGCGTAACTGTTACACAACCTACAGTGTCCATGTAGCGTTAATTTGTTTTGAGTTAATTGCAGGAGTTAACTGTGATGAATTGACAGCCCTCGTTAGTTTTAAACTTGCTGCTTGCTAATTTCATTGGGTGACCCCTGGTTTTTGTGTTATGTAAAGGGGTAAATAACACCTCCCTATTCACTTTCTGCACACCGTTCATAACTTTATGGACCTCTATCATACCCCCCCAGTTGTATCTTTTTCTAAGATGAATGGTCCCAGTCTTTTTAATTTCTCCTCATTTAGAAGCCGTTCCATACCGCTAATAATTTTTGTTGCCTTTCTCTGTACCTTTTCCAATTCTAACATAACTTTTTTGAGCTGGGGCAACCAGAACTGCATGCGGTATTAAAGGTGTGGGCATACCATGGATTTATATAGTGGCATTATGGTATTTTTGTCTTATCATCTATCCCTCTCCTAATGGTTCCTAACATTCTGCCAGCTTTTTTGACTGCTGCTGCACATTGAGCAGATATTTTCAGAGAACTATCCACGATGATTCCAAGATCTTTCTTGAGTGGTAACAGCTAATTTAGGCCCCATCATTTTGTATGTATAGTTGGGATTATTTTTTCCAATGTACATTATTTTGCATTAATCAACATCTGCCATTTTCATAAAATCATCAAAACATAGGACTGGAAGAGACCTTAAGAGGTCTTCTAGTCCTGTCACCTGCACTGAAGGCAGGATTAAGTATTCTAGATCATCCCTGACAGGGGTTTGTCTAACCTGCTTTTAAAAACCTTGAGTAACGGAGATTCCACAACATTCCTAGCAATTTATTCCAGTGCTTAACTACCCTGACAGTTAGGAATTTTTTCCTAATGTCCAATTTAAACCTCCCTTGCTGCAATTTAAGCCCATTGCTTCTTGTCCTATTCTCAGAGGTTAATGAGAATTTTTTCTCCCTCCTCCTTGTAACAACCTTTTATATACTTGAAAACTGTTATGTCTCCCCTCAGTCTTCCCTTCTCCAAATTAAATAAACCCATTTTGTTCCATCTTTCCTCATAGGTCATGTTTTCCAGACCTTTAATAATTTTTTTTGCTCTTCTCTGGACTTTCTCCTATTCATCCACACCTTTCCTGAAATGTGGTGCCCAGAACTGGACACAATACTCCAGCTGAGGCCTAATCAGCATGGAGTAGAGTGGAAGAATTACTTCTTGTGTCTTGTTTACAACACTCCTGCTAATATCATTCTGGAATGTGTTTGCTTTTTGTGCAGCATTGTTACACTGTTGACTCATATTTAGCTTGTGATCCACTGGGATCCCCAGATCCCTTTCCACAGTACTCCTTCCTAGGCAGTCATTTCCCATTTTGTACGTGTGCAATTGATTGTTTCTTCTTAAGTGGAGTGCTCTGCATTTGTCCTTATTGAATTTCCTCCATTTCCTCTGCATTTGTCCTTATTGAATTTACTTCAGACCATTTCTCCAGTTCGTCCAGATCATTTTGAATTTTAATCCTATCCTTCAAAGCACTTGCAACCTCTTCCAGTTTGGTATTGTCTGCAGACTTTGTAAGTGTACTCTATATGCCATTTTTAAAATAATTGATGAAGATATTGAACAGACCCAGACTCCGGACCAATCCCTGTGAAACTCCACTCCCTGACTCTGAACCACTGATAACTACTCTCTGGGAACAATTTTGTTGCCCATTCACCCAATTTTATGATATCCCTTTGTAACTCTTCACAGGCAGTTTTGGAGTTAACTATCTTTACTAATTTTGTATCTTCTGTACCCCTTTTCCAGATCCTTCATGATTATGCTGAACAGCACTGGACCCCATACAGATCCTTGGGGAACCCTGCTATTTATCTCTCCACTATGAAAACTGACCATTTATTCCTACACTTTGTTTCCTATCTTTTAACCAGTTATTGATCCATGAGAGGATCTTAACTCTTATCCCATGACTCATTACTTTGCTTAAGAGCCTTTCGGGAGGGACCTTGTCAGAGACTTTCTGAAAGTCCAGCACCCTATATCCATCCTATATATCATCCTATATATCAGCCTATATCATCCTATTATCATCCTAGTCCACATGTGTGTTGACTTCCCTCAAAGAATTCTAGTAGATTTGTGAGGCATGATTTCCCTTTACAAAAACCATGTTGACTCTTTCCCAACATATCATGTTAATAATCTATGTGTCTGATAATTCTGTTCTTTACTATAGCTTCAACCAGTTTGCCTGGTACTGAAGTTAGGCTTACCAGCCTGTAATTGCTAGGATCACATCTGGAGCCTTATAGAAAAATTTGTTACATTACCTATCCTCCGGTACAGAGGCTGATTTAAGCAATAGGTTCACAGCACTATCACAGTGAGTAGTTCTGCAATTTCATATTTGAGTTCCTTCAGAACCCTTGGGTAACTATCTGGTCCTGGTGATATACTGCTGTTTAATTTATTAATTTGTTCCAAAACTTCCTCTATTGGCACCTCAGTCTGGGACAGTTCCCCAGATTTGTCACTTAAAAAGAATGGCTCAGGTGTGGGAATCTCCCTCACATCCTCTGCAGTGAAGACGGATGCAAAGAATTGATTTAGCTTCTCTGCTAGGGGCTTGTTTTCCTTGAGTGCTCCTTGATGGTGCACTGGGCCTACTGATTGTTTGGCAGGCTTCCCGCTTTTGATGTAATAAAAAAAACCTGTCAGTTTTTGTGTCTTTTGCTAGTTGCTTTTCAAAGTCATTTTTGGCCTAGCTAAATATGCGTTTACACTTTATTTTCCAGAGTTTATGTTCCTTTCTATTTTCCTCACTAGGATTTGATTTCCAATTTTTAAAAGATGCCTTTTTTGCCACTAACTGCCTCTTTGAGTCTGTTTAGTCATGGTAGCATTTTTTTTATTCTCTTACCTTTTTTTTTATTCAGGATATGTGTTTAGCTTGAGCCTCTATTATGGTATTTTCAAATAGTTTCCATGCAATTTGCAGACATTTCACTCTTGTACTGTTCTTTTTAATTTAAATTAGCCTCAGCGTTTTTGTGTAGTTCCCCTTTCATAGTTAAAAAAACCGATTGGAAGTTGAGAAAGCAGGAAAGCTTGTTTTCCTCTTCCAATCTATCGATAAAAATGAGGTGTGAGAGGATGAGATCTACTAGTTCTAAAATCATGAAGCACATGGTGACCAGAAACCATCTGTTCAATTCACTATCTACAGATAATTTCCTTTGTTTAATAAATCAGTTTTAAAGGCAAAACATAGTTTGAGGGAAAAACAGTGTATATATTCAGCACATTTAAGGTAGTTTATTTAATTTTAATTTTTAAATTGCTGTTTTTGTGAATTTTAACTGAATTTGAATTTCTATCCAAGTAGAGCTTAACAAAAATGAAAAGTAACATTTTGTCATCTGGTACACAAAAATGAACACAAAAAATGAATCCGTCACCATTATGTAACATCATAAAAACTAAAAAATTTAAGCACGTAAATAAACCTAAGTTAAATTATAGTTCCTTAAATATGTCTATCCTCCTGGTTAGCAAAAAGAAGTACCAAATTTAGTGTAAGGGTTATATTTAGTTGCAAATCAACATGTTTTTGTGGTTAGCAACCACTGAGAATCAACCTTTCTTTTGCAAAATAACTAAAAAGTACAAAAGTAAAATATTGTTAAAATCAAAGATCTAAACTAAGGTTTCCTGTTTGCCGATTTAAATCATGATTAAAAGTTGTGATTTAAGTCAATCCAGCCTGGGGTAAATCCTCTCCCAATCTTCATAGCTGTGTGAGGGCTAATACACAGAAGAACAGGTGCAGGCCCACTGTGTGTAGTGAGAGATGAGATATGTGGACCCCATGAAAGATGCACATTGCTAGTTAGGAACCATGGAGCTGAGCCCCTTGAGGGCTCTTTTGATGTTAATTACAGAAAAATCTTTGATGCTAAGGTCAGGCCAAGAGAAACTGAATTCATGTCAACACAAAATTATTGATTAAACCTCTGTCTGTCAGCAGGGCCATTTTAAGACCTTTGTAGGCCCTAGGCCCACTTGCCTTTGTAGGCCTCCCGACCGAAATAACTAATTTGATTTTAAGCTATTAATAAATAGTTTTTAAAATAAAAATAAAAAATTATATATACATTTTTTTTCGTAGGCCCTGAAAGTTTTGTAGGCCTTAGGCACTGTGCCTATTGTGCCTAATGGATAATACAACCCTGTCTGCCAGGAATTTTGACTAAACCGCCATACCCCTGAAAGGGATTCACATAAACAGGAGGGGTAGAACACCTGTACCTCTACTCTTTGGCCATGTGGGAAGAATTCCATTTTCCCTGAGTACTACAGGATTTCCCCTGCACCAACCCCAGTCAGACAGAGAATGGTACCTTTGATTAGGTATCTGAAGTTTTCTGACTCCCAGCACTGTGCTCAATCCCCTCCACCATGCTGTCTTTACGTCATGATTTGGTGAACAATACAAGAATTTAATGAGAGAACTATTCATTATTGCTCTGGATTCAATATTTTTTCTGGACTTTAACTCAAGGTTACAATGACAGAAAGGGGACTAGAGTATACTTGAATATGGTCACTAATGGTTGTTTCCCCTTTGTTTAGAAAATTATTTAACTGTGTATGACTTCAATTTAGGTTGCAGCATAACATTTTCACTGTATGTTTCAATCAGTTATGATTCTGGGTTGTGCAGTTTTCATTTTAAAAAAGTCCCTGAAATGCCAATTTAAATAATAATAATTAATACATTTTGGCAACCAAAGTATGATTAGAGTGAAAACCCGTAGAAAAACATTTCAGAAAGGGACAGAAAAATGATCACCAATAATAACTGAGCCTTAATGGATTGTATTTTCATTCAATAAGGTACATCTCAAGCCCTTCTAGTTGAGGCAGGTGGGCCATAAAACAAGTCTAAAATATTATCTGGCATTTATATCTTCACAATTTCCTGATCCAAAAAAACAGTGGAGTCTAGAAAGACTGAAGATGGACTCTACAAAACAAAGAATATTAATATATAATCAACCAGATTGAGACGAACATACCACCAAAAATGAATGTCTCTAAAATCATACCCTGGATTGTAGCCAGATTATACAGCACAAGGACTATTGTATCACTATAATGAATCCGCAAGTATATGCATTGTTTTCCAATCAGGTGCACTGGCAAAATCCCAAACATCTTCAAATAGGAAATGCAGAGAAACAAATAGGAAGGCATACATATGATCCTGCATCAGCTCCCAGGCACCTGTGTGGGAGAGTCAATCTTGAAGAGTTGTTTGCCAAATCACCAAGTGCAGACTAAAGTGCCACCATTCAAGCCTCTCATTTTCCCACCATTCTAAGAGGATAGGGAACCCAGAAATGGCACCCCCGGTTCATGTCCCTGCACTACATCATTCTTATTCTTGGCAGTGATCTGGTTTTGGGCAGCTGCTGTCTGCTCTGTTTATTGATAGGATAAACGGGCATAAACAATATAAACCGAGATCAAACGTTTGTTTATTGAAGCTGTCTCGGCAAAGAGCTGCTGAAAGCAGTCTTTTGTGCACCTACTGTCTTGAGAAGAAGAGGTTGTTCTGAGAAAACACACTTCCCTCCTAATCAATGCACGGTCTCTGGGAATTGGCTGCTCTCAAGAAAACTAGGGCTAGAAAAGGGGGTTCAGCAAAAATGCAAGTACAGGAGACTTACCAGGGTGTGGCTTCGGAAACCTACTTGCAGCAGTAACAAAGACTCAGCATCCTGCGTTTGTTGGTTTTTTTTTTTTTTTTTTTTGGAGACAGACTTACCATTAATGATTTAACCAGCAGGCTGGTGATGGTAAATCTTTTACTTGGCCTGGCGGGGGAGCCAAATGTTATCAGTTCGTAACCGGGAAGGTTTTTGTTGCTGCTGGGTTTATTGTTGGGCCATTCCGAGGATCATTTGTGAGCTAGTTGCCTGACCGCAGGCCACACTTCTTCCGCATAAATCCTCCTAAAGGCATTGTCACTAAATCAGGAGATTTGGAGGGTACCATCTGTGGAGTTACACACACACACGTACAACGATGGTGAGCGACCTATTTCCCCCCCAGTGTGTGTATTTATCTATAGGGTGTTTGTAATACAAACAGTCTAGGCGGACTGGGCTGGCTGTGTGGCGATAACACTATGTATTGTATATCCATGCCGTCTCTCTCTGTCTCTCTTTCTGTAGAGCTCTGGAAACGCCTCCTCCTACCGATGCTCCATGTCTTCCTCTGCGGATTTCTCCGATGAAGATGATTTCAGCCAGAAATCTGGCTCCGTGTCTCCGGCACCGGGGGACACACTGCCCTGGAACCTGCCGAAGCATGAGAGATCGAAACGGAAAATTCAAGGCGGCTCCGTGCTGGATCCAGCCGAGAGAGCGGTGCTTAGGATAGCCGGTAAGACCAGGCGCTAGGCGGCCAGACAGGGAGAGCCACCAACCGGCGTGTGCCCACATCATGGGCTTGCATGGGAGAGATCACGGCAAAGATTCATATCTTGGGGGAGGGGAGAGGGGCTTGTTCATTGGCTTTGTGAATATAGCCTTTTAAAAAACCCTGCAGGTCCGTGGAGTGGTGACTAAGCTATTTGGCCATGTTTTCCGGTTGGGTGAATTAATGCTTGTGGGAAAGGGAAAAAAATGAAATATGTGCAGGTGCGCCCATTAAACTTTCATGTGAAAATGCATTAGCAGTGAGAGGCTCATTAGCGGTAACTCTGGTGATTTCACGCTGTGTCTGCATCTTGGTCGGTGGTGTACACACAGGCAGAGAGCGAGCACTCTGATTTGTCTTTTGTAGCTTAATGGTAGAGGCGACATTCAATGCACGGAGAGGCTGGGATCATCCAGCTGGGCTCTAAATATCCTTCTTGTAGGTGGTGTATGTGGCAACAGGGTGTGTGTGGAGAACAGCTCTTTGTCCGTCTGTGCACATTGGGGGCGCCGCTGAAGGGCCCCTCGATTGAATAATGTAGGCGAGGCACCGGTGTGTTCTGGTATGTGGATGTTCACTTACACTGGCAGCGGATGGCATTGAAACGGGGCAGATACCTTGTTCTCCCCCATCTGAAAGCTGACAACACCGTGTACATTAATCCCGGGGAAATGCAGAGGTTATCCGTGTTATCCACAGAGGTTGGGTTTGTGTGTGTGTGTGTGAGATCCCTTCCCCCGGGTTTATTTCAAAGCTGTTTTCACCAAACGGGGCGGGTTATGGGGATGCAGTGGCTCGGCCCTTGTGGGGATGGTATCGCTGTATAATCCTCCCCATCTCGCGTTTGGTAATCGCTGCTGTAGCCGGCACAATGAAGAGCCGGGGTTTCTCCAGACCCGGCGTCTGACTGAGGCGCCTCGTTGTAGGATCCTTGCTGCTGGTACCTGGGGGGGCAGCAGGGAGCTGGGGATCAGGCAGCCACAGAGACGTCCGCGTGGTTCTCAGCCGGGTGCTCGGAACCGACTGCGCCCTACCGTGGCGCTGGCCCCCAGGCCCCGGTGGTGGAGGACTGAGGAGCTTGCGCCTGGCCTGGGAAGGCAAGCGGGGGGGAGGGGCCGATCCGGACTAAGGGATCTGAGTTGAGGGCGAGGCAGGGATGGTTTGGGCGCCACGCAACGCTCAGCTCAGCGGCGCATTTCTGCAAGGCTGGCGGGGGGTTGGGGCCAGGGTCTTGCGGTCGGTGGGGCCGGGCAAGACGTGTGTCTGGGGGACCGGGGATTACACGGCGGGTGCGGGGACAAGGGCCTGGGATGCAGGGCGGGGCGGCAGGGAGGCCTCTTTGAGGGCTTTGCAGCAGTGGGCTGGGCGGAAGGGCTCCGTTCAGCAGAGCAGGAGGGGAGGACGGGCGCGAGGAAGGAAAGATCCGGGGGGAGAGGGGCTGGAGAGAGGCAGGCCGGGGGCGCAGGCGCAGTTGGCGCTGAGGCGGCCCGGCGGCCCTGACGCGGCGCGGACACCTGCAGCGGTGGTGGGGGCGGCCCCGCGGCAGGCCTGGGCCGGCATCCCGCGGGCAGTAGTCGCGAGAGGGCCGATGGGGGAAGGGGCGCTGCTACTGCCGCCGAACGTCCCTACAGGCCCCGGCCCCGGCCCGCGCGCGGGGTGCTGCCCCCGGCCGCTGCGGCGTTGTGGGGAGCCCGCCCAGTGCGTCCTTCGCAGCCCAGTGGTGGTGCACAATAGAAACCTCTCTCCCCGGCGCGGCGCTGGCGGAGCCGGGGTGCGGGCGGAGGCGGCAGCTCGCCCTAACCCCAGCCTCCCGCCCCGCGGGTCTGCGTGGAAATCCGCACGGTGAAAAGATGCCCGGCCGCGCAGCTGGCGGTGGCACAGTGCGGGTGGTCCCGCGGGGGGGACCAGGGCAACCAAGCCCAGCGGCTAAACCGGAGCCAGCGGAGCTGCCCAGGAAGATGGGATGAGATATGGCCTGGGGCGGGGCGGGCACACGGGGCGATCCCCGGGGTGGGCTCCTGCAGCCTTTCTTCAGTCAAACTCTCCACCCCCTCAGTGCGCCTGCACAAGTAGGGCCTGCAGCAGAATCGGGCCCGAAGGGGTCACCCAGGAGCGATTTAACTGTCAGGGGGGGAGACATGCCTCCATGAAGAGGGGAGGCAGGAGACCGGAGGTCACCTCCGGGGTCGGGCTGCGGCGCCCAGGCTGCTGTCCTGGAGCTGCTGCAGCCCTGGCTGCCTTCCTGCTCTGCTCTGCTCTGCTCTCCCAGGCCGCCCGTTAGCCGAGCGCAGAGATTTGCTGCTAATGAAATCGGAGAGGAAGCCTGTCTTGCTATTGGAGCCACACACATGCTCACACGCCGCTCGGGAGGGGGTATGGGCGTTTCCTCGGACAGCTTTCACAGCACCCCCTCCTCCCTCCCTCTAGCCTTTTTTGCAGTTCCCAAGGCTTCGTGCTGTCTGCAGCCTTGCAGTGAACTGGTCAGTGTTACCCTCCAGCCATGGCTGGTTACCTCTCCCCTGGTGCTTACCACTATGCCGAAGAACAGGAGTACCTACAGGCTTACGAAGATGTCCTGGAGAGATACAAAGGTACTGTAGATTAGCGCTGCGGCATGGGTTTATTGAGTACATGCGAACAGTGTAGGGTTTACCGTAAATAACACTGGTGGTTGAAAGTAAACAAGGGTCAGGGTCAGGTCCCCTGTGCTATTCCAGTCCACTGCCAACAAGAGTGTGCAGTCTAAGGTACAGAAACGCCCTTAGACAAGATCCATTGCCTGCTGGAGGGGGTCATTTCTTACGGAGCAGTCTGTTGCTTTCTTTCACTAAAGCGCTTAAGTGACACTGTCCTTTTCTTCCTGGGTGTGAGGACGCCGCTGACATCTCAATGAGATTACTGTAAGACTCTACTGCCTGATGTTTGTCTGGGATGAGAACTGTTGTCTCTGTTGAGAACTGTTGTCGTTTTGCAGCAAATAAAACTGTATTCTGTGGTCCTAATAAATCCACTGAAATATACGTTCTTATTTTTATTACAAAAACTGGCTTTAAATTATAAAACATAGCACACCATTTTTTTGAAATATCAATTTGTGATTAAATCTCTAATATGTTGTTCTTTTATATAATTATGTAAGCATGACTGCTTCGTGCAACATTATGGAACTTTCTCATTTAGTATGGAAGGAAAAACCTTTCTAATGTACATAAAATATATACAATGTATTTTATTCTATTATAAATGTTAATAGTATTATTTCCTTATCCTTGGTGGTATGGAAGATGTACGTAGGATACATTATTCATTATTTTGTATTTCAGGGCATTATTAACATTAAATCTTAAAAACTAGATCAAAGTAATGTTAAATATCTGATCTTAATTGACAGGAGATGGAAATAAACATACTGAATCTTCATCCTGAAAATAGTCCTTGTGTGCATGTTGCAGCACATTTGGTATTTGCTGTTTGGAATCCTTTTGCAATACCTGGGGACAAGGTGGGCAAGGTGGTTTCAGTTTTATATCAGAAAGTCTTGATTTTTTGGCTTAAAGATACCCCAAAAGTTATAAGGGTTTTAGTTAAGGAATTTCCACTGACTATAATGGGAGTGGCATAGTTAAATCAATTTTATTTGAAGATGTCTGAGTTGATTTTATTTCATCCAGGTTGTTAATGGCAAAAACAAAAACGCAATTACCTTCAAATGAGATTGATCAGATCTGAGCGTACTTTATACCTGTTTCATTTGCAAATCATGTATCATTAACAGCTATTGACAAATGACTTATTTGTGTCTATAGTCTATTGTGTCAATGCATCTAGGGAGCATGTGCACTATGTCTGTACTAAAATGCATTAGAACATTTTAAAAGAGAAATGATTATTGTGCTGATTAAATCCTTTAAAAAAGGAAGTGCTTGATCTATTCTATTTTTTCATCATCAAAAGTGATTTATACACATTTCAGACTAATTTTTTCCAAATGTTGATTTGTAAAGCAAGCAGGCTCAGTTCAAATTATCAGATCAGATGTGTTGAAAAAACCCTAAAGTGTATTTATTTTTCTCTGCTGTGATTTAAAATTTATCTGAACAGATTTAAATTAAATTTGATAAAAAAGCAAATTTCCTCCCAGAGACGGATGTATTATTAGGTTTCAGTTTAGAATGAGGTTATATGGTCACTTGATAAACCCAGGAAAATTCATAATAGATATATTATTTTAGGGCTTGATCCTACAGGCCTAACTCCCCTCATTTCAATGGGAGTTCTGCCTGAATAAGGGCTCTAGAAGATTGGGTCCTTATCTGTGGCAGAACTAGTGGATGCTGATACAGTAGACTCCTAGGACTAATTAACATTTATTTGAGATATATTTTTAGTATATTCTATACTTGTTAAAGATTGTTAACTTATCTGTGGGGAGGGGGATAGGGCACATTCATATTATATTTTAAAAGATGGCAGACTCTTTAAAATGTTTCAGTAAGCATCCAGTTTCTTTTGCTTTTATTTTTTGCTGGCATACTTAGCTCATCAATATATTGTGCTTGGCAGTTTGATGTATGTTCCATTCAAACACTGGGAAAAAAGGTAAAGATTTTAGCTTGTTTTAATGATGAAACATTGGAAAACTGGAAAATACATTATTTTCCAATGTGTTTTCAAGCCGGTTATGATTTCCCATCAGACTCCCAGTAGTATGACTTCATTACAGTGATTGTTATCCTGATGACTTGCTATGGGAGCTGATCTAATCAGAAAAGAATTGCTGCAATATATGCTTTAAACAGGGAGTGTCATTTCACCAAACTCTGAAAGAAACCGCTTTTGTTGATTTAAAAAAAAATCAAATACAGTATCTAATAACTTCCATTTTTGCTTTATCAAGCTGAAAAGTCTTAATCACTTATTTTAATTCAAACTTTTTTTCTGGTTTACAGAATATTCTTGTGTTCATCTGGGACATTATCAGGGTGCCAAATTATCTATGCCCCAGCTGTTGAGTACTGTAACTAGCAGAGTCAGCTGTAGAAAATTCATTGCCTGTCTTGGAAGGCGTGGAATCATATGATGCCATATCATTAAGAAATTCTGGCTATTTGATTTAGAAAAAGAGGAATTGAAAAATAAGTCCTATTAAAGTGTAACTGAAGTTTTCATCTTCACCTTTTTATATAGCCAGGATAGATCACAGTTCTGGAATACCTTACACAAACAAGAACTAGATTGTTTTAACAGTTGAAACCAAGGTATCTTGTGTGTCTGCAAAGCTGTTGCTGACCGTGTCTTAATCTGCAACAGTAAATAATTGGGCAACTGTTCACTAAATCCGAGGTAGCACAGAAGAGCTGTTTGCTATGGGAGAAAAGGGTGTTGTGTTCTGATTCTTGGTCAGTTCAGTCTCTGAGTAGTCAGTTGTTTGACCATCCTTTTTTTTTTCTTGATCCTTATAAAGCTGATTCACAGTAGAGTTTCTAAAGCCTTCTGATGGAAAAAAAAATCACATAACCTCATCTGATACAGAAATTATATAGAATAAAGCCACTTATTCATGGGAAAAAATGCGTCTTTGTTAGTAGTTCCTCTAGAAATGGTCAAACGCAATGCTTTTGTTGGGATAGTGGATATAAAATATCCAGTACATTTTATATTGAAACATACATTTGTCTTGTTTGTGATTTAACGTGGAAGATGCAGAATGATAGACTATGTGTACTAATTAACATAATTACTAATAGCTATGGGCTTTATCCTACTATCCAGCATTGACTTAGTGGGTATTTCATGTGCGGAGAAGTTGCAAAAGTGGTCTGTTTTTACCCTTTAAATTATCTTATGAACATACCTGAAAACAAAGATCAGATTCATCATCTAGTACATCCGTCCTAATTAATTATATATGTGTGTGTGTGTGTGTGAGAGAGAGAGAGTTAGTTAGTTAGTTAGTTAGTTAGTTAAACATTTGCCATCGTGGTGATTTTACCTGTTTTTCCCCTATCATTTTGTTTTTTAATGAGAAATAGCAATCTATATATCCTACATATTTTCATTTTAATTTACCAGGCAATGTATGACTGTGAATTACTGGGATGGATTATTCCATCTAATAAAAACCATTTAAAATGAAATCTGTGTCCCTAAATGCATTGCTTTAAATAGAGTTACTTTGGTGTAAAATTGGAGTAATGCAACAGGGAGTCAGGCCCTACATTTGTAATCCCTCATATTTTATTATCTTTTAAGACTCTCTCACTCTCTTTCCCTATATATTAATTATAATCTTCTAATAAAAATGGATTTAGTTTAGTTTTTATAACTGTGTAGGAAAGTTTCCTCTCTCATATCATTGTTGAGGTGATGTCATCTAACAGCTAGTGTGTGTGTGTATGTTCTGAAATAAGAGAAAATTCTTAGTTAAACATTTATAAATACACCATAAATATAAATGAACATTTTCATAAAGATATGTTATTTAAATAAATATACACAGCTTTTTGGGCCATGCAGACTCCAAAATGCCATGAATCTTGGCTCAGAGGAAGCTACTCTATTTGATAGAAAATTCAACTTGACATGGCCACCCCATAGAAAAATAGTTCTGCTGCTCTGGGGCTGGAATTTGCTGGGTGGTGGTGGTATCATGTAAATAAATTCCTTAGGCCCTCAGCATTTGATTACTGCTTCCTTTAAAATCCTTATAAATGGCTGTGGAGAACATGGATTATTCCCATTTTAAATTGCAGTGTCTGTATAGGGGAGGGAACTCATGGTGGGGGAGAGGATGGCAGAGTTTAGTAGACCATCCTCCAGTAGTTTTGGTGGTTTAAAAAAATTCACATATATATTTTGAGTATTGGCATTTTATCTGTCTCCTTTGAAATAAATATTCAGGCCTTAAACACTACTCCCCACTCTCTTTTCTGCAGTTTTGTGACAAGGATGTCCATTCCTGTGGTCAGAATCATAGAGCTGGACCTGTTAGGCCATTTAGTTCATGCTGTTGCCATTGTAGGTTTGCACCCTAATGTAATTTATATTTTTAATGCCTTGTTCAGTATAGTTTTAAGCGTCTCCGAGGATGCTGCTGAGCTAGAGAAAGCTGTTTGTGGCATCCATAGGCCACTATTTCCCAGTCAGTTCCAGGAAAAATAGATGCCAATGGCTGGCACAACCAGTTCTTGCTGGCTGACTTTTGGAAGACACCTCTCAGCTAACAGAAGCTTTTAGATATTTCATCAGAAATAATCTGCCCTGTTTTAGGATGTTTTGAATGGACTCCCTAAGCATGTTCAGCAAGGTCTCAGGACATCATTCCCCAGGGACTGATTGCCATTTATGGAAAGAAAACGGGCATTCATCATCCTTAAATTTCATTCTGTATCACAACATTAACATTTCTTTAGGCAACATTTTCTAATTGGTACTGTTTGTATTCTTTTCAGACAGATGGGATGAATCTCCCCATTTCTGGAAGTTTTTAGATGCATATTATCCAAAACATGGACCAAATCCTGCTCAACTCATTCATGAGTCCTTCTGTTAAATTAAATGGAGTATTTATGAGATCCTGAACACATGCAAAATTGGTGGGACTCTGTCTGAGTGAGGACCTCAAGATTTGACCCATGGATTGGAGTGTCTGAAGTCAATGGAGCAATGACAGGTTACACCAGCTAAGGATCTGACCTTGTCTTTATATGTATTATTACAGCTGCTTGAAATCTTGATTGATGATGAGCATTCAGTGCATGAATATTTCAGAGGGCCTAGACTGCCAAGTGGTATCAAGGCAGAAGCTGCCATCAAATGATTGTCACAAGAAAAAGCACTTGACTTAGATTCCTGGTAGTATTCCATCTACAAGCATGGTGGTTATCACATATCTCGAATGCTCATGTAGCTTTTCAACATCATCTGGAAGCAGGAGACCATGCATTGTGGTATCACACTTCTTTCCATTGCTGGGAAGATTATGTCTCATGTCTTGCTGAGTAGTCTCCACCATCACTGATAAAATCATCACAGAGAGACAGTGTGGCTTTTGCATGGGATGCGGAACATTGGATTTGATTTTTGCTGGTCTCCAAATACAGGAAATTGCTGGGAACAAAACTGTGACCTCTATACGGTATTTTTAGACTTGACGAAGGCCTTCGACACTGTTAGTCGGAACAATCTCTGGCGGATCTTGCACAATGTTGAGTACCTGCACAAATTCATCACCATCATGTAGTCATTCCATGCTAGCTAGAGTGCTGGAAAATGGTGCTTCATCAGAGCTTTTCCTTGTCGAAACAGCATGAAGCAGGGTTGTGTGCTCTCACCTATGCTATTTATCATTCTCTTTGTTGCTATGCTGCTAGATTCTTGTAGTGACTGTGATCGGGGTTGTAACACTGGCAGCCCAGGTGCCAGCTCATGCCAAGGCCCCTAAGTCTCAACTGAACACTGACAAATGCGTAGCGGGATTGTTGTTAGAATTATAAATAAGTATTAGAATTATAAAATAATTATTAGAATTAAGTATTAGAATTATAAAAATGTGCTTAGTGTTTAAACTTTATGAAATGCTTGTAAACTGCTGCATACATTAATTTTATTTATGATATCCGCATCCCGTGTTAAGTGTTTGCTCTGTAACTGTAAATCACCAGACAGGAGAGAAGCATTATCCAGTGAGAAATACTAGTTTGCCACAGGAGGTGTTATCTCCTGTTCAACAAAAGAAGGCCCATCAATGCCAGATAAACCATTGTGGAATATCAGAGGACAAAAGGATTTGTTGATGGCTCTTGTCCCCCTCCCCTACCACCCGCATGATGTGTAACTGAATTCCTTTCTTCAGCTGAATAGGCAACTCAAAGCACAACCAGGAAAGGAATAAAAAGCCCTAAGTCTTTTCTACATTGGCACTTATGCCAGTAAAATTTTTGTTGCTCAAGGGTGTGAAGAAAACACCCTGCTGAGCAACATAAGTTTTGCTGGTGTAAGTGTAAGCTGTGTTATGTTGATGGGAGAGAGCTCTCCTGCCAACATAGCACTGTCTACACTAGTGTTTATGTTGGCAAAATTTATGTTGCTTAGTGGGGTGTTTTTTCATACCCCTGAGTGACAAAAATTTTGCCAGAATAAGCGCAAGCGTAGACAAGCCCTAACAAGAAGGAACTGGGTCTTTTATGCTGCTTGGAGCCTGAGGGACCAGGATTACGAAGCATAAGCAAAAGATCCCCTGGCCTGGGTTAGCCCTCAAGAACATACAGAGCTTGTTTATAATAGAAGCTTCTATTACTTTTTTAAATTTAAGATTGGAATGCATTCGTGTGTATATATGTTTACCTGCTTTAACCTTGTAAACAACTCTAATTTCCTTTCCTTAGTTAATAAAACTTGAGATAGTTTACTATAGGATTGACTACAAGTGCTGTCTTCGGTGTGAGATGTAAGGTGCAACCTACCTGGGGTAATTGACTGGTCATTTAGGAATGGGAATAACTTGAATATTGCTGTGATCTTTGGTGTAAGGACCATCTATCACAAATATAAGCTTACCTAGATGGCAAGATAGATTGGAGTAGCCAAGGGGGACTGTCTGTGACTCTGTGTTAAGGCTGTTGTAGTGCTTGAGGAGTTCACGCTTGATAATTAAGAACATCAGAATGGCCATACTGGGTCAGACAAATGGCCCATCTAGCCCAGTATCCTGTCTTCCAACAGTGGCCAATGCCAGGTGATTCAGAGGGAATGAAAAGAACAGGTAATCAACAAGTGATCCATCCTGTTGACCATTCCCAGTCTCTGACAAACAGCAATTCCTACCTATCCTAGTTAATAGCCATTGATAGACCTATCCTCCAGAAACTTATCTAGTTCTTTTTTGAGCCCTGTTATAGTCTTGGCTTTCACAACATCCTCTGGCAAGATGTTCCACAGGTTGACGATGCATTGTGTGAAGAAATACTTCCTTTGGTTTGCTGCCTATTAATTTCATTTCCCTAGTTTTTGTGTTATGAGAAGGTGTAAATAACACTTCCTTATGGACTTTTTCCACACCAGTCATGATTGTATAAACCGCTATCATATCCTCTCTTAGTCATCTCTTTGCTGAAAAGTCCCAGTTTTATTAATCTCTCCTCATATGGAAGCTTTTCCATACCCCTAATCAGTCCTGTTAAGCACTCTTCTCTATCGCTGTAAACATGGCTCTTGAAGCATCTAGAACATTTTCACATGCGTTGTCTTCATGTCACCTGTAACATCAGGTGGTCAGACAGGATACCAAACACTGAAGTCCTGGACCAGTGCTGTATGACTAGTATTGAATCCCTAATCATACAGGCTCAACTTTGCTGGTCTGGTCACCTTGTATGGATGGATGATACGCGACTCCCCAAAGCCATATTTTATGAACAGTGGAAAATGGAAGCGTGTACTCTGGAAGGCCAATGAAAATGATACACGGACACGCTCAAAGCTTACCTAAAATCTGGCCAAATCAACACAAACACATTGGAAGCTTCTGCTGCTGCTGACAGGTCAGGTTGGTGGCAGACCTGTTGGTCTGTGGTTAAAGCCATATAGCAGAACAGAAAAAGCCAAAGATAAATGTAAGCAAAGAAAGCAGGCTGTGGAAAGAACATGTGGCCATGTCTGCCTGACATGTGGACACATCTGCGGATTCCTCACTGGCTTATATTTACACAAGAAGATGTGCTGAGACACACTGACTCTCAAACATCGACTATGACAGAAGATTCCAGCACTTCAGTGGACCTACAAGTATGAGAAAGGTAATCAGAGTTTGGCCCTTTATTTAAATATCTTTGGTACATAAATAGGGCTGGAGAACTAATAAAAGTCTCTCACAGGTTCTCTGATACTTCCCAATTCCAACTTGGTCAAAAATGCTAAAAGTATTTCATTATATCTTCTGCTTGTGGCCAAAAACAGGAGATGGAGAGGCATATGAAAAAGGAAAAATAACTTAATCATAATTTCTCTTAAAAGGCTTGGTTTGGGCTCGGTGCACACTTTGGGTGACAATTTCAGCTGATTGTTATATGACTAGTGCACTGATACCTAATTATAACATTTATTTCCTTTTTCATACAGCCCTTAAATATGGATCATTTTCTTTCCATTGGTTACATTGGTTAAAGCACGTACTAAAATTTAAGTATGATCTTACATCCCAATGATTTTCATCGTGCTTAAAGTTATGCACATGCTTAAGTATATTGCTGAATAAGAATGCTTAAAATTGTTTAACTACTTGTTGAATGGCATTAATGAATAATTTTTTCCTAAATGTCAGCTATGAATGCAGCCTTACTGCTGCATGCCTGAAATATTTCTTGAAAAGAGTCATCAGAGGCTTGTATTTTAACAAAGCCTTGATTTTTCTGTAGTGGGTGAAAATATTCATCTACTGAATGTTTGTAGTCAACCAAGCTTTCAGACAGGTGGAATAACGCTTACAAAGACATTACAGTGCTCAAGTAAAATCCGGAATTCCATGTGAAGAGCTAGATCCTGCAAGTTGATCTGTATAGGCAGACTCATGTACACTACTTGGGTCTAAAATGAGTAGATGTCCTCTACATTAGGATTAGCAAAAGCGTGTGTATGTTATGGCTCACAAAATGGGTAGAAGTCAGACTCCTCTGTACATGTTTGAACTCTCCCTCCAAACAAATGACCTTTGAACATACAGTAGAACAGAAAAGGGCATAAAAGCAGTGGAAGTGAAATGGGAATCCTTTCATTCCATTTGTGTTCTTTTGCTCTGGCTGATCGAGTTACAGTCTAAATGTCCCTCATGTGATCGGATCTCTTCAGCAGAGCAGAAGCAGCTAAACATTGACCAGTGTCTGTGATATTTTGGACAGACATTTAAAAATAATAATACAACCCACAAATCGCTACCACAACAACTTCAGTGAAGCAAATGGCAGTCCTGATCCTGCAGTCTGTAGTCAGGCAAAACTCGCATTGATTTCAGTGGGGAGTATGGATTGCAGGACTGGGTCCCCAACTTTTAAATCAGTGATTCATGTTCTTAATTCTCTAGTCTTCAGACAAATTTTACATCTAGAGATTGGCAATTCACATTTATACTGGAAATTAGGGAGTGCCTAAACATTCATCTTAAAAATCACTGCACTATAGTCCCCAATACTTATGGGGGTGGAGTATTTTTATCAAGGTAACTCTAGTAACAGAGGTGGATGTTTTCAAATGCACAAATATCAGTTAGGGGCCTAGCTTTCATTTACTTTCAGTAGGAGTCAGGCTCTTAACTGCCATTTGTGCCTTGGAAAATCTCCTCCAGAAATTATACATAGTTCAGATTAGAGCTTGATGCTTGAAAACATATTATTATATTCTGCTTTACTGATTAATTCTGCATTTAAGGCTAAGTTTGTTGGATGGCTTTTAATCTGAGGTTTCTTTTGGAGGAAAATTCATGAATATTTCCAGAAGGATGGTAGATTTAATAAGGAAAAAGGATATCAGAGTTCTCTTTGGTGTTTTAAAGCAAACATTTTTCTCCTTACATGATTTTATGAATTCTACCCACTTGCTACATTTTCAGCAAAATAGTTAACTGTGGAGAAACATAATTTTGCTTATATGTAGTTCCACTGACATCATATTTATGCTAGGGTGAGAGCAGGATTTGGCTCAGTGTGTGTAGAAGGGAGGGAGGAATGGGCAAAGCTAATTTTATTGGAAGTCTGGAAGAAGATCAAAATGGATAAGGTTCCTTGATAAAATTATCTGACGAGAATATTATTCATTGTTCTCATCGTAATGACATGCACAGTGTTCTTCAATTCCATTTTTTCATATTTAACCTTTACTATAAAAAATCCATGCTTGAGATTTTCAAAGCTGACTAGCTATATACAACTGTAATTAAATTCAACGTGTGGCCAAATTGCCTAGCCATCTTTGAAAATTTCAACCCGTATGCATTTTCAATACTATTTTTAGCTCTGTTTTTTGTTAAGAGTTCCATTATTGAGAAACAGTTCACTTTTTCTGCATATCAGGGTTCTTCTGTAATCCTTATTTATTTAAATATAAATTGTATGGTATTTTTTGCTTCTACAGTAATATGGATGGCTGTGCTTCAAGGTTATATTAAATTGAAAGATATAAACTATTGTAGTTGTAAAGCAATCCAGTGGTCTGATGTATTGATTCAGAGTGGACTTACAATCACATGTTGAACATGATTGTTGCTTTACATATCAGGAGTTCTTTTCATTTATAAAGATTATATTAGCATGCCTAAAACAATGCATTGTTCATATGACCTGACATTTAAAGTGTCATACTGAAACATTTGTTAGACTTTGGTAACCAAGTAATACCAAGGGAACTTAAGGAATGCAGTTTTTTACTGAGAAGTACATTTGTGTCCACACTGACTTGGAATCTGATATCTGATGTATGGATTAAATCAAATAACATGAAAAAATATGAGAGATTCTTTATTTTAACCATGAAAGCGTTCTGAATTTGGGGGATTAAGTATTAGAAATGTTGTATTGCTGAGGCATCCTTGGCTTTCGGTAATAATTTGTGTACAATATTATAAAGAGCCTTTTGAAGATTTAGGCATCTAATTTTAAAATGTCAGTGGATCTTTGCATATTTTAAGGACAGTGAAGTTTTTGCTTACGTCTCCACCAAACAATATATGCTTCACCCTAATTTACTCTGCCATGACTCCATCCTCTTCTCCTCAAAACTTCATGAAGCCTGCAAACTTTAGTCCTCTCTTCTTAGAAATCATTTAAATAAAATGTGGAATAATAATAATATAAAAAACACAAAACACAAACAAAGAACCCTTAGAAGCAACAAACAAATAAGGCTCTGAACCTTGATAATGTGTATTACAGTGTGACTCTTATTACCATCCTTGTCCTCCACTCCCCCTTCCATCCAGGTTTGAGATAATTACTTTCAGGTTATAGTTGGGGTAGATTTTGCACTAGTCCCTCACATGTATCAGAAACGGCAAGCTCAGTCAGGATTCCTCTTGGTAGCTTCCAGTTAGTGCACACTGGCACACTCACTGAACCACTGTTGGGAACTGGTACCATGAATAAAGAACTGGGAATAAGGAACCAATTGCAACCTCATCTGTTGGAGAGGGCGTAGCATATTTTTTCCTCTGCACTGGTGGTTGGTAGGGAAAGGGGCAGACCTGTTGTCCTATCCTCACCCTGCCTTTTCCTGCCCCTCATAAGGTACATAGCAGAGGTGGGTGCTAGGAGGGAGCAGAAACTACACTTCTGTTGAAATTCTGGACAGTCTCTGGACAGTGGGTCAAGGAGAAGGAGATGCATTTAACTTCTTCCTTGACCCTTGTGCCTCTGCAGAAGGGCTGGCTACAATCCAGTAAATTCAGCAGTTCAAGTTCCTTGGATCAGATTCTGATCTCAGTTACACGGGTGTAGAACTAGAGTAACTCCACTGACTTCAGTGAAATTGTGCTACATCTACCCTTGTCCACTGGGATCAAAATCTGGTTTGTCAATTAAGCACTTCAGAAGAATTCTGGAACTATATAAAGAATTACATTAAAACACAAACAAAAAAACTGTTAGAAGAATGTGAAAGTTGTAAAGTCAAACACTCAAAAGTTAGAAAATATCAGGTTTAAGGATGCCTGTGCAACTTTAATTTGGACCCCTTGTGTGTTTGGCTTATGATATGGTTTTTAATCCTTGATCATATACAGGTTTTTTCTACAGGACCCCTGCCTCATTCATTGAATGAGTAATTATTAAATATTTCTTTTTATCCTCATTCAGTGTGTGGCCTCATACCTTATTTACTGCACACCATTCAAACTGTACGCCAAATACAAAAGTATTAACCTCCCGGGCATATCTCTGGTCATTTACAGCATGGTATCTAAGTTTCACAACTATTAATGAATGTATGTTCGCAACATGCCTATGAGATTAGATGATATTATTCCCATTTTACAGGTGGGAATAGAGGCACAGAGAAATTAAGGCCAAAATTATCAAAGTGTCCACTAATTTTGAGTGCCCAACTTGAGACACCTAGAGCCTGATTTTCCAGAATACTTAGCATATTTATAGCTCATTATATGTTCAAATCACAGCTCCAAATGTCTTCAGGTGTAGTTCTGCAAAACTTTCCCCAGGCCCATTGGGCACCCAGAAAATGAGAAACTCACAATTAGCCTATGTCCACACTACTGAGTTGATACAAGTTACGATGATGATGATCATAAACTGCTATAATTACATTGCTTGTGCATGTTCACACAATGCTCCTTGTGTTGGCAGAGCATGTCCACAGTTGGTGCTCTAACATTGACAGAGAGAGTAGTGCAATATGGGCAGCAATCCCGCTGTGTCATTCGCTACTTTCTGCAGCTAGGAGTTGTGGGAATGGGGAGTCGATTGCAGTGCATCATGGGTGTGGGCTCAAAGTCCCATGCTGCAGTTTTTTCTGTCCCATCATTCCATGGGCTATCTACATTTCATAGCATTTTTCAACAGCCCCTGTAAATTGTTCACCCGCCATTGTTCACTGCTCTCTAGTGTTGTGATAAGTGTTATGAACATAATGCGGCTGGTCATGCAGTATTTCATGAGCTGCAAATCTGAACTGGATTCTGAACACTGCCTTGTTGTGTGCGGTGGAAAGAAACAATTTCAGATTACTCTTGGCATTCAGGGAGCAGCTTCACATGATGGACTGTTGCTTTTGGGCTCGGGAAACAAGCCCTGAGCGGTGGGGTGACAAGCAGTGGCTACAGAACTTTTGGATATGCAAAGCCACCTTTCTGGAACTGCGTGCGGAGCTCGCCCCTGCCCTGTGGTGCAAAGACAACAAAAAGAGAGCTGCCTACTTGGTGAGAAGTGTATGGCGATTGCTTTGTGGAAACTGGCAACTTTGGATTGCTACTGGTCAATTGTGAGTCAGTTTGGAGTTGAGAAATCCACCGTGGGGGTTGCATTCACGCAGGAAGGCAGGGCCATTAATTGCTTCCTGCTAGAAAGGACAGTGACTCTGGGAAATGTGTGTAAAATAGTGGCTGGCTTTCTGGCAATGGCATTCCCTAACTCTGGTGGGGCAATAGATGGCTCACACATTCCAATTTTGGGCCCGGATCATCTTGCAATTGAGTACATCCATAGAAAGGAGTACTTCTCTATGGTGCTGTGGATCACCGATGTCATTTCACTGATATCAATGTGGGGTAGTCAGGGAAGGTGCATGATGCACGCATCTTCAGGAACACTGGCCTGTACAGAAAGCTGCAAGCAGGGACTTTCTTTCCAGACCAGAAGATTCTTCTTCAAGTGCTTGCTCATGTCCATTCCCAAAGTAGGTGTGTGTGCATGCGCCACATGCACCAGTGCCGGACAACATTTTCCCTCAGTAGTACCCATAGGAGCCGACTCTAGTGCCCCCTGCAGCGGCGCGCATATGCGCCCGCATATAAGTGTCGTTGGCTCCCTCCTCCATGTCAGTTCCTTCTTGCCGTCAGTGACGGTGCTGGAACGTCTCTTGCCTTTGCAAGTTCCCTCGCTAAATCTAGTGGTTTTTTCATTGTTCTAATTGTTAGTTAATAGTTTAGTTGGTTCCGGTTGTTGTTAGAATCCTAGGGTCGGGGCATGCCCTGTTCCTCAGGGTTTAAACCCTGTGTTTTGTGTAAGAAGCCTATGCCGAGGAGCAATCCGCATCAAAGTTGCTTAAAGTGTCTGGGAGAAGTGCAAATCAGTGACAGGAGCAAAATCTGTAAAAGTTTTCGCCCTTGGACTAAGAAAGAATGAGATCTGTTTTAAGACCATCTGGATGGAGTCAGCACTTACACCGGTGTCGGAGCCCAGTAGATCTGACTCAGCACCGAGCACAACGGCCTCGGCAAGCAGCACTCTGCTGGCACCCTCTGCCTCATCTCGGCACTGATCACCATCTCCAGTACCAAAGAAGAGGCAGAAGAAGACTCGCATGGAGTGGAAACACTCCCCTGTGGAAAAAGTGAAAAGGGACCAGGTGAGACTCAGGTCAGGATGCTAGTCCTCCCCGCCTCAGCGGGGCCCCTCGCTGCTGTGAGCATTGACCCCAGCACCGGGTCCTCCACTGACTCCAGGTAGCGGTAAAGGCCCTCACTGCTTGGTGGTGCCATTGACCCCAGAGGCTGTCCAGGCTATGAAAGACCTCCTGTCATTGCCTGTGCCACTGACACTGAGGGATAATAGGCTGCTCCGAGATTCAGCACCGGCACCAATGGGCAACGTACTAAGGGATAGATCTGCCCATCAGTCGCCTTCTTCGATGCACCGTTCACCGGTGCGTAGGTGGTCCCCAAAGTTGAGACCACGCTCTCCGGGTCAGGACAGCATTAGACTGGGCTCTTGCCATTGGTTTCCTGAGGGCTGGCACTGGCCACCATGGACCCCTGGAGTGACGCAGGTTGCCAAGCTTGCGGCATGTCTCCCTGGTCCCACTTGCCTCGTCCATACAGGAAGCCGCAAGAGCAGGTCCCGGCACGCCCACTGCTCAGGCTCCCCTCACCACTCTCCAGTGCTGGAGCAGTGCGCCCCACACAGCACTGTGCAATATTCGGACTCAGCGCCACCAGGGCTATTGGGTAGCTGCACATCCTTGGACAGCGAGGAGGTTACTCAAAGCAGACCGCGGCACCGATGCCCAGCTTCCCTGCAGCACCGCCAATGGGAGCATGGCCACAAGGTTAGTGGCCCGGACCTTGGCCCTACTGGTGGGGGTTTCACTCGGGGGTTCTGCAGCTCGGTTCGGGGAGAGGAACTTCAGTGCCGCAGTCTTCCATCCCTCAAGGCTTGGCGCTGCATTTGGACTCACAGTCCGACAGTGAGGGCTCACGTGCCTTGACCCCGGGGGAATCTACCCCTCCCAGAGTGGAGGCACCTCCTCCTCCTCAGCTACCGGCTTTCTCATCATCGTCGCAGAACAACCTGTAACTGTTGTTCTTTGAGATGTGTTATTCATGTCCATTCTAAACCCGCCCACCCTCCCCTCAGTCAGAGTTCCAGCAAGAAGGGACTGAGAGGGAGGGGGAGCCAACAGCGCCTATATACAGGTGCATGTGCACGCCGTTGCAGGGGGCGCTAAAGTCGGTTCCTACAGGTGCTACTGAGGGAAAAAGTTGTCCAGCACTGGTGCATGTGGCGTGCGCACACACCTACTTTGGAAATGGACATGAGCAACACATCTTGAACAACATTTACAAGTAAGTAACCCGTTTTTTCCAGTGGGGGATGCTGAAATGCCCATAGTGATGCTGGAAGACCCAGCAAAAACAAGTAAAAGGCAATATTGTGATATTATATTTTTATGTGTATGTATGTGGAAATTTGGCCATCCGTTGAGGCTCCAATCAAGTTGCCCATGCACTCCTGTAATAATGAATCAAGTCACATTCTGAAGAGTCATTCCCTGTGGAGTTTAGTTCAGTTCAGTGAAAGCTGCTACAACATAGCAAAGTGTAGAAACCTAAGGTGGGGAACTTGTTCTTACTCTCCCTTCGGTTTTTTTAATGGATCACACTTCTCTCAATCACAGCTTTAGTTCTGCAACTCAAAGATAGGAACATGGGATTGCCATAAAGAATGGAACAGTTGATCTGTATAGTCTGATATCTAGAATTGTTCATAGCTGATACATCAGATGAAAGCAAACATCCCCACTGTGCCCAGTTGAACTTGGCCAATTGTACAATGCTCTGTAGAAAAATGCCTTCTGCAGGCTATCATCTTAAGCCTCAACGACATGATTTTCCTTGTATTATTTTAGTAACTGAACATGTTAATAATGGTAAAATTCCTTATTCATTTAAAAAATCATGTTACAGTATTTATTTTAATGATTTCCCCATTTTGGCAGTAAGTAGCACAGGTTGATTATATGCTGTATGAAGAATTATATTTTGTTTCCAGTTTACTTGTGTTCTTGATATACTATTTTGTATCATGTCACAAAGTAAGAAAAATAGTCTGATTTAGGTTTTCTTCAGCCTTCTTTTTTTGTATATTTGACTGAGGAGCCTTTTGGTTCTTCTCCATTAAAGATTAAATCATCTCAGTTTTTGCAGTCTCTTCACATATGTAAATCCACTCGCCCCATGTAGCGGATAGTCATTTTACTTACCCTTTTGTGCACTTCTTTAATCTCAGTGATATCTATTTCTTAAGGTGAGGCAACTGAATTGAATACAATATTCCAGACATTATTATTATTTTACAAAGTAACACAACAATATTGTCTTTAGTATTTTTAAATCCTTTTGAAATATATTCAAATATCATATTTGCTTTTTGCATCTCTGCAGTGAATTAGTAAGTGAGGTTTACTGACCGACAGGCAATGATTAGACACTTTTCCTGTCTGGACTCTGTTAGTTCAGAGACTCAGTTTGTCTGAGCAACAGGGTGAATGAGGTAATATCTTTTATTGGGCCAGCTTCCTGTTGGTAAAAGAAATAAGATTTTGAGCTTAGACAGAGCTCTTCTTCAAGTATGTAAAAGGGTACTCAGAGTGTCACTGCTAAATACAAGGTGGAACAGATTGTTAAGCATAACAAGTTGACACATGTTTCACAAGATCATACAAGGTGAATTAGGCAGTTAATATCTCTGCAGTTGTAGGACAAAACAGAGTTAGTGGATTACAGATTGTTGAAATGAACCATAAATCCAGTGTCTTTAATGAGAGCTGTGATTTTTAGTGTCTAGTAGAGTTATGAATTTTAGCTCCCAGACTCGGTTTTTGAAGGTGTCGTGCCATTTCTTTTGAGGATGAAGACTGAGAAATCAGTTATGGAGTGATCGTTTTGTGAAAAGTGTTTGCCCATGGGTGATAAGGTGTTTTTCTGTCATTTTTCTGTGTGGGGTTCATTGGGGAGCATAGTGATTGTCTGGTTTCACTCACATAGTTATTGGGGCAGTTAGTGCACTGGATGAGGTACACCTCATGTTGTGATAGGCTTGTGTAGGACCCATGGATCTTAAAAGATGTGTGGTGCAGGGTGTTGACCATTGTAGCAGTGGAGATATGTCTGCAGGTCTTACATATCTTGTTCCAGCAGGGTCTGGTGGTACTTTGAGTTGGTGTGTTGGGAGCTTGCTTCTGATGAGCTTGGCAAGGTTGGAGTGTTGTTTAAAAGCCAGAAGAGGGGGTCGGGAAAGATGTCTTTCAGGATGTGGTTCCCACTGAGTACGGGCTGTAATTGTTTAATGGTACCCCAGGTGGGTATGAGTTTGTGTGAGTAATTTGAGATTCTTTCCAAGACTTGTTATTTTGCATTTAAATTAAATTTCATCTGCTGACCTGTGGCCCAATCCTCCAGTTTGGGCAGATCCTTTTAGAGTCTTATCAGTCCTTCACAAATGTTTCCCAATATTAATTGTTTTCTATCACCCGCAAATTTACCACTTGATTGTTTACTTCCTTCAAATCATTAATATAGATAGCAGCGCTGGTGTCAGTGCTGATGTCTGGGACACCTCAGCCTTCTTTCCACACTAAGAAGCAGCCATGGCTTTGTTTTCTGTCCTATGAATTAGTTTGCAGTCCACCACTGGATTTCACTCTACTCCTTTGTTACTTATTTTTGTTGATAGTGTTTTGTGAAGAACCTTGTCAAAGCTTTTAGAAATACAAGCAAATTATGTGTAATGAGTTCTCCCTTCATCTATTATTTTTAACTCTTTCAAAGAAATCTAAATGCTGAGAGAAGCTTGATTTATCTTCACAGAAACTGTAAGGATTTGATCTTATATTAATATTTGTCCAAATGTTTTATTTTTCTATCTTTCATTACACTTTCAAAACAAAAAAAAATAGAGTGCCCATTTCTTATAAAACATAGTTCACCTTGTTCGCCATATTGGCTGCATTCCAAAATTGTCATATAACATACAAATAAGATATATATGGGAGCAAAGTTGTTTTACTTTTAGTATCTATTGTTTGTTTTATGAGTGACATTTCATTTATAGGAAAATAACGAGAGTTTTGTGGCACCTTAAAGAGTAACAGATTTATTTGGGCATAAGCTTTCGTAGGCAGAAACCCACTTTGTCATTTATAGTATGTTTTATGGTGTTGTGCTTTGAGTGTATCTGTTTTGGCTTAGTTTTAAAATAAGCAATTTATAGACAAAATAGTTTGCTCTTTTGAAATTGAGCACCATTTTTTTGCTCTTTGGTAATGAGTTCTGTTAAGATTTTCAACTTGATTGCCCTGTGGTCTCTGGTGCCCAGGGGCTGCTTCACACTCAACCTCCTGAACCAGTTCTTAGATTCCACCCAGATGAAGTAAAAAACATCCTTTTACTGTGCTCCAGAATGAGCTATTCCAAAATCAATCATTTTCAGGTATGAACTATAAACAATGGCTTGTTTTGGCAAATTTTGCTTCATCAATAATCTTTGTGGGACACATCTGGAAGCAGTTTGACTCTGTAAAGTCTGAATAAAAACTGAATAAGGATTTCAAGATTTGTAAAATTCTTTATTAGTAAAATTCTTTATTACTCTTCTGATTTGGAAGCCTGCAGTGTAACACACTATTTGCATTTTTATTACATGCAGTGGATTATACATACTGATTTTCCTTCACAATTCCCCATGCTGAATAGTATACTTCATTAAAAATGACATTGTCTCATGTCCTAACCTGTACACCAGGAATTCTGTATCTTACTAATTGTTATTACATGAAGTCTTGAAAATAACTACAGTATTTGATTTCTTATCTGCAAGCCAAGTTTTCTTCCTCGCCCATTTGGGCATTTAAGCTTGTGACATTAGTGTAAAGACATCTGAACATTTTATTCCTATTAGTATGCCAGGGCTGTTGCTACTAGGGTCATTTTGTATGCTCCCATTTTTGCTTTATCTTGTTTCTGAATGTCTTCTTTAAATTGCTCTTCAGCTACTAATTAATTCCTTTCTTTTGACCTCTCATTTCATGCACAGTAGCTGTTAGCATTAGCGTGCATTTCAGCACCTGCTAGCTTTCTGCCAACTCCTAGGTTCAAGAAGTACCTTCCTCTAGCAATAGTTGTCCTTGATCAGCTCCTGTTTAAAGTCAGCCATCTACTGAAACTATTCTTTTCTTCTATAGTTGAAAGAATGTTTTCTGCAAAAACAATATTCATTTTGGATCATGTGAGAAGAATATATCTTTTAGGCAGTTTCTGTAAATATGAAATGCAGCAAATTGTTTATAGAATTTCAAGACACCTTGATTGAAAATTTTTTTTTACAAACAACTGGATAGTATCTTCTGGATTAGATTATGGATAGATTTCAATTTGGGAATAGCAGGTCTAAGCCTTCTCTGTTCTTTTAATCTATTATTCAGGAAGCAGTACTGGAGATGTTAGCCATAGGACTGGACAGATTATATTAACAGATAACATACTTAAGGACATTTTTCTTGTTAGACCCTGGAGAAAATGTATCCACAAATAACTCTTTTCATCAATTGGCTAGCTTTGTAGATGATCAGATAATATCAACGAGATAAATGAATCACAATGTTTTTTGTTAAACAAATTTATGCATATTTTTTGCATTGCTTAGCCATCACTAGTTAGTATATTTAACTCCCTCTGACCTCACAAAGTCTAGGTACAATAATAATTTGGCATGTTAAACAAACTGATTTTTCTTTTAAAAACATATTGGATAGCTGTTCCCATTTTCTAGTTTGGTGGGGAGTGCAGTTGCATTAAACAGCTCTTGTGTTTTTTGAATTTTTAGGTTTTATGGGCACAATTATTATGTAGTTGAGGAGGAGTTTCCTAAATGCTAAACCTGATGAGCTAAACTACCTCGTTTTTTTGGTTTTTTTGTGTTGTACAGAGTGAAAAAACACAATAACATTAATGAAGTGTTTCATTCAGGAAGCTTAGATCTGTGGAGTGGTACTGAGAATATATGTAAGGCAATCAAAGTGTAGGAAGAAATATCAAAATTCTGATAAAGCACAGTCTGGAGGACATAAAATGTCTGTGCATGGGGGCTTAACAGAAAGGTCAAGTGAAGATGTAGTTGAAGGTAATGAATGTTGTTGTTATTAGTGGAGCTTAATTGCTTCAGCCTTCAGACTAAGACAGTCATAGAGACGCAGCATCTGTAGATTTGAACAAGTTGATTCCTTCTTACATAGTAAGACTAATTTTAACAGAAAGATGTTTAAAACTCATGAAGTAGACAGATTCCTCTCCAGGCAACCTCATACATGTACATTAGCAATTGGTAAAACAATTAATTAATTAATTTCAAACCCAGCACTAACAGGCCATCCCAGGCATAGGCAATTCTTTCCTACAGTGGCTAACTAGAAAGGAGGGCTTTGAGGATTGGTACACCTCACAGAACTGTTGAGGCTTTGCTTCCTCATTGCTTCATCTGGAATATGTAGAAGAGGTTCCTCCAGAGTCAGGGGAAGAGGTTTCTGTTCCTAGTATTTCCTTATCCCAAAGCAGAAACGGGGCCTTTGTTGTAACCAAGACCCAAAGAGACTCAGCAAATACATACACCACCTCAGATTCAGGATGGTAATGCTTGCCTCCATCATTCCATCTCTTCAGGCTTAGCACTGGTTCATGGCTCTCGACTTGCAGGATGTGTACTTTCACCGAGTCATCCTTCTGGCCCACAGTTAGTACTCAAGATTCATTGCGGGACAAAATAATTATCAGTACAAGGTACTGATGTTTTGACTGTCCATGGCACCAAGGGTATTTGCGAAATGCATAGTGGTGTTTATGGCCCACCTGAGAAGGCAGGGCATTCCTGTTTACACCTGTTTGGATGACTGGTTGATTAGAGGAAGGAGACAGCAGCAAACTTGGACTGAGCTCTCTTCCTGCACACCCAGTTGGGCCCCTAAGGAACTATGAAACATCATCTTTCATGTCCTTTCAGGCAATAAAGTTCATAGGAGCCATGGTCAGCTCCAGATCAGAAAAGGTGTATCTGCCTTAGGACAGGTTCCAATTGTTACAGTTGCTCATTCTTAACTGATATTAAAACCAACTACGACAGCATGTGTCTCGCAGTATTAAGTCACTTGTCTCTGTGCAAGTACATGACACTTTTTGTCAAACTTCACCTGTGTCCCTACAACTCTGGCTCAAGTCAGTCAATGCTCTAGTTGTGAGACATTGAATAGATAGGAAAGTTTCAGTGCCTCAGAATATCGTTGCAGAGCAGGCAGAGTGGGTGGGCCCCACTAATGCATGTCAAGGGGTGCCATTTTTGATCCCCTTCTTAATGAAAATGCTGATCATGGATGGTGGGGAGCTCACTTGGACCTCTTATAGGATCCTTGGATGATGCAAAGCTACATTTGAATGTCCTAGAGCTCAGGGATATCACACTGGCCTGCCTGGCATTCCTACCTGTCTTTCAAAATTAAGTAGTGTAAATCTTCCAAGACAGCATAACATCTGTACATTATATAAACAAACAAGAGGATCCCTGCTTCTCGCTTCTCAATCTTATGTCTGGAGGCCATAAGGTTTGGGGCTTGGTGTCATCAGAATTGGGTGACTCTGATAGACCTTCACATCGTGGCAGTCAGCAACAATCTGAGACCCTGTCTACACTTACCTCCGGGATTCAGCGGCAGTCGACGGGAGTTATGCAAGCTACGCAAAAAACTTTTGTGTAAACTCCCGTTGACTTCTGGGTTCCTCTTCTGTGCGCCATCTTCACTGCACTGCGCCAACAGGAACCGCGTTCCCGTTGACGCAGCGCTACGCCACTTGCGAAGGTGGTCTTAGTAAGTCGATTTCTGGATCGAATGAATGGGTCTTCACTGACCGCTCAGTCGATCCAGAGAAATCGGTCGCCGCCGTCAATGTAGCCGTAACCTAAAAGACTTCCTGAGCAGACAGTCTGTGAACAACAATGAATGGTCCCTGCAGATGTCTGTAGTGGAGATAATATTCCATCCTGGGGATTCCAAATGTCAGAACATTTATAGCCCAGAGAGACAAGGCCATAGTCATTGCCCCATACTGGCAGAAGCAGTTTTAGCTGATAGATCTCTTACAAATGTTTATTCAGCTTGTGACCTAGCTCCCAGACTGTCTGAACCTGATCTCACACAGCTTCATGGCCAGATACTTCATCCAGATCCATGTCAGAGCTAGTTAAGTATCACTGTTAGTGACTGCTCCCCACAAGGTCCAGGAAATTCTAGTTCAGAGTATGAAAATATATACCAGATGGATGTACTCATCTAAATGGAAGAGGTTCTTGTCATAGATATTCAAGCATGGTTTGACCCCAGCCCAGACCTTGATATAGAAGATCCTTGAATGCTTTTTCACTTGAAGCAGCCTAGATTTTCATTCAGTTCAACTGAAATCCACCTTGCGGTTATTTCAGATTGCACCCACCTGTACATTCAATCTTTTCTCACCCCACAGTATTGACAGTTCTCAGGGGACTCTTACATACTTACCCCACTGGTCAGAGAACCTGCTCCTGCCTGGGATCTCAATTCAGTCCTCCTGAGCCTTATAGAATTTCCATTTGAGCCTTTCAGAATGTTCCATTCCCCACCTCATTCTGAACTCTGCCTTCCTAGTGGCTGTCACTTCAGCCAGGAGAGTGAATGAGCTTCAGGTGCAGATGGCTGAATCCCCCTACATGATATTCCATTTGGACAAGATAATGGTGAGACTTCCCCTGAAGTTCATTCCCAAGATGGTCTCAGATTTCCAGCTAACACAGTCAATCTACCTGTCTTCTTCCCAAAGTCAGATTTGGCACTGGCAGAAAAGAAATGACACACCCACTCAGTGTTTCCAGGGTTTGGTTTGTTCTTGATAGTACCAAAACACTCAGACTGTCATCCCATCTCCTTCTAGCCATTCCCAGACATTCTGAAAGCCACGCCATGTCCTCACAAAGAATATCAAAAGGGATAACATTATGTCTTTCTCTGTGTTACCAGATGGCATACATACCTGTGCTACTGAATCCAAGGCTCATTCCACCAGAGACCAAGCAACATCCTTCGCCTGGTTCAGTAATGTGCCAGTATCAGAAATCTGTAAGGCGGCAACATGGAGTAATCTGTTGACCCTTTTTAAGCACTAAGGTTTAGGCTTACCTGCCAGGTGAGAGGCCACGTTCAGGAGAGCAGTACTACAATCACTGTTTGACTGATGCTGCTGGAACTCCTCATTCTTGCCTGAGAGGTTACTGCTTGCCATTCACATAAAGTGGGATCCACGCTGATGCGTACTCAAAGAAGAAAGACCAGTTTCTTATCATATACTATCTAGTTACTTATCTTACACACTTAGAGACAGGCGGTGTGGGATCCCATAATCTGCCCTCTGTCCTCGCTTTTCAGAATCCTCAGCTGTCATGGGCTTCAAATTGAGAGGGAGCCGAGGGAGGGTTGCAGCCACTCTGCAATTTAGGCCCTTGTACAGGAGCATGAGGGGGCATAGGGTGCATTCAGTTGCCATTGCTACTCAAAAAAATATGATCTTGTCCTCATGAGGTGCATGCTTGTCTACATTGGGATCCACATTGACTTCATAATCTCAAAGAACCACTGTAGGGTAAGGAACCATTCTTTGCTGTTTCAGAGTGTATTAGAGATGCTTGAAACTGGCAAGGGGTAGAATCATGGATATATGAAAGTGTTTTGAAAGGCATGGCACAGAAGCTGGTCATGCATAGCACCTTCTTGTTAAGAAAACATCACTATTAGGATACCATAGGGATTGTGATTGGACATTTAGTTTTTATTCTGATTAATTAATCAACCAATCAGTCTAAATGCTAATATTGAAATTAAGAGTTTCTGATTTGTAGACTGGGCAAAACTGTATTGTGAGATACAAAAAGAACTAAAAGTTTCTGTTTTGGAAACTAAGTTTTGGAAAAATATTTCCAGTCAATAAAATAATTTTTTAATTGTTGTGTATAACTAAGAAAACACCCCATTCTTCTCACTTCTGATGCACAGGAAATCTCTGAATAAGGTGTTTTTTATACTTTTGACTTCAGTCTAGCTATAGATATAGTCTCTTACCTAAGGGTATTCTAATGCATGGCTATAACAAGCTTAGTACATGTTATGATGGGGGAAGTATTGCAGTATGAACATGATATAAATAATTGGTGTCATGCCATTACTACAAACTCTATGTAATACATAAATAATAAAGCAATCAATATGTAATCATTTAGAAGAAAATGGCTTGATGAATGAGAATTAGCCTGGGAGCATAAAGAGTAGCTCATGTCAAACAAAGGTGATAATTTCCTTTGAAGTTTCAGGTTTAATGGGCACTGGAGATGCAACAGACATAATTATATAGATTTTAATAAGATTTTTTTCTATTGTCAGTAATATAAAATCTACAAGGAATTTGAAACAATGATCGCTATGTGTGGTACAAAATTGGTTAGCAGGCCAAAAGTAGAGAGAAATAATTAATGATCTAGCCGAGTTTCCATTCCCACAGCAATCAGTATTAAGAGCAATACAATTTAGTAACAATTTGGGAGAAAACATAAAATGGTTACCAGTCAGATATACTCGTATCACTAAAGTCCATATTCTCTAGTGACATCCACAAGGTCGATGCTAGTGAAGCAACAGGTAAGTTTACTTATCTTGATTGTGATACAGAAATGTAACTTCTTCACATGCTGCAAATAGAGTTTTTTGCAATCTGCGGAATACATGTACCTTAGCCCAAACTGATCTCCAAATAAGGCAATCGTGTGGACATAAGAGGAGATTTTAGTTCACTGCCTAATTGATACAGATCCTGCTTTTCCAAAATTGGTGAAAATGGAATATTAATCTCTACCCTTAAAGCAGAGGCAGAGAAACTAGGCATTTGATCACATTGCTACACACCCAGCCACTCTACCATCTATAGATGTGCCATATTAAAGTCAGTAAGTAAACTTTGTTATCTTCAAATTTAGTTAATTTAACAAAGGGTAAAAAAGTGATCTCAGGTACTATATACTTACCCTAATCCTCCTATCTAATTCTGCAAAATGATTTTCTCTCTCTTGTTGCTGTGTGGAGAGGAAACTTTCTAACTAATTAATTGTACAGGGGAATTAGTGAAAAATGATTATGCTCAAAGTGTTGTCAAATGCATAATGTAAATACACACTACATACATTCTATATATTACATATAAATCTTCCAGGTATAGTATCTTAGAAGCTGTAACACTAGTAGGTTTTAAAAAATGAGATGAAAGTGTGATTTTTAATTTGATGGTGACCCATAAACAGTGAAAACATTAAATTGATGGTGGACAATCCCTATTCTCCAACTGCTTTCCCCTCTTCCCTCTCCCCGAAAAAATCATTTTGTTTGCTTGAGAAAATACAATTTCAGTTCCCAATATCTCATGCTAAACTGTTGTAAAATATACTTGTGTTCCTATCACTGTTAATCAGAAATATCCAGTTACTTATGTCTCAGCATGCAGAGGCAGAGATTCAGAGCCATAAGATGAAAATGACTGTGCATCATCAGTAAAATATTCACACCCTAGTGAGGAGCCAAATAGGGACAGCAGCCTGTAACTATTTTCAGCCGCTGTGTCTGAGGGAACCCCAAGCTATCCCAAAGACCATTGGTAATATGACAATTTCTGGGGGGAATGTGCCATGCATACCAGTGAACACAAAGGAATATTAACACACCTGAAATGTGGCTTTCCTTGCACTGTAAACTGTTACATTCACCAAGTCATGTTCAGTTTGTGGAATATAAAATCTTAGTCAGCATACTGCAAACTGAAATCACACATTTCCAGTCAGTGATATGCTGCATGATGCATATTATTATTAGCAGTAGACAGATTTTTTTTTAATAAGCTACAGTAAGTTTGTGTTTGGAAGCATTGTAACCCTCTGAAAGTATCAAATGTTCAGTGAGGAAACACTCTGATACACATTCACATAGAACACAGTGTCTCCTGAAGCAGTGAGAATGACCCTGTCATTTTAAAGAGACCTGATATATAGTGATATTGTTTTCAGCCATATGTCGAAAAATATCTGCTGTGTGTTTTGGATAGACTCTGAATTCCAGAAGAATTTAAAGTAGCTCTAATAGACTGTGGGAAGGGGGAGACTCACTCTTTGTGTGATGTATCTATAACAATTGGTATCTTTGGGGGACCATATTTACTGCCAAATTAATATTTTTTTAATGAAGTAGCACTATATGGAACGTGTGCACGTGTGTGTGTATATGCATACATAATTGAAGAGTGAATTAGAAGCTGCTCTTTTCTTTGGCACAGAGCCTTGCTGATGTGTTGGGGCAAATGTTTGCTTCCTGTGTTATATTAGTATACATAAACAATGTTACTTGATATATGAGATACACAATATGTTTGACCATATTGCTGAAATTTCCTCTGTTTGTTTTAATTATGCACAATAATTAGTGGGTGCAGGGTTTTCAGCTATTGGATTTAAATGTTTGGTGCCAGTGACTGAACCTGATATAGAATACTGTACTTTTGTATCATATTTGCCTAATCTGGGATAAAAGATGAGTAGGTCTTCTTTGTAATGACATGACACTATATATTTCTAATTGTACTTGCTGACTCTTTTATTTAACTACAAATAACTTGTGTTAGGTGTATGTAAGCTATGTCTTCTCTGCGGAGTTAATTTGTGTACACTCAAGTTAACTCCTCTTGTGTTAACCTAGTTCAAATGAGAGTAGCCACACTGAAAAATAACACTTGAGCTACACAGAATTCACAATGATTGTGTTAGCAGCTGAGAGTTCTAACTCCTGTAGCCTACACCTCTTAACAGAGCCATCAACTTGAGTTAAATGTACCACCAGGTTTGAGTTAAGGGTTTTTCGAGTGCTTGCTCGTGTTGGTTCCATTCTAGGTGTGTGCGCACCTCAGTGCACGGTTACCGGAATTTTTTTCCTTTTAGCAGTACCCATAGGGCTGGCTCCGGTGCCCTCTGGAGTCCTGCGCACATGCCGTGGTATAAAAAGCACTGCTGGCCCTAAGGCCCCTCAGTTCCTTCTTTCAGCCCATCACGGTTGCTGGTACTGTTCTGCTTGCTTTTGCAAGTCCTCCTTTAGTACCCTAGAGCAGTATTAGATAGTTTCTTTATTGTTATTTGTTCCTTGTTAGTTAAGTAGTTGTAAATAGTTGATAAGTTATGTTTGGAATAGTCCCTGCTGGGACCTTTGCCTGGGAGTGGGGCATGCCCCCGTCTCCAGGTTTCAAGGCCTGCATCACCTTCCATCTTAGTGACTCCCACAACAGTTGTCTGAAGTGCCTGAGGGAAAAACACAGGAAGGAAAAGTGTAAGATCTGTAAGGGTTTCAGGCCATGGACTCGAAAAGAGAGGGAGATCTGCCTGAAGGCCTTGCTGATGGAGGCAATGCTAAGATCAGCCTCCGAATTGGCATAGTCTGTCTCGGTGCCGAGCATCTTATCAGGGTAAAGCGCCCAGTCAGCACCGGCCCCACCACCTCTTCCTCTTTCCCATCAAGGAAGAAACAGAGGAAGCAACGTCTGGATAGAGACTGCTCTCCCACACCAAAGAAGTCCAGGGAAGCAGGGTCAAGCGTGGGGCCCGTACTGGACCAATTGGCTGAGGGTCAGAAGGAGAGGGGATTGCCACCCAGAAGTGTGACCCTGATTAGAGAGCCACCCCCAGTTCCTGGGAGCGGAAGGGGGCCTGTTCAGATTATGGTGCCATCGACGCCAGAAGCATTCCAGGCAGTGAGGTACCTGATAGCCCTGCCTTTGCCGCTTTCTCCCGGTGCCATCAAAAGAGAAGGCTCCAGTCTCCAGGGGGAAGTCCGCCATGGGTCCCCCGCAATGGCTGCACTGCTCCTCTGAACAAAGGCATCCATCCCTGAGGACCAGGTCACCGTGCAGAGAGTCGTCGTGGCATTGGTCTCCGAGGGGCCACTCCCGATCCCCGCCTCCGGGGCATTCTTTGGCTGTGGAGCAGATTCTGTAAGGCAGCAGGAAGACTTCCATTCATGCTGCATACCTAGCCAAGTGAAAATGGTTCACCTGCTGGGCAACGTCCTATGAAATTCCGCTTGAGCACTCATTGATACAGTTCATTCTAGATTACTTATTGCACCTTAAACTTCAAAGCCTAGCTGTTGCCTCATTGAGAGTTCACCTGGCAGTCATATCAGCCTTTCACCCTTCAATAGATGGGAAATTTGTTTTTTTCCCATTCCATAACTGTCAGGTTCCTGAAAGGAATAGAGAGGCTCTACCCTCAGGTTCGAGACTCGGTGCCCCCTAGTTCTGTCTCGGCTCATGGGTCCCCCCTTTGAGCTTTTCGCTACCTGTCCATTACTGTTGTTCTCCTGGAAGGTATTCTTTCTAGTAGCAATTACCTCAGCAAGAAGAGTTTCTGAGATTAGGGCACTTACCTCAGAACCGCCATACACAACCTTCTATAAGGATAAGGTCCAGTTGCGGCCTCATCCTGC
Organism: Emydura macquarii macquarii; assembly: GCF_026122565.2. Classification (NCBI taxonomy): domain Eukaryota; kingdom Metazoa; phylum Chordata; order Testudines; family Chelidae; genus Emydura; species Emydura macquarii. The sequence continues at coordinate 2,265,140 of NW_027132817.1, read as the reverse complement.
TTTCTTACCCAAGGTAATGTCTCAATTTCACTGTAATCAGGATATATTTCTTCCGGTGTTATTTCCCAAGCTGCATGGCTCGGAGGAAGAACGGAGGTGGCACACGTTAGGCAGGCGTTAGCTTTCTTCATTGAACACACTAAATCATTCCGGAAGACTATGCAACTTTTTGTTGCAGTGGCGGATAGAATGAAAGGCTTACCTGTCTCCACCCAGTGCATTTTCTCCTGGATAACTTCCTGCATCAAGTTTTGTTACGAGCAGGCAAAGGTACCTCTACCAGGGGTCATCACAGCCCATTCCACCAGAATGCAAGCTTCCTTGGCGGCTTTTCTGGTGCAGATACTGGTGCAGGACATCTGTAGGGCTGCCACTTGGTCATCAGTGCACACCTTCATGTCCCATTATGCCATTGTCCAACAGGCATGGGATGACGCCATCTTTGGCAGAGTGGTGCTGCAGGCAGCTCACCTGTGAACTCTGGGCCCACCTCCAAGGTATTGCTTGTGAGTCCCCTAGAATGGAATCAACATGAGCAAGCCCTCAAAGAAGAAAAGACAATTACTTACCTTGTAACTGTTGTCCTTTGAGAAGTGTCCATTCCATTACCTGCCCCTCGTCCTCGCCATCGGAGTTGACGGCAAGAAAGGAACTGAGGGGGCGTTGGGCTGGTGGCACCTGTTATACTGTGGCATTTGCATGGGACTCCAGGGGGCGCCGGAGATGGCCCTGCGGGTACTTCTAAAGAGAAAAAAATTGTAGTACCCGTGCACGGAGGCATGCCCGTCCCTAGAATGGAATGAACATGAGCAACACATTTTGAAGAACAACAGTTACAAGGTAAGTAACCATCTTTTTTTGTGAGTGGATGGGACTAGAATTAGAGACAACACTTGAGTTAGAAGTCATGAACCCTGCAGTGAAGAGAAGCTGTTAGTTCAGAACGGGGGAATGTAACTACATAGTACATAATATATATGTGTGCCAGCATAAACACAGTACCTGTAGCTGATATATATGATAAAAATTATTTCCAGATTGTTGACTAACTGTGGTTTGAATTCTGATCACCTGGCAGGTCAGGAAAGGCATGGGTTCATTTTTCCAGCTCTGCTGCTACACAGCGATTTCACTGTCTTTTGTAAGATTTGTAGGCTGATTTTCCCAAGAAGAGGCTAAAGCCCTAAATTAGAAGGAATTACCAACGCTGTGGACAATGTACAGGAATTGCAAAATGGGCAAGAAATCCTATTTAGATAAATGTTAAATTAATGCTTTTGAGGAGAATAAACACGAAGCAGAAGGTCAAAATGAGAGAATGCATTTAAGAGAGCAGCAGAGCAGAAAAAAGAAGGATCTAAGAGTTTATTGGGTATGGAGATATGAGCTAAAAGTATTATGCTCTATAAAAATGGCTAATACTATTCAGGTATGTATTTATAGAACTGTATGTAGTAGGAGCAGGAAAGCATTTTACTAAAGCTCTGTTACAGTTGTATTTGGACTACTGCAGACATTAATAAAATAGAAAAATCCAAGAAAGGGTAAAAAACATAGTATAGCTCAGCTTTATAGCATCTTTGCTTTTATGGATTTTCTGTCTCAGCGTAGTTAGTTTTTTCATTAATAGTTCTGTATTTTCAGAAAGGACGTTAAATGTCTGAGAAATGTGTAGGAGAGGGCATCCCCTTGCAGAAATACTGTGATTACACAGACGCTTAATTCCTCTTTTCCCCAGAAAAGTACTCCAGAATTATACCGTTAACCAGAGTTTATAACAGATATGCACCAAATGAGATGTCTTCACTTTAGAGAGTTCACAATAATTTCCTGTATGTGCTCTCTGGTTTGTCGGTTAGGATTATCCTTCTAAATATGAATAATGTGCTCACTGATCAGTTAATATCTGCTTTTTAAAACAAAATATCTGAAAAAATGTTTATGTAACAATAACAGGAAACCAGTAGAACAGAACAGAAGAAGCATAAAAATGCATGCAACTTAGTGACTACTGATTCTATGTAATGACTTAAACCCTCTTCTATATAAGTTACTGTAGGTGAGTGGACATATCCAGTCATTTCTGTTTGACTTTGCTTCTTTTCGGAATTACACACAGTTAGATGCTTAACTGAGAAATCCACATGTCGTGTTCAGTGCATGTTGTAGATACAAGAGGCTCATTGAACTATGGAAAAATAGGCTGAACATATTTGATAATTATGCATTGAGATTATTGTTTGAAAAAGAAACAAATGCCTATCTGTGCGCCTAGCAGCCTTTGATATATTAAAATAGATTCAGCTAATGTGATATAATGAAAGACAACAGCTTTCCAGAAAGAGGAATAAAATGTGAAAAATATGCAGAAGTTCATTTTTGTTTTAGAATTAGAAATTGGGATTTAGTCTTATAGTCTAATGGTTTGCATTAAAAATGAAGTGTTTATCTTATTGCAGTATCAACCTTATCACAATAAGAAGCAATACTTTTTTATTCCTAGATGTAATATCACAGTGAGCAGATATCAAAACAATTATATAGGTATTTCCTTTATCATGTAAACCATTGAATTTACAGTATTTATATAATACCATAAGAGTGTATGGTTTTAAAAAAAATAAAATAAATGCCAGGTCCTGGCACTGAGGAACTTCCATTACAATATAACATTAGACAAGAGACAGAAGTGGTGACGGACATGGAGGAATGTGTGCAGGACAGCCGATACTAAGAGGAGGTGAGTATAGCACGTGGTGGCATAGTTATCAGCAGAAGTGAGAGGCAATTTGATGGCAACTTGGATTTTACATTAGTTAATGTTGTTTTATTATGGTATTTTAGAGTAAAACATGAGGACATTTTTATATGACAATGGATGATCTGAGTTGATAGGGTTGGCAGAAGAAGTTCATTTTAAGGAGAGTTGTACATTGTACTAGGTAACAGATTCACGCACTTATTGAATGCAAATCTAATTTACCCATTATTCCTTAAGAGCATTTTAATGAATGCACAGAGTTTTTAAATTGAGGATTCTGAAAGCGATTGGAATAATTGCCCTATCATTAATTATTATTGTTGTTGTAATCCCTAGAAGGCATGAGCAGAATCATAGTCCTGTTATTTAAGGTGCTGTCCAAAAAGAAATAGACATGGTCCCTGCCCTACAGAGCTTGCAATCTAACAAGATGGGCAACAGTCAAATAACTGGAGAGAGGGAGACTATTATATCCATATAGATATTTATATAATTTTAATATACATTAAAATACTTGTGGTTATATGAGTAGATAATTACCAGCTTTTTCTAACTGCCCGTCAGCTGGCTGCTTTAACTGCTCCCAGCCTAGCTACTGAAATGTTGGCTGATTTCTTATAGGTATTATGGCAGCAGTGGATTTTGAAGTGAGTGTTCCTAGTTAATTGAGCTTGAGCAAGTATGTTTGTTTGTCTTTGGTATTTCTTTGCCATAAGTTACTATGGTATGTGCCTAAAGGTCTAAGCTATTTTCAGAATTGCTGTAGGCATATTTCATAACAAACAGTTGTCAATTCAGTTTTGTTTATGGAAGGAGGGCTCTCCTCCACATCTATGTACAGTTTTTTTCTGGGGCAAAGTAAAGAGCTGTGTTTTGGACAAATGAATTTCAAAGATACATATGTTAAAGATTACAGCTGAAATATGCACGTCTTTTAAAGGTCTTTCTTTAGTCACAATAAATAAAACATTAGTGAGCTCTGTTTTAGAAATAGGTTTTTAAAAAGTCTTGTTGCTACTTGTTATAGAAAAACCAGTAATTCCACTGCACATTTTCCCCCAAAACAACTGGATTTATTTTTATACTACCCCTTAAAATAAACTAGATACTTCAGGAGAGTCTTTTTTATTTATAATATCATTACAAGTTTAACTGGCAGTTTTGTTGGCTTGATATAAAGGAATTTCATTTAAGAAACATGCAAAATAGCAGGGGAAAGAGATCAAATCCCACATGAAAACAATATTAAGGTGGAAAATTCCAACATCTTTAGACCACAGGGTTTTCTTCAAAATATACTATTGGGTGGATAGGTTTGTCCCCTATCTCACTGAGCAGGTGAGGTATAAGGCCTTTTTAATCTATGGCTGTTTTGAGTACCATGGGGAAATCAACATTGTCAGGGCTTATGCAGAGGGCTAGGATACTTGCATAGAGGTCCAGTCCCTCCAAGTTATTCTCCAAGCCCCCTATAGCATTAGGCTCTATGAGAGCCATGAGCTTGCTGACTTTCTCTGCATGGTTAGGTCCACGCTCCTCCATCAGGGGAGTTGTGCTTGAGAGCATGGAGGATAGTACAGACAAAGCTGGCATAAGATTACAGCAGGGAATAGCATAAATTTGGAGGCGGATGATGTGACAAACAGCAATACTTCTTTGTTTCAACTTCCTCCAGGGGCCTGCCCCCAAAATGATGGTACCTCAAACACAGATTTTAGAATTTGAGTCTTTACAAAAATCCGTTGCATCACCAATGGGCTTAGTGATCTAATGGTTGCCAAAAAGTACTTGGTTACATTGTGCTGTTAACCATGTGAAATAACCGCATATATTTTGAACAAATGAGATAATGTGGCAGTTATGTTACTTATCTCATTATGGAAACAGCAGAAAGGAAGATCAATTGTGATGTTTTCACAATTCATCACCCAAGGACCATGAATTTAGAGAGTAGGATCCAGGGATGGAAGGTGGTAGTACATTTTAAGCACAGGAAGCAGCTGATATCCTAAAAGCTTCTAGATGTTTATTATAGAAACATAATATCAGAGGAAGCAAATAATTAACACACCAAGCTCCAGCCCTGAAAACCTCAGGATACTTTCCATCATCCTAAAGGAATGGATTCAGTCCCTTCCTTAGAAGCAACTTTTTCTCATCACTGAATTCTCTGTCCACTTATAGGAGCTTTTTTTAGTGTGCTTTCTGATAGCTTGTCCTTTAAATTTGTGGGAGAAAAGCAGCTGCAGTCCTACAATGGCCATTTTACAGCTAGCTTCTGTAGACTGCAGGTCTCTTCCTTCCAGCTGCCAAGTGTTTTTAGCTGTACTTTCGTTTTCTCATTTTCACTTTCCCTTCTTCCTGAGGAAATATCACATCCTCACAAGGTTTCTCAGTGAAGTTTTCTGTTCACATTATTATTTATTTATTTATTTATTTATTATATTATCTTTCTAAAGCATCCAGGGTAATTGAGGTACTATAACCAACTGTCTGAATTTGTCTCCCAAATATTATTGCAGTATTTTGAATAAGGCTTGAAAATTCACTGTTCTCTCATAATATTTCAGAAATGTCTCCAGAAAAACATGGAGAAATGTTAACCTTTGAGAGGTGGTGAATTTTCATTCAGTGGAGCAATTTTACTCTTATTACATATATGCAGTCACTTTTTAGCCTTGACATTGTACTGATGTAACTGGTGGTAGAAATTGGCCCAGTATCTTTGGGCACATACCTTGCCAACCATTAAAAATAGTGGCAGCTTGCAGAAGAATGTGCAGGATTCCCTGGTCTCACAACCATTGTCAATCCAAAAATCACATGACCCGCAAAATTTGTACAAGTTTTTTTTTTTTTTTTTTTTTTTTTAACAAGTTCCCTTCACTTTTAATTGGTTGCTCTGTATGAATTGAGAAGCAACTTTAGGATTGGCAAACACAGGATTGGTCATTAGTTTGGAGAAATCTGTTTTGGAGGAGAAGCTGACTAGAGTTACCTGAAATATTTACTCCTAATTATTTGTGCCCCTTCATCAGTAGACGAAAAATGGTTTGTGGAAAATAACCTTACATAAAATTGGCTTCAGGAAATGCAGTATTTTCCATCTGGAATAAGGTACTGTAATTCATGCAAAAGCTTATAAGGAATTCTATAACTGGAAATTTTCCTTCTGGTGTCAGAAAGTGTGCTTCCAAAGGAAAGGGTTTTATATCCTGAGATTTTTCACTGCCTTCTGAGATCATGGCATCTCAAGAGAATGTCGGAGGGAAATAGCTTATGTGGACCAGGATACTTCCCTCTGACAGTGATGTGTCAGGAATATTTTAACAAGGAGCTCCCTCAACATTTTTCCCTACTGGCTTATTAAATTATGCCTATCCAGGTGCCTGTACTCTGAGAGGCGGCATAGGAGACTGGGGGAGAGGGATCTACTTGCTTGTTTTTCCATTTAAACAAAATCAGTTTCTCATAATCATAGTCAAGGAAGAAGGTGGCAATGCCAGATAAATGTGTGTTAAGTACATTTTGTTTGTTTGTTTGTTTGATACTTTTGGTATCTCTGTAATCAGGAAAGCATGTAAGTATTTGCTTACTTTTAAGCACATGTTTGTGGCCCTTTGACGTTCCAGTAGGAATTAAGAACAGTTGGGCAAGGACCATAATTTTCTCTGTGTTTGTACAGTGCTTAGCAAAATGGCATCCTGGGCCATGACAAGGGCACCCAGTGCTACTGCAGTACAAGTTAATAATAGTCATTAATAAGCGCTCTCCTGAATAGGGATGGTTTCCCTGAAAGTGGGGCTGGGGGCACCATTTCAGAAAAATACTTAAGCAAATGCCTAATTTTAAGCATCTGAGTAGCCCCCATTGAAGTTAATAGGGCTACTCACATGTTTAAAATCTTTTGTTGGATTGGGGCTGGAATGCGGAGCAGCTTGCAGGATCAAGGCCTAAATTATTATAGTCTACAGTATATTAATGTTCAGGACAGCTATCTGAACATTAGAAGAAGAAAACATAACTGTCATACATAATAAAACACACCATTAAATAACTTGCATTCAATACTCAAATACCCTTTTATTAGGCTATTGATAATACTGTCAGCTTTATTGAGAGTGTCACTATTTTTCATGTTTCCCTCAGTTTTCCTGGAATTTCGTTTCCTTTATATGAAGATGACAAAAGAAATAATGCCATAAGCACATGTGTATCTTTATGCTGACTAGGTAATGCCAATTACACAACAACAGTTTAAATAGTTTTGAGGGATCCCAGAATTCAGAGGCCAGATTTTTGCCCTAAGTTCTCCATGGAGGAACATTTTGCTTTTACTTGTTTTTAATCTCTTCTTTCCTCCTAGCGGCCTTCAATAACTAGAACACCAGGGTTGAATCTTCCCTACAGTTCTAAGATGATTTTGTTGTGTGTCTATGACTTCACTAATAGTGATAATCACCATCCCATTTATTATAAGAAAGAAGCAGGATATTTACTAAATTCCTTGCTTCAAACAGATTTCCACTGTTGATATGGAAGACAACAGCCTTAAATTCTGCTTTTCTATCCTGCTTTGATTTCACACAGAGCTCTCTAACTTGCTTCAGTAAGAAAGACCTTTTGACACCCTCTACATGTAACTTAAGCTAATGCTCATTCGGCAAATATGAACACACTTCTCTCATACTGAATTTCAGTTTCAACTGGTAGCAGACATTACTTTTCTTAGTAACTAGTCTTTGATTAAAAGTTTACATATTTCAGTAGCAGGAGTTGAAAATGTTTAGCTGTTTGAAGTGTACACTTGACAGCCAAAGGCATGAAGTCAGAGAAAATATCTTGAGCATTTCAGAGAAGTTATACAAGGAGCATTTGTCTTCTCTATTACATTTTATAATAAAAATATTTATTTAAAGATTGTAATATTTGGTGTTATGAATTGCAGTATGCTGATGGCAGAATTTCAGAGAAACAGCTGGCAACATTTCAGCCAGAATATAGCATAAGTAGTGTAGTAACATCACAAATTGTACTAAGAGAGAGAGGATTGCTCTTTGTGTAGGAGACTGTTCTCACTGAGTCAGTGGAAATAAGATCAGGAAAATATAATATAAAGGTCAAGAAGAGGGAGAAAGATTGAGGGAGTTTGAAACTGTGTGCATCATTGGATTTCTGTGGTGTGTGGGAGTATACTGTGCTTTAGGACTATTTCCAAACTTAAATTATAGATATTTATACATAGCACATGGATAATAGAAGACTCCATTTTTCATCTCTTTAATTGAATTAATGTTTAATCTCTTCTTTTTATACCCCATTTAAATTCAAAGGGCCTGAATCTTCACTCCGGAAAGTTGGAACGCCATCTTATCTTCCCATGAGAATTACTTCTGCTCATGGAAATCCCCAGATGGCACCAAGTTGCGTTAATTACTTTTTATGCCATTCCCCAATGGCACCCAACATAGATGTTTTGTTCTGGAAAAGTAGGCCTGGCCAGGGTATGGGTGTGATCTCCCATTTTTGGAATGGCCTCTGTTTTATGCCAAGGTCTGGGCTTGTACCAGGATTAGGAGAGTTTAAAATCACCTTTGCTTCCCAACCCCTGGTCCTCCATAGAGTGTTGTTGAACAAGACCAGAAGACCTGTCTGTAATTGCTTAAATGAAAGTTTTGCAGTGGCTTCTCTTATTACATAAATGTGTAATAAGTAGTGCTTATATTTGACTTAGAGATTTCACAAGTCCACAGAAATCTTTTCACCTTCCGTAGAACTGTGCTTCAGCAAGTTAGGACAACTGCTAACTTCACCTGACAAAAATAAACTTTACTCTGTAGTCAAAGAGATACAATATAAATTATGGTTAATAAGTGAAAAAAACTAACTAACAAGACTTGCACCAATCACAACTGATTCTTTTTGAAATAGGATCTCAATTACCCCAGTATAAATCAATAACCCAAATCTTGCTCTATACAATTAACCCCTTAAAAGGTAAATCTGCAGCAGACTCTGTAACCTTTTGTGCTCATTGTCTACTTCACTATTTGTTTTTGTATCATGTATACTTATACAATATATAAAAAAGGACAGACACCACCCAGACAAATTTGTGTCTGATTTGTCTTAATAATAGTTTTCTACTTTAACCAGAAATTGAAATTATCCAATTAGAGAAGAAAATTGCAGGGTGTGTTTATGTGGGAAACCATGTAAATTAAAACAAGGACACACAGTTTAAAATGTCAAACTCTAGTTAAAAAAAAAAAAAAGAGTGCCATTTTCTAGTGGTCATTAATTATCTATTAGCTGTTATCAAGATACTCAGTATATGTTTTTACACCAACTGTACTACTCTAAAATTATGTTATCACTGGGCAAATACTAAATAAGGCATAGTGTCTATGAAAAAGATGTATTATGATTTTCCCTCTTTGAAGCTGAATTTTGACCTTTTAAAATCTGGGTTTCATTGTAAAAATGAAACTTTTCAACACTGGGTTGGCAGAGAGCCAGGTAGCAGGCAAAAGAAAAAGTAAGATTTTTCTTTTTTCGAGATGTGATACCTTTAAAAGAATACGCTTGTAGGCTGATATTTTGAAAGATAGCTTTCTAATGGGAAGTCAAGATAGTATATCAAATTCAGGGACTGTGAATTACATTGACCTATTTAGTCTGTATGTCATCGGATTATAGAATTAAAGTGTATCATAAACAAAAAGACTATTCGTGTTCTTTTGTTTTTCTTTTACTTTTATTTTTTAAAGTATGTTTTAAATTACATTTTAGTGCTAGAGTCAGGAGTTACAGAAATATTCTTGTTTTGAAAAAAATATAGAGAAAAAAAGAATCCATAAACCCTGCACTGGGCTGGAAGGGGTTATAGGACAATACTGGGCCCAGGTAGCTCCACTCCTCCAAACCTGCAGAGCAAGCTTAAAAGGTAGCAACTCAGTTCAGAAGGGAGAGGAAGACAGACCTGCCCTGAGGGCTTCTAAACAAGGGTGCTGAAGAAGCTTCCCTGTGCAGAAGAAAACTGCCTGCTGAGCTTGATTGGGGCTGAAGGTTTAGTTGTCTTTTTTCTTTTGTTATCTTATATTGGGCCTGGAGCCGTGCGGGGAGATGAGTGGTAGGAATTGACACAGCGAGGTAACTGCGAGGGCACTCCAGGGTGTGGGACACTGTTGGCTGCCATAGGGTCAGAGCGTGGTGGAGTGGGAGGGCCCAGGCTCCCCTACCAGCTGGCTTTGATGCAGGAGAGGCATTAGGCTAACTTCCACATCACTGTCCCTCTAGTAAGGAGAGGGAAGGACATTGAAGACCCTGAAGTGAAGCTAAGTCCATACAAGGGTTAGGAACTGGACTGAAAGCCCTTCCCGCTGAGAAGTGAGGCTGCAAAGTGGGTGCGCTACTCACTAGGCCACCTGGCCCTCTAATGACTCTATTGGACACTTTTACAAACTAATTTTGGAAGGATTTATGCAATGTTCTTGAAGTGAAGGAGGAATTGCATTGTCTAGATCCAGGCATAATGACTGGCTCTGACAATGCTTCCCATTCTTGACACACTACACCCTTGCTGTTCTAACTCTGAAGATCTCATTATTGGATGCTGCCAATCATGCTGAGTTGCGTGGTGCTTTTCAGGAGGACAGATGACTACTGGAGACTAGGATGAAGCCATATGATCATATGATCTGAAGAATAATTGACCATGTGAGATGGTCAATTCACTTTGCCAACTGTTCTCTCCCTCCTCACTGATGGTGATATGAGTCTAGTTTTTTTACATAAATACATATTTTAATGATGAGTGTTTAAAAGTAGAAAATAATAGAAGCTTCATATAGAGAAACTGCTGTGTGATTGCTCAGTAATTATACCAATCACTTAATAATCCAATTCCCAAATCAGTTTATTTCCATTATAAACTTCCTTTTTGGATAAGTATTCCCAAAAATATGGCAACTCTCTAGTTCCCAAGTTCCATTAAACGGAGGTAAATTGGTGAATAGCATGTGAAAAATGGGCCAAGAGAAAGGGCATTGAAGCTCTAAATTCTTATCATGCTCTCCTGTGGTAGTGAATTCTCAATACACTTATGAAAAATTTAGGAATATTGGAAGGCAGAAGCTGGCAGATAGCTATAAGGACAAATCTATTTTGGCCTTACATGTGACTAAAAGAGATTGCTAGGTATATAGCCTGCTGGCAAGCAGAAATGACCCATCTCCATACCCTTGGAAAAAGCACTCTATATGACTAGACGCAAGACAGAGGACTTTTACTGTATCTGGGAAATCATTTATAGTCTATTATTATCGATCTGAGGATTCAAATGTTCCATCTCCTGCACCTGATTTCCATCTTAGCCAATGTACAATAAATGAGACTCACATAGAAAGCCATGATCAATATTCATTTTCTTTTGTGATGCATTTAACCATTACATACTATTCTGTACAGGTTTTATATCATGTCCATCACCATAGCATCTGAGTGCCTTCCAGCAGTGCATTAAGCAGCATGACTACACATCTGTCACATGTTGTTTGTTCTCTTGAACACAGAGTTAAAATGGAGCCTGAAGTGACTGTTGAAGTTAACGTTCTGTTGGTATTGTTATTTATTTCTGTTATAGCAGTCCATAGAGGATCCTACCAAGATTAGGGCCCCATTGCGCTAGGTTCTGTACAAACACCGTAAGAGACAGCCCCTGCTTGTAATGGGTTTTCTCAAACAGATTTTGAAAGAACAGCACAAACTAAAATGCAGAATACAGTTTTTGAAATCCCCATTTTCCAAAGGGAACCCTTACCTTTCTAGGAGGTATCTCTTACCTCAAAGGCTGCTTTTATATGAGTAAGGCTATATGTAAAGTAATTTTATTAATCTCAATCTTGTTGTTTTACTGCCTTCTGCAGTCATAGAATAACAGAAAATTAGGATTGGAAGGGACCTCTGGAGGTTATCTAGTCTCTAGAATCTATTAATTAAATGCACAAAGGGTGTAATCTTACGGCCATTGAAATGATACTCTTATTATTTTAATTGTAGTTTGGCCATTTTATTGGAATGGCATAAAACCAGGCCCAGAGTAAAACATAGACCACTGGATGAAGGCACATTGCCCTCCGGATAGTCTTAGTTCACAAATTCAGAAAAATAGAAGCATAAAAATGTTTGGCTATTGGGCAGTAATATGCTATTCTACAGTGATCTGTTATTCAGATAAAGTAATTAGGAAAAACTGTTCTGGTATATTTTCATGATGATGTGTTGGGATTTATACATTTTGCACCCTTGTATGTCCGCAAGGGTATTAATTTCATTAACTTGCTGTACATATGTTTCTGAACACACAGTACTGGTAGTTTAAGTTAGTCCTTTGAACAAAAATATTTTTCATCATTTGTACTTTTATCCTGCTAGCCATACATTTTTACCCACTTAATATTTTAAATAATATTAATATGGCTATTTAAGAGTTTAGAGTTCAGCTTTGGGAACTCATAAAGGTAAAAGAATTTGCAACTGTAGTTTTATTTTACCCACAGGTGAGGTATAGTAGAGAAACAGTTGTCAGACTGTCTACCTTAGGTGAATTCCTACTTCTGCCTACTTTGGGGTGAATTCCTTCTCTTGATGTAATATTTAATTGTCTGGTGAGGCTAGCTAAACTGTCATTTTGTTTAGTCAAGCTGACCATATGGAGCATATTTGTCATGACTGGGACGTGGGGGTGACTGAATTAGTGGTCAGAGTGGGAGTCTGGCGCCAGGCTGGGTCTGAATACCAGGAGACTGGAATCTGAGCCAGGACAGAGGGCAGACCGGGAGTCAGGTATCAGGAGTCAGATTATCAGGAGATCAGAGTCCGAGAAAGGCCAGAGAGCAGATTGGGAGTCAGGGCCAAGAGACAGGCCTGGTCAGGATACCAGGAGTTCAGAGTCAGTCAGAAGGTAGCCCAGGAGAGGCAGTCCTAGGCAGAGAAAAACCCACAGAAAACTTCTTGCTCCTTTGCATGGTTTAAAGAGAAGCAGGGAACCAGCCCTTGCAGTTTTGCCAGTCGAATCCCAGAACTGGAGTGTTCTGCCAAAGCTGAGCTTTGAGTTGTGTTAACAGATCACTGGGTGGTGGGTTGGAACGTACTTGCTCCGAAGAGCTCTCTGGAATGAGGTTTGAGAGCCAGGCTCCTGACAATATTGCTTTATATTCCAAAGATTGCCCAGGCTTTCTGTTCACTTCCAGGTTCAACGCAAAGTGTAGCTCTTTAAAACCTTATTTGATTTATTATAGTTACTTGAGATACTGCCTTTTTCTCTATGCACCATCAAGACAGTTGAGTTCAGCTGATCTTCTTGTGGTTACAGTCCCTAGGCTTGAATGTATGGGGGCTGCTGGCCTTGAATTCTTCTGGCAGGTCTCTGGAAGTTGCTTCCTCCCTATTCTGACAGATCCGGAGTCTGATGACCTTATGGGCAAGGTGTAAAGCCCAACTATTCTCTTAGACTTTTGTCTGTGCGGGTGAAGATGGGCTATATTTATGCTTCAAAGCTAAATTATGCAGATTAACCTATTTTAGTTTTTGTTGATATTGTTCAATTTTTATCTGTCATTCTGTGGCTAAAACCTAATTAAAGGTTACCTGCAAAGGATTTAAAAAAAAAATTATTTGTGTCCTTTCTTTATGCTGTGTAAAGATGGTCTCAAAGGTGTTTTTTTTCCTGCTTGCATTTTTATTTTAACCTCAGAGACATCAGGACTGTCAAGTCTGGTCATCCCTAGTTTTGCTGGAAGACTTCTTGGAGGTCTCAGAGATGCTCATCATGAGATTTAACTCCTTAGAGAGAAGGAGTAGAGGTGTTACATCTCTAACAAAGACATCCCTTCTCCCAAGGCATTAGAGTTCACAAACTATTAGCAAAAACAAACAAAAGAACAAAGAGTTTTAAAGTATTTGACTGAAAATCCCTTCTTTCAGTTGATCAACTTTGTCAGTTGTTGTAATGGCATTTCATTAGTTTTTTGCACACAATAGAGTTTTCCCTGGTAGAAAAGACCTGAATCTCTAATGGAAAAATAAGCAGAAATTCCATATTCCCCTTGCATTTCCCTCTGCCTTTTTTCTGCTTCCATGACACCAACCCTATTGCTCTTTGAGGGGAAACAGGCTGTGTGGAGTTTTGGGGGCAGGGATGGAGGTTTTGGGGGTGTGGAGCAGGTGAACTGTCAAGTTGCTAACAGATATTTGAGCAGTTCTCTCCATTGCTATTATTGCAAACCCATACAGATTCCACCAATGGCAGTGAGCCTCAAGTAGGACTTGTGCTGCTTTCTGCCAGTTCTGTGGTCCTCCAAGCCCCTCCCGTTTGATGGGAGGCATTTTAGAAAACTGATAGGTAACTACAGAGACCATTTCCAATGTTTTTTCAAGGGATGAATTAGGTCACTGACTTCTTTGTACTGTTATGTCTATTGCACTCATTACATGTGTAATTCACTGAATCCACTTTTCTTTTGGGCGTGCATCCTGTATTCTGGTGATACTGCTTCATATATGACTCAAGCTGCTCAGATTAGGTTCCTGAACAGGGGATCATTCCCATTCTCTGGCTATTTCTGCATCCCTTCCATCAGCATGAACTAGGACAGACCAATGCCAAGTTTCCATTAAACTAAAACTTTTACATTTTATAATAATATTAACCGCCCACCTAAACTTTCTACATAATAGATACTCAGCAGCATTTCTTGTATGTCATTTACAAAAATCTAAATCAAAGGCAGTGAACTGAATAAATCTTGTAGATGGCAGCAGGCGGTGGTTTCCTTTGTAAATGTTTTTGCCATTTTAATTTTTCCACTAAGCTGTTTCATTGTGAAATAGATTTGGTACACACTATCAAAAAGTCTGCTATAAATATAAACCTGTAAGAAGGCAGGGGGAGGAGGACTGAGTTTTTTGTCCATGACTAGTAGCTTGAAACATTTGAAAGATGAATAGTATTGAAGTTAAAAAAGAGAGAATGATTTCATTCAGTGAGAATATTTTTAGTCACTATTTCACAAGAATGTTTTAAACTCGGGAAATTCCACTTAAATAATTTCTAAAATTTAAGCATCACTTTAAGATATGATTTTTCCATTGGGTTTTAGCTACATACTTCTTTGTTTTCCTAGCAGACCATAGGTCTAGTTCTGCTTTCCTTTTGCACCCAAAAATACTGTTGCAGACAATGGGAGTTTTAGTGTGCAAGCATTGAGCAAGGTTCAGAGAATGCATAATTAAAGACTAAACGGTTCAAGATTGCTTTGAAATACCTTTCAGATTTCTCTACCACCACCGTAGATTTGTTTGTTTTATTTGATTATTAAATAATTTATGTGCATTTATGTAAAGATAGTGTATGATAATGTGCAATCAATTAGGTTAATCAGATTCAGTAATTCTTTGCCTCCTGGATACCACCCAACAGACAAAAGGTAGATAGAGTGACTTAAACTAATAGTCAGTCTGAAACAGGCAACTGTACAATTACTCTGTTGTACTTTCATTTGTTTGAGATGCCTATTTATGAAAGGACCCTGTCCTTTGCTAAAGTCAGGCCTGGTGCAAAGTGAAAGGAGGGATAGCTCTGTAGCATATTTCCCCCCCTACCTCTTGATACCAGATATGCCTATTGGATCTCACTCCATATGTATGTAAAGAGAGGGGGTGTCTGGCTGGTCCATGATTGTGGAATGGCAGAAGATGATTATTTTTCAACCCATTGTCCCCTTACAAGTGCTTGGGGATTTCCTTATGTAACATAATCCAGAAATAACAGGTCAACAGTTTTGTCAGGGCTAACTGTCCAAATAAATAGGGTATTTGGGGACAGCAGATGCATGTGCAAGAGTGAGAAAGGGAGGGGCTGGGGCAGAATGGAACAGAGCTCCAATCCTCCCCTAGCCTGAAGTCCTTGAGACTTTAATTTACCTCCCTGCAGCTCTAACTTCCACAAGGCCTGTGTGGCTCAAGATCAGAGAGCCGTAACTGGCTCCCTGCACCCCCCAGCCTCAGGTGGGCTGTCCTATAAAAATAATGTGGTAATATAAAAGGCAGTTCTCATTTTCACCTTCCATATACCATTGTAAGAATATATTTTAAGAAACCTGCTATTTAAATACAGATTTTGATTGTCATTGCTGCGTTGTACACTTGTCAGTACTTTGTCTTGTCTGAATCAGAACTTCATTTTCCAGCTGCTTCAAAAAGGCTTATTGTGTGCCCATCACTAAAAATATAATTGATACTAGTATCTTTTACTTCATATGTGACTACTGAGCTAAAAGAGACAAGGTAGGTGTGGTACCATCTTTTATTGGACCAACTTCTGTTGATGAGAGAGAAGCTTTTTGAGCTGCACAGAGCTCTGAGCTCTTTTTTCAGGTCTGGGAAAGGTACTCAGAGTGTCACAGCTAAATACAAGTGGATCAGATTGTTTAGCATAAGTAGTTTACACATATTCTAAGGGACCCTTCAAGGTGAAGTGGCCCATTAATACCTCTGTAGTCATAGGATAAAAAAAGGAGGGTAGTAGGTTGCAGGTTGTTGTAATAAAGCATAAACCAGTGTCTTTTTTAAGACCATGATTTTCAGGGTCTAGCAAAGTTATGAATTTAAGCTCCCAGGCTCGATCTAAAGCAGTTAATAATTGTCACAATATGCTTTTTTCTAGTTGCTGTTACTAAAAGGATACTTTTCTGTCTTTATTCTGACAACAGAAGCAGAATCATTAGAGTGATATTGAGCTTCTGCTCATGTTGGAGAGTTCGTTCTACTCCTCTGTCTCCCAGCACCTTTAATTCATCAGGGTCAGGTCCTTTCAAACACCAATAGGACACCCGTATCTTTGGCCCAATTGAAAATGTCTCATTCTTAGGCCTTGTCTACACTAGAAAGGTAATTACCACAGTGATGCATTTCCACACTACCCTTCTTGGGTTGGTGGTGGGCATTTCACCAGGAGCACTTCCACCGACCTAAGAGGGGCAGTGTGTGGAGCTGAGAGACCGGTCTCTCTGCTCCCTTGGCAGCTCCCTCCTGGGAGGCTCCCGGCAGGCTGCCTTCCCTTCCCCCCCTGCTCCCTGGCAGAAGCCAGGAGAAGCCATCCAGGGCTTCTTCCTTTCCTTTTCCCCCCCTGGGAGTCGGGGGAAGCCACCCGGGGCTTCTCACTCCGGAGAGCCGTGTCCGGTTAGCGCAGCTTCTTGCTCCCTCCTCCCCACCAAGAGCCAGGCAGTCTTGTCAATTTTGTGGCTCAGCTGTGCAATTGACAAAGCTGCCCCAACTTCTGGTGGGGAGCAGGTGGAGAAGCCTCCCGGGGCTCCTCCTCTCCCCTCCCCGCTCCCAGCCAGGAGCTGTGGTCCAGCCACCCGGGGCTTGTCGTCCCAGTCATTCTTGGCTTAACAGCCGATGTAAGGAACACAGGGCGATGCCCTGACACTACATCGCCCTATCTGTGCCAACATAAGCCCTAGACCTCTCCTTGAGGTGGCTTTGTTATGTTGGCATAGCAGGGGAATTATATTGGTAGGAAGAGCATTTTAGTGTGTACACCTCCACTGTTTTTGTCAACAAAAGTTGACTTTTGTCCACAAAACTGTCTAGTGTAGACCTGGCCTTAGTGACATTCAGTCAGCAGAGGCAGAATTTGCCTCACTGTCATTCCTATCATACCGATGGCCATATAAGCCTGGAATTTGCCCCTGGGCAGGGTTCAGTCTCCATGGTTATGCAGCTGTTGTCACTGTAAAATGGTAACTTCTTCTGAATGAGCTGCTTCCATGAGGTGATATTTTTTTAAATAGAATAGTTAGGGCCTGGTCCAAATCCTAATGAAGTCAATAGAACCCTTTCCTTTGACTTCGGTGGGCCAGGCACCAGGGTCTTCATATTCTAAGGAGATAGACTCAAAGAAGGATTTTATTCTCCATATCAGGGTTTAGTGTCAACTGTTAATAATAGAGATGGTATGAATACTACTGTTCAGCATTCAGCCTGAAAGTGAGGAATGATTCTCCACAGTGTTACAACTGTTTTATATCAGTGTGACTCCACGGAAGTTCAGAGTCACTCAAGCATAAAACGGGCATTAACAGAGTGGAGAATCAAGCCCTGAGTATTTCATCTTGGTATTTATTGTACAGAAGTAATGAATACCACTATGGGCAGTGGAGAAGCTCCTAATTTCTGCTCCACCCTTTTAGTTTTCTCAATATTTCTTTGCCCTCCAAATTCATTGTTGCCAACTCTTACGATTTTATCATAAGTCTCACAATATTTGGTTTTTTTCTTAAAGCTTGAACTCCTAGAGTGATGTGATTATTGGAGAATCTCAGTTTATGTTTTAAAAAATAGTAAGTTTCTAGCCCTCATGGTTGTGAGAAAAGCCTAAAAATATTAACCCTACAGGCTCAACTGCCAGAAGTCAAATAAAAAGAACCCCAAAGTTATTATTTTAAAAATCTTGTGATTTTTTTTAAGCCACTTTCAGAATTTTCAGGGCCTGACTGATGATGTTTGAAGGGTTGGGGCTGGTAGTACTGCAGAATCTAACATGATTCTGAAATGCTAAAGCCAAATACTCTGAGAGTTTCAGAGAGCTGGAGTGTTTGAATGGCATTGCAGAAGTGGGCCCCAGCAAAAGCAGCTGCTAGTGAATGAGTGGAAGGTGGGAGGAGAGGAAGCATGAGCAAGAAAGAGGGTGAGCTTGGGGTGGGGGACACAGGAGAACTTAGAAAGTCAGAGAGGGAGGACAGGGAGGATCTAAGGTGACCAGATCTACGGCTGGAAGGCTTTGCTGTTATAGCTATGCCAGGATAGCTTATTTTAGCCCTTCTGGGTGAAATAAGCAAATACCTGCAAAACTGCTTCTACAATAGGAGCTTCTGCCTGCACAGTTGTGTCGGTCAAGGATCACATCTCATCACATCTGGATTGAAATAGTTTTGCTAGCAAGAGTTTTTAGTATAGACCTTGCCTGAGAGAGTGCCTTTGTGTGTGCAGAGTCTTAGGGTATCTGTAGAGCCAGCCTGTTGTCTCCCCTAACTTTGTGGCCAAATATTACTCCACTGCATTTCCTCAACACATAATGAAGAACTAAAAGAATTGGCACTGGATTTAGAAGTGACTATAAACAGCATAGTGATTTCACCCTCGCTGTTATTACTCATTCCTAACATGAGAAGGACTATTTAAAATTGCAATAAATTTACAAAACATCAGATTCTGGGCAAATTTAGGTTAAAAAGAACAATACACAATATTGTTTCAGTTAATAGATCATTATACATTTGTTTAATTTAGAAACAGGTTACATGAAAAATGTTACATGTTTCAGAAACATGCTGTTGGCGATGGGGAGATTCATGTTTATTTCAATGGGATGAGATTGGCCCATTATCCAGGCCCTAGAATTTTTGGATGTAGTATGAATGGTCAAGTTATTAAGCAAAATTAGTGGAAGTTATAGTTTCACCCAGCTATTAAAACAGGTACCTATGAATTAATGTCTGGAATAACAGAAAAGATGCCTAAACCTCCAGCAATAACTCTGTGACCAGCTCTTCATCTGTATTTATTGATACTAAAAGCTGTATTAAATCTGCTCTTGCTGCATTTGCCCCCCACTAAACTTCATAGGCTGAATTAATAGCTGTCACTCACAAGAAATTTCTGCAGTGCTTTTAAATCTATAGTATTATCTTACATGTACATATGCTACCATGTACACAGCACATCTCAGGCCAGTCTCTGAGTGCACCAACAATACACGAGTCTCTATAGCTTATATGTGCCCCTCCTTTACATTGTATGGAGGGGAGCAAATAGACGCAACCAAAATGAAGAAAGGGCTAAGGAAGAACAGACTGAGGATACAGGCAGCAAGATGGTGTCGTCTCATACATAGTGTAGCTGCCACCAGCCGATTTGCAAAATTCATGTGCCAAAGGTGCAACATACAACAACGTGGCCATACCAGGTCAGAGCAATGGTCCATCTAGCCCACGATCCTGTCTTCCGACAGTGGCCAGTGCCAGATGCTTCAGATCAAGTGATCCATTTGCAATAATTGCCAGATGCAATTATCAAGTGATCCATCCCTTTTGTCCAGTCCCAACTTCTGGCAGTCAGAGGTTGCATTCCTGACCATCTTGACTAACAGCCATTGATGAACCTATCCTCCATGAATGTACTTAATTTTTTTTTGTGAACCCAGTTATATTTTTGGCCTTCACAACATCCCCTGGCAACAAGTTCCACAGATGGACTGTGTGTTGTGTGAAAAAGTACTTCTTTATTTATTTTAAACCTGCTGCCTTCTAATTTTATTGGGTGACCCCTGGTTCTTGTGTTATGTGAGGGAGTAAATAATACTTCCTTAGGCCATGTCTACACTAGCACTTATGTCTACAAAAGTTTTGTTGCTTAGGGGTGGAGAAAAACAGCCCCCTGAGAGACATAAGTTTTGCCAGCATAAGCGCTCATGTGCACAATGCTATGTCGGCAGGAGACACTCTCTCGCTGACATAGCTACCACTGCTCGTTGAACTGGTTTTATTATGTCGATGGGAGAGCTCTCTCCCGTTGGCATAATGCGGCTACACAAGCGCTCTTTCAGTGGCATGGGTGTATTGGTAATCTTGTAACTATAGACTAGGACTTGATCACTTTCTCCACACCATTCATGATTTTATAGGCTTCTATCATATCCCCATTTACTCGTCTCTTTTCTAAGATGAACATTCCCGTGCCTTTTTAATCTTTCCTCATATGGAAGCTGTCCCATCCCCCTAATCATTTTTGTTACCCTTCTCTGTAACTTTTTGGTTCTAATGTATTTTTATGAGATGTGGCGACCAGAATGGCAAACAGTGTGCCATCACATCCTCTGCAGTGAAGAGTGATGCAAATAACTCATTTTGCATCTCCACAATGGCCTTGTCTTCCTTGAGTGCTCTTTTTCACCTTGGTCAGCCAGTGGCCCCACTTCATTGTTTGGCAATCTTCTTGCTTCTGATGTACTTAAAACATTTTTTGCTCTTAAGTTTTTGTGCCTGTTGCTCTTTATTCTTTTTTTGGCCGGCCTAATTATATTTTCACACTTGACTTGCCAGAGTTTATGCTTCCTTCAATTTTCCTCAGTAGGATTGAGCTTCCAATTTTTAAAGGATACCTTTTTTGCTTCTACCCCCTACTTTTATTCTATTGACTAGCCATGGTAGCATTTTTTGGTGCTCTTACAGGGTTTGTTGTTTTTTTTTGCGGGGGAGGAGGGAATTGTTTTTTTTAATTTTATTTGGAGTATACATTTTAGTTTGAGCCTCTATTACAGTGTTTTTAAATAGTTTCCATGAAGCTTGCAGGCATCTCACTTTTGTAACTTCCTTTTATTTTCCTTTTTACTAGCTTCCTCATTTTTGTGTAGCTCTCCTTTTTGAAGTTACATGCAAATATAGTGGGTTTCGTTGGCATTATCCCCTCTACAAGGATGTTAAGTTTAATTACATTATGGTCACTGTTACTGAGCAGTGCAGCTATATTTACCTCTTGGATCAGATCCTGTGCTCCACTTAGGACTAAATCAAAAATTGCCTCTCCCCTTGTGGATTCCAGGACTAGCTGCTCCAAGACACCATCATTAATGGTGTCTAGAAATTTTATGTCTGCATCCTGTCCTGAGCTGACATGTACCCAGTCAATATGGTGATAATTGAAATCCCCCATTATTATTGGATTTTCTGTTTTTCTAGCCTCTCATGTACCTGGGCATTTCACAGTCACCATCACCATCCTGGTTAGGTGGTCAGTAGTATATTCCTACTGCTATACTCTTATTGTTCAAGCATGGAATTTCTATCCATACTAATTCTGTGGTACAGTTTGATTCAAGATCTTTTTTTTACTGTGTTTTACCCTATGCTTTCTTTCATATATAGTGCCACTCCCCCACCAGCATAGCCTACTCTGTCATTCCTATATATTATGTACCCTGGTATTACTGTAGAATTATGGGTATTGCCTGTCAGATGGGGGATGACTATATGCGGCATGTTCATCACACACAAAGCTGCCTACATTACATAGGAAATGGGTGCAGAAGCTACCACTGCTGAGAGGAGCAGTATTTCTCCCTATGTGCTCTCTCTGAACTCTGTCAGAAGGTTCATGAGTGATTCTGCCACTGGGGAACCATTGGAAATTCCACAAAAGAGTCAGATTCTGCTAGTGAAGATGGATGTGAAGAAAACCTGGGATGTTAGGAGGAGTAAAAGCCTGGAATGCACATCTGATCTGTGCGTATTTGCATGCCAGAACCCCTTGCTCTGTAGATATGCCCACTACATGGACCTATCACACCAAAGAGATGAGGCAGCACAAGACAAAACAAGGATTTTGTTGCGGTTTTTGGAAGCACTCTCCCCTTTCTTGGGTTTCTATGCTGAGAAAAGCATGGGTCATTATTATTATTTATTTTATTTTATAGGTTTGTTATATATATTACCATCGTGCTATGGGCTGTAGTCATGGATCAGATGTTTTACTGGGCCTGATTTAATTCTTTGTTACTTCAGAGTCATGCCGATGTAACTCCATTAATTTGAGAAGAGTTTCAACTGTGAAAAACGGGTGAATCAGACCCATAATTATTACTTGTAAATATTTATAATACAGTAGCATTTAGAGGCCCCAGCCAGGATTGGGTCCCCATTGTACGCATGAAGACGTGGTCTGAAGAGCTTACAAATTAACTCCTTCTTGGATAGAAGTAGAAATTGAAACATTGAAAAAACCATACCCGTACAGTATATCTTTTATATACCCAACTTTTTTTGCGTTTTATGATAATATACTATATAACACATTCCAGGAGTTTTTGTGCGCCAACCTATTTCATCTGTTACATAAAAATGAAAATTTCTTAATTTTGATCACATAAGACCTGCAAATATTACATTTCAGACACCGATGCATATGTATAAACTATAGTGAAGGTCACCACGTATTTTGTATTGCAGGTTTAAATATACCACATATGGTATTTGGCATTTTGATATAACAGATAGCTGGAACACATCACATCAAACAAATAAAACAAGCTATTGTATTATTTGTATTATAAACTGTGGTGAACTATGTTTCCTTTTATATGTTGGTAATAATTACACTATTCCTGTGATCAGTGGAAAGCTGTTTATTAACCATGAAGATTGAAGGCCATTGGGAATAGCTTTGTGACCTGTAAATTGGTGCAAAGATCATATAACACATGATTTTCTTTTCATGCTTTAAAAACTGATTCAGCTGGACTTTTATTTTTTTAAACAGCCATATATATACTTTAACTGTTCAGTTTTAAGCACAATCACTCTGCACATTGCATTTTAATTTTCTTTTGCCAATTAAATGTCCAAAAGTTTTAAGTCAGTACTGATTAATCAAAGTTTTGCTATCATTTTTCACCCTGGTCCCGCAGTCTTGACTTAGGCAAAACTGCCTGGGGAATGCAACAGGCAGTTTGCTTGAGCAATAACTGCAGGATCATAGCGCTGGTTTCTCTTTGAAGTTTCTTCAATTCATTCTACAATGCACTAAGTAAACTACTTGCTATGTTACTTAGTAATCCTTCTTCTTTGCTGACTACGAGCATCTATCCAGCACCCAGTCTGATATATGCAAGCCAAAGGATAAAAAGTTGATTGTTTTAACATATAGTAGTCCACAGTGTATAATACAAGCCCAGGTTCTCACATGTTCTTAACGTTTTAAAACATTCACCTTGCAGTACGCTTTGGACAGATAGTTAAATTCATGACACTTCCTGGATTCGTGAAAATGTTCAGGAATGCCCATAGCTTGTCTGAATCATAGCAAAACAAACTTGATGATTTTATTTGCAAAAATATTTGAATTGTTTTTTTCCCCCTGTTCATAGGAATTTCACTTAAGAGCTTATGTCCCAATCCTGCAAGTTACTCAGCTTCGGTGGACTCTTGTGGCCAGATGATGGCCTACTGGCTTCTTAAAATTTATGTTTTTCTGTCAAAATCACTGAATAAAGTATGAGTTCCCTGCATGTTTTGTTCAGGGGCAGAATTAGCACCTGAATAATATATTAACTGAGGCTTTCTCCATGAATCCTTGAAAAGAAAGGAAGCTGTTCCCTCATGGCTTTATTTGAGTTCTATAGTAAAACATGCTTTTTTCTTATCCTCTCTTATATGGATATAAGTATGGGTCTCTCCTTCAAAGTGATGGTCAGGTAGGCAGAAATGTTCCTTTCAGCTGATTTGATCTTTTTCTTTTTTTATTAACAGGTGTTATTGATCACAGTAAACCATGCTAGGTGGGTGACTATATATATGACTTCTTTTGACTTGCAAAACACACAATCAATATTTAGGCTACAAATGATGCAGTTTTAAGGTTTAACAGATATTGGGAATATGTTTAATTTTCTGAGGAGGGGAATAGAGAAGCCTGTACTTCATACCAGTCATTGTGAAACAGATTTGTTTTCTAAATGAAGCATAGATTTTTTTAAAAATAGTTTTGGGTTTATTACTATTGATAGTGTGAGAACATAAGGATGGATTCTGCCAACCTTACTTACAGTGAGTAGTGCCTTACTCTCCAGATTGTCCGATAGAAATGGGACCATTAGAAGAGTAAAATACTACTTATCTTGAGTAAGGCTGGCAGAATCTGGCCCCATGTGAAGACCACTTCCATGAATGAATAGTGCAAACTAACAATTTGCATTTACAAAGCAATGCAATATCATTGTGTTCAATATCAAAGTGCTTTTCAAAGGTGAATAAGCATTATTACCCCATTTTACAGTTAGGGAATCTGAGAAACAAAGAAGTAAATGAATTGACTAAGGTCACAAATTCTGCCAGTTAAACTACTGTCACTAAGAAATAACATAAATTAACCCCTTATGCCATTCGAAGCCTGGTGCTGCTGCCTTAATCACTAATAGAAGTGTGTCAGGAATTCCCAACTGATGTTTTCTTACAAGAAGTTACATTCAAAGAAATGAGCTTCCAGTAAACATTGCTTAAACCATCTACAGGAAATAGAAAAGGAAAGTGAACAGAAGTCAAAATGATGGGAAAAAAGGCTTAACATTGCTTGATGCAATCCAAGGATGCATTGGAACAATGCAAATTGTGCTATTGCTGGCTATAATTACTATTACTGTGCCATAACTAGGCATATTTATTACTAGCCTGCTGACAGTTTGCACAATACTATGCATAAGAACATTAGAACAGCCATATTGGATCTGACCAATGGTCCATCTAGCTTAGCATCTGTCTGCCTACAGTAGCCACTGCCAGATGCTTCAGAGGGAAGGAGCAGAACAGATAATCATCAAGTGATCCATCCCGTCGCCCATTCCCACTTTCTGGCAAATAGCAATCCCTGCCAATCTGGCTAATAGCCATTGATGGAACTATCCACCATGAACATTTCTAGGTCTTTTTTGAACCCCATTATAGTCTTCACCTTCACTATGTCCTCAGGCAAGGAGTTCCATAGGTTGACTGTGCATTGTGTGAAGAAATATTTCTTTTGTTCATTTTAAACCTGCTGCCTATTAATTTCATTAGGTGACCTCTAGCTCTTGTGTTGTGAGAAGGCGTATATAACACTTCCTTATTTACTTTCTCCACACCAGTCATGATTTTATAGACATCTATCAGAGCCCCCCTCAGTTGTCTCTTTTCCAAGCTGAAAAGTCCCAATCTTATTAATCTCTCCTCATATGGAAGCTGTTCCATACACCCAATCATTTGTCTTGCCCTTTTCTATACCTTTTCCAATTCCGATATATCTTTTTTGAGATTCGGTGACCAGATCTGCATGCTGTATTCAAGATGTGGGCGTACCATGGATTTATAGAGAGACGATATGATAGTTTCTGTCCCTTTCCAAATATTCTGTTAGATTCTTTGTCTGCTGAGTGGATGTTTTTGGACAACTATTCACAATGACGCCAAGATCTCTTTCTTGAGTGGTAACAGCTAATTTTGACCCCATCATTTTATATGTATAGTTGGGATTATGTTTTCCAATGTGCATTACTTTGCATTTATCAACATTGAATTTCATCTGCCATTTTGTTGCCCAGTCACCCAGTTTTGTGAGATCCCTTTGTAACTGTTCACAGTCTACTTCGGACATAATTGTCTTGTGTAGTTTTGTATCATCTGCAAATTTTGCCACCTCACTGTTTACCCTTTTTTCCAGATCTTTTATGAACATGTTGAACAGCACTGGTCTCAGTACTGACCCCTGGAGGACATCACTATTTACCTTTCTCCATTCTGAAAACTGACCATTTATTTCTACTCTTTGTTTTCTGTCTTTTAACCAGTTAAGGATCCAGGAGAGGACCTTACCTCTTACCCCATGACTGCTTACTTTGCTCAAGAGCCTTTGGTGAGGGACCATGTCAAAGGCTTTCTGAAAATCTAAGTACACTATGTCCTCTGGGTCACCCATGTCCACATGCTTGTTGACCCCCTCAAAGAATTCTAGTAGATTGGTGAGGCATGATTTCCCTTTACAAAAGCCATGTTGACTCTTCCCCAACATATTGTGTTCATCTATGTGTCTGATAATTCTGTTCTTTACTATAGTTTCAACCAATTTGCCTTATACTGAAGTTAGGCTTACCGGCCTGTAATTGCCAGGAATGCCTCTGGAGCCTTTTTAAAAAAATTCTCATCACATTAGCTATCCCCCAGTCATCTGGTACAGAAGGTGACTTAAATGATAGGTTACCTACCACAATTAGTAGTTCTGTAATTTCACATTCCATCAGAACTCTTGTGTGAATACCATCTGGTCCTGGTGACTTATTGCTGTTTAATTCCATCTGCACTTAGCATACTGCATCCCAAGGCTCAGTGACTGAGTAGGACTTTCCCTGCAATTGCTGGGGGATGCTGCGGCATAGGGCAGAGGAACTGATATGGAAGAAGTTTCTCCTGAGCTCTCAATGCTCCCCCTGTTGATGTCCAGGCAGCATGGAGGAGAAGAAGGATGAATCCTGAATGGAATGAAAGGGGGGGAGCAATGGGGTGGTGGTGGTGTGTGTGTGGTGGCATTGCACAAGACAGAAAGTGGGAAGGAGCAGGGGGCTTGGAAGTATGGGTATGAACCAGAGATGGGCGGGACCTTGGGAAGGTGCAGCAGAGGGTAAGGATGTCAGGAGCTTGTGGGTGATGGTGCTGTATAGGAGTAGAATGGGCGGGGTTTGGAACATACATAGGTGCAGAGGAAAGGAGGATAGGAGCCAGGAGATGTGGGGGTAGATAAGAATGGGAAGAGCAGGAAGGGTGGATAAGAAAAGAGAGTAGGACATGAGCCAGGGATTGGGTGGATAGCTTCAAAGGAGTGGGAGGGGAAGGAGCCACAAGATGGGGGTATTACATAAATGTCTGCATGGGGGAGTTACAGTGCAGCATTTGGTGTGCACTGCTGTTCACACCTCCTTAATCCATACTTCAGAGCAATATAGACATGCCCTGAGTAAGAATTCATTGTCCCATAGGCTTGTTAGAGGGCATTGTTCTGCTGTATCAGACACTGGAGGTATGCTTATAAAATATGCAGCTGACACCAAGATAGGAGGGATTGCAAGCTCTTTGAAGGACAGGATCAGAATTCAGAATGGTCTTGACTAATTGGAAAATTGGTCTGAAATCAACAAGATGAAATTCAGTAAAGACAAGTGCACAGTACTACACTTAGGAAGGAAAAATCAAGTATAGAACTACACATTGGGGAATAACTGATGAGGTGGTAGTATTGCTTAAAAGGATCTGGGGGTTATAGATCTGGGGATCATAAAAATGAATATGAGTCAACGATGTGGTGGGAGTTGCGAAAAAGGCTAATATCATTCCAAGGTATATTAACAGATATATCCTGTTTAAGATACGGGAGGTAAGTGTCTCGCTCTACTCAGCGCTAGTGAGGCCTCATCTGAAGTACTGTGTCTGGTTCTGTGCACTTAGAAAGATGTGGACGAACTGGAGAGTTGAGAAGGGAGCAACAAAAATGATAGAAGATTTAGAAAACCTGACATGAGAAAAACATTAAAAAAACTGGGCATGTTTAGTCTTGAGAAAAGAGGGGACCTTATAACAGTCTTCAAATATGTTTAGGGCTGTTATAAAGAAGACTGTGATCAATTGTTTCTGCATCCACTAAAGGTAGGACAAGAAGTAATGGTTTTAATCTGCAGCAAGGGAGATTTAGGTTAGAGATTAGGAAAAACTTTCTAACTATAAAGGTAATTAAGTTCTGGAATAGGTTTCCAAGGGAGGTTGTAGATTCCCTGTCACTGGAGGTTTTTAGGAGCAGGTTAGACAAACATCTGTCAGGAATATGGTCTAGATTTATTTGATCTTGCTTCAGCACAGGGGGCTGAACTTAATGACCTGTCAAAGTCTCTTCCCAGCCCTATGTTTCTATGATTCTGTGAAATTGGAAACAGGACACTGAGGAGAGGCCGACTGATAGTCCACCTCTCAAGCTCAGACCAAAAGTAGATGGCAAGATAGTACACAGCAGTGGGTGCTCCTGTGGCTTATAGAAAGGGATTAGAGGACCATAGATTTTAAGGCCAGAAGGGGCCATCATGATCACTTAGTCTGAACTCCTATACATTGCAGGCCACAGAACTTCATCCACTCAGTAATAGGGCCATAACCTGTGGCTGAGTTACTGAAGCCTTCAAATCTTGATTAAAAGATTTCAAGTTACAGAGAATCCACCATTTACTCTAGTTCAAACCAGAAAGTGACCCATGTCCCACATTGCAGAGGAAGGTTAAAAATCATCAGGGATGCTGCCAATCTGACGTAGAGGAAAATTCCTTCCCAACCCCAAATGTGATTTAATTACACCGCGAGCATGTGGGCGAGACCCACCAGCCAGACACCTGGGAAAGAATTCGCTGTAGTAACACAGAAGCTTCCCCATCTTGTGTCCCATCTCTGGCCATTGGAGGTGTTTACTAATAGGAATTGCAGATGGGCCATATGCCATTATAGACAAACTTATCATGCCACCCTGTCCATACACTTATCAAGCTCAGTCTTAAAGCAAGTTAGTTTTTTTGACCTTGCTACTCCACTTGGAAGTCTGTTCCAGAACTTCACTCCTCTGATGATTAGAACCCTTCATCTAATTTCAAGCCTAAACTTACTGATGTCTGGTTTACAGCCATTTGTTCTCATGCCAACATTGGCCCTTAACTTACATAACTCCTCTCTCCCCCAAGTGTTTATAGAGAGCAATCATATCTCCATTCATCCTTCCTTTTGTTAGGTTAAACAAGCCAAGCTCTTTAACTCTCCTCTTGTAAGGTTCTCTATTCCTCTGATCATGCTAGTAGCCCTTCTCTGGACTTTTTCCAGTTTGAATTCATCTTCCTGAAACATAGGTGACAAGGCGTAAATTCTTATAGAGTATTTCCTGGAGCCCCGCAGGCTTCCCCCATATGTTATAAAAAATCCAGGGGAATTGAAAATATTATCAGAAGTCCATTCTGGACAGCTCTGGCTAAATTTAAGCCCTGATGGGAGACTAGAATTGCATGCAGTATTCCAGATGAGGTCTCACCAGTGCTTGTGTAATGATAATAACACTTCCATGTCTCTGCTGGAAATACCTCACTTGATGCATCCTAGGATTGCATTAGCCTTTTTCATGGTTGCATCACATTGGTGGCCTATAGTCATCCTGTGATTGACCATTTCATCTTTCTCCTCCTCTGTTTCTTACAATTGATATGTCCCCAGTTTATAGCAAAAATTCTTGTAAGTCCTAAATGCATGACCTTGCACTTTGCACAATTAAATTTCATCCCTTTTCTATTAATCCAGTTTTCAAGGTCATCCAAATCTTGTATGACATTCTGGTCCTCCATATTGGCAATACCGTCCACCATTGTGTCATCTGCAGATTTTATTAGCACACTCCTGCTTTTTGTGTCAAGGTCGTTCATGAACATGTTAAATGAGACTGGGCCCAAGGACTGTTCCCTGTGGAGCTCTACTAGTAACTTCCCTCCAGCCTGACAGTTTATCTGCATAACCCATTGTATATTCCCCTTTAACCAATTCCTTACCCATCTTTCGATTATCAAATTAATCCACACCTTCTCCAATTTAACTAATTATTTCTCACGTGGAACTGTATTAAATGCATTATTGAAATCTAGGTAGATGAGATCTGCATTTCCTTTGTCTAGTAAATCAGCTATCCTCTCAGAAAAAGAGACCATCACACCTCTTCAATTGTTTTGGCTGCCCATTTTCACTCAATTTACTCTGGGGTAGCAGTATGTGTTAACAGCTACCTTGAGGTCTGCCCTGTAGCTCAGACTGTGGTGGTTACCTTGCTGTATGGCACTGATGGAGACATGTGGATGTGCGAATGTGGAGTGTGTTAAGGAGAAAACCCACAGTTGAGCTCAAAAGTCTTCAGTGAAGACAAGCCCACACCTGTGTGAGCAGATCATGGCCACATTCTGGGGATAGCAGGAAGTCAAAAATAAATGTGGGACAGTGTCCTGCTGTCTGGAGTGGTTCACCACCGTGAGTGCCAGCCTCAGGGCAGACTGTCAAGAAGCAGAGCAGAGTTCCAAACAGGTTGCATGTTCTATAATTAGACTGCACAAATCCAGTAACAATTGTGACCTTCTGAAGTACTGTAACCGTTTTACCATGCAGTCACGGACAGTCCCCTTGGTTATTCCAGTTTATCTTGACACCAAGGCAAGCTGGACTCAGTGATAGTTGGCTTCTGTACACCAAAGATCACAAAATATTCAGGTTTCTCCCAGTCCCTAGAAACCAGTTACTTACCCCAGATCAAATCTGTACCTTAGATCTCCCCCAAAGACAAACTTGTAGCCAATCCTATAGCAAACTAACTGAAGATTTATTAACTAGGAAAAATAAACAAGAGAGTTATTACAAGGTTAAAGCAGGAAAGCATACATACACAAATGAGTTCCAGTCTATGTGAACCATGAGTTCCAGTTTATGGTTTTAAAAAGTGATAGAGTTGTAGTCATCTGTCAGCTCTGAATGTCTTTTAGGGCTAACCCAGATTGATCCTGGGGAACTCTGCTTGTGTTTCATACCTCCAGCCCTGTGAGAGTCCAAACAGCAAAAGAGAGATGAAAAAAATTTCTTGTCAGCTGTTTTTATTTCCTTCTTCCAGAATTCGAGCTAATGGGAAAGTCGTTTTACATTTAGCCTCTTTGTGGGTCTGAAGGGACAATTAACAAAATTTCTGTATTGTGATGTCCCAAAATGGTGCATTTAGTTTTGATAGGCCTTCCTGACTGGGTTCACCATTTCACGTTTTTTACAGTTATAAAGCAAACGTAACTATTACCTTATATAACGTGATAAAGATATTAAAGTAAGATTAAAGCATGCAGCAACTTTCGAGCATTTAATAAAGTTTAAACACTAAACACACTAAGTTCAATACCCATCTTAACCATACTAACACACAGGTGAAACAGACTGGTTTCTAGCAATGGATTTGTCACTGCTCAGCTGAGGCCTAAAGCCTTGGCAAGAGCTGGCACCTGGTTTGCCAGTGTCACAGATGGAACAGAGAAATTAAATCAAAATATCTATGGGAGCATTACCAACCCCAAGCATTCAAACCTCTGGAGTCAGGCCTCCCAAACTCATGTAATTGGCTTAAAAATCCTTAATTTTAAAAAACAGATTTCTTTTCTTTTCTTTTTTTTTTTTTTTGAGGAAGGTATATGTCTTTGGATTTCTAAGCCTTTAGGATGCAGTGCTTCATTATTTTCAAGCTGTTGTTTCTCAACCACAAGGGCTAGAAACTTCCTTTTACAAACAATCAAAGCTGAGATTTTCATGCAGTCTCTTGATTCTTGTAGCAGGGAATTCTAGAAAAACATCAAATATTGTTGAGACCCTGAATGAAGATTTGCAATACTGATGTTGAGATCTGGTTCAAAAGGGTTGGGTAGAGGTTGATGGAATAAAATATGTTACATTTTTAACTTTTACTAGGGACAATAAAAAAATAGCTAAAATGAGTCCCTTTGTTTTGTTCTACATGGTAGAAAGTCCCTTGAAGGTAATAGAGATAATAGACACATTTTTCAAGGCAGATGGGCCAACAGCCAGATTTCTAAAACATTGGAAGTTGTTTTTGTAAGGATACCTCCAGTGTCAGGCAAGCCTTCTTCCTGAGCTGATGTAAAACTGTGGATGGAAACATCCTCAGAGCAATAAATCTATAGATCTTCTGCATAACACTGCCATCAGAGAACATAACATGAAATGATTCCTGCTAACAGGGTCATATATATGGAGATCAGTATGGGGTTAATGATGAAATTATGTGAAACAGTAACAGCACACTATGCAGATTTGCAACAGGAATTGGTATAATTGATATTAAGGCCTCTCTTGTTATTTTACAGACAGAATTATAATGTATGAGTCTGTGGCTGGGGCGGACCAGCAGCAGTTGCTGAAGGCATTCTGCCTGCTGACAGCTGAGGTGGTCAGAATATCTCCAGGAATACTTGTAACAGAAGCTTGGAAGAGGCTCTGACACCTCATTTTGAAGTTGTCAGTTGCTCCTCCAATGGCAGTATCGAACTGTCATGAAGGTCACAGGACGCAGGGCTGTGGGAATGGAGCACCTCTGGCCTCTTTGGCTTGTTTGCCCTTTACCCTCAACCAACAGTGGCATTAAGAAGGGAAAGAAGCCTCTTGTTCCACACCCACACTAGCTTTAAAAGGGGCTGTGTGTTCAGCGTCTCTGGTAGTCAGGCTACTTTCTGTAGGTGCCAGGTTTCAAAATCTTGGCTTTTGGGTCAAGTACTATAGTTCTTAGGCAAGCAAAACCCTTCACTGCTTACCACAAATCTCAAGGAGAAGGCACACTACAATTATAGGTTTGCTTTATATCTCTCTCGGTGATGTCACTAGGTAGTGCCAAGATGTTAAAATATACATCTTGTTTTATGCTGTGTCACCTTGTCTAGCTGTGTTTCGTTATATTCCTTTTTATTATGTGGCGGATTGTGTGGTGGTTTTGGGATGAGTACCAGTGGAGGCTAGGAGATTTATTGCCACCTCCTATATTGAACCTTTAGTATTGGAGGACTTGGCTTGAAGAATCTTGGTTTGTGAACTCATTTTTTGTCCAAAGGCAAAAAACTAATCTGGGTGGGAGCAGTCTTTTGTTCTGTGTTTGCACACTGCTTAGCACAATAGGGCCCTGATCTATTACTGGAGCGTCTAGATACTGCTGCAATACATAACTAATAATAAGTTAGTATCCTATTTTGCTACCTATGCTGCTGCTTCTTGTTTCACCCCTAATTTAAAAAAAAAGCACCCTAATTAAGTTACATGAAAACAAGTGTTAAAACAAATATGTGCTGCAGTGTCCCATAGGTTTGAGCCTAACAATGAAACAACAGATGCAGACAAATCACAGTTACCATAAAAGAACAATAACAAATGCAGCCAGGCATAAATATAGCCAGCATGGTTTCCAGGAAAATTTTCGATGAATTTGTGTGTGCATGTGCATGCGTGCTCTTTGTTTAATTTAATATCAAGCTAATAATAATAAATGAATATTTGTATGAGCCTACCATAAGTTGTATGAAAGAAAACGAGAGGATCTTGACACGTTTGCTTTCCTCAGTTGTTTGACAAATACACTAATCCCTTTAGGACAAATTAACTTTCAATGTTTTTTGGCTCAACCTTGGTAATATTAGACAAACACTTCTTATTTTGTTGACAAAATATTGTAAAAACATTTCTCATAGCCACTAGTTCGCGCTGTTGTACTAGTAGTTTTATACATATTTAATACTGATGACAAGTAGGATATTTGTTCAGTAAATGGCCATTTTCCTCCAAAATAGTAGATTGATGTCTAGATTATACGTAACACTTTATTTCTGGCCCTTCTCTATGCCCCCGCCAACTCAATTTTCTGTGTTTATTTTGGTCAAATTATGGTTCCTTTTTAGGAAAAAACATCATTTTTTATCTGTATATACCTCCTCCTTAAATATGATTTATTTGAATTCTCACCATTCAAGACATGATTTCCCAGTGAGTGTAAGAGATTGTAAGCAACCACTGACTCTTTTCCAGAATTTTTTACATTGAAAAAGTGATAAATTTC
Organism: Emydura macquarii macquarii; assembly: GCF_026122565.2. Lineage (NCBI taxonomy): Eukaryota > Metazoa > Chordata > Testudines > Chelidae > Emydura > Emydura macquarii. The sequence goes on along the minus strand of NW_027132817.1, from coordinate 2,231,092 downwards.
AGGTCATTTCAAAGTATCTAGTCTATAAACTGCTATTCTCAATTTTTTTGCTTTAACTGAGTTTCATATTGTTTAACCTAAATCTGTAAACCATAGTTATATTTCTGTAATCCAAGCTATTACTCTTCAATATTTTAACACTTAGTTTTGTTGTGTTGTAACTGTAGCTGTTAACACAGTGTGACGTTTTCACATTGTATAAGTAAGGAGGCTTTATGTAGCTGTCCTGTGTGGGATGTGCCCCTGAAAACCTGGAATGTCTGTGTTGCAGGCTAAACAACAACAAGGCACATCTCTGGAATTTGTGAACAAAAAGTTCCATTGTCTGCAAATGTATCCCCACTAACACATATTGCTTCTGACTCTTTGGAAGTGGCTGTCCCCAAATCACTACAAACAAAAGAATTAAATGAATAAATAAGTGGGTCTATTGGCCTTATGTTCCACGAAAGACTTTCAGTACAGCTTGGCTAACTCAAGGTTTCTCCAAATATTATGCAAAAGACTGTGTTTGTAGGCCCCCCAATACTATTCCCAGAAATAAGGAATACTAACATGGCTGATATTGTAAACTCCACTTCCCAGCCTGCCCTGCTTTTCATGGTCTCAGAATGATTGTTTCCATGAAGCCTGTTCCTCTCCCTCAGTATCCAGGGTATGCAATATCCAGGGTATGCAGTATGCAGGGATTTTTGAGGCAACCCTGGACAGAGTATAATTGCCCTAGGAAAAGTTCTGCTGCTAAGTGTCAAGGGACCTGTACAGCCTGTCAAAGTTCCTGTTTTTCTGGCCTGTCCTTTAAACCCTCTTAGTTTTACAAAAACAGTGTTTTTGCCTGCCCCTGCAGACTGGCCACCAGAAAGACTGGAAATAAAGTGTAAGTTTTAACTGCTGGGTATGTGTACACAGCAAAAAAAAATACCAAAAACCTGTGGCAGCAGGTCTCAGAGCCTGGATCAACTGATGCGGGCTTGTGGTGTTCAAAGTATTGCCAACCCCAATACTTCAAAAATCATGAGATTCTTATAAAAGATTAAATCATGATTTTTTAGTCCACATTCTGATTTTTTTATTTCCTTCTGCTTATGCGCAGTGTATGTGTGACTAGCACAATACTGCTGACTATTATATATTTATTGAGAGGAAAAGGATTTTGGCTCCTGCTGCAGGAGCTCTCACGATAATGTAAAGAGCTCTTACCTTTATGTAACTACGGAGCAGGGCCTGCAGGTACCACTCCCTATCTCTTCCCCTCCCAGGCCCAGGTAGTCACCCGTTCCCATAGCTGCCAAAGTTTGGGTCACTCCATGCAGGACATTTTGCACCAGTGTGAAAAAAGTCACTAGTCTCCTCTAAATGGTCCCCTGCCACTGGTTGTGGTGGAGACAACTACATTAGGAACATTAAAAGGCTTGCTCACTGAGGAGGAACATCATGCATGAAGCTGCACAGAACTTTATTTCCCATCAAAAGTCAGTGAATGCCCCAGACCTTTTGTGGCTCTTCTGTTGCCTCATAGCCTGCTGCTCTCCTGCAGCAAGCCATCACTCAGGATTGGGGGATGATGATGGAATCTGAACTCTGCCTCGCTCCTGGTCAGAAGCAGCATCAGTGCTCAGAGCAGGAAGGAGAACCCTGGGGGAACGAGAAGGAGGTGCTGGTGGAAGCTGAGCAATGTGGGCAGCCGTGTCTGAGGAGGTGTATTGAAATAGCTCCAGAAAACAATGCATGCCCCAGTGCAGTGGGAAGAGGTGGCAGATGGAGGGGTGAGCCAGGGCAGTGGGGTGAGGTGGAAAGGGGCAAAGAAACTTACCTGACAGTGGGAGCGCCACGACTGAAAAAAACAATCCTGACATTTGAGAGTTCTATCGTGAGATCATGAGTTCAGGTTTAATTTTACTTAGAAATCACGTCTCCTGTGATTAAATTGCAGGAGATGGCATATCTGGGTTCTGGTGGTGGGGCTAAAAATAGCAGTGTAGATGTTCAGGTGTGGGTTGGAGGGTGAACTCTGAGACCCATCCCCCTTGTTGGGCTTCAGAGCTGCCGTGTGTCTGTTTTTTGTTTTTTTGCTGTATAGACATACCCAGTGAGTAATCAATCATTGGAACAACTTACCAAAGGTTGTGGTAGATTCCCCACCGCTGGCAATGTTTAAGTCAAGACTGGATGTTTTTCTACATGCTGTAGTTCAGATGGGAATTTTTTTCAGGGAGTTCTGTGGCCTGTGTTATCCAAGAGAGCAAACTGGATGATCACAGTGGTCCCTTTTGTCGTAGGATCTATGAAAAGTGATATTGCTATCCTGCCCTCCCTGAAGCCTCTCACTCAGATCAGGCCTGCCTAACCTCCAGTGTGTTGGGAGGAGTGGGCACTATTTTTTCCCTTCCCCTGCTCAGCTGCTAAAACCTGCCTTTATGCACCTCCCTGATCGCACGAAACCCCTGTTCCAAAAACCTGTCTTCAGTACAGGTGTCCTCATTTTTCACTTGGAAAAGTTGGTCACCCTAATCATACCCCAACACAGTGGCAGGGCATGGGCCACTCTTGTAGCAGTTGTTCCTATATGCTCTCTTTTCAGAGAGTCTCAGAAATGCCATGCGTAAGTGTGGGTAAAGCATTCTCTTTCCTGACTCACACCAAATACTCTCCTCCACAGTGGTACGTGTGGAGCTAGTGCAGAGTCCCCCTTTTTGGCTCCAGGTTGCAAAATCTCCCTGTGCATGGGCTCTGCCCAAACGGATTCATAGGGTTAATTCATTCAAACTGGTTCATAGGGTGTTTCTGTCAATGGGTGAATTTCACTCTTATCAAATATTTTTATTTGTATTAGCAGAAAACCTCGGTGATGCATGCTAAAGCAGTGATATGTGATCTATCTAATAGTATAAAGGGGCAAAAGTTCATCAGTGTGAATCTTACTCAGTGAGTGTGAGACAGATCAATTTTCCTACTAGTTGATTGTAAAATCTCGTCTTGTTGAAATTATTTTTTTCAGTTTTAGTTGTAAAGTTTTAAATGTGTCTGATGTGTTCTCTGCACAAAGGTAACACTGTAAAATCAGCCAATCCATAACTTGTCAACAACTTTTAGCTGAGCTGAACTGTAGCTTCTTTGGTTACAATAATTTCAGACCAATTAATTTGATCCTTTCGTTTCATGCAGTAACTATTTGTGGCATACAAGATAAGGTTTGGGCCTTTTGCCAACTCATTAGGTAATATTGTCTCTTCCCTTTAAAGGAAGAATCATAGATTCATTGAGAACAATCCTGAATCTCTTTCTCGTATGAGTAATCTCAGTGAATCAGACTGATTAAGGGCTAGATCATGCACATAGCCACAGCATTGCTTAGGTGATAAATGAGGCTGCACCAACTCAATGGGTTTGGAGATGCTGCCTAGGGCAGTTCTTGGTGTGTGTGAGAGCCACACACTGCTTCATCTGTAAGGGTTGTATGTACTTCTCCAGGACATTGCTGCCTGGCATATATGAGTTGGAGCTATGGTTCCATTTATTCCATGTCCCTCCCCATCCTCTGAAGGCTGAATTGTTCCTGAGCAGCACCATCACTGCGGAAGTTGTACTTTTGGCTTTATATAGGCTGTGCATGGGTTGTGAGGCTCCTTACACCCTCTCTTCACTACATGGCTACATAAGGTGAGTCCATAATCAGGCCTTAAATGAAGTTGAGCTGAAATAGAAAAGACCTGTGTGCCCAGACCTGCTACCATTAATGTCAGTGGAAGTTTTACTACTGATTTCAGTGGGGTGGATCTGACCCTGTCACTGGTCATCTTGTCCATATCTCTGCCCTGTGATTGCTAGTACATCTTATTAACAGCTTTAGTTTTCTTCAGTGGTACATTGTTGAATAGTTGGTCCAATTTAATTTTAAATGACTCTGGCGATGAGATCTCCACCACTTTCTTTGAGAGTCAGTTCCACAGGTTACTAAACCACTTTATTAAGATAGTCTCCCTGATTTTAAGTTTATATTTTCAGAAGATAATTTTTACCCCATTGCTCCTTGTTCTACCTCCTCATCACCTTAAACAACTGTTGTTTTTACACCCACTGTTACTAAAGTTACTAAATCCTATCCTTTTAAACCAGCTATATGGGTTAAGTTCTGTACATCTTCCCCTCATAAGCCTATACCTCCAGCCCCATAATCATTTGCTTTGCTCTTTTCTGAAGTCCCCACACTGGTCAGCTTCTTTTTGGTACTAACATACTCAGAACTTCTGGAGGACATTGTGTTTGAAACTCATCTGTGAGTAGCATCCACTGTCCCACAAAACACCCCGTGGTTTCAGTACATCTTTAAGCATCCTCCTAAAGATGACACCACAGCTCAACTGTACTTGCAGCTTCTTCTGTTCTCTAGACTTTTGGAATCAGTCTGTGTTCACAGCAGTGTATGTATAGTCCAGAAGTGTATTTGCTCCATCAGGCCCTATTTTGACTGCAGGTATATTGCTGTTTTCCAAGTGGGAAGATCACATAGACATCCACACCAAAATGAGGCTATTTTCTATTGCTGCACTTATCTTTTCAATGGGTATCCCCCCTCTAAATCTCATTGATAAATGAACATTCTTTGAATTTTGCTGTTGAACTAATAAAAGTTCTTACAAACTTGAGGCCAATCCCACTCCCATTGAAGTTCATTGGCACTTTGCTGTGGACTTCAATGGAAAAAAGATCTTTGTTTAAGATTTGTCTTAAGTCCACATGAATGTCTCTCCACATGAAAGTGTCTGTTCAGTGTTACAGTAATAATAAAAAGCTATTAGAATAAATTCTACTTATAATTCAGTGGTATTTGCAAAGACTAAAAATATATCTTAACTTGGACAGAGATTCAATTTCGGTCTGACAACCCAGCTTGTAATCAATCCCTGTGTCAGAAATAGATTAGTTGCATGTATGTGAGTGAAGCTGAACCTGGGACTTTAACCCTATCTCTTTCACTGTCTGTCTGTGTCTTAGAGTACATTTGACTTGTGTGGGTTGTGTTCCATGCTCTCTAATATGGCAAATGTCCTTTTACGTTATAGGTCTCTAATTTTCAGAGAGCCAAGTGGAGCATAAAATACCTGCATTGTGGTGATAATACTGATAGTGATGTCTATATTCAATGTTAAAGAACAATTTCCATGCTGACCCTCTGTTGCTACATGCTCATAACTTTCTGAAATAGTCACCTTTCCAGCTGAAGTTTTCTGTTTTTTCTCTGTCCAAAAAGTGTGTAAAGTTCCTATAGTTGTTCTGGAGTTGTCTGAGAGTTACAAAAGATTTTTCCACCTTATAATTTTTTTCTGACCACGTTTTCCTTCATGAGGATAATTCAGATAAAATCTGAAGTTTGAAATCTCACAGTTGGGGCACCATTATGCCCCCATTGAGGTCAATTGCAGATTTGCTGTTAATTTTGTGGGAACAGAAGTTGGCCCTTGGCATGTAACTACTCTATGGAGCCGTATATACTACTCTAAGGTTGCAAATATTGTTTTTAAAATCCAAGACTGAGGATGTGGAGCAGAAAAAAAAGATTGGGTACAGGACTCTACAAGCTCAGCTGCTGAAGCAGGCGACTCTAGGCTCAGGAGGCTTAATAGATTCAGAGTAAGAGGAGATGGAGCTTGAAATTGCAAACAACCACTTAACTTCCAAAAAAAGTAGCTTACTTTTCTACTCTACAAGTGCATTAGCTGTGCAAAAAGTGCCAAATAATGACTGCCAGGGAAACCATTGCAATTTAGTAGCTGTAGATGCAAATAGCTGTACAAAGATGGTATTAGTTGTGTGCAGAATTTATGTACACGTTAATCTCTGGTCAGCTAGCTCCAAAGTAGGAGCTGTCAAGGTATACCGGGGAAGCTACCGAAGATATTATTCGAGAAACACAATTTGGTGCAATGAACTGTTTTTTGGTTGTTTTACCCATTGAGCTGATGCAGTTCGTGAACATTGCCAACCAATTAATGCTACACTGAGGATATCATAAGAGCTGCAAGTCTTCTTCTGAAGTTCCAGTTCTATGGAACTGAGGAGTGCTGCATGGTCTGAGCTTCAGTCAAACCTTGGGGATGTACACAATCTTTAGATGCCAGAGTTTTGGTTAACCAGGGTTCAAATAATTGAGGTTTGACTCTAGCTGCAGTTTAAGGAACTTACAAGGCCCCTTGGTTAAGTTTTACGAAGGTACATTTTTCCTTTGATTTTAAAAGAATACCTCAAACAACAACTAGGGAAATAAAAGGAAAACATCAGTTTTAAAGCAAAATCATTCAGAAGTCAGAAAATTCCGAGTTACTGTTTCTTCTGCACATTAACATGGCCTCCTTGCACAGGTGTAGTGTTTCATGTATTTCATCTTGATCACCTTGATAGATCTGTCTTTCAGCCCTCATATAGATTGCACCGATAACAACATTGTCTTCCATTCTTCTCTAATTTTTGCCTTCCTTTTCCACGTGCAGCCATGCCTTTTCATGATAAAATCTTCCCATCTCTTTGGAGGTCGGCCGAGTGATTGTTTCAATTCCCATGGGTACCACTTGGCGACAGCTGCTGTCCATCAATTGTCAGTGAGCTTAGCTATATGCCCAGCCCATTGCATTTTATTGTACCTGCTCTCAACAACGACATCCTGCACTCCACTCTGCAGTCTGATCACTTCATTAGGGATTTGGTCACGGATTGAAATCCCCAGATTTCTTCTTTCCATTGCCTTTTCCTTGGTGGACAGTATTGCTCCTCTTTCTTTGTGAGCGTCCATGTTTTGCTGCCAAACAACATTGCTGGCAGTACTGTTGAGTTGAAGAGATTGGCATATATTGCCTTATTGATTTTTCTTTGGCGGACATCCTTGATAGAATATATGCACACCAACCAACTTTCTTTCTTCATGAGAGTTCGCCTTCCTGATTGTAGTGCATAGTAATTTCTTGGCCCAAGTAGACGTATTGTTCAGCTTCTTCTGTTTGTTCTCCCTTAACTGTTATTTTGGCTTTTGGCAGGGCATTAGACTGCATAAATTTAGTTTTGGAATGGTTCATTTTCAGTCTGACTTGACTGCTTTTTGTGTTGAGTTCTCACAGCATTTTCTGCACTTCTATAGTGTTTTCGGCAATCAACACATCTGAAATGATTTGACTGCTCTCCGTTGAAATTGATTCCACCCTTCCAGTTCATCTGCCTCATTACCATTTTGAGGCAAGCTGTGAAGAGTTTCGGTGAAACCATGTCTCTTTGTTTCATACTTTTTTTGAATGGGACGCGGAGGGGAGTGTCAAACAGTTATATCTGTAGTGCAGTCAGAATTTGCTTCCTTTAGTAATTCGGTATAATTTGTGTCAATGACCTGCTCTGTGAGAGCTTTCAGCACTGCATTGCTCTCAACGCTGTTGAACACTTTTTCATAGTTGATGAAGCCAGTGTCTAATGGGCATTTGTATTCACTTGAGTGCTCCAATAACTGGTTTATAGTGAAGATATGGTCCATTGAGCTGAAATTCCTTGGAAAACCTGCCTGCTTTCTTGGCTGCTGCTCATCCAGATTCTGTGAGAGTCGGGATGTTTTTATTTTAGTGAATAGCTTGTAGATATGTGAGAGCAGGCATATTGGATGATAGTTCTTTAAATCTTCACGGTCGCCCTTCTTGTGCAGCAGAATGGTTTTAGACTCCTTCCAGCCAGATAGGATCTTTTGTAGTTCCAAGTAGTGGCTAAACCTTTGAGCAAGGGATTCCCAGAGGTCTTGGCCTCCAGCTCATATCAATTCAGTTGTCAACAGGTCTTTTCCTGGAGCTTTTCCTTCCTTCATTTGGTAAACTGCACTTCTAACTGACAAGGATCAAGAGTACGCACTCGTTGGTCTGTTGAAGTGTTGGTAATTGGACATTTAGTTGTTATGCAAACAGTTCAGTGTAAAAACCTTTGCAGACTGCTTCCATCCTTGTTCTATCTATTACTGCTTTTCCATCCTTGCTCTTCAATGTCTACCTGTACAGCGTCAATTACCGTTTGCGATCTTCAGTGGTCTTTAAACAGTGGCGCTACTGAATGTCTTGTATAATGCGTCGCTTATCAATCAGGATATAGTCAATCTCGTTCTTGTTCTTTGCATTTGGCACAATCCATGTCCACCTCCTCTTGGCCTTAAACCAGATGTTTGCAATGAACATTTCTTTAGTTTCTGCCAAAGTTACCAGTCGCTGTCCTCATGCATTCCATTTGTTGGTGCCATATCTTCCAATGAACTTTCACATTTCCCTCTTTTGATCTTGGCGTTGAAGTCTCCAATCACAATTGTATATGTGGATTTTTGAGCAAAGGTTTCCTCAAGCTCCTGATAGAATTCTTTCACATCATCAGCTTCACTTGTACTTGTGGGAAAGTAGATCTGGATAATCTTGAGGGTGCTGTTCTTGTTCACTTGGAAGTGTAACACTCCTGTGTGTGATGACTTAAACTTGCAGGAGATAATTTTTGAAGACCATTCCTTGTTAACAATAAAACTGATTCCTCCAACAGTCCTCACACCTTCATCTTTTCCCAACATGATGGTGTTTCCATCTCTCTACTTCACTTCCATCTCCTTTCCTTGTCGCATTTCACAGAGACCAAGGACTTCTCAAACTGTCCTTGCCTTCTCCTCCATTAGATGGTTGATTGAGTCATCCCTGTTAGTGTTCTGCAGCGGTAAGTACAAACTGTGAGGGCAGTCCTTTTTCTTTCTGGTGGCGTAGATCCTGAGATTCTTAGCAACCTTTTGTTGATTGAACTCCACACTGCCACCATAAAACATGATGTTTTAGCTGTTTCTTCTGCCGCCTGCTAGCTATGCTGTCAGTGGTAAATTTACCACTTCAACTTAGCTGGCATCCAACTTCAAGAAGAAAGGCAACTGTTCCCTCCCTTGGTTGGCAGTATGACAACTTAGTAGCATGGTAAACCTACTGGAGAATAGACTGCACTATCATTGTTGTCAGACAAGCCAGAGTCACTTCTGCGCCACTTTGAGGCGCTAAGGTAGGATTTTGCAGCATGTATTTATTTTTGTTAAATGCAAACAGTAATTTATTGGCATGTTATTTATGCATGCTATGAAATATATAGGTTGGGCATTGCTTGGAAGTGGGGGATTGGTGATTCCGAATCAACACAAAGGCAGAGAAGGTGGTCCATGAAGATGGTCTTGGTGTCCTACTCAGACTGAAGGTGTTCTTTGGGACTCTATGCCCTCTGCCTTCACTGGAACCATTGAGGACAACTTTTCAGGTGGAGGACTTTCTGAAGAGTCCTCCTCTTTAGACTGCTTTTGTAGGAGAAAGCAATTTGGGTCTAGGATATTAAACTGTGAAGATAAAGCCACTTTCAAGAGGATTTTAGATATGTGATTGCATACCTTAATTATTGCACTAAGGTACAGTAGCTCTTAAGTGACCCAGAATTCCCCTGTTACATTGCAGGGTATAGAGTGCCAGCCTGACACCTGCTTTTTGCAGACTCATTTGGTCACATACCAGAACAAGGATTAGCTTGGTATGAAAACAGTGGCCGTATATAAAAGGATATCCCTAAATATATAAAGTAATACATATCTTTTATTGATCATTTTAAATTGTTTTATGTTCCAAACTTTCTTGAACTTGTAAACAAACTGTAAGAACCTGCAGTTATTCTTATATTAAAACTGTTTAAATATAGTTCATTATACCTTTTTAATAGTGATACTTCTGTATAGTATGGTGTGTGCAGCTTATACACTTCCACATTAACCATGTCAAATCCATGAGTATTGAAAGATTAAATAGAAAAAAGGGTCATTTAGGACATTATAAATATATCTTCTGCTGCTGTATTCACATTCTCCGTCCCATAATTGCTGAAATATAGGGCGAAATCCTGGGCTACTGACATCAATGGGAGTTTTGCCACTGACAACAGTAGGGCCAGGATTTCACTTATAGAATCTATACATGTGCTAAATTTGCTTTTTCTCCAGTGCAGTTTGTAAATTACTATATCTATAGTCAGTGGATGGTTTAGAAACTTCTTGTACATGAGATTTCTGGCATTGTTGACATATTCTGTTTTATTAGGTGCCTCAGAAAGTGTTTGTGGTATGATCCATCATATATTTTTAGTTTAAAATGATACACTAGTAAGTGTAGGAAAAAGTCTAGTTATGAAATTAGACACTCTAGGAGCTTGACCCAAAGCCATTAGAAATCAATGGAAAGCTTCTGGATCTCCCAAGTATTAGTGTGTTCAGAATTCTACTGGTGGATTGAGAATTTGCCTGTTAAATTCTGATTATTTTCTTCCCTCAACATCCCCAGAGCTTGCATGACTAAATATGTCTCCTTAGGCACACTTATACTGCCATTAAGTGATTAGGTATTTATTTTAGTAGCATGTGGATGAATGTATTTGAGAATCCAGGTGAATCTTTTTGCTCCTTAAAGGAGGCACAGCAAGGGAAAGGGAGTTTTCTCTTTGAGTAAAATGGGGAACATTTCAGGTGCTGTAATAATGGATTGCCCTTTTTTTTTTTTTTTTTTTTTTTTTTTTTTTTTTTTTTTTGGACCATGATGACCTCTCTTCCTTTCTCCTAGATTTCGAGTATTGGATTAACTGCTCTATGTTTATTTTGGCAGTATGATAGGTAAAGGGTATTTTGATTCTAGCACTTAGCTATCAATGACTATTTTCCATTTGAAGTGTATATTAGGTATTTTGTTGTATAATTGAATTAGCATGTTTTGTGAATATTTGCTGTATCTATGTAAATCTCTAGTATATTTGCATATTCAAAATGAGCCGTTTTACACTCTTCTGATCAGGCTTCCAACTGCTTCATTTGAAACATACCAGAGAAATATAGTGAGCTATGCACAGACCACAGGAAAGAAACTAGTACATTACATAGCTGGATTATCTATGTAAAACATGGAATTTATTTTGCTTTCCATCCTTTTTCTGCACTGTTGTTTAGGAAGTTACTGTGGTTTTATATTTTTATTCAGTAATTTGGGGAAACATATATTAGGGCTGATGACTAAACAGATATAAGAAAGGAATACTTTTGTCCTGTTTTTTATTAACTCTATGCAATAACTAATAATGATTTCTGAAGGGAATTTTAAAACATTTGGGGAGAGAATTACTGTAGTTATGTCATGCTGTGGTGTACATAAACTACTTACAAAGACAAAGGTTCTGTATCTTGAAAACAAATTTAGGTTCGTTTTCCAGACTGTGCTTTGATCTTTACATCAGTGCTTCGTCAGCCATAGTATCACAAGAGAGATCTGGATCTTTGCGGGTGGGAGGGGAAGGAATTGAGTTGATTGCGAAATAACAATACAAAAATATCAGTCAAAATGACAGTAATGACATTTACCATAGCCAAAATTTTATGACTCCTCAACTGTAATATATGCAGCTTATTCAAATGAATGACAGCTTGGTTGTATTGCAGCACTGGAAAATGCGTAAGTCCAGGAAGTGCTATTGTATACGTCCTAGTTTTTAAACCATATTAGTATTTCAAGTGTAACTGTTTCTCTGTTTTAGAAATTGCTAGTATTAGACAAATATGGCAGTGAGGGTAAATTTTGAGTTCTCTGTGCAGGAAGTTTGGTCTTTCAATATTTACATCTCAACAGTTTATTCAAAAATGCAAAAAAAATTAAACTAATGTGTTTTTACTCATCATTTTTTTGTTTACAAACATTAAAATACAGTTTTAGAAAATTCCAGGCTTAGATGTAATTTTCTGTGTATGTTTTGTTTAATGTCATTGAATATTTGGCATGTGACGATACAGATCTTTTTTTTTTCTTTTACTCTTTCCTCATCCTTGACCTCACTGTTACTTTTGAAAGTCATTTACACCCTTTTTCTTCTCCCAGTTCTGTTCTTTCCTCATTAGTTGTTCCATCAACTTTTCTTTTGTTAGGACCTCTTCCTTCTCCCCGCTTCCCTTTTCTATTGAGTTTGAGCAGCTTTCCATTTTTGGGCCCCCCCCCCCCTTCTCCCTTTTAATGTCTCTAGGCACTTTCATCCACTGACATGGCATCATCTGTCATCTCCGTGAAGATGACAGCCACATTTTCATTGATATCTCTGACATTTCCTCCTGGATATCTTGCAGTGACATTTCAAAACTGAACTCCACATCAGATCTTTCCTCCTAACTCCCCAAGATTCTTCCTAATTTTTCCTGTACTCCTATTACTGTTGACAACACCTCTCTGTCACTGGGAACCACCTTTGACTCCTCCCTTTCTCTTAACCCACAATTCCAGGCTTCATCTAAATATTACAGCTACATAATGCTTCTAAGATTTCATCTTTTCTTTCTGTCCCTCTTACCGAGGAGCCTTCTTTTTCTCTTGTACTGACTACTTCTTCTTTATTGTCTTCCAAACACCCATGTAACTGCCCTCTAGTCAATTCAGCATGCAGTTACTAAAATCATCTTGTTTTTCTGCCTTTGTGACTTTGTCACCCTCTCCTCTTCTACCACAGTAGGTTCAAACTTCTTGTCCTTACCTTCAAGAGTCTTCACAACACTATGCCTCACTACTTATCAGCTTTTATCTCTTCTCTAACTACCCCCACTCCCTTCCAGCAATTCCATTCTTCTCCTGGCTTGTCCACAGCTCTCACATCAGTTTTAATCCCTGAGCGATGTAGTTATACCAGTGTAAACTTATATTGTAGACCTGGCCTCAGTCCCAAGTCAGTTTTTAAAAGGCTTTTTCCCTTTTTCTTTTCTCTCAGTCCATGGTGAATCATGGTTATTCAGAATTGGGGGATTCCCTCTTGGCTTCATAGCCTGGATGTCTTCCATATCTTCCCATTAACTGTAATGGTCTATCATTGTCTTTTTCTGGGCTGGACAATGGATGGTTACTTGGAGCTGGTTTTGTGTAAATACCTGCCTTGGGAGGTTTCCTTCCCTGCTGTGGGGTATAGTTGAAATTGCTGTACAGGTTATGAGCACAGTTTTCTATATACAGTCTGTATACCTATCTCATAATGACCATCAAGGCCAAAACATTACAAGCTTTCATAAAAGACTCTACATAATATACTTCTATACTGTTTGCATAGTAGTAATAATAGTAATCACAATAAAGTAAATGATTTTGGAGTAAAAGAATCTGGAAGCTAACTTACATCTTTTGTTATATCTATGCAGTCAGTTGTATTCAGCTGCCACTAGTTAACATTTCTGTTGATGATTCCCCAATCAGAAAATAATCTATTCAGCCTCCCGTAGCTGTATTGGCTTTCCAGGCATCTGCAGTAGTAAAAAATTGTTAGCCAGTAATCTAAACAAATACAGCTCTGAATACACACAGGAAACAGTCCTGAGGAGTAAGACGGGTGCCATTTTAATATAGTCCTTTTCAGAGTAGAAATACATTTGCAATGATCTTAAAATAATTGTGTGTGTCTTTAGATGTAAGCGAATAAATGCACAGTATTGTTCCTATCTTCTTATATAGAATTTGCAACTTGTGCTCCTAATTAGTTACAGCAGCAACACAGCTACACACAAAAATTAAGTTATCTGCTTCTATTAGGGCATATAGCATGTTGGTTTCATAGAGACGAGGAATTCTGTGATCATACAAAGGCTCATGTGTCAGCTAGCTGTGAAAGTTAATGGCAGTGGTACATTTTTACTTAGACTCTGACAAGGGGGTGGCCATTCCCATAGTACTTGTAAGAAGGGATAAGCTGGAAGCTGGAAAATTGTTCAGCAACTTACACAACTTGAAATTCTTGAAGTACAGAATGGAAATTCAAATGGAAAAGATCATCTGGTCTACCTGCTTGCTAGAGTCGGGTTTTTCCCTAGAGCATGCTTGTAGTGCTGTGATTTGAATTATGTTGATTTATATTTGTTTAATTCTGTAAATGCGTTCAGTTTTCTGCTGGTTTCGCTCAAGGGCACCTGTATGACTATACACTGTTATGAGCAGTATGACCATAGTGGTCCTGTTAAAGGGTCTGTAAGTCAGCACTATAACACGCCATGCTTACACCATAGCTAGTATGTGATCATTCCTCAGTCTTCTAATTAATAATTCACATATTTGTCCATTCAGCAGAGGCATTTTGCACATTGCTTCAGGATGGCTCAATCATCTGGTTCCTGTTTAGTGACAGGAGCTAGATAAATAATGCATCTGTTCTTTGTAAAGTGGATTAAGAGCTTGTAAATACTTCTAGTGAAATAAAAACAGTTTGAAACATTTCAGATCAGTGAAAATGTTCACTTTAGTTTTGTGTGGTAATCAAGAGAAGGCTGAGTGGTCTGCAAGCAGACTCCTCAGGTAAATTGGACAAGAATACTTTCTATGTAAACTGGCAATAAATCTTTATAATCCATGTGGTTCTGATCACAATTTCAGGCTGTATGTGTTCTTTGTCTGCCTCTGACATTGAGACAGTCTTAGTATTTATTTTTACATTTCTTTGTTATACAGCAAAATCTTTGATTGTTCATGAAGCTGAAAGGAGAACAAAGTGAAGCGTGTTAATGGAGATTAGTGCAGCAGGAATAATAAAATATGTATCTGTGGGGTAAATGTCAGCTGATGTGATTTTTATGTCTAATGGCTTTGATTTGTGTCCTAATTATTTTGATACTGTATTCTGAAAATAAGTAAACCCTGAATTACATTGACTGCTGCTTTGGGGCTGTATCATCTCTCTTTGAATATCAGTAGATCAGGGAGAGCTGCAGGGAGGAGAGGAGAGCAAGGATCCACTGATTTAGCCAGTGCTAACACCATGGATGTATGGCCTGATCCCCTCTCTTTAAGCCCTGTCACTTTCTTACCCCTGCTTGCCACATTGATACACTCTGCACATGTCATGAAAGTCTCACAGTGATAGCTGTTCTGAGCAAACAGCACGGTAATCTGAGCTGTTTTGAGAGAGCAACATGCCACATGGCAATCATGGTTGTTCTCCATCTCCTCCCTCCATGCCTGAAGGGTGCTTGAAGGTGAGCACATTCACCATGGACCTGGAAGATAAGAAGGTGGCTAATGCATTTGGTGTAGAGAATACTACTGTGTAGATACTTTTCTTCTCTCATGAGCTTTCCATTGTTTTCTAGGAATTTAGTCCCCTTCTGCATGGTAAATAAAGGAGAGTGTGAAAAATGGGCCAGGGCATGGTGTAAGGGGATGAAAAGGGTCAGAAATCATTATTTGAAGTAACAGGAGGGAGAAAAATAAGAAGGGAAGGAAAAAAAGAGGCTGGAGGGAAAAAAAGAAGGAATAAAGAAACACAATCAAAAAGTGTCTCAGGAAGAAGAGATGAGAGAAGGAATCCTTTAGGAATAAATATACAGAGAAGTAAAGCGGAATGAAAAAGAAAAAGAGGATGAACAAACATAGGAGAAACACTGAGTCTTATTCAAAGTAACTTGAAAGCCTCCCATTGACTTGACTACTGGTTATTGTGTGTTGGGTTTGCACCAGAATGACAGTGCAGAATATGGCTCAATACATTAAATTGGCTGATTGTTTGTTTATGAGCGGTTTAAGTTCAAGTGATTCTAGTAGAGAATTTTAGGTAAATAGACTCACTTGTTTACTGTATACATAAAATATTTAAAAAATGTAGTTAGTCTTTAAAATACATAAAATAGCATCTGGAATTTCAAAATGTTCAGGGGGACTCCCTGAACCTAACAGGTAAACTGATTTGTAGATTCCAATAGCCATACATCTTCTAGGCCATACTTTCTTCTAGTCAACACTAAGTGTTGGCCCTTGTGGTTATTTGACAAGATGCTATGGGTGCAGTTTAAGAGAAGCTATAATATGCACCCCCATATCAGAGAGCAGTGTTGGTCCATAGAGTTGCTTTTTTATCTCACCCATACAGGTCTTGCATGCCTTGTTCCGAAAGTGGTCAATCTTGACATTTTCATATGGGCTAAGTCTCTGATTTTACAAGCAGAGTTGAAGTAAAATTGAAAATACAAGAACTTGTACTTTGGGATCAGGCTTGAGAGCCATTATTTTATACCAGTACTACAGTGGTGCTACTCCATTGACTTAAGTGGAGTTCTGCTGGTGTGAACCTGATGTAAAGAAGCAGAGAATCAGGCCTGTTATGCCAAGGAAAGAAGGACAGAGCCACACTAAGGCCTGGTCTACACTTACCTTAAAATTCAGCGGCAGTCGACGGGAGTTTTGCAAGCTACCCAGAGTAGCTTGTGTAACTCCTGTCGACTTCTTAACTTCCGTTGTGTGCGGAGTCTTCACTGCGCTGAGCCACTTGAGGGGGTGATTTGAACAAGTCGACTTCTGGATCGATTGAGCAGGTCTTCACTGACCGCTCAGTTGATCCGGATAGATTGATTTGATGGCGGCAAGTTTGCCGCCGTCAGTGAAGACGTACCCTAAGGTATCTGCATCTCCTTTTAAGTCTATGAGCTTTAGTAATTTGTTTACAGAGTATTGTGCTAATACAGCAGTTATGTTGTTGTTTTTCTCTAATCTTAGGGTTTGTCTAAAACTCTTATTCTCAATGCCCTGGTCCACCTCATCTTTCTGTGACTAGTTTTTTTCCTACACCTCTAACATGAAATTTACTAGAAATTTCTGTGGCAGTATTGTAGTCCTAGTACTTAATGCTTAGATGGCAGTTTGCTACTTGGCATGGTAGTATTGCAGTTTGCAGAAATGCATCTGTCTGTCTGGTAAACTTGGACCAACTTCCAATGCACATGAGCTGTTTCTGAAGAACTCACGTACCACTGCCCAGCCTGACAGCATGAGTTCTCACATATGGACATGGAAATGTCAGAGTTGCAGCCATGTGATTCAAATCAGTATTTGGCCCATTGTCTGGCTCTGTTGGCTGAGAATCCAGTTAGAATCTTTTGCTGTCATTTTATAGGTTTTGCTCTTTTCACACTACATGTATAATTAAGGTTCACTTTACTCCCTTGCTCTTTTCACAATACATGTGAATACATGTGCTCTTTTCACACTACATGTATAATTAAGGATCAGTTACTGTAAACCTATTACATATTCAGTGCTGTTTACTTTACTCCCACAAGTAGTCCCATTGAAGCCTTTATTATGCACATAGTATGAAAAGTGTTTATAGGATCACGGCCTAAATGAGAATTTGGTCCAAAATGGATAAATAGAGATAAGTACAGTTTCATTTTGGGCCAGCTGGGTGTGCAATTAGCTAGTATTTGGGAGAGCTTGAGTGATTTCAGGACACAAAGCATCTCTTTATCTTGTACTTCTTGAACTGTGGATTAATTTCTCCCTTTCATACTGGTGACATGGGATAGGGTGCACTGTGTCCCTTCAAATGCTTAAGAGCAAACTGGACATTTTGTGGTTTTTGTTTGTTGCACCTCTTTCCTGAAGAATTTGTCTCACTGCTTGTTTTGCCTTTTGAGAGTAAGAGTGAAATCCTGGCTCTACTGAAGTCAGTGGGAGTTTTGCCATTGATTTCTATGAGGCCAAGATTTTACCCTAACTCCTTTGCAGGAAGGACTGTGTATTCTTTTGATTGTACAGTGCCTAGCACATTGTGAGGGGCAACAGAGAACAAATAAGAGTAAGGATATTCCATTGTATTCAAACACTGCTGTTTGTACACATACGTAATCCCAATGACTGTCAGACAGAAGTATAAATCTTCATTGACAGCAGACTAGACTCCACAATATGTAATTTAGGACAGGTCTGGGTAATATGAAGGTCTAAATTATAATCAGAGTGCTAGATCCCTTAACTGGTGTACATGAATTGAAACTAGGCTGATCTACATCAGTTTAGAATCTGGCACTCTGTTTAAGAATTGATCTGTGAGTAATTGGTATATACAACTGGTGGGAATGTATGACTAATCTTGCATGTCTTTCTGACATTGACTAAATGCTTGAATCCTAATAAGCACATCCTGTCATTTAACAAATATTTTGTGGTTATATAAATGAAAGTGTTACATTGTATTTTACTTTATAGCTCAGTAACAAATTGCATACTGACTGTGGCCTGTACTTTACAAAGTATTCAAGAATAGGTATCACAGTGAATAAAATGTTTTACATATCTTAGGAGACCACCTTATAAATAGTTTTTTTTTTCTGTTGCAAGGATATTGTTAAAATGAGAAAGGAATTAATTTCATGTGCGTATTCCACCAGGTGGTGATGAAGCCTTTTTAATAATTGGATTGATGTGTTTTGACCACGAAGGATTACATTTTTGAAAAGTTAAATGCTCTGGTAGCAAAATCAAAACATTTAAACTTCTGTAATAAATTAATCTGCTCCCTTTGCAAGTTAAACTGCAATAGAATTCCACTACTGCAGTAACTCTGCTGGGAAGCTGCTGAAGGCAATCATTGCACTCCGGAAAGCAAGAGCACAAATAGATACTAAATAAAACTCTGATGAAAAGATAATACTTTCAGGCCCTATTTGCAGCTGCTTCAGTCCCATTGAATTGATTGGAGGTCCAACACAAGGAGGGGCTGCAAAACAGTGATCTGTGAAAGTAATACTAAATAAGAAACTTAAATTGTCCAACTTCTTGTCAGCCTACACATTCCCTTATAATTGTGTTTTCTGGCACTGTAGCTACTGTCTACGAAACTCCATTACCAAAAACCAGGAATCACCTGATAAAATTAATAGGCATCAGATTTAATACAATTCAGAGGAAGTACTTTTTAACACAACGCACAACTGACCTGTGGAAGTCATTAACATGGAATGTTGTGATGGCCAAAAGTATAACTATGTTCAAAAAATAACTAAGTTCACGGAGGATAGGTCCATCAATGGCTGTTAGCCAAGATGGTTAGGGACATATCCCCAGGGTTGGGGCAACCCTAAACCTCTCACCACCAGAAGCCAGGAGTGGAAGACAATGTTGGGTCATTCCATAATTACCCTATTCTGTACCCTTTGCCTGTAGCTTTAGTATAGGCCAGTGTCGGAGACAGGATACTGGGGCAGATGGATCATGGTCTGATAAGTATGGCAGCTTTTATATTCTTATAATATGTGAGTACCTCAGAACCTTTAATGTATTGATCTTCACAACCCTCCATGTGAGGTAGGGAAGAGCTGTTTTGCCTCTTTTGCATGTGGGAAACTGAGGCACAAAAAGAGAGAGTGACTTGTGCAAGGTCACACAGGAAGTCTGTGGTGGAGCAGGGAATTGAACCTGTGTCTCCAGGTCCCATAATTGTGCCCTATCTGTTGACTGGATGTTTTCTTTCTGGAGTTTCTTTAGACCAGCTTCCCCCTCCCCCACCCTCCATTTCTAAAATCATGTGTAGGAGCTCTACTGGTTGGACTGCAAGTTACAGCAAATCTTTCTCCTTAACATCTTTCAGTTCAATACATCTTTTAAAAGCAAGGATTCATTATGCTAGGGAAAAGGGATATGGATTTTTTTAACATTTAAATTTTCATAGCTAGATATACTTTCATAAAAATAACATGATTTAGTGAGTGCAAACATAACACAGTGATCTCCGAATGGCAGAGAGGCTATAGAAATATGCTGTTTGAAGAATTTTTTGTAGATCATAAATATCAATTGAGTTAATGTAGTGGAGGCCAAATCTGAGTTCCGTAGAGGTCAATGCGAGTTTTGCCATGGACTTTAATTAGCTCAAGAATTGGTCCTGTATGACAATACCTTTAATTCCTGGAGCAAATAAGGAATTGTCATTTCTAATTAATTTAATAACGTTCTTCTTTAACCACAGACACAGTTTTATATAAGTATAGAGTAACAGAGTGTCAGTTTCTAGGATATCGTTGTAGAGCTTTTCTGCTGAGTCAGCCTTACAACCAGACCTCATGGGTACATCTACACAACAGTTAAACACCCGCAGTTGGCAGGGGTCAGCTGACTGGGGCTGCTGGGCTGTAAAATTACTGTGTGGACATTTGGGCTCAGGCTGGAGCCTGATCTCTCAGATGCCAGGAAGGGGGAGGCTCCCAGAGTTTGGGTTCCAGCCCGAGCAATTTTTAGCCTGGCAAGCCCGAGTCGGCTGACCCAGCCCAGATGTAGTCATGCTGTAGGTCTTACATACCAGTATAGATGTACCCCGTGTGTCTAGTAGCTTTCACCCTATAATATATACAGTTTTGATTGTTTCTCTGACTCAGAGGGAACTAGGGAGGAGGGATAATAAGATCCCTCGAGGAACAATCTGAGCAAAAGGCAAACTCAAGAAAAAACTTGAGCGGAGGTTTGTGTTCTGTTGCTTTTTAAGTTAACAATGAGAGCAAACCCTGGGAAGGCGATAAGTATGGATCATCTCCAGTACCTGTACTGTGTTACTCAATAGCATAAAGCTGTAGGATTTGTTTAGATTCACAGATAAAAGACAGGAGTCTATCAGGTGACTTTTCTCCTAAAATAATTTTTGGATACTTCCTCTCACGCAATTTTGGGCATATCCGATCAGGGTGACGACACATAAAATGAAGTCCAGTGAGACTTGGCAGCTCATCTAACTACACAAGAGTGCACTGGGAGCCACCCTTTAACACAGCAATGAAGAATTAGTGCACACTTCAGTATTTAGAGACAATAAATGACTGAGATGCCTATTCTGGGAGGGTACTTGCCAGATCTTGGCAATTGCCAGATATGCCCTATTTATGGTGGGAGCAGTTGACTGTGGTACTTGAAAAGAAGTCAAGAGATGCAAGATTGCAATGTAGGAAATTCTTATGACATTTATATATAAAGGGTTTATATTTGTGGTTTGAGAACAGTCCATTGGTCTTTCCCATTTTGGTGGGAGTCTTCATATGTCAAATACATTTCCTCCGTGTCATTACATTCACTGCCGTTTTAGACGTTTTGAATAACATGAGGCTCAGTTTTCCAGCTGGCCACTGAGAGAAGCAATTTGTGACTCTTCTTTCTTTCCCTGAAAGGGTCTATTTGTATTTTTGTTCTGGTATAGTTATTGACACGGTACAACAGGTGTATGGCACTTTACAGAAAAATGAAAAGGGCAGGTTAGTGTCCCAAAGAATTTACAGTTTAAACTAGCCATAAAACAGGAGGAAATGGTAATGAAGAAAGGGTGAGGGGAAGTGTAATGAAAGAGGTTTATCTGACTGATGTATACATTTAGAGTCAGATCACTTTTCTTTATTAAGAAATGTACCTAAATTAGGTGGTACATTTTCATATTCTGTGCTCTAGGTGTTATCATTCATTTTTTCCATGCACCTCTGTACCTAGTAAGGTAGTCCCTTTGTCTGCACAGTAACAATCTCTGTTTAGTCCTTCATCTCTCTGTGACTTTCTGCCAGTTCCTCCTGGAGTTCTCACCTCTCTTCAAAATTTGTATACTTATTCTCAGCACTACAATCCTTCCCACCATATAAACTCATAATCTTGATGTCATCTCTGACTCCTCACTTAACATCTGCCTCTCACATCCACACCATCACCTTCCTCCTTGCCCTCCTTTTTCCTCTTCATTTTCCAAAATGTGTTCCTTCCAGTTTACCCCTAATATAAAGGCATTACTCCATCATTTGCTAATTTTCTGTTTGGCAAATGAGATCTCTTTCCCAATGGCCTTCTTCAGTTAATCCAAGTCTTTCTCCTCCATTCAGTCCTTGTAAAAAAAGTAATGAGGTGCTGTCTCCAAGGCAATCTATTCTCCAAGCTGTGCTGATAATGTTGGAACACAAAGAAGGAAAAAGCAACCTTGAGAATTTCAACTCCATAAGGGGGGAGGTATGCAGTGTGGGGACAGGAGTCGGGGGAGTAAAACTGCTCAGATGAAAGAGGAAAACATGGTAGGAAATAAAATGTTATTTTAAAGCTCTAAGAGCTCTTCTTGTACTGCAAGAATAGCCGTGTTAAGTAATGTTATATATACAAAAAAGTAGCAAATAGCAGCCTTTTGAAATTTGGAAGATAAGGCAGCACCTGACGCAGAATACACGTGTGTTGGAAGAACCAGACACAGAATAGAAAACTGGACAGTCAAATTACATAATTACATTGTGAAAACTTGTCATATTTACCTCTTGGGTTTTTCTGTAACATAACAAAAAGAACTGGCTGATGTTGTTCTTCGGAGGAGAATCAATCTTCCCTGACAAACATTGCATTTGTATGGACTTGTTTCTTACTTTTGAATGACTAAGCTGTTGAATATATTATAGAGGCTTATTTTCTTTAAAGATAGAAACTTATTTGAAAATGTCAAGTGGTTCTATTCTGTTTCCCCCCATAATACTTCTCTCTAAAAACACCTCATTCTGCATAGTAAATGTTAGACCTACCCAGAGAAGACACAATCTTGCAGCCCTTACATGCTCAGTGCTTCTTTTGATGCTGATGAGGGCATTGGATGTGCAGGGATTGCCACATCAGGCTCTTAATTTATTTTTCAGAAAATAGTTTTGAGCTTTTTCACACAAAATCTCAGGGCATTTGTATGTTTGTTAGGTGTGCGAATCCCAGTTTAGCTCAGATTCTACCGATCAGCAATTATACAATATAATTTTTGATATTTGCAAAAATGAACAGAATTTGGTCCATATGTGGGTTAGAGGAAGCTCTTTGATATGGTAATACCTCATAGCTGCATTGCACAGATACGTATTTATTTTCTTTACTATTCAGTGGGTATTTGAGTTTTAATTTGTTTCAGGTTTGTTCAGTTTAGAATAGCAGATAGAAACAAATATGATTCCAGTACTTCATAACTCTGGTAAGTTCAATTGAATCACTATTTCAGATACGTAGTAAATTTTCAGTCCCAGGATTTGACATACAAGGCATGTAGACAGGCTGTACATAGTAAAACCCATCC
This sequence comes from Emydura macquarii macquarii, assembly GCF_026122565.2. Taxonomy (NCBI): domain Eukaryota; kingdom Metazoa; phylum Chordata; order Testudines; family Chelidae; genus Emydura; species Emydura macquarii. The sequence goes on along the minus strand of NW_027132817.1, from coordinate 2,208,193 downwards.
TAGAATTGGGAGTACTCAGCAAGGGATAATAGACGGGAATGGTAGCTCTGCCTATTAAGGTTTTCCAACATAAAACCCTGTGTTCAGTTGCTTCTAAGTTTGCCTAACTTTAATTGATCCATCTGTAACTGGCACATAGGGTCGCAATGCCACTGTCTCAAATTTGGCCTGTCCCCCACCCTTCGGGGGGCTGGATCAATCCTGGATGGCATTGAGACATCAAGAATTGGGACCCAGGTTACAATGCCCCAGGTGAGGAGCTGAGGTCAGCCAGCCCTACAGGACAGGAGCTATTTCAACTAGGATAGGGGTTTTGTGAACCAAAGGACAATCCTGAGAAACTTGGGACTGTTGGAAGGTGTGGCTGTAGCGATGGGACCAGGAGGAAGGGAAATATTAGGGTGGTGAGGGGGAGAGAAGGTTAGGCTGGGACCGGTTGGGCAAAGAGATTGGGGCTGGGAAGTGGTGAGCAAATGGTGGAGATTGGCTGGACAAAGAGACAAGGACTAAAAACCAATGGGGGGAATGGAGACAAGAGTGAGGGGAGACGGATTTGATGAGGAACGTATGCAGGGGAAGAACTAGGACTGACTGGACAAAGAAACTGGGAGAAGGAGTCAGGAGGGGGGAGACTGGGGCAAAGAGCCAGGGAGGAGATGGTGATGCAGAGATGGAAATTGGATGAAGAGCCTGGGGAGTGAAATTAGGACTGGAAGACAGTTAGAGGGTGGGAGGAAAGAGACAGATAATACAAGAAGCCAAGAACTAGCCAAGACCATACGAGGGGAACTGGGAGCATCTGGGCAATGAGATTTGGATGAGGTCTGGGGAGGGGGATTGTATGTGTGTGTACTGAGACTCAGACAGGAAGCCCAGCAGGAGAGTTTGGGACAAGGATGAGAAGTGTGTGGCTCATCCTCCTCTAGTGCTGGTCCATACAGAGGCAGACAATCTACTACTGCTATCAGTTACACTGTTAGATCAGATTGTAGAGATCTGTGTGGTAGATCTAAAGTTTCAAATCCTGCTGGTGAATTATATGGGCATCAATATGATGCCACATAATGGAATGTCTGTTTTTTCAGTTTGCTTTTTTAAAACCTAGGATATTACACACACAAATTACGTGAAAGGAACATTATTAAGTTTGCAAAGTGAAGCACGCAAAAGTTAGGGAAATGCCAAAATTCAGGTAGCCTGTGTAATGTTAATTCAGCCCCCTTGTGTGTATGCTTTATGAGACAGTCGCTAGTTACAGGATCACATAGTAATTTTTCCACAGATTCCCTGCCTCAGTCAGTGCACAGAGTAAAGGAAGCTGTTATTTGGAGGACACTGTCTCATGTGTTGCAAAAGCTAGAAGGTGTGTACTTTTTGTGGGTAGGTACTGAGATGAGTGGGTTTAGGCCTGCCCAAAACTATAGGTCCACCCCCTCAACTAAGGGGGAGGAGCCATTAGACCCAGGCTGCAGTTGAATACTGCAGACAGTAAATTAAGAACAGGGACAGGAGTGAGGTCAAAGGTTGAAAAATCAGGGATTCAGAGGGGGACACTGAGCAGAGAACCCCTGACAGCACCCATTGCTCCTCAAAGGTATCTAAGAAGTCAGTGGACACTGCCCAGAGAAACTCTGCTCAGAGACATGATTGGATAAAGGATGGGAAATAGGCCACACAGTTATAGAGAACCCCCCCTGTCCAGCTGCCTCCTCCTGGTAGGATGGATGGCCATCTTAGCCAGCACCAGGAGGAATTTGATGAGGCAGTCCCATGACTTCATAGGGTCCACAGAAGGGGTATGTATAAACGAGGACGTGTGGGGAGAAGTGCAGCTAGAATCTCAGTAAGAGATTCTGGAGGAAGCGGAAGAGGGGCTGCAACCTGACATACCTTACATAGATGTGTACCAGGGTCTGTTTCTCGCTATAGAAGGGACAGGTGTCACAGGAGTTTATGAACCATGCCAGGTATATGCCTATTCTCACTGCTCGATGGAGGAGCTGTTACCCCCCCAAAACAGACTTGATGCACTGCCTCCCCCACAATGGCTATTTCAGGAGGAGTTATTTCAGTAGCTCATTTGTCTGTTTTGGTAGGGGAAAGAAGATGGCCTGCCCTAGAGGAGTTGCCAGGGTAATACCAAGGGTTCCCTTATGCCCTTCAGGAAACTTCCCAGAACAGACTAGAACCGTTCACCCTTGGGAGGACCTGGATACATGTCCGCTCAAAGGATTGACATTCAGGCAGTAATCTTTGAAAACAAAATATTCTTTATTTAACATACTAATATTCATTGATACAATAGACCTTACAATCATAAATCAAGACACACAAACACAAATTCTATTGGCTCAAGTAAACACATTGACATTACAGTATTGGGGTACTTTATACAGCTGGAAATGGCTTAAGTGATTACGTTCTATGTGGGGTGATCAACTTCATGTATGACACTGACGGCAATTTTAATAAACACTAAACTTTATACATAATAACAAACATACACCTGCAGACATCCAACCTCATTATCCCAAGCATACACATTCATTAACCCTGTTTCTATTCTATCTCCTATACTATGGCTGACATGCTTACTTTCCATTGGATTTTCTCCCTCTGTTCTGTCAGGGTCCTTCTGTTCTGTTTCAGCGCCAAGGCTGCTGCTTTTCTGCTGTTGCAGCCGCCTCTGCTGCTGCTGCTTCTCCGCTACTGCTGCTTCTGCTTGCAGTGGTTTCTTGTTCTGTCACAAAAACCTAACCCTCTTCAGTAATTTCGCTCTTCCTTTTCTAATCTTTTTTCTACTTCTCTGCCTGCCCCTACATTGACTTCTGCTGACTTCTTCCTTCTACTGATTCAAGCCTTAGCTTATCCGTTCTCTGCCTTATATACAGTTTTGGGCCTACTCTGATTGATTATTCCCTTAATCCTTATCATTAGCATACCTATTCTCCAGTTGTATTTAAATTCTCTCTGATTGGTCCATTCTTATAAACCAGTCACAGCCGCTAGATGTGTCTGTCATTCAAAGCTGGATCTAATTGTAAACTTGTGCACTGCCTGACTGACCTCTCCCTTCAGATTTCGGCGTGACCTTTACTTGACCGTAGCCTGCATGCTCATCATAGGCCAAATGACCCTAAAACTGGCATTTTAGTGTCCCTGGCTGTGATCACCTGAGACCGCCATTTTACTATCCCTGGCTTAAACTGCTTGAAACTGACATTTTAAATTATTAAATCTTTTTAACTATGAACAATTATCTTATTTTTTTAAATACATACGTATTTGTTAATCTTATGCATCTTAATGTTCAGGTCTACTGCTGCCGCTTCATTTTTACTAAATCAGTTAATTTTATTTCCATTTTTTCTCTTATTTCTGCAAATGGTGGCAGAGCGCTGTCCTCAATGCTGTATTTAATAAACAGAATAGAGCAGCTCAAAAATTTCTCATATCAGAGCCATCAACTAATATCCCTAGTAGGTTGTGGAACCAGGATGGAGTACAGACTGGCCCACTGGGGTTCTTCACCCTCCTTAGGTGATACGAGGTCCTGCCTCTTGTTGTTGAGGCAGGCACGATGGCGAGGATAGCATGAGCATGTATGAGTGTTCTCTGGGTGCAGTTTGGGAGCAGACTGGATGGATGTTGTTCAGCCAACTCAAGTGACATGGTAGGGGCAGCTGAAGAGGCTCCTGGAGCACAGGCATTCCAGAAATGTGGAGTAGACGGGGGAGCACCCTTCTATAGGATCCACTCAAGGAAGGGGGGAGAAGTAGGAGGCAAGGCTGCCCTCTCTAATTGGTTCAATCTTATAAATCAATCACAGCTGCTAAATTTGTCTGTCAATAAAAGCTGGACCTAACTGTAAACTTGCGCATTGCTTGACTGACCCCTCCCTGGAGCATGACAGGTGAGGCACAGGGCAGGTAGCCCCATGCACTGGTCGAGTGCCGCAGGGTCCACCTAACATCAGCCAGCACCATCCTCTGGCACACCAAGGAGGACTCCACCATCTGCATGCAAAGATGTGGGTTGTGTAGCAGGGCTTCTGTGAGGAGGTCTTCCCTCTGGGTGGCTGCTGTGGACCTGGTTGCTGAGACTAGCTTCCAGGTCCTGCTAAAAGACTGGCAGTTCGGAGAGGGCCTCTCTGGTGGAGATTTGAGTTGCCAGTCATATTGGAACCCTTGGACGTGACGAAAGAAGGCATGTGCCAGTATGCTGTGCTCTGGACTACCTGCACTGAAAAGGAGTCTCTTCAGAGCTGGAAGGCATGGTCCTGGCTGTGGATGCAGACCAAGCCATGGCTGCCCTCCCCCCGGGGGGAGGAGGAGGACACCCGCAGAGATCCAGTGCAGACTTGACCAGAAAAACTCCAGGATTTTGTTCTGGAGGCTGGCTATGGTTCTCAGGGGTGGGTCAAGGTGCCAGAGCACAGACAGGAGTTGGTTGAGTACCTGCACTCTCAAGGTAGCAGCCCCATCCACCTCCACAACTGGTCGGCTATCCTGGCCTCGAGATTGACCCAATTCTGCAGAGGGGCAGGATCGGTGGCAGAAAGGTAGATGCCCAGCAAGAGCAGTTGACCCTGTCCCACTGGATGGCCTAGAGTGCGGGTGAGAGGGAGCTTGCCTGCCACCCATCCCTGACCATTAGGCCACAGCTCTTGACCCAGGTGGGAGGAGGCTGCTGAATAGATGGCTTGGCAAGCCTCCACCTGTGCCAGGGCTCCAATGTCCTGGACCAGGAGGAGCACTTCATCCACATATGCCAATAGGACCACCTGCAAGGCTGGCTCCCAAAGCACCAACCCATCATCCTCTTGCGGAGGAGACAGAGGAAGGGCTCACTCATGATGCTCTAGAGCTGGCTGGACAATGAGCATTCCTGATGTACCCCTTGACCAAAGGTGATGGGTTTGCTCCAGGTCCTATTAAGCTTGACAAGATACTCTGCAGAGGCATACAGCACCTGGAGAAGGCCCACGAAGCGGAGCTGAAGCCAAATGCCTGCTGAGTGCCCATGAGCCGAATGTGACCCACTCTGTCAAACACCTTCTCCTGGTCCAAGGAAAAGAGGGCAAGTGACGGACCATTCCTACACACTAGATGGAATAGGGCCCGGACTAGCTAGAGGTTATCAAAGAAGGTCTTGTCCTGGACAGTGTATGTCTGGTTGGGGTGGATCATGTCTGTCAGCATGGACCCCAGCTGCAGTGAGATGGCTTTCACCATGACTTTGTAGTCTGTGCTGAACTGAAAATGAACACCAATTCCTTAGGTCGCAGAAGTCCCCGTAGAAGGTGTGTTGTGAATGCATCATAGAAATGCAGGAAGAGAAGGGACAGTCTTATGGTTAAGGCAGTTGAATGCTGCCTTGGAGAATTGTATTCTATCCTTGGTTCTGCCACAGAGTTCCTGTGTGATGCTAATCAAATCACTTAAACCAAACTTTTCACAGGTGGTCACTAGTTGTGTGGTCCTCATTTTCTGGTGCCCAAGTTGATATCCTGGTGTCTGATTTGAGGGACTGCTGAATATTCATAGATGGAATTGAAGTCAGTGAGAGCTGTGCTTTGAAAGTATGAAGTGCTATATAATGAAGTGTTCTGAAATATCAGGTACTGGGTGTCTCAAATTGAGCACCCCAAAAAAGTGGATACTTTTGACAGTAATCTCTCTGTACCTTAACTCCCTACCTGTAAAACTGGGTAATAATATCTCCTCATCACTCAGGAGTATTGTGTGGATAAATTAAAGTTTGTGACGCATTCAGACACTGCAGTGATGAGCATCCTAGAAAAACCTATGTTGAAATGAACAATTCTGTGTTCAGAGCAGAGCACTGAATGAGGCAGGGGTACTATGCCCCTTGCACAAGCAACCTTAATTCTGGCAGAACAATTGATGATGTCATATACAAATAAGATGGAAGGGGGAAGAGAGCTCTTGACATCACTTGGATGCATGCAGAAGGTCATGTCCTCAGTATGAGCATTCTTGCAGGTGAGAAAAAAATCACTGGAGCAGCTGACATGAGCAATGCATGGAACTGTCCAGGAAGTGATGGGGGTTTAGTTTGCAAATCTGTGACTAGTGGGAGGGGCACATGTCTTTCTATCTCTTCACCAGTAGAATGAAGAAAGAGAGAAAAATTCTGCAGCCCATGTTGAAAAATAGCTGAAATTTGCCCCTTATCTCTGTGCCCTCCTCACCTTTTTTAATGACGAAGTCTCTGAAAATATAAGACTGTTGATACTTATTTGCCCCGATCAGACCTGATTTACAAACCCACTGTTCCACTCTTCCAAGCTGCTTCCCAGGTTGCCTCAGATTCTGGGTCAGTTTATTATTTGACCCATTACTCAAAGCTTGGCAGATAAATTATCACAACCTGTCAGAAAACTTGGCCTGACATGCAGAAAATGTTGTCTCTTGGGAAAAGCTACCTCCTGGATTAGCTCAGAATCTTCCTCTGAGGGGGAAATTTGGCCTTTTTATATAGTAGGCGCTACAAGATGCATTCTGGGATGTGATTGGGAAAGGGTACAGAGTGCTATGATATTGTTTGCATTGTTAATTAGTTCAGCACTGCAGCTCTCTCTCCGTGTTCCTCCTACAGAATATTTATTTAGGGTCAGATCTTTGATTTTTGGTAAGCCCTTTAACATTGCTGCAACAGTGTCTTATCACATAGAGGAACCCTCAGCTGCTTCTCCTTGTGCTGCCATTAGGAGTATTTTGAGAAGTGTCAGGTGGGGGTGAACCTTGCTCGTGGAGTAGCTTCTTGAGAAGTGCTCTGACTTACAGTAGGGTCTGTTTAAGTCCTAGGCAGCTCCCATAATGGCTGGGATGGGGTGGAGATGCGGCAGAAAGCTGCACTGGTATACTTGGAGGTCTGGCCCTTAGAGTTCATCAACATGGATTAGTGAATTTGATTATCAGAAATGGATGCATCTTAACTGCAAAAACTGGGACTTTTACAGATCTCCTGATGTAAAACCTACCTAGAATATTGGTATATTGTAAGTTGAGATAGTTAAGATGGATGTTCGTTGGTTCATTCTGCAGAAGTTTTTCCTGGAATTAAGGAGAAAGAAACTGAGGAGCCTTTCGGGCATAGAACTCATCTGGTGCTGTTGATTTATATGCCTGCTTACTGAGGGGTCATGGAAAAGTCTGTCTACCAGAACTGGTGAATTTGCAGAAACTGAGTTTAATTAATTCATTATTATTAACTATATCATGGTAGCTTTCACAAGTTTCTAGGTGCTGTTCATATTTACAGGGAAGACACAGCCCCTGCTTTGAGGAGCTTACAAACTGAGCTCTCATTTGTAATGACAAATTGAAAGTTAAAATAAGAAAAATATATTTAATGCAATGCTTTTATTATGAATGAAATGCAAAGGGCTAGCATTTTGCCTGCTTTAACAGCAGTCAGGATGGATGTTTGCTAATGTTTGCTTAAAAAAGGGGGAGTTACTACTTTTCCTCTAACAGGAGGAGCCTCAGTTGTCACTCTAACTTCTCTTTCCTGCAAAGAAAATACAGAAACTCTTTGACGTTTGAAAGTGAAGTTTCGGAAAATTATCTGCAAGTTTTCCTAAAGAATGATGGGGCAACTCCTTAAACACGGGGAGGAATGGAATACAAAACTGGTGGAACTAATGTGCTGTATGGGTTAGTAGTACAGTATATATATGATGGTTTGCATTTTCCAGACTTGTAGCATGTTTGCTTTGGAAAGGAAAGTTGTAAGACCTGTATTAAGTAGCATAGCAGATCTGTTACTCTCTGAGTAATCTCTCAGAAATCATGAAAGAGCAAGAGCTGTCACTCTTTAGAGACTTTCATACATTAGGTTGGGTTTCATTTTTGAATTTATATTTATATCACCGTGTTTAAATTTGTCATAGTCTGTAAACATTCCGTACAGTATGCCTAGTTTGCTATGTTTTGCTTTGAGATCAGGCAGGTTAAATGCATTTCTCAAGACATTGGTCTTCACCAAAACTATATTAAAGTTGTTTGCCTCTGTCTTTTACATGTCTTTAGCAGCTGACAGTTTTCTGCCACACTATGTTTTTGTGTTCATCATAGGTGAATTGATAATGTATTGCTGTACAAAATTGTCCTTTGATTAAATGGTTTCCTAAGGAGTGTATTTTATAGGCAGTCATCTTTTACATGTTTTAATATTGAAAATTGACTTAAAATTAACAGGCAGTACAGATTTGAACAAGGAACAAAGTACTCTTTTGTCTTACGGCAACGCTACCATGACAACAGTAAAATATAAACTTTTGTGGTAATCATAACTAGGTGATGCAACCCAAACATAGATGCGTTTTTAACCTGGGAGCTGGAATATTAAATTGTGTAATTTGAAGAATTCATATTAATTTTAAATAGTTATCCATACTGAAACAGTTAAAACTGTTAATATTTTGGATTTCCTATCATTTCTGAGTCATATAGTCTTTTATACTCTACATTTACCAAACCAGGATGTCTTGCTTATTATGGTAAATTACTGACATCAAGAATGCTGAATCGCTAAATGAAGGTTTTAAAAAGCTTTACATGTGGGAAAGAGACTGACTGATTAATTTGCCAAGTTTTTTCCCCCTCAAATACCACTTGCTGTGCCCCTTACTTTTGTCACATATTTGGGGGTCTGTGTTGCATATCAGAGTCTGGAAAGCTCGAGATTCTTCTTTGAGTGCTTGCTCATGTCCATTCCACTATAGGTGTGTGCATGCTTCCGTGTACGGTTACCCGGAACTTTTTTCCCCTTAAAAGATCCCATAGGGCCGGCTCCGGCGCCTCCTGGAGCCCCGCGCACAGGCTGCGGTATATGAGGCGCTGCCAGCCCTACGCCCCTTCAGTTCCTTCTTTCCGCCCGTGACGGTTGCTGGAACTAGCGGGATCTGCTAAGAGGAAAAAAATTCCAGGTAACTGTGCATGGAGGCGTGCGCACATCTGTAGTGGAATGGACATGAGCAACACATCTCAAAGAACATCAGTTACTGGTAAGTAACCTTGTTTCTTTGAATGAACTCTGCCTGTGTACCATATCTACATTGTTAAATGTAGATGATTATGATGGGGATTGAAATGCAGTGTCTGTTTCAACACTGAGAAAAAGCATCGAGAGTCCTGTAGCAGTTTAAAGACTAACAAATTTAATTTCTGCAGGCATAAGCTTTTGTGGGCTGCAACCCACTTCGGCAGATGCAAGAAATAGAATTCAGATAGGGGGTATATATATACATCCAAGGGTAAGGAACAACACTGAGAATGTTTCATTGTCTGGGTTGCTGTGGCACAAGAGGAATATTTTGTTTTTTCACATGTTAAATAAGTGCTTATATGTCAGTTCTACTGCCTTAGAGTGTCAGCATTAGCCCTCTTGGTCATGACAGTAGATGAGGAAGAAACCTCGCTCTGATATCTGGCCTCTGCTTCACGCCCTCACACACACTACGAATGGTCCCTAATCAGTGAAAAAGCAGCAGTTCCACTGTACAGGGTGCTCAAGGCAGAGAATTTCTGAAGCTTGCACAGGTGGTGTGCATTCCTATGGACTGTGAAACTGCTGCTTCATGGGAGCCCCCTGCTGTGTTTGATTGTGGATAAGGCTGATGGATCCACCCCTTAGCAGATCTGTGGGTCATTGATCTCACATTAGGGCTGTGAAGGATACATTAGCCCTGAGGCTAGACCAGTGGTTGCTAGACAGCTCTACAGTTTTCTGTTTGTGGAGAAGGATTTCTTCACATCCTGGGTGGGCCCTCTCATTAGGCCAGACCTTATAAGCAGCATTTGCCTGTAATGAATAAGAACATTTGCAACTTACATAGCACCTTTCATGTGAAGATCCCAAAACACTTTACAAAGGTGGGTAAGTATTATGATTCCCAGTATCACCTGTCCCTGATGCACACATTGTTAAATGACTTGTTCAAAGTCACATTATAGGTAAGAATTAAAATCCAGGTCTTCCGATTTCCAGACAGGATCCAATTTCCCTAGATTAGAAAATAACTGAGGTGATAATTTACAGGTCAAGGTCTGAGCTGTGCTGAAACTAGACATATCTGATTCCTCGTTTTTCAATTGTATAGTTTATTATTTTCAGGGAAAAAGAGAGCGCTCCTGCTGTACATATACATTTTATTTTCCTCTATCTGCAGCCAGAGATGAGCACAATATGCAGACCATTTGCACTGTATACATTGGTTATGTTGTTATTTATTTATATGTGGCTTTATTTTCAGAGTTGCTGAGCACCCACAAATCCCACTGATGTCAATGGGAACTAGAGGTGCTCAGCTTCTTTGAAAATCAAGTCAATAATCTAAAATCTCAGACCATGTAATTAAAATTCACTCAGATCAGCATATAATTTTATGGCCGGTTGAAGTCAGTGAAGTTACTGTAGATTTACAGTGGCAAAACTAAAATCAGATCACACCAAGCTCAGAAGGATATGGTGCAGAGCCAATTTATACTAAGGGAAAGTCCAACTGGAGCATAAATGCTCTGCAGCCTGCTCTCCCGTGCTAGGCCAGCTCCAGTGATTGATGCATGAGAGGGCAGCTTTACCCACCTTTTGCAAGAGGGTAGCCATCACCTGAAAGTTATAACAAGGGTAACAACTGTGTCTTTACCTTGTGCAGGAACTACAAAAAGAGGTAGAGGCTCCAGGCATCCTCCTCCATTTTGCAGGCCTGCTCAGGACCTGTAACCTTAAATTTAGAATAAAGTTGTCTGGCGATTAGACAGTATGTTTGTCTGCAATTCATATTAGATTTCTGCTTGGATTCTATTTCTATTTTGTATTGGTTACTAAAGTCAGATCTTTCAATGTTTGAGGTGGGAAACCTTATCTTTCATTTCATGCATAGATGTATGAAATCTGTACCGATCAGTAATATGAAAGGGAGCAAACAAAGTGAGATTTGAACAGTTTAGTTGTGCTATCTATTTTTTTTAGAAACCCTCTCACTACCCATATACCTCTTTTCCTGTGGCCCAATATAAAAGATCGCAAATCTTTAATGTGACCATTTAGAGTGCCTAAATATGCTTTCTATCCATAGATGGAGCAAATTCTCCCTATTTTATTCTATTGCTTCCATGTTGTCTCCTCAATCTTTGGGGAAATTTGCTAATACTAACAGCTCACACCTAAGAAAGTACGGGCAGTTCAGCTGGGCCTCATGCTAGAGTAGGGAACATCCATGCCCACATTTAGGGATGGAAGAATTCAAGACTACATGACCTTTAAATAAAAGTACCTCTTACCCCTGCATATTGGAACAGGAAGGTCCCATGACTAAAAAGTATTTTGTTGTCAAGTAACTGCTCAGTAGTCCTTCTGTTGGTAAATGGTTTAATGATTAATTCGATTTTAAAGAGCCTAGCCCAAGTGGTCATGGTTCTTATTAAGTGCACCTCAATCCCTTTAGTGGAGCCTTGAGAACAAAAGGGCCAAAGTCTTTGCTCTGGGGAGTGATCTTTCTGGTAATATAACTAATAGAACAGAAGGAGACGTAGATTTTACTGTAGAGGAGACCTGACATTTTCTATACAAAAAGCTTGAATTTGACTTGGCCTAAACAAATATTTTGTATTAAAATGAGATGTTGCAAGAACATTTATACAGAAAAACACTGCTGTTATATATAGTACCACTTAAATTAGTTCATGTATCTGTCTCACAAATTGTTTCTCTCTTCTAATGTTACCAAAGTGCTTATTTGTAAATATTAATAAAATCAGCCATGCAGAACCTTTTGCAGTGTTATATTATTTTTAGAGCTATTGAAAACTCTTTTTTCCCTCTTTTTCCTCCCCCAGATGAACGGGACAAAGTACAAAAGAAAACCTTCACAAAATGGATAAATCAACACCTCATGAAGGTCAGTTTATATTTTCATCATGCCAGTGATGTGGAATATTACCTTGGATGAATGTCGGTTTACTAAACATTTGATTTAAGACTGCAGGAGTGTTGCTGTGGAATAAAGAACTCAAGATAGGAGGAGCCTGGGGTTTTGGGGGGTAATGGAAAAAATGAAGTATCATTGCATTTAACCTTTTTTGTGCTAGCAAATGCATTTGCACTAAGTGCTAGAGAGTCTCACGTGACAGAGTGATTTATTTGCGTGTTTTTAAATTAAAATGATTCAGTTTTCTTTGGAGAAGGAATTAAGTTAGTTAATTTGTGAGGAGGGACGTTACCTTGAACGTTATGAATCCGGACTAGTTGAGGGGCATCAGTGTGCCGTTCATGGTTATAAATGCTTTATAAGGATTAAAATATTTTTTCATCAGCTTTCTTGTGGATGGCAGTGAATTTAGCCCCAGGGACAGAGCATATCATTTTAGCAACATGTGCGGCTTTGAGTTGAATGCTGTGAGTTCACCTTCACAGCGTTGCCCTTCAGCTCTAAATTCAACCCTCTGTTTCATTGCCAGCCGTCAAGCCCAGGCATTTCTTTGGAGGAACAGATTGTGTGATTGTTTCATGTAGCTTGTTTTGCTTTTAGTGTATGGCAAAGGTTGAATTCATGTGTAAGTCACATTACATTCAAATGTATCTGCAAACTGTCAGAACTGAGGTTTAATTAGTGAATGTAAAATTGAAATACCATTGCAAAGGTTTGCTTAGATTCGCATTTTTTGAAAAATGTCACCTGAATTTTTCTATGGCTTATTTAATCATATTCTAATCTCTCTTTGCTGTGGCTGCACTGAGGGTACTGGGGGAGTATTAGATGTTGTTTGCCACAGAATTGGAAATGTGTTACAAATCTTTGCAGTAGATTCCCTTTACATTTTTTCATTGGGGTTCCTTGAGTTTTTAGAAGATGCAACTGAAACCAAACCTGCTGGTGAATCTAAAGATGTGAAACTCCGAATCTTGACAGAGTTCTGTTTTTTGTATATCCTAAAAAATTTGAGCCACATGACCTCCTGCCAGTTGAGCAGCCTGGAAACTCAGCAGAGCCCAAAGATCCATAATGAAATCTGATCAAAATCCTGTGGAACCCAATCTTTCCTTGCAAGCAGACTTTTCTTCCTTCCAAGCTGTCCGTAAGTCCTTCCTGGCAGCGTGACTCCCTCAAAAGCTGTTGTTCCATTAGCTTCTCTCCTACAGTTGTGCATTACCCCTTCTGAGTAAGGTGGGATAGAAATCATGAAGGGATAGTGAATGCTGGTCATGCCAGCAGGATCTTCCAGATGGATTTCCTCTTGTAGATATACTAGACCCCAAGGGAACATGCTATGGATAGCAACTGCTCTGTTGCTCCCTATTCACTCTGACATCTCAAATCCCCAAATGAGCATGTGTCCATGCAGAGGGACTTCTGCCAGTTAATGAGAAGGAGCAGTATACTGCAGAGTGGTGAGTGCCCCTTGTGTGATCTTTTTGTGGATTTTATTATATATGTGAATGTACAAGAAACGTGCCCCTTGTCGTAGGCTCTACGCAAATACACGTTATTAAAAAAAGAAACCAACATACATTAGTAACAGGCTGCCAACAATTGGCAGCAAAAAGGCAATCCTGAGATTAACTGCCATGCATTTGTCCATATAATTTTAGATAATTGCTGCCTTATTTCAGAGGCTACTAATCTTTTTCCACACTAGAGATGCATTTTAAAGATATGGTTTTAATTTTGTGTGGGAGGTGGGGGAAGAGAGTACATATCTGGGGTCTCCTTGAGAGTGTCCTTTAAATACAAAATTTCAGGTAATTTCTGTGTGTATTTACAGTATCTAGTAAACTAAAGTTTATCAGAAATTGTTAATTAAATACATCCTACTGTATATTTCTTTTTAAATGGGCCTTAAAGTTTAAGGCCTTCAATTTGGATTTTGTAAACATAAAATTTAAATACATGAATAGGGTTTAAGTCTAAGATACTGTGGCTAGAAATAGTGGAAATAGTTTTTCTGTCTTTAGCTGAACATTCACTTGCAGTGCTTTGAAGCCTTAAACCAGCCTGTCATAAGAGCCCTGTAAAGGAGCCCGGACTCAGTCTTGCACCCGTTGTAGTTGATGTGAGATGGGTTTGCCACTGATTTCAGTGGTGGTAGGTTGGGCCCAACTACTGTAAACAAGAGTAAAATGGACCAGTCCACTTTCATTGTCCAAGCTGAGAGAAACGCACAAAGAAATCAAATAGCGCACATGATGAAAAGGTAACTGTAGGTTTCAAACTGAGATGCCAAAAGTAACAGAGTTAAGGATTGGATTTTTAAAAAATATATGGCTAATACTGGGCTCCATTCATCCCCTGTATACATCTCTGGCCCGAAGAGTTCTGCAGCCCACTAGGAAACATTCTCCTAGTACAGAAATAATGTAAGGCTGCCATATGCAGATGTATGCTGCCCTTCTCACAGCACAGGAAAGGGTAAGTCAGAGACAGAAAAGGGAGTCTTCATAGCCCAAAGCTGACACTCCCAGAATCAGGTTATAAATCAACTTTTGCTTCCACATAATTGCTGGGCTTTGTCTTTTATGAGATGCAGCACATGCTCTGTCCCTATGAGTTTTGTTAGCAGGGACCCTTGAAGTTCATACATATTGCATTCAATTAAAGCATTTTCTTCTTTCAGTGCATTCAGGAACACACACAGCCATTACTGCCAAACAAATAGTCTGGTTTTACTATCTTTCCTATTACTGTTGTAGTTCTTTTGTGGGAGGAATAACAACTTGGAGATTTATAAACTTTATCCTTGGGAAGGTAAACTTGAAGTGATTTAGGCCCTTCTTCTGCAAAGGGATATGGATAAAAAGAACCTTAAGTCCTATTGAGAGCCTTTGCAATGTCAGTTGCCTTAGGACTTGATCTTGCAAACACTTCTGCAGGTGACTAACTGTATGCATGTGTATCACTGGCCTTCATTTTTATCTCATTTTAGTATTGCAACAATATACATAAATACAATATTTTCTGTTCCCATAGATTTTCTGTTCACATGAACTTTCTGGCATCATCTCTTTCTTAACTCTGGTGATAAATTGATCAAATTTATTAAAGTTCTCTTTTTACTCCAGTATTTCTAAAGGCAAGTGCTTGCATGAAGATATAAAAATAAAGTGTGTCATAGAACAGTCTCTTAGGACAGCACAAATCCAAGAACAGATTAAGGAAATATTCCGTAAGGAAGGAAATACAGCCAAATTTACTGGTAGAGTATGTGGATGCATCCTGAGTGAAGTCAATAGAGCTACACCTCCTTATCCATTATGTGTGAGTTGGACCCATATTTTCTAGTCTTGTTATATTAGATTCAGTACAATATATTTGCATCTTACATATACCTTCCATAATCTGTTGGCAGAAGCTAGCTATATACTTTATCTATTGCCATATCTGGCCCCTAATTCAAACTGAAAAGAGAAGATACACAGGGGCCAAGAGACGCATTTGAGTGTGACAGTGATATGTAATCCTGATTATAAGTGTGGGGACTTTCCGCATCTTTCCTTCATCTTCTCCTTTCCTCTTCTCCCTTTCTTTTTGCTGCTTCCTTTCTTCCTTCTTTTCCCTTCTCCTTTATTGCTACGCTTTCCTCCTTCTCCTTTCTCCCCAGGAGAAATTAACCTGTTCTTTCCTTCTGACGGAATGTCCTTAGGGAACTGTCACACTTTTACATCTGCTCTGTGTACATCCCAAACAGATTTAGTAGGAGTAAGTCAAAAGTGTGATCCTTCCGGTAGGAGTGCTCTGGGGGTTTGGCATTGAACTCCTGTTATCAGTCATCCAGTGGATAGCCCTGAAAATTTGGTGGGACCCTAAGAAGGGGGAGGGAAACATTTACACTGTCCCTTTAATTATATCCAGGTATATAAAATCTTGGCACTTAGGCCTGGATTCAAAGCACCGAAGCACATGCTGAACTTTAAGACTGAGGGCTTGTCCACATGGAGACTTAGTGCGTGGCAAGCCAGGATGTGAATGTACAGTGCTCTAGCCTGCCACACAGCAGCAGTGTCCACAACCGTGACTTAGTGCTTGGCGTGCTATACACCCAGGCTTGCTGTGCACCCATCTCCATGTGGACAAGTTCTGAGAGTAATCCCCTTCCTATTCAGCAGAAAACCCAGGCCTGTTGTTAAAATTAAGCATGTGATTAAGTGCGTTGCTGAGCTAGGGGCATAAGTATTACCGTGACAGACACCTTTTAGACACTTTAGAAATTCCTGAGCTACCTAATTTAGATCTAGGCTCATAAGTAAAAAAATTTTATTAATTGCAAATTAAAAGTACACTGTTCAAAACATCTACGTATATCACAGTTACTATAGTCAAAGGGATTGCCATAAAATATTTTATAACGCTGACATTCCTTTTTTTTCAGTTCAATATCAATCTGAAAAAGCTGATTAGAATACTGTTTAAAAATTGATTGTGGAGCTTTGTTTCTTAACAAAACTCACGTTGTTTGTTAGTTCAGAAGAGCATTCACTTCATTCAGTACCAGCCACAGTGTAATATTGGGATAAAGGCCTCGAGCTTTTACTGCTTGAAATATTTTTGTGGTGCAACAAGTGTTTTGATTTTTCTACAGCAATGAGTAGTATATTAAATCACATTACTACTTCTTCGAGTACTTCCTCGTGTCCATTCCACTATAGGTGTGTGCACTCTTCCGTGCACGGTTACCCGGAACTTTTTTCCCCTTAGCAGATCCCTTAGGGCCGGCTCTGGCACCCCCTGAATTCCCACGTACATGCCGTGGTATATGAGGCGCTCTCGGCCCTACGCCCCCTCAGTTCCTTCTTTCCGCCCGTGATGTATCTCAGCAAGTACTAGTCCCCTTGTTTGGACTTGTTTGATATTCTAAGTTAGTTTTAGTTAGTTAAGTAGTTGTTAAGTGTTATTAAGAATAGTTAGAGATAAGGCAAGTCCCTGTGGGGACTTAGAGCGGCCGGGCCATGCCCCAGTCGCCAGGATTCAAGCCATGTGCCTCCTGCAGGAAGGCTTTCCTGCTCAGCGACCGCCACGACTGCTGCCTTAAGTACTTGGGGGAAGCCCATAGGAAAAAGAAGTGTAAGATCTGCAGGGCTTTTAAACCGAGGACTCAAAAGGACCGAGAAATCCGGTTGAAAGCTCTTTTGATGGAGGCAGTGCTCCGCCTGGCATCCGAGCCGGCCTGCTCCACCTCAGCACCGAGCATGACCTCAGTACAGAGAGCACCGCCGGCACCGGCCTTGACTTGGCACTGTGCAACGTCGCCGGCACCAAAGAGGAAGAAGCAGCGTGTGGAGCGTGGACACTCCCCTGCGCCGTCGGTACAGGCAGGGTCAAGTGTGGAGATGCACTGGACCCAGCCCGTCGAGTCTTCTCCGGTGCCTGCATCCCCGGTCAGGGAGCATTCCCCGACTCCTGGGAATGGGAATTTGCCCCTGCTGACGCCATCGACCCTGGAGGCTTTTCAGGCGGCAAGAGCCTCGTTGGCCTTGCCTACGCCACATCAGCCCCCTCCTCTGCTGAGGGAGAAGGGGCCGGTGTCACGGGGGGAACCCGCATTGGGTCCCCCTGAATGGCGGTGGAGATCCCCGGTACGGGGAGGAAGATCTCCCGCTGGACGGTCTCCAGGGGTAGAGCAGAGCCACTCCCCCAGCAGTCGCTCCAGGTCAGCGTCGTTGAGCCGACCTGCTCTGGCACAGGACATGGAGTCTCCCTCTCGGCGCCGACATCGATCCCCAGCACTGGAGGCAGCGCATGCCAGGAGGCAGCACCGGTCGAGGTCTGCCAGGCAGCCTCAGACAGCTCCCGCTCCGAAGGGTTTGAGTATTTATTCACTCACGCCACCCCAGGAACCCTGGTAGTAGGTGCAACTAACCAGCGAGACAGACAAGGTCAGCCAGGGTCCAATCCCAAAAATAAGGACAATAAGAAGCTGGACTTGTTTGGGAGAAAAGTTTATTCCTCGGCAAGCCTGCAGTTCAGGATTGCCAGCCATCAGGCCCTCCTGGGCAGATATAATTTCAACCTGTGGGACTCCCTCAGGCGGTTCGCTGAGGCTCTGGCCCAAGACCAGGCCGCAGACTTTAGCACCATCATGGAGGAAGGAACCACAATAGCTAGGGCAGCGCTCCGGCTGTCCTGTGACGCTGCTGACTCAGTGGGCAGGGCCATAGCCTCTGCCATCTGTATGAGAAGGTGCTCGTGGCTGCAATCCTCGGGCCTATTCCAGTAGGTGCAGCAGTCTATTCAGGACCTCCCCTTTGATGGGTCGGCCCTATTCTCTGGCCAGATGGATGCAAAGTTGCACGGTCTGAAGGACTCCAGGGCCATGCTTCGCTCCCTGGGCCTTTACACTCCCCAGCTTTCCAGGTGTCAGTCACGGCCCCAGGCGCAGCAGCAGCGGCCAAGGCCTCCGCCCAGGCTTTTTGAACCCTATAGGAATAGGGGATTTAGAAGGAGAAACCAGCCCCCCAGCTTGTACTCAGCTCTCCAGCAGGGGCCCCCCAGGAGGTCAGGCAACCAGAGGAGACAATTTTGATGGTGCACCTGAGGGTGGGACCCTGACGGCTCTCCTGGATCCGCCCTACCCCTTCCTAAACAGGTTAAGGCCCTTCTATCCCAAATGGGCAAAAATCACTTTGGACCATTGGGTCCTTGGGATAGTCTTGGGGGGCTATGCCTTACAGTTTACATCTACCCTCCCCAACAAGTCTCCCCCTCCGTCCCTCTTCAGGGACCCCGCTCATGAGCAACACTTCTTGCAGGAGGTGGACACCCTCCTCAACCTGGGAGTGGTGGAAATGGTCCCTCAGGGGAGAAGGGGGAAAGGGTTCTATTCGAGGTACTTCCTCATCCCCACGGCGAAGGGGGGTCTGAGACCCATATTAGACCTCCGTCGTCTAAACAAATATGTCAAACGACTCAGGTTTCGCATTGTCTCCCTAGCCTCTATAATCCCTTCCCTTGATCCAGGAGACTGGTATGCCGCCCTCGATCTCAAGGACGCATACTTTCATGTGTCTCTTCTCCCCAGCCACAGGCGCTTTCTCCATTTCACAGTGGCTGGCTCCCATTAACAGTTTACTGCCCTACCCTTTGGCCTATCTTCGGCTCCAAGGGTGTTCACCAAGTGCATGGTGGCATTGGCTGCCCACCTGAGATGAAAGGGTGTGCAAATTTTTCCTTACCTGGATGATAGGCTGATCTGGGGCAGGTCCAGGTCCCAAGTGCAGGAGAGCGTGACTCTCACTTTCTCCACATGCAGCAGTGGAGCTCATAAACAAACAGACTAGCTCGCCTGAGGCTCAGACCGCTTCAGGCATGGTTGGGCTTGGTCACAGTTCCCCCACCAGTCTTAGCCTCCCTAAACTGGTGGCAGTCTCCCAAGGCAGTGATGAAGGGTGTTCCATTCAGGGAACTGGTCCTGTTGGTCACCCTAATTTCCAACGCATCGGATGTAGGATGGGAAGCCCACATCAGCACCAACCTAGACACTCAGGGGCTCTGGTTGTGGGAGGAGAGGCTCCTGCACATCAACGTGAAGGAGCTGAGGGCCATTCGCCTAGCATGCAAGGTGTTCCTCCGATTCCTGACAGGCAGAGTGGTGCAGGTGCTGACGGACAACACCGCAGCCATGTTTTACATAAACAGGCAGGGGGGAGTGCACTCCTCGGCCCTCTGCGAGGAAGCTATCCATCTGTGGAACTTTGCCTCTCATCTCCTGGGAGGCAGATCACCTCAGCAGGTTGTTTCTACCCCGCCATGTCTGGTCGTTGCACCCAGAGGTGGTGGCTATGATCTTCCAGAAGTGGAGCATTCCCCAACTGGACCTATTTGCATTGGCCTAGGAACACGAAGTGTCCGAGGTTCTGCTCGCTCCGGGGTCGCGAGACTGGATTGATTTCCGATGCGTTCCTCATGGACTGGATGGGGACCCTCATGTATGCGTTTCCACCATTCCACTCCTACCCAAGGTCCTGCTGAAAATGAATAGGGACAGGGTGAACATTATACTCATTGCTCAGGCTTGGCTGAAACAGCACTGGTTCAGCTTGCTGCTTGGACCTTTCGATCGCCCCACCCCTGGAGCTCCTGAGGCAGCATGACCTTCTATCCCAGGACTACGATCGCCTGTTGCACCCGGACCTGGATTCCCTGCACCTCATGGCCTGGAGGCTCTGTGGCTGACGGAGGGAGAGAGAGCCTGCTCGGTGCAGGTCCAGCAAGTCCTGCTTGGCAGCAGGAAACCTTCCAAACAGGTCGTTTATCGGGCTAAGTGGAGGCGGTTTACCTGTTGGGCGCAGTCCCGGGGTATTCTGCCCAGGCTCTTGCCTATACAGGTGATCCTGGAGTACCTACTCCAGCTAAAGCTCCAGGGTCTGGCGCTGGCCTTGTTGAAGGTCACCTGGCGGCCATTTCGGCCTTCCATCAGCCACTAGAGGGGAGATCGCTGTTCTCCCATCCCATGTCGGTCAGGTTCCTCAAGGGGGTGGAGAGGCTTTATCCACAGGTCCGTGACCTGGTGCCTCCTTGGGATCTCAACCTTGTCCTCTCAAGACAAAGCCCCCCTTCAAACCCATAGCTTCATGTCCTCTGCTTCTGCTTTCATGGAAGATAGCCTTCCTGGTGGCCATTACCTCAGCCAGGAGGATCTTCAAGATTAGGGCCTTGACCTCGGAGCCCCCTTATACAGTATTCTATAAGGACAATGTTCAGCTGAGGCCACATCTGGCCTTCCTGCCCAAGGTGGTTTCCCAATTTCATTGTAACCAAGATATTTTTCTCCCCATGTTTTTTCCCAAAGCACACGATTCGGAGGAGGAGAGGAGATGGCATTCGCTGGGCATGAGACGAGCCCTGGCCTTCTACATCGAGTGTACAAAGCTGTTCTGGAAATGGACACAGCTTTTTGTTGCAGTGGCTGACCGGATGAAAGGCTCACCTGTCTCCACCCACCACATCTCCTTGTGAATTACATCATGCATCAGGTTCTGCTACGAACAGGCGAAGGTGCTGCTACCGGGAACCATCACAGCACACTCAACCAGAGTTCAAGCCTCATCTACAGCCTTCCTGGAGAGAGTGCCCCAGCAGGACATCTGCAAAGCCGCCACCTGGTCATCGGTGCATACCTTCAGGTCCCACTACGCCATCATCCAGCAGGCGAGAGAGGATACGGGATTCGGCAGAGCGCTGCTGAGGGGAGCTCACCGGTAACTCCTACCCACCTCCAAAGATATTGCTTGTTAGTCACCTATAATGGAATGGACCTGAGCAATCACTCGAAGAAGAAAACAAAGTTACTTACCAGTGACTGATGTTCTTTGAGATGTGTTGCTCATGTCCATTCCACAACCCACCCCCGTCCCCACTGCCGGAGTTGGCAGAAAGAAGGGACTGAGCGGGTGTAGGGCTGGCAGTGCCTTATATTCCACATCATGTGCGTGGGGCTCCAGGGGGCGCCGGAGCCGGCCCTGCAGGATCTGCTAAGGGGAAAAAAGTTCTGGGTAACCGTGCACAGAGCATGCACACTGATAGTGGAATGGACATGAGCAACACATCTTGAGGAACATCAGTTACTGGTAAATAACCTTGTTTTTTCTGTAGTGAATAGTCAACAGCTGACACACCAGAGTGGATTGGATAAATTTGTGGGACAAAGGTTTCCTTCTCAGATATCTGTTAAAATGGTCCTAAGCACTTGGGGTGAGAGTCAGTTCCCTTTGGAGCCAAAGACTGTTTCCTGACTTCAGTCAGAATTGGTTCTGAGGCCCCTGATGCCTAAGTAGACAGGGAAAAATTAAAAAAAAAAAAAAAAAAAAGAGGGTCATACCACAGGGTTGAAATGAGAAGGATGAGGAAAGAAAAAATGAGTAGTAGGGGATCAGAGTAGTATTATAGGAAGGAGTAAGAGTGAGAGAATAAGGCCACTTTGCCTCCCCCCCTTCTGTAGCTCCTTTCTGAAACACATATTTTAAAAAAAGATTTTTTTGCAACAACACATTCCTGCCCCCAAAGCATAAATTTGATATTTTTAAATAAGGTGGTCTAGGGTTTCAGAAATAATGACAGAAATATTGAAAAATAGGGTTTTAGTGCAAGATAGCAAAAGGCAATTAGATGAATATTTTTAGAGTTCCGTACTGTCAAAACAAACACAAACATACAGCACTTGAACTCCAAAATATCCCCTCCAAAAAATGAAAAATGAAACACATTTCAGTCTTACCATTTCTACTTGGTGAAGGGGTTGTAGAGAAACTCTTTATAATCGTTGAAGAAGCAGGGTGGCACCCGTACATCAGCAGCTGTCTACCACATGGCTGGAACACCATGTCCTCCACTATTGCTGCCATCAGGATCCTGGACTTACTGGCTATATCCCTGCACAGATTTGATAGAAATTGTCCAAGAAATCACTATTTTAGGTCTCAGTGACAGTCAGGTGTACCTGTTGCACAATACACTTACAAAACTTGTTCTGTGATTGTTTTTCATATTTATTAAAATTCTACAATTGTACAAAATGCCATAACAGTAATATACCAGAACAAAGACAGTGCTTTGTTGATTGTTGTTGTGCTTTGTAATACTGCAAAGATTGAACATATAATAGAAACCTGACTGTCGGGTTCCTGTTAATATCCCTAATATAGCACATGGATTGCATGAGGCCACTGGGATCAATAACTTCATGAAATGTGTAGGTGGACATTTAGCTTGACAGGGACCATTCCAATACAGTGTAAACATTTCCTTGCTGAAAGTTTGCACTGCAAGTACACTGCAGCTTATCAAAATGGATAACATTGGTCAGCAGTATTTTCTTTTCAGTATGCAGTTAGCTTCATTTTGAAAATTCCAGATAAACACAAAAACAACGAGAGTCCTGTAGCACTTTAAAGAGTAACAAATTTAATTTCTGCAGGCATAAGCTTTTGTGGGCTGTAACCCACTTCATCAGGGTTACAGCCCACGAAAGGTTATGCCTACGGAAATTTAATTTGTTAGTCTTTAAAGTGCTACAGGACTCTTGTTGTTTTTGCTGTGTACAGACTAATATAGCTACTGCTCTGGAACAAATAAACACAGACGTGTTAAACACACATTTTGGCTTTAGAAATATTTATATTGTACTTATTTTAATGGGTGGGGTTTTCCAAAGCACTCGTTGTTGGCCTAACACTGAGGACCACGTTTTAAAAGCCCCCATCCTATAGCTCTTCATTTTCAAAACACGTTTTATAAATTCAAGTTTGAATTTTGTGTATATGAGGGAAAAAACTGAGAAGAAGGACTTCTGGCAAAGGACCAGCAAGCTGCCCTAACTGAGCAGATAAGGATTCTTCTCAGCTGGTGTGGCAGGGATGTGGGGTGTGTGGCCTGAGCGTGTTGTGTTCTGGTAACCCCTGTCAGCATAACGGCCCCTGGAGAGCTGTTACAAATTTGCATAATTCATAGCACTCCTGGGGCTGCTCTAAACTATGCTGGGGATGAGGCCAGTTGAAAACCTATCCAAGGAACAGAGAGCCCACATACAGCTCTTTGTGCCTATTCTCTTCGGCTTTGCTCACCACTTATTTATGGGGCATAGCTGAGAATTCAGCCTTTTGTTTTGTCCTTTCCTATGTTTCAATAGTTAAGCACGACCTACTGGCTTCTCAGCAGAGGAAGAAAAGTTTTAGTTTCTCTGCATTAACCTATCTATTATGTGGTTAGTCTTCACTTCAAAGCTCTTGTCCGGCTGGAATTTTTCCTTTGAGTCCCATCTTCTCTCAAAAGAATGTAAGAATAAATTCCTGAGCAAATTTGTAATCAGCTGTTATTGGTTTAAAGCATATTTGCCTTGCTCTTTCTTGCTTTTCTCTGTGAATTTGCATGCTGGTCTCAGGGTCCATCACCACATTGTGTATCCTGATTATTTGATATGCTGTCACTCGGAAGTAAAATCCATAGCATCTCCATTTTGCTTCACAGAATGCACTTCTGTTTGAGAAGCAGATCAACATCAATCTCAGGACTTTATTGCAGGTTGATGGATTGTTAGAATTTTAGAGAATGTTTAGAATGATGACTGGTTAATTGTGAGGCATTCCTACAGAATGCCAGGAGCTGATTCAGAGTATGAGATTATACAGAATTGTAGAGGCCTGCAAATTATAACACACATCAGTAAAATCTGCCTGCACACTAAATAAATAAAAATTATACAGAAAGTCTGAGGTTAATTTGATCACTTTTAATATATGCAAACTCCATTAGGAATTGGGATTAAGATGGAGTCACTGAAAGAAAGATGCTAGCTAGCCTTACAACATATGTTAAATAAATGTATATTTCTACAGAGTGCAACACTTTTGCTCCGTTTGAGTGTATCTTCTGACAATGGTTATTATTTTCTTTCATCACTAATTTTATGTAGGTGCTCAGTTGCTTTAATAGAAATGAATAAATGTAAATTAGATGCACAAACATATCATGTGATTGAGTAAAGTCTGATGGGAGCAGAACCTTCAGCACAAATAATATTTTTACCTAATTGTTGGCTGTGTGCTTAGCTGCAGTGTGGAAGGTTCCTAGGTAACAGTTAGCCTGGAATCTTTGCTATGTCATGTCAGTTTTTTTGCCCATATAATTGCCCATTACATGGATATGTGATTATAGAATCATGTCAGTAACTTCCTTATAACCTAAGGTACTCCTTTTTAACTCTAGTTAGTGTAAAAAATAAAATACTTAGCCAAGTGAAGAAGTACAGCTGTACTTTTGAAAAGGAGTGTAAATTCTCCCTCACTAACAATACCTAAAGACTTATACAGAAGCCTGGAAAGAGTTCCGCATCCCACCTAATACTGACACCAAGGGCTAAATGAAGCTTCCTGGCTGTATATGAAAGAAGAATTTAGCTTTTAGTGTTCATTCAATGGGTTACTTGTTTGTCCATACTTCCTTTTTCCATTCTGTGGCCTCAGCTAATCAACCTACATTTGATTTTGACAAGTATCAACGTTCTCGGTCAGTGTCTGCAGGCCAGTGAGGTCATATTATCCACATATAGTGAGAAATTTGGAAAGTTACATTATGTTATAAGCAAGAATGTTTGTTTCAGTAGGTATAATAATTGGACTCCTAGTGAGAGTTAAATTAACCATTATGATATATAAGTTAATTGTTTCTTATTTTCTCAGCACTAATACACTTATCTATAGTAGGCTAATATATTAATTTATTAATTCATTCTCTTTTTGTGGGTTTATTATTTGCAATTATGACTTGCTTAGCATGGAAATTAATTAAAATTTAATTATTTATCTCCTTCCGGTTTGAACAGATAAGATATAATTGTACCATCTGCAATTAAGTGTTGTTTTTTTAATTAATTGTTAAATTATTCATTGAATTACATACTTTGTTATTGATCCACTTCTGATCTATGCAAATTTAACTACTCATTTATTTATTAGTTTAGAAATATACTGTCTTGATCCTGCTCCCACTGGAGCTAATGTAAACTGTGCCATTGGTGCCAATGGGAGTAGCATAGGTTGCTATATTAGTACACTATAAAAAGTAACATCAAACATCTAACATTTACCATATCACAGTATTTTACTCCACAGCTATATTTCCTATACTTAAAGGGCCCATTTCTGCTCTCAGTAACACTAAGTGAGTGTGACTGTAGAAGTGAGCATAAGGAAAGAATGGAGCCTAGAATTAAACCCATTTATAACCCAAGGAGAAGCAAATGTTGACTTTTTAAAGGTACCCACTGTGATTTGAGTATCTAATCACTTAGGTAAATGTATAGCTTCATTATGGGTTTAAAGAATAAGAATCTCAATTTAAAGAAAGACAAATAATATTGGAAGCCTGGCTTCTAATTTCTAGCTAATTTCTCAAGCAAAACTACTATTGAAGTCAAGTGCTTTAACCAGAGTAAAGATTTACCTGTTGACCTCATATTTTACCAGCATAGACCTCAACAAGGTGATATGATTTGGCTTGCATGTTGTTCAGCTTTTCAAAAATGAGATATGGTTACAGTACTCAGTCATTTTCTAATTTCACAGTTGCTTTCTCATGCTTTGTGAGTAAAGCTATTGTGGTGTACATTCCAAGAGGGCAGGGTTCTGCATATCTTACATACACACACACACCTCTTGTTGAAGTGAAGGGAAGTTTTGGGTATGCAAGGAATGCAGAATCAGGCCCTATATATAGGAAATACTGTATTCGAGTCAGTGTGTTATTTGCTTACTTCTTAAAGGTGTCCAGTCTAGACATGTAATAATATTTGCCTTACATCCTTTAAAGTTCTCATAACTTTTAGCTTTTGATAGGAGTCCATTAACATTCCAGTTAGTAATTTAAACAATTTATTCTTGATTAGTTACACTATTACAGCTCCATCCAGCAGTCCTCTGGCAATAGTTTTCAAGCATTGAATTCTCATAGTTCATCTCTTCAAAGATATTTTGTAAGACTTATATTTGTGATTTTGTTACTCTAGTTAAGTCTTCCTCTTTATTGATTTTCAGTCCCACAGTTTCTCTTGTAGTGTTCTGTAGTACCACAACAACAGGCTGGGCTGTAATGTGAAACTTGCTAATGTTTGGTTGACATTCTTTATTAATCTATTTATATGTCCCTTTCTTTCTGCCCTTGTGACTAACACACATTTTATAAGGGGCAAAATAAATGTTACAGTTTTATTTACAGTTTTAATGTTTATTAAATGTTTGTTTATTTAATGTTTATTAAAATAAAATAAATGTTACAGTTTTATCTTCAAATCTGATGGCATCCCACAGTTCAGTTATCTTTTTTATCAGTATGCTGCAGGTATACATTAAATGAGCAAGTGAAAAGGTGATTGTGAAGCAAATACTGACAATTTTAAAATCTAAATATAAAATTAAATGGGGGATTTTAGCAGGAGATTTATAAACAAATCTGCAGCTGCATATCTGAAAAAGGGATTATGAGGTGGGAAACGAGTAAAGGGGGTGCACCTGCCAGGAAGAAAATGGTGCACTGTGTAAGAATTAGTGATGTGAGTTGGGAGCACTGGTAAGTTTGCACTAAGTCACCAAGCGCACATGCCCTGGCATACTCCCTCCACTCCTCATGTTCAGTCAGAACTGTCTGTAGATTTAGGTGCTGTTTTGGTAAAGTCTTCTGGTACCAGAGCTAGTGGGATGCTTCTGTCTATAACCTAAATTAATATCGTAAAACTTTCATCTATGGATTTGTATCTGTTGCATTTATGTATTTCAGTTAATAAAAAAATACAGAATGAAACATACTATATGGGGATCACACTTCTGATAGCATTATTATCCTTTACAGGTACTGGGGCAGGGAATGTGTCTTACTCTGTATTTGGAAACTGCCTTGCACAGGATAAGGAAACGATTGCTAACTGATTCAATTTCTTTCACGCATGATGAGGGGAGAGAAAAAGTATTTTTAAATATAGGAAAATGTGATTGTGATCTTACCAGAATTGGGAGTGGGATTCAGAGGCAGGTGTAGTAATTGAAACTTTTAACTGATTTTTAAACAGATTAGTTTTCAAATTGATTGTGTTCTTTTAAGTTGACTATAGAGAAATATCTAACACAATATTACATGATTTTATCTAAGCAATGGATAGTGATTGCCAAGAGAGTTGGTGTAGATTTTCTGAGCAAAAGTCCTTGTTAACTAATTTGAATTCCTAGAATTTATTATTGTTGTTGTTATGCTATATTTAAAAAAGGCTTTGATAATTTACAACATCAGAGCCTATGTGCTAAGGTAAAGAGTTGCAGAAAAAGGATGAAAGAAATTGTTGTGTAAAACCTAAAAACAAATCACTTATAATTGCAGCTTGTCCAGCAAGTAAAGGATGACAAATGGGGTATTTCAGTAAAGCAGAACCTCAGAGATATGAACCCCTCGGGAATGGAGGTTGTTCATAACTTTGAACAAAACGTTATGGTTTTTCTTTCAAAAGTTTTCTACTGACCATTGACTTAATACAGCTTTGAAACTTAACTATGCAGAAGAGAAACACTGCTTTTAAACATTTTAATTAAAATGAAACAAGCACAGAAACAGTTTCCTCGCCTTATCAAATCTTTTTTAAAAAGTTTTCCTTAATTTTTTTTAGTAGTTAGTGTTGAACATAGTATTGTACTTTTTTTTCTCTTTTTTTTTTTTTCTCTACTGCCTGAATTGCACACTCTGGTTCCAAATGAGGTGTGTGTGTTAACTGGTCAGTTCATAACTCTGGTGTTCGTACTCTGAGGTTCTACTGTCATTGGTTCTGGGAACATTATGATTGTTTTAAATTATTTGATTGACAGTAATTAGCTAATGCAAAAGGTAGTGGCCACGTACATAATGGTTCTGTGTAGCCTGGCCATAGTTCCCAGGATTATCAGGTGTTGATTTTGACCTATTAACCTCTGTGTAGTTTGAATTCTGGTTATGTTAGAGGCCACCTCTCCCCTTAGGTACCAAGGCAGTTGAGCTGATATCAGCTGAGCAGCTCAATCTAACAGCTTGCAGACTTTAAATTAATGGGATTTGAGAAAAAAATTTCAATTACTAGACTTTGACTTTGGAACTCACTGTTGCGACTGGTTTGGCAGAAACCGAGTTTATTGATCTGTCAAGCTCTCTGCTTATAAAGGTTTGAGATGTGTGAATTGAATGGATCTGAGGCTCTTTTGTTCTGTGGGTGAGCTAGAGAATTGAAATAGCTCTCTTTCTGTCATGGAGCCAATTGGTAAAGCTTTTGTTTTGTTTAACTATTACATTTCAGACATCATACTTGTACTAAGGCCCTAATCCAGCGTGGTACTTATACCCGATCGTATATAAATTCCATTGCTTAATGTGATGCACATATACTTAAGTATTTGCTGATTTGGGGCCTATGAGAATGGCTGATCGCATTTCATAAATATAAATGTAAGAACGAATTTGTTAACAGCACCAATGTTGGAAATAGAGCAAGATAATATTTACCTTAAAGCACAAAGATTTGTATGTTTTCTATGACAGGACTTTGTAAGAGATATTTAGAGTAATGGAGAAAATGCAAAATAGTAAGACTGGGGGCAACAATCCTAACTAGAAAGGACAAAAGACCTGGAAGCGATGTAGAGGTTATAGTAAAAATGAAAAATGTTAAGCTATCCATACAAGAATATTGTGGTGGATTGACAAAGGGGTAGAATGTAAATCCAGTGTTGCTGATGTACAAAGCAGGTAGGTGAGTGTAATGTGGGGCAACCAGCATCGTTCCTGGCTTAGAGACATTGTTATGAAGAAAGGTTCAAGAGTTTGAATTTGCTGTCATTGTAGAAGACAATACTTTAAAGGTACTTAGTAAAAGCATTTGAAATTATGGAGGAACTTTGTGAAGTGGAATGAGATTAACTGTTCATGCTTTTGAGGAGTTCAACAAGGACAGAGTCACATAGCTAGGAAATTACTCTGAAATATGGAATTAAGTCAGAATGATTTTCACTCTGTATTTTAAACACTCACTAGGGAAAAGGTTACCAACTAAGTCTAGAAAGACAAATAGTGCAAGTGAGTTTAAAGAGACACTGTCAAGGCCACTAGGTCTAAAATTGGACTCAAGTTTAGCTTGCCAGCATGTAGGCATACAGAAAAAAGGTGAGCACACGTGTATCCTTCATGCTGTCTGTCTCCTTTGCCCTACCTGTCTACCCCATTCTTGTGAACAGATTGGAGAGCAGGATTTGTGTATATTTCAATGCCTTTACTGTATGTAAGAGGAGCACAGGCAAAGAGTGGAGAAACAGCGCCATCTATACCAATGTGCTTGTATTACATGCACTTATTCACTTGCAATGGTGGAGAAATCCAATGCCCTAGGTTTGCTATTCCAGGAGTGTACCTAGCAGTTTAATTGTGCTGCAGCCTTTTTTATTTTTGAGGGACAGAAAGATTTATTTTAGGAATGAGTATAAACAAAATGTAATTTTAAAAATAATATAAATGTGGAGCCAGTCAGTCCTGAGAGTATCCCTGTAAGAGAAATGTTGATGGTAGAAAAAGGGGGTTCTCTTTTGCTCAACTTCAGTGTGGTAATGGAAAATGCCAAGATCCTTACATGTTCTAAAATTGTATTGGCATGTAAAATATCTGGTTGGAACAGGGTATCGTATATTGAACTGCACTTAGGTTCGTCACGAGAAAAGTCTGGGAAAGCTATATAGTACATAGGCAGTAATCAAACAGTTCAAGAGAGAGAGCAGCCTTGTCTCACAGACTAGTCATGTGGGAGAATTTTGGCAAGTGTGATTATTCCCACAATTACATGCTGAATTTAAAGCTAGGATTCTGTTACAGCCTGCTAACAGCCTTTTGAAAAAATAACATAAATCATGCCTTATGTCCTGGCATGATAAACCTTGTTTGTATAAAAGATCAAGGAGATTACTTGGGGCAGAATCTTCCTTTTCTAAATCCATGTAAAATAGATTTATCTGTAGTCTTGTAACTAAGGTTTCTAATGGTCCTTGGTAGTCAATGTTTAAGAAATATGACTCTCTGCAGTAGCCTCATTCAGTTCTTTGGCTTCTAGTCCAGTATTTAAATTACTTGGTTCCACTTTTAAAAAAAATTCCTTTGAACTTAGGGAATTGAATTTTCATAGAGGATTGCCACAGCCAATTTCATAGCATTACCAATGTATGACCTTGTCTCCTTTAAAATATAAAATAAATTATTTTTCATCTGGAGAGAGAGTTTGGTTTGAGTTTTTACTGGGTTTCCTCCCTGATCCTGAAATCATTCAGGATACTAAGTTTATTGATAGTGTCAAATTGAATGATTTAACTTTCTCTCACATAAATATATCAGAGGAAATGTTCTTTATTTGTCTGTTATGCTGTTTGGCATCTTTGGCTTTTTGACTGCACTCTGTTGCTTGGGGCATCATAAGAAGGGACACACACATTTTTATTTGTTTCTTTTTGTCTCTTTCTTGTTAGTGATTAACAGTAATAATACATTTTGTGTTTAGTTATTCTTTGGTTGGAATAAGTTTAAGGGCATATACTTTCCAGGAAGTTGTGGAATGAAGAAATCCCAGCATGTCAGGAGCTTTCTGCAATGACCACACAAGTTTCTCATCAGAGAGACTTGACTGTTGGTGACATTTTAAATTGAATGGTGTAATTATAGTAGCTTTTGTAAGCGTCCACGTGACCCTTATCTCAGAGAAGGCCATTGACTGTAGTTGAACAGTGGACAGCTTCAGTATGTTGCCTCTAACTACACTAAAAAGCTGTTCCGAGTACTGTACAAAGGGCCCGATCTGAAGCCCATTGAAGAGAATGGGAGTCTTTTAATTGATTTAAATTTACTTGGGATTAGATTTTTAAAAATTAACTTTAAATTTATTGTAAATCTAACAGTGGTCTGATCCAGCTGAAGTCATTGAATCCAAAAATCAGTGGCAGTTAGGTGTTCACATTTTTTTTCAACCCCACTACCTTATTGTTCTAACTACTTGAGTTCTAATCTGATTTGCCTTTGGCAAAGTGGGAAAACATTTTGAAACCATATTGCGCCTGTAGTTAACTTTGCTTTCACATCTGTAGGTAGGAGGGCTTGAAAAGAATTCCTGGGTCATGTAGTTTTAAAAACCGCTAGTGATAGCACCTTCACTACTTTTTAGCCAGATAGCTCTACCTCACAATTCAGGTTCTTTCAATAAATGTGTTCTTATATTAAATATACATATTTATTTTTAGTTTCAATTCACTGTTTTCTCCCTTAACCTTCAATATTTTCTAATAAAGGTTCAAAAAACTACCCTGTAGTGCTACAGAGATTTTAGACCACAAAGAGTACTTTCAAAAAGTACTTTCAAAAATAAATATTATTATTTCATCATCCTAAACTATAGATAATATCTCTTCTTCGTTAATATTATTACTGCTCAGATATTTGTACAGTGCTCAGATTCCTGTCTGTCACATTTACTTCAAACTCTGCCTTACCCAAAACTCTCCTCTCATCTCATATCCTTTAATTCATTTATCATTTTTTGTAGACCTTCACTGTAGTTTCTCCAATTTTGTGCACCACTTTTATAATGAGGTGCCCCAAACTCTTTCTGCATATCTTTTGTCTCTTATACCGTTATGATACATTTTACTTTTCTAAATGTTTGTGTGTAGATTTATTCCTCCTTCTCAGAAATGCATCAGACTAATTTTATGATGGGAGTTGGGGAATACACTCTGTGTATGTGTATGTTTTATATCATTCTAAATATATTTTGTTTCTCTTCCACTCAGCATGTCATCTTCCATGACATCTATGTTTTCTAAACTTTGTTGATAATCCTTCAAAAGGTGACAAATCTTAAATGTTTATTTTTCTAATGGTTTATTCTGGGCTGCCAAATTAAAATAAATTCTGTTCATCATGTCATCTCTTCACAATGGCTTTACTGTTCTTGTTTTCTTTCTTGGTCACTTGGTAAGACTGGGGTAAAACTTTAAAAAAGCACTTAAATGATGTAGGAGCCCAAGTCTTACTTTCCAAAGTGACTTAACAGTCAGATTTTCAAAGGGTTTTGGTGCTTAAATATGCAGCTAGACACCTAGTGAGATTTTCAGAAGTTCTTAGGTGCCTCTCATTGAAAGTCAATAAGAAATGGGCTCTTAAGCATCTACCTCACTTCTGAGAATGGGACTTCTGCTACTAAGTCACTTAGCTGCTTTTGAAAATGTTACCTCAGATTTAGACTAGTAATTGTGTTACATGTGTATAGTCTCTGATTTACTGGTTCCAGAAAGTAATTTCAATCCATTATTTCTATCTGATAGGATGCTTTCTGGTAGGTTAGGTTTCAGTGTACATTTTATGAGTTTTTAGAAAATAGTTTTACATATTTTAATATTAACAGAAAATGTTCAGTTAAGTCTTTTTCATTAAATAATCTTTTGTACTATTGGCATATTAGACACTGCACTATAGTGTTAATGCATGGGAACTAGATAGAGACACTGAACTTAAAATGACTATTTTTCATTGACTAAATTGTGTGAAGTGTAGCTGTCAATATTACAAGTGGAGAAAAGCAAATTAAATGTTTAATATTATGGACTTTGGGTACGTTGGCTGGCATTGGTTTTACAAAGCCCTGTCAGTTGGGGTTTTCTCTTGCAAAATCAAAGTTGGAAGTTGCAAGGAATAACTTACTCTTATGGTATATAAACTCAGCTTTTAATTCACTTTATTTCTCTAGAATTGGCAGTCTTACCTACTAAATTTGAAATATATTGTACCGTGATGATAATGTTGATAATTACGTCCCTCCTTCTAGCACCTTGCTATTTACTATATATAGAATATATAGAAGAAGGCCATGTCACACTTTTCCAGTAAACATATGCTATTGATTCACTGTTTAAATGGTTTTTTATTTGATGTATTTTTCAGGATTTAATTTTTCTACTTCTACCAGTATTTCTCTTAATTTGTACTGCAGATGGGTCTTAGCCTACCTGAATCAGGGTTCAGGTACTCAAACCTATCAGAAATATGGGCTAAATCCAGGCACCAGATCTGACCACAGACTTGAGAAAATTTGGATTTCAAACCCTTATGCAGCTGTACACCTCACTTAGAGTGGTATTTAGTACTTTACTTAAATAATTGCTCAGTTAGGTGCCTGATTGATTGGATATGCAGAACTGCTTATTTCTCTACTCACTCATGGGATATTCACACTTGCTTGAATAAATCCAAGCTCTTTGGGGGAAATTCAGGGTGGTGATGAAACTGACCCCATACAGCCCTTGTCCTTGTGGCTGTTATTCCAGTTTAATTCAGATTAAGTTTCATCTCTAAAAAGAGAGGTTGAGCTCAATGTAGCTGCAAATTTAGACTATAATATGGAGTGCTGGAATGTACAATCATAGGGGATGCGTTCTGATTTCATTAATATTAATTAATTAATATTATTAAATTGCTGTTTTTTCTTCGAGCCGTGTCCCTGAGTGTGCTCTACTGTGGGTGACTCGGAAAACTTCGGTAGCAGTGTCTGTTAGGCCCTCACATGCACGATCTCTCCTCGTGCTGCGTCATGAGGCTAGTCAGCACATTCTGGCGAACACCCCCCTTTGCCCCACTTCCTTCTCAACAGCCCCTGGCTAGAGACAGAGTTATTAGCAGTCCATGAGTTACCTTGTGCTTTCTTTGTAGCCTACAGTTTAGTTTTTAGTAGTTGTTAATCTAGTGTCTTTTATTTCTGTCCATATATTACCAAAAAAAAAAAAAAAAAGAGTATTCTTTCTTTCTTCCCCCTTTCCAATGCCATTTGTGGCTCCAAAGTGCTGTCATCTGCAATTGACATGACTCCGAAGTCCCAGCCCGCCGATATGGGTACTGCTCGGGAGTCACCTGCAGTGTAGCACCCATAGGGATACTACTTGAAGAAGTTATTCGCCTCGTGCAGCAGCAATGGTTTTTCGAGATGTGTGTCTCTATGGGTACTCCACAACCCACCCACCTCCCCGCTACTTCAGAATGCTTCTCCTTGATTGTGCGGCAGAGAAGGAACTGAGAGTGGTTACCTTGGGTGCGCTGACTAGCCTCGTGGCGCAGCATGAGGAGAAACCACGCATATGCCGGCCTAACAGACACTACTACCGAAGATCTCCGATCAGCAGCATTGGGACGCAAGCGCACCTACAGTGGAGCACCCATAAGGACACACATCTTGAAGAATTAATCTGCTGTTTTTAACATGTCATTGAGGACAGCAGAAAGTAACAGTTAACATTGATCATTAATCCAGTTCTTCAGTAATGACACATTGTTTTGTATGATTGCTGGCACCTTAAAACCACAGATGCATGCATTGTTCCCTCGACAAGCTATTTTCTTGCATAGGGGACTGGAAAGTTTCTATCTTAAAGATTTTTTCTTTTTCCTCAGGTTTAGGGTTTATTTTCTACTCACACTCAAGAACAGGTTGGGAGTCTGTTCTAAAGTCCTTCTGCCAGTCCTATGAGTTTCTTTTTTGGTATAGAACTGAAATGAGTCTAGCATAGTTATTCTTCGAGTGCCTGCTCATGTCCATTCCCAAATTAGGTGTGTGTGCGCGCCACATGCACCTGTGCCAGACATTTTTTCCCCTCAGTAGTGCCCGTAGCGGCCTGCTCTAGCGCCCCCTGTAGCAGCGTGCATATGCTCCCGCACATAGGTGCTGCCAGCCCCCCACCTCTCAGTTTCTTCTTCCTGCCAGTGACAGTGCTGGAGTGTATCTTGCTATTGCAAGTGGTTCTTGAACCAGGGTTCTTTATTCTTTTTCTTGTGTATATAGTTACTGTTAATTGTAGTTAGTTGTAGTATTGTAGTAGTTAGATCCCCAGGATCGGGGCATGCCCCATTCCCCAGGTTTTAAACTCTGCACTTCATGTAAGAAGCCTATGCTAAGGAGTGACTCTCATCAAAGTTGCCTGAAGTGTCTTGGAGAAGCTCACTTCAGTGAGAGGTGCAAGATCTGCAAAACTTTTCACCCACGGGCAAAAAAGGACTGGGACATTTGGCTTAAGGCCATCCTTATGAAGTCGGCACTCAGGCCGGTGTCGGAGCTGGGTAGATTGGACTTTGCCCTGAGCACGGTAGGCTCTGCATGGAGTGACCCTCCAGCACCCTCTTCATCCTCTTGGCACCGATCGCCATCCCCGGTGCCGAAGAAGAGGTCAAAGAGGGCACTCGCCAGCAGATAAGACAAAGAAAGATACGGGGGACCAAGTGAGACCCATGTCGGACCCTTTGGAGATGGAGGGGGTTGGCAGCCCCTTGCCACTGCGAGCTTCAACCCCAGCACCAAGTCCCCCACCGACTCCAGGTAGTGGTGAAGGCTCTCGTCACCTGGTGCTGCTATCGACTCTAGAGGCCTTTCAAGTGATGAAAGACCTCCTGGTAGTGCCTGTGCTGCCGACAGCGAGGAACGGCAGACCACTACACCGAGACTCGGCACCGGCACTGGCTGGCACCGTGTCAAGGGGCATTCCAGTTAACAGATCTGCTCGGCAGTCCCCATCTCCCAGACACGGTTCACCGATGTGCAGTGGGTCCTCTGATAAGAGACCAGGCTCTCCGGGTCAAGGTAGCGATAGGCTATCTTCCTGCCGTCGGTACCTGGAAGACCAACACTGAACATCAGAGCATCGGTATCAGACTTCAAAATGGCATAGGTCACTGGAATCCCGACACACTTCCCTCAGACCTCGCCCCCGCTCTCCCAGTCCTTACAAAAAAATCAAGGACAAGAGCCGGTTCTGTCACATCCAACATTTGAGATCTCCGTACCGTTCATCAGTACTGGAATGCCACGACTGTCTGTGTGGTACTGACAGATATTCAGAGTTGACACCGCCTTGGCCATTGGACAGCAGCGCCTCATCCTCAGGAAGTGAGGAAATGATTCAGACGAAGCAGGCCCCTGCACCGGCACTGGGCTTCTCGACAAGGCCACAAGTGGGGGTGTGGCCACAAGGACCGTGGTCGGGGCATGCCTTACTGGTGGGGTATCCCCCTGAGTTCCCGCAGACTAGTTCCAGATGAGGGACCTCGGTGCACAGGTCCTCTATCCCCCAAAGCTTGGCACCGCACCTAGACTTGGAATATGATCAGGGAGGGTCACCTACCTCAGGCCTGGGGGGCATTACCCCAGAGCAGAAGACCCTTCCCCAACCCAGCTACCAGCCTCTTCCTCATCATCACCAGATGAGGCATTAGTGGGCCCTTCATCAGCAGCGCTGTTGGATAACTTCAGGTGCCAACAGGACTTTTTAAAAAGGGTGGCATCTAATCTTAGCCTCAAAATAGAGGTGGTGGAAGAGCCTATGTATGATCTGTTTGGGATCCTGGCGTCGGCAGCACCAGGCAGAGTGGCCCTCCCTGTCCATGAAGGGATAGTTAAACTGGCCAAATCACTGTTGCAAACCCCAGCCTCCTTACTCCCCACGTCCAAGAGGGCAGAAAGGAAGTACTATGTACCAGCAAAGGGGTTTGAATACTTGTACACCACCCCTCCCTGGGATCCCTGGTAGTCACAGCTGCCAACAAAAGGGACTACTGGCAGGGCAAAATAAGCTCAATGCCTAAAAATAAAGAGGCAAAAAGGCTGGACTTGTTCGATCGGAAAATTTATTACACTGCTAGCCTACAGCTATGGGTAGCGAATCTAACAGACGCTGCTGGGCAGGTACCATTTCAATATCTGGCAGTCGCTAGAAAAGTTCGCGGACTCATTGTCGTACCCCTCCAGGCAGGAATTTGAAGCCATCTTGGAGGAGGGGAGGACAGTAGCCAGAGCATCCTTGCAAGCAGCCTTCGATGCAGCGGACTCTGCAGCCAGAACCATGGCATCGGTGGTGTCAATGAGAAGGGCATCATGGTTACAGTCCTTGGGCCTCCCGTCGGAGGTCCAGCAATCGATCCAGGACCTCTCTTTTGATGGCATGGCCCTCTTTGCCGAACAGATTGACTCCAGACTGCATGGCATGAAGGACTCGAGGGCAACCCTGTGGTCCCTTGGCCTGTACACCCTGCATTCATCCAGGAGGCACTTCAGGCCTCAGCATCAACAGTGGTTTGGAGGCCATTCCCGTAGTGACTCCTTCGGGGAAAAGAATAAGTGTTATAAAAGGCACCAGGACTACTCATTATCTGCTGCCCCTCAACCGAGCTCCAGCTGCCATAACCAAGGTGGAAAGCAGACCTTTTGAAGGTGCGCCCGAGGGCGACCTACAAGTTTCAACCATGGATCCAACCTCTCTACTGTTCTCTTCTTGTTTAACTCCCTTTTTCCGAGCCTGGGCTATCATAACATCAGACCGTTGGGTACTCAACATGGTCGCCACCAGCTATACCCTCCAGTTTGTCTCACTTCCGCCTTCCCACCCTCCTTCCCTGTCCCTCTTCGGGAATCCCTCTCAAGAGCAACTTCTTGCACAGGAGGTACAAGCACTCTTGCAGGTGGATGCAGTGGAAGAGGTCCCCCAAGACTTAAGGGGACGAATATTTTACTCCCATTACTTCCTGATTCCAAAAGCAAAGGGAGGACTAACGCCTATCCTGGACTTAAGACGCCTCAACAAATACATCCAAAGATTAAAGTTTCGTATGGTTTCCCTAGCCGCCATCATCCCTTCACTGGATCCAGGTGACTGGTACACCGCCCTCGATTTAAAGGATGCCAATTTTCACATCTCGATTTTCCCGGGTCACAGAAGGTTCCTGCAGTTTGTGGTGTGGGATCAGCACTTTCAATTCACAGTGCTTCCATTCAGCCTCTCAGCCGTACTGAGGGTCTTCACCCAAATGCATGTCTATTTTTATTAGGGAAGTTGAGACTCTGGTGAGGTGGGTGTGCCCATAACCTTTTGGTTCTTGAAGGGTCTACACCATTTATCACAGAGTTTCACCCACAAAACCTGAGATCCCTAGAATCACTGGAGACCAGATCCATCTGCACAGAAGCCCTTCACCTCCATATTGTTCCCTGGACTTTTACCACACTGCCTTTATAGCAGCACAGCTCCAGCAGGGTTTAGCAATGGGCTGACCTACTGGCAGCAGCTCATCAGGGGTGGCTTTCATAGCAGAGAAGGGTTGAGTGAATAAAGACAATGCTGACAGGGCCTGCATTCATTTCCTTTTGTATTCCCTGTAGGATTGGGATGGATGCCACTAGCTCTGTGTCCCAACTGTGGAACTGCATGGAGCACTTCATTCCCTTGCAAGATCCAAGTCTCTTCTGCTCACAGAAGCAGAAGTGACAGTCTGTCCTTATATGAACACTTTATATGGAAACTTACTCAGGCTGTGGTTTTCTGTTGTAAAATGCCAGACATTGTTCAAATATCTGAACAAAATAACTGGAAAAGTACCAAGGAAGAATGCAAGGCACTTACATAGGCTTCATTTAGACTTTTCTCCATTTTAGAGCTTCAGCTGTACTGTGTTCAGTCCTCACACCAGTGGATGGCTTTGTGAAGTACTCCCAGTGAAAGCTGATTACAGTGACATCACTGCTTGAAACCACATGATGAGGGCCATGTAATTACCCCTGGGTAGATTCTGAATTACAGTGTACAAAGTGGCGTATTAACTTGGTGTGGAGAGCAATGTTTTTGAGAACTTATCTTTTTCAAGGGGGTAGCTTTTGCTGTGTGCCGTAGCAGAAACAAAGGCCACTGATTCTCCATCAGCAGAAATCAGCAGTAAACTCATTGAAGACAAAGGAGTTACATCTGTGTAAAAGCCCAGAGTGTTGTCAATCTTTAATTAAAGTAATGAAATTGTACTTTAGACCTTGCTGATGGTGATGAATGGGTTGCTGGAATTTACTGTAAAGGGGATTAAGATAAGCAGCACTGTCAGCTGTTGTGTGGGTGAACCTGTGCAGCTTGCATGAGCTACTTGTAAACTCTTGGAAGCAGAGGCAGTCTTTTTGTTCTAGCACAATGGGGTCCTTGTCTGTGACTGGGGCTCCTAGGTGCTACTGCAATACATGCAGTGGTCTCACGTCTGTTGTTAGGTTTAGTGTGTGAATGCTGGGGGTACTGGTGGCCTGTGATATACTAGAGGTCAGACAAGATGATCGAGTGTCCTTCTGGCCTTAAACTCTCTGACTCGATAATAAATATTATTATTAACAATAGCAGTGCAGGCTCCACAAAGCACTGATGCACAGGGCTAACTCTAGATATATCAGTTTGGGGGCGGTTAGGCTTTTTTGCTGCACCTTTCCGACTCAGTAGTCTGCCACAATTGTCGCCCCCCCCCAAAACAAACAAACAAACATTTGAAAGGTGAAGTTTTTAAAACTCCCTATCAAGAACTGAAATCCTCCCTGTTCCCATCTGGCTGATTAAAGCCTTTTGCTCACATTCATAAGTTTTGGCAAAAGCCTTCCAGTTGCTCAGCTCCCTATCCCCACATGATCTTTCGGATGGCAAGCATCCCTGTCCTGCCGAAGTGGCCGATCCTCCCCCCCACCTGTTATGTGTGTTGCAGAAGGCTGCCTGAGGCAGCACATAGCTTAATTTGCACATGGGCCCTGCAGAACCTCGAGCCGATTCAGCTACTGTTCAACAGAAACTTCATGTAATCCCTCCTAAAAATCATTGGGACTGAAAAGATCCCCTAAATCCATCCTGGGGATTCTGTATTTTCAGTGACAGCTTTGTTTGCTACACTGTCTAATCTGGCACACCCAGCTGGTGCACAGATTCTGGAACACATTTTTAATATACCGTTGAAGCAACAACAAAATATTGCTGACTTTTTTCTCGTACATTTAAAATTCCCAAAGATCTTTACTAACATTATGAGGCAAATCCTGTCTTGGCTAGAGCTGAGAAAAGACTGGACATTGGACATTTGTCCTCTGATGCCAGTGTATCAGGGAAGGGAAGGGCACACAGTGCTAACCCTTTTAAAAGAAGCGGCTGCTGTCCTGGTGGAGCGTGTCTCGTGTATGTTAGCTGGCCAACCACACCACTTTGAGTGTACCAGCCAGTGCGGGAACATTGCCTCCCTAATGCTCCCTTGAGCGCTGCAGGGGGAAAATCCTGCCCTTCTACTGCAGGGTGTGGAAGAAACTCCCTATATCATCCTCCCATAATGGCACAGGTATGCAGCAAAGCCCAGGTGTAGCCCTAAGTAATTTATCCTCACAGTACCCCTTTGAGGCAGGAAAGTAATATTGAACTCCTTTAACAATGCGCAAGTATGGGCTCAAAGAGGCTAAGTGACTTGCTGAAAGCCACCCAGCCAGTCAGTGGCAGAGCTAAAAATAGAATCCAGGACTTTGATTTCTGGTTTCCCTGCTCTGACAACTCTACCACACTCACTCTGTAAACACTGCCAAGCTGTATTTGAAATATCTGTGAGACATATGGCAGTACTCTGGAAAAGGTTTGCTTTGCTAGATTGTATTTTTTTCTCTCTTGGGAAGAGCCAAGTGAGTGATCATTTGGTTTACATGGCAAGCACTGAATATTCATGATATTATTATCATAAATTATATTTCTAGCTGGATTCAAATTGCTTGTGGGTTTGCATAGATAATTTAAATCAAACCACTCTTCACATTAAAAGAAATGCAAATACATACCAGATTTCAGACTACTGTTTTTATAATTACTGGGTTTTGATGTAATTACCGTGTCATGTACATTATTTATGTATCAAGTACAAGAATAAGTCACAGAATACAAGCTAGAACTATGCACGTATTTATATTCAGCAGTTCTGAGAATTTTTTATCTGTCCTCTCCTGATGACTCAGTTCATGACGTGTGTTTTGCATACTTTAGTTGTGCTCAAAATCGATTTTATTTGCATCTTGCAAAGTGCTCTTCTTTTTTCCCTTAGCTCCTGTCTAATCCAGACAGCTAGGATTGCCATCTTCTGGTAAAGAATAACATGGTTTCAATTCTTACCTCTGATCTTCTG
This sequence comes from Emydura macquarii macquarii, assembly GCF_026122565.2. Classification (NCBI taxonomy): domain Eukaryota; kingdom Metazoa; phylum Chordata; order Testudines; family Chelidae; genus Emydura; species Emydura macquarii. The sequence goes on along the minus strand of NW_027132817.1, from coordinate 2,166,663 downwards.
TTTGTGACTGGGTCGCCGGAGGAGGAAACGCTCTGTGTCTGAGAGAGCGAAGCGCTCTGTGTCTGAGAGAGCTCTCCGCATTGCCCAGTAGCACCAGCAGACTAGTGTTGCTAAACACAGCAAAAGCACAGCAATGGACACTGAAAAGAAAAGGGAAAATGGGGTACTGTACATAGATTTTAGGTGAGTTCCCCTGCAGATCACGCTGTATGTCTGAGGTAGGGCTGGGATGAGAAACCTTTTGACGCACAGTGCCTTTTTCTAACTAGTAAATCACACTGTCTCTCTGTGTTTTGTATAGTAGTTCTGCTTTTGGACTATGGGTAAGAAGACTCAGGCTTTGTGTAAGATGGGCATAGGTGAGACAAACCCACAGGAAATAAGAAATGAAAGAAGAAATAAGAGACAGTAAAAGATAAACAGGCTTGTGTTGCGGGGGAGAGACTGGAATAATAAAACACCCCAAATCCATAGATATTCTCTGTTAAGTGAGAAAGAGTATGTTCTGGTCCCACTACTAGCCCACTTTTATAAACTGGGCAGCCCGGTGACTCTCCAAAGTAACACTGAAGAGAGTGTGTGTGTGATTATTCACCTTGACCAGATATGCTGGTGCCCATGACTTCCAGATGCTATGATCCTTTCCTCTCCTCCCAGCTTGCTCCATTCCTCTTGGCTGGCAATATTGCACAATGGTTTTGCTCCGTCCTGGAGCTATCTTTGCACACTGGAATAGGGTGAGGTTGTTTGTGGGACCATGCTCTTAGGAGCGCAAAGCTACAGCCTTCCCGGAGTTTTGTGAGGCAGAAATTATCCACCTTTGCCACAAACAGTTTAGGAAATATGACTTGGCCTTTTCCAACCACCATCATAGCTTGAAAGGAAAAATAAAAAACAAAGTTTATGTATTGATTTATTTGCAAATAAAAAGCATTGCACAGGTGCAGCATAGCAAAGCACTCCCAAAATCCTCTCAATACAGTGGGCCCCGTACTGTATTTGTCCCTGCCATACACTGTTGGTGTCAGACAGACACAACAATACCTTTTATTTTGAGAGTGATAGTGAGAGAACAGCTGAGAGAGGTTGAAGCATGTTCTTTAAATAAATGACCTCACTGACTGGTAGACCCAGCTCGGTTTGATCTTGGCGAGCAAATGAAATAATTTAATGCTTGAACTTGAAATTCAATTGTTTAAATGTTTTAAAAAAAAAAATCTCCAAAAAATATTTTTCTGTTTAATGAGTATTCTTGCAAGGATTAACTCACTGAGTCAGTGGAGTTTCTCCTGATCTACACTAATATAAGTGAGACCAGAATTAGTCCTTGTATTTCTGGGTGGGTTTCACAGTAAAAAAAAAAAAAAAGGAAGTTGTTTAATGATATTCCCTGCTATGTGATGGAAATATTCTCTTTGGGATTTTTTTTGTATGCAAATTTCTTAATGTGGACGCAAAGATGGAAAAATAGTTCTCTCTATGTTTCTTAATTAACACTGCTGAAAGCAAATAGAAGAATGGATGAAAACTTTAAACACAGACATTTAGCTAAAGGCACCAAAATAAAGACATAAGCTATATGCTGTGAATTGTGACTTGTGATGGAAGAATCCTAAAAGTTTGTAGGTTTATTTTCCGAAAGTTTGGAGATTTTTGCCTTTCTGTTTCTTGGGTTTGCAAAAGGGTCCAGTGGATAGGATGCAGGACTGGGGCCAGGAGATCTAGGGGGAATAAATGCTATGTTGCCCTGCCTTTTCACCAGTTACGCAGAGTGGCTGTCAGAGTAGAGGCATTCTTATAATGTAAATGTCGACTGACCTTTCATTGGTCTCCACAGGAGAGTTCAGAGGTCCTTAATATATACATGTTCCAAACGTCAAGATTCTTCTTTGAATGCTTGCTTATATCCATTCCCAACTTAGGTGTGTGTACACTCCACGTGCACCAGTGCTGGAAAATTTTTCCCTTATTGGTACCGGTATGAGCTGGCTCTAGCACCCCCTACAGCGGCACGCACATGCGCCCGCATATAGGTGCCACCGGCTCCCCTCCCTCTCAGTTCCATCTTGCCACCAGTGATGGTGCTGGAATGTCTCTTGCCATCGCAAGTTCTCTCGCTAAACCTAGTGGTTTATTCTCTGTTCTAGTGTACATAGTTTGTTTCTTAGTTCTAGTTAGTTAGTTGTTAGAGTTCCAGGGTCAGGGCATGCCCGTACCCTGGGATTTAAACAATACGCTTTGTGTAAAAACCCTGTGCCATGGAGTGACCTGCATCAAAGTTGTTTAAAATGTTGGTTTGGGTGAAGCGCACATTAGTGAGAAGTGTAAAATCTGCAAAAGTTTTCACCCATGGACTAAGAAAGATCGAGATCTTCGTCTCCAGGCTATCCTGACGGAGTCGGCACTAGGAACGGTATCAGAGCCCAGCAGATCGGACTCGGCACCGAGCACGATGTCCTTGGTGCGCAGTGCACCTCCGGTGCCATCTTCATCCTTGTCACAGGTCGCTGTCTTCGGTACCGAAAAAGAGGCTGAAGATGACTCGTGCGGAATGTGGTCGCTTCCCCGTGGAGAAAGCCAAAGGGGATCAGGTGAGACCTATGTCGGGCCGCCACTTGTCCTCACCTCAGAAAGGTCCCTCGCGAGGTCCAACTCCGACTCCTGGTAGCAGTAGAGGCCCTCGCTGCTTAGTGGTGCCATCGACGCTGGAGGCCTCCCAGACCATGAAGGACCTCCTGGCACTGCCCGGGACACCGATGCCGAGGGACGGTAGGCTGCTACACTGTGATTTGGCACTGGCACCCGCACCGGCAGGTAATGTGTCGAGGGACAGATTGGCTTGACAGCCTCCGTCTTCGAGACATGTTCACCTGTGCGTAGGTGCTCCCCGGAGTCAAGACCATGCTCTCTGGGTCAGCATAGTGTCAGACCAGGCTCCCGTCGTTGGTCTCCGGAGACCCGCCCCTGAAGGTCGCTCGGTCTGCAATGTGTTTCTCTGGTACTGGGGCCCCGCTCGCCTAGCCCTTATAGGAGGCTGAAAGATAAGATCCGGTCCCGTCACGCCCATCATTTGGGCTCTCCACACCTCTCACCGGTCCTGGTGTATCAACATCCAGCAGTCCATCCAGGACCTCCCTTTTCGACAGCACGGCCCTCTTTGCCGAGCAAATGGACTCCAGGCTATATGGCATGAAAGACTCGAGGGCTACATTGAGGTCCCTTGGCCTGTATATGCCTTGTTTATCTAGGAGGCACTTCAGGCCCCAACATTATGTGGATCATCCCCACAGGGGACTCCTATAAAAAGAAAAATAAAGATTATAAGAGGCACCAGGGCTGATCGTCATTAGCCAGTCCTTGCCCAGGCTTTAGCCACCGTAATGGAATACTTGCTCCATTTGAAGGAAGGGGATCTGGCTTTCTCATCCATCAAGGTCCATGTGGCGGCCATATATGCGCTCCATCCCTTAGTAGGGGGTAGAACAATTTTTTTGCACGAGATGACAACCAGGTTCCTTAAGGGATTGGAAAGGCTTTTCCCACCAATAAAGGAGCCTTCTCCTCAGTGGGACTTGATCTTGGTCCTCTCCAGACTCACCAGGCTCCCTTTGATCCTATGGCTTCATGCCCATACCCAGCCTTTTTGCCTAAGGTGGTCTCTCACTTTCATCTTAACCAAGATATTTTCTTATCTGTCTTTTATCCAAAGCCTCACACCTCCAGTGAAGAGAGGCGTTTGCATTCTCTCAATGTGCGATAGGCCCTGGCGTTTTACATCTACAGAACTAAACCTTTTCGCCGGTTGATGCAGCTCTTTGTGGCAGTTGCAGACCGAATGAAGAGGCTACCGGTTTCTTCTCAGCATCTCTCTAAGTGGATTACGGCCTGTATCTGGACTTGCTATGATCAAGCTGGACTTGCACCTCCGGTGGCCCTGACAGCCCACTCAACGAGAGCGCAGGCATCATCTGCGGCCTTCCAGGTGCACGTTACTATATTGGACGTCTGCAGAGCAGCTACCTGATGGGTCATTGGTGCATACCTTCTTGTCCCACTTTGCATTGACGGAGCAAGCTCAGGACGACTCTGGCTTCAGTAGAGCGGTGCTCAAGGGTCACGTTCATGAACTCCTGCCCGCCTCCGGAGACACTGCTGGTGAGTCACCTAAGTTGGGAATGGACATGAGCAAGCACTCGAAGAAGAAAGAGCAGTTACTTACCAGTAATGTCCATTCCACAGCCACTCTCCTTCCCCTCAGTTGGAGTTCCAGCAAGAAGGAACTGAGAGGGAGGGGGAGCCGGCGGTGCCTGTATGCAGGTGCATGTGCGTGCCGCTGCAGGGGACTTTGGGCATGGACATGAGCAACACATCTTAAAGAACAACAGTTACAGGTAAGCAACCATTCTTTTTAGTTCAATAGAAACATGAAAAAATTCATACTTCTTATTACAGACATCTTGTTACATGTTGCAGGCATGATGTGGTACTAGTAGCTCTGTAAGGGTGAGGCACATTGCATTCATGGGTGGGGGTGCAGAGCGCAGAATGGACAAGCCTCTGCAATGTCTCTAGAGCAGTGATACTCATTTAGATCCACTCGAGGACTGCTTTGAGAATTTTACGACAAGAGGTGGGGTCTTTTGTGCGGAAGGCTGACGGAAATAAACTTCAGCTGCCAATAAATAAAGACATTGATTGCAACATAAGTATTACTGTGTCTATTTTTTAACAAAGTTTATAAATCAAAATTATTACCTGTGTTTGTAGCAATCTCTGTGGGAGAGGTGACATCAATGATCTGTGGCAAACTTTGTGAAGAGTGATTTGTAGGAGGTCAGGGCAATGCACATGCATTAATGAAGATGCTCAGTTGTTAGGAGTTTGTGGTAATTGGTTTTGTTTATGTTTATGGTAAAAAAACCCCCAGATTCACAGAGGTACCTTGATCCAAACATCATTAAAAGATAGATGGCTAGATTCTGGCTGTTCTGAAACTGCTCAGCATATTGTGGAACGTTTCTCTTTCTCTCCTAATAACATTAATGACATTTTTGGTATTTTCTGTTGTTGTTTGTGCTAGATATATCACATGAACAGCTGTTTCATTTTTTGTTTTTTCCTTGATAGTTTGGTTATTACTAAAATGCTTTATTTTGGAATTTAAGCTCCTTTTGCAATTGACAATACATGTAACTCGATATAGTGTCCAGAAATAGAATTATATTATCTTTGCTGTGTGGTGGGATATGTAAATATTTTGGAAAATGTCAGGAGTTATTCATTATGGAAAAATCTTGTCTTGTTCTGACTAGTCTTCAGCATAAACATAAATGTTCTTCTGATGTTCATCCCAGTTAAGATGATAGTCTTTGTACATTGCAGTAGGCGCGAGATACCTTGAACTAAAATACATTTATTTAAACCTAGCTACAAATATGATGTTAATTATTTGTTTAATAGCAAGGATCTAGACATTTCTCCTACAGTCCAGATCTAGTTCCCTACTGCAAGCGGAAGAGAAATTGGATTCATTCCTGATGCCATTCTCACACACACAGTTGAGAGATAGTATCATAGATCCCACATTGGCAGAAGAATTTAGCTCCTGTGTTGGGATAGCAGCCTAAGAAGAGATGGTCTGTCCTTTTATATGCCACAATCAGATAGCATTTTGGAAGCTCAGAAAGCTTCCTGTATGGTGTTTTAATGGGGACCCAAAATGAGGATGTAGATGAAAGCCTCAAAACCTCTGCTGTGACTGGCAATGTCAGAAGTCTTTGCCTCTGAGAAATGAGAGCTTCTGTGTCCCATTTAGTGGGGTGGAGGCCTCTCTTGTACCAAAATAATCCAAAATCAGAATAGTCAGAAATGTTGAAAGTCCTCTCAGAACTTCTGGATCTTAAATCATGGCCAAATTCTGCCCTCATTTACACTGGTGCAACACAGTTGACATTACTCTCCTTTCATGGATGTAACCAAAGGCAGAATCTGGCCAAAGGGAGTGTGTTCAGGTTAAAATCTATTTTTTGAAGAGTTGCTAGAAATACTGTTTAAGGAACTAGAATTCAGTGGGTTAGTTGAATATAATGGTTCATTATAACAATGGGATGGATAGATGTGTGAGCATTGGGAAGATACACTGTTTAAGGGGAAAGTTGAGAATGATGAAATATGTTTTTGTTGATTAATGAGTGGTATGTTTCTATTCGTTTTTTTTATATATTTAGTTCAGGGGCCAGAATATGGGTTACATTTTTGCCTGAATCTAGCAGGTTTGCCTGGGCTGTAAATCAGGGCAGGATTTAGCTTTGTCTTTTTTTCTGCAATTCATTCTGACTTGTGTCATCCTTAATTGATCCTTACATGGGCCAAAGTTGATAGGTGTTTGGCCTCAGTAAACATGGTAGGGGTTGCGCCTTGGTTACTTCGTCAGCTTGTTGCCTATCCTCTGGCCTTTCTGCTGCTCTTCTTTTCATATTTAATAAAATAGACAAATGTGGAAAATGCAGGGATGGGGGGTTGAATTTAAGTTTACATCGCAACTAATTTTGTTTTTGTATTTCTCATGGGATAGTGACTGAACAAACCAAGAGTGGCATATTGATATATATAAGAGCATGTACATTACAGAACAACAGCATTAAATATTGTGGTTTCTTAGAAAGATACAGCATCGTAAATTTCATTTCCCGCTCCCTCTCTATTTCTGCAGGTTCGCAAGCATGTGAATGACCTGTATGAAGACCTGAGGGATGGACATAACTTGATCTCCCTTTTAGAAGTCCTTTCTGGGGATACCCTGGTGAGTTTTTGTAATCACTGTGCAATAATTTCAGGCCATTATATACCCATTTATGCTGTTTGCTGACTCTTCAGATGTTGGCTGTTACAATTCTCTTTGATATATCCCACACTATGCCACCATTGATCCCAAAGGCACAAGTTGTATTTCAGCTGATACATACCACACCATGAACAGTGTGGGAATATGAACTATTTTTGTTAGTCTTCTTCTATGATCATGAGACTTCTCTTTCTTTTTATAGATTAATGCACTAGTTCTTTCTCTTTTCCTTTTTTGCCTGGATTTTCATTAGCAAATGTTGGGTGGTTAATATTACTTCACATTAAAGAAAACAAATTAAAAATAGCAAGGAAAAAATGTCCTTGAAATGTCCCTAACACACACCTCAGGTGTCATTTCCTTTCTTTGTGAGCATTACTTCCCTTGCTTGGTATTTGTTCTCTTCATTATGTTCTTCTTTTCATGCTTTTCTCTTCATTTGTGGTCTGTCTTGTGTCTTTGCTATCCTATCTTCTGTCTGTTATATTCATTAGCCAAGGGAGCGAGATTTTTTGAAGACCTTACGGTTGGTGAGTTCAACAGAAGCATGCGCGTATGAACAGCATGAGGATGTGGAGGATGAGGATAAGGGGGTAGGTGCCGACCCCCATAACTATACTAACTTAGTATTTGAAGTGTGGTGACTGCTAACTTACAAGTAACCTGTTAGTGTCGTGTTATGTAGTAGTTCAGTAGAAAGGACAAAAGAACTAATGCTGGTCAACCAGGATATACATATTCTGGGAAACTGATAAGGTGGAGATAAGACAAAGATATGTTTTTTTATTCAGTTCATTTGCAAAGCTTTAAGATTTCCATTTATTTTCAATCACTACACTTACAAAAGTTGTACAGATATAATAGTGTGTAGGTGACCATCAAAATATTATGGAATGATGTTCTTTAATATTAAATTACACTAAGATTTCTTTTTATTTTCAATCACTGTAATTTATGTAGCAATTATGCAAATAATATAAGCAAAGGGTGAAATCTTGGCTCCATTGAAGTCAATGGTAAAACTCCCATATACAATATTATACAAAATACTGGAATTTAGTTCAAATATGGAAATATCATTCTGTTGCAGTTTATCATCACAAACATGGTTGATCTGATTTAAACATAGTTATCTTTCAAAGTAGACAGTGCAGCGTGGTACTTGTCATAGATAGTGTAGTGCTTCAGCTAGAAAATATATTGCTTGTAGGGCTTATTTTATGTCAACAGATGCTGAATTACCCATTTTTTGACTGATTTATGTCATTCAGAAGGGAAATATCTACTTACAAACTGTAAAATGCTGAGTACTGATTGGTCCCAAGGAAGTTATTTCATGCCTCGGTAGAACCTGAATTGTTAGTGTTTGCTAAAGCAACTTTGTATGGTAGGGCCAAATTCTATCCTTGATCCACAACATATCATGCTGCTGTTGTGATTTCACTGAAATTTGTGTGCTTTCATCCAAGCGCATAATGTGTTTCAAGTCACTTGTACTTTAGCTATATATATATTATATATATATATATATATAAAAATAATATTTCACTTCTGTGATCTTATATTGTTACTTTTTGACAGTCTGGGCTTTATCAAGCCCTCCTTGTTTTGGAAAGCAAGGTGCCAATTCTGTAGTCCTTAGTCCCACTCATGGAAGTTATTCTATGATAAAGACTGCAAGGATTGATCCTAACCTATCAGTTGTTTTAAAACAATGAAGATCTTCTATGGTAACTTAAAATTCCATTTTTTTGTTTTAGTTTATGCTACTTTTCCAATTGCATTTAATCATATTTCCTCTTGGCAAACATATGATATTCTGAAGGGGAGAAAAAAAAGTTTAACTCAGGAAAATCTATGACTGTCTCACGGTTTCACAGAGATTGTCTGAGAAAATTTCATATTCATCACTGAGTTGTAGAAGTGATTGGTAGTCTGCTTTAGCATATTAATGTGAAAGTTTGTGAAAAATCTGAAGTAAGGAAGAAGGATATTAATATTTGGATATTATGATGATGTAAATTTAACTACTTTCCTATTGTTGATCTCTGAGAGTTAAGTAAAATATTCCTTTTTCTGTGTAATTCTTCCTCTTGGTGATTTTACACTAACTGCATGCCGTTTTGCCATGTTTCCATTAACACACCATGCATAATTGTTTTATAGTTTCTTCTTTGTTGATTTGTTTTTGCTTTGGGATGAGAAGGATCCTTTAACTTCCTTCATGCCTTTCGTAAGTGTTCAAATAGTAGATCACACAGTTCTGCTAGAATAGAAGTCAATGGGCATTTTGTGTGAGGAAGGTGTACACAGTTAGACACTAAGGATTTCTATTGGAAGGAAAGGATTTATTTTCATTACATATTTCTAAATATATATTTATTAATATTGAAATTAATATATAGTTACAATACAGACAAAATCTAAACACACAACACAACTGCAAACTAAGGTAGATTTTCTTATCACATTATTACCAGAGTCATTAATTGGACAGCTCAGAGGTACACGTGATTATTATTTGTGGTTTGGTTTGACTGAAGTGTTGTAAATCTTTCGTTATGATGCAGCATCAAGTTATTCCCTCCTGTGGCTTTGGTCCTGCTATCTGGTTCATATGGGTAGACTTGGGGCCCTTGATTCTTCTCTCCACTAGTTGTGCAAATAAATTTCAACTGCAATGAAAACAGGCTAAATAAAATTCATAGCTCAGTTACTTTTCTGCAAAGACATTGTTTCAATTAAACTTTTGTAAGAGATACCGAAACATTAATATTTTAAAGATTTGAAATGGAAACTTTCAAATCAGATTGTTTACCTTGTAGGAGTTTTGATTGTTGGAAAATCTTACAACTTTCATTTTCCAATTTTAGCCCCGAGAGAAAGGTCGGATGCGTTTTCACAGACTACAGAATGTACAAATTGCACTTGACTATTTGAAAAAACGCCAGGTACGGTAATACTTTTAATATATAAAACTTAAGTGAAAATTGTACTTACACAGTTAATAGACAGAAACTTGATGAGGGAAGAAACAGCTATGCTATGTGTTCTTTTTTAAAATGCACACTGTAAAAATGGTTGGAAAGAAGGATCTGATTTATTGTGGTGTCTGAACTAATCGTGGTGGACACTCGGAGAGAGGGGAGATGCCTAGCAAAGGTGTAAAGCTACCTTTGTCCCTCCCCTGTTCTGGGTGGCCCACTCCCAGCAAAGTTCAAGCAGCCGCAGGTGTTGTCCTAACTTACACCCAGCTGTCAATGGCCCCAAGTTGCCTTCCTGGCTGCTGAGAATAGCTGGAGCACAGTAGCACGCTGGCTAATGCTCCCCCAACATAAGGAGCCATGAACTGAGAACCAGTATTGATAAGCATTTTTTGCTGGCTTTAGAAACACCTGCTGGAAGAATAGAAAGGTGATACAATCCCATAGAGATTAACAGATATTACATTTATTTTAAATAAGAAGTGCCACCTGCTGAGTCATCCAATAACATGTGCATGATAAGGATTCAATCCTGCACTGCTGGAGTCAATGGGAGTTTTGCAGATAACCTCGGGGGAATAGGATCTGCACTAAGAAAACAAATGGCCATACGCAGGCTGACAATCAAAATAGCTTTTTTGTGCAGCCTAGACACTGGTGGTTTGGTAGTGCCATAGCTTACTGCTGAGTGGGAGACCTTGGTTCAGTAAACCCATAAGACATGCAATGCACAACCATCTTCATTTTTAAGGTGCAGCAGTCAATGGAGACTACAGGTCTCAGCATGCAATGATCTATTATGAACTGAATATTCAGGATTCTTGAATCAAGATAGAATATTGTATGGTGGCATCGATGGTCTTTTCATCCTGCTTGTCCATATTAAATTGGATGGCTACTGTGCATGCTGCTCTATTTTACACAGTTGAAATGTGGCCCTTGGGTCCTTGGTAAGTTGCCAATGTGACTCTGATTTGTGTAAGGTTTCAGTGCCCCTGCCAAATGGACTGCTAGTCTGGGGGAAAATGATACTTTCACACAAGTGGATATCACGGACTTCAAGGATAAGGGAACTTTGCCAGGGATTGGGGTAGCCCCTGAGGATCCTGAAATAGAGAAGGCACAATTCTCTGGATGCTCATTTATAAATGATATTTGGAAGACATCTTGCAGAAGATTGGCTGTGTGACTTCCTGATGGAAGTACAGTATTATGATTTAGGTTAGATAGGCTCCAAATATCCCATAATTCTGATGGTTAACTTTGGAAAGGCAAGTGAGTAAAATAAAAGCCATATCTGACTGTACTGTGCATTTGTGTTAAAACTGAATAGCTTTTATAATGTAGGGGAGGAAAAAAATAAGGCTCTCTCTCTCTCTCTCTCTTTTTTTTTTTTTTAAATAATTCTGGGGTATATTGTCTCCTTCTTCCAAGGGGAACGTCTACTGACAGTAATTATACCTATGTGTGCAGATCAGCCCTTATGCATTAAATGTTGATACAGTGTATATCCTAAAGAACATGCACTAATAATTGTTAATTAATATAGGCATCAAGTTTATTTGGGGCATCTTTTAATTGCCAAATTAAATAGGCAAATGATGTATATCATGAAGTGGAATAATATATATGATGACGATGATAATAGATTACCGAAAAGTGTCAGTGACCCATTCTGAGTGAGAGATTATGGGAGTTGCAAATATGATTATCCATTGATTTTGAAACTTCCATAGTAATTTTAATCCTAGTTAAGATGTGTGAAACAGTTTGAAGGTGTGAAGTGCTATATTTGTGCTTATTTATTATTAATTATTATTAGGATTCTCTCCTGCAGCTGAGCTCTGTGTGATACAGGAGAATAGGTGGGGTGGAGAGTGCCAGAGAGCCAGTTATAGATCCCTCAGTCTAAGGGCTGTCCTGCGCTGCTCTCAGCCTTGGAATGACTTACAGCAGTCCACTTCTGTCCCAACCCGGATCTACTACATCCCTAATACAGCTTCTTCATCTCTGGCATGCCCTTTACACTTGGGTGGAAGGGGGTGGGGGGGAGCAGCTGGCATCGGAACCTTTATGCCAGCTGAGAGTTCCTCGTCACTAGCCAGTTATGACCAGAAGCCGGGTCCTTTGCATTGTGTGAGAAGCACAGAGGAGAAAGATTGCATTTGAAATGTGGCCTAATATGTTTGTTATTAAATATGTTCAGAATGCAAGCAGTGTTTATTTTACAATCAAACCTCAGCGGTGGAATAAATGTTTACAGCACCAGTTTGTTTCAGCTTTTATGTATATTTTTCTTTTCCACAATGGCAGGTGAAACTGGTAAATATTCGAAATGATGACATAACAGATGGAAATCCCAAATTGACTTTGGGGTTAATATGGACCATAATTTTGCACTTTCAGGTAAGGCTTGTTTCTCTTGACAATTTATGTTCAGGAAGATACTGTGTTCTCTGGTAGGCAATTATCATGAATGCATGAATCAGTTGCAGTAGAACTCTGTAGAAACATGGAATTTCTCTTTTCCCTGGTCTTTTAAAATTCTGATGACTTATATGGTCAAATATACGTATTGAATCACAAGCAAATTAGTTTGACATCTTATTTCCTCTTTCTAGAGAGATTACAAAAGTAGTCTATGTCATGGTTAATGTTACAAAACAATGCTTTTTGTGCATTTCTTTCAGTTTTAATAAAAGGATCTTGTTTTGTTTTCTCACATATAGGCTTCTTTTGTATGACAGTAAGATCAGAAAAATACAATTGTTTTTGCATCTTTTGAGACTTTTGGAGTTGAAGTTTCCTGCTGATTTTGAGAATTTAAAAAATATTACTTCTAACATTTTCTAAAAAGTACAAATAATTTAAAAACACATTTGAATGAAGGCAATAAATGTGATGGTAATACTGGGTCACACTAGATGGCACTATAATTTTTGCACATTGATTGGATTATGTACAGTATAATTCATCTTTGCAGTATGTGGTATAGAATTGCTTTTCAAAATTGAAGGTTTGACAATGGCACAGGTGGTAGATGATGTAATGCAGATGACTGTTAATCCTTATTTAGTGTGACTACTACAGTATTGTTAGCAAGCTAATCCTTGTGGTGCAAGCATTTTAAATTGTTATCAGAAACCTGCATAATCAAATAGCAGTATGTGGTTCACTTAGCATCATACTGTTATTGTTTAGGGTTTTTGGTTCAAAAGCTATATTACCTCTCTACAAAAGCTTCTTGGGGTATAATTTAGCTTTCTAACTGTAAATCTTAAACAGGAATAGGAAGGGGTATAAATATATAGGAAAAATGCTATGTTTAAATATATGTATGTGTGAAAACTAGAACAGGCCGGGGTTAAGTATACTTACATATACTAGAACTACTCATATGCATAAGCACTTGCAGGATTAGCTTGTTGGTTATTTTGTTATCAGTATTGGGAGGCACCTACGAGAATTTTGGATGTATGTAAATGATGATGAGAGTAAAACCCCCAAGTAACTGTCCCTATCTATAAAGAATAACGAGAAAAATAATTTTATAAATAGTGTGAACTGCTTTGACGAGGTTTACTGTTATTTTCCATGAGCTGGTTAACTTCACAAGACCGAAATAGGAAACTTCTTGAATTGCAGCTGCAGATCTAATCCAGAATCTCATGTAATGTTTCCACTAACTTGTACGTTGTGTGGTCACAAATACACCAGCTGTGATCTAATGTGTGAGGCTTGAACAGAACTAAAGTTCTAAATATAAATAACTATTAAACTACTTTAGGAAATATGAAATAACTAAAAATCAGAAATTCAAATTGTTAGAGTTCTCTTTTTGCACATGAATGGATGCACTCTGTGGACCAAATTCAGAGATGATTTTTAAAAGGTGTAAGTTAAACCCCTTGCTCTAATGTAGATTTCTTTACATATTGGCGCCTGATCCTCTCATCAGTTGCCTGCGCAAAACTTCTTTTGGCATCCATGGTAGCTTGGGGCAGTTGACGGGATAACCAGGTGTTGCAGACAGGTAAAGAAATCCCCTGATTACCAAGCACCACGCTGAGAAAACAGTTTCTTAACTATTTACAAGTTTATTTGGGGCAAAGGGGATGTGGGGTTTTACGAGGGAAAAAGGAACAATACATATAACAGGACTATCTACTTTCGTTAACAGGGGGATTTAAGCAGATTAGAAGGAGAACAAGACACAGAGTACACTAGATAACGATTATATGAGTTTCAAAAGTATAATCAAATTAATGTTACTAATACCTGAAAACTATAACAAGAATACTATTTAAAATCTTACCACCACGAGGAACAGGGTCATGACGCCTGACCAATGGGGGACACGAGAAAAGCTCGGGTTCAAAACTCGGACTGGTTACACTCGACTCGACTCTCACCCAGCAGAGGACTCGGGGGCGGGAAGAGGTAGCAGCTCCAGGGGATCAGTCTGGCGGGCCGACAGCTCTTCTGCCAGGCCCGCCGAAATGCAGCGGTTATTATGTACTCGGGCTATGCTTGGTACATGAGGGGTGTGCAATATTCGTAACAGCCGATGGCTGCCCCTGTTTGTGAGAGGTGTGCAGTATTCATAACAGTCGATGGCTGCCCCTGGGCTTTTTGCAACGTCCCATTGTTTGCCATTTCAGACGTGCTATCTTAGGTGTTTCAGTAAAGGTCCCAATAAGGTCAGGTCTCAGGTCTACTGTAATTGCCGAGCGGGAGGGGGCGAGCAGGGGCAAGTGCCAGTCACTAGATATTATACTGTTGCCACACCAGGTATACTGGGTGTAAATAGATCCAAGGGAAAGTGAGTATGAGGGATCTAACTTATACATCTTACACATTACCTTTGAATTTTTACCTTTTCTTTTGTTAAGGAAATTAACTGCTGTTGATTGCTGAGTTGGAGTCAACAATTTTCAGTGTGAAAATATTGCACTATGCTCTATTATATAAATTTGTTCTAATTGCATTGCAAGCTGGGAGGTTTGCAAGTTACCAGGGATTTTTGGTTGCAGTAGTGACCTAAATTGTTTGCCACAGTCTTGATGCTTGTTTGGGGGATAATGATATTTCACCAAAACAGAAAATGATTCTAAGAGCTGAAATGCTAGAGGAAGACATCATGTGCAAAAATAAAACATACAATATATATTTGATGCTCAGTTTTCTCCTGCATCCAAATTATGCTTGGTTCATTGGGAGAGGAGATGGCTATGGTGCCTTGAGTCAGCACCAGCCCAGTCCCAGATCAGCATAAGTTCTGCTCTAAAATATGTCATTGCCTTCTGCAGCCTTTGCAAATCAGGAGTCTGGATGGAGTCCCCACTGATAATTCATATTGATTTCATTCAGTTCTGCATGCTTTGCTGAGTATGTATGTTGCAAGGTATTCTGTCCTTTTGGTGTGGAAAATACATGAGGCATGTATATTTCCAGGATATAGGCATAGTTTATTTGTGCATATCACATATGCTTTTAAGGAAATAATTTATGATTAATTTTTAAATTCAAGTGCATAATGGAATGTGGACTATTTTGTTTACTATTATGTCTGCAACACTTTTAGACAAACTGGACTATTTTGCAGAATTATGTACCATATATACAGTGTGCAAGGTTAAATGTAATTTTATAGACCGTGTGCCAAATTCTTCCTTCACACCTATGCAACTCTACTGAAAGTGGAGTCACATAGGTATAAATAAAGGTAGAATTTGGCCCCATAAAAATATGTGCAAACTTTGCAAATTATCATCTTTATAAACGTATGAACTTTGTTCCCAAAGCTCTGCATTTAAAAATACCCCCACCTGACCTGCACCCAGATTAATTACAGCTGATTTAAGAAAGAAGGGAAATAAACTTGCAGGTTAAAAAGGCCCCGAATCTGGCAAACTTCAGAAGTCCTAAGCACTTCCAAACTATCACCCAATAGACTTTATCTTTATCTTCCTCTTCCTCAGTCCTAACTGTTGATAGACTCATCTTACTTCTCGAGCCCAGCAACACCAACAACAGTCTTTTCCTTCCTCTTTCCCCAGCTTCCTGTTGTTAGATTCATCTTCACATGGTACACATACTCCTTAACCTTTGTCCCATCACAGCAGCCTGTGTTCCATCCAGTCCAGCTTACCCCGGACAGGTAGAGTGCAGAGAAGACATCATTCTCTCAGACGCAGTATGGCCTGGCCTCATCTCTTTCCTCTAGTCAGCCAGCGTATGTTTTTGCCACTGGTGTTCTTGTCTGATGGTTAGGGTATGTCTGCACGGCAGCTCGGAGTGTAGACAGAGAGGTGCTAGCTCTGCGTGAGCTAGCATGCTAAAAATAGCAGTGTAATTGAGGGTACCACAGACAGTGGCTCGGATTAGCTGCCCAAGCTACCCTTGGCTACACTGCTAGTTTTAGCAGGCTAGCCTGAGCAGAGCTAAGGTACATCTGTCTACGCGCCCTGGGAAGCATGCTCCCAGCAGTAGTGTAGACATACCCTTACTCTGGTCTTTGCTTCATGCTAATCTGTTCGCTGGTCGAGTCTTCCTCAGTCTGTCTCATGGCAGTTTGTTAGCCTATTGACTCAGTCATGAAACTCTTTTCCTTGCAGACAAGGATACAAAGGATGATCGAGTGCAGTGGTTTTCAAACTGCGGTATGCATACCCCTAAGGGTACGTCCGCTCTCGTAAGAGGGTATGCGAGAAATATCCTGCAATGACGGACAATGCATTTTATTTAGTAAGACTTGGCAATCTAATCATAGGTGTATTATGAACCTACTCAGATGGGGGTATGTGGTAGACTATATTATTTGGAAAGGGGTATGCAGCCTAAAAAGCCTCTATTGGATATAGCACTCCATCATGGCTCGGATGCAGGAGATTTCCCTCTCCCTGAGCAGGAACCTGTGTTCTGTGTTTGTACAGCACCTAGTATGATGGAGTCTTGGTCTATGACTTGGACCCCTAGGTGCTAGGGTAATGCAAATAATAATAAAAATAAATAACAGGAGACCTGTGTTCAATTTCCAGCTACCCTGGATTCAGCTTTCCACCTCAAATACAGATTTGCTGTTTGATCCCATCCTCCATCTTTAAAATTGAGATAATAGTCCCTTACCTCACAGGGGTATTTAGAGGATAACATCCACTGATAATTGAGAAGTACTCTATTGTCATTATGGTGAAGGACATACGAGCACCTGAATGGACGGACACACATGAAGACTGACCAACTACCGTAGCCTATTTCTTTTTTTTGGCCAGATAACTAAATGGTAACTGACACCCAGGAGGATCCATGTGGCTTCTTCTGCTTTGGTTACTGTGACTCCTCCTCTTGGCTGACAGCAGTCGTCTATCAGGAGTGTTGGCTGCTTTTCTGTCCTCACTGTTTTGGTCACATGGATATGGGACTGAGACTATGGGAGTTAGGCCATTCCTCCGGTCATCCTCACTTCATGCCTGTTTCTGGTTTCCTAGCAGAGTGGGCTCATCTTGGACTCACTCCAGACATTGGGCCCACATCCCAAGGCTTCACATTTAATCTGCTCCTGATTTAAAACAGCCAGTGGATGGTCAAGGACAGATTTAAAGATGGAGTTAATGGAGTCAGTGGTCTAATCTTTGGCTGTAAGAGAGGATGAGTTAAGCTACATTCCTCTTGGGACTTTTGATTCCCAAATGAAGCATCGTGGCAAAACTATCGTTTATAAAAGATGGCTTTTAAAGTAGATATTTGCCCTATTTTTTTATCACTCAGAAGAACTCCTAATTGTCTCACCTCCAGCAACTTCTCAAGTTTGCTAAATGTCAGCTAAAAAAATTGGACTGGATCTTCTGGAGTTGTTGCAGCTGTCAGCATCACAGCAAAGGCAATATGCAGTGAAGAAGAGCTCCGTGTAGCTCAAAAGCTTGTCTCTCTCACCAACAGAGGTTGGTCCAATAAAAAATATTACTTAACCCACCCTACCTCAGCAAAGGCAATAGCTATTTGAGCTGTTGGACTGGACAGTTCTATTTAGACTGCACTCTTAGGCATGATACGTTACATTGCTATTTGGCTCAACTAGTTGATTCTATCTAGCTATAGCTGGGTAGGCCACATAAAATCACCCACTGAACAGCATGCTCCTTTTTCCTTTACCTGAAATCATCTCACTGGATACCTTCTGTATCCCTCTCCTGGTTCTTCCTGTGCTGTTGAAGTCAGTGAGTTGTTGGGTACCTGCATAGTACCCACAAGCTTAACACCTCTTTCTGATTTTGAGGCAGTAATTGCATGAATCAGCTGACGCAGCTGTGGAGGGTGCCTTCTGTTTATGCTGGAAGGTAGGCCTCTTGGTTTCTTTTTTGAAGCCCTTCTTTAGTGCTCAGAGAAGCAATTTTAAGTTTCGGGTTGTACTTGGCTTCAGGTTAGCTCTTTGTGTGGAGTCTTATATGTGGTCTGCTTTATGCTGTGCTATTCAATGTAGATCTTGTACCTGGTTATCTGGTAAGAAGGTTGCTGTTGTACTGAGGATCAACACATTTAGGTAACTGCAGCAAGCCTCATGGGTGCTGATTCTCCACTGCATCTGCTGTGCTGTAGAGGCAAAAAGAAACCATAAAGAAACAATTTAAAAGGTTCTCTGAACTGCATTAAAACCCAATTTTGCTCGAGTTTTTTTAAAGGCGGTAGACTCTGGAGTCAGTATACATGGAAAACTGAGTCTGCTTTATTTCTGCTAACTACACGGAAAGAAATTATAAAGAATAAATCAACACTAACTCAGTATATAAAAACTGGGTGAACACAATGCTGAAAACTAATGACCTACATGGCTTTTCGCTAGTGATGTCACCACAAGCAGTAACACAGCCATTCAAAGTCCATAAAATAATACAAGATAGGCAATCACATAAGGGTGTTCTTGATTATAGTAACAGGAGTCTGTTTATATACAAATAAACAGATGAATGCCATGAGTTACGTAATCGCCTTCCATGGCCACTTGATATCTTCATCTTAATCTATTGTTTGCACCCAAGCTTCCCTCACAGAAACAGATCAAGTTATAGCCAAGTTCAGTGTTAATAGTTTAAAGATTTTATCTAACCCTTTTTTCACCTAGGTATAGTTTTCACTTGTTGATATGTGCTCATGTTTCAGATAAACTCTGTAGTCTCTCTTTAATACTGTCTGTGGCAATGGGTTTGAGTTTGGCCTTTCGCTTTGTTTTTACCTAACAGCATACAGCCATGGATGGTCATCTGGGTCTTTAGACTGGGCAATGGTGTTCAACTTTACATTAGGTGTGGTCAGCTTGTCATAATGATCCAGGTTGGCTTCTATCTGAGGTCTTGTGACTGGTATCTTCAGGGTCCAGGTTTATTCCCCAGGTTTTCAAGATATTTCAGTAATTCACTTGGAGTTCAGTGGTAGCTTTCTGTGATGCTTTAGGATAATCATATTTCTCAGTCTGAGCTGTCTGGTTTAGAGGGAAACCTCAGTTTCCCTTTCTGAATCTCCAATTTGACCACACACTCTCTGTTAACTTCAGTGGTGCAAGTCTCAGCAACCAATTCTTAGTTAATCTTGTCTTCTGTTGTTTCAGCCTTTGTCATTTTATCTTTGACTCTCTACACTTTCATTTATGTTGTGTTAAGACATGATGGCATGAATGCATATGTTTGAAAGCTCTTATGATTGGCAATGGTCAGTTGTAAATTCTGTTGGCTGTTTCACTGGTTCTTTGAGAACAGAAAACCTATGTAAGAGAGTGCTCTTAATGTTACTCTTTTTAGTTCACATAGAACAAAGAATAACAGAATGTTTTGTAAATGGGGAGGTGATGGCCTTGTCTCTCACTCAAAAATAGCTAGCAAGCATTGTTAGCTTAGTTATAAAATGAGTGTTGATCATACAGGTTTGTTTTCTAGGAAGGTACTTTGATACATTAAGGAATTATTAATAATAACCACTTCAGTTGTCTTTGCAATACAGCTATTGTCCTTAACATTTGCAAACAGTAGATTGTTGTATGTAATTAGTACACTAACCAGCAAAGCAGCCACATTAAACCAAGATGTACCTTGAATATTCAGCAGCACTTGACAATGGCCGGATGTACTGAATTTCTTAGCCAGTTGTCCATATTCTTTTTTTAAATAAACCTTAATCTCTCCTTCCATTTTTATACTGCTATTGGGAAAATGCATGTGACTTATAGGGCCAAATCTTAATTCTTGAGGTAGGGCAGAGTAAAAGAGAATAAGGTCCATTTTATAATTGAAACAAAAAAACACAATGGCCAGCATTTTCAAAAGTGACCATTGATTGTGGCTGCCTTACTTTTTGGATTTCCATCTTAAAGAGATCTGATTTTCAGAAAATGCTCAATACCCCAAATCAGATGAAAATTAAGCTGTCTGAAATTGGATACCCAAAAATCGAGTCACACAAAATCACTGGTCATTTTTGGAAGTCCTGACCAGTATGCATACCAAGGGGTTTTGTGATGTAGAGAAAGCCATTATGCGCTCTCTTTTTTTTCTGTCCTACTCTCTCAACATAGATCTGATTCTACATTTTCTAGACATCCAAAATGCCCATTGAAGCTGATTGTCGTTTTGGGTGCCCAAGCAATGCAGGAGAAGGTTTCCGTTTATAAGAAGATGGCATCACAGTTGTTATTGAACAGATTTTTAAAAAATCATCATATAGATTTTACTAAATTGCACTGTGTTAAAATTTCAGAACCAATTGTATAATTTTATACAATCATTGTTAAGAAAGCGTACTCATGGCTTGCTTTAAATATTTACCTGCCATGCAAAATTTTAACTTGAAATATTTCTTGGTATATTCTTAACTCTTGTTAAATCTTTGGAGAGAGAGGAAGATTGCCATATCTTTGTAGTATGTTACGGTTAGTTTAATCTCCTTTTCATGAAACAATGTCAACTTGGGACCTGGCACTAATACACATGGTCATGGGCACGGCTCTGTGGAATTCTATTACATTATTTCCAGATGACCAGCATTTCCATTCAAACAAAACATTTTTTCAGCAAGAATATATAATGTAATATTTTCATATGTTGGTGCAGTGCATTTTGCTGTCCTGCTTAAATAATGTGTAATGGGGTATGCTCCACCCCTGTCCTCAGATACCCCAGGAATCTCTCAGCGTCTGCTGCTGAGTGGCAACTTCATGTGATTTATTTACTTTTCTACCACCAACACCAGTACAGTCCCATGCAGCAATATTATTTACAGTGCTTCTCTAGTCCTTTCCTGAACAGTTGGGGAGGAACTGAGGTCCCCCTTCCTTGAGCTCACTGGGCTCAGCTAGTCTTTGTTATTCCCTCTCTCCCCTCGATACTTCCTTGCTGTGTCTTCCTTTTACCCTTCAGCTGCTAGACTAATTGGCTCATCCAGCCTCCCAGCCTGATCAGCCAGTTAACTTGCACATCCCCAGTCAGCCTCCTCCAGGGATGTAATGGGAAGTGTTGGCTCACCTGCTAGATAGCTTCCAGCTCTCTGTCACTCACTTTCCCTCTTGTCTGAGGCAAGGTTTCATTCTCTCTGTGATCTCCTTTCTCTTGACCTGAGCCATCCCTTCCTTATAAGAGGCACAGGTCTCTTTTTGTGTCCAACTCCCCTCAGTGTGGTTATCTAGCATCCCCTTACAGGCTTTCTCCATCCTACGCCCACAAAAATCACACTTTGTGGGTAGGAGTCATCACCACAGATCTGTCTCCGCTCATAAGTTTTGCACCAGGGTCAACTTGGGGATTTAATCTCCCCACCTTTGCCCTCTTTATTTTGGGGCTGGTCATATTTTATCACTTCAGTATTTCTTGTGTCTGTTGCTCCCCTGTTTTCTTAACCCTGTAAATGTATCCCAGGGTTCCTCAACTCAAGGCCCTGGCAGTGAGCATTCTGGGGGCAGCCCATTCCCTTCCCACATGCTCTGGGATAGTGTTTCTTAACCTGGGGTTTTAGAGGGGTCGCAAGTGCAGAGCTGGTATTGGGGGTGGCAAGAAAGGCAATTGCCTGGAGCCACAGGGGCACCATGAAACTAAGTTACATGCCTCAGCCCCGTGGGGGTGGGACTTAGGCTTCAGGGGTACAGTAGTTTGGAAAGGTTAAGAACCACTGCTCTGGGACTTTCTTTTTCCTCTAGTATCTGCTCTTCCAGATATTTTCTTCCCAAGTTCATTTATCTTTGGGTGAAACTCCTGGGCTGTATGTCTCCAGCCCCTCTAGCAGCCTGAAACTTCTGGTGGTACTTCCCTCTAAACAGACCCAATTGAGTTAATGTGGCTACCTTAACAATATCATAGTCACTGGCCTGTTCATCGTTCAAGGCCATGTAGGCCTCTTGAGCCTCTCCCACCAAATAAGGTGCTAAACAGAGAGCCCACATTCCTCTATCCCAGCCGGCCCCCATCGCCACCCTTCCAAATGTAATTAGAAATGCGACAGGATCATCTGCAGGCCCCATTTTATGTAGGACGACCCCTTGAGTCTAATTACTGTTTCCCATAACGGGACTCACCAGTTTCTGAAGCAACTGCTGCTGCTCCTGTTCCCTAAATTGCCACAGGCTCTTCTGCTGCTCTGCCTGTCACGCCAGCAGGGATTGTCTTTCCAGTTGGTGAGATTGTTGGAAGGACTCCATAGTCTTTTGTGGTTCCTTCTGTGGCTCCACCAATTGCTGCAGAGTCCACTCCATCACCTAGATGCCAAGTCCTCGCAGCGACCTCCCCTTCCTGCTTCTCAATCCCCACAGCTGCTGGAGCTGCATCCAGACAAGCCCCCAAATTCATAAGAGGGCACACTCCATCCCTGTCCTCTGGTATCCCGGGAACCTCTCAGGCTCTGTCTGTGGAGTGACAACTTCATGTGATTTATTTACATTCCCATCATCAACACCTATGCAGTTACATGCAACAATATTGTATACAACATGTCTCTACATTTAATCTTTTGGTGCAAGACCGGGGAGGAACAGAAGTCTCCCTTCCTTGAGATTTCTGCACATACCGGGCTTAGCTCCCACTGCTTGGTTGGTTTTTGTTCCCTCCCTCCAGAACTTCCTTTCTGTGTCTTTCTTACACCTCTCAGCTGCTGGACTAATCAACTCAGCCTCCCAGTCTGGTAATCCAATTAGCTTGCACATCCCCAGTCAGCCTTCTTCAGGGAAGCTGATTGATGTCTAAGTCATCAGAGTGCTGGCTAACCTGTTAGCTTCCAGCACTCTGTCACAAGATGGTATTGGTGTTTTATCTGGAGTCATACTGTTTCCATTAGAACAGATATATTTAATTGTGCTAAATGAAATAAGTGCCAGCCAATCACATTGCTGAATCTTGAATCTTCTTTCCTGATAAACGAGAAGGTGGAGGGATACATTTGTAAATAGTTGTACAGTCGTTTATTCATACAAGTATAGAATCTTTTCTACAAGGACTACTTTTATTTAAAAAAATATAATTTCATTTTGATTAAAGCCAGTTGGGTAAACACTTTTCACGGAAGTCCTGTTGAAGCTGTGGGTCTTCTGCTCAAGCAGGGTATGCAGTATCAGGTCCAACATCTGTTTTGTAAACTAATTAGAATTCAGTTTTTTAATACCAGTAAGTGGAGCAACTGTCATGGCTTCATTTATATACACCAGACTAAATTACAGTTTCTAATTCTCCCCAGACATTCGGTGTATAATACAAATAAAATCCATGGAACAGGATGTTGTCACAGTATAAATATCTCACACTTTGAAAAGAAATGTCTTGGCATTGAATCTACGTTTATTTTTGATTGTCTTCTTACCTAGCAGCTGGTGAGTGTTATCCCGTGACAACATTCTATTCCATTACTGTTATGGGGTAAATTTTCTAAGCATTGCTTTCAGTTTTTACTCCAGGCACTGCCCGTTAAGATTTGTTGGAAATGGGGCAGCTATATCCTTGTGCAATTCTTTGAAGATTAGTAGCATCTTCTTAAATTTCATTGGGTGCCTTCAGTGAAATATAAAATGATGTGAAGTGCTTTGGTGGAACAGGACATTAGGGATACATTTTAAAACAGTTCATTGGGTTTTAGCAATGCAGTTCCCATTGAAGTACACGGAGTCACTCAGCTGAAATGGCTAAGATTATTTTTTAAGGGTTTAGGCTATAAAAGGGTTTTTTAGGTATTCACTATAAAAAACAAACACGCCTTAGCCTGGTTATGGGTTTCCATCCTGCAAATTGATTGAAAAGCTCCTTTACGGGGTGCAATATTTAAGCAAGGTACTGAAGTTCTCACACAAACAGTTTTAACTGTTACTACATAAAGTCATACAGAGTGGAAGACCTGATTTTGGCAGTGAAAGAATGGAATAACAGTAGTACGAGAGATGGGAGTAGCATAGGGAAAGTTTTAGTGTAGTGTCAGCAAAGCATGCACAGTAAAGAAGGCCACTTGCTAAGGGACTGGGTGGGTTTATGTGGACCAGTTAGGAGTACTTGAGTTGCATATGCATTCAGTTTCACTGGTTTAACTGTTGTTCAGAGTTTGCAGACATCCAGACAGAACACCTATTTTTGTAAAAATTGACAGGGTCACTGGGCGAAGCCCTGAAAACACAGATGTTCTCAGAACATAAGAACTTTGTGTTTGACAAGTCTTAAACCTGTTTGCATTATAATACTTTACGTTTCTGTCTAGATTTGTTACATAGCTGTAAATTTAGTGGCTATTTTATCAGCACTATTCTGAACAAGCGCACACTCACAGAGTAGGGGAAGGGGAAGAGAAAATACATTTTTTTTCTACTGAAAGGAGATTATCAGATTATACTTTGTTCAAATTAACCCCTGTTTTGCAACATTTAACTGACAGATTAACCTTTATCCTCATTATTACACAATTGACCCTCATGTAGCTATCTGCTAAATTCCAATACCTAGTGTATAATGCTGCTGCCCTGAGCAAGCTGTCATGTGTGTTTTACAATAATGAAACTTGAAGCTGTTTATATCTGAACTATCAGGGATAATTTCCTATCAACTACTTGAAAAAAAGCCCCACAAATAAAAATATCTACCTCAATGCACTCTCTGTTAATTAATCTTAATACAGCTTTTCACATACCATTGAGTACGAGGTAGAAGAATATTCAAGATTTTAAGTTTACAAGACAGTTTGCTAACTAAATCCCTCCTGGTATTTGCTTTGCTGTTTGCTTTGGATTTGCAGAGCTGGCTCATAGTTTCAAAGGTTGCTATGCATTTTTCAAGTTTATCTTACTTGAAGTTACCAAATGAAACAGAAAGTTAAAATCTATGTGGGACTTTTCCATTGCCATAAATGCTATGTCATCTCTGTGGAAGACCATCAGCATTACAGTTTAATGCTGAAGCAATGATGTTTGTTTAAGAGGATTGGTGTCCAGAAATAAGCCACAGTGTCTAATCAGACACAGGGCCTGACTGGGCACAATGCCATAACATTTATTGCGTGTGCATTTCCCATAAGCAAAATGGCTACTTACTGAGGAGGATGGAAGTGAAGTCTGGAAGAAATTAGGGTGCAAACTGGAGTTCCTGACTTCCTGAGGAGGATTTAAGTGTACGTAAATATATTGAAATGAATGAGTCTGTGTGGCTGTGATTTACTGTGAGCCAAATGGGGAATGTCTGTGGATGTGTAAGGGCTGAAAAAGAAGAACAATGTTTAGATCCTGCCAAAGCTCCCTTGAGTCCCTCTAAACATTCCCCTGGAAGAAAATATTTCAGAAGGAAAACAAGAAAGAAATCAAGTGAGGAGGGAGTAGAGTCAAAACAGATTAAAAACAATGAAGAAAAAGTCCAGAATGAAACCGGGATTTCGAAAGACACAGAGATTCTTTCCAGGGGTATGGCACTGGGCGATTCCTTTATACGGAGGATGCCAGTGGACAGTAATAGCCTGCCTGTGAGTACAGAAGTTTCGACTGATCTTGTTAAAGCAGAAGCTTTGCTGAGTGAAGCAAGGAGTGCTTCTGTCAGTGGGGACAGTTCTTCTGGTGAAAATCAGAGATTCACGAAGTCTGATGAAACAGTGATATGGTTAAATGAACAAGATGAGAAGAGTTTACAAAAAGGCTGTGCACAAAAGAGGAAATATTTGCATGATGGCAACACAAGAGAATTAATATTCCAGAAGAAAGTTGGTAGTTTTCATTTTGCAAAAGCAGCTAGCTTGAACTCTGTTAACCACCTTTTAGGCAGACAGTGTGAAGAAATTGGGTTAAATGAAGTTTCTTTCAGAGTTACTGGAGATGTCCCTGAAAGGAAAAACGATGAAAACTTGCGTCAGTTTCTTTCTGAAATCAAAACTGATTCACAATTTGAACAAAAAAGATCTCATTCTTCTGAGGCTGGCTTTCCTCAAATGCCGAAGGAAGTGGCATTTTATAGCATTCCAGCAAACAGGAGCAAGGTAAATACCTTCTAGCATTAGAACATTAAAAAGTTAGTTTGGTAGAAAAACTTTATTTAGTTACTCAGAAATCTTCCTGTCCTCTATACGTAGCCCTGTTATTACATACACTGTCTTCCTGCATACAATCATAGCAGAGTACACAGTACTTGATCTTTTAGCCGTTTACTTAAATAATATTGTTCTAGTTTTGCACTAGTTTTCTTCAGTAGCCTAATTTCAGATGTTTCTTGATTTTGATTTGAGACAGGGGACTGAAGTAGCTCTTAATGTCCATAGTAAATTTTCTTTTCAGTTCTTGGGAAGCAGTAAGCTTATGTGTTACATCAAGGATTGTATCAGATGGAATGGAGCATTTATAACTGATTTCATTTACTATCTGTTGAAAGCCTTTTATATATTACTTTAAATAGAAAAGGTGAGTGCCGATTGTATTAACATGTACTTCCATTGGACATTCTCAAGATGCTTTACAAACATTAAATAAACTTTACAGTACCCCTCTGAGATAAGAAAATATTATTACACTCATTTTACAGATGGGGGAACTAAGGTACAGACTTAGTCAAAGGAAGTCTGAGGCAAAACTGAATTTAGAATCTAGGGCTCCAGATTTCTGGTTTCTATGCTTTAATCACATGATCTTCTGCCCCACTCTTGTTCATAGAGGTGCTGGGAGTGCGGCAGCACCTCCTGGCTTGAAGTAGTTTCCATCGTATATAGTATTTACAGTTTGGTTCAATGGCTCTCAGCACCCCCACTCTATAAATTGTTCCACCTTGTTTAACAAGTTGAAACCTACTGGTATGGGCCAATTGACAGTTCAAGGATATGAGTGCAGGTTCAGAGCTAGCTCATTGTTGCTGAAGGTTTGAGGGGGTTCGCCTAGCTGACATAACTGGAAGTGTTCATGGATTGCAGAAGGAGTGAGATTCCCCTTTGTGAGAGGGCGTGAATAGGGACTTTGAAGATTGGGGTGGATGGGTTAGTGAGTGGGGAAAACAGGAATATCCTAGGACCTCTTTCCACAAAGAACTAAATATGAGCCTATAGTCTGTGTAACTTACTTTTGTAAGGAGTGCCACTACATTACACAAGAGTCTTAACAAAATACCATTATCTATGTAACGATGATATGGGATTAAGTCTTTGTCAACACAAACAAGATGTACTGCTTTAACTATACTGTTATAGTTAAAGTGGCAAAACCTCCCTTGTGTGTATAAGCATCTTTATATGGGTATAACTGCATCAGCACTAAGGATTGTGCCCCTATAGCTATTTTGGTAAAAAATCAGACTATTAACCTACATTGTTATACCAGTACAAATCTGTGTGCAGAGCAGGCCCAAGGTATGTTCTCAACAGGGCAGATGGATTGCTGAAAGAGATTGTTTATGTTCAGATGTCTGGGGGGGACTCTACTGCAAAACAGTTTGTAACCACACCTGGCTTTAACCTGAAAGCAGGTCCAGAGAGCGGCATAACCTTCTTCCAATTTGTATTCTAAAGCCACCCCCATTTCCCTCTGATTACCCCTTATAACTAAGGAGGTGCTTGGACAAGGGGGACAGGATGCAATCTTTAACATAGATATTAATATAAAATAGTCTGTTTATTAGTATAAATTAGACAAGCAGATTAGAATCAGAAATTAAACCTATTTCAGTACACAACACAAGAATTGTTCATTGTGCAAATCCACCAGCCCTTTACTATCACCTTAAGCAGATTTTACCTGCATAGGGTAGAGTGATCTCTGTGCATCTCCTATGTAAACTCAGTCTTCATTATATCTAGTGAGTCTCAATGACTGGCTACTAACAGCAATGCCCAAAGGTTTTGTGTGTGTGTGTTGGTTGTTTAGCCAACAGGAGAAAGAAAACCCTTGGCCCTTTTAAGGAGCACCCCACCCTTCTTCTGGGATTTCATCCCCTTTGTGGACTTGAAGAGTGAAGAAGGGGGACTCCGGGCTGGGACAAAGCACACAAGGGTGTAACAAAGCCTATTGACTTCTGCACACTTCACAGGAGGCTTATAAAACCTTCCCCCAGCACTGGGGGCCATTCTGTACTGGGAGAATAACTCCTCTATTCCCTCTTGGTATTAGAGTAGGACTGGGTCTTTTGAGCCTTGCTGTGAGCATCATGCTAGGCTAGGAAGGAATTTTAATTCCATTCCAGATTGGCCTGGGTAGTGGGGCAGTTTTCACCTTCTTCTCAGCAGCCCAGGAACCAGGCAGATAGGTTAGGTTGTAAAATTTATGTTTGTTGCAATTTGCCAAGTGCCCAGTACTGATAGTCATTTGACAAGGGGTCTGGTTTGCTGATAAATCAGATTTGGAAGCGGATTAGGAGAAGGGATTTCCTAAAGGAGATGGGGAGTGGGATTGGGACTTTAATGACTGGTACAGCTAAGAGACAGCCCCTTCTTCCCCAAACCAGTAGCCCTCAGACAAGGGAAGGCAATGGGGTCTCAGCAAGGGTGCTGGGTCTAGGTTAATTGGGTAGGGGACTGATGGGAGCCTGGGTGGGGTGGATTACAAAGGAAGGGTCAATTGCACTGGACAAGTTATCACCAAATAGTTCCCAGATGTGTTACTCAAGTTATGGCCTAGTTAAAGCACATTCCTGGTGTCCAGGACAATGTGGCTCTTGACTCTGATGCAGAGGGACTTAAGCCAGTTGCTAATTATATTAAGCTCCCTTGCACTACAGCCTAGATCCAGCATCTTACCCTCTACAGGAATAGCACATTTAGTTTAGGTCTTGTCCTCCAGGACACTAATCTGCCTTTTCCTACTTATGTATACAGAACAATATTGGTCTTGTAGTTAAAGCACAAGATTAAGAATGATAGATTTGGGTTCTGTTTTCCACTCTGCCACAGACTTCCTAGGTGACTTTGGGCAAGTCACATTTCCTCCTTGTGCCCCAATTTACCCATCTGAAAAATGGGGGATAATACCTACTTACTGAACTGCAACTGTTAATTCATTAATTTTTGTAGAGCGCTTTGTGATGAAAGTATTGTTATTATATAAATAATTTTGATTAATTTTATTTTTGACATGGATCCGGATGCAAATATCACAAGTTGGGTCATATCTAATGTGAATGTATTATTATCCTGTGCTCTGCTCTCTTGTATTTTATATTGTGTGACATGTAGCCAAACAATATGTCACAGTATAAAAAAATTTACTGGGATAGTGATGACATTTCTCACCAGATCCAAGATACTTTAAAAAGGAAACTTCAAAACTTTGTTTTCTCACATTAGGAAAGTTCAGCATAGGATCCATGACATTATACAATCTGATATCTCAGTAAAATTTATTTGGCATCATAAAAGATAAATTCTTCTTGGCCCAAAACATCACTTTTTTTTATTCATTATAGAGTCATCTAGAATAATTTCTTTCTCTCCTTTCGAACTCTGAAGACTGAAGTCCTCTGTTTACAGAGGATCAAAGCCTGCTCTCCTTACTTACTTGAGCTTGACTTCCATAGGAAGTCAGTGAAATTACAAGCATGAGCAAGACATGCTCCACTATGCCCTATTCTCCATGGCAGTAAATTAGAGCTGCCCCTCTGCTCTGAAACTTGCATTGGGAGTGCAGCCCTAAATCAAGGAGCATGAAGCTTCCTGCAGCCCCTCTCTCCACTCCGTCTGAATGCGGCTCAGCTGGAGGGCACAATCAAGGTTGCAGACTTTGGCTTCTCTGCAGAGGCTGCCCACTTCTGTGGTAATTAGTTTCAATCCAATTCCTAGACTAGACACGTGCATGTGTTAGAAATCATAAGACACTAACTTCTTTCATTCGGATTCAGCACCAAAGAGCTACTGGATGGTACTGACTTTTGGTCCCTATCAACTTGGATTCATACCAAGGACATCTCCATATCCCGTTATATCCCAAGCCCTTAATTCATTGTCTCCTTTTTTTTTTTTTTTTTTTTTTTAAGTCCCAGTTTCAATGTGTTTCTCAAACAAAGATGTGAAAATCTAAAATACTTTAATATCTAAATTACTCCTGTCTGTCTGTATCTATTTGTTATCTCTTGTCTTAGATTGTAAGCTCTTCACTTCCGGGGCTATCTATAACCCTTCAGAGCAACTGCACCTGTATTCCCCCTCTGTGATTCACCAAGGGCACCCACTTTAGGCTCCTGACTCCTTAGCCATGACCTCTCTTGGGTGGAGACCCACATCTCTCTGCCTCCTGACTAAGAGTTTTTTCAGGCTGCACAGTTCCATGCCTGCACTGGGAATTTCCCATCAAGTCAGACTGCCTGCTTTGCTTTCTCCAGAAAAGCTATAAACAGCATAATTGCCCACAGCTATAAGTTACCATGCAGTTCTTTCTAAGCAAGCACCTTTATTCTTAAGGTGGCAGCATTACAGAGAAAATATATTAAAAACAGTAAAAGAACCCACATGCCTGCTAATAAGCTTACCAGATGTCACTCCAGCTCCAACAAGGGCTCTGGTAGGAGTCAGTCCTTCAAATCCCACATGGGTATTTCTCTGTTTACAAGTTCGTAATACCTTTTTATCAGAACAGGAGCACATATGCATAGATTAACTTTTCCTTTGTACAGCCTGGGTCTTTGATCTGCAGAGACCCATGAATAGGTAATCAGATAGACAATGGTTTTCTCCTTAGGGCATACAGTAAAAAGGTTAGCTTCTGAGGTGGGAATTTGCATTCCCTCAAGGTATTTCCTAGAAAACCCATTACCTTTGTTCACCCCAAGAGTACCTTCTTGTCTGGCACATTGTTTAAAAGAGTCCTTTGTAGTTCCTAACACTTCCAGGATTCCCACTGGCCATATCTCCCCATAGAGAAGTTACATATAATCCCACAATTATATGTAAACTTTGCATTTATAGTACTCCCAAGATATTTTAACTTAATTTGATAAGATATTTGGCAAACTGTCTTTTTTTTCTGTGTTTATACGAGTGCTGGACAACACTTTTAGAACAAAAATTTTTTTTGCCAAAAATTGCAGGGTTGGGTTGACAAAAACATTATGAATTTTTGTCTAATTCATCTAGTTATCTTGGTTTGAAATCACCCCTCAATTTAAAAAAAAAAAATCCAAAGCCTGATTTTCATTTTGACCTTTTTGAAATGAAAAGGTTTGATTTTTTTTACTCAAAACGAGTTTTTGTTTCCAATTTTACTTCATATTTATTTTTAAAAGGTAAAAGAAACCCTAAATCCCCCATAAATAAATGAAAACTTTCATTTTGCATCTGATTATTTTTATCTTTTTAAAAATAAAATTGAAATAAAATTCAAAACAAATCATTTCATTTGACCAGTTTAATTTGATCTGAAAACAATTTTATTGAGATTTTCAATTAGCTGAAAAAGTTTTAAAAAAATTCATTTCACATTGACCTGAAATGATTTTTTTCTTCAGTTTTTCAGTTCGCTACAAAACCAGAAAATTTAGTTATTTACAGAGCTCTAGTTTGTACAATCCCTCATATAATGGGACCCTGATCTCATTTGCAATACAAATAAAATTTTATTTATTTATTTATTATTTTCAGGACAGAAAGTGCATACCTAAATCATGACAGAGATAGTATACATACGTAATACTTTTTTTTACAATTTGTGTTGCTATTAAATAAAAGTTAGTGTTTACCATAGCAACCAATGCATCTGATAGAACAACTAGTTCTGGGATAGTAGTAATGCATTTATTGCATAGGTCGTGCAGCATTGCAAATAGCTCTGAGATAACAAAAAATCTTCCAAGTGTTTCCACTATCACGCCAACTCCTGTTATCTGCTTACAGTGTTACAGTTTAAATGAAGAAAAAGTGCCAATATTTCTTCTCCAGAATCAGGTGTAAAGCTCAGAGTGTAGGGTTGGTTGATTAGACTTGTTGACATGAGATCTTCAGCTTTCGCACAAGCTGACATTGCTCAACAGAGATCATTTGTGGAAACTCTTTTTAGTTCCAGCTGGTAACCTTGGGCAGGGCCCCTGCATGGGGGGAAACGGGTACACTTTACCAGGACCTGGAGTCCCTGAGGGGCCCGGCCCAGGTTGCAACCCCATGGGTATATGTGGGGGAGGGGGCCCATATTACAAGCTCATACTGGGCCTGCAAAAATTATGCTTGGGCCCTGACCTTGGGGTCATTCTTGAAGTCACACACGTTTGATTTCTGTGCATATATCCATGCTCACCTAAGCATAAATCATCATTGTTCACATAGGTGTTCATTTTTTGTTTCTGAATCACAGGCCCAGTCTGCTCTTTAACTTATATGGAAAATACCTATTCAGGAGAAAACTTGCCTTCTCTCCACACTAAGTAATGCTCTGTTCCCCTTGACCTATCTGACATCTCTCTTGTTTTCTTGTCTCCTCTTCTTCAATCCTCAAGTTTCGGAGTATAAACATTTCCTTCACTCACTGGCATCAGGAAGAAATTTGTACCCCAGCTATAATATTGTACAGTTAGGTACATTATATCAGGGTTCAAACTTTCCTCTGAAGCATTCGGGATTTGACAGTATCAGCGAAAGGATACCGTATTACATGTACCATTGGTGTACTTGGCCATTTAAGGTCGTTTTCATCTTCACTTCTTTCTTGTTTAATGTTACAGAAAAAGAATAAACAAAATGTATTCCCAGTCCTTCAATGCTTCTCTTATGCTTACATGTTCTGCGACCTTCCTTTTGTAGCTGATCCTGAACCATTGAAGTCAATGGAAGTTTTGCAGTTGACTTCAGTGAGAGCACACTCAGGCCCTTTGACCCAGGTACAGCTTGTGGGTGATTGTGAAATGCAAAGGGAGGAAGTTCCAGGCAGGATCAGTCACAGCTGCAGCAGCAAAGGTGAACCACCTCTCTCAAAATGATAGTCAGAATCAGGAGATGGGCAGCGCATCACTAGGTGCCCCTAAAACCATTGTCATTGGGAGGCCAGGAATGTGTAAAGGATGAGTGATACACTTTATCTCTGTCTCCCCCTTTTAGGAACTCTGCTGCTGTCTTTAAAATCCTTTAAGCTTGCACAAATCCAGGATTTGCTTCTTGATACTGTTTGATGAAAGCTATGTCACTGGATTGGCACTATAAAGTTAAGAACCTCTCCTCTAAACATTTATTAGTTTATACCTGTGGCAGTTTTGTGGGATATAAAAAATGCATGGTGTGCACACAACATTTACTTTTGAAAGTAAAGTTCTAGGGACCGCGCAGTGGTTTTTACTGCCATTCTTACCTCTTTCCCTTCTGAATCTTCCTTATTTGGCATATTGTCATTTAAATATCACAATTTATCTTTTAATAATGTTCTTTACTTTTGATAATCTTTGACATATTATCAGATGCCTTATTTTCTGACCCTTTGGAACATGTACTTGGTAATGCCCTAAGTTATTCCCCTTTCTGATTTTCTTCCTTTTTTTGCACAATGATATTAATTGCATGTAAGATATAAAATGTTAGAACATTTGTGATTATTATATATATTTAAAATATAGATATTTGCACTTGGAATTAGCATGCGTTATCAATTGTGAACCATTAGGACTATTTTTTGCCACCTTACTTATGGTGGGCAATACTTTACTTTGCAAAGCGTCCCACTGAAATCCGTGGGGTTGCTTGCATACTAAGGTACTGCTCAACATGTGTAAGTGTAGCAGAATGTAGCCCTTTACCTAGAGATCTACCTTTACTCTACTGTCACACTTTTTCATTTGAGTTTTATATTTGTGGAAAGGACATATTGCATTGACAATCCTGGAAGCTAAAATCCTTTATCTAGAAAATAGACACAGCAACTGACCTACTGATGTTGCCCTGCCAATGTTCCCTGATCTAGGAGGGACCACCTCTAAAAGGGAAAGAGTAGTGCAATCTCTTAGGCCCATTCAATCAATTTCCTTCTTCTGAAGCTGCCAACCGGGGTGGTGGTTAGTGCCAGAACAGGTTTTATGATGAGGACACCTTGCCTCTGGGAAGTGAACTGAGACCACCAAACCATTTCTCATCATTCCAGAATCTGGCTAACTGCTTGACACTCACTCTTCCAGAATCTCAATTTAAAATAAGATTTTATTCTCTTTGGTTTTGTGCCCATGGCTATATGTGCCATTTAGGTGTGTCACAGCAGATTTAAATATGACATTCTGAGATTGCCCTGAAAACACTGCCTTATGGTAGGGGAATCTTATGTGCTGCATTTGCACTCTATGCTGTTCCAAATCTACATCACTTTTGCAATTCAGTTAACTGTGGAGTTGGCCAAAGGTCTGAGTTTGTATGTAAAAAATGGACAGAGGAAAATTTTAATGTCAGCTTACTCTTTTTTTAAGAAGTCATGTAAAGAATTGAAGAGAATGAAGTTCTTATAGACAAACACAGAATTTGTTTAAAGTGACAGGTAAAAGAGAGTGTTTTTAATATCAGACATCAGGTCTTTCCAGTTGACATAATCTCCCCAATAAAGTGGTGGATGATTGGTTTGACTTATACTGTGATCTGGTTGTTGTGTTATGAATAGAAGCTAAGGCTGCTAGAAAAATATTTTGCTCGCTTGCTTGCGTAAAAGAAAGGAAACATCTTCTTTGAGAAGTCTCCCTATGGGTGACTCCACTCCACTAGGTGTGTCTATGTCCCTGTGCTGCTGATCGGAGAACTTTGGTAGTCGTGTCCATTCGGCCCATGTATGCATTGCTCCCTCTCTCCATCATGCTCTGCCACAAGGCTAACCAGCTTTGTATGCGCCAACCCTCCTCAGTTCCTTCTCAACTGTCCCTGTCTAGAGATGGAGCTTTAGCTGTCTGCTAACGGTAATTTTTGTTACATTTTGGAGCTTCCTTTTCTTTTCTTTCACTCCTTTATCTTTTATTTATCCAAAAAACCCAACAACTTTACTTTAAACTTTGTTTTTCTTCAATCCCCTCTCCTCCTCCATCTAGGGACCCCCTTGGACAGAGTAATCCTGGTTTACTGGGCTTCAAGTGTCTCAGTTGCAAGGAATCTATCCCAGTGACCGATGGACACTCTCAGTGCGTCCTCTGTTTGGGAGAGAACCATATCCCCCAAAAGTGTGGTTTATGCCAACAATTGAAACCCAGATCCAGAAAGGATAGAGAACTAAGACTTAAGCTTCTCCTAATAGAAGTAGCCCTTCAACCACCCTCAGAGCCACACCAAGACCCCGAACTGAAGGAAACCTCACAGCAACACTCTGCTTCTAAGGGAGGTGAGCCTAAGAAGACAACCATGAGTCACTCACACAAGGCTTCTAAGAAAAGGGCTGAGAGTCCCCACAGCAAGCCCTGACCAAACTGAAAAAGATCTCCAGCTCGCTCTGTACCATTGGTACCGACGTCACTGAAGCCATCTAAATCCAGAACTCAGAGCTTGCGCTGTATCTCTCCAACAGAACACATTGGGCTGCCTAAGGACCTGATGGGCACAGGCACAGAGACATTGGTACTCACTGGGTGCGTGAAATCCAGAGAATCCGCCCCGGGGAAGTCTTCTTTGGTACGGACATCGGTGTCGGTACCATCATCGGCACACCAGACACTGGCCGACCGTACTCTCAGGACTGCATTACCAACTCCTTTGGTGCAGATGTCTTGGCACTGTCAACCACCACTGGTACCAATGCCTATGGCACCACCGGACTTCCATTACATTACAGACCTTTTGGTGTCTGACCCACTGGACTCATGTCTACTCGGTACTGGGGCCTTGGTACTGAGTCCACCCAGAGCTCCACACTCGCTGGCGAAATTGTGCTGTGCACCCCCATTTTCAAGCACTGAGTCAGAGAGTGAGCAAGAGACTGTGGTCTCCTGCTGCCTTCTCATCCACCCTACGGTACCCATTTCCAATATGGATCTCTACTGTACTGCCCCTCTGACCTCAGCCTCCCTGGTACGGGCAGCCATAGGCAACTACCAGAACCCCTCCGACCCTCTCAGTGGCTTTACTGGGATCCTTGATAGGCACACAGAAACCATGCCTCTTGTGGTTCTAGCCTGGCCTATCAGGAGCCAAGGAGACTTCTTCCTTCAACTGTCACATTAAGGACCTCCGAGCCCCCTGAACAATTAAGAGAGGAACAAGAGGTCAAAGTTGAGGAGGAACTAACCCCCAAACTAACTTCTCTTCTTCATCACCAAACAAGACAGTTATGCCCCCTCCACCGTCATTGATAGATGACTCTAAGCCAGGGGTGTCAAACATATGGTCCGTGGGCCGCATTTGGCCCGCGAACCTTTTTTATGCGGCCCGCGAACCTCTTTGATCCCGGCCGCCGAAAGTAAGTAGTGGAGCCGCCGAAAGTCTGCATTACTACTTTAAGAGATTTGTGGGGCCAGCGTCTTAAAGCGGCAAGACCTTTCGCTCCAGCACCCTGCCGCCGAAAAGGGGAACTCGTCCTAATTTTTTTCGGTGGCGGGTATCCCTCCTAGAAATCTCTTAAAGTGGCAATGTCAGAGTCCCCACTGCGAAAGGGCAGCGCTGAAAGCTAGTGATGCTGCGCCGCCGAAAATGGGCAGATTGCCTGAAATATTTGGCGGAGAGCATTGCATGGCCCCTTCAAAGTAGAGGTTCTGTGATTTCGGCCCGTCACTTTGAGCGAGTTTGACAACCCTGCTCTAAGCTTTTCCAGGAGGTGGCCCAGTGGGTGCAGAGGCAGTACAGCTACCATTACAAGAGGTGACGGAATCACACCATAAACTACTGGACATTTTACATTCCTCTGCCTCATCCAGAGTAGCCCTCCCTATTAATAAGGCTCTCCAGGACCCTGCCAAACTATTTGGCAGACCCCTGCATTAATCCTGGCAACATGCAAGCGGGCCGATAAAAATTACTGCATGCCAGTGAAAGACACGGAATATCTCTTCTTCCACCCCCCTCCTAATTCGGTCATTGTGGACGCTGTGAACTCAAGAGGCTGCCAACATCAATGAGGCATGCCCCATTAACAATCCGTTCTCACTCTTCAAGATTGGTTTCCTCATCCATTGCCTTCTCCAAGAAGTCTATATCAGAAATCTGCAGAGCAGCCACCTGGGCATCTGCAGATACCTCTGCAAAACACTTTGCCATCCTGGGGACTGTGCTGGAGACACCAGATTCGGAGCTGCGGTACTATCATCCATAGCAGACTCGACTCCAAAGCCCCAGCCTTCAGTGGAGGATACTGCTCGGGAGTCACCTACAGTGGAGCACCCATAGGGACACTTATCATAGAAGAAGAAGTTACTCGCCTTGTGCAGTAACAATGGTTCTTCGAGATGTGTGTCCCTGTGGGTGCTCCATGACCCTCCCTAACCCCCCCTTTGGAGATCTCATAATAAACTCTACAGTAGAAATGGAAGGTTTGCTCGTGCAATGCTGATTAGCCTTGTGGCAGAGAATGGGGGGGGGGGGGGCAGCACATGTGTGGGCAGAATAGACACTGCTACCAAAATTCTCTGTCAGCAGCTCAGGGATGCAGACACACCTACAGTGGAGCACCCATAGGGATATACATCTCAAAGAACCATTGTTACGTCACAAGGAGAATAACTTCTTTTTGTATTTCAGACAATACATTTCCATACAGCTTAAAAATAAAGAAAATGAACAGAGATCTTTTAAATTAATCATGTGAATTGTGGAGAGCAATAGATATGTGGTATATCTTGACTTTAGTAAGGCTTTTGATACTTTCTCATATGACCTTCTCATAAATAAACTAGGGAAATAGCACCTAGATGGAGCTACTGTAAGATGGGTGCATAACAGGATGAAAACCATTCCCAGAGAGTAGTTATCAATGGTTCACAGTCAAGCTAGAAGGGTATATCAAGTAGAGTCCCACACAGATCAGTTCTGGGTCCAGTTCTATTCAATATCGTCATCAATGATTTAGATAATGGCATAAAGGGTACATTTATATAATTTGTGGATGATACCAATCTGGGAGGGGTTGCAAGTGCTTGGAGGATAGAATTAAAATTCAAAATGTTCTGGACAAACCGGAGAAATGGTCTGAAGTAAATAGAATGAAATTTAAGAAGGACAAGTGCAAAATACTCTACTTAGGAAGAAACAATCAGTGGGACACATACAAAATGGGAAATGACTGCCTAGGAAGGAGTACTGTGGAAAGGGATCTTGGGGTCATAGTGGGGTCATAGTGGTCAAGCTAAATATAAGTCAACAGTGTAACGCTGTTGCAAAAAAAGCGAATAGCATTGTGGGATGTATTAGCAGAAGTGTAGTAAGCAAGAAGTAATTCTTCCACTCTACTCAGTACTGATTAGGCCTCAGCTGGAGTATTGTGTCCATTTCTGGGCACCACATTTCAGGAAAGATGTGGACAAATTGGAGAAAATCCAAAGAAGAGCAACAAAAATGATCAAAGGTCTAGAAAACGACCTATGAGGGAAGAGTGAAAAAATTGGATTTGTTTAGTCTGGAGAAGAAAAGACTGAGGGGGGGACATGATAACAGTTTTCAAGTCCATAAAAGGTTGTTACAAGGAGGAGGGAGAAAAAATTTTCTTGTTAACCTGTGAGGATAGCACAACAGGCAACGGGCTTAAATTGCAGCAAAAGTGGTTTAGCTTGGACATTAGGAAAAACTTTCTAACTGTCAGGGTAGTTAAGCACAGGAATAAATTGCCTAAGGAGGTTGTGGAATCTCCATCATTGGAGATTTTAACAAACAGGTTAGGCAAACACCTGTCAGGGAGATAATGCTTGGTCCTGCCTTGAGTGCAGGGGACTGGACTAGGAGACCGCTGGAGGTGTCTTCCAGTCCTACCATTCTACGAGTCTATATTGGCGCTTCCATTTTCTTCTATATGATATGTGTCTCTACATAGGCACTATAATTTCACCTCTCTTTTAATTTCACATTGTCATATGACATCTTGAAGTAAATAGAAACTCTAAGCTGCATGTCTTTTCTATTGTGTGTTTTAAACAAATATGGTACAGTGTTTCCCTGCCTGTCTTTTCTGTGGCCACATGTACACTACACGCTGCTGAAAGTAACGTTTAGTGTAGACACAGTTTTAGAACACATTTTGGTATGGTGAAGCAGTAGAGATATTGTGCTCACAGCTGCCTTCCAGTGTTTATTTTGTCCTAGTATTTTGAAGGTTATTGCAGGCTAGGTCACAGAAGCCGTGCTGGTCCTAGCCCATTGTGGGGCCTTAGCAGGAATATTTTCCCCCTCCATCCCAACACATACTAATAATTAATAGGGGGCCCCCTTGAGCTGCTCGGGCCCTAAGCAATTGCTTAGTTTGTTTATGCCTGGTGCTGGCTCTGCAGAGAAGTACTGTTTGCTTTCTGGTGCTGGTAGCTGTATATATCACTTACATAAAGTAAAATAGTATCAGTGTAATGATCTTTGATATTTATCTGACCAGTTGGCTGCATAGTGCAATTTGGTGGATACTTTGATTAGAGAATAATCTACATTAAGTTTTTACTGGCACTAAACAAGCCTATAATTTAATGTTTAAATTAATACTTGTAAATCCACATCTTACCCTTAAAGTAAAGAGTGTGTAAAACAAAAAATCAAACAGTACATTGTGAGAGCTGCTCTTCACTAACTTCATGATTAACTTCCCAATCTGATTAAGTACCCCTTTCCCCTGTCATCAGCCTCCAAGTGTGTGTTAAGTTAGCAGTGTTTGCGGGGAAGCCACATATTTATTTGTTTCCACTGCCAGTGTCTCTGTGGTTCTATTGAAAGAAGGAAATTTCAGTTTGCGATCTAGGTTCTATAGGGGCCCTCCTGGCAGAGGCTATCCAGGAGATGCCCTTGAATTAAAGATTTTAAGGTCAGAAGGAGCCATTATCATCATCTGCTCTGACCTCATTAATGCAACTCCCTGGTTTGCACTTGAATAGATGTGTTTGACGTAGGGCTTATCCACCCTTGAAATGCTACAGTGGCACAGCTACAGCACTACAGCTGTGCCGCTGTAGCAGTAGATACCAGCTGTGCTAGCAGGAGGGGTAAATTCTCCACCTCCCCAAG
Organism: Emydura macquarii macquarii; assembly: GCF_026122565.2. Lineage (NCBI taxonomy): Eukaryota > Metazoa > Chordata > Testudines > Chelidae > Emydura > Emydura macquarii. Next base: position 2,126,316 of record NW_027132817.1, on the reverse strand, counting down.
AGGCGATAGCTAAGTTGACGGAAGAATTTTTTCATTGACCTAGCACTGTTTACACTGGGGGTTAGGTCAGCTTATTTTATGTTGCTCAAGGGTGTGGATTTTTCACATCCCTAAGCGACGTAATTGGGTAAACCTAACTTTTTAGTGTAGACTAAGCCTTCGTGCATTTGCATGGCTAAGCCTCTTCCTTATCCTTCCCTCTTCCTCCGCCAGCTGATTCTGATATTTGGCTTTCCATCACAGTGTTATGAGTGGCTTCTGCCTCTGCTATTCCCTTAGGGTGAACTTTCCCACACCCATGCCCTGAAGCCCATTGGTGAAAATGGATGAAGCTCACTTGGTATTGACATTAAAATCCACTGTGTCTAGGTTCTTTTATGGTGGCTATTACCGTAGTGCCTGAGCACCAGAATACATTGTTTCTTTTCATATGATTGAAATATTCTTAATAATAAGATGATGTTATTATATTTATTAGCAATATTAACATAAAATCAAAGTCAAACATAAAATCAGACATGTGACATAAGATGGATATTTAAAATTAAGAAAGTGTACGGTACCGTATGCAGTATCCTATATCTAGGCTTTTATCCTCTTTGATCCACCCTGCAATTTTGCTATACATAGTAGTGCAAATTTTAATTGCATAATTCACATGTGTTCTAAGTGAGATGTCTCTTGGGTGCTGTGCATCACTAGCTACTTTTCCTCCTAGGAGAAAAGTAAATAATTTTCATGACCTTCTTCTGTGTTTATGCACTGATCATTTTCTATGCACAAGAGTTAGGCTCCATTAGAGAATAATTAAACCAATTTTTAAAATTTCAGTATGAAAGCATTTTTGTAGTATAAAATATGTTTTTTAAAATGTATAACGCATGGGGGTTTTGCGGCGGAGGGTTTGGGTTTTTTTTTTTGGTTTTGGTGTTGCAGGTCAAAAGCCGTATCCAGACTAATTATTTTCAGATACTACAATAACAAATCTCTTAGATTTGGGGCAAAATTCTCTGATCCACCCTCTCTCTCAGTAGTACACATTTATATTCAATACTGCACACATGTTCCACATATGGAACAGTTAGGTACTATATATCAGTGGGCAATGTGAAAGTGGAATGTATGCACTTTGGATTCAGAGTAAAGGATAACAGATACAAAGTGCATACCAGAGCAGAGAATTTTATACTAAGAACCAATTAGGTTTCAGTCTGACTGAATTGTTGTCTTGAAGTGATAGATAGCCCTGAAGATGACCACTATCTATTATTTAACCACTGTTTATAACAGAGCTATTAAATATTGTTTACATTCTCTATATAATATCAAAATTAATATTGTTTTGAGATACTTTGTCTTATGTAACAATTTCTAATAAAAGTTCAAAACTAGGATATTATATTGTCAAAAGAAATTCAGATGCTGATGATTTAGTAGATTAGAAGATTGTGAGTCTAATAATTGTATATTTCATAATGAAGAGAGCAAAGATACATAACAATTTTAATTGAAGTGAAACTATGATATACATTTTGTTCCCTTCCCCTTACATAAAAATGCAGGGGTAATCCATGATAATGAAAGGTTGTGAGTATTTTTTCTATGATATTTTCAATATTTTTAGTCCTTAATAAATGGATTTGTTATATTTATATTCATTATGATTTAGATATCTGACATCCATGTTACTGGAGAGTCAGAGGATATGTCTGCTAAAGAGAGGCTACTCCTGTGGACACAGCAGACAACTGAGGGTTATGCTGCAATCCGTTGTGAAAATTTCACTACCTGCTGGCGAGATGGAAAATTATTTAACGCCATCATTCATAAATACAGGTAATTGCATGGTTTATTTTGTTTTTTCTTTACACACCTGGAAATGTTTATTTGGGCATTTTAATAGACATGAAGAGGCCATTCAGCAGAAAATGGGATCTGTGGCATTTGTCTTGCAGTAGTACTACAGATGTGGAGACTAACTATGAGTCTTCTTGGGAAATCTCCTCCCTTCTGGAGGCAAAAGAGTCTTCCTTAGGTACTTCATACCACATCTTGTTCAGAGCAGTCTTAATTGCAACCAGCCTACCTGAAAATATATAATGAGACACCACCAAATATACTCAAGGAAATGCCCACATGGCCCGTAATGCATTGGTTCTCAACCTTCATCATACCAGGGGTCCCCTTTGCCATACCAGAACCCTCCTGAGTCCATCCTATCCCATCTAACCAGGTTTCCACTCCATTTAACAATGTGGGATGGGTGGGGTGGTCTCAAGCATTGACATCTGTTCATAACTCCCTTTGTCCCTTTGCAAGATGAGACGTAATCTAATTCAGGGGGATTTCATAGATTGACCAGATGTCATTCAGCCAGGGAAGAATTTTAAAGGTGCTATGGACATTCCAGTAGATAGTCATGAGGAATTGCATAAATCATGCATTTCTCTCTATTTCTTTTAGTAACATGAAAAGTAGAGGGAAATAAGTGGCAAAAAGCTGCCCTGAATGACTTTGAGAGAAAGTGAATCTGGAAGGATAGAGCAGTAAGGAGCGCATGTATGGCCCAACCGTGTATGAAAAAAGATAAAAAAAAACCTGATATATTGGAAGACCCAAGGAATAGGAGAGAGATGAGATAGGGCCAAAATGGAAGAGTTTAAAGAAACAGAATAGCAATTTTTTTCAATGAAAAATACTTCCCAGGATCATCTTCAAAAGCTCACATCACCAGTGCTTATGAACAACATTTCAACCTCCCCAACTTATTAATTAATAGCTGTGTTACTGTTTGATTGATAAATAGTTAAAAACTTGGGACATACATTGTAGCTCTAGAGCGAGGTTTACCTACTTTGGCCGAGGGTTGCCTCTGGCTCCAGGGTCTGCACTTCCCTTTAGTCACAGGGTTTCAGTTGGGTATGGGGGAACAGGAATTTGGCACACGTGTGCTACGATAAAGCAAATTGCTCCATTTTTTAAGTCCCTTTAGACAGATGCAGAGTTTCATGCACTGTCCTTTTTCAGCTATTTTCTCTTTATCCTACTCTCCTCCTGTACTATATCTACCCATACACATGCCCTTCCCAGGAGTGCTTATAGCACTGATTTTGTTGCTAGGAGGGTTGTTACACTTGTGGACCTATTCCTGCTCCCACTGAAGCCAATGGGATTTTTGCCTTTTTTTTTGCCTGCTTCTTTTACTCCATATTTTGAAGCATTAAAATAAATGCGCTATCATCTCTTTCTGTGTTGTTATTCACAGAGGAGGAAAATTCTTCCCAAATTTCAAGGAAGTCTGTTGAAATTTAGTAATAGAGTGGCTACCAGCAGAAAGTTTAAGTACTGCCAACAGTGGTAATGATTTCTGAGACACTGCACGTATCTATTCCAGGTGTAAGGAAACACTGTGACATCTCAAACATCACTGCCCAAACATTATCCCTGCAACCAAAGAGAACAGGGGACTCGCCTCCATTTTTTCCTCCTAGCAGCAGACACTACTCAGAGGAAGCAGCAGGCCACAATTACCTCCACACCAAAAATGAGGGTTTTGGGTTTTTTTTAATAATTTAATTTGGAAGTTACACTCCATCCCTAGTGCTGCTGGAAATTCCACAGCCTGCAGGTAGGGAGAGGGACAGGCTCCTGAGTTGTGGAGCTACCGGAAGGCAAGGCGTTTATTTACATGTTGTAATTGGGAGCAGGTCTGCAGTTCTAAACTGCAAAGTGGAAAATGTCTGCAGCATGATGCTACTTTATCCCAATAAATTGGTCTGTCACGGAACAGCATCCATGGCCTTCCACTGATTCAGAACCCTCAGTAAGGCCCCCAGCATAAACATGTTCGAATTGGTGAGGGGCCTCTGCCACACCTCCAGTCAAATTCACTGAGAGTGAAAGCCGTAATAATCTTTCTCTCAGGTGAGTGTGCTTCGTTCAGCTCATTGGGAAGGGATGATTTTATGGCGGCTGTTTTACTCAATGAATGAAAACATTTTTACTGTTTCATAAATTAAACTAGTTGCCATTAAAAACTTAAAATTAGTCTGGAACCTTGCAATTCAGACCAAGTAGGGTGCAGCATCTCGCTGTGCTGCGGCAGGAGTAGGGCAGAGACCAAGTTGTGACTCAGGCCCCTATCACCCCTGTGCTCCAGGGGAAAAGCGAGATGTGCCAGCCTTTTTCCTGGAACGGCTTATTTCCCCCTCTGCGCCGTACTAGCAGGAATGTTGTGTCAGGGGAAACCATGCATGACACTCCCCAAGGGTACCCAGGGTTGTGAGGCATCTCACCACCATCTGCCCTTAGTGTGAAGCAGTCTTGTCTCTTCCTATTGTGGATCAGCTCCCTAAAACCACTGGCACACGCATTGCTTTCCAAACCTCTGCAGGCCTTGCTCTCTCTGTAGAGCTAGAGATAGGCATCCACCAACCCTCAGGTTCTCAGAGCACTCCTTCAGTGTCCAGCCCCTTATTGACTAACCACTCTCAGATGTACTAGGTCTGCTGTTCCCAAAGGAATAGTACACAACAGCTTGTAAGACTTAACTCAGGACCATCACTTTGCTTAACATCACAGCACGTGGAAATCTTTATAGAGAAAACAAGAATAAGTTTAAGTTTATAATCAAAGAAATAGAGATTCAAATAATGATGAGTAAGACTATCGGAAACAAAAGGTTAAATATAAAACAAAACCATAACAGGCTTTCTAGAGACTAAACTTTACTAGAAAGTTACTCTCTTGTTATAAAAGTTTTTCTTACCCGAAGTTCTTGTCAGCATTTCGAACCAAACCTGCTGAGACCACTTTTTCGTGAAGCAAAGTGCTCTCTGTTTAATCTCTCAGTGAAAGGTGCCAGGATATCTTCTTTGCCCCCAAAATATAGTGGAATAAATATTTCATGTATACCTCCATATAGTCTCAGTGGAAGTTTAAGGTAAAAAAATTGTCTTGTTATTTTAGAGATATCGCAACCTTTTTATTAGAATAAATAAAGAATTAGAATGATTCGCATTAGGGCTACGTATGTGTGTAAGGAGCCACCTCTGTGTCTCCAAGTTGCAGGATTTGGGTCTGGTTTTTGTAAGTATTCTATGATTTTTTTAAAAATAGACAAATCAAATCAGCATCTCCCAAATTAGGTATATGGTTAGTTTTAACAATAAACTTTGCGGTGTTTATTAGCAGTGCATCCTTTTTTAAATATAGTTTCTTCTTCGAGTGCTTGCTCATGTCGATTCCATTGTAGGTGTGTGCACTCCGTACACAGTCACCAGAATTTTTTTCCTCTTAGCAGTACCTGTAGGGCTGGCCTCGGCACCCCCTGGAGTCCTACGCACATGCCGCGGAATATTAGGCACCGCCAGCCCTATGCCCCCTCAGTTCCTTCTTTCCGCCACTGACAGTTACTGGAACTGTGTCTTGCTTGCTGCTGCAAGTGCCTCTTAGCAATTTAGTGTTAAGTGTTCCCTTGAGTAATTAGTGTGTTTGTTAGTTAATAGCTGTAAATCGTTCAGTAGTTAAGGTTAGTCCCCTTAGGGACTTCCGCCTGGCAGCTGGGGCATGCCCTGATCTCCAGGCTTCAAGCTTTGTAAGTCTTGCGGCAAGCCCTTCCCGCTTAGCAACCCCCATGACAGTTGTCTGAAGAGTCTGGAGGAGTCGCATAGGAAGGACGAATGCCGAATTTGTAAGGCGTTCAGACCACAGACTCTGAAGGAGCGGGAAATCTGTCTGAAGGCCCTACCAATGGAGGCTGCTCTGAGACCGGCCTCAGAGCCGTCCCGCTCCCTCTCGGTGCTGAGCACTGCATTCCTGCAGAGTGCCCCTCTGGCACCGGAATCACTGCAGCACCGAGTTTCTTCTTTGCCGTCGAAGAAGAAGCAGAAGAAATAGCACTCAGAGTGGGGCCACTCCCCTGCACCGAAGAAGACCAAGGACACGGGGTCGAACGTGGGACCATCACAGGTCCAGCGGGCTGTGCAGACTATGCAGGAGCAAGGTTCATCGCCTAAGGCCCTGAGCCCTTTGAGAGAGCCTCCTCCAACTCCAGGGAGCGGAAGAGGGCCTCTGCAACTCATGGTGCCATCAATGCTGGAGGGATTTCAACCAGCAAGAGACTTGATGGCCCTTCCGTTGCCTCCTAGGCCTTTGCCCCAGATGGAGCATGTGGATAAGGCACCAATGTCAAAGGGGAAGTCACCCAGTGGCTGCACTGCTCTCCGGAGCCCCGTCATACCTCTACATGGGCCAGGTCATCATGGAGAATGTCTCCTCCCTTGAGACATCAATCCTCAAAAGGTACGGTCCTCATCACTGGAAAGATCACCGGAGGCAGAGCGCCGATACCAGAGGAGTTCAGTGGTGTCAGTTCGGCACCACTCTCAGTTGCCAGTACTGAAGACCTCGGCACTGTCAGGCCGGCACCGGTCCTGCTCCGGGTCGAGTTGGCGCCAATCATTATCCCTGGCACTAATGAGTTCGCCTGTGCATTTCTGGATTGTGCATTTCCAAGGATGATCAGCTCCATCATTGATTCTCGGCACTGAGTTACTCCCTTGCGTCATGGCAATGTTACCGCTCTTTCTCCCACCGAAGGTTCTCTCCAGCGAGGCACCAGTCTAGGGAATGGTACCACCGGTTACCAGCTTCACGCTCTCCTTCTCCAAGGCGGCAATCATTGGAGCACCAGCGAGCTTGGGGAACCAGATGCCGCTCCCGCTCTCCATGGCACTGCCCTGTAGGATAGGGGTCAGACACGGGCCATCGTTGTTCGCCAGGGAGCGAGTCCTGTTCCTCCTGGGAGGACAGAACCTCAGCAGCCCACCCTGATCAGCTGCATCGACCTGGTCCCTGTCCGACCACTCCAGGTTGGCCTCAAGGACAGTGGCAGGTACAATGGCCATTCTGGAATCTCTGGGGGTTCCCTGTGACCACGGGTCCGTATTTCCTTAGGTCATCCGGGAAACGATCCAAAGCCCCAGCACCCCCGGTGGGGACCCGCAGCTTAGCCTCAGAGGTGGAATTGGACCCGCTGGCAGCGACTTCAACAACGGTTCCTCCTGCAGCCAGAGGAAATGCTGCCACCTCCGGTGCTGGGACAGTTGTCCTACTCCTCCCCAGCTGAGGCAGTCACAGTGAGACCATTGGCTCCCCTAGATGACTTTTGAGCCCACCAAGAGCTGCTAAAGAAGATGGCCTCGAACTTGGGGTTGGAAGCGGAGGAACTTCAGAAGCAATCGGACAACCTTTTTGATGTGCTGGCAGCTGCGATACTGGCGTGGGTCGCCCTGCCAGTCCGTGAAGGGGTTCTTAAGTTGGTTAAGGTCCTGTGGCAAATGCCATCCTCTCTGCCACCGATCTCTAAGAGAGCAGAGAAAAAGTATTACATCCCCACAAAGGGGTTCAAATGCTTATTTACGCACCCTTCCCCGGGTTTCCTGGTAGTGGCGGCTGCCAATAAAAGGGAGAGACGGGGACAACCCGGCACAACTCCCAGAAACAAAGACAATAGAAAACTGGATTTGTTTGGGAGAAAAATTTATTCTACTGCCAGCCTACAATTCCAGATTGCTAACCAGCAATGGGGACGTATAACTATAACCTCTGGGATTCCCTTAAGCGATTCAGAGAGGATCTGCCCCAGGAGCAGCACCGGACTTTACCACCATCTTGGAGGAGGGCAAGATGGTGACCAGGTCCATCTTACAGGCAGCTTCAGATGTGGCTGACTCGGTTGCAAGATCCATGGCGTCCGCGATCTCCATGCACCACTGTTCATGGCTGTAGTCATCTGGTCTGTCCCAAGAGGTGCAACAGTTCATCCAGGACCTGCTGTTTGATAGAAGTGCACTCTTCTTGGGACAGATCGACACCAAGCACGGGTTGAAAGACTCAAGGGCCATGTTACGTTTGTTGTGTCTTTATGCCCCAGGCTTTGAGAAGGCAGTTCCGCCCACACCAGCAATAGCAGTCGCAGCCACAGCTTAAGTTTCAGGCCCAGTGCTTCAGGACCTACAGAAGGAGAGATTGAGACAGAAACCCTAGGCAGCGCCAGCTGGCTCTGTCTCCTGCCTCAGCTAACCAGCTGGTCCCCTCCCGGTGCTCGGGCGGGCAGTGACAATTGGTTTGATGGTGCTACCAAAGATGGCTTTCCAGTCTTGCACCAGGAACCTACTTTCCCGATATTCCTAAACTGACTTGCCCCTTTCCTCTCTGCATGGGCCCGTATGACATCAGATTGTCGGGTCCTGGGTTCCATTGCATCAGGTTATACGCTGCAATTCTCTTTCCCCCCTCCACATACTTCCCCATCCTTGTCCCTCTTCAGGGACCCCCCTCATGAGTAACTCCTCATACAGGAGGTGAAAAACCTTTTTACACTGGGAGCTGTGGAGGAGGTTCCACCAGCCATGAGACGAAAAGATTTCTATTCCTGCTACTTCCTCATTCCCAAGACGAAAGAAGGCCTTAGGCCCATTTTGGACCTGCGGGGCCTAAAGAGATACATCAAAAGGCTGAAGTTCCTCATGGTCTCCCTAGCCTCTATCATTCTCTCATTGGATTCAGAAGACTTGTATGCTGCCTCCTAGCCTCTCTGGGTTGGTGGTTAGACACCCGGTCGATGATGGAAGGGATGCCCTTTGCAGGTCTGGCCCCTCAATGATTCTGGTTTTGGACACGTTGGACTTAGAGTTGGGAGCACATATCAGCTCAGGCCACAGCACCCAAGGAACCTGGGAGAGGGAGGACCAAGGGCTGCATATAAACATCAGGGAGCTCAGGGTGATCCTCTTGTCATGCGGAGTGTTCCTCCCCTTTCTGAGAGGCAAGGTGGTCCAGGTTCTGACGGACAACACTGCCGCAATGTATTATATAAACAGACAGGGCGGGAGTCACTCCCTGGACCTGTGCCAGGAGGCGGTGAGTCTGTGGAACCTGGTGATAGGCCATGACATTTATCTGGTGGCTTCACACCTCCCTGGTATCAAGAACACTACAGCGGACCAACACAGCAGGATCTTCTTGCCTTGCCACAAGTGGTCTCTCCACCCGTCGGAAGCCGATATGATTTTCCAGAAGTGAAGGTCTCCCCATGTGGATCTCTTCGCCTCCAAGGTCAACAAGAAGTGCAGTCAGTTTTGCTCCATTTGTGGACTTGGCAAGGGAGCCCTGGTAGATGCCTTCCTACTTTCATGGTTGGGGAGGCTCCTGTATGCCTTCTCTCCCATTCCGTTGATTCACAGGGTCCTGTTCAAAATCAAAAGGCGAATGTCAATCTTATAGCACCCGCATGGCCCAGGCAGCACTGGTTCACGATGCTCCTGGAACTGTCCGTTGCTCCCCCCCCTGGAGCTGCCGCATTAGCATGTGCTGCTTTTCCAGGATAGGGGGCATCTTCTGCACTTGGACCTGGAGTCCCTGTAACTGACAGCATGGAGGCGGAGTGGCTGAACCTAGAGGAATGGGCTCGCTCATCCCAGGTGCAGGTGATACTTATGGGTATCAGGAAACCTTCCACCAGAGTGTCATATTTAGCCAAGTGGAAAAGGTACACATACTGGGCCACAGCCTAGGTGGTCACGCCTCACCAAGCATCAGTTCAGACGGTATTGGACTACCTGCTGCACCTTAAACTTCAGGGCCTAGCCCCTACCCCGTTAAAAGTGAATCTAGCCACTATTTCAGCCTTCCATCCTCCGATTCAAGGGAGGTCAGTTTTCTCCCACGCCATGGCGGTTAGGTTCCTGAAGGATATAGAGAGGCTCTACCCCCAGGTTAGGGATCCGTTATCCCCCTGGGACCTAAATGTAGTCCTCTCCGGGCTCATGGGGGCACTGTTCAAGCCTTTGGCTCCCTGCCCCCTTTTTGCTGCTGTCCTGGAAGGTGGCTTTCCTGGTTGCCAACACCTTGACTAGGAGGGTATCTGAGATTAGGGCACTTACCTCAGAGCTGCCTTACATGTTTTTTTATAGGGATAAGGTCCAGACGAGGCCCCACCTTTTTTGCCTTCTTGCCCAAAACGGTGTCCCAGTTCCATGCCAGTCAGAACATCTTCCTGCCGGTATTCTTTCCGAAGCCGCATGCGTCAGAGGAAGAACGGAGGTGGCACATGCTAAACATGCGCAGAGCCCTGGCTTTTTACGTCGAGAGGACGAAACCGTTCTGTAAGTCCACGCAGCTGTTCGTGGTAGTGGCTGACAGGATGAGGGGATTACCTGTATCTTTGTAGTGAATCTCCTCTTGGATAACCTCCTGTATTAGGTTCTGTGACGAGCTGGTGAAGGTTCCCCTTCCGGGAAGTGTCACAGCTCACTCTACTAAAGTGCAGGCCTCTTCTGCGGTGTTCCTGGCACAAGTGCCTATTCAGGACATATGCAAAGCTGTTACATGGTCATCGGTGCACACCTTTACGTCCCATTATGCCATTGTTCAGCAAGCAAGGGATGATGCCAGTTTTGGCAGGATAGTGCTACAGTCAGCTCATCTGTGTACTCCAAACCTGCCTCTGAGGTACTGCTTGTGAGTCACCTACAGTGGAATCGACATGAGCAAGCACTCGAAGAAGAAAAGAAGGTTACTCACCTTGTAACTGTTGTTCTTCGAGATGTGTTGCTCATGTCTATTCCATGACCTGCTCCCCATCCCCGCTGTCGGAGTTGACAGTAAGAAGGAATTGAGGGGGTGTAGGGCCGGAGGCACCTAATATACTGAGGCATGTGCACAGGATTCCAGGGGGCGCTGAGGTCGGCCCTACGGATGCTGCTAAGGGCAAAAAAATTCCTGTAACCATGCACGAGGGGTGCGCACATACCTACAATGGAATGGACATGAGCAACACATCTTTTCTAAAATTCACTTATTTCCCTTGGAATTCTGGAATATTTCAGTGTCCTATATAGTTTTATAGTTGGACTTTTTGTTTTAAGTTTTTGTTTGAAGATATGTGTATTTGCTTGAGTGCATTGTCTCTAGCTAAATCTGAATCTTGGCAGTTTTGAAAAATAGATCATGTTGCTTTCTGTCCTGTCATGCCGGGCATCTGTGCAGTAGCCAATACCTTTAGGCCAAACTTCAGAATTGGAAGCTGACTTTCATCAGCAAGAAAGCCCCAGATTTGCACAGCTATATTACCATATACACGAGTTTTGATCTAGCAATTTCGTCCTCATGCGTGGTTTCAACTGCAGAATTGTGACCTTGGTGACTGATGCACAGGCAGACTTATAACCACAGTAACCAAATTTGCACATGCAAATGTGGATTTGTGCCAGCAGTGTCATGTGCTTGTGCATTTTTCCAGGAACAAGTAGTTCCATTTTGTGAAAATTCATCCCTTCATAGAAATATATAGAAAAAGTTGGTGTCTATAAAAAGGTGGGATTATCTTTGTTTCATTTCAAGATGTGTTCTGTCAGGCAAGAGCTACTATCCACAACACAGAAAAGGTTAGTGCAGGGGACTGTGGCAACCTTGTTAAAGCTGCAGTTATCTTACATTTCTAAATAAAGTACCTAAGTGTAAACAAAATAGCTTAAATGCTGAACTATATCCTGTTTAGTCAGGTAGTACATTAAAAGTAAGTCTGCTTGCCCAATTAAATATTTTTAAATCTTACTTAAAATTCTTTCTCTTTTCTCAAACTGCAAAATAGTGTCAGGCCTTTAGTTCTATCTGAGCTACGCAGGCTAATTATTAAAAAAACACTCCTGGGAATATGAAATGAACTAAAAATGTGAATTTCCTTTTTGTTAAAGGGAACGTAACAATAAATTACAAGTTAGAAAATGGCAAGCAGAAACTAGAAGATACAAATCATCTTTCTTTACTTTAAATTTAACCCCCAAGCATTCTGAGGCTTGATGCTATGTAATATTTAGTTTCTTTTCAAATCATCCCCTCAGGCAGCTCAGCCTGTTATTGCAAATTTTGGCATCACTCTTTGTACCCTCAAGGAATGTACTCATGTCAGTGCCTGATCACCAGCAACATGTTTTAACACTACTGTGGTGCCGTGTGCACTGTTGTCCTGTAGCTTGGCTTGTAACAAAACTTGCCTGGCAAACCTCTGCTTTATAAAGCCATAAAACAAGGTTTGAATTTAACACAGAAGATTCGGCCTGTTAAATGCTTTATGCCACTTTAAAAACACATCAGTATATTGAAAGAGCACACAGAAATATTTCAAGACAGAGTCATATGTCTCATCTAAACTGATCCCACCCTCTCTAGCATTTGTTCTTTGTAATATCTGACTCTGACTTCCTTTCTGAAGACGTTCACAGCTGCAGCTTGTATTACTCTGTTCCCTGCGTGAACTAAAGTTTCTGTGCATAGTCCTTTGTTGGCTTGAATTCCTTTTATTTTGTGATAGTCACTTTCCCTATGCCCTCCAAAATTTTATACATCTTATTTATGAACCTTGCTAAGGGCCTGGTGCAAAGTCTATTAATATCTTTCCATTCACTTCAATGGACTTTGGATCAGACCCTAACTCTTTTTTCCTAATTTAATATAAACCTATTTTATGAACTCCTTCTCAGAGATGCAGTCCTCTGGAGCACTTTGTCATTCTTTTCTCCTCTTCTGCAGCATTTCTAATCTTCCAAGATTCTCCCTGGATTGTCATGCCAAGAATTGTGCACAATAATCTAGGTGTAGTTCCACAAACCTTTTGTGTAGCACCACAATGGTCTTTTTTGCCGCATGGTCTGTTTCCTTGTTTATATATTTCAGGGTTCTGTTTGCTTTTCTAGTTGACACCAGACAGTGAGTTGATTGATTTATTTTTAACCAGACACTTTTCCTGATCAGTGTCTTTTCATTTTGTATTATGGATGAAATTCATCCCTGAACTGGGGGTCAGTATGAGGCCCATGTGCCATCTGAGTCCCACACACAAGCCTTCAAAACATGGCTTAAGTGGCACATAGGTCTTGCACAGGTCTCCTTCGCAGGGGAGATTTTCACCCTAAGGGCTTTGGTGGGGCTTTAAACTGGCCCGCAGCATGCATTGTACATATTTGATTGTCTTTCTCTCCCTACTCTTCATGTCACTTTTGTTCTTAGACTGTAAGTTGTTCTGGTTAGGGACTATGTCTGTGTCTTCGTATGTGTTTGTACTGCACTGAACTAGCACAGAGGGGCCATGATGGTAATAGAAGTTTCCAGGAACTAATGCAGTATAAATCTTAAATACAATTATTATGATTATTTACAAATAGTTCTGCTGGATATTCTTTAAATCTTTACTGTTCGGTGTTATTTTGTCACTGAAATTTAGCTTTGATTTTAAGATATATAAATTTACTAGCCATACTGTAAATCCATAATTTAGTCTCCCACATCTCTCCTAGGCAGTGTGTACTACATCCCTTCCCTCCAATCTTCTTTTCCCCCTGATTTGTTGGGCTCTGGCTATGCCTGTATGCAGTGGGAGTAATCTATATTCTGGTGCTGCAGATAGGGAGATGGCCTTTACCCCATCCCTGCAGCGCCATTGGCTGTTTTGTGGAGGTGACTCCCTGTGGAGGTGGGCATATAGGGAGCCTGTGGTCATCCTCAGTTCTGTCCCTGTTTTGTAGCCTCCCCCTTCCTTCCTTTTGATACATTTGTTCAGTCTCCTGGAATGCCAGGGGCTTGGCCAATCAGCTTTTTGGGGATCTGGAAGGGTTTTTTTCCAAATGGTAGTATTAGCAAAGAGCTTTGTGGGTTTCTTCACCTTCATCTTGACATCCAAGCAATCTGAATAGGGGATGCACTGTTCATTATTGCAACTTGTGGCAAATTTCCACTGCAATCTGCAGGTTAATGGGGAAAATTATAGGCCTTTCACTGAGATATCTAATCAGGTATTCGTCCTAAGCACAGGCTTGGTATAGTGAGGGTGCCAACCTTTATTTCTTCTACAGCATTAGGCTCCATTCATCTTAACATTTATCTCACAGAAGAATGGGGGTAGGGACACTGGCTGTATAGTCCAGGTCCCTTAGCTGGCAGAATAAGACCTTACTCCGTTCGGGTTTCTGTTACATCTGTGGCCAGCTCAAAATCCACCCTGGGAAGACAACATATCTACTGATAAAACTTTTACACAAACACATATTGAACTTATGGATTATACTGGCTCAACGTCTCATTGAGGTCAAGGGTTTAGTAAGATTCAGAAAAGAATTAGGTGCTTATATGGACAAATATAAAATCCACAGCTATATTAGATACCAAATACAAAGGTCCAGGGATGTGAACTCTTGTACTTTATGGCATAACCCAACCACTAAATGTCTAAGGTTAGGAAGAAGCTTCCCATATGGGCAAGTTATTCCATAATTGTCCATTATGAGGTTTGCTGCAGCTTCTTCTAAGGTCTCAGGCACTGCCCATTTCAGGGACACAGTACTGAACTAGATGCTTCACTGGTTTGATGTATTATGACAGTTTCTGTGTTCCTATGTCTTGTGGCTCAGAGTTAAGGATATTATTGTAATGGGTCAGACTGAATGTTCATATATCAGTATTGTCTGTAAGTCTATGGTATTTTCTTGAGCTCCCATCATTGTAACACCTTCAAACTAACCAAAACATATTCATAGATTTCAAGGCATGAAGGGATCACTGTGATCATCCAGCCTGACCTCTTGTATAACACAAGCCATAGAACTTCCCCCAAACCATTCCTAGAGCAGATCTTTTAAAAAAACATCCAATTTTGATTTAAAAATTGTCAGTGATGGAGACTCCACGACAACACTTGGCAAGTTGTTCCAGTGGTTAATTATTCTCACAGTTAATTATTCTCACACCTTATTTCCAGTCTGAATTTGTCTAGCTTCAGCTTCCAGCCATTGGATCGTATGCTGCCATTGTTAAATACTAGAATACTGTATTTATTTTTACTTGGAGTAGTACATTCTCTCTGATTTTAAACCTACAATAAGAATTTTAAAATAATGATCTCCGAAGTCACATATTATGCAGGTTTCTTAGTGTAATGGGGTGCTCTCCATCCCTGTCCTCAAACTCTGTCTGTGGAGTGGCAACTTCCTGTGATTTATTTACCTTCCCATCACCAATACCAATGCAGAAATATCATATACAGCGTTTCTCTATCTTTATCCCTTTCCTGCTGGGCAGGGAGGGACAGAAATCTCTCTTCTTGGAGATCTCTGCTCATGGAGTGTCAGTGAGCTCTAAGCCCTTATGATCAGGCCACCTTATGTGTCCTTTCATAGAAATAAGAGGGTTCTGAGACCTCATCCTAAATTCATCCCTGAGTGGTGGTGTCAGAGTTTCACCTAAATTAAACAATTAGCCTTCCAGTCTTCTTCTCAAACCTGCATTCGATGCTGTGAGAGAAGGAGCTACATGCGTTGGATATTTCCAGAGCCTTGCTCTGTTACGACAACAGGACTAAACCTTTCAGATTGTCTCCCTGCCTTTTTATGGCTGTATCCAACTTGTTGAAAGGCCAAGCCATCTTGTCACAGGGAATCTCTAAGTGGATCACCTTCTGCATCTCCACCTGTTATCAGCTTGCTGGTGAGTCTCCCTCCAAACTTCAAGGTGCATTTCACCATGGCACAGGCAGCATTTTTAGCTTCCTTCCAGAATGTGACCGTATCTGAGTTGTGTAAAAAAGTGATTTGGACCAACCTACTGACTTTTGTTAATCATTGTGCCCTCATCATGGCATCTAGGTCTGCGGCCCAGTTTGGGAGAGTGGTACTTCAATCTCTCTTTGACTGGTACAGCTGATGGTCCTCCATCCCACCATCCAGAGAGGATACTGTTTGCCAGTCACCTTCACTGAGAGACACACTGACACAGACTCGAAGGAGAAAGAAGAATTACTTACCCTACAGTTACTGTGGTTCTTCGAGATGTCATAATCAGGATGGATCCCATGAGCCTGCCTCCTTCCCTGCTTTTAGGAATCCTGGGCAAACATGGGCTTTGAATTGCAAGGGAACTCAGGGGAGTGGGTCTGGCCACCCTACCCTGTGCGCCTTTGCATGAATACACATGGAACCACAGCACACATGTAAAACCCCAACATATGCTGCTATTAAAAAACCCCCACAACATTCTCTTGTTCCTGAGCTGCATGCACGCCTACAGGGGGATCCACACTCACTAATCTATCTGGAAGAACCACAGTAACTGTAGAGTAAGTAACGGTTCTTTGTGATAGAGGCATCTTGTAAGAGTGTTCTAGAGCAGTATAGCAAATAGTTCCCCATTAAGGAACTTCTTTAAAAAAAAGAAATCTGGGAACTTTAAAACCAATATCAAAATGTCTGCATTAAAAGACAATTAAAATGGCATTGTGAAGCACTGAAATATTGAAAAATTCAAAATCAGTTTTGTCCCTGGTGCACAGGGTGAGCAGATGTTCTGATTTTATAGGGACAGTCCCGATATTTGAGGCTTTTTTTCATATAGGTACCTATTATCCTCCACCCCCGTCTCGATTTTTCCCCTTGCTAGCTGGTCACCCTATTGGTGCATATGTATTATTTTGAATTACGTGATAATATTTTATTATTTTCATAGGATACCCATATCATTCCATGTGCAGGTTGGATGGTGTGAAGTGAATGAGACAGGGGTCCTCAGGATTTGTACCTGAACTGGAGGTGAATTTTGCATGTGGGGTAAATTTCCATGGATTTACTCTGCATGTACACTGGTGCAATTAACAGCATTTCTGAACGCCCTTTAGTGGACAAGGTAGATGGTTTGTAGAGAATGAGGTGGACTGAGTAGTGAATGAAGAAAGAGTTAGTCACTGAGTAGTGAGGATAAATATTAAACATCCCATTTACTCTGCGTTATCTACCAAACACAATGAATAAAATAGAGGTGCTTTATAGCAACTAATATATTATGCAATCAGATAAGTAAGGTTTATATTGAAATGCAATGAAGTTAAGGTTATGTGGACACCTTTAACATTAGCATTCCCTAATTTTAAAATTATTTTCTGTGCAACCTTAATGTTCTTTAATATTATTTTCAAATTATTTGCTAGGATTCTTCTTTTGCCACTCCCTTCTGAAATGGACCTGACCTGATTCAGAAATCTTGCGATTCTTAGTCATTTTTTTATGATCACATGTTCTAACATGGTCTTTAATTATTTTAGTAAATCCTTCTCTGAGGAATATATGGCTCTTTCTGGCACCTGTCCTTTGTTATCATCTGTGAACACTGAAGAAAGAATTCATTTAATAGTTATAGGCGTTTTCTCATTACGGCAATTAAAAACCTAGCTAGACTATACATAGATCTTCACTTAACTCTACATCTCCTGTCATGTCCCCTGTGTTGCTACTCATACAATAATATAGGTACTTAATATAAGACAAGAAATGTGCCTTTATTGCCGCCTTCTTTATTGCTGTGGTTTCGTCAGCTACCATTTTGATGATTTTATTAAATCCGAGTTTCTCAGGGATTAAATAATTTAGGTTCTATGAGATAGTTTCATACATGAATAGTCCTATTGAACTCATTGGCACTACTTATGTGTGTGAAGTTAGTGATGTGTATAAGCATTTGCAGGATCAGGGCCTAACTTTTTTTAATTAAAGATAAACAGAATTGTTGACAGTAAAGCTGTTGTCTTAAAACAGTGAAAAAGAGAATATCAATTGCACAGTGTAATGAACTAGGGAGACTAAAGATAGTTAAAGATCTTTTCCACATTGAAATACAATGATCCTATTTAAAATTCCCCAAATACTGCAGCTTCTGGTTTGGACTGTGAATCTTAACCCTTATTTCCAAGATTTTTTAGATTCCAAATATACAAAAACCTACATGCTGTGCGTAGCTCCGTTGATTTCAATAAGGCTACTCACAGAAGGTAAAGCTTAACATATGTGTGAGTCTTCCAGATAAAAGCTTTAGTTTCCCTGCACTGTTCTCCAAGTATTGTTCACTTATTCCAGGGGTAGCCAAACTTACTGACCCCCTGAAACCTCCCTCTGTGCTGGGCAGAATCCTCTAGCTCCACCACCCTGCCACGGCATAAGTTCCGAGCTCCCTACCCCAGTCTGGTAGGCAGAGAATTGGGGGGCATATGGGGCTCTGCAAGCCGCACTTTAACTGTAAAAGAGCCGCATGCAGCTCACGAGCCACAGTTTGGCCACCTCTGACTTACTTCTTTCCATGGATCTACATATTGAAATTGAAATTAATAGGCAGCAGGTTTAAAATGAACAAAAGGAAGTATTTCTTCACACAACACATAGTCAACCTGTTGAACTCCTTGCCAGAGGATGTTGTGAAGGCCAAGACTATAACAGGGATAAAAAAGAATAGATAAATTCATGGAGGATAGGTCTATCAATGGCTATTAGCTTGGATGAGCAGGGATTGCTGTTTGCCAGAAGCTGGGAATGGACGACAGAATGGATCACTTGATGATTACCTGTTCTGTTCATTCCCTCTGAACCACTGTCACAAGACAGGACACTGGGCTAGATGGACCATCGGTCTGACCCAGTATGGCCGTTCTTATATGTTCTTATGTTGTTTTCTTGAACAAGTTATAATTTTGTCAGTTTCCTAATTGCTGTGATATTACAGTATCACTCTGTTACTTTTAACATACATTATACCTTATTTCTAACACTTACTCTAAAATCTTTAGTGGTAGAGGAGGTGCATTTTATCAATAAAATAGTTAATGACTCACTATTTGGAAGCTGAGCACTTTGATCTGGGTGTGTCTCTAACAGAGAATCTATTTGTATGGAATGTTCCAACTTTTTGTGTGGTTTGTGTTGTGTATGTGATTTTTCCAATGGCAAGGACCCAGCTCTGCTGAAAAATCAGTCATAAGTTGAGTCACAATATTATGTTTGAAGGTGAGGTCACTATTTATTTTTTGAAGTGCATTTAGTTTCATTTGGCCTATATTATGTAGAAAACTGCTTGCTAATTCTACACAAAATTATATTATTTTATATTTATATAAACCTTTATAATAAATACAAAATAACATTTGTTTTTAAAGTTTACGCGGATTTTTATTCATCCTGACTATTTTATTTGTTTTTTACTTTTAGAAACCAAAATACTTGTCTCCCTGGATGCTGTCTTTAACCCACTGCTCCCCCTAGATTAAGCCAATTAAATTTAATCTAAATTAGTAGGATATGCATTATAACTACGATATAATCAATTCAAGTTAGTTATGGTTAAGAACTCATTTGAGAACAAATTCAGGTATCAGAAACATATAGACATGTATATTATAGCTCTACAAAAGCACAGCCCTCACTTAGGGCCAGATTTTGCAACCCTTACTCTTCACATGTAGTACTTTACTCCATGGAGTATTCACAGATTGATGATCACAAGGGATGGCATATAGGGTATGTCTATAGCTGGAGCTGAGAATACATACTTACACCACGTCTCATCTAGGGTCTCTGATGGGCATGTACTCAGGATGGCTGGTCCATCCTGCAGTTCACACTGCCGTGGCTATATTCCCTTTTTAGCACACTAGCGCCGCACGCCTCCTCAAGCTGGGAATCCCACCCCCAGCTCCAAGTGTAGACACACCCTCAAAAGGAATCTTCTGAGCATGTCCAGTAAAAACTGCTGTACTCTAGGTTGATTTACAGGGACTTTTTGTGAACGGAATGGTAATAAGCTTATGTCTGGAGAGCAATGTTGTGCTTAAGAACCATAAAAGCAATCCTCTTTAAAGAAAAAGGCAGCTGTTTATTGATTTCATGGTTCTTTTATTCATGCAGGGGCTGGGGTCAGAAGAAAAGTCTAACTGAAATGAGGGGGTGGGCACTCTTTTCTCTGGTTCTAAACCTCACTGCAGTTTGTCCTGTTTTGAAAGAAGAGAAGGTGACTGGCTAGGAATGGAGGCATCATCTCCCCTCCCACATTTCAAAATATTCTCATGTGCATTTCTACAGATGCACCCGTGCTTTTCAGTTTTAAAACCTGTTTCATCCCTTGTCCAAGCAGCAAAGGAACTCATTTTCAGTGAATAAGCTTCCAGGCTATGTTTCTCTTTCAGCAGTTGACACAAGAACAGAGCCTATGCTGTGTTCTGCAGTCTTTTCTGCTGAATGGAGCCTTTAGATAAATATGAACTAGTTATTTTAGGTAGGGGCAGTGTGTGTTAGTTAGATTAAAGCTGATTAAAAATAGGATGGTTTTCATTGCAAATTTTAATTTTCATAAAATGAGGCTGTGTTGTCTAGTGGATAGGGCAGTGGAGTTTTTATTAATTTAACTATGTCACTATAAGAGCCATCTTCCATTTAATTGAGTACTTTATAGATTTTAGTGTATTGGAGCTAATAACTGCTTATTTTTATTGTGAAAAGACAAGGCTTTCATACCAACTTGCCTGATCATGTTCTGAAAGTTAACAGTTGAATAGGTGTCATTTTGTATTTCATGCTGGTTTTACCAGCAAGCTTGAAATGCCTGGAAAGAAAGCAGACTGAAATAAACCAACAGCATATGTTTAAACAGAAATTAGTCTTTTCCTATCTACTTATGTTATGAAGCAAATATTTATTAATCTATAATCTGTATTAGTGTGACTATGACATAGATTAATGTGTTCCTTTTTCAATAATTATTTATACTTTTCTGTTAATTGCAGTGAAATTCAAAGAATAACATGAACCCGATTCTGCTCCCATTAAAATCAACAGGGAAAACAAACTCCATCAGGGTAACAGTAGATCAGTGAAAACCTACATTGACTTCAGTGGGAGGGTTCAGGAGTATGATCTGTTTTTTATGAATGTGCCTTCTAGAAGACACAAGAAAATCTATGTGATTCTAAATGCTTGAAAGAACTATATTTTCGCTTGTAGTAACCATGTAATTAATTCTATGTCAGGGTCACACTGAGTGTAGCAAAATTATGTAGCTTTTGGGATGGGGGGATTGATGTGCTGGAAAAACAAATACTGTGTTTATTGGTTTTGAAAAATGTGAAACATTTTGAGCTTTTGCTTCCATCTGTTTCTGTTGCAAATTTTTTCAAACTTTGCTTGGTAGAGTTGTATGAAAATGGGCAATTCCGCCAGGGTAGAATTTTGCATTTCCCCCCCTCAAGTATAAAAATGAGAACATTGAGGGAGGGAGCTGATCTCTGAAGCTGACTCTCACATAGCCTGTCTTAAGGGATCTCAGTGTGAAAAATACGTATTCATATTTTGAAAGACTTTAGTGGGCACCTCTGTTTTTAATGTTAACATTCTCCTCCTGGCATCACCACCAGCAGCTTTATATGAAGTCATTCAATGAATTTCAGCTGATACTGCTATAACAAAGACATAGTTTCTGCTTCTGGTTTTGTCTTTTCTCTCTCTCTCGCTTCTTCCCCTCCCCCTTTCCCTATTTGGATTGTTGTTTTTGTTTTGTTTTAAACATGGGCTTGTTTTTTTGGTGCAGAGCACCTATGACTCTAGTTGATTTCAGTGGGATCTGTGGGTGCTCAGCACCTTTGAAAGTCACCTCTTCTTCTTCTTCTTCTCCTCATTTGCAAAGGCTGGCAGTGTTCTCAGTGCTGTACAACAGTGTTTCTCAACCTTTTAAGTAGCAAGTACGCCCTAACTTCTGAAAATGTTAATAAGTACCCCAACACTCAATTTTCCACGGGATTTTATATTTACAGACTAATGTGAGCCATATATTGGAAGAAGGGCTGAGTATATAAGGCCGTGATATGACAGATGTCAGATCTAGTGTTGGTTGGGTTACCACTTTTACACCAGGGTTGCACAACTCAAGTATGTACCTGAGCTAGAGGTGATGTTGGCCAAAGCTAGGAGGCTTTGAGCAGCATACCAATGCTGAGAAATATAAAGCGCCACCCCAAATTTTTTGCCATAGATTTGAGAGGAGAAAGGGGTGAGAGAGAGACAGGAAAAGAGGGTAACAGGTTGAGAAACTATGCTGTACAAAGCACAAATGAAGACAATCCCTGTGCTGAGGAATTGACACTCTAGGAGCCAGACAAATGCATACTGAGGAAACCTAGGGAGCAGTGCTAATTTAGATGCTTAAAACATAAAATACGGGGATAGTGATGGTATGATGTTGGCATGAGTTAGAATTTGTGGACCTCATGAAAAATGTGGGCTTACAGGAGAGATCTGAACAACAGATGGAATTGAAAGACATTACAATGGGGATGTTGTTCCAGGCATTTGGGATTGGGTGGCCCATGAAAGAAGGCATGAAAACATGGGAAAATGAGACTAAGGGAGAGATGAGAGTAGCTTCCTTAAAGCAGCAAAGGAACATGATAATAGACCAGGGAAGATATATAAGCAAGAGTATACAAGAGTAAGATATATAAGTATATAAGCAAGAGTATGCAGCCACTTCAAATAAGAGCCAGAATCTTAATCTTGCTTTGGTAGGTGAGAGGGAGCCAGCAGAGGGGAATGATGAGGTTATAGTTGTCTGCTGCACTGAAAAGAAATCTTGTTCCAATTTTTTTAACCTAATAAATAGGAAGGGTTTTTTTTAAGTAAGATGCAAAAATGGATAGGTGTATCCAGCTGTACTTATTAGTTGCCACATGCTCTGAAACATTTTTTTTTAAAAGAATAATAGCACTTGTTGTAGAGATCTTTTAAAGTACTGCACTGCTGTGTTACAACAATTGTATTTTAAAACAGGGAAAGACTTATGATAATTGTTGTTTTTATTTTACAGGCCGGACCTGATAGACATGAATACCGTTGCTGTTCAAAGCAACCTTGCAAATTTAGAACATGCTTTTTATGTAGCAGAAAAACTTGGTGTCACCAGACTTCTGGATCCGGAAGGTGAGTTGATTCCTAAAGCCTTTACTGCAAAACAAGGTGACATCTCTGAAATGCTTCCAGTTCAACATGCAGAGCCAACTAGACAGGCATAGCTGCAGGGTCTCAATATGTGGATGAGATGATGGTGTTCAGAGGAGGCATTTAGGTTGATTAGGAACTGGGGAACCTTTTGGGAAAGGAGGAGCCTATACAGAAAGGATGGGCTCCACCTAAACCAACATGGAATCAGATTGCTGGCATGTAAAATTAAAAAGGTCGTAGAGGAGTTTTTAAACCAAGAGCTGGAGGAAAGCCAACAGGTGCAGAGGAGGACATGGTTCAGACAGAGACATCCCTTAGGGGAGGATTTATTAAAGGGGATTCTCTATATTGCAGTAAAAAGGAGAGGATAGGAGTACAGGTGAGAAACAGTCAAATGAAAAAGAGTCTCATTCCATTACATCATATGGAGGCAACCAACTAAATATTGACATATTTTATAAGTGCTTGTATACAAATATAAGAAGTCTAAATACTAAGATGGGTGAACTTGTCTGCCTGGTATTAAATGAGGATACTGATATAATAGGCAACACAGAAGCTTGGTGGAATGATGATAATCAACGCAACACGGTAATTCCAGGGTACAAAATACAGTAGACCCTACGGACACTTTGAGACTGTATAGGAATGAGAGAGAGTAGATCATACTGGTGGGGGAGTGGCACTATATATGAAAGAGAGCATAGAGTCAAATATAGTAAAAGTCTTAAATGAATCAAACAGTACCATAGAATCGCTATGGATAGAAATTCCATGCCTGAATAATAAGAATATAGCAGTAGGAATATAATACTGACTACCTGACCAGGATGATGATGGTGATTGTGAAATGATCAGCGAGATTAGATATGCTACAAAAACAGAAAATTCAATAACAATGGGAGATTTCAACTATCCCCATGTTGAATGGGTACATGACACGTCAGGATGCATGCAGAGATACAATTTCTAGACACCATTAATGACTGCTTCTTGAAGAAACTAGTCCTGGAACTCACTGAAGTGGAGTCTGAAATGGAGCACAGAATTGGGTCCAAGAAATGAATATTATTGAATCACTTGGCAATAGCAACCATAATGTAATTCAATTTAACATCCTTGTAGTGGAGGAAATACCAAAGAAACCCACCACAGTAACATTTAACTTAAAAAAGGAGAACTACACAAAAGTGAGGAGGTGAGTTAAATGGAAATTAAAAGGAACAGTCACAAGAGTGAGATGCCTGCAAGCTGCATGGAAACTTTTAAAAACACCATTAAAGAGGCTCAAACTATATGCATACCCCAAATAATAATAAAAAAAGCAGTAAGAGGACCAAAAAGACACTACCGTGGCTAAACAACAGAATAATAGAGGTAGTTAGAGACAAAAAGACATCCTTTAAAAATTTGCAGTCAAATCCTACTGAGTAAAATAAGCATAAACTATGGCAAGTCAAGTGCAAAAGTATAATTAGCCAGGCCACGAAAGAATTTGAAGAAAACTAGAAAAAGACACAAAAACTATCAGCAACATTTTTTAAAGTACATCAGAAGCAGGAAGCCTGCCAAACAGTCAGTGGGGCCACTGGATGATCAAGGTGCTAAAGGAAGATAAGGCCGTTGCAGAGAATCTAAATTAATTCTTTGCATCAGTCTTTACTGCAGAGGGTGTGAGGGAGATTTCCATACCTGAGCCATTCTTTTAGGTGATAAATCTGAGGAACAGTGCTAGACTGAGGTGTCGATAGAGGAGATTTGGGAATAAATTGATAAATTAAAGAGTAATATGTCACCACGACCCGATGATGTTCCCCTAAGAGTTCTGAAGGAACTCAAATATGAAATTGCAGAATTACTAACTCTGGCATGTAACCTATTGCTTATGTCTACCTTTGTACCAGATAACTGGCAAATAGCTAATATGATGCCGATTTTTTTAAAAGGTTTCAGATGCGGTCCTGTCAATTACAGGCTGGTGAACCTAACTTCAGTACCTGCGAAATTGGATGAAACTGTAGTAAAGAACAGAATTATCAGACACACAGATGAACATGATATGTTGGGGAACAGTCAGCATGGCTTTTGTAAAGTGAAAACATGCCTTACCAATCAATTAAAATTATTTGAGGGGGTCAACAAACATGCACAAGGGTGATCCAGTGCATATAGTGAACTTGGACTTTTAGAAAAACTTTGACAAGATCTCTCACCAAAGGCTCATCAGCAAAGTAGGGAGTCATGGGATAACAGGGAAGGTGATGTCATGGATCAGTAATGGGTTAAATGATAGGAAACAGACAGTAGGAATAAATGGTCAATTTTCCCAATGAAGAGCGGTAAATAGTAGGGTTCCCCAAAGATCTGTACTGGGACCAATGCTGTTCAACATAGATGATCTGGAAAATGGGGTAAGCAGTGAGGTGGCAAAGTTTGCAGACAATCAAAAATTACTCATGCTAGTTAAGTCCAAAGCAGACTGCAAAGAATTACAAAGGGATCTTACAAAACTGGGTGACTGGGCAAGAAAATGGCAGATGAAATAAATGCAAAGCAATGCACATTGAAAAACATAATCTCAACTATATATACAAAATGATGGGGTCTAAATTAGCTATTACTCAAGAAAGAATTCTTGGAATCATCATGGATAGTTCTCTGAAAACATCCACTCAGTGGCAGTCAAAAAAGCTAACCATGTTAGTAAACCTTTAGGAAAGGGATAGGCAATAAGACAGAAAATATCAAAATGTTACCCATGGTACACCTTTACCATGAATACTGCATATAGTTCTGATCACTGTATCTCAAAAAGATGTATTGGAATTAGAAAAGGTACAGAGAAGGGGAACAAAAATAATTAGGGGTATGGAACAGCTTCCGTATCAGGAGAGAGTAAGAAGACTGGGACTGTTCAGCTTGGAAAGGAGAAACTCTGGGGGGGGGTTATGATAGAAATCTATATAATCATAAATGGTGTGGAGAAAGTGAATAAGGAAATGTTATTTACCCCTTTATGTAACATACGACCCAGGGGTCATGCAGGTAGCTGGTTTAAAACAAACATAAGGAAGTACTTCTTCATACAATGGACAGTCAACCTGTGGAACTTATTGCCAGGGGATGTTGTGAAGGATGTTGAAAAGTGTAACTGGGTTAAAAAAGTAACTAGATAAGTTCACGGAGTATAAGTCGATCAGTGGGTATTAGCCAAGATGGTCAGGGATGTAACCCCATGCTCTGGGTGTCCCTAAACCTCTGACTGCTAAAAGCTGTAACTGGATGACGGGATGGATCACTCAATAAATTGCCCTGTTCTGTTCGTTCTCTCTGAAGCATATGGTGCCAGCCAGTGTCGGAAGACAGGATACTGGACTAGATGGACCATTGGTCTGACCCAGTATGGCTGTTCTTATTTTCTTATATTAAAATATAATCTAAACCATCTGCAGGGTGTAGAGTATTTGTGAACATTTTCACAACAGAATTTGTTCTGTTTTTAGATGTTGATGTCTCCTCTCCTGATGAGAAGTCAGTTATAACTTATGTGTCATCACTTTATGATGCATTTCCCAAAGTACCAGAAGGCGGCGAAGGCATCAGCGCAAATGTAAGTATGCCAATTAATACCTATGAAGCATGTCAGCTTCATTGGCATTTATTGATTTCATAAGGTTTAAACTCAGTAATGCAATTAGCTACATTCCCCATAGACTAGTATAATAATAATAAAATAATACTACAGAATAACAGAATTGAAAGTTTTTCATGTTGTCAGTAACTCATCTCTTTGGTTTCATGATATAACTGGGAGCTCTACATGATTTAAAAGTCTAAACAAATATTTAGTTTGTAACAATACTCCACTTGCTTTATAGATGAAGCAGAGAGTTTTAACTAATAAATAATGATTTGCCCAAAGTCACAGAGGGAGCTAGGATCAGAGCTGGGGTCATAACTCAGAAGTTCTTTGCTCCCAGTCCTGTGGTCAGACCACTAGGTCACACCTCTCTGTTTATTATCTCTCTTGAATGGTATTAGAACTAGGAAGCTTCCATGTTACCATAAGAAATATTTGAGGCCAAATCCTACTGGCCTTACTTATGCAAGTGTATCAGTTGATTTAATAGGGATTTTTTATGTGAGTATAATAAAGGGACAAGAATATTGTGAATGTCATTTTCGAAACTGCTAAGCTTAGGAATTTATTTTGCTTTATGCTTCTAAAGCGCTACATCTTTTTAAACTGAGGCTACAAAAAGAATAGCAAAAAACATGAAGTTCTTGTTTTCTGATCTACTGACTGTGATGTGCTCTTCTAGGATGTTGAAGTCAAATGGGTTGAATACCAGAATATGGTGAACTACCTCATCCAGTGGATCAGGCACCATGTCACAATAATGTCTGACAGAACATTTCCAAACAATCCCGTAGAACTGAAGGTGAGACACGGCATCATACATGTAGTGTATTATTCCTCCTTTGAAGGACAGTAGAAAAAATAAAGATGATTGTTTTATGCAATCACAACAAAGAGCAGAGTAATAATATGGATTTTCATAATCCCCCCCACCCCCTTCCAAGTTTAAGGTGAACCTTGTAGAGTTTCTGAGACCTGTGTTCCAAAAGCTAAGCATGGGAGGGTATGATATGGTGCTATACAAATTATTCACAAGAACTTCAAATGTTTATTTTTTTAAAGATGAAATCTATTAGGTTTGGAAGTATGAAATATGCAGTACGTATGGGGCCAGATCCTCTAAGCTACTGAGGTTCCTTTGTGCTGCTGGAGCAAAAGAGAAGCCCAACCGTATTAGGTTGTATGTATATTCTGTCAGCCACTTGCCATCCCCCACACACAGATTTTACCTTGGAAAAGCAGGAGCAGTTCTTTGCATGCATGCAGATGATGGCCAGATTGAAGCCTACTGAAAATCTTACCCTTTGATTATCAACCCTCCTGCCCCAGCTACAAGAAATGTTTGGTAGTGTCTTAACTAGCACAAGCAGATTTTTCACTAGTGGGCAAGATAACTTTAATATCTTTAATATAGCAATATAAGAGCAAACACCTATTAAACATAATGGAATGTGGTGAGGAGGTAATAAAATACTCCCTTTTAGGAAATAGCTTATAATATTTTTTTATATTTCTCCAGGAAATTTATAATCAATATTTACATTTTAAAGAAACAGAAATTCCACCAAAGGAGATAGATAAATCAAAAATTAAACGTCTCTATAAACTGCTGGAGGTAAGGTGTACTTTTTTGGATTTATTTTATTCATTGTATTGTGTTTCTGTTTTTCGTTTATGTTAACCAGCCATTATTTGTTTTTGAAGGTCTGGATAGAATTTGGACGCATCAAACTCCCTCAAGGCTACCATCCAAATGATATAGAAAAAGAGTGGGGAAAACTTATTATTGCTATGCTGGAAAGGGAGAAAACCCTTCGACCTGAAGTAGAGAGGTATGCCAGTGAATGATTGACAGGAGTGGTTTATTTCTTTCTGCTCTTTGGCCTTACACTGGAAACTTCTGATGTCTTTTTCACACTAAAGTCTTTATTATTATTTTAGCTTGAAGAATTCTCACAGATTTTTTTTCAAGCCTGTACATCTTTTTCTGATTTATAAATTAGGATCCATATGGTAATGAGTTGGGCGGTCTCAAGCAGTCTGGAATGAATAGTATCTGTGCCTCAATCAAAGTGCTTAACTTTAATGAAATTCTCCCCTGCGCAGAAGGTCACTACAACGTCTATGCACCACTCAGTTCCACGTAAACCCTAGTCTGAGGGCTTAAGGAGAATTTAAGTATGACACTGGCTTTTTGCCCAGGGATTAATTTCAGCCCATGCACACAAGCATATCTGAAGCTCCATTTTTTGGGTCAGTTAAAACTACATTGCACTCAAGTATATACAAAGCATTTTAAACATACAAAACACTTGAGAGCAATCCTGCATGAGTAGTGGAATATGTGACCTGGTGTCTTTTCTATCACAAATGTCTGTGATTATATGGATGTTGAACATTATTGAGATATTAGGCCAGGCCTAAAGCAGATTCTGTTTTTGCAGGTACAATTTTGAGACCATGAAAAATTGCACTGGCACTAACAGAGTCCATCAGTGGAAATCAGGCCTCCTGTGTTTTAGAGGAGTTATCTAACCAGGAAAGGGCTCCTGTCTACTAAGAGTTTGCGCTAAACTTATCCAAGTGTATGCATAGACCCCTGCAGGAGAGAGATTAAAGTGGCAGAAGAGGGCCCAAAGGCAGCCAGATTTGACTGATGTATAAAGGTGCTGAATGAAGAGGGAGCATGGCTAAAAAACCAAGAAAAAGATTGGTTTTGCTTTCTCTTCCTTATGGTCAGCTAGCCTTGGAGCTGTCAGGGCAGAATGCTGAAGAAAGTAAGGTGATGTCTTCAGGATTACAGTTGGGTGGGACAGGGGAATAAAATAAACATGCTTCTCTGGACAGCAGAATAATGGTAGTGGATTGGACAGTGTAGAAGGGTATAGAATTTACCAAAAATGGGCCTAATGTGTTACTCCTGTTTTACAGTGGTGTAGTTCCATCGAAATCAGGGGAGTAATACCAGCGTAAATCTGGAATTACACAGTGGTGAATCAAGCTCTGTTTGCGTCTTTTAATATTGTTTTTAATTCAAGATTTGCACAACTCTGTAAAGAGCTTATAAAATAAGTTTGTTCCTTTAGCTTGTTAAAATTGGATGCGACATATATTAAATATTTGGCACCTCCATCTCCCAGTGACGCCCTAGTCATTCTGTTTAGTCCATACTTGTAAAGTTTTTTCATGCAAGGTAAGGAAGCCAAACACAAACTAGCGTACATAGCTCTAGGCAAAATCCTTTGAAGAGCTGTTGGGAGTATTATTTTCTGGAAGTTGAATGTGCATGTTGAAGCCTATTTAAAGAAGGAATGCTGGGTGTTTCACAAGCCAGTGGAGAGATTTCATCCCTGGAAGCTCTACATTTTGCAGGAGTTTTACCTTTTCCATTTTACAATAAATGTAAATGGCCAAAGGGACAGTGCTCCTGCTGTAAAAATGAACAGCAATAGTTACGGCTACAATAGTAGCGATTCCTTGTTTAGCAATAGCACAGGTACTCGAACCAGCATCGATTCCAACGAGAATTTCCTTTCCGTGAATTGTGGCCCGACACTGATTAATTCTTGTATAAGCTTTGGCAATGGCATTTTAGAAGAATCCAGGTATCTCAGCATAAATATTGGTGTTTGATGTAAGATATTTTCTTCTGCACTGCAACGTGGATAGTAAATACAATTTTTTTTTTAATATGCTGTGGTATCTTTTAGGTTGGAAATGCTGCAGCAAATTGCAAACAGAGTTCAGCGGGACAGCCTGGGCTGTGAGGACAAACTGATACTTGCTCGGAATGCTCTGCAGTCTGTAAGTCAAATATGAATTCTCTTTTTGGCTGTGTTTGTGAACTTTTTTGCACTGAAATCTTTACAGTTTTTTACATCTTACTCTCAGAACTTTTGATTGACTATTTTAATAACTGATATTTTCACCTTTTCTGCATTTTTTTCTTTAAATTAACATTTCTGTAAGATTACAGAATTACTGTATATTACATAGAATTCATTGTGCTAGGTGGTTACCAGTAATTGTTTAAAATGCTTCAAAAATCATTTTAAAGATTATGAAGAAAAAATAGCTCACTGTGAAAGTGAAATCTCTCTGAAATACTTCTCAGGATTTAATTGCTGGTATTTATTACTCTGAAACACAGGATGCTAAGCGATTAGAATCAGGGCTACAGTTCCAGAATGAAGCGGAAATAGCTGGGTATCTACTAGAATGTGAGAATCTTCTGCGACAACAAGTAATTGATGTCCAAATTCTTATTGATGGAAAATATTATCAGGCAGATCAGCTGATACAGAGGTATTTCATACTTTTATTTAAGTGTATAAATATACATTGTGTATGTGTATTATAGCCAAAATTGTCAAACCTAAGTGCCTGTGGTTAAGCTCCTAAATCCTTAATTGACAGCTCAAATAAAAGTTACTGGATGTTCAGAGGTGTTGAGCACCCACTAATCTTATTGAGCTCAATGGAAGCTGCATGTTCTCAGCACCTCTGAAAATCAGGTCCTTTGGGTGCTATTTAGCTGTTTACCTTTATTTGACACCCAAGTTTGAACATTATAGATGTTTTTATTGTGCTTAAAATGGTTACCCTTAAAACTTGCCAGTTTTGTTCAAGATAAATAGAGATCAAATTTGCATTAGTAGTTGCAGCGTACCTTGAAAGGTAGTAAGTAGACTAGAGTCAGTTCACAAACAGCAGTTTGTGCAACTTACCAGAAACATATACCAAAGTAATAGGGTGTACTTTTATGGAAAAGCGATGTGTCCCCAGAGAGTGGCAGAGTTAAACCTGAATCTGGTGAGAGCAAGCACACAACTGCTTTGGCACCGTAATCAGCTCCCTGCAGCTAATTAATTCATCCCAGCATGTAGTATCCTGCCTTGCAACTGCAAGATTTCTCTTTGCTGGTTGTGTCTGGCTTTGCATTTGGTACATGCTACTGCACACATTATGTTGGCTTTGGGTTATTGCCAGGATTTTGCCCATACTGACACACACGCAGATGCATGTATAGGGTGACACAGTACATACAAAGTCACTTTTAGAGCTATTTAGTAAGTAAAATCAATATGCTAATAGAGAAAGCTTATATAGGAACTAGTGTAGTAGTAATTAAAGTCTATAGTAAGTAATAGTACTGAGGTTCTAATAGTGTAAACTTATGTTTAAGTAGAGTATATAAAATATAAAAGATGGTTTTCATTTACATTCGTTTTCATTTATATAGTTCAATTAATTATACTGTTTTACAAAAATGCTTTCACAAACTTTCAATGAGATTATTTTGTTTTCTGTAGTAAATATTATTTCTTTATAGGGTTGCAAAACTTCGTGATGATCTTATGGCCTTAAGGACTGAATGTTCTTCAATATTCAGCAAGGGGCGCACACTGACAACAGAACAGACAAAGCTCATGATTTCAGGAATAACACAAAGCTTAAACTCAGGATTTTCACCAAACTTAAACCCTGATTTAAACTCTGGAATGACCCAGAGTTTAACACCTACTTTGACTTCTTCCAGCCTGACATCAGGCCTCTCATCAGGTCTTACTTCAAGACTGACTCCAGCAATCACACCAGCTTATGCACCAGGCTTTCCACCACGGATAATTCACACCTATGTAACAGGAGCTGACACCAATGCACTGCAAACACTCAAGCTGATGCAGATCCGAAAGCCCCTCATGAAATCAGCTTTTGTTGATCAAAATTTATCAGAAGAAGAAGTCAACATGAAATTTGTCCAGGACCTCTTGAACTGGGTAGATGAAATGCAGGTAATGTCTTTATGCAAACACCTCCCAGTCTACCTGTCGTCATTTCCTTTATTTTCTGAAGGACTTTAGTTAATTTTTTTACTTTGTTTATAAGGTGCAACTCGATCGAGCAGAGTGGGGTTCAGATCTGCCAAGCGTTGAAAGCCATTTAGAAAATCACAAAAATGTCCATAGAGCTATTGAAGAATTTGAGTCTAGCCTAAAAGAAGCTAAAATCAGTGAGGTACAGCACTGTACTTTTTATTTCTTAAGGTTACTTACTTTTTAATTGAATTGCTCATGAAGTAATTACTGGTTACACAATTGCACTTGGATTTCAGGACCTTTCTTTGGTTTTATGTATAATTACCAGATGAATTATCATTATACAAATTAATATAACATTTGAGAATAACTGTTAAAGTGGCTAATCTTTTCATTGTCCTTTTACTCTATCTACTGTATACAGATCCAAATGACTGCCCCTCTTAAACTCAGTTATGCAGAAAAATTACACAAACTGGAGAGTCAGTATGCAAAACTCTTGGTAAGATCATTATATCTCTTTGATGTTCAACTTTTAAATGCGTGTTGCTTTCATAATGACAAGTTTTAATATTAATTTCTTTTACTTTTTTTTTAAAGAATACATCAAGAAATCAGGAAAGGCACCTTGATACCCTGCACAATTTTGTGTCCCGTGCCACTGGAGAGCTTATATGGCTGAATGAAAAAGAAGAGGAGGAAGTTGCATATGACTGGAGTGAAAGAAACTCCAATATATCAAGAAAAAAGGAGTATCATGCAGTAAGCATTGCTAATATAATCCAAAAGGAAATAATTAAGTTACCTTTGATAATTTAATGAGTTTCTAAAACATCTATTTTTTTATTTGGAAAAAAAAGGATTTGATGAAAGAACTTGATCAGAAAGAAGAAGTTATTAGATCAGTTCAGGAAATAGCAGAGCAGCTACTCCTTGAAAATCATCCTGCAAGGCTAACTATTGAGGTAAGTCAAGAGGTATCGCACACAAACTAGAAAACAATATGGTGACTTAAGTTTTCATGACTTTTTGCTGATGGGATATTCGTTAATAAGTTCAGACAATAAGAGGTTTTTCTCTTTATGTCCTGGTGTAGCTCTGTGCCTCACGTTCAAGAAAATAAGTGTTTTAAACATTTATGGCTGAATCCTGGAGTCTTGCTTGGTTTTTACTTAGGCAAAACTCCTACTGAAATGTAAGAAGAAGGATTAAGGATTTCAGGATTGGCCCTTACAACCATACTTTGCCTTTAACCCTTGCATACAGTTTCCATTGATGTTAATGGGAATTGCATATGCAGACTGAAGGCACACAATAGCTCTTAGTTTGGTTCCTCTCCCCCTTAAATTGGAAAAGGTCTCCCTAGAGTATTTCCAGTCACAAATATTTTATCATATTGTTTCCTTTTAAGGTCTGGGGTTTGGTTTTGTGATCTCATTGTCAATACATTATAGAAATTGTTTGGACATTGGAATGTAACAAAGTGGCCTGATTTATTTAGGACTTGAATCAAGCTCTATATTGTAGGTAATCAGTTTACATAAAAAGTATTGAAGCTACTGTAGGTGCTTTTACAAACCGCTAAAGGAGAGTGTCAGATTATTTTCCCTGCAGATACTCATGTCAAGAATAGACGGAACGTGGTACTACAAATAGGACCAATGAAAATAGTTATAATACAGGAAGATGAGCTAATCCATTCAGAGGTTGTTTCCCACCCAGTATTTTCTTCAGTTTAAAGAGTTTATTTTTTTGTAATATGGAAACATACGAAGAAAAACCCTTTCTTCCCCTTATATTTATTTGAATGAGGTTAATGAATGGTATTTTAGTAGTGTGGGCATTATTTTCGCTAAAATGGTGTGCTGTTACTAATATGTGTATCACTCAATATCAATGTAATATACATATGACAAAGACAAATCAGATAGTACAGGGTGTGTGTGTGTGTGTGTGTGTATATATATATATATATATATATATATAAAATTACTGCCTTCTGAACTCCCTAGTATGTGCAGATAACAGGACTTCAGAAACTGTCCTTTCATATTAATCAGGCACACTGGGGTGTTCCCCTAAGCATTAATGAATCAATCCAACTCCCACTGTCACTGGAAGACTCTAATGCTTTAATGCAAGTCAGATGGGGCTGTTTCTAAATGAGAAACTTCCGATTGACTTCAAAATATTTAGAGCCCCCTCTGCTGTCAAATGTTAGGGCAGTGCATCCAGTTTTCTGAAGTGGTGATAGCACAACATCGTGTAAGAGACAAAGATGTTCTAGTAAAGTTAAACATTTAAAAAAAATGTTATGCAAAAATATACACACGCACACCTTAGGGCTTCAGAAAACTTTTTTTATTGTCCATGCAGCATCACATTTTATGTCTGAATTTTTACTCTATATTCAGACAAAACTCCTACTATTCGAAGGACAGCTGTGCTTGCACAAGGATGGCAGCACCAGACTCCTTTGTTTGTAACACTATTCTTATTTTTTATTATAGTCTGCAAGAATGTACATGTTTTAATTTCTGCACTCATTCCTAAAATGCTTTCTTTTTTAATCTTTAAGGCCTACAGAGCTGCAATGCAGACACAGTGGAGTTGGATTTTACAACTTTGTCACTGTGTTGAACAACACTTGAGAGAAAATGCTGCTTATTTTGAGGTAAGCAAAACAATAATATTTGTAAGGATGATTATAGTCAGAAAAATAACTTAAGAACAATCAGTCAAAAATATTGGTTATCCTTCCTCGATAACTTTCAGATCAGATTTGCTCAAATTTTCCATTTATAACTCAATAGATGGGCCAGATTCCGAGATGTAGCTCCATCGTCTTCAGCAGAGCTACATCAATTTACACCAAGGGAGCATTGGGCCTGATATTTTTCTAGAGCTGCCAATAAACCCAGGGTTCTTTCTTTCTCAGATATGGTAACAGCTAACACAGCTTCTGCAACTGGATTCAGATTGTCAGGTTTATTGATGATGGACAAGGTAGAACAGAATCAAGGTCATTCTTCCAGGGCTGTACAAACAAGAATAGAACATACATTATTATCAGCATAGGGAGCAGAAGGCCCACGTGGACCTGATGTGTTGAGTAAGGTTTTGCCATTTTGAGTCACCTTTCTGGCTATAGCTCCACTTAAATGATCAGTAAATGATCTTTAAATCTACTAATTATTATATACAGTAATGGAAGGTTTTGGTCTGCATTGTCTGATTTAGAAAGAACTTTGCTATTTTCTATATTTAATACATATAAAATATTCTCCACAGTCTTGAACCTTCTGGAGTCATTCATGCCTGTGCCATGTGAGAGTAAAGTGAATGTAAATTACAACAAATTAGAATGGTAGGGCTTTACTACTTTGTATGAATGCAAATGACTACAAAAAGTAAAAAGGCTGTGGAAAATCAGGATGTTTGTTTGCTACATTTTATAACTTTTATTTTAGAATCTGTTTTTTAAAACTTAATAGCTGTAAATTCCAGGAGTAGCAAGAATCACTGTTTGAAAATAATTTTCAGCAATTAACTAAGGTTCAGACTAGGGATACTGATTTAGTTTTCAGATACCATGTGGAGTAACTGATTTTCCATGACGTTTCAATGATGCAGGTGCTCAAACTGCAAGAACATAATCACTCAGAATTCAAGTTTCTGTAAAACATAAAACAGCTTTAAACCATTTATTGTTTTCTTCAAACAACAATTTTAGTTTAGCAGTTTGTAAACCTTTCAGTGTTGTTTTTAATTAACTAAATACGTGTCTTACCTTAGTTTTTCAATGATGCCAAGGAGGCCATGGACTATTTAAAGAATTTAAAAGATGCCATACAGCGAAAGTACAGTTGTGATAGGTCCAGCAGCCTTCATAAACTGGAAGATCTTGTTCAGGAGTCCATGGTAAGAATTCAAGAATCTTGTTAACAAAAATTAAGATTAAACAAGAGTTGCTGTAACACGTATCCTAATTTAAAATCAAATTAATAAACAAATTACCAACTAAAGGGAGGTAATAATATTATAACATTTAATTTCAGTGTGTCTAATTAAACAAGTTTATCCATTTGTTCTTGTTTACTGAATACTTCTAAGCATTTAAAATATACTGTTTTAAACAATAGTGGATATTAAAGGAAACTGATTACTTCGAAGTCATTTCTGTTCTGTGAAATCTGTTATTTTTAAGAGACACGATAAAAACAGCAGAAAAACAAAAGTTTTAAAAGCATTAAAGAAGCAGCATTGAGTTCAGTCCACCTCTGATATTTTGTTATTTTCTTAATTGGTGTTAGGAAGAAAAAGAACAACTCTTGCAGTACAAGAGCACAGTAGCCGGCCTTGTAGGGAAGGCGAAGGCAATAATTCAACTGAAGCCAAGGAATCCTGATAGTCCACTGAAAACATCCATCCCAATTAAAGCCATCTGTGACTACAGACAAATTGAGGTTAGAATTTCCTAAAATCAATTACAGACGTGAGGAGACAGCTAAAGTTTCGTTAATTACATGTTCCTGGAAAATACAAAACTGTAAATATCATCCATCCTAGTAAACAGAGTGAATGCTTGTGTTCTGCATCGTTGGTTTTTATTGTTGTGTCACTTATTTGGTGACACCATTTACAAAAGTGCTTTTGTACGCATAGTTTATACTGCTTAACTCATTAAATTATTCTGCTTTTCTCTTAAAACTAGATAACCATTTACAAAGATGATGAATGCGTATTAGCGAGCAACTCCCATCGTGCCAAATGGAAAGTCATTAGTCCAAGTGGTAATGAGGCCATGGTTCCATCTGTATGCTTCACAGTTCCTCCACCAAACAAAGAAGCAATAGACACTGCAAACAGGTAGAAGCAGACTAAAAACAGCGGAAATTGTGTCGTTCCTGTAAGAAAAATATACTGGTTGTTTCTATTTTTTAGGGAAGGAGCGTTGTCTTGTGATTAGAACAGAGGAAGCCATTTTTGTTTGAATGTATTTGTGTAGGCAGCTTGGGTTAAAATAATTTATAGTCTTGTTACTCTCTCCCCTTTTCACAAGTGAAAACAATTTCAGTCACTTTTTCTAATCTGACTGTGTTTGTATGTTTCAGAATTGAGCAGCATTTCCAGAATGTGCTGGCCCTTTGGCATGAATCGCATATAAACATGAAGAGTGTGGTTTCCTGGCACAACTTGACACATGAAATTGAAACTGTTCGAGCCGGTAATGTTGCTTCGGTAGGTGCTACACCAAACTATGTCTATCTGAGTGTACATTGGTAACTTGCTGATACCCAGAAGACTGCAGCTATAGAAATTATTACAAACTGGAGAAATTGGTACCCACTCACATCTTCAATGGGGAGACACAGCTTGCAGTGACTCTGCTCCATTTTGCTATGTGCAATACTCCATCTTGATCTAAGCAGCCTTCACTCAGACATATAGTCTTTTTATGCTGCATCTTCACGTGCTAATGATGGGGACAACTGCAAGCCCATGTTCAATCTCTGAGGGATGCATTTTAGTTACCCCATGCTACAGAATTTTACCCTGATACATAGTTTATATTATTTCAACAGTAAAGAGCTTATTAAGATTAGTTTGTTCTAAACAAAATAATGATTTAGATCAAAACATCAAACAGTCTGGCTAAAACAATCTGTCAGACCACTCAACAGCATAGTAACTGCCTCTATAAAACTTGTTTTGTTTTTATATTACATGAGATTGCTTATTGTACAATGCTCAAATACATCTTTCTTCAAATTGCTGCAAATAACACTTACAGTATTCGTATTGAGGGGTCATACCAACACTTCTCACTGTTTCTGGTGTATACAAGGAAACCAGCAACTTCCACTGAAAATGTCCTGCTTCTTATCCATGATTGGGTCAGTAACCATTTCCCCATCAATTTCCACATGGCATGGGTGGAGAAATGGTCTCTGATATAATATAGGCCATTGCTGGCATAAAAGATCAAATATGAATTAGGAATAGAATGCATGAACAACCAGCTGTTTGTTATGATTATGACTATTGTTTTGTAAGGGTCCAGGAATACCAGTGGTTTCAACAGGATCTCAGCATTGCATGCCATCTTGACGCTACCTTGTCCATACCCAGATGTAGCTTGAGTTTGTTGTCTTTCACCAGGATCCAGTTTCTTTATGACACTGGGACAACTGGGGAACAGCATTATCTGTGTTGAGAGAGAAAGAAACACAGAGCTGTTAATCATTAGCACATTGAAGCCTTGGTAGCCCATGTTATTTTCTGAGTCTCCATTAGTGTGTTTACATAGATATTGACACAATTTCCCCTAATGATGACAGGATTGACCCCCACATGAACATGCTTAGGGAAGAGGAGCAGCTAGCTGTCTGGGATCTGTTGTGGGAATGAGCAAAATCAGATTAATGCAGCCTCATCCCTTTATGGTTAGTAGGTGGGTCAGCTGCACCTCATGATAAATAGTTGTAAGGGCAACAGAAAAATAAAGCATAGATGCTTCTCCTCCATCCATGGACAACAAGACACTCCTGAGGTCTAGAAAGCCAAATGTTTAATTGGGGTGTAACTTAACCATCACATATCCATGCACATATGATGGTTTTAAGGAAGAAATTGACAATGACTTGGGCTCAGAGTATGTATCTCAAGGGTATGAATGGGTTTTAGATGCTTAGTTATGGTGCTTCTTGCTCATATGCAATTGTTTAAAATGCTTGCACAATTTCAGGTTGGGAAGGAATTTTCCACCTGGTCATATTAGTAGGTCCCTGAGCTTTTCCCTATATTTTGTGGAGCAGGGGACATCTGTTAAGATCAGCTGGGCCCATCCCACACTATCTATGATGGCAGGACAGAGTTTATATAGACCTCCCCCCCATGTTTCTAACAAAGAAAACATGAGTAGTACAAACTGCCAGTATTGATTGGAGCTGTGCTCCCAAATGGTGTTCGCTCTTCTGAATCCTGAACATAAGTGATAAAAAGCATGTGCTCTGTCATGAAAGTAATATGCTCTGTTATTTGTATTATACCATGATCACTTTGAGCCCATGAGAATTTGTGGTAAACAGGGTGCTTTAGCAAACACTTGAATACATTTTTTCTGACTTATCTATTTGTTGGATTTTAGTGAATCTTTTACAGAGAAGGGATACATGCAATTGTTACTATACAAGGTCACTGAAAAGGATGGAATATTTTAGAGTGTTTCACAAGAAAAGCTTTTTTCCTGCATTTTCTACTCCACTAATTATGTTGCATTGGCATCTGACTAATTCCTCAGACCAGTGGACATACTATTCACTTCTACTTTGTAATAATGGACAGTCCCTCTGAAACTTCTTCTGGGATGCTATGGCTTTACACTGCCTCAACTATGCAAGTGCTGTAATGGCAACATCTGTCCCAAACCATGCTGAATTCAATATACGTGATTAGAGAAGTTGTATCACCTTTATAATCTGTACACATTACAAGAATACCTGGCATTTATACTGATCTATACTCTATTATAGATCAAAACAATGTTGCCAGGTGAACATCAACAGGTTCTAAGCAATTTACAGTCCCGCTTTGATGACTTTCTGGAAGATAGCCATGACTCCAAAATCTTCTCAGGCTCAGATATAGCACAGCTGGAAAGGGAGGTTAATGTCTGCAAGCAGTACTATCAGGAGCTTCTTAAATCTGCAGAAAGAGGTAAGAGCAACTCATGGGGAAATGTGTAAAAGTCTCCTTAAAAAGAGACTTTATGATACCTGATGAATCTTTTGCTTTCTAAACGTAAACTTCAGTGCATTGCACGTTTTATTAGGTTAACATCACTAAGATAGGCAATTACAATAAATGTCTAAAGAGCTATCGTTTAGACAGGTTGCACTGTAAATTCTACTAGACATGAAGATGATTTGTTAATTCTACTCAGAGGTGTGCAAAAAAACATTTTTCCTGGAAGAATAATTTACCCTCTGGACTGCAGCTCATCATTTTGGTTTAGCTTTCATAGTCTTGTTTCTGATGGATTGAAATATATCTTGAATATCTTACTTTGCTCAGAACAGAATTAGAATACTATTTACCTCTGTTAGACAAGAAAAATGTCTTACAAATTTTGTCCTAGTGCTGCAAAATACCTCATCATCATACTATCATAAAATTGCTTTTAAGATTCAGAAATATGAAATCTTATGTAAAGCTGAAAAGATACCTTACAATATGCTGTCATGTAGTTATTGAATTAGAGAAGTGAAATAGTAGTTTATAAAACCGATTAGCGTGCCATTATAGTTTGCTCTATGTAAGCAGAGGTATATTGTACTTAGTAACTGGAATACTAGATAGGTGATTGTAGTGGGATGGCCATTACTGAGCCCCTGTTTGTGAGCAGGGGTCACTTTGCAGGCACCCTGCACCTTTTAGTCCCCTCTTGCAGGCCCGTTAAGAGCTGCATGCAGGCTTTCACATGAATAACAACACCCTCTGCGTGGGGCTGATTTAATAACAGAATTAGTTCTTAACAGTCCTCTAACAGTCCAAAATAATGTCCATTGCCACATAAAAATCCATACTTAGTTCTGGTGTAATCTGGTGGCACTCTTTTTCTGTCTCTGTCTGTTCTCACAGCCCATCCTCCCAGCTCTTTTTAGCTGGAGCTTAGCCTTCTGGCACTAGATGCTAGGTTCAGACTCCTTCAGGGTTTCCTCACACGAACCTCCTGCTCCCTGGGATTCTGCTGTCACAGCTTCCTTGATCTCAGAATCTTTCATGCAGGAGCCCTTCACACTGTTTTTCTGCAGTTTCATGAGCTAAACTGGGGAGAGTTCAGAGAAGAGCCACGAGAATGATTAAAGGATTAATAAACATGCCTTATACTCAAGGAGCTCAATCTGTTTAGTTTAACAAAGAGCAGGTGAAGGGGTGACTTGATCACAGTCTATAAATATTTACATGGGAATAAATATTTAATAATGGGCTCTTCAGTCTAGCAGAGAAAGGTATAACACCATCCAATGGCTGGATGTTGAAGCTAGGAACATTCAGACTGGAAATAAGGTGCAAATTTTTAACAAGGAGTGTAATTAACCATTGGAACAATTTATCAAGGGTTGTGGTGGATTCTTTCTCACTGACAATTTTTAAATCAAAGTTGGATGTTTTTTCTAAAAGTTCTGTTCTAGGAATTATTTTGGGGCAGTTCTGTGGATTGTGTTATACATTAGGTCAGAATAGATGATCACAGTGGTCCCTTCTGGCCTTGGAATCTGTGAATCTGATAGACATAAATTTGGAAGTGCAAGGAGATGATCTAGTAGCAGCTAAGGACTAAGGGTTTGATCCAATTCCCATTAAAGTAAATTCTTATTGGCTTCTGTGGGAGTTGAATCAATCCCTGAAAGAGCTGTAATATTTTGAGGTATTACAAAACCTGTTATTAGAAGGAGGAGAAATATGGCATGGCAAATATTTAGATTTATTTGCTCAACAGTGCCTTTCTTTACTTCAACAGAGGAGCAGGAGGAATCTATTTACAATCTGTACATCTCAGAAGTCAGAAACATCAGACTTCGCTTGGAGAACTGTGAGGACCGTTTGATCCGACAGATTCGGACTCCACTGGAGAGGGATGATCTACATGAAAGTGTGTTTAGAATCTCAGAGCAAGAGGTGAGCCTTTGGAAAAGAGGGGTTCAACTAGGAAGTGGCAGTTTTCCAAAACAAATAGTTTTCTCTTGAAACATTGGACCCAGATTCTTGCATGTTATGACTCAGGTCAGAAGGGTGGGGGTAACTAGCTAAGTGATTTTCTCCTATATAAGTGGAGGAAAAGGAACAAAGAAATAGCCAATCTTCAATCTTTTTGTGCTGCAGATACATTTCTTACTTTTTCAACCAAGAGCACAGCAATAAAAAAAAATTAAGAACAGAGGTTTACTCTACGTGTTGTCTAGGGTATATGAACACTATCAGGCTGATGTAGAATTTAAAAAAAACACTGTAAATCACTTTTCTTTTTATAGAAGCTAAAGAAAGAGCTGGATCGACTCAAGGATGATTTGGGAATGATCACAGATAAATGCGAAGAGTTTTTCAGTCAAGCTGCCGGTTCACCTTCCGTTCCCACCCTGCGTTCTGAGCTCAATGTCATCATTCAGAATATGAATCAAGTTTACTCCATGTCTTCCATTTACATAGAAAAGTATGTAATGAACCATCACTTCCCACTTGCTGCCCATATATCTGTTTTTGCCCTAAATGAAAGAAAATAGAAAAAAATAATAGTTATAAATATGAATAATTCTGATCAAGGATAAGAGAGTTATCAAAGTCATTACAGTGTGAAAAAAGGATTACTAGTTATCACATCACATGGCAAGACTGAAAAATATGAGCAGTTTGAATATTGTCAATACATAATTAGTTAACAAAAGTTTACTGTTGTAGGTTAAAAACTGTAAATTTGGTGCTGAAAAACACTCAAGGAGCAGAAGCGCTAGTAAAACTTTATGAGACTAAACTGTGTGAAGAAGAAGCAGTAACTGCTGACAAGAATAATATTGAGAACCTTATGGGTACATTAAAGGTATGAGTTTGCTAATTTGTCTTTATAAGAAAATCATAAAATAATGTATAGAAAAATAATGATCTTTCTATAATAGCCATTTGGTTAGACTACATGTGTGAGGCAGCAAAAGACTTCTTATCTACTTTTAACCATTTTAAGCATATTTTTAAGATTGCTATAGACAAATCTGTATCCTTTTGGCAATTAGGATAAAAGAAAATAAATGTTCTATTTAGTAGGTTTAGATAATTCTCAGAGACACTTTACACTTACAGAAGTTGCATTTTGCATATACATATAACTCTGGCAGCATTAGTATGAGTTGTGTACATAACATGCAAAAGAAGAATGCTAATGCACATCACTCTGCAGTATTTCTCTCTGCACTTGGAAGTGTCTTGGGATATCTGAGGCTCCAGAGATGTGTGACTGCAACAACAAGGTAGTTAGTTACTTTTTTCTTTTATTGGAAGATTCCAGGCAACATTAAGAGTGGCAGCCCTAACAACTTTGCCACTTTCTTAAATAAATTGGAAAGTTTCCTTCAGTATTTGTACTGTCCCTTATACTTCCCATTTAAATACTTCAAACAGTGAGGTAATGTTATTTTACAATTGTCATATTTTTAAGGTGAGCTCTGTAGTTTGTTAGACAAATGTTAGCTAATGTGTAAGTCAT
Source organism: Emydura macquarii macquarii (assembly GCF_026122565.2). Classification (NCBI taxonomy): domain Eukaryota; kingdom Metazoa; phylum Chordata; order Testudines; family Chelidae; genus Emydura; species Emydura macquarii. Next base: position 2,082,744 of record NW_027132817.1, on the reverse strand, counting down.
GCCTGATTTGTATGTTCATTGGGAGTCCAATACCCAGAATTTTCAGTTCATGGCTGTGTCATGGGCATTTTGGTATTGGAGCTGTCTGAACAATCAAAATTTGGATATGCAATGGGTTGATATACACAAATAGTGCTACAGTTTATATTTACTTATCATTTATTACATATTAGCAATGGAGGTCTGAAGTGGATGAGAAAAGAGAGGTATTCCATGCCTTAGAAGATGAACTGCAAAAAGCCAAGGCAATCAGTGATCAAATGTTTAAAACACATAAGGAACGCGATCTTGACTTTGACTGGCATAAAGAGAAAGCTGATCAGCTGGCGGAGAGATGGCAAAATGTTCATTCTCAGATTGAAAACCGGTTTGTACCACTTCATGTTGTAGTGTGTTCAAAGCATCTTTTAGGCTATTGATATTGTTTCTTAGCTAATTTATCTTTTGCTTAAGCATTAAGAAATTAACATTAGAGTTGGTTGAAATGCATTTCTTAACTATTCAGGAAACTTGCTAACATTATGGACACTTATCCTTTCTGTTCTGCTGCCATTGTTCACATGATCCCCTGCAATTTGTTCCACACGGTGATAAAAAGGGCCACAGCTTTAAGGGTGTGTACTATCTTCAGTTTAACACTACACTATATGGACTTTACCATAACACTTAGTAGTTAGCCAGATACAGCATAGATATGCTACCCTTTTCCCTTAGCAAAAATGCCTGCAGAGCAGGGCTCCCGTCTTATGGAAATACTTTCTGCTATCCCACATAGCTAGTACTGACAGGTGGGGCTGATGAGATAACCTTTCTTGTGAGATGCATGTCAGATTCATGTTTACTTCTTGATAAAGAACATTGGGCTAAAACCTCAAGTCCTTAGTCCTTAATTCTCATTAACTTCAGTGATAATTTTGTCTCCATTAGAATTGAAATAAGGACCTGAGGATTTAGCCAAGTACCAGTAATTTGCTCCTGTTGACCTTCCACTGTGTACATACAATATCACGATGCAACTCAAGTGCATTTGTTTTGCTAAATGTGACTCTTTGATTAGATTTTGGTGATGTCCCTGGATAATATTACTCAAATATTTGTATACACACGCACACATACATACACATGCACACAGACAAGTAGTAATGAGTGTGTGTGAATACACACAGTATTCTGGAATGCACTTCTCCACTGTTCTCACAGGGAAGAGCTCCACATTTTAACGCTTTCCCAACCAGCCTCATATCCTTTTGTTTTCAATCTCTTTAATTCCATCAGCCTAAAGCTAAGGACAAATTAAGGCAGAACAACATTATTTGCAAATTAAACCTATTTTAGTTTATGGCCATGGGATTCCTGAAGAGAAGCATTAAAATATTCCTATTTATATGAAACAATGCCTGCACATAGCAAACTTTCATATTTCTCCCCCTTTAAAAGCAAATGTTCTTAGGTTGCTCCATTAGACCAACCCATGCAGGAACTGATAATCAGTTAACTAATCAGATATAGTTAAGTAATTTTATTGCCTCTACCTCTAATTACCAGAAACTAAAGAAGGGATTGGTAAGACCTGCTCAAAAATGCAGTCTAGTCAAATGTGAACACATTGAATGCTGGTATGATTATTCACCTTCAAGCTTTACAAAAACTATGGGGAAGGCTCTTTCCTGCTGTTTTTCAGTATAAGAAACATGCCATTGGAGTGCATATTCTTTCAATACTAAATTAAGCTGCAATGTATATATCTTTAAATTTCACTCAGTTTTTTTAATCATCTAGTAGGCCTTGTGTAAATGACAAAAAAGTACCTTTCTGAGAAGCATAAGTGTCCCTCTCTGCTCACGGGACAAACGTGAACCTAACATTCTCCCCATATGACATCTGTGTGGAATATGCTGACAGATTATTGTTCACACACAATGACTTCTAGTGTAAATATAACAGATTGTGTTAGTTGCAATTTGTGGCAGTAAACAGACTGCTTTCAGCAAATGTTCACCCTCCTACTTCCTAACAGTTTGACAGTGATACTCATTATATACATGAATTTATAAATATTGGCTTCAATGAAACGTCCTTTTCTTTCCTTTTTTTTAAAAAAAACCATTTATAGTTATTTTGTTTACTCTGTTATTTGTTTATATATATATACCAAAAATAATTCCTCAAATGCAATACAGGATCTCTGTCACACTTGCTCTGTTTATGCACACGCACAGAGAATGGTCTTAGCATTATTGAAAGTAAGGTAGATTCAAAAGTAGGTATTACAAACCAAAATATAAGAGTTGTTAAATGTAGGGTTACAGACAGGCAGATTGCTCTGAACCCATCCAGCCACATCTCTGCTGCCTCTGTGATATATTTATATGTTTTTTTAGGTACAGTGTTAGGGCTACAGCAGATGACTCTCAAGCACTCTGAGCACACCAAAATCTGTTTGCAGAGAATAGCTCAGCTTGACCTGCCCCTTGGACAATAGCACAGCTTGCTGTTCACAGACATTGGACCCCTTTTCTGGGTCTGCATCCAGTTAACTACAGAGTAGAACAATCTTAACCACTTTCCACGTCAGTCTCTGTGCCTGATTGGTTTAAATGGCAGACAAACAAAATTGAGTGGGTTTTTGATAGTTCTAAAATCATGTGGTTTAAAGGGGGATTTACCTAATAAGGATAATTGGCATTAGCATTTTTGAACATCTGAAGACTTTGCCTTTGTAACAACTCCTAGCTGGCTTGGGAGGAGTAGAGGATGTGGTCTGTTGCTCTCCTCCAGTGTAGGCTTTGGCCCCCTTGGCTCATGCTCAGAACCAAACCCACTAGTCACACGCTAAACACACCCATGTCTCATCCTCCTGCATGGCAGTGCAAATTGCACAGTATGCTGGGGAATGTTGTGTCTATTGGATAGGCTTTCTGCTGCTGGACTCATTAATTTAGGAAATGTGCAGTGTGTCTGGGTGACTGAACCTTCCCTGAACACAAAAGGCTATTGAAGATTTGACCCATAGTCAGTTGTGTTTAGTATAAATGTTCTTTCACTCTTCCAAGTGTGCTCTAGTGTGAAAATCCCTCTTTAATCTTTATGGAACATCATTAAGCTGGGGATCTCTGTGGTAGAAACTGCCATTAATATATTTTAGTAAAAATTATTAAATTTTCTATTATGATGACACTAAGCTAGGCTGAGTGGTAGATACCCTGGAAGGTAGGGATAGGATACAGAGGGACCTAGACAAATTGGAGGATCGGGCCAAAAGAAATCTGATGAGGTTCAACAAGGACAAGTGCAGAGTCCTCCACTTAGAATGGAAGAATCCCATGCACAACTACAGACTGGGGACTGACAAGCTAGGCAGCAGCTCTGCAGAAAAGGACCTGGGGGTTACAGTGGATAAGAAGCTGAATATGTGTCAGCAGTGTGCCCTGGTTGCCAAGAAGGCTAATAGCACATTGGGCTGCATTAGTAGGAGCATTGCCAGCAGATTGAGGGAAGTGATTATTCCCCTCTATTTGGCATTGGTGAGGCTGCATTTGGAGTACTGTGTCCAGTTTTGGGCCCCCCACTACAAAAAGGATGTGGAAAAGTTGGAGGGAGTCCAGTGGAGGGCAATAAAAATGATTAGAGGGATGGAGCACATGACTTATGAGGAGAGGCTGAGGGAACTAGGTTTGTTTAGTCTGCAAAAGAGAAGAATGAGGGGGATTTGATAGCAGCCTTTAACTACTTGAAAGGGGGTTCCAGGGAGGATGGAGCTAGGCTGTTGTCAGTGGTGGCAGATGACAGAACAAAGAGCAATGATCTCAAGTTGCAGTGGGGGAGGTCTAGGTTAGATATTAGGAAAAGGTTTTTCACTAGGAGGGTGGTGAAGCACTGGAATGCGTTACCTAGGGAGGTGGTGGAATCTCCATCTTTAGAGGTTTTTAAGCTGCGTCTTGACAAAGCCCTGGCTGGGATGATTTAGCTGAAGTTAGTCCTGCTTTGAGCAGGGGATTGGAGTAGATGACCTCCTAAGGTCCCTTCCAACTCTAATATTCTATAATTCTATGATAGATGGAGTTAGGACACCTGATACCTTTTAGGGCCATTTTGACTTATTTATACTCAACATAATTTTTTACTTTCTCCCCAATCGTATCTTGTTCTCAAATTAAACCAGGTTGCGTGACTTAGAGGGTATCAATAAATCTCTAAAATACTACAAAGATACTTACCATACACTGGATACCTGGATTCAGCAAGTAGAAGATACTCAGCGAAAGATTCAAGAAAACCAACCAGAAAACAGCAAAGCTTTGGCTAAACAGCTGAACCAACAAAAGGTACCATCAGGAGTCCCACCATGGGAAAAGTATTGAAAATAATAACTGGAGCCCTGTGGTTTTTGAAAATGCAAAATAAGACTAAATAAAAGAAAACAAAGTGTAAGCCAAAATAAAATGAAGAAATCTCCCCGCAGCAGTGGCTCCTGTCCCTCAGTCTGGGCCGTGCTCCAGTTGTTGTGTAGTGTACCTGGTCGCAGCATCGCTTGTGCAAATTTGACCCAGCTGCCTTTGTGTCATCATGATGGAAGGCCAAACCTGAGTGGTGCGCAAACCCAAGTGTCACATTTCAACACCTGGAACAGGGAGCTGGGCGCCCAGGCCCATAGACAGGAACTGCTGCTACGGGGTGCGTGTGTGGCAGGCTTGCTGTACAACAAACCCTGCCCCCTCCAGAACCTTCCTCTCTTCTCCCCCAGGGCAGGGCCTCCCTCCCCCAGCTCCCCACCTGGATAAAATGGTTAAAATGAATTTCCCCCAAAATATAAAAAAAAATTAAAAATTAATGGGGCTCTATTAATAACAAAAGAAAAATATACAAAAGTCAGTTTAAAGCAGTGATGTCCATCTCAGATATCTGTATGACCCCTATTAGTGTAATAACTGAGCACACCAGTCTTTTACCCTCACAACACCTCTTTGAGGTAGGGAAGTGCTATTAGTCTCATTTACAGAAGAGGGTCTGGGACATGGAGAGAGACAATGTGACACAGGAAGTCTGTGGCAAAGCAGGGGCTCTCCCAGCTCCCAGGCTAGTATTGTAACCTCTGGACCGTTCTTCCTCTATAATGCCCTGACGTTAAATGTTAAGTTTGATTCAGTGCTGCTCATGATCCTTGTGTCCTTGAAAATGTACGCACAAAGTTAGGGCTGAACTCAACTACTCCCCATGTTCAAGAAAAGCATTACATCTGAGGGCTTGTGTACATGGGGAGTTAGTATGAAGCAAGCTTGGGTGTAAACCTACAGCACTCTCGTGTGCATCCTGGAGTGCTATAGATTTATACCCCGACATGCCACACACTAACACTCCACATAGATTTGCCTTTAAATAGCAAGCACATTAAACAGTAATCACATTCCTGGAATGGTATTGTCAGAAGCCCTTATGGAGGTCACTCGCCCTGCGTTGTGACTTCAGTAGGACTGCTTATGTGCTTAGAGCTAAGGGAGTGCTACAGTGCTTTATTGCATTGGCACCAGAGTGCTCAGCACTGTACAGGATTGAGCTCAGGAAGGACAGCCATTCCCTAAACATTAGTGCAAACAGAACCACTTTGCATGAATGTTTGATAACAGTGAATATAAGGGGTATGAATGTGCCACAGTCAAACAACTGTTTTAGTGTCAGCCAAGTGTTTATGTAATCCCCTGATTGTGTGTATTTCAGGTCCCCATCTATGCCTGATCCTCAGAGGCAGTGAGTCTGTGACAGCCCTCGCTAAAGAACCTGGCTCTTTAGCTAAAAATGTAACAGCTTTTAGACCTATAGGTCTCTAGTTCGATTCCCACTGTGTTGGTCAGGATGCAGACATGATGTTTACAGTATTCTACCAGCTATACTCACCAAGGGCTGGATCTTACTCACATGGAACTGAAAAGGAGTCTTTCTACTGACTTTCTAGGATTCAGATCCAGTCCCATGATCCCAACTAGCTATAAGACACTGAAATGCAAGCAGTTGTATAAATACTATGATGGTGGGCAACTTAGACATTCTTATAATAATAATAATACTTATCAGCCATAACAAAAGGAGAGAAAAGGGTCATTATAGTTATGCTGAAGATATACCCATATATTTTACAGATGCTGGTTTCTGAAATTGAAATGAAACAAAATAAAATAGATGAATGCCAGAAATATTCAGAGCAATACTCAGCTTCAATAAAGGTAAGAAAAATATTATACACATATAGTACAGTTTCATTTGATAATCTGTCCTTTGCATGTATGCTGCTCTCTTATAATAGATACAACAAACAAGCAGTAGTGCTCTGCTGCTAAATTGTATTTAAAATATTTTATCCGATGTCAGTTTGATAGAGAGTACTGATAACTTTTCTGACTGCATTATTTTTACAGGATTATGAACTGCAGACAATGACATACAGGGCGATGGTTGACTCACAGCAAAAATCTCCAGTGAAACGACGGAGAATGCAGAGCTCATCTGACTTCATTATACAAGAGGTAACCGGATGTTCTTTGACAGGGAAATGTGCATTATTCATTTAGCAACCTGTCGTAGAGTCGAGGAAATGCAAGACCTGGGATTTATTAATGATTAAATATAATCGCCCTACACAAGATCCTTACTGTGCATAGACAAACCCTGAAGTAAATATACTGTTATCCATTTCATAGTATTTAGGTTATATACCTGAATGTTGGTGTTGATGACAGTTAACAAAATACCTATAAAAAACTTGGATGAGATACATGGAAAACAGAGAAAAATAAAACTGTTTATTAACATGATGGGCCAGTTCATGCCTCAGGCAGCCACCACAGGGGGAGCTTTCACCATTTCTGTGGTGACACAGGGCTCCTATGTTATAGCAGTTTCAGAGGCAGTGCCTCCCTACAGCCCATTTAGGCATGCAGAGGTGCCATTTTGTTCCCAGATGACTAATAGAGAGCAAGAGTGAATGGGGCAGTTTAGCCCTGAAGTGACTCCCTCTAGCTGACAATTCTGAAACAGGAGCTGACAACTGGGGAACAAAGACCTATGTTTATAGGGATGAAGATACTCTATGAGCACTGTTGGGGTTACTACAGCTCAAGAGATAGGTTTTTCCAAAGCACCAGAGTGACACAGGAGTGCAAATCCCATTCAAGTTACTTTGATATTTTTGAAAATTCCACTCTAGTGCTACAGTAACTTCAGTACAAAATGAGTTAGGAAGTTGTGGTTAGGAGAATTATTTCCTTGAGTTTGTTCTCCATGCATTCTTTTGTCCCCCAGAGTTCCACCACACCAGTTACCCACAGCAGATGCTGGTCACTTCCATTCAGCCTCTTACATATCATACTGACCATCCTTAGGATCAGTTGGTCCTGTGGACAGCCTGTTTGTGGTCATTTGTGACTATGGTGTCCCTTAGACCAAGATCAAGAGTTGTCTTCTTATAAGCTCTGTGCCACATATAACTTTCCTAAAGGTCAGTTTAAGTCTAGAAATAGTCCTTGGACGTTATTTGAATGCTTTCCAAGTCATTGTGAGTGCTTCCATTTTCCTCTTCCCTTATCATCTTTTGTTTCTGTGCAGTTCATGGATTTACGAACTCGCTATACTGCCTTGGTGACTTTGATGACCCAGTATATTAAATTTGCTGGTGACTCTTTGAAAAGACTAGAAGAGGAGGAGGTAAGTCACAGGGAAACAGAAATATTTTTCTTGGGAGCAGTAAAACAACTACTGGTCTTGGATCACAGTTTTAACTGGAAATAATAACTGAAATTTCTTATACACTGCACGTAGATGGGAATATATGGATATTGGATTGCCCTACCATCCTTCTTATAAGCACTGACATATATTTGTGAAGTCTTCACATTCTACCAATCCTTCCAGATGGGTCCCTTTGCCAGGATCTGCTATGATTCACTGAATCCTGTAGAATAGGAAATCATCTACAGGACAGGAGAAATTATAATGCACCAGAACAGTTTTACTCAACACCTGGAACAAATTAGCTGGAGGTGTTTGGGCCCATTGAATAAAACACATGTTTTTTTAAAACTTTTTTATTTGTGAAAAGCAAGGAAAATATAAAAGTATAGCTCTGTAAAACAAATAACCTAAATTTCTATCAAAAGCTGTCCATCTTTATAAATCATAATGCATAATCTATTCATACATGGACCATACTTGTTTTTTAACTTTCGAAAGTTTAATCTGTAGTTTTATTTTTACCATAAAGAACACACATTGAATGTTTGGAATGTGTACTGTAGTTACTTGTATATTTTGGAGCTGGATATATGCTGTACTTACAAATGCAAGCTGAAATTTGCCCTTGTGCAGAGAGCCAGCCTAAGTCCTATGCACTCTGAATGTCCTATTTAAGCCCTAGTTAGTGCGTTTACATGTAACCTAAGTGGTGCTTAGACTTTTTGTTGTCCCTCTGCACAGGATTGAATTTCACCTGCAGTGTGCACACTAGCTTATACTGCATAAAACATTTCTTCTTTAAATAGGGGAGTATAGTAGCCCCTTTGCTAATTCCTTAAGTTTGTTTCAATGTCTTTTAAATGTTTAGATTTCTTTTTCCTTTTGTCATTCTTCTGCATTGATTCTTTGAGGCAAGTGGATTTTTTCACAGTGAACATGAGGTCTTGTTAAATCAATGCTTCAAACAAATAAACAGAGAATGTTATCAACTCTTCACTTTCTTTAAAAATACCATGTGTTTCTATAAAGCAATTATATATTTACTCTTTAAGGATGGTAGGGTCTTAATTTATACACTGTATTCTTATACTTTGTAGATAATACCAATGCCACATCATATACTGCAAATGTCCAATATCAAAAATATGTAAAACCGGATTGGAGTTATTTTAAACTTTTTAATTTTTAATATTTATATAATAATTGGACAAGACTCTGGATCCTTAAAGGGACATCTTTGTCTCTGCTGCGTGTTCTTTCTATCACTTATCTCTGAGCAGACTGATAATATAAATATAAAAAGTGTGCATCTTTTTATTTATTTATTTGTTTTTACCATGTAACATCTGCTGCATGAGATATCACCTTTACATGCTAAGTAGGCTTTATGTTTGGGACTTGCTCAGTATAGTTCACACTGCTGGTAAAAATCAAAACAACAAGAAAAATATCTGGAAACCAAGAAATGTGTCAGGTGTGGCTGGTTGGTTTCACATTTTTCAAGAATAAGATGAATTTTATAAACCATATTTGGCTGTTTTGAGCTGTGTTTCCAAAACTGTTTTTTGCAAAACATATGCAGACTTCTACTTCTTTGATAACTTCTTAGTAGATAATTTAAGGTTCTTTTCTAATTGCAAAATAATATATAAGTTTCCTTTTGGAATCCAAGTAGTGTATCATGGAGGAGATGCTCCTTTTCAAAGCAGAAACAATCATCAGTTTTTTCTGGGATCATACTTCTAATCTCTTCCTCTATCATTCAGGAGTTTCTTCTATCCTTGTCTTTGTTAAGAATTCTGAGTGATGTCATTAAGAGTTTGCATAGAAGATGGGTAAAATAAGCTCTTTGCAATGAAGTCTACAATATTTAAAATCTAAATTTAAACCTGTGTGCTGTCATGCTCAGAGTTTACCGCTGAAGCTAAATTCCAGAATATCATGAAGATAGCTGAAGTTTTTGAACTTTTGGGATGTGATGGAGCAATTGAACAAAGACAGAGAAACACAGTAGAAGAAAATCCAATAGACGAGAGTTATTTGCAGAAAGATAGCTCTCACGATAAATCTGAGACTAAGTTGGAAATTCAAAGAAAAGTAATTGATACTGACATAGGTAATAAAATCATAACAGACAGATTATCAAATAAAGCGTTGAAATGGTCAAGGAAGTGCTGGTAGAAATAATAGAGAGGAGCAGCTACACACAAGAAAGGAAGTAACCACCCTTTCTCATAAACAGCATTAAAACACAGAGAATGGTAGAAAAGGTTATTCTGTTCCATCTCAAATTTGTGTGAATGTAAGTATAAATGACGATTCTGGTGAGGTATTAAATCAGCCAATTGTTGATGGAATGAATCAGGAAACGAGGGGGCGGAGGGGAGGCACTGAAGAAGTTTTCTGTTGTATTAGTGGAAACAGTTCATGAAAACAAAGAAAAAGATATTTCAAGACGAGCAAGGGAAGATACTCCAACAAAGGAGGAACTTGGGATGTATTCAGAAACTAACTTTAAGCTAATGATAAAGAGAGATGATGTAATTAAAAAGACTCGAAGGCATGTTATGAATGCCAGCCCAAACAGGCAACATGAACATCTTTCAATGAGACCACTTACTGAAAAGCTACATACTAAAGATTATAGCCTCAAAGGAAGTAGTGACAATGTGGCCTTAAACTCTGAAGACAATGAGTTTCAAGCGAATGATGAAAGAAGTAAATCTGTATCAACTGTAAAGCAAGAAATTACCCCTAGAGAAATGAAAGTATATAAGGGAAGGGAAAAGACAACAAAGCTGAATTTGCAGCCTATGAGAGAAATGCAGAGTAAAGGTAAAAATCATAGCACCAAGGTACCTGGAATAGACAGTAAGCTCCAGACAGTAAAATATGAAAACACAAAAACTGAACATCCATTCTGGGAAAAAGAAAAACAAATACAAAATAAGGACAGAGGAGGTGAACAGAAAAAGAACAGAAAAAATATTGAGATACCAGAGGTTTTCTCTGAATTCAAATCAAACTCTAATTAAAAATAATTACCATTCAAAAATCAATCTAACTCAATATTTAAATCTTTGACAAAACATTTAAAGGTGGAGCTGATTTAAAGTTGATTGAGCATAACTAAAAAATAATATATTAATCTTTTAATAAGTATAAATTCAGAGGTAGCAAAACTATTGATTTTTTTCAATAATTTCTAACTTGTTTTAATGTCACAATGTTATACTAACAGGTATACCTCCCAGCTGATGCTATACACTTCTGATCAGAAATAGCGCAAGATAGCATAACAGTAAAACTTAATTTGTGATAGTAGATGCAACTGCAATCAGAATCTCCTTTTTAATTATTTAAACACTTTACATTTAATACATTTATTGTGTAACTGTCCCTGTAAAAGGAGATGCTCCAAAGCTTATCTAATTTAACCCCAACCTCTGTAAGGTATCAGAGCCTGGGTCAACCGACTCAGGTTGGTGGGGCTCAGGCTGTGGGGCTAAAAACAGTAGTGTAGATGTTCTGACTCGAACTGGAACCCCTGCTCTGGGAACCATACCCCTTGTGGTGTTGCAGAGCCCAGGCTCCAGTTTAAGCCCAAACTTCTACACTGTTATTTTTAGCCCCACAGTCTGAGCCCTGTGAGCCCAAATCAGCTGACCGGACTCATAAACTTGCTGTGTTTTGTTGTTGTTGTTTTCAGTTTAGACATAGGCTAAGTGTTTATTCAAAATCATCCCAAGTGAAGGAGAAAAAAGATGCCTTTTCATTAGCATTTCCTGAGCTATGTGAGTGTAGTCTTGTTGTAACTGAGAAAATAAAATAACCTTCTTTCTATTAGAAAAATGGCTTGCTTTTCACCTCACAGTAGGCCTTGCCTTCACTAGAAAGAAAGATGTGTTCTTTCCTCAGGTTAGCTAATGTGATAAAATTCTAGTGAAGACAAGCAGTTGTAGTTTGAACTTATGTTAACAGGTTTTGATGAATCCTCTTCTCCCTCCTATTGTCTACCTCTATCTGCTAATGTGTGGAAACTCCTAACTGCCCTGTCATTATTAAGAGTTTACCCCTCCTAGTTACCACATGTTAGCTAACACATGGTAAGAAAACACCTTTTTTCCTAATATGGAAACATCTTGAGTGTACCTTCATGTGTTGTTTCTATTTTTGGAGTGATTTCCAAACTTCTGTTGTATTATGTTTGTTGCAAACATAAAATACTTTAAATTCCTACTGAACCAAACTGTAAATGCTGAACTTCCTTGTCCTGTGTCATCCTTGCATATTGTGTTTTGCTCATTGTTTGCTGTAGCTATTTGTTTTGAGCAAGAACATATGCAAGCTGCTGTCTGACTTCTCTAACCACTAAGTGCTTTCTGAGAAATAAAATAGATTCTTTGGGACTTCCTCCCTTTGTGGATTCCTTTATGAAGCATTGTTTCATCTTGAACTAATGGTTGCTTGTCTGAAGCTTGCTATAAAGGAGAAGGTGATGGTGGGGGGAACTGCTCATCCTGCTCTTTTGACATGCCGAATATACCTTAGTAAGTATTTTCAACTATGTCTTGAAAATAATAAAACAGATTTCCATTCTGTATTAAAAAAAGAACAGATTTAAACATATTTGTATTTTTAATTTTTTTATAGATTATAAACAATAAAGAGGCATCAGCACGTGCAGCATATTCAGATCTGATGGAGCATCAAAAGGCAACAATTGATGAGAACAGAAAACTTATGGGAAAGATTAATGAGCTCGAGAAAGTATTAGAGGAGTTGAAGAAACAAAAGTTCCATGTAGAACAGGAACTCCCCAAAGTGAAGGAAGCTGCAGAAGATGAGCTGAAGAAACAGCAGAATTATGTGGAAGAGATCTCTTTACAGAAAACCAAGGCCGAGCATGAGGCAAAGCGGTATCAGACAGAGCTAGAGTGCATTGCAAAAGAGAAAGCAGCTGCAGAGCAGGAGTTAGAGCATGTAAGGCAGCTCACTTTGCAAGCAGAGGCTCAAAGAAGTGTAGTTGAAGAAAACCTTAGAGCTTTTAGAACTCAAATAGAGGAAAGCACTTCTGCAAGAAGAAAACTGGAAGAACACCTGAGAAGGAAAGACACAAATCTTCATGATTTAGAGCAGCAGAAAAAAGCTTTAATGGCAGAGCTGAAGAAGAAAACAGAAGGAGAGGAAAAGCTTATGAAACTAATCAAGCAATTGGAACAAGATCTTGAGTATCAAGGGAATTTAGTGGAAAAAAAGTTCCAAGAAAAAGAAAAAAACGAATCTAGAAGGCAAATAGTTAAAGGCAGATACTCCTTAATAAGAGAGAATGTGCTGCAAACTTGCACATCTGTGCAAGACAAGCATTATTGTGTTGACTCCGAAATTATAGATTTCCAGAAAAAACAAGAAATAAAGAAAGTAGAGGAGCTTAAAGAGCAGGTAGACGAGCTGACTATTGCTAACAAAAAGGCTGAAAAAAACATTAAAGATCTAAAATATGAACTGAATGATCTTGAGCTTCAAAAAGCATCAGCTGAAGAAAAGGCTCGTTTACTAAAAGAGAAATTAGATGATGCCAATAATACTCTTAAATGCCTGAAAATTGAGTTGGAGCAAAAAGATCAGACAGAGCAAGGATATTTGCAACAGTTGAAAGAACTTGATAGGCAGCTGCACAAAACCACAGGTAAAGCAGAAGAGGTAATGCAAGAGGCCATAGATCTTAAGAAAATTAAAATGAATTATCAAGAAGAACTGAAATCTCTTCAGCAGGAAAAGGCACAGTTAAAAAGAGAAGTAGAGGAATTGACCAGATCTCACACACAAACTGAAATCACTATACACCACTTAAATTCACAAATCAACTCTCTCCAGAAAGAGAAACTGATAGCTGAACAAAGAACACAGTCATGCAAAGGAGAAGCAAATAATCTGCAAGAACAGTATAAGAAAATCCAGGAACAGCTGCTTCAGAAAACAAGAGCGGAGAATGAAAATCAACAGAAGATTCAAATGGTAAAAGATGATTTGGCTAAAAGCAATCATTTGGCAGAATCATTGAAACAAAAGGTCGAGGAGCTTACCAGATGGAATACTGAAACCAAAATAATGATGCAACAAATTCAGTCTGAATCAGAGAGGATAATTCTGGAGAAACAAAGTATCCAGAGAAAAAGTGATGCATTAAAAACACTAGCAGATGGTTTCAAAGAGCAGCTACGTACCACAAATGAACAGTTGCACAAGCAGATAATAATCGAGCAAGAATTCATAAGTAAAGTCAAAAGTCTAGAAGATGACCTAATAAAAACGAAAACATCAGCCAGCGAATTTAAACAGAAGTGTGATAAGCAGAGTGCTTTCAACCTGAGCGCTGAGAAAGAGGTTAAAAATCTAAATGCACAACTGAATGCTCTCACTGTTGAAAAGAGGTTGAGTGAGCAGACAATACAGTTACAGCAAGCTCATATACAAGAGCTAAATAGTAAACTGAAGAAGCTTCAGGATGAATTCCATCAAAAGACACTAGACGAGCAAATGGCACGCAAAAAGATGGCTCTGTTTCAGGAAGAGTCCATTAGATTTAAACATTCTGCAGAGGAATTTAGAAAAAAAGTTGAAAAACTACTGGAATCCCATAGTACTACAGAAAATGACATTTCGGGTATAAGATTGGAATGTGTCACTCTTCAGCAAGAAAAAAATATGGCTGAAGAGAATATTAAATTGTACAAGATTCAAATTGAAGATCTGCAAGAAAGACTTCAGAAATGTCGTGAACAACTACAACAAGGAAAGCATACTGAAATAGATTATTTTCAGAAATATCGGAAACTTGAGGAGGAATTGGTGATACAAAAGCGGACGGTGGAGACCTTAAAACAGAAAATGGACTTGCAGCTGAAGGAACATGAACATCAGTTCTTAATGTTTCAGAATGAAGTTAAGCAAAATAATAACATCAAAGATTCTGTATTCAAATTGGATTTTGAGAAGAAGGGAAGCAAGTTTAATTACTTGGGAGAAACGTCACCTAGAGATTTAGAACAACTTCATCCATGTGCAAAAACCACTTCTCCTTTGTTAAGACATAAACAGGAGAGACAGGGTGAAATAAACATTTCAGGGTTTAAAACTGATCGATTAGGAGAAAAGAAGCTGCACATGGGTGCTGATGATACTGCACCAAAAGAGACGCAGCTCCAGTTGTCAAGATTAAACCAATTCCTAGAAGATGATACAAGCCAACAGTCTTTTACAGAGTTTGTTTCTCAGACAAGCACCCAGTTCCAAATAACTTTTGATAAAACAAATCCCATGACAAGAACACCAGAAATAGACCAATTAAGAGATCAAAATCTTCACACTTCCTGGCAAGCTAGTAGGCATGAAGAAGAAGAACATGGAACGGGACTAGTAAAGCTCATGCACCCTTTGGAGGTATATTCTGTGTTTTGTTAACATTTGCCTTGCTGGTGCTGGTTTTTACTAATCCATTCTTTAAAATTCTGTATTGCTGTTCTATGCTCTCTGTTATACTTCTCTTATTTTGGTGTATGGGGACATCTTCTGCTTAAATGTGAAAGTGTAAAAAGACTAAAATATTCATAAACATTTGCAATATGTTTATTTGAATTTATATTTTTATTTGTTAAAGGTTTAAGTACATTATAGACGTTCATATACACAAAGATTATACTCAGTTACAGTTAAAAGCAAGTGATATCAATAAGTGCAGATAATAACAAGGACAGAAGAAAATTTCTACCTTGCATTTCAACTATATTCCCATTAATCCATAAATAATGGGATAATAATAATCCTTTAAAATAAATATTTGAGGTGTATAATTCTTTGAAAAATTCTGGTTAACTATATTTCTGTGCTATTCATGCTAATAAAATGTCTTATTTCTGATTTCTGCTGTTCACATTCTCCATTGCATTCTTTTGGTGGTGGATTTTGGATTGAATTCTGTAAAGTGCAGATTATGTTCTCCAGTTATATTGATCATTGTGTCAAAAAATTCCTGTTTACAGATAGTGAAGAGCAAGCAATATGATGTGCTTGTTGAAGTTACAACATTAAAAGAAGAAAATGACAAGAATCTTGGTAATGAAGACAGGGTGTTTGAGGGGTACCAAACGTCTGAAGGTTTAAAGGGAGAAGATTTTCCCAAGATTAGCTCTTTCTTAGAGGAAAAGGGTTTGAAGAACGTAGATGTGGCTCACTATGAATATTCTGCTGGGGAAGATGATCTTAAATTTCAGGGTCTCCGACATGATGTAACTGCCAGGCAGCTGGTTGAAGTAAAGCTTCTAGACAGAAGCACAGTTGAACAGCTCCATTCAGGGCAGAAGTCAATTGATGAGGTTCAGAAAAGTCTTGAAATGTTTTTAACCAAACCTACTGCTATAGCTGGGCTATACATTGAATCTAGCAAAGAAAGAATCTCTTTTGCTTTAGCAGCAAAGAAAAGAATAATTAAAAAAACATTAGCGTTAGCATTTTTAGAAGCCCAGGCTGCCACAGGTTTCATCATTGATCCCACAACAGGTCAAAAATATTCTGTTGATGACTCAATCGTTAGAGGACTTGCAGATAATGAATTTAAAGGTAGACTACTTGAGGCAGAGAAAGCAGTTTTAGGATATTACTGTTCTGGTAAAATAATATCAGTGTATCAAGCTATTGAAGCCAGAATCCTGGAAAGACAAAAAGGTAAAAATATTCTTGAAGCCCAAGTTGCATGTGGAGGAGTAATTGACCCTGTAAGAAGTGTTCGTATTCCTTCAGAAGTTGCAGTGCGGCTAGGCTTGTTAAATAACACAATTTTAAAATTTTTACATGAACCTTCTAGTAATGCAAAATGTTTTCACAATCCAAATAATATGCAAGCCATGTACTACTATGAGTTGCTGAAAATGTGTGTGTTTGATGTAGATAGTAAATGTTTCCTGCTTCCATTTGGGGACAGAAAAATTACTAGCCCATCAGCAGAAAAAATTCATAAAATTTCTATAGTAGACATTAACACTGGGACAGAAATGACTTCATATGAGGCTTATCAAAGGGATTTAATTGATAAAAGTACATATCTTATGCTATTAGATCAGGAATTTCAGTGGAAGGAGTCTACATGTTATGATTCCTATGGAAACTCTTCTCTTTTGCTGACAGATCTTAAAACTGGAATGCAGTTTAATATTGAAGAGGCATTAACACAGGGTACAATTGACAGAACATTAATCAATAAATATAAGGAAGGCCTCATCACAGTTAATGAGTTTGGTGGCATTTTGCTGAGCAGTTCACGCCCACATAAAGATTTGAACAGCCCTATTGCAGGATACTGGCTTTCTGACACCAATGAAAGAATTACAGTTCTAAAAGCCTCTCGGAAAAACTTGATAGATAGAATTACTGCCTTAAGGTGTCTTGAAGCTCAAGTTAGTACAGGAGGCATAATTGATCCATTTACTGGGAAAAAATACAGTGTTTCAGAAGCTTTGCAAAGGGAGTTAATTGATGAAATAAGTGCTAAGCAAATTCAACAGTGTGAGTTAGTCTTTACTGGGATCATTCAGCCTGTAACAAACAAAATTATGTCAGCCATTGAAGCTATGAATGTACATGTCCTGGCCAAAGACCTTGGCATTCGCTGCCTGCAGTATCAGTACTTGACTGGTGGACTCATAGATCCAAAATCACATTGCAGGTTGTCAATGGAAGATGCTATTAAGAATGGCATTATTGATGCTATCACTGCTACAAAAATGAAAGATGACAAGTCGTATGTGAAAGCCATTACATGCCCCAAAACAAAGAAGAAGATAACATACAAAGAAGCCTTAGAAAATGCTATTTTTGATTGCCACACAGGACTACGATTATTAGAAGCCACTGAGCCCATTAAGACAGGAATTTCTAGTCTTTATTATGCTTCATAATAGAACAGTGATTTTGGAACTCATTTTTGTGTCAGAGCCAAAGTCCTTTCAGTGAAAAGATTCCCATTGATAATAAGGTCCTTGATGGGGAAATACTACTACTATTGTTTAATGTAACAGTGATAACCTACTATAAAATTTAGTTACCATAAAGAAACAAAGTCCATAATAGGTGTGAAGTGCTACAGTTTTTACATGATTTTATTAGCCGATCCTCCCATTGACTTCAAAATATGAGATGTTTTTTAGGGCCTGATCTTTACATCATCTGTGTATAATCAGGAATAATTACATTATAGTTAATGGTGTTACATTAGTGTAAAGATATATATACACACACAAGAAATTAGAATCAAACTCTTACAGTATTTGATTGAAAGATTGGGATCATTTTGAGTATAATGAGTATAATATTCCAATATTTAATGCAGCCATGGTGGCTTGATTTGGCATTTCAGACTGTTCTTAAATCTTAAAAATCCCCGAGATTTTATGTTACAAATGTGGTACAAAGATTTAAGCTCAAATCTTGGGAATCCATATGCTCATGAGACTACTCTCATGTACAACGCTACTCACATACATTTTGTATTTGCAAAATTAGGTCATTCATTTGTAATCTGACGTGGCATTGTTTAATTTTTTCATAAACATGACTTTCCACTGATTTCAGAGAAAATTTTTGGATCAGTGCAATTAGTTCTTCATACATCTGCAGTGTATACGAGATAAGATATGAAATGGTATGAAATGCTGTGTTTTTTTAACCATTTTAAAATGTTCTTTCCTTTTTTTCTTGTGATATGTAAAAGCGTTTCAATACATTTTTAAGTACTGACAATTTTCAAGCTATTATAAGACTCTGGTTAAAAATCGTATACTGCTGAATACAAATTACAAATTCATAATATATTTATTGTGGACAAAATGGAGACTCCTCTGTGATTATTTTTCAGTATATCTTGGTTCCAATAACACTGAATTTTCTCCTAAATGTAATTCAGTAACCAGCATACTCCGGGAGTGTGATACCCAGTGTTGACTATATGCACGTAAACACTAATCCAAAGGCAGCAATTCAAAGATGCTTTAGCTTTTCTGACTACAAGCATTGTTTAGATTTTAATTACTGAATAGTGGCTGGGAGGTTAATCTGTTTCTGTACTGTCTATAAAATGGCTCATGTCTGTGTGCATGTGTGAATATGTATGTACTGTAGCCATTAGAACCTGAGCAAATGTTTTGGAGAAATCACCATATTAATGTCTCCAGTTATATGGCATATTGACATAAATATATATTTTCAGAAGTGACAGCAATGCATAAAGTAAAATAAATAAATAAAATTACTCAAACTATAGTAGCTTTTGTGGTAATACTGGCATTGTGAGATGATTGTGATTCTGTGGGTGTTACAATTTAATATTTCAACAGTTTAAATAAATGTATTTTTATGGTGCCCATTACCCCCCAGAAGTCAATGGAAGAGGAAAAGAAAGAGCATATTGAGAAAGCTGGGGATTTACTGAAATGGGTGTCAGACATCAGCAAGAACCTCAACAAGGGAGAAGGAGAAAAGGCTGAAAAGGCAGACTTGCCTAAGCAGCAGGTACTCAAAGATTTCTTGATAGAGAATCACCTTTTTTTCTCTCTCTTTGTCCTGATTAATATGCGCAAAGATATCCATAAATATTTTTGTGATACTAGAAAGATTAAATTTTACATTTGGTCCTGAAGGAAACATTTAAAATGTTTAAAAATATATTTACAAATATGAAAATATTTAAGGGAAAAAGATATTTTGGAGCACTCTTCAGAAAAAAATATTGGCTGGCCTCTGGGATGTGCAGATCCCAACATGTGGCATGTTCTGACTGTGCAGAGGGCTGACTTATCCAGAGGTAAAGTCAGGACACAAGGCCACTAATACAGAAGGAACATGACTGTGAGCCTGGGAGCTGCAGAACCAACTGGGGTACACAGCTTATAGAAACGATCTCTGCCTTCTGCACAATGTACACCCAATTCTGGGTCTGTTTCCTCATTTTGCAAGAGTTACTACAGCCCCACACTACCTCCAGTAAAGAGGAAATGGGAAGGGGTAAGAGATGGGGCTCCAGATCAGTTTTCATTTTATCTTCTTTTTCTTTAAAAATAAAAGTACTTTGAGTTGGAATAGGTGAGGGCTACTTTCATCCATTGAGGATTGGAGACTGTAATGTCTCCTCTCCCATGATTAATGGGAGTTCTTCAGTTGAAGGTGGGTTCTCTCCTCCCTCCCTCAACAGTGCTATTTTAGGGAAAGGCGATATAGAATGGGGCCCTTTGTTATCCCAGTTGAGCTCTGTGATGGAGACTCGGGGGTCAGATTGCCTCAGTTATTTGCATCTTTTCCTTGCTTGACTGTCAGTTAGCAAAGGAAGAACCCATTACCATGTTAAGACACCGAGGGAGACACTGAGTAATATTTCAAGGTGATTCTGATTGTCTTTGTCCAGAACTCTACAGATGGGAAGAGGACACACTCGAGTGGCCACATAAGGACAATGTTTGTATTGAGTATAGCTGGTTCTTTTTCAAGTAGTGTCCCTATGGATGCTTCATGTCAAGATGTGTGCATGTCTGGGCACTCTGGATCAGATATTTTTCATCAGCAGTATCCACGGGTTCATGTCTGCATCTGAGACACCCTTGTGCTCCAGTATGAGGGCAGATAGTGAGAGGCGGAACTGCTGCCACTCCAGTTCCATCTCAGCTGCCGGCAGCTAGAGATGAGCATTGTAATGTCCTTTAGCTAGCCTGGTGGCTTCCTACATGCCTTGCTAAAATTTCTGTATTTTCTTAGTATTTTTTGTTTATTTTTGTTCAGCACAATTTGTGCTTTTAAAAAGGGCGTGGGTTTTACTTTCCTTTTTTTTTTTTTTTTTTTTGGCCTGAATTGTGCCTGTGTTTTTCTCAGGCCTTTGATCCACAGTCTCGTGTGTATGTTATGCCCAAGAACCCAGGTTTCAAACCTTACCAGACCTACCATAGGTATTTTCCCCACAGTAACAGACATTCAAGCGGCCTCCGCTGCCTCGGATAGTCTCACATCCTTTCCAAATTTAAGATCTGCTCAGGGTATAAGAGCAGATCTAAGAAACTGGGGGAACAGGCTCAAACTCCTGTTAAGGGAGCACTCATTGAGACCGACAGGATCTGAGTCACACACAGCCCCCACCCCCCATACGCTGGATCCTTAGAGCTCTGGTGACCATTTCTACTGCGATGGTAAGCAAAGACGGGAGGGCCCTTCAGAACCATCTTAACTATTGAAGAAGAGAAGGCCCCCTTCTCCAGAACAGGAAAAGAGAAAGGGAAAGTCACCCACTCGATCTAGGTCTCAGGACATCTTGTATCTCATTACACATACTGCTGAGGTTCCTATTCCCTCCGCTGTTGAGATCATGGCACTGGCTAAGACCATGCCTCATACCAAGAAACTGGTAAATTATGTAAAGCAGTTCCTGGACTCTGTCTTCAATATATAAAGATTCCAGAGCCAGGCTGAAATCATCGGTACCACCTCCAGCAACCAGACATGAAGGACATACTGATGGTATGTAAACACCATCTATGGTACCCCCATATACTCTGACTCCTGATTTTTCCTACTCAGAGTCCCTGGTACTGTCCACACTTTTGACCCATGTGGACCTTCAGATCCTGGAGCACTCAAGTCACTATTGCTGAGGAGTACAGAGAGAGACACTCCACAGTTACCATCTCACCTGCCAGAGCCTACTTATCTTCTGCTTCCATCTTCAACTGTGTCTTGCCCACCAGTACCATCATGGCTTCCAGTCCCTCATAAACTTTTTGAAGGTGAACAAACACATTTCCAGCTGATCCTGACTCACCAACTCGTACCATTATACCGCCTCTGATACCGATGCATTTACAGAACCCCTTCTGGGCCCAGGTGCCAACTTGGCCAGTGGTATCAACACCATATGCCCCTCCAATTGACACAGAAGATGACTCCTCATCAGATTCTGAAGTGTCTATACAGGATTTCCCTTTTCAACCTCCTTCACTCTGGGTACACCCACCAGGGGATACACCCAATCCTAGCAAGGATAACAGTGGGGACTTGCTCTTTTCCCTGATGCCCCACCCAGGTGGGCTTATTGTAACTTCTAGGCCCCTTATGGTGATTAGTTTTACAGGGTACCATTTCGTAAGAGAACTCATTAAGAGCAAGAAATGCCACACTCAGGTACTTCCACACAGCAGAATTGTACAGAGGAGCAAGAGCCACCTGCAGAAGAAACATCACCTTCCCACAAATCCTCTTCCTCGCCAGATGAGGCGGTCCTGCTTCCCTCACCATTTTATGCTGATCATTTCAAGGCCTTTCTGGACCATATGAAGTGTGTAGTGGAGATCCCACATATTCCATTGGAGAAGAAGGAATGCCAACACGCCTTGGAAATCCTTTGCACATCTTAATCAGGGCAAAATTGCCTTGCCCATGAATGATACTTTGCTGGCTGTGCACGTTCTGTCTGGCAAACCCAAGCTACAGTACTGCCTATGTGTTGACCCAATGATTGGACAAAAAGTATTACATCCTACTCAGAGGATCAAAATATTTCTTTTTCCATCCTAAACCCG
Organism: Emydura macquarii macquarii; assembly: GCF_026122565.2. Lineage (NCBI taxonomy): Eukaryota > Metazoa > Chordata > Testudines > Chelidae > Emydura > Emydura macquarii. The sequence goes on along the minus strand of NW_027132817.1, from coordinate 2,060,413 downwards.
ATTCCACGCTATGCCTTCTGATAAAAAACAAAGAGGGCTGGACCTTATAGGATGTAAAAACTTACTTCTCTGCCACACTGCAGTTAAGAGTAGCCAATTACCAAGTCCTGATGATGAAATACAATTTTACAGCCTATCCCAAATTTTCGCCCTTTGTTGAACACTTGGCCCATGATCAGAGGGAACAAGTTGAAATCCTCATATAGGAAGGCCAGACAATTGCCAAAAATATCTCTTCAGCCCTCACTAGATGCCACCAACACAGCAGCTTGTTCCGTGGTTTTAGCAGTAGTCATGTGCAGAGCTTTTTGTCTGCAATCCTCCAGGAAGAACAAAACATGGTTGATGGTCCCACACTTTGAGGGACCCAAGTTATTTAGTAATGCCATGGATGGGTCACTTCATTTTCTTAAGGATTCTGGGTGATGTTATGATCTCTGGGCATGTAATCACTTATGGCAAAGAAAAAGTACAGTAAGTCACAGATAGCTCAACAGTCTCACCCACTCCACTATCAGCTCATGAGACTGGCTGAGCAGGAAGAAGTCCAGGTTCTCTTAGAAAAGAGTGTCCTCTACTGCAGCCTTCCAGCTGGCAACATCCTTGAAACAGCCATTTTGACCCGTTGATCAGGGGTCACAAACTCTCTCCTGCCTCAGACTTTATGCTTCACATATCCCCCCCCCGGGGACTGTCTCTCATCTCCTACCTTCTTGAGAGCTCATAACCTAGGACAGATGAATGTTGGAAGTGATATTTGCAGATTACTTCATCCAATTCAGCTTCCTTCTACCCCCTCCTCTTCAGGGACCCCTCTCCCAAGGGTGTCTTGGGGCAGGAGGTGCAGTCCCTCCTAATGCTGGGAGTGATCTAATCTGTCCTACCTGACTTAGTCAGGAAAGGATTTTATTCCACATATTTCCTGGTTCCAAAGAAAAATGGGGGATGGAGACCATTTCTGGACCTCAGGACAGTGAACACCTTTGTTCACACTCAACAGTTCAGAATGGTAGCAAAAATGAGCAGTGATAATTAAGAGCAATAATTCCCTCTCTGGACCTGAGAGGTTGGTTTGTCTCCCTCGACATCCAGGGCATTTATTTCTATGTAGCCATGCATCCTTCACATAGATATTTCCTATGTTTTGTGCTGTGCAGAGACCACTACCACCGTGGCATTCTTCCTTTCAGTCTTTGCACTGCTCTAAGGGTCTTTTCCAAAGTTCTGTTGGCTGCCAAATCCCATCTTTGTCAGACGGGAATAATAATTTTTCCCTACCTGATGATTGACTCCTGAAAGACTGGTCATTCCTTGAAGCAAAGACAGCAACCAGAAGACCTTGTCTTTTTTCCACTCACTGGGCTGCCGCCTCAAGTCTACTCTCATGCCCATCCAACGAATACAGTTCATCACAGCTACCCTGGGCTCTTCTACAGATAGAGCATACTTGCCTAGGTGCGAGAAGAGATCTTGCCTTTTATCTAGACAGGACTAGGTCCTTTAGGGCTTCACCCAGACTTTTTATCTCAGTTGATGCATGAAAGGACAGGTGATTTCCACTCCAACAGTCCTAAAGGGTTGCATAATGCATCTTTACACAGTACAAAGCCCCCCCGGGGTTTGTCCCCTTCCACGAGTCATTGCTCACTCCATCAGGGCTCAATCTACCTTTGTTGCCCTGCTGAGAAATAAACCTATCCCAGAGATTGGCAGAGTAGCCACCTGGTTTTCAATACACACGGTCTCTCAACACTACTCTCTTGTGACTGCTTCTACAATCCGTACTGAATTTATCTCTTCAACACCCTCCTCCATGATGGAAGTACTGTTCGGAAGTCTCCTGATGTGGAACATCCATAGGGACATCACTCAAAGAAGAAAGAGAAGGTACTCAATTTGTGCAGTTAACTGGAGTTGTTTGAGATGTGTCCCTGAGGGTGCTCCGTTGCCCACCCTCCTTCCCCTCTGACTCGAAGTCTCTCATTGGACTTTCTTGGTTGAAAAGGAACTGGAGGGGTTACAGGTCCACCCACTCTATATGCCCTTGTACCAGAGCATGAGGGAATCTAGCATACAGGGGCAGATACTGCTGATGAAATACCTCCAATCCAGCATGGACAGCATGCACACAACCTGATGTGGAGCACAGATAGAGAAACACATCTCGAAGAACTCCACTTACCATACAAGATGAGTCATCTCTCCTTCTGAAGGAGAAGTACTGCTTTAAAATAGGGAGCGATCTGTGCATCTCTTTAGCCTTTGGTATGTATGGGAGCAATCCGAGGCTGGGTATGGCCCTTTATAAATCCGGTTACTACCATTTTGAAAAATCACTAATTGCTAAAAATTTCCACATGATGGTTAGAGATCTCATTTTAACTCATTCATAGATTAGGAAGCCACTCTGGTATCTCAGGTGACACTCTGAGGTAACTGTTGGCAAATATTAGCTGTTTAATGGCAACCAGTATATCTTCATGACTTTTATATAGAAAAAAAAGGAAAGGAGCAAACCTGTGGTCTGTTCTCTAGTCCTTCTTAACTACACCAGCTCTCTCCTCTGCCCTTCTCTCCTTGTACTCACTTTTCAGAAATAATATGTATACTTAAAAGTTAATTGTCAGAGGTTTCTACTTTTCTTGCTGGCCTGCATATCTGCTTCTCTCCATGCCTGCTAGTCTGAAGGAGAGTCTCTTAAAGCAGAAATACTAATTCAGTACACAAGAAAAGAGTTATAAATGGGTAATAGGAACAATGGAAGAATTATGAATATTATTGTTGGCAACCAACTCTAACTTCTAAAGGAAACCAAGATGCTGAACTGGTGAAGAAATACATGGCTCTTCCCATATGCTTTCTTCTCAATATGGCAGTAAGTAGCTTGGCCTCTGCCCAGATTTGAATCAGCATTATGCTAGCAGTAGCCTGGTTTCCTTGAGCAGTGTAGATAAGGATATTTCATTATAAACCTGTTATTGCTAGTTTAAAAGCTACACTGCTATACAGTATTATAACATGGTTGTAAGAAAAGAATCTGTTTCCACTTTGGTCAGAGACACTGTTATGCTGCCTTTTATCCATTCTAAGTGTTAAGAGACCTGATATAGTTTTTGATTTGCTTCATTATCAGTAGTCACATTTATAATGTTGACAAAGTCAAACATAAAAATAAAGCACCTGGTCATCTGTACTGGGGTGCAGTGTAAGAAATATAAGATGAAATCCCCCTACTCAGCACCCTGAAAGGCTTCACACCTTCTTAATTGTACAATTTTCAGGGGGAGGGGAAGCAATAGTTTAAATATATATTTAAATGTATTTAGCCAACAGCTTGCATTCTGTCCTCTGAAATGGGCCTTTTTTGCAGCTGTTTACTGCAGTTAATGGGTGTGAAGTAGTTTTTCTGCATATAAATTTCCAATTGTGAAGTCCCTTGTTCACTGCATGCTGCTTCTCTGCTCTCCTGTAGCTGGAAATGACTTAATTTTACCCCCATAGGATTTCAGTTAAAGTAAATACCTCCCTGAACACTGTATTTGAACTCCTTAAAAATCTAAGTAGTATCTACTCCTAATATACTTTTTGGACCAGATCCTCTGATGCAGGTCTGGAGGTGAGAATGGAAAAAATTAATTTTACTCCATTCTTGAAACAATTTGATCCGGGGACTGACTTGGCTGGATGTTGGTGCCAATTAGAGCCGCCTCAGGATCAGATGAGTGTTTTAGGACTTACTTTATTTTATTTAATTGTCCTTTTAGATCAGAATACACATAAGAAACTAACATCAAACAGAAAGTTTCAGCCAATCCACTGTCCTCATTGTCTAGTTCACAAAGCTGTTCATATAGGGTATGCTGACCGTGTAGCACAGAATCACAGATTTGTTTGTGTAGGACCAATACTAAGTGTCACTACAGTTTCATAGTCCCAGATTAGTTTTTATTATTGAGTCATCAAAGTATCAATTTGGAAAGGACTGAGCTTTATGGGTAGGATTTTCAAAAGCGCTCAGTGCTTGCATATCCCCAGCGAAGTCAATGCTAAAAGTCACTGACAAGTAAAGCCAGTGCTGAGCATGTTAGTAAATCCCAATCCACATTAATAATGACAACTTTGGGTTCTACTGTGACCTGTAAGCCAAGCTTGTATTTGTGGTGGTTACAAGAGGTGCACTATTCCAAGCACAATTCCACTTGGAGCACTGAGGGAGCACACACAGCATCGGCCACTGCTACACCTCATAACCAGGGGAAGCATGTAAGCCTATGCCAGCTCACCTCCACTTGCTCATGTGGAAGGTGCCTGGGGGCTGTATCTGTGCCCCATCCTATCCCCTTTGGGTTTTCTATAGTTGGAGCCAGTGCTAGATTCTTCTTTGTCACAACCATGACTTTCAGGACACAATCCGTGACTTTCCGGTATTTTTTTCTGAAGTTGTGATCTTTGTCATCCAGATCAGCAACCTACTCAACAAGATTCCTTCATGAAATCTCTATAAAGTTGGCTTTCCATATGTCACATGTAGCAGAATACGTTTTAAAATGATTAGTTAAATACTATTATAGGCTTTTAAATAAATGTTATTTTAAAATAAAGGATATTTGGCTTTCCTAATTGTCCATGACAAACAGCTTAGTTCTAGACAAAAGCTTTATGTTGTCATTTTCCCCTTTTTTAAAAATGATAATATTTGCCATGACAAACAACTAGCCTTACCTCTGGTACGTCCCCAGAAATACACAAAGTTTGCCCAATATGGCAGGCTCATCAATACTCAGAATAAAAGTAATGGAGTGTTTTGACCTTAGTGGAAAAGTCTGTGTCGGCTATTTTTCTATTCTCTCTTTTTTCAGACGTGCACACTGGAGAACTGAATTTGGGTTGTATATTTTTCAGATTTCCACTGATGAAATAGCAACCAAGAAAGAACAAATATCTGAGGCTTTGCAGACTACACAGTCATTTTTGGCTAAACACAGTGACAAGTATGTTAAATTTTATCACAGCATTTTGTTGATATAACTGTAACTAAATTAGTTCATCATATTTGCTTATAAGGAACAGACTGATATTCTCATCTTACAGGGGGTAGTAATATTTTGTAAGTTCTTTTAGTTTAGTTTGTTTAGTTTAACTGTAATTGGGAAGAGAACTTGATTAGGTGTATAACATTTAGATGGAAGCAGGGGGCCCAAAGATTTGTAAGTGTTAACATAACCCAGTCACGCTTCAATTATTAAACAGTGTTAAACAAGGTTCAAGATTTGGTATATAGAGACCTCAGTTTGCTTAGTACCATGGCAAACACATCATTAAAATCCTTTTAACCTTTTATTACAGATACAGATAGAAAATACAGCCTCTGTCTCTGATATTGACTCACTTGCAACCTAACAGCTGGAAAAACACAGGCACAGCACAGAGTCTTATCAGCCTCTCCCAAGATCTGGCAAACTTGTACCAGCATCAGGCTGGTTTGGGCATTTATTTTACTTGCCGCTTTCTGGTAACAGGCTTACAGCAGTGTTGCAAAATATGCAATCTTGGTGGCTATGCCAGACTCTTATTAGACAGAAGACAAAAGGAGAGAGATAGGAAAGAGACAAAATAAGGTGGGGAAGGTAAAGGACACGTGGGGCTGAGGATGTGTGACAGAGTCTCATGTCCTAGATGGTGTTCAGGATTTAGCAGTAGCCAGTAGAGATGGGAGTGTCATCTGGCTCCCTTTCTGTGGCTTGGTCTATCAGGACATTTTTCATGATTGGGATGAAAAAGGTCCAGCGTCCCAGAAGATGGTGGGGGTGTCAGCCATGATGGTGAAGCTCGCTCCAGTAGCCTATTTTTCTCCCCAAAGTCTTTTTTGAGGACCCCAAAAAGGGAGCAATGGGTCAGAATAGCCCATCCTCTCATTACTTTTGTCTACCAGTTAGGTCTAATTTCTGACACACCAATTTTGATTTATTGGTTTCCAGGTTCTTCACTTTTCTTGTTTACCAGTCATGATCTTAACACAGTCTTTGAGTTATATTAGTAGGCATTTTTTTTGAGTAATTTGGTCTTTCTGTCTTGTTTTGCACCTTTTCCCATTAACATTTGTTGTTATAGGTTCTTGTGACATTCCATGAATTTTCTCACAGTTTTTCCAATTGAGCCCACAATTGAGGTAAATTTGTAGGCCCAGTTTTCACAACAGTACCCTTGATTAGGTGACACAACACATGATGATACTTTTAAATTTATACAGCACCTTTCATTTGAAGGATCTCAAAACACTTTACAATATTAACAAACTAAGTGATAAACATAAGTCATACAGAGAAGTTTGTTTCATCCATCACTGAAATTAGTAAATGTAATTTACTTAGATTTTAGTAAAGCATTTCCTATGGTTATCATGAATGCTTGCTGTCAAAATTAATTCACATTGGCTTGGTTGGTGATCAATAAACAATCAGAGCCATAGAAACTGGCTGACAGACCATAAACAATAGAACTGATGGATAAATAACTAAAGGCATCTTTCAGTTAATTTTGTCTCATTTTCTGATCACAGCATATCTGCAAGCCATGCAGTTGACTTAAATGTATTAATTATTCAACTGTATTTGATGAATATTTTCATACAACTTCCTTATAATGCATCTTAATATTGGCCTAAAACACAAGTCAGATTTTGCTCTCATTTCTAAAATAATTATAGTATCTAGCACTTTTCATCAGTAGATCTCAATACACTTTGCAAAGGATGTCACTATCATCACTCCCATGTTGCAGATAGGGGAAATGAGGCAAAGGGAAGTGAAGTGACTTGTTCACAGTCACCCAGCAAGCCACTGGCTGAGCCGGGAATAAAGTCCAAGTCTTCTGAGTACTAGTTTTCCATTTGATCTGCTAGGCCATTCTGCCCTTTGTGCGCACACATACAACCAACAGAAAAAGCAGAACTTATTGTCACCCACTGAAGTTTTCAAATCTGATAATAATTGTTACCATATCTATTGATTTTTTTGGTAGAATGACGGATGGAGAGAGAAATGAAATGGAAAAACAAGTGAAGTCCCTACAAGAAGGTTATAACCTGTTATCTAATGAAGCTTTGAAACAACTGCAGGAGGCACAAAATTTAGGTGATGAAAAGATGGAGGGAAAGGTAATAGCACAGAAAATTTGTTGTTATATTTCTAGCTATAATACATTATTCTTTTGAGATTTATTGCATGGTTGTGGAACAATATATTAACAATGAAAGGAGAAACTGGATTTGATTGTATATATCAATAAGATGAAACCTGAATCAAATGACTGCAGTTTCTATACATTTGTATAATAATATGTAGTCTTATGTGTGCCTATGAACATTCTGTTCATCAGAACTTGTGTGAAGAGTCTTAATACCATGTGCCTTGCATGAAGAAAGATAAATCATTCATCTTTTAACTCTTCTCTTTAAAAGCCATCCTCTGATTGCTTAACTAGTTAAGTCTGTGTGCTGCAAAAATATGACACCATAAAATAACGTGGGTTAATCTCTGCCATGTACTCCCCCAGAGATATCCCAGAAGATATATAGTATTCCACACTTTCCTTAAATTCCAATTGGATATATGGTTGGAACCACATACAGTAACTAGTTATAAGATACGGCAAGTACATTTTTTATAAATCAATCTAAACCTTAAATATGAAATTCTGTCAAAAAGGTATTTCAAATGTATGTGTGCAGATACAAGTAGAAGTAATGTCTTGTATAATTATTTTCAAATAATGTTGCCAACCTGATTACATGCTTTCCACGCAAACTAGTTGCAGTATTTGGGTTCTATAATATCTGATTCCGTATGTTTGGGTGTCTGTGCAAAAGTGCTGTATGCTGTAAACATGAATAGCATGGTCATTTTGTATCACATACTGTTTTTGAATCTTCTAACCTTTCACAGACACTTAGAGCATGACAGTTTGCCTTCCAGGTATTTGTCCTATTTGCTCACTATATAATCATCTATTCTGTTGCCTTCCACTAACCCTATTTATGTATGCAGAGCATAGGTTTTCAATTCACAGATGCATGTTGATTTTAAATCTTTTATTACATCGTGTGCTGTTGAATGACATAGATCACTTGCGCATTTGAACTGCTAACACTCACAGCATTGTCTCAGTCCTGGTAAGTATATGATTTTGTGCTTAATATGTATTCAAAAGCAAAACAAAATTTAATATGTACAATTATAAAATTACTTAAAATCATTCTTTATATTTCTTTTTAGGTGGATAATGTTATTGCTGGTATCATTAATCAAACAACTGGAGAAGTCCTTTCAGTATTTCAGTCTGTTTTAAAAGGTTTAATTGATTATGATACTGGCATTAGATTGCTTGAGAATCAGCTGATTATATCTGGGCTAATTTCACCAGAATTAGGAATATGTTTTGATCTTGAAGAAGCAAAAGACCATGAACTTATCGATGAACAAACTCTACTGCAACTACAGGAATTAAATAATGCTAAGAAAATTATTTCAGAATCATCATTCACAAATATTCCAGCTGTAGCTGCTTTAGAACAAGGTATAATTCCAGAGACTCTGGCCATCAAAATTCTTGAGATTCAGCTTTCCAGAGGGTATCTAGTTATGCCAGCTACAGGGGAGCAACTCACTTTGCACAAAGCTTTCCAGAGGAACCTGATTTCTGCAGCTTTATTTTCAAAGCTTTTGGAAAGGCAAGACACATGCAAAGATCTCATAGACCCCAATACAGCAGAAAATATTTCCTTGGAGGAAATGGTTCAGAGAAGCATAATAAGTGAAGAAACAGGATTAAGACTTCTACCTATAAGACCGCAAGAAAGAGGTAGAATAACACTAAAATGTGGAAGGAGGATAACTATTTTGAGAGCAGCCCATGAAGGTCTCATAGACCGTGAAACCATGTTCAGGTTGCTGGGGGCTCAGCTACTGTCTGGAGGTATAGTCGAACCTGACACAGGGCATAGAATGACTGTGGAAGAGGCCATGAGACAAGAGCTGATTGATCAGGACACTGCTTGTGGTATTCTGACTCATCAGGTTCAGACTGGTGGGATAGTATGTTCTAATTCATCCAAACGCTTAACTGTAGATGAAGCCATACAGTGCAATTTAATTTCATCTAGCAGTGCACTCTTGATACTAGAAGCACAGAGAGGATTCATTGGCCTCATTTGGCCTCGTACTGGTGAAATATTCCCCATATCTACTTCTTTACATCAAGGGATGATAACAAGTGAACTGGCATGCAAGATACTAAATGGCAGGCAGAAAATAGCTGCACTTTATATTCCAGAAACCTGTGAAATACTCAGTTTGGATAATGCTGCACAGCTGGGGGTTATTGATGGCAATACTGTATCTGTTTTGAACAGTGTAATCTTACCTGATAAAATGCCTAACATGGAAGATTTAGAATCTTCTTGTAAAAATACTGCAAGATGGTTATCATCTTATGAATTCCAACCATCTGCATTTCATGACTATAGACAGGAGCAAGAAGTTTTAGGCACAGACGCGCCCGTGCCTCATAATTTAGAACAAACTAAGAAATTATTCATGTCTTATCTGATGATAAATAGTTATATGGATGCAAACACAGGGCAAAGACTTTTGTTATATGATGGAGATCTGGATGAAGCCGTCAGCATGTTGTTGGAAGGTGATGATTCTGTCACCAGTACTGATGTGGCAGAAGGGGGTTTTAGTAGCACATATGTAAACTCAAAAAGAACCGATCTGAAGCAACCTGAAAATGTCATGCTTAATAATGTCACAAGCAGTGTCCTTGATGAGTATACAGGTGCACATAATACTTTTAGTGACAGCAACTTAAAACAGCCTGAAGAAGATACTCAAAGTGATAAATGTTCAGAGAGAAACAATTTTCACAGTAGAGCAAATGTCTTTAATGCTAATGGCTTTGCACAGTCAAAATGTACATTGAACACTTTGTTGTCTAAACCTGAAGCAGAAACTGGAAATGTAATGGGTGGTACTCAAAACTCTGAAAAAGAGAATGTATTCACAAGTTTTCAAGACTATCCTGAACGAACACAAATGGAACAGTGTGAGCATGTGTATCAGCAAGCAAACTCTGGAAATGTAGAAAAGCATCGTCCAAAATACTCACAAGAAAATCTTATTTCAGGAATAGATGAAGACAAAACCAGCATGCCAGATGGAAGAAAGAGCCTGCATAGGGAAAGCAAGACTTTTAAAACCTTAGAAAATTCTTTGGGTGTAAATGATTTGTCAGTTAATAGTGAAGTCAGTCCTGTTCAAGAAAGCAATCCAAAGTGTGGCCCTCACATTTTGCAGTCTGATGCCAAAAGTATGTTAACTGACAAGGATAAGAAAAAATGTGATTTTCAGAGCAGTTTCAATTCATTCAGCCAAACAGATGTTGAAAACAGACTTCTAGGAGAAGTTTCTGGTAAAGAATTAGAGAGTCAAATTGTTTGTAATGAGCATAAGCATGGCATACCACCATCTGAACAGAATGAGTATGGCAGGCCATCCCTTGAGAACTGTACCAGTATGCCTGATGGACCACTCCCAGAAGAAAATAGTGATGTGCATTACAAGCCTCTGTTAAAAAACAGTACTGATACATGTGGCAGGCCTCTGCTGGAGGACCATACTGTTTTGCATGGTGGGCCATCCCTGGAAGACACTCATGATGTGCATCGTAGGGCTCTGTTGGAAGACACTATTACTGATACTCATGGGGCGCTGTCCCTGGGAGACAGTACCAGCATGCATGGCGGGCCATTGCTGGGAGACAGTACCAGCATGCACAGCGGAATACTCATAGGGGACAGTGGTGCTATATATGGCAAGTTACTACTGGGAGACAATAGTTGTAAACCTGACGATCTGCTGCTGGAAGATGGCAGTCCAGAGTTTGAAAGTGACTACTTGCAGCACGAAGATGATTCCGATGCTTATGAGACACCTCAGGTTGATGATGATGATGATGATGATGCCTATGACTCTTCTCAGGCTGATGGGGATGATTCCTATTACTCCTCTCAGATTGATGATGATTATGATACCTCACAGCTTGAGGATGATGATACTCCAGAGCCTGACAACACACCCTTAGGTGTCCAAGAAGAAAAAGACAAGCTAGTAAATGTGAGAGAAGAACTCAACTCTTTTCAAGAAGATGTGAATAATACTGGGGATAGTATCCCGTGCTTTAGTGAAGTAAGTCAGACAGAGTCCTTTGAGATTATAAATATAGCCTCAGTAAGTGCCGGAATGTTGGAAGCCATCCCTGAAGAGGAGACAGAAAACATAGGGAATTTGGAAAAGAAGGAGCAGACGCTACCAGTCATGATAGAGAGTGAAGAAAGCAAAGAGAGCAGCTTTAGTTGCTTATTAAAGCTGCATGAAGGTGAAGTGCAAGGAGACGGAGACAAGGAATGTGAAATGCAAGCAAAAAGTGACTCTACTGAGTATGAGCATGAAGGAATGCAGGAGGAGAAAGAGGCAAATTATGATTATATGGATTATGGTAGTGATAGTTATGATGGCACTGACTATGATGAGTATGAGGATGAAGTAATGAATATTTATTACTCACAGTGTCAGGATAAAAATGTTGATATTCAGCTGTTTGCTTCTTGCAAAGAAATGGAAGATTGTGATGAATGTAATCAGAATATTGATACTTTGGATGGTTATCTTCCTATAAAACATATGGCAAGTGATAACATTTTGCAGTTAGATTCTAACAGTCAAAATAGTAACCTATGCTCTGAAAAGTACAGTTTAGAAAAATACAAAAATGTATCTGATGTTTTTGAAGAAGGAAGTCTTGAGCTTAAAGATAAAACCAAAGAAGAAAGACAACAAGAAATTGAAAGTGCTTCTGAGAATTTTGTAGAAAGTGAACTTATGTTAGAAGATTTCACTGAAAATATTCAACCTGAAAACATCATTGGCATAGAATGCGTGTTATCTAACAGTGAAGAAAGTAATTTCACACGGCATGAGACTCTAACTTCTGATCTTGGCATGAATGATGCCATGGCAACAGACCCTGTAGTTGTTCAGGAGGGATCTGCTTGTGCATCCCCATCTGCTATTGCTAAGCAAGCTGCTGCTGCTGCTGCAGACATTCGGACTCAAATAGACTTACTCCCTTCAGAAGAGCTGTTACCTGTTCATACCATAACTAAAAATGATAACAGTATATCCATGTCATGTTCAGATTATGAGCAAAAACAGGAAACAAAGGAAGGCATACTCATGGAGCAAATGTCAAATCATGTGACTGGTATAGACCTGCTTAAGGTAAATTCATCCCAAATGGATAATGAAGTAGTCAGACATATGCCTTATGTGAATGGCAGTGATCGTCTAGATTCTCTCACTGACTTAGCACACCCAGTCATAAATAAAGGACTTGGTCAAATAGAAATAGGTATTGAAATTCCTAAACAAAATATAAACATAGTGACTATGATAAAGGAAAGGTATATCCAGGAATTCAGTAAAAGTCCCATTCATATGGAAAGCCTTGGGGAAATATTTGATGCATCTATTATTAAAACAGGTAGTGCAATTGTTGTTTCACATGAAGAAAAAGAAAGTGTTGGCCAAGCCTCAACTGATGCTAAATTAGGACATTACAGTGATTTTGATACTGTGAAATCAGATGAATTTATGGAAGCGTTTGACCTTTCTGCCTATTTAAAACAATGTGCAAAAGGCATAAAAGCAAAAGATATTTCAGAACTGAATGAGGCAGATTCTTGCTATCTTAAGGAAAGTGAAAGTGAGGAAAATGATATACAGAATGGAAAAGAGGTAGTGATAGCTGACTGTATTACTGATATGGGAGCAGTGCATCCAAAAGAATTAAACTCTAAAGCTCAATCTTCTCCCAGGACATTTACAGTAAAATCAAAGGGAATTAATGTTACCAAAGAAAACGAGGCTATTATCTGTCAAGAATCTGATTACGTTCTTGAAGACACTTCAGCAAATGACATTATTTGTAGTAATGAATTTGCCTTTAAGAAAGCTGACGCAGCAGGCAGTATTGAGAATGTCCGGGAGTCAGAGGACAGGGCAGAAACTAGTCATTCTGTAAACCATATAGGTGCAGCAGACTTTTCTTCTAGACTTTTGGATAACATAGGTGATAGCTTGGATAACGTTGTGCAGAAAGAATGTGAAACTCTTGTTTGTTGTAGTGGAGTAAAAAGCATTACCGAACAAAATATTTTAACCAACAAGACCACTTTAATTGAAAATGATGTCAGGAAAGAAAAGACTGATGAATCATTACAAAAAGAAGTGAGGCTCCCCAAAGACTTCCAGGAAGAGGGAGTTATATCACATTCTCCTGAAGTAACTGATGCACTAATTGAAGACTTAGAGAATATTTTAAAAAACAAATTAAAAGATGGCCACGTTTACTGGAAACAGGAAGGTGAACCTTTAAATTACTCTGACACAAAAGTTTTAATGCGAAATTTACTTAAAATGATTAGTTACACACACTTGGGGAATGAGACTTCCAGTGAGTCGAATATCAAGCAAACAAGTGATTACATTAGCGCTACGCTAATGGCTACCCCATCATGCATAGATCAAAAGGACCATGATAATCTTCAGTTATCTTGGCCTGATAACAGAAGTCCTGACCTCCTCCTTGATATATTGAAGCAAAACCACTGCAACCAAAAGACTGACAATCCATATGAAACAACAAGTGAAGAAGCCAAGAGTGAAAAAGACCGAGAGATAAAAGCTACTGCTCCTAAATTTATTACTTCTCAACTTGAACAAATCTTCCAAATCCCTCCTGGAGATGAAAGTTCATACAGATTAGAGGAATTGATGAGTGATTTGGCAAATGAATTGTTTACCAGCTCACAGACTCCTGGTATCTCTACAGATGATGAGTGTGTAAGCAAATCAGAGGAGCTGTGTAATCTTTTCTCAACAGAACTAACAGAATTTGGATCAGAAACTCTCAGAGGACATTCACTGGTTCACAGCACAGCTGTTATTTTGGAAAATGACCATCAGCCTGAGAAGTCAGAAAGTCATTCCAAAAGCTTTTCTGAAGATATTCTGAAAATGAAAGAAACTGCCCCACAAGATAGTCCAGTAGGCTCCATGGTAAGTAACAACTGTCACAGTTACACATTTTATGCTAAAGTAATTGCATGCATCCTTTTAAATATTGGAGACCATTACTGAACCAAAACAAAAAAACCCCAAACCACACACCCCAGTTATAAATTTAAAACAAATCGTAATGAAAACAAATTTTATGTTTCTCTATTAACTTAGAAAGCATTTTCTAATTGTTAAAACTTATTTTCAGTTGTTAAGTGGAGTACAGCAGTGTTTAAGGTACACAGAGAAATTGCGAGGACATTTGCCAATAGTTCAGGATATGAAATTCCACTTGGATAATCAGCAGCCTATTAGTAACAATTTGGAAATGCTAAAAACCCAACTTGAACAATTAGAGGTAAGTATATGTAACTTCTTTTTTCTATGATGCACTAAGTAGCACTTAGATAGTACAGTGTTGGATGCTTTAGAAATCCCTAACAGAGAGATGATATGGTTCAGATTTTAAATACAATTACATTAATTTACTTTTAAACCTGTTTCTCTTAGTAAATGTAATGCATCTTGCTTATATTTTGTTTGTAGTCATTTGAATCAGGACTGGCTACCTTTGCTGTTGTTCTAAAAAATGATATGAAGTCGACAGAAGAGTTTTTAAAATCTCTGCACACAGATATTCCCAAAGAACAACTTAAAGAGCTAAAAATAAGCTATGAATATTTACAGAAGGCCTTTTTTGTGGTCTGTGATATGTCTTCAAAGCGTGCAAAACAAATAGTCTTTGCTGTTGACTCTGAAATGGTATGTTTCTATTAAATGATTTTTTTAATGTATTTCACTTTAAAGTAGTTCAGTTTTGTATTTATTTTAGCATAAATTAAATGTCTGATTTTCTTTAATTTAATATCAAATTTGGCTGGTTAGACTATGATACTGTAAATAAATATATAACTTTCCTTTCTAGTCTAAGCTTGCAATATTTCATGAGGAGCTTTTAAGCAAACTTCAGAAGTTTTCAGACTGGATCACAGAAAACAGTAAAACTCTGAACAACCTGACACTGAATACTAGTGATATAGAAAAAGTGAAGCAAAGCTTACAGCTGCTTACGGCAAGTATCATTTATATTTAATGATGAAATAGTGTAACTGATTATCAGAAAAGATATTGTAATGTTGTCGCTATGAAAAAACTCTGGCCCATCTGAATGTCTAATGCACGTCTGCAACCTATCCCAATTATTATAATTAGATCATATACTTAAACTCCAGTCTCTTCAATGTACATTCCAAAAACAGCTATGGATGGACGCTTTAAAGAAACAGAATCCTAAACCATTAATTCAACTGCCTCTTAAACACTGACTTCATGTGATTCCCCGTAAGACATGAACGAAACCAAACATTCAAATATATATACAAAATGTAAAATGTGCAGTGACTTCACTGAGGTTTGGATAGGGTTGCAGAATGCTTAGTGATTTCAGTAGGGTTACACAGACGTAACTGAGGGCAGAATTTGCCCACAGAGTGGGGAGGTGGTGGAGCATCACTATAGGTTGCAGAGGAAGGCAAGAAAGCCAATGGCAGAAAATACCTTCAATACATATTCTCCCATTTCTAATTCTTGCAGAACTGCTCCTCCAGTTAGGTGAATGTCTCCCTAGTAGTACATGTTCTGTGCTGATTTTCAGTCAGTCTTCTGATGTGCAAAAATAAAAAAGCAAATAAGGAGAAGACGTTGATCAACATCATTATTTGGAATTTGAGATACAAACCCCTGATCATGAAAGCAAAACATGCACAAACTCAGCCAGTTGCCTTGGCTTCAATTACAAGCTTTAGACTAATTCCTTTTTTGGGGTAAAATTTTCCTCAAAAACATAGTTGGGCATTGGGCTAGGGATAATATTATTTCTTTCAGAAATATGCTTTATCAATAATGAACTATTCTTTATGGTCAGTCATTTCTCCTCGCTTTATTTACAGAACACTTCAAAAGAGCTTGGCTGTATGAAAATACAACTGGACTCCATAGCATTTGATGTTCAGTTCTTCATTTCTGAACATGCCCAGGATCTTTCTCCTAATCAAAGCAAACAGCTGTTGAGGCTCTTAAATAGTACCCAGAAGGGTTTTCAGGAAGTACAGGAAACAATCACATCTCAAACGGAAAGTTTAGAGAGACTGTTACGGACAGCACAAGATCTTGGTGATCAGAAGGTTTGCCTTTGTGTGTCCATGTGTACTTAGTGTTTCATCTATATGGATGAGGAATTTTAATACTAATATGTGATTGTCATATCAGAAATGAATTGCTTGGAAAGCATTGGCTATAGGACTAAGTACATTATAATATCCTATACATTTTATTATATTTGCCTTCATTATTCTACAAAGACTTTATCAATCAGGTTTGATAAATAATTGTTCTTGTCTTTCTGTGTTGCGACCATACCTTTTAGTACTAACATATTAGGAATCATATAGGCTGGATACTTGAATTTTCAGACATCATTATTGAAGCAGCAGTGCGGGATCAGGTCCAGTATTTCTGTCAGATTGAAGGAAAAGTATTTGTGATAGCTTACAATCATGAATAATATAGCTACTGTGTCTGTAATTAGCTAAATAAGTATAGTCAGGGCTGACTTAAAGGATGCCCTCAGTATACCTGCACCTTCCTCCCTCTCACAGAAGCACAGGTATAAGCTTCAGAGGTCACCACTTTACCCAACACTTGATATGTTATGAAAAAATTACTTAGAATCCTGAGGCTATGTAACATTCTAAGAAAGTTTCTTGCCAAAATGTTGTGGCAGAGAAATATATAAAAATGGGTGAATCAGAAACATATATGAGAATTTGGTAACTATAAAATCCTGCATGTTTTGTTCTTCTACATTGCTTAAAAGTTGCAAGCACATTCTACTCAAGTAACATGTTATGCATATCAATTGAGCTATCACACCAATCACAATTAACCTCTCTTTTGGTATCCTTCTTAAGAACTAATAATGTTTATCACAGGTTTCAAGCGATTAAGAGATGTGGATTTTCACTTCTGTTGGTTGGAGGTTTCATTTCTTACACATATGCATGGCCAGACTTCTGCTGGGCAATTCCATCAACACATGATCTTTTTTACTTACAGCATATGTGAGGTTTCTAATTCATAACTTCTATATATTCACCTTGCTCAAACTGTGTACCACTGCTATCATGTTTACAGCATACTTTTAAAATTATTGCCTTGCAATATATAGTTTATAAGGGAGCTTCTGAATATTCCTATGCAGAATTTTGTGTTTTCTTTCTTTCTACAAATTAGGATGTGGCTGAGCAGCACCAGGAATGCAAGGAGAAACTACAGGAAATATGTGATCTCTTTACACAAACAGAAAATCGGCTTATTGGTCACCAAGAAACTCTTGTTATCGGAGACAGCAAGACTGAGTTAAAGCAATACCAAACCAAACAAGAGGTGAAAACTTGACTAAACAGCAGCAACCTTAGCAATCTTATAATGTTTTCAATTAGTTACATTCCATAAAGAAACCAATCTGCGAGCAAATTAAAAAGACTAGGACAGGTGTTAGGTCAACAATAGCAAGCACTGACTGGATGGGGGGATGTAGAAACAGGAGCTGACTCAGGATCTCATGCTGGCCCTGTGCAGAAAAGAATTATGGCACTTCTGATAATGTGCTTGGTTCTCTGGAAGGAGAGGTATTGAAGAGCAACATTCAGATTTGTTATGTAACACCCTGAGCCAGCTAATTCACACAGCAACTTTGACATCAGCAAAAGAGGTGGCCTCTCAGTTTGCCCAGTGTTTTGGAAATCAGCACAACAACACTGTGGATAGGGAAAAAGGACAGAGAGAGAGGGGGGAAGAGGGAAAATAAAAAGACACAAATCCATGCCTTGTTTACAGAAGCCAAGGTATTGATTCTGTACACTGCGTCCATTCTGGGTGGCTTGATAAAAAGCAAATGAATAGACTGTCCTGTGATGTGCTGTACACTTTCAGAAACAACCTTGTAGCATGCCTGAGATCTAACATGTGATTCTGCAGTTCAAAAGCATTCTTGTCAGATGTGAGAAAATCATGTGTAAGTGAGCCCAAACGTATTACAGTCTGAGATTTGGGGGGGTCAAAATCCCACATGAGAAACAAAAGCGTAACTCATCTTACAAATTATTATAGTTACATTGATCAATGTTGCTGACTGAACTAATTTACAGTAATAAAAGTGAGTTTACAAGAATGTATGGGATGAGATGAGTTAAGCTATCTGTCAAGGAGAGATGTCTCAGAAGTTTGAAGTAACGTATAGATAGATCATTTACCTCTCGTAACATTCTTTTGTTGTTTATCCCATAAGGAGTTACAGAAAGATATGCAGGCAAGTGCACAGGCATTGGCAGAGATTGTGAAAAAAACTGAGATGTTTTTGAAAGAGAATGGAGAAAAGCTGTCACAAGAAGACAAGACTATTCTTGAACAGAAACTTAATGAAGCTAAGACAAAATGTTTGCTGCTAAGCCAGAAGGCAGAAGAATCCAAAAAAGAGCTGGATAAAGCTGTGACAACAGCTATTAAGCAGGAAACAGAAAAGGTTCTTATGTTAGAACTCTACATCTTCATTTGAATTTTTAAAAAGTCTTAGGGGAATAGACTTTCCACTTATTACTATTTTGCCAATGAGAAATCAAAGTCATATTTTACTTGGGTGACTATCAAAGTAATTAGTGCATGCTTGTTTTACAAATACAGCAGATTCCCAATATATCAATTTTAACAGATATTTTCAGATTTTAATGACGTCTTTTAAAATGGTTTAAATGTCTACATTTGAAGCTATGTAAAGGCTAAACAAGATTTCAGAATTCAAACTCTGAACTTTCCATGTGTAGGTTGCCGCCATAGAACAACTGGAGGAGAGTAAAAATACGATAGAAAATCTTTTGGATTGGCTGTCAAATGTGGATAAGGCAGCGGAGCATGGGGACAAGAAATGGACACTGGCTATAGAACAGAATGGAACCCATTTTAAAGAAGGGGATGTAAAGGCTTTGGAGGGAGAGGAGGATGAGGTCAATGGTAACCTGTTGGAACTTGACCAACAGACTGAAACCCATGTAGATGGCAGATTAAAACCCACAGACAACAATCTGAACCAGCAGTATCAGAAAGTCAAGGTACTATATGCACGTTACCAGCTGTAACAAATATTCAGTACTTACGTACTAAGATAACAAGTACCTAGATCTTGATTCAAAGCCCACTGAAATCAATGACAACCTTTCCATCAGACTTCAAAGAAATAAGTAATGTACATTGATAGATATTCTGTTAATGGAAAAGGTATTAAAATCAGCATTTGCCAATTACCACACAGGTACCCAGTTATTTCCTGTTGTAAGAATAGGAGAAATTGCAATGTTCTCAGTGGCAAATGTTGACATCTTAATGGTGATCACACTGCCCTTTATTTCCCTAGGCTGAAATGAACACAGTACAATGGTTATTATAGATAAAGTACTGTAGGCAGAACCATGGTTTCATAATGCTGTCATGGATCTTTTCTGATCTTTGTCAAAGATAAATTACTTGGTCTGACATATTTCCCTTATTGATTGCACACTCAGTTGTTATTGGATTGTTAAAATTATTGGATTGCTAAGATTATTAATCTACATTACTTTCACTTTAAAAGTGATGAATTCCCAGAGAGTAGAGCACCATATTATGAATGCTTCAGCAGAAGCTTCAAAACGCCACAACACAGCAATTTTAAGACATCTCCACCATTCCGCATATATAATTATGATGGTCTTCTGTATGTTTCGATACAGTTTTAACAATCCCAAAGATTCTGAGTGAAGGAACTGATGGAGGATCTGCAGAAATTTATCAAAGAAACACTCAGCATTTTGGAATAACTTCCATCTAAAAACTTGTTAAAGAAAATGGAAGCATAGTTGGTTTTGTTTGTACTTACTGGTGCTTTTTAGAAAATAGTATTAACAGAGGGCTCAAATCTGATCTTGGATAATTGTCTACCACACATATATGGAGAGGCATCATAGCCTATTTTACAATATACATAGTCATTTTTTTGTAGGAAATGGGGCACTTCAAGAACTAAGGTGTTTGAAAAGATATGGTATTTTAATTTCTAGAGCCAAACATGGTTTACATCAGGTTCTTTTAATATGCATTTATAGCTCCTGTGATTTATTAGTTTTAAGTTGGTTAAATCTATATGGTATCCAATATGTATGGATTTTTTTGCCATAGAATGGCAATTTTTCTATCAGGAAAGATATTTGATAATCATCTTTAGAACTAAAAATATAAAAATTAGCAATGACTCATTCACTCAAAATAAATAGGAAATATCTATTCTCCCTTTGGTATATGCAGCCCATAGGTTGAACCACTAGCTACTGTATATGCAACAAGTAACGGAATACTTATAGAAAACTGCCCATCATTTAGCACGTTACATAATGAAGCCTATCTTGAGAGTTAACCTATGGAATGAGGAAAACTTGGAAGTGAGGAAAAAGATCTTGGGAAAATTTACAGTGGTTGTTTCTGATGGCAGTTGCCTGTTGATGGTGGTCCTTTGGGCAAGTGACTACACTGAGTTGTATTAGAAATATAGGACTGGGTCCTCATCCAATGTGCATCAGTTTTTCTCCAAATTTCATTAATGTGAAAAGGGTTTTGCCTATGTTATACTGGGATGTGGTCCATAATTACCACTAGTTATTTCTTAAAGTTTGAAAATGCTATAGGTATATAATGAATGAGTGGCATTTTGAGCAGCTCAGAATGTTAAAGGGTTTTTCCACATCTCTTCTTATTGATCAGTTAACAATTTTTGAATAATCTAATTAAAAATGCCGCTCTTATTCATTATTTACATTACTCAAAAATTAGTATCTGATCAACAAGAAGAGATGTGGAAAAGCCTTTTAACATTCTGAGCTGCTTTGTAATTTTGGTCCGTGTTGTGCTATCAGTTTCTAGACAGAACTCCTCAGTGATTTCAGTAGAGATGTTGGATAAAAAAAAGTCCTGCGATGGAACCCTACATGAGGATGCTAGTCATAAACATTTGAATTTTTTTCTTATAGGCTCAGCATGAAAAAATTATTTCTCAGCAACAGGCTGTCATAATAGCAACTCAGTCTGCCCAAGCACTACTTGAGAAACAAGGCCACTACCTTTCCCCTGAAGAAAAAGAGAAGATGCAAAGGAACATGAAAGAACTAAAAGTCCAGTATGAAACTGCTTTAATTGAATCAGAACGGAAAATGAAGTTAACGCACTCTCTACAGGAAGAACTTGAGAAATTTGATACAGACTACAGAGAGTTTGAAAACTGGCTACAACAGTCAGAACAAGAACTTGAAAACCTAGAGGCTGGTGCTTCTGATTTCTCCGGTGTCATGACCAAGCTCAAAAGGCAAAAGAGTTTTTCAGAAGATGTTATTTCTCACAAAGGTGACTTACGGTACATTACAATTTCTGGACAAAGGGTGTTAGATGCTGCTAAATCTTGTAGTAAAAAAGATGGTGTCAAGACTGACAAAGATGGTATTGATACTTCGGCTACTTACACAGAGGTGCAAAGAAAACTGGATGGCGCCTCAGATCGTTTCAAATCTCTTTATACTAAGGTAAGTTTTATTTACATCTGAATGAGTCGGGGAATAGAATTGGCTCACCAAATATTTATGTGAAAGATGATTTACCATTGGAACAAACTAGAAAGGAAATGGTTTATTCCCTATCTCTTGAAGTCTTCAGTTCAAGACTGGATGTCTTTCTAAAAGATATGCTTTAGTCAAACACAAGTTATTGGGGTAACTGGGTGAATTCTATGGCCTGTATTATATGGGAGGTTGAATTAGATGATCTGATGGTCCCCTCTGGCCTTAAAAATCTATGAAAGCAGAAATTTCTGAGTAACATTTTGGGATGGAAGGAAACTCTGTGGCTCCTCTAGATTTGTCTGCCTATTGCCTCTGTCTATCATTTGTGCCCTGTAATTTTTCCTTCCAAGCGGAACCTACTTTTAATCTTATTAATAAAACAAAATAAAAGAAAAGCCAGGAGCTGCCAAGATTACCATTCAAAAATATAAATTTGATAGAAAGCTTTAATCTATCTGTGCCCTATCCTAGTTTTCCCCAGTCTGACCTCCATTGTTGGCAGTGCACTCACTGAAACCACTGCCTTTAAGGAGCAATTCCTTTCCCCAGCACTCAACCCAGTTCACTCTGCTGGTCTTGAGAACTATGAAAATGTTGAGGGGAAGCAACCTATCACCCAGAACATAGAGCCTATTGAATTAGGCTCTGAGGCCCTACACTGTCCCTATTGAGGAACGGAGTGGAAGATCTGTGTAGCAATCAACCCTTTGGCACTAATCCCTACTCCTTTTCTGTGTGGCTGCCTGCAGAGCTAGACTTTGTGTCACAGAGGTTCTGCATGCTCCCTTCACAGCCTCTCTATATCCTGACACAACCCATGCACAGGAGGTGAACCAGCTGTGTAGCCAAAGGATCCTCCACACCTGCAAAGCAGAGGACAGGTTTTGCCAGTCTGTGCTTAAAGAATCACACTATGATTTTTAAATTTGTGTTGAGTGTTTGAAATAATTTTCTGTGTGCATTTTTAAATGAAATTTTATTTCTTTTGAGAGGTGTTAGATTAACAGTCTTAGACTAGTCCTTTACTAATCCACTGGAAAGGTATAGCGTGGACAGCAGCAGTGCTAGCTTCTCCACGCTGCCCTGCCAGCCTATCTTAGTTCTGTCATGGGAAGATAACTTCTAGGGGAGGGAAAGGAATTCTGTCTATGTGTCCTTTGCTCTGAGGACACCTATTCACTAGGAACTGGACTAAATCACCAACTCATTTCACATCGGACCAACCTTCAGATAGCAACAAATGTCACTCCATTTAATGTTCAGCATGGATAGAACCATTATAACTCTAATCTTCACAGTCATAACGCAGAGTGGCATTGGTCTGTTTAAGAGAGATTTATTTGTGTGTCACTGTGGCTCAGCTCAGCAGTCTCATCCCTGTGCCAGATGTTCATAGGCTTAAATCCCTACCTGGGCTTAAGCTGCTACTGCTGCAGTGATTAATGGTAGAAGGTGCCAACTTTTGGCTGGAATATTCATGTCACTAAGACTCATTCTGACTCATCACTTTTTGTTCTCCAGGGAGATGTTATATAGTCTCTAGTACTTTTCAACAAGAGGTAGTGGATATCCTTGTTTTTCTGGCCAGCATTCCTTTTCTCAATAAAGGCTTGATCCTATGAGGTACCACTGAAGTCTCTGGGAGCTGAGGACGCTCAGCCCTTGCTAAATACTCTGCATCTTGCAGGATTGAGTCCTATGATGGTTTCTGTGTGAGCTCTTGCATGATCACTATCTAAGTCATTGATTTAGGTCAGGACATGACACTTTGATTATGAAACCAAATTCTGATCTGTTTTCTTGAACTTTTGGTGAGGAAGCATCTCTCTCCCTGTTTGGAGAAACTAATTGTCATTTTCTTACAAAAGCTGCAATGAAAAGTAAGAGCAAAAGCTGCTGTTATTATTAGACTGGATTCTACCTAATTGGCTTTTTTGTGAGATTAATCTAGGTGGGGGTAAAGACTTTATATCCAAGATTTTCAAAGAGCCTGTTTTGTACATGCACAAAACCTACATCCCCAGGTGCAGATGGCCATTTGTGTGCACATATGGGTAAGTCACCAACATACCCTGTGCATATGCACATTGAGAACACATAGCCTGAAGACTCTTTGAATGTTTGACCCTAAATGTTCAGAACAAAAAAAGGCCTGGTATATCTTATACATTTCTTCATTAAATTAAGCTTTCCTAAGCCTGGAGCACTGGGATTGAACCCTGTGTCTCCCACTGCTTTGCTAAGTGCTCTAACCACCAGGCTATATAATTTTTTTAGACTTGTCCTCTCCTTCTCACTCACTCTCTCACACACACACACTCTTCAGTTATTTATCCAAAGTGCAACAACTTGAGCAGGCAAGATTGAGGAAGCCCCACATCAGAATATCCCATAGTCCAGTCGTTAGGACACCGCACCTGAGAAGTGGCAGATCCCTGTTCAAATCTCTTCTCCCTCTCAGGCAGACCCCCCTCTTGAACCAGGAGTCTCCCACATCCCAGTACTCACCTCTGGGCTAACAGTTATGAGAGAGTTCTCCCCATCCACCAACTGATTTGTGTGAGCTTGCCTTAGGGGTCAGTCAGATGTACTCAGGGGCTGCCTACCGGATGGGGCCCCACACGTGACTTAGGGGGCCGAACACTTCTCTTCCCTGGCTTGTGAATCGCTCTAGAGTTTAGGTGGAAGATAGACATCCAGACTGAAACAAGAAGCCATGCACATGCCCAGAGGTAGAAACATAGGTGCCTAGAGAACTTTTACTGAAAAAAAATAGTCGCCAAATGAGTTCAGGCACCTGAGGGTTCAGCCGGAGTTTTGTGCATCACAGTGGTCCCAAAAGTGGGACTTAGGTGCCTAAATTTTGTGCATATAGGCCAGAGGGGTTTTTTAATTGAGATTTCTAAATTTTGTTTGTGTAATCGATGGCAGGAGTGACTAGAGCCTTGGATAGCTGCCCCATTTTATTCTTTGTATAAATCTATATGAATAAATGAATCAAGTTATAAAATAATTTTTAACATGTACAGTTTTGTACATAACTGTAGGTATTGTACCAAAGGCTCCAGTCTCCTCTTAGATAAATGGAATGCCTTTTAATGTTTGGCCGCTAGGTGGAGACTAAGTAATAAGTGTAAAAGGTATAATTGGAATGTCATATTTTTAATTTTCTGAAGATATTTAATGTAACCATCAGTAAATATTATGACTTCATGCAAGCAGAACAAAAACTGTTTCCACAGATACCAGAAGAATTCCCCTAGCATTTTATTACTTGGCACAATTTACTGTGTGAATGGTGAGGCATGTTAACCTAAAGGACTGTAGGATCCTGCTCTATCTGATCAGAAAAAACATCACATTCTTAAAAGACTGAAACAAAGTGTAAACACTGTAGTGGTCCCTTAGCAGGTACAGATTTGCTAAATAAATAAGCCACTTCTGAAAACCAGGGTCTTCTCTTGCCCAAATTTTAGGGTCCTTGCTGACACTCCCATGTGGATTTCCTTACCAGAAACAAGGTAAAACAACTCATGACCATGATCAGAACTTGGTTTAAAATAAAAAAACCCTGGTAAAGCAGAGAATCTATTAAAAAGACTTGAAATTTTTTTCTTTGTTCTCTTTGTTTAGGCTGATTCTCCTGTAGCTTTTCCAGAGTTTTAGGTCACAGAAAGAGAAATGTGCACTTAGTTCTACAAATGTAAATCAGGAGTAACCTCACTGATATAAAACCTGTGTAAGTGAGAACAGAATCAGCCCCAGTATTTGCAGATTGGTTGAGTGTCATCTTATGTGTATTTTTGTGCACATCATCTAAGGTCTCAGAGATCCAACTGGGCAGACTCTTGCACCTGCACAGATCTCTGTGTAGATGAGAGCTCCATGGCAAAACTTCTGTTGAATAAGCCTAACGTTTTATCTTATTTGCAACATGTGGTTTAGGCAATCCCAAATACAGTTATCTTGCCCATCGGTACCCCTCTACAAATAATCCATTTACTAATAAAGCAAACTTAATTGTTTTAATTTTTTTTAAATCACCTATTCTATTAATTGTCTAAATTACATTTCTTGTAAAAATGACTTTAGTTGAGGGTCAAAATTTTCAAACTTGAGTGCCTGACAGTAGGCATATTTTTATGCACATAATTTTTGGAGATACTGAATATTTGTAGCTCCCAGTGACAACACTGTAAGGTGTCTAACTGTAAACATGCAAATATGAAACATTGGGCACTGTAGATTGAGGGAAATATTTTTATGATCACAATATGCTACTCTGAAATCCCTAAGAGATCCTGTTCACATGAAATAAAATATATATTTTAATGTCTATTTTTTTCCTTTTACTTTTTTTAGTGTGGTATACTTGGAAATAACCTTAAAGACCTGGTAGATAAATACCAGCATTATGAAGAAGCCTCATCTGGGCTTCTGTCAGGTCTCCAGACCTCTGAAGTAGCTGTGAACAAACAACTGTCTGAGCCAATTGCAGTGGATCCTAAAAACCTCCAAAGGCAATTAGAAGAAACCAAGGTAAAAAAAAAAAAAAAAAGCCTTAAAAAAAAAAAACTAAACAAGGAACTGCTTGTTGTTGGAAGGACAGAACAGTCTAACATAATTGAAGCGATTAAGGGCCAAATTCTTGCATCATATATATATAGCTTCTATTGGCCTTGAATTTGACTTTCTGAAGTCTCATCTAAAAATATTTGTGTTGCAAGTAAAACACTTTTACAGAAACTGGCTTATACAGTGAGGAATTAAAAAAATGCTATTAACAGTGGGTGGGAGCAAATAAGTTCTTAGACATAGTTATCAGGTGAGAGGATAAAAGCTGGAAGGTTTGGCAGCTGGGAGGAGACTCAGTGGTTTTGTAGTTACTGCAGTGAACTCTTGGTAGCAGGATTTGGGCTGTGGTTGCTGATGGAGAAGGGAGCATCACGTCTCTGTCTGTGACTTCCTACTTTTGTTTTTTTTGTTTTTGTTTTGTTTTTTTAATCATGCCCCTTTCCTTTTCTGCTGGGATATGATTACATAGGACTGGGGTGGCCAAACTTACTGACCCCCCCGACACCCACCTCCCCACTGGGCAAAATCCTTTAGCCCCACCACCCTGACGCAGGGCAGAAGCTCTGGGCTCCTCACCCCAGTCTGGCAGGCAGAGAATGGATGGGGGATAGGGGGCTCTGTGAGTCGCACTTTAACTGTAAAAGAGCCGCATTTGGCTCACGAGCCAGTTTGGCCACCCCTGACATAGGATCATAGAAATGGTTACGGTGAATTAAACCAGAGGTCCATTGATTCCACTGTCCTGTCTCTGACACTGTTCTATACCAGAAACGGCAGAGGAAGGTGTAATAACCCTGCAATAGGAAGATGTGGAAAATCTGTCCCCTACATTAGGTCCTATCATGGTCTCTAAGGCCTTCACTGCGGGGTGAGGGAAGAAAAGCATGTTTTTGCATTGACATAACTAACTCAAGATATCTGCCTTGTTGTAAAATCCTAGTGGAAACAAGGCAATATATATACTTTGTACCTCAGTGTAACTAGTCAAGGTAAACCCCAGCCTGGGGGTGGGGCATAGGGTTGACCTTGACTAACTACACTGAGGTAAAAACAACCTGTGCCTGACTGAATTGTTGCTGCTATGCTCAGCAGCCTGAAGGGAATCTCATGTGGCTAGGCATAGTAAGTAAGCAGTTTCCACAGAAGCTGGTTCTGTCTCTGGAATCACAGAGGGTTTGGGAGCTGGTATAAGGTACCTTGTGCAAGGGATGATGAACTTTGTCATCTTTGAATATACTACTAAGGGCTTGATTGTACACACTGGCAAGGGAGGGTGCACTTTGCACCCCCTTACACCAGCACTGGCCCCTGTACTCGGGTCAGAACAGGCAGTGTTTGCTCTGTGGCCCTCTCTGGAGGTGCTGTCAAGCAGGCCGGCTTTAAGTCATTGCTAGGACTCCATAGGAGCACTACTAGTGAAGACCTAGGGATGTACTGAATCACTGAACACCCACAGGGCCCTGAATACGCTCCCTCCTTAGCCAGCACTGCTCCCTGCCAGGCTGGTGTTGAGTGGGTCCAGGCTCCTGATAGGGCTGTGTGCACCTTGTACCAAAGTGACTCACCCCTCTAGGCAGATTTTCTGTCACCATGGCCCTGAGTCCCTTGGTTACATCAGCAGAAGCCAGGCAAAATATAGCCCTTAGAATTTGCATATTTAAACTATTGCCATATGTTTGTGTTTCTCCAAGATACAGTGAAAGATCTCCAGGGCAAGGGCAGGGTCTTCTTCCGTGTTTTATAAAGCACTGTGTAAATTTACAGTATCATGGTTTAAAATAAATACAGCCTGGTGGGCAGAGAAGGAGGGAGCAGAATTAAAACATACATAAGAATATATGCATGTTCTTATGTTCTTAACATGGAGTAAAATCCTGGCCCATTGAAGTCAGTGGCATAACTCCTATTGACAATGATGGAGCCAGGATTTTTAAAAAAATCATTAAACTGTCTCATAGTGTAATTATAATTGAATTGGAATATTCTTAATTCACTTTCCAGCTGGCAAGATAACTGCTCAGCTGTAATTCGTCTCTCTCTCTCTCTCTCTGCCAGACAGAATATTCAACATGCATTTTATAACGTAATTATGAATACCTCAGGATTCTAATAATCATGTATGAAAACCTTGATTGAATCTATATTACCGTTCTTGCCCTTTACAAATAGCTGTCATACCAGACAAGTGTTTCCTTTAGCTCATAAACCTGGACAAGCTACTTTCAGAGCCTTCCAAGCTGGTTTTTATTGAGACACAAAAGAGTGACCTTCCCCCTGGGAAGTAAATGCTGTACCTGTCGCCAATCTTCTCTCCCCCACATGGCAGCACTGAAAACTGCCACTGGGTCGTCCAACACTGTGGTACAACAAAGCAGAATGATAGATGACACTGTGATATTCTAACAATCATCAGACTTTTTAAAAAGTAACATTTGGGTTTTTTTATGATTAAAAATGTAAATTTTGAACTCTGAACTTCAAACTGATTTAGTTACATTTGTGCTTCTGAGTTTTAGAAAAGCAGGAACAAGACTGATTACAATCTGAAGCTGTTTTTAAACTCTTAGTTCCCTACTCCCAAATGAATTATATCCTATATAATGCCACTTTTCATGCAACTAATACAAAAGAAGTGAATACTATGGCTTCTTTATGAAACTCCTACATGGATTACTTGCGACACAAAAGAACACTCAACCAGTATGTTCTGGAAAGGAGGGGGAGGTGCACAGGCTCAAAAGAGTCAAAGGAAGAATAAAAACTGGAGGCTTAGACCAGAATGAATAAAGAAAGCCAATTAGCAAATGCAAAACAAAGAGAATTTTTGAAAAAGTCAGGTGTTGTAAATTAAAGCTGCCACTTGCAGCCAATATATGCAGTTGCTAATCCATCCAGACACTGACCTTGGTGGCATGATGAGGATAATCTTTTAAAGGGATTAACTGTTCTTCAAAATATTCTTCAGTGCTTTAGGCACAAGCTTTGCTTGCTTTCTATCACCATCTAATGTCTTCTAGTTCGTCCTATTTTTTATTTTTATTTTTTTAATTTTGTAAACAATTTATGTGGCTAGTGCAAGGAAAATGCCTCTTCATTTAGGTTTTAGTTTCTTCATTTAGGTTTGAATTTCTCTGTGGTGGCTGGAATATCAGATGTGTATTGAAGTAAATCTTGATACCAATTCTTAAACTAAAATGGTAGCGTGTTCTGCACCAGAATGATTTCCTTGTTTTGGTATGGAAGAACTACAGTGCACCTGTCTTCCAGCTGCCTGAAAGTGCATAGAGGTACCATCAGTAAAGGATGTAAAGGATTATTAATGTAGCATTGTAAGTGTATGTAACATTGCATAATAGGTAGGATCTGACAACATCAGAGTTTCTGCCCTACAGAGCTTGTATTCAGTCTATTGTGCTCACCCATGCCTTTAGAGTATAAAACAATACAGACCATCATCATATAGGTAAATGTAAGGTATGTGTCCCAGTGTCAGTAGAAGATTCATGGCACCAGGTGAGGCAAGATAAAGTTCATTAAGTGCTCTTCCTGATTCAAGGCAATTTTGTGGGTTCCCTGGTACCATCAAGGTGCTGCTAATCTTTGAGTGCTTACTCATGTCCATTCCCATATAGGTATATGTGTGCTGTATGCATCATTCCCGGAAGCTTTTTCCCCAGTGGTACGCATTGGGTCGGCTCTGGTGCCCCCTGGAGTGGCACGTTCATGGCACTGTATATAGGCAGCTGCTGCCACGCCACCCCCTCAGTTCCTTCTTTCCATTAGTGATGGTTGCTGGAAAGCTGTTCTTCTCTTGCTCTTCAAGTGATACGCCTCAGTGGTTATGCCTGTAATAGGTTGTAAATAGTTAGTTGGTAGAGTGTAAATAGTTAAGTAAATTGAACTTAGATTAGTTTAGGTACTTAGGATCCCTGCCCTGTGGGGTTAGCCCACCCAGGGCACCGGGGTATTCTTCAATCCCAACAGTGGCTGCAAACAGTGTGTGACTTGCCCGAAGAAAATACAAGTAAGTGACCCACATGACAGTTGCCTGAAGTGCCTGGGAGAGGGACATATCCCAGCGAAGTGCTGGATTTGTAAGAACTTCAGGCCAAGGACCAAAAAGGACAGGGACAGTAGACTAAAGTTCCTCCTAATGGAGGCTGCACTTTGCCCTGCATTGGAATGACAACCAGACCCAACACCGAACGTCCCCTTGGGTAGGAGTGCACTGGCCTCAATCAGAGAGCCACAAGGTAGTTGGGTATCCCTGGCATATCAGTCCACCTGGCATCATGACAATTCCCTGGTGGCCAGAAAATCAGCACCATTTGCGTGGCACCATTCTCCACTACCGGTGTCAAAGAAGAAGTACAAGAAGTCAAACCAGGAATGCTCCCCAACAAGGAAGAACATGGAGAAAGTGTGACCTGTAACAGACCACTCCCATATGGCTGTCAGCTAGCCAGCACTGTTGACTCTGGCCCCAGAGGGGGAACTGTTGAGTCTGATGCGCATGGAATTCCTGTGAGGATGAGCCATAAAGGAGATTCAACCCTGGCAGCACCATCAACTCAAGAGGCACACGAGGCAGCGAGGAGTCTCTTGACCCTCCCAGCACCTCCATTTCCTTCAAGCTGGGGCCCACCAGGGGCAGCTCCGACGGAAGAGGCTGCCTCATGGAGACCAGCCCTGACCTTGGGCAAGCCAGTGATGATGGCACGGCACCGACCCCCATCTCACCTGGCCTCACAAGCTTTGACACTGTGACTGTTGCCGGTACGGCACAGGTCACAATCCCAGCACTGGCCAGAGTCCTGGCACAGCTCACAATCATGACGCTGTTCCAGGTCATGGTACTGCTCACAGTCACAATACTGCTCCAGGTTGTGGCATCACTTGGCATCTTGGCACTGCCTGCCATCTCAGCACTGCTCAGCATCACAGCACTATTCAGCATCGTGGCACCGATACACACCGCCAAGGGTAACAGTGCCTCACTGGTCACCCAGAAGTGACTCCTCTGGCTCGATATCCCAGGTGGAATTGTGTGTGTCATGATGGAGTGAGTACCGAGCAAGCCAGAGATATGAGACAACATCCCAGGTGTCTGTTCCGCCAGCATGGCCCCCCACCCAATAGTAGATGCCTCTTCAGTGGCCAGTGTGGGTACCGTGTACAGCCCAGACCTTTCAAGGCTCCCACATGGGTTGTTCATATTCAGTGCCCTCTGAGGTGAGAGTGTCCCCTTCTCCCACATCAGAGAGGGGCTTGGTGCTAGGGACAGATGTGATAGAGGTTCGCGGTACTCCCACGGGGGACTCGCCAGCACTGGAGCAGGCTCAGGACCCCAGGACAGTCGTGGCCACCTCATCCTCCTTCCCGGACGAGGCCACTGCCGGTACATCCAT
Organism: Emydura macquarii macquarii; assembly: GCF_026122565.2. NCBI lineage: Eukaryota > Metazoa > Chordata > Testudines > Chelidae > Emydura > Emydura macquarii. The sequence continues at coordinate 2,028,559 of NW_027132817.1, read as the reverse complement.
ATCTCCAGTACAGGATGATTACAAAGCCCCTAGACCTGCCAAACCTCAACAAATTCATGAAGAAATTGAAGTTCCGCATGGTCTCCTTGTCCTCAGTCATCCCTTCTTCTTCGAGTGCTTGCTCACGTCAACCATCACAAGTGTCTGGACCTCCTGAATGTCATTTTCCAGAAGTGGGGATTTCCCCAATGGACTTGTTTACAACCACGCTCAACAGAAAATGTCCCCAGTTCTGCTCATATTGGGGGCACAGTACGGGATCCCTCTCGGACGCTTTTCTTCTTCCCTGGGGAGAGAGTCTGTTTTATGCCTTCCCTCCAATGGCTGTGATCCACAGGGTGTTGCTTAAGATCAGGAAGAACAAAACGAGGATGATCCTTATAGCCCTGGCATGGCCATGACAACATTCTCAATGTTCTCAACTCTCCTGCACCTGTCAAAGGACAAACTTATCAGCCTGCTGATGCTCCCAGACCTGATCTTGCAGGAACACGGTCAGTTGCTCCACCTGAACCTCATGTTGCTGCATCTGACAGCGTGGAAACTCCAAGACAGAGTTGGACTTCTCAGTTCTTGTTCAGACAGTTCTTATGAATAGCAGGAAACCGTCAACCAGTTTGGCATATCATGACAAAATGGAAAGGGTTCTCGTTATGGGCATCAAAGAAAGGGATCCTGCCAAATGAGACATTCCTGCCTTTTATGCTGAACTATCTGCTCTACTTGAAGAAGGAAGGCCTTGCAGTATCATCCATACAAATTCACTTGGCCACGATCTCAGCTTTCTATCCACTGGTAAATGGCAGAATTGTTTTCATTAACCTGATTTGCTCCCAGTTTTTTAAGGGGCTGGAGCGCTTATATCCCCAGATGCGTCAACCCCTGCTTCCCTGGGACCTCAATCTGGTGCTGTCATGCTCACTGAACCCATGTTCGAGCCTATGGCGACATGTTCCTCACTCCATCTCTCTTGGAAAGTAGTTGTCTTAGTTGCCATTACTTCAGTTAGGAGGGTTTCAGAGATCAGGGCCTTTTCCTCTGAACCACCGTATACTGTATTCTTTAAGGGCGGGGTATGACTTCGACCACATCCATCCTTTCTTCCTAAGATGGTCTTGCACTTTCATTGTAGCCAGGACATTTTTCTTCCGTTTTTTTGCCCAAAGCTGCATGCTGCCAGAGAGGAACAAAGGTTTCACTCTCTTGACATTAGATGTGTTTTGGCATTCTACATAGAGAGGATCAAAGCATTTAAAAAAACCACTCAACTCTTCATGGCAATTGCGGAAAGGATGAAAGGGGGTTCAGTCTCGGCCCAGAGAGTCTCCTCATGGATTACACCGTGCATACGCATGTGCTATGATCTGACAAAGGTCTTGCCTCCTCACTTAATGGGGCATTCCATGAGCTCTCAAGCTTCATCAGCAGCTTTTGTGGTGCAGGTCCTGGTTCTGGATCTCTGCAAGGTGGTGACCTGGTCATCCATACACACATTCACTACTCACTGTGCCATCACACTGCCTTTGGATAAGCAGTCTTACAGTCTCTATCAATGCAGACCTCCGGTCCCTCCTCCTGACTCACAGCTTGGGAATCACCTACGTGGGAATGGACATGAGCAAGCACTCAAAGAAAAAAAAACGGTTACTAACCTTTCTGTAACTGTTCTTCGAGATGTGTTGCTCATGTTCATTCCAAAGCGCACCCACTTGCCCCCCTGTCAGAGTAGCTGGCAAGAAGGAACTGAGGGGGTCGCAGCTGCCTATATACTGCAGTATGAAGGCGCCACTCCAGGGGGCACCAGAGCCAAACTGGCACATACCACTGGGGGAAGAACGTCCGACAACGGTGAACATGGTGCACACACACCTACATTGGAATGGACATCAGCAACACATCTCGAAGAACAACAGTTAGGGAAAGGTTAATAACTGGTTTTTTTCAGTATAACCTGATGAGGACTGTTTCTTGATGGCCAAATGCTGTAAATTCTTTCTTATACACTGAAACGTGCACAGTTCTCTGATACTGTGTTGATAAATACGTTTGTTTTTCTTTTTGATAACTGATGTAGAGGTAGTCTCTTTATTCATAGTTATAGCAGGAGTGGTGTCAACTGCTATAGTTAAGGGTGTATAATGGTTTGCATTCCAGCCCTCTGTTTTCAGTTGCTTATTACTCAATGAACATCATATTAGAGGCTGAAATTTTTCTTTACTGTTTTTTTCCTGAAGGTACTTTTGGAAAGTTTGAGAAAAAATGGTTTTACTATTTTTAAGGAGGGTGGAAATAAAAAATGAACGTTTCCCATTATTAAAAAAATTGTTATTCTTTTTTAAAAACAACTGCATTGTTAAAATTGCTGGAGATTTGAAATTGTGCACTCAGTATGACTAATAGTTTTTTTCATGTGATGGAAGGAGGATTCATTGTACATTCTAATGTGGCTAACACCACTGCATAGTGAAATGTGTAGTTGTTAGGGAATAGGCTCTCATGTCCACAAACCTTGCAAGGTGCACCAGGGATTGAGTGAAGGCCCCTTCTATCAACTTGTAAGATGCACAGGCACCCTTGTGCATTTTGAAAATTGTTTGGGAGGGAACCCCATAGTGAGACATCTTAGCTAGAAAACACCTTCCTCAACTGTGCACCTCCTGAAAAGAGCTCTCCACTTTGGACTTTTCTAAACTAATGTCTAGCCAAATAGTCTAAAATTATGGAATTTGCTCATTTAAATGTCAGTTTTTTGGGAATTAGTAGAGCTTTGAAGTCTTGGTGAGTGAATGTTCTCTGAAAAAAATATTAAATAAAAGCTTATGAAATTCTATACAAAGAGAATGTTATGATTGCATTTTTAAGCATTAAAGTAAGGAAATGACCAACGTTAAGGATGCATGTTAACTAATTACGTAGTCACATGCTATTTTACATAATTTTTTCTACAATAGTAGATATATACACATATAGCATCTTTATGCTTTAAGTCATTTATATGAAAAGTGCAGCGTAATAGTGAACATTTCTTGACATATTACAGTTTACCTCCTAAGTGGCATATTGTATATAATTAATGGTTGCCGTGCAAGAGGAAGGATGATATTGCCTTCAGAATGCAAATAAAGATCATTGTTATGATACCTAGTCTCAGAAATCTACCTTGCAAGAAAAGATTTGAGCGTTTGATTTGTACTCAGTGTAGAAAACTGACACTTTGAAGTTAACTAATAGAAATCCTCAGTATGATAGAAGGGATTGAAAAATTCTTAGCAATGTTCATTGTGGTTGAAGACTTCAAAAAGTAGGGAAACAAAATAGGAACATTGAGAAACTATGAGTGAATAGGAATGCCCTGGAAATATAATAATCTACGTGGTTAGATAACTGAAGTAAGTTTATAAAGGAATTCCACAGGCACCTAGATTTCTAAAAGAGAGGGATAAAACTGCATGGCAAAACAGAAGTATGTGTTTACGATAAACTCCAAAAGGCATCCAAGTTGTACCATGCTGCACCATTTCCTGTTTCTGAAAATAGAGATTTGTGCATGAAACAGTCCTTTAAGAATTGACGTGTAGGCATCCAGGCTATGGCCCTTACCACTGCTCTGTTATACTTTTTGCTTGCTCATGTTAGATGTATTTAGATATCTGTATGCTGAGTGTGTGACTTTTAGCTTTAGTAAACAGCACTGAAATTTAAATCAATGCAATTTTACAGGTTCTTCAGGGGCAGGTGTCTAACCACCAGGTTGCTGTAGAGAAACTAAAAAAAGCTGCTGTAGTACTTTTGGATACCAGAGGAACTTTACTGCCAGACAAAGATGAAATCCAGAAAACATTGGGTAAGAGTTTTATTTTTCCCAGTCGCATCTTTTGTTGCTCAAGTCTGCACCTACGTGCTGGTGGAGATAAGGGAGGTATGTTCCACGTTCCCTTGTCATTTTTCATTTTTATGTCTTATTGGGCCTTATGCTGCCACTACTCAATTACTTTATTGTAGCTCTTAAAAAAGAAAACATATTCACAAATAAAATAATATTGCCATAGTAGTATTTAAATAAAGAGCTTACAGTCCAAACAGACATGACAGACAAAGGATAGAGAAAGGAGTTATTGTTGCCCTATTGTACAGACAGGAAACTGAGACAAAGAGTGACTTGCCCAAGAGTGACTTGCCAAAGGTCACACAGGAAGTCTGCAACAGAAAGAGAGAGTTGAAGACCACAAGTATCCCCCAGCTGTCTGTGTCCTGACTCTAATTAATTAAAAACTACTCAGCTAATTAAATCATTTCTCCTCCTTCCCTTAGTATTTTTCTGTTGATTGCATTGTCACTGCTAGATATATTGGAACACGCCATTTACCCCAGCCTGGAACTTCAAGACTTCTGTGGGTCTCCCCACTATATCTTCTAGTAATTTCATAAATAAATTGCAGAGTAGAAAAACAAATCTTAGAGGGTCTGGTCTCACACCCATTGATGTTAGTGGCAAAATACTGTAATGCACATTTGTTTAAGTATCATGTAGCTTGCTATAATTTAAAATCCCTGTTGTCTTTCAGCTGCATTAACAGCTATTCTTAAACAATAAAAAAATGTAAAATCATAATGACAGTCTTTCCTCAATTTTTACCATTTTTGCAGTTATAGACTCTGTCCTGAAACACTTCAGTGCTTATCTTTAAGCACGATTAGTCTTAAATTAGGTACATGTGTAAGTATTTCCAGAATCAGTGCGTATATAATAAACATATTTGGGTTGTGTCCAATTCAAAACTGGATTAAAATTTAATTTACCCTTCTCTTTAGTAATGTACTATACAGAAGAAATATACAGCAGAGTAAAGACTTTGGCACAGAGAAACTGTTATAGTGGAACAGATGGGTAATGGCTGCTTAAACTCAATTTTTGATTAAGGATGGACGTGTGGTTTCAGTAAGAAGAGGGGGAAGAGAAGGCCGCTACGGGAGATGATGATTTAATTGACTTGTGAGAGTTCTTTGAAATTATTACTGCCATAGTAGACAACATTATTAGAACATGTATCCAAACCTAAAGATACAATGGGAAAGATGGATATGCAGGCTTAATCCTTTAATTCCCTGGTTTCAACCTTAAAGTCAGCAGAGTACATCTGTTTAACAGCGTACAAGTTTCTTTCTTAAAATCCTCTCTTAAACCTCCTGTCTTGCTTACACTCAGCTGGCGTTTTCTCTAGAATTTTCACACTTTACCTGTGATATTTTTTAAGTGAATTTTCAGTTTGGTTGGTTACTTTTCCTTTATTTTTCTCTATTTGTCTTCCTAGCTGATTATTTACTGAATGAAAGATAGATATTTGGTATGTGTACACCTTTTGGAAGGCCTGGTATCAATGTTAATGGACAGATGTAGTTCTGAAGCAGTAAAGGCTAAAAAAGAAAACCATCTCTGGCTTTTCTGAGGGTATTTAGGGTGACTAAAAAAGTAGGACAGGTCTGGACTCATTTTCTTTTATATGGATAACAAATGCCACAGTGAGAATCAAACAGTAGAAACAGAAACTTTGTTTTACAGAGCTCACTGTCTTCAGCCCTAGGAATCAGGAGCCCCATGGGACAGCTTCTCTGGTTTCCCTCTGTCACTTAGAACTCTTGTATAATTCACCTTACTTGGCCTGTTAAAGGCAATGAGGCCACCTGTCCTGAATAAGTGAGTTATCCATGTTCCCCAGCTGCTTTTCTGTGCCTCAGTCCCAAACAAATGAAAGAGAAAGAAATACCCACACACTCTAAGCTTCAGGAGTTCTTGCTCCCAGCAATCAGTAAGACCTGGCTCTGATCCAGATCATACAATCATAGAAGATTAGGGTTGGAAGGGACCTGAAGAGGTCATCTAGTCCCAACCCCCTGCTCAAAGCAGGACTAACCTCAACTAAATCATCCCAGCCACGGCTTTGTTAAGCTGCAACTTAAAAACCTCTAAGGATGGAGATTCCACCACCTCCCTAGGTAACCCATTCCAGTGCTCCACCACCTTCCTAGTGAAAAGGTTTTTCCTAATATCCAACCTCTAGACCTCCCCCACTGCAACTTGAGTCCATTGCTCCCTGTTCTGTCATCTACTACCACTGAGAACAGCCTAGCTCCATTTTCCCTGGAACCCCTCTTCGGGTAGTTGAAGGCCACTATGAAATCCCCCCTCACTCTTCTTTTCTGCAGATTAAACAAGTTTAGTTCCCTCAGTCTCTCCCCATAAATCATGTGCTCCAGCCCCCTAATAATTTTTGTTGGTCTCCACTGGGCTCTCTCCAATTTGTCCACATCTTTCCTGTAGTCGGGGGCCCAAAACTGGACACAATACTCCAAATGAGGTCTCCCGAGGGCTGAATAGAAGGGAATAATCACTTCCCTCGATCTGCTAGCAATGCTCCTACTAATGCAGCCCAATATGTCATTAGCCTTTTTAGTAATAAGGGGACACTGTTGACTCATATCTAGCTTCTTGTCCACAGTAAACCCCCAGGTCCTTTTCTGCAGAACTGCTGCCTACCCCGTCAATCCCCAGTCTGTAGCTGTGCATGGGATTCTTCCGTCCTAAGTGCACTTGTCCTTGTTGAACCTCATCAGATTTCTTTTGACCCAATCCTCCAATTTGTCTAGGTCACTCTGTATCCTGTCCCTACTCTCAAGCGTATCTACCACTCCCCCCAGCTTAGTGTCATCTGCAAACTTGCTGAGAGTGCAATCCACCTCATCCTCCAGATCATTAATGAAGATGTTGAACAAAACTGGCCACAGGACCGACCCCTGGGACACTCAGCTTTTTACCGGCTACCAACTAAACATTGAGTCATTGATCACTATCCACTGAGCCCGATGATCTAACCAGCTTTCTGTCCACCTTATAGTCCATCCATCCAACCCATATTTCTTTAACTTGCTGGCAAGAATAATGCAAGAGAATGTATTAAAAGCTTTGCTAAAGTCAAGATCACGTCCACCCCTTTGCCCACATCCACAGAGCCAGTCATCTCATCATAGAAGGCAATCAGGTTGGTCGGGCATGACCTGCTCTTGGTGAATCCATGTTAACAGTTACTGATCACCTTCCTCTCTTCCAAGTGCCTCAAAATAGATTCCTTGAGGACATGCTCCATGATTTTTCCAGGAACTGAGGTGAGGCTGACTGGTTTGTAGTTCTCCGGATCCTCCTCCGTCCCTTTTTTAAAGATGGGCACTATATTTGCCTTTTTCCAATCATCCGGGACCTTCCCCAATCACCACGAGTTTTCAAAGATAATGATCAATGGCTCTGTGATCACATCAGTCAACTCCTTCAGCACCCTCGGATGCATTGCTCCAGCCCCAAGGACTTGTGGATGTCCAGCTTTTCTAAATAGTCCTGAATCTGTTCTTTCACCAATGAAGGCTGCTCACTTTCTCTCCATTCTGTGCTGCCCAGTACAGTAATCTGAGAGCTGACCTTGAAGACAGAGGCAAAAAAAGCATTGAGTACTTCACCTTTTTCCACATCATTTGTCACCCGGTTGCCTCCCCCATTCAATAAGGGGCCCACTTCTTCTTGTTGCTAACATACTTGTAGAAACCCTTTTTGTTACCCTTCACATCCCTTGCTAGTTGCAATTCCAGTTGTGCTTTGGCCTTTCTGATTTCACTCCTGCATGCTCGAGCAGTATTTCTGTGCTCCTCCCTAGTCATCTCCCTAGTTCCTGATCAAGATTCAGTAGGACACTCTGAACACCCTCAGAACAGTTGCTGACTTCCTGAACAACTGCTGGAGAGGGCCTGTAAATATCCTGTCAATATATACAAAGATGGTATAGGTAGAATGGTGTATATCTAAATTGTACACTGTATCTAAGTTTTGAGTATTCAAAATTTCATATTAAAAATAATCCTTCTACTGATACTTATTGTGTTGTGACCTATTTGCTGGTTGGGGAATTATTATTGATTATTTCCCACATTGAGATTTGAAAATTTGAGAGCACTGTAAAATATATTTTAATTTAAAAAGTTGACTAATTGGCCTTGTAAAGAGTGAGGCAGGTTAACTAACTAACATGTTTACATGTAAACACTAAGAAAGAAGAGAAAATAGTCAGCGTTATGATTAGGAATAGTGGAGTGAAATTAAAAGAAAGAGGAAAAAAGTCTGAATATCAGGAAAAACTTTAAGCTAGTGACATGTATTAGGCTGTGTAACAGTCTACCAAAGTAACAGTTAGAATTATCATTACCTGAGACATTAAAACTAGAATGGACAAAGCACAACTAAATGTTCTTTAAAGAACAGTGATGCAAAGGGAGGGGAGTGGATTAAATGAGTTAATACGTTAGGAATTAGATCCTCCAGGATGATGTGGCCAGTTTGGGTCACACGAGTGGATTCTGGCCAACAGTGCATTCGGCTTTGGTAGGCTGTCCCCAGTGCAAGGTGGATCATCTGTTTGTGTAGAGCAGATATACAATCCCACTCTGATGACAGCATAGAGAGTGTAGTTGGAGGAAGGAGTGCGGGGTTGGGATGCGCTATGTGCACTAATCCCTATCTGCTGCTTCAGTCCTTTGGGGCCGCTAACAGCTGGCCTAAGTTAGAGTAGCCCAGGGACCAGCCCAGCAAACAATTGCTCCAGGAATGGGAATGGCAAGCTTTAAATCACATTTCCCCCACACCCTGACTTTTCCTATGTGCTCCTTGGCCATATATGAAGATCCAGCTTTTTGATTGTGTATTGTCAACAGGCAAATGCTGAGGTCTTTATCTAGGCAAGTTTGCTGTGACGTTTGCTCATAAGAACAAAACAATGGTCATATTGGGTCAGGCCAATGGTCCATCTAGCCCAGTGGTTCCGAACCTTTTTGGCTTGAGGGCCACAGAGACCTCAGCACCTAGGGACCCAGGCAGAGTGCTTTGTTTTCTGCTGGAGCCAGGGGAGGGGAAACCTGATTTCTCCTCCCTCTGGCTCCAGAAGGGACCCCAGCGCCTATGGACCTAGGCGGAGCGCTTTGCTGCTTTGCTGTGTTCCCTGCTACAGCGAGTCGGACGGGAGCGCTGATCTCCCATCCCCTTGGCTGCAGCAAGGAGCCTGCACCAGTCTTTTAGCCCTGCGGAAACACATTCCGCCTGGGTCCTTAGGCAGCGGCTCCCTTCTGCAGCCAGCGGGTGGGGAGCCAAGGGCCACTTTGAAAACCCCCGTGAGCCACTTTTGGTCCCGGACCACAGGTTGGGAACCACTGATCTAGCCCAATATCCTGTCTTCCAACAGTGGCCAATGCCACATACTTCAGAGATAATGAATAGAACTGGCAACCATCGAATGATCCATCCCCTGTCATCTACTCCCAGCTTTAGGCAGTCAGAGGCTAGGGATGCCCAGAGCATGGTTGCATCTTTGACGATCTTGGCTAATAGCCATTGATGGACCTACCCTCCATGAACTTACATAATTATTTTTTCAACCTCATTGTAATTTTGGCCTTTACAGCATTCCCAGGTTGACTGTGCATTGTGTGAAGAAGTACTTCCTTTTGTTTGTTTCAAACCTGCTGCCTATTAATTTCATTGGGTGACCTCTGGTTCTTGTGTTAAGGAGTAAATAACACTTCTTTGTTCACTTTCTCCATGCCATTCACAATTTTATAGACGTCTATCATATCCCCTCTTAGTTGTCTCTTTTCCAAGCTGAAAAGTCCCAGCCTTTTAATCTCTCCTCATATGGAAGCTGTTCCATATCCTTAATCATTTTTGTTGCCCTTCTCTGTACCTTTTCCAATTGTAATATATCTTTTTTGAGATGGAGTGACCAGAACTGCACACAATATTCAAGATGTGGGCGTACCATGGATTTACATAGTGGCATTATGATATTTTCTGTTTTATTATCTATCACTTTCCTAATGGTTCGTAACATTCTGTTTTGCTTTTTTGACTGCTGCTGCACATTGAGCGGATGTTTTCAGAGAGCTATCCACTGAGGACTGAGCAAAAACAGAGTTAGAACCTTAGGATTTGTCCCATTGATTTTATGAGAAATAAAGGAAAACTTTCAGTGATTTCCTTTCTGTTTATTTTTTTCAGATGACATTGTCGGCAGATATGACAGTTTATCTAAGTCTGTGAATGAACGGAATGAGAAGCTCCAGATTACTCTGACTCGTTCCCTAAGTGTGCAAGATGGTTTGGATGAAATGCTTGACTGGATCGGAGGTGTCGAAAAGAGCCTTGAAGAACAAGGGCAAGTGCCTTTGAATTCTGCTGCTATTCAGGATATCATTAGTAAAAATATTGTAAGTAGCATTCTTTGATGGAAACATTTTCCTGCTAATTCAAATAATGTTTAATAATTTCAAGAAATAATTTTACTCTCAAATCAACTCTTTTAATGGATACAAAATAAACTTTAATAAAAATGGGTGCTGAATTATTTGTAGTCTGCCATACTTGAAAATACCAGTTTCTCAGCTAATGTAAATCAGAGTAGCTCCACTGAAATCCATGGATTTACATCAGGATTTAGTTGTAATTATTTCTTCTTAAGAGGTAGGTGGTATTGTTGTTGTTATCCCTTAGTATTGCATCATGGAGATTTAAAAACAAAAACAAATATCCTTCACAACTTACAAGACTTTGAAGTATAAAAAGGTGAAAGCTACTGTCAAATTCCTCAGGAACCACCAATAAATCCTGACCAGGCACTGACTCTGTTGGTTTTGGCAGTCAATAATTTTGTTAAACCCTTTGCAGAATTCCTGCATTCTAGATGCTCAAATGCACTTGATCTACATTAACTTGCCTTAAAATTCTTACAGTGTCTATGAATGCTGTCTTCTGGAGGCCCCTGATCATGACACCTTGCACTGCTAATATGTTCTTGAGCTGCTCAATCATACCCTTAGGATTCACTCCAAGAGCTTCATTAATCATTGGGATCATCTTTATTCTAGTTTTCCATAATCAATGCACTTTGCTACTTTGCTACTTCGCTATCTTCTCTTCCTGTTTCTTTTGTATGTTTCTATATGTTGGTATGGTAATATCTATTAACTTGGTCTTGTTTGTCTTCTGTTATACAATAACAATGTCCAGCCTGTTTGCCTGCACTGTTTGATCTGTGACAATTGCCAGATCCCAGAAAAATTTATCCTCTTCATTCTCTAGAGCATTTTCGATTCAGTTGTTCATTTAAATCTGTACTTGCCACAGAGGCTCCACTGCATATTCTTGGTGACCTCATTGTGTCTTTTCATATATTCTCTCCCAGCTCAGCTCCTGCAGGTGCTCAACGTATGCTCCACCATTTCTTCCTTTTCGGAACATATTCTGCAGTTCGAGATGCAGTTCTGAGTCAATTTTGTTTTGAAAGTAATTAAGCCATAAGAATTTCTCTTGTGAGCTCATAATAAGGTTTTCTGTCTCTCTTTTGAGGTACCCTTCTACAAGCAATGAGTTTGTCAAACTTCTATCGCTAATGAGTTCAATCTCTCTCCACTGCTGTCCATGCATTGATTGAGTGTAAACTTTGGATCTGTCCTCAGTTCTTCTTTGACTTCTTTATATTGTAGTTCGGACAGTTACAAGATACTGGTAGGAACCATGCTGACATATCTAGGATAGTGCTTTCTTTAACTTTTGTGCCACTGGTTTGACCCTCTTGACAGATGCTGAACCACATTTAGCCAAACCAACCTGTAGCTTGATAGCTTTTCGACACATGATCAGTCTCTTTATATCCTTTTATGACTGTCCATATAGTTTCAGATCATTTATTTATAATGTCTGGTTAAGCGGTTGTTGCACTTTGCTGATATGATAAGCACAATTTATCTCGCAGAGCATCCATGTCAGCTGCACTGTGTTGCTACCATGAACAGCATTGGTGATAAGGAATCCACTTGAAAGATTCCTCTATTAATTTGAACCTCATCAACGAGTGTCCCCAGCAGGTAGAGTTGAATGTTCCAGTTAACCATAGACCTTTGCAGAAAGGAAAAGATCTTTGGATGAACTTTGTGCATATCAGTATCTTGATGATCCACGAATGTCATGTGGTTTTGGGGTAGTCTATTCCACACCACCTCTAAGTTTTCTTTTTTTGTTTTGCGTCTTCTGGGATCCTCCTGTTCAGCAAGAGTTGGCTGTTTTGTCCCTTTTATGTTTACTGTGCAGTTGTTTTGCTCAGGAGGCAGCATTGCATTGCAAGCTAGTGCTATCCAGATCATCTTTGCCAGAATTGCCATTAGAAGTTTCCATATAGTTGGCAAACACTTGATCGGTCTGTAATTCGTAGGATCACTGCTGCCTTCTTTCTTTTTTTTTTGTATGAGTATGGTTCTCCCTGTCTCCATCAATCTTGGACATCTGTTCTTCAAACATTTATCAAGTTGTTCAAGTCAGAATCCATGCACCCATATGGTCTAGGTGCTTTTCTATTCTTCATTCCTCTCAGTTACCTCATCTATTTCTTTCTTTGATATTCCTGTGTATTCCTCTGTTTTGTGATTTTTAAATTTTTCTGTCACATTTTTAGTTATTGTTGTTGTTGGGTGAACCTGAGTTATCAGTGTCATTTCTTAAAATTTCATTAGAACCTCTAAACAAAGATTGTTGTTTGTTTCAGATGCTGGAACAAGATATTGCAGGTCGCCAAAGTAGTATAAATGCTATGAATGAAAAAGTGAACAAATTCATAGAAACAACAGATCCATCCACTGCATCCTCTCTACAAGCGAAAATGAATGAGCTCTCTGTACGGTTTTCTGACGCTCGTAGCAAACACAAAGGAAAACTTGCAAAGATGGAGGAATTGAAGACCAAAGTGGAGTTATTTGAAGGCCTGTCAGAAAAACTTCAGTCATTTTTAGACAAGAAAACTCAAGCTCTCAACGAAACTGACGCTCCGGGAAAGGATGTTACTGAAGTGTCTCAATATATGCAGGTATTGTACAGATCCATTTGTACATATTGTAGATTTCTGCCCTCACTTACTCACCTCATGGTAGCACAATCAATATAACAATCTGGTTCCCCAACTTTAACAGAACAGCTAAGATCAAGGACTGAATATTGTACAACTGATCTTACAGCCTAATGTGAAACATGCACTTTCTGTTCATTTTTTCAGGAAACTAGTACAGAGTTGATAGATCATAAAAAAGATCTTGAAGTTTTGCATCAGCTTCTTGAAGAGCTTTCTGTCCATGGTCTCCCTGGGGACAAAGCATTGGTTTTAGAAAAGTTAAATGCCTTGACAAAGAAGTTTAAGGAAGTGGAAGAGACTGTGAAGGAAAAGTTAGTACAATAATCATTAATATCCTTATTTCCACTTCATAAGCAAACAATACAATGTAAATTTTGTAATGAATGTCATGCTTTTCTATGCAGTGTATGGTGTTGATTAAGAAAAAGGTAGACCTCATATTTGAGTGCACACTGTAGGCTGTTTGAAGGTAAATGGTTCAAAGGCAGTATCATCTGCAGAAAAGAAAGCAATGCTCACCTCCTGCGATGGTATTTGCAGCAGTGCTATCAGTTCTAATAGTAACTACTATGCTGCTTTTCAGATGGAATACAAGGTGCTGCATGGCAAGCGGCTATAAAGTTATGACTGGAATGCAGGGGGTTAAAGCAAAACTAAAAGAATGAATTTTCATTATGTACAGAGGAGCTATATGTACAGAGCTAGATATATACAGAAACTAGATTTTCCACATGTCGCTCATACCTACAAAATATATTGAGATCAGATTGCCTCTGGTTCTGGTCCAGTCCAGAAGCTGCAAACCAACCAAGTTGCGGAGCCATGTAAAATTCCCTTTTAGATGAACTGCTATGCAAAATGATGTCACAAAAATGAAGTAGCTACACCAGGGGATATTGTCTCCTCTCAGCATGCACATGTAATTGATGTCAATGACAGTATTGGGTCTGGAAGTCATGCTTAGATATTATATGGTGTCAGACAACATAGAAAGGTAGATAGGCCTTCCCAAGAAACAGATTTTTAAATGTTGGTATATAGTGATTTTTCAAAATCCAAAACTTTCTGATGATCTAGGCAGCACTCAGTTCTCTGGTTGTTACTTTACAGTGGAATCAAACTGGTGAGACATAGGGGACATGTACTCTCACAAGTTTCCTTTTTAGAGCAAAGTTCTTATTTGCTCACTACTTTCTCCCCTTCTTTAATCTTTCCATACTGTTGCTGTCAGAGACACTGTCTCTATTATACTATATGTTATATCTCCCTTTCCCCTTATGAGTCTTTTTGCAACAGCAAAGAATGAAATCCTCATTTTAAAAGCATTGGATCTCATACTGTTCTTGCTTTTATCGCGTAGGATTGTGTATACTTAATTTATCAGCACCACTGAAATATCACTTCAGGATCAACTGATGTTTAACTATAAGGTATATAAGTTACAAGGCAGATTTAATAAGTCCCAAAACAAGATGATGTAATGATGCCTTCATAAGTTTTGCTTCCCAAACTCTCATCATCTCAGATTGGATCATTGACTAGAAAATATTTGAGGTTTTCAGCTCTGCTATTAATTATCTGTCTTGCTGAGGTAGAAAACTTTAACAAAATTTTACAATTATAAGGGTAGTTTTGAATTGTACTGTAAATTCATGGGTCTCTTCCATACTCATTGAAGTCAATCACTAAGCTTCCATTGCCTTCAATGGCAGAATGATTGGATCAATAATTACTTAGTTTTGTTGATATAATTATCAGAATGATGAATGGCTTTTTGCACTCAAGTTGTCTTGGCTGTCTTTAATTGTCTAGAGAAGAGGATGTATCATCTTGTCAGGAACAAATGGATACTTTCAAGCTCCTTGTAGAATCTTTAAAGAAATGGATGAAAGAGACAACAGATAGAATTCCAGCTGTGCAACCCTCTTTAAATACAGAGGATTTAAAGAAACCGTTGGAAGATATTAGGGTGAGAGATTGTATATAAGAAGGGATACTATTGCTAATGGAATTTTGGTAGTTGTTAATAACGTAACAGCATGAAGTTAAAAGATGAGTAGATTTACACTTTGTTTCTAATCTTGTGCAGTGTCATATTTATTTATTTAATCAGTTGGGGGTGTGGGGAGGGTCTCTTTTAATTGGCAGGCAATCAAGTGTCCGTCTTTTCCATGGTCGCATCCACTCCCCCTTAGATTTTAAACTGCTTTTACGCCACTTCCCCCTTTTACTCCACTAAAACATGTAGCAGTCAGAACAGTGGAGCCTGCAGTCTCACTGACACTGCCAGTAATACCATTCTTTGGATTTTTTCATCCATTGCACAAGCTGAGAATCCAGTATTTTCCCTAGAGGCCTTGTGCATCCCTTTCTCTGTGCTAAGCATGTCAGATTTATTTTGCTCCTTTGAAAAAGGTAGTGAACAAACTGAAAATATTACATTTTGGTTACTCAGAAATTAGAAGATGAATGGACTTTAAAAGCACCAGAAATTCAGAAAACGAATAGCAGAGGAACATCATTATGTAACCTAATCAGTGCTGTGACTTCCCCGGCTAAATCAAGGGCAGCTGCCAAATCAGGTATGTATTTGTATGATCAGCTAACCCTATTTACTGTAAACGTTCAATTTAAAACTAAAATGTTTTGCCTGCTGAATAAATGTGAAGTCGTTGGGTTTGCTTAGTAAACTTAGTGCTTGTGAAAAATCAGTCAACCAGATTGATTATCCCTAACACTATTTGGCTTTGCTGTCATTTACACAAAGGCTCTGGGAATTTACATTTACTTTAAGACTCCTTTACATTGCCAGAGTGATGTAAAAGGGCCTTTGTGTAAATAAGAATCAGGCCCAAAAGCCCTTTGTGTATTCACAGAACAAGTACAAAATGAGTAGTGGAAGTACAAGCTTCTGCATCCCACCAATAAGCCTGTGTCTTCGATTAGACACTTTTGGAGGTAAAAGGGTAGTTTAGTCTGCATGCCCATTCAGTGCTTGACATCTCCTCTGAGTCTGCAAAGCCGTGCTAATTTAGACCCTAATCTACAGACACTTTGTCACATGAATAATTTTGCTCCATGAGTACTGTTGACATCAGTGAGATTGATCATATATGTAAAGTTAAGCAAGTGCTTGAGATTTTGCAGGATCATGGCCTTTGTCATGGTTATGTGATGAGGATGCTTGTCCCGTTTAAAAAGTGAACTGAGACTAGCACACTTATTTTACATGCAGTAGGGCACTTAACAGGAACAAATAATAGTAGTTTTCAATAAATATGGACAGGAGTTGGAGCTGAACCAGCAATATGGAGGAGAAAGGACTCCCTATTCTATTATCACTCTCCTGAGCCACCCTATCCTCCCAGATTGCAGCATCAGCGTTTCTTTTTAATCTTATTTTGAAGAGAGTAAAATCTTTGTATTTCAGAGTTTCAAGTAGTACCCATCACAGTAGTATTTAAGTGCTTCAATGCTGAATTTTTTCAGATACTGGTAAATTTTGCTGAACAGAATTTAAACAACCTGGGCAGAATACACATAGGGTGTCGTAATGGCAATAAAGGCATTCTCAGCCAAGGGCCCTGGCCTTCTGAATGTGCTCCTGGCTATGGTCCAAAGTGGCTCTGACTTGTCAACCTTCAAAACATATCTTTTTAGAGAGGCTAGTGGGAGAAGGTGTATTGCTTGAGGGGGAATGTTTGGCAAGAGTGGGGCATTTATTTCTTCTCTTTTGCTGAAAATGACGGTAGTTGCTTCTGGTTTTATTCTGGTTTGGTTTTTAAATAAACTGTGACGGGTACCTAGATCCTGGGATAGGAGACTTCTTTTTTTTCTCTTTTCCTATACATCGAAATAAATAAATGGACAGCAAATAACAGCCACTGTATTCCTCTAGAATGGAGTGTCTGCCCTCACCAGGCAAGTGCAATGCTGCAGAATAGTTATAAATAACTGTGAATGCAAGAATTCCCTTGATGAGAAGTGCTTCATATTCTCTGGGGTTGAGTGGCAGGAGGGGAGTATAGGGAGATGGTCAAATACTTGTTTTCTTGTATGTTTTATTTTGGGGAGTGTGAATACATGGCCTGCTTCTGCTCCCCGTGATTTGGTGGGAAAGTTGGCACTAGGAGCAGAGTTGAGCCCAGAATGGGCAGAAGTGCAGTAGTTAAATATCTTCAGTTCTTGCAATTCAGATAAGAGGTGAAGCAGTATTGTTACCAAAAAATGGTGGTCACTTGTAATTTGCTCAGCACACAAATTTCTCAACTCAGTGTTTTTCTTGATGAATATGGCTTTCTGTGTGAAGAATGCAGGTATTTGATTTTCTGTTTGTACTAGTAAGAATCCTCGAGACAACCAACCATAGACAGATCCCAGCATTATGTTACATGGGCAACCAGTTTTCCACTCTGATTTATTTTATCTCACTATTCCCCAGCTGCCACTGTTGTGATACTCACTTTCCAGCTGGTGGTCAGGGATGAATGCACAGCCTTCTCCAAGGCAACCATTAATTCTGCTCCATTAATCGGTCATTTGGGAGTACTCCATATACACATAGTAAATACTGGAGGTGACTCTCCTCCCCTCTACATTTCTACTTTGTGGTTTGCCTGCTTTCCACAAACCCAAGGTGGTTCCCAAACCTCTTGAAACAGCTTACAGAGAAAGTCCCACTGAAATCAGTCAGACTACCTTTGAGAGTAGCTGCTCATCAGTGGGAGTAAAGGCTCCATACTCTGGGCCTGATAGTGGTACGGGTTGTACAAAACTTGTTCAAAATCAGTAGTATCTTACTGAGAGCCTGGTTCTGAGTGATTTGTCCCACTGAAGTCAAAAGGAGTGCATGCAGAGTAAGTTAATACTCAGTGGGGGTATAGGTATCAGAATCTGGCCCTCAGAAATAGTCTCTTTGATTTCAATGTGATGACATGTAGGGTTCAATTGTGCTTGCAGGACACAGTCCACAGGAAGAGGTGGTGCGGACCAGTATAATAGATATGGAACAAATCAAATCAAATATATGTATCCCAAGTGTAAAATGCCTGTGTCTCTTTCCATGTTGTTTTAATATGATAATGAGAACTGTGTTTCATATCTGAAACTTATATTTTGTAAAGAATTGCAGTTTTGAGATTTTGGTGTGAAAAGGCCTCAAATACTCCTAGAGGTTGGAGAACTGAAATTGCAACTCCTATGAGTACTGCATTGATAATTTTCTCTCTCTCACCAATAGGTAGAATGGTATTAAATGGTGAAGGAGCAGCTTCAGGTACTCAGGGTTTCCTGACAAATAAAGGTGAATAATTACTAAATAAAATTCTCATATGCGACAAAGACACATGATCGTGCACTAATGTTAAATATAAATATGTCAAAATATAAAAATGTCAAATATAAATTCTGAACATGTATTTAGTCATTGGCATGGAACACTCTAGAAGATTAGGGTTCTTCAGTAACAAAAAAATTACAATATAATCCATAAAGGCAAATAAATTAAACCAGAACTATGATGATGAAGCAGATTTATTTTTGCAAAACAGTATTATCAATAACTATTTTGGATATTTCATTTGAAGATGGTGGGCCAAATTCTTGTGCCTATTGTGAAATATGCATATCTCCAGAAAAGTTGTGTAAATATATATAACAGTTGCTACTTTAACATAAGATGCAATGTTTGGAAGAATCATGCCAAATGTGTGTATGCATAAATAGAGGCTTGGTTTCAGAAGTTGCTTAACATCCACATCCACACAGCATGTACTTGTACCAGTATGTGTGATGTACTCCATCTCAGGAATTAATTATTTGATTTGGATCTGTGTACAATACTTAAGTGCTCACTTTGTATGTGAGCCTGGATAGACCCATACTCTGTTTTAGTCTACTGCGTCCACTCTTCCCAAACGACAATCTACTCATTTTGGCTGCTGAGCTCCCTTAGTAACACAACACTTGCATTGTGGTGTTTGTGTATGATCAGAATTTGGAACCAATGCTTTTCAGATGCGTTTGCTCTGCTACATTTATGATGTTCATGTACTTGTGAGTTTCAAGTCAGAATTTGTCCCTTAATATTTAAAATTGTGGTAGACACCTTAATTTAGGTATAGAAAAAAGCTATTTTTGTCTAAATATTTTACTTATTCAAAAATAAAATGTAATTACAATAATGTTAAAGGTATTTTATTAATAATTGAACTATGTCCAAACATATGTACAACTTTATAGTTGTTTGAAACATTAAAACAGAATTTGGCATTTCAGAGGCTCTTACAGAGTGTGTACTAAAATGAGGTCATTTATAACTTGCAGTGTTGCCATGTTAAGTTTAAACTACAAGTGACCATAACATATTCAATTGTCTCATTGTATTACATAGATTCTTCTTCCATGGCTTAGATATTGTAACTTTAGACGTTTCTGAAGTCGTGTACTGAACTCCTTCAACAGGCCTATATTTTATAACATAGATTTCCTCTCTTCCTCCCACAGAACTGACAGCTGTTCAACAGGCTATGTCAGATGTAAATCACAGTTATGAAGATTTGGGAATTTTACTGAAGGAAAAGGTTTCAGAACTGGAAAGCATGCTTTCAAAGATGCAAAATGTTCAAGAAGAATCAAACTCAGTGATGCAGTGGCTACAGACAATGGATCAGGTTGCTGCAAGCTGGGAAGCAGCCACTACTGATAGTGAAGCTGTTAGAGCACAAGTAGAACAACATAAGGTACTCCGTGTATATGAAGAAAACTTTCAGTTTAGGACCATATGAAATTTTAAACAGAATTCCCTGTTGAAATTAGTGGGGGAGTTCTGCTGAATAACTGATGCCACAATACAGCCCTATATTAGCACTATCTGTAGAGATTTGTAATCAAGTCCTGCAGATATGCCAGACCACGAGAGCAAATCTGGCAAAATGTATATCTAAGATAAAAGGAGAGCTACAACAAAGAAGAATTGTCCATGTCAGAATAATTTTGACTGCCAATTTAAATAGATGAAGGTGAACTGATCATGCAACATCCCTTCAATACCCATGATGATTCTGAGTTTATTTGCTCATACATGAGGCTTGAAGGGCTGTATCTAACAGAAAGCTGTTTCTGCAACTGCTAGTTCACTATAGCTCCACTGATCTCCCAGACTGTGGAGCTGCAGAGGCTTACTCTTCACCAAGGCAGCTGTTTTCTCTCAGCTGCCATGTCATACTTGTTAAGTTATATAGCCATCCAAGATTCCCACACTAAAATTATTATAAGACAGTGGCTCTCAACCTTTCCAGACTGCTGTACCCCTTTCAGGAGTCTGATTTGTCTTGCGTACCCCCCAGTTTCACCTCACCTAAAACATACTTGCTTACAAAATCAGACCTAAAAATACAAAAGTGTCACAGCACACTATTGCTGAAAAATTGCTTGCTTTCTCATTTTTATCATATAATTATAAAATAAATCAATTGGAATATAAATATTGTACTTACATTACTTACATAGTATAGAGCAGTGTAAACAAGTAATTGTATGAAATTTTAGTTTGTACTGACTTTGCTAGTGTTTTTTATGTAGCCTGTTGTACAACTAGGCAAATATCTATATAAGTTGATGTTCCTGCTGGAAGACCTTTGCGTACCCCCAAGGGTACGCATACCCCTGATTGAGAACCACTGTTATAAGAGAATCACTAAAGCAGCAGTAGGCTCCCAGCACTCCTCAGCATTGGATACAGGTGTTCCCCATCTCCTTTCTAGCAATGATAGGTAGGATAAGAGCACACACATTTTGTATGGGTGCACACTAAAGGGAAATGCATTCTGTATCTGTGTACAGCTACTAAAAAGGAAAATCCTTCCCTCACTTATGACTGTGAATATCCAGTATCTTATTGAGGTTACACTGGTAGAGCAGAATTTGACCCAACTTGTATATTTTTTCAGAATTAGTTGGTCAACGTTAAAAGTTCGTAATTTTACACCTGCTGACCAGAATTTCCTCAGACTTGACTGGAATTCAGCCCTAAAAATATAACTCATATATACTTATAGTCGTACGTGTGTTTAGCCTGCCTGGGGTCTTGCCATTGGCTTCACTGTGCTTTAGCTGGGCCCTAATTACACAATTTACTAAAGATAGACAGTCCTCAGGTTGTCTTTGCTGACTTTGCCTGGTAGTAATAAAATCAGGGAGTTTTCTTTTGTCTTTTTATTTCTTCAAAGATGGGTGGAAATTAAATGTAAAAATTATGCTAATGTAATGTTAAGAATGCAAAAGTCAGGAAATAGGCTTTAACTTTACTCTGGCTACTTCTAGTTTTAGACCCAGTCTGGGGATCACCCAGACCAGTAAGAGGATCTGTCACTGCCTGCCTTGTAACTTTGGGTGCTTTAATGTTGTGCTGCTCTGGCTCAAAGCCCTGATACCAGTAGTCAGCCTACAAGCATAAGGGTCTCACCTTGGCTTCCTCCAGCCTAGTTATTCCTTGCAGAGTGGTCCCAACAGCGCTTCTGGTCCTGAGTCTCCCCAAATTCTTCTCTATCAGACATTCAGACTTTTCCCTTTTTGGCTGAAAACAGCCCCCAGTTATCAGTTCATTTTGGGACACACGCATCACACAGTTTGCACACTAGATACCTGCATGGGATAAAAATAAACAAAAAGTTTATTTAATAGAGAAATCACAGCATCAAAGATGAAATGGTTTTTTAAAAAAAATGAATGCACACAATTTACACAGAAAATAAACATAAAAGATGCAACTTCAGTCTTTACACTTCTGTATTAGTTAAATTCCCTTTTCTGATATAGGTTACCTATTGCACACATGCCAGCTCTCGTAAATTAATCACGAGATACGCGATTTCTAAGTAAAATTAAGCCTGACTCATGATCTTGGGATAGAACTCTCCAAGGTCAGGATTTTTCTTTTCAGCCGAGTCTGAAAATCCTGACCTTGGAGAGTTCTATCCTGAGATCATGAGTCGGGTTTAATAATTTTACTTAGAACTCACTGTCAGCCCAGGAGACTGACAGCTCCGTCTGTCACTCATCCATGGGCTGACAGCAGAAGCCTCAGCTCCCCGGAGCTCACTGATAGCGGGAGCCACAGCCACCCAGGGATGACAGTGGGAGCCCCTCCTCTTAGGGTCTCTGTGAGTCTGGGTAGCCGGGGCTACCTCTGTCCACCTGATGGGTGACATTGAGAGCATCTTAAAGGCTCAGAAACTGGAAGGTAAATAAAGAGACCAACATTTCATTTTTTAAAAGTCCTCATAATTTGTAAGCCAATCTCATGATGTTGGGGGGGTCTGACTCAGGATTTCCAATGGTGAGGGTTGGCAACACTGCAGGACAGCTTCCCAGCCTGTCCTGTCATAGAAAAGATTCAGCATTTCATGGACAGCTTCCCACTTAGAGGCTGCCCCTCTGTTTTTGGATGTCCTTCACTTCACACCCTTTCTCTTTTAAGGATTTGCAGGGGTTTTATTTTTCTCACAGACTGTGGTGGGGGAAATTCCCTCCTCTGTGTTTTCCAAAACTGGGTTTTTCTTTTCAATTTTAAGTTGAATGTTTTCCCATTAACTCTAATGGCCCATCATTGTCTTTGCCTGGCTGGAAAACAGATGGATATTTGAAGTTAGTTTCATGTAAATAAGTAGCCTAGGACAAGCCCTTCCCTGCTGTGAGCTGTGCATGGAAATTATAGTATAGATCAAAAGCACAGTAGTCTATATATACGAATGTATAGTTTAATTATCATAGTCTGTATACATCTCATATTGACCATCAAGCTTTACAAGCTTTCATTACAAGCTTTCATAAAAGACCTTACTTAATATATGTATATTGATATATAATCAATTGCTTATTTTGGGGGGTCAGACCCATTCATTTCCCAGGGGCATGTCTGGATCCTGATTGTCAGATCCAACTTACGTTAATGTAGATTCTTTCATTTTATATGTTTCTCTAGATAAACAGTATTTTTAATTATAATGCAATAATTTACCTATTATAGAATATTCATATTAGAACCCTTCTCCCCTCTTGGTGCTAAGTATAGGGATTATTCAATTTGTCATCTGTAGGAGCTCCTGTGGGGTTTTCAGTCTCAGTGGGGGAGTGGGACTTGTTCAGGTTAGGAAGTTTGTATCATGGGACTTTGAGGACCTACTTTATATGAGTTTTCCTCATTCCAGAGTCCTCTACCACATTATTATTATAATACATATTATTATTATTAGCAGGCCACTTCTTTTTTTTAATAAGATGGTCTGGCTGTTGCCATATACATTACCAACCTTTACAAAGTTCTTTGAGACTTGAAAAGCCCTATGTAAGTGCTAGGTATTATTATGAGGATTTTTGTGTTTGTCATCATCACATTATGGAATTAAAAAGATTTGTGCAATATTTTTGGTTTTCTGTTTACGTAAGTTTGTTGTTTTACTTTTTTGTAGCTATTTGAAACAGAATTGAAGCAAAGTGAGAATAAAGTACAGGAGCTGAAGGACAAAGTGACAGAGCTATTGGAGAAGAATCCAGATTTTCCTGATGCACCCAAATGGAAACAGATGTTGGATAAAATAGGTACTGCAATGTACTAGGGCTCAGACTGATTTTGAAATTGCTGCATTTTGAGTCATTTCATCATACCATCAGTCACTAGAACTTTGAATTATCTTGCATTTTTTTCTCTTAAACCCTTGACAAAATTCCATTTTCTGTACAACAGTGTAAATCTAGAGTCTGAAGTCAGTGAATTTACTCTGGATTTGTACTGGTGCAACAGAGTGCAGAATTTGACCCCCTGTTTTCAGAGGCTTTATAATTTATCCATTTCGAACGGTGTGAGGCTAAGCTTGAAGGTCAGTTGTTGATGCATATACTGGTACCTAAGTAAGTAAGTATATGAAGAAAACTAACTAAGACAAATCAATTTATAGAGCATTAGTATAATACAAAAAGCACTTGGGGCTGTTTTTTAATGCTTTCCTTCATGGTGTTTTTCCATGCCCTAATGGGCTTTTGTCATGGATAGTTTTTAGTGGCGTCTTGACATTTTCCAAAACTGACTTCTTAAAGTTTGCCCCCCAAAATGGAAATTTCCGTTTTTGGATAAAAGATACTGAAGTTATCTATTATGTAATTTTCACATTTTTCAAAAAAATTGCCACCTACATTTGTCATATTTTATAATAAAAGTTAGTTTGCAGTTACTAATCGATTTTAATATACATTTCTGTAACAACATCAGTAGTTATTTCATAGGTGGTAAAAAAAGTTAGATGGGGAAAATTATGAAGGAGCTCAGAAGAGGTCCAAGGATTTGAAAGAGAATTAGAGCAGCACAAGCACAGCTGAAAGAGAAGTGGTACAGTAGGAAAATGGAGCAAAGGCATCACAAATTGGCAAACGACATGAAAGAGGAGAAATACAAGGTAGATTTGAGCGACTACACAAAAAGCATAAGAAGAATCCAAAGAACATGAGGAGGAAACAAAATATTAGTGCCAAATGAGGAAGCATAGAAAGAATCAGAGCGTCACAGATGGAGGTGAAAGATAGAACATAAGAGCTACACAAAAGGGGATAGACAAACAAAAGGTGGAGAAGGATAGGAATTGCTTATAGGAGCGGAGAGAGGGCAGGCATAGAGAAATTATGGTGCACAGTTAATGTATCACAGAACTGAACAGGAATAGCAATAAACTGAGGCTCAAGCTACTTATTTTGAGTTCTCACTCTCTCATTAACTTTAGAGGCATTTTTATAACTTTCTTATACCTTAGTTTATGTTAGCCATAGGTCTTACTTGTGCCTGATAGAACACCAGCTCCACTAGTGAACATTACTATGATAATGCTTCCCTGCAGACATATAGATTAACTTGAATTGCAGTGTAATTCAGAAGTTAGTAATAAGAAGTTCGAAGGAGCATTTATGTCCATCTGTCTTATCTAGCTAGCTCTTCTCTCTGTCTAAGAAGAAAGTCCCCGGGTAACATTTTCAAAAGTGCTTAAAGGACTGAGGAACCCAAGTCCCATTTTCAGAAGTGACTTTGGCACTTAAATCTCATTGACTTTCAATGGGACATAGGTTTCTAGGTCAGTGTTTCTCAACCACTGGTACATGGACCGGCACCGGTCCTTGAGATCTCCCTGACACGGTTTAGGAAGGCAGCAAATGGCAGCAAGCCAGTCCCTGGTATCCAAAAGTCTGAGAAACACTTCCTAGATGACTAACACGTTGAAAATGGACGTAGACTCCTAGGTCACGTAGGTGCTTTTGAAAATGTTAATGTAAGTCTAAATTTGATCTCTTGGATTTATTTGATGGGATGGTGTATATCATTTGTTATATATTTACTGTGCTGAAAATTCCCCACAATAACTAAATTAATCAGAGGGCTTGTATTCAGGTGTATACTGTGAGCCTAATCAAAGGAGAGTGCAAATATATTGTATATGAGGAGTTATTGCACCCAGGCATCTGGTGTTAATGTCCAAAAAAACATGGTAGTGTTCTTAGAAAGAACTGTGTATATATTTTGTATACAATCTTATGTCTTACAGCCCATCTGCTAGAACATACATGCAATATGTTATTAAAATGATCATTATTTTATGATAGATTCCAAATGGAAAGAACTCAATCAGATTACGGCTGACAGACGACAAAATCTGGAAGAGTCCTCAAATTACCTGACCCAGTTCCAGTTGACAGAAGCTCAGTTAAAGCAGTGGCTTATAGAGAAAGAGCTAATGGTCAATGTGCTCGGACCACTATCAATTGACCCAAATATGCTAAATACACAGAAGCAGCAGGTCCAGGTGAGCATTGATTGCTAATATATGTTATTTAAATGAATAATGTTTTCTTATCCCTTGGCTAAGGTACTCTTCATTTGAGCTTCATGTACAGCACAGGTAGCAGAAGTTTGCTACAATGAACTAATTTAGTTCATGCGTATGATGGCTACAGTATTCGCGTGCACACATACACAAAAGAAAAACACACACAAAAAAGCCAAGAGACCAAAGAGAGATCAAAAGACCTAAAAAATGTTCAGAACTTATCCCTAGGGAGATACTTGATAATACCAAGCCTCAAATAAATGTTTCTGTTTTGACCATGCTGTGGTTTGTCCATACACTGCTGAAATGGTCTGTAAGTGTGTGTAAGTAGCTTGAGTGTGTAAGTAGCTAATAACCTTTTATGACCAGTTCTCTTACAAAATGGATACTGTCTAGAAAGTTGTCTTTTGAGGTTTTGTCCCTTATTTATTAGCCAGTAGCTAATAAAAATGTGAAAACAAGTAAAACGCAGGACTGAGAAAAGGAAGTTGTAGGTTACAGACTGTGAAACAAAGAAGGAAGAGAACGTATAGGGAAAATCCTGACTGTTTTAATTACAGAAATAGAGTGAAATGTGAATTAATGTATCAGGAAAAAGAAATCCAAGTTAAATCTGACAAAGTAGCAGAAGCTAGGAATTTTGATTCTAAACATTTCTGTTCCTGCCAGTTAATCTAAACTGTGAGGAGATGTTATAATCCTATTTTGCACAAAATATGATTGAAACTGACATTTCCATGAAAATTATCAGAGTGATTAGAAGAGAGTTTAAAAACGAACTTTGTTGTAATACCTTTATTAAAATGACTTAAAATTAGTCAGTCTGTAAACAAAAAAAATAAATAAATAAAATTAAAAATCTAGACAGCCAGCATGAGACTATCAGGTATCATGTACCACTCATTAAAAGTTGAGCCTGATATGCCTTTAAAAGGAAAGGTTTACAATATTCTATAAAATGAAACTGTCATAGATGTCCCTTCTTCTCTAAGCATTGTGACTTATTGTCAAAAAAAAATTATACTGAGAGCCACAGATATAAACTTTAATAAATCTTACAGTATACATTCAGTACTTCAGTGAATCAATCCAAATGTTCTATGTGCTAAAATACTATATTCCAATATTATGTCACTATACACCTCCTTTGATGTTAGCTCCCAGGACAAATTTCAAACCCGCCTGGGAAAGAAAACATTATTTGAAACAAAATGCTGATTATTTTACTCAGTACAGTTCCTTAATTACTATAATATTAACAGAATTTAGTGTTTGTATCTGCTGATTGAATTCCCATTTGGTAATGAGGTACAATATGAAAATGTACCTTATTTTTTCTATAACTCCCTGAAAATTTCCTCTCCGTAGCAGCAGAATTGGCTTCCCTTGATGTAATACTTGTAAAAAAACACTTTCATGGTGTGTTTTAGTTGAAGTTAATTCACTTGCTTTTTAAATTGGGAGACTGGTGGCTTCATAATGCAGAATAGCTGCTGTTAATGAAAACACATTTAGTTCAGTTTGAAAGGATTTTACTTAAAATTTTCTGAAGTTAATGAATCTTTATGTACTCTCTTCTTAGATTCTGCTTAAGGAGTTTGATACCAGAAAGCATCAGTATGAACAGTTAACCACAGCTGGTCAGGGGATATTGAAGAGACCAGGTGAACATCCTCCCTCACATGAAATTGTGAAAAGACAACTGGCAGCTGTGGCACAAAAATGGGAGAGCCTAACAGGACAACTGAGTGACAGATGTGGTCAAATCGACCAAGCCATTGTCAAAAGCAAAGAGTATCAAAGCCTTCTCAGAAGCCTGTCTGATAAGCTAAGTGCGTTGGATAATAAACTGAGCAGCACCCTGGCTGTGAGTACACACCCCAAAGATATGAAACAGCAGTTGGAAATGGCTAGAGAACTGAAACAGGAAATAGAACAGGAAATGAAAAATATCAAAGTGGCTCAGGCCCTTTGTGAGGAGCTGTCAGTGCTGGTTGGAGAAGAGTACTTGAAAGCTGAACTTACTAGGCAATTGGAAGGCATCTTAAAACCATTTACAGATCTTGAGCAGAAAGCAGGTTAGTATTAAAAAGGAGAGAGAAAAAAGGTAATGTAGAAATAAAGCAAAGCATTAATGATTAAAGTTCTCTAGTCATTTTAAAAATATTTTGTGTTTACCAAAATGAGCCTGACCCATACTCCTAAATACAACAAGCTAGCCCATGTTTTGGATGCAAACTTTGTATCTAGTCCCTGAGTCTATAAGAAGCTAAAACAATATTTTGGGTCTTCATGGGGCCAAACCGAGGTGCAGGGGAACCAATAGTGGTATTTTTTTCAATCTCTGCCTGCAAACCCAGCTCCCCCAATTTGGATTGATGGTAGATTCTGCATGCATTCAGAACATTAGCCAAGCACGAGTTATGCTTTAGTTAAATGTAAGTCAATTCAGGGACTACAGGATGATATGTAATGGCCTGTGATATACCGGCGGTCCAACTAGATTATCTAATGGTCTTAAGCTCTACGTATCATGATAATCAGAGGGGCTCAGATGTCTTGCTGCATTTTGATGAACTCCTTAAGCTTGGCTACCCCTTGGTAGGGGGCTTGGTTGACATGATTGGTTCTACAGAACTCCCTCCATCTTGGTGGCCTCAAATCCCCACTGAAATCCACTCCTCTTGAGCTTATTTCTGATAATGAGACATTTTATTATCCTATGCGCTACTTTGTCTGGTATATGATTCTCCATGTTAACCAATAGAATTAATGGGGCAAACTATTATAAATATATATTCCTTGGAACAAAAATATTTTCCTTTGGTTAGAAATTATTCATCACAGTTTTGGTCAGCAGCTAGCTGTAAAAATGATGCTGTATATTATTATGTCTCTTCCAGATAATCATGTTCAGCAACTTCTGTCAGCATATGCTACTTCTCATCAGTTCCAACAAATGTCTAAGGACTTTCAGACCTGGCTGGACAAAAAGAAAGAAGAACTGAACCAGGCTCACCCTATATCGGCCAAGCTTGATTCCCTGCAGCCATTAATTAGAGAGCAGAAAGATTTTAAGCAGACCTTGTCAGACCAGATTAGTTCCTATGAAAAAATTGTTGCAGAAGGTGAAAGTCTCTTACAGAAGACTCAAGGAGCTGACAGGGCAGAGTTGCAGTCTCAGCTTTGCATGCTCAAAAGTAATTGGGACAAAATGAATAAGCAAGTAAGAGAAAGGCAAGATAAGTTAAATGATTGTCTGGAGAAAGCCCTGAAGTACAAAGAGCATGTAGAAAACCTGCAGCCCTGGATAGAGAAGTGCCAAAACAACCTGTCTGAAGTAAAGATTGTCATAGATCCTGTCGAAATAGAGAATTCTATTGCTCAGGTGAAGGCCTGGCAAAAGGACTTGGACAAACACCACGGCATGGTGGAATTATTAAATAATGCAGCTGACAGTTTGCTCAATGCCAGTCAAACAGATAAAGAAAGCATTATAGATGAGAAAGTGGTATTGAACAAGAAAGTGGATATGGTCACAGAACAATTGCATAGTAAGAGGGAGTCCTTGGATAACATGGCACATAGTCTAAAAGCATTTCAGGAATCATCCAGGGAAACCAAAAGGCAACTTAAAAGTGCCAAAGAGCAGCTGCAAGCTCATGATGCTCTTGGACCCCAGGCTTGCAGTAATAAACACTTGACAATGTTGCAGAGCCAGCAGAAAGCACTTCAGACTTTAAAGCCCCATGTGGATGCAGCAAAAAAACTTGCCCAAGAGCTGGTGGTAGAAGCTTCCAATTCAGCAGGTGTTTCTGACCTCTTGTTGCAAGCTGATTCTTTAGAGCAAGAATATACTACAGTCAGCCAGCAGGTTAAAGACAAGTGTTCATTCTTAGAAACTAAACTTCAGGGAATTGGTCATTTCCAAAACAACATCAGAGAGATGTTTTCTCAGTTTGCAGAGTTTGATGATGAGCTTGACAGCATGGCTCCAGCAGGAAGAGATCTAGACACACTGCGGTCACAAAGAGAGGATATAAAAAATTTCCTTAAAAAACTGGAAGATCTTATAACAAGTAATAAAAATGCCAATAAAACCTGTAAAATGATGTTAGCCACTGAAGCTTCTCCTGATCTAGTTGGTATAAAAAGAGACTTAGAGGCTTTAAGTAAACAATGCAACAAGTTACTGGACAGAGCAAAAGCCAGAGAGGAACAAGTGGAAGGAATTATTAGCCGTATTGAAGAGTTTTATAGTAAGTTAAAAGAATTTTCCAATCTGCTTGGGGGAGCTGAAGAACATGAAGAGTCTCAAGGTCCTGTTGGAATGGAAACAGACACTATAAATCAACAGCTGAATATATTCAAGGTAGGAGGGACCCTTTTGTATTATTAGAATACTGTACTACAAAATGATTTCTGAGTAGAACGTGATGTATCCTTCACTCAGTGTTGTGACAGGGGTTGTCTTAAGAGTGAAGCTTGAAGGAGAAATGCTCCTGCTCCATGTCAGTCCTATCACTACGACAGCTGCTGTTTCTGTCCTCTCTCAGGCCCTGCCTTTCCTCTTTGCCACACCTTGATGAATTCATGCCCCTGCAGCTCAGCCTACCATTCCTGCACTTTAACTCCCGTTTCCTGATCCATCTTTCTGCAGGCTCCGGTGATCCTCACTGCCCCTATTTCCCTAGACATTAAACCTTTCTACTCACCTCTCTAAGAGGCTTTATACACAATCTCCAGGTTGGTGCTTCATTAAACTTTCCCATACACCACATGAACCTTCTCCCTCCTCGTGGCTGCAGTTCCCTTCAGTCCTGCAATTATGCATGTGCTTAGCTTAACTGTCATGAGTATTCCCAGTCACTTCAATGCGTCTAGTGTTGGTAGTACAGTTAAGCACATGCATGAAGTGTTTGCAGGATCAAGGCCCTTGTTTCGTCCTTCTTCTATTCTGATATTCTGTCCCCAATTCCAGCCTTTCACTCCAACTGACCCTCCCCCCCTCCAGCAAGGCTCCACCAATAACCCCTGCTCTTTCCTTGTTTATCTGGAAACTACATCCACCAGGCTAGCCAGCACTAAGTTGGAATCTTGTGTAAATTAAAGGAAATGTCATTAAAATCTCATAAAATTAGGGTGTTTGCCTTAGAGTCATGATCCAAAATCCCCTTCTCCACTGCTGTTTATAGTTCTACTGATTAGTGACTGTTGTCCAGATCAGAAAAAGCTGCATTTTAGTGATGTTGCATGTATATAAATTGTAAAGTGCTTTGTGATGAAAGTGCTTTGTGATGAAAATAATAAAATAGTAATAATAATAATAGTAAACTTCATCAAATGATATTTCACCACTTAAGTAGTTGGAAAAAAGTGGGCATCTTTGGAAAAACAGCTATAGAACATTTGATTAATCATATGTTTATAAACAACGGTGTTTAAAAAGATCATATATTTTCTAGCGATGGTATAGCAACATTCTGAGTTTTCTGTTTAGCTTTGCAATATATGGTTTCAAATTCAATCCAGTATTGACTCCAAAGTTTGTATGGCTTATGTTAGCCTTGCTTACTCTAGTTTACTTTATCATAAAACAGTCCTCCATAACATGAACTAAGTTGTATTCTGAAAAAGAAGACTAGAATTGGAGAAAAGTAATTGTACAGTTTTCCCAGCAGAGGGTGCTTTTTTCCTTGTTTGGACTGAATGAAACTGTGTCAGGATATAAAACTGAATTAATTTCACATGCATAGTCTGAGGGTTTCACTTTTACTAATGAACGACTTTTATCTTTTATAAAATAAGCTGATCTTTCAAAATGGATAAATGCATACAAAAGTATGGAATAAAAGTTATACTGTGAAAACATTCTATTAGATTGTTAGGATTAAAATTGTGTGCAACTGTGAACTGACCAGTCTGTATCGATTTAGAAAGAGAAATAAATCGCTTCTATTTGGACAATGTTAGTAAAACACTTTGGAAACAAAAAGCAAATGATTATGCTGGGATTGCTATTGTTTAGACTGGCACAATTGAATTGGGGCCACAATTTGTGATCTGTCATTTTACCATATCTCTGCTACTTTCAAACATGGCAACCATTTAAATGTAGCTCCAGGTCTCTTTCACCACAAAAAGTCTACATCTTGTGGTATAATTTCAAACAAGCAGGGCCCTCGTGTGGAGGCAGCCTGACCAGTGCAGAAATGAGGGAAGTAGAAAATAGTACTCTGGGTCTTGTTTTTTGCACTCTGATATGCTTTGTGCCATTATTACTCCTTTGGGCCAGTGGGCTAAATACCACTACTGTGGAACAGCAAGTATCTAGAGCACTGTGGGGATACAAAATTTGTATCTGCATCCGATCTACAAAAATGATCCGCGGATATCTGCAGATTTGCAGGGCTTTAGATATAAAATTTGTATCTGCATCCATCTGTGATCTGCAAAAATGGTCCACGGATATCCACATCCACGGTTGCGAATATCTGCAGATATTAAGTGGATATCCACAGATTTGCAGGGTTCTACAGATATCCTTGTAGAGCAACTTTAGAAGCTTTGGACCACCTGATAGCTACTTTTGCACAGGTGTACAATAGGTACAAGCTGCTCTTCACCTTCAGAGTGCAGCCTAAATGCCTGTGCTTGTACTCCCTGAGAGGAAAACCCAGCAGGCTAATTCATTCTGAAGTATTCCACACCCCAAACACACTACACAGACATATAAAAAGACAGAGTCCCTGCTCTGAAGAATTTGTAAGCTTCGAAAGTGTGATTAAAGAACCATAAAATAAAGCATCTGCTCCGAATGATAAACTGGCACAGATACACACAAAGACATAAGATAAGATTTTATATATAAGCTTATATATTTGTTTTACTTACAACAATTAGTTTTACATTTGTTAGTTGGTTTTGGGTGGGCACCCATTGGCATTGATGTGGAAGTGAAGCGTTGTGGAAAAGCTGTGGGGATTGTGGGAATAAGAGAGGTGAACGGTTCTAGGGATTGGGAAATTTGAGGAGGGAGGAAATAAAGAAGGGAGAAAGGAGGATAAGAAGAATGGGCAGGGAGTGTGAGGTTTGGTAGCTGAAGAGTTGCACTGGTAAGAGAGAAACAGGACCAACCACCAGTGGCAATAGTAAATAATAAGAAAAATCAGCCTAAATTAAGATTTGGGCTGCTTGGAAATTTTTGACAAGTCTCTGAATGAGCTTTTTGGTTTTTGTGTGAGTTCTTGACTAAACAATTTTTTTTTTTGCAGAAAGTGGGTGTCTGCTTTTGTCAGTTTTTTTTAATTTTATGTCTGAAAACCAAACACTGAAAAGTTTTGTTCAAAAACTATACAGTTTTCAGCAGTTTGGGTCGATTTCCGCAGCTCCTGCCCTTTCAGCAAGCTCCTTCAGACTGCTGGTGTTACACATATGAATTTTGAATAGGAAATGGGAAGCTGATGGGTTGGGTGCTCAAGGCAGGACCAGCTGGTTTTGCTCTGGGGCAAGAGGAAGCAGGAAAGCATCCTTAGTGCATAGAGGAAGAAGCCTTGTGGGCCTGGAGATTTCCAGTCTATTCCTGCAAGCTCCTCCTGACTGCTGCTGTTGCTCCTCTTGTAGTCCAGTGCCCTTGAACTCACTGTCTGGTGGGAGGGGAGGAGGGTTAGATAAGCCTGACTGGGCAGGGTAGGGGTAAAGGTATGGTCATGTCCCAGTCCCTTTTCACACCCCATAATACTCAGGGTTGGCACTGTGGAGTATGTAAACTGCATCATTTCAACTGAGGATGTAATTGGGTGTCCTCAGCACTCTCCCATATGGCCATTCTCCCTTACACAGCAATCCGGAGGCAGAATGGCTCCAGCAGCTGTTGTTTTGAGTGGTGGTGCACTTTCATGCACATTCACATGTCTTCACCCCCTCTTAAGCACAGCTGTGTCTTCAAAACCACAGTCTTGTTCTTTATACCTTCAACTTCTTTGGTCAAAGAGAAATTTGCTTCTGGGTGGATAGACTCATTCACACAGTCTCTTTACACTCCTGATGGAAGGATCTTGCAAAATGGGCCAAAAGGTGCTTCTGTGGTTTGGCCAACTTTTTCAAGCTTTGTGATACCTTTTGTATCTGATATAATGTGTAATGTGATGTCCAAAGTGGGGACCACCAACTTTAATCGGCACTAGCAAATAGAAGTGTGGCTTGACTTGAAATCATGTAACTTATCCCTTAGTTTTAATGTGAAATGTTTACATTTTGGGTGAAAGGTCTGCTTTCTGTGCTGCAATTGCGTAAAGTCTAGTGCAGTTTATTAGAAAGCAGTATCAGAATTGCTGCTTCACATAATAAGCCAGGAATTATTTTAGATTTACATCAGAGTTACTGAGAGCAGAATTTGGCCCTGTGGTTATAAAATAGGCAAAAAAGAACCCTGTTGGTATTCAGAGAAAAGTGATTTAAAAACAACAACAACAACAACAACAACAAATAATTCAGTCTTCCTGGTGAGAACTTTGTTTTAATCTCTTACAGTAGCTGACTGGCATTTTGTTTCATGGCATTTGTCTTATTCAGCTTTGTCACAGATTTTGTTTTCAAAGAACGTATGCAATGCATGGATCTGAAACAAAAGGAAATTCCAGTAGGTGGACATGATCAATTTAGTTATACTGATTCTACCTTCTGTTTTCTTTAAAAACAAAACAAAAAAAAATTTAGAGATGAACGGGAACCAACCTCCTGGATCTGGGAACAACCAGAACATCTAGAATTTAGATCTGAATTTGTGGCTAGGTCCCATTTTAAAAACAAAAACAAAAAGCTCATTCAGAGAACTGTCAAATTATTATACTCCTTGAAATCTTTCCAAAACTCTTCATTAATTTCATTAACAAACTTTCCCTGCTTTTCATTCAAAATACATAGAATTGTTGTCAGCTTTCATCAGTGAATGGTTTTTTCCCTCTCCGCACCCCAAGAACAATAGCAGCTGCAACTCTTAAAAGATTTTCCTTCATATTTGCACACTGCCACGTGTGCCTAGAGGATGGTTTCTAATTTGACTTCATAGGAATCTTAGCCTGGCTGAATATTCTTGTTGAGGAGCTTGAACTAAGAGTTTAATTGGTTTATGCCGATTACATAGACTTTGCCCTCTGACTGTTACATTGAAGCGAAATAGTGTTTACTCAACAATTTGAGGTTTGTTTTCATATATTTGACTAAACAGTTAACATCCAGAGACTTTTTTAATACACTGATTTGCAAATATTGCATAAAATATCATAGAGCCCTTTCATAAGGTTTACTTCTCTTTACAACATGTGGTAAACAAAGAAATTAGGGTAAAGAATTGCATTTTGATTATTAATCAATCCTTTTTCTAAAAACAACAGCATGAGAAAGGAACTAATGCTTATGGACATAGTAGCATAAGGTTATTCAAATAAGGTCTTCATTTTAGCTGGTCAAAAATGAAAAAAGCCTTTTACAAAAATGTTCACAAAACGTATTGCTATTTTTTCCATTGAAAAATCGAAATTTGGAAATTCTATACTGATCCTGCCCTTCTAAAGAAGGTGCAACTCCCTTTGAATTCAGTGGGATTTTGTTTGTCATTGGTCCAGGTGAGAATACACACTATTGAAGGGATCTTAGAAGAGTGTTTTACTAACCTTAACCATTCAGGTTATATTTTTTATTTAGAGAAACCTGAGACTTTAGTCTCAAGATTAATATCACCTTGACATAGTTTAATATATCATGGCTGTGTTTAATTTTATGGGCACTGAAGACTTTATTTTCTGAAATAGCTGTACTTATCAAAGGAGGCAAAATGCATGAAAGAAAAAAAACAGAATTTGTTTCATACACCTTTTACCTTTTGGTATGTAGTTGAATGTACACAAATCTTCTCGCATTTTTATTCTTAAACTATTTTAAAATGCCCCTATAACAAAAATTTATGTAATATTTTTATTTCCTGTTCATTGCTTAGCTAATGAAACTTTGATAGTTTTTTATTCAATAATGCACTGTTAAGTTTTAATACCAAGTGCCATATGCTGCCCTTATAACCTATGGTGAAAACTCTCACTAAAATTCATACCATATATCAAAAGCAATAAAGGACCCTAGTCAATAATAGTATGCAAATTAGTGCTACTGAAGAAGCAATTTGTACATAAGCTCATTAATCAGAGTGTTATTCAACCTCTTTGGATTTACATTTGTCTTAAATTGACATTGTCAGGTAGTTTAGACACATAGTGTAGGATTGCCTTTACAAGTTTTTCTGAATGTAGAACCTGATTGTCTGCCTGGTTAAACTGGTTTTATGCCTGTTTAACTCTTTGGGAATCAGGACCCTAATATTAATATAAGCATTTTCATTATTTTTTTATTTTAGTTTCAACAGAGACGGTTTTTTTTTGTTTGGACTTAAAAGTTCCCCATCTAGCATTTACAACCCAGACATTGTAAAACTGTGCAATTAATTGTGTGAGAGTCTGAAAGTGAAAAATGAATAAAAACAAACCTGAAATTGACACTGATCTATTTCTATTTTCCAATTTGAGTGAAATATAACAAATAGAGAGAGAGTAAATAAAGTCAAATTTGATTTTTTATAAAATCCTTGTTATAATTTTGGATTTATAACACAGATAAAGATACTCGATTTAGTTTTTAACATAACAGTATCCCTTTAAAAGGTGACATTAAAGGGCTGTATGTTGAATCATAGACTGTTCTTAAAAACTGTATATCATCACCAGAAATCCTTCATGAACATATTGGAGGTTAGATTTCTGTTAATTCTGTCAACATGCTGCACTGGATTGTTTTTATATAATTAAGCAAAATAGTGTTCTTTCTGGACGTTTGAAAAATGTTCTATACATTTGGTATGTGAAGTGTCAGGTTACCTAGCTAAATTGTGTGTTGTCAGTATCAACATTTTGAATTAATTAACAATGTTTCATTGTGCTTCTAAGCAAACTGGGTCCTCCACAATTAAAGAATGCATTCTGATTTACATGATGTCACCACTAGCGAGTTTGTTACAGTTTAGTATCCTGAGTTTCTAGGTTCCTCCCACTGAAACAGCTCAGTCTGTGTCAGAGACAAGACAAATGTTAAAAGTGAAAAGATGACTAAGAAGTTAAATCATGTGGGGCCGAAAACATAAGGGGGTAGAGCTAAGAGGTCAGGCACCTACTAATGCTTGGCCAGAGTAATACTCTGAGAACGAATGGGATAGTAGCAGATGTTGCCTAAAGAATAAAAAGGGTGGTTCTTTAAGCTCAGTGTTGGGAGGATGCCTGTCAGTTCGTAAGAAACCAGGGAGAGCTGGAGAGCTTATCGGCTACACTGGATGGTACATGCAGACGTTCATTGTTGGATTTCCTTTTATGCCTTCTTCTCTACAGCTGCACTTCAAAATGAAGACAAAACGGTGACCACAGTCTGCCAGCTACAGTTTATAGTTAAGTCTTGCTGAATTTAAACGGAACATAAATCTGCTGTGCCTTAGGAAAAGAAATGCTGTAGTTATTCTGCACTGCAGTTGCCTTAAACAGGATAACAACTTTCCAGGAGGATATTTTGAAAATGAATCTAAAAAAGCTGCTTTTCTAAGTATTAGTTTAAAGGGCTGTTTGACTACATTGGCCTGGCTACCTAGAAAACTCTGTTTTCCTATGAAACTTCTGAATACGCCACAAAGAAGCTTAGTACAAGAAGAAAATACACTGCCTTTCAGATTAAGGTTATTTAGAGCTACTGCCAAAAAAAAGTAAAGGACTATTTTATTATTCTTACTATTCTGGATTTAACTTATTTTTCCCTGAAGATTTTCTTTGTGCCTTGGTCTAAACTATACACAGCTACTGTGTGATCTTTCTTTTTAAACTTCTGCACCATGTCTTATTTATAAAAGGAGATGGAATTCTACAAACCATTTAAATGGATTAAAGTTAATCAGTCACCTACAGAAGATAATGTGCTGCCTACTATAATGCTTATTCATTTGGAAGGCTTAAGCTGGAGATTTAAGGTACAAATTTTGACCAGCAAAAAGAAATGGAACGTTCTGTGGAATGTTATGCATTTTTGAGACACTTGGGGTTTTTGCTTTGTTTTCTTTTATTGTGATATTGGAAGACTTCTGTTTCTTACTTACAAAAGCACTTTATATTTTAAAATAAAAATTAAATAAACCACAGCTTAGTAAAGCTATAGTTGCTTTTGCACTGGTGCACTGATTATGACCTTAACCACCTCATAAATTATGACATATATATTTTGCATATGTGCATCTTTGTGCTAACGGCAAGTTGACTGTAATTGTTCAGCTCAATAATGTTTTTCATGTTTTTCATTATGTCACACTTCCTAAAAGCAGAGGCGTAGCAGTATATTTCTGTAAACACTTTCAAAATGGGGAAGCCGCTTAGCAGGCCGGACTGTTTACGTCAAAATCCTCCTTGTGTAGGGAAGGGTGAGGAAGATGAAGATCTAAATATTGAAGACTGTTATGTTCCTCAGAGGTCCATCTATGACACAGTGAGACTGAATGAACAGATTGATTCAGGGTCCAAAGGCAGCCTCTCCTCAAGACATTTCACAGATCGGACTTTACCATATAGTCATAGAACACTGGATATTAGTACTCTGTGTCCCAATGGTGCCCTTACTTCTTCCAGCGTATTTGAGCTCAGAGGTCGCGAAGTTAACAAATTAGATGAAAAAATGATATTTGATGCACTTAAACTGAATAGTGATATAATTCGAACTGCTGGATTACCCAAAATAAAATCTCACACAGAAAAGAAAGAACATAGGAGATCGTGGAGAATGTTTGTTCCACCCAATTTTGCAGACTGTGCAAATAAAAGTGAATGCTCAGTTGTTGAAACTGCTGATAGGTCAGATATAGCAAAAGCAGGCAAGTGCAAATGGGGTACTAATTCCCTCACCTCAGAAGAGGATGACTCTGGTCTATGCAGCCCTCCAACAGAAAGAGAAGAAAAACAAGACACATTATTAGCAGGGGAGCAAACTCAAATCAGAAGTATATCTTCTGCAGAATATATCCATGTAGTAGATCAATTTAGACAATTTTTTCCTGCTATTTCCAATAGTGAACAGCACATCCCATTGCTGGATTGCAGTAGTGCCCCTGTTGAAGAGAGCTGCAGATTGACTTTGCATGATGTTTCACAATCTGAAAAAAGAGTGCAAAGTAGTCCTCAGAAATGTGAAAATGAGGAGACAGGGACCAAATCCTGTTACTCACAGAACTCTTTCAAAGAGGGCATCATATCAGATGAAGAACATCTCCAAGGTCATGGAGGAAACAATAATTTTACCTCAGACAAAGAAAAAGTGGAAAATGAATATGGAGTTGAAGAAGTGAAAACACACGTGACAATGGTAGAAGGGGATTGTGTGGCTGATGCACCTCAGCATTTAGACATGTATTATGCAAATATTGCTGTTAATACTAGCGACACAAATTTAGCAAAATGTGAGATTCTGTCTGATGCAGAGGAATCTAGTATAACACATACAGACTCAATTGAAACAACATTTTCTGCTCAGGAACTGGAGTTAGATAATACCATAAACTGTCCACAAGCTAACCCAATGAGAATGAAAGGGAATGTCTGGACTACAGGAACCCCCAGAGAAACCTTGGATACAGTCTGTAATGGTCTATTGTCTAATAAGGTAATACAAAACAAAAGGGTCTTGGAATCATTGCACTAAAAACCAAAACTGTTTGTTTTGTTATCATCAAAGTGATTGGTAGAATTTCTGATCAGGAATTATTATTGCAGCTAGAATTTTTTTTTTCATTTACTAAGAAAATCTGGCTACTAGCATAATTTGCATAGCACATTATAAGATGTCAGAAACTGGTGAGATAGTCACTTTAGTAAATGAA
Source organism: Emydura macquarii macquarii (assembly GCF_026122565.2). Lineage (NCBI taxonomy): Eukaryota > Metazoa > Chordata > Testudines > Chelidae > Emydura > Emydura macquarii. The sequence continues at coordinate 1,988,759 of NW_027132817.1, read as the reverse complement.
TGAGGGGCAGTTTCTGGCAGGGCTGATTACTTCCAGCTGTTTGGTGCAGGGCTATTATTGTCCAGATGGTGTTTGTTACTCTTCATTTGGAATGCTTCCACTGAGCACTGATGTTAGCATTCAGTCTTTTACACAAATTGTGGTTAAAGGCAATGCCATTCAGTGACAGCTCTGCCTGATTTATTCAGCTTGACCAGTCTTACTCAGAAAGGTACAAATAACGGTATCAGACTATTGTGGTTTCCAAAGTACATAGATTAAAGATTTGTTGCATGCACTGAAGCTCTTTTTCTGAAGCTACATGCCAAAAAAGTAGATCTGAAGTTATTGTGGTGTTTTACAGGCACGAGATCGTATAACATTTTCTGAGTGGTGGAAGAGAAAAGAAAGTAAAGAGTAAAGCTTTGTAATAAGTAAGGGGTGATCGTCAAGCCTTTAATCTTTTTCTGCTCATTTTGCTTGATGTTTGAACTATTTCAGGGTTTGTTGCTGAACTGTTCTGGCATACTACCCTCAAAGATCATTTTCATTTATTTTAAGCTTCTCTTGGTAAAGAGTGTATATGTTTTTAAAGGACAGATGAGGGTGAAATGCTCAGCCATCAGTGGTACTGCACTGCCTTTGAAAGATAAGGAGTTTTGGAATATAAAGGAATATATATAAAGTGGTTATCCCAAAAGAGAGGAAAAAAAAAAGCTTGCTCTTCTTTTATCTCGCAGCAAAAGGGAGCAGCCAGCTTGTTGCTGGTTGTAAATATTCAACAGACTGTGTTGTACAGAGTTTGCAGCTTGCTTGTCCATAGTGATTAAGGTCTTGGGAGGTGTGTGTAAACACCAGCACTTTCTCGCAGGTGCTTAGTGTATTTTCTGCAGCAGCCTCTACAGTGGCCATGTCAAGCATGTAGAAATTTGCTCAGCTACCTGATATCTGTCTCTTTAAAACACATAATTCACCACAGTGTTTCTTAGTGCCAGAAAAGGAGAGTAACTGATGTGCTGAAAGAGCTTCCTGCTTTTCAGAAAGCTGAAGAAGGTTGTGTTGAAAGCACTAATCCTAAAACAAAACTGTGACTGAATGCCACTATAGAAGGATTTAGGGTCAAAAGTTGAGCATTCTTTACTATTGTTTATTCATCCGTTTATTTTTCGCTTGTCTCTGTAATTAATTCGGAGGCTTTAGGCCAGTTTCTGAACTCACAGACACTGGAGTCACTTCAGAGTAATTCAACTGAAATAAATTGAGTTAGCCCGAATTTACACTGGTATTACTATGATAATAGTCTGGGTCTGCAAAGCTTAAATAATAGAATCATAGAGAATAGAACCAAGAAAGATCTCTTGGCTCTATATAGAGCCCATGAATTTTGCAGAGCTATCCTATAATAATATAATGATGGCTATGTGCACTTGTGCTGCCGCACCCACCTCCCTATTCCAGGACTCATTTGCATTTCCTAAAACCCAATCTAAAATGTTTCCTTCCTCAACTTTAGACTTTACCCCTTGTCCAACCTTCAGAGACATTGTCCAATTTCCTGCCTTGAGGTATATTGTTAGTTTTCAGTTCTTCTGCTTGCTTACATACTTTTATATCGTCACTTTATCATGGACTCTGTTGATCTCTGTCTGAGCCTGCTTTATTATTTTCTAGCTGTGTCTCCCACTGTCTCATGAGTTCTTGTATCAATTTTGTTGCCCTTCTTTGTAGGTGCTCTAGTTTTTCTATCGTCCTCTTGAACTGTGTTAATGTGAACTGCATACAATGGGCCACATTATGCCTCATAAAGGCAGGCATGTTTGCACTGTGGAAATTGCACTGTCTACATCAGGACTGAATTTATCCCAGTGTCCCAGCTGAAATCACACCAGCGTGATTGCTCACTTCCCAGTTTTACATGAAATCTTCCTCTAAAAGTTCTGTACCTCTAAAAACAGCAGTTGGTTTTTAGAGGTACAGTACTATGGTTGGCTGGTGTTGTACTGTCAACTTATATTTATTTTCACTTTAATGGCATTGATTGTTTTTAGGATGTTCTTTATGTCACTAAATATAATTTCTTTTTAATAATATTAGTTTTAATAATATTAGTACTAAGTTTGGTACATTCCATAAGATTTTACTCCCTGTATCCATATCACAGTTGCTTATGTTCCATATGTTATCAAACATAATAGTTCAGATGTTCCTTTGGTTTTCCACCTGCAGGTATTCCAGAAAGAAGAGATCGAACCACTGCTAGTTAAACAACAGGAGGTAAACTGGTTAGGTCAAGGTCTTATTCAAAGTGCCGCTAAAAATGCTAGCACTGAGAACCTTGAGCATGACCTTGAAGATGTTAACACCCGATGGAAGACTCTCAATAAGAAGGTTATTATTTTGCATATTCACAAATTCAATTTTTTACCCTCTTTGTTTTCTATTTTTCCCTATTTATTTGCTGTCATCTTTCAAAATACAGGAAATTCAAATATGTTCATGATAGTCACTGATTCTATTACCTTAACACAGTAGCTTTCTTTGTAATTCTATTAAAAAAAATTGTGTCAATAGCTGCCAAAGTATGGTTGTCATTTCCACAGTTCTGTCCATTTTTCTGTAAGTTTATTCCTGGCATTCTTAGCCACAAATGGTTCCCTCGGGACTCTTTACTCCCTTCTATATATGCAGAGCAGGGAGTTTAATAGCCCAAGTTGTGTGGAAAAGGGATGGAGGTGAGACACACACATGAGAAAAGTAGTTATATGTTTTTTTCTTAGCCACGTCTTAGTCACTTCTCTCTCTCCTTCATCCATTGTGATTCTTTCTGTTCTATATATTCAAATGCACCATGGCATCAGAGAGTCTGTTCTATCGTATCTGCAATTCACCATGGTATCTGAGCATTTCCCAGTAGTGTACTCAGCAGCAATAGGTCTTAGCTCTGTGTGTCCAGTGTCATGTTCCCTTTAAAGCACATCAGGGTTTATGGTGCTTTAAGCATTGTAAGTTACCACTGCTCAGAGGAGCAACTTCACCCTTGTATCTTTCCTATGCCATGACCAATTCTGGGACAGCCATTGAGAATGGGAGGTGGCAGGGGTAGGAGGCAGAAAGGGTGCAATATTGTCACGGGCTCCACCTTGCAAGAGCAACAATACAGTGGAGCAACCGATGTCCATGATTATGGGTATGTCCTCTCCTTCCATACCTTTTAGACTATGAAGGGAGTATAGTCCCTAATAAGGAGTACAGTTTGGTGTCCTTGGCTTAGTCCTTTTAAAGGAAGCTATTGTGAAACATGCAGTTTGCAGAGGCACGTTTCACACCACTATATCTCAAGCCTCAGTTAATTGGCAGAAGCAGGAGAAAAAAGGAAAAGTGAGTAATACCCTTTCTGTCTTTTTTTCAGGTTGCTCAACGAGCTGCTCAGCTGCAAGAAGCTCTTTTACACTGTGGAAGGTTCCAGGATGCCCTTGAATCTCTGCTTAGCTGGCTCATTGATACGGAAGATCTAGTGGCCAATCAGAAACCCCCATCTGCTGAGTTCAAAGTTGTGAAGGCCCAGATACAGGAACAGAAAGTAAGTGAAACTTATTACTGTAGATTCAGATTCTCTTTCTGCTTCAGTGATGATAATGCATTTCCCATCTGCACTGAAGCAGAAAATCTGCTCAAGTGTACTGTATTACAATCAAGTTATTGAAGTATTTAATGCAGCTGTGCTTTCCATACTCTATCTTCTGGAATTATGTGGAGGGGTGTGACATTTCATTGTAGAAACTGGGCTCTGTTTTTCCTTCATCTGTACTTGGATGCAAGTGCAAAATCTAGCACGTTAAAAAAAAAAAATCAAGGCACTTCAGACACAAAGCAGGAGGAAAAAAATCAATGTTTGCTTACTGGAGAAGTAGACAATGAGAAGGGATAGAATTTTCATTTTAATATTTGCAAACAATGGAGCTAAACATTCTAGGCTTGATCCTGCAGCATGGAGTACGCACCTAAATCCCATTGTTTTTGCATCCTCAGCCGGAATGCTGGTGCCCCAACGTTGGTCATCTCCAGTGTTGGCAATAGTATGTGCTGGTTATAATCCCTTCTAGAATTTTTGTAACTAGAGAGGAAATGGGCATAATGCAGTTCATGGACCAAACCAGTGCATGCAATTCTACAATATGGCCCAAATTTAAAAGTCACCCTTGTATTTAATACAGAGGCACAAGCTACGAAGCCTACAGATTGTAGCATGCAATAGAGCATTGTGTGCTGCAAGTACTGCAGAGACAGAGAGGTGCAGTCCCTCCAGCCAATGAAGGACTGGTGGAAAAAATAGCTGCATCCTCAAGTTTTATACAGAAATATAGAAGACTCTTGGGAGAGAAACTAAATTACTGGGTGATGCCAGTGAACCCAGTTTTCAGGCAACCCAGACGTGATCAGTGGAAGATGTCACTGTTCATGATCAGAGCAGTGGAATTACATTATTTTTTATATAATTTTGACAGATAATATCAGTGTATTTTACAGCATTTTTTTTCAAGTTTTATTGATTTAAATATTCAGTTGCACAAACTTATGGGTTATATGCATTTTATTATGATTTAAATTTTCACAACTGTGGGACATGATGCAGGGGCAGACAATAATTAATGACAGTAGATGTTGAGATTCAAAAAGTTAAAGCTTTCTAACCATTTAAACACAAATTGCATCACTTGTCAAAATATACGAAGTAAACAATATCCTTAAATCAAACTCCAATAAATTCTCAAGCAGCATTTTTCTCTCTTTTTCTGTGTGTAAATTTCAGTTATTATCAATGGAAATATTTTTCATCTATTTGTGTATGTAAGGTGAAATCAACATTCACAGGTAAACATCTAATCCTTCCAAGCCCTCCCCCCCAATATATATATGTTATCTGAACATTATTGAACCTCAGCAAACATGCAGTTTTCTATAAACGCTTACACAAATTGTAATAATAATTTGTCATTAGCAAATACTCACAGTGGATATTAAATGTGACATTTTCCCATGTGCGTATGCACCAGTGAGGGCTGCCACACATCTTCGTCACACAAAAACTAATTAATACATTCATTTACAGGGAAAGGTCTTTTGTGGGGCAAGGACTTGATGGACCTCTACCAGTTGCAACTTTCAGAGAAAAAACTAGCTAGCTCAAGTCATAATTAACTCTTTTTACAGTATTGGTATTTTCATGGTAATACAAGCATCCAATATTTCTTTGTCATTGTCCTTTTAAGCAAAGCATACATTTTTAACAAGATCTTACGGAATCTGCCTCCTTACATCTCTACAGCGGGGTGTAGCTTCAGCTGTTTCCTAGCAATTTGATTTTTGATTGCTTTATCTCCAGCTTCTCCAAAGGTTACTGGATGACCGCAGACCTACCGTTGAGGTAAGCAAGCGTGAAGGGGAGAAAATTGCAGAGTCAGCAGAACCTGCTGATAAAGTGAAGATCTTGAAACAGTTGAGTCTCCTGGATAGTAGATGGGATGCATTGCTCAGTAAAGCTGAAACAAGGTATTTGAAATTCTTTCATTCCTTTGAGAAATATGGGTTCAGCCAGGGATAGATGGCTAGAAGCAGCATGTGGAACTTCACAATCTGAGACTTCATAAGCACTATTTTCTTGCTGCTATATAAAATTTATTGTGACTTGATGATCGTATATATAAAGCTGCTTAGTAAAAACAGACAAAGGAAAATAGCTTGAACAGGTCATTAGCTATTACAAAAAAATTTGACTATCCTGAAAAGCTAAAACATGATAATCTAGTGCACATATATCTTCTGATTAAATGGGCCAATGCATCTGCATTAGTATAGGCAGAATATGAATTTCTTGGTAGAGAAACCCCATGTTTTCTCTGTTCTGTGTGGCACCAAGCACATAATCCGCTTTCAATAATATAATGGTTCCTTAGAACTCTAAGATCCTGAAATGTGGCTATAAATGGAGGATATTACACTTCTCTCTTTCAAGTCAGGGTTATCTGAATTGGCTTATTGGTACTGATCCTGTGAGTTGCTAAGCTCCTAATGCAAGATGCTGGGCTCCCTCAACTCCCAATAAAGTAAAAAGTAGTGCCATCAGTGTGCTTAGAGCTGTACAGACAAATAAGATGATACCGTTCCTTCCCCAAACAGCTTACAATTGAATTCAAATAACATGATTCAGTTCAGATATACATAGCACACAGGAAGACAAGTTAACATGAATAGTGCAAGTGTCTTGGGAGAGAGCAGTGTTTGAAGGGCTTTGCAGAAGAAGTGTGCTTCCAGAAAGAGTCTTTGACAGGAGGTCTCTTGGTTCATGAGAGGCAGAAGAGAGCTGCTGTAAACATAGGAGACAGCATGGATGAAGGCACAAAAGTGGGGAAGGAGAGACAGATGCAAAAAGGGTGGTAAGGGAAGACTGAAAAGGGTTTAAATGTATAGTGTTATGCAGCCTAACAATTACATTCTTTTATCTGTATACTGTATTATGAGGGTTGGGATTCAAGCATTAAGTTTGTCTGGGCACCTCTGATGCTTCCTAATCTTTCTGGCTGCCCCCATCTTCCTTATTGTTAGTAAAGCCCTCGTCTGTACACCAATAATACTTAATAATAATTAATAATAAATAAATAACCTGATTACTTAAAGAAATTAGTAGGTTCAGTTAATAAGCTATTATACAATTCTGTGTTTAAAAAAATGCAAGGTTCAATGACTCATTAACTGAAGTAAATGTTAATCTCATTCAATTTAATATTATCATACGAGTCTGGTGATATTTATTTTCAAATCAAATCAAGTCTGTCCAGTCCATCTGTTTAGATACAAGTTTGCCTCCAGAATTCTTTTGACAAAAGACATATTTCTTTTTCTTAGGAGGGAATCACCATTATTCATAAGTAGCCCTTGGTGTTTAACACAGGATGAATTTTTCTAAAGTCTTAAAGATAGAAACCGTTAAAATAGTTTGCCTTGGGTGAAATTTATAGACGAGCAGGACTGAGAAAAATATTTGCCAGGGTGGTATAAAGAGCAATAGAACAGAATCTCCTAAAAAATGTTGGAAATCTCAGAAATGTTGCAGGTATTGCCACTTTGCTTTATATCCTTATATTAAGATAATTCTGGCACTGACTAAAATGAGACTTTTTAACTTGAACAAGGAGGTGCAGGATTGGGAGTGTATAGTTCATACCACGTCACTGAGAAATTATTTAAAGAAATTCTTGTACAGGTTGGAGTGAGCATAATGACATGCCCTGATTCAGCAAAGCACTTAAGTGTGTGCCTACCTTTAAGTGAATGTTTAAGTCCCATTGAAAACAATAGAACTTAAGCATGTGCTTAAATTTAAGCATAAGCTTAAGCACTTTCCTGAATAAAAATGAGCCCCTGTATTTAAGTGCTTTGCTTAATAGAGCCTTAGATTATTTTAACCAAATGCATATGAATGCTGTAAAATTTATCAAGTATTTGAATCTCTTCTTCAGCTAATATGATTTCTGAAGTCTGTCTTATTAACTGTGCTTTTATATAGTTGTTGGTTTACATTTTGTTTCTTTTTGTACTACAGACATGTATCTGTTTCAGCTTGTGGCTGGCTTCTACAATAATGTGTAGAATTTTATTTGTAGTGGTGAGAGGATGAAGGGTTTTATTGAATATCTCACACGTACTTTGTCACATAAATGACCTTTATCTTGGCATGTTTATAGGAATCGTCAGTTGGAAGGTATCTTAGTGGTAGCACAGCAATTCCATGAAACTTTAGAACCACTGGTTGAGTGGCTGACCACCACTGAGAAAAGGCTTGCAAATTCTGAACCCATTGGAACACAGTCTTCTAAACTGCAGCAGCAGATTTCTCAGCATAAAGTAAGATATTAACTGGACATTTGTGTTATTCATATGGGGAATTTTTTATGTGAGCTTGTGAAGTACAGCAGAACTAGGAACTCTTTTTTTTTTTACCCCATTAATCCAAATTTGATACATTTTTATTTATAATTGACAATAAATCCATTTTATTTCTGTTGTTCTTTAGTTCCATTTGTATTTTCTGTTGTCCGTTTTTCTTTTCTGTCTTTCTTTATTATTTTAAAAACTTCATTTAGGCGTTAGAAGATGACATCCTTACATGCAATAAAAGTTTACATCTGGCCATTAGCATTGGTCAGTCTCTTAAGACTATGAGCTCCAGAGAGGATAAAGATATGGTGCAGGAAAAGCTAGATTCTTCTCAAGCCCGATACATTGAGATTCAAGAGAAGAGTAACGGCAGGTCTGAGTTGCTCCAGCAAGCCTATTGCAATGCTCAGATTTTCGGGGAAGATGAAGTTGAATTGATGAACTGGCTGAATGAAGTACATGACAAACTGAGCACATTGTCTGTCCAAGATTACAGCACAGACTTACTCATGAAACAACACGCTGAGCTGCTGGTATTTTTATTTCTTTTCTGTTAAATTCATTTATTTATTTTTATTTCATTTTTGTTTCTATCATTTATTTATTTCTCATTAATATATTTAAATTGAAAAGTGATATAACTATTTAAACTACAAGTAATTCGATCTGTAACCTGTATGTTCACACAAATGGTATCTTCTCATAGGTGCTTCAGGAAGAGATTCTGCTCAGAAAACAAAATGTCGATCAGGCTATACAAAATGGCTTAGAGCTTCTCAAGCAAACAACAGGTGAGAGCTTTTAGGAAATTAATGATTTTATCAGCCTTTTCCTCATACTTGTAAGTGTTTGTGGGAAAAATAAGATGAAGCATATAAATATTAGCTTTTATTCACTGGATAGAGTTGATGTAACTGTTTATTCTAATAACTATTGAAGTCCAGGTACATTATGTCTTTGGGCCAAATTCTCTGCTGCTGTAAATGAGCAAAATGGCATGAAATCAATGGAGCTGCCCCCATTTCGCCAGACAGAATTTGGACTTTGATTTTTATTGATCTTTTTTGTTGATGGAAAATTGTTTTAGTGAATTTCCATTTTGCTGCTACTATCACGTTATAGACATTACTCATGATGTAGGACTACAGGCGTAGGACAGAGCCTTTTCTCTATAGAAGCCCAGAAATGAAGGTATTAGGCTATCTTTTGCTGTTAGAAAGGCTGAATCCTCCAGATCAGAGCTAGTATTGTGGGAAATACTAGTTGTACACAGCATGTCTGGTCTGCAGAGGAACATCTATCTAAATGTTCCTGTGCCCCAAGTATTTGAACTCTCAAAGATACAGAGGGAAAACCCTCCTTTGTTGTCCAGTTTGAAATTATGTTGTGGGGTAAAATCCAAATATATTGCAATAGGTCTATTACAGAAGTGTGTCTTCATTTTGACCTTTAGGCTACGTGTGTGTCTAGTGATTGATAATTAGATGACATAGTTCAAAGAATAATTCAAATCATTCCATGAGTCTGGTTATCAGTTAGTTATAATTAATAAATACATTGTAAATAATGTAAATACCATTTGGTATTCTAAAGCTCCATTCTTGCACATCTGTTGTCAACCTATTATAACCTATGTCAACCTGTATAAAAATGAATGTGAATTTAAGGAGGCGTTTGGGTAAAAGATATGTACATTTTAATATTTGCCTTTTAAATAAAAAGAGAACAAGGACCAATTTTATATCTCCAAAGAATAAAACTAGAGATGGCCGCAATCCTGAAAGCTTGGGTCCTGATCTCCACTTTTGCAAAGTTTGTAGTGGTAAGAGAAAGAGGGACAGATCCAGAGTTGGTGTAAATTGTTATAACTCCACTGGCTTCAGCTGACAATCTACACCAGCCTAGGATCAGTGCAAGGGTCTTGTTTGAGTCAATCTGCACATTAGAAACTATAAATATATGAATTAGTATTGAGATTTTTTTGTTTTGCTTTGGGTTGCTTTTTTTTTTTTTTTTTTTTGCATTCATGTGAAATAATATCCCTTTGAAATTTTAGGTGATGAAGTTGTAATAATTCAAGATAAATTGGAAGGCATTAAAGCAAGGTACAAAGATATTACTAAATTGAGTTCTGATGTATCCAAGACTTTAGAGCAGGCTCTGCAGCTTGCAGGTCAACTGCAGTCCACCCATGAGGAACTCTGCATATGGCTTGACAAAGTGGAGGTGGAATTGCTTTCATATGATGCTCAGATCCCCAAGGGAGAAGAATTAAGCCAAGCACAAGAAAGACAAAAAGTATGTTGTAAAAGCTGTAAACTGTACATAATTGCTTTGTTATTTTTCATGTAAAGATTTTAAGTAGTTAAATAGGTTAGTTTCTATTTGGCTGGAGGATGGCAAAAAACCTACCTAGCTTCAAAACTGAGCTTGATAAATTTATGGAGGGGATGGTATGATGGGACAGCCTAATTTGGCAATTGACTGATCTTTGACTACTGGTGGTAGATATGCCAATGGCATGTGAAGGAATGTTAGACAGGGTGGGTTCTGAGTTATTACAGAGAATTCTTTCTTGGGTGTCTTTCTGGTGAGTCTTGCCTACATGCTCAGGGTTTAACTGATCGCCATATTTGGGGTCGAGAAGGAATTTTCCCCAAAGGCAAATTGGCAAAGGCTCTGAGGGTTTTTCACCTTCCTCTGTAGCATGGGGCACAGCTCACTTTCTGGTGGACTCTCTGTATCTTAAAGTCTTTAAACCATGATTTGAGGACTTTAATAACTCAGTCATAGGTTAGGGGTCTATTACAGAAGTGGACGGGTGAAGTTCTGTGGCCTGCATTGCGCAGGAGGTCAGACTAGATGATCATATTGGTCCCTTCTGACGTTGGAGTCTATGAGTCTTGCAAATGATCCTAATTTGGCACTAGATCAGCTCTCTGACTAGAATTAAAACAGTAACGAATCACAATCTCTTTCTAGCAGTCACTGATGAGATTTGTCTGAGGTTTATTATCAGCACAACAGAAGAGCTACATTTTATTCTACTTCAGTAAGCTATACTGATCCCTGGGAAAACTCTTAAATTGTCAAACAAAGTTATTTTTGTTCTTTTAAGTTGTGTCACAGACAAAAAACATCTTAAAGTAGGAAAAGAGCCTGTATTTAATTTCAAACTAATAACAAATATTATTCTAAAAGAAACTGTATAGTGTTAATAGAACGCTAATAACACCATTTCATGAAATAGGTTACTAAATTACTAAATAAGCACACTTATTTTAGAAACCCAGAATAAAAAATAACATAAGATAAAAATATGGTTGCATGTGGGATTAAAAAGCTCATTTCTCACTGTACTTGTCATGATTTTGATTGATTGGCTTTAATTCAAATGTTCATTTAAAAATTCACTTGAATTTAAATAATATATTGCTTTATTTCACACTTGATTTTACTTGCTGGTGAGTTTGTTCCATAGAAAAAGGGTTGCAGAGTGCAATGAATATGTGTTAGGTTTCTTCTCTTTGCTTGATTAGAGACTGACAGCTGTATAATGACAGTCTACCATGTTGACTGGAGGAATATATTTCAGTTGTGTTCTGTAGAAACTTCCCTTCAGGAATCACCTGCTTTTCTGTCAAACAACTTAACAATAACAAAAGCTAATGTAACTGAGCTGAAAATAAGTGTGCCAATTTATCCCTTTTGTTCGCTTGGAAAATGTTCCAGTTCTTGCTTCTTAGAGTAGACAGAAGAATAAAAGCATGTGCAAGCTGTGTGTGTCTGGCTCTTATGCTGGCATGTTTACTTTAAATGTCCTTTTTCAGGAGTTGAAAAAAGAAGCAAAGAACAACAAAGGCTTATTGGACACCCTCAATGAAGTCAGCAGTGCTTTGCTGGAATTGGTGCCATGGAGGGCAAGAGAGGGGTTAGACAAAATGGTAACTGAGGACAATGAGCGGTACAGATTAGTGAGCGACACTTTAAATCAGAAGGTGGAGGAGATTGATGCTGCCATTCTAAGATCACAGCAGGTACTAAAAAACAGTTTTTGTTCTTTGGACAATGAAAAGTTTGCCTCCAGGACTCTACCTGAACAAAGGTTGTTTGTTAACAGTGTCGCCGTACATTTGTTATGCTTGAGTAACTAAATGTCTCTTTGAATAGAATGTGACTACACTGTTCAGACACAAGTGCACTGTTCAGAGCAAAGCTAACCTGTACATTGTTGTAGCCATCTTTCTCGTTGTTGACACAAATGACAGAATCATTGTGAGCATGATCCTGTGGTGATTTCAGTGGAAGTTTGCCTGAGCGAGGACTGCAGGCTCAGGCTCTGTACCATTTACATTTTATGCTGTAATATTTACAATATGGGTCAGATCCTCAGCTTGTTTAAATAAGTGCAGCTCCATTGAAGTCCATTTATACAAGCTAAGGATCTGGCCTTGTGCTTTTTTATTTTCTGCAGCTAACATGTTGGACCAGCTTATTTTCAGCTGCACTGCAGGACTGAGTTAATGGTTTCATTTACATGCAGGTGCAAGAATTAAGTTGTTGAATATACGTGTGTGTGTGTGTGTGTGTGTGTGTGTGTGTGTGTGTTTCTAAAGTTTGCTTAGAAAATAATTGGGGTAAATTATTTAGAATTGGCCCTCACATTTCATGGGTGTAAATCTGCATGGTCTCACATCTAGCTACCTGGTGATGAAAGAAAGCAGAGCTGCAACTTCTCCAATTTCTGCCAGAAGTTTATTTTACAGACAAGAAAATATGAATGGAAATTTTTGCCACTGCCAATAGCACCAACAAACAGAATTGGCTTCAGCCAAGCAGAAAATATGTATGGCATAGTTTCAAAACTTTGTGGAAGCTGACTTTATGAGGGTTGATGGTAATTGGGGATCCTAAGGTTATAAGTAATTTATAAATATCCGGACTACTTTTATGGCATTCACTCTGAATATTTATTTTATCTCAGCAGACACCTTTATAACATTGAGGGCTGGATCCCCAGGAGCATGTGACCCGGGTGTATATGTGGGTTTCTACCAACTTTTTCCCCCACACTTATCCTAAGGACTAGTCAGTGACCAAACCAGCCCATGGCACAATTTAGACCAGCTTCAGGGCTGCTCTAATTTGCACCCGTGGATAATAGTTTGAAAGGGGCTGCTCCACCAGACAGCATCACGAGGGCACATAGCACTCCCATCCTGATCCCTTTTCTCCTGGCACACCCAGACCACCTCAGACTGCTCCTATGCTGGGGAAGCCAGACGGGGTTGGTGCCAGGTTAGCCATGGTAACTCCAGGAGCAGGGGGAAGGAGCCAAACGGCTGCCCAGGGGAATAGCAACTGGCAACCATCTGAGGTGTTATTTGGGCAGAGATGTTGGGGTGGGAAGGTTGTAGTGGTAATTTAAAAGTTCTGCAAAGACTTTGCGGGTTTGCAGAGGGTCAAAGGCATCAAGGGCTAGAGGGTAAGGAAGGACTGGTGGGCTGGGGTGGACATTTTTGGTCAGTGACAAAAAAAGCAAGGCATGGAAAGAGGGCACCTCAAAGCTGTGAATGAGGTGTCCTGATGTGAATGTGAGCTTGGTGAGTTAATTCTTTTAACTAACTGGTCCAAAATGATCCCTGGTATAATGCAACAGAAGTCTGTGAAATTACCCAGATATCACTTTAACTCCCAATATTGAAGCTATTTGAGTCAAGCTCTACCCTTGTTCCCTGTGCATCTCTGTGTAGAGATAGAATTTCTCTATTAACTTTGCATTCTATGAGTCCATACAAAAGGAAAGGTTTATTCTAAATTCTGCCACTCTAATTCTGCCAAAGAGGATGCTGTACAAAGTGTTAAAAAATGAGTTCTTAATTATTCAGCACATTTACATTCGTCCTTTTCTGATCAAACAAAATAGCAAATAATGTGCCTTCGGAATATTAATTTGATGGTATCAAAACTGATGAATTCAGACTGGCCCAAGGATAATTCAAAGGTCATGATTTACTTTGTCATCCACAATGGAAATAAAATAGTGAAATTCTGATACAAGCAGTTCCATTTTTGCAGTGTTCACTCTTTAACATATTGTACATGCAAATCTCACCTAGAAACTCAACCTGGAAGAACTGTTTAATCAGCAGATGAAGTTGCAGAGTGATGCCAAATAGTTGTGTCACAGCATCTAGACATTCCATTGCCATGTTTGCACCATGACCTTCTTTCATTGGGTATTTTTTCAATATTATGACATACCCTGGCAACGTAACAACAAAAGGATGCATTTAAATTAATTTGTAGTCCTCTATAAATCTATTCACTTCCTTCATCCGCCCTTCTGTCTCCCTGTTACCCTCCCACCCTTTCAGTGGAAACAAAGCAGCCTTGCAAAGCATGTCAGACAGTGTGAGACACATACCTAAGATAGCATTGAGATCCTTGCAGAGTAAGATGAGTTTTAATCAGAGGGGTGGACTTCAGAAGAACTGGGCACAAAGAGTCACATGCAGCTCTGGAACCGTGGCTTGAATACCATTGGTGTAGTCTGGCAGTAGTATCATAATGCAGACTGTTTGAGAGTATACTTTTCTTTAAAGTTGTTGCAATATTTAGGACAAACGTACCTTCTATCACTATAAATGAGAGATGACATCTAGTGGAAAAAAATGTTTGTGCTGTTTCATGTAACAAATGGATTAAAATAAGGATGATAAAGATTGACTCACAAGGGAAAAATAAATCTCAGGCTTACGTAAGTTATTTTATGCATGATTCATAGTTAAACACTAAGACATGACGGACGTAGTGGTTAAAGTACACCTCAGGTGTCTTGGAGGTGCAGGGCAATGGTGGGTCTGAGCCACAAACTTGTAACCTGTCAGGTTTCTCAGATGAAGTAGGTGTGGTCAGTGCTGGGACAGGAAACCTGCAAGGAAAGCTTAAGAGTGCAGGGAAAGATTTTGAGAAGAAATTGACTGTCATTTAGGGTCTGGCTGCCCGGGAGTGGGATGGTGTGATTTCTAGCTCAAAGAGACATACCTCCACCAGCTCTGACTGAGCTAGTGCACTAAAAATAGTAGTGTAACTGTTGCAGTGTGAGTGATGGGAGGGGCTAGTACGTACCTATGGTCTCAGAGAAGATCATTTTCAGGCTAGCCCATCACGCCTCTGGCACCACCACAAGTACACTACTATTTTCGGTGCCTTAGTTCAATCAGAGCTAACACGTATGTCCTTTCAAGCTGGAATTTACACCTTTCAACTCTAGTGTAGACATATTCAGCATCACCTACATAAGAGACACATTTTAAAAACTGCTCATTGCCCACCAGCTTCTACTGTGACACTTGTGGACAGATTTTTAAAATAGATCAACATCCAACATGCTGCTGCTCCTTGACTTCACCTCAAAAATACCCCAAAACTTATCGTGTCCAAATGCATGATTGCCCAGAGAGTCGTGTGGACATGGGTTGAAGCTGGAGTATTCTGTGTTCGATCTACTGTCCCCTTTCTACGGGTTTTATGGCACCTAATACCTCTTTTCCATTGCTCCTTTCTGCACAGTAGAGCAGAACATAGTCTTCTACTCAGAAATGCTCTGAGATATTTTTTAAAACATCAAAGCATTAACTAATTCTAATGGAAAGTCAAGTCTTCAGGAACAGACAGGCTGTCCCCAAATTCACAAAGAGCATTTTCCCACTTAATCCACCAGCATGTCTTAGGGTGAAATCCTTAGGGCCAGGATTTCAACCTTATTGTCTAATATTGCACTAATTCTTCTAGATCAGATTAGACCTCTTAATGTCATGGGATTATATTGATTTGTCTCCAGATAATTACAGTAAAAACATTTTAAAACAGATGAAAAAGACAAGTGAAATTTAGGATCATCACTAACAAGGACAAGTAATATTCCATGAAAAATTCTAAATGTAGTACATTCTCTTTGATCTTTCTATGTTGTCTGATCGAGATTTGTAAATTTGAGGGAAGTATATTATGCCTCTTACTTTGCTCTACTGCTTTGTCATGCTTATGAATTAAGATGATTTTATTAAACCTCTCAATGCCATTTTGAGCTCTACAGTTCGCATACTATGAAACTTTACATAGAAATGGACGATTACCTTTCTAACAATTCAGCAATTGCATTTTTTAAAAATGTGCCTCTTTAACTACTGACAGACAATAAATTCAAGGTTCATAATATAAAACTGCTGAACTAATTCATGTCTCCTTTATTTAGTTTGATCAAGCAGCTGATGCAGAATTAGCCTGGGTTGCAGAAACAGAAAAAAAATTGATGTCTCTGGGTGATATTAGGCTTGAGCAAGACCAGACGGCTGCTCAGCTACAAGTTCAAAAGGTAAAGAAATGCATTTCCAACTGTCATGTTAATTATTGGCTAGTGCATTTTTTGGTCTAGAAAATGTACTAGCGTGATTTAATTTTCAGTCCTTCCTAATGCACTTCGAAGATAGTTTTCGCTTCCTGTACTCAACCTTTATTGCTGACCAGTATTTATTGTGTCACAAGGCATTTACCATGGAGATTTTGAGGCATAAGGATGCTATAGATGAACTTGTTGAATCTGGAGATGAGATTATGAACACATGCACTGAAGAGGAGAAACAGTCCATGAAGGTAAGGTACCATAACTCACAGCTGGCGTGATAGCTTTGAATATCTGCATTTACAGAACCCCTTCCAGAGGATCATCTTTTATCGTCCACTGATCAGGCAAGTTCATCAGTTGTGAGTAGGAGATCATCTCATCTGAGCAAACAATGATACAGGAAGGGACTCTTGAGGCACAAATTCCCTTACGTCTTTACTTAGAAATGTTCAGCAAGCAAGCACTGAGTATTTACATCTTTGCCTTCCATTGATTTTTGGCCTGGTTTTGCCACCTTTACTCACCTTTGAATATTACATAAGACAGTGTAACTATCTGAGTGACAAAGTATCAGTCAACATGAGTAAGTGTGGCAGAATTGGGCCTTTTATAATCCACAACAATGCCATAAAAACCTGTTAGGAATCCTTTAACAGTGTTGCTATTTATTAACAACAGTCTGCACGACAGCTAAAATCCAGATCCCAATGCTTGGCCTGTGTAGCCGGGTCAGACAATCAGGAGATGCGCCAAGGACATGTAAAGAGGAATGTTCCCCCCGCCCCCCCCCAAGGTTGTGGAGTCCTTGAACCTGATTCAAAACCCACTGATGTCAGTGAGAACCTTTCCATTGATTTTAGTGGGCTTTGGGTCAGGCCTCAACAGAGGGTAGGCATAAATTATCTGTTTTCACAATGGAGGGAGGTGAACAGCAAGGTCTCCCAAGGATCTGTGCTGAGATTTGTGCTTTTCAACATATTCATTAATGATCTGGAAAAGGGAATGAACAGTCAAGTGGTGAAGTTTGCAGATGAAACAAAATTAGTCATGATAGTTAAGACCAAGGCTAACTACAGAGAGTTACAAAGGGATCTCCCAAAACTGGGTGACTGGGCGAAAAAATGCCAGATAAAATGGCAAAAAGGCAAACAGAATGTTAGGAACTATTAGGAAAGTGACAGGAAAATATCATAATGCCACTATACAAATCCATGGTGCATCTTGAACATCTTGCATACTCTCCAGTTCTGGTCACCAGATCTCAAAAAGTACATATTGGAAGTGGAAAAGGTTCAAAGAAGGGCAACAAAGATGATCAAAGGTATAGAGCAACTTCCATAGAAATATAGAGCAGAGAGATTAAAAAGATTAGGGCTGTTCATCTTAGAAAAGAGATGACGAAGAGGGGGATATGATAGAGATCTATAAAATCATATGTGTTATTCATCCTTTCCCATAATATAAAAGCCAGGAGTCATGCAACGAAATTTAATACAAACAAGAGGAATACTTTTTCACATAACACACAATTAACTTGTGGAACTCATTGCCATGGGAAATTGTGATGCCCAAATGTATACTCAGCTTCAGAAAAGAACTAGATAAGTTCATGGAGGATAGGTTCATCAATGGCTATTAGCCAAGATGGTCAGAATGCAACGCCATGTTCTGGGCAACCTAAACCTCTGACTGCCAGAAGCTGGGCATAGAAGACAGAGATGGATCACTCCAACTGCCCTGTTCTGTACCCTCCCATGAAGCTCTGGTACGAGCCATTGTTGGAGACAGGATACTGGGCTTAGATGGACCATTGAACCTAGTATGGAAGTTCTTATGTTCTTATCTGTGGGGGCTATTTCAGCCAACTGGCTAAAGAAGCCTGTTAGGGATTTTTGTGCCTTCTTTTGTATGGGATTGTGGATGAGAGGCTCTGCATGGGGGTAGATTCTCCCAGCCTAAAGACATATTTCAATTCCCTTTTTGCTGGACAGTGTTGAGCAAAGGTGAGCTCAGGTGCTCAGACCTTTTGTGGTTTCCCCATTTCCAACGCATTTCTTCCTTGTGCAACAGAAACCCACCAGTTCAGCAGCATGGGGAATCTCAGTAACTGTGAAGAAGGCTGATTTGCCCCTAGGTGAATCTAAAATAAATAAGGAATTCAGTTCATTAAAGTAAATGGCTGTAAAAGTAAAAGAAGGTGATTTCATATGAGCTTTTGTTAAATATTTAAAATTAACTTAGTGAAAATTACCATTTACCTCTGCATTAGATTGTGTATTGTCCTCTGGATGGTGTCTTTGTAACTTAATTTACATGCAAGACATAATACACTCAGGTGCGCTTGTTCATCCAAAAAAAAGGATGCTCTATTGCACAATCAACAGTTTATTTATGTATTTATTTTCACTTACGTTCACTGTCACATATAATGTTTCACAAGAATGATAACATGGACAGCTTTCCATGGGAGAAATGCTATGTTAATTTTTTTATTACCACCTGCATAAGTGTAAGGGATTTCTAATTTAAACTGAATGCTTTTAACTATCCCATTATTAATTTGATTGCATCACCATTAGTTAATCTAAGATAAAATATAAAAGAAACATGTCACACTTTCTGCTGACTGTTCAGAAGACCAGCCATGCCACCTGAGGCTGTTGTCTCATCAGGTCTTATAACATAGGAATTTTGTGCCTAGTCAATAGCTCTTTGATTTGAGAGTTCCAAGGAAAGCTCAGGCTCTGCCAAGAGTCTTGGTGATGATTCTGCAGATGACAGTCTT
This sequence comes from Emydura macquarii macquarii, assembly GCF_026122565.2. NCBI lineage: Eukaryota > Metazoa > Chordata > Testudines > Chelidae > Emydura > Emydura macquarii. The sequence continues at coordinate 1,969,650 of NW_027132817.1, read as the reverse complement.
CTCCCTGACTGTGTTATATTTGTCCCCTTTTATTGTATTAGTAGCCACTATCTTTTGGATGAGACTTAAAATTAAAGTCCTGGCCACCTCTAGTCTCTTAAAGGTCAGATAGCACTCTTCACCAGAGCAGGGATTTAACCCCCTTGTCCTGGCCAAATTTAAACTTTAAGTTATAATCTGCACACCCTAAAATTCCACTTGCAGTTTCAGTTGCACAAGCTGTACTTCACTTTCCCTTCTAAAGCTGTTATGCAGTGTTGCTGGTTCAGAGCAACTGCCATGTTTTACACTAGAGGTGGCTGCATTTCAATGGAGGGTGAAAGGTAACTATTTATACAAGACCTTTAGGAGGCTATGCAGAGGGTGGAAATAAGGAACCTTCTTCCTCTTTGCATTGCCCACGTAGGGGCTGGCTAGAATAGCAGCCATGGCCATGACTCTAACCCCATTCCTCCCACATGCCAGCCAGTGGGATGGGATATGGAGGAGACTATGCTGCGCTCCTGACAGGGTGTCACAGATTGCTTATCCCAGTGTTGCCTTCCCCTCACGGTGGTTTGGCTCCAATGCAGGGCTGTGCCTGCGAGTCACAGTCAAGCCCACAGTTTGTATGTTGTTCTGAAGCCCCCTGAACAAATCCTAGAGAAATACAAGACATCATTTAAAATGTGTATGTCTTGAAAATGGTGTGTCAAAATTTGTGTAAACTGGACTTCAAGTACCATTGATTTACATCAGTGCTACTAAGAGCAGAATTTGGGCTAGTTTGAATTAATGGCGGTGTAATAAATATATTAAGATGCTTAGATACTTGGGTAATAGGCATCATGTAAATACCTAAGATTGAAAGAAAGATAAGTGCTGCTATTTCTTGCTAATGTTATTTTAGAAAAAACTGGAAAGCCTCTTACAGAAATATGATATGGTCTGTCAAATGAATGCTGAGAGGAACCTCCAGCTGGAACGTGCTCAGTCCCTGGTTAACCAGTTCTGGGAGACTTACGAAGAGCTTTGGCCGTGGTTAACCGAAATAGAAATGGTCATCTCGCGGCTTCCTGCTCCAGCTCTTGAATATGAAACTTTAAAGCAACAGCAAGAAGAGCATCGGGTAAGCACACTGCCATTTTATAAAACAAAGTGTATACAAAGATCCAATACATTGCAGCAGCTGCCTACTTAGTACTGTTAAGTGCTCAGAGTCAAAAATATGTGATGCAGTTGTACACTATTAAAAATGTTGTGTAAAATGATAATCTAAAATAAGTGCTCTTTATTTAAATCCTATCACTGTTTCCCAAACTACATATACAAACAAGGCAGTCTGGTAAAGGAAGTGAACACTAGAGACATGAAAGCGAGAGAGACTTGTTGTTATAGCAGCAGATTTGGGATATACAACAGTTAAAGAGCTAAGAAGTGAGTTTAAAGAGTTCACACACAAGTCAGTGTCAGAGCAAACGAAAAACATAAACAGATAAAAACAGAATTGGGAAAGATTAGACAAGGAACAAGAAAAGAGAAATCTTGACTTCATCAAAAGAACTAGAGTACTTGCTCTGAAGCAAACTACCATACTGATTCAATACAAGTGGAACCCCACAGATGTTTTCTGAACTATGAGAATACTATGGTCTAAATGGGTTTAGCAAGCAAACTGCATGTTCAGGGGCTCACTTGAAGATGTCTACTCAAAATGAGTAGATTTCTCATAACATTGCAGGATGCTTGGAAGTTGTTTTTATTTATTCCTTTATTTCAGATGAATAATGCCTATTAGTAGCATAGGTGCTATATATCTATATCTATATAAAATATTATGTAGATATGCAAAATTCTCTCCTTTTTTTGCTTGCTACATTGGCGAGCTAATCTTACTTTCTTGATGAGCCAAGAAGATAATGAGACAACTAGATTTTCCAGTGTCAGGGTATGTCTACACTGTTGGTGGCAAAGTCACCGCCATCAGATTGACCTATCTGGATCGACTGAGTGGTCAGTGAAGACCTGCTCAGTCAATCCAGAAGTCGACGCAGTAAAACCATCCCCTCAAGTAGCATAGTGCTGCATCAACAGGAATGCAGTTCCCGTCGGTGCAGTGCAGTGAATATGCCACACAGAAGAGAAGCACCCGTCAACTGCCGCCGAATCGCCCGGTAAGTGTAGACCAGGGCTTACAGAGAGGCCTGGGCACACATCACTTGGGGTCCAGTGGATAATGTATGTGATTTCTAATATATAAAATATGTTTTATGCATTTGCTATGACATTGAATATAGGGCATAATAAAATTACAAAATAAATGCTACATATTAGTTCAGTGAGCTGAATCCAGTCTTACCTACAGACAAGATTAGTTGCATTTGGAATAGAGTATATCATGTTTTGTACATTAACTACTCAATGCTCATATTATAGTCTTCAGTGCACTGATTTTACAGTGGATAAATGTACTTAGTTCCATAGATTTAAAGTTTTAGCGACTCACTGTCTTGTTTTCTCTGAGACTTCAATGCAAATGCACAGTTCAAATATATTGGTTGATGTATAGTGGCTACAGCCAATTTATTTCAAATTATATGTATTGTCCATTAGGGACAAACATTTTCCATTAAGAGATTAAGACTGGATATATTACATCATCTTTGCAAAACATGTTCCTTAGTTACGAGTCTAATCTTGCTCACTTTTCTCATGGAATTAGACTCATTGACTTCAATCATTCCGCTTGCATGAAGCCCTTTATTTGTATTTTTACTAGATCATGCCATTAGCTGAAGATTTGTTTGTTTAGCAGAAGACAAATGTTATACAAGTTTTTAATGAATAATTAATCCAAACAGAAATACTGGTTTTCTGGACCTTTTTCCTCAAGTAGTTTGCCATGAGAAAGACCTCCTGAATCGTATCTAGTCCTCTTTTATTTTTATTTTAAAGTTTTAAATATTAACACTACTCCATTTTATTTCTTTTATGTTATAGTTAAATATTATTTGTTTTATTCCATCTAGAGTCATGTACAGCATTTAGTTAATCCTCTTTTAATAACACACAGTAAATCAATCTGGGTGAAATTTACCCCTGAACAGAGAGCTGCCTCAGGGCCCGTGCACCATTTAAACAGAACTTAAGCGGATCTGTGGACCTGGTGGTGTTCTTATGCATAGGGGAAAACTCCCCCAATGAATGTGCAAAACCTAAATATCTGTAATTTTATAAAGCCCTTTAACACATTTCTCCTTTTTTATTACTATAGCATACCCACTTATCTACTGCTTTATATCTTTTTCCTACCACTGCAGCTTGTTGCAAAGAATAGGAATTTAACTTACAGTCACTACTGTAATACCTCACCCACCTTGTCTCTGTAATATCCTGGGGCCAAAGCAGCTACAGTATTGATCTGGAGACAGTTTTATAGAATTATTAGGTTTAAGACAACCGGTCTCTTTGTTGGTCAGTTACTTAGAATCCAGTGACACAATACTAAGTGTTCTCTGTGGTTAGTTATCCAGCAGTTCAGGGCTCCAGTCATTCTCCACTGACCAGACCTGACTAGGACTTATTAGTCTGCTAACCAGGGAAGCCCTGGCCTGGGTGTCTTCCTTCCTGGAGACTTGTAGCCTCCTGCTGGGGTAGTTGGAAGAGTTTGTTCAAGTTATGGCAGTTGTGGTTGATGATCTGGATTGCACGCAGTCCTCCAAGAATGCACTTCGTGGGCTGCATCAGGGAAACAGGTCAGTTGCCAAGTTTTCCAGGGTTCCAGTGCCTGGCAGTAGACACTAAATGGAATGAGGTGACGCCGCGCTACCATTTCTGACATGCCATAAGCAAGGAAATCAAGAACAAGCTGGCACTGGTGGAACAGCCACCTGACCTGGACGCCTTAGTAAAGTTGTGTGCCATTATTGATGATTGCCTGACAGAACATGTCCTAAAGAGAGAGTCAACTTCCCGATCCCCCTCCATGGTCTCATCACAGTGGCCCAGGATGATCAGCTGGGTTCAGCCTTGCTTCTCCAATGCATTGAAGGGTTGGTGTTGTGCTTCAGACCTACACCTGTATTGTGAGGAATTTAGACACTTATGCCATGGGATGCCCTGCTAAGAACTGAGCCATGTCTCGACCAGAAAGACCCCAGGTCTCAGCCCCAATAAGGGGGTCTGGGCTGAGCTTGTGTTCCCCCACTCTTTCCTGGACCTTACACCTGTCCCTGTCTACTGGCATCCTGGCTGTGGTTGAACACCATGACGTCACCCTCCAACTCCCCCTCTGGCTACAACATTCCACCATATCAGAGGTCTTGCTGAGGGTGCTTGTGGACTCGGGGGGCCTCTGACAATTTCATGGACTTAGACTTTGCCAAGTTCACCACATTCCAACAGTGCAAGAGCACTCCCGATTTGATGGAGTCTGTTGATGGATATCTTCTCTCCTCTGGCCCCGTTACACATCAAACACCACCCTTGCTGGTTACTTGCTCCAGGGTCATGAGGAGGTTTTACAGTTCTTTCTGATTCATGCACTTCACTCTCCCATTATCCTAGGCTTTCCCTAGTCTGTTACCCATGATCTGCGCATGTGATAAGGGCCAGACATGGTACACTTCATGGCAAGACTCTGACATCAATTTTGCCTCTCAGAATTGTTGTTCCAGATCAGAAGCCCCACACAATCTTTGCCACCTACCTGAGACTTCAGAGACCAAAGTAGATAACTGAAAGTGTCTGCCGCCCTGCAACTGCCTTGATAGCTTCAGGAATCCTGGTGAAACACCAGGATTATTCCAATGTTTTTGATAAAAAGAGAGCAGATAATTTACTGCCCCACTGCAGTTCTGATTGTCTAATTGACCTGCAGCCTGGATCCAAGATCGCCTTTGACCGCATATACTTCCTCTTGGAACCCAAACTCCAGACACTTTGGGAGTATCTGTGCAAGAACCTAGTCCCAACGAGGTGTCCTTGAAGTGGGGAGGGGGACTGCTGGGGGCCAGCCTGCAGCAGAGCTAGTCTCCAGGCAACCCAATGAGTGCAGCTGGCCCTGATACAAGCTGTCTGACTGACTGACTGTGCCACCTGACTGGCTGCAGGAATCGGCAGGCTGAGATTTAAGCTCTGTAGCAGCTGCAATCCAGTGTCTTCGCAGTGCATCCTTAGCCTGCAGCTGGACTTGGTCCTATCTCGGCTTCCTCTGTCTCTAGTCTTGCTCCTGCTCCAGCCCCCAGTTTCTTCCTGACTTCATATGTTTGGCTCAGACCTTTTGCCTCAACTCTGGCTAACATTTCACCTTAGGCTTTGGTCTGACTCCTGGCTATGACCCTAGGATTCACTCCTGGATTTGCCCCATCTGGATTCAGTTCTAACTGGTAAGCCAGACTCTTGCTGCAACTACTAAAACAGATTGCCATGACTCAGTTGCTGATTCTTTGATAGCCCTGCACAATGTATTCTAGGATGTAACTCCAGAGGGTCTTTTCAGTTTCAAAGTAGCTGATCAGTGGTCCCTAATCAAGAATTATCAAGGTTCACTGCACTAGGAATGGGTGAGACGTCCCTGCCAGAGGATGAGACCTGATTGGACAGAGAACGAGTGAGCCTTCAGGTGGGATAAGAAGTCATATAGGTGAGAAGAGTTGGCTACTCACACAAACTCTTTCACCTACTATCCAGAAGATCTGTTGCAACAAGTAAAAAGTAGTAGTAGAGAGTGAAAAAGCATAGGGGCTAGATTGGGACTTTTCCCTCCCAGAAATCTTTAACTGATTTTCTCTAAACAGTTGATTTTATTTTCAGGGATGGGTCAGTTGGGACCAAATTGGTTTCCTTGTCCCTGTCAAAAACCTAGCATATATTATATTATAGGTCCTGGTGTCGGACAGATTATAGTCCTGTGACTGAGACAAGTAGACATGTAGATTCTATTCCCAGCTCTACCACTCACTTATTTAACCTCTTTGTGCTTCAGTTTTTCCCTCTGTAAATCCAGGATAATAACACTTTCCATACCTACATCACAGTGCTTTGATGCTAATATAATATTAGTACAGTACTTGAGGTTGTTTGATGGAAGGTACTATGTAACTTCAAGATGCATTATGTCAAGAGCAGATATTCAGTGTTGTTATGCAAATAACTGTAATATTACTGCCACTGCAAGAATTACATATTCTAACATGAAATGGAATGTCCATTGTCAGTATCATATGCATCATTACCATCTTCATTATAATAGTATATTCTACATTATTTAATTCATAGAGCTTTATAGTATATCTTTAAATGTGACGTTTTGTGATTGGGTAACTATTCGGTGTTGGAAAGAGAACCATCACACACAGGCCAATGACTGACTATATTCAATGTGATTTGTGATGTACTTTAGGACGAAAGATATTTGTTTAGAATCCCTTGCCAGCTGGATGTGTAAGAAGTGCAGACAGCTATAATGTGGAGGTGGAAGCGTAAGCAACTGATAAGTTGTTTGGTTTGTTATAGCAACTGCGTGAGCTGATTGCTGAACACAAGCCTCATATAGATAAGATGAACAAAACTGGGCCTCAGTTGTTGGAGTTGAGCCCAGGAGAAGGTTTTTGTATCCAAGAGAAATATGTGGCAGCCGACACCCTTTACAGTCAAATTAAAGAAGATGTCAAAAAGCGAGCACTGGCGCTGGATGAAGCCATTTCTCAGTCTACTCAGGTATCAATTTAAACTCAGAGTAACTAGGTTCATTCAAATGGAAATATATACGTCCTCGGGCTATGGATTAAACGTAAATGGCATGTTTATCTGATGTATTCAACCACATAGCCTGTGAATGCTCACATCACTGCTCGTGGCATTGTTTTTCTCTTAGTCAGGGTGTTATAACTTTTTATATTGGTCAATATTACACTTGTGCTGTCCTTGCAACATTTTATTGCCACATGGAAAAATCATTTTGAAGTAATTATTTAAGGAACATCTGTATGCTAAATGTGTGATGTTACCTTCACCTTCATTCTGAGCAAACATTTTCCCTTACATGCGTATTACTAATCCACACTGCCCTATAGCGACATCAAAGTCAATTAGCTAAATCACACGTATGCGGCTAGAACTCAAAATATTCAGCTGCAAATGCAGACCTCTACCACTGAAGATGAAGGAGAATCTCCATTAACTGTTAGTAGTAGTAGGATTTACATCTTCTTTGTAGACCAGCTATTAGAGAATGATATAATCACAAGCACTTGAACATATGTACAAACTGCTAGCCATTGCTTTATAATTAGAGCTTTGTTCAGTCATTAGAATGGAATACCCAGACTTTACAAGATTTCCCATTTCATTACAAACTTAAAATTCAGAACAGGTTCCTCAGAAGAATAGCTAAGGTTTAGGAATCTTTGGAGAGAATCTGAGTTGGTGTATTATTATGCAGCAAATCTTTGAGACATTTGAGGTTTTGCATAGTTTCATTTTTGAACTCTCTGAAATTCTGTGTGCACGTGCGTACGTACGTATGTGTACACAGCCCAAAGCGAGAATAAAACCGCTACGCTTCGTACAGTTCTACTGACAATTGCTCCCTCTTTCCTATGCACGGGGAACAAGTAATAGTGCTAACAGACTCTCGAGATCTAGAATACTTTCCCAAATGCTTCTCTCAGTAAACATACTTTAAAATGCTCCTCTTCATGACAAGGATGTGTCTTTAAGTTAGGGCTGACAAACAATGAAAAAAAATAATCACAATGAATCGCGAGATTAAAAAAAGTCATGATTAATCACTATTTTAATCACACTGTTAAACAATAATAGTATGCAAATTTAAATTTATTATAAATATTTGTGGCTATTTTTCTATATTTTCAAATATATTGATTTCAGTTACAACCCATAATACAAAGTGTACAGTGCTCACTTTGTATTATTATTTTTTATTACAGATATTTGCAGTGTAAAAAAGATAAACAAATAAAATAGTATTTTTCAATTCAACTCATACAAGTATTGTAATGCAATCTCTTCATTGTGAAAGTGCAACTTAAAAATGTAGTTTTGGGTTTTTTGTTTTTTTTACATAAGTGCACTCATAAACAAAACAATGTAAAGCTTTAGAGTCTAAAAATCAAAGCACGAGGGAACATATGAATATTTAGCATATCTGATACATAAATATTTTGCAACAATGGCTACAATGGTGCCATGCGAACACCTGTTCTCACTTTTAGGTGAAATTATAAATAAGAAACAGGCAACATTGTATCCTGTAAATGTAAACAAACTTGTTTGTCTTAGCAATTGGCTGAACAAGAAGTAGGACGGAGTGGTCTTGTATGAAATGAATTGAAAAATACTATTTATACATTTAAATTGATATTCTATTATTGTTTAACAAAGTGTGAAAACTGCGATTAATCACAACTATTTTTAATCTAGTTAATTTTGTTTTGCGTTAATCACATGCATTAGCTGTGATTAATTGAAAGCCTTACTTTACAAAAAAAATGTCTTGGGTCATCGCACTATGTTCCCAGGCTGCTGAAGGTGTGTGTAAGAGTTTGTGAGCATCCCATATCACCATGTGGTATCTTAATATACTATTTCCAGTTATTATGTTGCCCTATCATACTTTTAATCTTCTAAAACAATCAAAAAACACATGCTGTGGAAATACAACTAATTATTTTAGATGAAAACATTGTTCTGTTCTTTAAGGGCACAGTCCTGCTTCCATTCAATTTGAATTTTAATTTGTTTTGCTCAGTGTTGTTTATGTAGCCTCATCATTAGAAAGGGACAAAGAGCCACACAGTATTAGAGTGCACCATGCAACTAGGGGTGTTTAATATGTTAGTTTATCAGCACCTTACTTTTAAGGAAATCTTCAAATGTTGGTCTTTTGATTGTTTTTTTTCTTTCTTCCAACTTCCTCTCCTCCTCACCCCTCCCTCTTTTATGCACCCAGTTTCATGACAAGATAGATCCAACCCTTGAGAGTTTGGAACGCATAGTTGAACGTCTGAGGCAGCCGCCTTCAATCTCAGCTGAGGTTGAGAAGATTAAAGAGCAGATCAGCGAAAATAAGAATGTGTCAGTAGATCTGGAAAAACTTCAGCCTGTGTATGAGACCGTCAAACAGCGTGGGGAGGAAATGATAGCTCGTTCAGAGGGAACTGATAAAGATATATCTGCTAAAGGTAATAATTTATCTGAAAGTTTCTTTGTTGTTGAAATAAACTAAGCTGTAGTATATAAAATCTTTGTTTTTTTGGCTACCAGCTAACTTATTTTGAATGTTTTCATGGAGAAGGACCTAAAGGTTTAAAATAGCAAATTACTTGCTTTATAAACTGTTGTCATAAATCAAATCAAATGAATTGATATGGTTTTTAAGTGCTGTGTTAATTGATTCTGTTATTGTGGTTATTTTACAATCTGAATTAAAAAGCTAGTTGGTTTCCTCCATTAGGAGTATACGTGTGACATATATATGTATGAAGTATCACTATAAAAGTAAACATAAATGTTGGTTGCCCATGTAATAAAGTCCATTTGCCTATTTAGCTGTTCAGGATAAGCTTAAACAAATGATCTTCATCTGGGAGGATATCCAGGCCTTGACTGAGGAAAGGGAGGCCAAATTGCTGGATGTGATGGAACTGGCTGAAAAGTTCTGGTGTGATCACATGGCTCTTGTGGTCACTATTAAAGATACTCAGGATTTCATCCGAGAACTGGAGGGACCTGGAGTTGACCCCTCTGTAGTCAAACAACAACAAGAGGCTGCAGAGGTCAGTAATAAGTATTTCTTTAGGTTTAAAGGATTATTTTTCAATATACAGAGAAAAAATGTGATATTTTCACAAAATTACCATGAAACACAACAAGAGAATTCCTTTAGAAACCAACAGGGATAATTACATAGAAATTAACTTTAACAGCATTTCAAAACTGCATGACAACTAATTAGTATATCAACAGTTTTGCTATATGTGCATAGAGTGTTTCAACATGTGTGTATGCTTATGTGTGTCTGTATGTGCATTAAATATGTAATTGAAACTAAGCAAGTCATACATATTTTAGATTCCCTGAATATTATGTAGTTTTGAAATGAAAAGAGTATAGAATAGATGAATATGCTTCTTCCAAGCCCATAATCATTTATATTGATTTTAACAAGTTAGCAGTAGGAATGGTGACCACTGAAAAACAAAAATGGTAGGCTGAAGACCTCTAAATCATTAAAGCCTTTTGTTCTGTACTTTTTACTTTTGTACAAAATCACTTATTCTTATAAGCACTGATTTTCATTTACAGAAAGGCCATTTTACACTACTCTGTCAGTGTAAAGGGGCATTAAAACGAGCATGCATTTATGCTTACTTCTAGGTCCTTTCACACTACCAGAGAGGTGTTACACCTAAGTGACCTTAGTGTAAATAAAAATCAGGGCCTCTAATGTTCTGCCTTAAAAGCAAGCTGTATCTATAACCTTGAGTTTTAAAATATAGCAACATGGAAAATTTTAAATTTTTCTTCTTTTAGGCTATCCGAGAAGAAGTTGATGGACTGCAGGAAGAACTAGATATAGTGGTAAACTTAGGTTCTGAACTTACAGCTGCTTGTGGAGAACCTGACAAGCCTATTGTCAATAAGAGCATAGATGAGGTATGAGTAAAAAAATGTTTAATATATTACAATGTTTGTGTACTGTAGAATAGATAGTCTCTCAGAAAATACTTTGAAATAGTCTAATAAAGTTTTGGGGCCAAAGCCAGACACCAGCTGAACTCAATGATAAAACCTGTTGATTTTAATTAGCACAAGATTTGGCCCTGAAATATCCAAATTCTGACTGAAATAATTCACTATTTAATTGCAGCTGAATTCTGCTTGGGACACTCTAAACAAAGCATGGAAAGAGCGGGTAGACAAACTTGATGAAGCCATGCAGGCTGCTGTTCAGTATCAAGACGGATTGCAGGTAAGATAGTTATGATGCATCTAACAAAATCTTAAGTAAGAAAAGTTATAATGTTCTGTGTCTTACAAAAAAACAACATAATACTGCGTAGCTATCAATTGATGTCATCTGTAGGATTATGGTTAGAATTTTCTTCACTACACTGAAGGCTTTTCCAGATTTGTTGTATGATATAATAAATATGCTGGTTTAATTTCTTTGTATAATTATTTACTTATCATATTTTGTTTAGATTTTGAGTTGAAGTGTCATTGTTTATTACTGGACTGAGCAGATTTTATTTGTTACCACACATTTTGCAGGGTAATCCTATTGATAGGCAACATTCCATTGTGATACTTTCATTACTTCAGTTAATATGTAAGTTGATGCTGTGTCACAATGTTTATATGAGCTAAAAGGGAAGGGAAAAAAACAAATTAAATAGTTCAAGTTCTGTCTGCTGCAATTTTCCTAAGAGAGAAGACAAACTCAAGGAACTCCATTTTACTGCACAACTTTCATTTATACAATAAGTACAAGATTTTGCATTTTCTGAATTAAATACATTATTCACTTTAGTCACGCTGTGATTATTTAGTTCTTTAGTCCATCATTTTACCCAATCCGAACACCTTGTGCATGTAGCTGATTTACTTAAAAAGTCTATAGATAAATTGTCTATCTGTTTTTTAAAAATCTCTCCAGTCTTTCTATATATATATTTTTGTATGAGATAGACACACACACACACACACACATAATAAAAAATGTGTGTACACATACATACAGTCTGTCTGCATTATTGTCTGCCATCAGTGGAGAACTGCCCATTCTTGGGAAACTGTCCCGTGGTGGAGAGCCATCTGTCTTCTTGGCTAATGGCAGAGGGGGCCATAATACCAGCCTAAAGATAAGACATTTTTTCCCCACTGCAGGCCCCAGCTGCTGCTACAGCCTTCAGGGGCTGTTGGCATAAAATAGAGCACCCTAGAGGCTGTTCTACATTATATCAGGAACAGCCAGATTGGTAGCCCGCCTCAGTATTGAGGGGAGGTATTAATGTAACTTGAAGTTACTTTTGCACCTCCCTACTGAGCTTGATCAGTTGCAGCTCAGAGACAGCCCAGCACTGAGCCTAAAAGGTACCAAATGGGTCTCATTCCACATCCCTTACCCAATTAAAATTCACATTGACTTCAATGGGAATTTTTGTTTAAGGGTGTAGATTTGTGCCTAATTAGTCATTAATAAAAACCACATTTCATTCAATGACATAAATTGTAAAAATCAATCTCAATCAAGTTTAAGAACACTACAGGGATAACAATTCTGTACTGTGCATTTGCTATAATGGAGGTCCCACTGAGATCAGCACAGTTACTCAAAGTAAAGTGCTATTTCATATGAGTAACTATGACAGAATCTTGCCACTAATAAAAACCCAGTTCTGCATGCACCTCTTACATGTATATCCCTAGCACTGAAATCAGTGGGTTTTTTTTGTATATTCAGGTATTGTAGGATGTCAGTGTAATCAATATTTGCTGTCTTGGATTGTCATGAAACATTTTAATAACTTAATTTTTTACCAGACTATTTTCATATCAAGAGGGTAACGAAGTTATTTCCTGCAGTAGTAGATAAACTCAGCAATATCCACATTAGAATTATACTTGTACTATACATAGCTTTCAAACTATACTTCATGACAAGATTTATCATATTGTTTCACTTAAATTGTCTTATACTGCAATTTAATATTGTGATTTTCAGGCAATATTTGACTGGGTAGATATTGCTGGCAGTAAATTAGCTTCAATGTCACCAGTTGGAACAGATCTCGAGACGGTGAAGCAACAAACTGAGGAACTGAAGGTATGAAGTAGCTGTTTATTTTTTCTTATTTCGTCATTCTACATATTTCAGCAGTCAAGTGTAGTTATATGAAACTTTCAAATATCATGATGCTTTTACAGTAAATAGCTTATTATATGTTGTTGAAAACCTGTGCCACTGACTTCAGCGAGGCCAGATTTCACCCGATATAAATATGAGTTGAGAACTCCAAAAAAACATTTGTTATAACATTGATTTCCTTTAAAAGGTTACTTGATGATATTTTTCCCTTCACCTTTTATTTTTCTCATTTCCCCCAGTATCAGCCACCTTTGGGGCACTTGACCTCCATCTGGGAATGTGGGTGGGCAATTTCCTCCAAAGTCTCTTGACTCCTGATCATGAATCATGCCTAAATACACAAACTGAGATCACATCATTTCCACTAGACCCCACTGGGCTATGAAACAAAAATCTCAAGCCAACTCTGAATCCCACTGTATGAAAATATGACTCATTATGGTCATGACACCAGCATGTTGTTATGCATGTTTTAAATAGAAAGCAGGGATGTATAGTGCTTAGAGTGGGAGTTGAGAGTCAGGAGTCCTTAGTTTTGCTCCTGGCTGTTACGGCTTCACTGCATGGCCTTAGCTAAGTGGATTAGTATCTTTCTTCTTTTTTCTTGACGTAGCTTTTTGTATGAATCATAATCACATATCATAAAAATCTGACCAAAAAAAAAACAAAACACCCAGCTTGTTGCCTCAGTTTGCCCTTCTGTAAAATAGGATAATGTACTACTGAAAATTGCTTTCAGATTTTTCAGTGAAAGGTTCTATATACGTTCATAGTAGTATATTATCTCAGCCGCTGGAGCCAGAAATTACTATTGCTTTTGCCACAAACCAGAATGCATGATAGTAAACAATCTTACATTCTGTATCTTCCTACACACCTGATTACCAAAAGGTAGGAGGGTATTTTGCGGGACTTTACACCTATCTTTGTCTTTTCAGTTAGCTGATTGTAGCTTTATTAGTGGCATGCTGTATATAAATATAGAATCAGGAAATACATTACCATGGTTTGCCAATTATTAAAACACATTATAATAAGAAAAATTAAACTTTAACAGCATGGCAGCTGACAGCACTGCATGTAATATTTTAAGCATCAGTATTTCTACTGTGTAAAGTATAATAGTTAAATGATAAATGATTATCTTTATATTTGTATTTACAACAGCAATTTAAGACAGAGGCTTATCAGCAGCAGATAGAAATGGAAAGACTAAATCATCAAGCAGAACTGTTGTTGAAAAAAGTTACCGAAGAAAGCGACAAGCACACAGTTCAAGACCCCCTCTCAGAGCTCAAACTGATGTGGGTCAATCTAGAGGAGAGAATTATTAACAGACAGGTGAATGAAGTTGGGATGGGGGATTTTCCAGATACGGTGCAGAGCTGCCTGCATCATAATTTGTTATGCATTATGTTTGTAACATATTCTTTCTTTGTGTTTTAGGCACTAGAAAATTACAGCTACTAGAACAAATATTTCACATTTTACTGAGTTTTACTTCACGATTTTCAAATACTTGGCAGCATTTCTATGTCACTTCTGTCTAGAGGATCAAATCAAATCCTCTTTGTTTGTTTGTTTCATTTTGGTTTTTGATGGCATTTTACTGGCTGAGCACTTCTATTTCAAACTTATAAATAAGTCACTTCAGCATTCTTTCCAAAAGACCACTAAATTATCAAAATGACAAATTTACAAATGTCGTGCTTAGAAAAGTATATTCGTTTCTAAATTGCACCATTTTGTTGAAAAGCCAAAGCTCATTAAAAAGACCTCGGACCAAGTAGCATTTAAGGTCAAATCAAAATCTAAATAATGAAAAATACAATTATTTCTGTGCTGAGAGAGCCTTCGATTCATTGTTTTATAATAGGATCTGGACTAGCTAAAAGTTTAGAGCTAGAATTTAAGGCTGTGAATTGGAAATGCCAACTCAGCTTTAAATATCGAGCAGTTGCTTGAGCTGGAATAATTTTGCTGCTCTCTGTGCTCTGACTATTGGACTCAGGCTCCCTGTTCTGTGAATCTGGAGTTTAGTGGCATTGTGTGCTGCGTAAACCAATTGCATCATTAGCATCATTGTTTCTTTTCTTTTATTTTTACTATAGCACAAGCTGGAGGGCGCCTTGTTAGCTTTGGGGCAGTTCCAACATGCCCTGGATGAATTACTGACCTGGCTGACACACACAGAAGACCTACTGAATGACCAGAAACCCGTGGGTGGGGACCCCAAGGCTATTGAAATTGAACTTGCCAAACATCATGTATGTAATGATGTCGTGTTCACTGAGACTTTACTTTGATGTTTATCCTAAGCAATATTTCATCTTGTAAAGCTTTGCACTTGTTAAATAATTGTCTTAGAGGTTTTCAAGACCCAGATTAAGACAGAGAGTGCAGATCTAGAAGCTGTAATGACTGCTGCATGAATGATATTGCTCTCTCTCCTCTGGCCTCCATGCTCCCTCAGTATAGAAGGCATGTCTTTGAGCTGGGCACTGAATCTAGCACTCCCTCCGGCTCCCCCTTGTGCCAGGCAGCTCAGGAAGGGATTGTATGTGGTATTCCCCTGGGGCTGCATTATTCCACATTGACCCTTATTTGGGCCAGGGCCTATGAAGTATACTTTGACCAACAAACAGCTGTGCTCCAGCTTCAGCAGAAAACAAAGAATCAGTATTTTGGGAACCTACAAAATTGCACCTTCTTTGGCTCAGACTGTCATGTGCTCTGCTGTTCTCATATGCCCACCCAACTTTGGGGTGTACCTATACCTTCGCCCCCTCCTCTGTGCACAATATTATTAATTGTTAATTATTGTTACTGCTGTAGCACCTGTGACCAATCCGGAGTCCATTGCACTAGGCAAATGGGAAAGATCCCTTTTCCTTAAAGAGTATCTTCCAGGAAGAGGAATTCTCAGCTTTTTTGTGTGGCAAGATATAGTTTTTGAAGGCATGCTTTCATAGGTCATGCAGATTTCATATCCAGCATCAATCCTTAAATGTCACTTCTCCTTCCTTCAGAATATCAAAAATGTGTACTTTAAATTATGTCTTGCAAATAATTTTGAAAAGTACTCAATATTTTAGTCCAAAATCCAGTTCAAAGTCTTCAAGACGAGACAGAATGTACCAAATTGACTGTAAAGAGAGAACTAAAGTATTTCTCTCAAATACGTGACCAACTTCAGAATGGGGGTCTCATAAAACCAATACAGCAATCAGTGTCCACTTCATATGTCTCTCGCCTCAGTAAAAGGAAGTATATTACCACCTAAAAAGCACTGAGACATCACTGGTTATTCAGTCTACCTTGAGTGCTAAAGGAGTTCAGCAAACACATTACAAGGCACTTCCTCTTCCTAAACTGGAGTTTGTAGGGTAGGGAGTTCACAGAGTGTTGCTTCCTGTTCTAGCATGGAAAAACATCCATCTCTTGGATAACTTGTGAAAGAATAGCCTTTGTCCTGAGGGAGCTTCATCAGGAAGGAAGGAAGGAATAAGATGCCTTTGCTTCTGTGAATAACCCTTTATTTTTCCTATTGGGAGAATTATTTAAAATAACTATTGGCTTCCCAGTGCTTAAACAGGAATAACAGTATTGATATGCGACTCTTCCCCTACACAAGGGCCACCATCGGCTTAAAGATTTTTCCTTCTTATGAGTTTGTGCAATTGATTCCTCTGTGTATTTTATTTAAACCTTTTTTTGAACTTTTTATCTTTTCTCTGTATTCTAACACTTTTGGAGGGGGCCTGAATTCCTGGATTTGAAAAATCTCAAACTTGCATTTTGGGCCCATTACTTACTTTTTACCCATTCTCCATTCCTCTGCTTTCTAATTTTCCTTTTTCAGATTTTTTTAAATATCTCCTTCCATTTTTTAAAGGTTTTTTCACCTTCTGAAAATAGTGTACCTTCCCAGAATGCACTGCCAGTGCCATACATGATTTCAGAAAGGAGAGTGCTCCATGTTCTTTTACTGGCCTGGAAGAGGAGTTAATAGGAAATTATATGATCATTCTCCAACTCTCAGGGCAGTTTTAACAGCCATACTAGTTTTGTATAGCATGAAAGCTGGCACTGAGATATGAAAAAAGCTGGACATAAACAAGTTCATGGGGCTGGTTGTAATGCATCTGAGGGTGCTGAGGAAGTTGGCTGATGTGATTGCAGAGCCATTGGTCATTATCTTTGAAACTCGTGGTGATTGGGGGAGGTCCCAGACGATTTGAAAAAGGCAAATATAGTGCCCATCTCCAAAAGAAAGGAGGAAGAAGAATTCGGGGAACTACAGACCAATCAGCCTCACCTCAGTCCCTGGAAAAATCATGGACTAGGTCCTCAAGGAGTCCATTTTGAGGCACTTGGAAGAGAGGGAGGTGATCAGGAACAGTCAGCATGGATTCATCAAGGGCAAGTCATGCCTGACCAATCTGATTGCCTTCTATTATGAGATTACTAATTCTGTGGATGTGGGGAAAGCAGTGGATGTAATATATCTTGACTTGAGCAAAGCATACAGTCTTTCACAGTATTTTTGCCAGCAAGTTAAAGAAGTATGGGTTGGATGAATGGAGTATACAGTGGATAGAAAGCTGGCTAGATCATCAGGCTCAACAGGTAGTGATCAATGGCTTGATGTCTAGTTGGCAGCTGGTAACAAGCAGAGTGCCCCAAGGGGTCTGTCCTGGGGCCAGTTTTGTTCAACATCTTCATTAATGATCAGGAGGATGGAGTGGATTTCACCCTCAGCAAGTTTGCAGATGACACTAAGCTGGGGGGAGTGGTAGATTCACTGGAGAGTAGGGATAGGATACAGAGTGACCTAGACAAATTGGAGGATTGGGTCAAAAGAAATCTGATGAGGTTCAACAAGGCCAAGTGCAGAGTCCTGCACTTAGGACGGAAGAATCCCATGCATTGCTATAGACTGGGGACCGACGAGGTAGGCAGCAGTTCTGCAGAAAAGGACCTGGGGGTTACAGTGGACAAGAAGCTGGAGATGAGTCAACAATGTGCCCTTATTGCCAAGAAAGCTAACAGCATATTGGACTGCATTAGTAGGAGCATTGCTAGGAGATCTAGGGAAGTGATTATTCCCCTCTGTTCGGCAATGGGGAGGCCACATTTGGAGTATTGTGTCCTGTTTTGGGCCCTACAGAAAGGATGTGGACAAATTGGAAAGAATCCAGTGGAAGGCAACAAAAATGATTAGGAGGCTGGAGCACATGACTTATGAGGAGAGGCTGAGGGAATTAGGCTTGTTTAGTCTGCAGAAGAGAAGAGTGAGGGGGGATTTGAAGCAGCCTTCAACTTCCTGAAGGGGGGTTCCAGGGAGGATGGAGTTAGGCTGTTCTCAGTGATGGCAGATGACATAACAAGAAGCAATGATCTCAAGTTGCAATGGGGGAGGTCTAGGTTGAAGATTAGGAAAATCTTTTTCACTAGGAGGGTGGTGAAGCAGTGGAATGGATTACCTAGGGAGGTGGTTAAATCTCCATCCTTAGAGGTTTTTGAGGTGGATCTTGACAAAGCCCTGGCTGGGATGATTTAGTTGGGGCTGGTCCTGCTTTGAGCAAGGGGTTGGACTAGGTGACATCCTGATTCTATGAAAAAAGCAGCCTGGCAACCTTGGTGCTACAGCTAATGCTGCAGCAGGAGCCGTTTGTTTTCCCTTCATCCGTTTGTTTCTTTTCCCTTCATCACTTCTGGCAGCGATCAGCAATGCCCACCTCACTCCAGGCCTCATTATTCCCAGGCTTTGTCTTTCAAAACCACAGCCTCCAACGAAAAGTGCCATTACAGGCAGGTCCAAGGTGGGGAGAGAGGCATGAATCGACACAGCCGTCTGAGTGCTGGTTATCCTGCATGATGGCAACATATCAGCAATACCACAACCAAGTCCTAACTTTGCATTGTTATTCAGAGGAAAACATTACTTTATTTGAGTATAAAACTGAAATATGTTGCTTAGCTTAATGGCTTGGTATTTCTTTCGATCAGAATGTGATTCATTTATACTACCTTAATTAAGGGCTAATCGCCTGTGTTGATTATGAATATTACCTCTATGTCATAGATGAAATGATTCAGTGGCACCTTAATTCAATTAATTATAAAAATGAACAGGCCTACATGTTGTGTTTTTTCTGTAGGTGCTCCAAAATGATGTGTTAGCTCATCAGTCCACTGTGGAAACAGTTAGGAAAGCAGGAAATGACCTGATTGAATCAAGTGCTGTTGAAGAAGCAAGCAATCTACAGAGCAAGTTGGAACTTTTGAATCAGCGCTGGCAAAATGTGTTGAAAAAAACAGAACAAAGGAAACAGCAGCTGGACAGTGCCTTGATCCAGGTGAGCAGGAAATGCAAACATAAAGGGATAAGTAGGAAAAAGAGCCACTAGCATGAAGTATACAGATCTGTGTATTACATGCGGGTCTAAATCAAAACCCTGGATGCAAAAATATCTGAGTTTGGGGTACGTTTGGATCCAGATGTGTATATCACAGTTGGCTGCTATCCTTTCACAATTCTGACCTACAACTCTGAATTTTGGCCTGCATTTTTGAGAATTG
Source organism: Emydura macquarii macquarii (assembly GCF_026122565.2). Lineage (NCBI taxonomy): Eukaryota > Metazoa > Chordata > Testudines > Chelidae > Emydura > Emydura macquarii. The sequence continues at coordinate 1,950,191 of NW_027132817.1, read as the reverse complement.
TGCAAGCTGTCTGCACTGGAGTGGAATTCACTCTGTGTATTTGAATTGGATGTTATGATTGGTCTCAGAATTATTCATATGGCCTTCCCTTATGGCGTTATGATAGTTTTATATTGTGGATTTTCAAGGATATGTCCAATAGTATGCCATTTTTTGAATTGTATGTAGCAATTTTAAGTGTAACTTAAATATATTTTGTTTAGGAATTTTATGTATTTATTGTAACCTATGCTTTAGTATGTTACCAAGCTTCTTCTGCATCTGAGCTGCTATCGCAATTCAAAACACTTAAGTATGTTCTAAAGTGATATGGTGTAATTTAGGCCCAAGGTTTTCATGGTGAAGTTGAAGATATGCAGCAATGGCTGACAGACACCGAACGTCTGCTGTTGGCATCAAAACCTGTTGGAGGTTTACCAGAAACAGCAAGAGAGCAGCTTAATACCCATATGGTAAGTATCCTAATATTAGAAGGTTTTGCAAATGGGCTAGGTTTCAGAAACTAACAAAGCTTCATGGTCATTTATAGAGAATAGAAGGCATGTTTCCTATATTGGAATGTCTGTACAGGATCTTAAGAATCTTTAGCAAAATCTAAATTGTAAGTTGCAGAGTTGCAAAAGAAATCATTTAGCAGATTCCCAAAGTTAATTAGTTCTCACTGTTGATTAACATTGTGACAGAAGTGAGAAAGGTTTTCGAGGCTCTTGTTCTCAGCAATAAATGTGGACATGTTTACAGTTTTTGCAGTGAAATTTATGTTTCTTCTTTCATCCCTTATCCTCCAAATTATATTTTAATTTCCAGAATAAATGTTCTTAAAATTAGTATAAATGTGAGAATCTTCTATGTTCTCTATACACAACCTTGAAATAGCAGGCTCAATTTTGCATTCTTTACCCATCCAAAACTCTCACTGAAATCAACAGCAGTTGGCATCGAGTAAGGACTTCAGTATCACACACACAGCCTATTTTATTTAGAAAGGGAAAGTTAGCCAGGATGCCTGAATTCTTCCCTTCCTAGAGAAATGCTATGGGAATATTTTGTTCCCATATAGAACCAGTTGAGGTGGGTAAAAGGTGCCTCGATTTAATATCTCACACTGAAGGATGGCATCTCTAGTAATGCACCATGTATGTAATATTATGCTGGATTGTTAATACTGGATATGAGCCCAAGTTCTAGTGTTTAACGTGAGCTCATGACCTTCTAGCTCAACTGTGAGAGTGATACCTATTGATCTATACATACTTAAACTATTTCGTGTCTGACAGTTTTCCTATTGTCAGTGTTCATAGTGTGACTGTAAGAATTTTGAAACAATATAAAACAACTCTTCCCAGGAGTAATTTTTGTTTTGAAATTTGATAATTTTGTTTGTCTGTTTGTGAGATGGTAAAAAGGACAAGAATATTGCTTTTCCAGATTATTTTTAGATGTGCATAAAAATAGCTTACTATTTTAGAATGGATTGCAGAAGACTAGAAGATAATGCAAAATAAAACATGGTGTTCTGGAAAAGAAAAGAAATGCAAACATCCTAGTAATTTGCTTTATAAACTGACTAGTGTTCATTCGTTCAACAGCTCCATGAAGTCAATGGGAGTCTTCCATTGGCTTCATTGGGCCTTAAACAAGGCCTGCAGAGAACTGTTTTTTTCCTGGAAAATGTCAGTACATTGTTAGTACCAGGATTTACTGTGCGTAATCAGTAGTCTATTCCCAAAGACATCTGCACTGACCCAATAGTCTATAACCAGTCCAAAAGTCTATCTGTAAGTAACAGATCTGTTACTTTAAAAATCTGTAAGTTAGTTTACACAGTAGACTGAAACAACTGTGAACTTCATCCAGGTCCACCCGCTCCACATTTAAAACAACTTCCCATGTCTTTACCAGATCATTATATCTGTTATGGGTTGCTGTGGCAATGTGTAAGTGACTCCTCATCTCTTGACACATACACCATAAAGAGAACAGTAATAGAATTCTTCACACGTATATAGAATTTCACTTGAGGATTTCAAATTGTGTAATTGAACCTCATAGCACCCTTGTGAGATATATATCTAGTGATATCCTCATTTGAGCTGATTGAGAAATTGGGAAACTGAGGCCAATTATTGTTGTTATTATTATTATTATTGATCATATCTTGCAACCTCCAAACCTGCCATTGTGTGATACGAACCATGGCAATCTGTGACAAGTGATCATGTGTGTCACACCAAACACATTTTTTAAGTGGAAAGCCTATTTTTAAGGATGTGCATAAAATAAACCAGTGTTGTAATCAGTTCTGGTTGAGGGGTGAAACGGGGCATGGTACCCTGCCATGGTTGCTCGGGACTATGAAGCTTAGAAATAACTTCCCTGTTTGTGCTTCTCATGGAGCCCCAGCAAGAAAGAGGCTTAGAAAAAGAAGGTTGGTTCCTACCCAGGCTCCCCCTAATATGATTAATTCAAGCAGACGACCAATCCCCTCCCTTCATCAACACCGTTAATTTGGGCCAGTCTTTTTAGAATTAGTTTTGCTCCTTCTGCCTCAGTCCAAGTGATTTAGGTTGGTCCTATGTACCCTGTGCAGGGCTTCTTTGGTGGTATAGACAAGTGTAGACAAGTGTGGTACACTTGAGGGGCCTGTTATTAATTATCGGTATTGTGATACTGGCCCCCCATCAGGATAGGGCTGCTTTGTACCCCAATGCTCAAGAGAGTTTTTTGTACGCAATGGTAGGAGACTAGGACCCTAAGTGTAAGCTGGTCAGAAAAGAAAAGTGGTAGGTACAACTATATTACTTACATTGATTTTGCATTCAGTAGATGTCCACAGTGACTCCAGTGCAGATGGCTAGTGGGTGAAGGACAGTAGAAGATAAAGCAATCCTCCCAAGCTGTCTCTCCGCCTTTTGGGGATATGTTGGATTGCTTTGAGTCATCTCAGGTGGTTTGCACCATTGTGTGCCTGCTCCAGGAGCACTTCAAACCACCAGAGACCTGGCAAACCTTGCCCAGTGCGTTAAATGCATAGCTAATGTGTCGGCCAAATTTAGGGCCAGCATCAGGAATATATATATCCTGCAAAAAGCATAAAAAAATTATCTGACACACCATACAAATTCTCATTTCCTGAAGAATTGGGCCTCTTTTTTTTTTTTTTTTTAATTTGGCCTTCTATGCATTACATATGCTCCACGTCCTAGTCTTAACAATAATGCCCCCAATACGTAATTGTTTCTAGATGCTAACTTTTTTGAAGGGTATTGAGTTTCTACCTGACTGATTTTTATATATCTTGGTGGTTTCTTAATACAGGAACTCTGTGCTGCCTTTGAAGCCAAAGAAGAGACATACAAGTGTCTGATGCAAAAAGGCCAGCAGATGCTTGCAAGATGCCCAGGGTCTGCTGAGACAAATGTTGAGCAAGATATAAATAACTTAAAAGTAAAATGGGACTCAGTACAAACAAAACTCAGCGAAAGAAAGGTGTGTGGTTTAGAATAAGGATAGAAATTTAAATAACATATTAAGTATCTTAATGTTGAATTATTTTATATATAGGACATCTGTAAGTACTTAGCTGCTGGGACTTAATTTTTTGTTTTGTGACAATGATTCAGAATTCACTAGTGCTTTTATCAGGAGTCATGGACTCACAGGTTAACAATGGAACATCATTTGTGGGGTGGAATTCTGTTTGATAAAAATGTATGGACGTATACTGATACATGTTTATTTTGCAGAATGAAGACACTTCTGGTTTATATTAGAGATCATAGACATAAGAGAAGGAAAAATCTGATTAGATCATCTCATTAATCTCCCTGGCCTTGCAGGATTGTTGCATTAATTTTACTAGTTATGACCAGTGTATCTTTAAAAGTTCCCAGCAATTGGTCTTCTACCAATTGCTTTCAGACACTATTTCTAACTTCACTACTTCTCAGCAGAATGATTTTATTGATATTAAGCTTAAGTTTTCTTTTCCTGGTTTAATTTAATTTTCATTATGTCATGAACCATAGCTGAGTTGTTTTATCTAAGTCAAACTGTAAACAATATTAATTACAAACAGAGGTAGCCACATGCAAATTAATAGCACTGACATAAAGGAAAAATAATTAACTAACAAAATCAACTTTACTTTAAAACAGAAATGTTTCTCTCTTAATGTGACTGTATAATGCAACAATATCAGAGTCCTTAGTTTGTAGCATGAGACAAACTCCTTAGGGCTCTTTAGGGCTGAATGGAATGTTTCGCCTGCCCCGCAATCTGATTAGCTGAACGTCTGAGTGTTTTTTTAATAGCTCATAAACATTTAAATGGGAAACATTTAAATCAGCATGGCCTGATTCAGGCAATCAGAACCAAATATGAATAATACATTTGTTTTCTGAGTTCTGTCTTGAAACTTGTAAACTATGTTGCTCCATTACATTAACCATTCAGCACCAGGAGATGGTGTATAGAAACACACATCTAGAATTGGATGTTGTGTTGTCTGCTCAGTCACCACAGTTTTACTGCTATTTTTCTATTGTAACTCCTTTTATATCCTTTATCTATATGCTGTTATTTTGAAATACAGAAAGTCAGCACTGATTTGGAAAAATATTACAGAAATAGAGACTCTCGCCAAGATATATTTTACTAAAATGGTTTATTCAACAAAGCACCAAGTAAACATCCGCTGTTACTAAATAACTATATATCTTTACAGATCAAACTGGAAGAAGCCCTCAATTTGGCTATGGAGTTCCACAACTCACTTCAAGACTTCATCAACTGGCTTACCCAAGCTGAGCAGACTTTGACTGTGGCTTCAAAGCCAAGTCTTATCTTGGACACCATCTTGTTTCAAATTGATGAACACAAGGTATGTAAAGAAACAGATGTGTGTTGTGTTCTCCTCCAGCTCTTTGGAGGTGCTGTATTAATGTCCAAAGCAACCCTGTAATGCTGTCACTCAGAAAATCTTCTTGTCTTTTAAGATTGTATTTTATAGTCTCTCCCCCACCATAAAGTCCATAACCACATCATTTTTTTTTCTGTTTGCTACATGAATGACCAGTGCTACATTTAAGGGTGATTTTCTTCCTTTTGCAAGGTCTTTGCTACAGAAGTGAATTCTCACCGAGACCAAATCATAGAGTTGGACAAAACTGGAACCCATCTGAAATATTTCAGCCAGAAACAGGATGTTGTCCTTATTAAGAATCTGCTGATTAGTGTACAAAGTAGATGGGAAAAAGTGGTTCAACGCTTAGTGGAAAGAGGAAGATCTTTGGATGATGCAAGGAAACGAAGCAAACAGGTAATATGACAACTGTTATACAGCTCTTTGAACTTTAGCTCTAACTAAATCCAGACCCATGACGTATATGGTGCTTTAAAGCATTGTTAAGGAAACCTGGGTTTAGTGTAACAGAATCTGTTATCCTGAGTTAGTGGAGCAATTTCTGTGATTCAGTCATAGAGCACTTCATTTGGAAGGTGAAAGCTTCACTTTCAACCTAAGTGGTAACTTCTGTCTGCAGTGTAATAAAGCCATTAAAGAAGAGAGTTCCATTATAGCTTCCAGATGTATAGTAGTGCCTTCTGCTTTCCAGAAGAAATTACATACTCAACTTTTTACTGGAAAGAGTGTGATGGACCCATTTCAATATTTGAGAGTGAGATATTGTCCACTTTTTTTTTTGTTTAGTGTTGTGTTTTACCCTAATAACATTTAATTTCCCCCTGCCCTTATATTGACTGCTATAACAATATCTTCTGTCTGACAGGGGCACTCTGCTGATTTACTGTCAGGAAGAATTTAAGAAATGGGAATGCTTATACATAGATCACCTCTCCAGAAACTGGCCATTTAATCTCTGATGCATATGTCCCTCAGCATAGATGATAGATGTGGAGTGGAGCTTAGTGTGTTTAAACTTCAACAGGAGAAGTGTTTGTTTATTTTATTGAAGTGGAGTCATGGTCATGTTCACAAGCCAAGCCACATTTCCTATGTTAATTGTTGCCACCACACAACTGGGATGACAAGAACTGTTAGATGTAATAAATTGTGCAATCATATAGTAAAATGCACTTTATTTTCAAATAACTTCTCTCGCGCACACTCTCTTTCACACACAATCACACACACACATCTGCAGGGAGATGTATGGTAGAGATATAGAATACTTTGCAGAGCTGGTCAGAATAATTCTCATATAATCAGAAAGCAGAAAATGTATGGAGGTGGAGAGTAATATAGCAGAGTGCTGACATCAAGAGCCAGATCTCCGGCCCGGACCAATGCAGGATCCAAATGGATGGAAACGGATTCCAGGACATTGTTCTTGCTCCCACTCCTGGGCCACCTGAGTGGAGAGACAGATGGATGTCAGGGAAAGGAAACTACAAAAGGGATTTTCTGTACAATCAGGAAGATTCAATATAAGCAGTTCAGTAGAAGTGGGTTTTTAATAGGAACGGAAAAGAATGGAGAGAAAAGACAAGGCCAGTAAATTCCCTTCCTCAAGACAGGCCTCTTGATGTTGTCATTGAGAACCCTAGAGTCTATTCCTTCTTCGTTGCCTCCTTTCTTGAAGGTTATTTTTACTGAGCTGCAGAAGAGAGAAAGAGGATTGAGAGCTTGACACTCTCCCACAAGGATTATTCACTGTAGGGTGAGAGAAATCCACGCAGAAACTTTCCTTAACTCATGATCTGTGGGAGGATTCCCTAAAATTATTACCGCTATTGTCCTCAGGGCTCGTCCATATGTTCAATAAACAAACAACGTTCTTACTGTGTTCATCCAATCCTTACTCAGGAAAAATGCAGTCATAGAATTCTTAGCTGAGTAGGAACAGAATAAAAATGGAGGGCCATTAAGGCCTGGCCCACATGGATGCAGAACCATACCACATCAACATTATATCTCACAGAGCTCCCTGGCAATTATGGAGAGCATGCATATTGCTATACTCTTTAAAGATTGCTGATTGTGTTAACGGGGTGAGGCTAGCTGAAGTGAGACTGATTGGCCCCTGATTGGGGGCCCTGAGGAGAGGAAATAGTCTTGGACTCACCCCAGGCATGCACTTCTCTCTAGCAGCTGGTCACAGTCTGGCCCTGAGCAGGCATGTCAGGTTTTAATCTTTTCTGAATATTTTATGCACTGACATGTTTATACATTTGTGTGAATCCAAATTGTGCTTTTCCACAGTTCCATGAAGCCTGGAACAAACTTATGGCATGGCTAGAAGAGTCTGAAAAGTCATTGGATTCAGAGCTTGAAATTGCAAATGATCCAGACAAAATAAAGATGCAGCTTACACAGCATAAGGTAAGTCGTGAATGATGAAATGCAGGATGTCCAAGCCCGATGGCAGGAACAAGCCTGTACTATTTAATCAGCAGAGAGAAATAGATTTATGGCTTTACTATGCTGGAATGTTTGCCAGCATCAAATTAAAATGCTGGCTCATTCCCAGATGGTAAAATCAGTAGGAATGGGAAGGGCTCTTCACAGTCCCTGTTCATCTATGGGGAAGAAGTTAATTGTGAAGAGGAAAGATAAAATAATAAGGACCATGGAAACTGTCAGCAAAGAGAGAGAGAAATATTTGATGAAAAAGGAAAATATCCAAAGGGATTATATTATAAGCTTCTTCAGTCTTTAAAATCACAAAGACTGTGTTACAGTTACCATCAAAGAGTTTTGATTTGTATTGCGTAAGAATGATTTAAAATCTGCTTTTCACATTTTAGGACTCCCTCAAAAATAAGAAATGATCTTGTATTTTGACTGGCAAATCCTTTATATGTCAAATAGAAAGATTAGTTAAATAATCTGAAAAGCGTCCGGTACAATGGACCTGTCAGTAACAAGGGTGAAAATTGTAAGAGCAGGAGAGAGATCTCTCTCTGCTTGTGAAGCACAGCACTGAAACTCCTTTCAACAAACACAACTGTCTTCAGATCAGAGTGTAAATCTCACCTGACTGATTTGGCTTTTCCATAACTATTAATAATAAGGTGAAGGGAAAAATTTAACTGCAGGCCCCACAAATGACAGAGAAGAGTTCCTGAGGAAATCTTTACTTTGACTTTATTATTTAAACAGCCCAAGTAAAATGGTGATGGGCATTGCACGGTTGGATGGTAGCATCCTCTGACCTAAGATTGCTTAGAAAAGTTTATCTTGGAAGAATTTTCTCAGAGATAAAGATATGCTAGTGAGCAGAGGACAGTTAGTTTTTCTGCAATGCTGATATAGAATTGTTCTGCTTTTTTAAATCATTTCCATAGTGTTCCCCAGTCACTGCTATTCCTTTATCCCACATGAATTTCTCAAGAGATTGCATCCCCACGTTTTCCCTCTTTAGTCTAGCTTCTTATAATGATCACTTTATACCCCTCAGCATCCTTGCACTATACTATTGTGTTTGTTTTCCCTTACAGTCTCTGATTTATTTTTTATTCTCTCTTAGTTCCCATGATGTCTTAAGCTTTGAATATCAAAATGGAAAATATTTTCCTTTATTTTTAAAAGCTTGGAAGGTAGTCAAGCAAAACTGGCTTTACCTTCATTTGCTGTTAAAACATTCAGCTAAACTTGTGCTAACTTTCTTGCTAGTTCTGCATTTTAGTATGCTCTGGGGTTTGCTATAGTTGTCAAAAATTAAAATCATACAGAATTAGAGCAAAATGCGGGCACTAAGATAATCTTTTTTGCGTGTTCTGACCACATCATCCCCCTATGAATCTCTCCACTGCTCTCCTTCTCCACATCATCAAGTTCAGACTTCTTTTGATGGCCTTCAAGGTCCTATGGAAGTGCCCCTCCTATTTCCCTGCTCATGTCTTTTATCGGGTTGTCTGCCATGCATCTTCTCTCCATCACTGAAACTAGCCTCCATGTCCTATTTGTCTGTTTCTCCCACAAGTGTTATGGCACCTGTTTCATGTCTCCACCCTTCCTCAAACTGCTAGGCAAACTCACTGCCCTCCTCATTTAAATTACTTCTTCCAGTCCTTCTCCTTTCAAAATGCCTACAAGAAACTAGCTGCCTAAGTCACCTACTTATTAATTTCATTTACATTTTATTAGTCCCATTTGTGATGAGGGATGGAGTGCAATGACACTGTGATTGAAGCTGGCAAATGTTTTGGAGGACAGTGAGGGACATAAATTATAGAAGGAGGACAGGAGATGATTTCAATGTGTTTAAACTTCAAGCAAAAACAAAAAAATTCAACCAATTTGTATTTAATAAGCCATGTGCCTCTCATCATCCTGTATTTCATCCTGCTCAGATGTTGTGTCCCTTTCCTCCCATCCAAAGTTTGTCTTTGTTTTTTCAGCCCAGGAATCTGTAAGCCTTTTCTTGTTCTTTTAGTTAATGATTTTACTATCTTTACTAAAGATATGTGTGTGTTGTGAGCAATAACTCTGCTTCACTTTTTGCCAGGTTGTCAAACCCCCAACACTTCCCTCAAGATAAAATGTTCTCTCTCTCTCTCATATTTATTTATGTTGCCAGGGATTTTTTGGGGGGTTATTCACAGTCTGTTTATAAGTTATTTTTTCTTCTTATATATTATTTTTAGAAGTCAGAGATGGAAAAACCCTATTAGGTCATCCAATCCATCCTTGAGCTAGTGCAGATTTATTCCTTACAAGATTTGGCCAACCTGACCTGTTAATATAAGTACTAATCTGTCATGGAAGGAAGGTAGATAATGAAATATTGAAGGTTTCATCCTCCTATCTATAGTTGACTGTAGAGGTGACTCAGACCATGGGCCAAAAATCTGCTCTCAGTTACACCTCAGTGAAATCAATTGAAAGTGGAATTTGGCATTATGTATCAAGGATAACCCTGGAAGAATGAATTAACTAAAATCTTTTGTTCACCTCTGAATCCCTTTTTACTGCATGATCTTTCTCTGGCGGCTATTTCATTTTGTCTGTTTGTGCAAATCAAGCAATATACATATGCAGTACCAGGTGATTAACAATCTCCACCAAAGAAAACAGCAATTCATGAACAGTTTAAACAATTGTCTAAATATTTCTGTGAAAAGGGGGCATTTTTATTCAGAGATTTTGGTCTCCCCCCTACTTCCCCTCCATGTGTGTGTGTTTGTGTATATGCGCGCACGTGTGCAGCTAGTGGACTGCTTGAGGTTTCTTAAGGGATGTTTGTCCATTCATAATTCAAAAAGGCACATGTTAAAACACAACCATCTAAGTGGTCTTAAACATTGGTGTTATCAGAAAATCGCTAAAGAGTGCTAGTTGGACCTTTTGGCAGTGTCCTTTTAGTTCATTATTTACTATGTTCTATTAACTGTTTTGGGGTACCAGGTGATTTGTATTTGCTCGTGTTCCCTTGCTGGTGGCAAGACATTACCAACTGCAGAATGCAGTTCTATAGAGAAGGTACAGTCAACACTGACCAATGTGATAGGAGCGTTAATCATAGGCCCTTCATAGTCCCTTGCTCACTGATCTTCTCTCCCACCAAATGGCATAATTCCCAGCCTAAACTACATTATTCAGATTCCACTAATCTTTCTCATCTCATTAGACCTGAGTCTGAACTCCCTTTGCACAGAGAACTCCCTGTGACGACTCTATACATCAAATGACTGCAGGATTAGGCTCTTTGGGAGTAAGACGTTTGCATCCCTGGAGCCGTATCCTTCAGTCTGGCCAAGATATGCTGGCATAATGAACCCTTTTGCAGCCCCTGGATCCTGGAGTCAGTCTACACTAGCCTGGGCCCTCCACACAAATCAGTGCAGATAGAGGAATGCTCTATTAGCAAATAGGGCTACCCTGTTCACTCCTTTTCCTCCAGACCACACCTCAGCCCCTTGTAACCAGGGCTAGGAGGGTGGTGTAGGAATTGCTATGACCAGCTCTTTGCCACCTGAAGATTCCTCAGTGCAGGAGGAATCCTCAAAGGGTTAATTAAATCAGATTTAAGGCTGTTAACGCTTGCAGAACAATGCAGAGGAGCTAGAGTGGGGGAAAGGATTTAGCCCCAGACCACTAGTACTTTAAGCTTCACCATAGCACTAGCAGATCAGAAATCTTTTAATTCACTTGCATCTTAATATGATTTATGGGCGATATAAAGATTTTCTTGCAGCTTTGTTTATAAATGTATTCATTGGTTAAAAAAATATATGAAAAGAAATAATTAGCTAAAACTCATAAGTACCTAGTGCCATGCAGGTCTTTATTTTTTCTTCTACTGCAGGAGTTCCAGAAATCTCTTGGAGCCAAACATTCTGTGTATGACACCACAAACAGGACTGGACGCTCCCTCAAAGAGAAAACCTCTCTGGCTGATGACAATTTGAAACTGGATGATATGCTGAGTGAGCTCAGAGACAAATGGGATACGATCTGTGGAAAATCTGTGGAAAGGTAAAATGAAAGAGCAGTTTCCTTATTTTAAAGGAGACTCGCAGAGGTAAAGAAGAGGGGGTTTTGTTCTTTTCATGCTTCTCTATGTTGTATAAAGAGGAATAGAAGTTGCTTTTTTGTGGTATTTTAAATGGAGGAGCAGAAGGACAACTCCTTCCTAGCATTTCCTGTGCTCTAGTCACCACAGAGGGAACAATGGGCTGGGAGGTGGGTCTGCTCTTCCTCTACACCAGGCATTGCTGCTAAAGGGAGTGCATTAAAGTGAGCTGTACTCTTCATCCTTCCCAGAGGTGGTGCAATATGTATGCTCTCTGCATTCCAGGAAACTCTAAGAAACGGTGTCCGTCCTTCATTTCCCCTCAGACTCCCACTGTGGCCCTAAGGTTTTTTTTTCTTTCACTATCTGCTGGGGGGAAAAATCATTATCTATTAGCGGCTGTTAGATGCTGTCATTTATATTGCATCATGTATATTGCAATCATATTGAATATGACTGATTTTTTTTCCCTAGTGTTTTTGGTGTTTTTTTTTTTTTTAACAGACAAAACAAACTGGAAGAAGCCCTGTTATTTTCAGGGCAATTTACTGATGCTCTTCAGGCTCTCATCGACTGGCTATATAAAATTGAACCTCAGCTGGCAGAAGATCAGCCAGTGCATGGAGACATCGATTTAGTGATGAACTTGATTGACAATCATAAAGTAATTCCAAAAATATTCTTCTAATTACAGTGAATTAATAACAGAGTGTTGGCAGCCATTTTAATATAATTTTGGTCATTCTGTAATTTTGAAAAGAAACGTTGTCTTAGAATCTGAAGAAAACCATTTAACATGGAATGTTTGGACATCACAGAGCTGCCGACTACAATGGAAAATGCTGTGAAATCAGCACTCCTCAGTGGTACCAAGGCTCGATCCACTGTAGCTCAGAGAGGGGGTTTGTGAAGTGAGGATTGATGGGGATCCAGGACATAGCCAGCGAATCGGTGACTCTGCAGGTCCATCCCAGTACTAGGGTGGAGAAAGCTGCTATGGAGTCTGCTATAACGAAGTTGTAGTAGCTGTAGCGTAGTCTGAGTTTGGGATGATTCAGTTCCCTTCATGTCAGCCACTGCTGTGTCCCATTGTCCAAAGTCTGTTTACTGAGGCTTTGGGCAGAGGAGAAAATATCTAGCCCTCACATAAGAGATTTGTCAGAAACATACACATGAGTGTCCTGGAACCAATGCAGCAGTCAGTTGTGCACTTTAACTAATATATCAGCAGTAATGCAGTGTATTGTAATTGTCCCATCATGTAAAAGAGCCTTTCTTGAAATTGGATATTCTTCCATCTGTGAATCTGAACATGCAGTCACATGAACTATGTGAAATATGTGGCATAATCTACAGCCCATCCAGTCAAATCACCAGATGGGCTTTTATTTATATTTTACTATTTTAACCCTGCTCCTTGATCGTTAGCACTTTATCTGACTGCACTGTGTGTTGGGACAGACTTGCACATTCATCATTGTGTCAGCAGATCGATTGCTTTGAAGGGCTCACAGCCTGTAGGTTAAGGTGACCAGATTTTTGTGCATCACAGTGGGTCAAGTAGTTCAGAGGGTTTAGCTACATGTTCGTTTCACAAGGCTAGGTGACTTTTTCAAGGTTGAGTGAGCCTTCTTCCCAATGTAAATGGGCCAGTGTTGAAGCGTAGAGGGCTTTCTTGCAGAAAATATGTAAAAATATGGAACCATTTAATCCCAATTGAGAATAAAGCCAAATGTGTGCATTTTAGAATGTTTAAATTGAAGTGCTTTCTGTAAAACTAAACCCTAATTTAGGCTTCTCCAAATCCCCACTAACTTTTTCACATGTGAGACACTGAAGCCTTGATAAACTGAACATGTAAAATGTATGTGTGGTCCCCAGGTCTTCCAGAAGGAGCTGGGGAAGAAGACAAGCAGCGTCCAGGCTCTGAAACGCTCCGCTCGAGAACTCATAGAAGGCAGTCATGATGACTCCTCCTGGGTTAAGGTCCAAATGCAGGAGCTAAGCACTCGCTGGGAGACCGTCTGCGCCCTATCTGTATCCAAGCAAACACGACTGGAACAGGCCCTCCACCAGGTAAAAAGGATAGGAGAAGCAGAGAAAACACAGACAAATTGGCTGCTTGAAAACTTAATTTTATAATTAAGAAAATGATCAAAGAATTTTCTCAAGTATTTTTCCCCCCACATAATCCCTAATTCTTCTTGGAGTGCTTACTCATGTCGATTCCAAGTAGGTGAGTGTGCACTGCATGCACAATCACCAGAACGCTTTTCCCCTACTGGTAATCATAGGGTCGGCTCTGGAGCTCCCTGGAATTACACATGCATGGCACAGTATATAGGGCCTTGCTGATCCCCTACCTCCTTAGTTTCTTCTGACCGCCCATGACGGTTGCTGGAACATCTCTCTTCTGTTGATTTGCAAGCATCTTCCTAGTGGTTGTTTGAACTGATAGCTGTAAATAGTCAAATAGTTTGAGTTAGTTTGTAGTTATAGTTAGTTTAGTTAGATAGGACCATGATTATTGAGGTCACCTTCCCTTCCCCGGGGCCAGGGCATGCCTCATTTCCCCAGCTTTAAACAGTGCAAGGCTTGCAAAAAGCCCAGGAACGTTCCACATACCACTTGTCTAAAATGTCTTGGGGAGACCCGTCAGAGGAATTGCTGTAAGATCTGCAGGGAATTCTGCTGTAGGACAAAGAAGGAGAGTAGCCAGAGATTGAAGTTCATACTAATGGAGGCTGCTCTGTGCCCACACTCAGCACCAAGTTGACATCTAGTACACTAGCTTTGGTGCACAGCACACCAGCATCCATAAAAGAGATGGCACTGAGGAAGGACTCTGTCTAGAGGCCACCAGCACCATCATGGATCACTGGCACCAAGGGACACTTCATGGATGCAGCACTGCTCACATTCCCTTGTATCAAGTAAGAAACAGAGGAAGATGGACAGGGGACGCTCTCCAATGCTCAGAACAATGGGGTGTAAGGGCTTGAGTGGAGTGCAACCCACGTTGGGCCACTCAAGTGCCATGGCACTGTTAACTCTGGCCCCAGGAAGGGGTCCACTGAGTCCGGTGCCTTTGGACTCCCTACCCAGGGAGACCCCAAAGGAGGATCTACAGCTCTCCTCCATGCTGGAGACCTTTGAAGTGACCAGGGAGCTGTTAGAGAGCATGGTGCCACCCTACCCTCCCAGGTCACCAGTACCGAAGAAGCAACTGGTGCCAACCAGGGGAAGCCTGCTTTGATATCGTGGTCGCCATCTCCCTGGAACTGCTCTCCGGCACTGACAGGAACCACACCACCCTCGTCCCCGTGGAGTAAGTTGTTGGGCTCCAACTCTAAAGCAGAGTCCTACTTCTCTAGGCGAAGCCAGCACTGGTCAAAGTGGTGGCACCAGAGGACTGAGAGTGATCAGCCCTTGCTCATGCCTTGGCCACCACAGTGGCAAATGACAACTCAATGGCCTTTTTGGAGCCATTAGGTGTTCCATCAGACTCAGGGTTACAATCGGGATGGTCGCTATCGCTCACCTCTGGGAACAGATATCACCCTCCTTGATTGGGGGATGTGCTACCACTTAGTATTGAAACCGATACTGAATACAATGCCGAGCCCAGCACCAAATTTGAGGAACCAGCACCGCGGAACCCTCTGGGAGCAGAAGGTCAAGAGAGTGCCCCAGTCAGAGTGTCATCATCTTTTTCCCCAGATGAAGCAGTTGTGGGGTCTTCAATGGCACTGGTTGTGGATGACCGCAGAGCTCATCAGGAGTTCTTGAGGAGAGTGGCGCAGAATTTGGGGCTCCAAATTGAGGAGGTCTCTGACAACGCAGACCCAATGGTAGACATTTTAGCCCCAGAGGGCCCATCCAGGGTAGCACTGCCAATAATAAAGACCAATCAGTATGGCAGACCCCAGCTTCCCCTCCTCCAACTGCAAAGAGGGTATAAATAAAATATTTTGTGCCCTCAAAGGACCACAAATACCTATATACTCATCCCCCGCCAAAGTCGCTTGTAGTTGCAATGGCAAATAAGTGTGAGAGGCCAGGTCAGCAAGACTGTATGCCACAGGCAAAGGAAGCAAAATAATTGGACTTCTTTAGTAGAAAGGTGTACTCTATTTAAGGGCTCCAGCTCCGCATTGCAAACCAGCAGGTGGTTTTAGGCAGATACAATTTTAACTCTTGGGGGTCTGTGTCAAAGTTCTCTGAGTCTATACCATCAGACTCCAGGGCAGAGTTCACAGCTGTAATAGAGGAAGGCAAGGCAGTTGTAAACGCCACGCATCAGGCAATGCTGGACATGTCATAGATGGTAGCGAAGCACTGGATCTCAAGGCTACAAGCCTTCGGCCTCCCACATGAGGTCCAGCAGATGATCCAGGATCTTCCCTTTGAAGGTCTGGCGCTGTTCTCTGAGCAGAGAGACTCGAAACTGCATAGCCTTAAGGACTCTCGAGCTACTTTAAAGTCCTTAGGCCTCCACATTCCAGCACTGCAGAGGAGGCATTTCAAACCTCAACCCCTACCTTGATTCTACCAATATCAATGAAGGACTATAATCATAAAAGGGGCAGAAATTATGGGAGGAGACCCTCTGTCTTCTACCAGCCAAGGCTTTGGACCGGTGAGGCAGTCCTCCAATCCTAAACAGAATTTTGGAGGGTGTGCCCGAAGACAGCATACCAATTCAGGACTAAGATCCTTCACCCTTATTCATTTCGGACCGCCTTTCCCACTTCTACGATGCGTGGGCCCAGATCATGTCGGATCGCTGGATGCTATGCACAGTGGAACTGCAACGCTCTCTTCAATTCAGTTCCCCCTCACCCTCCTCATCCTTCTTCAGGGACTCTTCTCATGAACAAGTTCTAATCCAAGAGGTGCAGGCACTCCTAAAAATAGGAGTGGTGGAGGAGGTTCCGTGGGAGCTAATGGGCAAAGGGTTCTACTCCCGCTACTTCCTAATCCCAAAAGCCAGAGGCTGTCTCAGATCCATTCTGGACCTATGAAACCAACAGATTCATGAAGAAGTTGAGGTTCCCCATGGTCTTTTTGGCCTAGATTATCCCCTCCTTGGATCCGGGGGATTGGTATATTGCCCTGGACTTGAAGGATGTGTACTTCCATGTGTTGATCATTCCCAGTCACAGAAGATTTTTTTGGTTCGTAGTCAACCAGACCCACTACCAGTTCATAATATTTCTGTTAGGCCTTTCTGTGGCACCTCAAGTATTTACCAAGTATATGGCAGTCATTGCCACATTCCTGAGGAAGCGGAAGGCGCAAGTCTATCTGTACCTTGACAACTGGTTGATCAAAGGTTTCACCAAGGCTCAGGTGGAAGCAGATGTAAAATTGATAAGGTCAGCCTTCACCATATTGTGTCTCCTGGTTAATGTCCAGAAGTTGACCTTGACTCTCACTCAGAGGATAGAGTTTATTGGGGCAGTGCTAGATTCAAACCAGGCCAGGGCTTTTCTTCCAGAATCTCGATTCTGCCTCCATCATAGAAGAGTTGAAATGGTACCCCACCACCACGGCCCAAACTGCCTAAAACTGCTGGGGCACTTAATGGCATGCACATATGTTGTTCAGCATGCCAGGCTACATCTCAAACCGCTCCAGGCTTGGCTAGCCTCAGTGTATCATCCATCCCAAGACCACATAGACAGGATAGTCTTGCCCTTCCCCCCTCTATGTTAGAAACTCTCCACTGGTGGCTCTATCTGCAGTCGGTCTGTGCAAGAGTTCCCTTCTCCCCACCTATCTGCTCGTTGTCCCTGGTCACCAATGCCTCAGTGATGGGCTGGAGAGCTCATCTGGGTGGGGCTCAGGACCCAAGGCCTCTGGCCCCAGGCAGAGCTCTCACTCCACATCAGTGTGAGAGAACTGAGGGCAGTATTCTCAGACCTTCCATGCCCACCTGGAAGGCAAATGCATATCAATCATGACGGACAATACAATAGCGATGTTCTATATAAACAGACAGGGTGGAGCAATCTCCTCTCTCCTGTGCCAGGAAGCCTTCAAACTGTGGGACTTCTGCATAGCCCACTCGATTCACCTCGAGGCATCCTACCTGCCTGGGTCTCAGAACAAATTGGCGGACCACCTCAGCAGTTCTTTCTCCAACCACGAGTGGTCTCTCTGCCCAGATGTGGTGGACGACATCTTCCAACGGTGGGGAGTTCCCCACATAAACTTGTTTCCCACAAAATGCAACAGGAAGTGCATGCAGTTCTGCTCCTTCCAGAATCACAGCCCAATGTCAATTGCAGACACATTCCTCATTCTTTGGACAGGCCACCTGTTCTATGCGTTTCTGCCTATCCCGTTCGTTCACAAGGTCCTGCTGAAGGTCAAGAAGGAAGGGTCCTCCACAATCCTGGTAGCCCCAGAATGGCCACGCCACTCAACCCCTCAGTTGAAACTCCTATCAGTCTGCCTCTGGTTATGGATCTGATCACTCAGAACCATGGCCACCTTCATCTCCCCAATCTAGAGTCTCTCCTCCTCACGGCATGGAAGCTCCGTGGCTGAATACTCTGGAGCTACTGTGCTCAGAACTAGTCTGAGAGGTCCTCCTTGTCAGCAGAAAATCTTCCATCAGGGCCACTTACCTAGCTAAGTGGTAGAGGTTCTCCATCTGGTTGACACAGAAGGGTACTCCACCTGTGCTGTCATCAATACCTTTCATCTTGGACTATCTGTTACATCTCAAACTGCAGGAACAGTTGGTGTCATCAATCAAAGTCCACCTGGCCATAATCTTGGCATTTCATCCCTCTGTTGCAGGCCATTCAGTCTTCGCCAACCCCATGGTGGGGCAGTTTCTTAAAGGTCTACACAGGGTTATACTCTCAAACATATCAGTTGATTCCCCAATGGGATCTAAACCTTGTACTGTCAAAACTGATGGGTCCTCTGTTTGAACCTCTAGTGACATGCTCACTTCTCTACCCTGAAAGGTAGCCATTCTAGTGGCCATAACTTCAGCAAGGACAGAAGCCCCTTTATACGGTTTTCTTCAAAGACAAGGTTCAGCTATGCCCTCACCCAGTTTTCCTTCCAAAGGTGATGTCACAATTCCACTCAAACCAGAACATATTCCTTCTAGTTTTCTACCCAAAGCCACACACCAACAGCTGAGAACAGAATCTGTATACTCTAGATGTGAGATGGGCTTTGGCTTTTTATATCGAGAGGACTAAACCCTTTAGAAAGCAACACAGCTCTTCGTGGCGATAGCAGACAGGACGAAAGATCTCCTGGTATCATCACAAAGAATCTTCATGGATCACGTCATGTATCAGAACATGTTATGCCTTGGAAAAAATACCAGCCCCAGCGTTGACAGCTCACTCCAGAAGGGTGCAGGCATCCTTGGCAGCGTTCCTCGCTCAGGTCCTGGTCTAAGACATTTGTAGAGCCACGACATGGTTGTCTATTCACACCTTTGCAGCACGCTATGCTATTACACAGCATGCCAGAGACGACACTGCATTTGGTAGAGTGGTACTGCAATCTGCAAGTCATCGAGCTCTGACTCATCTTCCTATGGACCAGTTTGGGAGTCATCTACTTGAAATTGACGTGAGCAAGTAATCAAAGAAGAAAAAACAGTTACTAACTTCCATAGCTGTTGTTCTTTGAGATGTGTTGCTCATGTTTATTCCAAGACCCACTCAGCTATACCTCTGTCGGAGTCAGCCAGAAAGAAGGAATTCAGGAGTTGGGGGGGTCTGCAGGACCCTATATACGGTGCCATGAAGGTGCGACTCCAAGGGGCTCCAGAGCCGACCCTATGGATACCACTAAGCGAAAACCCTTCTGGCAACTGTGCACACAGCACGCGCACACCTACTTGGAATGGACATCATCTAAAAAACGAATAGTTATGGAGGTTAGTAACTGTTTTTTTACACTTTATCACTACAGAGTAGGTTGTGCCTTTTATTCTTTTTCTTATTATTATTATATTGGATTAGCACCTAGGAGCCGCAGTCATGGACCAGGGCCAGGGTTGTACAAACAATGAACAAAAAAAGAGAGACTATCTGCCCCAAAGACCTTACAATCTAAATAAAGCCTTTAAGATACAGCCCTGAGTAAGGGATGGTATGGAGCTGCCCAAGGGAAAGCTTGAGTGGGGGGATCACACATTGAGCTTCCTGGTGCTCAAGAGTTGGGCATCTGTCAGCTTGTCCACACTGTCTGTCGAGCCTACTGTGCCCACTGCCTTTGTTGGGTAGCAGTCATGGACTATGATTATAGTTGATCTTTGCATGGGGTTGCCATGAGTGGGCTCCCCTTGTTCTCTCCCCCACAAAAGGCTTACTCTGTTAATTTTTCTTACGTAATGATTAAGGCCACTCAAACGGTGCAATTCCCATCTCTCCAGCTAGAACATGAAAGCATGTCATTTGTGTCATTTGTCAGCGTGAAGGCATGACATTTTAAGATGAGCTGCACATACACTATAAATCAGACAGTTAAAAGCATGAGCAGACTTTTAGGCTTCCTACAATTTCTGAGATGCATGAGACATTTTTACAGTCATGGAAATGCAGTACTGTGTATCATTGACTTTTTAATGGAAAGTTAACGTGCTGCTTGATTAATGACTCCAAAGCTGGGTTTGGCTTCATTGTTCAGGGGAGGAATCCAAAGCCGAGCTATTTCTGTCAGATTCCCTCCTTAAAGGGCCGTGCATTTTTCTTACAGGCAGAGGAATTTCACTCTGTTGTGCATGTTCTTTTGGAGTGGCTGGCTGAGGCAGAGCAGGCCCTGCGTTTCCATGGCATCCTCCCAGACGATGATGAGGCTCTGCGGACACTAATAGATCAGCACAGAGTAAGTAAGATAATGAAGAGGATGCTGGCTTCTAGGCTTGATTTATTGAAGGGTGGAAATAAAATGAAACAAAGCAAAATATCTCTAGCATAATCATGTCCAGCAACAAGACTTGTTTTCATAGTTCTTTCTAGAGTAAGAAGTGAAAGTTCTTTTAACTTCAACACCCATATTTAGTTCAGGCTATCGGGGTCACACCTCACTAGGCTTTAAAGCCATTTTGTCTTAGCAAGAAAATGATGCAAAAAATAGCATTTTAAAAGGAGCTGTATACAGTTAGAGACTGGTTCAAAACTCTTTTTGGAAGCAATGTAGTTTGGTAAGCCTTGTTGACAGAATGTTCTAATACCAACAGTATAGCTGTCCTCCTTGCAACTCTGAGTGAAACTACTGTACACTTTTTTTTCAAGGTCATCTGTACATGTCATCAAAATGATGTTATCATCCATTAACCTTCTGTCATGCTGAAATGCCATACGGACATGCTTCACATGCATTAAGTGGTGAAATATTGCAGTGACAAAGATACTGAATATGTTAGGTTACAAGTCATCGAACTGGTTTTCAACTAATTAAATGGAAAAATGACTGAGTTAATGACACAGCTAAGGAATACCTCTTCCCATTGAGGAAGTTACCAAAAAAACCCCAACCCCCAAACACTTTCCATGCAATTGTATTAGCAATGATAATAGCAGCATTAATAATAAAATAATAATAAAAATGTCTGTGCAGTTAACATGAGAAAATAAGAATGGCCATACTGGGTCACACCAGTGGTCTATCTAGCCAAGTATCCTGTCTTTGACCAATGGCCAATGGCAGATGCTTCAGAGGGAATGAACGGAAAAGGGCAATTATCTCATGATCCATCCCATGTTGACCAGCCCCAATATCTGGCAGTCAGAGACTTAGGGACACCCACCCAGAGCATGGTGTTGCATCCCTAACCATCTTAGCTAAAAGCCATTGGTGGACCTATTCTCCATGAATTTACATTATTATTTTTTCAACCCAGTTACACTTTGGGCCTTCACAACATCCCCTGGCAATGAGTTCCACAGGTTGACTGTGCATTGTGTGAAGAAGCACTTCCTTTTGTTTGTTTTAAACCTACTGCCTATTAATTTCATTCGGTGACCCCTGATTCTTGTGTAATGCGAAGGCTTAAATAACACTTCCTTCCTTATTGGTTTTCTCCCCAACATTCATTATGGACCTCTATCATATCCCCCCTTAATAATCTCTTTTCCAATCTGATCAGTCCAAGCTTTTTTAATCTCTCCTGATATGGAAGCTGTTCCATGACTCTAATCATTTTGGTTGCCCTCTCTGTACCTTTTCCAGTTCTAATATATCCTTTTTAGATGGGGCAACCAGAATGGCACACAGTATTCAATGTGTGAGCATACTATCACTTGATATAGTAGCATTATGATATTTTCTGTGTTGTTATACATCCTTTTCCTAATGGTTCATTCAGTTCACTTTTTTGACTGCCACTACACACTGGGTGGATGTTTTCAAAGAATTAGCCACAATGACCCCAACATCTCTTTCTTGTGATAGTAGCTAATTTAGTACATATATATTTTGTATATATAGTTGAGATTATGTTTTCCAATGTGCGTTACTTTGCATTTATCAACATTGAATTTCATCTGCCGTTTTGTTACCCAGTCACACAGTGTTGTAAGATCCCTTTGTAACTCTTCACAGTCTGCTTTGGACTTAACTATCTTGAGTAATTTTCTGTCGTCTGCAAACTTTGCCGCCTCACTCCTTACCCGTTTTCCATACTACTTATGAATATGTTGGACAGCACTGGTCCCAGCACCAATCCCTGGGGAACCTCCCTATTTACCTCTTCCAGTCTGAGAAATGACCCTTTTTTCCTTTCTTCTAACTACTGATCCATGAGAGGACCTGCTCTCTTATTCCATGACTGCAATGATAATAGTAATGTAATGTAATAGCAATGTATTTCTTGAGTACTGGGAGGGAGAAAATTATAACAAAACTTCCATGTAATTGATGGTGCAGAAAAAGCATCATATTTTTACCACTCCTTGTGGGTGGTATTATCAGCTAACGGGGCATGACCATCACCGTGCATAACTCAAGAATCCTCAGAGTATCCTGACTTCAGCCACACAGATCTCAGCACAGCCACATGTAGTATTTGCCCTTTCCAGTGCCTGTCACCATCACCGGCAGCATGTCTGGTTCACTGTTGTACTGCCACTGGTTCCCTCACTGGGCCTGTATACTGCTTTTCCATCTGAGGGCTCTTAAACAGCAGGGAAAGTTTCAACAAGTGACACTGAGTTGTGTGGAGATTTGGCACTTAATTTAGGGCCCCTGGTAACGTAGTGCTTTGTGCTGTGGTTCCCTAGCTTCATCCTTTTCTGTCTGGCCACCTTCCCCACTTAGGTCACCATACATTGATGCCAGCAGCTTTTCTGGTATCTGTGAGGGAGTGAAGTATGCCTGTTATCCGCCTGTGCTCTCTATCTGCTCCAAATGGTTCTCTTTTGCTCTCCTCTGTATAAGTGAAATCCCAGCCCCACTGAAGTCAGTGTCAAAACCCCCTTGATTTTAATGGAGCCTGCATGCCATCCTGTGTCATTAGACTAATAAAATAATTCTCACAAAAATAAAACTTTGCTAAATTATAGTTAATATTGATAAGTCCACTCTAAAAGAAGATGTACCGTTAATCACATTTTTTTAAAAATAAGAATAAACATTGAAACTATGGAAATCACACGCTAAGAACAATTCTGACAGCACCCTGTGCACACAATAAACAAAATACTCTCCAGAATTACTATTCTCCAAACTTTAATAATCACAAAAATTTTAAAATGCCACCTTCCTCTGAGAGGTTAGGAAGGAAGCAGGTGCTTATACAAGAACTCTCACTGCAGCCTTAACCAGGGGGCTTCAACCAGTTTCTTCATAATAAAAAAAACTGTAGCAGTATTAGAGCTGCTGACTTAGTCTAGTTAGAGATTATTTTACTGGGGTTTAGATTTCAATCTTTTAATTACTATCTATTTGTGATGATGTAACTTGCAAATACATAAGTACTTAATTTTCCCCCCAAACTTGGTATATGTGTTGTGCCAATTAATACTGCAAAGGATGACTCACTTTTGAAATTTGTAGCTGAGGGTATTTATTTACACCTCATTAATACAACATTACCATTTGTATTATACATCATTAATTTGATAATGAGGGTGATTTCTCCAATGTAAATCTGAAATTCTTAGGAGAAAAAATGAAAGATAGGTAAATGTGGTATGGTACGTTAATTTAAAACATCATAACTCTTCCATCTATGTTGCTACAATATAATCCCAAATCATTTATTAGATTACATTAGATTTATTCAGGTAAATGTTAAATATATCCATCATTCACAGTGCATTTAATAATTCCTGTAAAATGATTTTAATACATTTGTATACAGCCACATATTGGAAGCTTTCATTTCTAATCATTTAACCTCAAAGGTCCATTTTTATGTTCAACTACTTAGTTTTTCTTGAAAATTGCGCATGATTTAATGAAGGCACTACATGTGTTAGACAATTTAAATTTTCTACCACTCATCATGGTCTCTGGGGACTAAGAGGCACAGCAGGTTAATGCACTACATTAGGTAATAAAAGATATGAATTTGGTCTCAATCTCTCTTTAGTAAAAACGAATCTATATCACTAAATCACCACAGAGTTCACCACAATTTGTAATCCTTGCTTAGGGGAAGCTCAATACCCCAAACATCTAGGCCTCTGCAGATCAGGGTTTTTAAGTTAATTGATAGAGTTGTGTAGGGAAGATTGCATTATGTTTGTTAATATTTTGCCTGGCTCTAGCCAATGCGGCCAGGTTCTCAGTGTAACAAATACTAAAATACACCTATAAATGTGCAGAAACCATTCTGAGCTGAAATTGCAATAATAGCTCATGGGACTTCAGCACCACCATGCTGGAAACATAACCATGATTTGACCTGAGACTCAGACACTAATTTAACCTAATCCAGATTCAGGTTCTGCCTACTCTATCCAAATCAAATTATACTACACAGTCTGCAGGTTTTAGGAGGTAATTAGAAATTGAAAAGAATGTGTTAGAGCCTGAGTGCCCATCTCTTTGCTTCCCCCCACCCCCAGTCCAGTTGCTGGAGATGCTGTGCGATAGGCAGGTATCTAGGGCGCCCAGCTTCCCTTCCATCTCCCCAGCTCAACTGCAGCTCCCCAACTGCCTACCAGGAAGGCTCACTTGAATTTAATTCTCTCCCTGCAGACAGAAAGTGACATTGACGAGAGCCTTCCAGGTGGGCAGCCAAAGGAGCCATCATTTCAGTTTTTCTGACGGAAAATCAAATTTTTCTGCCAAAATTGAAATTATCCCAAAGAAAAATTCAATTGTGAGAAAAAGACATTATCAATTGAAAAATTATTCTCGTGTAAAATTCCCAACCAGTTCTGTTGTCTGGTTCTGTATAGTTTGTGCCTTCAGTATCGGTTCAGGAGCTTATAGATGTATATATTGTTGGATTAGTATTGATAAAGAGGCTAGGTCTTCTGAAATTTTTCTAGTAGTGACTCCAACCATAGCACTTTGGATTTACAGTATCTTATAAAGTGGTACTTTTTTTTTTTAATAGGGTCATGTATATTACAAGCATATGCGACATATTGCAAGACTAAAAAGTTTAGGTTAAGGCACATGTTTTCAATATTAATTTAGTTCTTTATATGGAATAGGTTTTAAAAATGTTAACTTTTCTTGTATGCGGTGTTGTAGCCATGTCAGTCCCAGGATATTGGAGAGACAAGGTGGGTGAGGTAATATCTTTTATTGGATCAGTCCTGCTGATGAGAGAGAGAAGCTTTTGAGCTACACAGAACAATTTTTCAGGTCTGGGAAAGGTACTCAGAGTGTCACAGTTAAATAGGAGATCAAACAGATGGTTTAATGTAAACAGTTAGCACATGTTAGCACAGAACAAGGAGCAACGGTTTCAAGTTGCAGTGGGGGAAGTCTAGGTTGGACATTAGGAAAAAGTTTTTCACTAGGAGGGTGGCGAAGCACTGGAATGGGTTACCTAGGGAGGTGGTGGAATATCCATCTTTAGAGGTTTTTAAGATGCGGCTTGACAAAACCCTCGCTGGGATTATTTAGCTGAGATTAGTCCTGCTTTGAGCAGGAGGTTGGACTAGATTACCTTCTGAGGTCCCTTCCAACTCTATGATTCTATGTTCTAAGGGACCATTCAAGTGAAGTGGCCTCTTAGCACCCCTGTAGTCAGAGGACAAAAAGGGTGATTAGTGGGTTACAGATTGTTCTAATAAACCATGAATCCAGTGTCTTTATTAAAACCAGCAATTTTAGTGTCTAGCAAAGTTATGAATCTAAGCTCTCAGGCTCATCTTTTGAAAGTGTTGACACTTTCCTAGCCCTGAAGAAGAGCTTTGTGTGTCTTGAAAGCTTGTCTCTCTCACCAACATAAATTAATCCAATGAAAGATATTACCTCACCCACCTTGTCTCTGTGAACTTTTCTTACAAGAATTGACCTTGTCTCGTCTCTTACTTTTTTCCCTTTGAATCAGTTCAGGCTTTGAATGATCCAGTGGAGGATTTTAACTTTCTGGATTTGGCCAATGTTCACTGAAGTTACTCAGATTTTTCTTTCAACTGGTGCCAGCATCTAACTGAAATCGTTGTTTCTGCTTTAGGAATTCATGAGGAAGCTGGAAGACAAAAAGGCAGAACTAAGTAAAGCAACAGGTATGGGAGAAGCGATCCTGGCTATCTGCCACCCAGATTCCATCACTACCATTAAGCACTGGATAACAATCATCAGAGCCAGATATGAAGAGGTCAGTATGTCTCATGCAGCCTTCATGGTAACAGGCAGTCTTTGATAGTTTGGAATGTAGCTGGCAATTAACAAGACTGTTACATTGGAAGGAATTGATCCAGCTGTTGAGAACAAAAATATTTAAGCTGGTGGATGTGAATAGGCCAGGTTTTACTCTGCTTTTGAGAAGTAAAAGGATTAACTACAGCCGCTGGTCAGGCTTTTTTTTAGGAAATACCATCCCCCATTTCTCTCCAGCAAATTCATAGCATCAAGGAAGAGACTATAATGCTTTTAAAAAAAACCAAGCAGGGTATTTACAAAGTAGTCTGTCATTGTTGCTCAGTAATAATCATGTTAGAGAATACTGGACTCCAAAATATTCTTAAAATGCCCCCAGGAATGCAGTGGTGATTTCCAAATTGCTCACCAGGTATCCATAGTCCACAAAATAAGACTACATTAACGCAAACTAGATATTTTTTAATTCACACCAGCAGGGTCTACACAGAACAGTTGGAATGCAACACATTAGAGCACTCTACAGTTCACATTCCTGTAATCCAGACTGCGACACCATGTAGACAAGCCCTAATGGGTATGCCATGGAGACTATGTACTCAGCTTCTGTAGATGAAATTTTGTGTTTGTATTTATAGTTTAAAGGAAAACAAATAGTAGCCAGTTACAGCTTCCAGTGTCCAAAGTGGAGATCTAATTCACTTATACTAATATTTCCAGTGATTTCAGTGGGGCTATACATGTGAGTAAAGATGTATAGGATTAAGTCCTTAATGTGCTGCGAGAAGACACTATTGTGGAAATTTAACAAGGCCTGATGGTTAATGCTTGGGATGAAATATGGTTGAATTGGGAATTCCAAGTGCTCAGCACCTGTGATAATCCTGCAACATGTGTTTAAATCATGAAGGGAGGGAGGAAGCTCTGAGATAAAAGAGAGTGGGATGCTTTGTGAAGAAACTTCAAAAGAAACATATCAGATGTGGAAATATTCATGGATTGACATTTTATCCAGGTATTAGCATGGGCAAAGCAACATCAGCAAAGACTGGCAGGGGCCCTGGCTGGACTTATTGCTAAGCAGGAATTGTTGGAAGCCTTATTGTCCTGGTTACAGTGGGCAGAGACTACTCTTAGTGAAAAAGATAAAGAGGTCGTTCCCCAGGAGATTGAGGATGTTAAAGCACTCATAGCTGAACATCAGGTAAGGCATGCAAAATGCTAAATGTCTTAAGGATTTCATACTGATACACAAGTCTTAAGTTTGCTACATAATCAAACATGAGCCTGTTCTAGTTATTTATAGTATGTTTAATTATGCGGTTTCCAGATACTTGACTGTGTATTCCCTGTCCCATATGACTGCTCCCAGCTTTGCTCAAGCAAACAAAACAATGAAAATACAGCAATGTTTTAAAAACATGCAAAGGCTTTTAGGAATAAGGACACTGAACATTTAAAAAACATCTGAAGTACCAGGCAGGGTTGCTTTCTAGAACCAGAACTGCATTGTATGCTTTGCTAAGTGAATTTCAAAACATGTTTTATGCAATGGCTCAAGGAGCTGCTTGTTCAGCGAGTGGCCATCCTTGCATCAGATCAGATCCTAACTGACTCTCCTCTGAACTGTTGTCCATAGTCTGGACAGCAAAGTAGCTGAGGCTGCTCTTGACTCCACAGTCTTTTGCACATCATGCCACAATTCAGCCAGGTGTGGCTACGTATTTTTAAATGTAGACTTCCTTTAGCAGCTCTGCCATAAAGTAGGTAGAAGTTCTTATAGGTAGTATTTCTTAGCTACAAATACTTATTTTATATTTAATTGTAATGCTAGGATTATTTTAGTGAGAGAGAAATATCTCCTCCTGCAATTTTCCTGACAAGAAGTTGCCCTATCTGTAACTTGGTATTCTATTTTCTTTATTTGTCTGTCTTGCCAATTAGTCTTGTGCATTGTTAATTATAGCAGCTACTGTTTAATTGCAGATGTTTATGGAGGAAATGACCAGAAAACAGCCTGATGTGGATAAAGTTACAAAGACCTACAAAAGAAAGGCAGTTGAACCTACTCCAGTACAGTCTCATATTCCTGTGCTGGACAAAGGGAGAGCAGGAAGTAAGTAATGCAAGAGTATATTACTCTTCCAATATAAATGATTATTGCCTTTTCATAAACTAATACTGTTAGGTGTCATTACCATCAGAACAGTCTGGTAAAACAAGGTGAAATTATTCCTCCATTGTTTTTTCTAGCTACTTTTTCATATGTTGTTCATGGAGAGGAACATGTCTGCTTGTTTAAGAGACGTTGTAGTTAATTGTGCCAATACATAACAGGGTAAACATGACACCTACTGTAATTGAATTTGTACTGATTCCCTCCCAAAACTATAGAGTGAACTATTTTAATTTATTTCAGTAAGACTCAAATACCTCTTAACCTTATACAAGTGACTGTCACAAATGATCTGTGTAGCTTTCCATTCTCACACATTGGAAATTTATGATTTCTTTAGTAGAATGATTGCAGAAAACCGATGTTTATTGGTAAATAAATGAGGCATTCCAGTATTTATGTTTCATTTTATCCCATTGCTACCTGTTTTCATGATCTGATGCTAATTTAAGTTTTGTGTGTATTGTACTTTCCTGTGCTAATGGTAGATTTTTGTAAACTCAAATATGGAATTGACACCTGCAAAGAGTATGTATATGCCAATTATGTGCCAACATATGACCATTTTGGGGAGTAGTAATCATTTTGCATGCAAAATTGTGCAAACAAAATTAAAGGCTGGACTGAGGCTGGACTATGAAAATTTCACTCATAAAGTTTATTTTCTTAACCCTATTGTGTTTTAAAACCTCCACTCTTGGTCTTTAGCTGGTCTCGGTGGACTTCTTTTGTTTTTGTTTATTTTGTACTGACTCATCTAAAAGATGAAATATCTAACTGCACAGTGCAGCACGATACATCCAAAATCAGGCTGTTTGTCCTGCAATGCTCTTTCAGACCTTGCCTGCAGTGAGAATATTTATCAACTTTTTTCCATGCTGGTGCCAATTCATTGGTATGGCCAGTCGTGGAAGGTGTCATGTAGACAAGACCCAAGTGTTTTAACCATCATGTTGTCTTACCCTGGTAATTGCAAAACTCCCATTAACTACAATGGGACCAGAGTTTGGCTCATTATTTGTTGCAGAAAGTAGTCTTTTTAAAGAGGTCGAACATCATTCACTTGTATATATGCTGTGTTTTAAATTGGTTGGGACATGGAGAAAAATAAGCCCATGCTAACTTGTATTCTCTTTTAATAGGAAAACGTTCCCAAACAGCAGGCATGTATCCATCAGGAACGCAGGCACAAATTGAAACCAAGAATCCAAGGGTAAACCTATTAGTCAGCAAATGGCAGCAAGTCTGGCTTCTAGCCTTGGAAAGAAGAAGAAAATTGAATGATGCTTTGGATAGACTAGAAGAGGTCAGCACACAGCATATATATTTATATACTGTGTATATTTTTGTTTAACCCTGTATTTCCTGTGACAAAGCAATAGTCATGACAGCATTACTTTAATGTTGTATAGTTAGATGAATACATCTTGATATGTGCATGCAAAAAGCAGCTAGTCCTATTGTAATAGTGAATAGAATCAAACTATTTCAGTACAAATGTGGGCATTTAAAAGAGCCAGTTATTCAAAAGCATGCTGATGTGACCTCTTTTACTTATACTGTAAGTGGTTCATTTAAATTTGAAAAACATCTCTCATCTCTCTTTCCTCAAGCTGAGGGAATTTGCCAACTTTGATTTTGATATCTGGAGGAAAAAGTATATGCGATGGATGAACCATAAGAAATCTCGAGTAATGGACTTTTTTAGGAGGATTGATAAAGATCAGGATGGAAAGATAACGAGGCAGGAATTTATTGATGGAATTCTTTCTTCAAGTAAGTTCTAAATTAAGTTACTGATGAGACTATGAGATGCATCTATTATATTGGCAACGTATTATGTCTGAGGTAAGTCTTGGTGAGGTAATAGATCAATTTTAGCTTTAAAGGCATTATCACTCTGAGATAAAGGTAAAGTGGCAATAATTTTTTTACTTGAAAACATTGTTAAAATTTAGTTACTCATTTCTTGAGCAAGTCAGACTGTGACACAGATTTGTGTTCGTATGTTGTGTGTATGTAATACATTGGCTAAGTGTGTGTGATCATGTCTCCCTCTGGTGGCTGGCCCACATAAAGGAGAGAGCCTACTACTACTAACCGCTCCTTTTGCTCAAGTGGTGAAGACCTGTGCTTTTTGTGTCAGAGGGTTAGGTTTCTGTTTCTGCTGACAACACCTGGTCAGCACAAATGGTAGCCTGTATGGAGATAAGAACACCTCTTCATCTGAGATCATCAAAATGAGCTTCCACAAACATGGGATGTATGTATCATACTGTATTTGGTATGATCATGTCTGCCTCTGATGACTGGCCCACATCTAAGGGTAAGATCCTGTTATTACTACCAGCTGAAAGAGCTACCCCTTTAGCTCACGTGGTGTAGGCCTGAACTTGCTGAATGTCTGTGGCATCATCTCTGTTGGTCAGTCATGATGGATGTTTACAATGCTTTATTTATCTCACTGATCATCATGTAGATGGTCTGTGAGTGGGCAGTGAGCACTGCCACAGGGGTTCTGAACCAAAGAAGGCTTTCAGAATATAGAGTTCCATTTTTAAAAATGATACCAGAAGCTTCTAAAGCGGGCAGTCCTTGAATTCTAAACATTTAATTTGCCTTTAAATTCTTGTATGACCTTCCCGCAGCAACAAACAACTTGACTTGTTGATTTGTGGTATTCTTTGCACTTTTGAGGTCGAGCATGCTAGAAGACTGTAGAACTGCATGTCATTTGAAAGCCTTTTGAAGGTTCCATCTGTTGCTAGGCTCATTCAGTAATGGGCTTCTCTCCCAAAAATGCGCTAGAGTCTTCATTATCCATCAGCATTGGAGACACACCACCTCTTTTTAGAGATTAATTTTCTCTGATTGCACTTGGTATTTTAGTATACATTACCTGTCATTAATGCCTAAAAATCTTCAAGATTTGTAATAAATACAATCACTCTAATGTGTTTATTGTTGAAAATCTATAAGGCTTACCTCCTGATGATGTTTTTGGCTTACAGAATTCCCTACCAGCCGACTTGAAATGAGTGCGGTAGCAGATATCTTTGACAGAGATGGTGATGGGTACATTGACTACTATGAATTTGTAGCCGCACTTCATCCAAACAAGGATGCATACAAGCCTCTTACAGATGCTGACAAAATTGAAGATGAGGTACTCTCTCTATAGTTATAGCTCTCAGATAATTAATATTCTACTGGAATCACACACTTATTAGTGTAATTAATCTTATTTTCCTTCCTATATAACTTGGAATTCTGCCAATTATTTAAGACTTCAGAAATGTGATAATTAGCATTAAAATACTTATTCCAATTCTGTTTTTTGGCAGGTTACAAGGCAGGTAGCTAAATGTAAATGTGCAAAACGATTCCAAGTGGAGCAAATTGGGGATAACAAGTACAGGGTAAGTCTTCACAACACTTCCATGATTCATTCAGTCAAAACATTCTCAAGACAACAGGTCTATTTGAGCATTTAGATTACATAAATTTACAGGAACTTTGTATGACATTCGTATGTTTGCTCAAAGTCTACCTGGAAGTTATGTAATTTCAGTTTCACTAAACTTCACATCAGTAATTTGTGTTAGAAACTATAGACTAATAACATGTTTAACTTTCCACTGCACTACAATAAACCATTTTTCTCAGTATTTAGAGATATTTATATATCTGAATATCCAAAGGATTTAAACCATAGCTGGTCCTGTATATCAATATATATATAGACTTGTTAACTGATTGATTTTTTTACACCACAGTAAAAATGGATTTTCCAAACAAATTCAGATTAAACATGTGGGACTATATTGTAATTAGAATATACTTTGGTCAAACATTTTTATCATCCTCATCCCCTCTTTTTACTTTATTACAGCATACTGTACCTTCATCTAGTATTTAGACAGGAAATGTGCCAGCTATCCTAAAAATAGTTCAGGTGCCAGAGATGAATCTGCCATGTTTCAGAGAAAGTCATTTGTTACCCTTAGGTTCAGTAATTAAAATGTTTTCAGATGAGGTGCTCAATATTTGGATAAGGAAGACTGTGGAACATCTTTAGATGATTTTAAAAGGAAAAAAAGGAACAGAAGATAATAAAGGATTCATGAATCCTTTCAAGTTTATCCTCTAGATAGCTAATTACTTGCGCATCTCTAAACTAGATCCTGTATTTAGAAAGTTTCAATGTGTGTGTTAGTTTGCATGTGTTCTTGAGTCATACAGAGAATTTCTTGTTAAACTAATTGTGTCTTTCTTCCATTTTTCATTTCTTATCAGTTCTTCCTGGGAAATCAGGTATAAACCAGTAGAATGTGTTCTGAAGTTTCTAATTTTATTTCTAATGCATAGTCATATAAGCTTGCAGTGGCCACTCCTTTCCCATACTTTCATCCTGAGCTAATTCATTGTTGGTCAGCTGTGGTGTTTCTGTAAATGCTATAAAATATTCCTGGTTTCAGGATCTCCCCCTCCCTTTATGTTTTGCCTTGTTTCACTAAGGAGATTACTTTTAAGGGAACCAGATAATGGGCAGCAACAATTTGTATGATAAGTTTCTTTTGCATTTCAATCATGATTTACAAACAGTGTCAATTATTCTACTATCCACAGTTTTTATATGTAATATATTACAGCAGTAAGCCACAGAATTCCATGTTGGGTCACTTAGTCACTTACTGTCATTCCATTTTTAGAATCTTTTGAAAAATTGTAGAACATTAAATTAGAAATCAAATTAATACATTGATCAGGACTCAATTCACAATGTACTGTACATATCTTTAATACAAAACTTTGTGGATTGAGTTGGCAGAATAAATTTGAAGTTCAAATTTGGACTGCTTCCATTCCCCCATCAAAAATATTTTTAAAACAAACCATCATACCAATGGTCTGATGTATAGTACTTGTGTTTAAGAATACTTCTACCTTGTTAGTTTGGTCATCAGTGTCTCTGGTTGTGACAATGCCCTACAACAGTAATTGGAAGAAATCAATGATTCCTTTGTAATATGGACATTGAAACACAACCTGTTAAAATATAGAATCATCTTGCCTGCCTTATAAATACATGAAAATGTCTAACATTAAAGTTATCACTAGCATCTTATTCATGTTCTCAGAAGGGCAATTATATGAAGAAATTATTTTAGATGTGCTAATGCTAAAGGTACTACAGTAATAGTAATTTTGCCTCGGCTTTTAAAATGTTGTTGGCAGAGATTACCATAGCATAGTGTGCGCTCAGCAAAGAGTAGCCTTCGCTACCTACCTTTGCCAACCTACTTCTGTCCGAACTTTTTAAAATGAGTTAATGTCTAGAAAGAGAATGCCTTGATTTGGCAAGACTATTTGAAAACTATGCTCATCCTGAGTATGAGAAAGGAAAAGTAGAGTATCTATTGTGATTAACTGAGGGTTATTGCTGCAAGAAGCCACAAAGCATTATTTCAGCAAAGGATACTAAATTTCCTAAAGAAGCTTGGTCAAATACTGTTCTGGTAGCAATGGATTTACATGGCTGTAACCAAGAGCAGAATTTTTTCTTCATTGACACAACCTATAAATCCATCTTTTAAATTGCTTGTGGTTCTCATTTCAAGTTAGGTGACTCAATAAGAAATATTGATCAAAGAAAATCTGAATCCAAAACATTTTAATAAAAATACGGAGTTGGGATCCTTATGGAAGCAGCATGTTAGAAATTGGGTTATTCAGCAGCAACCACACTAGATGAATAAGTTGCAGTGTAAACAGGTTTCAAAGGAAATTGTGTCCAAGTCTCAGTCTGGCTGCAACACAGAGCCACCTAAATAGGGAATGAAATTGTAAAAACAAGGGGATCTTCAAGACTTCACAAAGAACAAAAAGAAACCTCCTCTCTAGTAGGCCAAACAAAATAGATAGTGTAGACTTGTGGGCTACATGATGTCTCATTGATCTACATGTCTAAAAAGGTGGTTCCTCATTATAAAGCTAATAGATTTTTAAAATCCTCACATAGAGCTTATTTAAATTTAAATTTTGCTCATCTAGAGTACAGTTTTCTTTGATTATTAAATTAAGCTTGTAAGCCTTCCTATTGTTTGGTTCCCAGAAGTAGTATTCCTTCTGCCTTCTCTTGCCCACTTTGCTTAAGCAGTGCCAAAGGTCTTTTAACAAGTAAGGAGCACATTTGTGTGATTTGGCTTTAAAATGTTTCAGTCACTTCTCTGAAGCAAGTAGGAACAGTTACTCCAGCAGTCAGGTTCTGCCCAAGATGTGTGCATTTGACTACAATTGAGTTCAGTGAGGTTCTCATGTATGTATGTAATTTGGCCTGAGGATTGGATATCAAATTAAACACTGACGTGCCATCAGCTAGAAAGTGCTGGGTCCCTCTGGTTCAGTTTCTGTGAGGTTGTGGAAACCTTCAGGAAATTATGAGTGTTGAGTTAATTTAGTTCTTGTGGACGGTTTTGGATTGATAACGTTGGAAAGCAAAGTGTCTTCTGTTTTCCACGTAACAAGTACAGCATGTTGTCACAGTTGTGCAAGCCTCTCCACAATAATTCCTCAACTAAACAAAAGTGCTTCAAACCTGTTTTGGATGTTAAAGCTTAGTTCACAGCCCTACTAATTAAATGCTTGGCCCATGCAGCAGAGACTGCCAGCAAATATGCCCGTTGCGAAGGTGATTTTTTTTTTTAATGATGTGTACGATGGTAGGAACTGGATCAAAGTAGCCAGCTGTTTTCACATAGGCCACCGAATACCTTTTGGTCCCTACTGACTTCATCCAAATTCGATCCAGTGATGTGCAAGATCTGCAGGGTTTTAAAGACATTACATAATAACGACACTGAACATTTCAAGACCATACTATATTTTAGGCCTAGTCTTCAGCAGCACGAAATAAGCAGTCAGCACAACATAGGAAGGGTAGAAAGGTAGCTTTAAGCCACTTTTGTACTCCTGCATATCCTGGGGGTGCTTTATGCACAGATGAAGACTGTTCCGATCTCTACTAGCTGTCAGTTGTCCAAAAGGGCCAATATAGCAACCCCAGATCACTGGGGTACAGGGTTGCCTTGGCCAACCCTCTTTTTACCGGCAACGCCACCTTCACCCAACCATGGGGAGGAAGGTGGCATAGAGCTGTTAAAATGGCTCCATAATACCTGAAGATTCTCCTGTGCTCAGCTGATGAGTGGAGTAATGGAAAGCTCCCTTGATACAGCTGAAATTCTAGCCCACTGATCTATCATTTCAACAGTTATTCCACACTTTTCAGCTGAAAGTTTCATATCTTTGAAAACTCTATCCCTCCCATTGCAAGGAGAGTTCAGTGAAAGTTTAATGCTGAAATAATAATTGCAAGTAACTGTGCTGAGTAATTCACACAAATGCAGAACATAACCAATTATTGTATTACTCATTTTGCTGCTTTCACAAGATTAGAAAAAAATCTTGAGAATTAAGCCTAAAAAAATCTTGAGAATCAAGCCTAAAATTAAGCCTTTTTTCACAACCCTACCATATTTCTCTGGGTTAATGAAATCATATTTTTAAGAGTTTACTAGTAATTAGAAATTAAATGAGAAATTTTGAATGGATGATTTAACCCATCAGAGCTGAAATGCATATTTTATGTGTGGAGGACTATTGAAAACCTTAGCATTATGTTTCATCTTGTTACAGTTTGGTGACTCTCAACAGCTGCGTCTTGTTCGCATCCTGCGAAGTACAGTTATGGTTCGTGTTGGAGGTGGCTGGATGGCACTGGATGAATTCTTAGTGAAAAATGATCCTTGCAGGGGTATGTAAGAAAGCTGTTTTAGAATGGCCATTAAAATCATTAAAGGGATGCAGTCACTCTCAAGAACTGTTTGGGATTTTTTTTGCAGGATAGAAATTGAACAGTATAAAACTCCTGTTGTTTATTTAAACAGTAACTCACTGCATACCTCCTAGTTTTGGTTTTGTGTATTATAAAATCCTACGGGACAAATGCTGCTTCATAATATCTGTATAAATCCAGAGTGACTCTGATGCCTTCAGTAGAGTTACTCCAGATTTACACTGGTGTAACTAGGAATTGAACTTGGCTAAATGCAGTACATGGCATGTAAACAGGTTGTACGAGTCGGCAGAAACAAACTGTAGCAACAGTCATTAAAATCTGTTCAGCGAGAGAGAAGTTTTAAAGCCATAAATCAACACAAGGTAATCAGAGCAAAAAGAGTCACAACCACAAGGCCTGACTGACCGCGAGGGACTCATCCTGTCCTCAGACTCTGCTTATGTACTCCCGCGTTCTCACTGGCATTCTCTCCAGAAGCCCTACTTTGAGCCCTGAGCTCTGCATAAGAGAGAGCAGGAGGAGCAGCTCTGTGCTGGGAACTGGAGAGTGACCCTGCCCCTGTCTTGTGGCAGTTGTATACAATATATTGCTTTATCAGTTTTTAACTTCACAAACTGACAACAGCTTAATGAGGGATGGAGGTTTGCAAAGAAGAACTATCCTGATGGGATAGCGGGCTCTCTCTAGCCAAGAGGAAGTTGGAGCCTGACTCAGAGGAACCAAAGGAGCTAAAAGAGAAAGGTGTGAAATAGCCAATTGAGATAGAAGCCAAATGATAGCAAGAGTGATAAAGTTAGAAAATTGTAGTTAGTGTACCTGTTCAGAGTGAGTTAAAAGCAAGTAACTTATGTAGTTCTTTATAAAAAGAATGTAATAGATAATGTTATAGGATAAGACAACAATAGAATAGGAAAAGTTAAAGGGAAAGGTGAGCAAAAAGATAAGTTGCTAAGGGTAGGAAGAATGCTCATCCTTTAGACTTACTCTGGTAAAACTCCCATTGTTGGCCTGGGAACTGCTAGACTGGACCCAGGATTATAAAAGTTTAATAGATCACTTGTATTTTGTAGTTACTGTTGTGGTAGGGTAGGTAATGTAAACAAAAAGAAGAAACTTCCAGGGAACAAAAAGTAATCTATAAGCAATAACGGTGGATGCCATTCATATATGGAAATCTTTACCACCGTCGTTAATATTATTTCCTATTTTAAGTACTGTAAAGGGTGTCTCACAAGCAGAATAGAAACCTCAAAACTGAGGTATTGTAAATGTCCGTTTTTAATGGTATTCCAAAAAAAATCCGACTGCCCACAAAAACACAGGTATTTCATACATGGATAAGAAGAGAAGTGAGCCATATCGTAGGTCGAGTTGAGACTGAAAGCCCAATTCTCTACTGCCAGAAAGTTAGTAGGGTCATTTACACCTTTGCTACCATTCTTACTTGCTAGCATTTTACTCTCTCTCTCTGCACAGGGTTAGTGACGCCACAAAGTGCAAGGCAGTGGAGAATTAGGCACTGCATGGTTTCACAACGTCCAACAGCATTCAAGAGATCCCATCGCCACATTTCAAACTCTACTCTGAGGACTCTTGAGTAGGGCTGGCCAGAAAACAACGATTTTGTTTCATTAAACATTTTGAGGTTTCAAAATTTGTTTTTGTTCTGATGCAGAACCTTTTGAAATATTTTGCAAAAAAAAAAAAAAAAACCAGAAAAAAAAACAGAAAAAAAATCCATGAGATCTTCCCATAACAGACAATAGCTCAGTGGTTAGCATGCTCTGCTGGCAGAGGGGAGAGTCCCTGCTCCCACCTCCCATCTGAGTGCTCTAACCACCACGCTATAATCACTCTGTCTTGCTGTCATCAGAAATTCCATCCTGGACCTGAGAAACCTTCCTAATAAAACTTCTGTCAAAACCAATACATTTTTGGATAACATTTTGATATTGGCAAAATAGCATTTATTGATGGAAAAAGTTTTGTCAAAAAGGTTTTGGCCAGCTGTACTCTTGACATGCAATCAACTAGTGTTCCACATCCTACTCAGATTGTAATTGACTGCTACCGTAATTAATAAACATCTGATTATTAGAATTCCTTATTACTTTCCCCTCAAAGAGCTGGTGTTGGTCCTTACCTTTCCTGCTCCATAATTAGGATGTGTTTGTGGAACAACCACTGTATAACACCTGCTGTAGGTCTCACTGTTGGCCCTGATTTAGCAAAGTGTTCAAGTACATGCATAGCTTAACCCATGTGAGTACTGAACTCTTTGGGATATTCACATGCTTGAAATTACACTGCCCATTGAGGTCAGTGATAAAGCTGT
Source organism: Emydura macquarii macquarii (assembly GCF_026122565.2). Classification (NCBI taxonomy): domain Eukaryota; kingdom Metazoa; phylum Chordata; order Testudines; family Chelidae; genus Emydura; species Emydura macquarii. Next base: position 1,911,570 of record NW_027132817.1, on the reverse strand, counting down.
CATTGACTTCAGAGGTGCAGAATCAGGCTGCTACTTAAGCCCTCGTCTCTGCCAGGAGATACTGTTATACTCTCACACTGCATATTCTTCTTCAAGTGCTTCCTCATGTCAATTCCATACTAGCTGTGCATGCGTCCAGAAGCACGGCTTCTGGAGATTTTTGTCTTAGAAGTATCCAGAGGGCTGGCTCTGACACCCTCTGGAGCCCCATGCACATGCGCTGGTATATGAGGCACTGCCAGCTCTGCGCCCTCTCAGTTTCTTCTTCCCGCTTGTGACAGTTACTGGATCTCCTTCTCTGTCTTGCAGTTATAAGTGCTTTGTAGTTGCTATTATAATTGTTGTAAAATGGTGTTTTATTTTTGTATATAGTTAGAAATTAGGAATTAGTAGTCCAGCTAAGGATGTTCGCCTTGGAATGGGGCATGACCAGTTCCCTGGGCTTGAAGCTGTGTTCTACCTGACACAAGCCCCTCCTTCTCAATGACCCACATGGTAGTTGTTTAAAGTGCTCAGGGGAGATGCACAGAAGGGATAAGTGTAATATCTGTAAGGGCTTCAGTACATCAGCATCCCAGTGCTGCTCCACCTCGCCCACTCCAAAGAAGCAGCAGAAGCAGAAGTGCTTAGACAGAGGCTGTTCCCCACAGACAATGAGGCAGGGTTGGGCACAGGATCCTTGTTGGGCCAGTTGCCCGCCCACATCAGAGCAACAGGAACCAACTTCTCCCCCTAAGGCTCTGAGCCCGCTAAGGGAACCACCTCCAACTCCCGGAAGTGGAAGGAGCCCCTCCAGCCAGTAGTGCCGTTGACTCTGGAAGCCTTTCAGGTGGCCAAGGACCTTATGGTCCTGCCAGTGCCTCCCAGTCCTCGAGACACCCCCAGCACCGGAGTTGGCATCAAGGTCTAGGGAAAAACCTGCAATGGGACCACCACAATGGATGCCCGACAGGTGACACTGGTCTCCGATGCCTCGGACTTAGGATGTGAAGCCCATGTCAACAATCTCAGCACACAAGGGATCTGGTAACAGGAGGACCACAGTCTTCATATAAATGTCAGAGAGCTCAAGCCAATATGTCTAGCTTGCCAGGTATTCCTTCCCTATGTGATGGGCCGAGTGGTCCAGATTCTAATGGACAATACCACTGCAATGTTCTACATCAATATGCAAGATAGAGCCCATTTGTCAGTCCTGTGTCAAGAAGCTCTTCACTTGTGGGATTTTGCTGTAAAAAACGACATTCATATCGTGGCGCAATAAGGCAAATGTGATCCTAATATCTCCCACATGGCCACAACAGCACTGGTTCAGCACATTATTGGAGCTATCAACTGTACCACCTCTGGAACTGCCACTATGGCTGACCTCCTTTCTCAGAACCACGGCCATCTTCTGCACCGGGGCCTAGTGTCCTTTCACCCAACAGCAAGGCAGCTGCATGGCTGAACGCGGACAAGCAGGCTTGCTCAACTGAGGTTCAGCAGGTCCCGATGGGCAGCAGAAAGCACTCTATGAGAGCGACATATCTGGCCAAATGGAAGAGATTCTTCTGTTGGGCTCTGAGCAAGAAAATCTCATCTTAGCAGGCTTCAATTCAGTCCATATTAGACTACTTGTTGCATCTTAAACATCAAGGTCTAGCCATCTCGTCATTAACGGTTCACCTGGCAGTCCAGGGTAGATCAGTTTTTTCCCACAACATGACAATCAGATTCCTTACAGACCTGGAGAGACTTTATCCTCAAGTCTGAGATCTTATACCTCTGTGTGACCTGAACCTAGTTTTATCAAGACTCACAGGTCCCCCCTTCGAAGCCTGGGCCACCTGCCCTCTGCTTCAGCTTTCATGGAAGGTCACCTTCCTCATGGTGATTACCTCGGCACGGAGGGTCTCCAAGATCAGAGCACTCACTTCGGAACCACCATATACAGTGTTTTATAAGAACAAGGTCCAGCTGCAACCCTACCCAGCCCTCCTACCGAAGTTAGTGTCACAGTTTCACAATAATCAGGCACATTCCTCCTGGTGCTCTTCCTGAAGCCACACAGATCTAATGAGGAACGTAGATGGCACACCCTGGACTTTAAACAGGCCTTGGCCTTCTACATCAAGAGGATTAAACCCTTCCGCAGATCCATACAGCTCTTCGTTGCATTGGTGTAAAGAATGAAAGGCCTGCCGGTTTCCTCCCAAAGGATTTCCTCGTGGTTAACCCCCTGCATCAAGTTCTGTTATGAGCAAGCAAAGGTGCCTCCACCAGTGATGGTTACACTCTACCCACTCTACCAAGGCTCTAGCCTCATTGGCAGCCTTCCTGGCACAGATGCCAATCCAAAATATCTGTAGAGCCGCTACCTGGTCCATTGTCCATACCTTTACGGCCCATTATGCCATCATCCAGCAGGCTGAGTTGACGCCAGCTTTGATAGAGCAGTGCTTCAGATGGCACATCCATGAACCCTGAGCCCACTTCCAGCAATATTGCTTGAGTCACCTAGCATGGAATCGACATGAGCAAGCACTCGAAGAAGAAAAAAGAATTACTGACCTTTCATAACTGTTGTTCTTCAAGATGTGTTGCTCATGTCCATTCCATGATCTGCCCTCTGTCCCCATTGTTGGACTTGATGGCAGGAAGGAACCGAGAGGACACAGTGTCAGCGGTGCCTCATATACCAGCACATGAGCGCAGGGCACCAGAGGGTGCCGTAGCTGGCCATATGGGTACTGTTAAGGCAAAAATCTCCGGTATCTGTGCACCTGGGCATGCATCCACCTAGCATGGAATGGACATGAGCAACACATCTTGAAGAACAACATGGAAGGTCAGTAATTGTTTGTTTCCATAATGCTCTCATTATATGCAGCTTAAAATGTATCATAACTATATGTAAAACAGTTTCATCTTCTTATGTTGGCAGATAAGCGCCTTTCTCACACAAGGGTACTTGTCACTGCAGCTGAGTCTATTCAAGCACTATTTTTTGCTTAGGGGAACTTTGAGAGCATGCTTAGGAACAGTTAGAGGGCTTTTACACTCAGTTCTGTCTTTTGGCCTGGTGCTCTGAATCTCTTGCATATACAACTGCTGTACTTAATTTCTTCTCCTGCTAATGATTTTCTTTAATGTGATCCATATCCTGTGTCATTTTTTCTAGTTCATCATCATGGGAGTAAAATGTTACGTTCGGAATCAAACTCTTCAATTACCACTCAGCCTACCATAGGTTGGCAAACCTCTCTCTTTATCTCTCCTGCTCTTTCTTTCTCTTCCTTTCTTTCCCACTTTTGCTTTAATATATATATGTTTAACTATATGCTTCCCTCATCACATTTGGCTTAACATCTTTCTACGTAGGCTGATGCTTTACAGGCTAATTTTTTTTTGACACACTAGCAAAGTGTTTCAAAAACAATTATTATTAATTCTGATACAATAAAATACTAACATTCTACACATCTGATTCTTGTGGAACATTCTCTCATATGTGCCTGTAGAGCTTAGCCATCGATTACCTCATTATAGCTTGGGTTTTGTGTTCATCATTGCATGTTGCCAAACTACAGTAATTCATATTTTCACAATGAATAAATTTGCTGCTTTCCTGCCATTTGTACTTGGCAATTTTTTCTGCATCATCCAAGCAAGTGTTATTTATTATGAGTAGTTGTAGTGTTAGTCAAACAGGTCATCAGGTTGTGTCTATGCTATGTTAATAGTTGGTTGATTAACAATGACTTAGCATGGTGAGCATTCCATTATCATGCTGACTTCCTTTGACAGTGGTTCATTCCTGCTGGACTAAGATGCTAGAGTAAGCATGTTCTACACATGAACTGTTGTGTGTCCAAAATGAATGCATTATCCAGTAATGCATTTTGTTTGTTGTTATACTGTGCGGAAGATAGCATGACAGAGGAGGTGACAAAAAGACTTGTGACTGATCTGCAAAGCTGACTTCTTGCCCCCCTCTCTTTGATGTGCTGCAGCTAAAGGGAGGACAAACATGGAGCTGCGTGAAAAGTTCATTTTGGCAGATGCTGCTAGTCAGAATGTGGCTGCTTTACGAACAAGAGGTCGTAGATCACGACCTTCTTCAAGGGGTGCTTCTCCCAACAGATCTACTTCTATATCAAGCCAGGCTGGCCAGGGAGCTTCACCGCAAGCAGTTGCTACAAGTACGCCCAAGGTATGACTAAATACATGCCACTGCATTAATCAACTAATGGGATGCTATATTTTTGCAACACTGGAAAAGACTCCCTTACATTTATGGTGTCGTGTGAGCCAATCATCAGACAGAGAATGCATTTTGAAGGGGCAAATATGCACCTCTCCACTGCATTTCAAAAAAAAATCGCATGTCCTCTTTTTACAGATTGTTTGTCATCAACTCTTTCTGCTTTGTTCTGATTTTTTTTATTTGGGGGAAAAAAAATGAAATTTGGTCTCTGTACCCTGGATATCCCTCTCCATGACATTGTTTTCCATCTATTGTCCTTCATATTTTGATTTGCCATTGTTTCATACAGACACCCCATCATTTAACACGCAATTATGGTAAACCATGGTTGACAAACAGCAAAACGTCAACTCCTTCTAAACCACCAGAGTCCTCAGAATATCAAGGGTCATCTGCAGAGGTACAGTAAGGACAGAGATTCTAGTGTAATGAACTTCCTTCACTAAAACTATCAACTCACTAACAGTCATTACAGTTCTTTGCACAGCTGCACTGTACCTTGCATATTAATACACTCTTTTAGACCTCTGTGAAATATTTCATATCCTTTTTTTCTAAACTGTAATTGATCTTTTATTCAGTGTGTTAAAAGTATATTAGAGTCTTAAGAAAATTCTCCCTATAATTTTTGATGAGTATATCTTTAAAGTGTAAATGATCAATAATATTAAGATATAAAGTAACAATTAATGTGATGCCAGTCAGGATGATGAAATTTAGAAAAATCCCCCCTACGTTTCACTTTGGTTTATATATGGCATTTCATGAACTCCTTTCCCAAAATTTTTTCCTATGTGCTTATAATGTATTGTGAACTCATACTATGCAGATATGAGATTAATAAATTATTACCTTCAGTATGAAGTTACATACTGAGGAAATGCTGTTCCATTGTGAGCAAGATGGCATAGGAGACTGGTAATTGGATATAAATCCTTTCAGCAGTTGAAGTTCAGCTTATGATAGTAATGACTCACAATTGCTATAATGATATCATTGTTCATTGACTTCTGGAAAATGAGTTTGATGGTCTCATTTCCTGTGCACACTTCAAAAAACACCACTGAACATTGTAGTTATTAGCACCCATGTTGGCAATCAGACTGGAGGGACCAAGGTTTGAGTGGACGTGGAGCCTAAAGACCTGATCCAGTGACAATTGATGTCAGTGGAAACACTCCAGTTGGATCAGACCCCAAATTGTCTTCTTACTCCTAAAAGTTATCATTCTAGGTCATTAGGGCACATTGAGGATGGGAAGCTGACACTATCACTGTCTCTAGTATATCTGTTCCAGACATAAATAGAGGACTTCAATGTCCAGTGCTGTTAGCTTGGCACTTTTCAATGCTAATTTCACATAACTCTGTATGGCTTTGCTCGCTCAGTGATGTATGGCTTTGCTCAGTGATGCATAAAGTCCATAGAGATCCTTTTCACTCATTCCTTTTGTAATATTATATATTACTTTACGCATTTAGATCTATTGCTTTAAATTGTTAAAAAGATTTAATCCTAGTGTAGAGTTTAACCAGATGTTAATTTTGTAATGCATTTGCTTTCGTTTTCTTTGGTCCCTTAGTTCTTAACTAAATAGCCGTATAAGATTAATTGATGGTACTTAAAATCAGAGCTCTGTGAAGGAATTTGTAGTACAGGAATACCAATGAAAAGTCATGTTTTTGCTGAATTTGCAATCAAATGAGAAGACGTGGCATTAATTTAAGAACTTCCACGGGCAATAACTGCCACTAGCAGTGACTTGGTAAACATTGCAGAAAGGTGTTATTTTATTTCTTAGGGATAATCCCTGATGGAGTAATGGGATACTACTGAGTGTCTCCAGAGAGAGTGGTGTGTCTGGGACAGAGCTGTAATGGCCTTTACTACATCTCCCAGCGGCTACAAGTGCTGTCTGTAGTTTCAATGAATTTTTAAAAAAATTTAATTTTTTCAAAACCCAGTGCTTTGAGGTTGCAGGGGGCACAAGTGACTGAAGAAGGTAGTGTATTTCTCAGGCATTCATAGTGACTGATAGGCTACATCTTTAGCCTGTTTTAGTGGATTAGTCCTTTTATGTTGGCTGACTGAAAGTGATTGTTGTGATTTTCCCTAGTGGCTGGTGTGATGTGCAGATTTCAGTACATAAGGGGAAGATTTTCTAAGGCATAAATGGCAGTTGTATGCCCAACTCCAGTTGTGCCCTATCTCCCCTTGAATAAATAAAACAAACTTCCTCCTAGGCAGGCCACCAACAGAAGAGTCACTGCAGAGCCCCTACTAATTCAGGAGCTAGAAAACAAGCAACGCAAGGTTACGGGTTGAGACATTCTGGACAATATAAGGCCATAAAGAAAAAAATATTTTAAAACTAAATTAGGGTCTCACATTTTGTTCTGCTCTGGTGCAAAGAGGTTCAAAATCTGGTGATTTTGGGGTTTTCAAAATTTCATAAGTGTATGCTTTTTTCACCAAAATCTTTCAATGAAAACGAGAGCATTCCACACCAATAGCTGTGAGCAGGGTGGCTTAGACCAGAGAGGCGCATAAAATGAAGCTGCTACTCTCTAGTAATATGCTATGTACTGTACCCTCAAGTAACCTAATATGCTAAACTATTTAAAATATACAGTGGTAGCATCTGTTTTTTTAAAAAAATACATTGATCCATAGGTAAAGAACGTTATAATGTTGATGCTAAGTAGACTGAATTATTTAGAGCTGGACCATTTTAGGCCCTAAATGTTTAAAAAAAAAAAAAAAAACCTAGTTGAAGTTATTCTCATTCCTAAAAATTTCTCTGATGATTCCTGCAAATACTTTGTACTTGGCATGGATGTTCTGAAGATGATGATAGAATTCCAAATTCATAGCCACTCAATACATCTCAGTCATGACAGAAGAAACAACTGTATTTGTCTTGTGTAGGGAACACCAATACAAGGGAGTAAACTTAGACTGCCAGGATATCTGTCAGGAAAAGGTTTCCACTCTGGAGAAGACAACAGCCTAATATCAACGGCAGCTACCAGAGTTAGAGCGCAGTTTGCAGGTGAGTGCTTTGATTTTTTGAGCTTGAGGACAATGCACACTGCAAAGGTTGCCACCATGGAGAGAATACCTGGGGACAAACTGAGATTTCTCAGTGTGATGTGCACATTTATGCTAATGCGTGAATTGCAACATACTTGACACCTGCAGTTTATAATGGTTCCCCAAGTAGCCACTAAGGAAACATTTAAAAGCAAAAGGGCAGATTCTGAACTGTATCCTTGCACAGCTCAGATGCATTGAAGAGTGGTTCTCCAGCAGGGATCTAGCTGTGATCATGAGCCACCTGGCCCTGATGAAAAGAAGAGTTATAGGGCATCAGCTGTAACTTACACCACTGGCGTAAGGGCCCTCAGGAATATTACACCAGTGGCTAAATGGGAGTAGCTAAGCTCTGTTCCTCTCTGCCCACAGTGCAAGGGATGAGTTTGGGTGGCTGGCATGGGAGGCAGCAGAGCTACTTCCACCTGCTTTCACCACTTTATAGTGTGCAAAGTGGACTTAGAACGACTGGAGAAACCTACCCAAATGGTTCCTATCTTTTTAAGCTATTACCATTTTCAGGGAGCAATAATTTAATGCGCATGTTTAGATCAGGCTTTCTTTTCATTTTTACAGTAAGCCAGATTTATTGATATTTCATAAACATTTTGCAAATAATTAAAAATGAAATTTACTCTATATAACTTTATTCCATGTAAGATTCTTGCGATTTTTTCCGCCTGACACATGACCTGCATTGACGCAAATGAAAGATGTTATGCATGTATTAAATAAGCAAAGTTTCACTTTACCAGGCCTAGTATACATTGATTTCTTCATTCATCCGTTGGATAGAAGGAAATCATTCTAAAAAGTATGAATATGTTGCATGGCTTATTGCTTGTTTCTTTATTTCTCTGGTTGTGTCTTACAACTGTATATCCTCGGAGTGAAGAAGTAATTTATAATTCTGCTAGTGCTTAATACGCAAGACAAAAGAGAGACCCTCATTCTTTTGCAGCATCCATGTTGCCCATGCAAAATTCCTGATGAGCATGTAGAAGTCAGAGACTGACCACATCTATATCTGGAATAATTTAGAAAGACAGGGGTTGGCAATTGCCACTGGTATAATGCAAGACTAATGAGTTGATAGAAGCTGCCAGGATAATACTTTTTATGAGGAAAGCTAGCAGCTGAGTTTTACACCTCAGTATTTAATCAGACATTCCTTTCTCTTTATTAGGAGAAATAGCATTGTTTTATAGACTCATAGATTTTCAAGTCAGGACCATTTGATCATCTAGTCTGACCTTCTGTATAACACAAGTCAAATAATTTCACCAGTAACTCATGCATCAAGCTCACACTTTGTACATGAGCTAGACTCTCATTTTCAGAAAGATGTCCAGTTTTAGGATTACCAGAATATTTGCCTCTGTGCTCAGTTCCTCACATTAAGGAGCCAGTCATGCAAGCACTTGAGTGGGAGTGCTAAGTGCAGGCAGCTTGGAGAATCAGACCCTACATATTTTCCCTGAGGACTACATACTGACCTCACTTCCTGCGTGCCCATGGAAGTTCCAGGGGTGGCTTATGAAATGTTTCAGGTCCTAAGTGTGTAAAAACACTCACTAAATATCACTTGTTCAACACCAAAAACAACGAGAGTCCTGTAGCACTTTAAAGACTAACACATTTCTGCAGGCATAAGCTTTCATGCCCACGAAAGCTTATGCCTGCAGAAATGTGTTAGTCTTTAAAGTGCTACAGGACTCTTGTTGTTTTTGCTGTAGTCAGACAAACACGGCTACCCCTCTGGAACTTGTTCAACACCATCTCTCTAATGCTGAGGGACATCTTTTCCCTCTCCTTACAGACACCAGAAGAACTCCAAGTAGACCTGGAAGCCGAGCAGGAAGTAAGGCTGGCAGTAGGTCAAGTAGCCGCCGAGGCAGTGATGCATCTGACTTTGACATTTCAGAAATCCAGTCTGTGTGTTCAGATATGTCAGAGACTGTTCACAACGCAAGCCGACCACAGCCCCGAGCAGGTTCTCGGCCTGCATCAGCCAAGCCTTCCAAAATTCCAACTCCCCAAAGGAGGCCACCAGTCAACAAATTGGACAAGTCCGCCAAGAGATAATGGGATGGGCTCAGTAAAGGTCTTTTGCCTTGTGCATTAAATATTTAAGTTTGTAAGATGTAAAATATTATGTAGAAATTACTGTGAAATATTGCAAGAGGTGGATTTTTAATTCTGCAGATGGCCTTATTTGTGTATTTGTCTTTTTATTTTATGTGTATAATTTTTGTCAGATTTTGATTGATTGTTTATGCCATATCCTAAGTGAAGGGGGAAAGAGTTTTATGTAAACTAACAGTTGTACACAGAACGTGTAGAAAGTACACTAAAACAATTCCCGAACATGCAGTTTACTGAATGTACAGTTAAGTCTCTGCAACCTCAGTCAGATAGGCCTATCACTCCATCATTAGTTAACAGTAAAGGATACCTCATGATTTTTCTTTTGAAAAAAAAAAAAAAGCCAAAAGACAGAACTACACGTTTTGAGCTAACTAAATGAACTCTAAAATATATATGTCAGACTTACCAAGGAATAAAAAACACATTCACACTACAATTATTCATGCAGCATCTCTTGGAGAACTCACAGAAAGTTACTTAAGCACTTGCCAGTCATATGATACTCCAATATCTTGCAGCATTTCTGTGCCATTGCTTTAAATGAGGCCAGACACATTCTGGATATTAGAACTACTATACTGTAAGAATTCAATATAAAAGTGTGTTCATGTAAATGTGAGGTTTTCTTTTGCTTGAGTGGATGGTAGCACTGTATCATTGAACTCATTTTGTATCAAAGCAATTTTGCTTGCAGAAAGCTATGAAATAAAACACGTCCCTTAACTTTCTTGCTGTTCTATTTCTTATTTCACAGGGAAATACTGTTCTGCAATATGTTTTAGGGAATAAATAATTTGAAATGACCTATAATTACTTTGAATCATATACTCTAATGTAATCTTCCATTTGCCAGCAGTCAAATTTTGGTCATCTACTGTATTTATTTAATAAAACATTAACTTGTACATGTCAAATAATATGAAAATGTAATTTATTTTGTGTTGACAGATATTTTCTTTGTACTAGAGCATGGCATCACTGTGCCATGAATGAAAGAGAGGGAGACTAGGAGAGTGTCAAATAATTAATTTTGCCATTCAAATACCACTTCAATAGGCATAAATGATCTTTTTTTTTCATTAGAAAAGGATGGAACTCTTTCCATAAACAACTGCGGAACTAACAGACAGATGTTGCCGTAACTATTAACTAATTCCCAGAAATGTCAATTGCCTTTTAAGGACACCATGAGTCGCCACTGGAAACTTGGGCCTGGATTTCTGGCCAAGTAGTTTAAAACTCACTGAGGTGCTATGATTCCTATACAACAAAACTCTGCCATTGGAATGTGTTTTGTAGGGCAGAACTGAACTATGCCCAGTCCTTGATGGAAACCAGGTCAGAAGTGAGCTACCTCCCCGGTGAGCCTGCCATTTGATGATAAAGCTGAGAATTACTTGCAGCTATTGGTGATGCTATTTGGAGACTCTGATCATTTGCACAGTTGGGATGTGAGATTACATCCACTTCTAAGCTGATTTTGCCTGTATTCTGGCATGGGCTGTCTGCAGGTACAGAAACTGAGTCACAGAATCAAAGTTCATAAGAGATTGAAGAATAGAATAAAATTCAAGCAGAGTAAATACTGGTTCCATTGAAGTCAATGGCAAAACTCTTAAGTGTGAGCACATAGCCGTCCAGCTGGAAATAATGGCTGTGGAACAGAGATAGTAAAGCATGCCTATAGAAAACCCTAACTGAGGAAGGGAGGAGGAGACATAGCAAGCATGAGGATGATTCCTTAGGGAGGAGGCACATGATGCAAGCTCGGAAGAGACTCCACCACATTTTCTCAATCCTTCATTTAGCAGGTGTGACAGCTACTCTGGGAGCTGATGGACCAAATAAGCAAAGGAATTTGATTAAGTGGTTCCGGTGATAGCCAGATAGCAAAGCAGGAAGGGGCGAGTGCATGTCAGACCGGAGACTTCAGGCCAGGTGCTCAGGCATGATAAGCATGGCAAGAGTGGGCCCTCCAAACTACGTGGATATCATAGAGAAAGACAGGAAGCTCATATTACAGATAATGAGTGTAGTAGAAACCCAACGTCTTGCTGTAGCAGGTCAGGGAATAGATACACTTATTCCCCCACCACTACAGCTCACCATCTCCTGTGCTGCATTAGCTTCCCCAGCTGACCTCCCCTATTGCTGCTGCCCGCTCAATCACTTCTCCTCCCCAAAACACCGAAGACAAACCAGGAGCAAGTCTAACTACCTTAGGAACTTACGTGGCTCCTATGATTATAGTATCTGAGCATCTCCCCATTTTTTAGTTTATCCTCACAATGCCTCTGAGGTAGGGAAGGACTCTTGTCCCCATTTTACGGACAGGGAGCTGAGGCTCAGAAAGACTAAGTGACTTACCCAAGGTTAAACAGGAAGCCTGTGGCAAAGCACTGAGCCCCCATCTCCCAAGTCCCACAGTAGTGGCCTAACCACTGCCACCCTTCCTCTCTGCTGAAGGATGATGATGAATTGTCTGCTTTCACTCCCATTGTCCTGTGCATCATTTCTCAAACTTAATGTTTTTATCTGAAGGGTATTTATCTGGGTTTTGGTTGAGCTGAAACAGAAAAGTAATAAAAAATGGGGAATTTGAGTAGAACCCCCCTGCTAAACCTTATCTGTAGAGTTCACTAACTACTAAGTAGCCTATCTGGATATTGGTAATACTCAGATGAGACACTTTCATTCCTTGCTTCTGGCACATTTCAACTTTTTCAGTCATTTGAAAATCCTGCGTTTGGTGTTTGTGTACTAAGGGCTTGTCTTCACTTACCTCCGAGATTTGGCGGCAGTCGACTGGAGTTACGCAAGCTACGCAGAAAAACTTGTGTAACTCCCATCGACTTCTCTGCTTCTCTTCTGCGCGCCGTCTTCACTGCACTGCGCCGACAGGAACCGTGTTTCCGTCAACGCAGCGCTACGCTACTTGAGGAGGTGGTCTTAATATGTTGATTTCTGGATTGACCGAGCGGGTCTTCACTGACTGCTCAGTCGATCCAGAGAAGTCGATCTGACGGCGGCGACTTTGCCGCTGTCGGTGAAGACACAGTCTAAGTGTGAAGTGCTGCCCTGGAGTGGAGGGGGGAAAGAGCTCAACCCCTACCACCAAATTCCTCCTCTGTTTAGTCAGACTAGAAGAAGAAAGAGACTTGGTAAAGGTGAGTTCTGCTAACAGCTTCCAGGGCAAAGATGCATTTCACCCATTTGTGTGCCTCCCCCTCCCTGGCTGTAGCAATGGCATCTGATCTCACATTCTACCAGCCGGGAAGTGGCTAAAGCTATGTCTTTTGCTGATGTTATTACATATATATCTTGTGCCCGTCCTGTGCACTGAGTGAGATAGGAGTCCTGTTGGGGAAAAAATAGTGATTGTGGCCGTTTGCAGTGTTGCCAGGTGGTTAGGGCATTGGACCTAGGACTCAGGAGATGTGCGTCACTACCTTGCTCTGCCATTGGTTTGGTGGGTGACTTGGTCAAGCCACTGCCCCTCTCTGTGCCTCAGTCTCCCCATCTTTAAAATGGGGATGATAATACTCCTGTCCTTCTATAAAACACTTTGAGCTCTACAGATGAAAAACACTAGGTATTATATGAGCTATGCATTGTTATAGCACTATATAAATAAAGGCTGGTAATGTACATGCACAAGGGAGGGGGATGTGACTTTAAGTTTCCGTGTATGCATCATGAGACAGTCTTTATTTACTTGATAATATAATAGGCAACCTTAATTTTCTGGCATTTGCTAACTTCTGAGTGCTTCCCTTGGCAACCTAATTTCTTTAATGTTGGGAATTTGTATATGTAATTTTTTTTAAAAGGTAGCTACAAGTTAATATGTTTAATTGTAACATGCTCCTCTGCCTCCCATGCAGCCGCAGGGTTGGAACTTTGACCCTTTATCATTACAACACCGACAGCTATCATTTGAGCTGCAGGACTAACTATCTAGCACCTGGAGAAGGCTGCTTTCATAAAGGAGAGGCTGGAACAGTCATCATGTGCATGGTACAAGAGGGTGGGCAATGGGGGCTCAGCCCAACTATCTCCCTACTACCCTGGGAGGTGGGAAGCTCCTGCTCTATGTAGTACCCTAGAAATGGGGGACTTCTAGGGTCATACGCAAGCTCTGGAAAGGGAGCCCAGTGCAGCCCAGTTCTCTTCCTTCCTGTTGCCACTTCACTATTTCTTCTCAAGCAGCTCCAGGTGTTTGCAGTGTGGTATCTGCAGTTGCTATCTGGGCAGTAGCAGAGTCCCACCTTTAAAATGTTTGAGTTCAGTTATTATTTTGGCAGCCTTCCACATTTTGCAAAAAATGCAAATCACAGCAGGGAAATGGCAATCTGAATATATCTCAGTCAAAGCTGAACAAAACTTCCTGGGACCCCCCCCCAAAAAAGGGGGGGGGGCGCGTATCTCTCTCACAAAAGCACTTTCTCTGCAGAATTTTAAAGGTCTGCCACAAACAATGGAGGTGTGAGAGCTCCTAAAAAAAAAGGTAGCAGGAATCTTTTATAATAGGCAACCTAAAAGAGGCTGCTACCAGTTCTTCCTATAGTAAGGTTTGTATGTTTTGTTACAGAAGGGAAAACTGAGCAGAATAGGTAAATTAATCAGAGACAGTGCATGAGATTTAATAACTCAAATTATACATAGGTTATATTAAAATACATTGTGCCTAACGTTGCTGAGATATTCTCTGTGCACTCTGGCACTCTTTGGGTTAAGACATGATCAGCATTTGGATCTTACACCTAAGAAATAGTGACCTGTAACCTTAAATGTAATTTAGTAATTCAGTGGCTGTTTGGTTTGAGTACGATTATTTGTAAATTGGCTGAATTACAGCTAGTAAAATGATGACGTGTATTTGGAGGAGGTAATGGGTTGTGTGATTCAGCTAGCATCATATCTGAGTAATTGAGGCAAGAGTTGACAGACAGCTTGATTGAAAACTAGCAGGTTTGTGCTTAGGCTCTTTTGGAAATACACTCCAAATATAGAGTTTTATAAAGCACCCTTCCTGTTGGCATTTAAGCTCCATGTCACAACTATATTTAGTATATGTAAAGAGACATCCAATGGGCAGTTGTGCTTCTAAATCCCATAGGCCTTTTTGAAAATCTCCCCATGACTTTCAGCAGGAAATTCAGCTAGATGCAAGACGCCACATTCCCTGCTGTTTTGCTCCTTCACTAGCCTTTGATACCTGCACAAAGCCAGCCACCTGCACCTCTGGGTTCTCTGTTCACTTACACTGATGGTAGCAATTATGCACCCACTTTGTAGGGGTATAAATGACTACACAACGTGCAAGGCAGGGGACAGGCAGCCCCCAGGTGTCCAGAGGACGTGACCTACTCACAGTTTTGCGCCATTGAAGGGTTTACCTCATTCTTTTCAAATGTCCTATAAAAGCCCCATGAGCTACGATAAATAGAACTCCCCAAAAGCTTGAACAATTCATTGCATTGTTTCAAAGAGGTAGCCGTGTTAGTCTGTATACAGCAAAAACAACGAGAGTCCTGTAGCACCATAAAGACTAACACATTTCTGTGGGCATAAGGTTTTGAGGGTTGTAGCCCACGGAAGCTTATGCCCACAGAAATGTGTTAGTCTTTAAAGGTGCTACAGGACTCTCGGTGTTTTTATTGCATTGTTTGTTTCTGTTGGGTCTTTTAGGCCCGGTTGAACTTGGGCTGTTGATAAATGGCTCCTGTCTGGAATATAGATGGGAATACAGAGAGACAAGGTGGGTGAGGAAATATCTTTTATTGGACCAACTTTACTTGGTGTGAGAGAAAGGCTTTCCTTCATCTACCTTGTGTCTGTCATACCCTGGGACTGACTCAACTTACAACTGCACTGCATACAACAGGGGAAACCAGTTGTTTTAAGTTCTGGCCCCAATGAATATTTACTTATAAAAAATATTCACTTAATCAGATCCCTTTTTATTAGGGTTTAAAACTAAAGCAGTGTAGGGTTGATTACATTGAAGATTAGTGGGAATGAAAAGTCAATTGTTTTCAAGTTCAAACCTTGCTTTGCCTTTAGAAGCAATTTAATAGATTATTAGGGATGTGATCGGGTCTGATTCACCCGATGTGCAGTGTTCACATCCCTAATAATCTATTAAATTATGCACCTTCTGTAGTTGTACATCTGTGCAAAAGGAGTGGAAAACACTGGCAGATCGGAATGGAAGTGTTCCACATCCACTTTACACCAGTGACAATGACTCTCCAAGGGGCAAGGCGGAGAGAGATCCACTATGTTAGCAGAGGTGAGCAAGTTTCAGTTTCTCTATATTGTATAGAACTTAGCACCTGAGCGAGCGTTGGCTGAGGACAGCTGAGAGCAGCAGTGCCTGCTACCTCTCCTCATTGAGTTACTGCATTTCCTTTGCTAAATATATTTTCATTGTGTGGTTGATTGCTTTGAGCTTTCCAGGGAACCTGCAGTATTTTGAATTTAAATTAGCAGACTTAATTTTCCATCCCGTATGTATTGTTCTGTAATGAAAACACAAATGCTGCTTTCCACAAAGAGATGGCAGTTGGACTGAACTCGTGCTGACCTTTGCGACTTCAGCATTACTGCATTGCCTCTGCCACGGTTGTAATGTACAGCTGCCTGCTATTCTGGGACGCCTGGCAGTATGTCAAAAGTGGCCCTTCATAAGGTGGTTGCTCATTGTTTCAGAGAATGCTCTAGGTGATTGTTAGGCTGACTCAGGCGCTTTCAGAATTTGAAAGGCTTCCTCGAGTACACTGATGTGGTTACTTATTGAGACAGACTGAATACTGGCCATGGTTTCCTTTTACAGCATAATGCCCCACACAGTGTTTATCTGTCATTGATCCTAAACATTGAGGATATGAAATAGCAAAGAAATAAACCTTCCTTTTAATCTAATTTATTTCCCTTCATATTGTTTCCCTTTGTTGTGTTGTTTTTGCCCAGCTAATAAGGTCTTGTGCTCACTGAGTCTTCCCGGGTTTTTGTTTTTGTTCTTAATAATGCAGATGGGTTTGTGAGTTTAAGCGGGCGCTGTCTAATAGACACTGTGATCAGTAGTGACAGTTTAAACCCTGGCATAAGCACTTGCTATTCTGTAACCTTCATGTTTTCCGTGCAAATGAGAGCTCGCCTTCTCCTCAAAGGGCCCACTCTGTTTCAAACAACATGTGCTGTAACATTCCAGTCACAGCTGTGATTTCATCCAGTAAAGTAAATAAAAGTGATACTGGCTCAGCTCCTCAACTGTACAGTAAGAACACATGCAAGAAACATTGGTAGGACCCTTTGCTAATCGCACGGGTAATAATACCCTGGTTTCTGACTTACTAGCAGCAGAATTCCCAAATGTGCAAATCTGCTGGACACGAGAGGAAATATCCACCTGGTAATGAAGAGAGCTGGTGCTACTGAAGCAGAGCAGTGAGTGTCAGAATGAACCCGGCCCACCATGTGGGCAAAGTTTTGCAGGTCTGGAGGCTCTGTCATCTGCTGTTTTGTCCCTTGCAATGAGCACTTGATCCTGCAAGATGTTTGGTGTCCTCAACTGCCAATCAGAAGTCAGTGACAGTCGGGAGTGCTCAGCACCTCTCCAGATGTGCTAGCACTTCACACAAACAGGTTTGAGCCTCCTGCCAGATCGTTTTAGAATTGGGAAAGCCTCCATTTCTGCCAGTGGGATGGCTGGTTCAGAGACACAATGAGCAATGCCTTATTTCAGGCATGTTGCTGGATTGTTACGTGATAGCAGCACATAGTTCTCCTGGCATTTCCAGAGGTCAACAGATGAGAAATTGGCCAGTGGACACAACCCAACAACTTTTTTCCTGCATCACAATCCCTGGCAGAGAATCTGGATTCCATCAAAGTCCATGGGTGGCTGCTTTGTGAGAGCTTAGCTCCAAGTTCCTTATAGGGAGATCGGTTTAAAGAAATTCTATAACCTTTCATATATTACTGTTGTTAACTGTGGTGGGGTTGTGTTTTGTTACTATGGGTTTTCCTCTGCAAAAATGAAGATTTTTTTGCTGCTCTAAACCCATATTAGAGTATTGTGATAAAGTGGCGCACTTGTGCAGGGTGGGAGGATGGAGTCTAAGGATGGACATCAGCAGTGGAAAAAAATTGCTGAGAGATGTGACGGGTCATTGAAGAGCTGATGGATTAGACATGCCAGGAAGTGCAGAGAGAGGATGCATTGTCTAGAAAACTAAGATTTTGCTTTTGGCACTGTAACAAACTCAAATGATATCTCCTTTCTATTTTATTCTATACAGGTTCTTATCCCACGCTCATCACCATAATATCTGAGTGCCTTCCAGTACTGCAATAAGTGACCTAACAAACATCTGTCATGTGTGGTTCTTTCTTTCTCTTGTCCTTTCCCTAAGGGGAGACTTATGTGTGCAGTGGAGAGTTTTGTTTGGGTAGGACTCTCTCTTTTTCTTTTTGTTTGTTCGTTTATATTAGAGAAGGCAGGTCAAAGAAAATGATGAGCATCTTGTTCTTGGAGTGGAAGGTGGCGAGGTCTTCAATGGACCTTAGTTGCTGTGGGAATTCATTTCACAGCCTCAGACTAGCTCCTGAGAAGGCACTGTCTCCTGCATAGGTAAGTTTTTCCCTTGCTGTAGAAAGTTCTGTTGTGCCAGAGGAGCCGTTCCTCATCATGAAGCTGTGATTTGAGTTGGATTAGCTTTGGTAGAGTGTAAAGACAGATATGAAATGGTAACCCTTTCTTTTGCTGTCATGATTTTGTCATAAGGGCACATGGAGACATCTGGGATGGAAGATGCTAGCCAACTTGAGAAGACTACAACAGCTCCAGAGGAGGAAGGAGAACCAACTGCTCTACAGGGAGGAGACGAGTTGCTGGCCATCTCATGCAGTAGATAGCGCTCCACCCCCCTCCCCTCACATCTCCCATCCATTGAGGTCAAGAACCAATATGCTGTACTTGCTTCAGGTGGAGAGAAGCAGATCCCAGTGGCTGGGAAAGAGGAGCCACCCAGACCCCAAGGCTGGGAGGCTTATGACCAACACCTTCAAGGAGAGGAGATGAAGGGTGGCAGTGATTAGTCCCAGTCAAGATTCAGCCATCTACAAACTGACCTGACATCCCAAAAGATGTGCTGCCTGCCTGGAGCCTGCATCCAAGACATTATGGAGAGATTGCTGAGGCTCATCCATCCTCCTGACCACCACTCCTATTTTGCTCATCCAAGGGGGCACTAATGTTACTGCTACATATGACCCTGAGTAGATCAGCAGTGACTACAGGCCTATGGAAGTGAGGGTGAAAGAGTTGGGGTGCAGGTGGTGGTCTTGTCCACCCTGCTGGTTGAGGTTAAGGTCTTAGGCAGGGACAGACACATCCTGGAGATGAATGCATGGCTGTGCAGACAGTGTGGACAGGAGGGCTTTGGCTTCCTCAGGTATGGGATGTGTTCTCGAAAGGAGGACAGTTGGGAAGAGATGGAGTCCATCTGATGAAAAAGGGGAAGAGCATTTTCTGACACAAATTCAGTAATCTAGTGTGTGTGTGTGGGTTTTTAGACTTGGTTCAAAGAGGGCAAGTGACAAAAATCCACACATAAGTATAGAAATATGTGACATTGACAAAGGGCTGGAAGTTAGGGGGAAGGGAATGCAAAATTTCAATAGGGTCATAAGAGCAACAAGAGGAAAAACAGTGAGGTAATCTGCTCAACATCTTAGAGAAAGGTGTAACATGATCCAATAGCTGAAAGTTGAAGCTAGACAAATTCAGACTGGAAATAAGGCATACAGTTTTAACTATGAGAATAATTAACCATTGGAACAATTTATCAAGGGTCATGATGGATTCTCCATCATCAACAATTTTTAAATCAAGATTGGATGTTTTTCTAAAAGATCTGCTCTAGGAATTATTTTGGGGACGTTCTAAGGCCTGTGCTATACAGGAGATCAAACTAGATGATTCCCTTCTGGCCTTAGAATCTATGAATCTATACCTGTACACAAATGCAAAGAGTATGAGGAATAAACTGGAAGTCTTAATATACAAACTAAGTTATGACTTAATTGGCATCACAGAGACTTGGTGGGATAAATCTCTTAACTGCAATATCGATATAGAAGAGTATAGCTTGTTCAGGAAGCACAGACAAGGAAAAAAGGGAGGAGGTGTTGCACTGTACCTCAATAATGTATTTACAGATTCTGAAGGACCAGTTGAAAGCCGCTGGTGAAGATAAAATAGGAAAAAATGGGTGATGTCATGGTAGGGGTCTACTATACACTTCCAAGTCAGGAGGAGGCGAATGAAGAATTTCTACAACCAATAACAGAAACATCCAAAACACAAGACCTAGACTACCCCCTGGGTAAAAACTTCTGTTTTCAGAAGACAGAAAGTATTGGGAGGCAGCTCATGATTCTAAGGAAAAGAAGAAGTGAGAGCCAGTATCATTGGAGCTAGAATGTCCTGGAGCTCTAAGGAGAAATGCGGCTCCGACAGAGCCCTCATACCATCTACAAGGGACAAGAAGGACACGGATAAACACTTCTCCAGACTGGTACCATCGAGTACAGCTCTGTCATCAGTGCCTCCCCAACCAGGACACTCGGTACCGTGCAAACCAGAGCGTCAGACACTATCAGTGCCTACTTTGGTATACTCCAAATCTATGGTACTTTCTGCTTTGATTGCCAAGCATACTATCACTTTGGCTCCAGTCCTTTATTCAATATCACAGGAATTTAGCAGTGGTGGATGAGCTGGAATCTCCACTGCTCCTGGGTACCAAACACCTCTGGGTACCAGGACCCTGGTTTCCGAACTAGCCGCACTCTGGTACCGCTGGATTCTCCACCCTTTTTGCTGGTGTCCCCTCTGCGCTGTTAGAGGACATCAAGGAGGCTGAGAGGGCTATCCATTCAGTCTCCACCATCTCAGTTTATGGTTCTCCTACACATCCATACCAGAACCCGTTATTTGACACCAATAGGGAAGACCCTTGTGCCTGATAACAAGGGTGGTGGGATCAACCCTGAATGCCACCTCTTCTTCCGTGGGCCCCCCAGTGTCTGTACTGGGATCCCTGGGCTGCATACTGACATCAGTTTGCCAGACCACTGTCATAGAATACACCGTTGTATTCACACACGCTATTGTAATAATCTTTGTACAAGGTATGCATTATAAGGTATCATTTGAAGATTCATAATTTGCTGGTCAGTATTGTCCTGGTAAAATATGTGGGCAATACTGTATGTGAAGTTACAAAATTTCCCTGTACAATGTTATTAACACATGTTCCAAACCCCATAGCCCTGCCCTGGAAGAAGTCAGGTCAGTTCTAAGCAAAGGAAGGAAGGAAGGTGCCTTAGTTTGCATTTAAGCAGTAAACAGAGACATCAAGCAGGAAGGAAACCTAAAGAAAGCTCAAATGGGTGAAAAAAACCAGCAGAGAACATCCTTCCACACAGACTCTTTGTCTCCTAGTTCCTAGCTGAAAATGTTTTCAAGGGAGGGAGGGGGGATTGAAACTATAAAAAGAAGGGGCAAACACCCCAAGACACCCCTCTCTCCCCCTGCTGTCACATTCTCTGCATCTGAGAAGACAAAAGGAAACAGCCATTGGACTGTGTGCGAGGGGGTCCTTACCTGAAGTGTTTGATCAGTAACCTTGCTGGAAGCATGTGGTGAGAAATTTTGCTTGGATCTAATACAGTTCAAGTTATGCACTAGTAAGTGTTTTATCTTTATTTTTCTTGTGACCATTTCTGACTTTTATGCATCATTACTTGTATTTATTTAAAATCTCTCTATTTGTAGTTTATAAACTTGTTTTACTGTTTTATCTAATCCAGAGTGTTTAAATTGAAGTATCTGGGTAACTCTTTAAGATGATAAACTGGCATATTACTCCCTTAAAGGAATAATGGACTTAATATATTTGTACTGTCCAGCAGAGTGATGGGCAGTACAGGACATATATTTCTGGGGGAAAATCTGGGATGGGGTGTGTGTTGGGGTAACCTGCAGTATAACTGTGGCTGGCCAGAGTTACACACAGACACTCAGGGAGTGACTTGCATGCTGGAAGGCTGTGGAAGCTACTTCAGCAAAGTTATTGTAAGGCACCCCAGGTTGCAGGGCAGGAGTAACAGAGCCCGCCCTCTGATCTGAATTGAACCCCAGTATGTCACAACCATCGGCTCTGACACATCAAGAGGCTGGAGATATTCAATCCTTTTGTTCCTAACCAGGACCCCAACACAAGGAGATGTTTGAGAAACAGAAGGCTTGGGCAGATAAAGAAGTCACCCCTCAAGCTGCTGTCTCTTCATTGGCTCCAGAAGAGGTGGTCATACCTCCATCACCATCCATGGCCAATGATTTACAGCAATTTTGAGACCTGATAAAGTGGGTAGCCAACATTCTTCAAATACCACTTGAAGAGGTCAAGGATTCACAACACAAATTGCTTGACATTTTACAATCAATAATACCCACTAGAGTTGTGTTACCCATTAATAAGGTGCCCCTGGACACAGCAAATAGTCTTTGGCAAAGACCTGCTACCATTCCATCAACTTGCAAATGGGCTGATAAAAAATATTATACCCCCTTCAAGGATTCCAAATGTTTATTCTCTGATGATGGATGTGGTGAACAAGTGGGGTTAGCAAAACTATTCCAAATCTACCTTGTATGACAAGGACCAAAAGTGCTTAGATCTCCTTGGATGGAAGTTCCATTCATCCATGACCCTGCAATTTTGGATCACAAACAATCAGGTAGTCACGGCTAGATATAATTTCATAAACTATAATACATCTACGGCCTTTATTAATCATCTTCCACAAGAACAGAGGAAACAATTTCAGGCCATCATTGCAGAGGATGAATTATTAGCCAGGACATCTTTTCAAGAGTCTTTGGATGCCACAGACACCTGTGTCAGGCACATTGCTATCGCGTTAGTTATGCACAGGGTGTCATGGCTCCAGCTCCCATTGTTCTTGAGAGAGCTTCAGAACACCACTGAGACTGCCCCATCAGTGGTTGAAGGTTGTCCTCAGAAACCACAGACTAGTCGCTTCACACACAAAAATATGCCATGTCCCTGTTAAAATCTCAGGGTATGTATATTCCTATGAATAAAAGAAGAGTTAGTAGGCCACAAATTGCCCAGATTTCTCATACTCCTCAGTTCTGTGAGTTTCATGAATCCACTGAACCCCCTAGGAAGAGACATAAGTTCCAGAGAAATAGGCTGCTCATCCTCCTTATATGAGTACCTAGTCATCATTGAAGCAACAGTTTTGATGGGTTAGTTGAGGGTTCAAATTCTTCCATGGCTGTAGTTCAGCAGCTGAAACTTTTGCCTACCTCCCCCCTTTTGGAGACTGCTTTTCCCATTTCTAACATACTTGCAGGTGGATCACTACAGACAAGTGGGTCATAGAGGTCATAACATCAGGGTAGACCATCCATTTTATGTCCTTCCCTCCCTTCCAACCCTCTTCCCCATCCTTCTTCAGGGACCCATCTAATGAACTTTAACTGAGAGAATAGACTTTCTCCTTCATTTAGGAATGATAGAGCTGATTACAGCTCCTCACAGAGGAAAGTGGTTCTTTTAGGGTTATTTATTTCCTTGTGCCAAAGAAGGATGGAAGGTTGAGACTAATTTTGAATCTAAGACTACTAACAAATTCATTAAGTCTCAAAAGTTCAGGCTGGTGACTGGAAACTATAATCCCTTCACTAGAGGCAGGAGATTGGTTTACAGTGCCTGACCTACAAGATGCCTATTTCCATTTAGTGATACATCCATCTCACAGAAAATACCTACGCTTTACTACAGGCCAAGAACATTTTCAATACGGAGTACTTCCCATCAGCCTCTCCTCAGCCCCAAAGGTGTTCTCAAAAGTCCTAGAAGTAGTGGCCACTTACCTTCATTGGGAAGTGACTTTAGTCTTCCTGTACCTCAACCACTGGCAGCTTAAGAATCCTCTTATGAAACAGTACAGTCACCCACTCAGATGGCCCTTCCTCTTTTTCAAGAATTGGGTCTTCTGCTCAGTGTAAGAAAATCCATGTTAAACCCTCTACAGAGAATACAGTTCATAGGGTCGTACGTGGATTTGTTGCCAGCCAGGCCTACTTTCCCATGGACAGTTCATAACTTTAGCAGATCTAGTCAGGCCTATTTAAAGGAGTCCTTGAACCTCCGTAGGAAGCTGTCTATAGCTCCTGGGTCATATAGCAGCTTGCACCTTCATGACCAATCCTGAAAGACTACATCTCAGTTGCTTCTGGGACTAGTTCAGAACAATCTGTTCACCAACCAGAGACCATTTGGATAATCGAGTTGCAGTTCCCTTTCATGTAAAGAACTCTTTAGGTTGGTGGAAAAGTCAACTCAATGTTGATGCAGGCATTCCTTTCATTTGCCCAACTCCAATAATAACCATGACAATAGATGCATTCTTATTGGGAGGGAGAGCTCACCTCAATACCCTGTCAGCTCAGGGCAGATGGTCACCTCAATAAATAAGTTTCCACATCAACCTATTGGAACTCGGGGCAGTCGGGAATGCTTGCTTTCATTTCCTGCCCATGATGAGGGGCAAAACAACCAACACTATTGCGAACAATGTGGCCTGCATGTTCTATATCAACAAACAAAGGAGAGCAAGAATCCTCCTCCTATACGTCAAAGCAATAAAGTTATGAAACTGGTGTATAGCCCATCAGTTCCAAATTTCAGCCATTTACCTTCCTGGTGTTCAGAACACCACAACTGATATTTTCAGCAGGCATTCCCTTCAGGACAATGAATGCAAACTGAACTCTCAAATTTTCCATGGTATATTCCAAAATTGGGGACTTCCAGAAGTGGACCTCTTCACTATCTACAGGAACAAAAGGTGTCATCTGTTTTGCTCAACAGAAGGGCTAGGCCATCATCAGTCTCTTGGGGACACCTTTCTCCTATCTTGGATGAAGGGTCTATTCTATTAGTTTTCTCCATCACCACTAATACTGAGAGTGATGAACAAGATCAGACAGGACAAAGCAAGGGTAATCCTTATAGTACTGACCTGGCCGAGGCAAGCCTTACCTGCTTCACCGGTGTCTCCACATGACAATCAAGCCTCTGATCATTCTTCATCTCTTCTCCCAAGATGCAGTCATTTACTTCACCCTCCACCTCAGGGCATGGTTCCTTGATGGTTTGTGTGGTTAGAATCTTCCTGCTTTGCAGAATAAAAAGTATTACTAAATCGTAGAAGGGAGTCAACCTGAATTACTTACCTGCAGAAGTGGAAGGAGGTTCAGCCATTGATGTCATCAACTCGGGTTGATCGCCATCAACTCGGGTCTGGATACTCATCACTCTCAAATATCCCAGATTACCTGTTGGATTTAAAGAAATCAGGGTTATCAATTAGATTGATTATGGTTTTCTTGGCTGCAATATCAACTTTTTCATCCTTGAGTAGAGTTTTCTATATTTGCTCACCCTATGTCTTCAAGGTTTATTAAGAGTTTGGGAAACCTCTACCCCAAAGTTTAGGGACCCTATTCCAACTTAGAATGTCAACCTTGTACTTAAACATTTCACAAGACCTCCATTCGAACCAATGGTAACCTGTTTTTTGCTTCACTTATCCATGAAGACAGCCTTTTTAGTAGGTACCACGTCGGCTCTTTGTGTTGCAGAAATTGGGGGCCTTGATGACAGAACCCCTTTTACAGTGTTCTTTAAGGACAAGGTCTCTCTAGCCCACACCCTAATTTCTTACCTCTTGGACTTTCCTTTAACCCAGTCCATTCATCTACCTGTGTTTTTTCCAAAACCATGTAAGTCTCAACAGGAGACCTCTTTCCATATCTTAGATGTTAAACAGGCATTGGCCTCCTATCTAGATAGGGCCAAGCAATTTTGGAAGTCACCTAGACTGTTTGTTTCTATCCCAGATAGACCCAAGAGGGTACACGATCTCTTCCTCTATGTCTCTCTGTGTGTATTGTCATTTGTTATGATGTCACTGGTGCTCATTTCCCCGCCCCCGAAATGGTGATAGCATATTCTACCAGACCACAAGCAATGTCTACAGCATTATATAAATTAACTAGCATTACATCCACAGCATTACATAACGTAACCAGTGTTCTATATCTACAGTGTTACATAATGTAACTAGCGTATCTCACGTCGACCCTGTGCGGCAGTGTAGACCAGGCCTGAGATATGCAAGACCACTACATGGGTTTCAGTACATACATTTGCTAAGCACCATGGCTTGATCCATGCCTCCAGTTGAGATGCGGCACTCAGTAATACAGACCTATCTTCAGATCTGGACTGAATTCTGAAGCTCCCTCCTCCCTGTGGGGATACTACCCAGGATTCACCTGAAGTGGAGCACCCATAGGGACACTACTCGAAGAAAGAGAAAGTGGTTACTCACCCTGTGCAGTAACTGTGGTTCTTCAAGATGTGTGCCCCTGTTGGTGCTCCACTATCCACCCTTCTTCCCCTCTGCTTTAGACTTGTCTCCATGGGATGTTTAAATGGAGAAGGAACTGAGGGCGGTTTGCCTGCACAGCCATATATAGCCTCAGTGTATGGCACAAGGATGTATAGGACATGTGTGAGGGCTGAATGGACATTGCTAATGGAAAATCTTCAATCAAGGGCACTTGAAGCAGAGAACCCACAGAGGGACACAACTCAAAGAACCACAGTTATGCACAGGGTAAGTAACCTCTTCTTTAGATGAAATTACTATAAAGTGGATGCACAACTGGTTGAAAAAACATACTCAAAGTGTAGTTATCAATGGTTCATTGTCAAACAAGGAAGACATATCTAGTGGAGTTAGTCCTGGGTCTGATACTATTCAACATTTTCATTAATGACTTGGTTAATGGAGTGGAAAGTATGGTTAGAAAATTTATGGATAATACCAAGATGGGAGTGGTTGCTAGCACTTTGGAAGGCATAGGCAGAGTTTGATTGCTTAATTTTGCGGAGCAAGGGGTAGAGAGGTTATATATATATGTCTAACTTCCAGATTTAGTGATTGTTAATGGTATTTAAGTATAATACAGTGTGACAGCGAGTCGGGGTAACCGCCTTGGGCCCCACGCTTTGGAGTCTTTGAAAAGGTGTCTTCCTTTCAGGACTACGGTCTGCTGAAGGACCATGAACAAGAACAGAATTATTAAGGTGCACAAGTTGACAGTTCTGTTTGTTTCTGAAGCCTGCTCCTCCCCTTTCATGGCCTCATCAGAGGAAATGAGGACAAGGATTAGCAGCAGCCTCAGAACTATCATCTGTGTGGACTTCCACTGAGCCTCTAACTCCCATGAATTCCTCTCCAATTGCATCTTGGTTTTAGTTAGGTTTTCTAAACTGAAGACAAGTTGGCTCAGTTTGTCTCTGAAGTTTTGTAGAACTGCCTGGTGAAGAGGTGGTCAATGCTGAAGAATCCAGGGTGACTACATGGTGAGGCTGCTTTTGGGGGATCAAGTTCTACACCAATCTTTGGGCCCATGAAGCCAAAATGACTCCTTGTTTGATCCCCCTCAAATGTCATTGCTAATCTCACTTCAATTTGTAAGAAATATTCTCGGCCCTTTCCATTTGAGAGATGACCTTTAAAATAGAATATAAACCAACCAGCCATTAGGGTTGAAAGTCTGTCGCGATAGTTTTCACTGAAAATCATTGGTGTTATTCATGACCCCTTTCATCCTACAACCACCATGAGCACCCTGTTGCCACCCAGGAAGCCCATGGATATGAGTCACCTAATCAATTTGTGGTTTTGAGGGTACCAACTGGGTTTCTGCTGACAGTGGCCTATATGAGTGGGGATAAATAGGAGCTGGCTCCCTTGCTGGCACACAGGATCAGAGAAAGGGGGAGGGACGATGTACCAGGAAGGGGGAAAGAGAAAAAAAAGTCTTGCCTAATTTGATTTTATTTGGTTTGATCAGTTCAATTAACATCTTAATGGTCAGAATTCTGGCTCTGAATATTGTTTTCAATAATGTTAAACATCAAGGCTATAAAATCTAAATAAGTAAAAGCAACCTCAGTGCAATAGCAGCTGAACTTTCAAACAAATAATGTCTTGAGTAGGTTTGAATTTAGGTACAATAAATTCAACCAACCTTGCATTAAAACAAGAATACTATGAAAACATACCTTAGCTAGATTACACAATATTTATATTTGGAATAATGTATGATTGACAGAGGACTGAACAACTACAGTGTTAAACATTGTGGGTATGTCTACATAGCTTGAATCCAGCTAGCGTGGGTAACAATGCAGTGAAGTCAGTGCAGTGCAGGTTTTACTGTGCATAGTACAAGCTGGGCATGGACCTGGCTATGAACACTATTTGCTAGCCCACTCTGAGACCTGTGGGTAGGCTATCCCATACACTGCTTTTGTTGTGTAGACATACCCTGAGAAACAACCCTGGGCTATCCAGTAGTTTGGACAGCTGCCGTGAATTAGAGAGAACCTGTCAGATTGGATGCTTTGAAAGTTGTAGTTTTTCAGATTTATTTTGTGGATCAGTCTAAGGCTGTTTGAAAAAATGTGGGGATATGTTGATAGAAATAGATAAATATTCAACTGGATTAAAGCCAAGCAGGTGACGACATAATTTGCTGAGATGCTAATTTTCAAAGAAACAACACAGTTCTTGCCATAGATTGTAGAATATGGATTAAGATATATAACCCTAAATTGCAACACCAGTTCTGCCTATAGCTGGGGCAATTTACTTAAATAATAATTAAGATTGACAGGATTCGATTTTTATCAGTAAATGTCAAGAAACATAAATTTCATCATACACACAAACTGATAAAAATATATTTTCAACGATGATAATCAAAATTTACTGATAGGCAAAGTGAGAAAAATGTTGCTTATGAATTTATTAGAGTCAAAATCCAGTAATCTAAACTTTTTGAATGAGGCTTGTTAAAAATGGACTAGTAAATGAAAAGCAAAACAGGATTGATTTGATTTGATTTACTTTATTATTTTGACATGGTATGCTGACAATCTGTGTTTTAATGATTTACAAAGCCTAACTTTTTAAATCACAACCATCTATTGTCATTAAATAATTGTAAGACCCCCTCCTCATAATTTCCCACCACTATGAAAATTTAAATTGATCAAAATAATTTTAAAATGCTTAAAAATAAACATTGATATCATCCATCAAAATTATAAAAAAAAAAAAAATTGAATTCCACCAAGGCTAATAATAATGATTGTGAGAGAGAGAATAATGGTATAATATATTGACACTTACTGTACTCACAGAAATTATGCTGAATTCCAGCTGCCATCAGTGAAATTATTCTGTCCCTGATTGCACCCTGGAGTGCCTCATCACAATTACAAAATACTATTCCAAAAAAAAAAAAAAAAAAAATCAGCCTTATTAAAACAAATTTCTCAATCTAGTTTTCTGTAGTTTTACTTAGAAATAGCACCATTGAGATTTATACTAAGCCAGGTTGTGATTTTTTTTTTTCCAAAAAACAGAGTTGACAAAACTAGAAAAGGCAAAACCACAAAACACAGCAGATTTTTCATGACACTCCCTGCTCTGTTGGGGGCATAGCACTTGACTGACTCAGAATGGAGAAAGATGGCTAAATGGAGATTCCATCTGCATTACACAGTGATGGTTTAGCTGTATTTTTAGCAAGATTTTCCTCCATTCCTCACGAAGGGATACAGAAAATGGGGAGGCTTATCTTTAACACCAAATCTTTTAACAGCCATTGATTGGCATGATCTAATCTAATCTAATCTGGCAGTAAAACAATATATGAACCGTGGATCTTCTAATGGTTATAACATTCTTTAATCAACAGAGAGACAATGTATCATGGTGTAAAGAAGTTAGCCTTAGTTTCAGGCTGTGTTATACGAGGGCATTTCTTGATCTAATATTTCCTGACACGGCTTCCAAATGTGCAAATATAAAGCAATTGTGCTGGTGCTGGTAGCAGATAATTAAAAAAAAAGAAAAAAAAAAAGAAAAGAAAAGGACACAGCAAATTATAGGAAATCTGGAAAATAAAGTATGCGGTACCCTCCTGGCCAGTCTTGGTTTGCCTCAGAAATGCTTTGATGACTCTGTGCTTCCAGCAAATATTTAATGTACCAAATCCCACTCTGTTTTCATAATTTTTAATGGTGAAGGAATCTGTCTTTTGAATTGCTAACTTTTCATTGGCCATGTCTTCTGAAGTGGTTATGGCTATCTGCCCACACCTTCCCCCCCACCTAAATTGAAGTCTGTAGCTACAGAAATGAGTGGTAGATTTGGTATATATACATATACCACAGATGACATCTCTCTTTGTCACAGGGTACTCCCCCCACCCAATACATCTTGGCTCCAGGTAGGACAGAAATAACTCAAGAAAGTTCAGTACCTCTACACCTTGTCCTGAATGAAACCAAGAAGTGAAGTGGCATGTGAAAATGCAAAAATAAACACATGTTAATGGAACGTTTTCAAACCAAATAGAAATATTTAATTCAGGTCTTGCTTTAACCCTAAGTGATGGGCCCATCCCTAGCTTCAGCGTTTCTCTGTTAGTCCTTGTCTCCTCCTAGCAGGCCATAAATGAGAAAGATTTTAAAAAGCACTGAGAGGTATTTTGTTTATGTTTGGGCAAACTGTCAGCTGATTTAGAATCCTAGGCTAAGCACTTCTACTGAATTTAATATGCTAGTGCAATGAAAAGTTATGTTTGGGAGGCTGATCCAAATGTGAATTCACAATGGAGAAATATTTGGAAGCAGAATAAAAAAGAAAAGAAAAATGGACCTGATAGTTGATCAAGTTGAACCTCTTTAAGATCGATCTTAAACTAAAATATAAACTTTTTCTAATGCTGTGTTCTGCACAGTGGTAAAATTGAGCATATGGGAGAAAACATTCAAACGTGGGTAGCTAAAGTTAGATGATGACATCCATACTTACTATTACTGTAGCATCTAGTGGCCCATTATGCTAGACCCTGCATATATGCAGATTAATAGACAGCTCCTGCCCCAAAGACCTTGCAATCTAAACAGACAGCCAGACAAAGAGAGGGAGAAAGGCAGCATTATTATGCCTGTTTGACAGATGGGTTTTGTGGTACAGGGAGATTAAGCAACTTGCCTAAGGTCACACAGAAAATCTGTGTCGGAATGGAAACTGGGCCTATATCTCCAAGTCCAAACCACAAGATTATCCTTCATATCATCCTAAATATACAGATGCCTACACAGCAACCTAGGAGACTAACTTTAAGCACCCAAGTTTGAAACCATCAGCCTAAATTACTTGGAAAGTTTCTCTCTGGGTGTCACTTTGGCAATTCAGTGCAGTGTTGAGAACTAATTGGATTAAGCTACGTTTGGCTTTAAAAAAAGAGTTGACATTTCTGACTTGGTAAAATTCTAAATTAGAAAGTAGATCAGCTTGACCTGAGTTTGTTAAACTTCAGTCCAAATAGACAAAGAACTACACTAATAATACACGCCACAGCATATGTCAAGTGGTTCTGCCATGGAATACAGGCTCAAAGGAAACACAAGCATGAATACAGATTTATCTTTCAGCTTGGACGTCCCTGTTCTAATAATGTTCTAAAAAAGCAAAACACTGAATGTTTCCCAGCACAGCTATAAATAGAAATTAGGCACTTGTGTTGCCTTATACTCAGAGCTCAGCTGCAAGAGGGCATTGTGCACACAGTGAAAAAGTCCAATCAAGGCACCAAGATTTTACTTATTGTCTCTCAAAACCATTACAATTTTTATAACAAGCAGCTGTTGTTTTCTCCTTTGTGTTTTCCACACAGTTGTTTTGTTCCAGTGTGGATTGTTTATTTTTATTTTTTCTGGTGCGGGGGTGTCTGTGTGTTCTTTTTTTTCTAATTGGAGGTTTTAGAATGTTGTCTGTATTTATCAGTTTCTTTTTTGGAAAAGATATAAAGAGTTTTCTATATTTAGAAGAGCTTCCCCGCCCCCAGTGCTCAGTGACTGCATTGAATCTTCATGGTATGAAATACAGTGTGCCATCAATGCTGTTTTGAACAGGGCTTAGGGGTGAGGAAGGGGAGCATAAGCAATGTCATGACACAGCACAAGCAAGGAAAGTGAACAGGGTCTGACATAATTTCATGGTCTCTCCTGTCAGATCAGAGGTGAGACAACTCAAGGCCTAGTCACCCCGTCCCGCAGCTGGGGGACCTGCAATGGAGTCTGCCTAGAATGGAACCAATCCACTAGGGACAATAGCCATGTTAGAGTTTTGCTCCTGTCCTATATCAGGTTAATCCAATGTAAATCCTTATTTGAGCCTGAACTTTAGAATTCCTAGAACATACTTTATTCCAGAGCATTATTATTTTGTATTTGTGCTGCAGCAGCTCCTAGAGACACTAACAGAGCTCAGGAACCCAGTGCTAACCTCTGTACAAACAGTAAAACAGAGTCCCTGCCCCTAGAGATGACCATATAAGTAGACAAGATATATTAAGAGGTAAAGTGACTTGCCCAAGGTCAGACAGCCCAGCTGGGACTACAGTCGTGATTTCCTATCTAGAGGGCCAAGCTGCCTGATTGAAGTATGCTCTGGTTTCTTGTTTAAGACCCTTGTTTGTCTTGAACGTACTGGTACAAATCTATGAGCCAGCACTGCCTTCTTTATGCATGCCTACATGAAACAGAGACATCACCATTCTTGTGAGGCCATCTTCAAAGCTATAGTCACAGCCACTCACGGAAAGTGTTACATCTCTGAACACGTGTGAGAGAAAGCTAGTTTCACTGGCTGTAAAGGTGACAGGGTCAGATTGTGGCTGGCCCCCAGGCAGGGTCTGGCCACAACTGCAGTCCCTGAGCTCAGAGTGCAAGCTCCAGCCAAAGGGATAAGTAGATTGAGGTCATGACCTTGCTCCCTCTGGGTTGGTGACTAAAGCAGGCTGGCATAGAAGAGAGCACATGCTAAGTCCCTTTGGAGGGGATATCTTTGGTCCCTGTTCCACTGAAAGCCAGACATATCTGGGAAGTGTATGCTTCTCTGGGTATGTTCACTCTGCAATTAAAGAACCACTGCTAGCCTGTGTCAACTCATCTGGGGTCTTGGGCTAAGGGGCTGTTTAATTGCAGCGTAGGTGTTTGGGCTCAGGGATCCTCCCCCCTCACGGCGTCCCAGAGGCCAGGCTCCAACCCAAGCCCCATAAACCTGAGTCAGTTGCCCTGGGCCAGCTGCAGGTTTTTAACACAGTATAGATATGTCCCCTGTGGGGGAAAAGTGGACTGTATTAGCCGTTTGCCTCTCAATCTTTCCGTTTCTGGCCTTGGTTCTCACACTCTTTCATAATGTGAACCACATCTTAATATAGAGATTGTTTTCTGTCCCCCCTTCCCATCATGCCCATGTGGACCAGCTCCCCTTCCTTTCACACACATCTCTGTGGTGACTTCCTGGAAATGCAATATTAGGAATGTGTTTCATGTATTTTTTGATCTGTCTCTTCATGCTATTTATCAAGTGGGAACAAAAAGGAGAATTAGAAATGTGTGATGTGACAGCTATCTGTGGACCGCCCCCAAGGTTCAGGGACTAATGTGGGATCCCTCCTTGTTTAGAATATGGTGGCGTCCATGTTTGATACGCTCCTATACAGTGAGACTCTATATATGGTTAGTCCTAGTTGTTTCCATGTATTGTGCAAGTTGTGCCTCTGGTTTTAGTGACTCTTTACTCACAACCTGTATTGCTGCCCAACAGTACCTGAGTAACTGGGCTTAGTGCTAGGGAACTCCATGGGTACTGCAGAGCGAAGCCTCCCTCAGGTCATGTAGTGGAAACACAGTTGCTCCCTGCCCATTACTCCAGCCTAGAAAGACCAGAAGATGGGCACAAGGATAATCCTCTGACCCCATCCTGCCTTCCTCTAAATCCCCACTTAGATCCAACACCCCCTAATTGATAACCCATCGTGATTCCAAGCTGGGCCCTACATCACATAGAGGGTATGCATTCCCAAGTGGCCTCTCCAAATTGACCTTATGGAGAAGAATTGTACCCATTCTACTCTCTGTGTGTGGCCCTCAGAATTGCTGATGTAGTATCAGGATTTACTTGTGTTACAGGTCACAATTTCATAATGTGACCTCTGTGTGTGTGTGAACAATATTTGAGTACTATCATCTGTGCTTGCAGCTGAGAGCGTAGCACAGTAAATGGGTTTGGTGTATGTAAATTTTACTGCTTTGTGTGCACAAAGGGACAGAATGCAAAAATGGAGTGGTCAGAAGAGATTTGCAAAAGCAAAGAGGCAAGTGCACAGATGCATGCAAAACTGAGGCCCTTTTGAGTAGTTGGCCCTCAAGACTCTCCAGTATGCATCCTCAACTTCCGTTGACTTCCATGTGAACCAGATGTTCATTCAAATACAAAACTTGGCCTACCTTTCTTTAAAGCAGTTTGCTGCATGACATAAGCTGGGAAGGAGTAGGGGGGCACATTCTGCCCTGGCATTTATCTTTCTTTCCTAAAGGCTGTTCTTTGCATGCCTTCCTAATGAGGCAGTTGATGGTTAATAATCAGTAGTGCAAAGCATCCATGAAGAAAGTGAGGTGGGTTGGAAATAGCTACCATTTTACCAAGATGCACTTCCTTTGCTCATTTACAAAATATCTGACCCTCCATTTAAAAGCCCTGATTTTTCTTTGTTGTTTTATCTGTTGCTTTGCAAATTCCACTCTTCCTTTGTGAAATGGAAGGAACTGATGTAATTGTTCTAAATCTAGTACAATGAAGTGCTGTAGAATCACTGCCAACAGTGTATTTCCTGCCAGGGTCTGTTCCTCCAATCAATTTAATTATGAGGAATTGTTTGGACTGTGCTGTGAAGAAATATTAGAGAATGGAAAAAAGAACATACTTCATGCCATTATTTTTCAACTGATTCATGGTTTGGCAGGAACCATTAACTAGATTTTATGCTTTACAACACTGTAATAGTATCACTGTGGATCAACCTTCCCATATAAGCACATACAGCACAAATCCACCGTTTATTTTGACAAGGTTCTAGTTAAGGCATTTGAAAAATGCTGAAATAACATCAGCCATTGGCTAGCTTTTTGTGTTAATCATGTGTATGTCCTTATCCAAGGGATCTAAATGGGCAATTTAAAACTGGCTATTGTTAACGCCTCCGCTATTTAGCTCTCATGTCAAATTTTAGTCATGATTTTTCATATGTTTGACACATATCTCACTTCTTGCAGCTACATGCCTCAAGAATTAATAACACAGTTACTTTGTAATCCTAGGCCAGTTATTTTTATTTTTGAAGCTATAAACTCAGTGAAAATGGTACTTTCCCAAATATGCAGCACAATTCTCCTCCACATTTTTTGGATGCAGAAGACTTAAATCAATCAACTGGATTGCTCAAGGAGTGGATACTGAGATACGGAACCCTTTCCTGTGAGATCAGTGGTTTGACTGCAGACCAGATACAGACTAAAAGTGGTTACTCTGACAGCCCAGTGCTAAATACGTTCCTGGTCTGACTCTAGCACCCTAAAGTACAAGGTTCCACAGAACAAACATCACCACACCACTACTTGGCACTCTTGTTGGCAGTGTCAGGAGAGATGCCAAGCACTGAATGGGAAAAAAACCTTCCTTCTAGAGATGGTGTGCTCCAAATATTGATGGGACAGTGTCAGAAGCTTATCTAGACACAATCGGTGCTGTCATTCTTATGTGAAAAGGAGATGTGAGTTTCCAGGCTTGTCAGTCCATGATGTTACATGCCCCAACAAATTGGGAAAAACAGTTCTGGGAAGATAGAAAACACATTATTTTAGTAGCTTTAGTCCTGCAGCAGGTGTTAGTTTTCATATGCTGGTGTCTACATCTGATGTATGATATGCTGCTGCTGCATGCCCCATTTCTATCATGACCAGGTCAGGATGCTGTTGCCTCAGAAAACAAGTCCATTTGTGTTTAAATTTGCTAGTGAAAAATGTTCTTTTTCCTCCCGCAACAAGCACCTTTGTGTTTGTTGTGATCTGGATTAATTTTGGGGAACGTAACACATCCTTACTGGTACCAAAAATAGTTCATTAAAGACCATTAAATTAGATGTCTTCTCTGCCCCTGGGTAAAGAAGCCATCTCCTTATTATTACATGTGGCATGTTAAAAAGAGAACCACCAGCTACCAGCTGAAGTTGCTATGTACAATGGTGTTGGGAGTGGGATTTTTTTCCTTTCACAGACATAGCCTTAGTTTGCAAAATTCAGAAATGGATCCGCATTCAAACTTTCCCAAAGTTTGGGGGTGTTCAGTTCTGTGGGGATAGTTTGATCTATGGTCATTACTAGCTGTGGAGTTTTTAACTTGTGATTCTGGGGTTTTGTTTTGAACCTATTTTTAGTGCTTTATTTTCTATAAACCCATGTAAATATCTGTGTTTGCAATCCATCTTAGACTAGAGGAGATAAAATGTAAGCATCTTATAAGGTGATGAAGTAACATCTCTCATGGTCATATGGCATAGCTTTGGCTCTTTAATGCTGACCAGGAGAATCAACGTCTGCGACTCTCTCCAACTTGGACCTCATGTTGAGTATAATATTGTTTATAGTTCTCAATAACTGGTAGTTGCCTGACCAGGAGAATCAACGTCTGCGAGGAACTCATGTTGAGTATAATATTGTTTATAGTTCTCAATAACTGGTAGTTGCCGGGCTATTAAATGCAGAGCTGCTTTATTTTTATACAGCACTTTGCTAATAACATACTGGCAGCAAATGTCAGTGTAGGATGGAGAGCTTGTTTGTGGTAGAAGAGTATTCTCATTGCTGGAGAAAGAGAAGAAAGCTTTCTTTTTGCATTACATTGCTGCAGAAAGTGAAGAATTTCTGAAGTTGCTTTGTCAAACTCAGCCACAACATGAGACAAGCTTGTGGCACTGTTTGAAATATAAGTGATAATTTATAATGTTATTGATAGCAATGAATCTTACAAGATATACTATGTCAGGTAAGTTATTGGAAAGTTATAATTTGCTAAGTATGATAATATATGATAAGTATGATTATATTGTTTATATATATGTATCATCTTTGTACTGTAAGTTATGGATATGTGTGATATATCTGTATCCAAAACTTGTGCTATGCTACTGGGTGACACTCCCAGAGAGAAGGGAAGCAGCACTAAGCCTGCTTAATGGCCCACCAAGGGAACTCAAATGTACAATGAATCCAGTGAAAGAACCCAGGGGCTACACTTTATGAGTCACCAAGAAATGCAAGAACTCCACAATTCTGCTACAAATCTGATATATATGGACTTTGAAGTCATTTAACATCCCTCATCTTGTTTGTTTCTTTCCTTTTATAATAAACCTTTAATTTTAGTTACTAAAAGACTGGCTGGCAGCCTGGTATTTTGGATAAGACCTAAACCAATATTGATCTGGTAATGTGGCTGACCCTTTGAGGATCAGGAGAAGATTTTGGTAAGGTGAATAGAATTTAAATAACTTATCTCTTTACTGGACTTAGTTGCTGATTGGGAGCCAGAGACTGAAATGCAATAAAGGGGGCTCTGTATCAAAAAGCTTGATGTAGCTTCTTAATAACCAGTGTGGAAAAAACATGGTTACTTACCAGTAACTGTTGTTCTTCGAGATGTGTTGCTCATATCCATTCCACTATAGGTGAGTGCACGCCAGTGTGCACGATTCCCAGAACTTTTTTCCCCTTAGCAGATCCCGTAGGGTCGGCTCTGGTGCCCCCTGGAGTCCCACACGCATGCCATGGTATCTGAGGCACTGCCCACCCTACGGCTCCTTAGTCCCTTTTTCTGCCAACTCTGACAGCAGGGACGGACGGTGGGTGTGGAATGGACATGAGCAACACATCTCAAAGAACAACAGTTACTGGTAAGTAACCATGTTTTCTCCTTCGAGTGATTGCTCATGTCCAAGCCAATATAGGTGACTAAAAAGCAATACCTTGGAGGTGGGTAGGAGTTACCGGCGAGCTGCCCTCAAGCATGGCTCTGCTGAATCCCGCATCCTCTCTTGCCTGCTGAACAATGGCTTAGTGGGGCGTGAAGGTATGCACTAATGACCAGGTGGCAGCTTTGCAGATGTCCTGCAGGGGCACTCTCTCCAGGAAGGCCGCAGAGAAGGCCTGAGCTCTGGTTGAGTGCGCTGTGATGACACCCGGAAGCAGCACATTTGCCTGCTCATAGCAGCACTTGATGCAGGATATGATCCAAGTGGAGATGTGCTGGGTGGAGACAGGTGATCCTCTCATCCGGTCCGCAACCGCGACGAAGAGCTGCGTCGACTTCCGGAATGGCTTTGTCTTCTCAATGTAGTAGTCTAGGGCTCGTCTGACGTCCAGGGAGTGCCATCTCTGCTCCTCCTCCGAACCATGTGGTTTGGGGAATAATATCTTGGTTATAATGAAATTGGGAAACCACCTTGGGCAGGAAGGCTGGATGCGGCCTCAACTGCACCTTATCCTTATAGAATACTGTATAAAGGGGCTCCGAGGTCAAGGCTCTAATTTCGGAGACCCTTGTAGCTGAGGTAATGGCCCCCAGGAAGGCTACCTTCCATGACAGAATGAGCAGAGGGCATGAAGCCATGGGCTCAAAGCGGGGCCCCGTGATTCTAGAGAGGACCAGGTTAAGATCTCAGGGAGGCACTGGGTCACAGACCTGCGGATAAAGTCTCTCCACCCCTTTGAGGAACCTGACTGACGTGGGGTGGGAGAACAGGGATCTCCCCTCTAGCAGCTGACTTAACAACTACTTAACTACACTAATGAATAACAACAAAGTTCAACAAAGAGGAATGGTATTTGCGAAGAGCAAGATGTTATTCCAGCAACCGTCACAGGTGGAAAGAAGGAACTGAGGGGCCGTAGGGTCAGCAGTGCCTCATATACCGCGGTATGTGTGTGGGGCTCCAGGGGGGCACTAATGTTAAAATACTTCATTAAGGTTACAAAGTCAAGCACTCAAAAGTTAAGAAATACCAGAATTCTCCAATTCAGTTTGTGATGTCTATGTCTATACTGAAGAGTGTAATCTCTTTGGGGCAGGGACTGTCTTTGTATTTGTCTCTTATGCCTTTTTAGTGTTTAAAAATGCTGCTGATAATTAGTAACAATACTGTTTCACTAACCAGTCCTGCAAATCCTTCAATGACAATAATTCAAGGTTTCTGAAATGTTCCTACAAATTGATATTAATTTCATAAATAGTAGAAAAGAGCACATTCTTTTACTAGCTGTGAAACAATTTTCCACTAAGTAATGGAAATATTCATCTGGAAGAAACTAGTGTTTTGCTTTTGGGGGGCTATTGGCTTGCAATTCAAATTTAACTCCTTTCCATGAGCTCAATTCCTCTTGCCAGTTTGCCTCATGTGAAAGGAATTCTCCCTTTGTTTTCAACCTGCTGTCTACTTGGAGCTGGACAAAGGACAGTATACTGAATACAAGAGAGCTTTTTGTGATATCACCCACAACTGGGTTTTTGTTCAGGCTTTGTTCACAAGTGTAGATCTCTTTCTTTTTATAGAAGGTCTTGTGTTTCCGTAGCACCTTCTTTGTACCTTTGCTTGTCCTGCCTCTGGTCTGATTCTAGCCGGACTCAAAATATGTCCTTAGTTTTAGTATGTCATCAAAGAAACTCCAGATTCTTAATGTTAGTTCTGTGTCACTCTTTAAAAAGTGATTTTAAAAAGTGACATGAAAAGTTGCTGATACTCTGCAATGTACAACCTCACAGTTGTCCACATTGCTACAGTAATAGTTGTACCAATACTGTGCACATAAGCTTTGTGAGCAAAAGAGTCTTGATGAGTCTTAAAGCATTTGTTCCACGGTGCATTTATGCATCTGTTGTGTGGATAATTTTTATTTGTCCTTTTTCCACCTTAAAGGTTCCTCCTTAAACGCTACACAAAGGGAAAAGTTAAAAAGATTCCAAGAAGTGATTGAGTGACAAGACGTAATTGGTAAAGCTTGTTCACCAAGAGAAATGCATTGTAAGAGGTACCATATGTATGCAGAAGCCAATCATCTCATTTGCTGTACAGCACATGGGATGAAAGGGTTGCACATTACAGCCATTCCTCTTTAAAAAACGTGCATGTTACACCAAAGATGTTAGTTATCCCTTTCTCCTCTCAAGGCTAGGGGTGGATATAATGCTGGGTGTGGATACAGTTTTGCTTCTTTCTTTTTCCTATTCTGCAATGATAGGGTGTAGGGCCTTTCAATGGTGAATGGTCAATGCCAGTTCCTTTAGTCGGTATCTTTCCACACAGTACACTGAGCAAAGGCTCTTTTACCTTGCAAGATTTCCACTCTGGTGCCAGTGTGGGACCACAGCTCCTTAAATGTTTCCTATAGCTGCATTTCCAATAGCACATGTTTCAGGAAAACTAACATTCCAGATCTAACTGGCAAGCACATGTAAAGCAGAATACATACATACACACATACTATATGTGAAGCACTATTAGACATGGTATACACTACAGGTGTTTTTATATGCAGTCACAGTATAATCAGGCAAGCATTTCTTTTTGAGCACCACCTATTTGCTTTGCAAACTTGTGGAGTGTCCATCCAGCTCAAAATAAAAGTAACTGACTTTAAGAAGAATCAGAATGTCACCTCCCCTGGGGTCTCCGTTTATTAGCAGAAAAGGAATCCCAGGATAACACTATGTGAAGTCCAGCATAAACCTTTTCCCTAGGCCTGGCTGCTCTTGGGCTCTAACTCCCTCTATCAGAGGGTTTGTCCTACCTCCTTTGCATTCAGGAGGGTGCAGCTGAATGAGCTTTGACAGCCTCAGGGAGCTGGCAGCGTCATCCTAGTTTTGTTGGTCCCAGGACCTTTCCCAGACCTGAAGAAGAGCTCTGTGTAGCTCAAAATCTTGTCCCTTTCACCAACAGACGGTAGGCCAGTCATAGACATTACCTCATCCACCTTGCCTCAATGAGTCAGCAGCAGCTAAACTGCAGTTGCCTGCAAAGTCCCACCAGCCTGTTGCATACCTCAGTTGTGTGGGTTAGTCTCTCTGGACTGCAGTTCCATTTTCCAATCCTTCTCTGTATTTTACTCTCTATATTTCAGTGTCTGTTGATACCGCCAGCTGCCAACACCTTTGTGCTAGGTATAACAAAAATCTTTCACTTCTGGGCTGATTGCTAGAAAATATTTGATGAAAAGTCAATTTTTGTATAGCGTATAAAACTCATGCACAGTCCTTGGTTAGAAATATTTTATGATTTCTGGGATTATACTAAATATGAAATCTTGATCTTGTATTCCACCCCTTACTCTACTTTTTTCATTCTTTTGTGGATAACCATTAACTGTACTTTTCAAGAGACAATATTAAAGTATTATTATTTTACAATAGAATTATACAAAAGTGTCTTGTACAAACAGTTTAGTGTTGTAAAATAATGTGCTTTAAACATGGCTTCTATTCTAGGACACAGACTTAAAAATGTCCCATTAACGTTTTTTCAAATTCCCTTTTCTATTAAGCTAAAAGCTGAGATAACGTATCCTCATAGCAAATAAATGATGCAAGTTGATCTCTGAGCCAATACGGCTGTGGTGGAGGCACACTGTTGGATATAAACCACTGCTCAATTAAAAGCAAGTTTTCCTCAAGAGAATGCGCTAATTGGCTGCTTGGAGGTAGCACTTTACCACCCCCTCCGCCACAACTGATATATTGATGTCATTAATTATGAAAAATGGGAAGTCACAAAATTATTTACATAGGAAGTATTGCTTTTTTAAAGGTATTGTCTCTGCATGTGAATAGCCTTGAATATCCTAAAGAAGTACTTCTAACTTCAAAAAATAACCACACACTTACATAAACCAAACAAAAAAAGTATTTAACTCTTTCCCGTTTTCAGCATTTGTTGAATTTAGTAATGAAGAGTAACTGAATAAGGAAGCTCTTTGTTTAATGCTTTAGTACCCTCTAGTGGGCTAATATTGGAAAACAACTTGAATAATTTTGAGATCTGAGCAGATTCTTTTCCTTTCATGGTGCTATTTTAAGATTAGCTGAAGTAGGCATGAAATTGTATTTTGGAACAATGAACAAGATAAAAACCAGGGAGAAATGCCACCTGTTATTGATGAAAGGATTCAGTAGATTTGGAACATTCATATCATGGACAAATTTACTCTTTGCTTAGCAGACAAATATCTGACCTATAAGTGTGTGAAAGTCCTCCTGTAAGTACACGGAAAAGAGATTCCACAATACAGAAAGCCCTAAGACTACAAATGGCTGTCATCTTTCTTTGATCATGGAATGCTATTGTTCATAATGTATTGAGATACATGAATATGATGGAATTGTCCAGGGGTGTTTAGTTTTAGTAGATCCATTCTGTTTAGATGAAATTCAAATTTGCTGCAACTCCACTGAAGTCAAGAGCATTATCAAGGGACATGTGGCCTTTTTGCAGGGGCATAACGTCATGATGTTTGGGGGACATGCATCTGAGGGCGATCCAGCTGGGAGCTGTTGGACAGCAGGGGATGTTCCAAAGTAAGGCTCCAAGAACCATCCATCTCAGTCTCTTTGATTCACCTACGCTGGAGAGATGGGAATGGGAAAAACAGGAGTAAGTGTTCATGGGGAAAGTTTCTGGCTCTTACCACTCCCCTTCCAGAAGTGATTGCTCTGAGGCAGGAGACCATAGAGAAAAGCTGGCTCTGGTTCTTTGCAAGGCACCTGCCCCTGAT
Source organism: Emydura macquarii macquarii (assembly GCF_026122565.2). Classification (NCBI taxonomy): domain Eukaryota; kingdom Metazoa; phylum Chordata; order Testudines; family Chelidae; genus Emydura; species Emydura macquarii. The sequence continues at coordinate 1,869,153 of NW_027132817.1, read as the reverse complement.
GCAGCCGCTGTAGGAAAGGCTGCCATCTATGGACAGAGTGGAAGAATGGGAAAGGCACTGGGGGAGAAGGGAGGGTAAGCAGCCAGCAAGAAGAGTATGCCATAAAGGTGTGGGCTGGGGGCGGGGGAGAGGAGAAAGGGCAGTCAACAAAGCGGTGTGGCGGGGAGGTGAAGAGAGGAGAGCGATGTGAAAAAGGAAGTGGCACCAGATACAGAGATATGGGAGAAGTGCAAGGCAGCTATCGGGAAGGAAAAGTGACATGAGATGGATGTGAATTTTATGTGAATGAGAGGAAAGGTTGGTTGTGGGGAGCTGGCAAATTTAAAACAGGAAAGGAGATTACTTTTAACTTCTGCTTGACTGCCCATCCAAATGGTACTAATGGTACCCTTGATCTTTGTTTTAATTCTCTGCAGGGAGTCCTAACTGAGATATATTTCAATGAAGCTATAGCTGTTGATAGAAAGGCATCATTAAATCAATCTTGGATTTGTGATCCTTAACTTGAGCCAAATTTTCACATTGTCTCTGCATTTTTATTTCTTTTTAAAGTCTCTCTTATCCAGTAAAGTGGCTGGAGGGACAAGGGAACAATCTCCATGTCTATTGGAGTTTGTTTTTTTAACTTTGAATGTGACAATTCAAGAGATTAATTAAAGTTATAGAGTACATGTCAAACTGCCAAGGTCATACAATGCTGGGCAGGAACTCAAAATGAAATCAGGAGCTTCAAAATTATGTGGGCTTAATTTCTGTAGCATCATAATTTTCTGAGCCCTCCATTTATTAATTCTGTGTTTTTTGCAGTAGATAATATACAATGACAAAAGTGAGGTGATCTCCGGTGTGTGTAGGACGGAGATAAAGTGAGGTCTAAAGTGAAAGATGTCACTCATGATGAGGAACGGTAGAGAGATCTGAAATAGTCTATTCTGTTCTAATTGATTACACAGTCACACAGAATGTTTGATGCATGTAATGCAGAGGAAGAGTGAACAGCTGTTGCAGAAGCAACCGTATTATGGGCCACATGCTAAGGAATCTTAGCTCTCCCAGGAAGAAAGTGTGTGGACAGAAAGGAAGTTAGGTTTTAGAATTTAAATCTTGCTGGAAGTTGACAGTAATTGCTACCATGTGTGTCGTACACTAAAATATTTTAACAATGGATGAAAGCCAAAAATGCCAAAATCTTTTTATAGTTTTGATTTGATCATTCTTTGAGCTTTCTGGAAGCCATTATAGCAGCAAGCATGGAGATTGATTTCTTGACTGATGAAAACAAGGTGCGGGCTAGGGTTATACCTTCCAGATATATTGTATTTTTGGGTGAATGGAGAATGTTCTTTTCCACATATTATTCATGTTTATGTGGAAAGTGTAGGGTAGGAAAGTGGCTGTGGCACCAGAATGGGAGACAGGATTTCTAGTCCTGCCTGAACCATAGAATTCCTGTCGATCCTTGGGCAAAATAGGTTGACCTTCCCTTGTGCCTCAATAACCCAGTTATAAAAAGGGAATAATATCCCCCTCTTGCACAAGGATGGCGTGAGGATTAAATCCACCAATTGCCATCTACCTAGATAGATAACCAGAGTACAGGCTAGACATCTAAACCCCTTCGATGGTTGGGAAAGTTTGACTGTAGATCTGAACTTGGTTGTTTGGCCCATCTCGGCAACCAATTGGGTTTGGACACTGATTTCTGCTGCATACCTCCCAAGGGATTTGGTGCAGAACTGGCACAAAGCAAATGTCGGAGAAGGGGCTTTTATATCTCCTCAGTTTCTTAGTGGAGTGGTATGTCAGCTGACAAGTCACATCCCTTCCTGGATAATTCCAGAGAAAAGGCAATACTGCATGTTACATCAGGGGACCAGCAATGTGGTTTTAAGGCCACCATATCCCAAGCAAAGGAGACAATAGGAAAATCCTAACTGCCGGCAGGAAGTCTATCCATCTATTCTATCTTGTATTTGTGAGGTGTCTGCCACTGGGATTGTCTGAATACAACAATTTAGGTAGCATTAAAACATGAGACTGGAATCTTGGGTCTTGCTTCTAAGTTCCTCCTGCTAGCTGTCCTCTTATTGGAGGAAAGGAATGCTGCTCCAGTTGGAGGAGCTGGGGAGAAGCTCTGTTTACCAGGAGGCCTTAGTGGAGCTGTCAGTCTATGACGTTAGATCCTTGGCAGTCAGCTGGACACTTGTATGAAATTGAAGTGGGAATCTGGAGAATTCTTTGACCAGACCTCAGTGGAAAGACTGCTGACCCTTGGGGAAACAAAAGGCCTAAATGTAAGCCTGGCCACAAAGATGTTAGGTTAGACCAGGGAGAAAAGGGTATTGCTAAGTAACTGGGATCAGTGAGGCCACAGTATATGAGTCAACGCAGAATTTGGCCCCAGATTTACAAGATATTGATTCCTAATCAGGATGTAAAGGGGCTGTTGGCCCCTTTCTGAATACAGTGGGGTTTTTTTGGTTATCCCTCTCTCAATATCGGGAGAAAGGGGAAGGGCCAAAGACGAATCAAGACCTTGGGACTGACCCCAGGGCCAATGGGGAAAAGTCAGCACTCTAAATCAGCCGGATTGACAGGATGGGCAGGTGTGAGGCAAACCCGCAGTCAGAAAATGGCTGCTCACTCAGCTGCCACGACTCATCCAGACCTCCTCATCAACCCTCTCCTGGCATTGGCCAAGGTGGCCGTCCTTGGAGGAGGAGGAGGAAGCTCTGAGAGTGTGGGGCTTATTTCTGCTCCTCCCTTAGGTCACGTCTCCAGGCAGAGTTCCTCTAGGCCGTGTCCACTGGCTCCCCGGACACCTTCAAGGAACAGTGGGTGCTGTCGGGGTTCTCTGCTTGGTGTCCCCCTCTGGCTCCCTGCTTTTGACCCTTTGACCCTCACTTCTGTCCCTGTTATTTCATTTGTTGTCCCCTGAATTCAGATGAAACCTGGGTCCTGGCTCCTTCCCTTAGGCTGGGGGGAGTGGCTGTAAAATGTGAGTGGGCTTGTGCCCGCTCATCCCCAGAGCCTCAGTAGGTGCCATGACCCATGCCTCCAACAGAGCCTGCAGTGACTCATCACTCATATCGCTTAGGCATGCCACAGCTACTCAGCTATACCGACTCATCCCTGAAATAGACACACTGTGGCAGCCTATCCCTGGGAAAGGCCTGGGTCTGATGACCCCCAGGCACAGGTACCCTGACCGTGCCAGGACTGCAAGTTAGTCTGTGCAACAGCACCCTTGGCCAGGAACCTTTCTACTGTCTCAGTGTTAGAGTCTGTAGGCTTCCAGGCTGATCTTGAGGCCATTTCTGTTACAGCCCTCAGCCTTGCCTTGTCCGTGCCCTACCCTGACCCCCTCCAGTCATGCACCTACCTCCTGATCCTCCAGACCCTTGGACTGACTCCAACCTGGCTTCGACCTTCGGCCTGCTTCCTGACTCTGACTACAATCATGATTTGGTTTATCCATGAACTCTAATCCTGGTTCTGACTCATGGATTGTTCCTGACCCCAATTTCAGTTCTGCCCTTGACCTAGTCCTGACCCAACTTTGGACTTTCAGCTAGACCTTCTGTTACCCTGAAAGAGGGCTGAACTTAAGAGGTGACCTGGCCAGAAAGCCAGGCCATCACATGGCTGAGAAAGTGGTCAACAGGGGGTGCAAGAGAGGTGAAAACCCTGGCAACAGAGTTTTGACACCAGGGTCTGCTATGGCGGTAAGAGCAACTGTATTACAGGGCCACAGGCAGCTGAGTGCAACTTAGGACTACAGAAAATTGCAGTGGAGTTGAAGTTGGACTTCAGTTGGTCCCTGGACTGAGAGAATGCAAAGCCACCTTTGGCCTTCACTCCCCTCAGAACTGTGCTGAACACTTCTTGAGCAGGACAGACCACCTCATCCAGAGACGTCAATGAGAGGTCTAAATTTCCCCTTAGTTAGTGGAGAGTTTCTCATCAAAAATTGTATATAACCTAATAGTTGGAAAATTTCCATGAAATATTTCTGTACCCATGTCTTAAGGATACGATATACAAATAACCCATAAGATTATGTTTTAGCAAAATCCAAGAAGATATGTATACCTACCTTCCATTTCCAAATACAAACCCATGGCAAAGGAGTATATTCTGTTACTCTCCTAATCAGAAGATAATCAGCAAAAAAAAAAAAAAAAAAAAAAAAGAGGCCACAGAGGCAATATGAATAAAAGAGAGGCTTGTTTTTGGCGAGTTGAACAGCTTTACATACTGCTACAGATGGCGGTGAAAATAATTTCAGAATTTTGTCAAAGTTACTAGATCTTATACTGAACATGATGAGTCAGCTCAAATGCCCACTAAAGTCAATGGGAGTCTTTCTGATTTGAATGAGCTTTGGATCAGGATGGATGTCTACGAGTGGGTACAAAAATAGCACAAAGGGGAGCTCTTACTTCTGTAAAAAAAAGTTCTTATATAATATTTATGATGAAATTTCTAAACCGCTTAATTTCACATTCCTATGCACTATCTCTGGGATTCAAGCAGCATAACAGCTTCAGTATATGGGGGACAGAATCAATTTTGTTCACTGTTTGTCCTAGGTCTGTCAGCTCCTTGTAAAATACTACACCCTGTTGCTATTTAGTGTCTCTCATGGCATGACTAGGAACTTTGCTACAACAAGGTTCTACATTAATGAAGAGAATTACAACTAAAAAAGAGAATCATAATGAATCAGTATGAATACATATTGTAGTTCTGCACGTCTTTCATATATATGTGATAACTGATATCAATAACTCCTCTCACTAATTATATGTAACTAAAGGTTCTTTATGAGTAGTAACTGCACTGTAGTAAGAGATTATTGAGGTTTATATATAATATATGGAAATGAATAAACAACCAAAACATTTTAGTTACATTGCGGCTTACAAGATACATGAGCAGCAATTTCAAACAGTATACTAAAACTAATTACAAAATCCTATTTTGAAACACATTAAATTGAAACATATTTAAAACCCCCCAAAACCTAACCATTGTTTTCAACCCAGTGTTTGAGTTTGCCGTGATCAAAACCTTGAGAACAAATTTGTGCATATTGGGCGCAGTGGGAGCCTTTCTCCATTTTGTTGGATCAGGCTCATTGTTAATAGCGAACACTGTTTAAAAAATTATTTGATTGTTGATTCATTTTAATAATATTTTCTCACATGGCCAAATGGTGGATGCACTGGATTATATATATATAATATATATATCCCACTAAGCCCAATATGCACAAATTTGTTCTCAAGGTTTTGATCACAGCAAACTCAAACACTGGGTTGAAAACAAAGGTTAGGTTTTGGGGGGTTTTAAATATGTTTCAATTTAATGTGTTTCAAAATAGGATTTTGTAATTAGTTTTAGTATACTGTTTGAAATTGCTGCTCATGGTATCTTGTAAGCCGCAATGTAACTAAAATATATATACTGGTCCCAGATCACTGAGATCATTTCCTGAAGGGCTTTTGTGCAAAGATCTGTTGTTATCATGGAGAATAGGCTCTTAGCAATAAGTAATAATCACTGTTGCTTACAGGTATGTGTGGTGGTCTCATCCCTGTATTGTGTTCAGCACCTTGCAGAAAATGTTCTTTATGTATAGGACTATAAGTGGGTGTACTGAAATATGATATGAAAAGCCTTTTTAATGTACCACCAGCCCTGCCCAAACAAAGAAGAAATGGAATTTTTTATGAGAAAATCTGGTCAAATGATGTTTAGAGATCTAAGAGGTTCAGGCAAAGCTGGATAAAGAAATCATGGAGATACTGCACTTCTTGCATCTAACAAATGCTCATTTATTCAGCCCCTCAGTAAACTGTCACAGATTTGAAAGTTCTAGTGATGGGAGTGGGAGGGAGGGAGTGAGAAGGGGAATCCAAACAAACCCCCATCACAAGAAATTCCATTTGAAGAGTGACTGTCCTATCAGGGGCCAAAAGCTTTTGAGACCTACTGTATGATCAGACACTACAGACTCTAGCCATTATAGGGGGAGCAAAGAGGTTAATGAAAGCAGTGTTTGAGCTTTAAGAAAGTATTTATTGTGAGGAATCTTTAACTCTATTTGTTCAACTCCTCCATTTACTTTCTCTTGATATTCTTTGTGTTCCAGGAGAACCTATCTAAATCTTTCGGACCTCACAGCTACATTGCTTCTCATCCACGTTTGTTGCTAGAAAATATGTAAGTTTTCTTTTTTAATGCTTCCATTTGGACTTGCACCTTCTTGTATGAGATTGAAGCACTTTAGTGACTGTATCCAGGCTTTCTAGTTCTGATATGTACAAGTACAATACGTGGTATGCTTTGTTTAAAAAAAATGCTTGCTAACAAGTTTCATTATGAAGCACTTCATTTTCTTCCCTCTATTTTTTGGTAACACGAGATTGCATTCAAGATCTCCAGGAAGAAGGAAAAAAAGGAGCTAGCTGAAATGAAGTTTGTATAAAAGCTTATTTTGAAAGGTTGCAACATACTAATGTTAGAATACATATTCTATGTCTATAATAATCAGGAGCTAAATACTTATGCCACTTTTTAAAGAAAAAATACTTAAAAAAAGATGACCTTTTAAAGTTACTAAATTGTATAATTAACATATTCTTAGATGAAAAATATGCTTGACAAAGAGAAAGTTAAGGGGTCACTTGGTTACAGTCTATAAGAATCTACAAGGGAATAAATATTTAATTGTGGACACTTCAGTCTAGCAGAGAAAGCTATAACACGTTCCAGTGCCTGGAAGTTGAACCTTTACAAATTCAGACGGGAAATAAGGCTTAAATTCTTAATGGTGAGAGTAATTAATCATTGGAAAAAATTACCAGGTGTAGTGGTGGATTCTCAAATCACTGACAATTTTCAAATCAAGTTTGAATGTTTTTCTAAAAGACCTGTCTATGAATTATTTTGGTGAAATGCTATGTGATATACAGGAGGACAAAGTAGATGATCACAATGGTCCCTTCTGGCCTTGGAATCTATGGATCTAATAGATTATCTTGCTTATATTTAGTTATCAAATAACAGTATGTTAGGAAGATTGTGAAAGATTCTGTGTATAGAAGCCTATACTCAGTCAACTAATTTCACTGATTTCAATTGTTACTCATATGAGTAAAGATTATAGGATTACGCTATAAAAGCATATGATTATTGCTGTTGATGTATCCTAATAATCTAGGGATGTTGGTAGCCCATCCTTGATACTCATATTATGTGTGCATCAGGATTATACTAGAATAATATGTGTAAGTGCCTTGCTCCTCTGTCTTTTGCTTCTTTTTTTAAGAAATAAAGTTAGATGTATAGTGAAAAGGATAATGAATAGTTAGTCCAAATTAATTGTTGCAAGACTAGCAATCGCACAAATAGCGGACTTTCTAATAAAAATGGTTAGGAATTAGCTGAGTAGCACAACTTGCATCCAACTACAGATCTGAAACTTTCCCAGAAGTCTAGATATTGGAAGACAGGATTGGTTCTTTCTCATCTTTAAGAAGATATTTTTATTGATCTGATGGTAATTAGAGTGGCTGATGTGTGTAGAGTGACAAAGTGTATTGTGAAAATCTTCAAAGATGCTAACAAGGGCCCTGGTCCTGAACCCTTTAATTTCAGAGACAGCAGGACTGGGTTGTAGATTAACAAATTGAAGCATATTTCATTATGTATAATTCTGAGCCTTACCCTCCTTCAGATGGGCTCAGTGACAAAACTCCCCTGACATCAATGATGGTAGATTTGAGATTTGGATTGAGAGCTAAAAGGAATGAATCTGTTTAATGGGATGATGCCATGTAGATAATATTATCCAAGTACTAGTCTGTATAATTAAATTATTAAAACATTGAAGAGAAAACAATCTATGTAAAAAAATCAGACAATGAATTAATTACACAAGCAGTATGTCTAGTATAGTGAAAAGCTGCATTATTAGGGTGGCCTTTCACAGCCAACTGTATGGTTAAAGGTCAATATTTACCTTTGTCACTTAGTAGAGGATGATTGAAATGCACATATAGTTCACCACTGTTGCTTGTGTCCAGAACGTAGTTAAAACAAATTAGCCAATATCTTTGTAACAAATACTTTTGCATAGAAGTCTAGTTATAGAAGCTGATTTGGGGTCATTTATGATAGGTAACTATTAGACATAATTTCTGAAAATAATTACAATGCATATTTTAAGTCTTTAATTTATGCATGCAGTGTCTGTGTCTATATTTTTACATATATACTGTGTATATGTACATTCACATTCCTCATCTGTTGAGAGGATTCCCCATCATAACAAACCCAGGGCTTTAAAGACTATTGAGTGAGGGTAGCAGATTAGCATTAATAATAAACAGAACTAACTATTAAATGTTCCTTTCACAGATGTACATACTTAAGAAGTTCTACAATGAAATTTCCAGTTCTTATGGCCCTTGTGACTCTTTTCAGTATTTCCCTATGTCAGGATTTACCAGATCCTGTAGGTATGTGAACATACTCTTTTCATAGTTGATAAATTCAAGTTCAGAGCTGATTGAAAATATTCTTTATCAAAACTGTGCTGACGGGCTTGTTTACAAAAAAAACATTGTGAAGAGTACCATGAACTTTCTCCTGCTTTTTTAAAATCAAGATACATTTCAAATAGACATTTCCTAACCGGCTCTTTACTAACTGACTGTATATTTCTTCAGAAGGAATTGGCATTATTTCTTGTGTAATGAAAGAAACAGTCCCCTCCTCCATTATATTATTTGCAGCGATTTGGCTTTCATCGAAATAAGTGTGTGTGTGTGTGTGTGTGTGTGTGTGTGTGTGTGTGTGTGTGTGTGTGTGTGTGTGTGTGTGTGTGTGTGTGTGTGTGTGTGTGTGTGAGAGAGAGAGAGAGAAACTGAAGAATAGTCTGAATAACAACCTTCATCTCTAAGGTGTAATTTAACATTATGCTTATCTTATTTATTACATGCAAAAGTACAAATTTTTAGCAGTATGCAGCTAAAAATTATGCTATTGCTTATAATAATAAAGAACACACTATATAACAGTGCAATTTGTTTTCAAATCTTAATTAACTGTTAGTTGGAAAAGCATTCCGGGTATCAGCATGCAAATATACATAGTGAGCATCTCACTTTGCTTCATAATTCCTACAGTAGCTCTAGTGCTGTCACAATACATAGTTCAAAATCAGGCAACCAATGACACGGGCACGGGAAAACAAAACTAGGAAAGGCACGGGAAAACAAAACTATGCAGCAGAATCTAGACACTTCAGCTGAGTGCAGTACTGAAGCCCAGTTGCTAAGTAAATAAGTCATTGGAATTGTATTTTTATCTATCAGAGTAAGAAACAGATTTCCTGACAAACCAGTCCTTTCATTGCTTATGGACTAAACAATTGTGTAAAACAATATTTTCCCCAGGAAGCCATTACTAAAACAGGGGAAGGAAAAGGCTCACAGTTACCAATCAGTGTTTAGTTTTGAAAAGACGTTAATGCGGAACAAACCAAGTAGCAAAAATAAATAAATATTAAGTTTCCCTAAAAGAAAAGATCGATGTACAGTTCAGCACCTGCGTGTATCAGTGATCAGACTGCATGACTGGTTTCATGAAGAGTCTTCTGACACTTGGCTCACTAAAATGCAAAATTAAAGATAGTTTTGGCACAAAGGGGCTGCCATGCATGGATGAATTCCCATAACTTCACCATTTGGACCAGAAAGGTAATACTGACCCCATCTTCTGATAGATGAACACAGAGGTAAAGGTACCACTCCTCTGTCTAAATATCCATCATTTCCCTGGCCTTGGACTAGACATGTAAATGTTAGGAAAGGGCACTACAGCCAATGAAAAGGGCCTATTTCAAGTTCAGTGCCCCTCGGCAGAACACTGGTGATATGCCCCTCTTCAGCCTGAGCAAGCCCCTCAGGGTATGTCTACACAGCAATTAAACACCTGTGACTGTCCCAAGTCACCTGACTTGGGCTTGTGGGGATTGGGTTGCAGCACTGTAAAATTGAAGTGTAGACGTTCATGCTCTGATTGGAGCCTGGGCTCTGGGATCCTCCATCCCAAGCATGAATGTTTACACCGCAGTTTTATATCCCTGCAGCCTGAGCCCCACAAGCCTAAGTCAGCTGACCCGGATCAGCCATAGGGTGTGTTGTTCCAGGCAGCAAAACCCGGGGAGCCATTGGGTGTGTGGAGGTGCATCACACCAGCAGCCAGTGCAAGAGGGACCCTGCCTACAGAGGTAGGCTGAATGCATCCAAGAGCATGGAGGTTGTGAACTGTGATTCTTAACAGGGTGTAGTGTGTGCTCTGCATTGCATCCCAGCATTAGCCCTGGGTCTACTTCCTTGGTCACCTGCTAACAAATGGAAGCTATGTCTCCACTCCACCTCCTGCTACAAACTAGCTCTTGCCAAGGAAATTAAATAATAAGAAGGGGTTTTTTTAGTTAGATAAATATAAAAAGAATATGGAAGGATGCGGTTGGGCTACTGTGCAGTGTGGATTGGAAAAAGATGAAAGGTACTAAATATGGCCCAAAACCTAAATGAATACTTTGCATCGATTTTCAGAATGGGTGATAATACGGAACATGGGATTGAAGGCAGGATGGCTGATGGAAATGAAATAAAATGAAAATTATTATTATTATTAGCTGAGGTGGAAGAAACATTTAAAGAGCTTAATGTGCTCAGATCAGGGGGACCAGATAACTTCCTTCCCAGAGTACTGAAAGAACTGGCATAAGAGATGGGTGGTCCAGTAGCAAGCATTTTTGATAAATCTATCTGTTTAGGGCAGTATCATGTGACCAGAGAACAGTTAACGTTGCACCTATATTTGAGAAAAGGGGAGAAAAAATGATCCAGATCCATTAGTCTGACCTCAATAGTAGGCATGGCTTTAGAACAAATTGTGAAAGAAAGAATAATTAAATTCATTGAGGGTAAATTATAAAGGGGGTGTAATGCAACATGCATTTAGGAAAGGTAGATTGTGCCAGACTAACCTGATTTCCTTCTTTTAGAAAATAACTACTTTTTTAGATAAGAGAAATGCAGGAGAACTAATATACTTGGATTTCAGTAAAGCGTTTGACATAATACCACATGGAAAATTATTAGTTAAATTAGAGAAGATGAGGATTAGTACAAGAACTGTAAGGTGGATAAGGAACTGGCTAAAGAATAGAAGGCAACAGGTTGTGCTGAAAGTTGAATTATAGAACTAGAGGGAAGTTACTAGTGGCATTTCCTCAAGAATTGGTCATGGGACCAATTTTATTCATTTTTATTAATGATCTTAGCACAAAAAGTAGGAGTGTACTAATTAAATTAACTGACCATACAAAGTTGGGAGGCATCGTCAATACAGAAGAGGATCGGAATATTATACTGGATGACCTTGAAGACTGGAGTAACAAAAATGAGATGAAATTCAATAGTACAAAGTACAAGGTCATGCATTTAGGGTCTAAAAATAAGAATTTCTTCTGCAAGCTGGTGGCTCATCAGCTTGAAGCAACATAGGAAGAGAGACACCTGGATGTGTGGGCCAAACACAGGGTGACTATAAGCCCCCAATGGGATGTGGTTGTCAAAAAGGCAAATGCTATCCTAGGATGTCTCCGGTGCAGCATTTCCAGTAGATAGAGAAGCATGCATGCCATTGTACAAAGCACTGCTCAGATCTCATTTGGAATACTGTGTACAATTTTGGTCACCCATGTTCAGGAAAGATGATTCAAACTGGAACAGATGCAGAGAAGAAATACTGGCATGATCAGGGACATGGAGGACACATCTTATGAGAGGAGACTGGAAGAGCTTGGCTTCTTTAGTCTAGCACACAAAATAAAAAAGGCTTTCTATAAATACACTGGAAGAGAAGCACTAGCAAGGTTTCCAAAGGGGTAGCTGTGTTAGTCTGTATACAGCAAAAAAAAAAACAACTAGCAAGAGTGAAGAACTATTTAAGGTAAAGGACAGATGTTGGCACAAGTACAAATGGGTATAAACTGGCCATGAACAAATTCAGGTTGCAAATTAGAAAAAGTTTTCTACCCATCAGAGGAATGAAGTTCTGCAATAGCCTCTCAGGCACAGTGGTGGAGGCAAACAACTTAACTAGCTTCAAGAGAGAGCAGGACAAATTGGTGCATGTGACTGCATGAGGAGCTTGCGTGTGATGGCGTGGGGGCAGAGCTCAGCAATCCTGGGGCTCACTTCCAGTTTATATCCTATGTTCCTAAGAGCTCATGCTTCCAGGCTTCAGCCAGCTGCCTCTAAGTGGTCAGGAAAAGGATCCCCCCCTCCCCAATATATTCTGGGGTGGGGATTTTTTTCTCTCCTTTCTCTGAATCTACAGAAATGTCCACAGCTGGAGATGGGACATCGGACGGGGTGGGCTGGTGCTCTGAGGTGGCCCCCAGCATTCTCTCTCTGAGGTGCTTGGCTGGCTGGTTCTTGTTCATGTACTCAGGGTCTAACTGATCACTGCATGTGGGGTCGGGAATGCATTTTCCCCCAGGTCAGACTGGCAGTGACCTTGAGGATTTTTTTTGCCTTCCTCTGTTAGGATTATTTCTCACTTAATCGTTCCCTGCCACTACAGAGGCCTCAGACATTGGTGCACCTCAGTCCCTCCTGTTCTCTGCCTGTGGAACATAAGAGTCCAGTCTCCTGTTGGCTGTAATACTTTGCTCTAATTTCAGCTGCTGGGTTTAGTGAGCGGGTGCTGTTGGTGGCCTGTGACATAGAAGAGGACAGACTAGAGGATCTAGTGGTTCCTTATGGCCATACATGCTATGACTCCTTTGGTACATCTAACACTCTCTCAAATCACATGTCAAGGGAATGCAAGCACCAATGTTCTGGCTGTTCCCTGCACGGGTGCCCAAGCAGGAGGAAAGGGCTTTTTTTGTCTGCACTGTCCCTCCAATGATCAGCCAGAAACCAAACCTGCCCACTTAAAAAATACTTGCAGTGAACCAGCAGTGAGAAACCAGTTTTCCATTGGCAGCATTAACAGGACCAGTATCTCACTGAACATAACTTGGCTCCACTCCATTGGAGTCAATAGTTCTATGCCAATTTCCCCCAGGGAGAGTTGTTTTTATAGAAAAATACTAAGCAACTCAAATCTTTGGCAAATGAAACTATAGTAATAATAAAAACTTTTTAAAATTGCAGGGGTTGATCTGCTTCAGGAGTTCAGATTGTCCAAAGCATCGGACATAAACATAGTGAAAGGATCAAACTCAGATTCATTAGCTTACCGCATAAATCCTACCATACAGCTCAGGAAAAACACCAGGTATGCTGTAAATTAAACTCTATATGGGTTTCTTCCTTAAAACTACGAGATTTTGCTGAAGAAATGGATCATAGTTAAACATAGAATGTGAGTAAGATTTAAGGGCTGTATTGGGACCAATCTTTGTGCAGGTGCATGGGAGGACGGTGCAAAGAGCTTTTCACCACCTTAGACCATCATGCAAGGGCGAGGCCTAACTGCACTCGCTTGGGTTTCTCCCAGCACCTTGATGCTGGCTAGCTTGCCAGGTGCCAAAAGGTTGGAAGGAGAACCCTGCACCTTGTGACGGGATTGTGCAATATGTGCACTGTTGTTTTCCTTGGAAGTTTGCCTGACAGCAAAATGTAGAATCTGTCCTTTTGTTCAGTGCCCCCAGAAGTAATAAAGTGTGTGATCCCACTAACGTTAAGTGGCCAAGTCCTTAAAATGCCACTCTTCAAGTGCACCCCTCACTGACTCTCTTCCCGCGCTTACAGCAGTGTTAAAATAATAGAATTTAAATGGGTTAGAGATGAAATTTATTAAATGGGCTTTGGTTTAACTTGTGTCTCACTATGTAGATTTTAACTGGACTGCATGTTTTCTTGTTTTAGCGGTGTTTATTCAGATGGCTTCCCTTCAGAATATTCCATCATTGCTACTTTTAAGATGCTGGAAGACACTCCACAAAATGTGTGGAATCTATGGCTAGTTAGTGATTCTTATGGCAAAGAAAGTATTGGTATTCGCTTCCTGGGAGACAAAAAGTCTCTGGATTTCTTTCATGCCACTCCATCCAAAACACTCATGTTCAGGACATTCCGCAATGTGGACAAGACTTTTGATGGTTCTTGGCACAAGTTAGCATTAAGTGTGAAAGGCGAGAATGCAAAATTATTGATTGATTGTCAGGAGGTCAGACCAGTTCCAGTAAATGAACCGAGAGATGTTTACGGAAATGGATACACTTTGCTAGTAAAAAGATCAGTTGATGAGTCTCCTGTTTTGGTAAGTAGCTCTTTTAGCATGAGTAGAGTTACTGCATAGTGTCATCTGCTGGATATATATATAAGAAGAATGCCATTAGGCTAGGTCAATGAACCTAGTTGGTGTTCAATGTTTTTCTTCTAAATATCCACCTGATTTTTTTTCTAAATACAATTGTTTATAATTGCTTATCTTGCTACCTGTGGGATTCCATTCCAGACACTAACTATCCTCTGTGTAATCTCCTATAAGGTGTAGCTTTTCTTAGCTTCAGCTTATATCCTTTTGTTTGTGAATCTTTCAAATGGATCTGTTGCATTTATAGTCCCTCTGCCCCTTAGAATTTAATATCTCCAGCAGGTTCCTTTTCTCTCTCTATTTGCTGCCACTGAAATCAATGACAAAATTCTCATTGATTTTAGAGGTACAAGAGCAGGCTTTTAATTAATACAAAAGTAGTTTCTGTAACCTTTTCATACAGTTATTTCTCAAGAGCTATTAAATATTTTTCATGTAAGTGGCACACAGCTATTTTATTAACTTAGAGCTCCCTCTGGTGGTGTCCATGTGGCTCTAAAAAATATTCTGACTATTTTGTGCAATAAAGATTTGTAGTTATCAGCATTCAGAAAAGCAGTGACATAATTCCTACAGGTAAATATAATAACAAAGGCAATTACTGAACCAGTACAGGTTTTATGCTAGAGGTTACTGTATTTAGGATTGATTTCGTATTCCTATAGGCTATGAATGGAAGCAAACATAGAAGAGTGAGAAGAGCCAATAAGATTTTTTAAAAGAAGTTACACTAGGTCATTTTATTAGAGGATAAAAGAGCATACAGCAAGTGTTTGACTTGAAATGTGCATAGTACAAGGAAATCAGAGTGATTAATTTAGAATTAAAAAAAAGAAAAGCAGCAGAGACAGAATTTGCTCTTTTAATGACAGTACTCCAGTATGAGTCAGATTCTGCAGCCACTCTGGGTCCAAAAATGTTCTTGAATTCATTGGTGAGAGTGGGGAAGCAATGGGGTGGGAAGGTACAGTTGGTCAATGTCCATGATTGTGTGTGTAGACTGAATGTATCTGATGGAGAGGGAGGCAAATACGTCTGTGTAGTGAGGAGCACAAAGTGAGTAGGTGTGAGTGTGTGAGCTTGCGCACATGTGCGCTGCGGGGTTTTCTTAGCCCATAAATATTTACTTAGCACATATTTTCTACTGCTCACATTAGTTTAATCTAATGCTTTTATGTGTCAGGTGGATTTACAACAACTTGAAATGCACTGTGATGCAGATAAAGCTTACTTGGAAGGCTGCTGTGAGCTTTTGGATATTGTGAGTAAACTATATGCTTTATCTCATGAATTCCTTTGCTTATGACTATTCAACACTAACCTACAGAGTGACCACAGGTTTTGCAGTGTTTTGTGTGAAAAGGGATAGACAGGGCCTCAGAGAGACTTCCACAAATCACATGTCACATGGGGAGGATGGGAAGTGTTTGAGAGCCAGGTGGATCAGGATGATGTTTGAAGAAGGGATGGAATGAGGCTCAGGATGTTGTTATTATGTGGATTCAGAGGGGCTTCATCATCTGGAAATGGGGCAAGGAGGGCATTCATTGCTGAGAGTGAGACAGGGTCTGTAGAGTGCACCTCTCAAGGTACGTATGGGGTTCTCAGCAGGCCACTAAATAAAAAGGGTCCTGCTGAATGTGAGAGCTGACAGTCCAAGAACTCTCCAAAGCCACACACCTGGTGTGTGCCTAGTGCCAGCTCTGTTATATGATTCAGGAACATTTTCTAATGCAGTTTGCAGAGAACAGGGATGGCAGCAGGATCCCATGCAGTTAAATCAGTCATGTCCCACAACTCACTCTTTGCAAAGCAGAAAATAAAAAAATCCCATGTATCTTCATTGGCAGTGTGGAGCAAGTGGTGATCAGGGTCCTACTGGAAACACAGTATGTAAATGTGCCCATGGGAGACAAGGAGATCATGGAAGAACAGGCCACCAGGTATAATTTAAAACTCAACTTTCTATTTGTGAAGATAATTTTTAATGTGTTTGTAGAAATGATGTCCCTTTTTATTACTCTTCCATCAGGGGCAAAAAGGAGAAAAGGGAGAACAAGGGAAGTCTGGCAGAGTTGGAAATCTGGTAATTACCATTTATGTTTTGTCTTTAATATTAAATAAGACGACATGCCTTCATTTGGATAGTCTGCGTTACTCAGTAATAAAGATAGACAGCTTTGAAAACGTGTTCACCATTGCTGTACGTAGTGGACAAAAGGCAACCTCAATAACATCAGCACTAGGGAGGGGCAATGAACTAACTGCTCCTTCCCTTTCTGGCCTAGGCTCCGGCTTAAATTTAGTGACCAAGGGATTTTGCAGCTTCCTTAACAAAAGTTTGTTCAGTGGATCTGTGGTTCAACCTTTTCCATCCTGTGATCTCATGTTACAACAGAAACCAGTTTCAGGACCCCTCTTCGAATCTAGCCATAAAGAGAAAGAGGGTAGTCGCAACTCCCTGGACTTGTTGAAGAGATTGCTGGGGGGCATGACCTGGTTCTATGGTGTTGTATTCTCAGAATACAAACAGAAGTTAGATAAAAACAAAATACTATTGCTGGGAGGTTGCAACGTAACACTACTATATTTCTTAGACTTCAGAACAATATCACACAAGAATCCAAAAACACACACAGAGAGAGAAACAGGCTGCTTCGTAAGGCAGCAAGACACAACTTACCTCATGTTGTTTTAAGCTGGCTCTTTCGTTATTGACTCTGCGCTCATGCTTTGCTACAGAGACCCCCAGCCTGCAAGCAGGACCTAGAATGCCACCCTACTCTTAAAGTGATAGTGTGCAAGTCTAACACAGTCCCACATATGGGAAATTAGTTTTAGTCTCATTCTGAAAGAGCAGAAGCCCCTTTTATGGTTCAGGAAAAAAACACATTCATTTTTGTGTCAGCTGTCTGAACTTGTCAAATTAAACCTAAACCTCAGAGGTTTGAATTCAGTAGACGTGGTGTCACTTTATGAAGTCACCCCAGGAGAGCTGGCACATTTTCCCTAAAGTACAAGAAGATGGTCGATAGTGACTGCTCTCTCTTGCCACCTGACCGGCTCCTTTCCTGCATCCAAGCTCTGACCCCATTACGTGAGCCCTATGGAGCTGGCATTGTGCCCTTTTGGTCATGATGTGACAATATCCTCATCCTGGGAGTCGGATTAACCCAACTTTGTAGTTAGCACTGGAAATTCTTCTAGGTCACCCACTCAGCCCAAATTATTGTTACCACTAGATGCTGTTGCAAGATTCAGTGGCGAAATTAAGGGCAGAATGGGCACAGAGGGCTCTTCAGTCTCTTAGCTATAAGATATTTCCTCTAAGACTGACTTAAAAACATCTTGATGGGCAGGAGGGGGAAACTTGCATTGACTCTGCCCATGCTGTAACTTTATGTGGATAAAGAAAGAACTTCAGACCCCAATGCAGTCATTCCAATGACACTCACTAGCACTCTATTCACTTACAACTAAATAATGAAACTGTTTTTCTTATTAACAGGGAATCCGTGGTAACCCGGGAGATTATGGAAATATTGGAGAGCCTGGTCCAAAAGTATGACTGGTTTATTGTTCAAGTACATAAAAATATCTGATTATTTTCATTTGTTTTATGACACTTTTTTTTTCTTTTTTCCTTCCAGGGTTTAGTGGGCAGTAAGGGTGAAAGAGGAATGAGAGGGTTACATGGTGAACAGGTATGAATTTGCATTATATTCTGCGTGAAACCAAAGTTCTGAATCAAGCAGGAAGCTAAGCAGCCTATATACTTTTTTGCCATATATTTTTTATGTTAAATATAAAGGGGAAAAGAACAATGTACTTGTGAGTTGAAGGATTCCAGAGACATGTTGCCATTGCTAAAATATTGAACAGAACATTTATCTGTAAATATGAAATGTTAACCATGGATCTACTATCAGAAATAATTTAGGGCCATAGCTAATTTAGGGCATAGCTCCATTAAAGTCAGCAGAGCTACAGTGATTTACTGCAGCTGAAGTTCTAATCCATATAACTGGTTTATCATCTGAAATATTAACATCTGTTGGAAAATGCTAGGAAATCAATATGGTTTACAGGGAAACCATCATCAGACTGATCTGGCCACTAACTAATGAGACAGATATATGGACTTGTTGCAGTTATAGTAAGTGCAAATGTATTTTCTGGGTTGATAACCTTTTCTTTCAAAGGGTGATCAAGGTCCTCCAGGTCTTAAAGGATTACCAGGAGCAGAAGGCCTCAAGGTAAGTACAAGTACAACCGTCTAAATGTTTTAAATCCTCATGGAAGTGTCTCTGTGTGGTGTATCTTGTAGGGTATCCTCTTGTCCAGAGTATCATGGAAATGCATGAAACGTTATGGCAATGTCTGCAGTTGTAATCATAATTGAAAATTTGTTATGGATGGGAAGCAGTTGTTAGTACTTTATTTTGACTTTGTTTTTCTCTTAGGGGGTACCTGGATCACATGGAAACAGCGGAGGACCTGGAGCAAAAGGGGAAAAGGTTGTTTTTTAATGTAACTCTCCCAAGTTGAGTTTGCTATTTTCCCTGTTGTATCGGTTCTCACTATGGTTGTGACCTCAAAAGCAAAAGAAACAAGCTCAGACCTTGTCAGCACTGGGTGGGAAACCTTAATGGAAAAAGCGAGGGTGCTGCTGAAAGTCATGTTGATGACTCAGTAGATGGCACTATTCTCTCCAAGTGGTTCTATAGGGACATGAACTGCTGAGGAGTTTTGTCACTGAAGTTCTGACCGTTTGTGCTCTTTAAATGACTCCATAATGTCTTGGCCAAATTCTTGGGTCACTTATTATATTCTGAATAACTAACATTTTCCATGCAATTTCAACTGGAAAAGTATTTTTCATTCTCCTCCTAAAAACGGCTGTGTTGTGCTGTTGCTCTAGAACGGTTGCTATGTTCTACCCCATGAGTGGCTGCATTTCAGTTGAGAGTGAGTGATCCTTGTATAGAGAATAAATAAAGTGCTATAGTATTTCAGTTATAGTTGTGGGATTCCTATATAAAGATTTCTATGTAAAGTGCATTGGGATCCTTGGTAACTCATGGCTATTTATTGTGCTTCTATTGTAGATTTCTGTTGGAGGGTAACACAAACATACTACATGCAGTAGAGGTTTTGTATATTAAATTTCTGTGTCCAGTACTGATTAGGTTTTTTTAACATTTCAGGGAGATCAGGGAGAACCAGGGCTTGTGGGAATCATGGGATTCCAAGGAGTGAAGGTACTATGCTTTTATATAGAGAGAATATTATACACACATGTTGCAAAACATCCTTGCTATGCCTACAATTGAACTTTCCCTCACACAATATTTTGAGTATGTTAATATGTTATTTAGGTATCTGTTACATCAATACACAAAAAGAAACTATATCTTCATCCTAAAATGACTTTAACTTATGATTAAGTTTTCCCAGGACCAAGAGAATTAGGTAGCACAATGAGATAGCACAGAGCGTCTCCTCTGTAATAGACTGCAGTAGTTCTGGGAGGAAAATGGCAGCTGTCTAGAAATTTAAAGGTGCAGCATACAGAAAACAAAGACATCACTGTTCCATACCTACATACTCCATAAGGTGATTATCTTACATGTTGAGGACTTAATTTTGTCTTTGTTGTTGTGCTTCTAGGGTGATGAAGGCTTCTCTGGGGCTGATGGTTTACCAGGCCAAGAAGGACCTAAGGTAATATCAACTAAAGCACATACTTACAAATCTTTCCTTAAATCCAATAGTTATTTTTAATAGGGAAGGTAATTAACATTGGAACAACACACAAATGAGGTGATGGATCTTTAAATCAGGATTGTCTTTCTCAGATGTGCTGTGGCTGAACCAGAAGTTATGGGTTTGATGCAGGAATCACTGAGTGAAATTCTATGGCCTAGGTTATACATGAGGTCAGACTAGATAATCATAATGGTCCCAACTAGCCTTAAACTCTATGAATCTCCTTTATTTATTTCCATAAAGATCAACCTGTGAGAGGTGTCAATTACTGCTCAGAATCTGTCCCTATGTATTTTTCTATATTATTTAACGCTTTAACTTCAATGTTTGTTCTTTTTAAATTAGTGAAATTTCATGGAGTTTTGCCTGTTTACTCTTGCTGAGCTCCCTCTCCCTTGTGGATACTCACCAGATTGCTGCACTGAATCCAAACCTCTGGATCCCATGGGCTTTCCAATTTACTGAGTTGCAGTAGCATGCAAACACTTCTTTTCTATATCTGGACTTTGAAGCATACTCCTGGTGTACAGTCTTCAAGTCTGGTATTCCTTCTCAGGATGGAGGACCCTGTAGTCCAGCGACCTTGTGCCCCAAGATCAGTGCTGACCCCCAAGTCACTAAAGCCACAATTGTGGGTGTTCTAGATTATTATGTCACCCTTTAGTGACTTTGTGACAGATAAAGCAAGTAACATACAGACTACTAAGCCACACAAACACTTCACGCGAAGACACAGCACAAGAGATATACAGATCTAGGGAAAAACAACAAACACCTGCACACAAGACCTTGTCTTATTCAGTGAGTCTTAGTGTCTTCCAGGACACCCAGGATTATTTTGCACCTCTTCTTCTCGTGCCCAGTCTTGTCCTTAGTTTATGAACTGGTCTTGCTGCAGAGACACTTTTGACAGCAGATTTTAACATTTTTGTCTCTTAATGACCTTCCCCAGGGCTTTTCTATTTTCTAATAATTTGTTTGTTCCTTTACAGTGGATCCGAGTAATTAGCACATCAATAGACTTTAGCCGGTAGTCTGCCCTTGAACTACAGCTCTTGACACCTTTATTGTTTGGTTAAGTGATTGTCTGCCATCCTTCAGAGGAGGACAAAGGCTATGTCTACACTAGCACTTTCTGCAGCATACCTTATGTTTCTCAGGGGTGTAAAAAAGCCACCCCCCAAGCGACGTAAGTTACCCTGACCTAAGCGCTGATGTAGACAGCGCTATGTCAGCAGGAGAGCATCTCCCATCAGCTTAGAGCAGTTACATTAGACAGCTTACAGCGACGCAGCTGCATCGCTGCAACTACGCCACTGTAAAATCTCTAGTGTAGCTGTAATCTAAGTTAATTCTTTGTACCCCTGTGGCAGACATCATGATAATAAATAAAATAGAAAGAGGTGTATATAATATTCATAAAAAATAATACAGATATCTCCCATGTTCTTCACATCCCTTTTATTTCTGTCAGGTAAACACCACACAGATTATTACACTGAACGTTTCAGTGGAACCAAAATATTTTCCACTCTTCTTATAATGCTTACAGGTCTCACCCTGCCTTCCTTCTGTCCCCAAGACTCTGTTATCTTCAGTGAATGTTACATTACCAAAAAAAAACTACTCAGACATGGAGTACCAGTCACTAAAGAGTGGAAGATGTTGTTCATCACAGTAAAGATAAAAATATACAAGATTTGTGATGAATAGCTCTCTGATTCACACTTTTCCGCTGGTTTATTCAGGTGTAAGATTAACTTTGTTCTCTTAGTGGACAGCAACGTATCTTTCTTGTATGTAGTAATTCTATAGAGGTTGCAGTTGCATTGGTAATTCATAGTACAAGCTAGATGTTCATGGGTGCCTGTACCTCTTTTTACACTATGTATGTATTT
The DNA here is from genome assembly GCF_026122565.2 of Emydura macquarii macquarii. Classification (NCBI taxonomy): domain Eukaryota; kingdom Metazoa; phylum Chordata; order Testudines; family Chelidae; genus Emydura; species Emydura macquarii. The sequence goes on along the minus strand of NW_027132817.1, from coordinate 1,847,065 downwards.
GTTTTTGGTAATTGCAGGGCCTGGTTGGTGATCCGGGGGATTTTGGCCCACGCGGACCAAAAGGAGCTCCAGTAAGCTATGTTTCTACTTTACAAGAAAAAGCAACTCTACTAGAGTTACTACTACTCTACTCTAGACTACTAAAGAAAGAGGGACCACATGGTTTAGAGGATTGATAAATGGGAAATGGAGCCTTTTACCTCCAGGTCTCCAGTTCAAATGCATCCCAAGCTGCTAGTGATTAGTCCCACAAGTTGTTTCCATGTGATGTTAATTGACTGGTCTCTAAAATGAGATGGTCTTAGACCAGTTCCCACTAGACAGTGGTATCACATGAACCATTATTCCGATTTGCACTCATTAGTATTGATATTGGTAGCTTCAGCAGAGAGGCCTCAAACTAAATAGACGTGGAATTTGAATGATCCTTTTATGCCAGTAATGGTGTTCTCTCTACAACAGAGTGGCTGCACAGTGGTGGGGTAGTATAGGAACATTTCTAATCTAATTATCTGTTTGAGACCCACTCACTGGATGGAAGGCTTTGTTCTCCAAGATTGTCAGTCCATTACTTTGCATGAGAAATAAATTCGCTGAAAAAGTCTAATAGACAAGAATGATCAAAACTTCAATTGTTTAAACTACAAAGACCTGTCCCTCAGTGTAGAAAGGAAGCAAATGGGTTAATTATTATAATTGTACTGTTTATCTGTGGTGAAGCAGCAAAGATCTTGTGCTGTGCAGAATACAAACACAAAAAGAATGATCAGAGTGTAACAGGCTGTGAAGCAACTAATTAATTATGTTACAGGTGTGGCCCCCATACCTTCTTAAAGGGGACAGTCACTATGACAGGGGCCCTATCCTGCTCCCATGGATGTCAGTGTCAAAGCAGCCATTGACTTAAGTAGAAGAAGGATTGTGCTCTAAGTTGTAATTGAAAATTACAATTTGGAACATTAGTGGAAAGAATGAATAGAGATAGAGGGAGCAGAAAACAGTTTCAGGACAGAGGTGTTATGTATGGGGCATTACTTTTAGGCAAACAAACTCTAAAACAATTAGGGCCAGGTTCATTAACTGGGTTCAATAGAGCTCCATTGGGATGAATTTGCCACTAAAATTTCTCAACTATGGCTTTGTATTATGCTGAAAGACCTAAGTCCGGCACTGAAGCTTCCTATATGGGACTGGACTGACAACTTGACCAACATGAGGAAGGAGCAGCAAGTTCTTTTACTGTTGTCTGAAAGCCACACAATTAAGTCCTTGCTTCCTCCTTGTTCGGTGGAGGAAATAAGATGCATCAGTGTTTTTCCTGGTACAAGTACTTCTTCTTTTTGGCCAGCTCAGCTCCACTCACTCTGTACCTTTGCCTGCCTATCCCAGCTCACCCCTGGGAGGGGAAGTAGCTACCCACCAATGGCTGCTTTGCTACCATTGCCAAGATCCAGCTCATCTCATCAGTACTCCACATACCAACAGCCCAGACTGCTTGCCTCTAATCACTCCTCCCCATAAACTTGGTTGGTTCTTGAACTCCTTTCCTCAGAACCTCCCTCTGGTCCTTGGAGAGAAGAAGGGAATCAAGGGTCCGGAAGCTTTAAAGGAAAACCATCTCTGCTTGCTCCCTTTCCTGTGGTGCAGTGGGGTTGGGAGGCAGATCTGCTCTGATTTGGAACCTAGCATTCGATATGGTACAATTGAGATGTCTGGCTCTACCTCTTTATGAACCAGTCAGTGGAGTTGGCTGGACTTGGGCAGCAGGAAGTATGATGTGAACTGTAAAGGGCTGGAGTGTAGAATACTCTTTTTACTCATTTCCCCAGCATAAGAGAGGAGCACCAGAAGAATGGTGCCCTTGAGGTGTGCCTGAGGCACAGAGTTGCTGGAATCCAGCAAGGTGGTGCAGCTAACCATCTCCCATACTCAGGGCTGTGCTTAAAAGCACCATCTAGTCACATCATAATAAGCACTGTGCCCATTTAATGTATTTACAAAATAGGCCTTTAACTATGACACCTTAGAATACAGTAAATGGGCTATTGATATGGAATACGTGCTAGTTTATTGTACAAGGAAAATATTATGATTTTATCCTATTATTAAGAAAACCAAATACATTCCATTTTAAACCTGTATATATATGGCTGATATTAAAAAAAATAAAATGGAGAAAATAGGATTAAACTGCTATGCCGCCAAAATTTCATTGGTTTCTCAGATACTAGATACCTATACCTGTTTGTGCTCTGTGATAGTTATAATGACTGCAATTAGCCTTTGTGGGTTTTTTTTTTAAATCTAATCAAAACCAATGCATTAATTGTTTATCTAGGGTGTTACCGGACCTCGAGGTAGGAAAGGTACACTTGGTCCAAAGGTATCGTATGAGCCTAATTTGTCCATCCTATTAAGCTGCATGATATGTTTTGATTTTGTATGTTTACTTAATGAGATTTTGTTCATTTACAGGGAATACGTGGAGATCCTGGATTGCCTGGGAGAGAGGGGGATCCTGGTATAGAGGTAAATGGGGTGTGGAGTTATGAAATAACCAGTATTCTGTTTCTGTAATCTTAAAAACTAACCTCTTTGTCTTAATTCCTGTATTTTCTTTAGGCCTATCAAGGATCTCAAGGGCCAGAAGGTAGTCAAGGTATTTTGGGTTTAAAGGTAGAGTTTTTAAAATCTGAATGTATTCCCTCAACTATCGATTGTTAATGTACTTATGCTTTTCTTTGTAGATTAAAATAATCTATTTTACCCTTATGTAGGGAGAGAAAGGAGTTCTAGGAGAAGCAGGTCCTGAAGGTTCTTGGGGAAGAACAGTAAGTATCATTCTTTTTGTGAGGGGCCCTGTCTAGTAGCTCAGTGACATGGCTTTGTGTGCCACACAAGCCTCAGAAGGCAGCATCGGGGAGCTACATATTAGGTTGACCTGTTCCGCAGTAAGGTTAATGACCAAGGGCTGAATCCAGTTTGCCTTCAGTCACACAAATAATTCCATAGAAGTTAACTGGATTACTTGCTTGAGTAGGGCAATGAGCATTTGGATTTAGGCCCCTGGCCTCAATATGTTAAGACTGAAGCAAATGAGACTCACCAGGGTTGTTGTCTACAGAAGCAAAGCTATTTGGGAGTACAGTAGAACCTCAGAGTTACAAACTGACCAGTCAACCACACATTTCATTTGGAAACGGAAATACACAATCAGGCAGCAGCAGACACCACTCCCCACCCGCCCAAAAAACCAAAAACTACATACAGTACAGTGCTATGTTAATATAAACTACTAAAAATAAAGGGAAAAAGGTTTGACTAGGTAAGGAAACTGTTTCTGTGCTTGTTTAAATTAAGATGGTTAAGAGCAGCATTTTCCTTCTGCATAGTAAAGTTTCAAAGATGTATTAAGTCCATGTTCAGTTGTCAACTTTTGAAAGAACAACCATAATTGTTTTGTTCAGAGATATGAACATTTCAGAGTTATGAACAACCTCCATTCCTGAGGTATTTGTAACTCTGAGGTTCTACTATAGTCTGTACATATAAATACATTTCCTGTTCCATAACTAGTTCTAGATAATATCTGAGTCCCTCTCTCCCAACTGCTAGGGCTGTGCAGAGGACAAAAGTTGCTATGATCCTAGGGTTCTAGTTATACAAAAGAAAGAAAGATCCCTCTCCTTGACTGGTTATTTTAAAAAGTAACAAAACTGCACACCTTCTTGTGGTTGGCGCTAGGCTGACTCAGAGGAAGAAGGGTCCTAACATTTCTGTACCACACACACCATTTGCAGGGGTGAGGAGGAAGAATACTGGTAACAGCATCTTTGCATCTGTCTGAATGATAACTCTTTCTCTTTAAGGGAACTATCAAATAGAAATTAATCCACAACCCATATAGCCCCTCTAAAACTCTCCCAGGTGACTAATCAGTTAGCTAGGAAAGAACCCAACCCTGCTTACACGTGCAAAACTGTTCTCAGTAGACTTCAAGCTCAGTTTTCACATCAAGGAGGTTGCATAAACTTGGAAATGTTTTGGATAAATATCCAAAGCCTTCAACGATTAAGTGTAGCTCAGTCCAAACTTTGAAGTTCTTGAAGGTCACCCATTTACCACTCTGGGTGTGGATTAAATACTGTAGTAGATCTTAAAAACGGAAATCACACGAATAACTAGTGAATGTACAGGAAAAGGAGGTGGAATAATCCTCTGATGACTCGGACAGCAACTGTATGGGGTATCTACACTGTGCAAATTCAGTGATGGGGCCAGATTCTCAACTTGTGCAAATTGTCATAGCTCAGTTGAAGTCAATGGAGAGATAGGTTGTATTTGTGGGTGTGGATGGATATAGACACAGACAGACACACACAATCTTTCCAGATTTGTTGACCCAGAGGTTTTAGTGGACTCCCATCTCCTTTAGGTTGGAGATTAAGGAGGCCATTGGACTCTGAAAAACTACACTCTGGGACATCCCTGTTTGAATTGCTTGCACTCTGGGTATCCCACAGAGAGAAGAAGACTGGTTGGCAGTGTGATGAGTACCACAGAAATCCCTATATATAAACAAAGCGAACAAACACTGGGAGAGACATAGCTAATCTTATTTAACTGGGCTTTTTAGTTTCTCTTCCTTTTTTTTTAGTGATAATATAAAGCAATAAGCATGTGATCAAGGTGGGTAAATTTATTTTTAATGATTCACTGTTTCCTGGACAGGGTGATGCTGGTCCAAAAGGATTTGCAGGAATTCCTGGTAGGCCTGGCTTCGTTGGTCCGCCTGGAGCTACTGTAAGTTTCATTGTTAGTAACTATGGACATGATCCACCACTTGCTGAAGCTGATGGGAGCCTTTCCATTGACTTTAACGGGCAATGGATTCAAGCCCTAATTGTATGTGGATAATTGTTACCTCTATACACTACCTCATATTTTCTGTTCCTGCTCTCTACAGGGTCATATAGGGCTACCAGGAACTCATGGATTGAAGGTACCTTTATGAAACTTTTTTACTGGAAATCTTGATTTTTTTTAAAGGATTAAACACTTCTATTTTGATTCTTAAGGTTGCACCGTAAGCACGGGGCAGATTATGGTTACAGTGAAGGAGAACTTCATTTCAATGAGGTAAACAGATGTGGAAAAAGATTAGAGGCTACTGGAAACTTGTCCAGATTCTAACTTTAAACGCATGTGGGTATAGCAAACAATTATAACTGATAGTATGCACAACATTGTTTTTAATTTCAAACACATCCTGGCATTAGGGTTGGAGAAAGTATCTGAACATTCAAAGGCTCCTAGTTAAAGCTATGTTGTGCAGTTTAGGAACAACCCAGGACAAAAAGCAGGGTGGGTACTAGGATGAATTTTGCTGCTGGGGGACATAATGCTTTTACTGAAGCACCTATACGCATATAGACTGAGCAGGCTGTGTGTTTGCCATCACTCCTCATTGTGGGGTCTGACTTACTTTCCCACACGCAGTAGGTCAGCTGTGCTAGCTGGTGTGCAGGGGCAAGAGAGTAGTAGCACTGCCTCCTTTCCACCTCCTTCCTTCCTATTTCCTTTGGGTTGTCATGCACCCTCTGTGGAGAAAGGATGGAGCTGCTTTTGTGCCTTCCCTCACTGAATATTTCTGTAAGAGCCTGGTTGTGCCTGGCTCTTAATACTGGCAAACCTATTCGATTTCTATTTTGATGACAAAGAGATAAAGGTTTTAATTTTCAGATGGCCTCAGTGTTGTGCCCATGGAAAATTTTATTTTTTCCAGAAAAGCAGGTAGCTGAATATCTGACACCCTGCTTTGCATGCAAAATATGTAAGTTTTGCACAAATGAGTGCAGCATGCACGTGAAAATTTTGTATGTGCACTGAATGAAGGCTAGTTGAGAACTGGACAAAAAGGAGTTAAGCGGTGGTTACAGCACCTGAGTTGGTGGCTCAAATATAGAATACATATACAATCTAATTAGGTTTGGCAGAATTCAATTTTTTTAATAATTTCAACAGATAAAATCTATGATTATTTTTAAGCATTTTTTCTATTATTTTCTCTTTAAATTTTCAAAGTTGCAGGAAATTAGTGTGGGGAGACCAGACAAGAACAGTAGACAATGAGATTCAAAATGTTAAAACTTTATAATTGTTAAAAAACAAATTGTCAATGGCACATGTCAAAGTAAATAATATATATCCTTAAATCAAACTCTAATAAGTTCTCAAGCAGTATTTCTCTTATTTTGCCTATTTGTTAATGTTTGATTATTATCAATGGAAATATTTTTTCTTTCTTTATGTGTGTATGGGGAAACTGACATTTATTGGTAAAAATCTAATCCTTCCAAGTCTAGGTATAATGAATTTTAAATTAGGATAATCTGAGCTGAAAAGTAGCAAGTCGCTTCTGAAATGTTCTTTTTAAAACATAATTTAGCTTTTTTTTTTTTTTTTTTTAAATTATTATATTTTTAAATAGCAATTAGTAGCAGTAAAATGTATTTTAATAATTTGGGGCCTGATTCTGCCACCCTTACTTATGCTTTACCTTAGTCTACAAATAATCCTACATTGGCTCTGCAACACCTGAGCATTCAGCAGGCCACTTAATAAAGCCTAAAGGCTGCTAGCAGCCTTATTGGTGCTGAATATCAGTCATATGAAAAGTCAAGACACATGCTGAGATAGAGTGGTCTAGTCTAGTGGATAGATGTCTGGGACTCTGGAGATTTCTGTTCTGTTCCCAGTAGCCTTCTGAGTGACCATGGGCAAGTCCCTTCTCTCCTCTCTGCATGAGTTTCCCTCTTTGTACAATGGAGATAATGGTACTGACCTCCTTTGTGAAGTGCTTTGAGATCTACTTCTGAAAAGAGCTAGATCCTATTATTTATTAACATGTTATGAAGACATTGCAATGTATCAGAAAAGAGAGTGAACCAAAATAAATACCAGCGAGACAGCTGATATAACAGTCATTTGTTAGCAAAGACCAGGTTGAAGAAGTGCACTTAGTATTTGGAATGGAAAGTGGTGAGGTTATTACGCTTTTGATAATGCTCACAAAAAATGAATATAAGAATTGAGGTTTCTTGTGACTATTCTTAAAAATATATAATTATAATATATGTGTGGGGTTTCTTTCTCTGTGTAGGGAAATGTTGGTGTTCCAGGCATTAAGGGTCGAGTAAGTGACAAGGTACAGTAATATATGATATATTTGTCATTAAATATAACATGAACTAATTCATTGTTTGCACTTTTGGCATTGTTATAGTTTTATGAATTCCTACATACTGATATTAGTTTCCTATGGATCTTAGCAACACCATAGCTTTTGATATTTACTATTTTTATGGTATGTGGAACTTTGCACTGGTAAGTAAAATTAAAGGAAGAATCTTGCTAACAAGAAATATTTGTTATTGATGTGTTGGTTTGCCTATGACTTCCTTGGGAGCTGCAGTGCTCAGCCACACCGAAAATGTGGCCCTTTATTTCGGTATCTAATGTTGGACACTCAAAATTTGAGAATGTTGGCGTAAATGTCCCATGAAGAGCCAAGTGGATACTGCAATGAAAATTCTTAAAATAGTCATTCAAATTTGAAAACTAATTCTGATTCACCCCTATTTACAACACTTCTATATTCACTTTCCACAAACATTCAAGCTTACAAGCTTTACTAGTGCAAGTGTTTATGAAATGCAAATGTTTATTCTGAGTCTTTGAATGTTCACCACTGGTGAATTTCTTTATTTCTATACTGGATTGTAAAATGCAGTTTGCACTATGTTACATAAATGTGCTGGCATTGTTTCAGTTCCCTGAAAGACGTATGTAGCTAGCCAGTACAGTGCAGACTGTGAATATTACATTTCAATACACAATCAGACATAGAACCAAGTTTTTAAAGGTATTTAGTCTTTGCTGTACTCAATAATTCAGCAGGCTGAATTTAGGTATCCTAAACAAATTTAGGAGACTAAATCTCATTTCAAAAGGGATTTAGGCACTTAGGGAGTCAAAATCTCATTTCAAAAGGGATTTAGGCACTTAGGAGCTCAAGATCTTGGTTCCTAAGTTCCTAAATCCCCTTTGAAAAGAGATTTAGACTCCTAAATCAGCTAGGCATTGCAACACTGAGTGCCATAATGCCTAAATACCTTTAAAAATCTGGGCTATAGAGCAGAAGTAATCTCAACTGAGTGTCTCAAGAGCTGCTATGCAAACTTCGGGCAAAGATAGGTGGATGCTAGGCTGAGGATTTGGTTTTATATGAATATACATTCTATGAATAGAAGTTTTAAATTGTGTGTCCAATGACCCACTTATACTCAGAGTTTGTAATCTGCAAACTGTGTTTGGAGCTGAATGAAAAATGCTGTATAATTGTAAGGTATTGACATTCTTACTTATACACAAGGATAACAAACAAAGCAATGGGAAATATTATTGTATGAATTCCAGTGCCAAAAATAGTATTTGTATTTATATTTGAAGGGAGAAAAAGGAGTTAAAGGACTAAAAGGAAGTGTAAGTAAAAACACCTTTTACCCTCTTGCTGTTCTGTCTTTATCTCTAGATATTTATACTGCACTCCTCAAAGGTGTACAGTATTTGAGCTTCTTATAGAAAAATTTTAATAAAGCCAGCAAGAGCAACCCATAATTGCTCAAACAACAGTCTAACAAATCTTCACTTACAAAGTGTTACTTAGAGTCAAATCTTTGTTTTAGGTTGGAGACAAAGGACCACCAGGACCAGAGGGAGTTATTGGTAAAAGAGGTCCACCAGGAGAGACTGGATCCCGAGGCCAACCGGGAGAACAGGGTGTTCCTGGAGATGTGGGTCCACCAGGAAATGTTGGATTAGTGGGACCCCCTGTAAGACTTTTAGTTCTTTTAACTAATATATTATAGAAGAAATCAAGTACTTAGAGTTGTGAGATGTGTATCAATTCTGCTTCTTCTTTGAGTGATTGCTCATGTCCATTCCATTATAGGTGAGTGCACACCTCTGTGCACAGTTCCCGGAACCTTTTTCTCCTTAGAAGACCCCATAGGGCTGGCTCTGGTGCCCCCTGGAGCCCCGCACACATGCCATGGTGTATGAGGCACTGCCAGCCCTATGCCCCCGAGTTCCTTCTTTCCGCCCGTGACAGTTGCTGGAACTAGCCTTGCTCTCTGCAAGTACTATTCCCCTTGTTTGAACTCTTTGTTATTCAAAGTACTTTAGTTAGTTTTAAGTAGTTGTTAAGTGTTGTTAAGTGTAGTTAGAGAAGAAGTCCCTGAGGGACTTAGAGTGGCCAGGCCATGCCCCGGTCGCCTGGATTTAAGCCGTGTGCCTCCTGCGGGAAGGCTTTCCCACTCAGCGACCCCCACGATCGGTGTCTTAAGTGCCTGGGGGAAAAGCACAGGAAAGACAGGTATAAGATATACAGGGCTTTTAAACCGCGGACTCAGAAAGACCAAGAGATACGGTTAGAAGCCCTGCTCATGGAGCCAGCGCTCTGCCCGGCATCCGAGCCATCCCACTCTACCTCGGCACCGAGCGTTACCTCGGTGCAGAGTGCATTGCTGGCATCGGGATCGACTCGGCACCAAGCAGCAGCCCCGGTGCCAAAAAGAAGAAACAGCGCGCGGAGTGTGGACACCAGCATCTCCGAGCAGGGAGCCTCCCCCGACTCCTGGGAGTGGGAGAGTTCCCCTGCCGACTCCGACGACACCGGAGGCTTTTCAGGTGGCAAGAACCTTGTTGGCCTGCCTACGCCACCTCCGCCCCCCCCCCTCTGCTGAAGGAGATGGGGCCGGTGTCCCGGGGCAAGCCTGCGTTGGGTCCCCCCGAAGGGCGGTGGAGATCCCCGGTCCAGGGAGGAAGATCTCCCGCCAGACGGCCACCGGGGGTAGAGTGAGGAAGCTCCCCCAGCAGTTGCTTCAGGTCGGTGTCGTCTGCTTCGACTCAGAATGTGGAGTCTCCCTCTCAGCGCCAACATCGGTCCCCGGCACTGGAGGCAGCGCAGACCAAGAGGCGGCACCGGTTGAGGTCTGCCAGGTGGCGCTCAGACAGCTCCTGTTCCAGATCCCCGGCACTGAGGAGTTCACCCACACCGAGGCAGCGCAGAACCCTGTTACCGCCGGAGGACTAGGCGCTGAGGGGTTCGCCACATGGAGGTGGTGCAGAATCTGGTCGCCATACGAGGATCCCGCACCGCACCGCACCGCACCCTGACACGAAACCCAATCGCCGGAGTCAGGCTCGGCTCCGCAGAGTTCGGAGTGGCACCGGTCCTGATCACCAAGTGGTAAGCGGCGCCACAAGTCCTCAGTACCGAGAAGGCGCTCCAGTACCAAGAGCTCTTCGGAACGCGCCTCCATCCATCAGCACCGCTCGTGGCAATGGAGGCGGTCCTTGTTGTCCTCCTGTTGGAAGCATCGAGAAGCTGGTCCCCGGCACGGCATGGCACCCAGGACCAAGGACAACCTCGGCAGTCTAGTGGCTTGGGGTCCCATGGGGGGGACCGTCATTGGGACAGCCGGTGCCCCCACAAGGCGTCACAGCAGGTGGCACTGTCAGCCCTGGTTTGGCCCCAGGAACACTGGTCGCAACAATGGCCTTATTGGGCCCCATGGGGCATCCAGATGGGACCAGGGTCCCAATCCACCCAGTCAGCAGGGGTGCTGTCCATGCCCCTGGTGCAGGAGAAGGCCCATAGACACCACTCCTCGGACGAGGAGTCAGAGCCCATGGAGGGACCCTCTACGGGTGCATCCTTTTGGCAGGCAGGGGAGCACCTGCAGGACATGCCTCGTCAGTCCTCTTCCTCCTCCTCCTTGGACGAGGCAGTCTCCCAGGACTACATGGCGCCACTGGAGGATTTCAGGGTGCACCAGGAGCTGCTCAAGAGGGTGGCCTCTAACTTGGGGCTGGAGGTCAAGGAGTTAGTGGCAGCCGATGTTACCCTCTTCAATGTGCTGGCAGTGGCTGCCCCAGTGAGAGTGGCCCTACCCGTCCACGATAGGGTTCTCAAAATTGTTAAGGGCCTGTGGCAAACCCCTTCCTCAGTCACCCCTACTTTGAAGGGGGCTGAGAAAAAGTATTATGTCCGGCCGAAGGGTTCCAGTATCTGTTCACTCACCCGGCCCCGGGAACCCTGGTGGTGGATGCAGCCAACCAGCGGGACAGGCAAGGTCAGCCTGGTTCCACTCCCAAGAACAAAGACAACAAAAGTTTGTGGTTCTGTTTGGGAGGAAAATTTATTCCACAGCAGCCCTGCAGTTCAGGATGGCCAACCATCAGGCCCTCCTAGGGAGATATCATTTTAATTTGTGGGACTGCCTCAGGCGGTTTGCTGAGGGCCTGCCCCAGGACCAGGCCGCAGACTTCACCACCGTCCTGGATGAAGGAATCACTGTGGTTAGGGCAGCACTCCAAACGTCTAGTGACGCTGCTGACTTGGCGGGTAGGGCCATAGCCTCCGCCATTTCCATGAGAAGGTGCTCGTGGCTGCAATCCTCAGACCTGTTCCTGGAGGTTCAGCAATCAGTCCTCTTATCCAATCAGACCGATGCGAAGCTGCACGGTCTGAAGGGCTCCAGGGCCATGCTTCACTCCCTGAGCCTGTGCATGCCCCAGGCTTCCAGGTGGCAGTCACGGCCCTAGGCCTCCGCCTAGGCCCTTTCAACCCTACAGAAATAGGGACAGAAATAGGGAGTTTAGAAGATGGAATCAGCAACCCCAGCTCGTCCTCAGCCCCCCAGCAGAGGCCCCCCGGGGGTTGGGCAATCATAGGAGACAGTTTGATGGTGCGCCTGAGGGTGGCGTCCCTACTGCTTTCCTGGATCTGCCCCACCCTGTCCTGAACAGGTTAAGGCCCTTTTATCCCAAATGGGCAAAAATTACGTCGGACCGTTGGGTCCTCGGGATAGTCTCTAGGGACTACGCCATACAGTTTACCTCCCCCCCAACAAGCCCCTCCTTTGTCCCTCTTCAGGGACCCCTCTCACGAGCAACTCCTCTTGCAGGAGGTGGACACCATCCTTAACATAGGAGCGGTGGTTATGGTTCGTCAAGGCAGAAGGGGGAAGGGGTTCTATCCGAGGTACTTCCTCATCATCAGGGCAAAGGGGGGTCTGAGACCCATATTAGACCTGCGTTGTCTAAACAAATATGTCAAATGACTCAGGTTTCGCATGGTCTGCCTAGCTTCCATAATCCCTTCCCATGATCCAGGAGACTGGTATGCAGCCCTCGAACTCAAGGATGCATACTTTCATGTGTCCATCCTCCTCAGCCACAGGCGCTTCCTCCGCTTTACAGTGGCTGGCTCCCACTACCAATTTACAGCCCTGCCCTTTGGCCTGTCTTCAGCTCCAAGGGTGTTCACCAAATGCACGGTGGTAGTGGCAGCCCAACTGAGGCGAAAGGGTGTGCAAATCTTCCCTTACATGGATGATTGGCTGATATGGGGCAGGTCCAGCTTCCAAGTGCAGGAGAGCGTGACCCTCACTTGCTCCACGTGCAGCAGGCTGGGACTGCTCATAAACAAGCAGAAGTCCAATAGAATTCATTGGGGACACCCTGGTCACTTCCCAGGCCAGAGCCTTCCTGCCTCAGCCACGTTTCGAGGCAATAGTCTCTATCATCTCCCAGCTGCACCGATGCCCCACGACAATGGCCAGGCACTGCCTAGAGCTGTTAGGCCACATGGTGGCCTGCACGTACGTAGTGAGACTAGCTCGCCTGAAGCTCAGGCTGCTTCAGGCATGGTTGGCCTCAGTGTACATGCCGAGCAGACAACCACTAAATTGGGTGGTCACAGTTCGCCTGCCCGTCCTAGCCTCCCTAGACTGATGGAGATCTCCCAGGACAGTGTTGAAGGGCGTTCCGTTCAGGGAACTGGTCCTGTCAGTCACCCTAATCTCTGACACCTCGGATGTGGGATGGGGAGCCCACATCAGCACCAACCTGAGCATTCAGAGGCTCTGGTCAGGGGAGGACAGACGCCTGCATATCAACACGAAGGAGCTGAGGGCTATTTGCCTAGCATGAAGGGTGTTCCTCAGATCCCTGACAGGCAGAGTGGTGCAGGTGCTGAAGGACAACACCACAGCTATGTTTTATATAAACAGGCAGGGAGGGGTGCTCTCCTCGGCTCTCTGCGAGGAAGCTACCTGTCTGTGGGACTTTGCCATGAGGCACAGCTTACACTTGACTGCCTCTCACTTCCCGGGAGTGAGGAACAATGAGGCGGATCACCTCAGCAGATCGTTTCTACCCCACCGTGACTGGTCGCTGCATCCGGAGGTAGCGACTATGATCTTCCAAAAGTGGGGTGTTCCCCAACTGGACCTATTTGCGTCGGCTTGGAACGCGAAGTGCCCAAGGGTTTGCTCGCTGTGGGGTCCTCATTGACTGGATGGAGACCCTCAGGTACGCGTTCCTGCCCATTCCGCTCCTGCCCAAGGCCCTACTGAAAATAGAGAGGGACAGGGCAGATGTTATACTGTCGCTCTGGCCTAGCCGAGACAGCACTGGTTCAGCATGCTGCTGGACCTCTCTATCGCCCCACCCATTGAGCTCCCAAGGCGGCACGACCTTCTCTTCCAGGACTATGGTTGCCTGTTGCACCCAGACCTGGACTCCCTGCACCTCACGGCCTGGAGGCTCTGTGGCTGATGGAGGGAGAGAGAGCCTGCTCGGTGCAGGTCTGACAAGTTCTGCTGGGCAGCAGGAAACCTTCTACACAGGTCGTGTATTGGACTGAGTGAGATGGTTTACCTCTTGGGCAGAGTCCAGGGGCATTCCGCCCAGCCTCTCGCCTCTGCAGGCGATCTGGAGTACCTGCTCCAGCTAAAGCTCCAGGGTCTGGTTCTGACCTCGTTGAAAGTTCACTTGGCGGCCATTTCAGCCTTCCATCGGCTGCTAGAGGGGAGATCCCTGTTCTCCCATCCCATGTCGGTCAGGTTCCTCAATGGGGTGGACAGGCTGTATCCGCAGGTCCGCGATCCGGTGCCTCCCTGGGATCTCAACCTGGTCCTCTCGAGACTCACGGGGCCCCCCTTTGAACCCATGGCTTCATGCCCTCTCCTCATGGTTTCATGGAAGGTAGCCTTCCTGGGGGCCATTACTTCAGCTAGCAGGGTCTCCAAAATTAGGGCCTTGACCTCGGAGCCCCCTTATACAGTATTCTATAAGAATAAGGTGCAGTTGAGGCTGCACCCAGCCTTCCTGCCCAAGGTGGTTTCCCAATTTCATTGTAACCAACATATTTTTCTCCCTGTGCTTTCCCCAAACCGCACGGTTCGGAGGAGGAGAGGAGATGGCATTCGCTGGATGTGAGACGAGCCCTGGCCTTTTACATCGGGCGTACAAAGCTGTTCTGGAAATCGATGCAGCTCTTTGTTGCAGTGGTGGACCGGATGAAAGGCTCACCTGTCTCCACCCAGCACATCTCCTCATGAATTACATCGTGCATCAAGTTCTGCTATGAGCAGACGAGAGTGCCGCTTCCGGGAACCATCACAGTGCACTCAACCAGAGCTCAAGCCTTGTCTACAGCCTTCCTGGAGAGAGTGCCCCTGCATGACATCTGCAAAGCCGCCACCTGGTTGTCAGGGCATACCTTCATGTCCCACTACGCCATCATCCAGCGGGCGAGAAAGGACGTGGGGTTCGGCAGAGCGGTGCTGAGGGCAGCTCACCGGTAACTCCTATCCACCTCCAAGATATTGCTTGTTAGTTACCTATAATGGAATGGACCTGAGCAATGACTCGAAGAAGAAAACAAGGTTACTTACCAGTAACTGATGTTCTTCGAGATGTGTTGCTCATGTCCATTCCACAACCCACCCCCCGTCCCCACTGCCAGAGTTGGCAGAAAGAAGGGACTGAGGGGGTGTAAGGCTGGCAGTGCCTCATATACTGCGGCATGCATGTGGGACTCCAGGGGGCACCAGAGCCTACCCTACGGGGTCTGCTAAGGGGAAAAAGTTCTGGGAACCATGAACAGAGGCGTGAACTCACCTATAATGGAATGGACATGAGCAACACATCTCGAAGAACATCAGTTACTGGTAAGTAACCTTGTTATACAGTTACATGAATGCAGTAATAAATGTGATTACAAATGTGTAGGTAGGATCAGAATTTGGACAAGAAGGCCAAATTCATTCCTTGTATTAGACTTGGAATTATAGTAGGGATGAAGTTGGCTCAGCAGCTCTAAATTTTAATTTAAAAACTAAATTAATCCAACTGAGGTCCATCAAGTATTTTCTTGTAAAAATTGCTCATTTTTGTAAAATAATTGTTTAAAACAGATCATTTGTTAATATGCTTGGAAATTATCTTTTTTTAATGTCATCATAAAATTAGTTGTACAGTGACAGAGAACAGCACAGCCAAATGTTGTTACATGGATAATTACAGGAGAACAGTCACAGGAAACTCAGGAAGTGTTACAGCAAGTTATGCTATTAATGGAACTGTTTCTGCATATTTTATTTCCCTGATTGTTCTAATGTTCTTCTCATGCAGGGGCTGCCTTTACCAGCAGCTCATGTGATAGAAGTGTGCAAACGAATCGTCTTAGAACAAATGTCAACATTTGCAAATAATGTTGGGAGGAAATGTGCCAGCACATGCCCACTTTATGGAGATGTGCCTATGGGGCTTCCAGGGCCTGTTGGTTTGCCTGGACCTCCTGGAGAAGAGGTAAATATACAGGGGGAGAAAAACAAATCCATTTTACAAATTTAACCTGTTATTTAAGTGCTGAAAACATTGTTAAATGAAGTTAATACATGAACTTAAAAATAGTTCTTTCTATGTCACGTTTTTCTATGTGGCAATATTGCACTTGATCCTGCTCCCACTGAAGTCAATGTGAGTTTTCTGTTGACTTCTGTAGAGGACTCATTTTCCTCCAGGGGAAAACAAGTACTACACTGCTATGGAAGAAATTAACCTGTTGAAAAAAATTTGACATCATTGCTGTATTATTTTAAGCTTAAAGATATATGTAGTGGAGCTGCAGTAAAATAACAGACAAATACGTTTATTACAATTACAAGCTGAACAATAATTTAATAACCTTTTTCACAAGTAATTAAGCTGCTAAAAAGCTTAAAATACGGTTCTTTATTTAGTTCTATCATGATGTTTGACAGCTACAAAGGCAAATTCTGATTCATATCCATGGCATTCATCACCACTAAACTATGAAATATTGACCTTTTGAGGACCATAAATTCATTGTGAAGAGCGCAGTGGTATTTTCCAGTACCTACAGCAAAGAATACAACAAATGAGTAACTGCCTAAGTAGTTTTTATATCAGAGTTATCACATTCATTATTGTGCTGCAGCCAAAACCCTTTCACACAATTTAAAATAACATGGTAAGAAACTTTTAAAAGTTTAAGATTTCATGGTAATACTTCTGGGCTATTCCTTCTCATCTTCATGGTTCTTTAGGTATCTGTATTATTCTACTGCAAATAACTGCCTGAAGTATTCTAAACAAAGACAGATTTAATTTCATAACCTAAAGCTAAATACCAAGCCTGGGGATATATTTAGTGACATTTTCCACAGATGTACAAAATAATCTTTTGAGAGCAGAATGGAGCAGTAAGATACTGTCCACAAAATTTGAATATTATGTCAAAATAAGCTTGTTTCAATGTAAAAGTTTAGGTTAATATATTGGATGAATGTTAATATCACCTAATAGAAGTAATAAATAAATAACAAACAAATTAAAACATATATTTTACTAATGCCTTCAAATATCTTTAAATGTTGGCTTCCTCCTTGCTAGTTACCACAGCTCCCTCTTAAACATGTTTAAGCATGTCCAGAGTACAGAGCAAAGCTGCAAGCATGCAACATTTCCTCAGTTTTTTTATCTTCTCTACTCCAAAGTATATAACTAAAGATCTACTTACTGTTTCTCAGATCTTTGTGTAGCCTTGTTCCTTCTTATTTCTTTGGCCTAATCAGTCCTTGCTCTCTCACTTCATTCAGTTGTCTCTGGACTCTTTTGAGTTTACTCCATTCACCCTTTATTGTTGATGTATCCTGGAGTCACTTCTACTTTGCTCCTACATATGGAACACCCTTCTTTTGTCTCCCCCAATTCTTATCTTCATTTTTTCAAACGACACTGATGGGTGAAACAGACTTCCTCAACATACACCCTGTGTTCAATAGCTTTTGGGTTTTCTCCACTAGGAAGTGTAATGATTTTTAACAATCGAGTTACCATGGCTGACTGGTTGATATAAAAAAAGCAAGTTATGTTCAGCATCCAGTCAGTCCTGAGTAAACCCTACTGGGACTAGTGTTTATCCATAACTAAACAGCACAGTACTAAACACAATATGTCCTTGTGCCCTGGGCCAGTTAGCTGTGGTCAACAGCACCATGTCAGCTAATTTGATTGTTAAAAATTGAGTTTAAATACTATTCAGCCTCCTAGTGAAACTGAGGCCTTTGTGGATGCCTTAGTCCTTATCCCCACATCACCTTTAAATAGTTCAAATTGGCTCTCACCTTATTATTGTGGGCATAATGAACTACAATAGGAATTTTCCCATTTAAAAATGTTTTATTGTTTACAACTTTCTTTAATTTTTTTTAAATTTTACCTTGACTTTTACATAAAAGTAAGCAGATTTCTAATAACTCTTAGTTATTTCTTCATTTATTAATTGAATTAAATATTTTATTATTGGGGAGCGGGAAAGTTTATTGAAGTTAAATACTTTTGATTTTCAAGGTGATGTTTGGACTCTTCTTCTTTCAGTGTAGCTAATCCTTTAATTGTAATATAATTTAATATAAGTTACAGTATTTTATCTGATGGTACTGATTCGAATTAAAAAATACAAAAGAAATAATACAATGTAGTTTCACGTATGGTCATATTTTTAACATTTCTGTAGGGCAAACCTGGGTTAAATGGAGTTGATGGGGAAAGTGGACCTGAAGGCTTTTATGGCGATGTTGGTGATCCAGGAAAACAAGGACCAAAAGGTAGAATGTTTTAAAAATGGAAAATAAAAAGTTTTGCAATATTCTGTTGACTAAATTACAGTGGTCACAAGTGTGAAAGTGCTGCTGTTGACAAATATGGTAGTCATTTAAAGACATTTACATTTTTTAAATTTTAGGTGAACATGGAGACAAAGGAGATAAAGGTGCCAAAGGTTATGGGTTTGTTGGCTTTGAAGGCAATCTAGGTCCAAGAGGTACTCCTTTTTGTTCTTGAAATCTTTCTTGCTATATTTCTGTATTCCTGTTCTACTGTATGTACTGTTGTATGGCATGTTTCGGTAAACACTTTAATGTGCTATGGATGTACGAGATGTGTCTTATGAACTGATGCTTATATGACCCTATATAAGTGCAAATCTGTCAAAACTGGGGCAAACCTATGAGTTGATATATAAAAGGCACCATGTGAAGCCCAAGTTATTCTTGTTTGCACACTGCATCCTGTCATGGCAGATTAAAGAAAACTCCTTTACTGAAAACACTTTAGAGTAAACCATCAACATAGTCTGGTTATTTAAATGGTAAATATTCTATGTAATTGGTTTCCTTTAAATCAAGAAGCAAATAAAGATCACGCAACTTTTTTGACAAGATTGTTTACATGGATATTTTCCAAAATCCATATAAAGAATCTTCCCATAATAGTTGAATCATGTCAGGCCAAACTGCACACAGCTCCTGGCACATGTACCTTCCCTGCCCAACCACACTTTCATCCTGGAGTACCAGAGCTTAATGGGGGTTAGTGGAGTCTCAGCATCACTGATGGTGCCAGATCACCAGCAAGGCAAGAGAGATGGACTATGGGATCCACAGGTTCTTTCCATCTCTAACATCTATTACTGTAATTGGATTTTCAACATAACTTAGATTTCTCTTGCTCACTGCCCCTTCTTAAGGTGAACATGGAAGAAGTGGACTAGCATTCGATGGACTTCCAGGTCAGCCTGGCCCATGGGGATACATGGGGCAGCCTGGTTTGAGAGGATACCCAGGGCCTAGAGGACCTCCAGGTATATGTAAAACAGGGTGTGATCCTTATCTTCCAAATGATATAGATCAGCAAAGTAAGTGAAGACTTCTTTTGTATGGCAAGCAAAGTGAATGAAGACTTCCGAGAGAAACATCATGAAATCCTTTGATGTAGATGAAAACAAGTGTAAATAAACAAAGAAAGTATGTGTTAGCTCTCTTTTCAAAACTGAAACCTTTTGAAAAATATATATGAATCCCTGTTATAATTTAGAAGCTAGTTCACTTTGTGAATTTTTAGTGTAAAGTAATAACATGATAATCCTATCTAAGAAGGGCTAAACCATTTCACTTAAATGGTACCTGTTCAGATAGAGAATATTTGTTTTTAAAATACTGCATTTGCTTTTAAATGTAGAATAGATTGTACAACTTATATTAATTTAAAGTAATGTCATTTTTATATTTAACATCCAAACAACTATTTCATTTCTGAATATACCTATGAAATGTTTTTTATAATAAAAGATTAAAAACATTACAAGATTGTTTTAATTTTATGGAAATCCATCTCTTGTGGTGCCAACCTGTATTTCCATCCTAAGTAAAGATGTAGGATCAGAGACCTGTATAAGGGTTCTTAAACCTTTATACATTCCTCCCAGTTTGGATTCATAAGCGGAAGGCTGAATAAGACAGCCTGAAATCAGTCAATCCTACATTAAGTATTTATGATATTTATGGCATCTTCTGAAGATAAGTTAGTCCACCCATTGCATATCTTCAGGACCAAGCAATTTATGCACTAATTCCAGGGAGAAGGCATGCTGCTACTTGCAGCAGGGACTAAATCCCATTTTGCAAAGAGTTAATCGGGGATAACTCACCTGTTATCCAGACTGTAATATGCTTTTACTTACTCAAGTATGGGAGGGAGAGTGTCAGGACTAAGAGTTTCAGTAGGAGGGTGGTGAAGCACTGGAATGGGTTACCTAGGGAGGTGGTGGAATCTCCATCCTTAGAGGTTTTTAAGGTGCAGCTTGACAAAGCCCTGGCTGGGATGGTTTGGTTGGGGTTGGTCCTGCTTTGAGCAGGGGGTTGGACTAGATGACCTCCGGAGGTCCCTTCCAACCCTAATCGTCTATGATTCTATGACTCAACACCATTTATTTTCAAGCTGTTCTTGCAAAACACTTTTCATCATGTGTCAATATTTTATTTGAGTTCCAAGATAGGACTGATTCTTTGTTTACTTATAGCTCCACTGCATCTTGGAGTTCTGGCTTTGGCTTGTATTTGGATCATTAGTTCTTTGGTCCCTGCCTTAATCTTCTTGTTCTGTGTACAGCATTGAACCCATAGCATCCCCAACCCATAACTGGGGACCTCTATGTAGTAACGCAGTACAAATAACTAATAATAATATGCTGACAGTAGTATGGAGGGCACCAAGACTGCGAGTTTTTGTTTAGTGCTCACATAACTCTTGTGAGTAAACTCAATATTTCACAGGCCCCAGTACATCCAAGGGACTGTCTCAGGCTATTTATAACCATACTTAAACTGGCTAAACTCCGGACCCAGTATTTGGGATCAGACTGTAAGTGTAAGGAGTGGAGATCACACCTATGTGCATAAGTTAAGCATTATCTCTGTTCTTTTGAGATCAGAGAACAACTAAGCTTTTGGGGCAAAGGGCTTGTTCTGATGGTCCACCCTCACAGACTAATGGATCCTGTAGGATTTCAGAGGGCTTTCAGAATGAATACTCTAGCTTGGTAGGACATTTATCCAGTTCTTGTTCTCAACTATTGATCTAGCAGTCATTAGACATTTTTTCATTGCCTTTAGCCTAATAGTTAACTCTAATGTTTAGATGACCTGTGACTGATGAAGTGGGAAAGAGGGGACAATTAGAGCACTACTGATGGAAGTGTTGTATTCAATATCTGTTCAAGAAGAAAAAAATATCTTCACCTCTAAAACAGTATCTGCAAAGAGTAGCAGAACCATTCTAGGTGGCAGAACAAGTTGACTAATCCAGGTTGCTTGCATCCAATAACAGAATTCAATGTTTCTCTCTTTGAGGAATTTTCATATTTTGTGGATAAAATTACTTAGCTATCACAATCCAGGGTAGAGGAGGAGTAGTGCCTTGTGAGGACATATTCCCCTCCCCCAAATCTTTATTGCTTGGAATTCAGTGCTGGGCCTATTGCAGACTATGGTCTACACGTTACATCAGTCCCCCTTGACTGGGGAAAGGAAGAGGAAGATATTGAAGTCATTACTGGAATTGATTATCAGTACTTTATTTTGGAAAGGCTCTTTTTAGCGCTTGATCCTGCAACGTGCAGAATGCACCTGTGAGGTACTGAGTGTTTTCAACAGCCCCTCCCACTACATTTAAAGGGCATTTAGTGCATTGAGGGTTGCTGAGCACTTTGCAGGATCATGCTTCTAAAGAGGATAGTGAGAGACTGTTTACCTTCATTTTCTGACATCAACAGCCTCTCCAGTTATAGCAATAGACAGAGCTAAAGTCACTTATTTTAAATGGAAGTTCATCTTTGACAACAATCTCCTCCGCTTTACATGATTCAAGGAAACCACTATGCATGAGGGATAGTATCCTTAATGCACCAATCAGCTTTTATATACCAAGCATACTGGCTAAGTTGTCATGGCTCCAAATAGAGGATTTTGACCCCAGTAATGCTACTGAGGGCTTGTGGTCCGTTTCTGTGTTAAAATTCAAGCCAAAAAGATTTGTGCTGAACTATTCACAGGCCCAAGTAGCTGCTAGAGCTTCCTTTTCCACTTGAGCATGCTGTTGCTTGGTTTCTGTGAGGTTTCTTGATACGAATGCAACAGGTTTCCAGTCTCCTGGCTGCTTTTTTGTGAGCACTGGTCCTAAACCTTATTAAAATGTGTCCACTGTTGCTGTTGGATCGTTTACCAAATCTTGTGCCAAAACAAGTGGAGATGTCAGTAATGGTTGTTTTTAATTAAATGCACTTTCTTGTGGGTTACCCATATCCACATATTGTGACCATTAAGGAGCTCTCTTAAGGATTGTGTTAGATGAGCTAAATTTGGTAAGAATTTCCCAAAATGCTTTGTCATGCCTATGAATCTTCTTACAGCAGAAATGTCTTTGATTTTGGGTAAGGCGAGTAATGACTTCAGTTTGTCTGGTTCCAGCTGAATTCCCTGTTTGCTAATTGTGTCCTACAAACTTCATCTGCTCTTTTCCAAATTCACATTTCTCATTGAGAGTGAAGCTGGCTTGTTGGAAGTGTCTCTAAAGTGCATGTAGTTGCTCATAATGTTTATTTTTTATCTCTGCCATATACCAACATATCATCTGCATGGCAAAGAATGTCAGGCAAACATGACACGGTCTGAGAGATTCTCTTTTATATATGTTCTGATGCTGAAGATATGCTGAGTAGACGACAACTGACAGAGTACCTTCTATAAGGGATAATGAATGTAGTTAATGGTATAGATTCTTTAGAAAGGGTGATTTGCCAGGAGCCTACTGTAACATCTCATTTTGAAAAGACTTTTGCTTCTGATAACCAAGCTAATATATGGTCAATTGTGGGAAGGATGTGTCTTTCTCTGTTCATATGTGTCATCCTCCTCCTTAATCTATTAGGTTTCAAGAGCATGCTATGATTCTTTAATATCAACATTTCTTATCTTCTGCAAACACAATTTGTCAGGGAATTCTTACATTACCCAAGAGTCCGAAAATCATGTATTTGTATATTGCCAAATCTTGTCAGTGTTTTTACTGTTAGAAATTCTGAGTTGCCTTGGATCTTTGGCATTTATTTTTTTTCAGTGGTAACCCAATAGGCTGACAACAGGGGACATCAGCTTCCAGGGTCACTGAGCAGCTTTGTCCTGAAAAAAAAATCTGGAAATTTCTGCTTTGTTCCGCCCAGGGCCAAAGCATATATTTTTCGGGCCCAGTACAAACATGTACAAACAGGCCCCCTCCCATACACATACCACAATCTTTCATCCCATACATACAATCTCATAAGCCATGAACATTTTTTCTTCATGGTAATGGGAGTTGCAGCCTGGGCTGGGTCCCCCAGAGCCACTGGGCCCTGGTAAAGTGTACCTGTTCCCCTCCCCATGTGGGAGCCCTGGTTCCACCAGGAGGAGGTGAGCTGCTGCCTAAATCCTGGTGCAGCCACCAGCAGATTTCCCTCTGTTTCTGTCCCCTCAGCAACTTCTCTTCTGTGGCAAGTATGGGGACACAAGAGGATAAAGGTGTATCCATAAGCAGTGTGAGAGTGAATGGTTGGGAGGAACCAGCTGGGTCTGAATGCCTTAAGGAGGCAGCTGAGGATTTTTCCTGAATGACTATGTTATATCAGGAGGTGTTCTGGGGCTCCAGCTGAACTGAGGATCAGGAAAGGTATGGAGGTGACTTACATATCTTTGCTTCCCCTGAGCTATACTGGATGTGAGCTCAGTGCTTCTCAGAACTGAGCCCAAAATATCCAACAACAGTGTGCTGGAGTGCCCTGATCTCACTACAGTAATGCTGATGAAGATGCAATTTAGATGCACTGATCAGGTGCTACAAATGGATGAGAAGCATATATCAAATGACTGATTTACGAGTGACTGGCTGCAGAAAACAGGCATCAGGTAGGCAAATGAAACCTTTTAAAGATACTCTGCAAAAGAATTTAAAGCTGTGCAATATTGCTACAAAGACCCATGAAACTTGCTGCCAACTAAATTAATTGGAGACTAACAATTTGGGCTAAATTGTGGCTATACAAATTTGGGAGAGAAATTTGCATGTTTGTGCAGGTGATCATTTGTCTGCTACCACACTGGGAGCCTGACTGGAAAGGCCAGCCAGCATTGCCAGAGGATCAAATTTCCCTAAATCTGGGTTAGATTCAGATTAAGAAAAGTCTTGTTGCTCAGAAGCCCAGGACAGGCAGAAGTGCTATCTGGGTGTTCAAATATGGGGCTTCCTGCTTACTGGACAAGGATATCTAGGGAAGTTGGTGGCTCTCTGAGTGACATCACTCTCAGCAGTTTTGAGGTGCCAGTCAGAAGGTAAATTGCCTGAGGGACTGAGTGGGATTGGAGCAAAGAGAACTGGGTTGACTTAGGGCAAGGGGCAGAGGGAAGAGAAGGGGACGAGCAGAGAGCAATGGAGCAGAGCTCCTAGTATGGAAGGAAGGGGATGAGCCTTTGGTTGGATTTTCAGAGGGAGAATAAAAGCCTTCAGTCAGATTGTTGAGCGGCTCATGACAGTTTAATTTGCCAACCAAGCACAGTAGGCTTTGTAATGAAATAAACTTATGTTTGATTAGTTGTCATTGCTACTGCAAAACACAATGACCAGGCAAGCAAAGGGATCACAGGTGGCTCGGTAGGGGGAGAGGGAGGCTGAGTAAAACTGTGAGGCCCCGTTCTCCAGTGTGTCTGTGTGGGGTGTCGCTGTCTCTAGCCCAGCCCCCTAGGGAGGGGAGACTCTGGGGCATGGGGAATGTTGGAAGTGAGGCTGCCTCACAGTCACCCCGCCATGGTGGCTCTTGTCCCATGTGACTGGGCCCAGTTCCCTGCTCCAGCCCCTTGGCCCTCGCCATTTGCAGATTTGCTGTGGCAGGCTCCTCTGAATGAGGGGTTAGCTATCTGGACACTCCAAGAAGGTGAGGAGTAGGGGAAAGGTCATCAGCCCTGCATAACGCTCCAGAGTGAAGCTGGGATGCCGATGTCAGGGCTAAAGGAGAGAGTGGCCCAGTGGTGGGTTCCTGGATGAGCCATAGGGGACTAGAACAATTGAGGAAAGGAGAGGGGTCTGGTGTAGCTAGGAGTTGGGGCTATTTGAGCTGATCTGTAGGGTAGATGGATTTGGGGTAGCAGACAGGCTCTGGGGAAAGTAAGGGGCGGTGGAGTGGTAGGGGGACAAGGGTGAAGAGGGGTGGAGGGGAGGGGGAGTAGTTTGGGGATGGTTGGGATTGGGGGGACGGGGAGTAGGAAAAGTTTTAAGAGGTGGGTTTATTGTCATTTTTATATGTTCATACAGTGGTTAGCATAATGAGGCAGAATTTTGTTGAGGCCTCTACACTCTACCACAATTATAAATATTTAACAATTATAATAATCTTCATCAAACATCAAGCCCTTGAGTCAAAATCTTTTCACAATTTTACATGCAGGATTACCAATAACAAAATGAGACATTTGCTTAAAAATCAATTGCAAGATTTGGGCTTTAGACCCAAATCCTGTATACTGAGCCTAGCCTCAGAAGCTTACTTGGGCACAGAGGATGGGGGTGAGGAGTGCTTTCCTCCAACCCATGGTGTGGTGGTGACTGTAAAGCAACTCAGCTCCTATCAATCTATTTATGTAGATGTTATATGGACACTTTTATGGCAGGGATCACCAGCTGTTGCTGTTAAATATAGTCTTACAAGTTCTAAGAGTGTGAGCAAGTTTTTAGTCTTGGAAGAAATTCTGTAATGTTTTTTGGTGATAGTTTCTTTGGCATTGCTGTGGCGAGGGGTGAAGGAATATGTTCTCTGAGACAGGCTCCCTGGGATCTCAGCATTGGTATTTGGGCTGAGATCTCAGGAACAGGGGATTGTCTGCATGCTTTTTATGATGATTTGTGTTCCAGGACTGGTGTAAACAAAACATGTTAAATTGAAAATATACCCAAACACCATTTCACTGATTTCTCCTCCAACAGGAAAGTGACTTGAAAGGCTCTGACATCTGCTACTGCTCAGCAGAAGGGCAACATTATCCGAAAACTTTCTAAAAGACTAGATTTGGCTATGTAGTCTTAATACATTTCTCCTACCCTCTATGGTTAAGAAGGAAGAGAGGGTCCCTGGCATGATAGGCACCCCTGCTTCCAAGAGGTGCCTAACCAATCAAAATAGTTAATTAAAAGAAAAACAGATGCATATTTCAGAGATAGAAGCATTTCCACTTGGTATCAGAACATGCTGAGAAACATCAAGGAAATCACAGTTATAAATCAGTTGTTAAATGCGAAAAGCAAATTAAGAGGGTTTTTGTGTGAGTTACCCACTGGGTGGTAGAAGCATACCAGAAAAAGACTGTAGATGCATTTAAAAAAAAGTAATTTTACCATATAATTCTCCGTGTTATTTAAACCATTTCATAATTCTTCCACTGGGTGGCGGACACGCTCAAAAATATTACTGATTCACACATACCTATCTGTAGGACTGATGCTAAACTATAAGTGCCACCTTTCCTCCCTTCCCCCACCCTATGTACTCACTTCTCCAAGTGAAATGCTCTGGAAGGCTGGATGCCCATCTTTTCAGCAACCATACCGCCTTGTTTTCCCTGCCCTGCTGAGGGAGGAGGCTGATACTGAGTTTGAGAGCAGGAGAGGGCCACATACAGGTTTTGGGTAGATGACTGCTGCTGCTGAAGTTTAGGAGGGGTTTGTGTTCCCTGACCCTTTGCCCCATTTTGCCCATTCCTTCCTGCTTTTGGGAGTAGACCGGGTCCAGTCTGCCTCTACCCTCCACTGATGCCGTATCCATCCGAGGTCAGTGTTCCCATTGTTGAAGGTGGATGGGTCAGATCCTATTTTCTTTTGCCTTTCCTCACATGCTACAGCTGACCTAACTATTTCACTGAGTTGCTTCCTCAATAGAGGAGTCAGTCCAGCTGCTCAGCAATTAGAGAGATTTCAATAGCCTTAGTGTTGTTAATGACAGCCTGGTTAGTCTCCCAGACTGGATAAGAAGTTCAACTTGATTTTCATGCACAAAAGGCAGTTTGCACAAATGCAGAGTCCTGGTTGAGGCAACTTTGAAAATTTGACCTTAAAAACTATTTCACCCCTAGAGATTCAGCCACTTTTCAGCTGTAACAGAAATGATGAGCTGCACCAGAACAGTGTGAAAATCATAGAATCATAGAATATTAGAGTTGGAAGGGACCTCAGGAGGTCATCTAGTCCAACCCCCTGCTCAAAGCAGAACTAACCTCAGCTATATCATCCCAGCCAGGGCTTTGTCAAGCCTCAGCTTAAAAACCTCTAAAGATGGAGATTCCACCACCTCCCTAGGTAACCCATTCCAGTGCTTCCCCACTCACCTAGTGAAAAACTTTTTCCTAACGTCCAACCTAGACCCCACCCCGCAACTTGAGACCGTTGCTCCTTGTTCTGTCATCTGCCACCGCCGAGAACAGCCTAGCTCCATCCTCCCTGGAACCCCCTTTCAGGTAGTTAAAGGCTGCTATCAAATCCCCCCCATTCTTCTCTTTTGCAGACTAAACAAGCCCAGTTTCCTTAGCCTCTCCTCATAAGTCCTGTGCTCCAGCCCCCTAATAATTTTTGTTGCCCTCCGCTGTACTCTCTCCAACTTGTCCACATCCTTTTTGTAGTGGGGGGCCCAAAACTGGACACAATACTCTAAATGCAGCCTTAAGAATGCCGAATAGAGAGGAATAATCACTTCCCACGATCTGCTGGCAATGCTCCTCCTAATGCAGCCCAATATGCTATTAGCCTTGACAACCAGGGTACACTGCTGAGTTTTATCCACTGTTACCCCCAGGTCCTTTTCTGCAGAACTGCTGCCTAGCTCGTTGGTCCCCAGTCTATAGCTGTGCATGGGATTCTTCCTTCCTAAGTGGAGGACTCTGCACTTTTCTTTGTTGAACCTCATTAGATTTCTTTTGGCCCAATCCTCCAGTTTGTTTAGGTCCTTCTGTATCCTATCCCTACCTTCCAGGGTATCTACCACTCCCCCCAGTTTAGTGTCATCCACAAATTTGCTGAGGGTGCAATCTACCCCATCTTCCAGATCATTAATGAAGATGTTGAACAAAACCGGCCGCAGGACTGACCCCTGGGGCACTCTGCTTGTGACCGGTTGCCAGCTAGACATGGAGCCATTGATCACTACTCATTGAGCCCTATGCTCTAGCCAGTTTTCTGTCCATTTTATAGTCCATTCATCCAACCCATACTTTTTTAACTTGCTGATAAGAATACTGTGAGAGACAGTATCAAAATCCTGAGTTTGCCCTTTGTTTTGTAATCATTTTGTATTGCAGTGTCACACATTATATGCAAAAACAACGAGAATCCTATAGCACCTTAAAGACTAACACATTTCTGTGGGCATAAGCTTTCGTGGGCTGCAACCCAATTCGTAAGATGCATGCATCATGTCTGGAAAGGGAAAGGACTGGCTGGCCTTGGACTCATTCCTGCAGTTGGTTGTACTCTCTCACGCAATGGGAAGAGGTCCACCCACATCTGCTCTTGCTACTGAAAATGACACTGAAACATTTCTGAATCAAGTTTTAATTTCTGTGGTTTGACTGTCCATTGTTTTAACACGCTTTTAGGAGTTTGGAAATATTTTTCCCCTTACTTATTCTGGCTATTTTTCCATTCAGGGAACATTTTCTCCTTCCCCAGTCAGTTTTTAAAAAGTACATTGCCAACATGGCTGTGTGGTGTTGTCAGCAGAACGACTGGTGATGTCATTAATCTTATCATCACAGCATTGCTGACTAACTGGTTTTCTTAGTGTTTGTTGGCCCAGTTCTTTACTGTAGTAAGGAATCAGCAAGATGCTGAGGCCCAGATCCTCAAATGTGTTTAGGAGCCTAACTCCTGTTGAAATCAATGGGTGCCTTTGAGGATCTAGACCTGAGTGCCTACAACACCCAGCAATTTCAAGGACTTGAACCTTGCTGATTCAGGGCATAATCCTGCTTCCACTTAAGTCATGAATATAGGAACACAGAGTACACTAATCAAATTTGCAGATGAAACCAAGCTAGGGGGGTTTCAAAATTCAAATGGATCTTGATAAACCGGAGAAGTGGGCTATAGATAACAAAATAAAATTCAACAAAAGACAAATGTAAGGTGCTACACTTAGGGAAGAAAAACAAAATGTACAAATACAGAATGGGGGATAACTGGTGTGGCATCAGCACTGATGAGAAGGATCTGGGAGTTGTGGTGGATCAAAACCTCAGCATGGGTCAACTATGCAAAGTTGTTGCAAAAAAAGCAAATGCTATTTTGGGTTGCATTAACAGAGGCACTGCATGCAAGTCACAGGAGATGATAGCATCACTCTGGTCGGCGCTGGTTAGGCCTCAACTCGAGTACTGTGTCCGATTTTGGTCACTGCTGTACAGAAAAGATGTAGAGAAACTGGAAAGGCTCCAGAGGCAAGTGACAAAGATAATCAAAGGGATGGAATGCAAGCCATATGAACAAAGGCTGAAGGAACTGGGCATGTTTAGTTTGAAAAAGAGGAGATTAAGGGGAGATATGATGATGGTCTTCAGATACTTGAAGGGTGCCATAAAAAAGATGGAGAAAATTTGTTCTCTCTTGCCACAGAGGGCAGGACAAGAGGCAATGGGCTGAAATTAGATCATAGCAGATTTAGATTAAATATCAGGAAAAACTTCCTAACTGTAAGAACAGTGGAACACATTGCCTAGGGAAGTCATGGAAGCTCCTTCACTGGCGGTTTTCAAAAGGAGGCTGGACAGTTCTCTGTCTTGGATGGTTTAGACACAACAAATCCTGCATCTTGGCAGGGGGTTAGACTAGATCAGTGGTTTTGGATTCAGGATCCATTTGTAAATATTTATTGCCTGTTGCAACTCAGTTAATAGTGTGGGGGTGGAGGCCGTGGGGTAGTTTTGGTCGGGTCTGGTCCCTTTGGGGTGGGGGGTGGGGTTGGGTCCCACCCGACACTCACCCCACAGTGGCAGTTCTGGCTGTTCCTGTGCTGTGGGGCTGGCTGGGCTTGGCTCTCAGCTCTGAGTGCCCAAGCCCAGCCATGCAACTCTTTGAAACATTCTGGTGACCCACTTTTGGGTCCTGACCCACAGGTTGAGAAACCCTGGATTAGATGACTCTTGAGGGTTTCTTCTAACCCAGGATTCTATGATACTACATTCTATGATTCAACCAACACCCCAGTTTTTGTCATTAGCTTCAGGGCCTGTGAGGAGTACCAATATTCTGCAGAAGCAGCATCTAAGATGCAGGCAGACTACGATGGCAGTTGACTGAGTTTCAGGTCCTCACAAACGATGCTTAGCACTGCACCCTAAATATATTGTAGATTGATTCATTCAAAATATCTTTAGGTTACATGTATGGCATCTGAGGGTGTCTCCTAAACATATATGTAAGAATCTGGTCTTCAGAGAACAAAGCATACCAGATAATAATTAGAGCTAGATCATATATCAGGCCTAAGTTGTTTGACAGGGCCATTTGAAACATGTGCTGTTATGTGGAAAAAAAGCACTGAGCAGCTGAAGCTTGTTTCTGGAGTGGCTTTTAGTTTATTTTTTAAATTACTGTTGCTTGAGGCAGTCTAATTCCATTTTGGAACAGGGACACACAGAATATTTTGAATGTTAAAATTTTTGCAGTCTGAGTTCCTGAACCACAGAGTATCAGGTTGTTAAAACCACCAGATTATTGCTATAGTTAATCTAAATTTGAGTCAAAATTACATTAAAACAATGAAAGTGAAAACTCCCTTTGCTTGTATGTGGTGGCTAAATTGAATAGTCTGTATTTTATTTAATATTCATGTAAATGATGTTGTACATTACATGAGACTCCATAGCACTGATGAGAAACTAAAATTGAGCAGCCTGCAAACCTGTGGTGCTGGGTACAAATGTTAAATAACAATATATAATGAATAATGATGTCAGGACTAAATGAAATGAGCTATAGAGACTGTGCATATTGTAAGAATACATAGGCAGTAGGAAACTATATCAGACTCTTAAAGTGAGAGAGAGTATTTATGTGTACATACAAACACTTAGGTATCCAGAGTATTTGTGCTCAGAGCAGGTATTATCTATGCAGAATGCTTTGAACCCAGATGGCAGATATAATACTTTGGGGGTACTGAACTTGATTTAAAAAAAAGAAGACAAATAGAGGATGATAAGATTTAATCAGGAATCCTAATGCCCTTTGATTCTTTAGCTGCAGAAAATGCATTGGAATTACAGGCCATTTGTAGGTTCGGTCACAGCAGAGAGGATTAAGGACAAGGAAGCTATTCAATAGATTGCTTCTCTCTCACCACCCCAACTCTTCAATATGGAGTGTCCGGAGGAGCAAAAGGCTGAAGGCAGGCTGCCCCAACCCTTTCTTAGGTGGGGACAGCAGATTCACAAGGGAGGAGGCTGACTTTTTATTTTTTTCTTTATTTTTTGCACGGGCTTAAAAGGTTCATGCTAAGGAGTCCAGGAAAATTTGACTGAGAAATGACCCTAGGTGTTCTTCCAAGCACTACGGGTCTTGGCTTAACAGACAGAATGTCTTTGGTTTATTCCCCAAAAATGTTCCTTTGTAATTTTGTATGAAAAAGTAATCAAATTAACTAAGGCAAATAACTTTTTAATTCCCCGTTGGACCATTTTTCACAAAGAACATTAGTTAACAAAAAGTTTGTACATCCTGCAAGACATATTAAAAAGCTGTATAGAACACTTTAGTTCCACAAGCCCAGCCTAGGTTAGTTTATCTGGTCATCACATCTCTTGGTTACTCCTCAGATAATCCCTATTTTTTAAACTTAAATCAAGACCAGTGAATTCCTTTCAACCAACCAACCAAACCCAATACAAATCACACAAAGCAGATAAGAAGCATGTAAGGTAATGTTTCTTTAGTGACAAGAAATGTTTGCTGCAAAGAACAAAGATAAATTTCTATATTTAGTGTTATGTAATAGTGGAGAAAAGTTTCACTGTAACATTTGCCTTAGATGAAAGGAAATTAGAAGTTATTAAAAGTTTTAAAAAGCTAGAGGATATTAAATATATCAATAAAACAAGAGAGAGGTCTGGGACAGATTTATTTATTTATTTATTTATTTGGACTTAGAACATATGGAACACCCTGCTGGATTTAAGTACTATCACATGGTCAAATATGGTTTTCACTCTGGTCCTTTGTAGTGAGGAATATATAATTTAAGACAAACCACAATCAATTATTAAGATGGAAAAAAATAACTCCTTATTATGGGAACACAGGGAAATGTTTTTATTATCTTCTGTTCTGTAACTACTTTTTATTTCCCTTTGAATATTTACAGAAACAGCAACTGAAGCCAATTAACCGTGTTGGGGCTTCATTGGTTTATACAAAGTCCACATTATTTGTGAAAGAATGCTCATGTGCTACCAGTGCAAGTCCTTAAATATCGTCAATTAATCATAGGTAGACAAGGCCTATGGGAGAGTGCTAATGCATATACTGCAGAAACACGTATATGAACTTGCAACAATACACATATTCCAAAGGTGTGCCCATCCTGTCCTCACGCTAGAATTCATGTTGATTCTCAGAGCTTAATAAAGTGTGCCTTTTCTTCAGTTTGCTACACGCAAAATGGTTGCCAGAAAGCAGCAACCACAAACACACTTCAGCTCTTATTGCAGCATTTCACTGCTCTCTTCTGACTATGTAGACAACATTTTACTCCTCTTTCCTTAAATTAGAACAGAACTTAGTGAGATGTGATGTAAAACACCAAGCTCACAAAAAAGATAAAAAGATAGAGAGAAAAAATGTGAGGATCTGCTGAAACCACATCAACATTTTTTGAAAAGTTATACAACATTTTTTGAGAAATTCCCATCCTTTTAAGATACATCTGACTCTTGTCCATGTCCACGATGCCACTACACATGTGCCATGAGAATTAGAAAATGGTCAGTGAACCCTGACAACATCAAGAGATCTGCAGTCATATTTCTTAGATCCCAAAGCACAGCCTTGGGGGACTATAGTGAGAACGTTAATCTTTGATCTATGGGAAAAGTGGTATTATTATTTACATTTTAAAGTTTCCAGAACTGCGGGCCCCAAAGGTTGGCACTGAAAATCTTTGTGGGCTAGAGAAGTAATTTTCTTGAGTCACTTAATGAATATTTTCCCTGGCGTGGTAACAGACTACAGCAGTAGCGCTCAACGCTGCAGAACTGGAGAGAAAATTAGGGCCAGTTCTCAGGACCTCTTGGGGTCAAGCACTTAATCCTCAAAAGGAGTCACAGAGAACCACAAATAATCCTGGACTGACATTCACACATTGAAACTTGTATGAGGCAAACATTGCACCACGATGTCAGGATGTCATTCCAGGATTATTCTATAGGTCTCAGTGACTCTATTCAGCATTAACCACTCTTTCCTCCTTTCTTCCTCAATTTCTCCCCGCTCTTCCCTCATGCACACTTCTTAATTTCTGAAAGAGATGGAGAGGAGTCTATTTCCTTAGTGTGACCTTATGTTTGAGTTAGGCAGAGTGATAGAAGTACTAATCAGTTCTGGGGAGTCCATATATAGGGATGAATGAACAATAGATTTTTTTCAGTTCAGTCACTAATTGGAAAGATTAAATTTAGACCTGGGCCCTGAACATTTGAGTTATGGCATGTCCTCATTTTCTATTTGTAGGAGTTACTGAGTCCCTAGTGTAAACTGGTGTAAATATATTGATATCAGTGGAGATGTCTTCGTATACCAGGTCTGAATTTGGCTCACAGAGTTTATATTCAGTAATGCACATTTTAGTGATCCACCCAGGGATAGGAGAAGGTAACTTATTGCTAGGTGGATTGCAGTAAGGTAGTCAGGCTGCATAATTAGTTATGAGTAAGTTGTGCGAACAGGGAACCTAGTGAGGTTATAAATTCCCCACCCATTATCTCATTCAGCTGAATAAAGGAACTTTCTCTGCATGTAGGCTTCTAACTGCAATAAAGCGGTTCTTTTTAAAAAAAAATATTTTAAAAAGTCAATCTGAATCACCAACTGCCTGAAGCCTCCATCGTATGTAAGGAAAATATTTCGAGTCAGATTCTGACACTCTTACATTGAGTATCATGAAGAAGACCTATTGGTTTAAATGGGACTGCTCAAAAATAAGGATAACAGAATCAGTCTAATATTTATACTTTAGAAGTAGATCACAGTCCAGAAAATTAACCCGTTTCAGATTCAAATATTTCAGTACATTTTTAATAACTCCACCTGTTGCTGTATGTAATTATCACAATTAGAAAAAGTTATATGCGCCTGCCACCATCAGATTCAATATTTTTGAAAAAGCTATTTCAGTACAGTTTTATCACTGCTAAATTGTGAGTATGGATTTCACTTTGGGTATGATTTTCCAAGCATTTGATAAGCAATAGCTCAGATGACAGCAGTTGTGGATGCTTCTGTTTTGCAAATCTTGGACTCTCATCCCCTTTTTCCAGTTGTTTCTTTCTTACATATTGGCTGTATTTTGTCTCTGCCCAATCCCAACCCCCGCTCCAACCACTGTAATACAGAATGCCTTTTAGAATCTTAGATATGTCAAACTGG
Organism: Emydura macquarii macquarii; assembly: GCF_026122565.2. Taxonomy (NCBI): domain Eukaryota; kingdom Metazoa; phylum Chordata; order Testudines; family Chelidae; genus Emydura; species Emydura macquarii. The sequence goes on along the minus strand of NW_027132817.1, from coordinate 1,812,583 downwards.
AAGAAAATATCACATTTACTGAAAAAGTGATAGCAGCATACAAAAGTACTGGTATGCAATAAAAGCATAGAATTCCACTGTCCCCTTGAAAATTTGATCTCAGAGAGATGATTTAAAAATGTGGTCTGGGTGCTGACAACAGCATTAGGCAAATATCTTGTGTGAACAGTTTCATATACTGTGAATTCTAAATGGCATGTGATGACTGCATTTTCTATGTCTATTGGGGGGTATCACACATAGTAAACAAGTCACCCATCTGAGCGCAATCTCTCCTTCTAAATACACTAGATTCTCTGATGATACTTAATGAGGTAAAGGACCTGATCCTGCATTCCTTGCATTCCCAAAACTTTCATTGAATATTGTCATTATTAGGTGTAGTAAAGAGGATATTGGAGTTCTAAAACGCATCCTTCTTTTTGGCCATGTAGTGAGGCAGAATGCCCTCCCTCTGACCCTGTCAGTGGGGGACCACTACACTCCCCCGGTGGGTGAAGCTGAACCAGCCCTGCCCTCCATGCTGGAAGTGCAAGGGTTGGACAGTTGGGGCTGAACCAAGGAAGGAGGCAGATATCTTGAGCCCTCTGTAGGACTCTGGAGCACTGAAATGTACTAAGCCCTGCCACCGCAAGAGACAGAGTGGAGAGGAGTTGCTGGGACTGCCGTCAGGTGTCTATCCCAAAGCAACTGAGGACTCACTGACTACAGCGCTGTGATGATGGAGGATGGTAGGAAGTAGCCCTGGGGAACCAGAATTTGGTAAGGTTGTGCTGCTGGGAAGTGAGGCAGCAGAATTCAGCTTTCTTGCCAACTAAGAGGGCCCTGGGCTGGGACCTGATGGAGTAGGGTGGGCCCATGTCCCTCCTACCCCTTTTGCCACTAATCTCATAGCTGGGGCTTGGCTGCACACTCCCCTTAAGTCCAAAGGCCTGTGACCTTGTTTATTACTCTGCCCACCCAGAGGGCCAGAGCCCAGACTGTGTTTGCTGTCAGCCCTAGCCAGGGGGCTAGACTAAAGACTGTTTACTGCTCTGCCTCACCCAGAGGGCCAGAGCCATAGATTGCTAAATGACTATTGTTTGTTGCCTGATGCCGTGAGACAGAGTGACCGCCCTCCAAGCCTGAGAATGAGGGACCACTACAGGTCACCAGTTGAATTCAATAGGAGTTTTGACATTGATTTCACTTGGAGCAGGAGTGGTCCTATTGGCATTGATCCCAGACGGCGATCAAGTGAAAGTCCTAGTCCGTGTAACATTGTTCAGCTTAAATATATATCAACCCAATCTTCTGCAATAAACTGAAATGTTAGCGTTTTGAATTTTATTACTACTAAGAAATGTATTAGTAAATATTGATTACTTAAATTTATTAAAATTACAAAACACTATTTGATATGATACAGTAAAAATATTTTATAAAAATATTACTATATGTTTTCAGCTTGAATGCAAGATGGCTGACAAGTTTAAAATATTTGGTCGCATGACCAGCCTTCTGATTTCTTTCTCACTCTCTCAGATGTTCAGTGTGTTTCAGATTCAAATGTGTGTTTCAGTGTGTTTCAAAGAGCATGGGAGAGGGCCAAAGGTCTGTTGGTTTGAGGGGAGGAGTGGACGGGGAGGGATAACTGGGGCTAGTAGAATGGGCCTTGGGAGATGTGAATCCTCATTAGGTTTGGCAGCTGATGAATTATGCTGCCTTTGTTAGTCATACCCTAGGAATTGGACCTGCAAATGCTAATACACATAGGAGACATTTGGTTCAATGGAAGTGTGCATGTGAGTAAAATCCTCATGTGTAAGTCTTTGCAGGATTGGGTCTATAATGGAGACACTATATTAAAAATACACTTTGTTTTTATTATTTACAGCTTGCAAACAGTTTTATCTATATATAATAGCAACTGTGTCTCCCTTACTATTTCTGTCTTTCTGATGGTAAGGTTCTTCAATCCTTACTGACGAAAAGAGTGGCACTTAAGTTAACATAAGTTTTGCTCAAGTAAGGGAGAATGAGGATTGCAAATCTTGACCCTCTGTTTCGGAAAGAACAGACACAGGAAAGCAGGTTTTAAATGTAACATTTGAAATATCAGTGAGTAAACCAGAGCCCAGCAATATATCTAATGCTGATTTAATTTGATATACCAACTCCTAAAGGTTTCCACAGGGGAGTTGTCTATCCACATAGGCTTGGCTAGTATAATCCATTTGTGGGATAACCAGAGACTTCAGATGAAACCACAAAATTCAGAATTTAGAAAAAAACATGTATTTTATATATGATTTGATGGGGGTGTAGCAATGTAGTTGAGACTGATTCTAAGTGATCTAGTTTTTTGTCTCCTGCGCACATATTCTCAGGATCTCCATTTCATTTTATTTCATACAGATGTTCCAAAACAGGACACCACACTTCTTTTTATATCTCACGGATATACTCTTACACTAGCTTTTTCCACCCTTTTAACATTCAACATTTGGGTGAAAAAATATTAAAGTTAAGGGCCAAACTCTGCCATGTTGAAGATCATCTAATCGTGTGAGAAGTTTTCATAGAATTCTGAGCAGCATGAGGGCAACATTACGTACTTGAATCTATATACAGAAATCTCTTATGCTCATGTATGGTGCTTACTAGCATGAATAGCTGCAATGAAGGCCATAATTCTTCATGGTCCTTGGGACTAATCTGTATGGCTACGTACTTGAGAAAGTAAATAGCCCCACTGAAGTCTTGTTGCCTGCAGTGGGTCTAGTTACATAAAGACTACTCAGGATGCCCTTAGCTAGTTATCCTTTTCAGAAGGACTGCATTTATGGATCTTGCTGAAACCAGGATTTCCCTCTCCAAGCATTTTGCCAATTACCTCAAATGTTGTAATGTTTGTAATGTTGTGGATCCTTAAGTGTAGGCATCATTATCTTTTATGTTGGAATAGAAGCATCATCATGCCTCTTGTAAAATGATTCATGTATAGATCTTTACATGATGCACTTCATTGTGCTTGAGGGTAGGGTGGAAATAATGTCATACATTTTCTCCATAGGAATAATGATGTAGAGGTGGTGAGTATTAGTGAAGGGAAATTAGGCATGCCAAATTTCCTATATAGTTGTAGAATATGTTCCAGTAACCTGGGTTTAAGGAGGGGCACACTCTTGCTAAATATAATAGACCAAATGTATCCCTAATCTAACTGTGCTGAAGGGATGAATCTTCTCTATTAAGGGGAAAAGATTTGGGCAAAATACCACTAACTTATATTCATAGATTCCTCCTTTTCGATATGTATATGAGGCCACTAACGTAGTGACTTGGACTGATTTACAGTGTCTCTAGCTCAGCTCCACATTTCTGTTTAATTGGTATAACCAGTTTTTCAAGTTTCTGGCCAACATCAGGACAGGAAGCAACTGGTAGTGATATCATGTTCTTCAGTTGAAAGTTAAGTGACTTAAATTAAGCACCCTTCTGTAATGAGACTTACAGTCTAAGTCTCTCATTAACTGTGTCTGGATAGTCAGATAGCAGGACAAAGAGTGACTTTTTTCCCTCCATTTGCCTTGGCTGGAATGTAGCAACACTTCCACTCAGATACGGACTTCACCACAGTTATCCAGATTGGATTACTACTACATGCTCTTGAGACTACACCTGAAGACCATTTGGACATTTATGCTAATGCAGAATTTTGTAGTTGGAGCATGTAACTGTTGGGGTCCAGACACTTCACTAGCTCTCAATTTGTTTCAGAATAAAATCAAGGTGTTGATTTTAATCTATTAGGTCTTCATAGCTTGTGTCATGGATTTCTGAGACATTGCCCCTTTGTGTTTTTTCTAACAGTTGAGATCAGCTGGGACACTTAAGCTAACAGTCCCCATCTGTATCCTGGGTGTTCTCAGTTAAGACTCCTCAGATTTGGAATTTGCTTTCTGTGTGGTGTTCATTGTCCCAAATCTCACACATCTACATGTCTAATGCATCAGGCACAAGTGATGCTGAATAGGAACCTGGACATGGGCATGGTTCTGGATATGGCAATGAAGATGAGAATCCCCGAGAAGGGACAAGAGAAGAACAATCTTACTGTGGATTGTTGTTTCCCTCAATGCTCCCTAGTTCAGGTGCAAACTGGTCTGGAGAATATATGTTCTCCTCTTCATGTATTTTATTTCTTCCATTTCCTGCCTTGAATAAGCCCTCAGAGGTGGTGGGTATGCCCTGCCCCTCCCTGATATACACCTTATGTATAAGAACATCATGGCAGCAAGCCAGGAATACCACCCAAGTCTTAGCTGTCCACACCCGGGCCTGGTGCCCACAGAATTTTCTTTGATGAGCACTGCAAGTAAGAGTCTACATATAATTGTCTTTCATAACTTTTTAAAATTGTAAAAAGATATGATGGTATTTGTAATCCATTTCTAGTCTTCTTCTTACTGCAGTGTATTGTTACTGGACTAATGGTTTTGGAGTTCCTTCTTATATGCCATCCTTGGCAATGATAAGGCCCTGCTCCACACAAGAAGATTGCTCTCCTGGCCCCTGTATGCCACCCAACATGTTTTCCTCATAACCTTTCACATAATGTTCTCTGGGGTTGTGTTGCTCCCTTTGGGGGCGGAGGTGGAGGGTTAAGGATATATGCGGAGCTAAGTACATTTATTTTGGGATGTTTAGGGAGGGGCTGACAGGAGGTAATACTGTGTGTCCTCCCTTATGTCCCTGTTCTGTGTTCTCTAGTTAAGCCCACAAGATCAGGTGAAAATGCTTCTTTGACTGGGGCTGAACCATTTGAACAGGTCCCAGTAATTTAAATGCACTTTGGCCTGTTACTTTCTATTACCCCTTTGTTATGGGTGGATGCATTGATATTGGAAAGGGATAGCAAGGGCTGAACTAATCTATCCAGCCCTGGTGTGTGATTTCAGCCCTGTATAGGGTAACATGTAGAAAGCAGTGGTGTTAACTTCTGACTTGTGCTTTATGCCATGCAGCCAAATCTCACAATATCATTGTGGTTCTTGGGATATTTGGTGTTTTCTTAGTCTTAGTTCCTGAATGCATGTAACTAAGTAAGACTCTGCATTTATTTACCAAAAAAAGTGAGTTTCTAGCCATCATGGTTGTGGAGCAAAGCTTGAAAATGTGACCCAAGTGCATCCTAGAGACTAAAAAACAGATAGCAAATAAAAACAACCCAATGTGTTATTTTTTCAGTCAAAATCATGATTTTTTGTGTGGTGGGATGCTGTACTGAGAATGAGGACCGCTGGGAAGAGATGGGAATCATCTGACAGAGAAGAGGAAGAGCATCTTTGTATACCAACTTCCAAACTAGTGATGAAACTAGGTTCAAAGTGAGCAAGTGACAAAAGCCCACAGGTAAACATAAAAAGAAGGTGTCCTTAACAAAGGGCTAGATATGGGAGGTGGGAACATGGAAAATACAGTAGGGTCATAGGTGCACAAGAGGAAAATCAGAGAAGGAATCTGCTCAACATCTTAGATGTCTATCCTCTAACACAAGGAGTATGGACAATAAAGAGGAAGAACTAGACGTATTAGTACATAAGCTCAGTTAAGACTTAGCTGGCATCACAGAGACTTTGGGTGGGATAAATCTCATGGAATATTGGTATAGAGGGCTATAACTTGTTCAGGAAGGACAGGCAAGGAAAAAAGGGAAGAGGTGTTGCTTTTCTCATCAAGTATATATACACTTGTTCTAAGCTCCAGAAATAGGAGAGAGGCAGACCCGTTGAAAGTCTCTGGGTAAATATAAAAAGGTGAAAAATAAGGGTGATATCATGGTAGGAGTCTAATAGAGGCCAGCAAATCAGGAAGATGAGGCACATGAGACATGTCTAGAACAAACAACAGGAATATCCAAAACCCAAGATCTGTGACTTGCCAGAGCGATCTGCCGCCAACGACGTGGAGGAGCTGCCTGATGCTGGCGATGCTGAGGGCCTGCTGGGGCTGCCCCTTGCAATTTACCCCGAGGAGGTGGATGATGGCTTGGGACACAGGTACACGGGCACAGGGGTGGAGGAAGTAGTCCAGAGGTAGCCGACCTCAGTCCAGCTGTGCTCAAGACCGAGCACTTGTCAGCGAGTTTCGGCTGGAGCCCCACTGACCCAGTGGCCAAACACTCTGCCACTGTTAGGGCCCTGGGCTGGGACGCAGTAGAGTCGAGAGCGCCGCGTTCCCCTTTCCTTTCCTCCCCAACTCTGGAGTGACAGCCTCACCATGGCCTGTGGAGCCTCCCCAGGGCTATAGACTTTTCGCTTTCTGCCTGAGGGCCCGGGGCAATAGAGTATAGAGAGCTACTCCCTTGCCTAAAGCTTACCCACACAGGTATGGTTGAGAGGGGGTGCAGCCTCCCTCTGAGACTGGCAGGGAGGGACTGCCACTTCCTGGACACTAACCTGGTCAAATCTTTTTTTAACGTTCCCTTTTTTTAGTAGTTTGTTTAACACAGTACTATACTGTATTAGCGTTCATTTGTTTGTTTGTTTTGTCTCTGCTGCTGCCTGATTGCATACTTCCAGTTCCAAATGAGGTGTGGTGGTTGACCAGTCAGTTCATAACTCTGGGGTTTGGAACTCTGGGGTTCTACTGTCATAAGGAATAGCCAGCATGGATTTGTCAAGAACAAATTATGACAGAGAGGGCAATTTCTTGCAATATCCTGAACAAACCTTATTAAATTAAGTTTGAATATCTTAGGAGTTCATTATATTAAAAATGAAAATCTATATGTATTATTGTGGGATTTTATGTAATGTTTAGAACCCTGGGAAGTGTTATGATCATCAAAGGACTATTTGATACAACGCACTAGACAAGAATGAACTTTTAAAGTTAAGTAGGTTTCCCAGAAAATCTCTAGGAGGAGGGATATGAAAATACACCTATTCCGGTTATGCAAGAACTCAGTCTTTTGAAGCTTTGCCCTGGAGTCACCTTTTGTCTGCTGATGAGGCCAGATTAGAAACTTCCTCCCTCCCCCAAAAAAACAGTATAAAGAAGGACCTAACAGACACATTAGCGTTCTTGTTCTGAGCTAACAGCTGTGATGAACTTGTAACCACAGAAAAGTCAGTTGTTGGGGTTTGAAGGACTATTCACAGGCCAGAGCCCTTGTTGGAGCCCAAGAGTGATCTCTGGTATGCTTATTAACGTGTATAAATTCTTTTATTGTTGTATATGTTTTCTCTTTAATGCTTTTACCTTAAAAATAAATGTGCTTGCTTAGAGCAAGCTGTGTGGTAATTTGACTATGGCAATTACACTGTTTATCCTCTCTGAGGAAAAAAGAGTAAAGTAGCCCTGCACAGGTGGCTTGACTTTCCTGGGGAATTCACAGTGTAGGCAGGGAACTGTGCAGCCTGGAAATACCCTGGTAAGGAGGGAGAGGGATGCGTGTCTCTGACAAAGAGAAGCAAGAGCTTGGAAGCTGAAAACCTATGAGTGAATGCCCTTGCTGGACCAAAGAGGGGGAATACAGGTGCAGTTGCCCTGTACTGTGACAATAATCATGTCAAACCAACCTAATTGTCTTCTTTGACAGAGTTACTGGTCTAGTTGGAAGCCATAGAGGTGATATATCTTGATATTAGTAAGTCTTTTGACAAAGTCCCATTTATCATTCTCATAAGTGAACTATGGAAATGTGGTCTTGATGAAATTACTGTAAGGCAGGTGCACAACTGGTTGAAAGATTATTATCATAAAGAATAGTTATCAATGGTTATTGTGAAACTGGAAAGGTGTATCCATGGGGACCAAAAGGAATCAGACCTGGGTCTGGTACTAGTCAACATTTGTATTAATGACTTGGATAAGGGACTGGAAATTATACTTATAAAATTTGTGGATGACAGCAAGCTGGGAGAGGTTGCAAGCACTTTAGAAGACAGGGTTAGAATTCAGAATGATTTTAACAAATTAAATCATGGCAGTACAATCTAAAGGCAAGTATGAAGCTAAGAAATACAAAAGAGAAAGCTACTCCTGAAAATTTAAAAACAAATCTTGTATTCTTTGATTATTCCAGAAATAACTGAAAGATGTACAAATATTGGAATATAGTAATTATATTTTTTCCTTGAGGAAACTATCTCAAGTAGAGAGAGAGATTTTGGAAGAGCAACACCTACCTGTAATACACTAATTCTAGATATTGTTAATTGCATGGAATCAGTTAATATGCTTATACTCAAAGAAAGGGCACCAAAATACAAGTTTATTCAGGGTGCCATTTCCTCTAAGGCTGGCCCTGTGCACAGCACCCAGACACTTAGAGTGTGACCTGCATGATTATCTGCTGGTGTCCAGGCTGAGAACCACAGTAACAGAACATTTTGAGGTGCTCAGGATTACAGGGCAAGCAGTGACAAAACCCCTCATTTGTCTAGAGTGCATCCCAGAATGTGACAGTGTTATAAAGAGGATGGTGATCAATTGTTCTCCATGTATATAGAAGAGGGAAAAGCAATAATGGACTTAATCTACACCAATGGATATTTAAATTAGATATTAGGAAAACTTCCTAACTACCCGGGGTAGTTGAACTCTGGAATAGGCTTCCCAAGGAGCTTATTCTCTTGGAATAAGGAATCCCTATTACTGGAAGTTTTTCAGAACAGTTTGGACAAACACCTATCAGGGCTGGTCTAGATTTACTGGTCCTGCCTCAGTGCAGGGGGCTGGATTTGATGATTTCTTGAGGTCCTGTCCAGTCCTTCATTTTTATGATTCTATTAATGCTCAGGGAATCTGCACTCATAGAAGATTAGGGTTGGAAGGGTCCTCTGGAGATCATCTAATCCAACCCCCTGCGCAAAGGAGGACCAACAAAGCAATGTTATGTAAGACTAGCTCCTAACTTTCCTGGGCATGTAAGGGGGCTCTGGCTGCTCCTGAAAATCCCACTGCTAGAAGGGCACACAAAGCACCCAGGGTCACCAGGGAACTTGGCTGAGAACCCCCTCCCCCTTTAGCTGCTCAGCTTTTTGGGACACATCTGCTTTTGAATAAGCATACATTTTTGAAACCCTGGTCTAAATTCCCACACCCTTCTCCTCCATCCAACCCCGCCATTGCCTTCCCCACCTCTAGCCGCCCTTCCAGCGGGGAAACTGCCTCTCCTTGGGGGGTGCAATCTGGAAACGTGACGGGGTCCAAAGCACAGGAGCTCAGCAGACACCCAGCTGCTGGTTCAGTCCATGCCCGAGAGTCAGGGCAGGGTAGGGTCCTTCTGGGGCCGGGAGGTGCCCTGGGAAGCGGCTCAGTCCGCTGCAGTTTGCAGCTCTGGCTGCAACCCAGTCGGTGTCCCCTGGGGTGGCTGGGGCTGGGAACCGGGACGAGGGGCCGGGCCAGCCTGGGCGAACGGAGGAAGGTTTGCAGTAGCCCCCGGGGTCCCGCCGATCACGGGCCGGTAAAGGCGGCTCAGTCAGACGGGGCTGGATTGAATCCGCTGCATGCGCCGCTAGCCCCACGCGGCGCAGCCTCTCACAGCCCTAGCCCGCCCGCAGCATGGGGCGCATCCCCACCGCGATTGTTCCACGGGGGCTCCAGCCCTCTGTCCTCCTGCACTGGCTGGGGGCGGAGCATGGGAGATAAGACCCACCCCCTTCCCCACCTCTAACCAATCCCCTCCTTGAGCCGGGGTTGCGCGTGGGGGGGCAGAGGGGCTCTTATCTCCCATGCTCCGCCCTCGCCCTGTGCCCGAGTAAAACAATCCATGGGCTGGGCTGGAGGGCGAGACACTCGCGCGACAGGCAGCGGCTGCAGGACACGGGCCCGGGAGGTGGGAGGCAGGCTCACGCTGACAGCACTTCGGGTCATTCTGCTCCTCCATGGCTGTCCATTAAACACAGCCCCGACCCCCAGCCCCTCTGGGTAGGATCTGCTGCCTGTCCCTGCTCAGCAAGACCCGGCCGTCGTCGTCCTCCTCCTCCTCCTGTGCCGCGCGAAGCAGGTAGGAGCCCGGGCTGACTCCAGCTGTGCACGTTTCTTTCCAGCGGCGTAGAGAGCGAGGAGCTGCAGACACTGCATATCTCTGCCCCTGGAGCGGCTGTGGTCTCATGCCTTGCTGCTCCGTCCAGGGAAGAGGGCACAAGCGGCAGTGATCGCAGGGGAGGGGGACTGGCTGGGTGGGGGCATGCTCCGCGGTGGCCTTTGCTAAAACTCCGCTCTCAGCCCGGGCACACAGGTGTAGGTGTTAGGGGAGATAGGGAGCTTCTCCTTCGCCGCCTCAGTGCTCTCCCACCACGTAGGGACCGACCCTGCTGTCCTTGTGCAGTCAGGGAGGCAGTTCTGTAGTGAGTGAGCGTTTGGGCTGAGTTACAAGGACCGCGGGGGTTTGGCTCATAAACTGATGACATGAACTGGAGTGATACATGAAGCAGAGAGGGTGGCAGAGACCTCCCTGTATGTCCTTTAGTTTCATTCTGAGGAGAGAGTACGGTGGGGGGAGCTTGTCTTTGAATGGCAGGTGCAGATTTCAGGTCCGGCCTAACTCTATGAATCATAACAAACTTTTAAAACATGCAGCCAGTTTTCCTCTAGCGAAGAGCCTGCCTACAGAAGTGGGGAGTGGCATAAAACCTTGGCCAGCTACAAGTGTAAATCTTACATAATCTATGCATTTACCAAAATAGAAATGGGAATGGAATGTGTTACTGATGGATTTCTTACTAGCTGCAGTATTTGCATATGCACTTGGGTTGTACAAGCATGACATTCTGGCTCAGTTTATTGGCACTAGAGATGATTGATATAGCATTGTATCCTTTTAGTGTCAGAGTTCACAAACCTGCTTTTTTCTAGTATTATAGATGAAAAGCAAGCCACCCCTTTTATGGAAATTAAAGCCTGTTCGGTGGCTAGCTTCTTAGTATAGGAATGCAGGAATTTCAATAATATAGTTACAGTATAATTAGCAATTCACATTCTCAAACTACTGTACAATGTACTTATAGCACAGGTTCTATACATCACTTGGTAAGACAGTTCCTCTCTATGGGCCAGCTTTAATGGTTATTATTTATATGGTTATATATATTCAGTGTAAGAAAGGTTATCAAATTCTAGCCTTCAGTTACTTCATTTTTATGCCAGTTTCTGTGATGTGATTTCTTTTTTTCTCTCAAATTATTTATACAACTACCAAAGGTAGATCCATACCTATTGTAATATGCTAGTACTGTTATCAACAGTTCAAAGGAAATGTTTCTAAGTAAACACAAGAATTACCAGACTGGATCAGATCAATAGCTTGTTTAGTCCAGTTATCTATCTCAAACAGTGGCCAATAATGGATGCTTCAGAAGAAGCTGTAATAAACCTTGCAATAAGCAATTATTGAATGACATACTAATAGGGAAAATTTCTTCCTAACCCCCATTATTTAGAGGTTGGTTTATTCCTTAAAGTGTAAAGGTTTATACCCTTTCCATAGCTCTTTTTCTGTGTTATTGCTTATTTTTTTTAATATCCTCACTATTTTAACTTGGTATGTTCTTGTTATCCATGTAGTTGTTCGGTCCTTTTTTGAATCCTGCTAAACTCTTGGCTTCCAATGATATCCTGTGTCAATAAGTTCTACAGTCTAACTGTGCATAATATAAAATAGTATTACCTTTATCATTTTTCATTTGTTGCCTTTCAGTTTCATTGAACAACCCATTTGTTTTGTATGATAAGAGAAGCTGAAAAGAACTGCCTGATGTAACTTCTCTATACTATTCATTATTTTATAAATCTTAATCCTGTCCTCTCTCTCTCTAAACCCTCTCTATTTCTGCTATATCTTTTCTGAGATGAGTGACCAGAGCTGCATGCATTATTCCAAATGAATGTGCACCATTTGTATAATGGCATTATAATATTTTCTTTATCATTTTCCATCCTATTTCATTTGCATCTTAACATTTTGTTTGCTTTTTTCACTATGGCTATAGATTGAGAATAGGTCTTCTCTCTACAAACCAGTGATACATATATTTGGTGCTTTAGAAACTCCAGTTTCACAAAGCTGAAAACAATTATGAGACAAATCAGTTGGAGGAAAGAAGTTAAACAGAAAAATGTGAACAATAATTGTTTAAGAACATTTGACTAGATTCCAAGAGAAGGTACATTTCTACAATGTGGAAGAAAGAAGAGTGCATTGATTTAAAAAAGCTTGGTTTACAGTGGAAGTGAAGGCATCTTTAAAAAAGAATATGTGTGTGTGTGTATAATATAAACATGGAAAAAAGGGAATGTTGATAGTAATGGAATATAAATGAGAAGCTAGGAATAGTAGAAAATCGGTAAGGGAAGCAAAACAGAATGAGAAGAGTTAAGGATAGTAAAGAGTTTTTAAAATATGTTCGGGACAAAAGGAATCCTAACAATGACATTGGTCCATTACTAGATGGAAATGATAGAATTATGAATAATAATGCAGGAAAGGCAGACGTGTTCAATAAATATTTCTCTTCTACAATTAGGGAAAAAAGAGGGTGGCATATTATAGGATGATGATGATAGATCTGCTTCCATTCTGGTAGTAACTTGGAAGGATGTTAAACAGTAACTATTATAGTTAGCCATTTTACATTTGACAGGTCCCGATAATGTGCATCTAAGAGTTTGACTAGAGCTAGCTGAGGAGCTCACTGGACCATGAATATTGATTTTCTGTAACTCTAGGAACACGGGGAAGTTTCAGAAGACTGGAAGGAAGCTAATGTTTTACCAGTATTTAAAAAGGGTAAACAGAACGACCTGGCTAATTATAGGTCTGACAGCCTGACATCGATCCTGGGCAAAATAATGGAATGGCTGATATGGGACTTGATTAATTAGGAATTAAAGGAGGGTAATATAATTAATGCCAATCAGCATGGATTTACGGAAAATAAATCCTGTCAAACTAACTTGATTTTTTTTATGAGACTACAAATAAAGGTCGGACTAGATGATCACAGAGGCCCCTTCTGGCCTTTTAATATATGAATCTTCACTGAACTGCCCACAGTCATGCCCAGGTTTTTTTCCTGAGCTCTTAATTTAGAACCTAGTTAACTTAGAACCCACTAAGATATATGAGTAGTTCAAATTATTCATTCTAAAGTTAATTGTCTTGCATTTGGCCACATTAATTTTAATCTGCCATCATATTACCCATTCCTCTAGTTTTGTTAAATTTCACTGAAGCTCCTCATAATTTTAGATTGAAAGATTAATTAATTTTATGGATTAAGGATGAAATTCCGTTGACTTGCATAATATTAAAGTATTTTGGGCTTCCATGAAGGTTGAGTGTGGAGAAGCTGAGAGGAGAAATCCACCATGCAGCCCGGGGTCACGGTTGCAGGGCAGCATGCTGTGTAGCCCATCTGCACCAGTTGCACAGCATACTGGGATCATCGGAACAGTGTAAATACAGAACTGTGGCCCTACTCCTTGCCCTCCTCCAGCCTACCCGCAGCTTGCTCCCACTGTAATGTGTAAGAATGTGTAGCCATCCCTATGTGGCTACTCTGCCAGTGAAACCCCCATGTAGCCCTTAAACGAGGCATAAGTGGAGAACATGGACTTGCATGGCCATCTGGACCACCGATGAATTTCTCTTTTTGAGCCAGAATGTGGTTGTAAGAAGTCATTGCTAATCATCCAAAGTAAAACCTGGATGTGAAAAAGATAATTTAAGTAGATTACTGTACTGTGACAGTAGCATGTTGTTGTGTCAGATGGAAAATCCAGGTTTTGAAGTTTATTTGAAACCCTTGTCTATGACTGGGAGAAGAAAGTGAATCCTGGCTGACTTCTAAATGAAACTGCATAGAATTGGACTAGTCATAGAACTGAGCAATATACCGTAGGGAGCAAAATTGCATTGGCAGGGTCATGGACAAAATGACCTAATAGATGGAAAAGACCTCTAATTTCTATGATACTGGAGTACTGTGACATGTACAAAGGAAACTTTTCTTCCATTAATCTGCATAGGCATTTGCTTAAAGTAATGCTGATTGGTTTGGTTTTCCAGAGTTGTTGCAAACCACCATTAGTGGCTAACAGCAGATAAAAACCAGGGAAGTGAGGAGAGTTGATGGTACTTAGTAGTGAAATGAATAGAAATAAAACATTATAAAGCAAATAGATGTCAACTTTCTAGTATTTTATGCAATTTAAATCATTCCAGTGCAGGATAAGATGACTTCTCTCTTTTTCAACGTGTGGTGTTGCGCTTAAGGTTAAGATTTTGTCATGGTTATTTTTAGTAAAAGTCATGGACAGGTCATGGCAGTGCACAAAAATTCCCGGGAGCCCATGACCTCTCCGTGACTTCCGCTAAAAATAATGGGGGGGGTGTGGTGGTGTGTGACTAAATGCCCGAGTGGGAGGATGAGAGCCCTAGCCCCACTGTGGGAGGGTCCAGCAATTGCAGTGAGCGGCTCCAGGTCCCCTTGCAAAGTATTGCAGTCCCCAGCACCGGGGTCCCTCATGGTGGCTCGTGGCTCCAGGGTCCACTTGCGGTGGCTGGGAGCTCTGGGGTCCCTCTACCACCCACAGCAGCTGATGGCTCCTTGGTCCCTTTGCCACCCGCCACAGCTGGGGGCTGCAGGGCTACCCATGGTGGCTGAGGGTTGCGGGGTTCTCCCGCCACTTGCGGTGGCTGATGTCTGTGGGATCCGTGCCATCAGAGCCGGGGGTCCCCGTCGCCCACCCCAGTCCCCCCCTCGTAGTTCACCCAGGGTCACAGTCAGCGGTGGCTCAAAACCACAGGGTCCCTGCCTCCGTGTCTCTGCTGCCTGCAGTGGTTTGGAGCCAGGTGTCCTGCTGCGGCTGACTGCAGTGGGGCCTCCACTGGCAGTGGCTCAGAGCAGTGGGCGCTGCTCAGTGGCTAAGCTGAACCGCCTCCTCCCCTGCTGAGAGCTCAGGGACCCTTACCACCTCTGGTGGCTGAGAGCTCTAGTGTCTTTGCAGCCCCTAGAAGCTGAAGAGGATAATTTAACAGAAGCCTTTGGAAGACACAGAATCCGTGACAAAATCTTAACTTTAGTTATGCTGTAATAAAACAAGTTATTAAATGGTGGTGTAAAGAAATAAAAGCAACTCTTCAGAAAAATATTCTGGCATTGGAATGGACTGGCATGAAAACATAAATCCACTGTAATTTACAACAGACACAGAATGCAGGAAGAATGGTTTTGAAATGATCTCTGGTCTCTTGAAAAAAAACTTTGACTCACATTAGTGAGACTTATTTTAGAGGATTAATTTTAATTCTTTATCAGTTCAAAGTAAACCTTGTAAATGAGCCTAGCATTACGACCTAGAAAAATCTATATTTCTGCATGACATCAGTGTTTGGTCCGAAGGTTGAGGTTCTGAGTATCTCTGAGATTATTATTTGGTTGTGGCAATGCCTGGAGGCCAGGGTCCCACTGCACTAGACACAGCAAAAATAAAGGGATAGTCCTTGCTTCCCTTTCTATGGTTTAACCTGACAGTTGAGATGTATTGGAACGTCTCTAGATGTGTTTGTCTGAGGACAGGACATTGTCATTAGAGGGTCCAGGACTCTGGAATATACTACATATCCCATGGGCTGCCAAAACCCAAGTTTAACAACTTTCAGAACATAATCTTTTTGAAGGTTATTTTGGAGAGGTCATAAGTCTTCATAACAACCAGCCCTGAGATCATAAGGCCTGTTCCTTGATGGTGCTAAGCAACCACATCTCCTAGTGACCTTAGTAGAAGTTGCACTTCTTATGATTAATTCCTGAGTTCCATAAAGTCTGCAATTTTTGATGACAAGAGATCAAGACTTCACTTCATATTTATGAAAAATAGACAGTAGAATTTGTTAAAATGTAAAACAATCAGGACCAGTATTAAGTTTTGCATGTATAGGCCCTCTGCCCAGTTGAAAGTGCACAGAAAAACTGTGTACAAATTTCACCTTACTAGTAAAGATGGCAGAGATCTTATCACTTGACTACATGCTAGCATGATAACTTCAGGCAAGCCCAAGAGGTGGCTGGAATAACAATGACACGAGCACTTTGGATAAGATGTATCAAGTGTTTGCTTTGTTTTTAAACCAACTCATTTAAATATATATATATATATATATATATATATATATAAATGTTCAAATTACACAGCAAATTTAGCAGTTTCTCTATGCTTTCCACAGTCCCTTTATGCCAAATGCCCTGGAACCTTCTGGATCATTTGCCTGCAGCCTCTGGCCTGAACTCTGATTTCCTCGGTTACATAAGGTTCTAAGTGGAGCTGTCTGGATAATGGCTGCTCTCTTACTAATTTCAACCACGGCTCACCGGTTCCATCTTACTTGCACGCAAGAACAGAACGTGAACAAATGTCATCTTTCCCATCAGAAGTAGAGAAAACAGAATTATAACTTCAGTAAAAAGGGAAAGGAAGAAGAAACTAAGCGTTTAAAATACGAGCA
Source organism: Emydura macquarii macquarii (assembly GCF_026122565.2). Taxonomy (NCBI): domain Eukaryota; kingdom Metazoa; phylum Chordata; order Testudines; family Chelidae; genus Emydura; species Emydura macquarii. The sequence goes on along the minus strand of NW_027132817.1, from coordinate 1,796,082 downwards.
CAGTGTAATTTTGAAATCAGAGTTATACATTTGTTTGGTAACCCAAATAATGGGTAGATAATAATGGGTAGATGCACAGCTATAGACTGGGGACCGACGAGCTGGGCAGCAGCTCTGCAGAAAAGGGCCTGGGGATAACAGTGGATAAGAAGCTGGATATGAGTCAGCAGTGTGCCCTGGTTGTCAAGAAGGCTAATGGCATATTGGGCTGCATTAGGAGGAGCATTGCCAGCAGGTCACGGGAAGTGATTATTCCCCTCTATTCGGCATTGGTGAGGCTGCATTTAGAATATTGTGTCCAGTTTTGGGCCCCCCACTACAAAAAGGATGTGGACAAGTTAGAGAGAGTGCAGCGGAGGGCAACCAAAATGATTAGGGGGCTGGAGCACAGGACTTATGAGGAGAGGCTGAGGGAACTGGGCTTGTTTAGTCTGCAAAAGAGAAGAGTGAGGGGGATTTGATAGCGGCCTTTAACTACCTGAAAGGGGGTTCCAGGGAGGATGGAGCTAGGCTGTTCTCGGTGGTGGCAGATGACAGAACAAGGAGCAATGGTCTCAAGTTGCAGGGCGGGAGGTCTAGGTTGGACATTAGGAAAAAGTTTTTTACTAGGAGGATGGTGAAGCACTGGAATGGGTTACCTAGGGAGGTGGTGGAATCTCCATCCTTAGAGGTTTTTAAGCTGAGGCTTGACAAAGCCCTGGTTGGGATGATATAGCTGAGGTTAGTCCTGCTTTGAGCAGGGGTTTGGACTAGATGACCTCCTGAGGTCCCTTCCAACTCTAATATTCTATGATTCTATGATTCTATAATATGTACAAAACCCGAATTAAACAAAGATAAAACAATGGCAAATACGTCTTCTAGATGACAGAATTTAAACCCAAGACAGGAAAAGTGAAATCCACCTGCTATAGATAATACAGAACTCCCATTTGTTCAGGCAGTGACTACTTGAGATAGATGTGTGTCTAAAGTTAGGCTCCTGATTTTTAAAATCTTGGTCTTAATCACAGTGAGATAGAAAATGATAGAGACAGATTGCTTGCTGACAGAACGTTAGCAGAAAAAAGTAGGTTTTATTATTACAGAAAAACAAAATTAGGAATAAGTGGCTAGGTGGTAGTACTACTGAAAAGTGTTTTCAGGTTATAGTGGATCACAAATTGCACATGAATCAACAATGAGATGCAATTGCAAAAAAGGCTAGTATCATTCTGGGGTGTATTAATGGGATTGTTGTATATAAGACAGGGGAGGTAATTGTCCCACTCTGTGCAGCGTTGGTGAGGCCTTAGCTGGAATATTGTGTCCAATTCTGGGAGCCACACATTAGGAATGATGTGAACAAACTGGAGGGAGTCCAAAGGAAAGCAACAAAAATGATAAGGTTTAGAAAATCTGATCTATGATGAAAGGATTAAAAAATAAAGGGCATGTTTAGTCTTGAGAAAACAAGATGGAGAGGAGGACCTGATAGTATTCAAATAAGTTATTGGCTGTTATAAAGAGGACTTTGATCAAATTTTTTCCATGTCCAATACAGGTAGGACAAGGAGCAATGGGATTAATTTGCAGCAAAGGATATTTAGATTAGATATTAGGAAAATATTTATAAATATAAAGGTATTTAAATACTGGAATAGGCTTACAAGGGAGGCTTTGGAATTCCTAGCTCTGGAGGTTTTAAAGACAGGTTGGACTAGGGATGATCTAGGTTTACGTGGCCTTACCTCAGCACAGGGGGCTGGAGTTGATGACTTCTTAAGGTCCCTGCTAGCCCTATTTCTATGATTCTGTGATTCAGAAAAAGAAAGGCACATACTTCTGCACCAAGTGGAGCAGGAGCTACAAATATATCATCTATCTTTAAAAAAAGTCTCTTGAGGAAGTAAGGTACTTAAAAGCAGAACTGGAAGAGAGCGTGCAAAAGAGCACTAAAGATATGCCAGAAGATTCATTTGGAATTTGTATGAAAGAAGAATGGACAAAAAGGCATACTGGAAGCCACAATGAGGAAGGTCAAATGCTGATACAAATCAAGAGATCATGTAGCTGAAGAACAAAAAGTGTTTTAAAAAAAAAGACTCAATAAGATACAGTAAACATTTTATGGATTTCTAGAAGAGAAAAATAAAAGGTGTTAATATGTAGAGACCTCTGAGTTGAGTGCTCAACTTAAACTAAATCGAAGTTCCCCTTGACTTTCATTGGGAGTTGGGCACTTAACTTTAAAATTCCTAGTGATCCAGTGGCAAACTTTAGACGTAGAAAAAATTAAAACAGCTGTTGGGGGAACCCTGGCTGTGGGTTGACAGTACAACAAAGAATAGGCAGAACCAGGAAGCAGAAGAATACATCCTGGCTTCTGTTCAGGGTCAGTTAAAGATACCAGGGGAAACAAAACCCCAAACACGTATTTTATGGGATAAAGTTTAACAAACCACCAAAAGATATAGAACTCAGTTGATGGTAAAATATCTCAAAATCACAGCAACCCACTAACAACTTATGAAAACCAGATCCCTTTATAATAATTGGAGTGTATAAGAAGCTTCTTACTTTTGACTACTGCAAGGAAAAAACATTTGAAGAAAGTCTGCTGGACAGTGATGATATACTTTTATAAGAACCAAGCAATAGAGTTTTATGTTTTGGTCCCTGGTGAGTTTGTAAAGAATAGACAGAGAAATATAATTGTATCTCTTTGCTGCTTGTTACTGTGAAGAGGGATCCCTTTTGGTCATGGAGTACCTGTGACTCTGCTTCTAAAATGAAGGGTGGCAACATTTTCCAGGGGAGTGGGAAGTTAAGACCCAGATTTCCTTAAGGATGTCTGTGATAGTTTGGGGTTGGCCCAGGGTGTCAGCCCTAGAGGGAGGCCACACCGCTTTCCCACGGGCAGGCAAACAGTCAGCAGCCCTGGCCCTTCTGACAGGGCGGAGCACGTAAAATACACAGTCCCTGGCCCAGGCCCTCGATCAGGGTGGGCAGGCAAAACAACCCAGTCTATATGCCTGGGTCCTCAGACCAGGCGGGGCAGGCAAAGCAAACGGTTTATATGCCCAGGCCCTCAGATGGGGCAGGGCAGGCAAAACAAACAGAGCAACCAGCTACAGCCTATCAAGGCTTAGCAGGCCCAGGGGCCAGTCACCTCAGGGTTGGGGTGGCCGGGGGCAGAGGGAGACGCAGGCTCACCTGACTCCACTGCATCCCAGCCCAGGGCCCTAACAGTGGCGGGTGGCCCATCACTGGGTCAGCGGAGCTCCTGCCAAAACGCACTGATTGGTGCCCCCGGCGTGGGCAGAACCAGACCGAGGCTGGCTATCCCTGGGCCACTTCCTCCACCCCTGTACCCAGGTATCTGTAGCTCATGTCGTAGTACAGCTCCTTGGGGTAGATGGCGAGGGGCAGCCCCAGCGGGCTCTCAGGGTCACTAGCGTCTAGCAGTTCCTGCACATCGTTCAGGGCAGGCTGCTCCTCTGCACCGCTGGCCGCGGGCTGCTCTCCCCCGTTTATGGAACCCGGTGTCTTGGGCAGGCCCTCTAGGCTCCCACCGATGAGTAGGTTGGGTGGCCCTTTAATGAGGTCGGGCTCAGGTCCCAGCCCTGGGGGAGAGACCTCCTTCTCCTCCAGCAGTTTCCCCCTGACTGAGCTACAGGGCCTGGCTTTTATACTTCCTGTCCCACCCCTTCCCTTCTGGTTTGGAAGTGTTGTGCTACCCGGGCCTGCCCACCAGGTTGTGTGCGTCAGCCCCAGGGTGTTGGCCTCGGAGGGTGCTCACAGCGCTTTGCTACAATGTCAAAACATGGGGAAGGGACAGCTGCACCTAATTTTCAGAAACACAGGGTTGTGTCTTAGGAAGGATGCTTATACTAGGAAACCACCTACTCTCCACTTCTTGAGAAATGACTGCAAATATATATACATCTTTTAATTGCATATTTTGTACATTTTGACCTTGTCTGATCAGGCAGTCCAGAGGAACTGAAGGCCTCTGTTTACTTTGTGTTGGTCTCTAAATATATATGGCATTTTTCTTCAAAAGAGGTGTTTTCCTTTATAACTACGTAAAATCTCCTGTTTGTGAGGAGGACTCTTGGAACTGGAGCCAGGCAATGCTGGAGTTTAGTGCAAATATGCTGCAGGCTACTGGTGCTGCTAGTTAAATAGTATTGAACCTGTATTTGTGTGCATACATGGATTTATTTTTAACAAAACTGTATAGTGGTGAGTTGTCCATGTTCCATTTCAGTATGCTTGGTTTTAGCTGGAAAAAAAGGCACCACTCTACCCTTTAGCTGACCTGGGAGCTGTCCAATAGAGCTGGATGATGTATAGTTCCTTTACCAAATCCCATTCCTATGCATACAAGTGGAGTATGGGTATCCCTCAAGACTTTAACCATTCACAGTTTTGACTTAATTTTGCAGCCTGTCCAGGTGAGCAGATAAGTCTTTGAAAATAGACATCTTTTGCTCCCACAGAAGAGCAGGTACATAGAAGCTGCACTGTACATAGATGTGAGAATATTTTGAAAAGTTGGAACTCTCCCCACCATATTACAAATATTCTCTGAAACCCTGCCCAGAAAATGAAAAGGTATGGAAACTGGACTGGCGTTTGTAGGGAAATAGTGTCATGTCACACTAAGTCACAATGAAATAGCATTCAAATGTCAGTGCCCTTTTAAGAAAATATAAAGATATTTTAAGTCACTGATCTTAAATAAGATCATAAGAATATAAGAATGGCCATACTGAGTCATACCAGTGGTCCATCTAGCCCAGTACCCTGTCTTCCAACAATGGCCAATGCCAGATGCTTCAAAGGGAACGAACAGAAGAGGACAATCATCAAGTGATCCATCCCCTGTCTTTCAGTTCCATCATCTGGCAGTCAGAGGCTTAGGGACAGTCAGAGCATAGGGTTGCATCCCTGTTTGTCTTGGCTAAAAGCCATTGATGGACCTATCTTCCATGACCTTTTCGAATTCTTTTTTTCATCCAATTATAGTTTTGGCCTTCACAATATTCCCTGGCAACAAGTTCTACAGGTTGTGACTGTATGTTGTGTGAAGAAGTACTTCCTTTTTTTGTTTTAAACCTTCTGCCTATTAATTTCATTGTGTGACCTCTGGTTCTTTTGTTATGTGAAGGGGTAAATAACACTTCCTTGTTCACTTTTTCCATACCATTCATGATTTTATAGACCTCTATCATATCCCACCTCAGTCATCTCTTTTCCATGCTGAATAGTCCCAGTCTTTTTAATCTCTCCTCATATGGAAGCTGTTTCTTACCCTTAATTATTTGTATTGCCCTTTTCTGTACCTTGTCTAATTCTAATGTATTATTTTGAGATAGGGTGACAAGAACTGCACATAGTATTCCAGACATGGGTGTATCATGAATTTATGTATTAGTATTATGACATATACTGTCTTATTATCTATCTCTTTCCTAATGGTTCCTAGAATTCTGTTAATTTTTTTGATGGCTGGTGCACATTGAGCGGATATTGTCAGAGAACTATCCATAATGACTCCAAGATCTCTTTCATGAGTGGTAATAATTAATATAGACCCTATCAGCAGATGAGTTAATTTGGTATTATACAGAACAGTTCTGAATTGATTCATGAAAATTAAACAAGTAACTAGTTCTTTGTGTAGAATAGCTAGAGTAAATGGACAATTTATGAGTTACCATCTAAATCCTAAGAGTGACAGAATTGTAGTGATCTGTCAATTCAAAGTGTCTTTCAGGGCGGACCCAGGAGGTAGCCCCCTGGGGATCTCTGGCTTCAGTGTACAATCTCTGGCCCTGTCAGAGTTCAAACAACCAAAATGATGGAAAATTTTCCTGTGATTTTTTTTTTAATTTCCTTCATTCAGTGTCGAAGTCCAGCTTAACCAATCCTTTGAATTGTGTTGTTTCTTGATGGCCCATCTGATTTTGATAGTTCTGGAAAGGGGGAGGGGTAAGGAACCTGACTATTCCCATGCCTGAATTCATAAGTTCAGAGCAAACATTTTCAGAGTTATAAAGCAAAAATTACATATTTTTTGTAGCATGGAATACAGACATTACAAGTGAGATTAATGCATGCAGCAATTTATAAGCATTTCACTAGTCTAAACACTAAATACGTTCTTATAAGACTAATACCTGTTTTGAGCAAAACTAACATGGTGAACTGGTCTGTTCTCCAGCTATGAGTTTATTGGTTCTTAGCTTATGCCTGCAGCCTGGGCAAGAGCTGGCATCCGGCCTGCCAGTGTCACAGTTACGTATAAAACAAAATCATAATATGCTTTCTAGAGACTAAACTTAACCAACAGGTTAACCTCCTGTCTAAAGAAATGTATCTTACTCAAAGTTGTCTTCACCATTTTCAGCCAAGCCTGGTTGAGATCCCACTTTCGCGAAGCATATTTGCTATCCATTTACTTCCTAGGTGAGGGATGCCAGGGTGTCTTCTCTGTCCCACAGTTGTAGTAAACCATTCCTTTTGAAGTGCATCTAAAGATAAAGTTCTCTCCCCCCATTGTTTTCCTCCTCTTCTTAGTTTCCTTCTCAAGTTCTTACAATCCTTCCTTTACATTCTGCACAGACTGGTAATAGGAGAGAAGGAGAGAATGCTTAATTTACATGTAAAAAGATAGATAAATAAACATCTTTTGTCTAACAGGAAACCTGTTTTTCATCTTTGCTGGTGACTACCTCCAGAGACAGACTTTAGAACGTATTTTTAAAATATATACACGTTACTCCATACACAACATTCATACACTCATTTTGCAATGATATTGACGACCAGAGTGACACCAGCCTTTATTTGGGACCTCACATGGCAATCTTTGGTGAGCTAAATGTGCACACACCAGATTTAGGAGATTCTTATAATCCCTGTGCATTCCCTTGCCAAATGGCATTAAGAGGTTTTTGGGTCACATCTTCCCAGTTTCATTCCTTTTTTTTTGAGAGGTTGAAGGCAGCACTGGGCCTAACATAGCATTCTGTAAAGTAGAACAGCCATCATTTAAACTTTTATTTCAGGTTATGTTTCTGTGCATGCTTTTGTTACTGTCCATATTGTTTTGTCTTGAGGTCCAAAATTCTGCAGACTCTTACAACTGGGTTCAGTTGCCGGGAATAATCCCATCAAAGTCAATAGGAATACTTAGGCTCCAATACTGCAAACTGCAACACGTGTGCAGACTGCTGTATCTGTTCAGAGCCCCACTGATTCAGTGGGCTCTGTGTGGGTGTAGCAGTCCGCCCAGGCATTGTAATTTGAGGGATTGGGGCTTTACATGTTAAACACAATGCCTGGATGGGTTTGATCCTGCAAACACTAGTTATAAGATTTGTGAGAGAAATACCATATTCTCTTTTAATTTTTTTTACAGCGCTGAACATGCCATATGTAATAACAACGGCTAACTGTATTTTTCTCATTACTGTTCTGTCACAAAAATTTATTGGACCAACTTCTGTTGGTGAGAAAGACAAGCCTTTGAGCTTACACAGAACTCTTCTTCAGAAGCTCTGTGTAAGCTCAAAAGCTTGTCTCTCTCACCAACAAAAGTTGGTCCATTAAAAGATATTACCTGACCCAGCTTGTTTCTCTAGATTAGTAGTTATTCAGGATCCGAATCTGCTCCCTTTCACTTTAAAGAAAGTGGAGGCAAGCTTCTTAAGGACTGATTTTGAATGATGCTACGTACTTTCTGGGAGGTACCGAGCAACTTCAACTTTCACTATTAACTGAGCACTCAGCACATCTCAGAACTGGACCTTTGTTCTGGAAAATGTCTGTCCCCCAAACCACAGTTTAGTCTCAGTATAATTATAGTTTATTAGTAGGGAGCAGTTTTAGACAACTTGCATAATTTTTCCAAATAGAACTCTTCTAAAAATATTGCATTTCACCTGTTGTGGGTGTCCAAGTGAAAATTGATACTGAAATGATTACCTTAATCTCCACTGTCCTTCTTTATGTGAAGTCACTAACACTATGTGCAAGTTGTATATGTCCAGCTGTACTAATACAAGACTTCCGATGCCAGACTCCGAACTAAAAAACATTTTAATCACTTGGGACACTCCAGAGTTTCTGTTCTTGGACCAAAACTGGCTGAAATAGAATATATTATGATTTTATATATATAAAATTATGTTTAAAAAGGAACTGTACCCATTTTTCCCTGACCACTTTGACATTTAAAAAATAATTGAACCTCTGAGCTTGAATAAATGCTGAAACATGTTTGAAAATGCATTTGGCATCTTTAGAAATGTCAGATTTCTGGCATGAGCAACATACCATATTCTTTTCACTTTTTTTTAGAACTCAGACAGAATAAAAACTTCTTTTCTGATTTTTGTGGAAGCGGTTGCAGTATTCTGTAATCATACATCTGCTTATGGATTGAGGCATTCCCTCTCACCTATATGAAGTAAAAGATAGAAGTGCCACTGCACAGTACAGGCACCACATCACAACCTATAGGAAGTATGTGCCATCTCCTTGTTTCTTTCTTTTGAAATCTACTTGTTTGAGTAAACAGTAAACATTAGTTAATGGAAACTACAGAAGAGGAATTATATGTGTTTTGTCTGTTTTGAGATATATGACCACTTTGGAAAACATCATCTGGGATAAGGTGATATAAAAAAAAGTTTAGGTTGCCCAAATTTTCCCCAGAACCCACAACACAGTCTGCTACACAGATTATGACAAAGTCAGACGTGACAGCTATAAGAGAGTGGCTGAAAGCAGGTCTATCTAGAATGGTGAAGGCCCTTTTCCCGGTGAACTGAAAAGAGGTTACCTCAGGTTAACTGTGACATCTGAGTCTGATTAAGGGCTGCTGATGACCTTTAAAGCCCCCGCCTCCCCCACCCCCTTCTTGTAACACAAGGAGGAAGACAAGTTGCACAGTAGGGTTAGTAAGGAGAAAAGACTTCTCCTGGGTGGAAGGCTGCTCTCCTTCCTATATGGGAAACAGCCAACTCAACTGCTGTTGGGGAAAGGATTGGCCACCAGAAGCCAGCATAATAAGGCAACATCCTGGAGAGGGGGCCAGGAAATGTATTTCTCTTTGTGTTATGAATTTGCGTCCTTTGTTTGTCTTAAAAGAACTACTTGGGCCTACCTTGAGGCCCACTTTGTAAACACTGGAAAATGAACCAGAGTGAGGAACTGAAAACCTCTGGAATAGGACTGACTTACTCCAGGCCTCCTCTGCCAGAGGGAGAAATGCTGTGGCAGGCTGATGAGGTGAAGGAGGTGCCTTGCCACATGAGCCAAACATGCTATTTGCACCATGACTGTGCAACTGTAGTAGAAGGATAGGCTTATCGTCTCAGTGTCTCTAGCACATCAAAAGGTCAGATGCAGTGGTGGTGGTGAGTTCAGTTCCCCCTTGACACAAACATTCTGTTTTAGTACAGACCCCTTACATGATATAAAATGCAATTCAGAAAACAATTTTGGAGGGCTTTTGTAACTTTAATTTGATGGCACCTAATTCGTGCTGCTTGGTATGCATAGGAACATGTCAGAAACCTTTGGGCAGAAAACTTTTGCCCTAATTTTGATTCCCTCAAAATGTGTAGAGAGGTTGTTCTACAGGCCTTCTGTGATGTGAACTGGAGGGACATTCAAAGGTGGAGCCTATGCACACATTCAAATGTATATGCCACTTAATCTGGCAGTACCCTCTGCCTGTTTAGGAAATGTATGCAGTGAGCTGTGTTTGTGATCATTGCTGTCAGAATTTGACTTCATGTTAATACTGCTTTTAACAGTGTGTTGTTGCAGTGACTAGAGTTTATTTTACTCCTGCATCATATACACATGACTCTTCTGTGGTGTTTCTTTTTAGGATTTCTAAAGTTTGAGGTGAGCAATTCCACACACCATTTTTCTTCCAATTAAAGACATTTGATTTATAGAACATAATATTGCAAAAGACTGTTCAAAGCAGCTCAGGGTCAAACCGAACATTTTAAAAGGTTTGAAAATTTCATAATATACTTTAGTTTATGTGGATTACGGTACTTGTCAGATTTTTCTTATAACAGAGTTATCTACTTCAGCTCTGACAGAATTTGGCTTTTGTGAACTGATTTCTGTCACTAAGGCAGAAGGCTGCAGTTTCCAGCCAGGACTACTAGACAAATTATTTTCACAAATATACTTGTCATCCTTTAAGAAGAAATTTAGGAAGAGCAGAGAGCTAATCCTGCAATGTTTTGGAAATGGCCAGATAGAAGTATTACAGATAGTCCTACAAGTTGTTTGTATTGTTCAATGCGTGATGCTACTGAAGTATTGCCAACCTCAAATGATTAAAAATTCGTGAGTCAGACACTTCCCCGCAATCATGAGATTTAAAAGCCCATCAAATCATGTTTTTTAATCTGTTTTTTGACTTTTTAACTTCCCTCTACTCCTCTGCAGTGTGTATGTGATAATTTCATGTTGAAAAGTCAACCTTAAATGTACTCCTCTCCCTGGCTGCTCAGATGGAGACTCCACTTACCCTTTCCTTGCCCTTGAGATATAGGAAGTGGATGGCAGGTCCCCTTACTATCTTGAGTCTCTCTTTTTGGTTTATTTCCTTTGATAAAAGAAGGGCTGGATAGTAAATTGTTTGAGAACCACTGACTTAATTAATGCATCATGACTCACAGTGGCATATAGAACTCCTATTACCTCTCAAGGTGGAGGAGTTACAAATATACATATTTAAGAACTTTAAACTGATACCTATCAGTACCTACCTGAGCAATAATGTCAAAGTAGAAACAACATGGGATTGGTTTAGCCTTTTACTAGTAGCAACATGTCTGACTTTTTGCCCCCATCCCCCAAACTTCTCTGCTTGAGACTGGGCAGCACTCCCCACCTCTTGCTCTGCCTGTCCCTGCACTCCATTCCATGCAGTTCCTAAAACTGCCCATTCTCATTCTCCCCATTCATCTTTCACAGTTTCTCCTCATAGTCCCTCTATCCGATTTGGCCCCCTGAACCATACACTGGCAGCCATTTTGTCTGAAGGCATGGCTACAATCTCATCAAAACCACCAGGAGTTGGCAGCCAACTTTATTAAAGGCAGACTCACTTCCACATGCAGATAGACTGCCGGGAAATGTGGCCATTCTGCTGGCTTCAGCCACTTTGTCAGTAATAGGAGATGGTGGCCATTTTAAACAAGGGAGAATTTGTGAGCTAGCCATCCTTCATCATGTTGTGTTGAAGTAGTTTAAAACCCTTTGCCCCCCCAATTGCCAGAGTTATCATACATCATGGGAGCTGGCAATTCTGCTATTGTCTGCATCAGAAGGCTCCTCTTTCCTGCAGGATAGGGAAATATTGGTGTGGCTAATGTGTCAGAAGGTGCATTTGCATCTACCACTACCGCATCTGTGGTGGGGTTTGTATGATATGTTACCAGTTTGCACAATAGTTCTCTTAACATTTTGTCTAAAAAAGGCCTTTGTTAAAGCAAAGCAAAGCAAAATATGCAGGACTTTCCTGAAAATACGGTACCCAGAAATAAAATATTGATTGTGTACTGCTGAAGGGCAATGACCCTCTTTTTTTTTCCCCTTATGAATCTATAGATCCTTTCCACTATTAATCATAAGCATTTCTATCTACGTTTGCTAGTTATAGAGCACCACTTGTTGTTTGATGGGCTAAAGGAAACAGCTATATTTTGGGGGGGAATAATATTTTGGCAAATCAATATAAAGAATTCTCTTCAGATAAAAATCATGTAGGATGCATCATGCATTTGAGAAATATTGGTTGGAACTAGAGTCTTGGATGGTTATAATCTTAGTCTTGGATCGTACTGGATCAGAAACTGCCAAACTACCTCAAAACATCACATTATGGATATATTTAAAACAATGAATGCACTGTTTTTGCTGTAAAGATGTTTTCTCCTGTGAGCATGAATGTGCTAATTTCCTTGTTTTTAAGACCCCTGTCCACTCCACTCCCCCCAAAAACGTTGTAAGAATGTTTAAGGGCCTAATCCAGCTCCATTGAAGACAATGGGAGTTCTTTCATTAATTTAATTAGGGACTGAAGTTCCTAAAGAAGGGTTACTACCATTCCCACTCCCCCAGCAATCACAAGCCCTCTTGATCAGTTGAGCATTGTTCTTCCATAAAGATAGGACACAGAAATAAAAACTTAGGCTTTGCAGTACATTGTAATTTAAACTAACAGGACAAAATCCCATTTATCCATTTGGCTGGAGTGAGTAACTTTTTTTGTTGCATTTTTGCCTGCAGGCAAGTAAACAATCCGTTTCAGTATCATCATCATCACAGTAAATAATGAGTACATTTTGTGCTGAGCTACTCAGTCATGTTGTTTTTGCCATCCTGGCCTATTGCCTTCCTGAATCACGATCCTTCTTACATCTACTAATAAATACTAAGGGCCCAATCCAAACCTAGCACTACTGAGTTTAGACAAAATGGTCTCTTCAAATACTGGTCCACATCATCACTTGCATTAGAATAACGTTCCACTTTTATATTTACTAGAAACAAATCTTAAATTTAGAACTTTAGTTTCTAGTGGAAGGAGTCATTTTAAACATTTATTGTTTGGAATCTCATGGGGAGATATTAGTTAACTTGGATCTATGCTGATTCTCAAATTTTGTCTTATTGACTAGCTGTTTTGTTTTCCTTGGATCGGTCCATGAAGGGAAAACACTGTGGAATCTCAAATTCCTTGATAAAGGGAGAAATAACAACATGGGTTTTTCATACACTGGCTGAAATCATGGTTTCCAGGGAGACCTAAAATTTGATTGTTGCAGCCAGAATCTTGAACTGGCAACTGTGGCAGGTTACATAAGTTGCCCATCCTATACTGAGCATTCATGCATATCAGCCCAGGATCTCAAATGCTATGGAAAGTCTGCTTTGCCACACCCCCCCATAACTAATTATCCGCGTCACTTGGCACAATATCATCTTGAAATGGAGACAAATCCAACAAACTGTGTGAGGTGCCAGAATAAACTGGATTTAAAAAGGCAAGCATTCTGACTTTTCAAATGTTGGAGCCTGAACACGAACTTCCTCTGTTGTAGACTAAAGGAGTCTGTGGGTTTGTTGGCCTTTACTGAATCATATCCAAAATAATCTGTCAGCCCATCCTTTCCAAGTAATTACTTTTAATTTCAGAGATGTTATTTTTTTAATTCATGTTAGTGTATTTTAACTGCTTAGATTTTTCTTCAATGTATGACATTGGATGATCCAGTTGTATAGTTTCTCAATGAATACCAATCTCTTTTGCTGTATACTTCCCATCTTTACATCATAATTCTGAGTGCTTAAGAGCCTGTTGGCATTAAGCCTTTTTTCGGACTTCTCACCAATATTTATCATTACTTATTTTTTTAAAATATTATATTGGAGTTCTATAGACCCAGAACTTAAACATGTCACACAGCATTTGTTTTCATTCAGATAACATGTATGTATTATACTTTGGGAGGAGTGAAAGATATAATTAATTTTACAAAAAAAAAAAAAAAAAAAACAAAACCAGTAAAACACCATAATTTTTTAACTATCCACAAATAGTCATTTTGGAATGAAAATTTCTGTAACTAGCCTTGACCAATAGGTGAATGTTTCTGATGTTTCAGCCAATGATTTTTCAGTTAATTGAGGTTGAAAAGAATACTTCTAATCACACTTTTAGATTATGGCTACAGCACAGATGACTGAAATGTGAAATATTGCATGTGAAATAGTCCTTAATGTGGACTAGTGCCTTTACTAAATTTGGAAGAGAAAAATGTAATACAAAGTTATGAGCGATGCATGCTCACTCAACACCTAATAGTTTCAACAGAATTTAGGGAAGACCTAAATTGATCTTTAATTGTATTTTTTTGGGAAGGGGTGGGGGGTATACACCTTAAGCAGCCCCTCTGTTCAGAGTCTTGGTGCTCTCTTGCTGAATTGAGCCACTAAGGAGTAGCTGTGTGAAGGCAGCACAAGGTGACAGGCCCACTGCTGATTCTAATTTGCTCCTGTCAGCTGCATTAAGATTCCCTCCATCACAACCTCTCTGTTACCCTAGCCATGATCTACCCTAGCACAGTGGTTCCCAACCTTTTTGGCTTGAGGGCCACAGATATAATTTTTACAACCCTGAAAGGCCACCAGTCTCTGCCAGCAGGCCCCCCCCCCCCCTCCCCACCCACTGCAGCCAGACGGAAGGAGTTCAGCAAGGAAGCTGCCTCCTTGTAGATCTCCCATCTCCCTGGCTGCAGCAGGGAAATCGCATGTGTCCTGTAGCCCTGTGCACTCCACCTGGGTCCCTAGGCAGTGGCTCCCATCTGCAGGCAGAGGGATGGAAGATCAGTGCTCCCCACCCTCTGGCTCCAACAGGGACCACAGCGCCTATGGACTTAAGCGGAGCACTTTGCTGTGCTCCATGCTACAGCCAGTCGGAGGGGAGCGCTAATCTCCTGTCCCCTTGGGTGCAGCAAGGAGCCTGCACCAGTCTTTTAGCCCTGCGGAAATGTGCTCTGCTTGGGTCCTTAGGCAGTCGCTCCCTTCTGCAACCAGCAGGAGGGGAGCCCTGGGCCACCTTGAAAGCTCCTGCGGGCCACTTTTGGCCCCTGGACCACAGGTTGGGAACCGCTGCACCTTCAGACACCCAATCACTCCACTACTGAGCTACCTGAGGCACCCAACCACTTACCCTCAGCTAACACAGGCCACTCTACCATCTCTCTTGCACCCACAATCACCCCAGAGGAGAGGAAAGTTGGTGGAACAAACTGTTGGAAATTCTAATCTATATATGTTCTTATATGGTGAAGGACGTATTGGGGTGCACAATAGGTGATAATGGGGATTGAAGAGGATTAGATGTGGGGGGAGCAAAATAAAATAAACCAAACTGAATCTTGGCCTCTCAACAAAAAGCGTGCGCCTATGAGAAACATCGGTGCTTCTCAGAACTTGACTTGTGCTTTCCTCGATAGCAAACCATTCATATTGGTAAATATCAATTTGTTTTCTAGATTCTCTTTGTAAGAAATTAGTTTCTTCAAATCGGCATGAGTCCTAGGTGAAGGATTTCTGGGCCAAAAAGCTGGTTCTGGCTTGAGGGAGACTGTAAACGGTCCCTGAAACACATGCATTAAAAATTGCCTAAAAACCTGCCTTTGGGAACAGGAAAAAAATGTTTGGGCAAAAACTAACCAACGAAACATTGGTGGGAAGGCCCTCAGTGGGAGATACTCTGAGAGCCATTTTCACTCACTTTACAGTCCCCTTGTGCTTTCAGGGTGGGGTAAAGTGGATTTATAATAACTGAGAATTGGGACCCACATTTGGCAAATAATTTTTAATAACAAATATACCTGAGAAGACTATACTATTCCCAGAAAATTAATTTGTGAAGAGAAAAAGTGGCTAAATATGTTGATTAGATTATTCTCTTCTGATTTTTTACAATGCTCCATTCCTTTGGTATGATTAGACCAAAATGTGCCTGGCCACTGCATGAATCCATGAAGACAGGGAAGAGAAGTGGGGGTCATAAAATGAACCCTGTGCACCTTTGCATCCCTGTGTAGTGACTGGACACAGTTGCAGTCCCTCCACTCTCCAAAAGCAGGGATTCCTTTCTCCTAACATCCGTGGGAGCACTGTATAAAGCAAAAGGAATGGGAAGAAGTAGAAAGGAGGTGGGGGCAAGACCCCGACTCCTTACTGGTCAACAGAGCTTGCTGGACATAGAGATAGGAGCGATTGTGCACATAGTAAGGGATAGTGCAGTAGAAACTCTTTTCCTATAAAGTTCTAGGCATTTAGGTGCAGTGGACGCTACCAGTAATTATCAATATTGTTTAAATCAGCAGTCTCAGTGGAATGAGATTGGTTATAGCAGCCTTGCCTGATCCACACTACAAAATTAAGTTGATGTAACCCACCTTGTGTCAACCTAGTTGTGCATGTGTGTGTGCTCAAATTTGTGCCCTGCCAATGAAAGGGCCCATTTATGGTGACACAGTAACACCACCTTCCTGACTGATGTTAAGCTACGGTTGATGTACGGTGGCTGACACAGTGCAAGTAGAGAGAGGGTCGACCTGGGTCACACAAATGGTCCTCCAGTAGCAGTTCCACAATGCCCGATATTGACTGCTTTGGTCACAGTTGTGAATTCGACTGCCCAGGCATCACAGAGACCAGAAGCCTGCATATTTTTGAAATACCTACTCCTGATTGCCTAGCTTCTCAAGCACACCTAGCAGCTCTCCACTATTGTGTGCAAATGCCCAACTGACCATCTCAGTTACTCACTCCTGCTTGCAGTAGGCAGGTGATCTGGATCTTCCCTGCCTATGGGGAGAAGAGGCTGTGCAGGCACAGCTATGGAGCAATCACAGAAACATGGACATCTATGAGCAGATTGCATAGGGGATGCAGGCAAACTGGTATGACGGAGATCAGCAGCAGTGTCATATGAAAGCAAAGGAACTGCAGCACACATACCAGAAGGCCAGAGAAGCCAAAAGTAGATCTAAAGCGAAGCTGAAGACCTTCCACATTTACAATGAGCTTCATGCCATACTTAGCAGAGACCCGTCCAGCACTGTGGATACCTCTGGGGAAGCCTGAGATGCAGACCCTTGACGTGAAGAAAAGGAAGAGGATGGGGGACATGCGACCAGAGGGTCCAGCTATGCTCCAAGTCAGGACTGTTTAAGACTCCACCATGGACTAGCCAGTCCCAGCAGCTGAGCGTCGGTGAGCTTGATCCAGGGAAAGGAAGCTCGGGTAAGTATGCAAATTACAGTCTTTAAATTGTATTAAGGTAGCAGTACAACAAACAGTACAACAAACAGAGGTAGAATTATCTGCTTTTTGTTCCCATGTAAGATTAGGCAGAGGGGCTGGGGGGGGGTGCGGGGGGAGAATGTCATAAATAGCAGTTTGTTTACGTAGATAGGGATGTCCCCTGAAATCTCCTCGGAGATTTCAATGAAACTTTCATGGAGGTATTCTGCAATCCTCCCCTGAAGGTTTCTCAGGATGGCAGCCTTATTGCTTCCTCTACGGTAGGACAGTTTCCCATGCCAGTCCATGATGACTTCAGCAGGCTCCATTGCAGTAAGAGGCTAGTGGCATACAGGCCTGGTTGACTTTGGCATGCCAGCAGCAACTCTGCTGTCTGTGCCTTTTGCTACTCTTAAGAGCAAGATATAAGCTAAAATCACCCCTGCTATGGAAAATAGTGCCAATACTCAGTGCCATTGCCCTGTACTCGTACCCATGGAAATAAGGTCTAAAATTATGTTGTTTCATGCAGGCGAACAATTCCCTTTTCATTTCTCACTGCACGCTCCCCGGGTGGGCCATACTCACCATGGCTGGAACTGGAGAGCGGTGCTGAGCACAGAGCTTCCATAGCTGAAGTGTCATAGCCATGGCTTGTTTGAAACTTCTGGGGAGCAAGGAAAGGAAGCTCAGAAGCTTACCTTTTGTTTTTTGTTGTGATTGTAAGTACAGCAACACACATCAGTTTTATCAGTATCTGTTGCTGTTGTGGCATTGACGGACTTGCCTTCCACACCCACAGAATGCCGGACCATGATAAGGAGGAGAAAGAAAAAGACTCAACAGGACATGTTCTCAGAGATTCTGCAAGCAAGTGCAGCATCAGACCATGAACAGAGGGCAAGGAGGGTGACTATTTCAGACGCTGTAGAGAAGGAAAGAGTGAACAGGAGAAGGAGATGCATTATGGGGCTTCTCTGGCAGCAAACACAGATATTGCAGAGTCTTGTTGACCTACAGCTTCAACATTCATAGGCTTGCTGGTTGGGGGTGTGTGGAGAGGTGCTAAAATGAAGTTCACCATTGACTGGAATCCCTAAACATTCCACATGGCATTAGAGGACACATCCCTCCATGCCAGGGGATAGTAAGGACAGTCATGGCTTCATACAAGGAAGCTGTGGCTCTCACAGAATGAACTGAAATGGGCATGAATGTTCTTTCCTCTTGTGCAGTTCTGTTCCATGAATTTATTTCAGAAGTTTTTATTATATTTGTTTTTTCAATTGCACATAGGTTTTTTATTTGGTATGCAATAAAATTCTCTTTTTAAAATTAATTCATCCTTATTACTTCACAACACATGCTGCAGAATGCCTAGTGGTACCGAAAGCACCCACTATTTATTATACAGAGTGACAGAAGTCATGGGGATCAGTGGCAGTCAGAGTGTAATAATTATAAATGTACAGCAAGCGCTTAAAAATTAATAGCTGAATTAACAGACAGTGGTATATTTGTAAATATACACCAAGCCCCTGTGGCAGGGTGCTGGGAGAAACCGGGCTGATTCAGCCCCCTACCCCGCGAGTCCCCTTGGCCACCTCCTCTGCACACCCCGAGCCGGCTGCAGATCCTGCAGCTTCAGAACTGTGCCACAGGCACATCTCCACATGCTCGTGCTCCACACTCTCCATTTCCTCACCCTTGTGTCCCACCCTAACACCAAGTGGCAGGACTTCTTACCACCTGTTGAGGGTGAGGAACCTTGGTGGGCCAGTCTGTATTCCATCTTGGTTCCACGGCTCACGGGGGATAAAGGCTGGCAGCTCCTTCATGGAGCCATGAACATGGGTGTGTACCTGGCACGGTTCACTCCCTGTCCCGAAGCCTGTCCCTTTTGCGGCATGAGGGAGATCTTGGCGCATATCTATCTGGAGTGCGCCAGGTTGCAGCCCCTATTCTGGATCCTCCAGAACCTCCTCCTGAGGTTCTGGCTGCACTTCTCCCCCCACCTTCTGATTGATGTGCACCCCATCCGTGGCCCCACAAAGTCACGGGATCTCCTCATCAACCTCCTCCTCGCCTTGGTTAAGGTTTGGCCATCTACAATACCAGGGAGAGAAGGTTGGTTGAGGAGGTGCTCTCCGAATGTGGGGCCTACTTCTGTTCCTCTGTCCGGTCACGTCTCCGAGCAGAGTTCCTCTGAGCTGTGTCTGCTGACTCCTTGACTAGTTTTGAGGAGTAGTGGGCGCTGTCCGGGTTCTCTGCTCGGTGTCCCCTTCAGGTTCCCTCCGTATAGCCCTTTGACCTTCACGCCCGTCCCTGTTCTTTCATTTGTTGTCCCCCATAATTAGTTGAGTCCCGGGTTCAGTAGCTCCTCCCCTTAGGCTGGGGGAGGGGCTGTGGGCTGGCTTGCACCTGCCCACGTCCCAGTACTCAAATAGTACTGGAGCCCTAATTGAGAGGAATTGGAGCAGGCTGAGGAAACCTGCACAGAGTGGGCTGATGAGGAACAGCTGCTGGGCTCATTAGCCAGGCCTAAAGGACATGCAGGGGGGAAACAGCCAGCAAAGGGAGGAGCTGCAGCAGGAGGATGAGCTCCCTTGATCAGTGGCTGGAGCAGTGAGGTCCCCGGGCCTGTTAGGCTGGACTGTATATTAATACATGGTGTTGCATAATGAGTTGTAAATAAAGAGCGCTGTTGGGTGCATGAAGCTGATGTCTGCGAGTGGTTTGTGGGTGCAGAGGACCTGATCAGCAGGGGGGCCTGTGCGAACCTGCTATGTGTGGGGGCTCATCCGGGATAAAGAGCCAGCGAACGAGGTTGGTGGCCCAGGGATGGAGGAGACCCTCTAGTGGATCATGAAGCAGCATGTGGCCTTTTGCATCCAGAAGTTCTGAAGCTACTACTTGTCATCCCAAGGCTGCATTAGAATATGACCCCACCAGTCAGTGCTCGTTTCTCAGGCCTGGAAGAGGTGCTTCATTGTGTGAAGCTGCTCTGCGAATGCTACCACCAACCTTTGAACTGTTTTTCACTATGCCCATAGCAATCTGTCCTGTATGAAATCATCATCACTGCTGCAGTTCTTGCAGCTCTGCAAATACTGGAGTATCGTTCATCCTGTGTTTGCAGTGATCATGACAATAGTGCAGAACTCTGCAAGCTCCAGGCTTCCATCAGGGATGATGGATAATGAAAAGTGCCATGCAGATTCATGTTTTTTTTTTAAAAAAAGGTGTGGAAATTATGGGTTATGGATGGTATTATGGAATGGAAGAAGCTGCATGATGGGAACTTGACCCCTTGCTTCAAGCCACCCCTGCACAACTTGTTTCTGCACTTCCAAAATTTCCCAAAATACAGTGTGCCAGATGATGGTGAATTGGCACACGCTGATACCTACCCATGGGGCACCACAATGTATTTACATACGCACTTCTAGTGAGTATGTGCTGCACCAGTGCAAGAAACCAAGTACTCACCCACATGAGGGATATACTAACTGTTGCTGCTTTGTGTCAATGTAACTTGCATTGACCAAAGTTTATAGTGTAGACATGGTCTGAGGTAGTAATGAGGCATTTTGGCAGGTCATGTCAGGAAACTTATACTTCTGTTGCCTGTGCTGTATCTTATGTGTAGATAATAAAGAGAACTTTGGTCTCTTGGGCTGTTGGTTTGGCACCTATCATGACCACTAAAAACTCAATTCTGTATTATTTTCTTTAAATTTAAAATAAATTTAGTGGCTGTGTGATTCCTGGAATCTGCCTGCTAGGGAAGCCACTTAAGTTTTGTGTAATTTCTTTTTGAATTTTGGTTTGTTAACAAACCCAATTTGGAGTATTGAACAGCTTTTTGGCTTTAGACTTATAATGAGACTTTCAAGTCCCCTGATTTTTTCTATCTTACAGGAACCAGATGTTCTTTTTGAGAGTTGTAAATGAAATACAGAAGAAGACTTTAAAATTATATTTGGAGAAATAGCTTTGTTGTAAGAATATATTTTTATTCACCAAACCGAACTACATTTAGAACTACTATTAAAGACTTTTTGTTACCGGAAAAATCTGATTTAAAAATAATCTTCCTTTGCCAACTATTTTGTTGACTTCCATAAAGAACTCTAATATGTTGGAGAAGCATGATTTTGAGTTACAGAAGTCCTTCCCTTGTTTTATTGTTTTTATCTAGGTATTAAGTAAGTTTTAAAATAACTTACCTGGTATTGCAGTAAGGCTCATTTATCTGTAATTCTCACAATCACGTCTAGTTACATTTAATAAAGGATAAGGATTTTTATCATATAGTGCTGTAAACATGCTGTACATGAGACTACACTGTAAGGCCATTGAAAAGCTGAAGCTAGTGCATGACATTGTCCACTTCTTAATTGTAGTTTCCTACTGTTAGCATATTATATACAGGCTCAGTGATATCCACAGGCCATCTATTGGCTTTCAGATGGAATTTAAGGAGCGGGTTTTAGCACTCGAGTCATAAATGGTTTGTGAATTAGTTACCTGATTCTTTTTTCCCTGTAACATATAGTTGCAATTGTGCTGAGTAGAGACAAAGTGATCTCACAAAACTGGGTGACTGGGCAACAAAATGGCAGATTAAATTCAATGTTGATAAATGCAAAGTAATGCACATTGGAAAACATAATCCCAACTATACATACAAAATGGGGTCTAAATTAGCTGTTAGAACAAAAGAAAGAGATCTTGGAGTCATTGTGGATAGTTCTCTGAAAACATCAACTCAATGTGCAGCGGCTATCAAAAAGCTAACGGAATGTTGGGAATCATTAGGAAAGGGATAAGACAGAAAATATCATATTGCCTCTTTATAAATCCATGGTACACCCACATCTTGAATATTGCGTGCAGATCTGATTGCCCCATCTCAAAAAAGATGTATTTGAATTGGAAAAAGTACAGAAAAGGGCAACTAAAATGATTAGAGGTATGGAAAAGCTTCCAAAAGTGTGCTTCTTTTTTGTTCTCTGTTTGTACTGCACCTAGCAGAATATATCCTGGACTCCTACATTCTGTTGCAATACAAATAATAAATAAAACATGTTGAAGAAAAGTAGGTTTATTTGAAAAAAGAAAATAGTAGTGTCAGCTTGTCTTACTGACTTAAGTACACCATAATAATTTGAAAGAGGTATAATAAAATAATAGTTAGGTTTCTTGCAAATGTTAACATTGCCTCTTCTTTGCTTTTTATAAGTTAACTGGCAGTAACATTTTTTGGAAGCTGATGTATTTTTTGTGCTTTGTTTTTAAGTTCCTAGTATTTAGCCTCAGCTCAGGTCAGAAGTCAAATTTCCCAGAGATGTGTATGGAGGAAATTAAAAAAAAAAAAATAGTTGGACTGAGATGAATGCCTTGTAAGTAATAGAAAATGCAAGAAGCTGACTTAGAAGCCAAACTACAGCAATATACTCCTTTTGGCTCATAGACTCGAGTAAGAAAAATCTCAGTGTTTGATTGGAGAACTTGTTCTAGTTGCACATCTTCCATTTAGTACATACTTATCATGAATGCACTGAGAATAAACTTGAACCTGAAATTCTTACCTGTCCAATCTTTTTTGCCTTGTCCCTAAATCTCAATTACCCCCTCTCCCCATCCTAATGAAAACTTTGCATCTGGCATATTGGTATTTGTGGGACCAAAGGTTCTATTAAACTGTTACAAAATGTTGATTCTCTTCTGGCTGCCTATAAAGTACAATATGGCACATTAGTGGCATTCTTTTCATTGTACTCCTTTGGCTACTCTTGGTAAAGGAAATTATATTTATTTCCATTTGCCTGCTCATCAACGGTACCTCTCATGTGCCAAAACAAAATGCAGCATGCCTGTATTCAGAGTGGGGTGTTCTGTAGTACTTCAGAAATTTCACAACATCTAATCAGTATGTAATTATTACCAGTGTGGGAGATGCTGTCCATACATATAGGAAGACCCCTTTTCTGCACTGAAAAGATTTCAATTAGAGGAAACAAGCAACATACAAAGGATGAGGAGAAGGACACTATCCAAATATATACAAGTGTTATACATTTAAATAAAGTACATTTACTTAACAAAATGAAGTGTCAATATATTTCATCTATATCCAATGGTCCTCCACATATGCATTATTTGTAGGCCAATTTTCATGTGGGAATCACTGAAGACTTAGGTCTTGAGGAGGGATTTGAAGGAGAATATGGTAGTGACCCTGCAGATTAGCTCAAGGAGATTATTCCATGAGCATAGCAAAATCTTCAAAAATGGTTGTGCGTGGTCAGTGAACAAGTGGGTGGTCAAGAGCACCATGGTTGACAGAGGAGAAGGGTGGAGGGCAATGTCTGTATTAGTCTGGTCTTATTCTGTAAAGTTCCAAGTTCAATGGGAGTTAAGGGTGTTAGCATCTTTTAAAACTGGGCCCTCATTTAGTTTTTGGTTTTCTTGCTGAAGAGATTAAAAAAAAAAGTTGTTTGACCAACTATCAGACAACACAGGACCATGTTTTATATCCAAACCAAGGAATTTAATGGATATTGCCAGGATACACAGGAGATGTTGACAATGTATTAAGCAGAAAAAGCAGCCTGCAGACATATTAGAAACACACAAACAGATAAGCAGGTGAGGATCAAATTCTGGCCTGCATTATATTTGTTCAACCACATTGGACCAAATTCACAGCTGTACTTGCTTATGCCAGCAGTGAATTTTCCCCACTGACCAGAGCGTGGCATTTTGTAACTGAGGAGAGAATATGACCATTAAAGATATACTTGTGTTCTAGAAGAAGTCATTGTCTCCTCTGTGTCTTGAAATTAGTTTAAAATTAATTCAGTGAAGTATTCCAAAGTAATCCTATGTGATTTTTAGTCATTTGAAGCCTATTGTAATTATACAACAGACATGGAATTAAGCAAGGAGTATAGTTATAAGATGTGACTAAAATAAAATGTGTCATGTAAACAAATAGTTGCAAATAGGGGGGGTTGAAGCAAACAATCAGTCAGCAGACGGGAGAGAACATCCAGAGTAAAAACTGTGGAATGGAGATAAGACAATATAACATTTTTCATGGCATGTTGCATCTGCTAATATTATAGAAGCTATTTAGTAATAATTTGCATTAATGCATGGCATTGGGTTCATCTTATTTCCCTTTTAGTGCACAGCTTCACTGTAGCACATTTAGGATAAGTTTTTGATTTTAGTGATCAGAGTAAATCTGTGGTCACTGAAATCAGGGGTATCACCCCCAAATCTACACCACAGTCATTAAGATCAGAATCTGACCCTCTTTCTTTGGATTCATAATAGTATATGAAACAGTGTAAATCACATAAACCAACATTATTTTGGTCAGGAAAAGTGGACATCCTTTCGTATCATAATTCTGATAGCTAGGTTTGGTAAAAGGGACTACAATCATTCAAAGACTCATATAGTGCTCTGTGGATCAGACACTCTGTCCTCTCTTAAGAGGAATGAAGCAGTTGTGAAACCTAAGTGAATATAGAATTCATGGAGCAATTTCAAATGTGTGTCTTTTGGACATAATGTACTTGTTACTTTTATATAATACCCTACAGTAAAATGATAGTTGTTTCAGAGGATACTTAGGAAATGATTATAATTCTAGAATAAGGGTCAAATCTTTCTTGCCTTATTTAAATGGATAGTACATCTGACGTTATGGAACATAGTCAGTAGAACTGTTCATAAGAGCAAGGTGAGCTGGGTATGATCCCCAGTCATTTTTTATGTACAAGTGGCAAAGCATAACTGTTCAGTTGTATTTTCATTTGACACAACTGTAATATATTTTCTTTCTTTTTTTTTACAGTTTAATTTAGGACTGAAAATTTAGAAATAAAATATACATGGCACAGAACTTAAAGTTTCTTCAGACAATTTTAATTCTGCTGCTTCAGGATTACATCTCGGCTGAAAATGGTGAAATAAGAGCAAGTAAGAGATATTTCTTTCATTTTATTTACCAGTCATGGCTAGTTAAAAACAAGTGTAGCATATGGGGAATTGGATTATGATATCAGTATCCAGGTCCACATATAGTACTTACTAGGATGAAATGTCAATGGTGAATTGTCACCGATGAAAGGTTCCTGACATATGGATCCTATAGCCATAATATTTGACCTCTTCTGCAGGAAGGGAATGTCTCTATTTTTTAAAACTGGGAACTGATTGTTATTTAAGTTAAATTCCTAAGGGGCAGGTTGAACTCTAATAAAGTTCCAGGACAGTTACCATTCTTTATCAGATGCTTATGGCTTGCTTATTCCAAAATTGTCCTTTGTACTTCCTCTCCTCCAGAAGTCACATGATTCAGATAGCTGTTTGCATAGCGACAATAAGACAATAAATGTTGAAAGTTATGCAGCTGTCGTTATGCAATTGCATTATAATTTATAATAAAAAATAGTGCACCTTCTATCTACTATGTCCACAAACACATGGTCTAGTCTTCTGTTATTGAGCTCAGGTGGTTCAATGTCATCTCCTAAAAATATAATGTGCTACCAATATCATTGAACAGAGCTAAATGCTCTATAGGTGTTACTGTAGATGTATGATAGCAGTGTCAGATACATTTTAAAATACGGTTGTGATCAGAAAGTGATTTAGAAAAAATATCTTGCTGCTGAAATTTGCTGCACCCTGGCATGTGTCTTTTGTGTCAGATTTGCTTTTTTTACTGCTGTCATCACTGCAGACAAATACAGGTATGGAAGAGAAAGCTGCGTTCTTTTCTATCCCAGGCATCAAATGCAATTGCCAGCTGAAGTTCTGATTCCAGAGTTTTTGTTGTTGGTTATGGCCTTGCGATAATGTGCAAAACGGACACAGTTCGATTTTTCAGATGCCAAGTTGAATCTGCAGGTCTGACTGAAAAAATCTTGTCTTCTGATAAATTTAGCAGATTTTTTGATATGTCAATTATAAATGAAGAACTGACAGTATATTTGGGCCTGTTGACTACAATACAACCAATCACTGATAAATGAAAAAGGATTACATGCAGTAGAGATGACACCCATTAAATGTATTATTTTGATTTTTGTTTTTAGGTTGCAGAACTGCTCCAGCGGATTTAGTTTTCATTTTAGATGGCTCCTATAGTGTTGGCCCAGAAAACTTTGAAATTATCAAAAGGTGGCTTGTCAATATTACAAGTAATTTTGACATAGGGCCAAAATTTATTCAAGTTGGAGTAGTCCAGTACAGTGATTACCCTGTACTTGAAATCCCTCTGGGAACTCATGATTCCAATGAAAATCTAATCAGAGAAATGGAATCCATACAATATTTAGGTGGAAATACGAGAACAGGAAGAGCTATTCAATTTGCGATTGACCACCTTTTTGCTAAATCCTCAAGATTTCTAACTAAAATAGCTGTTGTTCTCACTGATGGCAAGTCCCAAGATGAAGTCAAAGATGCAGCAGCAGAAGCAAGAAAAAACAAAATCACTTTGTTTGCTATTGGTGTTGGCTCAGAAATTGAGGAGGATGAACTTAAAGCTATTGCCAACAAGCCCCCATCAACATATGTATTCTATGTTGAAGATTATATTGCAATATCCAGAATAAGAGAAGTAATAAAGCAGAAGCTCTGTGAAGGTAAACCTTAATATATCTTTGGAGCATATATAATCTTAGTCTTGTGATATACATTGCTGTGTGCATATTGCAATATTTCAATGGTGTCCTTTTGGTAAGGATACAGCTTAGCCACTAATGAATAATATAATATTTGTTAGCTATTGTATGAGCTTTTCTTGATTTTGGTGCAATATAATTTTTTTGCAGTCAGAATGGAAGCATGTTTGAGATGGAGGGATAGGTTAATATGTTGCATATTTTCATCTCAGTGTGTGATTTTTATACCAAAATCTTCCCTTTGCTTTACCAGAATTTGCATACATAAATCACTCAAGGTCTTTGCATTAGTGCTGAAAATATTTAGATCAATTTAAATTTGTGTTGAGTTAAACCTTACAGGATAAAAAACAAGTGTTAATCCTAGTCCTCTATTTCCAGTTGCATTTGGTTTAAGTCTGCAACACTGTTTATCACCTCTTCTTAACAAATCAGAAGAGAGGTTCATATTAGTAATAGGAGTGCTTCTGCTATCATGTGCTCAGAAGCCCAGGAGAGATTCAGAGACTTTTGTTACAATTCCAGTGGATTTTGCCAAAATATTCTGCATAATTTTTAAACAGCATTTTTGGTAGAAGAATTAGCCAAAAACAACATTTTAGAGTGACTTTTTAAACTTCAAATGTCAGAAAAATAACAGCTCATTGATTTTTATAACAACTTTATGAAACAATGACATTCCTCTAAAAAGTTAGCATAATGCTTCCAAATCCATCACACAGAAGGACTTTGTTATACAGTGAATATAGCATGTGTCAGCAGCATGTTTGTTGTGCTTGTTATATTATTAAGAGTTGATGCAAGACATACTTCAATGGTACAATGTTTCTGCATTTAGCAAGAGCAAAATCAAAAGAGTTTTTTCTTTTGTTTTTATCTAGAAGTATGGACTTTAATGAAAAATGTGGTAATTGTTTATATTGAGGTGCAAGTGTTAGTCTCTTGACACGTATGAAAATCACAATCATCCAATGTAGCTGATATACTGTAACTTAAATACTGGGGAGAAGCCAGTCTAAAAAATGACTGAAGTCAGCTTAAAGATAGGGCTTCCTTAATAAAAAATTGATACAGGGAGAAGTTTCCCAAAGTAAAGACCTGTGGATTATTTTCTTTACATACTATTTGCCACAGAAGGTCCATGGTCTATCAACTCAGGTATCCTGATGCAGATTACCACTGCGTATATCTGATTCTTCAAAAGAAGGCAGTCTTCCCCATAAGCAACCTGGCCTTTCCTCCTGTTTTTTTTTTGCTAGCATTAGAACTGAAAGATCATTCACAAGTCTAATCAGAGCCAACTGGCAACTTAATTTCTAACTGCAATGTCTTTAACAGGTGAACCTGTGGAAATTTTATATTTGAAAGGTTGACGATTTTATGTCTGTTAATGGGGATTCATTTGATTGTGCGGAGTGAGAGTTCTGTGACAAAAGCATCCATCAATAACACAGAGGCAATGAATGGGCAGTATTCAATAATGTCATACCCCTTCAAGCCTTTAATTCCATGTCCTTGATCACCTGCAAATAAGTGTAAATCATTATTGAATAGTACAAGACTGCCAACTTCAATAGGCTGGTTCAAGTTTATTGTGGGAGCACTCTCTGTTTCCAGATAGAAGGCCAAGACTGAGAGAGGCCTTATGTTCCATAACTTGCAGGTGATGTGCTTGGTCTGGCAAGGGAATGAGTAAGAAAACTTTCTGACTCCACGTTTGGGACTCCACTGTCCAGTTCACGGTGCGGAAGTGAGGGCAACCATGGCAGGTGATTTGCCCTCCTTTCTGGAGAGAAAGAGAAGTTATTTCAGAGAGGACTAGTAACCTTGGCAAAACTGATAGCTCCAGCGCAAATGATACAGTTTTCTGCATTTGAATGTCTTAGCTTTTACCAGCCTTAATATAATAAAGGAAAAAAAAATTGAAAGATTCTTTCTCTTGACCTTTAGATGCAATCTGTGCATGTCAGTAGTGTATTAAAATAATAGTCAATGCAGTGACTAAGCAGTACATGAAGAGATGTTATGAAGGAGAGAGGGATCAATTATTTGCATTAACAAATGGGACTGAACAACAAGTAGTCTTAGGCTGCAGCAGTGCAAAATTAGGTTAAGTGTAAGGAGAAGTGACATAATGAAACAAGCTGTCAAGGGAGGCTGTGGAATTGTCATCACTGGCAATATTCAGGGTTTAGCCCAGTGCTGCTCCCAATGAAGCCGGTAGCAAAACTGTTCCTGTCTTCAGTGAGAGCAGGAACATCGATAGTGGACAGCAGAGGTATTATAGAAACAATTCTGCCACAGTGGAAGAAGATGGTCTAGATGACCAACTAAAGGTCTGTCTTAACCCACATAGTTCTTCTTTATCTCTTTGATATGTGAAATATGTATATGGGAATCTCAGGATTTTAATCCCAGTTTCCTCATCATAAATTCAGAGTAACTCCAGTTATTTCAATGAACCCTTATTTCTGGATTGAACTAATTAGAGTGAGATTGGATTTCCATTGGCATTACTGAGATCAGTTTAAGGCCCTAATTCTTGTGTCAGTGAGCATGAATATCTATTCCCATATTGATGAGTTCCAGAGGGGTAGCCGTGTTAGTCTGTTTTTAGCAACATGGTGAGAGTCCTGTGGCGCCTTAAACACTAAAAAATTTATTTGGGCATAAGCTTTCGTGGGCAGAAACCCATATATCCATTAATATATTCATATTAATAGTAGACACACTTGGTCAACTTTAGTGTAACTGAGTTTAGAAACTGACCCAGTGATTTTGCTGCACGTGCATGTTTCTTAATCCATTCAAAAGGACCATTTGAAGCAATAATTTATTAAAGTTCTTATTTAACATCAGAAGTATGTTGACTAAACCTTGCACTTGTGTTTTGATAGGAATAAGAGGACCAACTATTTTTGAGCTGTGTAAATAATTGGTTTGGGATCTTCCAGACTCTAGATATTTTATTGTCCACGGTGTAAGTAGTGCATGTTCTCAGTAGTTCTTGGCTTATGGAAAGAGATGGAGGATCGACTGGGCATTGATTAGATGGCTATTTCATAAGTCTCATTAAATGGTTGAGGGCTCCAGTTGTGGCTGGCCTCTGAGTGGGGAAGGCAAGGGGTGCACATCTTCTTCCTCTCTTGCACATTTGAGCAAAGGCTAGCCACAGTCTAGACATCTATGTTGATCATTCCCTGGCATCAAAACTTGAGTTTTCCCTTTTAGCATGTGGCCCTAAACTCATGGCTGGTCCAGATGGAGATCTGAGAATTCTCCAGCCCTTCTTTGGAATGTATTTCTAACTTCTTTTTTCATTATGAACTGATATTTTCCTGTTGAACAGTGGAAAACTTCAATAGTGAAAACGTATGTACAATAAATAGTTTATGCATATATTATAACAAAAGGAAAATTGTCTGTTTTTAATAAGATATATATCAATGAAAAACATGTTGGCTTTAGCACATACTTCAATTATTTTTAGCATTTTAGGTCCATTGCCTGGTATTGTGTTTTTATTTAAAAAAAAAAAAAAAATGGGGCAACATTTAGCCAACTTTAATTTCCACTGAAAACATATCACACCATATTTGAACAGTGAAAATAGCAAACTTTATCATAGCAGACATGATGGATCATAGTTCATATTGAGTGCAAAGAAGTCAAAATACAACTGTTGTAACTCAAAAATAGTCATAAACTTATTGCTATCCTATTTCACTCTGATGATTCATGGCTGATTAATTGGAATTAGTCCAAATCTAAGGCAGTAAGCACCCAAGCTCATGTTACATTTTAGTATCATGCACCTAAACTCGTTACCCTTTGTTACCATTTATTAGACTTTTCAAAATTAATTCCCATGTCTTTGTTATCAGTCAAAAGTAAATATGCTCTTTACTTCCATCAAACATTTACATCTCAAAAAATTCTGCACACCATTAGTACGTTTTACTCTTTATAGTCATGAATTGCTAAAGTAAATAAAGGACTGCTTATAAAAAAGAAAGCTTCAGAAACATAAATAAGTGCATGTGGGAGCCATTTTTTTGACTCTCTGTATTAAAACTGACCTGTGTGGAACTTTGTCTGCATATCTAATTGTTTGCTTTTCTGATAACAACATATACAGAATGTTTGGTTTTTTAAAAATATGTAACAGCCTTTTTTAATGCTGTATTATTGAAAAGGCTTTGATCACAGATAATGGAAAACAATGCTAGTTAATCTGTGAATCTTTCCCTCAGCCCTTCCCCAACATCTCTGCTTGTAAAGTCTGAAGGATTGTTCAGAGCTTCTCTCACACTGGAACCAAAAGCTTTTCTACACAGTGAGTTAGTGCACAGCAAGCTAGAGTGTAAATCTACACACAGTGAGTTAGTGCACAGTGCGCCAGGTTCCTGATCACTAACTCACTTTGCGGACACTTCTACAGTGCAGTGAAAGTCCTGGAGCACGCCTTAGTGTGACACAATGTTGTAGTGTTGTTCATATGCAAGTTAGTGCATGGCAAGCTGGTGCACTATAGATTCACATATTGGTAGACAAGCCCAGAATGAGCAGAAAGTTGATTATATCGGAGGCTCTTACATTATCACAGTTAGGTGTTATAGGAATAAATTAAATGAACGTGCTGGGATTCCTCCAGGCAGTCAGATATTTTAGTACCAGTCATTAGAGTAGGATGATGACCTACCTTCACCATCCCTGCTGTGGGCAAATGACTCCATGTATGTTAGGGAAGCATGCTTCTCAGTCAGTCCCTACATTGGAAAGGAGCCGCAACATTCTTTGGCCTAATGGACATCTTTCTTCTCCCTATCTGTGTCTTGTAACAGAACCATCATCCAGCTATGAATCCTTGCCTCGTCACCCTCTTCTTTTACAATACAAACATGCTAGCATCAATAGGCAGTTTGGGGATCTCATTCCCATGAATCCAGTCACTGAGAAAGGACCAATCTCAGCCAGCTATGCCTTGACTAAATCAGCAATGAGCTATGCATCTACCCCCTTGAAGTAGGAAGCAACTTCTTTAGCTGATTAGACAGGGTGCCTCATGTGTACTTGAGTAATGGCTGAGACAGCCTATTCCTAATAAAAAGCTATACAAAAATGGAGATATAATAATGTTTTCCATGCCTGTACTACCTTCCATCTGAGGAGCTCAAACTGCATTAGCGACAGCGGGTATGTCTCCCCACTGGGTATGTCTACACTGAGAGACTGGTGCTAGCAGGGCTCAAGCTAGTGTGCTAAAAACAGCTAAGCGGTTGTTGCGGCTCCAGTGGAGACCCCAGGGGGTCACGTGGACTTGAGAGCCCAAGTGGCCACCCTAGCCGCAATGTCCACAATGTTATTTTTAGTATGCTCTCTTGAACTCTGCTAGTGCAAGTCTGTCTACTCAGGCTGGGAGTCTCACTCACAGTTGCAGTGTAGGCATACACTTTGTTCCTGAAGCAATATCTATCAGGTCCCCAGGAGAACAAGCTGTGAACAGGGGCTGCTTCCACCCACAAAATCACAGACATCCAAAAGTTCAATGCTATGTGGAGGGGCTTTGGGGGACACCTGGCAAAAAGAACATGTGACAATTTCTGCTTCCTTCTTTCTTTGGCATCCTTCAGTCTCAAGAGATCATGGGCATGTGCCCTTGAGAGGTAGAAAACAAGCTGAAGTACCTCTCCAGGGTGGAAGCCTGGGCAAATAATATGGAGTATAGAGATCCTGAGTTGCCCATGCATCAGGGCCCCCTCTCTCGGCATCACCAGTAAAGGCCAGAGGAGAGGGCAGAACCAATACAGCAGGTACTTGATCCACTGCAGGAGTTGCCGGAGAGATACTAAATTGTTAGTACCTGACCGTCTTAGGGATTCCACTCCGGATTTTCTGTCTGAGTTTACTCTCATAGACTTACATTCTCCCGAATTCACACACGAGGCAGTGGGACTTTTCTGTCAGGGGCGGCTTCCTTAGCCAGTCGCCCTTCCAGACTACCCACAAGGCAAGTACCATCTACTGTCATTACAGTAGCAGGCATAGTTTGACCAGAGCAAAGGTTTTGTCTTCCAGGTCCTTGTATTTTGGGGCTTTTCTACTCCATTTTTCATTCGTTCATCTGCTGTCTTCTGAATCCCTCATCACAGAGAAATATTTTATCCATAGAATTTTTGTATTTCTTCCATAGTCTCTTTTGGTATTCAAACAAGTTGAGAACTTTGGCACTTCAGCCTAGAATCTTTCACAGTTTGCCAAACAGATGCAGTATCATTCGCATTTTCAGAATTGACTGCTGTCAGTTATTCTATTTATTGCTTTACAGAATCTGTTTGTCCGACAAGAATTCCAGTGGCAGCTCGAGATGAAAAAGGATTTGATATTCTTGTAGGATTAGGTGTGAAGAAAAAGGTTAAAAAGAGAATTCAGATCCCATCTTCTAATGCAAAAGCATATGAAGTAACATCAAACGTCGACTTGTCAGAATTTACAAGGTACTTCATTTTAGAAAGTTATATATTCTGGAATAAAATTCAGTTTATTAGAAATTTATGGGATTTGTTTCAGAATTCCCCATTTAGCACTGTTGTGTTTTTTCCCCCTCCAGGAATGTGTTTCCAGAAGGTCTTCCTCCATCATATGTGTTTGTCTCCACTCAGAGGTTTAAGGTCAGAAAGACATGGGATTTGTGGAGGATTCTAAGCCTGGATGGGAGGCCGCAAATAACAGTTACTGTGAACGGGGAAGATAAATCATTATCATTTACTACAACAAGCTTAGTAAATGGAACTCAGGTTGTCACTTTCACTGCGCCTCGCGTAAAGGTAATGAGTACATTGATCCTGCATCAGAATATTCATGAAAATACAGGTTTCGATCCTTGGGTTTCGTTCCTTTGTTGAGATATATTAGCTAATTATTGAATTTGTAAACATTTGAAAATAGCTGGCTGAATGCCTCATTCTAGATGTTGGTGTTAGTTGAAAACATTATTTTGTATTTATTACAAAGATAGCATTTCAGTCACTTAATAAATGTATTTTAATCAAAACAATCCAGTTTTAGAGATGGAGTTTGCTACTGTATCTGAAGAGGTTTCAAATTCATTAAATATTTTTCATTTATTTATTTTTATTAAAATATTTTTTTCCTAGTAGATTGGTTAGAAAATTATGAATATCAGTGCAACATGGTTTATCCAATTCTGTGTCCAATGAAAACATCTCATCTGGTTATGTTTCCTGATTTGAATAACAGACAATCTGCACTAAAGTTATTAGAATCCTTGTTTATCCAAGGATTTTGGTGTCCCAGAAACATTTTAGATGAACAAAGTTGTACTTTACTGGTACCTAAAATATTGCATAGGATATGAATGCTCATAAGAATAAATATGAAATAGTCTCTGGAGATCTTGTCAGACTCTCCAGAGAGTTACCATTTCTGTGATCCAACATGGCAAAATTAAGCTTAAGCTTTGACTTTAATTATTTGAAATGTTCTACTCATTCCAGTTCTTAGAGGACAAATAGCACATGATAAGGAACACCTTGTAAACAAACAGACATCAAGAATGATAACATCCAAAAACCAATAGGAGAGCACTTCAATCTCCCTGGACACTCAGTAACAGATTTGAAAATTGCCATACTTCAACAAAAAAACTTCAAAGTTCAAAAACAAACTTCAGCGTGAAACTGCAGAGCTGGAACTCATATGTAAATTGACACTATCAGACTAGCTAGCCCACTACAAAAAATAATGTTCCCTTTTTTGGCAATCACACATTCTCATCAACTGTTTTGAATGGGATTCATCCACCCTGATTGCATTACCTCTTTAACACTTGCCCTCCTCACTCTGATGTAACTCGCCCAACTTGCATGTGTATATATCTGCCTAACTGAAGTTTCCACTTCATGCATCTGACGAAGTGGGTTTCTGCCCACGAAAGCTTATACCCAAATAAATTTGTTAGTTTAAAGGTGCCACAGAACTCTCATTGTTTTTCTTGTAAACAAAGGTGCCAACTGAGAATCTTAGCAGAGATTGCATTAAACTTTTAATATTGAAGAACCTTTTTACTTTAGAAGTGGGGAAGATAGCATTGTCATGCCTGAGTTGTAGCAGTTTTGTGGTTCAGGGCTGTCAATTCAACAATTTTCTTTTACAATTAAATTTGCTTAAAAGTGTTTGTGGACTTTTTTTCTGATCATTTTAAAAAACCACAAGTGAAAAGCAATTCTGAGTTTTGAAAAAATAGTCATTTATTTTCTTTACATTTGTTTTTTCTGCTTTGCTTTAGTATTCTCAAGATGAACAGTAGTACTTATGTAGTGCTTTACATGCTCAAACTCAGGCCAAGAGGTAATTTTGTGAATGCCAGTGGTGCCTAAATGTTGGATTTAGGTACTTAATGTTGCAGTCAGGCACCTAAATCCCTTTGGGAATCCAGCCTTTAGGTTTATAAATCCTATTGACATTTAATGAGATTTAGGATCTTAAGTGAATGAAAATGGGATTTAAACACTTTTAAAAATTTTACTCATGGTCTTCATCACTCTACCTGGCTCACTGCTGAACAAGATTCCTCAATGCATTTTTACAAATGTGGCTGTCTCTTTCTATATATATCCAGTGTAATGGACTATGGGAAAGTGACATGGTTTTTTTTAATGGTTTTAAACTATTAGTTATTTATTTTTAAATGTCTTAGCAGAACTCATGTCTTTTTTTTATTTCTTTATTTTTTTTGACTGTGATAGAGCCATGATCTTTGCTGTATTCTGCTATCACAAATAACCACCTTATTGATGGTTAAAAACAAGTGGACAGAGAGTTGGGATCAAATTATATAATTCTTTAAATTTAGGAAATTATATTTTAAAAAACTCTCTTGTTTTCTCCATTTTCTTAGACATTGTTTGATGAAGGCTGGCATCAAATTCGTCTCTTGGTAACAGAAGCACATGTAACTTTGTATGTAGACGATCAAGAAACTGAAATGAAGCCATTGCATCCTGTTTTAGGTATCTATGTCAGTGGACTAACCCAAATAGGAAAGTATCCTGGGAAAGAGGAAACTGTACAGGTGAGTCTAGAATATTGTAAGATATAGAATAATTTATGGTATTATATTAATTCAGTAATACTGCAATAGTTAATCTTTTACCTAGAATTTCCATTGCAGCCTTCTATTTCCATGGGATTATACTTTATAATATAATTCATTCTGGGCTGATGTTTGAGATAAAAGTTTTAACTAGTAATTAAAAAAATACAGTCAACCTAAAAAAAAGTCACACTTAGATCTGAATTTCTTTTTCCCTACAGCTGTTGCAAGTAATACCTAAAATTGCAGTAAGTGAAAGAGATTCTGGAAACATATTTTTCTCTTTTTCAGGTTGTTTAATTTACACATTTGATAGTACTTTGTATATAGTCGGTTTCACTGTTCCCTCTGTATTGGCAGTTATCCCTGATGTTTGTGTAGATCTTTCACACAGCAACAGCGTACAGAAAATCATTCTTGCCATAATGGCATCCTTGAATATCCAAGAAGAATTGTTTTAGTAAAATGAACAGTTTGCTAAAGCTATGTCTTGTCAATGGACGTTATTATAAACTACTGTACTCCAAGAGAAGGGGAAAAAAACCTTTTTGATGCAGCAATGAAACAAATGAAATAACAGAGGTGCAAGGTCTGTATATGCTATTCATACAGCAGTATATAGTGCTTCTCTTTCTCTTCATCATGATTTGGAGGGCTCTGAAATGCTTATTCTGTAGTTCAGGTGTTCCCAACTGCTGTAGTAGTAAAACTTATTCCACTGGTTTTCTACTTTGAGTCAGGACAGCTGGGTGACTGGCTGTGGCAGAAACAGGAGCAGGCAGAGGCTGGAGCAGGCAGCTGGGAGTATCCTCAATGAGGTAATGATGTTAAGCAGACTGGACAGGCTGCTTTCATTAGGAGAATGTACAACTGTTTTGGAATCACCTAGTTAGACCCTTGCCTGTGGATTAGCTGGTCCTTTAGTACTCACAGGGAGTTACTTCAGATGATTCATCAGGCTCAGAACATTCTTCACAGTACCCCCCCAAAAAAGATGCTTGCCATGTGTCCTTGAACCTGGTGTGTGACCAATGGAATTCTCAAATTAGGGTGTGTGTGTATGTTGTTGGCCAGTTCCCACCAATAATAAGTCACGCCATAACCGTACCAATCAAACAAAGCACATGAGCTTCCCCGGTGAACTTTGGAGTCCAAGATCTTCTTCACCAGGGACTCTTCATGTCCCTGGGCATTGATGGGTGGAGGTAGCAGCTGAACTCATCTGGGAAAGGAGTTATTGATATGGTCTTTCAGCAAGGAGACATGGGATACTTGGTATGTTTTCATCATCTTGGGCAGTTGGAATTTGAAGGCAACAAGATTGATCTGCTGGGGATGATCCAAAATGGACCACGGTATCAGTAATCTAACTACTGTGGAGGTTGGGTAGAGCCACTGTGCTATGTGAAGAGCCATTCTTTATCTCCAGCTATGGTGTGATGTTTGCCAGAAGCTGGGAATGAGTGGTGGGATGGATCACTTGATGATTACCTGTTCTGTTCATCCCTCTTAAGCCTTTGGCATTGCCCACTGTCAGAAGACAGGATATTGGGCTAGATGGACCACTGGTATGACCCAGTATGGTGCTGTTATGTTCTTATAGGGATCCCCATCTTTGTAATTGCCTTTGACCAAGTCTAGGTGAGCTTTCAACTCCTCCTGGATGCAGTACATGTGTTTGACTAGGTTGAAGGCTATTGGTACATGGGACATGTGTGGCATGGATGGGTGGAATGGGGGATAGAAATCTTGTTGGCATAAAAAAGATGGTGGTGGGTTGATCTCTGGTCAGAGTTGTTGTATGCAAATTTGGCAAAAGGAAGAATTGAAACCCAATCATTCTGATGGTAATGATAAAGCAACAGAAGTGTTGCTCAAGAATTTGAATCCATTCCATCTATCCATCAGTCTGGGGTTGATAAACCAAGGAGACATGTAGATCCACGTATAGGAGCTTGAACAATTCTCTCCAGAAATGTCAAATGAACTTCAGTCCTCGATCAGATGCAATGTTAGATAGTAGACCATGGAGTTCGAAGACATGGTTGAAAAACAGTTGGGCTGTTACCTCTGCATTGGAAATTGGAAAGGTCTGGCACGAAATGGGACATTTTTGTAGGTAGGTTGACAAAAACTAGCCCAGATGTGTGGCCCTGGTAATTGGGAAGGTAAATAATAAAGTCAATGGAGATGGATGACCATGGTTGAGATGGAGTTGACAGTGGAATCAAAGTGCCCAGGGGTTTGGTGCAGGGAGTCTTCATTTGACTGCATATGTCACAGGAGTTGATGCAGGACTCAACTAAACAAATGCAGCTTTGGCTACCAGAACTTTCAAGAGTCTGAACATTTTCTGGGGGCTGAAATGGCCAAACAGAGTGAACCATAACACAGCCAGAATATTGCTAGATATGTCTTTGGTTTCTGAGAGATAAATCCAGTCTTTAAATAAGAGGATTCCTTTTTCAACTAAGAATTTCAAATCAGAATCTAGGTCTGTGCCAGTTGCTATAATTTTCACTGCAAATGGATCAAGGAGTTGGAGGGACTTCATTAGAGACAGCAAGTTGTTCATGGCCATGTTGGCGAAATGGCAGGGTTTCAGTATTGTGGCAGGTTTACCATTCCTGGCACCTGGACAATAGGTTACTATGTAATTGAACCTGGAAAAATAAAGAGCCATGGATATGGTGTCGATTGAGAGCTTTCACAGTCACTTTCAAAGTTCTTGTGATCCGTATATACCTGGACTGGGAAACGTGTGTCTTCCAGGTGATTGTGCCATTCTTCAAAAATAGGCTGATGGCCAGTTCTTTGCCACAGATTTCATAGTTTGCTATATGGGCATCAGATTCTGGGGATAAAATGTATGAGGATGAGGAACTCCCTGAGGCCCATGCCACTGTGCTGAAACTGTTCTGATTAATTGGAGGTAACTCCTTCGATGACAAATATTTTTTGCTGGCTCTGGCTGTATCAAGATGGATGCTGATCCTAATAAATATAATGGTAACTAATTTAAAAAGGCAACTATAGACCTGAGACTAAGGCTTATTCACCAAAAGACACATTTTCGAACATGATGGTCTCCACCTAGGCTAATGGTAATGGGCCTCGTTAATGCTCACGGCTATTGGAAATTTAACTCCCTTAGTGCTACATTAGCTCATATGTTTTGGAAGTGTCCATGTACCAAGAATTTTTGGTATGAGGTGGATCACAAGACCAGTTTTATATGGGATGCTAAATTGGAGTCCTCCCCCTTAAGTTTCATTTTTTGGATATATTCCTGAAAATTACCTGGTAACAAGGTGGTGTGATTCCAACATACAGCTTTGGTCACAAAAAAATGAATCCTACAAAAATGGAAAAGTCAGTTCCCACCAAATATTGATGCTTGGCTCAGTGATATGGCTGATCTACAGCTAATGATCTACTGGAATTACACAGAAAGAGAGAGCACAAAAAATTCATACAGTTACAGCTGACTTTTTAGAAGCCTGTGATTAATGTAGACCCTGAAGACCCTAATGCTTCCCCTCCCCTCCATTTATCCAAATCCCATTTACTTACTTCATATATTTTGAAGAATCTGGTATTTTGGTATATTTCTCGTATTTGGAAAAAGTAATAAGAAATTATAAATAAAAGATAGGTGCTGATGTAGATGCTTCCTTTACCTAATCAATGGCTGACTGGGCTTCTGATATTCAAGCAAATATAATATTCTTCTGGAGCAGCCAGGTAATTGGGGTCACTACCTTCAAACACCCCTTGATGAACTGCCAGTAAAAGTTGGTAAACCCCAGAAAACACTAGACATCATGGAAGTTCTTGAGGCTGCCACATCCATGCTTGTGAACAATCTTCACGGATCCTGTTGGGGTAAATGACATAGCCTAAGAAGTCAACAGAAAGGCGATCAAACTCACATTTCTCAGGTTTCCCATACAAACCATTTGCTAGGAGACACTCCTGTATCAGATGGACATATTGGTTATGAAGGACTTAATTTTCTGAGAAGGTGAGGAAATCATCCAGGTAGATCACCAGGAATTGGTCTACAATATTCCTAAAAATGTCATTGACAAAGTGCTGAAACATGGCTGGGTCACTGAAGAGACTGAAAGGTGTTACTAACTATTCAAAATCCATAACATGGGCAAAACACAGTTTTCCATTCATTGCCCTATTGTCCGGGTGCAGACTAGATTGTAAGTGTCATGAAGATCAAGCTTAGTATATACCTTGGCAGCACCAACCCTTTTCACGATCTAGGGCTCAGGGTAATTGATCTTGATAGTGATTTTGTGCAATGCACAATAGTCTATATAGAGACAGAAGGAACCATCCTTCTTAATGAACAAAATCAGGGATTCAGTGGGAGATGTTGATGGACAAATGAAATTTTTTGGAAGATTCTCATCAATGTATTCTCATGCTCATAGACAGCAAGGCAGCCAACTTGAGCAGCAGCAGGCAGAGGCAGGAACAGGCTGGAGCAGGGGTATTCTATCAGCACCACCAGGCAGCTGAGAGTATCCCAGAAAGGTAGCCATGTCGAGCTGACTGGAGTGACTGAGACTGAAAACACTCAGTGTATTTCTGTACTGCAATTTAAAAACCTGTGGCTGGCCTGTGTCTGCTGACTCGAGCTTCTGTGGCTCAGGCTTTGTGACTAACAAATTTAAGTGTAGATCTCGGGCTAAAGCCCAGGTGCTGGGACCCCTTGAGGGAGGAGTGTCCCGGAGCCTGGCCTCCAGCGTGAGCCCGTATATCTACACTGAAGTTTTATAACTCCGCAACCCAAGCCACACAAGCGTGAGTCAGCAAACGCAGGCCAGCTGCATGTGTTTTGTTGCAATGTAGAGAGACCCTTAGGGATGACTAATCAGACTCAGAACACTCATCACGCTTTGCTTGCTAGCCCCTCTGCATTTCCTCTGCATAGAAATACAAAGCTCAGCTGTGACTTGACACCCATTTGCTTGTGAACGTTTTAATCTCCATTCCAGTTGGGGCTGTTCCAATCCCAGTCTTGCATAAACTGACATGGTGCAGAATTTGGATTGCCTTAAGAAAACCTGTTGATATGAGAGGTGGGCAAATGGCAGTACATTGGGAACCAATGAAAAAACGAACTTTGGCTTTATTGTTAAAGACCTGTTTCTGCCACCCTTACAGTGCTGCCAAATGTCATACATCTTATGTGACAGATCTGGCCTGCCTGCCTGCTTTCCAGCTATGATCTGGCACATGTTGCTGGGCTGCAAGCAGGGGGCAGGGATTTCCCAACAACTATCTAGGTTTCCACAATTCTGGTTCTGGGCCATGACTGGGACTCCTATGTGCCACAGCAATGCAAATAATAATAATAGTTATGAGTATGGGGCTCCACATTGTCTTCCCCGGCACCACCAACTTCCTCAGTCTCCCCTACCTTCTAAAGCAGCAGTTCCCAAACTGAGGGTTGGGACTCCTAAGTGAGTGGTGGGGCTCAGACTTCAGCTTCAGCCCTGGTCACAGCCCCCCTGCCCATGGCTGAAGCCTGGGACAGCTGGGTTCAGGCTTGGGCTCGAGCTTTGGTCGCACTTCCTGGGGTCGTGTAGTAATTTTTGTTTTCAGAAGGGGGCCATGGTGTAATGAAGTCTGAGAACTGCTATTCTAAAGTATATGGATTAAAAATCTACGGCCTCTTCAATACCTGCTATCACTGCCTGGAGGCAACCTGTGGGAGAAGTCAGCAATTTTTTTCTCACTGTTGAAAAATGTCTTACACAAAGGTACACAGAACTTGAAAGCTATGGCCTTCCTTGTGCTAAGAAGACCCCACTGACTGAAGGGAAAGATGGCTACTAGTTGAAAGAGCTGAGACATTAAATTAGTGAAATGTCAGTTGCACTTCAAAATTGGGAACCATTTATCTAAAAAAGGGTGCCTGATCTCTGCTTGATGCTTTCACAAAATTTTCAATGGTGTCAGTGGAATTACTTGTGCATGTTGAGGAGAGAATAAAAGTTGCAAGCAGCTATTATCCCATCATTGGGCTTGAAGGAAGCATAAAGCACATACTATATGAAGTTCTGTCCCTGCCATGCTGCATTTATTGTGCTTGCAAATTGTTGGTGTTTTATTCTAGTCTGCCAAAATAAAATATGGAAAACACTGTATTTTTTTATCTATTTTTAAGGAATGTAAAACACTTTTTTTCAATAGCTATGTGCTACCACAAAAAAGTAAGCAAAATTTCAGCTTTATAAGTAATTGCTAGCAATAAAACTACAGTACATAAAGTGATCCAGATGTTTGAGAAATAAATTAAATCCAGTTGTTAATTTCATGATTCCTTGGTTTATAACAATGTGGTATGAGACACTACTAATTAGACTGAGAAAAATAACAGCAACTCTGGAAAATATTGAGTTACTTTAATTAGATTATTTTTTTAAATTTTCTTTGAAATATATATTTTCTTTTGTTTTCTCTCAGCTATTTAACTTTTTAAATCCTTTAGTATAAACAGTAAGATTTTAAAAGATATATTGTGTTTTTCATCAGGGTGCTTGAACATCCACAGAGATGAATTCTGAGCCTTCTTATAGAATGTTATAGGCTAGTGCGTCTCCTTGTGTCTGGGTCTGGGAATGTGGCTCTTTCTGCATTGGGTGCCCCCTTGCCATTCATTGCTCACTCTGCAATAATCTCTCTTCTGATAACTCGGCCTTCTGGCCAGGTTCCCATTTACTCCACTCCTAAGGGTTAAAGTCCAGCAGGACTTCTATCCAATGCCATCACTGGACGGTGTTCAGCCCCTCCTCAGACTCTGTGCTACTATAGCAGTGGCTGTCAGGGGAACCCAGGCCCACCCACTACATCAGGTTCCAGCTCAGAGATACAATAACCAGTCGTCCAAGTCCTCTGTCCCTGCCCCTGTCTCTGTTTTCCTGGGCTCCTTCTGATGAAGCCTCCCTATCTTCT
Organism: Emydura macquarii macquarii; assembly: GCF_026122565.2. Classification (NCBI taxonomy): domain Eukaryota; kingdom Metazoa; phylum Chordata; order Testudines; family Chelidae; genus Emydura; species Emydura macquarii. The sequence goes on along the minus strand of NW_027132817.1, from coordinate 1,753,425 downwards.
CTTTGCTGGTTCTGGATTTGCCATTGGAGCTTACTCTATATCCCCATGGCTACTTCACCACTCCTAGCCTCTTGCCAGACTTCTTACTCCAGGACAGGTTCTGAGTCCTTCCTCGCCTCCTGTGCTTCCTTCTTGTCCCTGATGATCTCCCTCATCACAGGGAGTTACTGAAGACTCTTTCTCCTGCAGCCCCTTTCTACTCAGTTTCTTAGCTCTATGCTGGCCCAGCCCTTTCCTGAATGGCTTTATAGTACTGGCCGTGAGGGGCTTCACTTCAATTCACCCTGGCCCTCCTTCTCTCAGGTGACACTAGGACCCTGTCTACATTTTCCTCCGAGATTTGGCGGCAGTCGACGGGAGTTACGCAAGCTACGCAAAAAACTTGCGTAACTCCCGTCGACTTCTCTGCTCCTCTTCTGTGCGCCATCTTCACTGCACTGCACCAACGGGGACCATGTTCCCATCGATGCAGTGCTATGCCACTTGTGAAGGTGGTCTTAGTACGTCGATTTCTGGATCGACTGAGTGGGTCTTCACTGACCGCTCAGTCAATCCAGAGAAATTGATCCAATGGCGGTGACTTTGCCGCCATCAGTGTAGCCGTAGCCTAGGTGACCTAATTAGCTTCTCAGGCCCTCATTAACCCTTGAGGCTGGTGTGGGGCACACACCCCATCATAAAGAAATTGTCTTGCTAGTTAGACCTTCAGCATTTCTCTGTCAGGGTATCCTGCATTTTACTTATTTTTCAAGCATGCTAGTGATCTCTTAGACCCTGTCTACACTTACCTCTGGGATTCGGCGGCAGTCGATGGAAGTTACTCAAGCTACGCGAAAAACTTGTGTAACTCCTGTCGACTTCTCTGCTCCTCTTCTGCACGCTGTCTTCACTGCACTTCGCCAACAGGAACTGCATTCCCGTCGACTCAGCGCTACACCACTTGTGAAGGTGGTCTTAGTACGTCGATTTCTGGATCAACTGAGCGGGTCTTCACTGACCACTCAGTCGATCCAGAGAAGTCGATCCTTAGTGTGAATATAACTTTTATAATTTCTTAAACAAATTTTAAATGACTGCATGATCTGTCTCTGAGTCACTGTTTCCAATGAGATTTTGTTCATTCTGTAAAGTGATTCTCTGCAAGAAAGACAGAATTGTGCTGCAGATTCCTGGTAGAACCTCAAACATTTATTTTCACTGGAATTAAAAATGGAAGAGATATAAAAGGTCATCTAATCCATCCTTCTTGCCAAACCACTGTGATTCCCTACACAACATTTTATAGCCTTGTGCAATCTTGTTTTTTAAATAGCTTCAGGAATTGAGCTTCCACCACTTTCTTAAGAAGACTATTCCTTAGTTAATAAATCTCACTGCCAAGAAATTTTGCCTGAAATTAAGAAAAGATTTAGGAATATGGAATTGTGTAAGACACATTGCCTGAGATATTTAAAAATAGACAGGAAGAAGCACTAGAAAATATACAGTAGGGAACAATTTTGCACTGCCAGAAAGATGGCCGTTATGACCTAAATGGTGTTAGTTTTCCATCTGTAATTACTGTGATTCTGTTTCACAACATCATGACACATGCCGTTCTACGGTAATAGTCAATGTTTGGTGGAACGTTGCTATATTAAAATATATTACAAAAGACTAGAAACTTCCATTAAATTGTGCATTTCATTTTTATTGACAATTTATTCTGAAAGCCTTTACTGAAAGAAAGATATCTGATCTGAATCAAAAGTATGGGAAGGGAGGCTGATTTCACAATAATCTAGATATTATGGAGCTTGGTACTGTACAGAGACAGAATACAGGAAATATTTACCATAAACAGTTTAGTACATTGTGCTGTGCATTTCTCAACCACAGCCAAAGATTGGGGGGCAATGATTTCTATTGTTTTGAAAAAAAATTTCAGATTGTTTTTCTGTAAGTAGTCCTGTTGCTTTTACCCATGAAATGTCAAAGTAATGTACACATCGGTCAATGGAAGCAGTGTGGCTAAAATCCTCTCACTAACTGCATTCTGTAATTGTCTGACAAACTTATATGACATGTATGACTTCAAATGGGTTTAAAGATTTTTTTTTTGTTTATATGTCAACTAAGACCATTTAAGGGTACTGTATTTTAAATTCATTAATGTAATCTCAAATTATTAACATTTAACTTCTCCTGAACAATGTATTTGGCTTTGAATTATAGTTTGATGTCCAAAAACTAAGAATCTACTGTGACCCAGAACAAAACAACCGAGAAACAGCTTGTGAAATCCCAGGATTTGTGAGTATGATTGATGAACTTTTAAGAATTATTTGACATTTTATCTAAATAACTAAAGAAAGGGTTATCTTAATAATAAGCTCTTAAAATAAACATTACTGCATTTATTCAACTGCTGTAAACAAATTTCTTCTGGAATTTGAGGAACTGATATTATAATGTGCAAACAGGTGACCGCTAGGAGTGTCTGTTATCTATCTAGTTTTAGATAGCTAGTTTTAGAACAAATATATTTTACAAGACTTTTGTATTTTCCTAGAAAGACATCATTAAAGAGGTCTGAAAATAATATTACTTACTTGAAGGTACAAATGTGAAATCAGTACAACGTGAACTGTGGATCTTGTGTGACAAATGCTTTGAGATACTAAGTGCCTTGAGTTCCATTGATGAAAAGAGCTATCTACCTTAAGTGCAAAGTATTTTTAGTACTACACTTATCAGTAAATCCCCTAATCTCTAAAATCCATTATCTGTTCAACAGAACTATATTTCTAGCTTTTTAAATGAGAATTTCCTGTCAAAAGTATCCTCATTGAAGTTGGTGGCAAAACTCCAATTGACTTCAGTGAGGACTGGATTTCATCCAATGTATTGGATGAGACAAAACTGAAGTCCTAATCAGTTCATGTCCGCAACCAGGGGCAGAAGAGTGACCTAACAATGGCCATGTCCATACCCTGTTGCTTAGAGTTCATTGTATATTGAAATGTAAGTTGCTTGTAGAATGGTGAAGGGAAGTCTAAACCACGTGGGGCCAGATGCTGTAAAGAGTTCAGCTCCCATTTCAGAACCTAAGGGCTAGATTTGCAGAATTCTGCAGTGCCTAGCACCTGCCATTGTGACACTTATGGTCAATTTTTTGAAAGTGCTTAGACACCAAATAAGCAGTTAGATTTTCAAAAGAGCTCTGCATGTTGGATATTGAGCAGTTTGGCAAGCCTGGCTATATGTGTTGCAATGGAAGTTGCTGGGTGCTGAGCATTTTTGTACATCCAACTCTTGTTTAGGTTCCTAAATGGGAGCTGAGCTTCAAAGCCTACAATAAACTTAAACTTTTTTTAATAAAGCTTTGTCAACTTGATTGCAGGATTCCATCATCTTGATATTTACAAACTGCTAATTGTATTCAGAAAATACACAAATGCAAAGTCATTCTGCATGATCGAATCCAGACAAAAAGATTACTTCTTGTCCATTCAGTTTCACTTGTTTTTGTCATAAATGAAATTTACATGTCACTGAAAATTCTGGGTCCTTGGTGAAAATTGTAAATTTTGGGTAATACTTGAACATGCAGTGACGCGTCAAAGGGTACATAGCTATGTGGCCATATCACCTTGGATTCTGATTGTGTCAGAGTTTGTACGCTAAGCATGGTTGTGGTTGCTCAGCACTTACATGAGGATCCTACTATAGATGATGAAGGTAAGGGTGTTGGTAATACACTAAAAGTAATTACCCCATAATTTCTGATGTGCTAGGAGATTTCAGGATGTATCCTTCTGTGCTATTACAAATACCAGAAACCTTATTGCAATTATACAACCCATGGGCTAGTGTGGCTGCATCCTACAGAGCCACACAGGGGAAGAAGGGAGAATAAAGCAAATGCCCTCCACATCCTTGCATGACCACATAGGATTTACCCAGACCTTGAGTTAGGACATGGAGAGGGCAGGAACTTCATGCCTGATATTTTGGAACTGGTTATAAAAAAATTATATTTTGCTTTAAAAATATTGCTACATTCTTAAACTGTTTCTTTTCATTTCAGAATGGAGAGGTAAGCTCAATCATAAAGCACTCAAACTCAATTTAAGGTAGTATTTCCTTTTTTATAAACTCAGTATTATGCCATCAACTGGTAATGTGCAGTTTCGAGAAAGGGAAAGTGGAAACCAAAACTTTATTGTCAGTTGGTAAAAATTTAAGTTGTTAGTATCTAAAGTAAAACATCTAGTTCTAAATCCACATGTTGGCAAGTGGAATAAGTAGCCTGAATTTTGGAGGTTCTGAGAACCAGTGGCTCCAATTGGCCGCACTTCAGTTGCAATTGTTTTTGATGCAAACTAGAGTTAGATTTCATTTATTAAATGTATCAGTTTCACCCTGAGAGAACATTCTACTAAGGAACCCTCTTTTAAAAATCAGTATTACACAACATCTCACAGATTAAGGTGCAATATATCATTTTGGAATATGTAAATGATAAGTGCAGAATTCAATATGAAACCGACTCTTTCACAGCTCAGAATGCAGCCCCCACAACCTCAAGGTGGTGGTTTGGGAGCTTTGTCTGGACTGGCAGAAGAAAGTGCCTTGGCTGCTTTTGCCCCCTCTCTCAGGTGCTGGGAGGAGGCTAGCCAGGAGGAGGGGGAAAGGCATCACCTGAATAGGGGCTGGGCCAGTGGGGCTCAGGTAAGCCAATGGCTGCTGCACTCTTGGGCCTCCATCTTAAGACCCCTCTCATGTCCAAGCAGCTCAGGGACCTGTGGGGGGTAGTTCCAGTTCAAATTGTTGCAACATAGAAAGTGGCAGGCATCCAGTACAGTTACTCATTCCATAGGGAGTCCAGGTCTCTCATAAACTGGACTTGGAAGTGGGCTTAGGGGAAGGAATCCCCGAAAGAATCTAGGGAATAGGAATGGGACTCCTTATGCCTGGTACAGCGAGGAGGCGACCCCCTCTCCCCACCTCCTTAACCCTCATGCCAGGGGAGGGCAGTGAGGTCCCAGCAATGGGCGGAAACCAGCTGTGGAGGGATGGGGGGCTGATGGCAGTGCTCTACCAGGTTGAAATGGTTAAAGAAGGAATCATGACCTTCTGTGTGTTTTTGCCAGATAGTTTCCACATGAGTTAAGTCAATAAAGGTGTGGCCTAATTAAACCACATCCCTTCCATCATGTTTGTCTTCCTGCGTGTATGGGGCATTCTAAATTTTCAGGTTTTATGTAACGTTGTTTGAGCATTCACTGTATGGGAAGCCAGATACGTTGTGTATTTTTTGTAATTAATTTGTTTTTCATGTAAGGAATAACAGGCCTATTTTTCATTCAACTGAAACCAATTTTAAGTTCTGTAGCTCAGCTTACTTCATTGGGGTTACTTCTGATTTTTACCGGTAGATATCAGGGGAGACTCAGACCCAATATTCTTAGGTAAAAAGTAGGTTTTATAAGTCGGGGGGTATATTTTGCATCCCATATTCATGCAAGCAGTCTCACCCATGTTTACTTGTGTGTAATAATGCAGTCACCATAGTTCATACATCACAAATTCTGGTCAATGTGATACATATTTTGAACGTTGAGTCCTGAAAAGACTCTAAAGGTCATTATTAGATTGTTCTTACATCTTATGAGGAGGTAGTCATAAGTCGTATCTCTAAATGGAAAAGGGGAAAAGTATCAGCAGAGATGTCTGGAGCAAAGCCATCACTATTTCATAACATAAACTTGGCTAATCTTCAGTGGCAGATATATGAACCGTTATTAGATGTTCCAGATGAAGTACTTTGATGGATCATAAATGAAAGCCACAATGATGACAGATAAAATTCTTTGTTAATGGTTTTTTTTTGCTAATCTTTAATGATTCGTGTAACTGGTGCTGGATGAATACTGTAAAAATTATTTGTTAAAATTCATTTGCATCTTATATGGGTATGTTTGGTTCAGTCATGGTCAAACCCCTTTTTATTCAATATTTTTGAACATCCTTGTTAATGAGTTTTTGTTTTCAGGAACATTTTTGGAATGGCCTGTCTTTGTATAAATATCCCTAGTCACATGCTAACAATATAGTATTCACTATACACAATTTGGTATGAGCCACTTTTTTATTACCCTTATTAAAGAAGTTTCAGAAACAGTTCTTTGTGAATTAGTGGCCATTTACTTGCCAGAAAGATTAAAGAATTAATTGTTTAAAAGAAAATCTTTTGAAAAACTGTTGTCTGAAAATTGTTCATCCAAACTATTGGGTGAATATTTATGGATAACAAATACATTTTCAGAAATTGGGATCTTTCTGAATGATTAAAAAATGGGAAAAAAAAGAGACTATGTTCATTAACTAATTTATTACCCAAGAATAATTTGACCAGCTCTGTTTGTAGCAGTAATTTCTTCAAAAAAGAGCACATGCTTTTACTGCTGGAGAAATCTGTTTTTTCTGAAGGGTAGAAGAGCTATCAGGGTTTTGGAGAGGGAGTGCAGGAATTCATGCTGCAGAGTTGCTGAGGGACATGACTGCTATTCATTTAGGCAGAAGTTCTGATTAAACAGATGTTAGATAACCAGGGCTGTGCTGTATATTAAATATAAATAAAGTCAGTCCTACATGTGGTCATATTCATGTACTTAGTTATAATATATTGATTTGTGGTTTTGCATGTATTTTGATTGTTTTATTTTGGTAGTGTATGAATGGCCCTAGTGATGTCGGCTCCACACCTGCTCCTTGTATATGTCCTCCAGGAAAACAGGGACCTCCAGGCCCAAAAGTGAGCAGAGTTTTCTTTAATTTTCTTATTTTTAAAATCTACATCTCAGTGGGATTTTAACCTTCTGTGTTATAATCTCTCTGTGTAAGGATGAAGCCATGCTGAGCCCATTTCTGCTCCCATTGAAACCAATGGGAGTTGTTGGTGGTTGCCATCGTGCAAGATCAGGCTCTGACAGATGCAATTAACCAGCTACTGGTACAATAACTCCTGTACGTTCATCTACATACAAATTTTATAGTTACTGTCCGGTAAATAACCTCACCCACTTACGATCATTGTGTAATAATGAAATCCTAAAATGGTTTGATAGGAAAAATCTGATCATGGAGAAATGACAATTTCTCAATTTAATTTTAAATTAGTTTTTAGAAAATCTGCTGGGGGCAGCTTTGGGCTTAGTTGACCTTTATGGCCTCTGTCCAGTGCTGGAACAGTATTTAGGGGCCATGTTGAGGGTTAGAAGCTGGCCTCAGGTCTCTAGTATTACATACCTAAACCTCAGCTGATAGCCAATCTGCCTTTTAGAATGAATGTGCTTGGCAGTGCTGTCTGCTAACAATAGCCTTCTTCTCAAAGGTCAGGAATAGAATCCAAGATTCCTGATTGTCAAAATACCTTGCTCTCTAGCAAATGGTTGTGTAAGCCACTGGCAAAGTGCGTGTTGCATTAACCACTAGAGGCTGGTCCAAACTGAGGATAATAGCTACCAGTTACTCCATTACCTCAAGTGTACGGGCATTTCAGTTGATGACCCATTTCAGGGGTTGTTATAGTTTCACATGATAGAATTTATATTTTTTCTTTTCATTTAAAAAAAAAATCTAGGAAAGTACTTATGAAAACTATGTTAAAAGCACAGTAAAGCACTAAAAAGTTAGGAAATGAGAGAATTAAGGTGGCCCATGCAATCTGATTTAGGCCCTCTGGTGCATATGCCAGCTTGAATTGCATGACCGTATCTTATTTGTTCTAGCAGGCCCTTTGCTTCATTCAGTGCACAAGATGAACAGCTAATGAGGCAGAGGTTTGCAAGAAAAGAGAAGAATTTTTCTTGTGTTTAAGGCTCTGCGTTAGGACTCACTAGAATGAGATTTTTTTGTTCCTGGTTGTGTTTCAGATTTCCCATATCATGCTGGAAAAGATTATCCTAACGTATATACACAAAGAAGCCGAATAAAATTGTACACACAACCTTAATTATAGCATGTCCTAACTTTTGAGTGCTGGACTTTACAACCTTAGCATTCTTTTAATGTTATTTTTTTACTTGTAATCTGAATATACAGTAGTACCAAATAACTAGACATTTGTGATTTAAAACACTTTTTGCTATCCTATAAATGTTTATTATATGATTGTTTCTAAATCCAGTTGTTTTCAATCCATTTTCTATAATGTTAACTAATAACATTTGATGCTGTTTACAAAATAGCAATTTTATTTTTGGTGGCATGAGACCAAAATTTTCAAAGACAGGTGTCTCAGGTTAGTCATTTAAATCCATGTTAGATACCTAAATGAAGGTGGACTGATTTTCAAAGGAGCTGAGGATCAGGAATTCTCAGTGGAGTCAGTTACCCTTAGCTCAGTGTCAGACCACTTTTATTTAGGTTCCTGAATGTAGATTTACTTGACCAACTTTAGAAACTCAGTTTTGAAATATTTTTAAAGATGTACTTACATACTGTGACTGTGTATAAATGACATTGTGGGATTCTATATTCTTTGTCACTGAATTCAGCATTAAATTCGATCACTTTACATGTTAAATGATTTTTCACATTTCCAATTCAAACTAGGCTTTAAGACTCAATCTGTTATCTTCTTCTTTCTGTATCATTAGAAATTTACCCAATCATTTTGCTGACAATGTGTGAGTCTAAACACAATCCAGTTTATTATTCCAGAACTTTGTGTGCTCCGCAGTTCTTACAGTAGTAAAGTGTCGTTTGGAACCAAATCTTTATCCCTTTAAAGTCAATGGGAATTTTGCCATTATGTTTGAGACAAAGGACCAGGATCAGGTCTTTGTTGGTAAAGTAAACAGAGAGCATTCAAATACAGTGAGTTAATATACTGAGTAAGAATATTTTTGGTGTTTTTACTTTCTGATCAATAAGATGGTCTAGTTATCTTTGGGGAACTGCAGTTTTCTTTTGCTTTATTATGGGCCTGATCCAAACTCCACTGAAATATTTGGAAAGACTCCCACTGATTTCTGCATGCATTGGATCAAGTTCTAAGAGGGGTTACAAAGGATAAACACCTTGAGGGAATAGCTGTTGATTAAAAGATTTTAACTATATCCATCTTGGCTGTTTCACTTTAATTAGAGACAAACTCAATAAAAATCTAGAGTCAGGCTTATCCTTGGTAGAGACCTACAAAGAGAGGAAGTTTGGTTCAGGGTGGTATTGACTAACATATTTTTATAGAGGTTTTTTATGTGCTTTTATTCCTACTGTTTTCTTTTTCATGATCTGTAATATCCTAAATATAGGATATTACATGCTATTCTTAGGGTCCAATCTTCCAAGCCCTACACAAGAAGTCAGTGGGAGTTTCCCCATAGAGGGATTACCAGATCAGGCCCTTTGTATTACAACAATTACTCTTCCATAAAAATTATCTGGGCTTACAGCCAGTGTTCTATAGAACAGTATTCCTTTAAGGCCTTGGTTCCTGAAGCTCAGAAATATGCTTGGATAAAGATTATTTAAACTAAATATAAACTTCTCTTTCATATTTCTTTGTGCTCTAATGTATAACTTCTTCTCTACAGGGTGACCCTGGACAACCTGGAAATCATGGTTATCCTGGACAGCCTGGTCCAGATGGTAAGCCTGTGAGTACTAAAAACTTAGTCATATAAAGTACTGTAAATGCAAAACTAACAGTAAAGGAAAAAATCTTTATTATGTCATGTTCTACAGCAATGTGACTTATAGGCTAACCTGCATCAGAATTTAACAGTTCTATCAACATTTTGGTTGTAGACAGAAAGCCACAGAAATGATAGCATGAAACTAGAGACTGAATGAAAACTCAGGATATGAACATCCCTATATTTGTGGGAAGTTTGAATCCAAAGTTCAGATCTTGAACTGATGTGTCCATGCGACATGAATGGATACAATGGCTTAAAGCAACATTTTATGAATGTAGATAGGGACTTAAAACAGTATGGTAATGACAGGTGTTCCTATAATGAAAATGCCAAATTTGGCAATGGTCAGTTTGGTCTTCAGTATTAGAATTGTTTTTAAATTGAATTAAAAATCCCAAAATAGTAAAGTAGCCTTAGCTTCCATAAAAGGAATTAGAACTCTGATCTAAGTGGAAGCTTCTGAGAGATTGACACCCAAGTTCTTAATGCTCAGTGAATCCATGGTTCTGACTGTTAATAGATTTAATTCTCTGTGTAATCCTGAGCCTCTGGTCTGGTGTGTGCCTCAAGTGTTTTGAGAGGATGCAGGTGAAAGACTGAGAGACTTTGACCACCCAAATTCATGGCCTAAGAGTGCACATCCCAGTGTGGCTTTTATTTATAAGAGTTTGTTGTAAAAAATGCAAAAGATAGTGGAGGGCATTAAAAATAGTTTAATTTTGAAAATAGAATAATATCTCTGCCAGCTACTATGACATGCAAAAATAATTCTAGAGAAAGAAAAGGAAGAATTCTGAAAGTGCATATACATGTACACACATGCACATACACATATACAGGACCTGTATTAGGGGTTGTTCATCTTTAATAAGGTTTACCCTTTTGTTATTACAACCAGATTTCAATGGCTATTATTCTGAAAGCTGTTAGAACTAGAATTAATGCTTACACTCTTTGAAAGATAAAAATCCTAGCTTTCTAATGGTCTAAAGAATTAATTTCTAACCCAAGATGCTAAAATTGGAATAGATGGACATGGAGTGAAACAATGCAAATCAATCAGCATTTTTTTTTAGTTTTTAAGACATGGATATCACCTGAATATCCAGTTGTGCTTTTAGGCACAGCCCTGAGCTGCATTATTCTCATCCAGTGCCTGGAGGCATGTGACTTACACATCTTCCTGAGGTAAAATTCCCTCTTTATTTCTGCCTTGCTAGAGGGGGTAGTAATTTGCTGCTGGCCTATACAAACAGCAAATTATCACATCCCGTGGGCTGGCCAGTGGGCTAAATCAAGGCTCCACCCATTCCTTAGCATTCCTCAGTCAGTCATGAATTGGGTATAATTTCCACTCTTTTTCAAATCATCAGTAGTTTGTACCTGTATTCTGGCCACTACCATCCCTATGTGTACAACCCTGTGTATTCAGTTCCTTCTAAGAGTTGAAATAATCTGTTCAGAAGGATGTTTGTAGAAACCCTTGATAAATATATGTGCCCTAGGTACTTAGGAGACTTGGTGATGGCCAGATGGATTACAGAGCACCTTCTAGCACTCTTTTGCTCTTACGTGCTGACCACGTTTTCTAACGTGTCGCTGTCCAATGCTAGCCAGAATTTGACTCTGTACTTTATTTATAGATTATTCTTTTGATTGTAGTTTAAGATTTCCAGAAAACAGATATTTGTACAAAAGTATACATTTCTTTATTGTTTCTTATTGAAGAAACAAGGCGTAATGCTGTAAGCTCTGTTAAAATGTCCTCAAAGTAATTTTGGGAAACTATTGTCACTTTTGCATACCCTTTCATGTTTCTTGATTTCTTTTTCAATGCTATTCATCTTCCCAGGAGCATCATATCTCAAAATATAATGAATCATGAAGGAAGAATAACTTGATTCTATAGTCTTTCTGTAACTTGGAATTTGGCAGTCATGATTTTTTCCTATTAGTGAGTCATGATTTACAAGGATGGACATTCTATGAACATGGAAAAGATTTGCAAAACTATTTCAAAACATTAGTGGAGCATTGTGAACCTCTGATAATGCAGAAAGTGAGAGATTACAAATTGCAGCAATTTGGTGAATTGAAACTCATATTAATTGAAGTGATTTCAATTAAATGCTTCAGTTTTCTGAACTGACTTATTTTGCGAATATTCAGCTGTCTCTATTTGCACTTGTTCTTTGTAAGAACAAATGGCAGACCTATTAGGTCATCTCTAACCCTAGCCAGTGCATTATTGTTTCTTAGAGTACATTCTTGCGTGCTTTCCAGTCTAGTTTTTTCAACCTGAGTGATGGGACTTTTACCTGGCACTGTGGGAGACCATTGTACAGTCTAATAGACCTATATATCTGTCTGTCTTAAGTTTTTCAGTAGTGTCTCTCACCATAGTATCTAGGATCTGAGTGTTAGGAAATGTGTCTTGTTATTCAGGATATCTTTTCCTTTGCTCATTTTAATCTCATTATTCCTGGTTATATCCCCTTGAGACACTCTAAGGCTTTTTGGCTCTTACCCTCTAATATCTTGCAGATGGTTATCGTGTTCATGTTATGTGTTTAATCAAATTGTGTGTGTATGAAAAACCCGAGGTTATGTTATATTATTTTATAATCTTTCCTGGGAAGTGAGTCCTTCCAGACCCAAAATCAGTTTTCATGCTCTTCCCCAAATTCCCTCCAGAAGATATACACATACAACATGATTTCTGTGTCCAACGAACACTAAACAACACAACTAAACTGTGAATACTGAATACTTGCAGTGAACTGCTAATGCATGATCTTTAAACCACAAACCATTCCCTGTAATTACTTGAAACTAAGCTATTTTTAAAAAATATAAAAATAAATAAATAAAATAAATTCCTTATGGACTATTTATAAACAAACAAACAAACAAAAAGCAACATTTGTTGCCCGCCCCCTCATACAGAATATTCATGGAAAATGAACATAGGTGAGATCCAAACATGGTCAAAGTGAGTTTGTTAAATGTGAAAAAACAGTCACTGTAGTTTTCTGTTGGGTTTTCTTTTGTTTTTGCAGTACTCACCAGCTCTACTTAATGTATACATTCCTATAGCTTAAAGTTGGTTGAAATAACTAACATGAGCATGGTTGGGCCCAGTTATACAGTCTTTACCCACATGAGTAGTCCTACTGACTTCAAAAGCACAGAAATGAGAACCTATACTACCATGATAAAAACAGAAAAATATTTCTCTTCACTCAACATTTCTTGACCTAAAATGATCACATGTAGATTGATATCAGTAGAAACAACTTCTGAATGTGAGTCTAAAATATTATTTTAATCTAAGTAGTAATTAATTTTAGTGGGCCCTTCTCCAGCTGAAAAAACAGTCTGGAGTGGCTGCTGGCCCATAGAACATTCATGGGCCATGCAGTCCCAAAGGCTGTTTTCTGTTGCGAGGGATTCTTTATCTGTGTCAGGGAAGAACTCAAAATTTAGCATGATAAAACAGCATCTTCTCCTCTTATGCAGAGGATACTAAAGGGTAATAAAGAAGATTATTGATTTGCCTTTGAAAAGAATGCACGAAACACTAATTCATAAAATTTGAACTCTGAACAGATGGTTGACAAATCTGGGCAATTCTCCAGTCTGCTATTTAGCTTCATTCATGGAATTTTAAAAACTTTTATTGTCTTTTAACAGTGTTCAGTAAGTGATGAAGAACTTTAAACCTGGCAAGGCTGAGATTACTGAGATATCCAGCTGCAAACTCAATACTCAGACTACTGTTTCTGAAATTCTTAAAGCTATCAAAAGCCTCACTTAATAAAGTACCTTCTAATGGTTCTAGCCTTTCCTTTAACAATTAGCTGCAGGATTTTGTTACAGGCTTACTATTCAAATTGGATGAAACCTCACACAGTGAGCTTTGTATAGTAGCCAGATACACCAACAGCACTTTAAAAACAAAAAAAATAAGTGAATAGTAATCAGTGAGAGCTGGGTTCCTAAATACTTTTGAGGACCTGTGCCTTACTTTCTTATGTACTTAGGACCCATCTTGCCACCCACCTGTGGCCATGTGGTGAGCTTGCATTTACACTTCAGGCTCCATCCAGCTGCTGTCCTGTGAAAACTCCACAATCCTTAATGGCTATGCAGCTGCCCTTGATTCCAAGAAATACTAATTCCTTGATAGCGTTATATGGCCTTATGTGACCTACTTCTTGTCATAAAAAAATATAGTCACTACAACATCCCTAAGTGTTAAACACCATCCCCAAATGTTCGGAATTTTCCTTCATATTAGGAAATACGTACTGCATTTCTTGCCCATCTTTATCAGTTAGGAGAATCACCCCGGCATGCTTCATTTATACCAACTAGATTATGATCAACTATCATCAGAGGCGATTTGTGTGCCGGGAGGGCGGTAACACTGGTGAAGCAAGCTGTCCTCGCTCTGGCCTTCCTCCCAACTGTCGGCTGGCCCGAATTGTCACTGCTTGCCATTTCTATTTCTTCTTATTTTTTAATCCATTTTCTCTGTGTTATTCTCTCAGTGTGTGTAGATTATCCAGCTTGAGAGTAGTAAAATATTTCAGTAAAATACTCCATTTCTACAGGATAATCTAATTAACAGATGCCGTTACAATAAGAGTGCCAGTGTATTAAAACTGATCCTGATAATTCCAGTTTCCAATGTGTCTGTAGTTAATCAAACTAATTTTATGTTAGTTCTGATCTGGATTCTTGTCCTCTTAGATTTGTTTTAACCTCCTTTTGAGTCTTTTATGTGTAGTTTCCATGTTCCATCTTTCCATTAGGCCAACCTTTTTGAGAGCCATTTGTTCTATTTGCAGTGAGATCATGGTACAAGATCTATCTCTGAGATAAATTTGCCATTTCAGAAGGACAAGATGGTGTGAGGACTGCTCTTCTATCTTCAATTCATATAGTGTATTCTGAAATCAAATTCAGCCAGGAAATTATTCTTCCCTTCCTATCCCCTTCCCAATAAGAAGGAGGAGCGGAAATTGCATTTCTTAGATCTGAAGAGTGCACTAAAGTTTTATTTATATATGACTGTTTCTTACAGGAAGTCAGGCAAGCTTTTTGTTTTTCTTGGATAAGAAATAAAGGGATAGACAGTTTTAAAGGCATCCTTTGCTAGTTGAATTGTTTCAACTACCCTTGAGGTTTATAGGCAAGCTGGGAATGTGCCTCCATTTTCAGTTAAAGCGCATTCTGCTAGAATTATCTCTGGCACTAAAAGGGAAAGACTTGCAACAGGATACATGTATGACAGAGGCCTAGAGTTCTGTACCCTGCTTTGTTAAGTATTACCAGTTTGGACATTTAGGCATCTGCTCAAGCTTCTTTCCAGAAGAGGGTACGGCAAGCATTGTCTTGTAATTGGTCCAGTCAGTAATTTTGGCTTTGTATATTAGCCAGAAGACTGGTACAGAAAACAATACTCCAAATGCGGCCTCACCAATGCTGAATAGAGGGGAATAATCACTTCCCGCGATCTGCTGGCAATGCTCCTATTAATGCAGCCCAATATGCTATTAGCCTTCTTGGCAACCAGGGCACACTGCTGACTCATATCCAGCTTCTTATCCACTGTTACCCTCAGGTCCTTTTCTGCAGAACTGTTGCCTAGCTCATCGGTCCCCAGTCTGTAGCTGTGCATGGGATTCTTCCGTCCTAAGTGCAGCCTTAAATGATGTAGTCCTTGTGACCAGATCAGTTGCTGTAACTAAGAGATTTTAAATAATTGTGTGCAAACTTCTACATATAGTTAGCTATAATGTCTTGGTTTTTTTCTTAGGGATATCAAGGAATAGCAGGAATACCAGGTGTTCCAGGATCCTCAGGAATTCAAGTAAGCTCCTTTTTTCCCCTATAATATAGAAATCTAAGCCAAATCCTGTAAGTACTCATGCAACTTTCATTTATTTTATTGAGAGTTCAGGATGTGGAGCACTTGCAGGATCTGGCCCTTACCTGTAAAAGAAATGAGTAAAAATTTTTAAATGAGTATTTTTTTTCTCTCTTAGGGACCCCGTGGCTTACAGGGTATCAAGGGAGAGGCAGGGAGAGATGGTGCAAAGGTAAAAAGTTACTTTAATATTTACAATCTTTGCTTAATACAAGCAATGGCTCTAATATTTCCTTGTGAAACTAGTTTAAAAGTGGCTTACTACCAAGACAGTATAGTCAGAACTGGAATTTTATGCTTAGAATATTATTTCCATTCTTAATAAGATCTACTACCTTTAAAATATTGTTGTGTATATATAATAATACTATCAGTTAATATCTTTATTGTGACTGTTAATTTCATTTTTTAAAAGTGTAGCAGGTGGAAAGAGATATTGATATATTCCAGAATAGGAGGCAATCTATTAATTAAATAGTCCTTTTCCATCTCTTTTCTCTCGTCAGTCCTAAAGATAGCTTCTAGGATTTTCTCCTTATTAGGGCCCTAATTCAGCAAAGCAGGTTGTTAAATCTCATTAAGGACTCTGTTCAGGAAAGCACTTGAGCATATGCTTAAAGTTAAACATGTGCTTACCTTCCTTGGGGCTCTCAGGATAAACAAAATTGTTTAGTAGGTACTGGGCAATATTCTGTACTGGTTGTATTCCTTTGTTTCACTTCTTCACTTTTTTTCCCATTTCAGAAAGTTAGACACTAAAGTTGAAAAAAGACTTCTTAGGTCATCTTGTCTATCCCTTGCTAGTGTAGGATTGTGTCTTATAGTATATTTTCTCATGCTTTGTCCAGCCTATTTTGAAATGTGCCAAGACATGGGTCTTCCACCACTTTCCTTAGAAAATGTTTCCATTGTAAAGTAGTTCTCACCATTAGGAATTTTTTCCTGATAGTCAGCCTAAATTTTCATTTCCGAATTTCATCCCATTACTTCTAGGCGTTTCCACACTGGCTAATTTAAAACCAGGCGTTTCCATTGCTGGCTGTTTAAATTAATCCATGATTAAATGAACATAAATTATGTCTACTTTCACTTTTAATCAAGGACAATGGAAGTATGAAGGTTGTTTTTACAAGATTTGCAGATATTTTACTCTTAAACATGGACAATTACACTATATTTAAAACTGCCTATTTTAAACACTTTCTTAAATAAGTGTCGGAAGACATGCCTGATAGTACTAGCTTATAAATTGTTATTACTAGGGCCATCATCCTATAATGTGTGAATGTATGGGTGGACCTGTGCACCTATGTAGCCTATGGGACTACGCATAGTCCTAAGTTACTGCCTTTATGGATCAGGTTGTAGGACAGGGTTTTTGATGTTTAAGTCAACTTCTTCATGTGGAAGGACTCTCTCCTTGTGTTTGCCTGTATTTTGTTGCTTTTTAGTAAAGCCATGTGTCCATTCTTTTTTGATTATGTGTCAGTGGATGTGTCAGTGTGGATCCTACTGTAGTTGCTCATGTGTTTGAGACCGAATTCTTTTCACTAGCAGTGTCTATCAGGGCTGAGCATGCATCCTGAGCTTCTGGTGCACCCAGATGAGACATAAAAGATGGGGTGACCATGATCCTTTCCCAGTTCCTTCTTCCCACCCATGACAGCAAGATGGAACCTGGTGGTGTCCCTATCTGCTGAAAACTCTCATGTGAGCTATCTTTTTTCTGAACTTCTGAAACATTTCAAAACAACTTTCTGTCCTTTACTTACAATTTCTTGGACTGAGTAATCCTCTTCTGGATGGAAATTTTGAAGGAGACCCCTTTGTACTATACCTAGGCTATATAGTACAATGACTTCAAGATGGTGGACTCAGAACCTGTGGACTTCAAGTCTTGCTTGTCCTGTGATGGACTAATTTTTCTTGAAAGACAAGCATAGCAAGTGCCTCTTCTGCCTGGGCAAATTCCACATCTCAAGCAGGTGTCCTTTTGTTCTCCACTCAAACCAGAAAGTCGCAATATGCAAGACTCAAGCTCCATGTCTTAAAACAATCTGTGAGAATGGCATTGGATCTAGAAGATCTGGGCTCAAAAACCCCATACTGGTTAAACCATCCAGTGCTTCATAGATCAGGCAGGGTGATTCCTAAGACTTCAGTAAAGAAGTCAGATTTAAGTAAGGAGCTGATACTGACAGCGGCATCAGACTTAGTATCACAACCATGTTGAAGGCGACACCACAGATGTCAAAGCAGGCCACAGAAAGAGGCCACCCAAAACACTGGGTCAAGAGTTGGAGGAAAAGTTCTGGTGTTTTCACATATGTAAAAACAGGGAGGTGTTGGAGGATAAATCCTCCAGAACTTGTCTGGCATGGAAGCAAAGCAATAAAGAGTAGACTGCGGTGCAGCAGACTCTATTGTTGTTGGACCCATTGTACTGCTATATCACTCCTCACTGTTTCCAAGGCACATGTTCTTGCCAGCACCAAGTAGGGCCTGTCCTCCATATAGTCCATGAGCGGTACTGCCTGAAGATCAGAAAAGTTCTTCAGCACTCCGCTATCACAGGACTGGCATTGATTTGACCAGTGACCTAGCAGCCACTTGTATTCATATGTGATGATACCCTGGCTCTTCTGTGGCTAGAGATACTCACCCAACTAGGTGAGATACTATACTATACTATACTATACTAGAGATACTCACTAAACTGAGGCAGAGAAGAAGGTCTCTGTGTCTCTGGCAACCTCATTCACATGACCACAGATGCTGGAGGAGGAGTGGTGAAAGCCCATCAGTGCCTGATGTCTCCCCCGAAGATCTTTCTTCCTCATTGCCTGATGAAGCAGTCACCTCAGCATGGATTTTGTTGCTGGATGATTTCAAGGCATTCCAAGAGCTTTTGATATGGATCATGGACATGCTGGAAATCAAGACTTTGGTCACGTCTGAAAAATCTAACAAACAATTCAATATCTTATCAGCTGGTGGGTCCTGTAAGAATTGCCCTCCCCATAAATGATGTATTGTTAGACCCTGTCCAAGCTCTTTATCAAATGCTGGCCAGTGTATGACTGATGGTAAAAGATATAGAGACGAGATACTCCAGGTGCCATTTTCAGGGTTTGAGTACATTTATTTGCACACCAACACTGGGTCTCTAGTATTCTCAGCTCTCCAAAAAAACTCACACTCGACCAAAAACACATCAAAATGCTAAATATATGGAAAACTGGATTTGTTCAGGAGAAAGTCCTACTCCTCTCCATCACTCTAGTTATGAATGACTAATTGCCTAACCAACTATGACTTTTTACCATGGGACAGAGTGATGCCATTTATTGACAAGGTCTTCCTGAAGCCAGAGATGAGCTTAGGGACATTATAAAAGAGGGACAGTTGGTGGCGAAGATGTCCCTAAAAACCACAATGGCTACAGCTGTCTCTGTAGCTAGATCCATGGTCACCATAGTGACCATGAAGAGGACCTCCTGGTTCCAAGCCTGGGCATTCCTCCATAAGTACAAACAACCTCTGATGATTTGCCATGTGAAGGATCAGAGCTATTTGGCAAGAAAATTAACAATACTTTGCTCTCACTAAAGGACTTCAAGGTGTCAACTCTGACACTCTGCCCACACGGCAGCTAAATTGATGGCTCAGCTGAGAGCTGCACAAGGACCTGTCAATTGAGTGCTTCTTTTGGTAGCTGCCTCTTCTTGTTCCGCCAGATATGGTTGGATGTCACCAGCGACAAATCGGTACTAGGTATAACTATCGAGTTCCTCTCCCACTCTCCTTCACTGTCCCTGTTTGGGAACCCTTCTCATGAGACTCTTTTACAAAAGAAGTATCCTCACTGCTCTGGCTAGAGAATGTGCCCCAGGAATATAGAGGAAGACGCTTCTTCTCTTGGTATATCATCATTCTGAAGAAGAAAGGGGGTCTTTATCCTATCCAAGACCTGAGGAGACTGAACAAATCATATGCCTCCTTCGTTCAGTATAGTAACACTTGTTTTCCTCATTTCATTGCTCCAAGATTAAGACTGGTTTGCAGCTCTTGACTTTCAGGATGTATACTTCCATATTGCCATCCACCTGGTCCACAGAAAGTACTTCAAATTCATAGTAGAGCCCAACCACTACCAATACAGAGTTCTATCCTTTGAACTTTTAACAGCACCAAGAGTATTCACCAAATGCCTCACAGTAGTTGCAGCACATCTAAGGAAACAGGAACTTCATGTTTACTTATACCTGCACGACTGGCTTGTCTGGGACAAGTCCCAGGATGAGACTAAGGCAGCCCTAGATCAAGTTATATCCCTATTCTCTCCATTGGGTTCTTTGTGAACTTCGAAAAATTGTCTCTCACATCATCAAAGATGATAGAATTCATAGGAGCTCTCCTTTACTTACGATCAGTGACAGCATATCTGCTGGAAGACAGATGCAGGTCCTTTTAGTACATGACATAAGGTGAGGCAATCCACAATGGTTCACATGTGTCTAGTATTTGTAGGAGACATGTTGGTGTTACTTATGCGGCAGACTTCATCTGTGCTCATTACAGTACTAGCTTATGAGGGTGTACCCCCCATCCCAACCCATATGAAAAAATTGGTCATGGTACTGCCCTCTATCCTGAGAGAACTCATCTGGTGGCTGGATCCCTGAAAGAGGGGTCATTCTCAATGCCATCCCCAGCAATGATGCTTATTATGGATGCATCATGGACGGGTTGGGGTTACTCAGGTTGGAGTCACTTTCAAATGAAAGGAAAGTGGTCCCCAGACTCTCTGAAGTTGCACATGAACACTATTGTGCTGAGGGCCATCAGGCTGGCCTAGACAGTGTTTTATCTGTTCTACAGAACTCTGTAGTGCAGATTCTGGCAAACAACACAGCCGCAATGCGCTGTATCAACAAACAGAGAGGCACTCATTCGTCCCCACTTTGCCTGAAAGCCATCGAGTTCTGGCAATGGTGTCCCCAACACCGGGTGACCTACTGTCCCTGCATCTCCCAGGGCTCAACAATAACCTTACAAACTTTTAAAGCAGAAATATGATAACCAACCAGAAATGGTCACTGCAGAAAGCCATTCTGGATCTGATATACAGGCAATGGGAGACCCTGACAATAGCCCTGTTGTATTAATTTAGGTGGAATATATGGGCCAAAGGTGTTAGCATATCCTAGTCATTGTCCAACATTAAACAGGATCTAGTAAACGAGAAAATGAGACATTTGTGTACCAAACCGTAGACCATGTTTAACGGTGTTTAATTGTAGTGACTGGGTTATATTGACACCTTTGGCCCATATATTTCATCCTAATTAGTACAATATAGTTATTCACCACAGCTGAGAACACCAAATGCAAAACCTTTTGCTCTAGGAGCAGCGTGAGTCTGGGGTATCTGCCAGATACATTTTCCTCCGATGATCTTGAGGTTTCCTTTTCACCTTCACCAATCTTCCTAATGATCATGATAATATCCAAGATCAGATGGGACAAGACTACTGTTATCATGATAGCACCATACTGGCCAAGACAATTTTGGCCATCAGACTGACTCCAGATGTCCAGTAAACCTCCCATTCACTTTCCTTCTTGACGAGACATATGGTCTTGGAACCAGGGTCGGATATACTGATGCTGCATGGATGAGTGTCACTAAAAAAGAGTGATCAAGATAGGTGAAAGGAATTCTTATGCAAATCAGTAAAGCTTCTACTAACAGGACTTTCTCTGCAAAATGAAAATATTTTCTTTATGGGTGGCTCAAAACAATATGAATCCAACTGAAGCCATGATCCCAATGATCCTGGACTGTATGCTGCTTCTGAAACAGTCAGGACAGGCGTTTAGCTCTTTGAAAGTCCACTTGACAGCAATATCAGTGCATCATGTGCCAGTTTAGTCACATTCTGTTTTTCATAACCTGCAGTATTGAGATTCATCAAGGGCCTCATTCATGCCTGCCCTTTGGTTAGAGACCTGACTGTCACCTGGGACCTCAGTGTGGTCCTCTTATATCTCAGAGAGAGTCTTTTCAAACCTCTATCAGAGTGTTCATTGTACCGCCTTACAGTCAAAATGGTTGTCTTTGTTGTCATTACCTTGGAACGGAGTCAGCAACATCCAGTGGCTGGACCACCACATATGTCATTTCACAAGGACAAGGTGGTGATGAGACCACACCCAAAATTCATTCTCCAGAAAATCTATGAATTCCACCTCAGTTAGTCAATTACCTTAATGGTATGCTTTCTGAAACCTCACTCTTCTCTAGGAAAAAGGAAAATTCACATTGTGGAAGATTTTCCAGAGTGCTACTCTACTACCGAGACAGGACTAAACCTTTCCAGCTCTCTTCCAGTATCTTTGCGTTCTGATCAGATGTATCAAAAGGTCAGGTGATCTCTTCACAGAGACTCTCCAAGTGGATTACACAGTGCATGTTACCAGCTGGTTGGTGAGCATCTCTTTCCAAAAATCAAGGCACCCTCCACCAGAGCACAGGCAACCTTGATGGCCTGCTTCAAAAACGTGCTCATCTCAGAGATCTGTAAGACAGCCACATGGAGTAACTCTCTGACCCATGGTGGCAGGCATTTGATGTGTCAATCAGGGAAGATACTAATTTTGGAAGAGCAGTACTTCAATCTTAATTTAACACATCTGATACTCCTCATATTCTCCATCTAAGAGAAGATAATCCTTGCCAGTCACCTACAGTGGGATTCATATGGATATATATTTGAAGAATATCCTACAATAATTGTGTTTTTTCAAGATGTTGTAGTCAGTGTGAAACCCACGATGCATCCTCTCTTCCTGCTTTTCGAAATCCTCAGCTACATGGGCTTTGAATAGTGGGAGAAATGAGTGGGTGTCTGGCTGTCCCCATTCCTTATGTCCTCACATGGGAACTTGAGGAGCATGCACAGCTCCGATGGACACTGCTAGCAAAAAGAATCCAGTCTCAGACGTAGGAGGCATATTCACACCTACGGAGCCATACTGACTACATCTCGAAGAACCACAGGTATAGTACGGTAAGTAACTGTATTATCTTGCATGGTTCTGAATGGTTGTAATACCTTTCAGGAAGTGCCAAAAATCTCTCCAGTTCAGGCCCACTGTTCATACCTTCTTATCTTACATTTGAAACAGTATATAAAATAACTTACTGGGCAGCATAATTTATTCTAATTTTCACCTCTGTTGTCTGAAATTAATGTAAATGTGTTGTTAAATTGAAAGTTAGTTGATTTAAGTAGAGACAAGCCATGGTAACTGACAGACAATGAAAGTAAATGTTCAAATGCTCTATTGCTTGATTAAAATAAAATCTATCTACTGAAGTATCTTTCTCTAGCTTTTTAAGGTCAAGTGGCAATGAGATACATTTTAGCCTCTGTTGGAATAGTTCAAGTGAGCTTGAAAATAATAATCAAATAAACGTCTCCAGTATCAATAGCAAAAGTTTTGGGAATCCTGACATCAGTCAGTTGCAATGGCAATAGGAAGGTAAACTCATAAACAAAACTAAGCTCATGAAGCATTCCCATAGAAACGTGGACGACTTAAATTTTATTGCCAATTGCTTTTATCAAGATGTATTTTCCAAAAAAAGGGAACTGCTTATTTTAACTGCCTATATGTTTATTGCTTTTGTCTCTAATACTGTAAGTGCTCACAAATGCTTGCCCTATTTACTAGAACGTGGGTATTGATGAGATCAGTAGAGAAATGAACAGCTTGGGTCCTGGATAGTGTCAAGGTGGGGTGTGTGTGTATGTATGAAATCATCCCTCCCCAAGGAGCAGCGATGGACAGAAATGAGCGTAGGATTCTAACCATTCTTAGGGGTTGAGATTGACCTGTTTGTGAGCGTAAACTGATGATGAGCAACATACAAAGGGTGATGGAAGTATATACAATTGTTATAAACGTATTTTTTGGTTGTGTGTGTGTGTGTGTATGTATCTATATCTATATATCTCTCTCTATATATATGCACATGTACAATATATAATTTCAGTGTTGTAATTACATAAAGAAAAGTGAACTTTTAGCTATTTTAGCTGATGTAGACATTGTAGTACAAGTGGGCCTTGAGACGAGAACTAATGTGGCAATACTAAAAAAAAAAATTACCAAATACGCATGACATTGGAACCACTAGCTCATGTTGTTCAGAGTGGGTGTTCTCCAAAGTCCTGGGAAGCCAGTGGGAATTGTTCCATTTACTTGAGTGGGTTTGGATCAGGTTATTTCGTTTTAAGTCTTTCCATGATTTGTTAATCACCTGGGTTATGAAAATGTTGTTTTATTTTATATGTACATATTTTTAATATATTTGTTGTTTTAGGGTGAACGTGGATATCCTGGTTTTCCTGGATTACATGGGATACCAGCATCAAAGGTTGAAATCGAAAGCTTCTTATAAAATATTCATCCACCTTGAATTATTCCATAACTTCCTTTCATAGATATAGGTGTAATTTTTAAGTGTATCTGTAAATGCAGATATGAGGTGAGACTAGTACTGGTAATGCTTTATTGCTATGGGCTTTGGATCAGGCTGTATATGACCTACTTTGAATTTTGATTGTAGTAAAACTTAGAATCCTCTTCATTGCAAATAGTGTCAAAATCATGGAATCATGGATTATACTCAATTTCTTCAGGTCATTCAGTTTGACTCCCAGCATTTTGAAGGACTTTCTTGCATTAATTCCTTGAAGGTCTTATTTAACATGTTCTACAGTGAAGATCACTCAACCACATCCCTTGCTAGTGTGTTTAATTCCTCAATTGATCTTACTCCTTAAAGCTCCTCCTAATGTCTATTTTAAACCTTTCAGGCCAGATTTCAAGAGTGCAGCACAAACAATTGTTCAAAGATTTTAAACTTCCATTTAAAACCTAGATTAAGTGTCCTGATTTTCAAAAGTGCTCAATGCCCATTTGCTCCCATTGGAAACAAAGGCAAATATTAGTTTTTGAACATCTCCCCTGGGGCGCTAAGCATGTTGTACTTCATAGGACATCAGTACATCTTGGAAGATGCTCACTATCATGTACAATTGTGCCCTTTGTTTGCATAGTTTGCCACTTTGAAGTCACATCTAGTTTGCTCTCAAGAATCATTCTGAACTCATCAGACTGTTTTTCAGATAGTCATATACCCATTTATATATGTGCTATTTATTTCTTAGTTTTGTCAGAAAATGTTACTTTTGGTAGACCAAAATGTTTTGCTGAATCTATTACAGACTTGACTAGTTCTGTTTCGGTTCTCCTGAAACAGAATTTTTCTTAAAATCTCTTTCCATGAAAATGTTCATGTTTAAAGGATTCACCCTTTTCGTCCAGCTCTGTTTGTTTAAGCAAACAGTGAGTTGGAACACATTATGTTTGTAGCATATATAATTAGTTAGCTCAAATTCTAAAAGCAAAATAATCTTTTCGTCTTATTTTGTTGTAGGGTGCAAGGGGTCCTAAGGGAGATCAAGGACCACCAGGAATTTATGGAAAAAAGGCAAGTGTTAATTAAATATCATAAAAGGAAGGGCCTGCATTTTACTGATTTGTTCATCTTTTAAAATGTCTTTATTTATATAGGTTTGAATCCTGCAGTCCTTTCTCAGGCAAACTTCCACTGAAATCAATGCTTAGAATAATATCTCTGCCCCAGTATGTCAGGTGCTCACATTCTCTTCATTCATATACCTTCTAGAATTCAGATACCTCTTCTTCAAGATAACAAATTCTAGTCTGTCAATATAATTCAGTCACCACATACACACACACACACACACACACACATACACAAACACACACGTATGTAAAAGAAGCAAATATATTCTAAATTACACTTATTTTTTTCAGATTTTTGTGCGTCTGAATTCTCAGCAATTTGAAGCAGAGATGTTGCTTGATTTCTGTGTTTCACATTTTACACTTCAATACTAATAACGGGCTTTTGCAGCATAGGGTTCATGGTCTTTCATACATAGAAAATCCCACTGTGAATTTTCATAGAAATGAAAGCAAACAACATTGTGTGAATTACGGATTAATTTGTTCTGAAATCATGTGTAATTGAGTTTTGGGATACTATTTAAACATCATTTTCCTTTATTTTTTTCTGTTCTTTATATTTTTTCAGGGTGCTAAAGGGGAAAAAGGTGATCCAGGTTTTCCAGGAATGCCCGGGCGATTTGTAAGTTCTGTAAAGACAATTTTGCCTTTTAATTTTATTTTGTTAATACAACTAATAGTGTCATTTTACCTGTTGCTACAGGGGGAACCTGGGCAAAATGGGAAGGATGGATTACCTGGAAGCCCTGGTTTCAAGGTATTTACATATTCATTCAATAAATTGTATTTAGGTGTTTTATTTGTGAACTGTTCCTAACTTGCCAAAGCCTTACGTAACATTGCTGTTGGTCTTGTTATTTCTGGCATGTGTTTTCTGGGTAATGACTGGAAATAAAAATTGTGTCTACTAGTTGTGTTAGATATTAGTTGAAGCCACTGGGATGTCAATGGGCTTTGGATCAGGGCCCAATTGCTGAAGAGCTATTTTGGGAATGTATTATTAATGATTATCAAAGGCTGCTTATGACTAATCTGATTCTTCGCTCTTCCATATGTATTCCTCTAGCTCTGTGAATCATTTAAAATATCTGATATACATATATATTCTGCACAGCATTCTTTCCAATACAGGTAAATGATAAGGAGTTGATTATTACGATGGCTCTTGAAAGAGGAAAAAATGGCCTGCAGCACTGTGTGCAAATTTGAGGGCACAATCTGCCCCTAAACCTGCAGTATGGCTCATGTTTAACTAAGTTAATGCCAAGAATCCACTTCCACATGTGGGTAGTGCATGGGAATTAGCAGGTTTCATGGGAAACAGTTGAGAGAACTACTTCAGCACATCTTATAATGTAGAGCTCCCAATTCTTCACATACTTAGCCAAATGTATATGTGCCTACTAGTGGCAGAGGGTACAAGGAACACAGTCTGATCTTCATATTGGGAACTGTGGTTGAGGTCATTAGACTATTGTTTTCCCATTACTCTGAGATGAAATAAAAAAAATCTTAGGAATTTCAATTTTTAATGCAATATACAAGCTGTTTTTCAGTGTCTGATATAATAATGTAATTTGTCTCAAATAAATTACTTAATAGTTCAGTTCTATAAAATAACTCTTTCAATATCGACAAGTTCATTGAACTTCAGTTATCTACAATGGTATTGGTGGTCTTAAAAATGAGTTGCTTTCATACAATTTAAGAATATATTGGCAAGGAGAATACATGTGCAGTGGTGGCTTTGAAAACTTGAAACTTGCCTTTAATAATTAAATATTTGCAGTTAAATAACCTCAATATTTGCACTGTTCAAAGTATTTCCTTTAAAAGTTATAGGGAGGAAATACAAGGGAATAATGAAGATGCTCAGGTAATCTTAACTACTAAGTGTTAGGTTATATTGGCAAGTTTTTAGGATCAGAACTGTGATATGCATATTTGGTTTAGTTTTTTTTTTTTTTTATTTTTTTGCACCTTTAGAAAATGCACTAGCAGAACAAACTGGGTGAAGTTAGAATAGATTCTTGTGATAGTTTATTAAGAAATTACTTCATGCTTAAGCAACTGATAGAGTATTGGATTTCTATCCTATTGAAACATTTCACATTTTTATTCACCATTCAGTTTCATTTCCAGCATTTTTGCATGCAGCTGACTTTGGTTTGGAAATCCCTTTGGTGCATGATTATTCACCAATATCTGGAAAATCACACAACTCTGATTTGTATAAATTCACCAGGGGAGGATGATTTCGTATACTTGGCATACAATATGGAATTCCATTTGAGAATGTGGACCACACAGTATATTGTAGTATGGGAAGTAGCTGTTTCCATGCCTCAAGGACAACATAGGTGATAAAATCAAATATGCAGCATCCCAGAATTCCCATTTTATTAGAACCAAATGAAATTCAATTTCAAAATTTTCTCTTGTCACTGGTATCTGATAAGATGGGTTGAGTCCCAGTTAAAAATTTTGTTTGAAGCAGAGTTTTCCACAAAATTTCTAACAAATTTATATGTGCCTATGGCCTGTTTAAGAAATGTCTGCCTTTGAAAAACATGGGTTTAAAGAGTATGTAATCTGCCTTTACTCTTACAGTAAACCATATGATTCAATAAATACTGTAAATGTATACATTCAAACTAAAATGTATTGATCTTTTCTTTTTTTAATTAACTATTCTAGTATAAGTGTATGACAAGCCCAAGTCACCACTTTTTCCATCTCCTTTTGTAGAATATTCTTGTAATACTTGTGTTCAGGAAGTCTCATTTATTCCCGTCACTTACAAAGTTAATTTATTATTGAGTGAGAGAGAAAGAGTTTACGCCTTAATTGCTTCAGAATATAATAGTTAACAGAAGTCTCTTATTTCTGCTTCAAACATTTTGTCAGCTTGCCTTTACCATCTGCTTGTTATAAAACACTATTTCATTCTGGGTCCATTGTATTCAAAATCAGAGGATTAAAAAACCGGCTGTCTTTGCTGGAGCTTTTCTGTTCTCTTTCAAAATTTCCTAAACCATTTTGTTCTGGGAAAGAATGTGAAAGAAAGTGTTGCTTCATATCCAGCTTTTGTAATTTAAATTTATAGCAACTTATTATACCTTTGATTGTATAAACATTTTATTTATGTACATTCATTTCTGGAACTGCTTGTTTACTTTCTATTTCTCTAAGTTTTTAATAAAGAATAACATGCATGTTTTGAGTCAAAACATGATTTGGTCATTGCTTGATAGTGTTGTAGTTCTGAAGTGCCTTGAAGCAATTTTCAGATGACTACTCTTAGTAACAATGAGACCAGGACCCAGTTTAATGCTACAGGTAGCTGGAATCATACCTGCAATGATGATGATGATGATGTTGGTTTGTTTTTTTAATAATAATGTGGTGCTTGGTACTATACAGAGCGTAGAAATAAAGATAGTCCCTCCCCCAAAGTGCTTACAGTTTCAAAGACAGAAACAGAAGAAAGCATGCATTCTATCTAAGAAACCATTAGGATTATTTCAATACTCAGCTGTGTAGATTAGGAACCAAAATACCATGATCATGAGATTGGTATAAGGTTTAGGATAGATCAGTCCTCCCAGAGAAAATCACAGTGTTTTCCGTAGACTTTATGGGGTCTAATGTGAAGTGATGTGTATGGTGGTATTGTGCGGATGTGACAAGCCAATCATCCTCCCTCACGGTTTATAACGTGATTCAGATGGGCTACACCTTTGTTTAATAAAAGTGTTCAAGAATTGACTGGAATTATCCTTGAACCTGGATTTTAAACATGGGTTGAACACAGTTTATTCCCCAACCACATAGGCTGGCCAAACTGTGTTATAAACTGGTTTTGCTGCAGCCCTGTTTAAACACTTTTAAGCACAAAATTATTTGGCTTAGAAAAGGCAAGGCTAGCCTTTTCTGAGAAGCAAATCTAAGAGTTTTCAAGCTTTTGTTTTACTTGTAGATGCATATTTGAGCAAAATGCCTAACTTCAAAAGGCAAAAATGTCCTTTAGTTCTTTATAATCATTTCAGAGATACAAACTCAAAATGGCCACTGGTTTGGTTAGTTCCACAATACTTTTAAAATCCTTGCACAGCTTGCCACATTTTTCCCTCACTTGCGACACTGTATTATCATCCCTTGTCCTTCTTCAAACCCCCTTTTCTTAGCTAACTTTGGAGTTCTCATGGAACTGTTGTCAGCTTTCTGTTTTATTTGAATCCTTTCACAGTCGTGAAACTTCACTTCTCTGGATCTAGCCTAGTTTCTGACCTTGGATCTTTGTTCCCTCTTATCTCATTTGATCTGTGTGTAGCTCTTGGTAGGATCATTCAATCTATGAGTCTTAAAAGACTTCAGAAAATATTGAAGCTGATGTTTCCAACTTTCATCTGCTTCGAATCCTTCAGTCTAATCATTCACTTTTCAGTTCTACTTCTTGTGTGGAGCCTTATCAAATTTAGTGGAGCTCCATTGTCCATTATCATTTTGATACCTCCCTCTAGGCAGGATCTTGGGTAATTTTATCTTTCAGTGATTTGATAGTGTGAGTCTTTGAATTAGCGTCTTTCTTTTTTTGGGGCGCAAAATGTATTAGTCAAACACCTTCTCACCATTTTAATTGTAAATGCAAACAGTGACCACTTCCTCAGTTGAAGGAAAAAATACCGAAAGGCTAGTTTTTACTATTAATGGAGCCTGTGAGTTTCATCATCAGTAATATGAACACCCCTCACACTAAATGTTGTAATAAACCGCAACATAATGATGACACTTGATAATTCCTCGAATTAAGAAATGCTGTTTTTAACAATTTTTTGGCAGTAAAATGTGTTTCAGACTGCACTTGAGTATCCATGTGACTATAACTAGCTATGGGATAATATCATTAACAAGTGTCATACATTTTTTAGTTATGTGATATATTTCTACTGGGGACAGCTTCACATAATTACACACGTTGTAATGTTGTTATTAAGTAATGTGCTTACATGTTTGAATGACAGATTATATATGTTAATGGTACGTATGATGAGTAAAGTACATAATCTTTATGAAGTAGAGACTACAATACTGAATTGATATTTCATTCTGTGTTTCAGCATGTCTTCAAAAGACATCTGTTTGATAAGGGGTTTGGAGATGGTGAGCTTCCTACAATGACGAGGCATTTCTTAGGAGTCAGGCTATCTGAGTTCCTGTTGAAATGGTTACATTAATGCTGCTGAAATTTTATTGTATTAAGGATGTTAAAAGTAACATGTTAAAAGATATAAAATTACATCTAAAAATGTGTTACCATTAGAATTCACTATTTTTTTTGCACAGAAAGGTTATTTTTGTTTTGGCTGGGTTTTGTATTTAACACTCCTTTCATTTTAAAGGGAGAAGTTGGGAAACCTGGTTCTACAGGACCAGAAGGACGTCGGGGAGACCCTGTAAGTGTTTTAACTGCTGAAATACTGGCCATATTTTATCAGTGAATTATTTACTGCATGTGTCAGCCATTCTAATGTTGAATAGTTTGCTGTGTTCTGAAGCAGGAGTGGTTCTCAAACATTTTCATAGTATGCACCATTTCTTAATATATAATGTCTTCTGGACCATCCGGTGTCCTACTCACAATTGTGCAGGCCAGCTTTCCTCTTATTCACAGTGGCAACAGTTGTTTACATGGGGAAATACTCTATGTATTGAGTTCTCTTTATTGCAGTGTGTTTTGTCCTTTCACCTTTTACTTTTCATGTCCTTTTCTCTATCCTCTCCTTACATTCCCCTGCCCATTCTTCTCTTCTGTCTTACTTCTGCTCCATTGTCTCAGTAATTCTTCCTTTGCTTTGTCCTCCTTTTCTCTGCACCTTCTGCTCCCCTGGATTACCTAGTTCTCTCTTCTTCCTGTGCTTACCTTGAGGACATGCTAATCAGCTGCCTCATTCCCATCTCTCTTATTCCCCTGGACATTGCTGGCAGCTCTACCTCTGAGAGTGGCTCCTGTTTTCTCTCCTCTGCTTCAAGAAGCAGCTGCCCATAGAGAGCACTAGACTGGCTCCTCCTTGTTTCCAGCTGTTTTTCAGAACACCGGGCTGTGCTTTGCAATGACGAGCCAAGTTATCTGTAGAGGCAGTTGAAAGCATGGAAAACAGAAAGAGCCAGCTCTCTGCCAACTGCCAGTAAGTGTTCTGCACATCATGAGTGGTACATTAACTATGTTTGAGAACCGCTGCTTTACAGACAGATTGTACGCTAGATAAAAATAAAAAACACCACTTTACAATTTTAGAAACTTTTGTAGTACTGCAGCTATCACCCTGAGAGGTGACTTATGTTATATGGTACTGTAAACTGGAGGACAGTTTCATCAGCCAGGGAATGGAAATAAAGCTCCACACCTCCATCCTTCTAAGGTCCTTTCACTGGCCTTTATTTTTTTATCCACCAAACAATCATGAAAACATAGTAAGTCAACTGAAAAACACTGGCCAGTAATTCCCCAGAGGCTCTCTACATTTGATTCAGCCAGAAGGGGAGAAAACACATCCTTCCTCATTTGTTCCACTTTCCCCTTCCTTTTATGCTCTACCCTGAGCAGGCTGTGATCAGCTGGGACCAGTTAACAAGCTGCAGCAACTTTACCTTGTCAGAAGTACTTACTACAATAGCGACTGAAAGTCAATGTTAACTACAAATGATGGAATACAAAGGAAGATTTCTTATGATTATAATGCCAATAATAGAGGCTCCAGTGTTCAGACTGTAAAAAGACTTCTGTTATACTCTGAACATTTTCCCCAAATGTGTCTGTTTATTTGGAAATAATTAAAAAACAACCAGGTTTAACTTTAAACCTTATTTCTGCTACATAAATGTACTTTTATTTTAAAGTAATATACGCAATTGTACCATTTAAACAAAATGTTAACTAGAACATTAATTATGCCTCACTATGCTTTCGTTCTGATGGTAAAAGAAGTGGTGGTTTTGAGTGTAAAATTACATCAGAGTCTTCATAATTATATGATATTATATGTGCACACAAACACATAATATATAGACTGCAGAGTTTTCAAATAAAATTTTATATATAAGTGAATGAAGATTCCTCAGTCTACATATTAAAGGTGGATCCTCCCTTAAAAATTCAGAGCATTGACACCTCAGTACTGATACCACTGATCTGCCGTGTGCTATAAAGAGTTCTTTGGATACAATCATACTTTGTGTGCACATAGCCAACAGTAATGAGTGGTGTATGGAGGGGGGCACAGTTTCTCCGATGGGCACAATCCCCCCTGGACTCTTTGGTTGTACTGGTGGAGAGATAATTTGCCAACACACATTTAAAAGGTGTCAAATACGTAGGGTCACATTTCCATAAACTGAAAACGGGACATGCAGGGCTGGCCCGAGCTGCCTGGCGTTACCACTCGTCTCTGTGCCCCCACGAATGTTCCTCTGTGACCCCAGTTGAGCCAAGTAACAGAGATGGGAGCAGGGTGGAAGAGGAATGGATGGACTGGGATCTGGGCAGCAAAGCAGGGTGTGAGTGTGAGTACTTTTGGGCTCGGAGCCAGGAGGTGAAGGTATTGGACTACGATCCAGTTAGCAGTGTGATGCCACCTTAGGGACTGGCATAGCAGAGAGGCAGGAAGGAGGCTCCGTGTAGCGAGAGGGACAAAAGAGACTCCAGAGAACAGCCCTGGGGAAGTGGGGAAAGGCTGGCATGCAGGGCCACCATTTCGTATTTTGATATGGGGGGCAGCTCCTGGCCAGTGAAGGGAAATGGGAGAGGAACGGGGGACATGGTGGGGGTCACTCCTGGCCAGTGAGGAGAGGGGGTTGCTCCTGGCCGGTCAGGGGAGGCGGGAGAGGAACGGGGATGGGATGGGGTTGCTCCTGGCTGGTGATATGAAACTTGGGAGGGATGGGAGAGGTGCCCACCTACCACCCTCCCTAAATGGCGCCCCTGCCAGGAGGTGGCAGAAGCAGGCTGGGGAAGGAAAGAAGCTGGTTGAGGTGGGAGTGGGGGCTGGAGAGGGCTCAGAGACTGGACACGAAGGATGGTGGGTAGGGAGTACGTGAGGCTGGGGTGGGAGCTTCAGGGACCACTCAGGGGATTGCCGGGGAGGCCATGCCATCCTTTGTGCCCCTGCACAAGCAGATGTAGCAGGACCTGGTCGGGCTCTTACCAGTTGGGCGGTCCAGTAGGGCTCAGGGCCCACGAGTCACAGCTCCATGGTTTGGCTGGAGAAGAGTTTGAATTAGGGCCCTGACTGCTGCAGAGTGAGCACACGACACCCTGATTGGAGGGGCAGCGCATAATGGAGAGGCTCCTATTTCCCTTTCTCCCAGATGTCGCTGCTTGCCCTCCCCAAATGTTCCTCTGCGCCCCACAAAAGGCATGCCCCACTTTTTTGGCAAAACTGATCAGTTGGCAAGAGCAAACAGGACAAATGCCCAGTTTTGCCAAAAAAGTCAGGATGTGAGGGACAGGGCTTAAAAAGAGGACTGTCCTGGCCAAAATGGGACAGATGGTCCCTAAACGTTTTACATCACACTCCCCCTTACTCCTGTCTGCACCCATGACCCCTGCCCCGGGCTGGGAGCGGGACCGTGGTAGGGGTCTGGGGCCGAGGCTGGGATCAGGGGCCGCAGTCAGGGCTGGGGGCTGAGGGTGGCAGTGGAGTGGGGTCTGGAGACTAGAGTTGGAGCTGATACTGTGGCTGGGATCACAGCCAGGGCAGGGGCTGTGGTGAGGGGTCCGGGCCGGGAGCCGAGCAGCCATGGCTGGGTGCTCGGGCCAAGACTGCAACTGGCAGTCGAGGCCAGGAGCTGAGGCGGGGAGACTGGGATCCAAGGCCAGGCACTGGGGCAAGGGACCGGGACCAGGTCTGTGGCTGCGGGGTCGGGACCGGAGCAGAGCTCGAGGCAGAGCAAGGCTGGGTGGCACTTCCTCCCACCCTCTGCATGGGTGCTGGCCTGTGCCCTGCCACATACCCCCAAAGGTTCCTCCAGACCCCCCTGAGGGGCATACCCCACAGTTTGGGGACCTCAGCCCTACACATACTACCTCACTCCCATTCAACCAATGAATACAGGTAACAGATGCTATGTCTTCATCTGCTGTTCTGCTCATTCTCCACCCAGTGGTTCCAGCCAGCTACAGCTATAACATTGTGCAGCCAACACAACAGTTTAGGGTAGGGTGGGGATAGGATCTTTACTCCTTCCTGTTTCTTCTGTTTCACCTTGTCATTGCTAGATACAGTCTAGCCCTTTGCTTTTGACAAGTACAATCTCATCATTCCCTTCTGCTCGAGGAAATTACTGCAGCACACAGCTACAAAATAAACGAATTCCAGGGGGTGCAGTGGTTACAGCCACATACCTTGGGTGCAAAGTGAGGCTGAGCTGACAGCCAACTGCTTCTAGCGTCTGAGAGGTGTGGTTATCTTCTATACACTACACACACTGGAGCATTACTGCTTTTATTAATCACTGCATCTGAGTGGGCAAAAGTAGTTTGTAAAACTAAGTATTTCCAAGTGATGTGCTTGTTTTCTCATAGTAGCAATAGTAGGACCTTAAGCTAGCCAAATATGCTGCCTCCTTGGTCTTGCCCATTTTATGAAAAAAAAAGTAGCCTTGAGTACATACAGAATTATCAAGGCTGCCCACTTTCTCAGAGAAGTAGGTGGAAGGCAGCGTAGGTGAAAGTAATCATGAAATGATAAGAGTTTATGATTCTGAGAATGGTAGGAGGGAAAACAGCAGAATAAAGACAATGGACTTCAAATTTTAGCAAACTTTAGAATTGGTAGGTAAGATCATGTGGGAAGCAAGTCTAAGGGAATTCAGGAGACTTGGCAGTTTTTAGAGACATATGATTAAGGGCAAAAGAGCAAACTCTCCAAATGTATGGGAAAGATAGGAAGGATGGTAAGAGACCAGGAGATCTTCATTGACCTGAAACTCAAAACCAGAGTTATACACAACGTGGAAACCAGTCAGATCATGAAGGATATATATATATATCTAAACCAACACAAGCATGTATGTACAAAATAAAGAAAACATTTTACAAATGTGTGAGAAGCAAGAGGAAGACCAAGGACGGGGATAGGTCCATTACTCAAGGAAGAGGGAAAGACGATGACAAAAAAGACAGCAATGGTTTTAATGTTTGTGACACCCTGTGTCTGAAAAAAACACCCCCAAAGCCCTATATTCACTAATGTCATATCATTATATGTTCTGTACAAAGTACGCCTTGTTTGGTATTTTTTAAGTCTTGATCTGCTAAACATTAATATCCTGTTGGACTGTATATGCTACCATAATATGTGACGTTAAAATGTTGTTGTAACTGCTAGTAGAACATGTTATGAAGTGGGAATCAAACCAGCTTTTCAGGTACAACAATGAAGTGGACAGATGTGCTAAGAGGTGTGTGAAGGTGCTCACTTCTGAGTTTTTTTATATGCTGCTTCTTCTGGTTTCCATGAAATTATAGGAAAACACACCTCTTTCAGGCTTGTTTATATTCAAGCCTGGTGGCTGTCACTCTTTCATTGTCTCCATGCCTTTATGGGTAGCCTCTTCATCCTATGAATTCATAGTTTATTAATATGCCTATGCATTAGGGTTGTATTTATTTCTTGATAGTTATATTTCCTTTATTTTTGTGGCAGGAGAACATCTTTAAGTTTAGAGTTTTAACTCTTTCTTTTATTCAGTCCAAACACTCCTGTTCTCTTTATAAAAGTTAGCTCTCAAAATAGTCTTTTTAAATTAAATTCTTAAAGAGTGTCTTTAATCTTAAATGGTCATCAAAATGTATTGTCTTTTCTTTTTATCAGTCTTTGGAGAGGTGATTCTTGTCTTTATGAGTTTGGAGAGGTTTGTTTGAGCAGTTTGAGTAATTAATAATTCCCTATTAACAAAAATATTCTATACTTATGTGGCTTCTTATGTTGGTAATTAATTTAGCATCGATTGACCTTGCCATAATGATACACCAAACATTGTACTATTGATATAACAATTATATGAGGCAGTTGTTATGTGTAGGTTTCAATGCAAATGCAAAATATTTCCTTATGCTGTCCTAAGCATTTGAGAAACACAAAGGCTTTTACCTTCATTGGAAACATGAGTTGAAAGTAATATCTTTTGTAAAACTTTTCCCATCATAAATGTTCTCCAAATATAAAGAATGAAGACTTCAGTCTGTTTACAAAATAAATCAATTTCAGTACGAATATTCTTAATGAGGGTTTAAACTCAGGTTTTTCTTTGAAAAGAAAAACAGGTAGTGTGGGGAGGGAAGTACAGGCCTACTTTACCTCTGTATTTATTACTCTGATAACACAATCCTGCATTCCTTTTTCTAAATCATGAATGTTTTAGACTGTTGGTGTTTCTTGATCCCATGTTCCTAAGAGTTACAATTGTTTGTTATAGCAATTAAACTTCTATTAAATATTTAAAATATAACACAAATTTCAGTAACCAATACACTTTTTAAACATAGCAGAAAGGAAAATGGCATAAAGTTAAAACAAGGTCAAGTTTAAAATGCAGCTGTCTGCTGAAATTTCTAGGGGTCACAAACATGGTGTATGGCCAAGGAGGTGAGCTTCTTGAAGTTTGGTTGTCCTTGGGAGATAGAGCAGAAACCTTCTGAAATTTCTTTAACCACCCTGAACATTTTCTGACATAACTAAGTAGCTATTATTATATGTTTAAGCTTCCTGGCTATAATGTACTTGTATGTTCAGATATTAACATTTTTCAATGTACAGTGAAGCTGCAAACAAGTTTGCAACAACCAAAAAGTTATAATAATTTTATTAATATCATTTTTGCATCTACTGAGGTCACTCTCTCACATGGATTTCCAAATTTTCTCTCTCAGTAAGTGGTTTAAGTGTTGCAATCCTCTTGGCATCATGTGAAGACCAAAGCTTTAGTGTCAGTGTTCTAAAGTTGTTGGATATTTCACAGCCTATGCAAATTTAGTGCACTCTACAGACCGGCTCCACAAGGTGCTGTAATTATTCATTCTGAGTTGAGGTTTCTGGGAAAAGTGCTAACTTATGCCTAAGAAGTTGGGAACCTATAAAGTTATTGCTCTCTTTATAAAGGAATGTATGAAGCTGACTTACAGGCAGTCTTAGAAAAAGCATCGTCTACCAGTCAAAATGTAGGTGGGAATCCAAAAATTCCTAAATTCTAGTCACTGTTCTGATACTGACTTTTACCCAGCCCAACAAAACAATTTGATCGGGTTTGTACCCTACACAGACCTTGACAAGATTAATGAGGGCTTGAGAGGCCAATTATGTTATCTGGAGGGTGGAATGGCTTAATTAGAGATGAAGCCCAGCTGGGAGAGGAGCTCAGTAGTGATTATAAAGGCAAAAACAATGGGAGTTCTGTAGCACTTTAAAGACTAACAAATTTAATTTCAGCAGTCATAAGCTTTCGTGGGCTTCAGCCCACTTCCTCAGATGCAGTTGGTAGAAATAATACAGCAAATATTGGCAACATATATAGGAGGCAACATATATATATGAAGCCCACGAAAGCTTATGCCTGCTGAAATTAAATTTGTTAGTCTTTAAAGTGCTACAGAACTCTCGTTGTTTTTGCTGTATACAGACTAACGCGGCCACCCCTCTGGAACTCTTCTGCATTATAAAGGCAGCAATTTGAGAGTAGAAAAAGGTTGCCAGTAGAAAGGGACTAGAGAAGTTGTGAGGACAAAGCCTAGGGAGAGAGTTGGCCCTGGAATCCCCTCGTGAGTGGGGAAGTCTGGCAGGAGTCCAGGAAAGAGAGAGCAGCCACTGGGATTGGAGCAGGGTCCATTGAAAAGCTGTGATAAAAGGGCAGGATTTGGACTACCAGGGAGAGACCCTTTAGTAGAGAAACCGAGTAGCAGAAATGAATAAGAGTTCAAGCCTGAGGAGGGTAGTGTGATAGACTGACAAGAGGCATACACTATTGGGCCCTCATCCTGAACCACAGAAGTCAATGAAGTTTTAACGAATAAGGTCAAATTCTTCCCTCTGTTACACTGATGGAGTGTTGTAAGACTGGGCAGACTATGTGCCTTTTCCCCATAGTTTTTAAATGTTGTATACAACTTCTGGTCACTTACATTTGAATTCTTACTCTGATATCTTATAGTTGGTTATTTTTAACAATTTTTCAAAATAGTTTTGTATCAGTCTGTCTTGTTGTCTTCAGTCTGACGAATAATATAGTTCATTCCATAATCTGTTTTTATCAGATTTTCTTGCTGTTAAGAAAATAAACTTCAGAAGGATCCCGTAGGGGAATAGGTGATCCAGAAACTTCTGGAATTTGTCAGAATATCCTTACCTGTTCTATTTCCAGCTGTTTTAGCTGATCTAGGGCCTTCTAAAACAAATAGAACATTACAATGTGCAGAAAAGATGCTGTCCACATCTGGCATTTAGTAAAGACTAGTTGACATATGCAGTGGTCACACTTACATTAAGGGTTCATTATTAACACCTTATAAATGGTTAAAAAATTATTTGCAGATGTTATAGGCATCTTAGAAACATGAATAGCATGCATTGTAAGTGGTTATAGGCACTTTAGGAGGAGCATGTCACTAAAAAGTGTTATAAGTGGTTAAAATCTACCTATTGACCTCAAGGATTCTATTACAATTCATAACCACTCATTAAAACATCTATTTTCTTCAAATTTCTTACTTTTTTGTACTTGTCACTCTGTTTCTTTATGAAAATCAATAAAAAAGATGAAAATCTATTAATAATTAATACTTTAAGGGAACATTTATAAATAGTTTATTACGTAAAACGTGATCATTGCAGTCATGCAAGGGTTTGGTTTTATAAATCCCAAGAAATAAATGTTTAAAAACACTTCACAAACAATTTAAAGCACATTATATGTTAGAATATACAGTCCTAGTAATTCCATTCACCGAGTTACAGATGTCTTCTGTTATTTAATTATTTGTATTACATTAGCGATCTCAATCTGCTAGGCTCTGCCCTCATATAAAATAAATCCTTGCTGTGAAAAGTTTAGTCCAATGATTAAATAGTTTATCAAACCACAGGATAGTCCAGCCATGGAAAACAGTTTAAGAGTTAAGGGAGATACTTATGCCAGTTCTCTTCCACTTCTACCAGACTGGGATGTTCCCCTGGGCTTTTCTCTTGCTCCAGAATCTCCTCCTCCCGCTACCCAGGCTGTTGGTTTTTGGCCCATCTCCCCATTCCCAGGGAGCTTCTGCAGAACTTTTGGCTCTCTGCACCCTGTCTCAGTCATTGAGAGTCCTAGGCCTGCTCTCTCTGGCCCTTTCCTGACTCAGCAAATCTTCTTCCCTGTAGTGCCAGGTGCCTTCTCTTAAACCCAACTGGGGTTAGCTCATCAGTCACAGGCGTACTGGCTTCTTCCATGTTAAAGGGCCAGTGCCACCTAATAACACTGTGCTTAAGTGTTTGGTGCATTGGGGCTAGGGAGTCCTCTTGATCATCTGTCTAGACTATTCTCGCAAATATCACTATTTGTTTATCCTTCTCAGTAATGGGATTTGGTTAATAATGGCATTGCAGTTTAGAGATGGCTGGGACCTTTTTGCTGAAATTTTTTTTCATTGGAAGATATCAAGTAATTGAAATTGAAATTTTTCACAGGATAGGGCTGGTTTCTCAGGTCCAGGATCACATTTCTGGGAGAGAGACAAATATCCCCAGAATAGCCAAACCCCAATAGTTGTGAATTCATCTGGATTGTGGAAGACTGAGGTTCAAGTCCCTACTCTATCTGATTTGGAATAGGGACTTGAACCTGCATCTCCCACATCCCACATGAGCACCCTGACCCCCCGGGATATTCTCCTTCTCTCACACACATCTGTGAAAACATTTGAAAGGTCTCAGTTTCATCCCTGTGCAGAACAAGAAAATGTTTTCAAATCTGAAATTTTCAAAGGATGTGAGAACCGTTTCCCACCCAGCGTTAATTACACTATCTCATTGTACAGATATTCTCTCTATTATTTGGACACTCTTTGTAACTGATCTATGTTATTTTTTTTAAAAATAGTGAAAAATATTCCGTTCACCACAACAGATAATAATTTTAAAGTATTTTTGATTTATTATTTCAGGATATTTTAAGCTTCTGATAAACAGATAAGCTTTGTAACAGTTCAGCCAACGTAATACTCCTTAGGCTGCAAAAAAGAAGCCCTGAAAAGTTATTGAAACTAATTACCCACACTGTGGGTGCTGAGAGTTCATCCACCTACACACTGCTATGAATACTTAATCAGAACTTTCTGAAATCCTGCATCTCAGCTTGAAATGCAAATGATTATAGAATGTTTTAGAGAGACAAGGTGGGTGAGGTAATATCTTTTATGAGACCAGCTTCTGTTGGTGAGAGAGACAAGCTTTTGAGCTATTCTTTAGCTCTATGTAACTTGAAAGCTTGTGCTTCTTGCCAACAGAAGTTGGTTCAATGAAAGATATTACTTCACCCACCTTGTCTCTCTAATATCCTGGGACCCACAATGCTATGACAACACTGTATACAGAATGTTTTGAGATTTACAAAATCATATTTATATATTTTTTAAAAGTCAGA
The DNA here is from genome assembly GCF_026122565.2 of Emydura macquarii macquarii. Lineage (NCBI taxonomy): Eukaryota > Metazoa > Chordata > Testudines > Chelidae > Emydura > Emydura macquarii. Next base: position 1,712,502 of record NW_027132817.1, on the reverse strand, counting down.
TTCTGCTATGAACAAGTATCTGTGACCCAAGTTAAAAATGCAGAATGGATGAAGGGGTGCTTAAATTACTCTTTATTTTCCACTTTAGAATACCGAATTGAGTAGAGTTACAGTGGTGGTAAGCGAGAAAAGAATCAAATCCATAGAGTAATATACTATCTTAGTGTTTGATTTGTGAAAGTACTCAGCATTGGACTAAATGTGCTGTCATTGATATCAGTAGGAATAAAATTAGATCAATGCTGAGCACTTTTGAAAATCCCACCCATGAAGTCCAAACCATTCCTCCAGTTGGATATACTTGAACAAGCTTGGACTGTTATCTGCCTTTTGTTGAATTGCGCTGACATCCATGATTTTTGTGCCAGGAAAATCAATGTTCATATTCCCAGTAAACAATGTTTGACATCTGCTGATTAATCTAGTAACATAGAAACCTCAATGTATTATTCATACCTTACAACTTACTCAGTAACGATCTCAGTTTGCAAATCCACCAGTAATGTTTGAATAATATTTTACAGTGGCTTTCAACCGTTTTTCATTTGTGGACCCCTAAAAACTTTCAAATGGAGGTGTGAAAATTATGAAAATCTTAGACATAGACTGTGAACTCGCAGTCCATATGGTCCGCAGACCATAGGTTGAAAACCACTGTTCTTTAGTAATGACAGTCTTTCACAAACCCCTTAGACATTGTCTGTGGACCCCCTCGCCCCAAGGGGCCACGGATACAGGTTGAAAACCACTGCTATGTTAGAAATGATTTGTTAAACAAAATGGATTCCATACGTTCCTCAACAGAAACATTATGCTTTGCACCAGAGAAGCAAAAATAGTCTGGCAGTGCCACAAGTACAGCACATAAATGGATAGCTCTGTGCATGAAATCGAACCACCAACGCATCTCACAAACCCTGCCAGACTGCAATACCATCATATACTTTTGGCCTCACTCAGTCACAATGTACCTTTTCTCAACTAACATACATATCAGAAGGCAATGAAGCAGCATTCTTAACGTTTGTGAGGAAGCTTGTGATGCTTCCAGGACAGCTGTGGGTCGATCAGTGAGGACGCTGCCTGGAAAAGGAAAGTGTCACGTGGGTTGTGGAGGTAAGTGATTGTTCCTTAAATACTGGGTGTTTTTGCCAGTAAAATATGCTGATAACTCATACATTCATCCAAACCACTACTCATTAATTAAATCATGATAGAGAAAATGTAACACACTGTAAAGCCCAGTCCTCAAGTCCCTTTCTTGTACTTTTCGGACTCATACAAAGCCATGAACAGAGATGACACAGCTATAGTGCTCTATGCTCTGGCTCATTGGGGATAAAATAGTATGATGTAGTGGTTGCTTTGTTTGGTCCTGCTGTCTCTTTGTATCTCATCAGTCAATTGTGTCTTCTTCCTTTCACAGAAGGAATGACTATTCATGGTGGGATTATGGAGGCTAACATGCTGTCCCGCTTTAATGCATGAATAATATCGCAACTTTACTTAGCTTTTACTGGACTAAGAAGTCACATGTCTGCATTCTGGGTGAGGAGCTACAGGTAAGTGAGATTCCAGAAATCTATGTTTTATATTTAGATATTTTGCAGCTAGTCAAACAACCTCTATCATTTGTGTAAACAATGCTTGTTTGTAATCATGTTTCAAATATAGGGTATGATGCACCTCCATTTTAGTGTGTGCTGCGGGAATAAAAACAATTGATAATAAATAAACTGACATTTACAGAGAACCTTTCGTCCAAAAATCCCAGAACACACAACAAATTCAAAATCTCACTATAAAGTAGATAAACCAAGAATGACTCCATCTATCACTGTAATGTAGCCACTTCTAGGATGCACAGCAACTATGCACATCAACACTATCAGTAGGATAGAAGTATGATGAGCATGGACTACATTAGGCCACATTGTTTATTTTTGTAGTCACACACACATGCACAGGAATAGGTATGAGGTGAATCTAATACCTTGTGAATGAATGTGCTTCAGCTGGCAAGTCAGTTAATATTGTACTCACTGTGACCTTTTCTCTTTGTTAGGAGTTAGAGGATGAAGCCTAGAAGATCAAGATAGATCTGGATGCCTTGGCATTTGTATTTCAAAGTGATAACTATGAAACTTGAAATATTTGTCAGAAAATTAAATTACATTTTTTATACTATGTACAATTTTAGAAATAAATGTATATATTCATTCTGTAACCCTATTTTGTTTCTTTACCCTACTTAAGTCTGTAAACCATGTTTGATGATAAAGCTGAATTTTTAAAATTATGTCACTGATAATTTTGTTCATCATGATGTAGCACATTAAAAGACAAATTTTCAAAACATGATTTCTATGTTAGTTTATAATTTTCAAATATTTTCACTTTTGTGTGCGCATAGTAAAATTTACATATACAAATCAAACAGAAATGGGTTTTCCGTACATAAATGCACCATTTGTTTTCAGGTTTGGAAGGGGCACCAACATGCCCTACAAGTGATTTGTGTGTGCAGTGTTATGTATCAGCATAAGAGATGTGACCAAATTTTCAAAGAGGCGAAGTATTTTCTTATATGTATTCAAATCTGCTCATAGTCATTCAGCCATAAAACTATATTAATTATTAATTTGGCATGATAGGCAGTCATGGTGTTTTACATACAGATAAGAAATCTATAACTGAGGACAATTAAAATCTAGTAAGAAATCACAAAATAGCAGAGAGAGGAATAGAGGAAGGAATAGAATTACAAATTAGGGAGAGAAGAAAGCACGGACCCAAGAGGACCTTTTACATTCTATTCCGTATTAATGAATTGCTGCCATTGAGCTGTTGTTTTTTCAAATTTAGGACCAAATTCAGCATAGTCATGCAGTGCAGGGTTGAGGAGAGCACACCAAGAACCTCCCTCCTGTTCCTTGCACAGGCCATATAGAACTGTATGCCCTGCATAAGCATGGTCTGTTCTGCCCATATGTCCCTTTGGGTGAACAGTGCTCCAAGCAGAGTGGAGAGGAGATGTTTCTATTGGTTGCCTTCTCTCCGTGGCCCACACAGCTATGCCATGTAAAAGGCACACAGCCTCTGCACATCTAGCAGTTCCAGAAGTTACTTTGCCTTCATGGTGCAGAATACCTCCCTCTGCTTCCTTTAGGCAGGTTCAGTTCTCATGTGCCCCTGCAAGACACAATCAAGCCTTTAAATAAATCTCTCTCTCTCATGCCTGAAACAAATTGAAAAATTAAACAGTATAAATCATCAGGACCAGATGGTATCCACCCAAGGAACACAAATGTGAAATTGCAGAACTACTAACTGTGGTATGTAACCTATCATTTAAATCAGCTTCTGTATCAGATGACTGGAGGACGCCAATTTTTGTGACGCCAATATTTTAAAAAAAGGCTCCAGAGGCAATCCCAGCAATTACAGGCTGGTAACCCTAATTTTGGTACCAGGCAAATTAGTTGAAACTATAGTAAAGAACAGAATGATCAGATGTGTAGATGAACATGATTTGTTGGGGAAGAGAATGTGTTTTTTGTAAAGGGAAAACATGTCACACCAATCTACTAGAATTCTTTGAGGGGATTAACAAGCATGTGGACAAGGGTGATCCAATAGATACAGTGTACTTAGATTTTCAGAAAGCCCTTGACAAGGTCCCTCACCAAAGGCTCTCAAGCAAAGTAAGCTGTTATGGGATAAGATGGAAGGTCCTCTCCTGAATCAGGTAATTGGTTAAAAGATAGGAAACAAAGGGTAGTAATAAATGGTCAGTTTTCAGAATGCAGAGAGGTTAATATTGGTGTCCCCCAGAGCTCTGTACTGGGACCAATAAATTCAACATATTCATAAATGATCTGGGAAAAGGGGTAAAGAGTGAGGTGGCAAAATTTGCAGATGATATAAAACTACTCAAGATAGTTAAGTCCAAAGAAAACTATGAAGAATTACGAGGGGATCTCACAAAACTGAGTGCCTGGGTAACAAAATGGCAGATGAAATTAAACACTGATAAATGCAAAGTAATGCACATTGGAAAACATAATCCCAACTATACATATAAAATGATGAGGTCTACATGAGCTGTTACCACTCAAGAAAGAGATCTTGGAGTCATTGTGGATAGTTCTCTGAAAACATCCACTCAATGTGCAGCGGCAGTCAATAAGCTAACAGAATGTAGGGAATCATTAGGAAAGGGATAGATAATAAGACAGAAAATATCATATTGCCTCTTTACAAATCCATGGTATGCCCACATCTTGAATACTGTGTGCAGATCTGGTCACCCCATCTCAAAAAAGAGGTATTGGAATGAGAAAAGGTACAGAAAAGGGCAACAAAAAGAATTAGGGGTTTGGAAAAGCTTCTATATGAGGAGAGGTTAATAAGACAGGGGCTTTTCATCTTGGAAAAGAGACGACTTAGAATGGATATGATAGAGGTCTATAAAATCATGACTGGTGTGAAGAAAGTCAATAAGAAAGTGTTATTTACTCCTTCTAAAAACACCAAATGAAATTAATAGGCAGCAGGTTTAAAATGAACAAAAGGAAGTATTTATTTACATAACACATAGTCAACCTTTGGAACTCCTTGCTAGAGGGCGTTATGAAGGCCAAGACTATAACGATTCAAAAAAGAACTAGATAAGTTCATGGAGGATAGGTCCATCAATGGCTATTAACCAGGATAGGCAGGGATTGCTGTTTGCCAGAGACTGGGAATGGCCGCCAGAATGAATCACTTGATAATTAATTGTTCTATTCATTCCCTCTGAAGAATTTGGCATTGGCCACTGTCGGAAGACAGGATACTGGTCTGGATGTACCATTGGTCTGACCCCGTATGGCCGTTCTTATAAACTCAGTGTTACTTAGCTATGGCAAAAATACATTTCAAAGATGCATCTGCATTAGAGAGCGCCATCAGACTATGTACTTGTCTTCTGAGCAGTGGTTGTGATACCACAAACATACAAAGTAGTATGAATTGGACCCAAATAGTAGTGCTCATTAGGGGGCAGAGTTTCACCTGCATCCATGCTCTGCTCGATACATTGGATTGTGGTGACGATGATGTGTCAAGATGCTAGTTACAGTTCATTGGTGTGCATTTCCATATGCCATTAGAGGATCAGAGGAATCGTGTACTCTCCCGATCCTCTCCATGATCCTTTCATCCCCAACACTGTGTGCCAGGGAATATGCTGTCTCTCGGTTTAGGAGCCATTTAAGCTAATGGAGACTTCACCACTGAAGGCTAGCTATGGCTAGAATCAGTGCACAAGAACTGGGGTCTAAATTTATGATGCTGTCCCAAAACTGAAAGCCCAGTTAAGATGTGGACAGATGAGTCAGTCACCATCATTAGATGGAGTGATATTTAAATATTTAGTATTCCAGCTGATTCTATCTACATTGTATAGTTATGGTCTACGTTTCTTAACTTGTACAATAGTTTTAGAGTCAGATACTCAGTCCCAAGACACAGAGGGGGCTTAACTGCTTTAAGGCAGCTTTGAAGCAATGTCAGAAGTGAAAAGGATGGCATAGCCAGACCTATGCCACTACCTCTTCTTCAACCAGCAAATGGGGCATGTTGGGGGACACGATGTGCTGCCAAAATCCTGGCCAGGAATGTGGTTCCATGGGGACCCTGATCCAACAGTTTAAGTCACAGCTGCCTTAAGGGTAGTGGCTGAGAAAAGTGATGTAAAAACCACCGCTGTCCTTCCCAGGATCACCAGTGTGGCTATCCCACTGTCTATAATCTCTAAAATGACATATGAATATGAGGAAGGAGTAAGAAATTAGGAAGAAGTGAAGCAAAAAAGATTGAATTGTTGTGAACACAAGGAATCCTTTTTGCATATGTACCCATTAATATCCATCTAAGGATTGGAAACAAAAGCCTAACACTTGCTGGCAAGTTACCCCTGCTATGTCATTTCACGTAAGTTTGTTTTGTTATGCAAAATCAGAAATCTGATGGATTATGTGTCTTTGTTGCCACAAGTGGAAATTCCAGTTGAAAATTGTAAATGGTTCCAACTGGCAACCAGGTTTTGGAACAAAGCAATGAGTTTCTTGTTATATTGTTTCAAAGTGCCCATCAGTAAAAACCAACACAAATCTTTTGAAGTTTTCTAACAGAGTCTACCGGAATTTCCATTAGGAACATTTGAATTGCACAAGATAAATGGCAGTATACAGACATTTTATATGAATCAGAAAAGATATTGTGACGTTAAATGACAGCAAGATCCAAATTGTACCCCGACTTTCAGCCCATACAATAGCAATTGACCAAATTCTTATCTCAGTTGTACTGGCATAAATCATTTACATGCTAATACATTTTAGAAATTCTGGACTGATGTAAGATTGATGACAGAATTTCTTTGAGAGGGAGAGGCTTATATAAAAGCTCCATGTACTTCATATTCCTGCTCTTTGGACCAGAGGAAGTGAAATTGCATAGATATTATTGTTACTGTTATTTATTTGTTCAGTGCTGATAATTTAATCAACACTGAACAAGACACAAAATGAAGATAGTGCCTGCTCCCATAGAGCTTACAACCTGAAATAGAGAGATTGTTTCTTTCTCTAACTTCCTTTGGAGCACTGACGTGTCACAGCTTTGTTTCCCGGTGTTAGCGTCCCTGTTTGCTCCTCTTTTCCGGCACTGGCTTCCCATGGGTCTCTCCAGACAATCTGGCCACTGTTGGTGCTAGATCCTTCTTAGTAGCTCCTGATATCTAGAACAAACTTCCTTAGGGCAGGGTGGGGCATGTTATTGTTAGTATTAAAAATAAATGTATTACTGGCTTAGATAGTGTATTAGCAATTTTTGCAGAGTAAATGCCTGCTTTAGGCTTTTTGTAGTTAGTTTTTCAGTTCTGAAGCCCTTATGCATGGCAAAACTCTGGCTAAAAATTAGTGGGTGTCTTGCTTAGGTAAAGGAGGGTTTGTTCTCAAACTTGTTATCTAGGAAATCTTTCGTAGGTGCGCACAGCTACTGTAGTTTTAAATCTATTTTCTAAAAATATCTTCTTAAATCAGAAATTGCATTTTTTTACAGAAGCAAAGGTAAATCCATTTTTGCCTGTGTGATCTAAAATCTGGTTTAATTAAAAGCATCTGGTAAGGTTATAAATACTGTGGTAGTATAGCACAACAAAAGCTGTGACATTTGCTAACAAAACTAAGTCTGCATTTTGGATTTGCAGTGTATATCACTGGACTGGATAGCTTCATTGAGAAGCATGCTGGGTCCAAGATTTGTTATGTTTCAGAGAGCTGAGTATTTAATACCAACAGCCAATGCCTGACTAAGGCTGTAACGATATGGCACTTAAGAAACCAAATTTTGCTCTGGAGTGAAAAAGTACATAGTGCCCTTCAGTCAAGATGGAATTTCACTGAGGCATCAACAAATTATGTAGTCCAGGACAACCATGTTCTGCCCCCTTCATATATATTAGACTAAGTTACTACTAGGAGATGCAGAAACTTATCAACAATTTACACCAGCTGAGGATATGGCTCACTATCATAATGAACCCTTTCTGGACTTCAGTTTTATTAGCAAATTGAAAAAACATATCAAAGCATAAACTTTCTCTCCAGACTTGGGAGTCCCTGATGTTTTTTTCTTTCCTATTCCCTCATTCCTTCTTCCCTCAAGAAATGCTCCAGTTTCTCTCCTGTCCTCTAATTGACACGCTCGAACAGTCAGCAGGAGGCAGCAGAAATTACTTCTGTTAGTGTTCTAGTGCTTGAGCTATGGATGGATGTCTGGAGAAGAGATGGGGCATTAGAAACTATGACCTTGTTACAAGTCCTGTTTGTTTATTATATAAGCCTTTTGTCCACTAGAGAACCTTGTAAATTGAAGTGATGTTCCTCTGTCTTCTCTTTAGTGAGTACAATGCCAGTTGTTTTCTTCTTTTTTCATAGTTTAACTTTCAGAGCCCAATTACTTTTGTATTGGTTTCAAGAATAGCTGACACATAATGACAGCAACTTGACCATCTGATAGTAGAATAATGTAGTTCTCATGTCTGATTTCCAACTTTTAGGTTATACAGTTATCATGCCCTATGTTGTTGCAATGAATGAAATACTAGCCACCGTGTTGCATTAGGAATGCTTTGTGATTATATTTATAATTGTCCACCTGCCAATGGTAGTATTTCAAAAGATTTTGTAACTCTGAGCGTCAGGATGCCTCCCACTTTTTTGCTTCTTACTTTGAAGTGGCTTTTTTGTGGGAAAACTTCTTAATATATTTTTCCCATATTTTTTTCCCTTTACCGATTCCCCCATCTGAAAACATATCAACTACTCAGTAGCAAGGACCACATCGAATTTCTTTTACATATATTTATTCTGCTGTTTCCAATGCACAAAAAAAACCTCTCCTAGTGCTTTTCCAGATCTTCTTTTATCCAAATTAATTTCATACCCCCCCATTCCATTTGGATAATCAAAATTTTGCTGTAGTCGTATGTTTTATCCAATCTGCCCTTGTATTCTTATCCAAAATATGACTTCACTTGACCTTCTTTCCACATTCCCTGTAATTCTCAAATGCATCATCGAGGACTTCTGGGAAAGAGGAATTATTCACAAAGAATCACATTTCACAGGTGCTTAGATGCTGCAGTTAAGATGGCCAACTGGGCATCTAGGTGAGTCCTATGAGAGTCTTTTTTGTTCTAATTTATGTGTTTGCCTTTCTGTATCTGCACACTGCTTGGGATGCAAAATTCTCAACATTCAACTGAACAATTCAATTGAAACACAGGGCTGTGAAATCATCTGCAGTAAATAAATCCTTTAACAATAGTCAATTTTGTGTTGCTTAGCCTAACATTTCACCAGCTGTCCCTGATGTAATGATACATATAAACAGAACTATTAAGATACTGTCACAGTTAGAGCCATTGTTGGCAATCTCAACAGACAGGCTTGCTGAGACAGAACAACCCACTAGAACTCTTTAGTGCGTTGGTGAGAGATTGTAGCAAAGCTTGCATTGCTTCCACTCATACTGTGTGTGTAGTACGGAGAGAACACTTCAGTTTTGTAATTGAGGGATTGACTACAGTGTAAGCATCCTTCAATAGAAGTCTCCAGATAAATGTTTTCTGCATTTATGTTGGAAGACCTTTAAAAATAGATGTGATTGATAATGAAGTTGAATAGAATTATCAAACGAACTTTAAGACACAGTCTCATCAGAAAAAGTCTGTTATGAAAGGAGATCATGTGTCCATGTGCTGTCTTTGGCAGCAAAAAATTACATTGGTCAGCACTGCTGGCAATATTCTATAATGGCAATGGAGCCTCTGCCAGATTTTGCTCTTTGATTTTTGCAGAGAACTTTTTCAGAAGTACATGGTGCAATTTTAAACTACTAGTTAGCGCCCTATTTTGCTGGCTTTTAAGCATTTTCTTCATTCAAGATGTCTCATTATTAAATAGACAATAATGGTCTCCTGTTAAATTTCTGCTTGAAAGCACAATGATCGTATTTCAATCTTGGAATGCGTTTATCTCAAACATTTGTGTTTTTATTGAAAGAATGGATAGTTTGAAAAATTGTTCCTTGATGGATTGACTTAGACAATATTTATTAAATGTGTGACATTTATAACATTTTAGAATCATAGAATATTAGAGTTGGAAGGGACCTCAGGAGGTCATCTAGTCCAACCCCCTGCTCAAAGCAGGACTAACCTCAACTATATCATCCCAGCCAGGGCTTTGTCAAGCCTCAGCTTAAAAATCTCTAAAGATGCAAATTCACCACCTCCCTAGGTAACCCATTCCAGTGCTTCACCACCCTCCTAGTGAAAAACTTTTTCCTAATGTCCAACCTAGACCTCCCCAACTGCAACTTGAGACTGTTGTTCCTTGTTCTGTCATCTGCCACCACCGAGAACAGCCTAGCTCCATCCTCCCTGGAACCCCCTTTCAGGTAGTTAAAGGCTGCTATCAAATCCCCCTTCATTCTTCTCTTTTGCAGACTAAACAAGCCCAGTTTCCTTAGCTTCTCCTCATAAGTCCTGTGCTCCAGCCCCCTTATCATTTTTGTTGCCCTCCGCTGTACTCTCTCCAACTTGTCTACATCCTTTTTGTAGTGGGGGGCCCAAAACTGGACACAATACTCTAAATGCGGCCTTACCAATGCCGAATAGAGGGGAATAATCACTTCCCGCGACCTGCTGGCAGTGCCCCTCCTAAAGCAGCCCAATATGCTATTGGCCTTCTTGACAACCAGGGCACACTGCTGACTCATATCCAGCTTTTTATCCACTGTTACCCCCTGGTTAGATGTACAGGATATAAAAAGGAAGTCTGTTTAAGGCTGTGTGCCAATATAGCGCAGAAATGGAAGTTCCTTGAATAGACTTTGCCTCAACATCAGTCTAGCATCCTGTAAGGAGGTGAGCTCCATCCATGCCCTCTGATGGCCAAAAAATCATTCAGGATCTCCAGTGAATGGCATCTCCTCCTTATATATTTATATTCCCACCACCAACCCCAATACAGTCTTGTGCAGCGAAGTATTTACAGTGGTTTCTTGTCCCATCCCACAGGGCCAGAGAGGAAGAGCAGCATCCCTGCCTCGGGATTTCAATACAGTCTCAGCTCACTCACCCACTTCCTTCCTGTGTTGTCTTTTATAGCCCTTAGCTGATGGTTCATCTAGCCCCTCCCCCCGAGCAATCAGCTAATTAGCTTCATATTTCCCAACCAGCCTTCTCCAGAGGAACTAATTGATTGCCTAAGTGATTAGAGGGTTGGCTGACTTGTTAGCCGCCAGCACTCTGTCACACATCTCTTCAGTGTTTTCAGTTTGGTTGCAAAATGTTTGTTCCTGCTGGTGAAGCAGTGTTATCTTTGGAGACTTTTCCATAGGGTCTTTCCTTCTTCTAGCAGTAAAAGTTTTATGGGGAATTAATGCATTACCCATAAACTAAATATTTCCATCCCCGACAGGGAGGGAGAAATATATGGTACTAGCTACTGCCACTAAAGAACAAAGAAAGAGAGCCGTCCTAGGCTCAATATTGGGCAAAGGAAAGACTGAGGATGTTAAATGACTAGTAACAAGATGGAGAGACCCATGGGGTAGAAAAGGTTAATTAGAAATGGAGTAGTTTCTCGGGAAAAAGTTATGTTCTCTCCTGTTATTCAGAAGCATAGAGTTTGGCATAATGAGACATAAATGTGGTTATATTATTGGTTATAAAAAGTGGGGGAAAAATGGATTTTAAATTAAGCTCTTGCCCTAACCAAAATAGCTTGGACCTACTTCATTTGAATAAATAAGATTGCAGGCAACTCCCTTAATGGGGACATATTAAGAGCTGCATGGAAAAAAACCTAGCCATATGATCTGATCCAAAACTAAAAATAGGCAATTTGTGATTAATGAAGAGCTGCAAACCGATTTTTCAAGGACTGGAAAACCATGGGGGGGGGGGGGGGTTTGGGTTTTTTTTGCAGTTAAATCCATTACATTTGCCAGATATTATCAAAGAACAGAAGATTCATTTAAATTGGCAGATAATTGGGATAGAATGATCCATTTATTTTAAGGAAAAAATATATGAGAATTAAAGCTCATTGTGATAATGGAAACCAAACCGATAAATGATACAGGAAATCACACAATTTGGTACATACAAATTTTTTATGAATGTTTTAATTAAGAAAGAATATGCATCTATAATTACGAGCTTACCAAGAATCTCTTCAGATGCCTACCCTTTTATTGAAAAACAAAATGCTTCTATTAAAAGAATTTGTCTTAATATTTTGATATATTTTATCTTTCCAATTGTAACATTTTTCTGCTAGCTGGTGGGCAGAAAGTACCAATATACTAATCAAAATATTTTTTGAATGAATCCTCAGGAAAATATGGCAACAAGACATAAGACAACTGGTAACTTTCTCAGTTAAGGATGTAGGCCCTTGGTCCTGCTGTTAGTTTTATGCAGGTTGGACCCATGCTCACATCGAGTCCCAGTGAAGCAAATGGGGCTCCCTAGGTTTGCATGGGGTCCGCCCGGGCCAATCAGAGTCATATTGTAAAATGTTCTAGCCTACTGATTAGAGATTCTGTGCCTAATCCATTTTGCGCTCAGAGCCAGTGTAGTGTACACTGCCAGTTCCAGGGTAGTCAGTGGCAAAACTCCCATTTATTTTAATGATTAGGCACTTAGTTTGCTGATTGCTCTTTTAATGGACCATTAGATAGTGTGCTATCTACTACTGTGCAAGTTCTCTAAGTGGTGGATCACTCATTTAGAAACAAAAATCGGTAATGCTTCAAATATTATTATGTATTCATTCTATATATTGTATTAGTTTTTGGAAACCCCTATCAAAAACCCATTGTGCTAAGTACCATGCCAACAAGTGAAACAGACAATTTCTTCTCCAGAGACCTAACAATGTAGGATTATAACAAGATGGAAACAGATGGGAAGGACTGCAACATTTGCACAAACTAGTAGTCTCAATCTCTTTAGTCATAGGTGGCTGCCAACCTCATTAGTGTCTGATGACAGTAATTTCTAGGCACCATGGAAGAGAGAGGTGGTAAGGATAGATATAAATCCCCAATTCAGAAAGAGCCTTAAGCACATGCATAATTTAAAACACATAAATAAGTCGTTGAAGTCAATGGACTGCTTACACGGTTGAAGTTACACATGGGCTTAAGTCCTTTGCTGAATCAAGATCTAAGAGACGATAAGGAAGTGGCTTTATACATTTTTATGGGGAGTTCTTTCCATGTAAAAAAGATGACCTGGAAGAAAACATGAGGGTACTCGTAGGAAAAGCAGACAAGTGGACAATCAAGGCGACATTTCTGGAAGAGTGAAGGCAGAAGGTCAGTCTTGCAATAAAAGATAGATGGATAGATAGAAAAAGGATAATTAAATGGTGAATGGACTGACGGAAGAAAACAAGAAGCTTGTGCTTCATGCAGAGGGAAAGGGGGAGTGAGTGGAGAGATACAAAAAGGAGGTAAGATGATCAAACTGATGGGCAGGCATACAACTAATTAAAGCTCAATAAGCTTTAAGATTTCTTTGAGTTTTAGTTATAATAGATCGAAATAGAAATTTTATTGGGATAGTGATAGTAAAATGAACTGTTAAATTCTGACAGTAAAATAAAAGTTTTCTGATTAGAGGAAGAAAAGAGAAAATTAAACTAGTGAGTTGCCTATCTTTTTTCATGTATTACTGACAAAACATTGCACAAGAGAGTTAATTTTGCAAAGGACATCCCCAAAGGCCATTTTTTAATAGGCTAGTGAATCACAAATTATTCCGTAGCGTTCATTCTCTCACTCCCAGTGGGTGGCAATTTTCCCATTTGTAGTGATTCCAAACATTGTGTTTCCCTTAGTGAAAAATTGCATGCAGGGTCTGTTTTATATTAACTTCTGACAGGCATTCATTATAGTTCTAGTTAATACAGCCTTTACAGAAACAGTTACATTTTTATTTTACAAATAGAATTAAACTAGTTTTGTCGTCTCACACTTTAAAGTAGTATTGTATCTTTTGATCATTACAGTAAGGTTGTTTACTTAACATTATGTCATACTCTCTCAAATATAACTTCCTATTATAAGTGGTTTATTAGTCAGGTTCTGAAGTTTTGTGTTGCATAGGAAGTATCAGTTTAGAAGTGAATTTTTAACACTTCCAAAACTTGGTTTGGCTTTTAACCTAGAAGTTAAAGAGAAAATATAGGATGTCTGAGAGGCTTTTAAAACATTCTCCTGTGGGTAGGTTCCAGTAATTTCGATTGGCATGAACACAGGTTATGCATGAATAGGGAAACAATAGAGTGAGAATAGATAAGGAAATAAAGATTAAATTAAATTTTCTAGGCTTTTGGGACTCAGTTCTACAGAAATTAGACTTTGTAGCTGCTGGACCATGGAAGTTATATGGGAAAATAATTATTGTGGGGAAAGCCCCTTTCTTCACCGGTCATTACATGCCAGATTAGCCATTTCATACTGTTCCCTATGTGCCAATCAGTATGTGGTGAATGACTTTGTGGAGCTCCACTCAGCTTCCTCAGGGAATCCCTGGGGCAGACTAATGTGAGGGGCAGATTCATTCTAAACTGAATAAATGTCAGTAAGCCAAATAAAGATTACGTATCTGGTCCTGTGCCCACTGAAGTCAGTGGCAAAAATCTCATTGACTTCAGGGGTACAGAATTAACTTTACATGAGCTATGTCTGAATGAGGTTTATTTTCTTGTAATCTTTCATTGCCATTGATGTGGACGTAAAAGCAAAAGACAGGTATAAATGGATCCCTTCAGCCAAGAAAGTTTTAAAAGAGGAAATAAGCAGGGCATTGAGGTTTTTCTTTTGTTTAAATGTTCATGTCTTTATGTATGAGAGAGAGAGATTATTGAATCTGAATGAATACAACCTGGAACACCTTTAGTATGCTCCTTTCTTGCTGATAATATTTTGGCAGCCAGTTTCACATCCTGTGGCAAGATGTTCAGTTGAGAGGCCCCTACCAAACAGTTCAGAACTCGCTGGTCTGTTTCCCTGCAAAATTCTGTGTGGCAGTGAGGAAGAGGTATCCTCTGAAAAGGAAGAGAGAAATCAAGGGGCCTGCTCAGAAAAATCTTTTAGAGAGTGAGCAGTACTTCCTTTGAGACATTCCTCCACTTCTTCTGTAGAGACATCAGAGCTTTGGGAAGTGGTGAGGAAATTCAAGGGGTGTTGTAAATTATTTGTGCCGGTCTCTGCATAAATCTCTTGTGTTTATCCCTTTTCAACCTACCATGTAATTACAAATGTACACAGTGTTGTAGCCATGTCAGTCCCAGGATATTAGAGAGTCAAGGTGGGTGAGGTAATATCTTTTGTTGCACTAACTTCTGTTGGTGAGAGAGACAAGCTTGTGTGATACACAGCTCTTCTTCAGGTCTGGGAAAGGTACTCAGAGGGCCACAGCTAAATACAAGATTGAACAGATACTTAGCATACGTAGTCATCACATATTCCAAGGGACCATTCTAGGTGAAGTGGCCCATTAACACCCCTGTAGTCATAGGACAAAAACATGGTCTTAATAAAGACACTGGATTTATGGTTTATCACAACAATCTGTTACCCACTAACTCCCCTTTTTTGTAGTAGGACTACAGGGGTGTTAACAACTATTCTCACACTCTGAAAATGTAAAAGACACCCCCTCACCCCCTCAAAAGCACAAACCAAAGTGTTATGCCAACACTCATTAATCCTCATATCTCCTCGATTATTTAAATAAGTATTCATTTATAGATGGGGGAATCAGACACAGAGAGGCTATGGGACTTTTCCAAGGCCACACAAGTCAGGGTTTTAGCCAGGATTAGGATTTAGGAATTTCTGGATCCACCTCATTCTCAATACACAAGACCTTGCTGCCTCTCAATATCTCACAGTAAATATCCTCTCCTTATAGGCATTTGGCCCGTCTACATCATTTTATGACTACTATAGTCTTATAAGACAGTTTACTAGTATAGCACATTTCATCCCTATCTGGGGATGTACTGTACTGGGAAACACTATCACCATCTTGTTAGCAAGAAATGGGTCCAAATATGGTTGTTGTGAATTTGGTTCTGGTATGAGTGTAAACAGATGATTAAGGGCCAGCTGCTTAAATTTGAGGCCTTAGCTTCCCTGATTGTGGAATTCAGCATTTTTGTGCAACGATGTCAGGTGAGGGTGTGATTATTGATTATTTCACACATATCTCATTGCTTAATCAGTATAAATATACAGTATAATACCCTATTTTCTTTTACTTCTGTTTGGCAATTGTTAAATTTACTTTTCACTCTTTCCTTTGAAATATATATTTTGGATGTTACTTAGATTCAATCTTATCAGATTAATTATAAACTGGAAAAAAAATGAATGATTGACTCTGGAAATGATTCTGGAAGCAATTAGGTGTGATTTTGAATGAGAAACCTTCTCACCAATTTAGCTACACTTTTTTTTTCCCCCTAGGTTTAGTGGATTTTACTTTTTATTTTATATTCCATTCTTTTTGTTCTCAGGATTAAATTAAATCCACATGCACATCATCATTTTAACCTAATCAGTGGTTAGAACCTGTTATTACTGTCTCCATAAATTTTTGTTCAGACCCTTATTAGTGGATTAAGAGTAAAATTTTCTTATCAGATCCATGTAATTTTTTTTTTTTTGAATTTTGGAATAAGTTGTTTGATTGAAGGGGTAACATCTTTGCTATCCTTCAAGAAATCATGGTCGATATATCCTCTGTGTTTTTGCTGGCAGATTAACAAAGTGCTGTGTGTTTTGCATAAAAATTTACTCCTTTCTGGAGAAAAAGCAAAAGAAACAAAAGCAACAAAATGCCAAGAACCATTTTAGTGGTCTGTATTACTGAACATGTGACCCTGGAATAATTAACTCCTGCACTGAACCTCCTTATATTACCAACATTGTTTTGTTTCTTTGTATATTATAGTAGCTCCCAGAGGTCCCAATTAGGATTGGGTCAGCATTATGTTAGTTGTTGTACAAACACATATGAAGATATTCTCCCTGCCCTGAAGATTGTGTAGACAAGTAGCCAAAAGGAAGCCAACATGAGTTTTTGTCCATCTTTACAATAAATATAATCCTGTTGCTGGAAAAATCCTCTGATGGGTAGTCAAATACATGTAATATATTATGTTAATAAAGTACAGATATTCAGAACTCATGGACAGGACTAATCCCGCCTACATTTATTTAAAATCATGCCTGGTTATGGAACTCTTACAGCCTAGATCCAGTAGGTCTAATATGCTTTTGGAATACTGAAATATCTTGGAAAGAAGACTTATATTACTCAACATGAGCAAGGTAGTGGAATCAGGCTTTTAGTATCTAGTCAGCTACATTTCTAAATATTGTGTTCATTGCTTTCTCCTGTAATTGATACCAAAAGTTAGAACCTTGATGACTAGTTGAAGCCCACAATGTGTCATTATTAAATAGAGCATGAAGATAATTCTGTTAGATGGAATCTATATTCGCTAAAACTACTAAACTATAGTTTAAGTGTAGAGTAAACTATAGAACAATTACAATTCTAAAGTTCATTGGCCCAGTGCCTGTTCACATGCTGATGTTACACTAGTGTAATTCCACTGATTACAACGGAGTTATTCTTGATCTACATGAGTGAAGTGGAGATCAGAATCATGCCCATAGCATGGACCCAAATGCACTACCTTGGTGCTGTGTTAGGCATGTCATGAAATCTGGATATGATTTGCTTTATCACTTTATCCTAGCCTTCCCATCATTATTTTTGGTTTCCAATGATGACAACATAATGCTAAGGAAAGAGTTTAATATTCTCAGAATCAGTAGATCTTCTTTAATAACAATTTAAAGGAACTTATGTCAATGTGTTTAAATGGAAGAGGTTTTACCTATGTGTGTCTGGGATGTCTCGCCACTTTCTTCCACTGCAACCTATTAAGTTAAATATTGGACAAAATAATGAACCAAATTTGCAATTGACTTACATAGTGTAACTGAGAACAAGATTTGGTCCACTAAAGCTGTAACTGAGATCAGAATTTGGCTGACTGTATGTGTGAGAGTTTGTTTCCAGGATTGATTTGGGTATTCTTTCATTCATTATAACACTTTGGGCTAAGTCCATGTAAAAATGCAATCAAGTTGACCAACCTTAGTTACTGATTGTGGCTTAAAGCCAGCAGAAGCCCCACAGCCATATCTGAGAGCAGAAATTGGGACACAAAAACAATCATTTCCAATGTCCCTCAGAATCTGATCACTACAAGCTAGACAGGAAAATAAGATTTGCTGTGCTAGATCAGACCATTTATCCATCATATTTGATGTCCTAGCTCTGGGCAGTAGTCAGTAGATAATGCTTTCTTGAAAGGTGAAATGAACCTAGATAATTGTGCAGTATTTATCTCTCTGGCAAACTTTTTAAGTCCTAAAGCATGAGATTACATTTACCCTTATTTTAGCAGGCATAACTACAAATGATAGAATTACAAAAGAAAATATTTTGCATGAAATTACAATTTTTGTTACCACAAAGTGTTGACCATATAAACATGTCATGATGGATCTAAACAACAGCTGGTTTATTTGAAACTGTGACCATGCCAAAGTTGGCCTGTACATTCTGTAAATTGGAAATCTTATGGGTATTTACTTCTCTGCGTCGTCAGGATTTTCACTCCTCCATTCTGCTCTTGGTGGAGCAGAAATGGGGATATGACCCTGGCCATATGCACAATTGCAAGTACTGGCAGGAAAGTAAAGGGAGAGGCACTGGATTTTCTGTTTGTCTATATCCCCCAGAAGCATTAATTTGTATGTTTACTGGTTGTATCTTATTTTCTGGCTATGTTTCTAACCAAATCAAAAGAGAAATGTTAAACTTATGAAGCTTTTTAAAAAAATGTTTACATTATTTGGAGTAGTCATTTTATATATTTAAAAGTTCTTGTTTCTTCCCTTAGGGAATTCCTGGAATACCTGGAAGTCAGGGAGCAAAAGGACAAAAGGTATCCATAACAATTTAAGATACAGTTAAAATCGTGCAAATTTACCTTTTTTTGTCTGAATAAGGACTGAGTTAGTATTTTCGGATTTGAGGGGAAATTTTCAAAAGCATCATACGGGATCAGGTGACTGAAAAGTAAGGGGGATGAATTGGGAGGCTCCCAGATCCCAGGCTTCAGCCTGAGCCTGAATGTCTACACTGCAATTTTATAGCCCCGCAGGCCAAGCCCCACAAGCCCAAGTCTGCTGACACAGGCCAGCTGCAAGTGTTTTATTGCTGTGTAGACCTACCCTAAGAGAAAGAAAGGACAGGAAGTTATGCTGGGTGTTATTGATTGCCCATTCAGTCTCCAGGGTACTGCCCTGACCTGGGCCTTAGAGATGTTTTTCAGACTCCAAGTTTGGTTGCTCTGAAATAAGAACTTTATGAACTTGGTTAAACTGTCCCTGATCTGACCTGACCCCTAAGGGTAAGGGAGAAAGCCTATCTGCCTCCTAGACCAAAAAGAGGACAAGGAACTCTGCTGTCCGGGTTTCTTTTGGAGGCCTTCCCCAGAGGGGTATTTTTTTTCATAGTTTGGTTCTGGCCTTCCCTGTCTTGGATCCTGTACAGGGACTCATCTGTCTAAATCTTTTATGCACATTGCAAATCTTTTGATCTTTTTTTTTTTTTTTTTTTTTTGCATTCTGTGATTAGAACAATTTGTATGGGATTTAGAATGCTAACATGCAATTAATTGGAAAACACTTTGAAATCAATCCTGGTAAAACTAATCTGTAGAATGAGGGTTTTGAATCTAAATTTTTTTTACACAAATATTATATTTATTTGAGATGTTTTGAATTGTAGGGTGAAATCGGACCTTCAGGGCAACCAGGAGCAGAAGGATCACCAGGGGCATCTGTACGTTTGTACTCCTGATTCATTTAACCATTGCATTGTCTATATCTGGCTTTCTTGTGGGTATAAATAAAGGCTTATGGTAAAAATTGTTGACAGATTTTTAGGTGTGAGATAAAATTAAGCAAAATGATGAAAATTTGCAATATATTCTTGATGATCTACTCTTCCATTTTCCTGTGTCTGTTTTTTACACAAATTATGCACCTTGTTAATAATCCAAACCTTACAATGTCTGGAAATTGGATCTAGTCTGTTCCCTACTTTTGAAGGTTCAAGTATTTATACTTTTGCAAAGCTGGAAAGCTTGCTTGCCTGATTAATTGAATGATTGTTCTCAGCATAAATATGCATATTGTATTACTCGGGCCCAGTCTTGTACTCACAGCTGTATGGCTGTGCAGAGCATCAGTGTCGGGTCAGGGCCTAGGTTTCCTTGGATGGTACCACAAATAATCCTTAGATTACTATTTGTTTGCTTGTGATTTGCTTTGAACACTTTTAAAATCCAAATAGATTAGCATATTATGAGAATGGTCAGTAATTTCATATTTCAAATTATGTTAAACTAGTTCTGCTGTCCAAATTCCCAGAAAAATATTGTACCCCTTTGTCTTTCAAAGCTGATGATTTGCTGATTGTCACAATAGTGAAATAATTATTCTGGAAATTGACACAAAGAGGCACAGATTATAAGGCAGTAGCTGGGAGGTGTGGCCTCCCTTGGAGATTGACACTAAGGGAAAGCCAAACCCCCTCTGCGGGTTGGAACCCAGGAAGGCAACAGCTGACTGGAAGCAGATAGGTTGGACTAGGTCTATAAAACCCTGGCCAGCCCACTCAGTCAGAGTCCAGCGGCCGAGGGAGAAGGACCCCTCTCCCTTGGTGCTCGAGCCTATGGCCGCACCTGTCTGCTACCAAGAGGAGATGCTGCCAGATCTACCCACGGTGTGGGGCCCTGAGGGCCTGGAAGAGCTGGCCCCGCTTCGAGCTGCATGCGGACCGGCTGTACCGCGTAGAGCGAGACACCCGAACCCAGGAGCCCCGAGCTCAATCTTGTAGTACTCTGGGTCCACCGGCGGGCCGTACTAAAATTGCCCCACAACGTTCCTGCTGCCGGCCACTTGGGGCCAGACAAGACCCTTGCCCGAATTTTGGCCCGCTTTTATTGGCCCGGGGTCAAGCAAGACGTGAAAACGTACTGTGCCTCCTGCCTGGAGTGCCAAATGGCGGCTCCCCCGGGTGTGCCCAGAGCTCCCCTCGTGCCCCTTCCCGTGGTCTGGACACCCTTTGAGAGGGTTGCAATGGACCTGGTGGGACCCCTCGCCAAGAGTACAGCCAGGTTTCGGTATATCCTGGTCATGATGGACTATGCAACCCGCTTGCCTGAGGCCATCCCTCTAAGAAACTCCACAGCTCGGACTATGGCGGCCGAGCTATTGAAGATCTTCGCCCGAGTGGGACTGCCCCGCGAGATCCTCTCGGACCAGGGAACCAATTTCACCTCCTGTCTACTCTGAGATGTGTGTAGAATCCTCTGCATAAAAAAGTTGCAGACGTCAGTCTACTACCCACAGATGAATGGCCTGTGGAAAGATTCAATCAGACGCTGAAGGGGATGCTTCGGAAGTTTTCCCCTGACAAGCTCCGCCGATGAGACCAACTGCTTCTCCCTCTTCTCCTGGTCATCCGAGAGATGCTGCAGGCCTCGACTAACTTCTCCCCCTTTGAGCTGTTGTATAGATGACAACCACGTGGCCTGCTCGACCTCTTAAGGGAGACGTGGGAACAAGCCCCGTCCTGGGATCAAGGGCTGCTCCAATACGTCCTGGCGCTGCGAGACCAGTTAACTCAGGCTGGGGAGCTTGCCCAGGAGAACCTCAGGGACGCCCAGAGGACTCAGGCTCACACCTACAACCGGGGAGCCCGCACAAGGACATTCCAACCCGGGGATTGGGTTCTCGTCCTTCTCCCTACCAAGGAGTCTAAACTACTGGCTCGGTGGCAAGGCCCATCCGAGGTCACCCGACAGGTATGTCCTGTCAACTACAAGATACATCAACCCCATCTCTGGAAGCCCAGACAAGTTTATCATGTCAAATTCCTGGAACCCTGGCATGAAGGGGAGGCCCTCATGATTACGCCCTACCCCCTGGATCCAGAGCTAGGGCTGTGACCCCCAGATCCAGGTGATCACTAGGAGCACCTACTCAGTGAAACCCTCACTGAGAAGCACCTACAGCAAGCCCGACATCTCCTGAAGACCTTCTCTAGAACATTCACGGCGAGGCTGGGGCGGACCACTCTGGTACACCATCACATTCAGACAGACCCCGGAGAGGTGGTTCGGGCACCAACCAGGCCCCTCCCGCGACACCTGCGAGAGGCCATAGACCAAGAATTCAAGACCATGTTGTACCTTTGGGTGATTGAGCCGTCGAAGAGCAAGTGGCGTAGCCCTGTCGTCTTGGTTCCCAAGCCAGACGGGTCCCGCAGGTTCTGTATTGACTTTCGGAGGGTCAACCTGATCTCTAGGTTTGATGCCTACCCCATGCCTCGGGTCGACAAGCTTCTTGAGTGCCTCAGAGAGGCCCAATATAGTTCGACCTTTGATCTGACAAAGGGCTATTGACAGATCCTCATGGGACTGGAATCCAAAGAAAAGACAGCCTTTGCCACACCCAAGGGACTCTACCAATTTACCAGAATGCCCTTCGGTTTACACGGGGCAGCCCCCCCGACAAACCTACTAACGAAGACTCAGCTGGTATGTGTCCGATGGACCCTGCAGTGCGAGAGTGTGTTTCGGGCCCTCAAAGACGTGCTCTGCCGAGAGCCCGTGCTGTATAGCCCGGATTTTGAGCAGTGCTTCATTGTGCAGACAGACGCTTCCACCGTGGGATTGAGTGCTGTCCTGTCCCAGGAGATCAATGGGGAAGAGCACCCTGTGCTGTATGTAAGCCAAAAGTTGTTCCCCAGGGAGCAAAGGTACTCAGTAGTCCAAAAGGAGGCGCTGGCCGTAAAGTGGGCCATGGAGGCCCTGCGGTACTACCTGCTTGGCAGTACCTTTGTGGTAGTTGACTGACCATGCAGCCCTGAAGTGGCTGCATCAGATGAGGGACACCAACGCCCACCTCATGCACTGGTATCTAGCACTCCAGCCCTTTGCCTTTACGGTGCGGCATCAGGCTGCTCGGCAGCATGCAAATGCCGATGCGCTGTCCTGCTTGGGGGAACCAGACCAGACCAGTCCCGAAGACTGGGAGCTGTGGAGGTATGGTCTCCCTCGGAGATTGACACTGAGGGAGAGCCAAACCTCCCCAGGTGTTGGAACCCAGGAAGGCAACAGCTGACCAGAAGCAGGTAGGTGGAACTAGGCCTATAAAACCCATGCCAGCCCACTCAGTCAGAGCCCAGCGGCCACACCCATATGCTACCCAGAGGAGAGGCTGCTAAATCTACCCATAGCTTGGGGCCTTGAGGATCTGGAGGAGCTGCCTGAACTAATTTATCCCCACCTAGTCTGCCTCCTGCTCATGGTATCACCCTTCTTCTAAAGTGTGCGTTAAGTAACTTTTTCCCCATCCTATGTCTTTCCTCTTTCTGTTCTCATTCTGTCTCTGTTTTCTCTCTCAGTAAACTTACCAAAATCTATGAAACCTTGCACTTCCCACTGATTCTTGGTCAATCTGATTGCCATTCCTCCTCATATCTTCCACTATCTGTCAAGTTCTGCTCAATGTCCTCTCCATCTTCCTCAGCATGGCCAAGCTTAAACAGATGGCTAGGCATCTCCTAATTTCTGAATGCCTGATTTGGTATTCTGAATAACACTTTTTAATGTAGCTTTTTCATGTAATTTCATAAGTTATTTAAAAAGAAAAATCAGATTCTGTTATGTGCAAGTGTAATGTCCTGCTTCAACTGGTCATCATTAGTGAGACTTGAATCCTGGACCTTCAGCACTACAGCATAGACCTCTACCAACATAGCTAAAGAATTAACTAGAATAATTGGTAGCAGGCTATCTGCTGTGGAGTGGCCACTAGAAGATGCTGCATCATACAGTGAAACACTGGGTTACATAAGCATGATTGGCTCCATGTTACAAACAGCATAAATGGGAGTGTGCTAATAAAATTTTCAGATGACACAAAGTTGGGAGATATTGCCAATACAGAGGAGGACTAGAATATCATACAAAAAGATCTGGATGACCTTGAAAACTGGAGTAATAGAAATGGGATGAAATTTAATAATTCAAAGTGCAAAGTCGTGCAGTTTGGGACTAATAAGAATTTTTGCTATAAGCTGGGGATGTATTTGTTGTAAATAATAGAGGAGGAGAAAGATTTGGGTGTATTGGTCAATCACAAGGTAACTATTAGCCACCAATGTGATATAGGCCATGAAAAAGGCTTATGCAATCCTAGGATGCATTGGACAAGGTATTTCCAGTCGAGATAGGAAGTGTTATTACTATTATACAAGGCACTAGTGAGACCTTATCTGAAATGCTGTGTGAACTTCTGGTCTTCTGTATTTAAGAAAGATGAATACAAACTGAAACAGGTTCAGAGGAAAGGCTATTAGGATAATCAGAAGAATGGAAGAATCTACCTTACAAGAGGAAACTCAAGGAACTTGGCTTGTTTAGCTTAACAAAGCAAAGGCTGAGGAGAAGTATGATTTCTCTCTAAATATGTAAGAGGGATAACACCAGGGAAGGAGAGGAGTTATTTAAGTTAAGGGCCAATGTTGGCACAAGAACAAATGATTATAAACTGGCTGTCAACAGGTTTAGACTTGAAATTAGACAAAGGTTTCTAACCATCAGAAGAGTGAAGTTCTGGAACAGCCTTCCAATGGGAGTTGTGTGGGCAGAAAATTTGTTTTGAGACTGAGCTTAAACCTAACTTGATAAATTTATGGAGGCAATGGTATGATGAGATTGCCTGAAATGATATGGGCCCATCTACAGTTGCTAGTAGCAAATATCTTCAGTGGCTGGAGATGGGACACTAGATGGGAAGAGCTCTGAGTTACTATAGTGAATTCCTTCCCAGGTGTCTAGCTGGTGGGTCTTGCCCACATGCTCAGGTCTAACTGATCCCCATGTTAGGGGTCAGGAAGGAATTTTCTTCCAGGTCAGATTGGTAGGGACGCTGAGGGTTTTTCACCTTCCTCTGCAGCATGGGGCATGAATCACTTTCTGATATAAACTAGAGTAAATGGTGGATTCTCTGTAACTTGAAGTCTTTAAATAATGTTTTGAGGACTTCAGTAACTCAGCCAGAGGTTATAGGGTGGGTGAAGTTCTGTGGCCTGCGATAGGCAGGAGATCAGATTAGATGATCACGATGCTCCCTTCTGGCCTTAAAGTCTATAACTGAGTACTTAGGTTTGTTATTGTTTTGCTGAGAGACCATGGAGATTAAGTACCTGACCACTGCATCTGCCATATCAGAAATCTGGGTTCTGTTCCCAATTTATGTAATCTCTCAGGGTAGTTTGATGGGTGACAACAGGAGGAAGTTCATCCATTTTGTCTGTCCTGACTGGAGGCACACTTAATTAGGGTGGTGAATATGCAGTGCTAATAGAATGTTCAGAGTTTTTTGGCAGAATGCCAAGACCCTTCTTTAGTGAGTGAGACAATGATGGGAAATGGCAATTTTCTGGCACTCATAACTTAGCCAACTCTGCATCTCCCTGATCCTAGGAGAATCTCTTTGCCAGATGTCAGGTTCTTGCTGCAAACAAAAAAAATTCTACAGCTTGTTGAAAATAGCAATTTGAGGAATTTTTATAAAAGAAAATATTAGGCAACTTATATATATAAGAGACACTCCCTCTTTCCCTATTGTAGATAATAAGATTCTTGGGACAGGCACCTCACTTTATATTATATAACAGGCAGCATGGCCTGTTTGATAGAGCACTCTACTAGGTGCTATATTTGACTTTGCAATTGGCCTGCTTGGTGACCTTGGGCAAGTCATTTCCCCAGTTGTGCCTCAGTTTCTATCTGTAAAACAGGGATAATGGTACCGACATCCTTTGTAAAATGATCTATGGTTGAAACTTGTTCTGTAAGACTTAGGTATTATTTATATCAACCTAGTGCCATGTGTATTAGAGCGCTATTTAAATAATACTTTATAAAAACATCATCTGTCTATGTATGACTCCTTGCTACCAAGTTATCTGAGCACCTCATAAATCATTTTAATGGGTACAATATTCAAAAGCACCTAAGGCTGGGATTCACAAGGGAAACTTAGGTGCTGAATTGCTGAGCAATTCTTTTAACTTGTAGGTGCTCTGTCACCTGATGGAATTCTAAGCCCCAAGTTAGGCACCTGGGCTCTCTATATAATGCATGGGGAGAATTGGGTGCCTAAGAATGGGTGCCTCACAAATGGCAGTGTGAAGCTACTTAAACTAGCCAGGACGAAATGCTGAGGAGAGGGGTGGCCTAAGCCCCTACCCCCAGGCAATTATGAGCCTAACTTTGTGCAGAGAAAGGCACCTCCCTCTATTCAGGATTCACAGACATGAACCTTCTCCTGGAATTAGATGCCTGAACGAGATCAGTCCTCCTTCAAGAAACAAGTCACTATGCAGTGTTCCCCTTTAGCCCAGTAGCTCGCGCATGCATCCAGGATGTGGGAGAAACCAGGGTCAAGTCCCTGCTGTGTCTATTTGGAGCAAGCACATGAACCAACATCTCCTTTATCCCAGCTGAGTGCCCTGACTACTAGGCTATTGGATACTCTCAGTCTCTCATGCTGGAGCTGCTCTACTGTTTAGAAATAATAATCACTGGAGTTGGGGGACAGGAACCTGGATCTCCTATGTGGGTATCCTAATGACTGGGCTACAGTCATTCTCTCTCTGGTCTAATGAATATTTATTTATTTATTTATGAAACAGCTTCAAGAGGAGAGAGTGAGAAAGAGAGACCTGAATGCCTCATAGTTTAGTAGTTAGGACACACTTCTGCAAGGGGGAAGAGGTGCAAGTTCCCATCCCTGTCCGGTGGAAGGGGGCTTTGACCTCTGGTCTTCCACATGCTGGTTGAGTGCTCCTACTACTAGAATAAAGATTATGGGATGATGGACACCACCACTTGCTTCAGGTGAGCACACCTGCTGTTTGAGGACCAAAGGCAAGATAGGTGCGGGAGGAAAACACCTAATTTGAGAATCTTGATGGGATGAGGAGTGAGTTAGTCACCAAGCTGCCAGGCAGTGTCAGGTCTTAGGCAGCTATGCACATGCCCAACCACCAAAAATTTAGGCACCTTAGCACTTTAATAGTGCAAACTAAGGCACCTAGGGACTAGATGACTACCCAAACTAAGGCATCTAGGGACTAGATGACTACAAGATTAGGTGGCAACTGAGCAGGAGTTTTGCAAGTGCCAGAGGTGCTTAAATATAGGATGTTGGCTCTTAAATAATGTAGGTGCTCCTGAAATTTGTGCCCAATGTATTTATCCTCACAGCACCCCTGAGAGATTGGGAAATATGATTACCCTAATTGATAAATAGGAGAGAGGGACAGAGAGTAACAAGGTCTACTCACAAGGTTGCATAAAAATTCTGTGGCATGGGAGAAAATTGAACCTCCATCGCCCATGTCTAGATTACCACTGGCTCAGTCTCTTGCCCTCTGTTATACCACTCTAAAATGCATACAGGCAAGACCCTTTTTAAAGAAAGATCTACATCTTTTGTATGTGAACTCTAATAGTATTTCCTTACATTTAATGGGATATAATCCATTTATCTAAGAACTTTAAAATTTTGTAGTAATCCCATTATTGACTCCTACAAATGATTCCTTTTTCCAGAGTATATGGAAATCATTTTTAACAGATGGTAGCTTTCACTAATGGAAATCTGAGTTTACTGCAAGAAATAAAAATGTTGCTTCTTTAGTTTTTAGTGGAAATAAGCCTTGGTACTTTGGAGAATTCTTTCTCTTTGAATTAAAGCTTTGATTTGTTTTATGGCTTTTGTTCATTTAACTTATTTTCTATAAGACTCTGACAATTGAGATCAGATGCTCTTACTAAAAATAAATTCCTAGTTCTATGAATGCTTCCTTCTTATGCATGTGAACATCATATATACTGCTTTTAAATGTTTTTTAACTGAAAATAGAAACAACGAGAGTTCTGTGGCACTTTAAAGACTAACAAATTTAATATTTGCAGGCATAAGCTTTCGAAGTCTCTCAACTAACAGGGCTACCCCTCTGGAACTACTGAGAATAGAAAGATTACAATTTTATAATAAAAATAACTTGTGTTTCTAAGCCTATTATTTTACTCTGAAATATACTGAATTTTTATGCAGAAGTTTCTAGGGTACTTGTTTTATACAATGATTAAGACAGAGCAGAACTATAGAAGTCAAGAGTCTCCATGTTTCCATCCTAACCAATACTGGTTAACTCTTTAATTGTTACAGATTTGTGATTTTAGAAATTAGTAATCAGCACAAACTTCATTTTTTGTCCCACATGCAGTAATCCCGCAGGTAAACTGTCCATTTTCATGCTTGGGATTTCTTGATTGAAGTATGTCATTAGTTAATATGAATCATTGAGATTCTGTCCTGTGCCTCCCAGAAGTGCAGCACAGAAAGTCACAGCCCAGGAGGTAGGAAGGAACTTTTACAGCTGCTGTGCATTGTGCTGGGAAGAAAATATCTCAACGTATTTCCAGTTATTTCTTGTCAGGTGTTTAGATCTCACTTGAAAGAAATGTTATCTGAGTAGAAACAGAGTGGTCTCAGGCATTCAAAGCATAACTTTCACTTTATCTTTCTACCATGTTCTTAGTACAAGCATACTCTACTCAAAGGTACTACCTGCATACTCTCCTTCCCACCTGTGTCACTGATATTCTTTTATTGCCCATCAGTAGAAATAGAATATTTCCATCATCTCTTTCTTTTTTGAGATGAGGTGACCAAAACTGAACAGTTATTCAAGGTGAGGCTATATCAACCATTTAACTAGAGGTATGTGTTTGTGTGATTACTCATTTATTTGTTACTTGAACATAATATTGTATTGATTTTTGCATGCCACTCCTCATTAATGAGCTGCCTACAATGGCATAGAGATCATAGAACTCACCAATGAGTATAAATGGTACTGAATAGTTTAAACAGCACTTATCTTATTATTGGTATTGCCATATTGCCTGGGAGCCAGAGTTATAGACTAGGATCCTGTGGCACTAGGCACTATACAAACACAAAACAAAAGAGCTTTCATTCTAAGCATAAGGCAAGAGACAACTCATGGGCTCAGATTGATTGACGGGAGTACGAGGAAACCATGGAACCATATTGGTCAGTGTGATAGGCAGTGGTCTCCATACATCAGCAGACTCACAGTTGTCAAGCATTATGTAGGCATCACAGCAAATGAGAATTTTGAGGAGGGTTTTGAAGAAGGATAATGAGGTAGCTTTGTGGGTGTGTATGAGAGCTCCTCCCAAGCATGCGGGGGTGGGGGGGGGGGTGGCAGTCTGGGAGAAAGCATGAATTAGTTTGTTTGAAAGTGTAACAAATGGTGATATAGACTGGTATCATGGGCCGATCGGAGGAAAGTCAACATCTCAATAGAGAATGAGAGACGGTAGGTAGAGTGGGATAGATCATGGAGGGCCTTAAAAGTGAAGGTAAGTAGCTTATGTTTGATGCAGTGGAGAAGGGGGAAGCCAATAGAGCGATGCCAACAGGCGGGGCATATATTTTCAAAGTGATGGGTTAGGAAAATCATGTTTGCAGCAGCATTCTGAATGGATACAAGCAGAGCAAGATTGTATTCGCCCAGGCCAGAGAGAAGGATGATGCAGTAATTAAGACACAAGCTGATGAGAACTTGGCTGGGAAATTTAGCTGCACGGGGGAATCGATAGGTAAGACCACATCTTAAAGAAGGTACGCAGAAAGAATCAACAAGATTTACATATAGCCTGGATGTGAGGACCTAGAGAGAGGTCTGAGTCAAAGATGATGCCCAGGTTATGAGCATGAGTGACAGGCAGAATGATGCTGTTATCCACAGTGACCAAGAAAAGACATAGCAGGGTGGTTTGGGGGGAGAAGATTAGCAGTGCTGTTTTAGTCATGTTTAACTTGAGCAGATGGCTAGGAGGGGTAGCACAGCCCTGAGCAGCCCTTGTGGAAATCAGGATGCCTGCCAGCATATTTGGCTGGAAGGGAAAGGGTATGGGGCCATGGAAATGATGTTACTAGGATGACTGATACCTAGTGCTGGGTGAATAATTGATTTTTCAGTTCAACCAGCAGACTGAAAAATCAGGAAAAATATTCAGATTGGCTCCAAAACTGTTTGGAATTTGTCAGCAAATCAGAAAAAATCCACTTTCTATGAAAGTGATTGTGGGTGTCTCCTGTATAACCTTCAGCGATTAGGGCACCTGGGTGCAATTTGGGAGACCCATATTGGAATCCTCATTCTGGGCCAGGGACTTAAATTCAAATCTCCCCCTCAAATGTGACCAGTCTAAGCACCAGACAATAGGGCGATTCTGGCAGAGATTGTTCTCAATCTCTACTTAACTATTCACTGAGCCAAAGAAAGAGCCTGGACAAGAGAATAACACTATAGCTTGATGATTAAGGCACTCGCTAGGACAGCAGGAGTTGCAGATTGAAATTCCTCCTGTGGGTCTCCCACATTTCTAACAATTGGGCTAAAGGTTATAAGGACACCTACTTTTCTGAAACTGTCAGAAACAAATTGGGTCAAATTCATGAATAGTTTCAGGTTAACTAAAACTACGTTTTTCAGAGAATAAACTATTCATCCCAACAAATTCGCCCAGCTCTAGCCATACCTGTTTTGAGGGGTGCTGTGGTGACCAGGCAGCAAGGCCACACCAGATCAGGGCTCCTGATTCTTACGCCTAACCTTTGTGAAACTTTCCCACTCACATTCTGTCTCACACTGCAGGTTATTTTTACCATTGTTTCAGGGTGAATTGGTTGCATGACTACAGGATGAAGGGGGGAATGTGAAGGAACTTATGCTACTCTGGGTTTCCTTATGTCTGTATACAGAGACTCAATATACTTGGTTTGTGTTCTTGGTTTCTGAGTTTGCCTCACTTTGAGTTTCTGGATGGCTTTCTTTGTTGTCTCATTGTTACAACTACTAGGTCTGCAGAATTGAGCAGTTTTATTTTTTTCAGTAACTCACCTACCATACTTTGTTCATATTTTCTTTAGGACACATAGATGAATGTCATCTGGTTCTGGTTATCTATTGGAATATAATTTCCTGAGGTTTTCAATCAGCTTGATTTAATATATCTTCCATCACCTGATAAAAAAATAAGTCATTGATGCATGGAAGATTTGAATGTTTTGAATAACACAAGGGAGTTCAACCAAAAAAAGTAGAGTGGACTTTTCCTTGTATTAGTCACACTAAACATGTTTGTTCCAGAAAAAAAAATACAGATGGAAAGCATGTTGATAGTTTATACTTAATATACTGTGGAAATTGTTCAGTAACAAGTTCTTCTTAACTAACAATTATCCCAATTACACTGCCAACATCAACAATTTTTTAATTTATCTGCCACATAAATATAGTCAGCCCTGGAAAAATAGGGGAGTAACATTCAATTTTTAGGACATAGTCTCCTCTTTTAATTTTATATGCCATAATCTTTGAATTTGTTCAGTTAAACTTTCCCCACGTTGCATCAGAAAATTATTTTATTTGCAGAATATCAATGCCATGTAAGATCATGTTCTTGTAATTTTTTTGTATGACATAGATAAAATATAGTTTCCTGATTTAAATCACAGGACTGTAAGTCAAGTCACCTAGGATTTATTACTCTCTCTGGCGCAGACTTTCTATTGCATACACAATTTCCATACTGAGAAGTGGATGAGAGAGAGAATATGAACCACTTTCAATCTGAGGAGCTCAAAGTGCTTTACCAACATTAATAAATTAACCTTCTGAACAGCTCTGTGATATGGCAAATATTATATATCACAGGGCTATTCAAAGGATTAATTTATTAATGTTTATAAAGCACTTTAAGCTCCTCAAATTGAAAGTGCTACATACATTAGAGACCACTATAAAGTCAGTAATGCTCATTCACTACTGTGCAGTGACCACACCATAACTCCTAATCTAATTATGGGGAAAATGCAATATTTCAGTTAAAAATCTGTGGAACCTGTTGATAAATATTGACTTCCACATGGAGACCACTGTAAGCACAAAGTATTGTTGCTATAAATTATGCAGAAATTAGCCTAAATATCAGATGTAGATCCATTCTGAATAGGATTCTATATTTTGCCACAAGTATAATTTGCCTTTAATTGATAACAATGATGGCTTAGTTTACATTTTACTGAGATGTATTATAATGTTTGACTCAACTGGTAGCACTCTCTTATCTAAATTGGATGGATGTGGACTACAATCCTACATAAGATCTTGGACTCATACCTAGTGCTAACACTTCAGCAAAGCACTAAAGGAAGTGGTGCACTATTACAGTTGCTGTCCTTCAGACTAAACCAAAATCCTCTCTGTTCATCTCTAGTAAATCACTAGGTGAAAGTTTTAAATCCCATGGAACTTCAGAAGAGTGGGAGTAGTTTCATTGCCCAATATCCTCTGAATAAAAATAGGGGCTAATGTTCAGTACTGTATGGAAGTAATTGCTTGTATATATATGAAGTAGATAGTCATTTGAATTACCACACATCCACAACGCTCTTATAAACAGAAAGTGTTACTGTGATTGATCCTGGAAATAGTAAGAAAAAGAGGCATTGGTGAGAGTGGATATAATGGAAATACGATTTCATGAATGTGAAAATATATTTTCCTGCTGTTTGACCATTTCTGTATATTGATATGCTTAGATGACACAAAGGATCTCATTAACGAGACTTTCCTTTATTAACTCTCATTTCCAAGTATATATACAAGTCTAAATAAAATAAGAATATTATTTTAATTGATGCCTGAAGTTCTGGAGTCAAAATAAAAGTGAGAAAAACATATATTAAAATTTGTTGTGAAACGTACTGTAAATGGGAATTCCCCCTTTGGAAAACATGATTTAAAAATAAGATTTCTCTCTTCCAAAATATGCTTGGTAATAACTTTATATAGAAAAAAGAGACACCCAGGCAGGGGCTTAGCAACTAGTAGTTTTTAGTTTTCATTTGGAACGAACGCAGTTGCGGATTTCATTAGTCACACATTTCTGTCACAGGAATCTGGCAAAAGAGAGGGGCATTACAGTCCCACATGACATTCTTATAAGCAAAATAGGGAAATGTGGGCTAGATAAAATTACTATAAGTGCATAAATGGAAATCCACACTCAAAGTGTAATTATAAATGGTTTGCTCTCAAACTTGGAGGACATATCTAGTGGGGTCTGGTACTATTAAATATTTCCATTTATGACTTGGATAATGGAGTGGAGATTATGCTTATAAAATTTGTAGATGACGACAAGTTGGGTGAAGGTGCAAGCGCTTTGGAAGATTAGAATTAAGAAGGACCTTGACAAACTAGGGAATTGGTCTGAAACCAACGAAATGAAATTCAATAAAGACAAGTGTGAAGTACGTCACATAGGAAAGAAAAATCAAATGCAGAACTATAAAATAGGGACTAACTGGCTTGACAGTAATTCTGCAGAAGAGGATCTGGGATTATAGTGGATTTCAAATTGAATATGAGCCAACAATGTGATGCAGTTGCTGAAATGGCTAATATAATTCTGGGTGTGTTAACAGGAGTGTATTATGTAAGGGAGGTAATTGTCACACTCTTCTCAGCACTGATGAGGCCTCAGCTAGAGTATTGTGTCCAGTTTTGGCTGCCATACTTTAAGAAAAATATGGACAAATTGGAGAGTCCAGAAAACAACAAAAACAACCAAAAAACAAAAAAAGCCTGACCTATGAGGATAGGTATATTTAGTCTTGAGCAAATAAGACTGAGGGCAGGAGACCTGATAAGTCTTTAGATATGTTAAGAACTGTTATAAATGGGATGGAGATCTGTTGTTCTCCATGTCTGCTGAAGATAGGACAAAAAGTAATGGGCTTGATCTGCAGCAAGAGAGATTTTAGTTAGTATTAGGAAAATCTTTCTAACTATAAGAATAGTTAAGTACTGCAATAGGTTACCAAGGTTGTGAAATCCCTGTCAGTAGAGATTTTTATGAACAGGTTAGACAAACACTTGTCAGGGATGGTCTAGGTATTCTTGGTCCTGCCTCAGGAAATTGAATTAGATGACTTCTGAGGTCCCTTCCAGCCATACTTATCTATGATTCTGTGATAAATGTAATAAGCAATAAAACTGGGCAAACTTGTTTCTCCCTTAGCTAATTTTAGAAATTTCTTCTTTTCTTTTTAAATAAATAGGGTGTGATGGGACCTGAGGGGTCATCTGGCCGTCCTGGAACACCTGGGTCTAAGGTAAGGTCATTTATTCTAATTTAATATGAATGTGATGAATGACATCTATAGTATTCATTGCCATACAGATCATTATAATAAATTTATAGGACTCTGTGTCATGTGTTTGTTTATTTTAATATAAAAACAATGAAAATATAACTATAATTTCCCATATATAACTGTTATGTGATAGTCCAATTTCTAAGCACGAGAAAGTCTTGATAAGGTGTAACAACCATTGCCTGTCATGTCATGAGGCAAATTTCTTCAGAAACAGTTTGGGGGACTTTGTTTAAGGCTTGGAATATTGGAAAATGTTCCCCACTTCTACGGACCAAATAATACTTAGTGTAAACCAGGACTTCCTGCCTGTTTTCCATTTATTTACATTTTAATTGTGTTAAAGTGACATGCTGCTTTTTCTATCTAACATCGAGCCAAATTTATTTCAGATGTAACTTTATTGATTGCATTAGCATTACAGCAGGAATGAATTTTACCTGTGTCCTTAAGTAACTAAAATGGTTGCTACATAAATCCAGATCTGATTGTTAGGATAACCTTCAGATTTAACATGAGTGGAGTTTTGGCTGAGTAAGCACTACATGATATGGCCTTTAGAACATTTAGATGTTTCATCTTAATTCTTCCAGTCTTTGTGTCTCTATCCATATATACGTGCTTTCAGTGTATAAGTCATGTTTAGAAGCGTATAAATATTATTTTAATTTTTATGTTGAAGGTGGATTTTCAAAAGTGCTCCAAATTGGCTTGACTCTGCTCCCATTGATTTCAGTGGGAGCAGAGTTAGGCCAAGAATGAATAAACCAAAAATAAATACATTTGATTTTAAAAAGTGATAGATGTTATTGTTTTGAGAAAACAGTTGCATTAGTCTCTGATGCCCTGTATATGGAGCTGGATCCTGCGGTTCTTCCACAGGAAAAACTTTTATTGATATCTATATGCAGCACAATATCAGGGTAAGCAGTAATTCACCTTTAATTGTAATGAAAATCTGAGAAGCAGAAGATGTGAGTTTTTCTATAGGAACAAAATATTTTTGACTCAGACGAGTCCTAGGATTTGCAAGGCCCTTTGCTAAGTAAGATGTGTGGGAGAATCATGCCAATATATTCCAATATCATAGTATATTTGGCAAGGGAAGGTTTGGCAGCTGGGGAAGAGAAGGTCAGTCATTGCCACTGGCGGATCGAGGCAGTCATAATATTTTGTCGTCAGATTTTTCAGTGCACTTGTCACGGTGGGAGGATTGAAACCTCAAGGACATTAAGATGAGGTCGGGGTTTTAAAGTGGTCTAGCAGGCGGGAAGGAATACAAGTGCGTGTTTAAAGTAGGGGGACTAATCATTCAGAATCCCTGAAGCTCTGGAGGGCTGGTTTGTCACTGTCACATACATATGAGCCCTTTTCTGACAGAAGGTTTTCAAACAGGATCTCTCTTTATATTTGATATTCGTTCTTCAATTGAGTAAACAGGTTGGTTTGTCATCCACACGCAGTTGTATTGTTTTATTAATAGGGCTATAAGGGTGAACCTGGAACACAAGGGAAACCAGGATCATCAGGAGTCAAGGTAAATATGGTATACCTTCATCTAGAAATATTCCAGTCAAAGAAGGGTGTTATGATTACAGTGTTCCATGATTTACTTGTTGGTGATAAGGTAGTTTTGTTTCAAAATGGGAC
Organism: Emydura macquarii macquarii; assembly: GCF_026122565.2. Lineage (NCBI taxonomy): Eukaryota > Metazoa > Chordata > Testudines > Chelidae > Emydura > Emydura macquarii. The sequence continues at coordinate 1,676,715 of NW_027132817.1, read as the reverse complement.
AGTAATTAACAAATTTATTCCAGATTGGATTTAATGGGTGAGTTTTACAAACTTTGGACAAGATCCTCAATGCAATCAATGAATCTATGCCATTTTAGAGCATCTGAGTGTCTGGCCCATTGTTTAGAATGCATCTGCACAGATAGTTTGATCCGATCTGTACCATGGAACTCTGCATACAGACATACTAGTGTAAATTGTTTCTTGCTATTTGTATGTACCAAAGATGTAGATAATACATTATCAGTATTTACTGGTGCTTTGTTATATTTTTAGTTAAAGAATCCAAAAAGTTGGCTAACAACAGTGCAAATGTTAATCAGTGACTAATGGTACCAAATTATGATGTCAGAAGGAAAATCCAAAATACTTGATCTGATTGTAAAGCAGCACTCCAGAGTGGCCTAGTTTATTTCGTGGGCTAAGGATGACTCTTATCTTCATACAATACAGTCTTTTGGGAGGGTCAGTACAGTGCCTTGTCAAGAAAAGCAAAGGGGAGAAAACTGACTTATCAAAAAGTTAGTGTCTTGGACTTTTCTGTTCAGCTGAATATTGAGCTACAAGGGCCTTGGGTAGGAAGAAGTCAAATGGAACTTGTACAGATTACTGAAAATTCACAGTAAATGGGGGAGGGTTAGTCCTTTCTCTCAAAAGTGAAATAGTTTCTGCAGGTACGTTTTGGGTAAACTCTTTTACACAACTATAGGTTTCAGAAATAAACATGGCCTTAAGTCACACTCAATAAATCTGAAGTAACTTCAGAGATGTCATTGAAGTTAGAGCAGTGTTAAACCAGTGTAAGTAAGATGAGAATCAGGCCCAGTATTCTGAAATGATACATAATGAATATAGTCAAATACATGTGATAAGATGCATTTAGTCTATGCATAATTTTAAAGTGAAGTTGTTGAAAACTATATTTCTTGACATTGCCATTAGTATTAGGAACGGAACCATTTATGTAATATTTAAAAGACAAAAATAATGTCCACCTTGGTAAAAGTCAATCAGGGTAAGTCTTAGTATGTTGGATAAATGAGCTGAGAAATTAAGGGTGAGAACATTGTTGTGAATTTAATCATTATGGCAAAAAAATGATTAGGGGGCTGGAGCACAAGACTTATGAGGAGAGGCTGAAGGAATGAGGCTTGTTCAGTCTACAAAAGAGAAGAATGAGGGGGGATTTGATAGCAGCCTTTAACTACCTGATAGGGGGTTCCAGGGAGGATGGAGCTATGCTGTTCTCGGTGGTGGCAGATGACAAAACAAGGAGCAACGATCTCAAGTTGCAGTTGGGGAGGTCTAGGTTTGACATTAGGAAAAAGTTTTTCACTAGGAGGGTGGTGAAGCACTGGAATGGGTTACCTAGGGAGGTGGTGGAAACTCCATCTTTAGAGGTTTTAAAGCTGAGGCTGGACAAAGCCCTGGCTGGGATTATTTAGCTAAGGTTAGTCCTGCTCTGAGCAGGGGGTTGGACTAGATGACCTCCTGAGGTCCCTTCCAACTCTAATATTCTATGATTCTATGCTTCTATTCAGGATACAAAAGCATAGTGGTTTCAGCTCAATCACCATCATATTATAGAATCTCAGAGTATCATAGACAAACATGAAGTGATCTTGAAAAAACATGCAATCTGTGTTTTTACACACAGCACATCAGTGATACTTATGGAGCTATTGTATTACTCAGGGAGAACAAGGAGGACCAGGTACTCCAGGTGAACCAGGGTACCCAGGCATACCTGGGACACAGGGTGTAAAGGTAAGTAGTTTCTGTGACTTTAATATCCATTACAACTTTCATTATGCTTTTTCCATAAATGATCAATGGATTTTTAGGCAACAGAATACGTGTTAACGTCTAGTGTTATCAATAAAGTTGCACAGGTGGGAACAAAATGTATATACTTAATTATTGTTATAAGTGCTTTGTGAAATTCTCTCATAGAAAGAGTTATCGATCTATCTATCGATCTGTCTGTCGCTCTGTCTGTCGATCTATCTATCAGTCTGTCTGTTGATCTATCTATCGATATAAAATCTCCTTTCATTAAGGAGTCCATAAGAATTGTTGGCGCATCCACATCTGACCAGCCCTTAAGGTGGATGTGTGGCTTAAGCACTCTCCTGGGTGGATGCAGCCTCCCATGAAAGCCATCTTGAAAGTGGACGCTGATTACAGTTGAACCTGTCTGAGGACTTATTTGTGTTTCAAACTAGCTGGGTTAAAAGGACTGTTTTTGCCATCTCTGCTCAAGGTAAACAAGCCTTATCTCCACGTTGAGAATAAACTAATTGGACTAGGAAATCCTTGATCTTTGTCATTAACTTCTCTTCCAACAAGCAACTCTGTGCTCGTTCTGTACTCTGAGCTCTGGCAGAGACTGTGCTCTTCAGATGCTCACCTCCTGTCAGTGCAGAGCGGTGCCTAGCTAGTGCAGAAATTCTTCAAGACTGATATTTTCTATTTCATTAATATATTGCAAAAAGTATGGGCTGCATTTTTAAAGGTGACTAATGATTGGGTGTCTCAGTTTCTGGGTGTTCAACCTGAAACAGCTTAAAGAGGCCTGATTTTCAGAGGCAGGCATTCAGCATTCTCTGAAACTCAGGCTACTTTGCAGTGTCTTAGGGCATGTCTACACTACAAACTTTTCCCAGCGCAAGTTATGTCAGCGTAAAGCCACAGTTTCCATATTGCTTGTGCATGTGTATACTTGGCTCCTTGCATTGGTGCTTCACGTCCTCACAAGGAGTGCTTATTTCAATCCAGGGACTAGTGGGATCACAGTGTAATGCGGGCTGGGACAATGAGCAGTGACTGCAGAACTTTTGGATGCACAAGGCCACATTCCTGGATCTGTGTGCTGAGCTCCCACTCCAGCCCTTCAGTTCAGGGACATAAAAATGATAGCTGCACTGTGACTGTGGAGAAGCGAGTGGCAAATGCCCAGGTTGCTACCAGTCAATGGGAAATCATTATGGAATTGTAAAATCCACTGTGGGGGCTGTTGTCATGCAGGTGTGCAGAGCCATAGTGTGCAGGACATAATGGAGGCATTTGCAGCAAAGGGTTTCCTGAACTGTGGTGGAATGTTAGATGGCATATATATCCCTAGTTTGGCACCAGACCACCTTGCCAGAAAGTACAGCAACATAAAGGGCTATTTTGCTATGGTTTTGCAAGCATGGCTATATCACCAGGGATGCTTCACTGACATCAGTGTTGACTGGTCGGGAATGGTGCATGATGCTTGCATCTTTAAGAACACAGGACTGTTCAGGAAACTACAAGCAGGGACTTTTTCCTGACTGGCAGATTAATATTGACAATGTTGAAATGTCAGTAGTGATCCTGGGGTACCCAGCCTTAGCCCTAGGTCCACTGGCTCATGAAGCTGTACATCATCCACTTTGACAGCACCAAGGAAAGAGTCAAACACTGGCTCAGCAAGTGCAGAATGACAGTGGAATGTGCTTTTGGTAGATTGATGGGATTCTGGCGTTATTTACTCACCAGATTGGATCTCAGTGAGAAAAATATCCCAATGGTTGTAGCTGCCTGCTATGTCCTGCACAATATACGAGAAGCAAAGGGGGAAGAGTTGCCGCCAGGGTGGATGGCAGAGGTGGGGAGGGATTGTCTGTTGAATTTGAATAGCTAGACACAAGGGCTGTCAGAAAAGCTCAATGCGGAGCCACATGGCTCAGGGAGGGTTTTTAAGAGCACTTTAACAGAGGACTGTAGTGATGCATTTAATAAATTGTTGGGTCATTTTGCATGAGGGAAATTGTAAATGTCTCATGGAAACACATATAGCAAAATCGATAGACAGCTAGGAAAAAATCCCAGGCATGAAAATATTGCAGCTGTCAAGATTAGAAATGGATGTATTGGGCCAGATGCCAACAGGTGTAAGAACAGTTCCATTGAAGCAATTCTTATTACTTTGACAGCAGTTGAGGATCTGGCCTGGTATATATATTTAGTTATATTTAAGTGTAAATTGTAATAAAAAATCTGTCCACTGCAGGTGAATCAGTATAATTATGAGAATTTTGACTTGTATGGCCTAGTCCACACACAGGTTTTTTTCACTCAGTTCAGTTGGGGGTCTGATTATCTACCAAAACTGTTGAATTGGTATAATTCCTAGTGTGCAGTTTTACTGGTATAAAGGTGACATATCAGTATAGCTTATTTCTCTTTCTGCCTCCCACCTACAAACCCTCCCTGTAAGGCTTTCTTATTTCTGTTAGAGTTCATGCTATAGACAGCAAGTTAAACTGCTGCCACGGATATCTGTGGAAAGGTGCAAGGGGCAGCAGAGAAATACCTTGGCCTGCAGCAGCTGGTTGTCTGGGGCATAGTTTCTCAACCTGTGGTACGCGTACCCCTAGGGGTATGCGAGACACAGGCAGGGGCTACCCAGGGAAAAACAGAGGAAGGGGAGGTGGGCAGGAGCTGCCGGCTTTTGGGGAAGGTGCGCAGCAGCTGCCCACTTCCCACCCGGTTGCAGCTCCCAGCTGGGAAGCAAGCGGCAACCCCTAGCTTCTGGAGGAGGCAGGCAGCAGCCCTCCCGCTTCCCACCAGGTCTCAGCTTCCAGGTGGGAGCCTGGTGGCAGCCTCCTGCATCTTGCGAGCTGGACTCAAAGCTGGGTGGCAGCCCACCCGTGCCGCGACTCCAAGCCGAGGGACAACCTCCAGCGTCCCAGCTTGAAGACGGGTAGCAGCCGCCTGCCCACATCCCTGGGTCCCAGCCGACACGGGAGCCTCCTCTGCCCCAGCTTGGACTGGGTGGCAGTCGCCCACTCCCGGGTTGGCAGCCAGGCAGCAGCCGCCCACAACTTTAAACATTAAAACAATTTTTTCTGGAAGCAAATACTTGGATCTAGCTAGGTACCTAAAAAAAAAATCACTGCCTTTTAAAAAAACGTAATTTGCCTCTTTCTTTCCACTTCTCCCACAGCTCCTCCTTTTGTATATGGTCATCACTCACCATATTGTGTCTATTTTAAGCCTCAGTGCTTGATTCAAATCTGCTTGCTTGGACCTCTGCACTTATGTGGAGCCTCATGAACTTTCAGAATGAGGGTTTAGATTCTAAACGCCCTGGAGAGAGACTTGTCATCTTGTGTCTATAAAGCACTAAGTACACCTATGGTGCTGCAGAAATTATAATAATTAGCACAAAATATTATACATAAGACATCAGATGTGCCATATGGTTGTTGTGTTACTTCAGGGCTTTTGCAGTTGAATTAACACTGTGGGACTAATTCTTATTTGATTTACATCAAGGTAAACTGAAAGGGGTTCAGATTTTATGGTGCCACTCTATTAAAAATTATAGTATATAGATGTTTTTCAAAGGCATAAAAGTTAGGCACCTAACTACTTCCTAAATTCCATTTGTGTCTGTGAAAATCTCTCCCATATAGCTGAGATGGAAACTCTATTTAAGTTAAACCAGTTTAAGTTTGAATGAAATCTGGTTTTGTATGTAAGTTATGGGATTCAAATTCATATACAAAAATACTTTCTGATTAATTCTCTGTTGGCTACCATAGAATATCAAGTATAAGTGTTATGCATTGTATTGGTTTAGCTGTAATTTTTAAAGAAATTGTTTGGGCTTTGCTCCTGATGGATGAAAGTAGGTGAATTTCTATGGACTTAATGGAGTTGCACCTACTTACATCTGTAATTAATCTGGTCCTGTACTAAAAGCAGGGCCCAGTTTAAATTGTATTGAATCAATGGCTGAACTCCCACTGATTTCTACAGGATTCCCAGAAATCCCCTAATTTTAATTTGACATGAAAATATGACTGTTCTTTCTGATAGGTATCAGCATAGCAGATTCCCTTCTTATTACAGTCCTGTTCCAGCAACGCTGTTAAGCATGTGTTTAAGGCTTTGCTGGATCAGGGTTTATGAACCTGGGGACAGAAAATTTCATTTTCAGTCACCATCAAAGTATTCCATTAGCTGCTTCTCTTATATTTACTGAATTAAATTAAAAGACAAACTGTTTGTAAAATGGATTGTAATGGAAATTTTACAGTACTTTCAAATATTTTACAGGGGGAAAGAGGAAATCAAGGTGAAAGAGGTATCCAGGTATAATAACTTTATTTTTCATTAAATATCATTTGTCATGCCATATGTTTGCTGATACTCAAACGTTAAAAATTAATTCAAGGTATTTTTTAATTAAAATAAATGCGAGGTTTGCTTGATTAAGGACTGCAGGGTACACTCTTAACTCAGTAAATCACTGCATAATGTGAACGCAGCAACACAATGTTATGAAAGATAGTTTGAAAGTAAGAGTGGGATTTTCAAAAGAAATCTAAAATTGCTTAACTGCTCCCATTAACTGCAGGGGCGGGGGGGCAGAGTTAGACTAATGATGAGTGCTTTTGAAAATCCACCATAGGTCTCTAAATCTGTAATGTCACAAAATGAGGACTTTCCTCAATGTAGTGCTAAAGCCACTGAAATAGGCTGGAGAAAGGGAGATTAGCATTTGTCTCTGTATATTCAGCTTATTGGCTAACTCCATTATGTCTATAGTAGAAAAGGTGTCCAAGCTACGCAGTTTGGAACTGAATCTTGAAACTCTTCTGTTTCTTCCTCCCATCAACAAACTCAGTGATCGTTGAATCCGGGGTTTTCACTGAACCTATTATAAAGATGGGACTTTGGTTATGGCTTTTCTCTTTACATTATTTTGACTACTTATTTTGTTCACCTAAAGAAATATGTGCTGTTTAAGAAAGGCTATTTCTTTTCTGAAGGGACAAAAGGGAGAAGGAGGAAGACCAGGGACTCCAGGCCAACAGGTACCATTAAAAGAATAAACAGTTTAAGAAAATTGCATTTGTTTTGCCTCTTCAGAAGATAAATACCATTTACAATGGTAGCTCTTTGAAGCTAAAGAAATACAATAGATATATTTACATGTAAATATGATTGTAGTGGATATTTAAAGTATCATTAAAATATCTTTTAAAAAATCTTTAAAATCGTGAACCCAATGAAATGGAAAATAAACTTTATGTTGAAAAATAGAATAGAAAGCAGAGAAAAAGAACAGGATTCTTTATATGAAGAGGCCAAAAATGATGAGGGGATTGTTCTGCAAAGTAGAGCCAAGAGACAGCAAAATCTAGTTATATAATTGCAATAGTGGGAAGCGGCTGCTTCCATTTTTCAGTTTTTTATTTAAAATGATTTATTTTGCAATATTATTGATAAAATAATAATAAACAGCATAAACTTCAGATAATGATGTAGTCATGAAAAAATGGATTCAAGCTTCTATGAAATTGCTCTAAGTGTCAAGCCCAAGACTATAAAAGCCCTCCATTCAGTTTTGTATTTATTATGCAACATTTTCATAAAGTATTGCATTTAAAGATCCAGTTACTTTCATACTCGAAATCAAGTCAATGTGTTACTATTTTCTGTACTCATAAATTACAGATGTTTCCTGTTTCAGCTGCAAATCAGCTACATCAGCTAATTTCTCTTTTCTTTAACTTTGCTCCAGTATATTTTGATTATGTCATACTTGGCTATATTAACATACCATAGGAAATAATCATTGCTTGTAAGCATAAGAACTTGTTATAAATACATGCTTTATGTCGTGTCTAAATTGCCAAGTACTTACTAGTAGTACAAAGCTAAAACTAGATTGTGAAGAAAATAGTGAAGATTGTTCTCACAATCAGTGCATTGATATTACCGCCACCTGTCTGGCCAGAAAAACAAGGAGCCACATTCACTGGAGCTGGGGTAAGGAAGTATATACCCCAGCCTGGCCCCCAAAACCCTAGGAGGATTTAACCAAAGGGAGGCCAGGCAGTGCTACCTCTACTCCCTTTTCTCAGGGTTTGTAGCTGATAAATGAGATGCAGCTTCAGTTTGCAGCAAGGCTCTATAGGAGTCCCATCAGTGGAGGTGGCTGAGGTGAGGTGATGTGCCATCCTGCCATGCTGCTTCATGGCCATCCACATCTGTGTGCCTTCTGGCAGACATGAGGTTTTATCCATTTTCCGCCACTGTAACATCCTCCCCCAAGACTAACTTTATAACTCAAGGGCCCTATGCCTGGATTTCTGGCAGCCAAATCCAATTTAAACACAAGCTGAATCTGGACATTGGTGTACAATGTCTCTGGGCCATTTGGTTATATGGTGAACCTGTTATTTCTTTAACTTTTTATTGAGGTAATACTTATCAGTAAGCGTTTCTTGTAAGAAAATTAATGCAAATGCATAACATATGATGTGTGTGGTAATTTCCCTAATGAACTTCTAGTACATTGTTCAGATATATTAATTTTTAAGAAGATAAAATATGTTTATTCACAGTTGTATGTCTCATTTGCCTCATGTGTAAATGTAAGAATTCAGATGTATTTTGAAATAAATCTTAGTTAATTTGCAAATCAATATTTCAGTACAAATGTATTCTGGTTTGTTTGATGCCAGATGTAGTGAAAGAGTGATGCATTATAATAGTGGCTCAGCTTGGTTTATTGATACCTTTTTCCGTATTTGATTTTTAAAGGGAGCAAATGGATTGAAGGGCACAAATGGAGAGGTATGTATTTTCAAACCACAAGCACCATTTTCTAATTCCTTTTGCAAATTGTGTGAATAGTGACTATGTAAAATATTTGTTAAAGGGCTTGCTTTTGTCCTCTTTGGCCCACAAGTGAAAGGGGATGATGAGATGAAAAGTAAGATAGGAGGAGGCATGAGAAAGAAAGATTTAACAACAGAGTGGAAAAGGATTGTTAAGGGAAATCAGTGACTGAAAAGACAGAGAAATATGTTTTAAAAAGAGAGAAAGAAATATAGATTTTCTATGGAATTCCAGATCAAACAGAATCTGAAGAGAAAAGAAGGGGCTAATTAGAGAAAAATAAACAAGAAAGCAAGGGACTTTAAAAAAAAGAAAAAAACATTTTGTTTTTCTGGATACTCAATCTCCAGTGTCAAGCTCTTCATTTAAAAAACATTTTATAGTACAATGAAACATGTAGAAGAGACACCCTTATTTTGTGACAGCCTGTTTTATGAGACTGACCCAGACTATCCCCAAATCCACTGGGCATGATTTTGAGCTCACTTCCATTGGTTTTACACAAGTATGACTCCGTCAGTTTAAGCTGAAGCTCCAGAACATTCTCTGTGAGTGAAAGGTCCTGGATTTTTGGAACTTGACCCCTCCCTTGGTCTGCCAGAGCCCAGATTTATTAGCCTTCTGGGTACACTGCAAGGCCCATCTTTTTTCCTTCTTCTCTTGAGCTGTGGAGGAGAACAAGGGCTGAAGTGGATATATTTATGGGCAGTCCTTTTTAAAGTTCATGTTGTGCTTTTTTAATTTATGGGACACCTGCCCAGAGCACTGGATGGGTGCCTAAAGTTCTATTTATAAAAAAAATAAAATATCTAACTAACCGGCTTCATTGTAGTTGTTCCTGATTCACGCTAATGTCAGTGAAATCAATGTACCTGAGCCCATTCAGGATAATTCTGTTTCACCTTCATTAGGAGTTTTCTTTACACGATCAGTTTTTGTCATTCCCTTGTTAGGTTTTGCTTAAAGAAAGTTTGTTGTATTTCAGTGGGTGGACTTGTCCTTTAAGACCAGTTGAGCTGAGTACTTAAGCAAGTATGCAACTGTAAGGAACTGAATAATCCTATAGGCTTCAATGGGACTATAACCATCCTCAAAATTACACTTTTGCTTAAGTATCTTGTTGAATCATGGGCTAGCTCAGTAAAAGATAGTTATAGAATCATTCAACTTTCCTTATCTGATCCTCCTGCATTTTCTAAATCGCCTTTTCACAGTGTATATTTTCTTGGGATATGGGCATGATTTACGTTTTTCTACTCCTCTTTGTAATACGCTTTTTTCAAATATGATTTTACTGTGTGTACTTATAAAAGCTATGCAGTTTACAGTAAAAGCTAATTTTAGGTTTTTGTTTTATTACAAAATATTTTTATTTTAGAACTTGTTATACAGGAATTGTTTTAATAGAAAACCTCTTCAACCAGTATGTTTCAGCATTTCTTAAGCTCCTGTTTTTTCTTAATTATCTCTGCCAATAGCTTGGGTCAATAAACAAGGCCACACACAGGATGTGGCTGGCCATTATAAGACCACGATATGCTGAAGAAAACATTCTTTCAGCAGTTTCACCTTATTTCTTGGCAGATTCTACAGGCAGTTGTGCTGATGATTCCAGTATTTTGTCTTGGTTTCTTACATTGGCTTGCAGCCTGTTGTGTCGTTCTACAATAGATGCCATTTCCTTGAGGCTGTACTATTTCTTAACGCTTCACAACCCTTTTAAAATTTATTTCAAAATAAATCAGTGTACAAGTAATTTATAAGTATCTAAACATGCTCTATAGCTATAAAAATAATTAAAATAATAACAAATTACTCCCAAGTACTGTAAATATTTTCTTGTCAGATTTCCAAAAACGGGTTTCTAGAACTAATTGCCTGTATACATTGTTAGATACCTAAAAAGTGGCCTGATTTTCAGTTGTCAGAATATGCAGCTCCTGTCGTAGTCAAAAACAGCTGTAAGCGCTCCACACCTTAGCAACCTCCAAACCGTAATTGTCCTATGAAGATATATTAAAGCGTTGGTTAAACAAAAAGATTTATAACTATTTCATATAAAAGGGACTATAAATTTAGACAGTGTTAACTAAGAGTTCTAAGTTTTTGGGACTAAAATGTTCAAGATGATATTACCAAAGCAATGAAAGTGAATTACTTCTTTGAAAAAATCCTTGAAAGAATTTCTGCTTTATTTTCTACAAAACATTGAACAAATTTTGAATTGAGAACAGCAGGTTCTCAGAATTCTGTGGGTAGAACACTTGTCAAAGCCTGCTGTCTCCAGGTATAGCTGATTGGAATTTAGTCAAAAGTCATTTGTTGATGTCGCTTACGAAAAATATCAATACTCTGGGCATGTTTGCACTACAGAGTTAAGTCGACTTAATTTTAGTTGACATCCACACCGCGCTCATTGTATTGGTGGAGTATGTCCTCACTAGCTGCGTTTGCATCGATGCACAGCGCAGTGCACCGCAAGTAGCTATCCCACAGTGCAACTAACTGCAGGGATTTTGGGAAGGGATGGCAAAACTTCATGAGACCAAAACATTGTCACATGAGGGAATGGGAACATGGCTTCGGAACATGATGAAGTTTGCTCCCTCCCTATCCTGATATCAATGGCAAACAACCCATAATTTAATTGCCTTGTTTCAAAAGCCTGGCTTAGCCATGCATACACCATAGCCCAAGAAGCATGGACCCTGCTCAATTCTGTACTCTTGTTGTGAGCCTCGCATCTTATCCTGTAGTATTTCCAGAGCTGAGACAGGAGCCACTACACAGAACATTGCAATGTCATTCAAAGGAGCCCTGCTGCAAGCCATAGAATGAAACAATTCCGGGTTGCTGCTGGCAGTTGTGCAGCAGCTGAACACAGCTGAACGTCATTTCTGGTCCCAGGAAACAAGCACTGACTAGTGGGATCACATCATTATGGAGCTATGGGATGATGAGCAGTGACTGCAGAAAGCCACTTACCAGGAACTTTGTGCAGAGCTTTTCCCAGCCCTGAAGCTCAGCGACACTAAAATGAGACCTGCTCTGACAGTGGAAAAACAAGTGGCGATCACTCTGTGGAAGCTGGCAATACCGGACTGTTACCAGTCAGTGGGGAATCCATTCAGAGTTGATAAATTCACCGTAGGAGCTGTTGTGATCCAAGTAGGCTGGGCCATTAATCGATTTCTGCTAAGAAGGGTAGTGTCTGGCCAACATGCAGGACATAGTGGATGGTTTTGTTGCTTTGTTCCCTAGCTGCGATGGGGTGATAGATGGCACACAATTCCCTATCTTAGCCAAAAGGAATACTTTTCAATGGTGCTGCAAGCGCTGATGGATCACAGAAGGCGTTTCATCGACATAAACATGGGATGGTCAGGAAAGATGCATGACGCGCGCATCTTTAGGAACACAGGTCTATTCAGAAAACTGCAATCAAGGACTTGCAAAATAACCACTAATGATGCTGAAATGCCAGTAATGATCCTGGGAGACCTAGCCTACCCCTGCTCCCAGGGCTCATGAAGCCTACACTGGCCACCTGGACAGCAGTAAGGAGCAGTTCAACAAAAGGCTCAGCAAGTGCAGAATGGTGGTGGAATGTGCCTTTGGACATTTAAAGAGTCGCTGGTGTAGTTTGCTTATTAGGTTAGACCTCAGTAAAAGCAATATCCCTATTGTTATTGCTGCATGCTTTGTGCTTCCTAATATCTGTGAGGCAAAGGAAGAGAAGTTTTCACAGGGATGGGGCATGGAGGTGGATAGGTTGGCAGCTAATTTTGAGGAGCCAGATACCAGAGCAATAGGAAGAGCCCAGCAAGGAGCTGTACATCTCTTGGAGGCTTTGAAAACCCATTTCAGTAATGAGACACAGTAATGTGCACCGCTTATCTGTATTGTGTCTTCCCATACCTTCTCCTCTGTTGCATCAATTTCCCTGTATCTCCCTTTCCCTCCCCCACCCCCATGACTGGAATAAATAAAGAGTATTTTATTCATGAAATGTTGACTTTTATTGTACTACCATAAAGAATCTGAAAGAACAGGAAAATAATTTAACCTTGGGCAAACGGTGTGATAAAATTGGGAGGAGAGAAACAAATGCAGCTTATCTGTGAAAACATAGAAGTCTTGCCCATCAAAGTCTTCAAATGACTGCCTTTTGCTCTTAGTAGCCTCCCCGGGTGTTGAATGGAAGGCATGCTGCACCTTCCCCCCCTCCGGCCCCTTGAACATTTGGGGGAGGAGGATTGGGAACAGGGCGATATTTGCAGGCTGTTCTGCAGGGGCTGCAGAGGGACTGTAGCCTCAAGCTGCTTTTCTTGAAGCTCAACCAGATGCTTCAACCTGTCTGATTGGTCCTTCAGAATCTGCAGCCTCTCATCCTGCCTGGCACACTCATGCTCCTGGGATGCTCTCCTGCTCTCCATGTCCATGTCCATGTCCAATTTTTCAGACAATGAAATTCTCCAGGCTCTTAGCTCCGTGTCAGGTGACCCGGAGACGTTCATTATCTCTGTGAACAATTCATCACGCGTTCTCTTTTTCCATGTTCTAATCTGCGAAAGCTTCTCTTCCAGTGTTGACGTTGCTTTGAGACCAGGGACCTGCATTAAGCCTCCCAAATTGCAGTGTTTGTCCGAGGTGGCTCAGAGAAGGGGGCGAGTTTGCGGACCCGAGAAAACACAGGAAACGCCTCCACTTCCCTTAACGCTGCTGCTAGTAGTTGTACTGAACTTGCAGATTCTCAGATCAATGCCGATCCCTGCCAACCAAAACACTGGTATGTTAGGGAAACTATGGTTGAGGGACCCAGAAATCACCATGGGTGGGGGATCATATGCTCTATTGCCATATGAGCACTTGTAATGAAAACTTCTACCATCTCCCGTACGTCACCCTATGTGATATTAGTCTCCTGATGGTACCAGAGGCAGCAAGGGAGCAGATGCTTCAAGTGTCTGGGTACAGGTCTGGTCCTTATGCTGTTATGCTGCTGTGACAGTGGCTACTGGAGGATAGTAGAAGGACACTACATTAACCCAAGAATGACCAAATCCCTGTTCCCCTAGCAGCTGCCCAAGGTTTCCTTTAGGCCGATTAGGGCCAGCTGAGGCCAAGGTCAGCTGAAACCAATTAAGGGCTGCCTGGGAGCAGATAAAAGCTCCCTGCCAACCAGGCAGGGGTCTCCTGGAGTCTGGAGAGTTTGGAGGTTTGGAGTTTTGGGAGAGTTTGGAGAGTGTGGAGAATGGGGGAAGGAGAACTGCGAGCAGCAGGAGCCAGAGAAATGCAGGGGGTTTGGCAGTTGGAGTGGTCACTTAGCCCGGACGGAAACCAGGGTAGGGAAGCAGCCCAGAGGGAAGATGTATACAGTGCCTTATAGCAGCAGCCAGCCACTGCTTTCAGCCAGGGTCTCTGGGCTGGTGTCCGAAGAAGAGGGCGGGCTCAGACACCCCCTACCCCACCGTAGAATCTAATGTCCCGAGGGCACTGCTCGGCCAGCGAAGGCCCGAAGGGAGACGGGGCAGAAGCCAGGGGGCTGCCATCTTAAGGCTGGTGGGAGCCCCTGGGCGGCCATTTTATGCCCACCGCACCAAAAGAAGCACTCGACCCACAGGAGCACGAAGGCCACCTTACCACACTGCGTACTGCAATGATGCTAGCAGATTTAATAGTGGAGTGGCATAGGAAAGTGTCCTACTGTGGCAGAAGAAATAAGGCAGCCCTCCCCAGAAACCTTCTGCAAAGGATTGCAGAGTACCTCCAGGAAAGTTTCCTGGAGATCTCCATAGAGGATTTCCAGACTATCCCTGTGCACATAAACAGTCTTTTCCCAGGGAAAGGTGTGGGGGGCAGAGGAGGCAGCCTCTGTGTAGCCAAAGTGGCCACTGAGGAAGCAGATACTCACTGCACCTTTATGTGCCTGTCTCCTGTTCTCCTCCTCCTCCTCCTCTTCCTCATCTAGAATGCCCTCCTTGTTGCCTGAGGAGGCCCGGGACTCAGAATCCTGGGAGATAGCCACGCTGCATGTGGGGGGTAGTGGTGGGGTCGCTGCCGAGAAGCACATGCAGCTCATTGTAGAAGCAGCATATCTGCGGTGCAGAACCAGAGTGATTGTTCACCTCCTTTGTCTTCTAGTGCGCCTGCTCAAGTTCTTTGATTTTCACGTGGCACTGCTGCATGTCCCTGGTGTAGTCCTTCTCCACCATGGCCTGCATGATCTTTTCATAGATGTCTATGTTTCTTCAGCTGGATCGGAGCTGTGTCTGAACAGACTCTTCTCCCCACAGATCGATAAGATCCCCCAGCTCCTGTGTACTCCAGGCTGGAGTGCATTTGGGCTGTTGTCGTCATGATCAACTGTGCTGGCGAGCTCTCCACGCTGATCAAACAGAAAATGGGAATTCAAAATTTCCTGGGGCTTTAAACGGGGAGGGGCTGTTTCCTGTGTACCTGGCTGCTGTGCAGCAGAGTTGAAAACGATCTCCAGAGCGGTCACAGTGGAGTATTGTGGGTCACCTTCTGGAGGCCAATTCAGTTGACATACACAGTGCTGTGTTTACACTGCCTCTGTCAACCAATCAACATCGATTTAAGTGCTATGCTTCTTGTGGAGGTGGAGTAATTAAGTCGATGTTACAGGCGAGCTAGGTCGGCAGAAGGGACCTGGGTGGATAGATGCATACATTATTATGTCACCTTCTTGCACTGCACTCACAGGGGTCAAGCACACTCACAATCCCCTTTAAAGCCCCTGAGATACATACCACTCAAAGGCAGCAGGGCCATGATCTTGTCCACCAGCCTGCTCCACACCAGACAGCAGAGCTGGTCAGGTACAGAGCAAGAAGCATGCTGCACTGTCGTCAAGGATGGTGCAGTAGCCATGCTCTTGCAGCATGCAAGGAATCTCTGGGAGACTTATCTACATGGGGCTGTACCAAAAAGGCTTGAGTGAGCCCTAAAATTCTATTGTATGGTGATCTGATAGTATACTTACTGTTAGTGAAATATAATATACAACATATGGCTGCTTTATAAAAATGTTTGACTAAGGACCTCTTAAACTTTCTTCCTTTGCCAGAAGGAATATTATTTATTTAGCAATATATAGTCTATTGCTTTGTTCCTGCACGTCTATCTAGCACATTTGGAAAGGGTGAACTAGGTTTATAAAGCTGCTGTTGAAAATATATACAAATCATATAAAAACTGAAAGAAAAAACTCATAAGGGAACAAAGATTAGACTAATTTTAAACCTGGGAGTGTACCATATTCCACTGCAGTAGAGATTTGTTGGCTCCAAGTTTGGAAAATAGTCTAAATTACTAATGCGGTAGGTAGTCATATGCAGAGTGACTTTAATGAAGTTTCTTATTTCAAAATTTTCCTCAGTATTAGCTTAACCTTACGTAGCAGATTGACTATAGTTACTATCAATTAATTTGAGAGTATCTGAGGTTTGAAAAAAGAACGAGCACAAACCAAACTAAATTCCCCCACCTAATTCTGGATGGCAGAGACGTAGGGTGAAATTATGACTACATTGTAGTCAATGGAAGTTTTGCGATTTTCTTCAGTGGAGCCAGAATTTCACCCTTAGGCTATGTGTACACTTACAGTGGCATGCTGAGTGCATAATGAAAGCTCACCTTACACATATATAAATAGTATAAATGCTTAAGTGAGTAAAGACACACCAGAACTTTTGGGTATATACTCTACATGGCTGTCTACATGCCCAAGCAATGCCTCCTGTGTCTACACTGCTGTTTTTAGTAGTGTAGTGTCCCACTGCCTCGCCCGTGCTGGAGCCTTTCCCTGCCACACCATAATTTGGACACAGCCTGCTTTTCACTGCAGTGTGTAGCTACTCGTGACCTACATGCCTCCATTAGTGTAGACAAGTCCCACAATCTTCCAAGAAGACTTTTAGAGTCCTGTATTAACTTAACCATGGTATCATAGAGGAGAGAGCCATTTCATATTTTTCTTTTAATTTCATTGGTATATAAAATAGTTCTGCCTAGGGTTAAAAGTTTGGTCTGCACAAAGAAAAATAAAGTTGTTATCTGTAATAGTAATTTATTTCAAATTAACCTTTTGCTAGTAAGTATAAAAATAAATATCATTTAAAAAAATCCAAAGAATTCAATGATTTTTTTTTGTGGTGGACCAGTTGATCAAGGTGGTCCAAGAGAAGGACCCTGTCAAGATGATCCCCACGGATGAATTAATTCATACTTGATTTTTATCTCAGTGAAAGTGCTGCAAGCCCTTCTCAATGAAGATTAATTTTTTTTCAGTTGTGGAACCACATGAAAGATCTAGGTTATGATTTTTGTTGCCTTTGATTTCAGAAAGGTGAGAAAGGAGATCCTGGCATTAGAGGTCTCAATGGACAAAAAGGAGAATCTGGTGTTAATGGTTTGGTTGGACCTTCTGGTCCGAGAGGACAACAGGGAGACAGAGGACACCCAGGGTCACCTGGAGCAGATGGAAAACCTGTATGTACAGAATCTGACACTGGAGTTTACATGCACTTTAAAAATAAAACTTTCTATGCATTTTTTAAAACTCTTCTATATTCAATTCAGGGAAGGGAATTTTCAGAAGAATTTATTCGGCAGGTTTGTGCAGATGTACTGAGAAGTAAGTCCCAAACATTGCAATATATTCTTGCTTTATTTAAAGTGCTCTGGCTACTTTCATGATAATTATAAAGGTGTCCTATTCTAAGAAAAATCAAAATTATTAACACAATGGACTGTCTACAGCTTCCTATGATATAATTACACACCACAGTGATAATGTCTCCACATCTTACCAGGCTATACCCCTTAATATATCATCCACACCATCTCCTCCTCCTCCACGAAAAGCCAGATATTTTGCTTTTGGTGATTATATATTATAAGAAATGATTTATATTAAATCCTTATTCATGTAATTTGGTCTTTGGTTACTTTTTATCTTGCATAGTAATGTTATCTGAGGGTCATTCTCAGAAAAGTCTAAGCATTTTTATTTGAATTCTCCTAGCCCAATTGCCTGCTATCTTTCGGAGTGGAAGGCTACAAAACTGCAACCATTGTCCATCCCAAAGTGCTTCCCCAGGTCTTCCTGGTCCACCAGGTCCAACAGGCCCAGAAGGTCCTAGAGGTTTTTCTGGCTTGCCAGGAAATGATGGTGTTCCAGGTCTTCCTGGAGCTCCTGGGAGTCCTGGTGCCCGTGGGGCAAAAGGTAACTGCATGAGTCGCTCACAAAGCAAATGACATAGCTTTTTTTTTTTTTTACACTTTCAGTTTAGAATGGTACATGAGTGGGTGGTGATAGAGAATAGAGAGGGGTCCACACCATGAGGTGTGGTTCAGAACTCGCTTCCTAACGTTGGGGGATGTTTGGTTTAATTTTCCCGGTTCTGGCCATTTTAGAGAGAAGCTACAGGATTGAAATCTGGAGCTGGGTCAGAAGGTTTTTGAGGATTGGTTTCAGAGCCAGTGTTTGGGTCCAAATCTTTTGGTGAAGTAAAAAATTGTGGCTTTCTCCCAATTTAGCAGCATATAGGATTTTACCATGTGCCTACAATCCTCCACAATCTGTCTCTAAGGGCTCTGTGATGCCTTACAGGCACAATCTTATAATGCTGGGTGGTATAGAGCAGCACCACAGCATCTCTGTGGGGGAGAGTGCCTCACAGGACTCCCTGACATAGTGGAAGTTCATCTGCTGCACCAAGCCTGAAGATTATGTGTGAAACATTCATAGGCTTTCATAGTCCTTGCACTCAGATGCACTGGCATAGGCCTTTCTAGTTTTGTCATCTGTCATTGTGCCTGGCCCTTGCATGGTGAGCTCTTTGCAATCATTTAAAGTTGTTTTTCTTTGGCTGACCCTCAGGGATAGACCTGACAGCCAGGAATGTACTCACCTGCAAGCTATGGGCCATTGCTAGAGCTAGTAAAAAAAAAAAAAAAAAAAAGGAATTCTGGCCAGTGGGAAATTCCGATATATTAAAATTTACTTTTTGTCGTGACTCAAGATGAAAAATCAAAATACTTGGAATGAAAAGTTCAGAAAAACTTCGATTTGGAAGTGTCAAAATATTTCATTTCAGCTGAGTTTGATAGTGCATTGAGAATGGGGGAATGAGGCACTGAGGAGGTCAGGCAGACACAGATCGATAATGAACTGGTCCGAAATGCTTTTATTTTATTCAGCAAACCAAAATGTGTTGTTTTGGGAAGACTCAAAGTCAAACTAAATATTTTGTTTCAGTTTTCCCAATAGAAAATAAAAACAATTCTGCAATATCAAAATGTCTTGTGGCAAACTTCGATTTCACAAGAATTACGTTTACCATTGAAAAAAAACATTGTGACAGAAAATTCCCAGCTAGATATAGCCATTCCTTTTAAAATTACTTCTGAATGTAAAAGTGAAGCAGCAGGTTTGGTTCTGATGTTTTATCTGAGAATATCTAGCATTCTAGTTTTGTTTTTGTATTAATGACAGCTTATAGCTGTCATTTTACATACAGTGAAACCAGCTTTAATTGATCACTCCAGGGAACAATACAAATTAGTTGCTCGCTAGAGGTCTTCTAATGTAAGTGGATCAGAAGCGTATTCAGTGGTCTACATTCTGAACTGACTTACAGCTTGTTCCACCTTACTGCAGTCTAGGTGGTAGCACTAGGCATATGTCAGGTCAGAGTTGTCCTACTTTGGGGTTACTTTTGAATGGTCTCAAGAAAACAGTTGCCTAATTCACCCATATTCTTGGAAAGGTTGAACTGTCCTTTACATCTTGCCTGTTGGCTATGTTCTGCACTTTTAATTGGGGCACTTGGGTTTGATTCTTGCTCGTTACCATTTCTAACTTCAGTAATCAAACAAACTTCAATACTTTCAGTAATAAAAATCACTGTTCAGTAATCATATCAGCTAGACTTGTGATCTTGTCAAATCTCATATATTAAACTAAGTTAGGCCTAATCTTTATGAATCCTCTCTCCCACCCCTCCCTCCCCCACCCCCAAAAAAAAAGAAAAGAAAAAAGGAATCTGTCACTATCAGTTGTTTTGTTTTTTTCCCCACCATCTGGGTCCTTCTTTGCTGAGGATCTTGGGACTTTTCTCCTTTATGAAAAGGTTTTCAGTCTCTTTTGACCTCTTGAAAAATGCAGAGTCATTCTCCATCTTTGCTTCATACTTAGTTTCCATATCCACAATTTTCTAGGGGAAAATCTTTAAAATTTTTAAAATCTGTGTAATAGATTGATATTTTCCTCCACTATTCCACTTGGAGTGCCTGGGCTTGGGATTCTTTAACTGGGAAAGTCTGGGAAAATTGCCATTTACTGGCAGGAATTCATGAGAGCCAAGATACAATGTTTCATTATATGGAAAAAATGAGTGATCTTGGAAAAGGAGAAACCTCCAGAAAAGATATTTTAAATCTTGTAAAGAACATTTTATAAACTTCTGAGCTTAAATTTTGGACAGCAAAAGATTCCAAGAAAGCTGCAGTTTGTATTGTATTCCTGCATTATGTACTGAAGCAATTTATTTTTCTTGTATCCCTTAGACTTCACCTTGATACTCTGAAATACCCCACTGCACATTGTTAGATAGTCAAAGATTCCTCAAGAACATGATTATCATTTAAGACTGTTATGGTGTTTCACTTATAAAAAGTGCTATAGTACCATTTGAGGATATAAAGAGGCAATGTGACTCTTCTAGTAAAGTCAGCTTTTATATCTGATTTTTTTCTCTAGTGTATAGTTTTCCTCAGTGTCTAATTATCTTTTGTTACATTTGAAATAATAGTTTCTCTGAGTAAATACATTCAATATAGGTGAATTTCACTTAGACTTGCATCCCTTTTTTACAGCAGGGCTGAATTTGGTGTGCGTTTTCTAAACTTCATTTTCTAGTATTTTCTTAGAATCCATTACTTGCCACTTGTTTTGAGCCTGTTACACTCTTAAATAATTTTGTGGCATCTCACATCTCTGTACTCTTTTGAATTTTATATATTTTCTTATAATTAATTTCTAATGAACATTAGCCTAATTTTCCTGTTTTCCTAAATTTGTACTGCAGTTACAACCCTTATTACCCTCTTCTGTAGCTTTTCCAGTTTCAGTAGCCTTTCTGTGATATCAGCCACAGTCCCGCAAAGTATGTAGGTACATAATTAATGTAAGGCTATGACTAGTTCCATTGATTTCAATGGATCTACTTACATGATTAAAGTTAAGCCTATAGTCAAGTTGGGTCTGAGCAATTACTATGTTTCTACAGCATCTAAAAAATCTCTGAGGCTATGTAAAGTACAACCAACTAGCAGGATGCCCACAGTAGCTCAATGAATATTTTGAAAACATTTTTCTTCTCTGTGACCGTTATGTCTGTGGCCCAGAAAACCAAATTAATTTTGGAGCATATTGAAGTTTTGTCTTCAGCAGTTAGATACATTTATCTTCATTAATGCTGATTAATCTTCTTGGCTATTCAACAAAAGGTGAAAAAGGTGGCAATCTTTTTCACCGAAGAAACTGAACACATTAGGCGATGAGTTGACAAGTGTGAGCGCTGAATTTGGCTTGATACCTCTTATTTGAGGGAGATTTTAATTTCTGATTTCATTTTGAAAGATCACCTGTATATTTTCTGTTTCAACTAGAGACCATGTTCAGAGCATCAAATCCATTTAATGTGATCTATTCAAAATGCCACCAGTGAAAAGCAAGTCAAAATTAGCCTTCTCCATCATTCCCGCCCACAAGATTTTATATATATATTATATTAAACAGAAATTACTTGCCATTCATTCTTTATTTAATTGAAATTAGGTTGATAAACAAGGCAATTACATTGCATAGCATTGAACAATCATTCATCTAGTCCCCACTGGCTTTCAATTTCTCAAAGGAAAACAATACTTAGTGTGCATGTTTGGTATCCAACAGGGCTGCCAGGAAAAAATGGAGAAAAGGGCAACCAGGGAACTGGGGTTACTGGAATACAAGGCCCTCCTGGTCCTCCAGGTAAGGCATAAGTTAGCAATGTAGATTTCATTGCATGTTAATTATTTTCAAAAAGTTGATTACTAAAATTAACATTATTCAGTTAAGCTTAAGTAGTTGTTATATTTTAAATAATATCCTTTTAATGCTGGTTGCCAGGAAGAAAAACACTATGGGTGGATGTGTATTTATTGCTTTTCATTTGCAAAGAAAATATTATTTACTGTAGGATAGGTATTTGCAGATATGAGTGACTCAAATTCCTGTTTCTTGGTAGATCTAGATTTAAAATTAGCAAAATTCCCTTGTGTAGTAGAAGTAGAAATAAAACTCTGATTTTCAGAAATGCTAAGAACCCACAAATCTAATTGCCACTAATAGGAGCTGCAGTGGCTCTGAAAATCCAGGTAGATATATTCATGAAACCACACTGCAATTTCTTTTTGAAGGAAAGCTGTTTTTTTAAGCAATATATAAAATATTCAAAATATAACATTGATCCTTTGGAAAATATGAAAGGGCCTGATCTAAAATCAATTAAGTCAATGGAAAGGCGCCTATGGACTTTGATTCTGGTCCACAGTGAGCTGGACCATATGATAAAATAGCAATGCACCAAAGCTGATTTTTAAAATATTATTTTTGAAGAGCTTTCAATTTTGATTTGATTTTAAATCTATTCTGCCATTCATTTTGATTGTTTGTTTGATTGAAGTTCAGTAGACAACATAGGTAATATGATTATTTGTAACCAATGTTTAATTCACATTATATCAACTTTATTGCCAAAGAAGTCCCTTTTAAAAGTGAAGTTTTGTTCAACTTAGTACAGAAACAGGAGCCAGATGCAAAATTCTGAATTTCGCCAAAGTTTTTGGATGTTTGAATTCAATATTTAGCTTGGACCCATCTCTAACAGTATATGTACAGTACAGTCTAACTGCTTGTTGTATATATCTTATTAAGGTCCTGAAGGCCTACCTGGAATAGGTACAGAGGGACGTCCTGGCGAACATGGGCAGCCTGGTAAAGATGGAGATCGTGGAAATCCTGGAATTCAAGGACAACCTGGACCCCCAGGAATTTGTGATCCATCGTTATGTTTTAGTGTAATTGTAGGAAGAGATCCATTTAGAAAGGGGCCAAACTATTAATTTGCAATGAGTTAGTTAGTAAAATAGGTATGGTGCTTGTCTTTTATGGTCTTTCAAGTCTCAGGAAGATGACCAGCAATAATCCCTTAAACAGGAACAAAAGTACCTCTGGTTTGGTAAAGCAATAAAGATCTCAAAAGATTTAAAAAGAATCACCATTCATATTTGGCCTTTAGAGGCATCACTATAGTATTGATTAAAAATCAAGGGTTTTCAGAGAGACAGTCAATTTTAACATGAATAAAATTAACCGTGATATTTGATTTTTAGTATTTAAGTGCCCACTCATACTTCTGCTCCCATTGAAGTCCATTAACAATTGCTAGACAACTTGTGTTGACTGCAATTGGAGCAGGATTGGGCTCTAAATGTTTATTGATCAGGTGTAAATCACTGTGAAATGTTTCACATTTAGCATACATATACAGTATTTGATTTTGAAAGAGTGTCTGGCTGTTACTTTGCATGTGTGTGAATCTCATTGGTTTATGTTCATTTAATATTTTAGAGCTCAAGGCTTTCCATTAGCAAAAGCATGTGTCAGATTTTTATAAAATTGAGAGAAATTTCTGGCTTTTTAATGCCAGTAACTTCACCCACTCTATCTTCAATTAATTTATCTAAAGATCAGGGTGAAATGGAATCATAATTTATCTAAGGACCAGGGTGAAATGGAATGCAGTTGAGATTTCACCCCAGAATGACACATTTCTAACTAAAAATAAATGAGCTGTAAATTAGCTGATATTAAAAATTTCATTATTTTAAGAATAAATTGTAATTGGTTTGCAACTTCAGTCCAAGTTTGAAAATCTCAATTTTGTACAGTAAAGTTTAACAATCTTAATACTTTCAGTAAAATTGCAAATCTAGCTCCATCCGCTTTGCTGTGGTTCACAAAGACTGCAGTTGTCAACTTAAAAAGCAGATTTACAAGAAAGGTCTTTGTGCTTGCTAACTCATTGCAATGTTTGTTATGCTGCTTTGTTTTCCATTTTAAGCAAGACATTTGTATGTTAATTTTCATTGTAGGCAACATTAGCAAGAAGTATTGCTTGCACTCTAAGTAAAAAGCAATTGCACAGTTTCCATTAGAATTTGAATCCATTTTTAAATTAATGCAGAGAGTCTTTGTATTGCACTTAACCAAAGCTTTATATGACTTTTTTGATGTGTTGTTTTTCTGTTGTCATGCTACAAAAATTTGATAGTAAGCTGGACATTCAAGGTAAAATAAAATTTTGTATAGACTTGGTGGTGATGTGATGAATAAATGCAAGGTGGTTTTTTTTTAATTGGCTGTGCTCTGTGATAGCACAACAGACTTTATATTATGCTCCTGGGGTAGGTATTTGTACGTGGGAGCTGCTCTATTTGGTATCCTTCCATCATCTCTAAACAAAACCCAAAACCAAAAAACCCTCTAAAAAAAGAATTGATCTCTCACCACCCCACAAAAGATCCCTAAATTAATCTAATCTAAACCCGAGTCTCATACTCTTAGGGCTGGTCTACACTGGCAATGTAGGTCGAGGTAATGCAGCTTACATCGACCACATAAAGTATGTGACTCCACTGGCATGTCAGTTCCGTTGACCTAAATCACAGTAAAGTTTGACTTAATAAAACCACCTCCGCAAGTAGCGTAGCACTGAAATAGAATTCTGTGGGTCAAATGAGCGTCAGTGTAGGCAGAGTTTAACATAAATCAATGTCATTGGCCTCCAGGAGGCATCCCATAATGTTCTGTTATGACCACTCTGCACTTTTGCAGTCTGCTGTACTGTGGCCAAATTAACAGGAAATAGCTCCTCCCCTCAAGCCCTGGGAAATTTTGAATTCCCATTTCCAGTGTGGCCAGCACAACTGATCATGGCGACTGCATGCCCCAAATGCGCTCCAGCCTGGAGTCGACCTGAGGTCTTGGATCTCATCAGTCTGTAGGGCAAAGAGTCTGTTCTGGCTCAGCTCCGAGCAAGCAAAATAAATTTGGATATCTACGAGAAGATGTCTCGTGGCATGTTGGAGAAGGGGCACAACAGGGATGTGCAGCAGTGCTGTGTTAAGATCAAAGAGCTGAAGCAGGCTTATCAGAAAACTAGGGAAACTAACAGTCATTCTGGCTCTTCACTGCTTTTATGAGGAGCTGCATGCGATTCTCGGCGGAAACCCCACCACTATGCAACATTGATACCTCAGGGGAATTCGAGGCCAGGATGAATAAGGATGAGTCCATGGATGAGGAAGAGGATAATGATGAGGAGAACGGGGGACAGGCGAGTGGGGAATCCCTTCTCCCTGAAAGTCAGGATCTGTTTGCAACACAGCAGCAGCCCAACCAGATGCAGAAAACTGTGACTGACCGGGATGCCGGGAAAGGCACATCTGGTGAGTATGTACTGCAAATTGTATGTCTTTGGTTATATACCTAGTCCAGAATCTTGTACCAGCAGGAAAAGTAGAGTGTGTGGCAGTGGGACTGTGTTTTCTTGTCCTTGGTGTCCTTGGTGTGCTTAAGCATTGGATTATTTATGTGCACAGGGATGCTCCAAGAATCCTCCATGCATTTCTCCAGTAAGCTTTCATGTAGGTACTCTGCAATCTTTTGCAGAAGCTTTCTTGGGAAGGCAGCCTTATTTCTTCCCCCGCAATAGGACACTTTCCCCCGCCACTCTTATTAATTGTGCAGGTATCATCCTGGAACACAGCATAGCAGCATAAGGGCCAGGCCTGTAGCCAGATGCTTGCAGCAAATCCTCCCTTTCCGGCTGTGTGACCCTCAACAGGCTGGTATCATTCATGGTTACCTAGGTAACATGGCATACATTTACAGTATCCACCCAAGAAAGTTTTTTAAAGTGTGTGTTATATGCACAGCTGGGGATGGTTTCTGGGTTCAGCACACCACAAGTCCCTAAGCAGGATGTTGTTGCTATGGGCCTTGGGCATCCACAGACGGGTTCCCATTGTTTTCCTCCGGAGATGGTTAACTCCTACCTATCCCTCACCCTTTCTACCACCTGTTAAAAGCCTGATCAATTGGGAACCCGACATCCATGATGCTCTAGGGAGCATGAACTGGTGCCGCATGGGCACCAGGGATTTCCCTAACATAGATGCACTAGCCCCTTATTTACCATGGCTGGAATGGCACTCCAACCCCTGCAAGGATCAGGCAATGATATGCGGCTCTAGCCTTCCCTTCGGAAGGCTAAGGGGAATTATTTATAAATTGTAACATTGCTTTTTGTACATGGGACGAGTTAACAATGGGTACCTTGTGCTTTGCTTCCCTTACAGTGGACAACGTGGCCTTCAACACATAATCTCATACTCCTGCAGAGTGCCTACCGCAGATAAGAAAGCGGAAAAAAAAACATGGGATGACATATTTAATGAGATAATGAACGCCTCCGCGGCTGCTGACACTAAGCTAAGAGTGTGGAGGATTTCATTATCTGACAGGCTGAACATGGACAGAGAAGACAGCATGTGACCTCCCAAAGAAAGAGAACCCATATGCCCACCATGCAAATAGAGGTAAGAAATCGTTTTCAGGCTCTCTGCTCGGGTACTATAGTGGAGAACGATTTGGAAGACTCATCTGAGGGAATGGATCAGAAGGAGACCTATTGATCAGAAGGCCTGGGATGCATTGTCCTAGGGTGGGCGTTCCATGATCACCACTCCCAAGAGGAAGAGAAGGGTGGTGGTGGTCGGGGACTCCTTCCTAAGGGAGACAGAGTCATACATCTGCTGTCTGGACTGGGAAACTAGAGAAGTATGCTGCTTGCCTGGAGCTAGGATTCAGGATGTGATGGAGAAACTGCCGAGACTTATCAAGCCCTGAGATCGCTACCCCTTCCTACTTCTCCACTTGGGCACCAATGATACTGCCAAGAACGACCTTGAGCGGATAACTGCAGAATATGTGGCTCTGGGAAGAAGAATAAAGGAGTTCGAGGTGCAAGTGGTGTTCTCGTCCATCCTCCCTGTTGAAGGAAAAGGCCCAGGTAGGGACCATCGCATTGCATAAGTAAATGCATGGTTACATAGGTGGTGTTGGAGAGAGGGCTTTAGATTCTTCGACCATGGGATGTTGTTCCAGGAAGAAGGATTACTAGGAAGAGACAGAATTTGCTTAACGAAGAAAGGGAAGAGTATCTTTGCAGACAGGCTGGCTAACCTAGTGAGGAGGACTTTCCACTAGGTTTGTTGGGGGATGGGGACCTAAGCCCGGTGGTAAGTGGGGACACCAGGAGGAAGCAGAAGGAGGAGAGTGCAACAGGGGAGGCCTCCTGAATTGCACTGAGAAAGTAGGGCAATTGACCAGTTATCTCAAGTGCCTATACACAAACTCAAGAAGCCTGGGAAACAAGCTGGAGGAAATGGAAGTTCTGGCACAGTCAAGGAACTATGATATGATTGGAATAACCGAGACTTGGTGGGGTAATTAACACAACTGGAGCACTGTCATGGATGGGTATAAACTGTTCAGGAAGGACAGGCGGAGCGAAAGGGTGGAGGAGTTGCACTGTATGTAAGAGAGCACTATGATTGCTTTGAGCTCCAGTATGAAACTGGAGATAAGCCAGTTGAGAGTCTCTGGGTTAAGCTTAGAAGCAAGAACAATAAGGGTGACGTTGAGGTGGGTGTCTGTTATAGACCACCAGACCAGGAGGACGAGGTACATGAGGCTTTCTTCAGTCAACTAGGGAAAGTTTCCAGTTCACAGGACCTGGTTCTCATGATTGACTTCAATCACCCTGACATCTGCTGGACGAGCAGTCCAGCAGAACACAGACAATCCAGGACGTTTTTGGAGAGTGTTGCGGACAACTTCCTGGTGCAAGTGCTGGCGCAACCAACTAGGGGCCGTTGCTCCTCTTGACCTGCTGCTCTCAAACAGGGAAGATTTGGTAGGGGAAGTAGAAGTGGGTGGCAGCCTAGGCAACAGTGACCATGAGATGGTAGAGTTCAGGATCTGACAAAAGGAAGAAAGGAGAACAGCAGGATATGGACCATGGACTTCAGAAAAGCAGACTTTGACTCCCTCAAGGAGCTGATGGGCAGGATCTCCTGGGAGGTTAAAATGAGGGGGAAAGGAATCCAAGAGAGCTGGCTGTATTTTAAAGAAACCTTATTGAGGGCACAGCAACAAACCATCCCTATGTGCAAAAAGAATAGCAAATATGGTAGGCGCCCAGGTTGGCTTAACAAAGAAGTCTTTGGTGAGCTTAAACACAAAAAAGAAGCTTACAAGAAGTGGAAGCTTGGACAGATGACTAGGGAGGATTATAAAAATACTGCTCGAACATGCAAGAATGAAATCAGGAAGGCCAAAGCGCAATTGGAGTTGCAGCTAGCAAGGGACATAAAGGGGAACAAGAAGGGTTTCTACATGTATTTTACCAACAAGAGGAAGATTAGGGAAAGTGTGGGCCCCTTACAGAATGGGGGAGGCAACCTAGTGACAGAGGATGTGGAGAAAGCTGAGGTACTAAATGCCTTTTTTGCCTCTGTCTTCACAGACAAAGTCAGCTCCCAGACTACTGCATTGGGTAGCACAGAATGGGGAGGAAGTAAACATCCCTCAGTGCTGAAGGAACAGGTTCAGAACTATTTAGAAAGATTAGACATACTCAAGTCCACGGGGCCAGATGCAATGCATCCGAGGGTGCTGAGGAACTTGACTGATGTGATTTCAGAACCATTGGCTATTGTCTTTGGAAGCTCATGGCAATTGGGGGAGATCCCTGATGATTGGAAAAAGGCAAATATAGTGCCCATTTTCAATGGGATCCAGGGAACTACAGACTGGTCAGCCTCACTTCAATCCCTGGAAAAATCAAGGAGCAGGTCCTCAAGGAATCCATTTTAAGGCACTTGGAAGAGAGGAAGGTGATCAGGAACAGTCAACATGGATTCACCAAGGGAAAGTCATGCCTGACCAACCTGATTGCTTTCTATGAAGAGGTGACTGGCTCTGTGGATGTGGGGAAAGC
This sequence comes from Emydura macquarii macquarii, assembly GCF_026122565.2. NCBI lineage: Eukaryota > Metazoa > Chordata > Testudines > Chelidae > Emydura > Emydura macquarii. The sequence continues at coordinate 1,647,847 of NW_027132817.1, read as the reverse complement.
GGTGGACGTTATATACCTTGACTTTAGCAAAGTTTTTGATACAGTCTCCTACAGTATTCTTATCAGCAAGTTAAAGAAGTATGGGTTGGATGAATGGACTATAAAATGGACAGAGAGCTGTCTAGATTATTGGGCTCAACGGGTAGTGATCAATGGCTCCATGTCTAGCTGGCAGCCGATAACAAGGCGAGTGACCCAGGCATCGGTTCTGGGGCCAGTTTTGTTCAACATCTTCATTAATGATCTGGAGGATGGGGTAGATTGCACCCTCAGCAAGTTTGCAGATGACACTAAGCTAGAGGGAGTGGTAGATACTCTGGAAGGTAGGGATAGGATACAGAGTGACCTAGACAAATTGGAGGATTGGGTCAAAAGAAATCTGATGAGGTTCAACAAAGACAAGTGCAGAGTCCTGCACTTAGGACGGAAGATTCCCATGCACAACTACAGACTGGGGACCGATGGGCTAGGCAGCAGTTCTGCAGAAAAAGACCTGGGGATTACAGTCAATAAGAAGCTGGATATGAGTCAGCAGTGTGCCCTGGTTGCCAAGAAGGCTAATAGCATATTGGGCTGCATTAGTAGGAGCATTGCCAGCAGATTGAGGGAAGTGATTATTCCCCTCTATTCGGAATTGGTGAGGCCGCATTTGGAGTATTGTGTCCAGTTTTGGGCCCCCCCACTACAAAAAGGATGTGGAGAAGTTAGAGAGAGTCAAGCAGAGGGAACAAAAATGATTAGGGGGCTGGAGCACAAGACTTATGAGGAGAGGCTGAGGGAACTAGGTTTCTTTAGTCTGCAAAAGAGACAAATGAGGGGGGATTTGATAGCAGCCTTTAACTACCTGAAAGGGGGTTCCAGGAAGGATGGAGCTAGGCTGTTCTCAATGGTAGTAGATGACAGAACAAGGAACAATGGTCTCAAGTTGCAGTGGGATAGGTCTAGGTTGGATATTAGGAAAAAGTTTTTCTTTAGGAGGGTGGTGAAGCACTGGAATGGGGAGGTGGTGGAATCTCCATCTTTAGAGATGCATCTTTTAAGCTGAAACTTGACAAAGTCCTGGCTGGGATGATGTAGTCCTGCTTTGAGCAGGGGATTGGACTAAATGACCTCCTGAGTTCCCTTCGAACTCTAATCTTCTATGATTCTATAACAGAAAGGCAGCACAGGGGTATGAGTGTTCAACACAAGATGAGATGCTGCATATAATGTGTGATCAGTCAGACATGTTGTGGCATCTGGTTGAGCTTCAGGAAGCTCAGCAGCAAGCCACACTCCCTCTGCAGCCCCTGCAAAACTGTGACCTAACGCATTCTTTCCTAGTCTCTACCCCAAAATGGTCTAGGAGGAGGTTGAGCAGGGTGCAATACATGCTGCACTCCTCGCCGGTTGAGGGGAGCAAAAGGAGTTGACAGCACCTTTAAGGAGTGTGAATGTGTGATTTTTATATGTGTGCACAGCCAAAATGGGCTCTGTAACCCTGGCCCCACACAATGCATGTGGAACATTCCATTATTTTCCATTTCCCCCCTCTGCGAAGAATCACCAATAAAAAAAGTACTGCTTTACAATTCATTACTGTTTATTTATTGATAAAAAGAGAATAAAGGGAGGGGGAAGTTTGGGGAGGGAAATGGATCAGTGGGGGAGTGGGAAGGTTGGGGGGGGGAAACATACTGCTTCACAATTCATTACTGTTTATTGATAAGAAGAGAATACAGGGAGGGGAAATGTGTGAGGAACTGGAACGGTGGCTGAGGGGGAAGAAGGAGAACTGGATCGGTGCAGTATGGGTAGGGGATGTGAAGTGAAAGCACAGCACAAATAAGCAACACACATTACTGTTGTGTCTCATTGCAAAAGTGTTTTTTCAATGCTTCCCTGAGACTCAGTGCTCCTCGATTGGCTCTCAGAGTTGCAGTGGCATCTGGCTGTTCAAAATATCTGCCTCCACAGCCCAACCCAGTGGGAACTTCTCCCCCTTTGTCTCACAGACATTATGGAGCGCACAACAGGCAGAGATAACTATTGGGATTTTTTTTCAGTGAGGACTCACCTAGTGAGCAGAATGCGCCAGTGCACCTTTAAATATCCAAATGCACATTCCACCACCAGAAGGGAGAAGGGAGTGGCCATTGCTCTATGGAAGGTAGCAATGCCAGACTGCTACCGGTCAGTTGGGAATCAATTCGATGTCGGTAAATTCACCATGGGAGCAGCACTGATCCAAGTGTCCTAGGCCATTAATAGACTTTTGCTAAGAAGGGTAATGACTTTGGGAAACACGGAGGACCTAGTTGAAAGCTTTTCTGCAATTGGGTTCCCAAACTGGGGGGAGGCATAGATAGCATGCACATTCCTATCTTAGCCCTGGACCACCTTGCCACAGAGTACATAGATTGAAAGGGATACATTTTCAGTGCTGCGGTTCCCATCTCGCCCCTGAACATACTGCAGAATAAGTTGTGAGGTGTTTGATGCTCACAATAATAATGTAGAGCTGAGTGGGCTCCATTCGTCTCCGGCAATGATGTGCACACAGCAGAGAGTGAAGGGTTTGAAAAAATGGCACAAAAAGGCCATCATCTGTTTGTTTGGACTGAGACAAAAACGGACGCGGGAGGGAGTATGTTGCGTCATGGGAGGATGACAACCTTCCCAAAAGCCTCTGTGGCTAGTTGCACTCTGGGGTAGCCTCCCACAGTGCACTGCTTTGATTGTTGACTCAAGCATGGCTAGTGGGGACGCAATCCCCTGACACAATGCGCATGGTGTGAGCACACTCCTCCGACTTCTAAAATTTGGCAGGTGAAAGTCGATTTAAAATAAATTGACTTCACTCCGCAGTGTAGACATACCCTTATTTACACTGTGTAGCTGATTACTCCATGAGCAGTCACACTGATTTCAGTTAAGACCAACTGTGGAGTTAAGGTCCTGTTCAGCCTAAGTAAGGGTATCAGACTCTGTCCCATAGAAATGGCATAATTCCATATGTTGTTAAAGCCCTAATTGTTGGAAATTTAATATGTAGACTTTCAGGTTTTTTTAGATTAATAGCCTCAAATGCTATGTTTTTTTCAGTTGAGCTCACTTCAATTTGAGATTTTCAGTCACCTGATTAAAAAGGAAATAGAATCACTGAAGCTACAGATGGAAAAATCCTAGCAGGTTAACCGCTCTATCTCCATGCCAATATTTAAATGTTCCTATTGTATATTAAGCATTCCTCACATATCAAGAGCTCTCTCTTGCAGCAGAATCAACAAAAGCCATTCTAGTAACCTTGAATTATATTAGAATACTTGGAGTGTGCCAACAAAATAGGGGAGAAGGAGACCCAGTTAATATAATTTATACGCACTTCAAAAAAGCCATAATATCTCTCACAAAAGTATATTAAGCAAACTAAATAGATGTGGAGTGAAAGAAAAAGTATGTAATAGATTAGAAACTGGCTAAAAACAGAGAAAATAGACTATGAACAAATGAGCTATATTCAAAATGGAAAAAGAGTGGTGCCCCAAGGTTCCATACTATGACCAGTGTTTAGAATATTAATGATCCAGAAAAGCGACTGAACAGCAAGATGGCCAAATTTGCAGATGACAAAGTTTATTCAGCTAAGTCAAAAATAGAGATGGCTGTGAGAAACCACAAGGGAACTAAAAAAATAGATGAATAGACAGCAGGATGGCAGGTGAAATAATTGTTGACAAATATAAAGTAATGCATGTTGGAAGGAATATTTGAACTACTCATACATAGAGTTGGAAGGATTAGATTTTTATTGTTATATATCAGTACATGTCAATTTCACTGCACACACAAGCCAATAAAATATATTACTATCAATCAAATTTTACAGATAGATAAAATAAGAAAAACGCTGCTAATTAGAGTTTAATTTAAGGATATTTATTTTGTTTATTTGACATGATGTTGACAATTTGTGTTTTAACTGTAACTCTATGAATCTCAATATCTATTGCCATTAAATAATTGTCTGGCCTGTAATTTTGCACAACTGTGAAAATTTATATCAATAAACATTAAAAATGCTTAATTATACATAAATATTATCCACCAAAATTATCAAAAAATAAAAATTTCCTTCTAATGAGCCTACTCATGCATGTTACTGGAGATAAACAAATTGTAACCACTGAGGGGAAAGACCTTGATATCATTGTAAAGAGCTAAATGAAAACTTCAACTTAATATTAAAGGACATTCCGAAAAGCAAACAAAATGTTTATGATTGAAAAAGGATGAGACAATCATATTTAAAATATTATGTCATTGTATAAATTAATGGCGCGCACACAGTTTTAATACTGTGTTCAGCTTTGGTCACCCCATTTCAAAAAGAACATAGTAGAAACCCAGGGCATTCAGAGGTGGGCAATGAAAATGATTAGCGGCACAGCAAGACATTCAGATGACGAGAGATTGAAAAGATTAGGACTGTTTAGAGAAGCAATGAATAAAAAATGCCATGAGAGGTCTACAAAATGATCAGTGGTATAGACAGGGTAAATATGGGCATTCATGTTTATCCTCTTTCACCACAAAAATCAAGAGAACTGAACTACAAATGAACAAATTTAAAACAGTCACAAGAAAATATTTTAATACAAAACACATTTAATGTGTAGGACTCATTGCCGCAAAATATCATTGAGGCTCAGAACTTCGGGGGGTTAAAAATGATTAGACATTTGTATGGCAAATAAGAGAATCCACATTTATATTAAACAGTGTAAGAATGTAGAAGGGATATAAATTCTTATGCTTCTGGGCATGTCAACCAATTGACATATATTATGAAGAAACTTCCCTGATGGGCAGATTATTTCATTACAGTGTATCTTGAGCCATCCTCTAAAACATCTGGTATTGCTCCCTGATGAGGAGATGGGATCCCAGACTACAAGCAGTGCTGATCTGGCACAGCAATGTCTATATTCCTAGGTGTTTAGCACTTGTATTCACATGTATTCTTTAAAGGAATCAGAGAAATGTAAATTTGATTTACAACCATGCAATCAAATACATTTAAAAGTAAAGCTGGAACTACGGGTTGTCCACTCTCATCCACTTTTGCACACTCTCAGAACAGTGTGTGTGCTATCACTGTATCACAATAAATTCAGTCCAGAATTACAGCCCGAACACTTTTGTACCAAGCAGGACATTCTGAAAAAACAAAAACAGGGTATCCAGCATTAATGGCAGCAGCTGCAGTACCTAGGATTTCTGGATAGCAAAAAGAAAACCATGATTTCCTAATCCCACATAATAACAGATACATGTTGTGGATGACAACTGTAGTATTGTAGCTATTAATCTATATTTTGTATCCAGAAGATGGCAGTAAAGCAAAAATGTACTGCACCAATTATACTCAAACTGCACACATTCATCCTAATCAGCTGCATGGTAGAGTGAGCATTGCTAGGTTAACCATAAATAGGATTATTGTAACTATAATCCCCATGAAAGGACTTTCTGCCAGAGCTGCCTTTGAGAGCCTGCTTAAATGGCATCCCCTTTTGTAATGGGACGTAAGGTGGATTGCAAATAAGAATTTAAGAGCAATCAGAAAATCTCCAAGCTGATCCCAGAAAGATGCACATTATACTATCTGAAATAGACCTGGGCTGTCTTTCATGTATGAGCATCTCTTCCCAGAGCCACATTAATGATTTAATTTATCTTGAACACACCCCAACACTCAGCAGACCCCTGCTGTATGTTTTGCACCTGTTTGAAGGCACAAGAGCTGGTCAGATCAATTGAAGGAGAGCCTTAGAAACACATCTCTCAACTGTATCCAATTCCCATTGATTTTTAATTAAGTTGATGCTCGTTGCTAAATAATAGAGCTGGGCAAAAAACTTTTTTGGCAAAAAAAAAATAAAAATGGCAGATTTGGCAATTCTGAAACATTTCCTGAATGCGTCAATTTCTCCCAATGACTTTGGTAACAAACACCAAAAAACAAACAAACATGAAAAAAAAATCAACATTTTTGGTTTGGATGCTTTCTGAACAAAAGTTTTTCTTCAAAATCACTTTGTTTCGTTTAATTCTATTTTTTAAATTAAATGTTTTTTTTAAAATGCTTAAAATTTAAATGAAACATATCTTCTTAGGTCAAATTAAATGTTTTGTTTGACCCAAAATGATTTTTCGGGGGGAAGGGAGGGAGAATTGCCAGAAAACTGGAAAATCTATTATTCACCTGACGCTATTAAATAGTTATTTCTTAGATCTATCAAGAATCAGCATCCCAGTGCAAGCCTGGAACCTTCCCAAGTCATCTTCATTGTGTCCAAAACAAATCCCTAGTGCTTCTGGCCTTCTCTTCATGATACTGTGCCTGATGAACCACACCTGTCGCAGGGGGCCTGAATGGGCTAGAAGACGCTAAGCGGAAACAGAAGAATGTAGAATTCTATCTTGAGTCCAGTGGTTATGGCTAGAGCTGGTCAAAAATCACACTCTTTGTCCCACAGGAAATTCTGATCTTTTGACATTTTGTTTTTCTTGACCAATAAGCAAAATATTAAACATTTTTACAGACTGGAAAGTTCAAAAACGTTAGCTGCTGAAATATTGAAATATTTTGTTTTTACATTCCTTTTTGTTCTAAATGAAATTACATTTCTGACTCAAACTGTTTCATTTTGGTTTGTCGAACAATCAGTGTTTCATTTCAATTTGATGAAGTATTAATCTGTATCTCCCTGAGCTGCTATGATATTTCATGGGAGTTGTAATTCAGGTGCCTCATGCCCCTGTTCCCTTCTAAGGACTGGGCGCCCCATAAGGACAACATCTTTAATGATGGACTGTGGCTTTTGTGACTCCCATGATGAACTGTGGTGATTCAACCAGAAGAGAGACTATAAGTGTAGTGCAGTCAGGAAGTCCATTCCGTATAGGAAAATGAGGCACCATGGTAGCTCAAGTGAGCATAGATTAATGTTGAATTGCCCTAAAACAAAATTTTTCAATTTGGTTTGACCAGATCTGAACCCAAATATTCCATGATTTTCCCATGAAATTTTCTTTCTTATCGCGATCATCTTTAAACATGGAGCATGGGTTAGCGTTTAAGCACAGGACTGGAAGTTAAGAGCATCTCACTTCTATTTTTAGCACTGCCATTGACTAGTTGCGGGACTTTGGCAAAAAACTTAGGGTTTGATCCAGTGGCCAGTGAAGTGAGTGGAAAGACTAAAGTTGACATCAAAAGACTTTGAATCAGGCCTTTAAACCCTTTATTTTTTACTAATGAAAGCATAATGCCCTCTCTATTTCCTCTGTGCCTCTGAGAAGTCATTCTAGGAAAGTTTGGAGTAGGTACATATGGGCTGGTGTCATAAGTAAAAGGCCAGATGTCAAAGATGGCTTCCACATGTGCAGTATTTACCTGGCATACATGTAGTTCTCAATTCTCAAATTGCTTCATTGGCAGACACCAGTATCCCAATAAAAAAATCAGAGTATAGTCTACCCTTGGACTTCATCTTGTGAGAGGTTGATTATCATTCTCAGCTCTAGAATAAGTCAATGTGAGCTGAAAGTGCACAAGCACTCACAGTAGGGACTGAGCTTCCTCGGCTCAGCGCTGTGATTGGACTAAAAGTGAGTAGCATATGATGAGTGATTTCACTACCTACCTCCAGGATGCAATAGGATAAAACTTTCAACCAGTGTGACCGCCTGTCTGACAGAAGTTTGGCTGTGTTCTTTGGCTAGTTTTGTTTTTATACCATATATTCATACATAACTTTTAAATAAACCTCAAGAAACAAAGGGGATCTTTTTACCTGGTATAGAAAACATGAAGGATGAACCAGTATGCATGTCAAGAATCCATATTAGGTGGGCACAATAATTCAGATGTGAGATGTTGCGAGGGAGGAGAGTTAGAGCCTGATCCAAAACCAACTGAAAGCAGTGGAAAGTCTCCCATTGATTTAAATGGGCTTTGATTCATCAGGCTTTTATTTAAAAAACTCTACATGAGGGCCCTGAACCAGGAAAACACTTATGCACCTGCTGACTTCAAACAGACTGCTTTTGTCTAAAGTTAAGCATGTGCTTAAGTGCTTTGCTGGATCAGGACCTAGCATCAGACACAAAATGGACTTCCTTAATTTCATAATGCTCTTTGAATAACACTTTGTACTATATTTTGAATCTATCTAGATGTTTCCTGGATGAAAAAAGTGTAATATACTCTAGAAAAGTTTCAGTGTAGAAATATTTACTGCCCATTTTCCGATCTACTGGAATCCTGCTTTTATGACTTCTTTCAGTCATTGAAATGTTATAAGATGCAACTGAAAAAGTTTCACAAATACTATTACAGTACATAAGGGCATGTTGATGAGTTAATAACAACATGAATTATCAGGAAATAAGAGTTTGGAAATGGGGTTTTCTTCTGTCAGCAAACAAGATTTTCTGCCTCATGTACAAGCTAACGAGCTGTTCTCTGAAAATTAGGGGATTTAAACCCATTTACTAGTTGCTGAACTGCTGTTATACTTTTCTTCGTCTTCTCTTTTCTTTCAAGTTTTTTTTCAGACATTTATTGTATTTGTATTTAGTGCACTTTATTAAAAAAAACCAATACATTTTTGTGATGTGCCAGTATATTGTATTACTTCAAGTTTCTTTTTCTTTCTTTCTTTTTGGGTGGCAAAAGATGCCAAATGTCAGGAGATATTTTCCCAGAAGCAACGTCTGGTTGCTTAGCAAACTCTCAAACAGTTATGTGGGCAACTTTGCTGTCTGCCATGTGATTATTGTACTTTCTATGTACTCATTATTGGTTGTCTCACAGTTTTTGACATTATCTCCTTTTGCAAGCAATGAAAGTAAATACTATGTTTGCAGTTGAGAAAAAGATAGGTGAGACTCCTTCATAAGATTTAACTATGAGACTTTTATGGCATAATCTATCCATATTGTCTGCCAAAAAATATTTGCCTTACCTTTAGAACCTCATAAATTTCATTCTGTGTTCCATTTGTTTTTTTCAGTTTTTCCTTTGTGAAGGATGAAGAAAATCTGTGGCATCTCAGTGACACATCACAAGTGCATATTATATATCACACAAAAATGGAAAACGATTAGAAATCATGTTTTGGCCAAAAGACTTTTTTTTTGTTAAAGCGTTGGAAAAAAATACAATGCTAGCTGAGGAGACGAAGGAACTAGAGGGCCCTGATATAGTTAGGATTTGATTCTTCAAATCATCACGGGTGGAACTCACATTGACCTCAGTGGGAATTCTTCATGACGCTTCAAAGATGAAGGAGAAAGATACTGAAGAAAAAATTTAATAAAAGATAAGGCGACCTGTACATACTACAAAAGAAGAGGAGATGGTCATAGCTCTTCAGTTCGCATATCAATTGTAATGTGGCATATATTTTGTATCAATAATTTTTTTTTGTCTGTAAATGCATAGCCATACATTTGTGAAGAGAGTAATTATCCCCTTGGCACTAGGAGTTGGGCCTCCTAGGTGGCAACAGCTAATGAAAACTGTCTCTGAGCTGAGTGTTGGGAAATCCTGGCATCTAGGAGTAAGGTCTGGACGACAGTGAAAGAAATCATAACAACTGTCCCAGCCTAGTATTATCTAATTTCTACACTGGAAATTGGCAAGAGAATACTAGTTCCCAGATTGTGCTTGTTTTATAAAAGTTGGGAAAGAATATATATATATATATTCAGTAAGTCCTTTCATCATATTTCTCAGAAAAAACAAAAAACAAAGACCAAAAAAAATCCTGGCTCTGTGATTATGATCCCCTGGAACTTGCTTTAAATATATATAAAACCCACTGATCTGGGTAACTGTTTTAATTTGCCTTTCAGTGTTTCAAGAGGAAGGGGCCGAACTGATGTTTACAAGAAACTTTCTTTTGCCCATCCCTGTGCAAAACTGAAATTGTGCGAAGCCATCCAGAAATAGCAGTTTATCCAATGGCATCTGGGAATTTCTTCCACAAACACACAATTCCACAACACTGGATACTGCATTTATACCTCAGATCATCACCAGAACATTATGCTACATCTAATAAAATCCAGTGCACTATTAGACCCTATTGGTGGTTGCTCAAAGTACTGAGTTATAAAGTTAAAACCCAGTTATAAACTCTATCATCAATTTGCCTTTAAGAACATTTTGGAATTTTACATACACCGACAAAAACACCGAGCCTTAAAAAAAATCCTCAGAATAACTCACTAATGACACATTAGGTAACTTTAACATAGGTCTGTTTGGGACATTGACAGAACTACATTAGTCCATGTCAAATCACAACTCACTTTAATAGCCTTAGTAGCCACTTTATTTGCCTGATTTAGGATGGATGGATAAATGCTAAACAGACATTTGATCATCAGGCATCAAGTTTGAAATTTGAAAATGATGTTATGGTGGCTCCTAGAGGTGATACTGCAGGCTTTGCTCACCCTTTCAATCCCTAAAGGGAGCTCCTGCCAAGCATACAAATGCCATGAAACCTGAGGGGTTAATTTCCAGCCAGGGTTCTGTAGCAGATCAAGAATGTATTACCAGCTGGGAGCTGACTTTGCACAGTTGAGCCAATTCAGAAGGGTGTTACACAATCAGAGAAGAGAGGTGGAAGCTGGTAGCTTGTGCTGACTAGATATGAGAGTAAGGAAACAGGTGAATTGGGGGGGGCAGGGTGGAAGGGGGGAGGAAGTGTGTGTGTGTGTGTGTGTGCGCGTGCGCGTGTGCGTGCGCTTTCTATTAAGGCAACTACATCAGAAGTCTAAACTTAGACTTTTGCCAAATTTGTATTTATTATTCTGATTTAGTAGCAGAGCCTCTCCAATAAAATACTATAGGATGTGGAGAGAGTGGTTTTTATGTTCAATCATGAGCCAGTGGTGAGCTTTCCTCTCTGTTGTTCTACCTCAAGTCTCTTGGCAGACCTTTGTATCATCTGAGTGTGTGGAAAAATGAATATCTGGTTGCAATGTTAGTTCTATATGCTATCAGGAGCAAACATTAAGCCAGCATATGAAACTACAATAGGTTATAGTAATGTGGGTGGAGTTGATGCTAGTGTATAAAAGAAACCAGAGCTGCTTTAATTCCCATATGTGAAAATGTTTGATTTTGTTAGTTATGGCTTTTATTAACCATATTTCAACTCATTACTATTAAGATCTGCCCCTTGCTTTGACTCTGTAGCACTTGGAATGCAGTGGGGGGAGGGGAATACATAAAATATTTTTAAATTCACTAATTTTAGGTTTCTTCAAAGGACTTAAAAAAGACTCCTAAAAAAGCTGTGCAAAATTCCCAAGGAAGAGTCAAGTAAGTGTTGAAAATGCTGGATGACTATAGCCATTTGTAATATGAGATTGTCCTCAAGACATAGCTCTTTGGGTTCTTCCATGCAGGATATTACATGATCTACCGTAAGAAATCATTTGTTAGTCAACAGATAATTTAAGTTGCTCAAGTGGAATTCATGAGTAGAAAGAATCTAGGTTCATAGAACAATTTATTTTTGCTATAAATTCTTTGGTCAGCTCAGTTTTTAGATCAGAAAGCTAGGCAGGTATCACACTTTCAGAGTTAAGCTATAACATAGGTATGTCCTTCTATAGACCAGTGTTCTTGAGAGCAGTCTAACATTTTGATGTAGGTCAATAGAGACTTCAACATAACCGTTTATTAGTATAATTAAAGGAAACAGAATATTTTGGTATCTAGATAAAGTTAGAAGTGTGTGTTTATATTCAGCCCTCAGGTAACTGATGCAGATCCTTTACTAGAAGAGTGGTTGCCATTAAAAAGTCAGCATTGCCAACAGTTATCCCACAGGGGTATCTGAGCTCTTATGGGACAGGAAATAATGGTGGTAATTGTGTAGCATTAAATAGCGCATAATGTATGTCTTATTTCTTAAAGTAATTCATGATTTTCTATTAGATTTTCATAAGCTTATAATTTTCTTACCAGCTTTATATCCATGAAGTCTCCTTTTTTATGTTAGCAGCTCTGATACAGCAACTTCTTTGCCACATCAGTATTTAAAACTGAAAGTGGGTGGACTGCTGTTTCATGAATAAACTGATCTGCCAAAGATAAATCAACCTAAACCTGAAGAAGAAGAAGAGCTCAGTCTAAGCTTGTCTCTCTCACCAAAAGAAGGTGGTCCAGTAAAAGATATTAACTCACCTATCTTGACTCTCAAAAATAAATCAAGATAGTCCAAACAGATGAACTCAAGTTGACATTTCAGCCATTTTAGTTTAAATAGAGATTTCTCTGGAACTTAGCCAAGAACAAACAACCCAGGCTTAGACATGACTTCAATCTGATTGTTTCATTGGGGGATTAATTGTGAAATTTCTTTTGCTTTAGACATCCTTCAAGACTTTGGCTGCCATTTGCTTTGTAACACTGCACCATTTTTCCCTTCACTTAGCTTCAGCTGAAATAGATGCATAAATGAAAATGAATAGATGCATAAATTCTTCTGACTTGCATTGTATCCTGTTACTGTATCTGTTCTCACCTCTTTCTGCTGGCTCAGCATTAAATGTTTTGTTGATGACAATAAGATAGCCCTAATCAGTGCATTAATCTCCAAAAAGGATTCTCAACTAGGGCTGGGCCAGAAATAGTTTTCCTGTCTTGCAAAATTAATAGAGATTTCAAAAAACTGTGTCAGGACAAATCCGATACCATTCAAAGATCTTGAGAGAAAGAGACTGCCAGAATAGCCAATAGTGATGAGATTAAGGCACCCACCCAGGGGGTGGGCAACTCAGATTCAAGTCCCTGGTCCTTTTTTTGACCAGAAATTCCTGAAAATTTCCCCATAGAACTGACCCTTTTCTAAAACAAACACACATCAGTTTGAACAAAATGTCATTTTTCAATGAAAAACAGTCTTATCAAAAAATTCCTGATCATCTCTATTCCCAACCCAAAGTTGTCAACAGCAATCATGGAAGGGAAACCGTGTGTTCTATCTCAGGAGCTAATGTAACCAGAAAAAATAGTTTTGTGTCTTTCCTGTTCTGTCCCACATTCCCTTCCAAAGTAAAATAAATTCTTCATCCATAGACATAAACACAATGGTATTTTTCTCTTTCATCCAAATCTAGCTTTAGGCTATTATCAATGATAAGGTAAATGATCTGCATTTTCTGGTATTATTCTCCTACCACCAACCCTCCTGTAACAGCATGAGATGGATTTGTGTATCAATACACAGAAAAGTGAGGGAAAGGTCTTCTTGCTTTCTAAGGAGTGGTGGTGGTCTGTGTGTGGGGGTGTGTGTTTTCCATATCTCTGTTGCATGGACTGTTTGTTTCTTTCAGTTTCCAGGCAGCATTGAGGATATTAGGGTGACAACAGGAGGGATAACAACCTTGCGAAATATGTAATAACTGGTTACATGATAAAGGTTTTAAAAGACATCTTTTAAGCAAATATAAACAAAGGTTACATCTTTTTTGCAATAGACTTCAAGGACCGATGTAACATCTAGTCTTTTATATATAATAAGCCATAGAAGTTCACTCAGGCCCTATCTACACTTACTTCCTAGATTCGGCAGCAGTCGACCGGAGTTACGCAAGCTACACAAAAAACTTGCCAAACTCCCGTCGACTTCTCTGCTTCTCTTCTCCTGTCAACGCAGTGCTACATCACTTGAGAAGGTGGTCTTAATATGTCGATTTCTTGATCGACTGAGTGGGTCTTCATGGACCACTCAGTCGATCCAGAGAAATCGATCTGACAGCAGCAAATTTGTCACCATCAGTGAAGACGTAGCCTTAGTGATACTACCCTCTTTTCCCCCTCAAAGCTTATTTGCATCTTGTCAGACACCATCCATTTTTTTGTTTTGTTTTTTACTAAAATGAATGTTACTTATATTTTTCTCTCTTCGCATCACAAAGATACTACTTTTTGTTTTAATTCTGCCTCTTCGACATCTTTCCCCATTACTTATTTTTTGCATATTAATTTTCTTCTCTTCCTTTTATAAGCTTCTGCTTTCCCCATGTTGCATTTCTCCTTCACTCTTTTCCTTTCTGTAGTCCTCCTTCCAATTCAATATTTGTATATTGTATTTAATATTTATATAATGCCCATTATCATACTATCTGAGAACCTCTCCTCAGAGCTGGGAGGCAGGAAAGTACTATTACCACTGTCCCTATTTTACAGAGGGGGAATGCAAGTACAGAGTGACTAACCCAAAGTCACACGGGAAGTTCAGCCTGGATTTTCTGAGTCCCAGGCTAGTAGGACCATCCTTGCTCTCAACATTGTGTGCTCTGTCTTTTCCACTTCCTGTCTCCTGGCCTCTACATATGTCACCTTTCAGCATACCACACAGGAGAGCTGGGAGTTGGTGGATAATGGCTGAGGGGGAGTAGACAGCCACTAGAGGTTATAGGGAAGCCTGGGCTGCCAAAACTTACTAGGGTGTGTGTGTGTGTTTGCATATGGAGGGAACCTCACATGGAAGCCCAGGGAAGATTTCAGTGGTGCAAAACTGCTTCTCAAAGTCTGTGGCACTTTTAAAGCGCACCAAGACCCAGCGGGAACTACAGTAGAACCTCAGCGTTATGAACACCTCTGGAATGGAGGTTATTCATAACTGTGAAATGTTCATAATTCTGAACAAAATGTTATGGTTCTTTCAAAAATGTACAACTGAACATTGACTTAATATAGATTTGAAACTTTACTGTGCAGAAGAAAAATGCTGCTTTTAACCATCCTAATTTAAATGAAACAAACACAGAAACGGTTTATTTACCTAGTCAATTTTTTTTAAACTTTCCCGTTATTGTACCATGTTTGCTTTTTTTTTGTCTCTGCTGCTGCCTGATTGCGTAATTCCGGTTCCAAATGAGGTGTGTGGTTGATGGGCCAGTTCGTAACTCTGGTGTTTGTAACTCTGAGGTTCCACTGTCGCATGTGAGCCACTATTAGTGTAAAAAGGTTCCTGCAGCAGAAAATTATTTTCTCACATGGTTGTTTGTTGTTCTCTGGAATAAAAGTTACTGGCTCTTCACTATACCTCATTGTGTACTCTATCACAGTGTACCATTACCACATCTCAATGCTCTTTATATAACTGTGCTGAAATAGAACACTTCTAAACCCTACAATACTTTTCCTCAATGTGACTGTCTCTATGGGAAACTAATCCCACTCGGACCCAGGATTTCAACAATTCAAGTCCTTGACAGTAGTAACTAAACACAAGAATATAGACCCGTGCTGTTAAATTCTGTTCATGAAATGCTAGAACTGTTCAGTGCTATCAATTTTCTGGGAAAAGAAGATGCAAATGACAAAAGTTGTATCTACTGATTCTCTCTTATTTATTTTTACACTACAACCTGGAAGTTATTTGCAATGCATGTGTGATGGCTGCCATTTTGGCTGGCACACTAGGGACTGAACGGGGCAACCTTCAGAAATAAAAGCATGAGCTATCACAGCCTAAGCTAAATTTCTATCGTTGTGGCTCTTACACTCATTTCCTTTATGAATCGGGCACAAACTCACCAGTTGGTTACAAGTACCATTTTCAATAATCTCCATGAGAGGAAGAGTATCAAGTAGAATGGGGATGCTCTTCTTCGCATGGCATTGGCTTGATCTGCAACAATCAGTTTATAGATCAATGTCCAGATTTGAAATCCAGTTCAGTGCCTCAGGGGTAAGTAGGTGAATGTCAGTGAGACTACTCTTTAACAAACGCTTAGGGCAGGAGGAATATATGTGTTCCATGGTTTGAGGCATGGTCCACAATCACAGTCTGGGCTATTTCTCATTTTCCATTGGAAGAGTTTCTGGGCACATCTTCCATGCGATGTTCTTATGAGGTTAAGTGTGCACCATTCTTTTTGTTCCAGGTCCAAGCCTGGTAATTCTTCAGTAGGGTCAGTAATAAAGTGCTTAATTGGAACTGATGAGATATCCCAAATTGCATGCCATTGGTTATCATCATTGAAATCCATTAAAGTACTGCTGTGAGTCCAGAGGGGGTTCTAGATTTTAATCTGGTTCTAGGAGGATTCTTCAGGTCATCGTGCAGGGGGATTCTGATGTTTTGGTTTACGCTGGAGAGGAAATTGAAGGTTTGAGAGTCCCTCCGTATTTTTGGAGGATGAATATGGGACAGAACAGGAAGCCAATCCGTTAATGTTGACATTAATGTTCCCGAGATTATCTGCATTGCCCCGTTTAGTTGTGGATCCAGGAGCTTAGTGTGAGAGCTCTGGGCCCATACTGGTGCACAGTATTCTGCTTCCTAATGCCGCTGTGCACAGTGTTCTGGGACCAGAACCCCAGGAAGTTCCCGCCAGCCATTTTATAAGGCTCACCCTAGTCTTAATCTTGTCTTGGGTGTTCTCAAGATGTCGTCAGAAGGTCAAGCTGTGATCCAAGGTCACTCCTAGATATTTTGGGGTGGCTTCATGTTTAACTAACTCACTGCAGGATGTCACTTTGAGCTCAGTTTTGGCGGGCTTGTTGTTTAAGTGGAAGGCAGAGACCATTGGTTTTTTGGGATTTGGCTGACATTTCCACTTTTGGAAATAGCTTGCCATTATTGAAAGGTCATTGGTGAGAGTATGGCTGATAGTCTGAAGATTTGTGTGTTGTACTGGCAGAGCAATGTCATCTGCATATATAAATTTCCTGGATGTTGTGTTTGGCATGTCTCCTGTGTAGAAGTTAGAGTGTAAGGGCCAGGGGCCAGAACAGAGCCCTGTGGGAGGCTGGAGCTCATGTTCCAGGCCTGCTGACTTGACCATCAAGGTAGACCCAGAAACAGCGCTTGCCTGCCATTACAGCCAGTAGGTGAATAGTTCACTGGTGTGGGATTACTCAACAGACCTTCAGTAAAAGGCCCTTCCTCCAAACCATGTCATACACGGAAGAGAGGTCGACAAATGCAGCTCATGTCCTTAGCCGCTGCTGGAAACCTGCCTCGATTTGTCCACATAAAGCAGCTACTTGGTCATAGCAGCTCCAGTTTGACTGAAACCCTGCCTGTTCTTTAGGTAGAGCTTGTTCGATAGTACTAGCCATTCTGGAGATCAGTATTCTTTCCATCAGTTTGAATGAGGTGGAGAGTAAGGAAATCGGTCGATAACTGGTGGGGTCTTCAGCGAGTTTACTGGGCTTCAGAAGTGCTATAACCATTACTTTGCATCATTCTTTTGACACTTCCCCAGTATTGTGCACTTTTAAAAAAAGTGCTGCAAGGCATAATTTTCCTTGCTCTCCCAGGTTTTTAAGGAATTCTGGAAGAATTCCATCTGCCTTCACAGCCTTATGATTTTTTGCCACTGCCAAGGCTTGGTTAACTTCTTCCAAGGTGTATGTGGCAGGAAACTCAAACTCCTCGGGGCACTGAGAAAATAATTTCCGGAGTTTTGTTTTTATGTCCATGTGATTAATTTTATCTGTGGGCATCTTGTTATTTTAAGGAGTTGCAAAGCAGTAGTGTTTGCTGTGACTTTTGGTGGTCTCTTTGTGGTTGGCTCAGCTGTTCTGAGATGGCACAATACAGCCCATGCCTTTCGACTTGAGTGAGTAAAGTCAAGATTTTCCACAGTCTCTGTCCATCGCTGCAGACAATTTGCATTGAGGGATTCCAAGAGTGCTGGGCACTGCATGACAGAACGATCAGACTTGCTGCAGGCACTAAAGTAGAAGGTGCTTTCTGCCTATGTTATGAGGCAGCTCTATGTTGTGCTTTCCGCCCTGTATTCTGGAACGACTCCTTTTTTATATATAAAACTAGCTGCTTATAAATATTGTTTTCAAGTTCCCTAAATAGAGAAGTCCCCTTGAACCTTCATATGCCATATTTCATAACAGCTTAGATTTTTTTCTGGGAAGCTTGAGGGAAAAAAATCCAAAAAATAGAATTTTAAAGCGAGGGAGCCAGTTCCTCATCTGGTAAAAATCTGCATAGCTCCATTAGCTTCAGTCGCATGATACTGAGTTGCAGCAACTAGAAATTCTTCTTTCAGAGCTTGATCATGTCTATTCCATTATAGGTGTGTACATGCCTCCATGCACGGTTACTGGAACTTTTTTCTCTTTAGCAGACCCGTAGGGCTGGCTTCGGTGCCCCCCTGAAGCCCTGCACACATGCCGCGGTATATGAGGTGCTGCCGCCCTACATCCCCTCGATTCCTTCTTTCCGCCCGTGACGGTTGCTGGAACTGCCTTTGTTTGCATTGCAAGTACTTCATTACCCGTTGTTTGAACTTTTATCATTGTTGTTTGTGTTAATGAGGTGGTTAGATTAAATAACTGTTAATAGTGGTAGTTAGATACTTAGGGTAGTCCCAGCTAGGACTTTACTGAGACCAGGGTATGCCCTGGTCACCGGGTTTCAAACCATGTGCCTCATGTGGGAAGGTTTTCTCACTAAGCAACCCCCATGACAGCTGCCTGAATTGCTTGGGGGAAGCCCATCGTAAGGAGAAGTGCAAGATCTGCAAGGCTTTCAAACCCAGGACTCAGAAGGACAGAGAAAAAGACCTGAAAGCCTTACTCATGGAGGCAGCCCTCTGTCCAGCCTCTAAGCGAACCCACTCGCCTCGGTACCGCATGTGGTGTCAGTACAGAGTGTACCATTGGCACCAGCCTCGACTTGGCACCACGCGCATCTCTGGTGCAGAAGAAGCGGAAGTAGCGCTCGGAATGCGGTCACTGTCCCGCACCATCCAAGCAGCTGGGGTCAAGCACCGAACCGCACCAGGGCCAGACCATGGAGACCCACTCGCCAGAGCCAGCATCTGTGGTCAGGGACCCACCCCCGACTCCTGGAAGGGGAGGAGCCCCTCTGCATCTACTGGCGCCATTGACACCAGAGGCTCTTCAGGCAGCAAGAGCCTTGTTGGCCTTGCCTCCACCACCTCCGCCCTGACTTCCATTGAGGCAGAAGGGGCTGGTGTTGCAGGGGAAGCCCACACTGGGACCCTCTGAATGGCCCAGGAGATCCCTGGTATGGGGAGGAAGATCTCTGGCAGGTCGGTTGCCTAGGGTGGAGCAGCACCGCTTCGCTAGAAGTCATTCCAGGTTGCGGTCGTCAGGCCAACCTGCATTGAGGGAAATGGAGTCGCCCTCCTGATGCCAGTCTCAATCCCCAGCACTGAGAGGCAGCACCGGTGGCACCGGCAACACTGAGAGGCGGCACTGGTCGAGGTTGCCCACGGGGCACCGCTCTTAGACAGAACCCGCCGTTCCAGCTCTCCAGCACCAAAGAGTTCATCTGCACCGAGGCGGCACCAAACCTGGTCGCCAAAGTCCGACTCGGCACAGAGAGGCAAGCAGCACCGCAAGTCCTCGGTACCGAGGCGACGCTCCGGAACATCCAGCTCCACGGAGCATGATTCTGTGAACCGGCATTGGTCGTGGTGTCGGGCCTCGTCATTGCTGAGGTCGTCGTCATTGAGAGGACGCTCTCTGGAGGGACGGAGCACCCGCAGATCGGGGCACCGCTCCCCCCAGGCTCAGTACCCAGAGCAAGAGCCTCTGAGACAGCCCCACCGTGGTCTTCTGATGGTGCCTTGATGTCCTCCTGGAGGGGTAGTTGCAGGGTGAGTCACTGTCAACAAAAGGTGGCAGAGCCTCCGGCACAGGTAGCCCCTGGATGACCTTAAGAACAGTGGCCACCCCAATGGCCGTATTGGGGAACAACAGTCCATCAAGTCCTCAGGTGTGCAGTCAGTGCCTCTGGTATCGAGGAAGGGCCACCATTTGTCCTCAGACGACAATTCAGACCCACAAGAAAGGATTTCTGTGGACAACACTCATTGACAGGAAGGGGTGCCACCTCCCGCTGTGCCCCTCCAATCCTCCTCCTCCTCACCGGATGAAGCAGTCTCCCAGGGTCACTCAGTGCTCCTGGATGATTATAGGGTGCACCAGAAGCTGCTCAAGAGGATGGTCTCCAACTTGGGGCTGGAGATGGAGGAGCTAAAAGAGGCATCAGACAGCCTTTTTAATGTCCTAGCAGCGGCTGCCCCATCTCAGGTAGCCTCTCCATCCATGAAGGAGTGCTCAAGATAGTGAAGGCCTTGTGGCAAACTCCCTCTTCTGTAGCCCCGACATTTAAAGGGGCCGAGAAAAAATATTATGTCCCAGCCAAGGGGTTTGAATACCTGTTCACTCACCCCTCCCCTGGGACCCTGGTGGTGGACACTGGTGGTGGACGTTTTGCTGGTGCTCTGCCCCAGGACCAGGCGCTGGATTGTAATATCATTGTGGAAGAGGGTACCATGGTGGCTAGAGCAGCTCTCCAGCTGTCCTTGGATGCAGCTGATTCAGCAGGCAGAGCCGTAGCCTCCGCCATCTCCATGCGCAGATGCTCATGGCTCCAATCCTCCGGGCTGTCCCAAGAGATCTAGCAGTCCAAGAACCTTCCCTTTGATGAGTCAGCCTTGTTCTCAGACCAGATGGATGTGAAGTTTGAAGGACTCGAGGGCACCACGCTCTGTTCCCTGGGTCTTTACATGCCGCAGACCTCTAGGCGTCAGTCACATCCCCAGGGACAGCAGCAACAGAGGTATCAGCCCTGGCTGTTCACGACCTATAGACAATGGGACAGAAATAGGGGGTCTAGGAGACATCATCCGTCCCAAGTTCCTCCTCAGCCCCTCAGCAAGGGTCATCTAGGCAGTCAGACAATCAAACAAGGCCCTTTTGATGGTGTGCCTGAGGGCGGTGCCCCACCTTGTTTCCTGGATCCCTCCTGCCCCTTTTTAAACTGCCTAGCTCCCTTCTGATCCTAGTGGGACAAGGTCACCTCAGATCCCTGGGTCCTTGGCATAGTTTTGGTGGGCTATGCCCTCCAGTTTGTTTCTTCCCCTCCCAACAACCCTCCACCTCCATCCTACTTCAGGGACCCCTCTCCTGAGCAACAACTCATTCAAGAGGTAGAGACCCTGCTCAGCCTGGGAGCAGTGGAAAAGGTCCCTCAGGACATGGAGGGAAGAGGGTTCTACTAGAGGTACTTCCTCATTCCCAAAGCAAAAGGGGGTCTAAGACCCATATTAGATCTGCATCATCTCAACAAATATCTCAAGAGACTCAAGTTTCACATGGTCTCCCTAGCTTCCATAATCCCATCCCTGGATCCAGAAGACTGGTATGCCACCCTTGATCTCAAGGACGCATATTTTCGTATATCTATTCTCCCCACGCAGAGACGCTTCCTTCACTTCATGGTGGCTGGCTCCCACTACCAATTTACAGCTTTGTCCTGTCCTCGGCCCCGAGGGTGTTTACCAAATGCATGGCAGTGGCGGCTGCGCACCTGAGGCGACGGGGTACAAATTTTCCCCTACCTGGACGATTAGCTAATCAGAGGCAGGTCTAGATCCCAAGTTCAGACAGTGTGTGACATGTGCCACTTGCTGCCGGCTTGGCCTGCTGGTAAATAAGCTAAAGTCCACGTTGAATCCAGTGCAGCACATAGAATTCATTGGTGCAATCCTGGACACTTCCCACGCCAGAATCTTCCTCTCCCAGCCCCACTTCGAGGCAATGTCCTCCATTATTGCCCACCTGCACCAATGCCCTACGACAACAGCCAGGCATTGCCTACAGGTGTTAGGACACATGATGGCCTACACCTATGTGGTGAGGCTGGCTCGTCTGAAGCTCAGGCCATTTCAATCATGGCTAGCCTCGGTGTACATTCTGAGCAGGCACCTTCTGGATTGGGTGGTCACAGTCCTCCTCAGGTCCTAGCCTCCCTGTACTGATGGAGGACCCCTTGGGCAGTGTTAAGGGGCATTCCATTTGAGGAGCTAGTTCCCTCAGTTACCCTGATATCGGACACCTCGGACATAGGATGGGGTGCCCATATCAGCGCCGACCTCGGCACACAAGGGGTCTGGTCAAGGGAAGAGAGGCACTTTCACATCAATGTGAAAGAACTGGGGCCATTCGCCTGGCATGCAGAGTGTTCCTCTGCTTCGTTGCTGGCAGGATGGTACAGGTGCTGACAGACAACTCAGTGGCCATGTACTACATCAACAAACAGTGGGGAGCCCATTCTTTAGCCCTATGCGGGGAAGCTATCTGTCTGTGGGACTTTGCAGTGAAACACGATTTTCACATGATAGCCTCTCACCTCCCAGGAGTGAGGAACAACGAGACGGACCGCCTCAGCATGTCGTTCTTACCACACCACGATCAGTCACTACACCCAGAGGTGGCATCTATGATCTTCCAGAGGTGGGACTCTTCCCAGGTGGACCTGTTCACATCAGCATGGAACAAGAAGTGCCCACAGTTATGCTCTCTCCATGGTCGAGAGGCTGATTCGACCTCTGACACTTTCCTCCTGCAATGGTCAGGAAGCTTCATGTACGTGTTCCCGCCCATTCCCCTCCTGCTCAGAGTCCTGCTGAAGATCAAGAGGGACAAAGCACACGTTATCTTGATTGCTCCAGCCTGGCCGCGCCAGCATTGGTTCAGCATGCTGCTGGACCTCTTGAACGCTCCTCCACTGGAGCTTCCAAGACGTCACGATCCCCTGACCCAGGATCATGGTCCCCTGTTGCACCGGACCTGGACTCCCTGCACCTCATGGAGTGCAGGCTTTGTGTCTGACCGAGGATGAGTGAACCTGTTCGGCACAAGTCCAGCAAGTCCTGCTACGTAGCAGGAAGCCTTCCGTGCAGGTCGTGTATTGGGCTAAGTGGAGACGGTTTACTTGCTGGGCAGAGTCCCAGGTTATCCCGCCTAGTCTCTCACCAATATGGGTGATGCTGAAGTATTTGCTACAGCTAAAGCTCCAGAGACTGGCAGTGGCCTCTCTGAAGGTTCATCTAGTGGCTCTATCGACCTTCCATCAGTTGCTAGAGGGGAGATCGCTGTTCTCCCACCTGATGACGATTAGATTCCTGAAAGGGGTGATGAGGCTCTATCTGCAGGTCTGTGACCCGATGCCTCCCTGGGATCGCAACCTGGTCCTTTCATGCCTCAGGGGCCCACATTTGAACCCATGGCTTCATGCCCTCTGGTCCTGCTTTCCTGGAAGGCCATTACCTCAGCAAGGAGGGTCTCCGAGATTAGGGCGCTGACCTCGGAAACCCCCTATACTGTATTTTATAAAGATAAGGTCCAGAGTGGTTTCCCAGTTTCATTGTAACCAAGATATTTTTCTCCCCGTGTTTTTTCCCAAACCGCATGGGAGGAGGAGAGAAAGTGACACATGCTAGACGTAAGACAGGCCCTGGCCTTCTACATCGAGCGCATGAGACTGTTTCGGAGATCGACGCAGCTCTTTGTTGTGGTGGCCAAACGGATGAAAGACTCACCTGTCTCTGCCCAGCGCACTACCTCGTGGATAACTTCCTGCATCAAGTTCTGCTATGAGCAGGCAAGGTGCCACTTCCGGGAACCATCACAGCATACTTAACCAGAGCTCAAGCTTTGTCTTCGGCGTTCCTTGCAAGAGTGTCCATGCAGCACATCTGCAGAGCTGCCACCTGGTCATCAGTACACACCTTCACGTCCCACTACGCCATTGTCCAGCAGGCGCGGGAAGACACAGACTTCAACAGACCGGTGCTGCGGGCAGCTCATCGGTAACTCCGACCCACCTATAATGGAATGGACATGAGCAAGCACTTGAAGACAAAAAGAGGGTTACTTAGCAGTAACTGCTGTTCTTTGAGATGTGTTGCTCATGTTCATTCCATGACCCACCCTCCATCCCCACTGCTGGAGTTGGTGGAAAGAAGGGACTGAGGGGGCGTAGGGCTGGCAGAGCCTCATGTACTGCGGCATGTGCGCGGGCTCCAGGGAGTGCCAAAGCCGGCCCTGTGGGGTCTGCTAAGGGGAAAAACGTTCTGGTAACCGTGCACAGAGGTGTGCACAGACTTATAATAGAATAGACATGAGCAACACATCTCAAAGATGTTCAAAGAAGCAGTTCGTGGTAAGTAACCCTCTTTTTTCAAGTGTCTGTCTCTGCCTCTTTGAGAATCCTGGCAATGTTTTTTTGAATCATATATTAAAAAATGGCTTGGATTAAACTCTATATTTGTTTTGCTACTCTTGACGCAATCAAATGAAGCTGAGAAGCACTGGACTAAATAAGCCCAGTTCCCTCAGCCTCTCCTCATAAGTCATGTGCCCTAGCCCTATAATCATTTTCGCTGACCTCCTCTGGACTCTCTCCAATTTGCCTACATCTTTTCTGTAGTGGGGGGACCCAAAACTGGACACAATAGTTCAGATGTGGCCTCACCAATGCCAAATAGAGGGGAATAATCACTTCCCTCTCTCTGCTGGCAATGCTATGACTAATGCAGTCCAATATGCCGTTAGCCTTCTTGGCAACAAGGGCCCGCAGTTGACTTAGAGGAGAACACAGAATGGGGATGCCTTTTATTAAATCATCTTTAAAACTTTACATTTTCTAAATGCAAGGTGAAAACCTGTCTCCACTGAAGTCAATGAGAGTTTTGCTGTAGACTTCAAATATCACCATGAAAATTTTAGCACTTAAAGGTGTCAATGTGGATAAAAGCATCTCTCAACTCCTGTCCATTCTCCTCCCTTGTCCAGTAGCCCTGTGTATAGCTCAGGTATAACTGTCCTCTCAGCATATGCACCTCCTGTGGATTAGTTAACAACTGCCAGAGGCGGAAGCCTCACGTTAGTGGGCCTCATAATATTTGCTGATGACTCCTCTTCCAGCAGCCATTGTATGGCCACCTGAACTAAACTGTTAAGGTGTTAGTGAGTGAGAAGGTTTAGATGATATTGTGACAGGGGGAAGGAAACATCCGGATCCCTTAACTAATTCCCTTTGGACCTTTCAACTTTTTTTAAAAAAGTTAAATATAGAAACTTTTAGTATTTTTGTGGTGTAAACTGGGTTCCACTGAAACATTCTTCCCAATTGAACTTGTTTTTAACAGGTTTTGGGGAATCTAGTCCTAAGAAGCATTGATCTCCGGATAATGCACTCTCTAATATTGAATTGATTAACGCTGTTGCAGGTGGATCTGTTACTCCTATTCTTATTCTCAATATTAAAAGATTAATTTATAAAATTGCACAGAGTGAGGAAGTTCTTATTATGAAATTCATAGACTACCCTGAATAAAACAACACAGGACAGTTAGTTCATTCAAATCCTAAAATGCCTATAGGAGAAAAGTTTATCATCATCATCATCCTAAAACAATGACCCAAGTGAATATCTCAGATATCCTAAATACTATTTATGATGGTGTAAGTATCTATCCCATGTATCTTATGCAGTATGTCATATAGTACGTGTTGTCACTTCAAGTGCCACCAACTTCACCCAGGCAAAAGAAGTATAAATATTGTTTTAATTTGTGACCCTGCCTGGTGTGGGTCACAGCTGAGAATGCCAAATTCAGGACAGACTGATAAAAAACAGAGTGGATACACCCCAAAACTGGTGGTTTATTCTATAATTAGATTTCACCAAGCCAGTAACAAAAGGGAGCTCGTGTACCACCACACTGGTTAACAAGAAGCCAGAACACAGTCCCCTTAGGCAATCCAGTCCCCATCACCACCCAGACATCTGGTCTTTATGATGACAGGTTACTGAAAACCAGATTCATCATCCATAAAGTTCTTCTAATCCCAATTGCTCCCCTTGCTCAATATGTATACTTTAGATCTTATCAAATACCATGCTGGAGCCAATTCCTTTAGTAAAACTATAACTAAAGATTTATTAATATAAAAGAAAAGAAGAGTTATTAAATGGTTAAAGGAATCATATACACTATGGGTGATTTTAGTGTCTGTAGATGAGGATCATAGCAGTGATGTTAAATCTGCTAGCTTGTAATAAGTCTCTCTACTTCACCCATTAGATTGGAGGGTCATCAGTCCTTTGTTAGAAATCATGTCCAGAGTTGTGGAACAGGAATGAAGACCAAGTGATGTTATAGTCTCCTTTTATATTTTCAGCCCACGTGTATCAAAAGTTACTGGCAAAAGATGGAATCTTTGATCATATATCCATATCACATGTTCTTACCACATGTCCTTGCTGAATCATGGGGCAATCATTACCTCAGTGCTCTCTGAAATGTCTCCAGGAGGGGCTCACTATGGACCTGATTGTCCTTAATGGGCCATCCAGCAGGTTGGCTAGCTTTGATGCAAATCTGTCTTGGGGCGGCACCTAAGGAAACAACCAGTTTGAGATACAAATACATAGCAAATATTCATAACTTCTATACAAAAATGATACATGGATTTAAAAAGGATAATAACACTTAGCAGTCTATAACTTTTCCAATGATACCTTACATCACATACTTTGTACAAGCTTTACTGCAACTTTGTAACAGTGGTGACTATATTGGTGTAACTAGTTATCTTCCTTTTTATACAGCATCACATAATTATTCCCAGACATTGATGAAAACACTTTTTATAGCAATGTCTCAATTTTACTCCAGCTGTTGTGCCAGTATGTCAAGTAGAGAAACAGAACTTGGACGAAGTTAATCTTCAATTTCCAGAAAAAATATTTGGATTCGACACAACTTCATATATACGTAACAAAATGTTCCTGCATATAAATGTTTTAAACAAATGTTTAAGCACTTTAACAGATAAAATTCCCAGATTTAAAATGTTCACAAATTAAAATGTCTTTTGCATAATTACAACCATGGGAATTATCTTATGGCTATGGTTGATGTTCCAGCATGCCAGTGATGATCAGTGATCTGATTTGAGGTGCTGTATTATCAATGAAAAGCTATCATCTGCTTCTACATCCCAGATACAAATAATAAACTCATCTGCTTTTTCCCTTATACAGTACCTGTTTCTCATCTAACATTTATCAAGAGAAAAAAATAACAAGTCAATATTTTCCTATATTGGCTTTTAATTCAATGACTCTTAGGAGTCAGTGTTGAGCCCTTTATTTGGAAATTATTGAAGAAATTTCAAGTTGAAGTAAGGTGCTGCCTCCTTTCATGTCTGCATTACTAAATTTCCCGTTAGTTGATTTTTCTTTCTTTGCTCCTTTTTGCACTTCTCTGCGCACATCAGTTTGGACTCCATTAAGGTCTCTTACACTTCAGTGGTCCAAATTCAGATCTGATGTGTTGAGGGTGTGCAAGTGTAAATTACATGTTGATAAGTGGGTGGAAGTCTAGAAGGAATCTACACTTGAAGGTTAGAGGATTGGGGAAGAAAAGAAGAAAATGGAAATTAAGACAACTTTAAGCCTCCCTGATCACTTTCTGAGAGAAGTGTGGATGAGATTTTTTATGTAACTATGAGCACAGTACCAAAAACAAAAAACAAAAACAAAAACTCCAACCAAAAAAACCCACTATGTGGAACATATTTATGGCTAGTTTAATTAAAGGCAATAGATTACAATTAGGGAAATGAGCTGTATTGTTTTTGAGCAGATGAACTGAAGCTGGGGACATCTACATTCCATAATCCTTAGCCTCTGTGACATTGGCTTCTTTTGTGCCAGGGTTAATTTTGTGGTGGCTGAATTTAGAGTAACATACAGAAAAGACAAATTACTTTCACAAATAATTCTGTTCTCATCTTTATTTGACTTGGTCATGTGTTTTGTTAGAGCAGAGAGATGGCTTCCTGATTGTCTGCACCAGCCTACAAAGGGCAATGAGTATACTTTCTCTCCTCAGTTGGAGTGAGCCATATTTTAATGTCAGATCATGTCAAGAAAGGGTTAATCTGCTTCTGTGGTTTTCTACCAGATGTTCACACATCCTGTACTTTTGGGTGTCCACGTCCGGAAACATAGATATGAGCATATACAACTCCAGTGGAAGTCAGTGAGATTGGTGAATGCAAGTATCTAGACTAAGTGTACTGAGGCATACTGGCCCTTTAAGAATAGGGGCTGGGGGCAGAAGACTCCATTCCAGGGAGTTGGAATGAACAAAGGACCAGGAAATGGCCAGGTAGCAGAAGAGAGGAGTAAGTGATCTGAAGCAATTAGGAGTTGGTTGTGTGTGTGTGGTTTGGGGGGGGGGGGAACCAGGACACTGTTCCTTTAAAGGTCTGGGATCAGGAATCCTGTAGTGTGGGATGGGGGAGACTCCCCTCTTTTCCAGCCAACTGGCAGGAGCTCTCTGGAGGAGGGCACTATATAGACTGCCTTCTCCCTCAAACAGGAGAGACAGTGGCAAGAAAAGGAAGCCAGAGCCAAGAGGCTAAACTCCAGGGAGAGGCAGCTATGAGAAGCGACCCTGTGAAGGGCAGCTGTAGAGCTCTATGTGGATAGCAGAAGAGCCAGAGATAAGCGCGAACCTTTGGATTGCAGTGATGGACATCACTGGTGAGACTGTTTGCAGACATTAAACCAGCCCCAAGTGGAGGGTGGTTGCACTTACAAGGCTGTGGGGAGTATGTATGGGGCCATGAAAAGGGAGAACAAAGGGGATTCTGGCCTTGAGGGACTATTCAGGAACTGGCAGCCCTGTTACCCTAAGTGTCTACAGTTCATCACCCAAAATTGGTGGATCTTCTTCAAAATTGACTTAAACCTTTGGTAAAATGGGAAGAAGAAGAAGACATCTACTGTAAGGCTATGCTTGCATTTGTAGCACTTTATGAATATTAACTAGGATTTATTGTTTTCCATAGCATTGTGATTATTAAACTAGTCTTTCCTTGGAAGGACAAAATCCCTTGAAAATCAAGCTAATCAAATTAAATACATATGTCTGAGAAAATTGTTGGGCAGAGTTGGGACAGCTTTAAAGGACAACTACCCTAAATTTAAAAATAAACGTTTACATAACCAACATATTATAAAAAAGGAACAAATGATTCTATTAGTTTTTTTAAAATGGAAATTGTAAAATGAAATTAAACACTGAGAACAAATTTAATTACATCTTGTAATAAAGTATTAAGTAATCAGGATGGCTGTGATTAATATAAGCTAGAGCTGGCCAAAATAATTGACTTTTGAAATGCTATAGCATGACTGGTATCAACACATAGGAGGGCCAAAAGCCACAGAAACACATGAAAAATGAAGAGGAAAACAGTGAATGAGAAAAGAATAGAAATAAGTAATAATATTTCATGTGACAAGTCTACTATGTGGGATGATTTTTGGTGGAAGACTAAGAACATATTAACGTAAAACAGTGTGTGCTAGCTCAGCCACTGGATATGTTCTCCCCTAGAAATTGCTTCATTTTTGTATTTTTACCACTTCCTGCCTATTAGGGCCCTGAAACAGCAAAACGTGTGCAACTTCAAACATGTGAATAATCCCAGTGGGACTGTGAGAACTGGGAATACTCATATGCTTAAAGTTATACATATATTTTGCTGGTTTAGGGTCGAGGTCCTCACAAATGATGCACTAGACATTATCAAGACCTGGGGACAGGAAAAGGTTTGCAGTGCAGAACACCTTTATTGAATTTACAAACTTTTGAATAGTAGATAGTAATCTTTCATATTAATGAACTATCTTTTACATGTATGTACATCTATCTGTTATATTAAGAAAAAAATCTTGTAACAGATGTAACTGGGAGACCAAATGCTGTATAAAAGGGATTTCTTCCAAAATTGATAGTGCAGCTAAATCCCAGATCCTTTTCTCCAAAAATATTTTAACTCCATTTGTATGGATATCACTAAACATGTAATAGAATGTGACATAATTCTTAGAATGGAAAGAAAAATTCCAAAATCCTTCATCTTTTTGAGAAGCAATAATTGTGGGCAACAACCCAGGATGCCTGCCTCTCATGCCCATGTGCTAACCATTAAAATGTAAATGTTTACCATTTTCTTCAAGTTTTGTGCTCTACATTAAAGCAGCAGCTAAGTAAACAAAGCTGGGACTGAAAGTACTTCACACCTCTCTCTGAGACGAGAGAACCGTTGTTGTATTCATAATGAACTTGTTCTAGCAGTGGGGAACGCACTGGTTCACTCTATTTGAGTAGTTCACCCCTAAATTACTGAATTTAGCCTTTGACAAACTATTTGAAACTAAAAGACTGTGTTGTGTTAATTGTAGTGCTCCAGACATAAAGGACAAATCCCAGAACAGTAACTTGTACAGTGTCTACACTTCTTCTTGTGCTCAAATCCTCATGGAGTTACCAATCTGACGTCTCACAAGAATCTCCAGCACTGCAGACTCTAGGAACATTCTGCAACAAACAGCCCCAATGCTCATCCACTCCTGTGGCAGAGTTCATGCCCCGAAATGGCTGCTATGCAGTCATTTTGGCTAAATAGCAAAGGGATTTTCAACTTTTTGCATACTGGGACCCCCGTCGTTCCACCCCATGCACACTTCCAATCAGTAATCCGAAAAGAGCAACATAGCTACTATTTCCTGATGCCTATTCAAATGTCTTGACCCCCTCCACACTGTGTTGGCAACCTTTGGAATAGCCTGTTGAATAAATGGCAGCTGAAGTTGAGCCAACTAGTCAAAATGTTTGGACTATCACCTCTTTCTCCTAACGAGATGTTCACAAACATGTTTGAATTTTCTGGAATGTACTTATTAAAGATTGTTCATGATCTGCAAGTACTTAATATTCAAAACATGAGCTATTTAGATTGGACTCAGGTCATATTGTGTGCTCCATGACTAGATGAGTAAGTCCTAGAATCGATTTAATGAACTGGAAATTCACTTTCTGTGATTTAATATTTATGTCATGTGGTATTTTAGCAAAAATCCTTGTTGGTAAATTCACTTGTCCAAATATTCAAGGAGAGTGAAATTAATCCTAAACACGGATTTAACATAGGGATGAATTTCTTGTGAGAGCTTGATTGAAATTTAGGGGGTATATGGGCCTTTTGCACAATGATGAATTTCACCAACAAATGAACACATAGGGGAGAGAACATAGTTACAGCATATGAATTTAAAACTCAAACATATTCCTATGATTTATTTTGCAGTATTTGCTCAGCTCCAATAAGATTATATTCCACGTACTTAAAACAGTTGTTGATGCTGATGCTCTTTAGAACAGATCCTGAATTCTCATTTGAAAAGTAATTTGATCTTACACAAAATTGCTTGCAGATATCTGTCTGAAAAGTCAAATTAATGAAATGTGACATCCTCCCACCCAATGGTTACCAGTCTTTGATTTACTGCCACTAAGCAAAATTTTGCTGGGATACAATGTTTATAGCTGTATGTGCCCTTTCATATAAAAAACAAACCCAGGAGGTGGAGACGCAAAACCTACTCGAAAACCTACTCTTAAATAATAGACCATACAATGCTCCTTAGAATCGAGACTGACTGTCTACTGCAAAGATTGTTACCATGATTTAGCAGTGGGCATTTGGTGATGGAACTTGCTATTTGTAGAATTCTGTGGCTGGCCTTTCCAGATGAAACTATTAGACTGGTCTCCCTTGAAATTAGAGTATAACACAGATCCAGAGTGAAGTCTTTATTTGCACTTTGGCATAGGCGTGAAAGAGTCTATTACCAATGTTATGAATGAGGTTCCAAACTCCACTCCCTTCCCACATAAAATATAGTTAAGGGTAAATAATTTAAGAAAGAAATACAACCTAGACAGACTGAAGGCAAGAGATGACATTTCCCCAGGTTTAGCGGGTGAAGTAGTCGAGAGCATAACATTTCAACTCCATGGTGCCTACTAAAGCAAGTAAAAATTCACCTGAGAGCTAAATCAAAACTCAATGGATATTTGTGAAATAGTGTACATGAGCAGTGCAAGGTTTCATCAGAGCACATACACTTTAGTTCACCTGAAGAAATGAATTCTTAGTTTCTATAGCAGGGGTGGCCAAACTGGCTCTTTTACCATTAACGAATGGCTTACAGATTCCTCTGTGCCCCGCCTCCATTCTCTGCCTACCAGACTGGAGTGGGGAACTCGGTGTGTCTGCCCTGCTGCAGGATGGTGGGGCTAGAGGATTCTGCCTAGCGGGAGGGTCAGTAAGTTTGGCCACCCTTGTGCTACAGGGTGGCATCAGTGTGTGTGTGTCACCTAGATTATCTAGAGCTGGAGGGAAATGGCCATGTTTTTAGTTCCCACTCCAAACACTTCAGAATTTTCAGCAAAACAAGAGTCCAAAGAACCTTGCAGACGGCAGCATACTCCAATCCCTGAGCTAATAGTTGACTCTCTCTCTGGTTTTCAGCAACATAGGAAATCTGCAGCCTGTATTCAAAATGGTAAGGGCACTTCATTGCAGTCATATTTCTTGATTCTGCATTGATCAGCTATTGAGCCCACAGGACTGTCTCCATATTTATAACCTCCTTGTGCTGATTGGCTCAGCTGTCTATGATGAATATATGGAGCTTGTAAAGGTACTTGCCCATAATGAAAATTTCCTGTACAGCTTCAGAAACAGCTAGTGAGCATAGCTAGTAATTACCACTCCCTTTCTCTAGATCAGGGATTCCCGAACTTTTTTCCCTGAGGCTCATCTGTGCAGCTGCAATAGGCACTGTGGCCCACTATTAATGATTACATACATATAAACTATAACACTGTAAATAAACAATATACATCTTTCTGTTTCATTTTAATATAAACAATTGTAATACAGAAATCCCTAGCAACATGCACTCAAAGAAATGCTTTAAAATATTTGAAACCTGATAGCTTTAGTAAAACTACACGTTAAAAAATGTTGAGGGCAAAATGTGGTGTTCAAACAGGGAAAACACGATGTATAAATGTACAATGTGTAAAACTGAACAATAAGCAGCACAACAATGTTAATAAAACTGTTAAAAACACATTGTGTTAATATTTGTTGATTTTAAAACAAAATAGTTGTCCAACTTTAAATGTTATATTGTGTTTTCAATTTTTTTAAAGTGTAACATCTGAATTTCTCTGCTGTGTAAGTAAAGACCCAACCCTATTCTTTACTAATCAGAAAATAATTAAATATTGTAAATAAAAATATAAAATAAGGAATATTATAACACAGTGAGGCACTGGATATTCAGCTGATCCGGGAAAGAAGAACACAAAATTCAAGAATGTGTCATCATATTTTCTGACCACTTCCTTTGTTTTTTTGACTGGCTTATTTCATGTAGCTATAGATGTTCTGGGCTTTCATATCTTCTCTACCAGTGCACCCTTCTCGTTTTCGATCCATGTCAGATTGAAATACTGTGTGCCATTTTTTACAGTTGTAAAATGGAGGACTGTGTATATGTTGCCAGGTTACCTCGCATTGAAATGCACTGTTATACTCATGAGAATTAAACTTCACGTATTGCAACTTGGGGTTTTTTTTTTTAAATAAATTAAGTTTTTGCTAAACTCTGTCCAACGTATACAGCTCAAACATTACATTTATATAGCTTTTACTTAGATTACATGAGTCACGTTGCATTAAAGATTTACTAAGAGCTTGCCTAGAGAATGCAGTTGTGCCAGCGGACCTCCTGGGAGTGTGTCATGACATGTCTTTGGCCTGTGGCCCACAATTTGAGAACCTCTGCTCTAGATATCTGTGGGCCCTTGAAACTAAACTTCCCTGCTCAGTCTCTACATGTGTGCATACACACAGAACTCCATGTCTGCTTCCCTCCCTTTATTTGGATGTAAAAAAATTTAAAAATCACATGCTGCAGTATAAGCTTGAGTTGCTGGAAAATTCACGGACTAGGTAGATCTAGTGAAGAATGAAGTTCTAAGAGGAGGTTTCCTCTTTGTTACATTAGCCCTGGCACGGGCTCAAGCTTGCCTTCTAGCTGATCACTGTTTTCCATGCTGCTAGCAAGCATGCCATAAGAATAATCAGACATTCAGCAGAAACTTTAGAACTGGTGTCTAATGTTAATGCATGGGAGATTTCTACCATCCTCTCGTCAAAGGGTGACAATGACAAATTTACATTGTCTTTGCAGGAAGAGGAACGAGGAAGAAATCCCCTCTGGAAGGCAGGATCCTCGTCTACACTTACCAGGTGATTCGGCAGCAACTCCCATCAACTGCTGTGCTTCCCTCCTGCGCGGCATCTTCACTGCACTGCGCCGACAGGAACGCATTCTCGTCGATGTAGCACTACGCCACTTGAGGGGGTGGTTTTACTGCTTCAACTTCTGGATTGATTGAGCGGGTCTTCACTGACCGCTCAGTCAATCCAGATAGGTCAATCTGACAGCGGCGACTTTGCCACCGTCAGTGTAGACATACTCTTGTGTACCCATGGCAATAAATGTCTCTTACTGTTGTCTCACAGTAAGAGCTCTAGTCCTGGTCTATGCTGGCATTTTCTAGGCACTACTGCCATACAAACAATAATGGCTATAGTGGTGAAGTAATGAAGCAATTCAATTTATTTTATTTTTCTCTGTAAAGATGTTTCATGTTACTTATCCCTGCTGGAATTATTGTAGCTCCCAGTGTGAAAAAAGTAAACAATATTTTTCCACGAACACAGAAGTTTCCAAGTGTTCCCACAAAACTTTCTGAAGTATAAAATACTAACGTTATCATCCAAGTTAAGACCACTAAGAGACTCAGAACATCTTAAACCCATAAATATTTAATATTTTCTCCTTATTTCAGTGTGGAGCATCGATTTTGTTTTCCATAGACAACCTCAAGTGGTGTGTTGTATTAAGATATTTCAGTTTTATCTCTAACTGCAGCTAGTTTACTCTGTGATTTGAAGATGTATCTG
This sequence comes from Emydura macquarii macquarii, assembly GCF_026122565.2. NCBI lineage: Eukaryota > Metazoa > Chordata > Testudines > Chelidae > Emydura > Emydura macquarii. Next base: position 1,613,061 of record NW_027132817.1, on the reverse strand, counting down.
ATATATTTACACACTGTAAAAGTGTGATAGCTTTGTCCAACTGCAACAGACATATTGTCAATGTCTATCTATACGCTCCAACCACTGTTCATAAGGATGTACTGTGCCACAGTAACACATTGTACATTTAATATTAAATATGGAATAATGTTGATTCAATTGCTATTGCTTCTTAGTTCTAAATACTTAGGGAGATGAGGAGCCAGCCAAGTGGCTGTGGTGCCAGTACCACCCTTTAAACTTTCATTTAGGGATAATTCTTGTCTGTCTTATGCATGTTATTCCATAGAGTTCAGGGACTTAAAAAAGCCCTGTGAGAGATCAAAGATTAATTTAAATCTCCGGCTCAAAACTGTGTTTAAATGTATGACACAAAATGCATACTGGGTATTGTAGCTGATACTTCAGATAAATCTACTTACCAGGAAATTGGATATTCTGTGACCTGCATTTCCTAAAATTTGGGGGAGACTGTACCAAGGAGTGTCTCTAGTTTTTTCTGAAACGAGTCCTGATTTGACTCCACCTACTCCCTTCACTTCCTGTGTGGTGCACTTCCTTCAGGTGACTTCCTTTCTTTAGGTCACATAGCTGCTGGGTCTAGGGATAGGGAAATACTAGCATGGAACTTAAAGTGTTTCTGTGCAAGGTGGTGAACCTGGAAATGTTGTCAAGTAAGTTAGTATAATGAGGGAATCTATCTTCTCAGGTTAGTAATGGTATATTAATAACTTCACACTGGAAGTTATTTGCAGTACATAACAAAAACATTTTACTGAATATACTAACTTATAGACAAAACTTTCTATTCCTAGGTGCCAGTATGATCCTTCTATTAACTACTACGTCTATACAGACACCTGTTCTGTACAGAGCACTTGGTAATGAATGATGCAGGGGTCTGAGTCAGATTCAAAATTGGGGAGGGGGCAGAGGAGGTTGAGATATTGAAAAAGAGTTCATGACCTGGTGAAAGAGGAATGTAGAATGTGCGGATAAGCTAGAATCCCAATGGATAGGAACAAAGAGGCTGACTTATCAAAAAGGAGAATACCCTCCTTCGGTGCGGAGCAATGCTGATAAATATACTGTCCTGTGTAGTAAGTGAGATACCAAGTACTGGAAACGGCAGCTTTTGAGAACACGCTCCTTATATTATCCTAACACTTGGGTAGAGGCCCCAGTTCCTCTGCACAAATACAGCTACATGGATAGTACTTTGGCTTTAAATGAGAATTGGAAGATTCCAGTTGAGAGCAGCTGAAATTCTGTTTATATCAAACACCAGAGCCACTGAAGCAATGTGTATGAATTTGGCAGAATTCTCTGCTGAACATTTTGTTTTCTTCAAGTGAGCCCTTTGCTATTTTGAGAGCAAGGACTCTTTTTTTAATTTGAGTTTATAAATGCTGTATCCTTCCTCATGAGATCACTGAAAATAGGCTACATGTTATTGTTTATGCTCTCCCACTACTCAAACAACTACCAGTCCACGTCTCATGGTACCTTCTTATTTTTATATTCTACTTCTCTCTGAGGGAAAAGTCAAAATAGTCCCTCCTACTTGAGCTCTGAAAATTTAACCCTGTAATTTCATATATTATGGAAGTACCCAATTGCAGCTTCATTTTTAAAGTTGGATTGAGTTTTGTACTCAAAGCAGACATTTACCTCTTTGTTATTTATGGAAAAACAAATAATTTATTCCACCAATAAAGCAGTTAATAAATAAATAATAAATAAAGCAGTTAATGAGTATAGAATGAATTTTCTGAGTATGTATAAGAAAATGCATTAATTGTTTGAATTAAAATTAATTTTAAAATATGTCCTTCAAGAAATCTACCAACCATGTCAACTTCTTTTTTGTCTTGAATCATCTCAGTAGTTGAATAACAGATTCATCTAATTTCTCATGTAATTAAAAATCACAAATCTTATGCATAGTCTGCATATTTTTCATTTAGGATTAATAGTGATCTTTGCCATTATTCTTCATACTGAAATTAGAGCCTGAGAAATAATGTTCTAATTCAGAAAAATCAGCAAAGAGCTGGCCTCTTTCAAAAAGGCTGCTATAGCCTATTGTTTGTAATGAGTCTGAGGCCATAGGCTACTCTTGGCAAGGATGGCCATTGCCTTCATTCATCTTATCCTCAGAGTGCTCCTTCTGAGAACAGCTTGGCTTTACTCCCATTAGGAACAATGGGAGACTAAGGCCATTTTTTAAGAAGACATCTTAACTAAGGGCTGCCTGTGGCCTTAGGTGTTGGGTTTTTTTTTTTTTTTTTTGAGAACAGTGGGAAATGGCTGTCATTTTAATAATACTTATAATGAACTGAAAGAGGGCAATTTGTTGATCTTTTTCTGAATAAGAAGACTGCACATTTCTCTACTGATAAAAACTTTCAAATGAAAACTAGCAGCCACACATGACAAATATTTCTTAGGGTTAACTCTTGAACACTTTAAACTTTTTGACCAAATATTTAAAACAGAGCTTTTATTCATACTCCTAGTACTGGTTTGGTGTTACTAGGATCATCAATGGGCCTTGGATCAACAAATCCTATTTGTTAAAGGTCTAACACTAAGGACCAGATCACAAAAGGGACTTAGGATCAGTGTTGTAATGTATAACTTTAGGGGCCCTGCCACCTAGTGGAATCCAGAGCCCTGAGTTAGATGCCCAGGGTCCTTATACAATGCAACAGGAGTGTTAGGCACTGAAGAATGGGATCCATAAAAACAGCATGGTGAGCAAGGATCTACTTAAGCTAGCCAATAGGCCACATCCCTCTCTTTGGCATTTCCTAAGCCCCACCACTTTCAGGGACTTGAGTGCCTAACTCTGATTCTACAGAGGTGCCTATCTCCACCTGGGATTCACAGCTGTGAACCTTCTTTGGGAGTTTGGCATCAATAGTCCAATGGTTAGAGCTCCCTTCTCACATATGGAGTCATCAGTTCCTTTAAGGACACTCTAGCATTGACATAAAAAGTGTATTACTATTCAGTGATTTTATAAATGGTCTGCCTGTGTTTTTTTTCTGGTTAAGATAGGAAGTAAAGAAGCTATCTCTTATTTTTAAATTGACATGTTGAACTAACACTCCAATAATCGTGAAAAATTCTGCAGTTGTGTTGCAGTAATTAACTCTGTGAAAAAAAGCAGTAAATGCAGATGCTATTAAATAGGAAGTCTTAATGTGTAATGATGATTGTGGCTTGGAAGGAAAATATTGTTGTTTTGTGATATATACATTGATTTCAGATGGTTTGTTTTTAATCTAGCTGTAAAAGACTGTTTCCCAAGGACTGAAATTTTCAGCAGAATATAATATTTTCCTCTTTAAATATCACGCCCCCTCCCAAATCTTCTAATTTTGGTGATACCTTCTGAATGCAACTTGCTTCTGTGATCAGGATTACTGGATACTGGTTGATCGATCATGCCCACCAGAAAGTTAGACTGCTCCTAATGTTGCTGCTGATTTTTGTAAATGTTGTGACATTATGTGGTTTATTATTTTTAATAAAAACATACAGTCATATCACCATTGATCCTTTATTCATCAACTGACAGATTTAAGCCTCAAAATAATGCTGCTTATTTTGTAATTTCACCATAATGTAAAACACATAAAACCGGTAAAGGTAATATCTGTGTCACAAGAACATACTGTTGCACGTGCCTGCTTAAGAGTTGTGGAGAGTATTGGCAGTGTATTTAATGTCCCGTTTCTTATATCAGTATTTTGCAACTAACTTTCTAGTATCTAACCATGAATGAATATGCTCTATTGCAATATGTTGTTTCTTTTAAATTTTAATGTAACTGTGTAATCAGTAACCCAAAATACTTATGGAGACCTTCTTGACTAAAGTTTGACAAATACAATTGCTGATCTGAAGATGACCTTCTTATCTTCAAACTGGTAGCTTTATAGTTAATACACCTGCCTGCCTCACAAAAGGAATTAATATTAATTCTGTGAATTGTTGTCCCTAATTTTATCTGAAAAATAAAATCAATTTTTATAGGATGATCTCTGATGGAAAAATGGTCAGATTTCAAATGTATGATTATTTTTATGCACTCAGCACACTTATATTATATCAGAGTACCACATTTCAAGGAAAAACATAAATAAATTGCCAGTCAGCAAGTGACCCGTTACAGACATCTGTATTTCATGAGATTGTACAAACTTCTTGGGAGCATGTGCTGATTCTGATGTCAGCTAACCCAATTCTGCACTCAGTTGCAGACAATGGAGTTATTTACTGACATTGGTGTAGCTGAAATCAGAATCTGGCCCCAAATATAAACATCCAGTAGGACCCCATTTCTGTTCTGAAGCTAAAAGCTTCACCATCCAAAAACACAATGCCTTTAGCATCATGCTGGGGCATTGATTCACTGCTGGCACAAAGACCGGGATTTGTAGCAGTATGGCTTTTTTTAGAGGGCTCCCACTTATGTATTGACAAAAACTAATCTTGCTTAATTGAAGAGAATGTATGTGAATTGAGATAGCATGGCCAGAGGAAGGTAGGTTAATATTTAAACATCAATTTATGATTAAACGTTATAAGGCCACTGAAAACTAAAAGTTGACCTCAAAACACCTGATATAATTCTCCTAGTATCTTAGAAATAATCAAAAACCATTGGTTCTTATTAATTTTCATGTTCTGGATTATTTGTTGTATATTTTTGGTACATTTTCCTTTCTCTCTTTTTTTTAACTGCTTAAACATATTGACAAAAAACTAGAACTTAACTTAACATATGTTGTTTCAAGCACTTAAAATTGCCAGGAATCATCTAATATCTAGCCAAATTATTTGCACAGTTTGTTGAATTGGAAAAAAATATATGCAGCTGACACACAATTAAGCAGCTTCGGTGTGCAGCTGATCTTAGGGGATACTTATTTGAAATCTGTGAGCTAATAGAACCACCACATGTGTTGGCTAGTAAAATGCATCTTATTACTTGTTGCTAGGGTCGTTGCTTTTGGAAATTTACTTTTTCTGCCTAATGTTAAAGCATGACACTTCATGCTGTAAACAGGGTAAGAAGAACTGGAAACTCCCTTGCTGAGAGATATTATAGCTATGGGGCCTACTTTAGCAAAATGTGCTTCAAGTTTTTACCTACTATAATGTATTTATAATTAGAAACTACCTTGTAGCACTGCTTACATGCAGCAAAGTTTGCTTTAAATACCATTATGACCTTTTTGAGAAGCCTAGATTTTTAAACTAAATTCTTTGAATGATGCAATCCAGAGTGATTTGGATAGCCTGTCAAATCTTACTTCTAGTCTCGGAAGAAAAAGATAATACTTTCAGAGGTTATTTGAGTGCACAGCCTTATTCTGGCTACTTTTAGGGGAGTGCAAAAGAGCCATACCCCTCTCCCTTAGCAATCATGAGTAGGGGGGCAGCCAGAATCTTTGACTCCTCTGCCCTTTAATGCTCAGTGGGACCATTTTATCATTATCTGCCACCAAGGAGAGTTATTTGCTGCAATGCAAAGTAGCTGCATAGTGTACTGCCAAATCAAAATGGAAGTATTTTCCACCCTCTTTGCAAAGGACAATGCTTAGTAACAAACATTTTATTAAATAAACGTTTGTCTTTTGCTTTGTTTCACAAATTGTCTGCAAACAAGTTGTTTGCAGTGTTGTAGCTGTGTTGGACCCAGGATATTAGAGAGACAAAGTGGGGGAGGTGATAAACTCTTTATAAGCTTGAAAGCTTGTCTCTTTTACCAACAGCAGTTGGCTCAATTAAAGATATTACCTCATCCATGTTGTGTCTCTGCAAACAAACTGTCATTTTCTCAAATGGAGTCATTATTCAGAATTATGTACTAAGTAACTTCTGCAAATAATTCTTGGTCTGTAGCTTGTACACAGTTTGTTATGAATGTCTCTTAATCAAAAGTTTGAGGTGTTTAGATTAGACACAGATGATACATGGCCTGTTTCTGTTTCCTCATTGAATGAGAGTAACTCTTAGAATCAAGTAGGGTTTCACATGCAGATACATGTGATTACAAATTCTTAATTTGCTTTCTATCAATATTCTGTAACACTTTCTTAAAATTTGCTGTTTGGGAAAAATATTCCTGCTTTGGTTGTCTTCATATTTTTATTGGATTTTGGCAAAAGACTGAAGCCCCAGAAGGGGCTGAACTCTGTAAAGTGGTCTGGGAGGAGGGCCAGGTCACACCTATGGCAGAGGTAGGCCAAACACTGGAGAACTGAGGCAAAATTGTGGCACCCAGAGGGCATATTGGTGCAGCAGATTTGCTACACCTATTTTCAAAAGTGACTTAAGCACTTAGAAGGACAAGTCCCATTGAGTTTCAATAAAACTTAGGCTTCTAGAGTAGATTTAAAAAAACATTTAGGCCCATAAGAATACAGATAGACATGAATATTCAGATGGTGATTTCCTTCACAGGTAATAATTATGTAATTTACAGATCCCTGCATTAGTGGGGATTAATTTGGCTCATTGCTGACATTTATACCCAACTATCTTCCTCCCTGCCCTTTTAAATTTTGGCTTCACTTCTGCTTTCCATTATGCCTTAAACAAGGTTGCAAACATTTCAATGAGGACAGAATTCAAATGTCTTGCATTGGTTGGGGACATTACTTATTTTCACCCACCCACTGTCTTTGCTTTGGATGCAAAACCTAAACTGAGACATGGTCAATTAAGTCTCCCAGTGAGATTCAGTTTTCAGCTTCCAGAGAATGCCTTGCAAAATCATTTCCTCTGTGGAAAGCAGAAGTTCTGTTTCGTGTACAGTGCTGACTGCTGAAAAGTGTAGGTGGCTTATGCTTCAATGTGTGCTGGCTCTTGAAGGGGATTTCCTGGGAACATCCTTAGCAAAGTATTTTCCCTTTGTGGTGAGATTTGCCTCACTAACCATCAGTTGCCTACGCTTTTGGCACTCAACACTGTAAGTCAGGCTTTCAGCTGCTTACTGAATCTTCAATACTTTTCTTCAGCATGAAATTAAAAAAAAAGTTCTGTCGATGTAGTAATGTTATAGAAGCTGAGGGTATGTTGGATCTACCTTCAACACTTAGTTAAGGCATTAATGTTGACTTCACTATGAGTATGGGAGAAAAGCTCATAACATGTAAATGTTATGGAAGGACTAATTATCTCCTCTTAGTCCTCTCAAATCTGTCCTGAGCCTTTCTCCTTACACACACAAACTGTCCCAGTGAACTCAGTGGCAATACAAGTGAAGACGGTTTAAGCCCTTCATAGCAACTTTTGTGTGGTCTTTTCATTTTGCTGATTGGTTTATAAAATAATATAAACTGTGGAAAGATTGTAGTACATTTCTGAGGTGAGAGAAAGATGAAACTTTGTGAGGCAAGATTGGGTTTTTTTAAACACTTTTTCTAGAAGTTCTCAACCTCTGAAGCTGTCCCATCTATGCGTTGATTTTCAGACCAGACATTGTAGCCTCGTTGTACTTTGGCTTTGTGTTCAGCTTGGGATTTTGCCCAATGGACAATAACTTTTTACAAGTTTGACATCGTTCAGATTCCTATTTCTAACTTTTGTAGATGCTCCAGCTCTCTCAGCATTCTAGTCAAGATGTTTTGCAGGATAAAAGGGAAATGATTAAAGTAATAAAACTGACAGAATTTTTTCCAATTTTTAATAAACTTTTAACGAACTCTGATTCATGGAAAAAATTTTATGAGTTATTTGTGGAAAAGTGGAGTAAATGCTTCAGGTTAATTATTTACCTTGCTCTTTGAGACTTGTCATCTCAGAATCTCTTGTTCATTGTGGTGTGCCAAATACATTGGGCAATACACAAGGAGTTAATACAATGTTATGTTGCATGTTCTGGATATAAAGATTCTGATGTCAACATTCATGCTTGCCTATTTCTATAAGGAGGTACTTCACCTGTTTCTCTCATCTCTCATTGGTTTCCTTTCTCATTGTCAAAAAGCATATTTTATTCAAGTGGGTCACTAATTCTTGCTTAACTCAATTATTTTGCCTTGCTAAATTTTTGGACCCTCTTAATGAAATGGAAAGAAATCTCGGCAGTAAACAAGGCAGATCTTGAATTAATTGTGTGGATCCATTTTCTATACTCCTTTTAAAAGATTAAAGAAATATTTCAAATGAGTTTAAAGAGAGGGTGTAATGGGGTGTACTAGCCCTGCACTGGACAAGAAGAGGTTAACCCCATACTGTGGGCAGAGGAGTCCATGCCCCCTTCCCACTGTGGACATGCTCCAACTGGAGCCTCAGTATAAAAGGGAGCAGCCTAGCTCAGTTGGGGCTGACCGCTGAGGAGAGAGGACAGTCTCCCTCCTGGGAGCTGCTGAATATGGAGGCCAGATGTGCTGAGACCCAGGTGGATACCTGGCTACTTGTGGAAGACCAAGAGGGGACAGAACCATCAGGCACTTTGCTAGCTAACAACCCCAGAGACCCAGAGGATATGTGGACTACTGCACTGGAAAAAAAGAGTAGGAAGGAACTGGGACAAAGGCAGCATGTTTCAGATGAATGCCCACTCACCTAGTGGCAAATCCACTAGCTGCTACCAGGACCCTGGGCTGGGACCCAGTGGAGCAGAGAGGGCCTGGGACCCCCTACCCTGGCCATCACCCAAGAGTGGGTGGTGGCCCATCCCTCCCTCTGGTCACTAGGCCCCGCAGCCCTGCTGAAGGGGGCAGACATATTGACTCTGGCCACTAGGCCCCGCAGCCCTGTTGAAGGGGGCAGCCATATTGAGAACAGACATTAGAACATATTGCCCTGAGGCTAAGGATGGTTATTAGAACTCAGGTGTAGGGCTATAATGGCCCTCTCCCATCCCAAAAGGGTAACAGGGTGTGCCAGCCTTGCAACAAGAAATTAGGACTTTTGATACACATATAATTTTATGATGTGATTGGGAATAGAAAGTGAAATGCAACATAAATGTCTTACCATCATGTATAAGAAGCTTTGTTTTTATTTTTCTTAGAGGTGTTTTTTCTCTTTCCCTTATGATAGAGTGTGAGTTTTCTGCATTTATGCAGCTTAGTTGACTCTGGCTTTGGTTTGTTTATTTTGTTATGTGGTTCTAAGTCCAAAGTGGATGTAAAATATTATTCACATGTTTAGTTATAGTTTATGTTTAGCTCAAATTATTTTAAATGGATCATATACAATGGTTTATGTTTGGTGTAATATTTGGTAATTACAACCACAATAGCACATTAATATTGTGCCCTATCCTCTGACATTCTGAGTATATTGAACTCCCAATGAGCAAAGGTTAGTGTTAATAAAGTAATAGAGTTTATGACTAAATCTGTATGAAACTGGATAGTCTCTCTTCATAGGAATTTGTGTGAATGTTTTTTGTTTTTTGTTGTTTTTGTTGTTCTAATCCTGGTGATTTCACAACAGTCCATCTACTTTAAATTTCAGAAAGTGTAACTTAGTAGAAACTTAGGAGATTCACCTAGCTTCAGTGTGAATTCATAACTCAACCTTAGGTTATTCAAAGCTAGAGCTAATTTTCTAAGAACTTTAGCAAAGATCACCTAAACCTTTCCATTAACCTGGGCGAGACTTTTAATTCAAAAATGAAATTTGAAATTGGGTGGCTGCTCACAGAATGGAAACTTTACACTGCTGTAGCTCTGATTCTTGGGAAGATGTGAAAAGATGAGAAACTGAAGGCATTGCCACTTATTTGTTACTCATTGAAGTAATGGGTACCGATATTTATCTCTTGCTATCATAGATCACAAATGTTATACAATGAATTGCCATATTGTAAAATTGCTTTGTTCCTCTTTTTGCTTTCTAATGAAGCCTTCTAAGCCTCTCTCTGCACAGAAAAAAGAAGTGTACAGATAGCCAGGCCTCAGAAGACATTTGAAGAGTATATGCATGTGTCTGATGGAGGGAGTGTACTTACCTTGCTGGTCCCCATGAAAACTTCAGAGGTAGTCACTTAGGTGCTGAAATACCTCTGAGGATCTGGGTCCAGGTCACTTTCTGAAGTTGTGGCACAGGGGGAAAATAATCCCAACATTTAATATTTTAAAATAAACTTAACACAGTTTAAGAGAGAGAGAGAAAAAAGACAAGAGTATAGGAACCAGCCATAAAATGAGAGAGACAGGCCTGGTTGTGCAGACACTTGTTATGGGCAAAGTGCTTTCTATTCTGAGTCGTCCTATTGACTTTTTTCCTCAGGATCCGGAGTTTTGTATGTTCTCAGAATAATGGCTGTAGAATTTCACTGTTTCATCTTTTTATTGGTAGTGTTTAACAAAATGAACATGTCTTTTTGCAGGCTTTTCCTCTTTTATTTATTTGAAAATAAACTGAAATATATCACACCTGTTTAGAGGGGCCTAAACAAATGCACATGTTCCACACACACAAAAAACCTACATGTGATGTTGCTGTCTGACCCGAATAATGCAATAAAGTTGTAATATGAGATTTTATCTTTAATATATAACCATTAGGCTCACTATTTCATTTTATTTGTAAGCAGAAGTCCAAGATCTGCAATTGTTTTGTCTGAAGTAATCAGAGCTCAAATATTGAAAAATTGGCATCTCAAGCTAGGCTCCTGGATCCATATTTTGGCACTAGGCAGAGCCTATTGATTTTCTTTTTTAAATGAGATCTGCTGAGTGCTGCTCAGAACGTCTAAAAACCAGCCCACTTATTGTGGTGTGAAAATATGGAAATAGCAACCTAGCCTTACATTCCAATTTTTGAAAATCTTGGCCCAAAATTTTGGAAAAGAAATTGGTGTCCAGCAGATAGCGAAACTATTCGACCAAACACAACAGCGCGTTTCCATATGCAAGGAGGTTCAGAGTACATATAGGCTCACATATAATCTCTCCAATCAAGTTGTCGGTTTAAGACTTTCAATGCATCTGCACATGAAACTGACATTTTCCAAACTTGTCATACATATTTTTCTGTCAAAGGCAGTTAAGAACCTATAGTCATTTCTATTGTGCCAATAAGTCGGGACAAATCTTTTCACCTGGATATGAAAACTAAACAAAGTATTTATGTGGACCAGTGTTTGTTTCCACTGTACCAGCTCCTTTTGCCACTTCTCTTTACAATGTTGACTAGTTAAAAGTCAACGGTTGTGCCAAAAAGATACCACATAGTTACCACAGATATTTCATATTTTACGCATAGAGGAAATTTATTTTATTTTAGCAACGATTGTGTGGTAACTGCTGGCCAATGGTGATTTATTAATGGCACCCGCTGAACTTTGAGGGGAGGGTACTACAATTTGCATTGGGCTGCGGTCTGGATATTGAAGGGAAGAATATGGCTCAGTTCCTCAAAGATATTACATGCCTAACTTCTATTGATACCTTTGAGGATCTGGGTCAAAGTCTCCCTGACTTGAATGACCTCTTCTGTGTGTTCACAAAATGTTTTACATATTTAAAGGAACCACTATGAACATTTCTGGAAGTATTGGGGAATTTAGAATGTTGTTAGCAGAGTGGGAGAGACAGGGAGGAAAGATGTAGCATTGCTGTGGACCATCCTGGATTGAATTAGCTAGAAATATCACTGCATTTTCAATGTTTTAGACGTTATCTACTGCCATGATTGATACAAGTGTAGACAGTCAGAGTGTAACAAACTGCAGTCAATGCTATTTAGCTTTAATATCTCACACACAGTCTTTTGGAGGGGTCAACTTTCCTTATTCCCTTTATAGAAGAGTAGTAATAATTTTGTTGGCCTTACCATATGACAGCCAAAAGGAAAACCATTGTTTACAGATAACTCCAGATCCTTTCCCACAAAGTTTACCTTCAGGGCCCCTAGTATAGGAGTAGTCAGAAAGGTCATAATGTATAAATAAGAAATCATTATTTGGAACATTATAGTCCACAAATCCTTTCTTAAAAATACACCTTTGAAAATTTTTTCCCAGTGTTAAATTTGTGATTTCATCATGGCTGGATATGTGATTTCTGAAAGAAATACTATATCATACTTTCGTATTTTTTGAATTAGGAAATGTTGGTATTGATTTGATGTAAAAAAAAATTGCCATGTTTCATGTGCCAATATTAGAATTGTTTATGTCATTTTGCCACGATGCAGAGTGGTAAACAACATAATTCTATGATTAAAATGAAAGGACATGCTCTCTTTAGATGCTCATTTTGTACAAAATTAATCTGATCCCAATAAACTGTGGTAAATAACAGTGATGTGAATGTTGAACTATTCTTGGTAAACCCCATGTTTCAAACATCACCTACCAATGTGTTTAATGCCTGAATAGCGTGGATACTTTCCATTCTGATACCTAACTAGTCAAATATACTGCACTTCTGAGTTTAACTGGTGACAGGCATATTTCTGACAAGCTCAATTGTATTTTCTATTTATAGCAGAAGCTGAACCTTTTGGAAGATAGAATAAATCTAATCTATTAACAATTAAAACAGAAGCAGATTCCAAAAGAGCAGCTCTTCTCTAGAATGTCCATGTGTGAGTCTCTGGCAAAAAAAAGCCTGAATTTGCAAACATGGCTAGTACATTTTGGTGCCCAACTTCAGAAAATGTTGAGGACGATAAAGGAGCAAGCCCAGGTGTGAAAGTAGGACCTGGGATGCTGTCCTATGTAAATAAGTCTGGCAAAAGGCCAGGAGAGAGATGAAGCAGAAGCCCTGATAACAGAGCAGGAACTGGACTTCCAGGGGAAAGCTGTGGGAAACATTTAAATGGGGAGTAGAGTAAGGGAAACTAGAGAGAGAGATGAATGGTCAAGCCCAAGGAGGGTGGAAATGGGTGGAAGTTTATACTTTGAAGTTGGGATTTTGTTGAGCCTGGGCCCTGAGGCTCTCAGCCCTGAAAGAAGGATTCATCTTGAGAAGTTCAGAGACTGAGCTGGGAGAAGTCCCTGGAGGCAGCTGCAAAGAGTTCTACAGAGCAATCCTTGGCTGCTGATTATGGAGCTCTGGGATGGAACCCAGTGTAGAGAGCTGGGCTGGGTTCCCCTAGTAGCCACCAACAAGGTGGCCTGAGGACAGAGAAAGGGACAAAGATGGAGAGCCCTGAGAGAAGGGTGTGAAGACCACAGAATTGGGTCTTAAAGACCTCTTTGTAAGGACACCTAGACTTTTATCTGTTGTTACCCTGAAAGGGATGGACTTAAATCATGATCTGGCCAGAGTAATGGAAAGAGAGACCACCGCAGGGCCAGAGCAACCAGCAACAGGGTGCACTAGAGAGGATAGAGTGTGCTACGCCATGCCCAGCCACAAGGAGGCACTGTAGCAGTGACTGAACTCTTTCACAAGGTGTTTCAGCCGAACTCTTTTAACATATACTGCTATAAAATATACGTAGGTCAACATACCTGCTGACATGGCTACAGACAGTAGTGTCAGTTGTGAGAAGGCTAGAAAAGAGAGCAAGGCAGACTAAGACACAGAATGAGAGGAAGTATGGTTCAGTGGTCATGAGACTAGTCTAGCCTCTGGGAGACCCCGGTTCGGTTCCCTGTATCATCATGAGCTTTTGTGTGGCTTTGGGAAAGTCACTTAGCGCCTCTGTGTCTCAGTTCACCATCTGTAAAAAGGGGATAATATTTCCCTACCTGTCAGGTGAGTTATGAGGCTAAAAATATTAAAGACTGAAGTGCTGAGATACTGATAAACATTGCCATATAAGAGCTAGATATTCTATGTTAAAGAAAAGTGCATTACATAAGATGAGTGTTTATTGTAAGCTGCAGTCAAGTAGGAGATAGATCAGAAGTGATGTAATTTTACATTGTGGACTGTGGACTGAATGGAATGGTGAGAGATGATTGAATTCAAGCGCTAGACATTCAATCAACTGAAACTGCATCATCCATACAAGTAAACTTAGTATACTTGCACACTTAAATTTATGCTGAGATGTTGTCCTTTGTGGCTATTTGATGATTGATATGATTGTGGATATGGGTGAAAACATCTACATGTGGCAAACATATATTGTCTCTTGTTGTTGGACAGTTATTTTTTATCTTTATGAGCTCATTTGCTAATGTGTTTGTGACTGTGGTAATGGGTGAGTTAGGAGAGGATAATATAGCTATTTAAGTGAATATTCTGCACAGCATAGAAAAGTCCATAGACTTTATAAAGCTATCAGTTTCTTCAGCTTATATCTTTCAGTTTATAGCATCACTGGAAGTGCAGGGCACTTCCTGGAGATTAATATTTTGCATATTATATGCCTTAGATAATATACCGTGAGGCTGAAGTAGACTATTTTAATTATGACGACAGTGGAAACAGTTGTGACCTGCTTTTTTAATACTAGAAATCAGTTAGAGTTGCAATACCAACTATTACCCACTATTATCCTTATGTTAATTGATTATTAAAAAAATATACTGAATATCCAGGTTGAGAGGAGATTGATGGAATGTTGTGTCCCCAGAAAGACATAGTAACAGCTAACCATGATTTTATGGTGCAGTTGAATTCCTGGAACTTCAGACAGCAGCCCTTTTTTGGGTAATATAGTGTAAAAGACACAACAGCACCAATTCCTTGTCTAGAAGGCCCAGGTGATACAATGTAGGGTAGAATTCTCCACTGCGTTGCACCCTGAGCAGTCTCTCGCGCCTGTGCACAGTGTGTGTTAAATACTACCAAATCAGAATTTTCTGCTCTGTCAAACCATTTGTAGCATTTTACATCCTCTTTGTACAAACATAAATAACTATACACCAGAGGCAACGCAGTGTGAAATTGGGTTCATTATTAACTCCTTAACTTCCTTCACCTAAACTCTGCATGTTTTCTTCCCAAGAGGTACTATTTCACTGATGTACAGAGATAGGGACCAGAAGAAAGTTTTAAAGGGAAATAGAATCTTTGTAAGCCATTCAATACATATTTTAACAACTATTTTGAAACTTGGAAATTGAGGAGTTATATTCCCTCCATGGGAAATGACCGAGAAAGCAAAATATGTAAACATTACAATGCCTCTTTAGCATATTATAATAAAATCTATGAAAAATAGGGTAGCTCTGCCATCAAAAGGGTTAACTCCAACTGATATCAGTGGGAGTTCTTGATTGCATAACTAAAGGCAAAATTGGGTCAAATATCTTTTTTTTTTTAATTGCTGCACTGCGTGAAAGGCACAATAAAATAAATATTTAGTCTTCAAATAAAATGAAGAACTATGGTACAACAGGGAATTCATTGGAAAATATTTCTAAGTGTTAAGGGCAGTCCTAACCTCCTATCCATATGGAGAATATATTGTACACTGGTTTACAGATAGTCTTTCCACTGTCCTGCCATATAAGGCTGTTGTATTAAAATGTGTTTTTCTGCTGTTTAGTGCATTTATTTTTTACAAAGAAGTCCAAAGTTCTTAGTTTATTGGCTCAACTGAATGATTAGCATCAGCTATTATAGTAGCAAAATAGGAGAACAGCATTCACCGGAGCTGGGTTCATAAGTGCAATTTTGTCAAGATTTAATATTAAGTTATTGTGGCAAAAGAACTGGAAGCAGAAGAGTTCAGTTTGCTGACACTGTGGAAAAGTGGCAGAAAAAATGAATACATAAGGAAATTAAGTCTCTTGAATTTGGAGGAATTTTTAACCAGTGGAAAGTAGAGGCTATCCTTATTTAAGTAGCTAGTGTAAAAGCACTCTGCAAGCTTTTCCCATTAAAAATAAATACAGTTATCGGTTTTATACCTCCTTTCTGACCTGCAGTATCCTTATTAGTCTAGTCCTCAGCTGGTTATTCGTACAGAGGTGTTTTGGTATGGACAGATATGTCTTGAGATCTGGAATGAACTCATTGATGCCTTCCAATTTTCCCACTGGGGTGGCATACGTCTGTACTTTTCTCAGGAATGGGCCTACAAGGCAAGATCAAGCCCTCAATGAAACTAATAGGTGTAATTTTCAAAAGTGCCACCCAGTTTTCAAAAGTAACCTTGGTAAATGGAGCTTGGGCTCCTAAGTCATTAAGGCACTTCGGAAAACTTTATGCACAGTAAAGCAGCAAGGTTCCTAAACAGATTCTGCTATGCTTATGTGAACTGGTCGTTTACTTTATTGAAATCAGTCGGTGTTTGGGATTATTCTCTGCACTGTCTTCTCATTAATAGAATTTAAATATCTCTGTCCTGATATTCAGAGCCCTCTGTGGTACTGGCTTTCCATAACTGGAAGAATGCCACTTCTTACAATTTAATTCCTTTGGAACAAAAATGTTGACTAATAGGAGGCCATTCTTGTCTCATGAGGGAAGGAGTCAGTGTAGCTACTTGTAAAAGGCCTCTTAAGGAAAGCTGCCAGCCAAGCATGAACTAGTCCTTATTCAACACTGAACAAAAGAATTTTGGGTGGTGTATTTCCTAAAGGATCCCTGGGTACTGTAGCTTGTGCAGCAATGCATTCTGGGAAAAAAAGTAAAGATAATAAGAGCCTTCTGTTGCTCAGTGGAGGAGAGATTAGGGATGGGACAGGACATGCAGTAGATACCTCCCAAGAGAGCTTGGAAGTCTGGCTAAATTAGAGAGTTGAGGAAAGAAGCTGAGACGTTTTTGGCTTCCGTCTCTGCTGGAGAGAGGAGATTGAGAAAAGGCAGGAGCTCTGGGGCTCTTTACAAATAAGAACCCTGAGAGGTAAGGTGGGAGAGAGGGTGTCTGTGTGAAAGTGGCCCATGGAGCTGTGGTCTGGATAGGACTTGCAGAGAGAAGATGGAGGGGCTGTGAGAAGAAGCCTGAGAAAAGGTCAGGGTTTGCCGAAATAGGTGAAGGAAGTGATCCTGGGCATTGAAACTGAGCTTGTAGGGTGAGCACCTGCTTCTTTTTAGGGGCCTAACACTCTATTTTTGAAAAGAGGAAGGCAGGAAATCACCCTCATCCAGTCATCATAGCAGACAGTTGGGAACAGGTCATGCAGAGAATTTGGGACCCAGTTGAATAGCTGGCTGAATATGTCTTGTTGCACCCTGCAAAAAATAAAGGAGGATTTGGGAAATTTCTGGTACATGGGGTGAAGGGTACCTAGACCCTAGGGAAGGAGCTGTGGCCTACAGAGGGAGAAGAATGAGCAGTGATTGAGACTTTGTTCCTGTTTTAATTCTCCTAAGTTAGCCAGAGGGCTAATTAAACTTCCTTACTGGGACACTCCCATGGGGAACCCAGGGTTGGGAGGCACCTCATCACTACCTGCCCTTAGCATGGAGCAGTCTTGTCTGTGCCTGCTGTGGCTCAGCTCCCTGAAAGCAACTGGGCAACACAAGCATTGCCTTCCAGTCCTCTGCAGATCATGTTCTCTCTATGCTGGCTAGCGATAGGCACACACCAATATTCGAGTCCTTCGAGAATTTCCGGCAGTGTCCAGGCCTTAACCACTGGATGCTCACAAAAATGACCAGGTTTGTTAACCCCAAAGGACAATGTACACACTTGTTTGGTTGATTCAACTGAGGATCAACTCCTATATAACGGCATAGCACTGAGATATATTTAATGTGAAAACAATCATACATTTATTATCATAGAATCATAGAAGATTAGAGTTGGAAGGGACCTTAGGAGGTCATCTAGTCCAACCCCCTGCTCAAAGTAGGACTAACCTCAGCTAAATCATCCAAAGACTAAGACTAAGATTTAAGAGACAGTAAGTAAGGATAATGATGGGAACAAAAAGTATAACATGCTTCCTAGAATCTAAATTTAAACTATATTACACAAGGATTTTAGCCTGTTAATCTCACCTAAAGCAATCTTCCAACATCTCCAACAAGCATCCCGGGATTTCCCTCTTTCATGAGTGCAAAAAGCGCTATCTTTTTTGCTTCCTCAATGAAGGATCAAGAGGTGTTCTTTTGCCTTTTACTTATAGCCCCCCAAATTCATTGTTTTGTCCCCAAAATCAGGATGACCCCCTGTTGTTTATTCCCTGACTCCATGTAGCCTTCACATACTTGTGTTGACTTTGTATATAGCTTCCATTGTGTTGGCTTGCAATGCTTAATCTATATGGAAACTGAGGCGGACAGGTGAATATACATCCTCTGTCTGGCAAAAGCTGTTTGTCAATGGTGCTTTGATTCTGACTTTAAAACATATTTTCTAGAATATGCACATAACTCCTTACATAGTGTCAATATGTACATTTCAGAATTATATGAATGACCTGTGAGATCCTGGCTTTCATTTAAGATCTCACGTGACATTCTTTATAGATAAAGACTGTGAAAGCAGTCTGCTATGTGTAGTGACTTGGTCAGGCCT
Source organism: Emydura macquarii macquarii (assembly GCF_026122565.2). NCBI lineage: Eukaryota > Metazoa > Chordata > Testudines > Chelidae > Emydura > Emydura macquarii. The sequence continues at coordinate 1,594,707 of NW_027132817.1, read as the reverse complement.
GCTACGAGTTGGCATTATAGAACAATGGCATTGGAGTGGTTCTTATGGTTATGCTTACCAAGCCGAAGATGATCGAGGTTAAGAGAAACTGAGGCATTGCCTGGGGATAAAGTAAGAGATCTCTGACACCATTCTGTGAGAAATAGGTCTAAGTAATGTGGCAGCATACCACATAAATGTACACATTGGCTTTTAGCATTAAACCTCCATGTGTAACTGTTTAATAAGTGAAGGGAGAACAGACCTGTAACTGACAATATAGAACCAATGTCAGTATGGCTCAGCTGTACTGCCACTGATGGAGGAAGGGCTAAGAAATGCATATAGGAATACCAGTTCCACATGTGTGGTTGGAGGTCTGTTGGCTTCCACATGCCATTGCATGCTTTGCTACCTTCCCCTTCCCCACATTGCTGCCCGTCTTTCTCTGGCAGGTGCATATGCAATGGAAAAGCACAGACTTTCAGGAATTAATATTAACTCTTTCATGAAAAGGAGTAGTGTGGCCCTATGAAACCATCAACATGGTTCTTAAGGAAACATTCATAGAGGGAATAGAGAGCTTTCAACATCTGCCATTAGGGAATTGCTTTTATAAATTGTGACTAAATATCAGCACAAATGATTTAGGGCTTCTCTTTTACATCAATGTTTACTGCTGCCAAGTAAAGTTAATTGGACTAATTCGCTTTCTGCTGAGATACTAATTCTGTTTTAATTAATTCCTTTGCCCTGAGAATCCTTTTTGCCAGACTGTGATTGTCATTTTAAAAAACCCCTACTAATCAAGTGACATACAAGTCCAAGACCACAAGTTAACTAACTAGGATTTTATATTCCATCTAGAGATGGATTCAGGGTAAGAGCAGGATCTCCAAAGATTGATGAAATATTAGACTCCCTCCTACTGAAATGGGCCTGTGCTAAGAAGTTCACGTCTAAAACTAGATCTTCCTGAAGGTCAAGGCTGCATTGATCAGGTCTTCTGGTTTGGTGTCATTGCCCATGATACAGTAAGGATCAGTGCAGACAGCACCTCCACCAATAGGTGGTGCTGTATATGTAGATTAGTGTTAAGTTGTTGTCTTGTGTTGATATTATGATGTTTGTCTTGGTTCATTTCTAAGGGGATGGAGGATCTGGAGGAAGTTAAATCCTGCCTCTGTGTACTCAAGTTCTTACTTGCACTGTTCCGATAAATTCTTTGATTTCTTTAAGCAACTATTACAGTATATTAGTGAGTTGATCTGTTTTAAGAATAAGCAGCAAAGTTTCAAAAGTTACCTTAATACATACTGCTCTCTTAAAAGTTGATCAGCTTTTCCAGACAAAACACAAGATTTTCATATAAAAGTAGTTCAGTTGGCCATTTTAAAGAATACATTGCCCTCTGGTGTACAAAATGCTGAACTTTTCTTGCTTTTACTATTATGAAGGGTACTGTCCCTGAGGAGAATATCTTCCACCATTTGACCCTCTCTTACAGCATCTTCTGTAGCTTGCAGTGCTTGTCCTGTCATCAGTGTCCCCTAAACACTTGTGAGTCTAAATAATGGAAATAATAAACTAAACAGTTCTCAGTCACACAGGGCTGCTGCTTGGCTTAAAAAATAACTTCACTTTTGTAGCTATCTCTTTGGTTATATATGATTTGAGAGAAAATATAAAGAACCCTGTCTGTTGTAAATGCCCTGATCCAGGCTTCTTGGAAGACGGTAGATTGGCCAGAACATGGTATGGTTGGAAATGAATTGGGGTTCAGTATAACCAAGTACGTCCATATCCTGGATAGTGACACTTAAAAATATGGGGGCAAATCCTCAGAGTAAACTGGTCTAAGCCCATAAAGTCAGATGTGATGTAGGGAACCCTTGTAACTTCACTGTTGCTGACATTCACAAGATGTTGAATTGAAATGACTGTCCAGTGTAAGATATCGGTCATAAATTATGCTGTATCAGCAACAAATGATCACAGTAAAGAGAAAGTTGGGTAAATGAAATATGTAGTTGCTGGAATGTGTTATTGTCGGTCATCTAGAGCTTCTTTTGCTGAGCATATGTACTAATGGGATACAAAGGAAGAGCTGCACAATACTTGCTGTTATAAAGAGGATTAGAAATGAAAATGTGACCTGTCTGAAAAGCCGAGACTGGATCTGCTTTCAGCAGAGACGCCCAACCTAGAATACCAGTTCCAAACGTCAGTTCTGGACCATCTCCAACTTCTAGGATATAGAATCCTATTTAATTGGATTCATAAGGTTAATAGAATTTAAGTATATTATGTGTTAACCAGTGATTCCTGTTTTTTCTTATAGGTGAATGCCATATATCTCTAGAAGCTGTTATAATAGCCTCCTGTCAATGCTGATCTGTCAGGGACTGTCTATTACTGTGTTTGTAGAGTGCCTACCTTAATTGGGTCCCAAGCTTCCTTGATCTCTAGGCACTAGTGTAATAATAAACATAATTGATAATAATCTCTTATTTTGACATTTCGAATACCTTTCTTTTTTCTTCTTCTTTGGGAGTCTGAACAAACACATAGGGTTAATGGGTCAGGCTCTGGTTCTTCTAATAGCAAACACAGATTTGTTTAATTTATCCATCAAGATCTGTTTGGCTTTACAATCTTACTTCCATGCTTATCTGTGGTGACTTAATGGGTTACTTTTTTGTGACCTTTTCTGTAAGGTTATATGAAATTTCTCATTCATGATGGTTGCATGCTTTAATCTCATGTGGGCTGTACTATAAAATATATGTGTTTGATTAAATACTAATGACAAGAAATGCAAACCACTTTAAAAATTTTGCATCATTAAGCCCCAATTCTTTACCTTCCCATAGATCAATATGACTCTCTTGGAGCCTTATGGCTCCATCTATATTATTATTAATTATATGCATTGCTCTGGTACCCAGGTCCCCTAGTCATGGATCAGGACTGTACAAACACAGAACACAAAGACAGTCCCTCTCTCAAATAGCTTACAATCTAGAGTTAAAGTGGTGGTTACCATCTGTTTAGATATCTACAATGCTTGGGAAATACTTCTGTTTCTTGTCACTGCCACCATGGGTGCAACTTGTGACCTGTTTTGAACTCCTCTAGTCCTGAAACAGCTGGTAGAAAGTTGAAATTTGGAAGCAAATTAGTTGAAAATTGAAAATTGGAAGCAAAATGGTCTTTGATAAAGAGAAATGACTTGGCATGTCTTGGAGAAAATTTGTTCAATTTTGATTGTTATATGACTATTTGAAAATCAGACTCTGTTGATGTGTTTTGGGAATGATTGGTTAACACTTCTAGGTGAAGGTGAGCTCTACTGCATATCAGTGCGTGGATAGCATAGCTGTGTAGTGGCAGTGAACATCTGCATTTTCTAACGTGCACATTGAATAAGGCATAACTCTGGCTCATTAAGCGGCATCCGCTTTGGCTACTACATACTTTGATGTGCCCCTTTGTGTGGGACACAGCAAGAAAAGCAGAAGAAACCAAAATCACCCTGTTAAGAAATCCAGTTTAAAAAACCTACATTAAGAGACAGTGAAGATGAGTGCCAAATGCCAAAGTTAAGGGTGAGCACCCAACTTGAATTCTGCTTCTTTGTCTGTATGAATTACAACTGTCTTTAATTACATGATCATATATTAATTCTCAAATACTACAGCAAGTCATAATTTGCCCCCCCTACACCCTGGTAAGGCATATGGGAAGTGAATCAAAGGAGCTCCACCGTGCACTGATGCATTTTTTCCTCTTACCAAAATGCCTCCTAACTTAGGAGTGTGCCAAGGGTTGAAAGATATGAGGTCTTGACTTCTGTTTCCACCTCTTTGCTGACTAGTTTTAATCTTTATACACTTTGCAACTCTTATGTAGTGCAGTTTTGCAGCAGCAGTATTATATTAACCCCATTTTATAAATGGGGTAACTGAGGCACAAAGAAATTGAGGTGATATTACAGGTAACGTAGCAGAAATGGAAACAGAATTTACATCATTGTATAAGTCATAGCTTATTTTTTTTAAGGAGCCCACACTGTTCTCAGAACAAATGTTTCTGATCAGTGTCCTTCATTAGATCTTTAAATTGGGCTTATTTATATATGCTTCTCCACTTTTGATCAGTGCCTTGAGAACTACAGATGGAAAAAAGTTCTATTCTATTTCAGTGCCCCTTTTAGATATTGGAATGGTAGAATGATTAATCCGGGTGGCACTGTAGTTCAGCAGGTCTGTATTCAGCCCATGACCCTGTTAACCTGTGTTCAGCTTCTGATTTTTAAAATAGGAAAAAAATTCTGGCTTTTAGGGATTCTTAGAATTAAATTGCAGCACTATCAGTATTTTATTAAGAAATATTACCATAAATAGATTTACTGCTTAATTCAGCTCAGCACTTTGAAAATGGAAGCACACAATTTTAAGTCAGCTAAGGGAAAAAGTCAACAGGACAAGTAGTAGACTTAATCTGCAGCATGGGAGATTTAAATTAGACACTAGGAAAAACTTTCTAACTATAAAGGTAGTTGAGCTCTGCAATAGGTCTCCAAGGGAATCAGTGAAATCCCCATTGCTGGAGGTTTAAGAGCAGGTTGGACAAATCCTTGCAGGGATGGTCTGTGTTTAGTTGGTTCTGCCTCAGATCAGGGGGCTGGACTTTTCAGGGTCCCTTCCGGACCTACATTTCTATGCTTCTATATGTTAGAAATGTATGGACAGCTTTCAAATTAGAAGCATTAGTGTAAAAAATTAGTACAGAATTTTTCACTTATTAAAGAACATCCAGATCTCAAAAATATTTGAATTTCATTATGTCAGTCTGAGGATATGACACACGAAGAATATACTTCTACCTGAGACCTAGGCCTAGTCAGTCATGAAATGATCAAAAATACTCAGTACATCTGTGTCCATGTATTTCTGAGAAATAAATTCTGAAATGCTAAGACTTGGGTGAGGAGCAGGGGGACATTGGTGTGCAAGGTGCCAGCTGCCAAGGATAGGGTGTGATGGGAGACACCGCAGGATACTACCAATGGGAGGAATGGAATACATTCTACTGAGACTCAGTAGCTCCCACTTCTATTTCACCACCACCATTCAACTTCTCCCCCATGCCCAAATTTGGCCAGAGAAATATTTGGATTTCAGAAGAAAATCTTTTTAGTTTCTGTGAGACATTTAGTTACTGGAGAAATTTAGGACTGCTTTCAAATATATACATATCAAATATTTAGGACTGCTCTCAAATATATACAGATAAGCGGGTGTCCTTTTTATATTATTCTTATGAAAGCTGAAAAGAATACACATATTAAAAGACTGCAAAAACAATTGTCCACTAGGTGGAGAACACACTTTGGACAAGAAGATAACTTATACTGAGGTTTGGCAGAATTAGATAGTTTTTAAAATAATGTTGACAGATATCAATGTTTTGTTTTTAGGCCTTTTTGATTTTTATCAATTTAGATGTTCACAGTTGCACAAAATTATGGTTTTTAAAGTTTTTTTTATTTTTATCTATTATATTGTAATAGTTGTGGGAAACCATGGGGGGCGCAGACAATCATTATTTAATGACCGACTCTGAGATTCAAAAGCTAAAACTTTATAACCATTAAAACACAAATGTCAATATCACGTCAAGATATACAGAGTGAATATTCTTAAACTCAAATAAGTTTTCAAACAACATTTTTCTTAATTTGCCTATCTGTAAATTTTAATAATCATTAATGGACAGAGCTGTTTGTCAATTTGTGTGTATACAATGAAACTGACATTGATTGATAAAAAATGTAATCCTTCCAAGCCTAATTATAACGAAGAGATTTATGAAAATGCCAAGTTTTATTGGATTTAAATGCTGTTTTCACTCCCACACCTCCAAAGAATTCATTTAATTTCAGCCATTAGTTAGTTTATTGCTTTTGGGTAGTTGGGCTCCTGCCCTTTCTGACTTACTGTAGATGTATACAACTTAACAACAAAATTCTGAATGCTTTGACTATGAATTTTAGTGCAAACATGTGGCCACTGAATTATCGTTCAAATAATCATATTGAAAAATGATCACATCTATCAGGCCAAAAATCGATGTGCAAAAGCAAAATGGCACTAAAGAACACTGTCTACATGATACAAAAATGGATAGTTACACATTATTATGGAAAGCCCTTCGAAAAGGCATAATTTGCATCTTTGAATTGCTGTGATATATACACTTACTATATGTATTTTAATGTTCTCCAATAAATGCCTGTGTGCTAAGTTGTAATATCGGAAAATATTATGCATCTTCACTGTTTTATCGCTTAGATATTTAACCCCTTCGCTACTGTTCTCTTCACCCCAGCATCAGCGTGGCAATGTAGTTTGGTAGTCTTTCACTTTTCACTTTCAGGAGGTTGTATCTGCTGAATGTAGCAGCCTGGAGGTATGTTTGCATAATATACTAGGTAAATGATGCAATTTCCAAGTGATTGCACTTAATTTATATCTTTTTTTTAACGTTTGTGCTCAGACTGTGGACTTGGGTTTTGATTTATTTTCCCCTAACTGTATTACACACTATTGGCTAAATCCTGCAGTTCTTGGTCTCGTTCATTTTCAATGGCAGTTTTGCTTAAATAAGGTCTGCAGGACAACACCACTGAAAAACAGTTACCTTCCACCTGAGAGAAGACAACCAAGTGGTGTAAAGAATGTTGCACCTCACTCTCTGGAAGGGAAAAATTGGTCAGAGACAACAGGAAAAGAACCTTGACTCTTACAAAGCAGTTTCATAGCCACAAGGAAGATAAGATGGAAAAGTATCAGCTGAAAGATTCCAATATGGAGCACTGCTTGGAACTCAAATTAGTTGAACTAAGGGCACATCTACACCACAGCTGGAATGTGCTCCCAGTGCAGGTGTGCAGACGTGCTTTCTCTACTCAAGCGAGCATGCTACAAACTGTGTAGATGCAGATATCCTAGGGGGTGGCTCGGGCTAGTTGGTTGGGTATGCAACCAGGTGTCCAGGCGGCTTTGTTCTCAGGAAGCAGGATGCTCCCTGCTATAGTGTACAGGTGCTCAAAGTTAACCTGTACAGGCATTTGAAACTGACTCCAGGAGGCTAGGTTTTTCAGACCGAGGTGTAGACCATTAAACCACCACCTAGCTATTATCTGTATTGCATACTATGGGCAGGGCCTGTTATTAGGGTTTCCCAATACCTCCGTTCTAACCATTTCCGCTGAAATTTTACATTGTGGGTGTCTGCCTCAGGCTGAACATTTTTTTTGAAAATTTTCAGCCAGAATGGTTTGGCCATTTCTGAGAATAAGGCTGGGGAAAAAATGTTTTGCCTGTAGTTTTTGCTGGTTGGTTGGTTTTAAAAAAAGCCATGAGGAACTCAGGAGGAACAGCCATGAGGAGAAAAGCCATGAGGAGAAAGCCATGAGGAACAGCTATAGTATCCCCATTCTTTGAAGCAGGGACTTGAAATTTGGCCTTTGTGTTAGGGATGTGCCTTTTTTACATCCCTGTGAGAATCCACCCAAATCTGGCCAAATTATAAGCATTTGAAAAATCCCAGTTTGCACAGGCTGCTAGCAGCTAAAATGTCTGAAGATTCCATCCTGACTGAGCGTTCTCCAGCCTTTTGCAACTTCTAGTGCTGACCAGACTGTGCATGCACAAGCCCCACTGAACAACTGAGCTTCCTGCATCCCCTCACAGCTCCATGTGACAGGATTGTGCACATGCTGTCCCCACAAAGCAACTGAGCATGCTCCAGTCCAGGACTACAGAGGCACAGCTGGACTTTCCCTGGCTGATCCCAGCTGCTCTGGGCTGAGGTGGGTCTTGGCATTGGAACTGAAAGCAGGGATCCTGTCTCCTCAGCTCTCCGTGACCCCCTGCTGGCATCCAAGGAGGATGGTGCCTTATTTCAATGTAGAGGGGACAAAAAGCCACACCAGAGCAGAGGGAAAGGAGTTGGCTGCAACAAGAAACCTGGCGAGACTGAGTCTGGAAGTGGGGGAGAGAAAATGGGACTCTGACTGACAAGGCCTCATGTTCCCAACCATGGAAGTGACCTATCCTTTGTGTAGTGTAATTATGAAACCAGCGTGAGTTGCGCGTATATTTTCGGTCATGACAATAGACATTCTGAGAGTAATTAGAAGAAACTCAGGCAAAAGCAACAAAAAATGTGAATTGGGGACTATAGGGAAAGTTGAATGGAACTATACATGGTTCCTTGATCTATAAACGTACATCTAATTCTCCAGTACTCAGATCAACAATAGGTGTTTCATTCCAAGTAGAAAGCCTGGATTGAGATATACTTGCAGATATTGAAAGTGTTGTATGTGGTTTCAGTAGAATTCCTTTATGTGAAAGAGGCAACAGTACTGGTTTCTTTTCTTTTACTAACAAATAAGATGAGAGTAATTATCTGGGTGAAGTCGACTAATGGTACTTCTTCTTTTATCACTGATCATCACAGCAAAGTTTTAAGGACATTCATGGACCTCCTATGAGAGTCCCCTCTCATGAGATTTTTACTTCATTTGAGATTGGTGTTGCATACATGGGGTGGCTACAGAATTGAGTCCTCTATGAGTGCAGATAAGAGCGTCGGAAGACTCTTTAAAAGTGTTATGGTTGTAAGCAGATTTTGGAGCCTTTTACGCTACATGATCAGCCTCAGAAGACTTGAGCTTGAAACCAGTGGGAAAAAATTTTGCTTTGGCAGTTGGGGCTTTATTTGCCTACAGTCCTTTTGTCACTATACAAGATAATACAGCACTCCCTTAAAATATGTTTCCTGTCTCCCATAAAAGTCTTGTCTTTCAATTTGCTCTTTTGTTAGCAAAAGAGCTTAGTTCCAGCTATCGTACAGAATCAAAGAAGCTTAGCAAAAATCTTATTAAATATGTACTGATTGCTTTGGTCTTGTTAGAACATAACAAAAACACCATCCCATACATGTCTGTTCACGTTTCAATACAACCCTGGGATAGAAGGCAGAACCCTACTCAATGTGAAAAGGAATCCTGTTACTGGGGTTAGTAATCAACCACCTGGGAGAATATAAAATTAAATGAGAGGTGTCCATAGAGACACAGCAATGCTGCCAATTTAAAGATTTAAATCCAAATTAAACATTACAGTAGTCTCAGGTGATAGCATCCATATAAATTTGGACCTCATTAGGGGAATTGAAAAGCTTAGAGCTGCTTCCAGTAATAACACTCAGTTTAGTTGGTTAAATTAAAATCAAACTAATCTCCTTCCCATAAAGGAAATCCATTAGGATTCTTGTAGGAGAGAGAGAAGCCCTGGTACTATACTGTAGTCAAAACATAAATTCTGTGCCCATAACTGTGAAATCTAGTCATTCTGAATTAGTTTGGTATGGTCAATTCTCTATATGTTGGAATGATCCAAGACCTGTTTCAAATCCATATAAAAAAATCAATCATTTGAAGGGCATACAGCTGCAGGTATGTCAGCTATATTTTTGCTGAGGAAGATGAAAGATGTGCAGTGCCACTGAATTGTGTTCAAATCATTACTGCAGAGTTCATGGAGTTCATGACACAGCCCCCTAAGTACCGAGCTGCAGCTTGTCTGCAGTCAGGAGAAATGGACACTCCAACTAGCAGATCGAATTTGAGGATTACAAAGAATCTTGGTCAACCAATCATGGGCAGCCACAAACCAAGACACACATTGTTGAGGACTGAAAAATGGCTCAACTTCCTGGAGGTCTTCGTGCCTTGAGCATCGCTGATAAGAATGCTGTGGCTTGGCTTAACTGGATTGCATATGCCAAATAGTGTTAAATAATTCATCCTCCTTTCATGGAACCTCCATTTATTCTTCAACAACAGAAATGATGTCCTCAGCTTTCAGGAACTAATCACTCAACTGCTCAGAAAGATTGTACAACATTTAAATGTCCTGTTACAATACGCAATATGTGATAACAGAACAAAACTACCCCCAGAATGGAGTCAGCAACAATAAATGTTCAACAAATAACAAATTAATACTGAGTTTAAAGAAAACCAACCAAACTTAAAAAACAAAACAAACAAAAAACACAACTGATTGAAAATTCTTAGGGATGATAGGGAATGACCTTTGTCAGTACATGTGATATTTCTCATTCTTCAAGAAATAGTCACAAGAAATCACTGTAATACTTTCAAAACATAGAAGTGTAAATATTTATTCGTAATTAAGCTTGATCAATCTCATTATATATCTGCCTTTTTTGGTTTTAAATTGATACTACATTTGGCTTTCTCCATTCTTTATATACCTTAGCAGTTTTCCATGATTATTGAGAAGTAATTGTCAGTGATACAATAAACCTTTTTCAGAGTGGCTAATTTGTATGTGTTCAAATGTTGCCACATACTGTAGATTTCATTATAATACTACAGCAAACATAGTGCCTTTTTGTAAAAAGTTGGGTATTCTGGCCAACATGCATTCACAATTACTTGATTTGTGTTTGCAGTCTTAGTAATTGCACTTATCTAAGTTTAATAATAATAATAATCATCATCATCATCAATATAACCAGCTTCCCCCACCAAAACAAAACAAAAAAATCCCTTAAGCAAACAAAACAAAACAAAAAAACTCAAGTCCCTAGCACCTGTTTGGCTTTTTTGTGACTTATTGGTTTCCCCAGATGGGCCTGAAATCAGTAAAGCTCTTCAGGTTGTGGAGTACTTTGCTGATTAGGAACCCTATGTACTCTGCTGGTTGTGTGTCTTGCTCTTTAAGAGGTGTGTGATTTGTACGTGGTTTCTATCACACTTTGTAACCAATTTCTTGTGCTTGTTACCTTTGTTCCTCTCATCGCTTCACACAATTTCTGATCTCTAAAAGTACTCTTTGTATTGAGTGGGAAGTGTGGCACTGCAAGGTAAAAAGGTGGTTGTCCTTTGAAAACTGAGTTACAACAGGGCCAAGAAGTAAGATGTGCAGAGATTGACTGGAAGTGCCGAGTGTATGGAAGGACTGAAGTGATGGAGCTGCTTTTATGCGCTGTGGAGTAAGGAAAGTTCACTTCAGACAAGCTTTGCTTTCTCCAACATACTGTTAATCAGGCATCATGTCAGAAGTTCACTTCCTCCATCTTAACCTGTTTGCAGTGCACAGGACCCTATGGAAATTCGTTAGGGGGTTAAGGAGGGTGAGAGGTCTTTTATTTTTTTTAAAAAATGTAAAAGCTAATGGATTTATTTCCCTGATATCATCATTAAGGACCCAACTGCAGACTCTGCCCCTAGGAGGGGGAGGGATGAAAGGTTTCATATGCATAATGTGGATGCCTGAAAGGTGAGGGGTTGACACGAGAGGGGTCTTTCTCCTCAGGATGTGTAGTACCTTCATTGCAGGGAAGACTAGCTGGGTCATGCTGCTCTTGAGGGCTCCACACTACAGAAGCTGCAGGACCCTGGACTTAGACCAGGATTTGTAGACACATTTCTTGACACATACTTATTGAATAAGCATTATTGGTCTGTTTTGTTGCTACTCTTACCAGATAGTCCTGAACCATTGCCATTGCCATAGCCGTAGTCTGGCAGCAGATGTTGGGCTGAGCGTCCTGGGGTTCAAAAGGAGGAGAATTCCTCTTTCCCACACCACTGCCTCTGTCCAGCTCAGTTCTCTTGCTCAGCTTGGGCATGAGGATTGGGCCCATTGAGAAACTTTTGAAATGTGTTAAAGAGAAGAAATAAATTAAATAATACTAGACACCATTTTAAAACAAACCATAACCAAGAAAGTTTGAAGTCGAAATTGAAATTTCCAATCAGAAACATCCTGCTTTTCTTACTGTAACAACTGCTGCTATTCAGGTCCCTAAAATGATCCTCTGTTAAGGTGATCTCTGCATTCATTATTAGACACAACAAGATGATTCAGGAAACTGGTATTTCACCCCATACTTAGCATTTTTGTGGATTTTGCCAGTAGACCTGATGACAATACATGTTGTGTATAATTTAATAAGAAATTACTTTAGGTGTTGCTTAGTCACGGACTTTTTTTTTTTTTTTAACCTTCCGCCTACTAAATTATCTGGCTGGCTGACACAGAAATTGACATATGAGGTCACTGAAAAATTGAGGTTTTTTTGGGTTTTTTTTTTGTAAAAAAGCAATTTCTCCAAGTCTGATTTAAAGCTGACACTAATTATACTAAATAATAAATGTAACAATGTAATCTTACTCTTTTTAAACTAATTAAATAAAATCAAGAGCCTGAACTAGCATTTTGTGTTCAGGCAAACCTCTCATTGACTGCAGTGGGAGTCTTTCCTGATTAAAGGTATGCAGTACTTGGGCCCCAAATAATTTTAAAATTATAACATACTTTCATTGTAATAAGAGCTTGTGAGACTGTCAATCCAAAAATAAAATTATATGAATGCATCACTTACTGAATGGCTGCACTTTATTTTCAAAACTAATATCTTTTTTATGCTTCAATTCATATCTTATTGAGGGTCAGATGTAGATGTTTTTAATAACTATGAATAGCTCTCCTAAATGGCAAAAGTCTCTTTGGAATATATCTGTTTATTTTATTGTGCTCTGTTTAGTTATTCTAGGGGAAAAAAAAGTTACAGATGCATAATTGTAGCCATCTGTTGTGTTTTAAGTCCACCCTAGCCCAAAAGTAAAAAAAAGTCATGGCAACTACTTATAAAAACAACGGCAATAATATGAACTCACTATGGTTACCGTGAAACTTTGTTTTCTGCCCAAATGAAGTAAGTTTCCTTAGAGAAGTAGCTTAACACTTTATTTTGTATTACATTTGCCCAAAATATGATCAGCATCTCAAATAAGATTGTCATATGACTGTCTACTTGATAGCAAACCAGCATTTCTCCAAGCTGTAAGGTCAAACATCAAGAAAAGTCTCTGTGTTTCAAAGTCCCTCTTTAGAATACATTATTCTGGAACACACTGAGAAATTAAAAAAAAAAAAAAATCTATTAGAGCTGGTTGCATAATAGTTTATTTTACTAATTTTATGATAGTTTTCAAATACATTATTTGAATATTTTTCCTATCATTCACCCAATTTACATAGCTGGCTGAATAATTCATGAACATATTCAGCAAATGTATTCAGTGAATTTCATGAATATATTTCAATGAAACGTTTGACAGATGATTTTTTTACCCACTATTAGCCCACCTCCCACATTTATCTATCATTCCTATACATGGACACATTGGCTCAGACAAGAATTTGTTCTTTGTGGTGTGTTGAAGGATTTTTAGATGGTGAGGGATAAATGGCAGAGTGATATTCTGGGCTTTCTCTGGAACTAAGCAGAGACTATTTGATAGGATCAGGTGGGCTTATTTTCTGCTTTTGCAGGTGGCTGGCGTTGGTTGATTTCAGTCCTTATTTTCTATTTCTCTGCATGTGTATGTAATAGTCACTTTAAAACAAAGAACTGCTATGTGCACACTTATTCAAATACATACTAATTAGTAGATATACTTGCATGTAAATATAAAGGCTACAGAAATGTTGGGAAAAATGGTATTTTTATATTGTGCTGTATGGGCAGAAATATAGAAACTTTATAGAGGAGAAGGCATGTCAGGCAAGGAGGACTTAGAAAGTCTGTTGGTGCAGAAACCAGTGCAGAGAGTGAAACAATGTCAAATATTTTCTAAGGTAAACTTTGGAGTTTCTCTCCGGGAAAATCCCCATTGGAAGGAATTGCTTATCTCCAGCCATCAATATCCTCTGAATATGAGGAGGTAAGATGTGGAACTTTTGCACACACAGTACCTCCAAAGTCTTACTCCTCCCTTGGGATATCAGTTCAGATGCTGTGTGTCCCTTTCCAGTCCTGTCCCCTGTTGCAAGACCATGCCAGGATCCAGGTTCAATACTTGAAAAGGGCATGTAGTCATTTTCTGGGATGGTCCATTAACAAGTAACCAAGGTTATCAAACAGTGAGGCATGAGCTACTTGGACTATAAATTTCTGCACTAGCTGCCAGCATGAAATTGTGCAATGAAACAAAATATGGTTTAGTTAAGAATAAAAATTACCTTCAGAGATCATCTCTACATTATTTTGGCTACCTCAGGGCAAATTTATGTGTGAAGTAGGAAGAGATTTAAATAATGGATATTGCCTTGTTTTGCGAATGATAACATAATTAAAGTGTTAGCTATTTCAAGCTGCTACTAATGGGAAGGAAAATAAAAAAAATTATATTTGTATGTGGAAGGCTCATCCAGTAGAGTAGCTGTCATGTGAAGGCCAAATGCTGCTCTTTCTATTGTTATTTATTAGGTTTATTAAGTTGGCGTGTAGGTCTTTAAACTTTGCATTCATAATTCTTTTGCTTTTGCTTTTGAAAACAGTCTATGGGCACAGATGCGTTGTCCTGCAGTTTAGACTATGGGGTTGTGAATAGCAGTGCACATCAACGTGTTGGGCTGTAATGCCCCTATGTGGACGCTGTGGGTGTGAACTATATGGTTCCTACTTTACATTAATGTAGTCCAGTTTGACTGCAAACAACATAGCTGATGAGTCATATTTATTAAAATTAATAGAATATAGACCAAAACATGCACCGAAAAAGTTTTCTGAGAATATTGCATTGAATAGTTCATTTCACCATTAAATTATCATGGAATATGTTATGGTTCCAAGGTGAGCTGTACCTTTTTGACTGCTCTTTCTTTTCCCCCCCTTCCAAATGATAGGCTTGAGATTGTACTTTTTCTTGGGGCAGAGTCTTGTGATTCATCCCCTCAAACACACACTCTTTGAGTGGGTCACCAAGTTACACCTGTTTACCAACCATGTCCTCAGCAGGTCCCAAATTATTCCCCTTTGTCCTAGACATGCCCCTGCATTATGCACCCTTACAACCTCTGGCTATGTCTACACTGACGGCGGCAAAGTTGCTGCCATCAGATTGATCTTTCTGGATTGATTGAGCGGTCAGTGTAGACCCGCTCAATCGACCAGGAAGTTGACGCTGGTAAACCACCCCCCTCAAGTGCCGTAGTGCTGCATCGACGGGAACACAGTTCCCATCAGTGCAGTGCAGTGAAGACGGCGTGTGGAAAGGAAGCACAGCAGTTGACGGGAATTACGCAAGCTATTCTGTGTAGCTTGCGTAACTCCTGTCAACTGCCGCCGAATTTCCAGGTAAGTGTAGACCGGGGCTAAGTCTCTCATTAGTCTGGTCCTGCCTCCTCAAGGCTCAGCTTTTAACTCCTTTCCCACTCCTTTCTGCCTGAAAGTCCCTGATGTTTCAAACTGGGATCTGTCTTTCCACTCTGTGCTCCAGCCCTCTGCCAATTCAGACTCCTCACTCCACATTAGCTGAGGTAACCTTCAAAGTAATGAACATCTATATTGTCTGTTTGAGTACTTGCAGTTTGGGGCCATCTACAGCCATTTGTCTAACACAGCACAGCTTTTGGCTGTGATGCAGCAAGATACTGAAACATATAAATATTCCTTTAATTGATGCTAAGCATGTGCTGTGTTGGGGCCAGAGTGCTGCCTCAATAGGATAGTCAGTGAACACTTTGCCTTTAAATCCCAGTGAAGTCAAACCCTCTGAAAGTCTCTGGTAGCTCACTACCCAAGAGAGAAACCATGTATTAAGGACAAAATTGTTATCTTACTAGCCAGGCAGATGGTGTTTGAACTACAACTCCAGAGCCTTACAAAAATGATAGGAAATCATTAATCTGTGACTGAATAATGGAACTAGGCCAAATTCTACAGTCAGTAGAGAGAAAAAACTCCCAACAATTTAATTAGAAGCATTACCTGAATTAGGATTGCTTGATTTGCCTATTGTTTTTGTTACCATACCATTGTTATGACAGCAGCCACCAAACTAATTACAGCTGAACAGAAGCTAAATTCTGCACTTGAGTACAGTTACCCATGCTCAGGGTATGTCTACACTGGACACGTAAACTGACCTATATTCGGTCGCCTTACAGCCACCACGGTAATTACCTCCTTGGGTCAGGGGGGTGTGTTCTCATCAGTAGCGCTTCCAGTGACCTAGGAGGGGCAGTGTGGGGAGCTCAGAGCCCTGTTCCGGCTGCACTGGCAGCTCCCTGGCAGGAGCCGAGCTGCCCTACAGGCTCCTGGGTTCCATCCCCTCCCACCTCCCACTCCCCATTCCCTGTGGGGATTGGAGGAAGCTACGGGGCTTCTCCCCTCCCTGTTCCCTACCAGAAGCCAGGTGAGGCCTCCCGGGGTTTCTTGCCCCTGAGGAGCAGGGTCCAGCTGCCCTGGCTTCTGCCCTCCAGTTGCCAGGAGCTGGGCAGCCTTATCAATTTCATGGCAAATTAACAAGGCTGACCTGCTCTGGTTGGCAGCAGGAGGGGGGACACCCGGGCTTCTCGCTCCAGCTCCCAGCCACAGGCGGACGGAGAGGTCCGAAGCCATCCAGGCTTCTCGCCCCGGCTCCCAGCTGGGGTGCCGGGTCCAACTGCCTAGTCTCTAGGAGCATGGGGGGACAGCCAATACCTGATGTAAAGGATGCAAATTCTGCATCACCTTAACTACACTGACATGAGCCTTATGCCTCTCATAGAGGTGGAGTTATTGTGTCCGTGTAGTAGGGCACTTACAGTGATGGGAGGAAGGCTGTAGTATAAACACTGACATAACTAGGTAGATCTAACTGTGTAGTGTAGACCAGCTCATGATTTTTGAAATTTGGGATTGGCAGTACTGCATGCCTGTGTATTGTTTAAATAAAAAGTTGTCTTTGAAATGGATGAGATTGAAGTTTGAAAATGAGTATTGCCTCAAGACCTGAATGCAGATTTTATAGTAGCTGATGATACATAAACTGGTTCCTCACTCCTGTTGAGCTGTCAGATCATGAATCTTCTTTATTTATGAAGAAATTTTTGGTTGGTCTTTTCAGAAATTCCAAGTATCAACTTTACAGAATATGAAACTTTATTCTAATTCAACCAAATAAAGCCTTTGTTCTTACATCCTATGTATTTTATTGTCAGAATTTTTTGTTGGACTATTTTACTCTCATTTCTGATAGAGGCCTTTATTCTGTCTTCCCCATGAGATCTTTACATTTTCATCACCTCTTTTCTTATCTTTTCTTCTGGTTGCATTTCACTGTTAGTTTCCTTTCTGGACATCACTCCTGTTAGGATTACAGCTAGTTCTGTTTCCCTTCATACTATTGAATGTTTCTAAGACAGAAGTTTTTGCATTTAGGTGAAATGTACCCTTTGTTCAACATCTCTGAATCTACTACCACTTTCTCAAACTCAGGTGTGAACTTTTGTCCAAGGGCTAAAAGCTTTAGAAGCCCTTACTTTTCTTTTACTTCCACATCTCCTTTGTCTGCAAATCTGCCCATTAGCTCTGCTTCCCTAAATTTGTCCTAGTGTATAACTGGTAAAGAATCTTAATGAAGCAGAACCTACAGTTGCAGTTATGTTGTCATAATGCTTCTTTATCAGTCTTCAAATCAACTTCGTAACTATTCTCCTGGTTTTCAAAAATCTCCATGGATTTACTCCACCCTATTTGCTTGACTTCATATCACTTCCTCCTCAGCCTGTTCTTCTGTGTCTCCTCCTCTTAGATGGAAAGTGCCCTTTTGCTTACATTGCATTATCTGCCTGGAACTTTCTGAACAAGTGAGTCAGGTCCGTACTTTAAATCTTGCCTTAAAAACCTATTTTTCTCATGATTAAGGCCACTGGAAATCTGCATCACAGAAAAAATCTACAGGATCCTGTGGATTTGCTGTGCTCCCCTAAAAAGGTGATAATCTTTTACTGGAACTCTTGTAAGATATTAATTCTCATGCTTGTAGCTAAATCTTGTCTGATGCCCCATGGCTTATTGCTTGACTTTCAGTACTTGGGAGATGAGCAGAACCTGTCACTGAAATGAGCTTTCCAGTACTTTCCTCCTTTACTCATGGCAATTGAAATCAATCCCATCATGATGATTAGCTGATGGGGAGGAACCAGTTGCTACAGATATTTTGCAGAAGCTATTTGATGAAATTGCTGTGAGTTTTCTGTGGAATTTATAGCTAAAATGTGATGGTGGAGTGCCTACCTAAGGAAAGAATGTCAAAAACAGGGCAGACACCCCAAACTGGTTGCAAGTTTTATAATTAAACTTCACCAATGCAGTTTCAAATGTGAACTCCTGAATCACCATAACAGTCTTCTCATGGAGTCAAAGACATTCTCCTTGGACTTTCCAGTCTATCTTGCCACCCAGGCAAGCTAGATTTAGTAATAAATGGTCACTTACTTCTAAAGTCACAAAATAATCTGGTTACTTTCAGTCTCAAGAGACCAGTCACTTATCCCACATCAATTTGTATGTTAGATCTCAAACCAAAGGCAATGCCTGTAGCCAGTTCTGTAATAAACTAACTAAAGGTTTATTAAGTAGGAAAAAGAAATGAGAGTTATTTACAGGTTAAAGCAAGCAAACACATACACACAAATGAATTCCCATCTATGATTCCTAAAGATGACAGAGATATGGTAATCTGTCAATTCAAAATGTCTTTCATGGCATAACTAGAGGTAACCTCTGGGGGTCTCTGCTTTAATTTAATGTCTCTGACCCTCTGAGAGGTCAAACAGCAAAGAAATGAAAATTCTTCATCTCAACTATTTTTATTTCCCTCTTCCAGCATTCAGACAGATGGGATTAGGCCTTCTGCATGTACTTCTCCATGGGTGAATGGGGCAATTAACAAAGCTTTTTGCCCTCCACTCTCCCACTTAATTTTTGATAGTCCTCCTGGATGGGGAGGGGAGGGGACAATTCCCATGCTTGGGTTCACATAGTTCAGAGCAACCATTTTCAAAGTTATAAAGCAAAACATACATATTTCCTTATAGCATGGAATACAGACTTTACAAGAGATTAATGCATGCAACAGTTTACAAGCGTTTCATAGTCTAAACACTAAATACATTCTTATAAGATTAATATCTATTTTGAACAAAAATAACATACAGGTGAGCTGGTTTGGTTTCCAATTATGCATTCATCAGTTCTTACTTAATGCCTATGGCCTTGGCCAGAACTGGCTCTTGGTTTACCAGCATCACAGCCCCATACTCTACTGCATCCAGTGAAAGGGAGACACTGCAGAGAATCTGCCTCATAGTTTCTAGATTGGGATTGTCTTCTGGTTTTTTGTTTTTCTTTGTTTTTCTTTTTTTTTAACGTTAAAGATACTTTTCTCCAACCTCATATTCCCTTTTGATAGTCTGGTGTTAGCAGCAATTACTTCCTCTGTTTTTTCAACCTCTAAAGTGTGTGTTACCTGTAGACATACTCTCTGCTTCTCCACATTGTCCCCATCCCACGAACATACTCATTCACATGTTTTTAGTTGTCCCAAGCTCCATCTATAAACCTGTTTGTTTATGGCAGATTTAGGTGTAAAGAATTTAAAACATTTGCATGAAAATGTTAAAAGGTGCAGAATTAAGGACTGTACACTTGCTGTGCAAGTATGGGGATGCACACCAACCGTAATAAATTAGCTGAAAATAAATCAAGGAGTGGGTTTTTAAGGCTGACAAATTACAGTAAAGAAACACAACAAAACTACTATTAAGGGGAACAAAAATATTGTTACTGAAGCTAAACAGTGCCTTTCAGTTAGCTGCAAAATAATGTTAGTGTCATGTGAATAGTTCGTATAACCAAAAGGTGGCAGCATTCCATACCATATTCACAAGGAACAGATCTTTCAATGACCCATTCTTTTTCAAGCTCATCCTGATAAAATACATTTTACACTATATGCTTACTAGTCTATTTGAATGCCATATGCTAAATGACACCGAGTATGAGAAGTAAATATTGTTTAGCACCAGGAACATGAAAACATCCAATGTATCTCAACAAGGGACAATACACAACAGGATGTATAGGGTTACATTTTTCAAAGCAGTGTTTAAGAGTCTTACATGCTAGTCCTGTCATTCGTTAACAGGATTTTGGTATCCCTTTTGCTCTCTATCTCAAAAATGGCCCTCACATAACAAAATTACAAATAACAGTGTATAGTCAACATTTATTTTCCCCTTAAAAGGCTTGTGTGGCACAGGACAAGGCAGGTAGTTGCATATTGGAGGATTAAACTATTTAAAACCCTAAACTGCAAAATGTTTCTAGTCACAGATGAGTGGAATGAAAATCTCCACTAAAGGAAATACTGGACAATTGAAAGTTACCAAAAGACAGCTAATAATGAGCTATAAAATATATACAATCATCCAGTCAATAATACTAATTTTTTTAAAAATAGTTAACCAGGAAAGACCACTTGAGGCAAGAGTCTCTTTTACAAGAATATCCTGGCAAGACGGGCAGCATAACAGTCAATTATTACAAACAAAATCCAGGTTTCTTAATTAAAATACAAAATACTGGCTCTGCTGTGTAGCCTGTAATAAGTTATGTCCTGAGAAGACTGTAATTATACTGGCGCCTGCTAGTGCCGCCATAGTTAAGTCTGTCACCATTTCCATTATAAACCCCATTTTTAAGCAATTTATAACTCAGCTGTAAAAAATCATTCTGGACTGAAACGTGGCATAAAAGGTCTCTGGCCAAGAAGTTTTCGGGTTGGTTGTTTTTGTTGAAAAAAAAAAATGTGGTTGGTCATCTTTATATTTTTTTAGGAGTGCACTTAACAAACCAGAAATTTTATGGTTTCAGAAGCTTTCTATCCATCTTACAACATAAACATAGTTTCTTTTTTAAACTGCATCTGTTCATAAGCTGGACACTGCTTCTTACATAGGATTTTACCTCTTCAGAGAGCCATAAATACATGAAAGCAAACCACACAAAACCCCCGAGAAGTGGAGAAGTATGAGTATTGCCATTTTACAGATGAGGAAACTGGGATAAAAAGAGTTTCAGTAGTCACTCAAGGCTATATAGCAAGTCATTGCAAGACCCAGGATTCGAACTCAAGAGTTACCATTTCCCAGTCTTGTGCTTAGTCAATTAAACAGCAGTGCCTCACTTAAATTTCAAATTACTATTGATCAAGTGACTTGTGACATTCCCCAGCCTACGTAGAACAATATCGAGGAAAGATCGGATGGTGAGTTATTGGTTATTGGTACAGTCCTGACTCAACCTCTAACCTCTGTACTCTCTAGGCCCCCACTGGAGACTGGTGTTGATCATCTGTCAATGGCAGAAGGGTTGCAAGCTGGCTGTGCTTCCATTATTGGAGAAGGGTCTGACAGGAATCCAGAGAAAGAGTCCGTTATGGCTCTCATGGAAACAACATGGCTGAGGTTTCTTTGCAGATCACTGGCCTCTATGTAGTCTCCATGCTCTGGCCCTTATGTATTGCTGCTGAGCCCACAGAGCAGGTAAGGAGAATACTGTCCCAAAGCCATGCCTTACAATACTGTGGAATGTCTTCATTAATTTGTTCCTGTGCAGACTTTTACACAGGAAGGTAACGTAGGGCCCCCTGAGAGAATATTCTAGTATTATTGTGTTCTGAAAAGAAACTCTGAAAAGATAGACCTGCTTCCTGTGCATATTTGTAATTTCTGCTCATTTTGCTAGCATTCCAAGCCAACATTGCTGCAGGACATGAGCTATACCTGCTTGTGCATTGTCAGTGGAATTGTAATTATTTTCCATCGTACAACCTGTTCTTATTGATGAGGCATGAACAGACAAAACCCAGTGTGATTTTTCAGGTCCAAGGCTCTGTTTGCAGGAAGGCAGTTAATCAACAGGGAAAGAGACTTTTCTGGGTAGATTTGATCTGAATTCATTGAGACAACAGGGAAGTTCCTGAAGCCAGTCGTTTTTCAAAGTAGAAATGCTTTTTAAAGTCTCAGTCTAGGGGATTTTTTTAAATGTACCCACATGCTGCAGCTCCTCCATGATGCACAGCTCAGACCCACTAAAAGATCGGAATGCCAGGTCAACAGCACCGAAGTCTGGGAGTCTACAGAGGTGTAAATGAGGGCAGATCTTTGTGACTATGCAGTGTTTAGACTATGGTGTAGTTTCAAATATGGATGTTGGGATCTTTCTTTGGCCATGCAGCTTGTACGTGTAATTAATTAACCTGTTGCCTAAAGTAATCCTTACTGTTCCCGCTCTCCTGAGTTGGACTAGTTGTATTTATCGTCATCCTTCCTAAATCTTTCTCTGTTTTGGGGAGGACACAGATTACTGTACTCTAGGTCATGGGTTCTTTAGCTGGTTGTCTCAGGTAGGTCAGGGGTGTTGGATACTATGTCATACCCATGAAATGGCTCTGCAAACCCCAATTTCACAACACCAGCTATGTGAAACAAACCCTGCATCTTGGCAGGGGGTTAGACTCGATCAGTGTTTTTCAATCTTTTTGATACCAGGGACCAGCTTCCTATACTGTGTCAGGGAGCTCTCAGGCTTCGTATAATGTGTCAGGGAGATCTTCTAACACTAAGCTTCTATGAATGAAGGAGCAGCAGCTTCTAATCGTTTTCATATTTTCATCTGGGAATCTTACGGCACTTTACAAAAGTGGGTAAATATTTTCCCCATTATTACAGATGAAGTAAGCTGAGGCACTGACAGGTTACGTGCCTAAGGTCACCCAACAATAGAATAGAATATACCCAGACCTCGTGACTTCCAGTGTTGTACTTTTAACAACCAGACTAGTTAGCTGTGCTAACAGACCTCATCGACCCGAATAATGACAATTAATTTTAGCAACAGCCACCTGACAATAGTGAAATCAGTTTGGTCACGTGTGGCAGAGGCCCCCGTCCTGCTGCATGGGGACACGATGCCCTGGAAAGACAGTGTGGTTCAGTGGCTGGGGATTCATGACCTGTCTGTTCTGTTGTCAGCTCTGCACCTGCTGTGTGACCTGGGCAAGCCACTTCACCCCTCTGTGTACCCTGTCTAATTAGACAGTCCCTGCACTGGACAGCTTCTAGTCTCTCATTATGTGTTTACACAACTTTTAGCACAATGGAGTCCTGATGTTGGTTGTGGCTTTTAGGTGCTACCATAGTACAAATAATTAATAATGATAATGATAATAGTAATAATAATCCCTGCCCTCCTGTGTCAGTATCAGTGCTGTGCCCACAGAAATCCCTTTTCGTGCTGCCCATGGGCATTTCACGTGATTGTATACTTTTGTTGTCCTTGGGTGAGATCTCTTTTGTCTATTGTCCTAAAGCTGCTGGAAAGTTGAGGCTCTTAAAGCATTTTGTATCCTGGTCCTTTCATCGGGCAGGCTTCCTGCTGATGAACATGCCCAAAGAAACCTGTGCACAAGGCTCAGTCAGCATAATCCAAAGATTTTAGGGTGTATGTTGTGTCCCATTAATATTATATACTTTTATGCACATCGTTTCCTCTTGCAATCTACTTTGCACTACATGGGGCAACTGAGCCCTTAATAATAATAAATAAATAATATAAGTAATACTTATATAGCACGTTTCTTCAGTAGATCTCAAAGTACTTCACAATCTTTAACATATTTTTCCTCACAATACTCCTTGAGTTAGGGAAAATATTATTATCCCCATTTTACAGACAGGTAACTGAGGCATAGGGAGGCTATGTTACTTACGGTAGTACAAAGTAATTGAAAGTTTTTCAGCAGCAGCTCCTTCTATGCCTCCAGGAATGTTGATCTGTTACAGAAAGGGGAGGAAAGTGTTGCTAAACAAGGGAGAAGGGAAATCATAAAGAAGAAAAAAGAAAATTACATCTGTCTCCAGAGATGTTGGAAAGAGAAGAGATGTGGGGGCAGGAAGAGAGAGAAAGGAAACTGTTATGGTGGGAAAGGTTTTAAGTTTAAGAAAGTAGAAAACAAATGGACATGTGCATATTGAATTAGAAAGAGCACGTCAGTGCAACCCTCTGTAAAGGAAAGAAACATAAGGTGGGAAGATGTAAGGAAGCGAAGTAAAAGAGGGCACACAAGCAACCTATAGAAAAAAGCAATGATACCAAAAGTTTGTAAAGCAAAAAAGAGAGTGAGAAACAGATCAATTTTTTTCCAGGAAAGGTGCTACAGTCCTAGATAGAATACTCTGTGGGAGTACACGGTAGAGAAAAAATCCTGGAATTTTAGAATGATAAGTTAAAGAATTTCAAGAGAAGATTGACACTGTGATGCAAGCATTTAAGCTAAAGAAGAATGATTTAGTAACACAGTTATCTAATATATCATACAGTATAGAATGAAAAAGTGAAGTAAGACAGCACAAGTTAGACAGAGAAATTAGGACAGCACTGGAGCAACAGATATGGCAATCTTGTAGCTAAAGGACAATGAGCCTAACAGGTACCAGTTTGCAGCTGGGGCACAGGAAAATTTTTTTTAAGGCTAAGTCAAGCATAAACTGTTTAAAAAGTGCTGTACACTGCTACTTACAAATGCTTTCCATGTCCAAGTGTTTTGCATTTGATGTTGTGCAATTCCTTTGACTAATTAGAGCCTTATTGTAAACTAAAGGGGATTATTGGAAGCCCTTTTGGTTTGTAAAATATGCAAATGACAATGCTTGGATGACAGATCATTTTATTAATTGTATGTTCTATGGTTCAAGTATTGCAAAGAATATTTGTGAAAGGAAGCTTCCAATTTTTTTTCAATCATCAAAGAAAATATGATGGAAAAGGCTAATTTTCCAGATTGCAAAATGGTTTTTTCTGACTCTTTTGAAACTTTAAAACTATTGTTGTGTGTTTTATGATGGAAACTATACCATGCTGATGGCTTTAACAGCAGAGTGCAGGGTGCTCCACATATAACAACCTTCACAGATGATTGTACTTAAAGCTAGAGGTCCTTCTTTGCCAGTAGATTGAAACAAAGAAGACTTAGTCTGTTATATGCTTTCTATAAAATGCCTGAAGACATACCACTTAGGTCTGAACTTTCTAAGAATTGGATGAGAAAACATGTTACTCTAGGAGGTTGTGCTGGTGACTAAGTAGGTGGCACTCAGTTATGAGTCAGCATTGAACCAATGCCTCCATGTAGTGGGTACTGTGGTGCCGTGCATTCGTATGAATGGAGCGGGAAATAGAGAGCCTTCCTACATATGGTCCTTATTGATCCCATGATAGTACTTGTAACAGTAGGGATTTTAGCAGAAATATCTCCTGGTAAAATGTCAAGGTGAAAGCCTACCCAAAATTTCCCTTGTGCTTTAAATTTAATATGGTATTATTCTCCTTTTCCTGCTGTGATGTAGTGGCAGATAAAGTTATCCCTATCCACTCTATGTAACTAGTAAACGTTTTTGGATCCTCCAGAATGAAAAATGCTTATATGGGTATGCTGCATTTAATCGAATGTTACTTCATTTGTTTCCAGCAGTTAATTTTAGCAATATCCCAGCAATTTATTCTGGCTCATTAAATATAATTAAGAATTCCAGTTTAGATCATATTCTCTCGTCTGCCAGCAGAATTCTGTTTCAGAGTTCCATGTTTGAAGTCTATGGCCCTATCCATAGCAGTTGTTTCACTTGTACAGTAAGTAAAAATACAACTTAACATACACCACCCATTTCTATTGAGATCCAGTTGAAGTCAGTTATGTGCATTTTATTCCTGAGTTGTCTAACATGTCCGACACAGAGACATGCAACTCAAGCTCTCCAGGCCATTGCAAGTAAGTCCAAGTTTAATGGTGGTGGTGTAACATGTGCATTTTTCTGTTTCATGATATCTCCATGCACTTTATGTAATGTTCCTGCTCCAGTAAGAGTGTGGCAGACATGCTATGTCTAAATACGCTTCATGTATATGCCAGGCTTCCTTCCTTGTTGCCTCTTGTGATTGGAAATCAAACCCTCTCCTTGTGCTCCAAATGGTTTTTCCCTGGTTAGTGAAATCTCTCCATTAAAGTCCCTTCTTCATTTTTCAACCACAACTCAAGGGAGAGAACAAGTATACCAACAAAGAGCAAACTTCTACAGCTTTAAGACTGAACCTTCATTTTATGTATGATACAGATCTGGACGCTGGATCTATCCATCATTTGCATGCATAGAATTGACAGGATGACTGGCCGTGAGCTGTACTGTCTGTGTCTGTTTTTGAGCAGCAGACAGTGTCCTCACATAAAAACAATGACACATCCAATGACCGCAGTAACTTGCCACAGAGTTAAGCATTTTTACTTGTTGAAATGCTGTGGTCAAGTATCACGAATCTGGATAGCTATTTCCTGAACGCAGGGATTCCCAGGATTTATTATTTTTGTTTACGTCATCTAAATGATCTGCACACCCATGATGCTAAAGTTGCCATTTGCAATGTCTGGAGAGAGATTGTTTACATACTCAATTCCAAGTAGAATGCCCAGGGGTGAAAAAAGATAAGCCTATGCATTTTTATATTTCAGAAAGAGGATAGCTGATTTTAGAAATGGTCAAAAACTGGAACCTCAAATCCAATGAATCTGAATTCCTGTGGGATTTGGATTCAAATCTCTGGATTCAAACACACTGCTACAGTTTTGGTCCTGCATCAGATACAAAACCACAAGGGGCCTAGTTTCCTATTCTGATTTGAATGCAGCTAAAATCTTATGAAACTAGTTGGCTTCATACAGTTTCCATTACTTTTAAACTGAAATCTCATGCAAACAGCCCACAAGATTGTTGTCATAAAATCGGAATACTAGCTCTAATCTGATGTTGAACCTGAATCCTCACTTAAACCCAATTCAGATCTGAACATCATTTGTTGTGTCATCTGTAGCCAATACTTGCCAGTAAAAGACATCAATGTGCTAAATTTGTGTATGATATCTCCCTTTGCTAACCAGTCCACCTACAGAAAAGATAAGGAAAAAACCTACTCTACCTTAACTGCTTCAGTCGAGCTTCTTTTGGCTTGACTAATAGAAGCTTTAATTTTTGGAGCTGAAGGACTCTGGCACCCCCTGTGTGAGATATCTGTGGCAAATGTCTATTGTCAGTAAAACATAAACTTGTTATGGAAGGATATTGTGTTTTTTCTGACAAAAATTAATTGAAGGTTCTAGTCAAGTGGACTTGGTGGCTCAGGGTAGATAACCTTTTATATCTAGGTCAAGTGTTTGGTTCTGGCTTAGTTTGATAGTGACTGAAATTGTCACAATCAGATGTATGATTAGTGGTTCATATGATTATTCTGATTCTTATCAGAAAGTTGTTTACTCAATTAAAAGGTGCCCTCACAACTGAGCATTAATTGGCACTCTCAGAAGAGAAACCAAAGATTGACTGACTGGGTTTCTGCTTGAGGCACATTAGTCCTCAGTTCATCTAAGGGGCGGCAGCAGCACTATGACCGTCCTACATGGTCTCACTAAAGTCACCAGGGCAATCAGTCCAAGAGCTTTTATAAGTGCTTAGAGGGAAAAAAAGGGTTATTATAGCAGTGTTGGTCTCAGGATACTAGAGAGACGACATGAGTGAACCAACTTCTGCTGGAGAAAGAGACAAGCTGTGGAACCTACACAGAAGAAGAGTTCTATGTAAACTTGAAAGCTTGCGTATTTCACTAACAGAAGTTGGTCCAATAAAAGATTGTCTCTCTAGAGAAAAATGAGAACTTTTTGTGAAAAAGAGAAATAGGCAAGGTTACGAGAGATATGATGGGGGCAGTTATACAACAACATCCTAGGCACAATTACTCCCCTGTGACAGGGCTAGGAAAAATGGGAGCTCAAAATTAAATGGAAACTGAAATTTACTTTATAGTGAACTCAGCAAATGGTTGCTGAAGGAAAATAAATGGAAAAAGAAAACTCAGTAGGGTCCTGATCATTCCACTATAAAGGACAATAAGAGTTTTGCCATCAACTTCAGTTAATTATAGCAGTCCCACTATGGGATATATCCTTCCCTTGACAATGCTCATCAACCCCACTGAACTCAGTGGGGTTGTATGGCTGTAATCAGTGTGCCTTGAATGGGCCTTTGATTTAATGGAAATTAGTCAATATACTTTAGGTGGAGTTGGATTGGGTCCCAAGGGCAGAATATGGCCCAGAACATAGGAATAAAGCTTGTTTGTGCCTATTATACTAGAGAAATTGTTCAAGAGTGGCTCATCAGGGTGAGAATATCATTTCTGTTATGCTCGTAAATTCATTGAGAACTATGGTCATCTGCTGAGTAGGTGCTGGTCACATGAGTGAAAGCTGCCTGAAGACAATTTATGTCCTGTTCTTTCGTAGATTTTAGGCATTTCAGTAACTTTTTTCATTTTGTCCAATTTCTTCCTTCTTCTGTATTCTTGCCCCCACCTCACTCTCCAGTTGTGTCCTCATCAAGGGAAATTTCCCTAAGGTTAAAACCAAATATTAAGAAACAGATTTCTGACTGCAAGTAATTTTAAGCAATAGTGATACATAAAACTATGATTTTGTTTAAATTATATGAAAATCCAAGATTCAGGCCTTAATAAAATCAAGAAGAGAACCTTAATTTCAAGTGAAGCATTTGTGTATAACTGTTCAGTTATCTAGTCAGTTAAACTAAATTAGAGAAATAAATTGTTTATTGGTAACAAGTTATAAGTTTAAATCTCAGTTTTGGACTTATATTAGGAGATGCATTATTGTCATTTATGACACAAAATACACTTTAAATAAATTATTATTGCTAATTACCAATTACAACCTATATGCATTTTGAATATATTGCTTGCTGACTTAATTTGTTTTAATTTAGATTGCATTCTGTTAATTTTCAGGAAACAGAGAAGTAAACTGACCTTTAATTGATAAATTACCTAAAAAAAACAACTCAGGGTTTTTTTTAAAAAATGTAATCTTTGTTTATGTAAGCATCTTAAAATATAAACACTTCACAAAATAAGTTCCTAATTTAATATGTCATGTGATTGAGTGTGTCATAATCAAATTATTTACTAATTTGCAAACTCAAAGATCTATATTATGAGAGCATGAACAAATTTAGAACATAGAGGTAAAGTAAAATTAAATTATAGAGTAGGTTTTTTCTAGAAGCTGTTTGTAAATGTCAAATTAGGTATATAGCCAATTTACGTATATTACTGTACATTGGGGTACTGGGGGGTGAAACTTTGACTGGCAACAGAAGGGTTAAGGACTTTTTTGCTTTGCCCGTTTCAAATTACAATGAGAAGCCTCTTCTTTCCCAGCAGGGTTGTGCTTACATTAGTCTTTAGATCTCTGTTGAAGAGAGCTGTTATATTTGTGCTTGCTAGAGTTGGAAATAACAGCTAAGAAGCTGACAGGGGTTGAATGGATTTACAGAAGTTTTTTCCAGTTAATTCAGGGAAACATATGAGTTAGATTAGTATGTGCTTTAGAATTAGTTTACACTAAGGTGATTCAAAAGATGTTAAAGTTATCACCTGGCTGCTGGACAAATATAAGTTATACTACCAAAGTACAGATCAAGACAAATCTGTGATTCAGGACTTTATCTTGGAAAGAGCGCAAGGTGTGAGAAGAACTCAGAATAACAAGAGAAGATCACTTTGGGAACTACAGTGTGTCAGAAGATCAGTTCTTGCTAACACAGCTCTGAACTAAAGACCTGGTTATCTTAAGGTTTTTATAGGAATGCCTAGGTCAGCTGACAAAATACTGGTCTTCTGCTCCATAAATGCAGAAAAAACGATAACAACAGTGGAAAATTGGAAGTCTGAATTTCAGCTTTCTTAGAAATAACTGCAACCTGACACATTCCATAATATTTAAACGGAGGGCGGGGGAGAATCACCAAAGATGTTATGTTTAGAGATGACATTGACATGAAGAATAGGTAAATTTTGTTTTTCAGTCACTGGGAAAGCAGACCTCATAGGAGCTCAGAACCAGCAGGAGAAATATTTTTGTTCTTTTTCTTTTCAAAGATGAACCCAACAGCACTCAAAGCTTTCCTGGGCTTACTCTGGAATTGCTGGGTTCTAGTGGGTCATGCACAGGGAGGCTTAGGAGACAATCATGTCCATTCAAGTTTCATTTACAGGAGGCTGCGGAATCATGAGAGAAGGGAGATCCAGAGAGAGATTCTTTCTATCTTGGGTTTACCTCACAGACCCAGACCATTTTCACCTGGAAAGCAGGCTTCTTCTGCACCCCTCTTCATGCTGGACCTGTACAATGCCATGACAAATGAAGAGGATACTGAGGAACTGGAGTATTCACTGAGAGAATCAATGGGAGGAGAGAGCAGAGGAGTGAGGAAAGGATACCCTGCATCTCCAAATGGATACTCCCGGAGAATACAATTGTCTCGCACGACCCCTCTGACCACACAGAGTCCTCCCTTAGCCAGCCTGCGTGACACCAACTTTCTCAATGATGCTGACATGGTCATGAGCTTTGTCAATTTAGGTATGTCTAAACATTTTTTTTCTTTTCTGTACAAACTACAGGATCAGGGCACTAGTTTGTCAAATAGAGGCAAATCTCCCAGCGGAGAGCAGGATTGGGCCCTGGAAGTTGTACTACTAATAAAATGGAAGTTATACTAATGGTAAAGTAGCTACGTTGTAGGTGGCCATGGAAAAAGGTTTCTCTCACTGTTTATATAAAGTCGGTTTCTATAACTCCCCGCTCCTGGCTTCTGTTTTCTTTCTTTCATTGATGTAATGAAAGTTTTAGCCTTAGGCCAGCTTCATTTTTTTTTTTTTAAACTAAAAATATCAATCACTTCTGTGTATTGGTGGGTTATTTTTTGCTCAGTTTTATGTAAAGCTCAAACATAAACAAACATCAGATGTTAATATTCTAAAGGCTAGAAAGTTTAGAGTGGTGGGGAATCAAGCCGTTTCTGAAAAGAGAGCTGGCATGTGTTTTTATTTATTTATTTATTCTGTTGGTAAATGTCAGATTTTTGTTATCTTTTCAGCTTGAGGGCTAGATTTTGTGGCATTCTTCGTTGTTCCTATTTTATAAACAAGGATCATATTTTAGTGTTTTGCCTATAACCTGGGGTTAGGTCTGATTCTGTTTGTTTATTTATAAGATAAATAATAGCTATAATATTTAATACCAGAAACATGTCAAAAAGAAGAGTTCCTGGACTCTTCAAAATGTATGTTTATTAAGGTATGAAACCCAAATATATTTGATCTTGAGTAGCAACATGTTTATCAGTTATGAAACATTACATAATTCAATGAAAAAATCGGTTGCATGTGTCTTAAATAGAACAGGCAACTTAAATTTCATTAAGAATGTTGCAAACAATTTACTTAATTTACTCACTATTTTTACAATCTAAAAATGAAAGGATGAATATGCTGCAAGCCTGACAGCACTATTTATACAGCTTCTAATTTGACTTTAGTAGCAAAAGAGTTTAAATGAAAACCTGAAGGTTTTCCACAAATGTTGTAAAAGATGTGATTAAACTCTTGCTTTCCAGAATAATAGTTATTATGGTAACTTTTTAAATATTGGCCCATGTTCTGAAATACACATTATATCACACATTTTAGGTTTTTTTTTTTTTGTCTTCCAGCTCCCTAAACCCTGCAGCAGGATAAAACATATCTCTAATTACTAACCTTCTTAGCTACCGTAATTTGTAGGAAAATGACACCCTTGAGTTTAATTGACATAATAATAAAATCACATTTCATTAATTAGTTGGCAGATTAGTATGTTCAATTTTTAGACTCTTTTTTTAAACAAAAACAGCAACATATATCTGCAACTCAAAATACAATTAATAAATTAATTTTATTTTTTGTTCCCGGAAGTCAACAATTTGAACAGA
Organism: Emydura macquarii macquarii; assembly: GCF_026122565.2. Classification (NCBI taxonomy): domain Eukaryota; kingdom Metazoa; phylum Chordata; order Testudines; family Chelidae; genus Emydura; species Emydura macquarii. The sequence goes on along the minus strand of NW_027132817.1, from coordinate 1,562,848 downwards.
ATGAAACTGATTTTTTTTAAAGTAATTTCCTTTCCAGAGATTTTCTAAATATTATACGTATATATTATCTGCATATTAGTTTAAAAATTATTGGCAACGTGAAGCAACTTTTGAAAGGTACCCTCCAGCATTTAAAATTAAAATATTATAAAAATAGGAAATACTATGATCTCCTAAGCAATAGTCAAGGACCCGATCCTACAAAAGTTTACATATATACTTAAGCTAATAAGTTGCAGCCAGATCCTCATCTAGTGTAAAGTGGTGCAGTTCCATTAAAGTCAACTGAGTGACATCCACCTACAGCAGCTGAGGATCTGCCCCATGAGTATTCCTGTTGATTTTAATAGGACTTCTTACGGGATGAAATGTTAAACATGCAGAATTGAGATCAAGACTGTACTGGCTGGATTCTGCAGTATTAACACAGGCAAATCTCCCATTCAGGTGAATGCCAGTCCTGTCTACGTGTCTTAATTTTTCTGCCTTTCATACTGGTCTGAGGTCCTTAAAAAAAGCATTTAAAAATAACTTTATATGCTTTGACTTCATTTTTTAACTGAAAACTTGGAGAGAGAGTTTTCCAGAGGTCACACTAATTAGACATTTAGTAATTAAAATCTCAAGAATACTATATAAATTCCAGGTTTTGTTTGGTATCTATAAGCTATTAAAAATGTACCTTAAACCTAATTTAGACTTAACCCTAAATTGGTTTGAATGCCCTTCCACAGTGAGCATTCTGTATAATTGTGGTTTTATAGCATGCTTCACTGTGTAACATTAATAATAAATATTGATGACTAGTACAGATTAGTTTTAACATTTTTATTAAATGAGCCCTTGTTTTAGCATAATTAATGTATGACTAAATAAGTCATTGAAACAGGTACCCATTTGGTAAGATTTAAGATCTTGACAGATGAGGGCAAGTTATGTTAACATACAATGCAGAAAATATACATTGCTAAATTAATGCTAACACTATACCTTTTAAAATTAGTAAAACTTGAAATGTTAATAAAAGAATGCAAGTCATCTAGATTAGAAGCATCAAAATACTTTTATCAAATTAATAATTTTTTTAATCCCAGATTGCACAGATAAAATGTATTTAATTATATGCCAGTATTAATATGGTCAATACTGCTTCCAAAGCAGTTTAATCATCATGGCATTTTAAATTTAAACCACTGCATTGCCAATTATAATTGCTTAAAGCACATATGGTAAAACAACAAACGTGTAAGTGTCCTGCTGGAGAAGCCTTACTAGGTATGAGCTAGAAAAGTATATCATCCTTATGGGAAACACCATAAATTTCAAAAGAAACTGGGGGGGGAAATAAAAATCAGTGAAGGACAAATCACTTTCTATTGAAGAACAAAAACTTCATTTACGTGCTAATTCCAATAAAAATCTACCTATCAGAATGGAGTTCTAAACTTCTCACCTTTTTAAATACATTTAAAAAATACTACTGAGGGAACTGCAATTATAATAAATTCCCTCAAGCAACCAGGAGGGAAAAAATTAATGCATTTATCTTGTCTAAAATAATTGTACGCCCATGCTGCTTATACCAGAATTATGACCCCTTTCTCAAAAGATATAGACAGGGCGGGGATTATGTGTTCTCCTATGTTTTGTACAATGCTGAGCACATTGGCAACTCACCATAAATATTGACTCCATTCTGACAGAAGAGTTAACTGAGTTGGTCCAGCAGACAAAGAATAAAACCTCACCACAATAAACCACAGAGTTTTCAATAATCTGATCATATAGCCTACAACTTCAGGGCTTCTTTGGTTTGTTCATGGGTGGTTTTTCTCCTGTTACACTTTGACCCAGACTGTTGCAAGTGACTGACTGCAGCTTAGAGTTCTGGCATCTTCTTTTTGGCTGAGCTCCAAAATGACATATATGACACCGTATTCACCAGAGAAGAACTAAATCCTATAATAATTATACATCCCTTGCTCACTGTGTCCAGTGGGAATTATGTCAAAGGAAGGATTTAGCTGAAAAAAAATGTCAGGGTTTGCCCACCCCCCATCTTAAAAAAATGCAAGATTGAATTAAAGAAAATATTGGCTCAAGTTCGGACCAAAGAGACAACAAGGATTTTAACAGTTGTGTTCAAACATTTCCCGTAAAAAGATTAAGTTGTCCATACACCATCACAATGACCACTGCTACCACTGTGCTTACGGGTTTCTCCACATTTCTATAAATATGTTTATATATATTTTCTTTTGTATACAATTCATCTGTAAAAGTTGCTGTAAGCAAATATTTGCCTTTTAATAAGCAATTGTACTTTCTGTCTTTCTATATTTGGTTTGAATAGATTTGTTCCATTATGGAAATACAAAAATAAAACCTATGGTTTTCAATTATTATTTTCTTGCCTAACATGAAAGTGGTTTTAATATTTAAAAATGCATATGGGAAGGTCATTATTAAATTTGTCAGCCAGAACTTTGCATGCTATTTCAAAGAAGGAATGACTATGATATTTAGCTCTAAAAAGCAGCTTATGTACATAAACAGAAACTACTTTCATAAGGAGTTTTGGGGCTAGATCCTGCACTCCTAATTGAAGTGTCCCCCCCACTAGAACCTTTGGAGTCAGCTACTGAATCAAAGGTTGAAATCAAAGAGAGTTCTGCTTGTTTAAGGCATATTTATGCTCCTCTTTTAATTGTGAATAACTTATCCTCTGTGTGTGTGTGTGTGTGTGTGTGTGTGTGTGTGTGTGTGTAAACAAAAAATAGAATCATTATAGCCTATTGTGTTTATTCTATATTACAAATATGATAGAAAACAATTTTTGTGGAGTCATTTTAAGGCTTTGTTATGTTTAGTCCATACTTAAAATACTTACAAATCCATTTATTACTATTTGAATTATATAAAATAAAAAAGAGGGGCTCCTATCCATATTTAGCCATTGTGCATGTACAGTAGCTAATTTCCTAAACCAAAAAAATTAACTTGCTATAACCTTCCTCACGAAAGTAGCCATTCATTAGTCAAGGGTCTGGAGAACTAGGCTAGAAAATGTTAAGAATAGCGGAAACGGAACTAGTTTTGATATATGAATGCAAAGAGCATCAGAAACCATTAACTTCTATATTCATATAGCATTTAGGAATGGCCAAACATTTTAAAATAAAGTCCTGACCTTGTAGGCTTAATTTTAGCTATGAGTAAATTTCTTTGGATAGAATACATTATTTACATCACAGAAATACATAACCTTAATGAAAGTGATGCAAAAGGTGCTGTTATTATCTTGTATTAAACAGACAGATAGAAATGAAGAAATAAACATTAAATATAATAGCCCACAGATCTTAATTATTTGGGTAGTTGGGCAAATACTGCAAAAAAGTGTTCATGAAGATGTTGATTGGAAACTACAAAAATCACTGTTTTTCTTTGAATTTTCATACAAATGAAGGTTTTGCAAGAAACGTAGCAAGTGAGTCTTGCTAATACTGTTCAAACAAGAGCTTTGCTGGCAACTTGAAATCTCTTTTGATTTCCCGTCACAATAAAATTTTCAGTCATCCATTCAGCAAACAGAAACAATCCAATGTGAATTAGAAGTCCAAAGAAACATCACAAACTATGTGTACCAAGAGAATAATTTTATATGTTCACATCAAGTGCCAAAACAGCTTTGAATAATGAACAAATATGAACAAATGAACACATTTTTTACAAGAACAAAAAAACTATGAATTAATTGAATAACTCTTTCACTACCCACAGCTCACCCAACTCTAATCATTTTAGTCAGTACTAACCTATTTTTACATTGTGACAGAGCAAGTTGTTAGGATTTCAAAAGAGAAATAGTTGTCTGTCCTTCCATCCTAGAACTATATTGCATTGTCTCTTCATATATATATATTTCCTTGGGAATTTCTCCTGTTACGTGAACGTTATGAGTTATATAGACATACCTTTAGATAGGTTTGTGTGTTTTCCATGAATATCATCTATCAAAATAATGTTTTCATAACTGTCAATTAATTCTTTTGCCAAAGTTAACACTTTAAATTCAAGTAAATTGTTGTAGCAACTCAGCCAAAAAAATGTCAAGCTCTCCATTAACTGGAGCATAAAACTGTCTGACTTCCCTTGCCGACAGATTTGAAAGAAATTGCAGATAACTGAAGAGAAACTGATTTAGCAGATGGGCAGAAGTGCATGGTGAAGGGATATCTATATGTCTATAATCTCTCTCTCTATAAAATTATATACAAAATATATTTTAAAATATTAATATTTTCCCATGATGAAGGATGGCTGACCCAGTTCTGCTTATTTTTCTTTATTACATGTTGCTTTGCCAGACTAAACACAGGTTTGGGGTGGGGACATAAGAATTGTGTGTATTGTACTGTACATATTTTCCTCGGAAAACACCAACTCCCAGTGACTAGCTGCGAAAGAGGAAGAGAGAGGCTGATGAGGACTCATTCTCTGAGGAGAATCTCTAAGGAGTAATAAATCTGCCGAGGGGATGTGGACATACTATCTTAACTTTTTTGCCCGGGCTCCTCTCCTAACCTCTAGTCTTGCTAGAAACTCTCAGATAACAGGCCAACCTTGGCACATATGTGGTTTCTTACATTTACTGCTGCTATTATTAATTTCTCTGAATGTGATATTTTGAGTTTTACCACTGCCACCCACCTACTGCCTGAATAACTGGGGTATCTGACATGAGCAGTCCATTTCTAGCCATGACACTTCCTTTGGGCTAGTTTTCTTGGGCCTACAGGCCAACTGAGTTTAGCAGAAAATTGATTATCATTTGAGGTGCAGTCTTGTATTCCCACGTAGCTGATGATGAACAGCTTTATGAAGTGCCACTTGCAGCCTCCTGCTAAAGAAAGACCTCCCAGGGCTTCAGGAGAACTCTGACTACTACCAGACTTGTAATTATTTCCCACACTTTTCCCATTCTCTCTTCCTTGTCTGCCTCCTGGGCAGCTAAGGCGGGCCACTGAACTTCAATTTCATGGCAGTTTCATTTTGCTGAAGAGACAATGAAAGGAGGAGAAGCATTAAGAATAGAAGACAATGCAGGAGATGGAAAGAGCAGGGATAAGAAAAATGAATGAGATAAAGATGGCAAAGGAGAGACTGAAAGAGGACAGATCGACAGAGTGCCCCCATTGGAATAGCTGTTATGTAATGTGATGTATTACCTTGCGTGATGCTTGTATACCTTGTCATGCCAATAAAGTTCTTGAGCTTGGAAAAAAAAATGTGAGAAGGTGGTAGAGAGGGAGAATGGTGTTGAAAGAGAGACAGGAGAATGAAAGTGCGCAAGATGAAGATGGATGAGGTGTAAATGAGAGAGGGTGAGGAATGCTCTTTAAGCCATACAGGTAGAGGTGGGGAACTGAATTCTTCATCCTCCAATTCTTCCCTCATAGCAAAATAACTTCTTCAGTGTCCCCAGACCATTCAGTTCCAGATGCAAACCCTTTAATCCTAGCAAAAAAAAAAAAAAAAAAGAAGCCTCCGCTTCCCTCAGTGTGTGTAGGGAGCACAGAGACTGGCTACTGACACTTGTAGTCATAAATAACATAGTAGTGAGCTTTTAAAAACCACAGGTTATAGGATGAGGGCTGCCATGACGCATACTGAGAGGCTGAGATCAGAGAATCAGCTAAAAGGGATCGGGAGGAACAATGAATCCTCTTGTTCTGAGTTATATTTATGAGTACTTCACTGCACCTAAGTTCATATTTTATTGGTTAGGCCATGGGGTTTCCCCATTTGCTCATCTCTTAAAATAACACCCCTGGCTAAAATTTCCTATAAAACACCCAAGTGCTACAGCAGGCAGAACTTGTCAACCCTGACAACAGCTCATTTAGTTAGAGAGTAGGGTGCTGGGGGAGCAGGAATTGGTTTGTATTTTGTTTTGTATTTTGAGGTGATTTCTGTGCAAAAATTACTAAAAATGAGTATAACAGTACCCGTTTTAGAGGCCTGTACTTTGGCCAGAGATTACAGTGTTACCAGAGAGATGCTCCAGTAGTCAAACCAAGCCAGTAGTTTCCAACCATCGTAAGCAATTGTGCCAGTGTACTAGACTATGCTGGTGGTATCATCCACTCTTTGGCTCCTCCTATTCAGTGATGGGTGCTGTAATCACAATTATAGGAGTCGAGCTTGGAGCTGCCCATCCTTTATTGCAGGTTGGGCATGGACAACTGATAGATGGCTATGGCACAGTGTGTCCCAGTACAGGGGCACATTACTAAAGTAATAAGTGGAAACCTAGAAAGCAAGTCAGGAAAATGTGAGGTATCAGCGCTAGTACATGGTACACATCCATTGTTGGCAACCAACAAAACAAGGAAAGAAATTCCTCCAGTGCTCCCTTGTACAATATTGAAAGCTAAATCAGACCTTAGCAGAATGACCAATAGTATTTTCATCCATATAAATAACATATTTAGGGCCAAATTCTCTGATGCTGTATGTGATGTCACCTATAATGACTAATATTTTACTCATTCATGTCTGCAGAGAATTTGGCCTATGATAACCCTTTACACATAGTCTGAAATGAATCAGATTTCTTCCTCACTATATTATTGTTTTTAACACTCGTGTATTTAAACTATAGCAAAATGAATGAAATTAAAGGAATACCTGTTGTAAAGCCCCAATGGCCTACTCAGTTCCTACACATAAGAACAGCCATACTGGGTCAGACAATGGTTCATCTAGCCCAGTGTCCTGTCTTCCAACAGTGACCAATGCCAGGTGCTTCAGAGGGAAGAACGGAACAGCAGCTGTTTGAGTGATCCATCCCCTGTCATCCAATCCCAGCATCTGGCACTCAGAGGCTCTGGAACTCCTGGAGCATGGGATTGCATTCCTGACCATCTTGGCTAATAGACATTGATGAACCTATCCCCATGAATTTATCTAATTCTTTTTTTAAGTCAGTTTTACTTTTGGCCTTCACTGCATCCCCTAAAAATGAGTTCCACAGGTTGACTCTGTGTTGTGGGAAGATGTACTTCCTTTTGTTTGTTTTAAACCTGCTGCTATTAATTTCATTGGGTGACCTATAGTACTTATGTTATCTGAAGGGGTAAATAATCCTTTCTCATTCACTTTCTCCCCACTATTCATGATTTTATAGACCTCTATCATATCTCTCTTAGTCCTCACTTTTCCAAGATGAACACTCCCAATCTTTTTAATCTCTTCTTATACGGAAGCTGTTCCATACCCCTATTCATTTTTGTTGCCCTTCGCTGTATCTTTGCCAATTCTAATATATCTTTTTTTTTTTTTTTTTTTTTTTTTTTTTTTTTTTGGGGGGGGGGGGATGGGAGGGGGGACCAGAACTGTATGCAGTATTCAAGGCATGGGTGTACCATGATTTATATAGTGGCATTATTATATTTACTGTTTTGATAATGATAACTCCTCTTAACAATTGTTTTTATTTGTGAAGGAAAAGGTCTTTAATCTGTGAAGTTTTAAAAAGGATGGATGAGATATGTAGCCATCCATCCATCCTTCCATACTATATATATGACTAAAATATATATATATACTATTGTTATAACACTTAGGAGCCCTAGTCATGGGTCAGGGCCCTATTCTGCCAGTGATGATATGAGTCTTTCCATTTCACTAATACCTCTGGAGCACATTGAACAGAAGCTATTAATGTTAGACATTTTAAAATCAGCAATTCTGGATAAGTTGCATCCAAGAGTTTTAAAAGAACTAGTTGAAGTGCTTGCTGGACCATCAATCTTGACTTTTCAATAAGTCTTGGGGCACTGTAGAAGTTCCAGAGCAAAGTTAATGTGTCAGTTTAAAAAAAAAAGATAAATGGTATGACAAAGGTAATTATAGGCCTGTCAGCCTGACATTGATCCTGGGCAAGATAATGGAGTGGCTGATATGGGATTCGATTAATTAAAAGAGTAATGTAATGAATGCATATCAACATGGGTTTATGGAAAATAGGTCCTGTTAAATTTACTTAATATTTTTTGATGAGATGACAAGTTTGGTTGATAAAGGTAATAGTGTTCATGTAATATACTTTGCCTTCTGTAAGGCATTTGATTTGGTGCCACCGGACATTTTGATAAAAATGTATAGGATTTAGCTCCTGAGGGCCTGGTAGCTCCTGGCACTTGTACTGTGCATTCTTCCTGGGCATTTCAGAGGCATTGTTTTAAAAGGAGAAGTCAGTGGATTGCTGTGAATCATAACCTTAAAAACTTATTTATTGTTTAAGACAGACAGTCTTGTAGAGAAACAAATAATGATTAAAGCAGTAAAACTCAGATTGAATTCTGGGGAAGCTCACTCAGGTGTTGTGGGACTTACCTAGTTCAGGTCTGTAAGGTATAAAATTGTGCAAACTTACTCTGAAATGTCTCTACATAATAAAGATAAAACAAAGAAAGCACATCTTTCTAGTTTAATACACTTTTTTAAAAAATCCTTAAATTATACTATTTTCCCTCTCATCAATATGCGCAGCCTTAGCAGTGCTCACCTTTCCAGGCTGCCTGTTTGGACCAGTGTTTATCAGATGACCATTTGACCCCTTTGTTAATTGTGCTTAATTGTATCCTGTTGTAACATTTTGAAATAAGGATGAGAGAGTTCCTGGGTCTGCTACGAGGAGTTGAGGACTAATAACAGCATTTGAGTCCGGTGCTGTGAGATGCTGAGTAACTTCTTATTTAGTTCAGTGTGAGTTCAGAGTTGCTTAGCACTTTAAACTCCTGTATTTCACAAGGAAGATCCCAGGTTCTTGTAAGAAGAGCAGGATCAGGCAGTGCTGATAAGGACCTGGAGCTTTCCCACAGGCCTCAATGCTTGGAGGAGCATAAATTCCTTGTAGCAGCAGCAATGACTGGAGTTCAAAGAGGATAACCGGAGATCTGGGCTTCTGTTCTCATGGGAGAAGTTACTCTGTCTTTTCAGAACTTCTCCTTTTCACTTCTGTCATCTTTCCCGAGCTGATTGTGAATCTCATGATGTTTGGTGGTGGTCTTGGATTCATGTGACTTGTATAAGAAACTCGGCTTTTGGGCTATTTTTTTAATGAAGTTTTAAGTCCTATGATTGCAGAGAAAAATGTGAACCTTAAATGTTCAAAAAACAAAAGGCAAATAAAGAAGCCAAACTTTACTTTTTAAATTGCATGATTTTTAAGCCAGTCCCATGATTTGGGTGTATGTGTGTGTCTAACTCATATATTTTGAACATTAGGGTTGACGATACCACTTCCCTGCCCACTGAGGACTATATTTCAATGGGCCCTTTCACTAGGCAGGAAAGATGGGTATAGTTCCAAACAAATAGCATTGCTATTGCTTAGTTGTTCATCTCTCACAAAGAAGTTCTCAAAGTTCATGTCTGAAAATAGATGAAGAAAAGAAGCAATAACATGAAAAGTAAGACAGCCAGATCCTCAGCTGGTGTAAAATAATTCACCTCTATTAACTTCAGTAGAACAATGCTGATGAACAACAGCTGAGGATCTGGCCCGTAGATTTTAAGAAGAGCATGTTTTTAAATGATGATTTAAAATAGAGATAATTAACCTCCTAAGTGTTCTGTGAAGAACTAACTATGGTTGTAGAGCATTGCAGAAAAAGCCCTGTTACACAATGTTTGCTGTTTCGTAGTTGGAATTTACAAGTTGTTTGACTCTGGAGTGTAAGAACCTGAGCAGATATGGCATGAACCTGGCTGTAAAAAGAAAAGTGTTCTTGAAAGATCTTGAAATCAGTACTAAGTTTTACAGGTAGTTAAGGCAAAACCTGCAGGTTAGGTTCCTATGTTCGCATTTACTTATGTCAGAAGCTATCCTTCTTTCAAGTTGTTTAGTCATGATCCTGCTTGGTTTAAAAAACAATCCCAACAAGCTGAATATTGCAGTAGTCTAATCAAAAGGAAATAAAGACATGAATGAGCTTCTCGGTATCAGAGAAAAATAAATATAATTGAAATAACTTAATATGATGTGATGACTTAAAGGAAACGCTGCCTGTATTCTGGTGAACTTTGTGAGGGATGCTTATTGTAAGACAAGATAGTAATGCTTATCAGAGTGATTCAATTTTAGGTAACACTTCAGAATATAGCCATTTCCTCTTTTAATGCCTATAGTGAGCCATTTTAAGTATGCCGTATCATAACTCTTCATTTATGCTTGTACTCCCTTATAACCACAGGAAAATGTATTGTTGCTTCAGAAGACTTTAGATTCCCCTCTTACATTATAGAATAATGTTTAGTGAGGCTTTATAGCATACACTATTGTGTGGATAAAGACTACATTTTCTTATTTAATCGTAGAAAATCCGGAGTGTAGCCCATGTTACAGAGTGAACAGAGGATAGAGACTTTGTATTGTGTTGTTATGTCAGAATTAGAGACCTGAAAAAAATATACTAGAATAATATTTTCCCTCCCCCTCCAACTTAAATTCTGAAACTAAAGACCAGATTTTTCAAATGGATATGCACAAAAAGGCATGCCCACTTTTGCATGCTTGATGCAGATGTGCAAATACCATCAAGTGCACATACAATGGGGAGTTGTGCACATACACTAGACCAGACTAGTGTGCAAGCATCAAACAGTTTGAATGCTGGGCTCTATAGTACAATTCCCTGAAAGGGGATTTCCAGCTCTATATGTTTGTCCTGTGTTTAGAGCACCACTTGCTGCACTATGTGAAGGAAGCCTGTTTTGTTGAGATGGTATGAACATCCTTTTGGACTAGTGGGATATATTATGGCCTGCTCCAACCAAATTGTTCCAGTTTGCCTTCAGGAGAGGAACTTGCATTATCAAGAATAGGAAAGCAAGGCAGTCCTGAAAGATAGGGTATAGTCATAGGATGGGCAACAGATGGTTCCAAATTACATTTAATAGAAAAATAGGACTATCATCAGAGATTAGGCCACTAGACATTTTTAGTCCTAGGAGAAACAAAGGTGTAGTATAAACAGCGGGCAAGTCAAAGGTAGATGCTGCATTGTATTGTAAATGTCAGATTTTCTTCATTGTCCTGACTCTACAAACATTATCATTTGAAATAAAAAAACAAAGTACCACTTTAGGGCTCAATTTACCAAACAAAAATATCTGTCTCTTAAATTTAAGCTCTGCTAACAGCCAAGCAGTCAGAGTGGTAGCACATAAAATACATTTTGAGCTTGTGTTAATTATTCCAGAGATTAATTATATTGATGGATGACTCTACAATCCACGTGAGTATTCTGATTGTCTTGCTTTCCTAACAATCCAAAAACAATAGATAGCTACATGCTATTAGGGGTGGGCATCCATTGTGGTGCTACCCATGGCTAGCCTGAGTTCTTCGAGGGCAGGCAAACATTCATGAATTAGATGCTCCCACTGCCACAGGAGCAGGGAAGAAAGATGGGGGGCTTTCAAGATGCTGCTTGATTTGCAACATCTGGAGTACTGTGGTAGTGGGGAGCAAGGTGGATCTAGAGTCACGCAATCTTCCCCAAATCCAATGCCCCTCTCTTTTAACCTGTTGACAAAGGTGAGGTACTGCACATTGGAAAATAATTGTTTGAAGAATTCATGCATGAAGAATTGATGAGTTCTAAATTGTCTTTCACTGTTCAGGAAAGAGTCATGGATTTCATTGTGGAATGTGGACAGTTCAGCAGAGGTGCTCAATGTGAGAAATGTTAGCATGCATAAGAAATGTTTTCATCATTCCCATCCTATTGTTTGGCCAGGAATAAATCATGATCCAAACACAGTGAAGCAAATACTGTGGCTCCAATTCCTATTAGAAGCATGTCCAAGGATGTTATCACTAAGAATGAATGTTCTTTTGGGCTTTACAGATTTTCGGTATGCTTTAAACAAACTGCAGTCTTGCAGTTTCCTTGTAGTTTACAATAATCAATAAAATGACACTGTTCAATAATTTGCAGAACTAGAACACAGAAGGCGCAAAATATATAGTGTGGTTTAAATCTGCTGGTGTAAATCTGCGTAGCTTCACTGATTTCAGTGGAGGTACACAACCTGGTTAACGCAGGATCTGGCCCAAAATATGTTAAATTATGTTGTTTTTGCAAACTTTAGTGTATTTACAATTTCTCACTAGGAAAATATTTAATGTGCTAAAGTAATTTTAAAGTGATCATATGTAATACACTTTTTTCTGCATTCTCTAAATTGTATGTTCTGGAATTTTTCAGTTTTATTTCTAATCATTGTTACAACTGGCCTGACTTTGCTTAGTGTTTAGTCAAAGTTAAAATGCAGCATTCTAAAATGAAATAGTCGAAAGTTCATCATCAGCACAGTTATTGGTAATCATAGAGTATCGGCCTACTCCACCAATGAATATTTGAAGGATTAAACTTTAGTTCCTGGTTGTCTTAATCTGCTTTAATCTAGTTTTATTTCATGTAAAATGTGATTCACTGATAATTCTAGATCTATTTGGTAGTGTGGGTAGTGTTAAAACATCAGTAACCCACTAGAAGTAGGTAAATTTTAAGGAGAAATACTACACTGATCCATACTTTATTAAGGCATGTTGATCCTGAAGTAAGAAGGTACAGCTGCATGGAAGCCTCTCAGCTGAATTCAGCAGTGATTTGAAAGGATGGTATTAAATAGTGCATAAAGTTGGTCTGAAAATGTTTAAATGGTAGAATAATTTGCCATGATTTGGTGGAAGGGGGCATATAGTGAGAGAAGTAGCAAACAGAAGGAGAGAAGATAAAATGTGCTTTAGTATATACATTCCTGACAATTGCCTTTTGATCCGACATCTCCCTTCACCCTTCTCACAAGTTACACTCCATCTCCAAACTCTTTGAATGCTGAATCAGTTATAACTTACACCCATTTTCTGACCAACTTCTGCCCAACTTTTCTCCAACATATAAATTGCGTTACTGTTCAAACTTTGCTGACCCCAAAAGCAAGAAACTTGGATGAGATTGCATGAGGTGTAAGTTAAGGCAGAAGTTGGTGCCGAAAGTTTCAAGAATAAAGAAAAAGAAATGTGTGTGTACTCCTTCGATTCCTGCATGTACTGTAGACTCAGCTCAGGAATCTAGATTTGAAATATAACCTGACACGTTCAATAGCAATAAAAGTTTCAGAGCTTTCATTGTATACAGCTCGTTCTCAAGCAGTTTTTTTTTTTTCCCTGTGGTTCACTAATCTGCAGGCTGTGTTGGCCTGACATCCTGACCTTTAGGTTTGGAAAGAAACCTGGCTATAATTGTTACCTTTCATTGAAACCATTTGGCGTGGGAGAAAACTAGAGCTAAATATTAGGAACAATAAAAGATTATTGACAGACTATATCAATATGTACATTATTTTTCTAAACCATGGCTGACAACTGAAATATAGTTGTCTTAACTGAAAAAACAGAGAAAATTAATATCCTTGCTCACATGGTGTTAGGATGAATTATCTTATGCCTTCATTAATCAAGGGCCGTATAGTAGAAACTAGTCTCTTAACAGGACATGTGGAAAATTTGACTTCCTGCATTAAATGGGAGCTCTAATATAGTCTGATCTAGACCAACATGATACTTCATTCATTTCTGAAAGACTTATTTTCTTTAGTGAATGGTGATGCCAACCCCGTATCTAACTTTGAGTGAAGTTATTGGTGTACAGCATGCCTATGTAATAGTTTTCATATAATTTAAAGTAATGGAATAAAATAAAGGGTCCTTATTTGCTTTTCACAAGAAAAACTGTTGGTCCAGATTCTTCCCTCAGTTGTGTCACTTTGTGACACATCAGCAGCACAGAGCAGTCCTGAAACTGTCTCAGCTGCCTCTGTGGGGATTACCCGAGCATAGCTGGAACCACCACTGGGGGCATAGAGCCAAAGTGACAGGCCCTGTGCTACCCCTACCTCTGCCAACTATTAGTGGCATGGCTGGGGGAAAGAGAGCATAGCCTCAAACTGCTCTGATTTATGCCAGGGGACTAGACTGATACACAGCTGGCCAAAGATTAGAGAAATGCAAAGATAGTTGTGCTGGGTGTTGCAACGAAGCATCAAGGTTACAGGATTCATTGGAAGTTTTGCCTCTTAAGTACCAAAGGATCAAGCCTTAAATATAATGGAAAAAAGAAAAAAAAATGTAAATTACTTTCAGTTCTCTCTCATTTATGTTGTTGTGATGATAGTAATAAAACTTAGCATTTCCCCATGCTTTTCACTTCCAGAACCCTGTTACAGTAGGAACTAGCTTATGTATTTTTCACAGTCACTTATCTGTACTGTTTCACAGGCTAGGATCATACTAGCATAGGGAAGACAAAGCATCATTTTTTCACTTACAATATCAACAACTGAAAACCTTCCAGAATTTAATAATTTTTGGGTCAGCTGCAGTGTAATACTTATTTTGACTTGTAAAGCAAGTGCATGTGACTTGGAAGGCATAAATTGAATGAATACCATATGTTTACAAATTAACTTTTCCCCAAAACAGTTAATGAAGTGAGACTGGTTATTTCTTCAAAATGTATATTTATTTCAGTGATATTTTAGACGATATAAAGTAAATGGAAGATACTGCTGGTAACCCCATTACAGGTAGAACATACTGGTAGTATACTCATGGTAAGATAGGATCCAGTTGGGCCTCTTTGTGACACATGTTGGAGTTTGTGCAGGAGGGCACTGGCAGGCACTATGATGATGTCCCTGGGAGTTTTTGGAAGTATTGAAGAGACATGGAACTCTGGGGAAGTATGGGGGAATATTCTGATGACTTTAACTGCTCAGGCTTTGCTTCTTAAAGTCATTAAAAGGAGGAGGAAATAGATTTTATTACAAATGCTTCTACTCTTCACTCTCTCTCATACACAATTTTATTTTTCTCCTGGTTGTATGATTGGTGTCTGCCATTTATTAAAGTTGATTATGTAACATGGATGTTTTGAGAGGAAAGTTACCATCACAAAGACCCAGCTAACCAATAGCTCGAACTTTGCAAATTCATATTTGGCTAACCCATAAGAACCCTTTTGTTCTCAAAAGTAAAAAAAAAAAACCAAAAACCTGTAGTGTTACAGCAATTCTTGGCAAAGATTTAAGAACAAAGTGCTTGGGAGAGATCCTTTAATACTAAGAATTCGTGACTTTTACAAAATACTGAATATTGCAATAAATTATTTACAAAAATTCTATGAATGATAAATAATTAAAACTAATCTACCCTTGTAAGAAGTGAACAAAGTGCAGTTTTGTAGAATCCTTGATTTATTTAACCATAGTTGTTCTCTTACTCTCTAAAGTTCCAATTCAGAGTATACTGCCATGAATGAAAATCTTTCCATAAACTCCACTACTGCTTTGGATCACTCCCTAATTCATATAGTTCAATATTTTGAGTAATTACTAAAGTAATATTATCAAATGACTGGATTCAATAAACATTTGTCAGCTGATTCTTTTTTTCCTATTGAAACTGGCATGACCTGCACAGCATTTTATCAAACAGTTATCAAACCATAGAAAGTTTCTTTTAGTTCAGTTAAGGAGAACTGGGCAAATTCTGCTCAGCTGAGCAGAATTAAACATATAGAATAACCTCCTTAGCTTCAGTGCAAAGACTCTGGACTTACATCAGTGTAACTTGAAGCAGAATTTGATCCATCAGATTTTATGTTTTGCAATTTAATAAAAAAGACCATTATATATAAAATCTATTTATATTATAATTTCAAAACCACATCTGGAGACCTATAATTATCTTAAAATACAGTCAGTGCAGTAATAACAAATGCAGTATCATTCAAATATACAGCACTTCAATAAAAACTCTTCCTGGACCAAAAGTGCTGAAATGAAAATATAACTTACTGCAGACTCAAGCAAAATTCTCATTTATTTTGGTAATGGTTTTGTCTGAGTAGGGGGTGCAGAATTTGACTCGAGTTCTGTCAAATAGAGTAAACCTTATAGTATTTAAACTGCAACTGTTATGCTGTTGTTTAAGTTCTCTGTTTAAAAGATGATTTGTATTATCACTCGGGTTGTTCAAGTATTCTTCACTGCAGTTCAACTTAAAGAGTCTGGTCAGCTAAAAGAACCTCTGAATCTTCTTTTAGAAGACTGTTGGCCTTAACCAAAGGCCACAGAAATCAATGAAAAGATTGCCATTGACCTCAATGAGCATTGGATCAGGTCCTGCATTTTTAGGACTTCCAGAGTCCAGAAGCGAAACATATATTTGTTGAATTAAGCCTATTTCTTGCTTGTAAACTATAGACTCCTCGCTTTCCACACTGTGCAAGCCTGCACAAATGCAGCTTTAAAAATACAGTTTGTAGGTGTTCACCTGTCCTCCCCATGTGTTTGAAGTGTAGCACGTGACTGGTGGTTTGACTATGGCTCTTCATTTTTCTTCAGTGCATTAAATTAAAATATTTGCATATAGGAAAACAATGGCTTTATCTTTCGCCCTGCTCTAGATCAGATCACTTCTGCTATCTGCACACTATCAGGAAGTTTCTTCAGCTCGTTGTCTTTTTTGTCTTTTTTTATTAAATATGTTGTTATATAAAGTGTTGCCATAGGAAGAAAGAATAGACTTCTAGTAACTGAATTTTTGGACAGAAGAGCAAGACTGGGGTAAATAGCTGTTTGATGTCTGTCTTTTCACAGTAGCACAATAGCTAACTCCTGGGGCCTCTGACCTTTTAGTGTCCTGTAACAGAGTATTTACATTAATCTGTTGCTTATCTGTCACCTACCACATTTGATATTTCCAGCCTCTGCTTTCAATTATCAGTCATTAGAGGAAGGACTGAGTAATTTCAGAAGAAATCTCCTGGGACCTTTGACCTGTTTTGTCAGATAACCACAGTATTTACTGTAGATAAACTATCATTTCATTGTATTCAAGATGTAAACGAGTGTAGTTTGTAGTATATCAGTTTACTGTAATCTCTCTCACCTTGAGGTAGTTAAAACTTTAGTGCTCGTGCAAAGAATTCAAACAGTGAAATTTAGTGAGATTAGGATAAGTGACCTGTTACAGTCACATGATCTATAAGCCCAACAAGCTTTGTCTTTGCAAGTATATTTAACAGCCAAACAATAAGCTAGGTAGCGAAATTTCACTGCCTTAATATGTGTAAGTATAATATATAGGAAAAAAAACTTTGTGATCAGGGAGGATTTCAATTTCAGTGACATGTTGGAGGTCTCATGGTGCCAATGCTAAACCCTTCTTGGAGTATCTAAACATTATAGATGACAATTTCTTAACTCGAAAAGTGGTGCAGCCAACATGAAGGAATTCTCTCTTAGAACTTGTCTTTAACATTTAAAAAGGAAATAATCAGAGAACAAAAAATTATGGATAGCTTAGATAGATGTGATCATGACTTGATCATATTTATAATGTGCAACCAGAGTAAAGTCTAGACTACTAATACATACACATGGTGCTTTAATTGGGCCAATTTCACAAAGCTAAAAACAATTATGAGGCAAATCAGCTGGGAGGAAGACTTTAATCCGAACAATCATTTAAGAACATCTTATTAAATGCCAAAAAGCCACTATCCCCCAATTGAGAAAGGCTATACTGGTTAAGAAACGGATCTGGTTTACAGGGGAAATGAAGGCACATACATACATACATACATATATATATGTATAAATATTTATATATATATAAATGGATGAAAGGGGAAGTTGATAGTAATGAAAATAAACCAGAAGTTCTCAATTTTCTACAATTCCTAATGGAAGCAAAGGAACATAAGAAGAAATCTATGGCCAGCAAAATTAGGGACTGTAAAAAAATAGATTAGGAATAAAAAGAATCCTGACTATGGTACTGATCCATTACTAGATGGAAAAAGTAGAATTATTAATAATAATGCAGATAAGGCAGAAATGTTCTATAAATATCAATGTTCCATATTTGGGGGAAAACAAATGATATAATCTCCCCAAATGGAGATTTCCATCCCTATAGTATCTCAGGAGGATGTTAAACAGAAACTACTAAAGTTAGATATTTTAAATCAGCAGGCAGATAACTTGCATCCAACAATTTTAAGAGAGCTGGCTGAGGAGCTCCCTGGCCTCTTAATCTGAATTGTCAATAAATCTTGGAGCACAGTGGAAGTTCCAGAAGACTGGAGCAAACCTAATCCTGTGCAAATTTTTTAAAATGATAAACAGAATAACCTGGGTAGTTCTAGGCCTGTCAGCCTGATATCGAATCCAAGCAATATAATGAAACAGCTGATACAGGACTTGATTAATAAAACATTCAAGGAGGGTAATGTAATGAATGCAAATCAACGTGTGTTTATGGAAAATAGATCCTGTCAAACTAACTTGATCTAAATTTAACATGGCACACATTAGAGATATTAAAATCTGGCTAATGGATAGATCTCAGAATGTAATTGTAAAAGGGGAATTGTCTTTGAGCAAGTTTGTTTCCAGGGGGGTCCTGTAGAAATCAGTTCTTGATTCCATGCTATTTAACATTTTTATCAAGGACCTAGAAGAAAACATAAAATCATCACTAATAAAGTTTTCAGATGGCACAATAATTGGGGGCGTGGTAAATAACGAAAAGGACAGGTCTGGGGGAGATGAGTATGCTCCAGGCAACAGCACACTCTGAGCAGCTTGAAGCAGATAGCACCCACCTACCCATCCCCTGCTGGCCCTGTCCAGACACAGAGCTCACAGACAGAGCAGGAAGCTGCCCTGTAAATCCTGTCTCTGGGGGGAAAGTTGGTGTGTGTGGTGGGTGGGATCACCCCTGCTCCAGACTGTCTGGGAGCAGGCATCAAGGGACATGTGCCCGACCGGCAGGGTAGTGTATATATATATATACGGATGTGGCCCACAGACCACATAGAGAGGTGCATGTGCAGTCCACAGTGGTAAATAGGTTGAGAACTACTGATCTAGGAACAAAGAATGTAGCCATATTTACAGGATGAGGGACTCCATCCTTGGAAGCAGTCACAAACAGTGACTCTAAAAAATATTTGGGGAGGGGAGGGGGGCAGAAAATCAGCTGTACATGAGCTCCCAGTGTGATGCTGTGGTCAAAAGAGCTAATGTAGTCGTGGGTTGTATAAAGCGGGGAATCGTGAGTAGAGAGGTTATTTTACCTCTATATTTGCACTGGTGTGATCGCTGCTGGAGTACTGCATCCAGTTCTGGTGCCCGCAATTTATTTATTTATTTGGCATATGCAATCTGGTCAAGCCAAGCCAGAGCATTCTTATCAACGATGTTCAAGGCACGAAAACCTCCAGGATGTTGTCATTTTGCAGTTCTCAGCAATATGTGTCATGGTATGTGGCTGCCCACATCAACATAATGGACTGTCTCTGAAATGCCACCGGAATTCTGCTGCAGCACAAATTCCATGTCCTGTATAAAACCGGTTGAGAAGGTTCCATTGCCTTCGTGGTAAATCAAACCCAGGTTGACACTGAGTGAGGTCTGAGACAAGATTATTATTTGTCACTTTCTCTGCAGACCATGAAGCTCGCCACATGTCCTCTACCGTAAATCCCTCACCCAGTAAACTTATCCACAATGGGCACTGTGAGGGCAGACCACTACATGGTGGATTGAACAAATCTTTAATCAACGGCAGATGTGGCATGTCATGCAGTTTCATCACAAAATTCGCTACCCTTTCCTCTCTGTGGATGGAGCAATATTGCAGAGAACCAGTAACCATGGTAAAGGAGTAGATTTAAGTGTGCCTGAAATAATACGCATGGTGGAATTTAGTTGTATGTCCATCATTGTTGGAGACAAGGGAGCCCCTACTGGAGTGCAGTACTGTGCCTCTGAATAACAGAATGCCAAGGCATAATGTTTGGGCATTGGCACCCCATGTCATTCTGGTCAGTATTCCTAGCAGGTTGTTGTGGGTTTTGACCTGAGTTGCTGTCTTTGTAAGATGGTCACCATATGTGAGAGTTCTATCCAATGTGATACCTAGATAGACCAGGTGTGAATAATACTGTATTTGCTGACCATTGAGAACTATATTCAGTTCTCAAATGCCCACAATTCAAGAAGGATGTTGATAAATTGGAGAGAATTCAGAGAAGAGCCATGAGAATGATTAAAGGATTAGAAAATTTGACTTACTGTGATAGACCAAAGAACTCATTCTATTTTGCTTAACCAAGAGTAGTTTAATGGGTGACTGGATTATAGTCCATAAATTTCTATATGGGAAATAAATATTTAATAATGGGCTCATCAGTGAACCCAGTGGCTGGAACCACTGTGGCAATGAATCAGTGGCTGGAAGTTCAAGCCAGACAAATTTAGACTGAAAATAAGGTGTACATAACAGTGAGACTAATTAACCATTGGAACATGTAACTAAGGGTTGTGGTGGATTCTCCATCATTGACCATGTTTAAATCAAGATTGGATGTCTTTCTAAAAGATATACTTTAGGAATTAGTTTGGGGAACTGTGGCCTATGTTATACAGGAGGTCAGACTAGATTGTCACAATACTCCCTTCTAGCCTTAGAATCTATTAAGTCAAATTGGGATCTTGACCACAGCAATGCTTGTAAAATCATCCTTTTACAATATCTCTTTATTTTCATTCAGTAGTTTGTTAAGAAGGCTTGGGTTTTACACACTTGTCACACTTTACCAGTATCAATGAGAAATGCTTTCGAAGCTTGAAAGACAAGACTCTTATGTGAAATTAGTTATCCAATTAAATAACTCATAAAATTCGCCATTGCACTGCACAAGAAATTATAAAAAGATTAGGAATAGTCCTCAGCCATAGCTTCCCTCACGAATGTTTGGAAAAACTCTGGCATCTTGAAGTGTATGAAGGTTCAACTGCTGAAAAGCTGAATTTTCTCAGTAGTGACCTATTGATGTGCATCATTAGATATGAATGCTGCTGATAAGAGGAAAATTTAAGCCTTTGAGATATGGTGCTGACAAAGATTCTTGGGTATCTCCTGCTGGAAAAGAAAATGAATGCATATGTTAGAGGCAGTTTTGGAGAGAAGCAGACCCCACTGTCAGAAATCAACAGGTGAAAATGTTTGTATTTTCCACATCAGACGTAGCAATGGAAATTATCTTGACAAAGTTATTGTGGAAGGAAAGTTGGCAGGTCATCCTAGTAGGGGATGACCATTGAAGAGATGGATAGATGGCATGTGGAGATCACTAGGAGGTTAACTTCTGTGTGTGCAAAGCTAGCAACTGATAAGAAGGCTTACAAAAATTCTTACACGTCACCAATAGTCAGACATGAAGAAATGAATTTCATTTGCCATACATTGTCCTTCTGTGATAAAGTTGTTATTGGTGCTTGATATATTATACTTACTCAGATTTATTCTATACCTACTTAGATATTTATAGTTGAATTGTATGATATCATGATAGTTTATTACATATTTTTTCTGTCTGTCTTTTTTTAATTTTTTTTTAATTCCAGTGCACCATATTCTCTGCTGGTGAAAACTGGCACAGTCCCATCAATTTCAAGGGAGCTGCATCAGTTTACACCAGCAGAAAATTTAACCCAGTATTTTCTGTTGAGATCAATGATGATTCATTTTATAAGGGTAACACTTAGATGTGGCTTTTGTCTTTTTTTTTTGTTTTTGTAATTTAGTTTAGTATGAATACATTGTAACACTGAATGTTTCATTAGCCATATTGATGGCTGGCAAAAAAAAAAAAAAAAAGAGCTGTTTGCCATCTATTCAATCATTTCTTGTTATATCACCCCCTGAGCTGGTGTTGAATGTAGCCCCAATGTGATGTTAAGCACGGAAACTGGCGGTTCTGTTTTTAAGCTGAGACTTAAAACCTTGGTCCTGACCAATTATTACAACTAAAGGTCTCTTCTAATCTTTTATAATAGTCAGTGTTGGCTCTGATGGTTCTAGTCAAATTCCAGTTTGAATAATTATACTCCATTTACTTAAGATCCCCTTGCAGTTTCAAATGGTTAAGATACATTTCCTCACTTTCTGTTCTTAACTGTTGCATAGTATTGCTGTACTCCATTAAATAGCTGTTGTGATCCATCCCTATGATGGCTGCATTTCAGTTGGTGAATTGGCATGTGTGTGTGTCTATGATAGTTGGAAGAGTAAATACTTAAGGTTGCTTAAGTGTTTCCTTTTTAAGACCCTGTTTTTCAGGGTCTCATAACTTTCAGAAACTTCCACCTATGAAACTAAAATCTTTTAGACATGGGACCAGATCCTGGACCACATCCTAGCCCCCTTTGTGCAATACTTCAGCATGAAAAAGGGCCTGAAAGTTGCCCTGAATGGACAATAAAGGATTTCCTTGGCACAAATCCCTTACTAGTTGTGAAGTTGTATGATTAAAATGCAACCATGTATAACATTGTTGCTACCACTGTTATACAACTGCAACAAAACTTATGCAATGTATGCTATGTAAGGTGTCAATAGAAAAGATAGGATTTGGTGAGTATGATTATCCTATTTATATGCATATAAAATTTTGTATCTGAAGTTTATAGATATTGACTATGTACGGGCATCCTGCATAGATGCTGCATTCCTGAGTCACATCCACCAGTGCAAAATCTACATTAAAGCCAAACAGCCTATTGAGAAAGGGCTATGCAAGTTAATGGCCCATTTAAAAACGTTGAGCTCAAACAACAGATCATAGAAGAAGCCTGTCCTCACCTGATGTGTCTCCCTGTGAACATTTCAGCCAAGACATGGACAATGGCTGCGCCTATGACTCAGCAAAGCATGAATGGACATGTGACTTGCTCATGTGACCTTGGACTTCATTTTGGGCTTGTAATTTTACACAACTGAGACTGAAGGCATCCACTCACATGGGAGAAGGTATATAAGGCGGCTGCACCATCCATCTTTTCTTTATTTCCTGCTTCATTTCTCTGGACTGGATTTCTAACAAGGAAATTTTAAACAAGGACTGATGACCCCAAGATGTATGGGTAATTTCCAGAGACTTTGCAAATTAGCAGTTTATTTCCTCACTGCTAAAACTGACTCAAGAACTTTGCAGTAAATGTATATATGTGATTCTTCGACCATTTTAACTCTTTCTTCTCCCCTAAGAATAAACCTTTAGATATTAGATACTAAAGGACTGGCAGTGGTGTGATTATTGGGTAAGATCTGAGTTATATATTGGCCTGGCTGTGTGGCTGATCTCTTCGGATTGGAAGGACCCGTTGTTTGATGAAATTTGGTATTAAATAATCACTCATCATAAAGTCTTGTGTCTGGGTGGTGAAAAAAGGGCTGAGGTGTCTAAGGAAACTGCATTTCTGACTTCTTGTTAACCCATGTGGTAAGATAGAAGTTTTTTTTATTGCTGGCTTAGTATAGTTTATGGAAGAATAATCATCAGTCTGGAGTGTATTTGCTCTATTTCTCTGCAGTTCGTTCTGAATCTGACATCCTTAACTGTGAACTACTGAGGCCTAATGATACTAGTATAGAGTTAATGGAGGAGTGTGTGGTTTATCTCTGTACAGACTCGACTGTATTATCTGCTCTATTAAGAAATTTTATTTCAATGCACTGTATGGACTGTTTTAGGAATAATTGTTACTCCCACACTTCTATGACCTAATCTGTCCTCCTTTATGATTCATAGATAGCTATTATTATATCACATTGTGTTATTTAAAAAATCCACTGTGTGTCAGTAATGTTTATTTCAAAATCTTCTTTGATTGCCAGGCATTCTAGTTCACCTATGTTTACTTTTAAGTTTCTCATGTTGGTATACTGAAATTTACAGGATGACATTCCAGCCCCACTGAAGTCAATGGGAGTTTATCCATTGACTTCAATAGAGCCACGGTTTCACCTACAGTTTTTAGTTTTGGCTGATATTTTTATTCAGTTCTTTATTTGGACAATCTGTTATTTTTTTGGAATTTACCTCTGTGATTTCAACTTGTCTGACTATAATTTCTTTCCTGTCCGATTGAAGATCAGGAGTAAAGGGATTCACTAGAAAACAAAGCTTCTCTATGTGTAGTTGTGTGTGTATGTTCCATATTGCAGCACTGTCTTTTCTTTGAAATAATATGTAACATAGATACGTAATATCTGTGTTAGCCATATTTAATACCTTTTTTTCCACTCAACAGCAAAAGACGATCAGTATTCTTTCAGCATTTGTGTATACTCCTAGGAAAGTACTATCAATGGTGTAATACAGTGTATTGTAGAGACTGATCCTATTTGTGTGTGAATTATAACACTTACGGAGGATACTTACTGTTGCCATATAAATGTCATTAATTTGAATTTACTGCTAAGTAGCTAGACAGGAGAACTAGACCAATAACACTGGTATTTGGGGCCTAATTCTGCTACCCTTACTCACAGTGAGTAGTGTTTACTCACATGAGAACTCACACTGAACTCCTTGAATAAATACTAATCAAAGGATCACAAAGTTGGGTCCTGAATTAATTCTACTTTTAAAATATTTTTAAAATGAAAACTCTTGGCACATCTGCTCCCATGTAATCTTCAAATTCCCAGTTATGAGAAGAAAACAAGAATATAAGACAAGACAATAAGACAAGAATAATTTATAGCAAGATTTTCACTGTATTAAAAAAACAAACAAAAAAACCCCAATCCTGAAAAATTCATTTCATTTGCATACACTAACTCATGCTATACTCAGTTTCAGTAATGAATGGCTTTAGTGTGTATTTTTTTAAAACCTCTTGTTGGAGGCACGGTTACAATAAAACATTAACATGCTACATCATACATTACTTATTCAGGATCAGGTTAATATTCCAAGAACTGGCAAAATATTCTAGCTTCCTGACTGGAGTGTCCTCCTCCTCTGAGTATGCTAAAAAGGGTGACAAAATTTCTAAATACCTATCTTTTTGACACTTCTTTTGTGTACGTACTCAGTGTGAAAGCTTTTCCATTACAAGGACAGGCCATATTTTTCTGTACCATTGGAGGAGTCCACTTTTCCAAGAATGTGCAATACAAAGTATAGCTACTAACAATAAAAAATAAATTGATTTGTCATCCTGTTTAAAATATAGATCCTTTACTGGAGCATTAAGTAAGCAGGTCAGGGGATCTCATTTCTTTAAAAACTGGTCTGATCTCAGTATATATCTTGCCATTTAGGAGCTAGAGATGGAGGTATTAAATAGACTGTATCCTGTTTCTTTTCAGTGGCAGCCCATTTATCTTCAGCTGCAGAGTGCCCCGTTTACATGCTTCTGCCTCTTTTCATCCTTGACTTTCTGTCTTACATGGAACAAAATCTCAAATCTTTACAGTCAAACTATACATTTAGGCTAACTAAGCCCTTAAGTTTATTTAGAGAGGAATTTTATGGTTCTTTGTCAGTCAAGAGAAATTTCATCTTCACCAGAGAGAAGATAACTTTCTTATAGATATGTTGTGTACAGTATGGTACGCATACAGAGAAAGCAATACTTGTCAACAGAGCTGCACATTTAAGGAAATTATATATTAATGAAATCCATTTCCAGTTATGTTTCAAAAGAGTAAATATTAGGTGCCTAATTAGGGACTGGTGTTGAGAGTTACCTCAGGTGTTTAGTTACAGTTTTGAAAATAATTTCAACGTTTTTTGAAGGACAACTTTCACATGTCGGTGTCCTTAACTATGCACTTAACATACACTTAAAATCTAGCCGGTTTTTTTTCTTTTATTCTTCTTTTTCTTTTCTTTTCTAATGTAGAATGCTTCAGGGCCAAAATTATTACTACCCTGGATCAGTGGAATGAAAATTGTAGATCTGCAACTAGGAGAAGGGATTGTGTGGGATGAGAGCATAGTGGGGCAGAAAGAGACTCAGTTTAGTGGCTCATCCCAGATGAGTCCAAGCTCTGAACACTTTGGACTTCTCCCATCACTAGTAGACAGCAGCTAGCTGTTGCTGAGTCAGACAAATAGATCTGAACTCTTGACTTGCCAAATCCTATAAGGTACAGAACTCTAGCACTCTACCACTCATTACCCCATAGGAATAAAAATGACAGGCAGTCTTCTTTTTCATACATGTAAAAGTGCATTGAGTAATTGTGTGGGCTTCTTTGATGCATCAAAACACATATTCTGCAAAGATGTCATCTTGTACTACTGGGCCAGAATCTCAGATGGTGTAAATGAGCATAATTCCGGTGAGGATAAAGATGTTAATTTACCTCAGCTGAAAATCTGGTCCTCAGTCCTTAAAATACTGTGGAATCCCAATTAAGTTGTTCTGAGGTTAGATTTTAGCTCCTGGTGGAACTTCATTGCAATAACAGAAGCATCAGAAACAGAACATAAACAGAAACGTGGCAGAGAATTAATATATATGTGTGGAGGGCACTTTTTATACAAGGAATGTTGCTTCATTTTGCAGTTTGGGTGCCAGAACCACTTAGCTCTGACTTGTGGTTCTCATGCGCATACCACAGACAAGAGGACACTTATGCCATAAGATGACAGCATGTGTTAATTTATATGATGTAGTTGCTTCTTAAATATGTAGCAATTATGGTGCACTTAACACTGTTCCAGAATTTATTGCCTCAGACCAAAGTAGTCAGATTTCCCTATTTTCTTTCCTGATTATTACCTACAGTCATGTCTCTCAAATAATTTCTACTGTACATTTAACTAAACCCAAGTATAAAATCCTTCTGCAAATTTCATTTTGTCCATATTTCTAGTTTCTTTACCCCATAACTTCTTTCAGTTTTCTTGATATTCTTTCCTCTCTGGCTTCTGGAATTTGTATAAAACCACGGAGGGTTTTTCCTTTTGAACTGAAGTCGATTTGGCTTGTGGAGTTTCCTTTAACTGGAAGTATGTCAGGATTTGTGGATTTATTATTTGCACAGTTTTATATCATCCAGTTTGTTTTTTATATTTTTTATTTTTAAGCATAGTGAAAGCAGGTAATCAGTGGATGGGTACATGCATTTCACTCCTGTAATAATCTTAATATAATCTTTTTTCATAGTTGAAAGAGACAAGGACTTTTCTCATCACCGAAGGCATTACAAAGAGTTTCGATTTGACTTGACTCAAATCCCACATGGAGAAGCAGTGACAGCAGCTGAATTCCGGATTTACAAGGACCGAAGCTACAGTCGGTTTGAGAACGAAACCATTAAGATTAGCATATATCAGATCATCAAGGAATACCCAAACAGGTACTCTTTCTTTTAAAAAAAACATCCTCATGTTAGCATTCTCTCAAATGGAGAGATGATAACTGGACATTTTTCACAAATGCCCCATCTACAAGATACTGTCACTGTCAGTTAATTTAACAGAGTATTAGTTCCTAAGAAACAACACAAATTCAGATAAATAAAAAACACCTTGCAGAAAATGATTTCAGTGTCTGCAGAATTAAATTTTCCAACCTGACTACCTAATTTGTGCGCATACATGTGTTCCCTGTTTCTGTACACAGGTGGGTTAAGTTAACAGTTCCGGATGAGCAAATGTCAGAATTGCACGCCCAATTTAAGTGGCCAGTGTTTAAAAAAAATATATAACCTACATTAAAATATGGATACCGCAAGCCAAGTTTCATTTAACTACTACACAACTGTGTAGTTCAGCTTTATTTATTTTTTGTTAAAGCAAGATTTGTATTGATCTTTTTTTTAAAAAAAATCTGTTTATTTTTTAAATACTGTCCAGGGCTGGTATGTGTGTGTGTGTGTGTTGTGGGTGGCAGTACTTGTGGCTGTGTCAGTCCCAGGTTATTAGAGACACAAGGAAGGTGAGGTGATATCTTTTATTGGACTGACTTCTGTTGGTGAGAGAGATAAGTGAGTGAGTTAGGCAGATTAGGCCATGGATTAATTTAAGGTCAGATATGCACATTTGCTCCATGCTGCTTACCATATGTTAAAGTTTAATGCAAATATAGCATTATAAGTAGACAAAGCAATAATCTTTTGAGTGTAAGTTTACAGAAAGCGCCTATACTAAAGATTATTAAGTGTGCATGGCACCTAAGTAAGTGGCCAGATTTTCATAGCAACTCAGCACCCAGAAGCACTCATTAAAACCCAGCAGCAATCCTGGGTTCTCCCTTTCCTATGACTAACCTGAAAATGGTCCTTCAAAATGATGTACAGAATTTCTTTCTTAAATATGTGGGAGCAAATAGTCAAAAGAGCTCAGAACTTGGCTTCCATGGAAATTCTTCCTTTTTGAGAATCTGGCCACTTCTTTAGGTGCCTAGATAGGAACACCTGGATGTGAAGCACTTCTGAAAATCTGGTCCTATGTGTTTTAGCAGGAGACTTCGTACACCATCCTGAAGGGACATTTTCAGGGTTATTAGCAGGGAAAGGGAAATAGAAACCTAGATTTGGGTTTCATTTTAGAACTTTAAAAAATAAAACAAAGGATTATAGTTAAAATGGGAATCCCAGCCAGGGAGATTTCCCCAAACCCATTGCCTGGGGCTGGCTCGTTGGCAGGACTATTAACTTACCAACCTCACCACCCTCCTTTGCTGGAAGCACAGCAAAGGAGTATCACTAAATGTGCAGGGGTTTGTGGCTTTCATTTTGATTCCCTCAGCCAGAGAGACGTAAGGAGGCCCACAAAGGGCAGAACACCCTGCAAATAGTGGTGAAATGGGGCCTGGGTTGTGACCATCCAGTATAGCTAACTGGGCATGGTCCGGTTCCTCCACCACCCGAGGGAGGAACCACCAAGGACTCTGTTACAAAGCCTCTCAATTTGTTCAAGAATATATAAAGCATAGGCAACAGCAGTGCAAGATTTCCTACATAACCTTGCCAATGTGCTGCAACCCTGAGCTGGACTGACTATTCTCAGTGCTGAAAGTAATGCAGTCCACAGGCCAAATGGCCTGGTGGCACATAGCCATGAGCTTAACTAGTCCTGTGCTTTGAGGAATTGTCAGGTGGCACAAAGAGGCCATAGCAGACACCTTAGTTCAGGGGTGAATATAGGGGGAAGGAGCATGGGGGCGGGGATATCTCTAGCTAGCTGCCATAGTAGTTCTGATGTAGCCTGGCACAGATCCGCCCCAGGATTCAGGGGCGCCCCAGGATTCAGGGGCCACATTTATCCTTCCCAACCACTCTTGTATGCAAAGAGCAGCTCAGCTGGACATTAGGGATATGGAGCCACACATCCCTTCTGTCCAGGGCCGCCTCTTTGCTGAGATTTTGCTGGTGGATTTTCTGTTGTGGACAGCTGACCACACGGGACTGGGTGGAGGCCACCAAACACATTTTGCTTAGACACACAATAGCTTTTATCATGGTAAAATCTTTCAGTCACTACCAGAGCACGTTTAAGATGGAGACAGGTTTTTCCCTGAATTTTGTAAACAGAAGTTCACTGTTTTGTTTTGTCTTTTCTTTCAGGCTACTTAACTCCCTCCTCACCCTTCACTTTCTCATTACACGTGATAGGCTATTTTTTGCACAGAAAATATGAATTTTTGCATTTTGAATCTGAATTCTGAAGCTGCCTTTCATTCAGAATGTACTCATGTTTGCATTTCATTGGATAATGTGCTATTTTAAAGTAGAAAATTTACAAAATATGGTGCATTTTGGGGTTAAATGGGCCCAAATGAAGGGTGACATCCTGGCCCCACTTAAATTAATGGCAAAACTCCCACTGATTTCATGGTGGCCAATATTTCATGCTGAATTTGTAACGCAATGTGAAAAAAAAATCAAATTATGAATAATTTCCTCTTTCGTTGCAAATGTGTTGAAGTTCTGTAGCAAGTTACTATTCACCTGGGCTAGATTCTTTGCAGAGATCTGGAAGTGAAGGTCTCTATGTTTTATTACCATTCCCTTGAGCCATCATTTCTCGTTTTCTCTAGTTTCCTAAAATGAATAACTTGTCCATATACGAAGCCAAGGAGGTAGAATAACCTGTATGTTACTGCCAGTTAGTTACACTACCTGATCACCCTTCATGAAGCAGGAAGAACCAAAACATTGAAGTATCAATGCCAAAGAGTAGCCACGTTCATGTCAGCTGCAGCAGTGCAAGTAGCCTAAGTTACATTGGCTACCTCTGGCCAAAACTCTGTAGCTGGGCAAAACTGGGCAATTGCCTTTGGGGAGATTGTCCCTAATAAGGAGTTGAGGACTAGACCCATTATTAGGGGCCTATTATGCTCTTGTGTATAGCTCCAATTGACTTTTTCATGGATATATATATGAAGGCATATTTGAAATCTTCCCAGTACAAGTCAAAACTGTAGCAGTCAACAGCTTTGTGAATCAATAAGGGACAATAACTACATACCATGGGAAGCAGGGAAAACATAGGAGTGGGAGTGCAAATCCAAGCTTCCTGACTCCTTGAAAAGGACTGTCCTGCAAAAATGACAAATCTGGACTAGAGGCTAATTTGAGTCTTAAAGAAAATTGTGTTTAACAGACGTTATCACGTAGACTCCTTGGCGGGAAGTGTGTATAAAACTACCAATTCTGTTATCATTGTTAAGTTTTAAATATTTATTACAAAATTCTGTAACATTTTTTCTTGTTTGTGTTTAATATTTTAAGTAGTTTGTTCTTGATGAGAACAGTAAAAATTAAAACACAGTAGATTTTTAAAAATCTCATATTTTTGCCCCAGGATAGAGTTACGGAATTGTATTCTTAGTGAACATTTGTTACTAAGTGATATAAAAATATTTATAAATAACTATCTTAAAAGGCCATCCCGTTTATAGCTAGAAATTTAATTTTTAAAGTTCTGATAAAATTGCTTATTAGAGAAAAATTAGACATTTAAGACCCCAGAGAGTACCTTTTATGTGGTACGCTGTTAATGTGTTCAGTGCTTGAGTAGCAGGTCAGGGTCTCTTGAATTGCAGGATTGTTTTCATGTTAGTTATACCCAGAGGGAGCAGTACGTTTTAATCTTGTGTGGTCATTAACACGTTTCTACTATAATCGAATAGATAGGTACACAGCAGAAAAATGTCATCACTAGCATTATAACTTAACAGAGAAAAGGGGGAGCATCGGCAAAATGTGACTGAGCTTGTTTGAATAAAAAGTCACTCTCCTCTCCATAGTTCATCTTTTCTTGTCCCTGATCCTGCAAACACTCACACTCTACGTAAATTTATACTTGTGTGTGCTGTAATCCCCTGGAGGTCAGCTGCCCTTCTTTTTAGAGATGCTGAATACCTGCATCTCCCATTGACTATTATGAGTGCTGTAGTTGCTCAATATCTCTAAAAATCATATGTGTAAAATTATTCACAATTGTTTGCAGGATCAGAGCCTATGTCTGTTCATTTGGTATTTTATAAGCTTGTTGTCACTTTGTATTTCTTTAACATATAATCTTGGTGTGTGCAGTTAACAGTATGGTTTTCAGGATGATAGATTAAGTCTGACTTGAATCATTTATTACTAACTCAGAAAATATAGTTTTGAATAAGATTCTTTACTTAACTAAAAGATTTCTGAGGTTACAGATGCTTGCAAACAAGGATAAAGAGGGTGGTAAGAATGTTTTACTTGAACATGCTGCTTTAAGAAAAGTAAATTGATACAGATATTATCATGTTATTGATTTGTATTACAGTTGTGCCCAGAAAGTGCCAATTGTGGATCAGGGCTTATTGTGCTAGGTACTGTACAAACACATAACAAAGAGATGATTCACACCAAATACTTAGGGTATATTTGCACTACAATCCAGGGTGTGATTCCTAGCGCATGTGCACATACTTCTGCTAGCTCTCCTATGAGCTAGCATGCTAAAAATAGTAATGTAGCCATGGTAGCACAGGTGGCAGCAGCGATGGCACATGCTTGGTGCCCCGAATATGTTCCCGTGGGTTTCAGGTGGGTTTGTACTTGGGACAGCTAGGCTGTGCTGTCACTACTCATGCTGCCTGGGCTACACTACTACGTTTGAGCATGCTAGCTCAAATGAGAACTAGCATGAAGATGTCTACATGAGCTACATGGGAATCACCTGCCTCGCTTGTAGATGTATAGAGCCATAGAAGATTAGGGTTGGGAGGGACCTCAGGAGGTCATCTAGTCCAGCCCCCTGCTCAAAGCAGGGCCAACTACAACTAAATCATCCCAGCCAGGTACTTGTCAATCCGTGCCTTAAAAACCTCTAAGGATGGAGATTCCACCACCTCCCTAGGTAACCCATTCCAGTGCTTCACCACCCTCCTAGTGAAAATTTTTCCTAATATCCAACCTAGACCACCCCCACTGCAACTTGAGACCATAGCTCCTAGTGATGCCATCTACTACCACTAAAAACAGCCTATCTCCATCCTCTCTGGAACCCTCTTTCAGGCAGTTAAAGGCTGCTACTCACTCTTCTCTTCTGCAGACTAAACAAGCCTAGTTCCCTCAGCCTCTCCTCATAAGTCATGAGCTCCAGCCCCCTAATAATTTTTGTTGCCCTCCGCTGGACTCTTTCCAATTTGTCCACATCACATGATTTAGTTGGGGTTGGTCCTGCTTTAGTTGGTTGGTCCTGCTTTGAGCAGCCTTAGGTTATGTATACACTGCAATTAAGCACCTGCAGATGGGGTGTTTGGGGAAATGGGGCCTCTGTTGTGACTGCCCAGTGTAGATAACTGGACATGGTCAGGTTTCCTCCACCTTCTGAGGAAGGAAGCACCAAGGACTCTGTTACAGGCAGACTCTTTCCAGGGGTAATAGCTAAGATATGTCAATACCCAGTGTCTCAGCAAAGGCAGACCAAAAAGTTCTGCCTCATTATTCAGATGGGCTCTGACAGATCATGCTCAGGAGTGAAGTTAAACACAAGAAATAATGACTTTGCTATTGTCCTAACTTTCTGCTGTTTGTTTTTTAAAATAGGGATGCAGAGCTGTTCCTGTTGGACACAAGGAAAACTCAAGCTTTTAATGTGGGCTGGCTTGTATTTGATATCACTGTGACCAGCAATCATTGGGTGATTAATCCACAGAACAATTTAGGCTTGCAACTCTGTGCTGAAACTGGGGACGGTAAGTTACAGTTTGTTTATACCTCATTTTAAATGCTTGGATTGTGGCCTGCAAGCCCTCTGTGTGCAGGACAAATGTGAACTGCAAGGGGTAAGAATTGCATTTACTGCAAGTTTATAGGATGAGACCGTTAACTTGTCCTGTCACCTCCACAACATGTTCTCAGCGTTATAGAATATGGTGATTTTACAAACTAGAGTGAACCTGATTACCTCTAACAAATTCTTAGGCCTGGTATACATTAGAGTTAAGTGGACGTAAGACAGCTTACATCCACCTAACTCTGTAAGCATTTACACTAAAATGTAGCTCTCACCAAAGTAATTCGTCCACTACATTGACTTAATAACTCCACCCCCGCGAAAGGCATAGTGCTTAAGTTCATGTAGTTAGGTTGACACTGTGTCAGTGTAGACAGTGCATTGCTTACATCGACTGTTTCTGCCTCTCAGAAACCACCCCACAATGCTCCACACTGGCAGTTAAATTGGTGCAAGCACTTCTGATGAGGATGTGCACTGCTGACACAAGGAGTGTAGCGTGGACGTGTAAAAACCAATTCAATTAGTGCAGTGGCTGTTCATCGACATAACTTTGGTCAACTTAATTTTGTAGTGTAGGCGGCTTGCCCTTAGATCAGATTTATTGTATGGGACTGTCATTGATGATTACCAATAAGGTGAGAGGGACAAGGTGGATGAGATAATATCTTTTATTGGACCAACTTCTGCTGGTGAACGAGACAAACTTTTGAGCTACACAGAGCTCTTCTTCAGGTCTGCAACACTGTAAATACCCGTCAGATGTACTTTCATGTAGTTTAATCAGGCCCTTTAAAAAAAAAAAAGTTTTG
Source organism: Emydura macquarii macquarii (assembly GCF_026122565.2). Lineage (NCBI taxonomy): Eukaryota > Metazoa > Chordata > Testudines > Chelidae > Emydura > Emydura macquarii. The sequence continues at coordinate 1,528,845 of NW_027132817.1, read as the reverse complement.
CTCCAGGTAGCACATGTCTGCAATTTTTATCCAAGAGAAATGATTGCAACAGTCGTCTATTGAAAATATGAATGTTCAGGGCCCAGATCTCCTGCTCACTCTACCTCTAGAGCCTCCTGCAATACAGCCCTTGTTGGACTGAATTGTACAGAGTCCTCTGTACTAGAATCACCACTGAGCTGCCTCCTCTGGAGAATGATATGGAGAAAGAAAGAATTAGAGTCAGATAGGAAACGTTTTCCTTCCTGTGAGAATTTTTGAGATTTCAAAACTTTTTTCCCATCCTGAATTCAGACAAAAAGCTGAAATCTCAAAAAGTTTCACAAACTGCTAAGCCAAAAACTTTTCCAGATTGGGTCAACTGAAACGTTTCAACCTTTTTAAAAACTTTACTTTTAAAAAAAATATATAGATAATTAAGTTGTCAAAACATCCAATTTTCCAACCAAAATATAAAACTGTTATTTTGAAAATGTATGTTTTGAATTGGTAGATTAGTTGAAACCAACTTTTTCCTGCAAAATTCCAGATCCTTTGTAAATTCTTGAACGCTATGGTGAAATCTGGGATAAAACTGATACCACTTTCCCTCCACTAGAGATAGGGCAAGGAATGGGGGAGGGAATAACCCCAGTGTTCTGCTGAATAAAGATTCTGCCAGCTGACTAAGATAGCGACTCAACTAGACATTCACATCATGTATCCATGGTTATACTGGCCTTTTTTCTAAACATAACTGCATACAGTTTATGTGAAAATGCAAGTTTTTTGTTACAAAGAACATTCTAGAAAATGTGGCCACTATTTACACATAATTAAAAACCAATTAAAAGTGAATATACTAGTAAACTGAGTTAAAATATTATCTCTGAAATGGTTTAAGTAGCCCATACTACTTTACAAAAAATCTTCCTAATTAAATTCTAGCCTAGTCACTTTACTATTTGTGTCGGAGGTCAGGTGATCTATGGTGTCAGTTAATCTGAACATTAGGTGACATGATGTTAATAAGTACCAGAAGAAACTCTGGGGTCAGGGTTGATATTTTCCTATGTCTAGGCAGCACTTTCTCATTGTTAATGAGTTCAGAAATTGGATTTCTCATTCATTAGTCTGTGAACGTTCTCAGTTTTAGAAAGTTAGAAAGGATCCCCTCTCCTTCCTCCCTTCAGGCCCTTGCCTTATGAAGATATTGCCCATTTTTATTCACAGATCTAAGAGGTACTTTTTGCTGACATTGTGGAGACAGATGTTTTCAATAAGTGAGACAATAATAAGTAAATGAGGCTTCAAAAGTTTTTCTGAAATTTTTTTTATTTGACTCTGCATTTTAGTATATGGTTCTTGGGAGACTGAAAATCTTTGACAAAGTAGGCTTGCTTGCTATCTTATGATCCCTCAAACACTTGCTAGTGAACATGTGCACATCACTGGGAACACCCTTGATAGTTAGTATCTGCCCATTAGTAAGTGCTAATAGATCAGGCTGCTAGGTAACTACCACACATGGATGTTTTAAAGGGGGAAGTCACTCTTAATTCAAATACTACTTTGTATTTTCTTTCCACCAAAATGAGTTATTTTTCAAAAACCATACAGCAGTGATTGGATAAAGTTTTCTCCAGCTGCCATATTCTCTACTGACAATGTGATTCTTAGCCAAATTCAGCTCTCAGTTACAGTGGGCTAAATCCAGAGTAGCTGCATCATCTTCTGACATGCAGCAAAGACAGATGTCAGTTGGTTCATTCAAGAAATGGTTTTTGTTTTGTTTTTTGCTCTTTGGAGAAATTATATACAATTAATCATTCTTCTTGTGAAAACAATGTGAAAAATAAAAATAGGTGATTTGCTGCCTGCCTCCCAAAAATTGTTATTGCATTATTTCACCAGTTTATCTTTAATCCATAAATTACTATCACTATTCATCAGCAATTGTTGTAAATTAATATAGCCTCAGGATGTCTAGCTACACGGTGATATAAAGCAGAATACTGAAAAGTAGGATGGGTCCAAATTGTAGCACCGACTAAAGTTATTGGTTATTTGGTTATAAAGTTATTGACGCTTCCCATTATGAGACTGTTTTATGAGACTGTTGCTTATAGCGTTGCCAAACTTTAATCATTTGGGCTGAAATATTCCATGTGAAGTATATGCCTCAGGCTTCATTTTTTGGAAAAAATCAGCAAAATTTGTTCAGCCCTTTGCTAGAAGAAGGAGAAGAATCCACAATGTTTTGCCCATGTTAAAAATGCTTACATTGGGAATCTCCATCCTGTGGAGCAAGTGCTTGAAATTACACAGAGTGATTGCCCTCGTGTCAGGGATGTGCCTTTTGCTGTTTCCATGAAATACCATCTGAATTTGGCTAAGTTATGAATCTCTGAAAAAATCTCAGTTTGGCAGCTGAATTATCCAAAGATTCTATTTGCATTGAACATGCTCCAGCCCCAGGAAGCAGGAGCTGAGTAGGACTTTCTCTGCAATTGTAGCTCCTAGCTTCTGTAGAAAAAAATAGTATGTGATCATGTAATTAACGAAGGCTTGGAAGGATTAGATTTTGATCAGTAAATGTCAGTCGATATGATTACACTGCGTGCACACACAAACAGACCAAAACTATTTCCATTGATGATAATCGAAATTTACAGATAGGCAAAATAAGAAAAATGCAGCTTGAGAACTTATTACACTTTGATTTAAGGATATTTACTTTGTATATGTTGACAATTTATGTTTTAACAGTTATAAAGCTTTAGCTTTTTGAATCTCTTTGTTTACTGCATTAAATAATTATTGTCTGACCCCTCCATGCTCTGACCCCGTCCCCCCGATTAAATTTCCCACACCTGTGAAAAATGTAAATTGATTGATAAAAATTGGAAAAATACTTAAAAATAAACATTGATATCATCCATCAAAATTATATAAAAAAAAAAATTGAATTCTTCCTAGCCTAATCATAATGCATATACTCAAGGGGGTCAAATTAGGGTTGCACGGGCAACTTTAATACTGGCATTTCTTAACTTTTGAGTGCCTACCCTGCAGTGTAAGACCAGGGTTTGAACTCAGGTTCAAGTCTAATCTCTCCCATGTACACACAAGTCATGCTAACCCAGGGCTTGGACCCAATGTCCCAAAACCTCCTGGGGGTAGACGGTCTGAGACTGAGGGTATGTCTTCACTACCGTGCTAAATCGGCATTGCTGCCATTGATGCAGCGGCATCGATTTAATGGGTCTGGCAAAGCCATGCTAAATTGAAGGGAGAACACTCTGCTCTTGACATCTGTAATTCACCTCAATGAGAAACTGAAGACATGGCAATGGGACAGTGTCTCCCGTTGATGTAGTGTAGTGTGGATGCCGCTACAAGTCAATCTAAGATATATCCACTTAAGTTATGTTATTTACCTAACTTAATTGGCATAACTTAGATTGACTTTCAGCATTAGTGTAGCACAAGCTTGAGTCAAGCCAGGACCCAGGGTTGAAGCCCTATTGCTTGATGGCTTAGACTCATCCCCACTGGACTCATGTTCTGGGAGTTCCCCAAAAGTATTCCACAATACCATGGGCTGACTTTCTTTGTCTTCTGGACAGTCAAGTTTTCCACACTGCACCATGAATGAAGTGCTAGACCAACCACATTTTGGGAGGATGCTAAGAAATCTGGGATATGGGTGGTAGGTCTCAGGCTGAATAGTTCAGTATAAATGCTGGAGCCCCAGGTTGGGACTCAGGGTTCAACAATTCCTAACCTGGGGTTACAAATGAGTGTAGATGCTCAAGGCCTAGGTTAACAAACCCACTTAGGTTCTACTAACTCTGGACTTACATTGCATAAGCCATACACTTAATGTTCTTTTAACATAGGTTTTTGTGTGTAATCATGGATATAAAACACAGTATTATGTATAAAACAGTATTCCTACTGCAGAAGAAATTTTACCTGCTTTTGTTCAGGAGGTTCATGTAAGTTGATCTTTTTAAGAGTTAAATACTCAAAAATTAAAAGTTCTTGAATACCCTATGAGAGACATTCAGTAAGAAAATTTGGAAATAAAGAGATGAAGCAATTTGTTGGTACTAACATCAAAATTGTTTGCTCAGTAAATAATGAGAAGGATTGTATAGGTAGAAAGTAACCTTTTAACTTACACATTGAAGAAATGGTATAAGTACAGCTTATCTTTATATAGCTATTACTCCTGTCTTATTCCCAAGATCAGATAACTGATAGATAATTTTTTGCATAAGTGCAAGTGCCACAGGCAGCTTTAATGTCTGTGCCTGACTTGTTTGATATTTGTGATGTTTTAGCTAAATGAAGATCTTCATTTTGAGAGGGAGTTCCCCTCTTGCCTCACTTTTGAACCTTTTCAGTCTGTTCATTCCAGAAGAGTGCCCATCTATAGACATCTTACTGAGTAAAGATTTTGGTAAAGTTCTAAGAGAGAGTCATGCTGTGCAAGATTTTAGTTTACTAATAGGAAAATCATCCTTAGTTACTCTTAGAATTTTGGTCTTAAGGCTTTAATTATTTGTGAGTTGCTTTTATTTCTGGAGCCTATTATTCTATAAACATAGACAGCTGAATGACCTGTTTGTGCACAGATGGAATACGTATTTTTACACATGACTCAGTACGTAAGAGATTTTGTTCATAAATCATGGAACCCCTCTTCCCGCCTCCCATCTATATTATATATGCATATGGGACTTGATCCGGTGTCCATTAAACTCAACGGAAAGCCTACCATTAACTTCAGTGGGCATTAGAACAGACTCCTGATCCTGTAGTGATCAAGAAAAATTCCCAGTGACTTCACCTGGAGTGCTAAGTGAGTAAGGAATGCTGGATTGGGCTGTGCACTGGTAAACATTGAGAGATTTAGGCCTGGATTCTCAGTTAAGATCCATTGGTACAGACAATTGCGCCCATGTGGAGTCCCAGTGACATAAATGGGGATCCTGCTTGAGTGGTAGGGTTCTGGCTAGGGGATCCGGATGCAGAATTGGGACTCAGAATGATCAGTTCTTTGAGGACTAAACTGTATTTATATATATTTCTATGACGCCTACTCAATCGGGCCCCAATCATGATTGAGCCTTCCAGATGCTACTGCAATACAATATTCATTAGTAATAATTTTCTGAATGTCATTTGGAGAGGAATTTTCAGGGAATTAGAAAAATGGATATTTTCCTTGAGCCATCCCTCTTGGAGATGTCTGAAAAGTAATGTTTGAATTAAAAATCAAATAACTATTTTAAAACAATAATGCATTAAGAACAAGTAGGGGGAAATGTCTGGTTATTGTAGTTTATATTTTTTCCCTTGAAAATGCTGAAAAAGTACAAACGTTCACGTGGCATTGGAATGTGTTATTTTCTTTAAGATGGTATTTGGCGTCCTTTGGTATGAAATATAGCCGTTTTTCTGTTAATGGGATATAATATAGGGAATAGTAAAAATGAAGAGTTTCATAACACATATGGAAGCTGTCAACATGTAATTTACTGTTTCCCTCGGGCTGTCATAAATTAAGGATCATGTTTTTTTATCCCCTTTTTTTTTAATGTTTGCATATATCTCCTCACCATTCTGCTGAGTCCATCCTTTTGCTGCTGAAAGCCTTTGTGATGTTTAAAATGAGGTGCTCTCTTGCACACTGATACAAGTGGGCTATTAGATGAATTCCAGTATAAAATTTATGCAGATGCAGAAACAATTGGAAAAACTTCATTTTATGCTTTTCCTGTATATTGAGCGTGTGCCCCAGAAGCCTTTAAAAATGACTTCAGTGATTCAGCACCTTTTGTTCTCATGCTTAACATTTTTATAACTGGAAGATAGCGACAGTTTGCACATAAGTTTTACTATAAGAGCATAAGAACCCACAGGAGAGGAAAAAGTATAAGTATTCCTTTTTCTGTCATGCTGTTCACTCTGTAGAGAGCTCAACATGTTCTCTCCTGAATACAAAGGAGAAAGACGATGTAGGTCTGTAACATCAGGGACTGAAAATCCACAGGGATAGCAGACTCCAGACACACAGAGCTCAACACAGCTTCAAGGAGACCTTCCAGACACTGCATCTTTCCATGCTCCTGCTGCTCTTGACTTGTTTGTCCTGTTGCTGAGCATTATGGGATTAGAATCTTAGAGCAACTTTGAAAGCGTTAAAGCTGCTTCTAGCAGTGTTTTATTATTGTGAAGATTCCCCAGGGGATTCTGTCAGTGTTTGAAATGGACATGCTCTGTAGAGCAGCTGCTCTCTAACTCTGCCTCCTTTGCATAGACTATTTTCCCAGAGGAAGGGGTATGTGTTACTGAGTTCGGAGAAGACCAGCTTGGCCTGGTACTCTCTCTCCCCTCCCCCAGCTTTGGGGTAGGTCCTGCCTCATGTGCTGCCCACAGAGAGAAAGATTGGTCACTTGTGCCATGTGCTGGGGTTGGGAGATGGTTGTGGGAAGCTTGGCCTGCCTCTTTCTCTGTCTCTCCGCACCCTCCATTTCTCCCCACCTGGGAATTGGAGGAGATCCTGCCTTCTATCGTTCCTCCAGGTGGGAGGATAACTGGGCCACTGGGACCACATGCTGCGTTGGGGCTAACCTGCTTCCGTGCAGCATGCGATGGTGGTGGAGGTGATGCTTTCATGGCAGTGTGAGCCCGGTCTTTGAATGTTCAGTGATTTTTTATTTATTTATTTATTTTTGGTCAGGTTTTCTGCCAAAGTTTTCCTGAGGCATGGAGTTCAGAGAGAGCTTTATTTGTAACACTTTATGTCTCAGCCAAATTTGAGTGGACTTTCATGGGACCAAGAAAAAACAGTTTATAGCACAAGTGGATCTTCCCACTGCAGAATACCAAAGACCTGCTGCACATAATGTAAATGTGAGAGCTTCTCAGACAAAAATGACCAGGGCCACATTGTACTGAGTGTTCCTAATACTTAGCATTCTCCCTGTCTCCTTGTGTGCCAGTGAGCAAACCTAGGCCTAGAGAGCCAGGTAGGACAGGTAATATCTTTTACTGGACCAACTTCTGTTGGTGAGAGAGGCAAATTTTCAAGTTTACACAGATAGAGAACATCAGAAGTGATTTCACAGTTATCAGCTGACATTCACTGGGCTAAATCTGAGTTCAAAATCAGCCCTGGTGCAAAATAGTTCCCAATGCAAATTCCAAATGCAAAAAATAGGAGTTTGGTTAGTTTTATTTGGAAGACTATTGCCTCTTTCAAACTCTTTCAATAGATGACTGAAGAATTCAATCTCTCCCTATTTTATCCTCTTACTGAAAATAGAGTAAGCATGCCAAGAAAGCTGAAAGACTCCCACATACCATTCACAGTTTGAGTGCATTAAATTTAAAGAATAGGTCAAATACTTAAAGGGCCATATTTTTATATGATTACAACATTTTTCTTTTAAATAATATATATCATATTGTAGTAGAATACAAACTTCCATGACTCCTCAGATGTTCATAAATTATCCAGGGAGCTAGCCTTAAAGTGCTTTTCAAATACCATTTTCAACATGTATAGATAAACCATAGAAATTATGTAAAATAAATGTTGCTGATCTGACTTAAGGCAACAACAGAGAGATTATCAGACGTTAAAGCTAACCTTCAACTTTGGCTTCAGCGTGGGCATGGTGTGACTTGACACAGTGGCCTGATTTTGTTGGGTTTACGCAGTGCAACACAGATTGTAAATGATCACACATTGTTCTGGACCGAGCGGGATTGTGTGCGTGTAATTTACCTGCAACAAAGGGAAAATTTTAAGATTATGTAGAACGTTATCTGTAAAAGCATATACAATATGGTATATATTAAATTCTGTAGAATTGCAGTGCTACTGATCTCCCATGAGGGAAAGTTTTATTTGTGCTGTTTAGCTTCATTGGCCAACGCTACACAGATTCTTCTGTGTGAGTGAAGTCCCCTTGAAGTCAATGCGACTGCTCTGTCATAAGGATCCTTGCAAGCATATCTCTCTGCAGGAGTAGGTCACAGAGGTCTGATTTTGGGTTCAGTAGGATTTTTGCTTGAGTACAAGGATTGTATTTGGACTTGCATTAGCAAAGTTTTTCTCAAAAGTTTCCAGTCCACCTCTTATATATTACTCCCAACAAAAAGTAAATAACAGATGTGGGATCAGAATTATATAATCAACAAACCAAAAATGACTTCTTCACCCACCCTCACTAAATTTTTCAGTTTGAACTAAAAATATATCAAAACACTACAAGAATTACCACCATACACCAAAGCAGTGGTTAATTTGTAAAATGTGTTCTGTGGCTTGTTGAACACCGTTGAAGGTAAATGAGTACTTATATTTTAAAAACAAAATGAGTGGCTTGCTGCAAGTGGATGACTCAGGACATAATAATGGCCTAGGTTGCACACATATATTTAACTAAGACAGATAGTGGCTGAAAGTTCTTGAAAATCTAATGCCTGTTGTTGACTAAAATAGTTGACTGAGTTGAACATCTTGGATACAAAGCCTAGTAAAGAAATGTGCAAGTCACAAAAATCACCACCGCAGTAGGCATCCATGTTATTCACTCTGGACAGAACTCAACTCAATCCAGACATTTGCTGTCTTAACAGAAAGGCAAAGGTTTGAATAGCAAAATGAGCTACTGTCTAAACCCAGAGGACATCTTTGCAGGTCAGAGTTGGGAGACACTTTTGTTGTGGAGGAGCTTGTAGTGCTGTTACCTCTGCTATGTCTGTTCTGTGTCTAGAGAGAGGAATTAAATCTTCATTGGTGTCAAGTTAGCACCTTTCTTGGATGATGAATTCCCTAAACATTTTTAAGTGCAATTATTCCTCAATTATAATAGATCACGATGAAAAATTAAAAGTAATGGTCATTCATTCAAATAATAAAATGTGCACTTACCCTTCATGCCAGCTGTTGAGGTTGCTTTACTGTCAGGTGGTATAAAAGCTAAAAATAAGTTTAAATGCCAAGCCAAACAAATATGTCTTGCCAAATGATCAGAACTTATATGAATAAAAAGGTAAGGAGTTCAACAGATTTGGAGTATAATGGTTTGAAAAGGCTGTAGCCTCAAAATATACATGTCAATATAGTCAGGAAACAATAAATTCTTTGGGTGTCCTCTGCATTTTACCACATTTGCGGATGTGCCAGCCAGGTGCAACCAGGACAGTGGAACTTTCTAGGAGTCATGCCTGTTAGGGCATCCCCCTCCTCCCTCCATCAACACCAGTGCTTGAGCATGTTCTGTGGCCATGGAAAGGGTGTGCTGCCTTTTGCCATCTCAATACCTTTCAACTGCCAAGTGATAGGCCTTGAACTTCCATATCTCTGAACTAAGTAGTGGATAAGTGCCTACAGCATCTTTTTGTCAATAATTTTTGTATAGCTAGGATAAGTTAGTTTCAGAAAGAAAAGTCATAGTTGATGACTAGTTCAGATATTTACCAGTTCTGACATGGCAGATTCCAATGTGAAGAAACATTGTTTAAGAGACGCATATCACGTCTAGTGCTCTGCCAGGCTTCTGACGCACGTTTGGTGCCTGAAATGCTTAGGCAAGAATCATTCGTTGACATACTGTGCTACATACATAAAGCAAATTTGCTCTTCAAGACCAGAAGGAGAGACAAAATTGATCTCAGGCTCTTCTCTTACAAGAGGCCTTGTCAACCAAGCCTCTGAGATCTAATAACTTGAAAGGATCTGAAAACAAGAACAAGAGATCTGTATTGGCTCTGACTGTTTCCGGATCTCAAGAAAGACCAACAGCAAAGGCTTCAGCTTTAACATCAAGATACAGTTCCAAGTTAACTGAGCTCCTGATAGCAAGCTCTCATATCCATTTCTGACCCTTGTGCAGTCTCCATCAGGACCACCAGGGGAGTGCACAAGGATTTAAATGTCACTACTTTTGGTGGTCCCCCACCCACCAGGCCCCTGCTGCCTCTCCGGGCTCCTCACTCATCCCCCCCCCCAGCATCCCTGGGCCCTGCTACCTCCGATGCTATTGTCTCAAACTCCCTTCTGTGCACCCCAGGTGGGCTCCAAACACTTACTAGAGGCTGTGGACGAGGAAGGGACTCAGCAGGTTTCCCCGCACGCCCGCCCTCTGGCAAAGCTGTGCTGCCAGCCCAGCTTCCCTGCTCCGGGCACCATCTAGTGAGGTGCAGTGGGAGTGCTAGCTGCAGTGCCTTTCCCAGGCACTGGGAATGTCCCCTCAGCTGCACTCAGCCCAACTCCCACCCTCACAGAAATGGGCGAGGAGGGAATCCCGGGACGGGGGGCCAAGGCAGAAGCTGGGGGCAATGGCAGAGATGATTATTGGGGAGACCTGGGCCCCTGTTTGCCCCCCTTGTGTATGCCCCTGGGGACCAGCACTGGACAGACACTAGAAGGAACTGCAAGATGTACTAGAACCATCTATCTCAGCTCCAAGGAAGAGAAAAGCTAAATTTTAAACACACAAGGAGCTCCTCAGACCATTCATATCAGGTGAATCTGAATTCTAAGAATTTAAGACTTTGGATCATGCTAAGAGTGCAGATCTGAAGAAAAGACCATCAGATCAGGTCGTGGCAGACTAACCCCATGTTGTAATGGTTACAACACCAATTCACCCAGGGCCACATCTCTTAAAGGATTGATAACATCACCTGCAAAGAGATGGGACAAAGTACTGAGCAGGAAAGATTTCCTGAATCGATACTCTCCTCTCATAAAACTCCAGTGATCTCATCTAGGAAGACTATTTTGTCTCTTTCCTTTTTTTGAATCCCAACTTCAGTGATCTTGCCAGTTGCTTCAAGATTAGATCTGTGATTGGATGCTGGGTGGGATCAGACACTCCTGGCAAAGACCCATAGGTTTTTTAAATAGAGATGTCCTCCTCTAAGTAATACTCCTCAACATCCTATGTATCAAGCAAGTAATATGATTAATTGGCAAGTCTGGCCTATGCAACTTTGGATGCCCTAGTCGTATTGACCAGTTCCTATTTATTATACTAGAACTCTGACTCTCCATTGTCAGAATATTGCCAGAACCTATGGATCATAGAGGTCCGGATCCAAAACTAGAGAACATTCTCCTTCCTTGCCTCAGCCTCTGGATGTACTTTTGGAAGATGAGTACCAGGACGGATCGCTTCAAGATGAATTCCATGTACCATGGAACTGGAAAGTGGCTCATCTGGTGATGATGATATGGGAATGGCAACAGCATCATCCCCTTCAGAGGATGTGGTTCAATTTAATGATCTGGTATAGGATGGCATCAACTTTTTAGAATTGTCGTCAGTGGTTATGGAGGAGGACATGCATCCAGTTTTTGACATTTTGGAATCTGCTGAAAAGAGTAAGGTCTTGTTTCCTATGATGGAAAGGCTCTGGCAACCAGGAAAATTCCTTTGGTGCAATCTGTCAAAAAAAAAAAAAAAAAGGGGTGGGGGGGTGGGGAGGGTATACCATATACCATGCTAAGTTATACCATATTCTGTGTGAGGGATTCTCTTGTTTTCATGTACAGACACAGGCTAACTCTTTTGAGATAGCAGGATTGCTTCAAAAATATAGGTCACATCTTCCACCTTCTATTCAATAAATAAAGAAGGGAAAAAGTTGAACTCTCTAGGGAGAAAATTATTTTCTTCAGCTTCCTTAAAATGCATGTAATAAACTATAAAGTGATTATGGCTAGGTATCAGTTTCAACTATGGGAGAAGATATTAATCTTCACCAAACATCTCCCAGATTATCAGAAAAAGCTAACAACAGCTCTCATTAAAGGCCAAAATGTGGCCAAAACCCTTAAGGCATCCTTTGATTCAAAAACTATCTGGAGACACTCTTGGTTACGATAATATTTTCTTCCCATGGAAACAAAATCTAAAATGAGGACTTACCCTTAAAGGAGATGGACTATTTAATAAGAAGACCAATGAGATACTAGAAAAGATGAGAGACATCGGTCCACAGTAAATCTCTGAGGCTACTGCCTCCTCATCGATGAAGAGCAGTTATGCCTGTGTTGAAGTATCACAGGGAATGTGTTCCACCCATTTCATCTTTGTCTTATTATAATCCAAGAAGGCAGATAGTACCAACACCAATAATAACAGCAAGCATTCTTGCAAACACAGGAGAGGAAGAAATCCTACAAATCCTAGATGAGGACAAAGAATTCTTCAGCCACGTTCTCCCTACAGAATGTCAGGCTGCAGGTTTAATGTAACAATCGAGAGTTTGAACCAATTTCAGAGAACCCTACCCACATTTTTGGAGACCATCTGTCCTAATTTTATGATTCATGGACAACTATCACCTTGGACATACGAGTTTTAGACACAGTGGTGGAAGGTTATTCCATCCAATTCTAAACCCTTCTGGCATGCAATCTCCCCTCCCTCACTCCTTTCCTATGAGAGATTGTTAAGAGCAAGTACAAACTGTTCTGCATGCAGGGGCTGTAGAAGTATCTTTCATTTACAGAAGCAAGGGGTTCTACTCTTGTTACTTTCTAATCTTGAAGAAAAATTGAGGTCTCAGGCCAATTTTGGATCTCAGGGCTCTAAACAGATGCATCTGGAAGTTTTAATTCAGAATGATATCTCTGGCTTTGATTATTCCCTCCCTTAACCCTGGATTGGTTTGTTTCTCTTGACCTCAAAGATGCATATTTCCACATCCCCATAGAACCATCTCACCACAAATATACACATTTTGTGCTTGGTTTGGATCATTTCAGTATAGAACCATTTGGCCTCTCCAACCATGCCCAGGGCTTTTATCAAATACTGGCTCAGTAGCAGCACACTTAAGGAGACAAGGGATCTTTGTCGTCCCTTAGTTAGATGATTGGCTGCTCAAGGCCTCATCTGAAAAGGAGTTAAACAAAGCCATTCAGGTCACTTGTTCTCTGTTTGAAACCATAGGTCTTCTCATACACAAAGAGAAGTCTTTTCTGATTTACATCAGAAAATATTCCTTTCACTGAGGGATCCTCAACTCCATAAGAGAGATGGTTTTGAAACTAAAGACCACCACAGAGAGACTACTGCTACAACCCTCTCAGAAGATAATATATTTCCTAGAGTTATTGAGCTTCATGGTATCCACAACATATGTGACCTCATATACTGGACTCAGAATGAGGCCACTTCAGCACTAGCTATTAAAGAACTTCAAACTCAGAATGCTCAAAATACTCACTGTTCCAGAAAGATTTTTCTCTCGAACATGGTGACTGAAACTGCAAAATGTCCTCACGGGAGTATTGTTCAACCCACTTCCCCCTTTGCAAATGTTCACCACAGATGAGTCCAGAATAGGCTGGGGAAAACACCTTTTTAACCTTTTCATTTGAGGTCTTTGGAACAATAAGGAATCCTCGCTACACATAAATGCGTTAGAACTGAGGGCCATTCATCTGGTTTTCAAGGCGTTTCTTCTAGAGATTCAGGATGTGAATCTTCACATATCAGGTGGCCATGGACAACCTGTCTGCAGTGTATTGCATGAACAAACGATGAGAAATTTAATCATCTCAGCTATACAACGAGGAGACAAATCTTTGGGATTGGCGTATCCTATACAACATTTACCCAGTTGTCTTATGTGTTGTGGGACAGCGCAGTAAGTTTGCAGATTATCTGAGAAGAGATTCCTCACAGATGCATGCATGGTCTCTAAAGGACTCAGTGAATCAGAATATTTTCAGCTTTTGGGAGATTCCCGACCTAGATCTATTCACTACAAGATTCAATATGAAACGTGCTTGTGTTTGCTTGAGAACAAGCTCAGGCAACCAGTCATTGATGGAAACATTCCTCCTAGATTTGGGAATGTGTCTAATGTAAATGTATTTCTCCCAATTCCCCTAACCTTCGAAGAAAATAAAACAAGATTTGACCAGGGTGATTCTAGTTGCTCCAGTATGACAGAGACAATAGTGGTATAAGGAGTTATTCCATCTGTCCAATGGAAAATGCAAGATTTGGAAAAATCATGCTCCACTGACGTGCAGTGAATTCTTATTAATTATTCTTATAAAAAATCTTCTACCAGAAACAGTTACAATTTGAGATGGAAGAGATATGTTATCTGGGCAACTAATAGAAGTATTAACCTAATTTCTGTCCCTATGCAACTAGTTTTGGAATACTTGTTACATTTAAGGACAATGGACTTGTCTTTCACCTATATTAAAGTCCACTTAGCAGTAACAGCAGCATTCCATACTCTCACAGATGGTAAATCCATAATGCTCCAACTGACAAAAAGCTTTTTAAAAGGCTTATTGAATCTATATTCCCCAGTTTGGGATCCTATCCGGCCACGGAATTTGAACTCTCCAGTTTGTTTGAATCACTGGTGAGCTGTTCTTTGTTTCATATCTCTGTAAAGACAGCCTTTATAATAGCAGTCACTTCTCCCAGAAGTTTTAGTGAGTGGCATGCATTGATGGTGCACGCCCCGATACTACCTTTCATAAAAATAAGGTGGTTCTTGGATCAAAGCCTAAATTCCTTCCAAATATGGTTTCAGAGTTTCATATAAATCAAAATATAAATTTACCTATTTTTTTCCAAAACTTCTTACAAGTAAAGGGGAATCTAGATTATGTCCCTTAGATGTGAAGAGAGCACTCTCATTCTACCTGGATAGAACTAAGAGCTTTAGGTCTTCCCCCAAATTATTTATTTCATATGCTGGTACTTCAGCGGGTCAAGCCATTTCAGTGCAATCCCGGTCTAGACAGGTCAGACTATGTATTTTGAAGAGTGTTACAGAGCAGGTTCACACTCTCATCCTGCTTCTCTTAGAGCACATTTTACTAGAGCAATTGTGACATCTGTAGCATTCACTAAGCATATTCCCCTTATTGATAAATGGAGGACTGCTATATGGAGCTCCATGCATACTTTTATAAGACATTATGCATTGGATATAGCATCCACGTCTGCTGCACAGTTTGGCAGGGCAGTACTTCAGTCATTGTTTAGTTAGATTGTGCTCCCTTCTTCCAGTTTCTGATCCTGATTACCAAACCAACCCAAGGGCGGGAATATGTAGAGGATACTTGAAGAAGAAATGAACATTACTTACTTCTAACCAGAGTTATTTGAGATAAACTCTGCATATTCACTCTCTCCCCCCACCTTCCCACTCTTGTGGAGTCCTACTTTAGGATTAGTTCATATTCTGCTGTAGTGATTGGAAGGAACTCTGATGGCAAAGGGTGCCATGCCCTTTCTACTGCCATGACCTCAGAACAGTGAGTGATGGGGGTGGGGGAAGGATGGGTGGCACTACTACTAGAAGATTCCACCATCCCGGTTACACTTGGTCAACACATTCCCAATAGTGTGAATGTTCAGAGTCCATCCTGAAGACCTCCGGTTAGAAGTAAGTAACTGTCATTTATCTTCATTGGTATGAAAAGTGCATGCTAGCATATCAGGAAAGAGAAGGCTATGGGAGTTCTCTGGATCCTCATCCTGAAAAGTAAGTCCTGACTGCTCTTCATAGTTTTTCAAGAGTAGAAATTGGCTCTTATTCTGGCTCAATGAACTGGGTATCAGTTGATCACCAGCTCCACTTCAGTGTTGATGTTATTTTTGTGATGCTGTAAGTACATACTGTACTAAGATATGTGCTTTGAAATCTGTCAGAATTAAAGGTGCGAGATAAATGTAACTATGATCTAATTATTAATAGAAGAGTTAATTGACACCTGTGAAGCGTCAGAGAAATCAGCTCATGAGCTCTGGACAGATTCACTTAACCATTTGATGTGACTTTGTGGTGCAGATAATCAAGCCAGGTTGAGTGATGCAATAGCTTTTCGCATATATTGCTCTAATACCATATCATTGAGAACTGTGTCTCAAGAAGACCTGGACCTGCAGTCCTCCCAGTGAACTCAAGAGGGGGTTTGCTGGCATGTGGCTTAAGAACTACAGGTTTTGTCTGCAAAGAGTTGTCACAATAGAACCGTTTTCAAAATTTTGCAGAGTGAAGCTGCCTCTCTCTCTCAAGCTAATCTGTTTAGGTGTATTCAGTTTTGACTCATAACTATCCCTGCCACCAGCCCTTCAAGACTTTTTGATAAACTAATATTGACAGACCCTGTTAAACATTAATTTATCCCCTTCCCTTGCCAGAGTAGAACACCTTCTGAAATCTGCACTACATATGAAGGTGTAGTTTGGGAGCAGTGGCTGACAAGCACGCCCATGGCACATTGGATGGCTGTAGCAACTGGGAGCTTGAGGCATGGGGTCTGTGGGATCCACAGGTTTAAAGAGTTGCAAACCTCTGTGTTCTGTGATCTGCCTGTTGTGGATTCTCTGTAAACACATTCATAGATTTTTTCCAGTAGTTTGCACAAAATTAACCTATAGGAGACAATATGACCCATAGTTTGGAGCCCCTAAATGTGTATTTTGGAAATTACCCTAATCTAGCTAATATAAAATGTAACTAGGTCTACTGGTGAAATGTGTATATTTAGATAAAATCATCTTCTGAAAGATGCAATAAAACCTAAAGCATATAATGAACCAAGGTAAGTAATGGGATTTGAAGTGTTTAGAACTAAAAAGTCAGTGTGACTTTTACCATTGGCTTGAGCAGTGATAGAATTGTGCCCTTATCCTACAGTTGAGTTGAAAAAAAATTCTTTTCCTAAAAAACTGAGTTTGGCTACTCAAAAGATCAAATAAACAGAAGGTATAGAGCCACATAAACTGCTTTTGTGTCTAAAAAAGAGTGTGGGTTATGGGCTTAGATTTTTTTTATGGTGTATATCTCTATACTTTGAATAACTAAGTAAACCTTAACTTATGGAATCTTACTGCTGAAGTCTAAAGGAAACCAAGAGGAAACTTAATAATATTAAAAGTTATTTTAGAGGGAGTTCACATGGGTTTGAAGGGTATTTTGCTTCTCACACAATATCCACCTTTGTAAATTCAGTGAACCTAGATTTAAATTTAGAGAACCTACACACATCTTTTACAGTCCTCAGTACATAAATCTAATAGGATTCCTAAAATGTCTGCCAGTAAGGTATTAATCTTTTACAGATAAAATTAAAATTCTGAAAGTCACTGGAACAAAAAGAATTCCCTCTAGAAAAGTAAAGGAAACTTGGAACTTGTGGTAAGAGGCTGGCTGGTCCATGTTGTAATGAATAGAGAATAGTCTGTACAGTTTTTCATATCTGACCTGCTACATAAGACTTAAACATGCAGAAATTAATTTTAATGTGTTATTTCACAGTAATTTAAATAGATGAAGAGACGAATTAGATAAACACAAAACTAAAAGCCACTTAAAATCAGAAGCTCAAGAAATAATTTTTTCCCTTCTAGTCAAAAAAGTAATTATCAAAATTCTTCAGAATATGTTGCCAGTTACTCTGCTCCATAACTGCTAACTTTCTCAGTTCTTCTTTTCCCTTTGCTGGGCTCTCTGTCACTGGAAACATCTTAAACCAATTTAAAGTGCTACACCTGAATAAACATGTTGTAAAAGTGTTTATGTATTGAAGTGGGTCAGTTCAAGGTATGGTATTTGGCTGGAACTTCTAATTTCTCTTTTTACTGCAAAAGGGCTGCCAGAAGGAGGAAGTCTGAGCTGAATTAATACATTTGTTACACTGGAAGTAGAATGGAAACTGCTTTAACCACAAATCAAACTGCCTCTTTCATTTACGCCAGTGATAGAGTTTTTCTAAGAAATATAGACTCTGGCACACAGCCACTGTAAGTTTGCGTTTAAAAGGAAACCTACATGCTTATTTGTTTAAGGTTTACTCCTATGATTATTTGTAAGATAATTTTCTAGTAAAATTGAGTTTAATGGCATTATACAGTACATTTGTGAGGCAGATGCTCCTTTGTTGTCCTTGTAGTTAGTTAACAAACCTTTCCAATCCGTTAGGACAATAGTTGAATGCCCTGATGCTGCCCAGACCAGGGAATACACTATTTCTTTACCAATACCTTCACATTTACAGGACCTCTGTGTCTCCCACCCCTTGCACAGCTGCAAAGCTTCATATGACACTCATTTTCTGATGGTTGAAGGGCTCTGCATAATACACGCACACACAAAAGTGTTTATGCTGCCAAAATAAATTCTGTTAAGAGTAAGGGTTTATTTGTTAAAATGTCACTGATGCAGTTACAGTGACTTGTTTTGCTTTCTTTTCTTCTAGGGAGGTTCAGTTCCTCCAATACAATAAGGTTACCACACAGTCCTGACTGAACAAATATTTTAAAGAAGTATGTACATCCCTTAGTCAATCATGTACATATTTCAAACTCTATTTTATACTTCTCTTGAAAGATTGAGTACCCAATATATATAATGACTTCACGTGAACTTGGAGTAATGCTTTACATTGTTTAAAGCGTAAATATATTTATTGTCTACAGTTCATTCCTACTGATTTGTACTGGGGAAATAGAATTCCAGATTAAACATACTTGTGATGTAAAATAAGATGACTGCATCATGTTATCCTTTCCTGAGGGTATAGAAGTTAATAGAGCTGATTTATTTATTTGCAATAGATCGGTACATATATCACTGAATTAATATGCCAGTGTTCTTTGTAGAAGGCTTAGCATACAAAGACAATATTTTCATGCAGTGGTAGACTGTGAATTGTTGAAACTTCTATAAATAAATCTGTTGAGTTCTCTGCCTTTTAGATTACATTCAGCAAAATAAAGTTAAGGTTTCTAATGTCGTAATTTCAGGATCATGGGTAAAATCCTTGCCCCGGTGAAGTTAATGGCAAAGCTCCCAATGACTTCATTTGGGACAGGATTTCACCCATGTATTTATTTGGCAACCAGAAAGAGCATAATTTGACAGTACTTATGGTATAAATTGTATGTCTGCATTATTTTATAGGTCGCAGTATCAATGTTAAATCAGCTGGCCTTATAGGAAGACATGGGCCTCAATCAAAACAGCCATTCATGGTTGCATTCTTCAAGGCAAGTGAAGTGCTTTTTCGATCTATTCGAGCAGCCAATAAAAAGAAAAATCAGAACCGCAACAAATCCAGTAGCCATCAGGACTCTTCCAGGATGCCCAGTGTTGCAGGTAAGATGAAGCAATTGTACCATCTATGCAGTAGGGTTCTCTAAGTGCAACTGCAAGATGGTACATTTCAGAAGTTAGCGACTGTGAAATAAATTTGTGCATTCCCAAGTTATTTGATCAAATTGAATAATGCAATGATAATTCAGCAGCCTCAGTCTTCTTGGTGGGTGAATTATTCACTGAGAAGTTTGACTGGGAAAAGGTGAAAGATCTAACTCGAATTAAAGAAACTATCAGTAATGAGATTGAAAATGTGTAAACTACAGCTACCAGTAGGCTAGGACTGAAATACACATCCTGCTGGGTTAAATGTTTATGTGCTGTATGAACTTTTAATATATAGAGGGTGATTGTGTAAATGGAGGCATATCACGAAATAATTTATTGACCACAATTAATTCCAGACACCTGATAGAACAAACAACCACCTGGAACTTCCTCCTATGCATTAGTGTGGACTACATGAATTTTTCAACACCTTTCAAGTAAATAAGAGTTCAACACCAGGGGAAATCTGGGGTACCTAAAACAACTAATGGATTGCACTCATAGATAGCTTTTCTCTGTAAGACATGACATGGAATAGAGTTTTCACATAAAAATCATTTAAGTGGCTTATCAAAATGTTCAAATTTGCCACATTTGGAATAAGAAGTCCTTTAATTATCTGCATAGCCTGTACTCTGCTATTTGCAAGAAGGAATTTTAGTTGGGATGGCTCACCTGCAATGGTTCAAACACTGAAAAAGTATGCACTAGGCAGTGGCTACTGTCTGCAGCCAGGGGAACTGGAGATCAGTGCTCACTTCCCTTTGGCTCCAGCAGGGACCCCAGTGTCTAGGGACCCAGGCAGAGCGCTTTGTTCTCTGCTGGAGCCGAGAGAGGAGAGTGCTGATCTCCCCTCCTTCTGGCTCCAGCAGGGACCCTAGCATCTAGGACCCAGGCAGAGCGCTTTGCTGTGCTCCCTGCTACAGTCAGTCATAGGGGAGCATTGATCTCCCATCCTCTTGGATTCAGCAAGGAGCCTGCACGGGTCTTGTAGCCCTGCGGAAACATGCTCCACTTGGGTCCTTAGGCAGCGGCTCCCTTCTGCAGCCTGTGGGAGGGGAGCATCGGGCCACTATGAAAGAACTTGTGGGCCATGGGTTGGGAACCGCTGGTTTAGAGGAATATGAAGAACTTGTTTGTAGTTCAAGATCTGCCTGCTTTTTGAAGGAATCTTTTTCCTTTTTTGGGGACAGGACATGAAGATCCAAATATATATCTTTTTAGAGGATACCATATATAAGTACATTACTAGTGGATCAAGAATTTCTCTTGAAAGCTGCTGCCAGCTTCTCAAACATGTCCATTACATAAGTAAGTTAGTGCCCTGGAATGTACTCTTGTGGACAGAATTCAGCCTTCAAGTGACATTTATTTGTGGAGACCAGTACAAGCCCTATGCACCACTTAGGTCCCAATCAGACCCTAAAAATAGCAGGTTAAGTGGGTCTTAAGCAGTGTATAAGCCTTGTGCTGACTCTTTGTTCAAGGATGGATTTCACCTTTATTGAGTGCAAACTGCTGCTGAGTTGACACACAAAGTGATGATCACTTGAGATTGGCTGTCATAGTCTTTTTGAGGCAAATACTCTGTCAGGGCTATGAAGATCTACCATGTGATCTACAGGATCCAAAACTTGCTTTTAGGGAATAAATAAATGTCACAGCCCATAAAATGCCACAGGAAAAAAAAGGCTCTGTCAATAGCAGCTATTATTAATACCTGTCATCGTGGTGCTGGGTTTTACTTGTATGTAAAATATAAATAAAACATTGTGCTGTCCGCTGGAGCGGGGCTTGTTCCTCTTTGTCCCAATCTACATGGAGGAATTGGAGCACAAATTATCCTATGAGTGAGGCAGCAGAGAGAGCACACACATCTTTTCATTGTGCTCAGAGGTTGAGAACTCTACAGCCCCGCCTTTGAAAAGCCTCCTATTGTTATATTTAAAAGCACCTGCAAGTTGTTAAGATTTAGTGGTACTTTACTTATAATTGCTCTCCTGCCTGTCTCTTTTGGGTATTGTAAAGTTCTCTCATTTACTGTTTGAATGATCTCAGGAACAACTCACCTGCAAGAGCACTTTATAAGCCAAGAAAGAATCAGACGGGGAGCAATTATAAATAAATAAAACAGAGGGGACAGTTTTAAATTATTACTGGTGGAAGGAAAAAAAAAATCTATTTACTGTTGCTTTACATCAGAAAAACACATTTGGTTGTTTAATAACACATTTACTAAGAAATCACTCTTCATTATGGATCTAAATGCATTTAGAATTTCAAAAAGGGACAATCCATTGAGGTTTAAAAACCTATTAAAAATCATATTCTAAACCTGCTAACAAATTCAAACCTGGTATTAGCAGTGTAACCCATTGTGTCAAGTCAGTGGAGTTTTGCCTACCTACACTAGATGTGAATCTGTCAAAATCCAATGACTTTAATAGAAGGAGTTGCACCTATTCAGACCAGGTCTTTGTTTGTATCTCTGTGTGTATAATTGCAAAATGGTCAGGACTGGCTCTAAAGGAACCGTTCCTTCCCAGAAAATAATATTTGCCACAGAAAGAAGCATTTTCCTGTTAGCATAAAATGGCTTTGAATTAGTTGACATAAACAGATTTTTTTAAAGAAACATAGTCAGATATATTCATTTGGAATGACTTCAAAGAAGCAATCACGGATTTCTAGGGTGAATAGTACTTCATACATAAATTATATATAAAAACCATTGCTGCATATTTCCCAGAACATTTTTACTGATTCTGATCGTGATCATGCAGTCATATAGGGCTGTTTGGTAATGCTATTTCTTGTAATTATGTATTTTATTCCCATGTTTATCTCTCAATAGACTAATTTAATAAAAAGTGGTAGGTAAAAAACTTTTCAGAATTGTAGTGGTAAAAATCAAAAGGTCTTAAAAAAAATTTAAATTGTTTAGGGAGGTGTATCAATAATATTTGAACAATATCACAAAATTGTATGAATTTGCCATCATTTTATAATTATTTTAGTAACTCTGTGAAAGCTCTAATAGTTGGATATAGTACATTTTATAATGATTCATCAATGCCAGTCACCAATAGACAGTACTATTCCCTTTAAATCAAGACCAAAGCCTGGTTGTAGGGGGCACTGTGATAATGTAGAGGCTTTTCTAATACTATATAAAAACAAATTCCCAAATATCCCAACATCCAAAATCTTGTAATTAAGGATCTCCTGGCTTAGAAAAAGCAGTGGTGCTTGCCCAATGTCCTCATCAAATTACAGTTTGGGTAATTATATTCTGCTATTACAATCTACTTACATTTTTCCTGTCTCTTAAATGTAGTATATATACTATTCTTCATTTCAAGTGATGTACTGTACTGTTAAAAAGATGTCATGCTCCACCCTAGAAATGCTTGCATTTCAGTGGTTGGTGAAATGATTCCTACATATTAACAATGACAGCATTTATTTGACCTTCGGTTAACTGACAGTCATATCCTCCACCAGCCGTATACGATGTGAGTTCCTTCCCTGCATATCCCATGACCCATATTTCCTGAATTTCAGGTCTGTTCAGAACTCTTATGAAAAAACGGAGCTGTAATTATAGTTAGCCATCTATATTTCATGTTTGTAAAGTGCCTTGGGATTCCTTCAAGATGAAAAGGTCTGTGTGAGCATGAGAGAGTTTTCTAAGTCTTAAAGTAGTCTTGGAGTTTGTTTGCATATTTTCACAGTATAGTTGAAGAGCTTTTAGTTTGCATCTTGAGGACTTGCTTTCAAGTAATGCGGTCGTACAAAACAAAACTTTTCTGGGGGGAAAGGCACAGTACCTGCTTTCACCATGACAAACCATGTTGCTCTTACATAGTCTTGCTTGCATCTTCCCTGAATAATTTCCACATCACTCATTACTGTGTAGCTGTAAACCAGCCCCTTTGATTAGGGTATTATTACGTATCAGTTATAGGCAAGGTTAAGATTGTCATGAGTATTTTTAGTAAAAGTCAGGGACAGGTCGCGGGCAATAAACAAAAATTCACAGAAGCTGCAACCTGTCCCTGACTTTTACTGAAACTACCCTGAGAGAAGGCAAACAGATCTCTGGGGGCTTGCATCTACTCCAGCCCTGCTCCAGGAGGTTGGCCATGGGTCAGCTGTTCTATGGCCTGGGTCGGCCATGAGACAGCTGTTCCATGGCCCCCAGCTGGGTGCCAGTCAGCTGTTCCATGGCCTGGGAATTGGCCGGCCAGTGGTTGATCTGTTTGGCAGCAGCCTGGGGTCTGACAGCTACTCCCGCCCTGTCCCAGAAGTCATGGAATCTGTGACCTCTGTGACAAAATCGTATATTTAATTATAGGACTTGATCAATACCAACTTTTCAAGATGTATAACAGCTATTGCTGCAGTAGTTACTATCTGCAAATGAAGATACTAATGGCTGTAAGTTTCGGGATTCTATTCAGCTGCTCTAGGGTGTAAGAAGGAGGGAAGGGAGAGCAAAATAAACCACCAGCTTTCGTATGTCCTTGCACAGTAGCAGAATGCAGTCACAATCCCTGTGCTCCTCCATATTTTGGGACTGCCTCTTCACCAGTCACTGGAACTGGCAGGTTCACAAGTATGCAGGGAAGTATGCGGCATCCCTGTAATGGTACAGAAGAAGGCACACTCTTCCTGTGTGCAGTGGCCAGTAGCTAAAAGGTACAGTTGACCCCTTATGTAAACTGAATACAAAACCTAACAGTTCTGCCCACTGTGCTCATCTATGCCCATGAGCAGGCAATAGAGTTTGCAGATTATAATACCCTAACTATTGAAACTTATTAGAGAGACAAGATGCGTGAGGTAATATCTTTTATTGGGCCAACTTCGACTGATGAGAGACAAGCTGTTGAGCTGCACAGCTCTTCTTCAGATCAAAGAAGGACCTCGAAGAAGAGCTCTGGGTAGATTTGAAAGCTTGTCTCTTCCCCCTGGGATCAGTGTGGTTGCAACAACACTGCAAATACCTGAACTTACGTCAGTAGGCCAACTTCTACTCTAATTTATACCCCATGCAACTCCTTCAGAGTGAATGGCATTGTAAGTGGTGTAAATTACCACAGAATTTCTCTCTACTTGTTTAGTAACCCCTGGCCAGATGCCTCAGAGTCAGGTAGGAAATGCTGTTCTGTATAACCACAAGGCATGCTCCTGTTATGGTTGCTGCCATTTGTATGGCACAGGATTTAGTCTTATTTCTTTATATTTTTGCAGAAATCACTAATTTGGGAACTTCCTTTCTTGACTTTCCTTTCTTGACTTTAACCCAATCATTTTTGCCTTTTTTTTTTTTGTTCTCACAAGAATTAGGTTCATTTCACTCTCACCGAGTCAAGAAAGACATTCCCACTTGCCATAGTTCACTACCTCCTTTTCTCCCTCACAGCTGTATAGTGTAGCAGTATAGTAGATATCCTTTGGTCATGAGAGACCATGGATATGCACCCCTGAGAAAAATGTTTTGTTGTGTTGACGCTCAAGGCGAAGCTGCAGTACCTCTCCAGGGCGCAAGCCTGGGCAGATAATATGGAGGTCCTGAGTTGCCCATGCATCAGGACCCCCCTCTCGGCATCACCAGCAAAGTCCAGAGGAGAGGAAGAACCAATACATCTGGTACCTGATCCACTACAGAAGTTGCCAGAAGGGTACTAAAATGTTAGTATTTGACCGCCTTAGGGGCTCCACTCCAAATTTTCTGTCTGAGTTTATGCTCATAGCCTTGCATTCTCCCAAATTCACCCACAAGGCAGATGTGCTTTTCTGTCAGGGGTTGCTCCCTTAGCCTTTCACACTCCTAGGCTACCCACAAGGCAGTGGGTTTGATGGGCTGTAGGTGGTACCATCTACTCTTATTACGGTAGCAGGCATATCTTGACCTGACAAGTTAATTAAACCTCACAGCTAATTAAAGCTGGGAAACTTCTTTTTGAAATACTCCTGCATGTCCTTGCAAACAAACAAGATACGAATAAGAACAAAACCTATATATACAGTATTGATTGCAACAATTTTGCAAAAGTTTTCTTCATAACATTGACAGGTCTTTGCTTGACCTCCCTCTGTTGAGTGAAAACTTTAGGATGCATGGCTTAAATGCAGTGCAAGAACATACTATAGAAAGCAGAATATATCCTCCAATCTTCCCTCCTGTTGCATACAGGGGGATGAAATCTGCAATACTTCAGTTCTTACTCAAGTGCTACTTCTATTTTGGTCAAACTGGGGTCGTCTGGCTAAGTAAGGACTAGAGGGAAAAGTAATTTTTCTTTCTTTTAACTTGTCCTGGAATGGACAAAAAATACCTTTTCCTCAAAAAGTAGTTCTAAAAACGGGGGGAAATAGTAATTTGGCACAAAATAAAATCTATATTGCATTGATGCAAACTGACATATACCAGGAAATTAAAAAGCAAGGCTATGGCACTTTTTATTCCTCATGCTATGAGATAAGAATGGAAAAACATGCTTAACTGTGTATTTCCTGGATTGTATTGGTTGCTGTCACACTAATTAATTAAACATACGGTACTCTGTGATAGTAAATGCAGGCGGGTTCATATGTATCAACTTCCATCTCTTCTTTCAAAACCAAAATCCTCTCTGACTGCCAGTGAATATGCTTAGGAATAACAAATCTGATTCCCTTATCCTACCCCCACAGCTCCTTCTGCCACATACAGATTTGGATCCCAACTGCAGTCCCTGGATGGCTTAGATACAAAGTTTACTCAGTCATAATATTCCATGGTTTTGATGCCTGACAGAATAAGCATGTGGATCTTGAAGCTACAGTATGTGAAACTGGATCCTTGGCACCAGATCCTATTGTAAATGTCACCCTGGCTACTTTTATGTAATGTTACATTACATGCAACATTTGTCTTATATAAAAGGCAAAATGTAGGGAAGGAATATGGATTTGCTTTAGTAGTTTAGAATTCTAAATAGGTGTGTGGTTAGATGGTTTTCAGAAAGCTATGTATCAAGTGCATGTCTCCATATCAAGTGTCCTGGGACTCTTTCACATCCACACAGCATTATTCTAATGTTTTAAAATAGTTTTCGGCATTTTCGAGTCTGTGAAGATATTTGAAGTGATGCTATACATATTGATTAGGGAGCCTTCTTCCTATAATCTAGGGCCCCCTCTGCATTATTTTTGGTGCTGAAGGTTGTGTGTTAAACATGAAGAATTCATAAAATTATAAATTGATTCCAGAGCTCATGCTAAGGGAAAATTTGATAAAGAATAATTTATTTACCAGCTTCCACCTGTCTTTCTGTTTGTGGACTGTCTACAGATGGATTGTGACTTTTTCCTGTGTTTCCTTCTGAAATTATTCAGTCACAGTTGTCACATTTTTCATTTATTCTGTGGCTTGCAATTCTAAATTTCGTGCCTGAAATTTGAAATGATTCATGGCATTGTCTTTATTTCCTCGTTGAATTAGTGTCACTCAGATTCCAGTTTCTTATGTGGATTTACATGGAACATGAATTTAAAATTCACTTTGCGAGTTTGAGTATGCGAGCTCAAGGTTCATCTTCAAGGAGCATTAAAGCTAGTAAAACGTTCATAGATAGTGATCAAAGAGAACTTGTTTAAAATGTTGGGATAATATTAGTCCTCAGTGTATTAGTATTATTAACTAAGGACTCAGGTCTGCATGGTGCTGAGCACACCAGCCGAATCCAGCAAAATTGTATCGAAAATTATGCTGAAGTTAATGAGACTATTAACAGGTTTAGAGCTAAGCACATACTTCGGCATTTTGTTGATTTGAGCTGGAGAGCCCTGTTCAGAATCAAGCCCAAGTTCTAACCAGAACCTTTAGTGGCTGTTCCTATCTCACGTACCTGCAGGACATTCCAGAGCTATTCCAAGCAACAGACAGCCTAGGCATGTCATTCCACAGCATATTAACTAAAGCAGTCTGGAAAATGAAATTATTTTTCATTGGTAATTTAAAAAGGGTCTCCTACATTTCCCAAGAAAACGTGTTTAAAAAAAGATGGACCAACCAACCAATCAACCTCAAAACCCCCAAAATCTTTCATTTTTAAAAACTGTTCTCAGTTTTAAAAAAAAAATCAGTTTTTGAAAACTGAAATTTTTTATTCAAAACCAGAAATTTATCAAAGTATTTTGGGTTTTCAGTTTCCGAGGTTTGGGGTTTTTTTTCCCTTTAATGTAATTTCTACCAAAATGAAAATTTTCCACGAAAATGTTTATTTTGAACAAAAAGCTATTTTTAGACAAAAAACATGTTTTGATGAAAAAATGTCAACTGACTGTAATATTGAACATCATCGAGAGCCATACAGGAGAGTGCGCTATGCTGCAGCATCCCTTGAGGTGGTACATCTTTGTTTATGATTATTGATTATGATTGTCTCTGGCCCTGGCATTTCTGTGCGAGAATGGGAAGGCACACAACGCCTCCTCTACGCCTTTGTGCACCCTGCCAGGGACAATCAGGCCTTTAAAGTGCATCTGTTGTGCTACTTGTTTACATTTGTATTAGCAACTAAAGGTCATTAGTTGGGGATATTTTTGAAAATGGTAAAAAATGTAGCTGTGCAAAATGTGCTAAGATTTAAATAACTGAATTTAAAACATAATGCTTTTTATACTTATAATTTGAAATTGGGGTCCCTCCACACTCTTTGTCTAGCAGTTGAGGCCTGATCCAAAGCCCAGTGGAAAGACTCCCACTGACTTCAATGAGTTTTAGATCAGGTCCTTGATGTTCTTTTTTCCAGCTTGCAAAATTACATCTGCCAATATTATCCGATCTGCTACTTAGATAGCCAGCAGCCAGGCAGCATGAAAAGTTATTTCCCCTAATACTGACTGCATCATTTCTGCTCTGTACACAAATTATGCCAGTTTGAGATTAGGGAGTCTGAACTTCAAAAAATTATATTGACTTTATGGACCAGCCCTAGCTGTAGAAATGAGTATTTCTGTTCTTTTGCTTTGTGCACATTTGCCAAGGAGTTTACAAGAGCTGAATCTGTCTTCCACCGCAGTGTGTCTAAACAGTGTCTTTTCTTTCTGTAGATTATAACACAAGTGAACAAAAACAAGCCTGTAAAAAACATGAACTTTATGTGAGTTTCCGTGACTTGGGATGGCAGGTATGGATACAAACACTCTTTCTTATCAGTTCTCATGTCTGTAATCTCTTTTTACAATCTCCCCATCTATTGGGGAGGGATTTTTCCTGGTGGTAATTGGTGTGGCATTGAAGAGGCAAGGATTCTCAAAGGGCACTTTGTAATGATGTGTGATGCGTCTATGCAATCCTTGGGTAGCAGTTATAGAGCTATTCATGTTTACAGCCTACTGACCCCTGTGGGAAAATAGTTGATGAGTCTGTGTGAGAAATACCCCAGACATTAATAGTTTTACAGCCCTGATAAATTAATAGGTTTTACTAGAGATCAACCCTAACCATTATTCTACATCCAAACACCCTGTGTACATTGGTGGTGTTGGGCTTTCAATTTGATCAGAATATTCACTCAACCTTCATTCACTATTTGATCAAAGCAAAATCCCAGCTCTGAATACCCTTAAACTTTGGAGAATTTTAAATCCAGATTTGCCTTGAGTCTCTTTCTAGTTCCTGCACTTGCTATGTAATGACAGATGAGAATTATACCATCTGGGTTTGAAGCCCTTTGGAAGCAGAGCTTTCAGCCCTTACAAGGTGTTCTGAATCACTCAACAGCAATCTCTTTATGCAGCCATAGTCTAACAGAAAAGATGGGGCCTGTGGGGCCATGAAGGCAGAGGTAAGGCATCAAAAGGCACAGAAAATAGAGACTCCTCTGGGTTCTTCCAGAGAAGCAAAAGCTGTTTGCAAAGGAAATATTTTATTTTAGGAAATAATGGGAAGGCCATCAGCAATTGATTTAGATAACACATTTCAGGTTTCTATGTATTCTTAAATTCCCTCTGCAATATCAATTTAATACAGAATTTATTTTTGCTTCCTAGATGTGTAGAGCTGCTGTGCGCTCTTAAAAGTTGCAACATTATACCCCAGAGGTGGTTTCATTTCAGTGATGGTTGATGTGATTCCTATAAATAATAGAAAACACTGATATTAAAATTAAAGTGTTCATTGTTCTGCTTAGTCAGAACATAATCCCTAAATATGAGATGTGGGATATACTTAATTGCCTCTAATAATGGATTTGATCTTAGCTGTAAGGCCAAAAAGAATCAATCAGCTAAAATTTTCAAATTAGATGGCTCAGGCTAGGTTCCTAAATCCATATTTAAGTACATAAACAGAAGCTGAGCGGGTAATATGGATATAGATGTTTAACTTTAGGCACCCAAGTTTTTAATTTTTGGCCACTGTTTGTAGAGTTATGTCATCTGCCTCCAATTTTAGCCATAAAGGGGATTAAAATACTGGAAAACCCACTAAAAAGGCAAAAAACTGACAAGGAGGATTGAACTCAAGCAGCGCTAACTTCTTTTGACTCAGCAGGAGTTCCTGTATGTGATTAAAGGAGATGTTCAGAGTTTTCCAGGTACCTGTAGTTCTCCCATAGATTTTTCCACAAAGGGCCCATTGTTTAAAATGCACTTCAATATCCTTGGCAATGCAAGGTGTCACGGAAAATGTAAAATATTATTTCATGAAAATGTTGCAGCATGTGTAGCTCAAATTTCTCTAAATACATGTGTATAAGAAGAACAGATAATTTCATAATGCGAGCACTTAATCAAGTCTAACAGTTCCAAATCGGATCAGTGAAACTAAAGGTGAAGAGGGCTACAAGGAAAATTGGGTTAACCCCCAGAATATGTGTTTAATGTTCCTCCCCCCACCCCAGCTTAGCCAGGCTATGGGGGAATTCAGCAAAGAAAAATCCTCTAACTAAACTTTTTAAAAATACTTTTTCCTGTAGGTGAAAAATTCTGTTACTTTCTGGTTTGCTGAAGACCACCAAAACTGTTCGTTCTGTGACATGGCTGATGCCACCATCCCCCATGCAACTCCTGGGACCATAAATACTCTTAGTTTCAAGCAAATCATAGGATTAATGGCAATGGATATGCCAGAGAATGATGCATTTGGGATGGTTTTAGTGAACCAGAAATAGCCCAAGAATTTCAAAGTGGGAGGAAAAGTATTTTAAAGTCTAGTTTCAATGTATTTCTTTGCTACATTCCCTCACCGGTTGATTAGCTGGGGTATTCAGTTCATATGTCTAGATTTAACTCAGTTTTCATCTTGGTTTTGTAGAAACAGAGATTTGGATTATTTGTTTTTTTCCCCAAATATTGTATATCTAAATTCTATTTTGTTCCTGGGCTGTACAGAAATCGTCCTGGACTCAAATTAGAATGTTACTGATCCAGTTTTGAGTGGATTGAACTGGGAAGGATTGAGATTGTTTGTTTGTTTTTATTTAGTTTGCTTATTATTTTATTTTTCAGGATTGGATAATAGCTCCAGAAGGCTATGCTGCATTTTATTGTGATGGAGAATGCTCCTTTCCACTCAATGCCCACATGAATGCTACAAACCATGCTATAGTTCAGACTCTGGTATGTCTTCCTCTCAGTTTATTACTATTGGATTTGGATTAATTTTGTTTAAATTACACCTTTGTACAAAAATATTAGTGATTGCAATGGCTAGTGGATGAAATGCCCAGAATGCCCTGTTTGATAAGTTTACATTCCATTTCAGACCCAATAATACATGAAAAAGACTGTGTCACAGCACTGAGGGGTTCTGATGACATGAAGCAAAGGGGGGCTCCCTCCCTGTTTCCAAGTGTGTTATGCAGCTTTTGAACTTCCTCATCAACATTCACACTATAGTCTCCAGTAACTTTGACCTGCGGCTGCACAGTGGCTTTCAGTTTTCAACTGTTAGCAGAAAAGCCTCAGTCAGTTCTGAGTTACTACAGAGAATTCTTTCTTGAGTGTCTTGCTGGTGAATCTTGCCCACATGCTCAGGGTTTAGCTGATCGCCATGTTTGGGGTTGGGAAAGAATTTTCCCCCAGGGCAGATTGGCAGAGGCCCTGGGGGTTTTTCACCTTCCTCTGTAGCATGGGACATAGGTATCTTGCTGGTGGATTCTCTGTACCTTGCAGTCTTAAAACCGTGATTTGAGGACTTCTATAACTTAGTCATGGGCTAGGGGTCTTTTACAGGACTGGGTGGTTGAGGTTCTGTGGCCTGCAGGAGGTCGGACTAGATGATCATCCGGGTCCCTTCTGATCTTAAAGTCTGAGTCTGAGTTGACTGAGAAATACCTTTCGTATAAGATGTGTGAGCTGAAGCAGTTTCAAGCAAGAAGCGTGCTGTGTGCAGTCATGCCTGGGCTACCAATTATGGTTATAAAAATAGTACCTTTTCGGATTTTCTTCTCTGCTTGGATCCACTCTGCTGAAGTGGGAAGAGCCTTACAGCCTTGTTTCCACCTCTCCCAGACTTGGTTCCAACTGGAAGTCAAACCAGCCCCCAGCACAAGATGGAGCACCACTCAGTGTTCTTACTTACATTGGCTGGAACAGTCCCCTAGGAAAGCTTTGGTGCGAGCCACTGGGGGCTCAGCAGTTCAAAAAATCAGGGAACTTATTTGTGTGCCTACTTTTTCTTTTATATCAGCTGAGGATCTGATCCACTGCTTGTGCTCTGCACAGCATTGTAATTAAAAGACAGATCAATGAAGGACAGGGGAAAGGGATACAATGGAGAAGCAGGGCCACTGGAATCATGACAGGCACGTCTTGTTAGTTCCATTTTTAAAATGCATTTAAAATGCACATTTTTTAAATGTGCCTCTTCTTCTCCCACCATTCAATCCTCTCACCCCCAGCAGTCCTGTGCTCCAGAGCCAATGACCTTATATCCTTCCATCCCAATATTCAAGCCAGCAAGATCCTGCACAGAGAGGCAGAAGCGGACAGGAGGATGGTAGGGAGTCAGAGGTTGGAAGTAAGCAACAGGGGCTGTGGGAAAGGGATTCATCTGGAGAGGAAAAGTAGTGCTCTTTGGCAAGAAATATGGCAATGTGCATACGTGAAGATGAAGAAAAGCATATTTACAATAATAAACTGTTATTTCTCTTCAGCTGTTATGGCAAAGATTGCCTAGAAAAGTTGCCAAGGTCAGTGAAACCTTAGATTACAGTTTCTGTCATGCAATTATGTGTCATGCAGGATAAAACGTCCTAGGGCAACTTTCATGTGTGCACCTAGCTTTTATCTCCCATAGTTAGTTCCTCATTTTGCGGGGGGTAGGTGGGTTTGGTTTTGTTTTAGTTTCAACCTGTATTGCACATGCATGTCATTGGGCAGCCAAATATTCACGGGGTTAATTGAATTTTAAGTGCACATAAATTAGGTGGGTCAACAGCAACCAAACACTTGGTTTTAAATTATACAGATTATTTAGATTTACTCAAGGCATGCACACAGGGCTAGTTCAGGAAACAATTATTCTGACGCCCTCCCCCAATCCAGATGTAATCAACTCCTGTCCATGGTGATTACAGCATTCTGAAGAAGCAGCTCTTTAATTTGGAAAGAGATTATTCCTTGAAACCCCTCCAAACATAACTGACTGTTTTTGTTTGTTTTTACAACGAGCAACGGGGAAATCTTTGGTCCAGCACATCTTCTTTTCTGCTGGAAAAACAGGGCTAAGTGGCTTTTTCTATTGTGTATCCATTGGAGTCAAAACTTGCTGCCTTCCCTTTCCCAGACATTGTAACAGAGCTAACTCTGCTCCCACTGATGTCTGTGGGTAAGCTCCTATTGACTGCATTGGAAATAGAGTTAGGCTTATGCTGAACGCTTTTGAAAATTCCACCCTAATAATGCTTTCAAATATTTAAAAAGTGAATCCTCCCTACAGCACGAATACCAGTATCAGTATTATGAGAGATTGTAAAATTTGGATCAGGATATTGCATGTCTAAAGTACATAGCCAGGGATTGGTTTTGATTCCATCTCTAATTATTAACTCCAATTTGGAGGTGCGGAAGGTAAGGCAGAATGACTAAGTGACTTGACCAGGGCCACGGATGTAGTCCGTTTCAGAGCCAAAATTCATGAGCAGGAGTTCCTTGCTCCCAGTCCTGTATAAAATCCACCAAGTCGTGCTGCCACTCATGCGACTGAGCTGTCAAACCTGCTCTCTTTCTCTGATCTATGGTGGCAGGAGGCCAAATTAGTTGATTAGGAGAGGAGCTGGATCACTGGCAGGCAGCCAGGATGTAGCTTGTGGAGACACTAGCTTTTTTGGCAGCAGGACTGGCATTCCCTAAAACATCAGGGAACTCACAGCTCGGGGGTTCAAAGGCTCAAGAGGCTGATGCGGGATGGCTCTGAGTAGGGAGTGCTGGGGAGGTGGAGATAAAATCACTGTGACACCAAATCCTCATGACTGGCTTACATTTAGAAAACTACCTTTACAATGGAACAGGCAAGAAATGTATTTAGTGAGAGCCAAATTTAGCCCAGAATTGGGAGTCTGATGGCTGTGGGTTTGAGAGAATCAAGAGGTTGACTCGGGGTGAATATCTGCTTAGAAGGAGGACAATATTTTTTTCTCCAATATTTTACTTTTCATTAGTTTTGAAAAGTGTGTGTGTGTCTCTACATCTTTATTAAATAGCTACTTCAGGGTTTATTATTGTTCATTTCAAAAGATCGTCTCATGGTAACAGTTACCATAAAAATCACTTCCCGATTGACTGTTCTCGGTCTGGCAAAGACTATTGGCTTATATTGCTGCTAGAAAGCTGGCTATAGCAGATCTTAAAAGACTTACAAATGAAACCGATAACTGCTTAAGTCTTGATACATAACTTAATCTCTTGCCCTCTCTATCACAACTCTCTTCTCTCTGGCCTCCCCAATCTCCAACAATGCAACCAGGTAGAATAGTACTTCCAACCTTCTTTCAAGGATAATGAAAATATATTTAATTGCCCCCATTCTCAATTATTTTCACTAGATCTCCATTCATTTTGGGATGCTGCACAAAATTGCCTTCCATTTATTTAACATTGATGTATGCCAGCCTACCTCAGAGAAAGGATACCTTCTCTATACCCTTCCCTGCATCTGACACCCACCTTTTGGCTTGATTCATTCCCCCTGACAAAACTGTGATTGACTTCAGTGGGATCACAGATACCAAGGCAATAGACATCTTAGAAATATATAGATGCTGAAAGAGAACCATGTTCTTAGAATCTTCACAGAATCCAGACATTGTGTGTGAGAGCCTTTGCTTCCACATTTCATGTCTGGACCAAACTTCCCCCCCCCCCCCCTCTTCCACTGAGGCTCTGATTCAGGAAAACAGTTTAGTTAAGTCAGGGACTTAAGCACATGCCCACATTCTGTCCTGAATAGTGATGGTATTAACCACATGTTTATGTGCTTTCCTGAATCAGGACCTATCTACATTTCTTTTTCAAATCTCATCTGAAAACCAATTTTCTTTCTTGGCAATTCCTCCTAATTTTTCTCTCCATCAGCCATTATTGTATAACTTTGACTAAATCAGTGGAGCATTCTGGAGTATAGCATTCTGTGTATGAAAGTTGCTAAATGAAAGAAAGCTGTAACTGAAGAACTCTGCAAATTGAATAGATGTGTTTTCTATAGATTTGCCATGACACCTTTCTATGTTGAAATATTAGCAATTTCTCTCTCTCTCTTTCAGGTTCATTTGATGTTCCCTGATCATGTACCGAAGCCATGCTGTGCACCTACAAAACTGAATGCAATCTCAGTGCTCTACTTTGATGACAGTTCCAATGTTATTTTGAAAAAATACAGAAATATGGTGGTGCGTTCATGTGGCTGCCATTAGAATAAAAACAAACAGAAAAACAAAACAAAAAATCAAACAGTGTTTATTCAGAATTGTAATTAATTCAAAATACGATTCTTGCTAGTGAAAGGGCAACATTAATGTACAGTAATGTATATAGTAGCTTTTATTTATTTAAAGGTATATAGTTTCTTTTGTATGGGTGAAATTTCAAACAGTTTATTTTATGGGTCAACTTACTATTCAGGAAAACCTCCAAAGCTGTTTTTCAATTGATCATACTGAGAGCTTTTTCAGTCCATTTCAACATTTTAAAGTAAGACCTTTGTATAGTTTTTTTCTTTTAAGTTAGAAGGTCCAGAACTCCTGTGACTGTTTTATATTGTTAAAGGAAATTGAATACATTTGGTTATGTTGTGCAAATGAAATCGATGCTTGGATATTTATTTAGAAAAGGCACTGAAAAAGAAACTGAAGAAAAAATGTTTGGCTAAACATAACTTTTCTTTTAGAAGTTCTACCCCATTAGACAAATTGAAATGTTGAACAGTGTTTAAATAAACAAACAGCAGAGAACGTAGAACATAGAAGCTGAAAAACTGCACATAATTGTTATAGCTATTTTCTTTAACAGAATCAGTGTAATTGGAGGACCGTGTTACATCTGGCCTGCGGGATTTTGCAAAAGGCTCAAAGCTTCAGGAATTCTGTGGAGGTAGGCTTTAGCCTGTGCCTATAACTTTCCAAGTTAACACTAAAAAATTGTAGTACATCCTTCGTTCCTCAAATAAATCATGTCAGTCTATTATCTGTAACACTACTGCAACAGATTTTTTCATGTATAATAAAAAAAAAAAAAAAAAAAAAACGAAGCCCACCTGAGCCACTTTACCATATAGGCAAGAATTAACTATGTGTACAATGTATAGGAGAATAAAATCTGGAAGGAATTTGTTTTCTTTTTCTTGCTGGGCTTGGTAACTGGGGCATGGTAAGGCATTTAGGAACATAGGAATTGCCAGACTCGGTCAGTCTAGTGCAATATCCTGTCTCTGACAGCGGCCAGCAGCAGGTGCTTCAGAGGAAGGTGAAAGAAATCTTATATGGCCGTTTTGGGATATTCTCTCCCCACAATAGGTCCTCTCTCTAATAGTTAGAGATTGGTGTAAATCTTGAAGTATGAAGCTTACTATCTTTTCCAAAACTTGTTTGCATTAACTATTATATACTCTGGATATTTTTGTTACCATATAAATGTCCAATCCCTTTAATTATCTTGCTAAGTTTTTGGCCTCAATGACATTCTCTGGAAGTTCTACAGTCTAATTGCACATTGTGTGAAAAAGTATTTCCATCTATCAGTCTTGAATTTACTGTCTTTTAACTTCATTGAATGTCCCCATGTTCTTATGGGAGAATAGAAGCTCCTGATTTACCATCTCTACAACCAGTCATTATTATATATAGTTTTGTTGTGAATTGCTTTAGTAGAAACATTGCTGATTACAGTGTTATTTAAAATGAATCGAACACATCCAGTTCTCATGCCTTACGGGATCTTTTCATTTAAATCCTGGTTACTATAGTTATTTAATGCACATTCCACAAAACACAGACTATTGCAGACTGATATAAACAGGTGTGTGTATGGTGTGGTGTGTGCGTGTGTTTTGCAGAAACTAATTTATTTTATCTCACTGTTGGAGAATCATTTTAAATTGTTAAGCATACACTTAACTTTTTGAAGAATTAAACAGTTATTTTTTCCAGTCATAGCATTTTCTCCAAACATTACATTTCAATTACTATTTTATACTTTATGTACCTCCATAGCTATGTCTAATTGCAATTCATGTACAATAAGGTATATTAATAAAGTTTCTTCAGTGAATTGCTGTTTGGGGACCACTTAGATAACTAACGTTAAACTGCATTGGGGATACCTTCAGAAAATTTATAGGTTTGTTTGTGAATCAGGTATATGGTTATGCTTTTTTTTAATTCAATTTATTCTAAATAAAATTTAATGGAAACTGAATTTGGTGTACATTAAGTAATATATTTTTGAATAATGGTGTACTATTTTGAGAATAAGAAACTGAAAATTATATTATTCTTTAAAATGTGCTGTTGGAATATGTTTCTATATTTTAAGATCTAATAAACCTGTAATATTAGTTTGCTCTGCCTTGCTTTTTTATTCTGATCCACATTATACTGGAAAGTCCATTTCATGTTCTTTAAAAGCTAGAACACAAGAGAATGTCCCTTACTGTGGATAGTGTTGCTGAATTTCACTTCTTAATACTGACATTTGTTGCAAAATGGCTTTCATTTTGTTACTTTAGAGACATAATTATTATTTGAACCATGTACAGTATAAATAACAGTTTTACAACTCTCTAAGCTATTAAAACAGCACATGAAGTCAAAACATAGCAGAAACAAGGAAGGATGAAAAGAAATGCTCTGGAAATTCCTTACTAGTCCTTCCTCTGTTTGAAAGGAGAGTCAGTTGGCATCACTATTTTCACATACTACAGAAATGTATACATATACCTCT
Organism: Emydura macquarii macquarii; assembly: GCF_026122565.2. Lineage (NCBI taxonomy): Eukaryota > Metazoa > Chordata > Testudines > Chelidae > Emydura > Emydura macquarii. The sequence continues at coordinate 1,491,204 of NW_027132817.1, read as the reverse complement.
GGGTTTTAACACACACACATTCAACCACACCTTTTTCCCATAGTAGCTGATGTAACATGTTCCACATTTCTGTCCTTTGAAAAATGCAACATTTTCTTATAAGCAAATGACTAAGGTCATTCCATTTCCATTCAAGATTCATAAGAGAGTATGGTCCCATTTTAATTAGTTTAAACTTTCTGCCTCATCCTTAGGGACTGAAAAGAATAGTGGATACCTAATAAACCTAATGAGCTAAAAACAAAATAAGAGAGAAAATATATGTCCCTGAGTGACATAGAATCGTAGGACTGGAAGAGGACTCGAGAGGTCTTCTAGTCCAGTTCCTTGCACTCAAGGAAGGACCAAGCATTATATAGACCATCCCTAACAGGTGTATGTCCAGCTTACTCTTAAAAATCTCCAATGACGGAGATTCCATAGCCTCTCTAGGCAATTTATTCCAGTTCTTAACTACCCTGACAGGAAGTTTTTTCCTAATATCCAGCCTAAACTGCCTTTGCTGCAATTTAAGTCCAGTGCCTCTTTTCTTTAACCTCAGAGGTTAAGGAGAACAATTTTCCCCTGTTCCTTGTAACAACCTTTTATGTACTTGAAAATTGTTATCGTGCACCCCTCAGTCATCTCTTCTGCAAACAAAACAAATCCAATTTTTTCAATTTTCCTTCATAGGTCATGCTTTCTAGACGTTTGTTGCTCTTCCTTTTTGTTGCTCTTCTCTGGACCTTCTCCAATTTGTCCATACTTTTCCTGAAATGTGGCACCCAGAACTCCAGAACAAGACTCCAGTTGAGGCCTAATCAGCATGGAGTAGAGCAGAAGAATTATTTCTTCTGTCTTGCTTATAACTTTCCTGCTGATACATCCCTGAATGTTGTTTGCTTTTCTTGCAACAGTTACACTGTTGACTCATACTTAGCTTGTGATCCACTATGACCCCCAGATCCCTTTCCATAGTACTCCTTCCTAGGCAGTCATTTCCCATTTTGCACGTGTGCAACTGATTGTTCCTTCCTAAATGGAGTACTTTGCATTTGTCCTAATTGAATTTCGTAGTTATTCCAATGTAAGTTTGTAGTGTAGACCTGGCCTTAATCTCTATCTTATTCATAATGTTAACATCATTGTTATAAAACCTGAGCCAGAATCAAGTGACTACTATACATTTCTAGTACATACTATTTACTTTTCTTTCCTATTCCCTATTCACCTAAGTCGGGGTTATAAATGATGATGATTCCAGTGGCTACTGTTGCATCTTCCTTATATTCATTTTTTAAAGAGTTAAAGTAAAGTTAACTAAAAATAAGAACCACAAGATGATGCAGCCAATTAATAAAAAAACAACTAGAGAGGTCTAGGATGGAGGCCAAGTTCGATGCCATGAATCAGATGAGGTTATTATTCCCTATTATCCCTCCTTGACTGCTACCAACAAGGACTATCCCTGAGTGACACTGTCTTTCTGATTGCACACCTCCTTCTTATTCTCAAAACAATTGCTTCTACAGTGGCCTGTTCAGATGCTGAAGTTGATGTGCTACCTGCAGCCCATACCTGCTCCTGCTTATGGATTTCATTGTTAGTGACTGTGGTGGGCATATATTACTTCCATCAATTTGCAAACGTTGTCTGTTGCTCAGATGTTCTCTGAAAATAGAACTAACTTCCTCTTAGGTTTTGTATACATTTCTTCCGTTTCTTCAGCAGAACTGGCCCTTGGCGTGGTTATGATCCATATTTAACATTTTATTGTAGTAGCACCAGGAAGCCCAAAAGGAGGGAGCCCCCATTGTGCTAAGCATTGTATAAAATAAAAGCAAATAACAGTCCTTGCCCCTCCTTCCCACAAATGTTGTTACCTTGATGCTGATGTAATAGCTGCTACCTTGGTAGGTTGTCAGCACTGTTCTGTTTGAAATTCAACATTTTCTCCACTTGCAATAGGGATAACTGGGCATTTTTGTCGTATTTCTTCTGTTTTATTTTCATTGCCCCCAGTTCTTTTGAAATAGCTTTATAGATAATTATCTTTCATTCAGGCAGTTCGTTAGATGTTGACAATAAGATTTTTCTCCTTTACGCATAAGTTTCTGAACTGGTGATCCAAATAAAGCATTTTGGACGCTCTATGATTCTCTAACTATTAAAAATATGGCTCCCTTGAAGCTGGGGCTTTTGTAAATCAAGTTCTTTGAAATGAGTACTGACTTTCCTGTTCACACATTGGTCTGTGCATATTAAGAGTTTGACATGTGTGCTTGAATTAACAATGAGCCCCTTGTGAACTATAGATTCTTATCTGTGACTGCTGTATTGCATCTGCAATCACGTGACCTGCAAATAGCAATTTATGTGTTAATGAGTTCTTATTCAATATTTTGTGCAAAATTCCATTTAATAAAAAATAATCCCGAGTTCTTTCTATTTTAATTCAAATAACCCAGCACCAACCATGGACCAGAAATCACATGTTAAATTAGTGGTTCTTTTGTGGTGGTTCCTTTATTTAGTGTAAATTTCACAGTTGGATACTTCCAATGGCAGCATATATTCCTGCCCAGAATAGGGCATTTGGGGCTCTGTTGTTGTACTGCTTGGTATCCAGATGGGTACAATGGATTAATAATAATACCTATAGAAAACATTTCATCAGTAGATCTTAAAACACTTGACAAAGGAGGTAAGTATCATTATTCTTATTTTACAGATGGGGAAATGGAGGCACCAAGCAATGATTTGCCTTCAATCACCCAGTGGTAGTACAAGAAATAGAATCCAGGTCTCCAGAGCTCAGTCTGATTCTCTGTCCAGTAGACCACAGTGCCTGAGCCATACATACATTCAAATGCCTTCTCCTGTTGCTCCTTACTTTTACTAATTATGGGCATTTTTGAAAGCATATGTGGGCCTATATTCCACAGTTAACGAGTATTTTTCAATGTCATTTTTTCTGAAGTCTGGTCCGTGGTTGTTGTTAAAGCCAGTAGCGGTGACATGAAAGGGCTCCACTGTGTAGATTACACCGTGTGTGTGTGTGTGTTGTTTCCTGCTCCAGATCTTACTGAGCCTCTTCAGAAGAATTTCGAATCTGCTGCAGGAGGACAGGATTAAGAGCAGGGATAGCATGAGGTGTGTAATTTATCTCCCTCATGCCCCCCCCCTTGCATTTTTCCCATGCTCAATGGAAAGCCCAGCAGTCAATGAAACCTGGGACCACGTTAATATTTTAGCATGGGAGAATCCCAGGTGCAGACGTTGGCTGTGGATTTCATGCCAGCACATCACCTATGGCGCTGCCTTGGTGGAGAATGAAAGTGAAATGAAGAGTAAAGATTCTTGTGGAACATTCCACACTGCAGGCCGCCTTCTATGGCAGTGGGAAATCTGGGCTGAGAAATCTTGAGTGTTGCTAGCTAATGACTTTCATAGAGATTGAAGCTGGGACAAGATGGGGAGATGAAACATGGTGTTTGCATCAAGGTAGTCCATGATGATCTACTTAAAAATACTGCCTACCAAATCATCATGGGGATGGTGTTTTGTGTTTTATTTTGTTTGGTTTTTTAAATGATGGAGCCGTCTTGTACCATTTTACCACAGGAAACTACATTCCTTTTTATTGTGCCAATTGCATTTCTTTCATTTTGATTCAATTTAAAAATCAGTGTCTCTCCCTTAGCCACAGAAATAGCATTTTTCTAGCCTTCTCTGAATTGTATCTGTTTTGTTAGTAAGGACCAACAACATACACAGGAAATGATTTTGCCAAGACTGTATTGCAGGGATAGAAGAGGGACAGAACCTGCCAAATTGGTTACTTGTTTAACTGGGATGTGCAGCTTAAATAAGTCTATTTTCTTACTTTCCCCTTTCCTCTTAGACACATTTGGATAGTTTCTTGCTGTACCTGCATAGAAAAACTCTTATGGGTAAAAATATATACATAAGTAAGTGCAGGGGTCTCCATGCTATATTGTTATAAATTATACTACAGCATTTAGCAATCAAGAAATATGTGTAGTAGAAAATAAACACAATAAATGGAAGGCAGCTTGAACCATACAATCTGGATTTAAAGGAATTGTGGCTGGCATTCAGATCCCATTCAGCCTCCTCTCCTAAAAATCAAAACAAACAAACAAAAAAAGGATGATTATGCCTAGTGAAAAACTTGTATTCCTACTGAGGAGACAATTTTACCTTGTCACCGACATCATTTGAATTTCATTTACTGTAGCTGGACACATCAATCACTACTAGTCTAAGTTACAAAATGAAAAGGGGTCTAGAAGCATGAATAATTTGCATTGATTAGGATGGAAAGGGCCAGAGTTCTGGTGTCAGATATGCTGGTGTAAATCCAGGAAAAACTCCATTAAGGTCAATGGTGTTCCCAATTGTTATCCACAGAAATGTCCAATCCCTTTTTAGATCTTGTTAAATTCTTGTCCTCACTGACTACGAGTTCCACAGTTTAATCATGTGTGAAAAAAGGATTTCCTTTCATTGGTTTTGACTTGCCCACCTTTTAAATTTAACTGAATGCCCCCTTCTTCATGTTTTATGAGACAGGAAGAACAGACATTCTAATCTACCTTCTCTAGACAATTCACTGTTTTATATACTTTTATTGCATTCCCTCTTATTCATCTCCCTTCTAAGGTCAACAGTCCCAATCTTGTAAAGCTCTCTCATATGAAAGTTTTCCAAGAAAAGTATCACAAATACTATAATCCTTTTCATCAACATAGAATAACATAATCCAACAATACTATATAACTCGCATATTTTAACAGCTCAACCATATTACAGTGTTAACGATATATAACACAAAGGCTATGAATTAACATGTGTAAACTCACAATGAATTCAGATTTTACTAGACATAGATCATTGGAAATTCTGGCTTGAGCCTACTATGATTTACTGACTAGCTATAAAATAGAGGTCCAGCTTCATATGCACCACTTGTTAGGTGTCTGTTTTTTTTTTTCTTTTATGACGAATACTTGTTGTAAAAAATGCTCTGCCTTTGCACAATGAAGTTTAAAATAAATTTCTGCCCAATGCCAACTGTTGCAAAGCTGATAAATTTTCTCATAATTTCATACATGTTTAAATATTTCTTTAGTTACAACTTACTCTTCCTGCGGCTATTGCATTTCTAGTCACGCATAAGCTCCCTGGTCTGGTGCCACACAGTCACTCAGAACTTTTGCTAATCACTTTCCCCCTCTTACCAATTATTGGCACATCCATCCCACTATATAAATCCATGGTACACCCACACCTTGAATACTGCATGCAGTTTTGGTGGTCCCATATAAAAAAAAAAAAAGCTATATTAGAATTTAAAAAGGTACAAAGAAGGGCAACAAAATGATTAGGGGCATGGAACAGTTTTCATATGAGAAGAGATCAAAAAGACTGGGACTGTTCATCTTGGAAAAGAGATGACTAAGGAGGGATATGATAGAGGTCTATAAAATGGTGCGGAGAAAGTAAATAAGGAAGTGTTATTTACCCCCTTCACATACCACAAGAACCAGGGATCACCCAATGACATAAATAGGCAGCAGGTTTAAAACAAACAGAAGAAAGTACTTCTTCACCCAAAGCACAGTCAACCTGTGGAACACACTGGCAGGTGATGTTGTGAAGGTTGAAAGTATAAGTGGGTTAAAAAAATAATTAGGTAAGTTCATGGAGGATCATTCCATCAATGGCTATTAGCCAAGGTGGTAAGGGATTCAACCCCATGCGCCGGGTGTCCCTAACCTTCTGACTGCCAGATGTTGGGACTGGATGACAGAGGGTAGATCACTTGATAATTGCCCTGTTCCATTCATTTCTGCTGACGCATCTGGCATTGACCACTCTCAGAAGTCAGGATGCTGGGCTAGATGGATCATTGCTCTAACCCAGTATGGCCATTCTTATGTTCTTGACAATTTCCCTTTTCTTATTTACTCATTACAATCAAATTCTATACCTAAAATCACAGTGACTTCTTTACTGGGTTTGTTCCTGTGAGATGTGGGCTCCCTCAACTCACATTGAAATTAAATTGGATTTTTGAGGGGAATAAGAGCATACTCTACACCTTGCCTGATGGTCTGCTAATTATCTTGTAGCTCCCTGTGCCTTTTCTGCTGCCTTTGGAGTTCTATTGTAACAGTGCCATCATCTGACTGACTGACTGACAGCTTATGAATACCGTTGCCTGCTTTTAGCTCTGCTTTACTCGGTACCTCTGTATGTCCCTAGTTTTTGGAAGGATGCTGTTTTCTTGCTTCCCTTTTGCTACAAATACCTGAGGAAATGGTTAACTGAATGAGATGCTAAGTAGTACAATCATCTGTGCAAAGCTGAGAATTCCTTGACTTTGGCAAACTGTTAAAATTTACACCTACATGAAAGGAAAAATCAGGCTCTAGAGTGTGAAATTAAAATATGTTCCAATGATATATTTTGAAGCTGTCTTGTTAAATTCTGTAAGATTATAGTTCTGCCAACAGCACTGTCCTCTCAACTGCTGCCAAGGTCCAGATCCGGTGGTAATGTGACTTCTGTTGATGTAGAATCTATTACACTAACATTATAAATGTGGTTCCACTAGTAAAGGTAGAAATTAACACCACCACCACCTTATTTCTCCCTTTCTCTTTCCACCCCCTTCTATCCCACACATGCATGCAAAAATGTAAACATTCAACATAAATTGAAATGGCTTGTTATCAAGCCACTTTGCCAAAGCAGTTCCAAAGTTTGTATAATTTGCAAAACACATATACTTTAGTTTTTGGCTGTGTACTATTATGCCCTTCTGCATTCTTCATGGCTGACCATTTTCATCTGAATGGTAGAAGAAAGTTGATCAACAGCTGACCACCAATACTATTTAGTCCATTTCAGGGCTATATTGGGTTGTTCTCTGCTTCTAGTTCATTTTCTAAATTATTATTAAAAAATGAAGGTGCATTGGCTCAGGATTAGCGCCCAAGATGACAGTCAGGAGTCCTGGTTTCTATTCCTGGCTCTACCACTGATTTCCATTTTACCTCGGTAACGCATTTATACTATGGGCAATGAAAATTACTTTATAAGATTGCTGTGAGGCAGCGTTAATTAGATACTGGGATGAAAGCCGCTGCAGAAATGCAGTCTGAGAAGGATAATATCTGGACAAGAAGAGTGATCCAGTGGTTAGGAGGCCATCTTGAAACCAAGAGCCCCAAATTCAGTTCCATGTTCTGCCACAAATCACGGGCCCAAGTCCCCAAAGGGATTTAGGTACCTAACTCCCATTGATTTCAACAGGACATAGGTGCCTAAGTATCTTTGAAGATCTGGGCATTAGTCTCTTTGTCTCAGTTTTCTCTCTGTAAAATAGGGCTAACAGCACTTCCCTGCCTCACAGTGGGGTTATAAGGATAAAGACATTAACGATGAGGTGCTCAGACACTATGGAAATGAGAGCCATATAAGTATATCTAAGATGTATATACAAGGCATATAATAGAAAATCTATAAACAATCGAATGCATTTCACCATTAAGACACTTCACCTGATTCTCATCTTAAAGTTTTTCTTACTTTTACTGGGAAATAATCTGCTAATTTTCTACCACCCAAATAATTCCTTTACCATGGTGCTTGTACCCTTCAAACACTGGCTGATAGTTACATATATTTGTTTCTCTTAATACTTCTTCATAAGTCAGTTTTCCAGCCTCTGAATCACTTATGGTGTTGTTTTAGAACACTCTGTATATTGTTGTTCTGGAAGTAAATTGCCCAGAAATGTTCTGGTTGATAGCTCACTGGAACGGTGTAGAGGGCCTCTCTGCTGTGTGACATGGCAGACCTGATTCATTACTGCTGTGCACTTTGTATAGGCATTACCTCAATGACAGCTTTACACCCATGTAAATTATAAGGCAGTTAAGGATTGTGCTCAATGTCTAACTATCAGTAGCTTCTAATTGCACTGACTTTTTTCTTGCTGCCTTGTAGGACAGATGTGCGACAGTTAACAGGAAGAAAGCTGCACGAAGGGGTCGTGGTGATTTCCCTTACAGAATATTAGAGTCATCTCTATGAGGACATTCAGTTGGTATCAATAGAAGCAAAGTGGCTTTTCCTCTCATGGATGAGTCTTCAGCTTCTTTAGTGTCAGCTAAAATATTCACATTTAGGGCATGTCTACACTATCTGGGAGTGGGCCTCTGATCTTGGGTCTGCAGACTTGTGTTAGTGGGGCTTGTGCTAGCGCTCTAAAATAGCTGGGTAGATGTTGCCTTCAAATTGCTTCTCATTCTCTCAAGCCACCCCATCACCCTCGTAAGGCTTCAGAGTCAGAGCTCAAGCCCAAGCTGCCACATCTACACAGCTGAGCCCACCTAGCACCAGCCTATGGACCTGGGATAGGAGGCCTACTGCCAGCTGAAGTATAGACACGCCTCCAGGAGCCAATCCATCACGTTTCCAAAAATGTTAAGAATACAGTTGTGACAGAGTGCAGGGGCCCTACATGATTGGCAGCAAATAGTGGTTTAAAAATCCATGTGGCTGGAGAATATTAAATAGCACCGCAGCCTAGTCAGGCTCACAAAAGGAAGGTGGGAAACTATGTAAGAATGGCTATGTAAGAAGGGTTGCGTACTCAAAACAGGTGAGGAGACAGTCCCAAATGGGTTTCCTTTCTTGTTTTGATTACTGGCTATATTAGACCAATTTGTTTTGTCTCTTCTGATGTAAGTGATGTACTCAGAATAACATACCTCAAAGAAGAACATTGTTAACCTGAAAAATATTTTCTTTTAAACCCTTCAAACCTGCTGAGTCACTCTGGTGGCTTACACTGGGGAATAGTCATTTATTTTCAGTATGTCTGTGTAGGTGTCTACAGCACACGCCTCACTATGATATCAGAACACCTTACAAGTTCTAGAAGTAAACAGAAGTATCTCTTCCAGTCAGTGGTATAGCTACAGGTGGGCCTAGATGGGCCATGGCCCACCCACTTTGAAAGCAGGCCCACCCAATCAGTTGTGGAAGTTCTGCTGACGATGATCCACTTACGCTACCTTGGCAACTAGAGCATCAGGCAGATCAGTTTCTCGGCCAGTTGCTTCCCAAACTTCCTGCTTCTGGTCACGTGGCCAGAAGCCAGAAGTTTGGGAAGTGACTGGCCGAGAATCACTAAACCGCCTGACACTCCAGTTGCCAAGGTAGCATAAGCGGAGTGTCGGCAACAGCTTAGCTCGATGTTGTGCGTAAGCTACCTTGGCAATTGGAGTGTCGGGCAGCTTCGTTTCTTGGCCGGTTGCTTATTTGATCGCACCTCCCTTCTTTGTGTCTGGAGTAGTTTACGCCCCCCCTCCCCTGCCACACAATTTCATATACTGTATGGAGGGATCAGCTTGGCTAGTTATTCATGGCGATGGATAAAATTTGTGCAATACATTTTTTCCCCTAAAGTTTCTCATGCTGCTCTCAGAATACACTCCGTGCTCCACCTAGGGGGCCCGCCCCCCATTTTGAGAACCTCTGCCTTAGAATATGTGCTAACTGCTTGTGGTAAACTATCTGTTCTATCTTGTGTTTCTCTGTGACACTCTAAGGTCAGGTCTACACTACAGACTTATATCGGTATATTCACATCACTCAGGGGTGTGAAAAATCCACACCCCTGAGTGACGTGGTTACACTGACCTAACCTCCTCTATAGACAGCACTATGTCGACAGGAGGACTTCTCCTGCCAATATAGCTACCGCCTGTCGAGAAGGTGGATTAACTATGCTACTAAGAGAAGCTCTCCTGTCAGCAGAGGAGCGTCTTCACTAAAGTGCTACAGCGCTCTAGCACTGAACGTGAAGACATTCCCTTAGTTGCTTTCCCAGACCTGAAGAAGATCTCTGTATAACTCAAAAACTTGCCTTTCTCACCAGCAATAGTTGGTCTAAATAAAAGATCTTACCTCATCCACCTTACCTGGTTTTGGTCTTATCTCTTTTTTTTTTTTTCTTCTCTATCGACTCCAGCTTTGGCTGCCAGTTCCTCAGCTTCTCATACAAATGTCCCTGTACCTTCTTCAGTACTGCCTTCGTTGAACTGATCCATACAGGTCCCTGTGCTCTTCTTCAAATCTCTCTTTAAGTCCACCTCATATGAGCTGTGAGCTATAAGCATCAATCAGCTGGAAATGCAGAATTTAATATGTATAATCAAGACATACAGCACGGATATTTATCCTTATTTCTCATACTGTACTTGTAACTGCTACAATCAAAACTCATGTATCATTCCAGTACCATCTATTACAGTGATGAAATGTAGTTGTGGAATTTATCCAACAACCTGCATAAATATCATTGACAAATGGAAAAAGTATTGAATCTTATGGGATTCCACTCGCAATGGAAAACAGCTTTGGATCACAATTTACAGGTGCCTACCTTCCCTCCTCCTCTCCCCCCACCTTGTTTGATAAAGAGCCTTTAGAAGAATGCTGTTACATGATGGAAGACTTAACCAGTGTCCCTTCATCACCCACTGCTCTTGCCCTGTTCCCCACGTGCTTTTCTAGTTTGGCTGCTGTTGGGAATCGTGTGGACATAGCACAAAGGGAAAAATGATTTTCTTTCCATTTTTCATCTGCTACATCAAGTCTCCATGTCCTTTCCTAGATTTCAGACCACGCTTGCTGGTGCTTCTGCAGGGCTACATCATTGCATATAAATGAATAGGGAAATGCTGTTTGCAGGGTTGAAGAAATGTTGAAGTGCTGACCCGAAGAAGAGCTCTGTGTAGCTTGAAAGCTTGTCTTTCTCACCGACAGAAGTTGAGCCATTAAAAGATGTCATCTCACCCACCTTGTCTCTCTCTAGGCAGCAAGGATGAAAAGGAATGTCCTTCCCACTTCTACATTATGCTGCTCGTGCTTTGTCTGCTGCTCTAAAGTGAGTTGAAGGCTTGTGCTCTTGCCCTTTTTCTTCCATAAAAATTTGAGGAAATATGTAGGAAGTAGAGAATGACTTCTTCTCTTTGTACAGCTGCAGGCTCTCTGGGGATTGAGGGCCTGTGTGTGGAATCTGCCTTAAGTGTGGGCACAAGAGTGGACACAAAACGTTAGATCAGACCTCTATTTTTATACTGTTGATTGTTTAACAATGGAACAAATAGGATTGTGTGGCTCTGACTCAAGTTGATTAAGTGTGGAAACAGATCTTTGTCTGTAGCTACTGCAAGTAGTACAGAAACAGTTTGTGAAGAAAAGCAGTTATGACAATCAGTCTTCCATGCAGCCTCTAGCTGAATATGAACATCATCTTGTACCATAATTGTAATTGCTGTTGGAAGAAGGAGGGGAGGATTATTCAATATAGGTAATTGTTCAATAAAGGCAGCCACATGTTAAAGCATAGGTTCCTAAATCCAAAATCTGGCTCCTCAAAATGCCTACTCACCTGCCTCCTAACACTATGTTGGTAGATTTCTGCTGGTTGACATACACAAAGCCACCTCAGTCCTGACTCCTAGTGTCTACCTCTCTCCTAAGCCCCAGCAGGATCCTCAAGCTAAATGTTTACCTGCCTATCTTGCCTACCCTTTATACCCAATAGCCCAGTGGTTAGAGCACTTACCCCCTTATGATGTCCACCCTCCCCCTTCAATCTGGACTGATGTATCGCTGTGTCACCCCGATCTCTCACTCCTGGGCCCCGACTTACTCTGCTTTGCTGTGTGACCCACCCACTCCTGGGTCAGCCCACGCCCAGCTTTCTGTGAGTAATCGGTCCCTGACCTAGTGAAGGGGTGCTTCTGGCCAACCGCTCATGGGACTGACCCCCAGCAAACACCCCCTAGTCCCAGATGCAACCCTGGGAACTGCAGTCTTAGAGGGTTCAGTGCTGTACACTGCACCCTGCAAGCTCATTACATTTGTCCATTAATTTATCAAAGAAATTGATATGCACCAGCTCCGTGACTCTAAGTGAAGTCTCTGTACACACTCAAACCACATGCAGTGCTTTAGATAAAACAAACAAATAAGTTTATTAAGTACAGAAAGATTTTAAGTGATCATACGTCAGAAAAATATGAATCACGGTGTGATCACAATTGATTAAAAGACAAATCGTATTCTAAACTAAACTCGGCACTTTAGTGGTCTTTCGGTTTTTGGTGTTTTCTTCCCGCACAAGCTGGTTGACTCCTTCAACCAGGCTTCCCCATCCTGTAGGCAGTCTGTCAGTTGCTTGTTGTGACTTTGTAGTTGGAGTCCAAGGAAGAGCTTCAGAGACAAGGACGCCTCTGCCTTTAACATGTTTCCTCGTCATCCCCTGGGGTCAGGTAATTGGCCATGTCTGGCAGTGGGCATGATTTCCTCCACTTAAGTCAAATGAGCATCGCCTTATCAGGTGCTCTGGCCAGTCCATTGTTCCTGTATGCATGCCTCTGCAAGGTGTGAACCCTCACTATGCTTGGTGTTTGCTGGATCTATTCAAGCCATGTGAGACACACATTTGGGAATATTACATAGCAGAGTTTCATAACTACGTATGTATGACATTGCAGGAAACATGCTACCATAACAATAATATTCAGTATGTCATGAGCATTCCAAAAAACACCTTACATGACATACTTTGCATTAGGCAATACACAATTACACTACAAGAGTAAACATGAATGATACATGTAGGAATAAAATTGTAATGGTAACCCTGTAGCTTAATTCATAGCTTTTAATTGTAATTGTAACTCTGTAGATTAATTCATAGCTTTTAATTCATACCCTTATTTGTGTCAACCTCTATATGGTTATTATTGAAATCATGTAACATTTGAACTTCTCTCAGTCATACTCCATATTGTGAATGTAAAACCCCATTTTGACCTATGTACTCCATCTTGTGTCAAACCCTTTCTAAACCTTTAGATGAATAAGATAGTTATCTGAACAAGGTATGAATGGAGGGTGTATGTGTGTGTGAGTCAGACCCAAACTGCCAGCTTGTCTTGATGAAGTTGTCCTGATGAAGTGTGAAGTCCATCCTAGGCTGAAGAGTGTGAACATAGCCCCAAAAAGCAAAGAAGGATCCACCCCAGAAAAACTTAATCAAACTTAATCAAAGACATCAAAGAACAAGCTGAAAGTCACGTCTGCTATTGTACCAGCAATCAAGGGTCACAGAGAAGCGACGTGACACAGCAGAACTGAAAAACCTATAAAAGACTGGGTGAGATTTCAAGGCTTTGGGGGAAAAACAGCGTTCTACATATCATCTAAAGAAGAGCGTCGGTGCGCGCCCGACAAGGACCCTGCTCTCCTCGTGCCCAGCTTCCCTGGCCAGGTAGCTGCCACGAGCCACGAATTCCAGCAACGAATCCTAGCTACGATCTCAAGCCACAATCAGGACTGGTAGCTATATATAACTATAGAATGCTTTCTGGTATGTTTGGGCGCGTGAATGTGTGTGTGTGTGTGTATATATGTGTAGGTTTAAGTTAGTTATTACTTTAGTTTCTGTCAATAAATGCGGCATACTGCCTTTTCCCCTTGAAAAAGTCCCGAGTGCTTAATTTTGCACAACATACACAAATCACACCATAAGGGGTACAGCGTGTCACACCCCTGAAGTGGGAAACCAGACTCTCCCACATCCTAGCTGAGTGTCCTTACTAACCCCTGGGCTATGCTTGCAGGGGAAGAGGGGGTTGTTCCACTTAACTATTTGTTGGGCTACAGTGAGAGCATGTGTGAGATTTGCTCTATAGCACAGTGATTAGGACACTGTTCTGGGCTGTGGGAGAGTCAGGCACAAGATCCAGCTCCAATGAATATTTAATTATGTATACGAAGTGGAACAGCTCCAACATGACAGCTTGATGATAATGACACTCCTTTGGGAAGTAGGAGACCTGGATTCAATTCCCTACTCCAAATCAGTCATACTGGGGATTCAAACCTCACTCTCCCACACTGCAGTGGTGTGTGCATTGGGCTATTGAGCATAATGGAACTCAGGTGCCTCTGTTTCCTCATCTTTTGTGCAGGGCCACAAAAGAATTGCCACTATAAATGACAATAAATAGTCATTGGCTGGAGAAAAAGAGGACAAATGATTATATATCATGGTAATGTTCAAGCGCCTGTTCCAATGTCTGATTGGAAAGACAGGAAAGAGTGAGAGAGACCCACACAAGTGTATTGTAGAGCCTAGTGGTTAGAGCACTACCCTCTAATATCTGAGGTTTCCTGGGCTAAAAGTTATCAGGAGGCCCTTCCCACTGTTTTTGAATCTAGCCTTTAGAAGAATGCCCAAAATAAAACATTTTTAGTCAAGCAATATCTGTCATTTGACCCAAAATAGATTTTTTTTTCCCGCTGGCAATTTTCAAATTTGGTTTGACCCAAATATTTCACCTCCCCTCCCCCCCCCCAATTTCTCAGAACTGTCAATGAAAAAAAATCAATTATTCACCCAGGTCTATATGCAGATGCTGACAAATTGTACAGCCAATTAGTCACAAGCTTGTCTTGGGGAATTGAGGAGGCAGCTGTGTCTTTAAAGCCCTTCAAACTTTGGCTTCACTGCTGAGACTTCCAAGAAGATGGCCCACTTTTGATGCTGGTTATATGAAACCCTGGTTGTTGGATCAAGAGGAGTAAAGGACAGGGTCTTCATTTTACCCACTCTAAGTAAGGAGCCACCTAGGGCTCCTCAAATAAAGGGTATAGTAAACAGAACTGGCATCATCATGGTCACTCAACAGTAGGCCATACTCTTATTTGTTTTCCAAGTTTCTGCCCACATGATTTCACTCTAAGGCTATAATTGCAGACAGGTGAGAGAGACACCATTTCAGAAGTGGAAAGGATTGCTACACTGAAGAAAGGAACAGGCAGCTATCAGAGGAGGGGAGCTAGAACCTGAATGCACCTAGGGCTGTCCCTAATTTCAACAGAGACTAGAGAAGAATGAAGACCAACTAAACAGCTGTAAAGGGTAGGAAAAAGACAGCTTAATTACAGAGATGTTCCTGGCTTATTTAAAGACAATTGAATTTTGTGATGAGCCCTAGAGCTTACTGATTTGAAAGAAGATACTCCTTTTATAGAGATTAATTATTCATGCTGCTTCTAGTTATCTTTTTTCCCTCTTTTTTATCCTTATAGGAATATAGGGAGTGACGTATTAGATCAGATCAATGAGATGATTTAGAGAAATAAACCCTGTCTACAACAGAATTTTTTTTCTAACTTATTAATTAGAGGTTGGCTTAGTCTTTAAAGCTTGATGGTTTGTTTCCTTCCTGAAACTCTTGCTTATTTTTTTAAAAAATCATTACTATGAACTCTGGATGTTATTGTTATCCATATAAATGTCCAATCCTTATTTGAATTATGAGATGCTCTTAGCCTCAGAGATCTCTTGTGGTAATGCATTCCACAGGCTAATTGTGCAATTTGTAAAAATGTATTTCCTTCTTTCACTTTTAAGTTTGCTGTCTTTTGATTTCATCAAATGTTCTCTTTTTTTCTTATAAGAAAGTGAACAGAAATTTCTTATCTTCCTTATTATACTATTGATTAATTTTTATATCTGTATCATGATCCCACTTATTTTTCTCCTCTCTAAGGTAAACAGATCCAAGTTCTCCAATCTCTTTTCATATGATTTAAGAAACAAAAGGGATGCTAGTGATGAGAATTTCTGATCACCTGTATTCTGAAATGCCCTCAAGGAAGGGAGCACATTTTCTCCAAGCCAGTGACAACCAAAGCAAAGCAACTAAAATAAAATTTTCACAAAAAGTATTTCTGGGGAAAATATAAGCAAACACTAAAAACATCAAAGGGAAAGCATTTGTTTCCTTAAAAGAAAGGAAGAAGACTCCAAAGTAAAAGAACTTTCTCAGTTAACGATTGCATGAGAAAACTGGTATTTTTCTAGATGTCTGCATTGCAGTCCATCATTATTTGCCATAGATGGAAAATGTTAATAACATTAACTTTTGGAGTTCATTGTCTGCTAATACAACAACTAATTCAGTTTGCACAGCTGGGAGACTTCTATTTTTTCAGCTCTTTTTCCAGCTCTGATTTGTTATTGTTTGAAATTCTGAGAATGCTTTACACACATTTACAGTGTACAACATTTGGACACTGATAAACGAATGACAAGTATGATATAAAGGCTAGTAGAAGAGCCTTTAGGATCTAACCAGGGAGAAGTGCACATCTGTCTCCAGCTGTGCAGCTATTTAAGAGTGAAATGACTAGTTTTGGGCTAGGGGGAGATGGTAATTATTTTTGTTGATGATGCGAAGATCAAAGGTTATTCTCAGGAAGTAAGGACAGGGACTTTGGTATTTAGCAGGAAAGATTTATACTGGGCATAATTTAGTTCATGGTTTGCACATTAACCTGGTGCTAATGCATATAGATGACAGGAGAAATGTAAACAATCCTGATATAAGATTAATTATAAATGGTGAAAAGCAAATTAATCTACTGGGTCTTGAATCTCCCATAAGTTAGCTGAATCTCCCGCAGCTGTTACATTACAGTATCACACTTTGAAGAAAGGCTGCTTAATTTAAAGCTTTCTGGCCAGAATGCAAATAACTTATCTTCTTGCCCTCATGCAGTCTTTTAATAATAAAACCTCTACTTTTAAAACCAGTATTCAGTGATGGAGTAGCATTACTAAAAAACGTCTTCCTATAAAAGTGGAATCCTAAGGGTTTGTAATATTTATAGATGCAAGTTAAAAGAACAGTGGTAGTAGTTTATAAATGACTTTTCATAATTGAATGTACTATGACCTCATGGTCAGTAGATGAGATGTAATGTTTACTTCTCCACAGTTTCCTGATACGAGGCCAGAATTCCATGAAGTGGCTTTCTCATATTTCCAGTTCCTTAGCTGGACTTACATATGCAAATGGCATTTCTCTGTTAAAGGTCCTTCAGTGTAACATACAAATACACAAATTGTTTGAGCAAGGAGGAACAAACTAAATAAATCATGTGATAGGAAATGCTAGGCCATCTGTGAGCACACCAACTTCAGTTGAGAGATTTACCTTAAGTATTGTGATGTGAAAGCCCCATATTTTTTTCAGTAATGTTGACTAAGTCCCTCTGTTTAAAAAAACTGTGTGTGTATATCTATATAAACTTTGGATTAAATAGGACCTTATTTCTCCTCAGTGGGCCCAATTCTGCTTTCACTACCCCAGTTTAAATTAGGAGCAACTCCACTGAACTCAGCAGGGTTACATTAGCGTGAAAGCAATATAAGTGACTTCAGAATAAGCTTCTAAATAGGCCATAGACAGATAACCATTGCAGGTATCTATAACATGACTGTCACTAAACTAGTGCTTTTTCTGGACAATGTTGTATATTTCACATAATAAAGACATCGGTGACACTATCTTTAACATTTAAAAGATTTGTGAACTATATACTGTGGACAAGTGGCTAATTGGTAAGGAAGGGTAAATCATATGCAGGCATAGCTATTAGGTAGTATGTAGAGATATTATGGATTAGAATTGCTGAAAGGCAATTAATAGGGAGAGTACTTATAATACCACTAGGGGAAAAATTGGTGTACCTGCTTTTTGTATCTGCTCACCGTTTTTATACTTCCATGATTCAAGATACCTTTACAAACCTATTTTAGAAATGTAATAAAATAAGCACAGAGAAAGTAAATGTAACCATATTCCCATAACAAGTAGACAGAGACAAACTTGTGACTACATGAGTGTCACAGTTCACTGAATATCATTCTGAATAAATATAGGAGTTAAACTATCAGTAATTTGTGACCCTGACTCTCTCTGTGAAAAGTTCAGAAAGATATGCAAAACCCTGAAACATTTTTTCAATTCATTTTGAATTGTCAAATATGTTCCAACCTCCACATTTTAAAAAATTTAACTCATTTTAACACCATTTTACATTTTTTTTGTTCACTTTCAATCAAATGTGCTCATAATTTCAAAAACAAAATCCTAAGATCATCAAAAAAATGAGCTTGGTATCAGAAATATGGGAAAGGTCACATTTTATTGTGACAATGGCTATTTCAGAGAGACTTCATGGTAGGGGGGAAAAAAAACATTTCTGGCTTACCAAATAGTCCATAATGATACTATTACAAACTTTTCATACAAAATATTTTGAGGAAAATTTTGTCATTTTTGTCAAGTTCTAATCCCTTTCTTTCACACAGATCACACAGGAGTCAATGTATAAGCATATTGAACAAATCATTTTGTGTGTAGGTTGCCTCCCAAGTGCAAGATGGGCAATTCCCACACGTCATGTTTTCCAGACTAAATCTGTGCTGTGTGGCTTTTTCCCCCCCTATGTTCCACATCTTGTGGTAGTAGCTTGTAAAAATCTACAACAATGTCAGTCATTTAATAAAGACTCCTAACATGATTTGGCAAGTGCTGGGGAAAATACAGCCCATACTATGAACAAAGTAATCTTCTTTTTGCAAGACTTTATTGTGTTAACAAACTGCTTTGGGAACAACCTCTGACAGCAACAATGAGATAGTGACAATATTAGAACATAGCAAACTTTGAAAAGTTTCTATTTTTTGTGCTGAGAAGTCAGAATTGTTTTCTCACAAACTCAGCACCACAGAGATATAGTTGTTCCATGATAAACCATTAGGTAAAACTGGTTCCACTGCAACTCATTTCAATAACAATAGCTTTTTAAAAATGAAAGTGTAGCAACAAGTGCATCATAAAATTCAACTCATAAAAATGTCTTCTCTTTCTCCCAAGCCATGCAAAGACTTGGTGAGCACTGGAAATGCAGCTCTCACAGAATTTGCCATCTATTTATTTATTTTTAAGACAACTGTCAGAGGTCTGTTAATGAAGACTACCATTAGACAAGAATGTTTATGGTCATTAGCCTTCAGGCTAGGTTCATCAAAGAGATAATACACAAACCTTTTAAAAATGCTTTACAATTAAATGGCATTCCTGTACTTAATTTATCTACGTTCAAAATGTCAACTAGTTCTACTGTTTATTGCACAACTTCTACATTTAAAGAAAGCAATCACAGATGTAGCATACGACAACATGTCAGTTTTCTAAAGCTATAGGGGTCTGATTCTATATAAAATTCTATAGAAAGTTTGGCATTTCTAGTCATGCAGACTGTAGAAAACCACAGGTGTAGCTACATGCTGGTCACTCTATTCATTGGAAAGGCCAGTTAGCTGTGAAAGCCAAGGAAAAACAAAGTGGTCCCATGGCAGCAAATCTAATATTGATATAAGGAATTTTTTTTCATACAATTAGCCTGTGGAACTCAATTCTGCATGGGATCACTGAGGGTAGGAGCTAAGCAGGATTCAAAAAAGAATTAGACACTTATATGGCTAACAAGAAC
Organism: Emydura macquarii macquarii; assembly: GCF_026122565.2. Classification (NCBI taxonomy): domain Eukaryota; kingdom Metazoa; phylum Chordata; order Testudines; family Chelidae; genus Emydura; species Emydura macquarii. The sequence goes on along the minus strand of NW_027132817.1, from coordinate 1,471,752 downwards.
ACCCAGAGTTATAATAATAAGGGTTAAAAAGAAATAGCCAAAAGTTTTGAATGAAACATAATCACTCAGACTTTAGGATATAAGCCAACTTCTAAATGACGGAAGTTAGGGAGACTCTGCTGGCATCATGCAGATTTACCTGGCCACTACATGCAAACATCTGGGAAATAGCCACAAAGATCCAACAAGGCTTGCAGTCATTGTCATGAAGTGGTAGCCTTTCTGATTCACATGCTCAGTTGATGGGATGGGCACATAAGAGCTGTTGATGGTACAGTTTGGGAAGCCCAGCTGCTCAAGCACTTACTAATCTCAGGCACATTTTGCACTTGATTAAATGCCCCTACAGCACTTGATGTATTGTCTTGTCATACACATGTCCAACCAAACAGCACCAAAGGTGGACATTCTAATCCCAAACTGATGCCCTACTGACTAGCAAGCACGCGGGCATAGCTTCCAGCTTCCACAGAACAATCATCACTTTCTTCTTCACTGTAACAGGGGCTCTCATCTTGATGGTCAGGTGCTTTTAATCATCCTGCCTGCCTGACAACTAGGGAAGCAACCATATTTTGCAATTGCTATTGCAAGATCTTTGGGGCAGAGATTGTCTTTTTATTCTGTGTTTGTACAGAGCCTCGCACAAAAGGTGCTGGTGCATGATGGGCAGCTCCTAGGCACTATGATTATCCAAATAAATAATAATAATGATCCCACATTAGCTATGATGGAACTCATTTGGCAGGCTTAGTGGAGTCAGGCAAGAGTCTGCTTTCTGGTAATTTGACCCAGTAGAATCAGAGAGCTAGATTCACATCAGTTACACCAGCATGCATCTGGAATAATTCTACTGAAGTCAACAGTTACTCATGTGTGTGAGATCAGAATGAATTCTATATATGCTTGCCCATAATCTCATCTACTGAATTTTGTTGCTTTAGTTGGAATTTATTTATGTTTTGACTGTATATGTGATAATCTATTATTACTATTGCTGTACTAATGGAAGAACAGAAAAAGGTATAGGATATGCCCTGAAGTGAGTGGGTCACCCTGGCTTTATGGGTAGTGAACTTTGGTTTGGTAATGAAATCAATGCTCATCAAGGGGGTGGAGGGTTCTGTGCTTATGGCTTCATCCAGAGAAGGAGACACTCTGTTCAAGGGTCCTCTCTTTTGCTCTGAGTTCTCCACCTGGAGATTCTGAGCCCCTGGGAGTGAATCTGTGAGATTAGACCAGACTGGACTAGTGGAAATGCAGAACTGATTTTGCAGTGCAGCTTGACCAAACCAACAGCAGAACTGAGCTGATTTCACCTCACACAGGTGCACCAGCCTGGCAGAAGCAGAACTGATATCCCAGGTATCTGCACACCTTGGTAGGACCTGGCAGAGTGGTTATCTCTGGACTGGAGCAGATTGGCAGAGCAGAACTACATGTTGTTGCCTTTTGACTACCACTGAGTCTAATGGGATCTGTGAGTGGGGGTTTGTGGTGGGAGTATGAGTTCTGGTTCTCAGCAATCTGGACAATTACTATTTGGAACTGTGGGGCTGACCAAACTCCTGCTGTACCATTGCTCCATTTCCTGTATGTAAATGTATACACTGGATTTTTATGCTTCCTTTGTTGTTTTTCCTTCTCCCCTCCCCCTCAGAAAGATACTTGGGATTCTATGTTCCCAGGGATTCTGTGTGCTTGCTAGTGGGGCAAAACCATCTGAAGAAAGGAGCAGAGAGATTATATTTTAACTTTTCAGAGACAGAATAGGAATATGGCTCGGGGAGGGAGAGGGGAGGGACTCAAGCCGTATTTTTATTTTTAAAAAACCCAAACATTTAAAGTTGATGAAAGTTACAAACAATTGAAAACACAGGGTCTTATAACAAAGGTTAGGCAACCTAAACTATCCCTGCCAGCCTCTGCCTATAATTTCCTTACCCATGTTACTAACCTTTACCTCATATTATTAAAATGGTAAAGAATTTTAATATCTTTTACTTTTTATTCTGCTTGTTTACTTTTTGCAATTCTTTCAGCTCAGAACATGGAAATCAACCAGTTATTTTTCCATTCTCGTTCTCACGCACTAGCACAGTGCTGCAGGGTTTGATTGGGAAACACTGTGGGAAGGAAATCCCGGGACCAGTGATAATGGGTTTACAATAAAATGTTTAGCAAGCTTTTGCAAAACCTACATTTTTGGGCCAAATTTGAGCCACACTGTCACTGAGGCACAAATTATCAGGCTCAGCATGAACTGGATTTGTAACAACTTCTCCATTCACTGTAGGTTCTGCGCTTCCCGCAACGTGGGAACATGATGCTATACTCCAGTGGTTCTCAACTCACGGCCCACGGGCCACTTGCGGTGCAATCGGCACACAGCTATGGTCCATCTAACATCCTCAGGCCTATACAGGTAGCATATATATTGTGTAGATACGGCCCACATTGCGCACAGAGAGCTGCATACGTGGCCCACAGTGGTAAATAGGCTGAGAACCACTGCCATAGTCTGTACTGAGCACATATTGCAATGGCACAAACAGTAAGAACTGAGCAGCACAGCTGGGTTAAAGCAATGTAAGAGTAACAGACACAATGAGAGATGATATTTGTGTTTAATGGACAGAAAGGATGCAACAAAATGTCTGGAAATATTCCAAGAATATAAAGAAACAATATAGAAAATTCCAATGTGAGTACTATGGGGCAGAGAGCTTCTCTTGGCATAGGAATAATTTTTTATTTTGATTTTGATTTTTTGCAATCCCCAAATTGCAAAACCCTGGAGAGTCTGTATGTTAGAGAAAGGATTACTTTACACCACCTCTGAGCACTCTGAGGAGAGGATTTTTGAGAGTAAGAGTTACATTTATATTTAAGTCAGAGTACAAAATAGACATTCACTGTGCTCTAGCAAAAGGAACCAAACCCTTTCAAGAGGTTTCTCAAGTTGCAGTTTTTAAATGGTTTTCCATATATTATATATATTGAGATTAATCTTAATTTTAAATTGGTTAGAGGGCCCTTCAGTATTAATCAACTGATTTTTCTCAAGGAATATGTTTTCATAGCTTCCTTTCTTTGAGTCCTTGAATTTAATAATGTTGGGATTTCTGCCTCCAAAGTTGGATCTGCTAAATAAATTAGAGCAAAATCAAACATTTAAAAAATGAATAAAACCTGTGACAAATATATTCAGATAGCATCAGGAATGTGATTTTAATCATGATGGTTCAAAATTGTGCCTGAAACTTGAGGCTCATCCATTGTCATTCACTATTTTTATACACTGCGTCATCCTGTGCAATGCAAGTTAGACCCTCTGGGTCTGAGTTTCAGTTTTGACCAAGCTATGCTCAGTGCAAGACCCAAAGGATGGTGCAAAGGGCCTGTTCACCATCTTTGGTAACTCTTGAGTTTGGAGATAGATGGGGGCTAGTCTGGTCTTCAGCAGAAGCTAGAGTAGCCTCAGGGCTTCTCTAAAGTACAGCGGGCTGCCCATAGTCAAGAGAAACTATTCTCACAGCCAGAAATAGCCAGAGCATACCTTTGCACTGACCATGACCCATTTTCCCCAATAGGAGGAGGTTTCATGTATGTGTAAGAAGGGAGGTTGAGCTCTCTCTCTCTCTCGACCATGTTTTTTCCAGGCTGCACAGTTTTCTGCCTCTACTTTAATATCGCCAGCAAGCCAAAGTGCATGGAGTTCATATGCTGGCTCCATGCCATCCAGAGAATTTCCCTTATGAAAAAAAAGTCCGGAGGTGGCTAGACCTCCCGGCTTTACTGCTACCTTTTGCTGGTGGAGAAATGCAAAGAGGCCTATTGTAATGGAGAATAGGGCCCTAAATGTTATTTATCTTCTGCAATAGTAAGATAAAATGCAAAGAGATGAGATTAGCATCCCCTAATTGAGACGCATGCTCCAGTGGAATTCACCCTGTAGGGTGAATGAGTGGAATCTTAAAGTGTCAGGATTGTAGGTCCAGTATCACATCTGCACCTGATAACAGTGCAGTTTAAATATTGATGATGGGAACAATTTGTATCTTGCATTTACTCTAGGAGTCTGCAGAACACTTGGAATTCATGAACAAGGTAGAAAAAGGACCCAAAAAAGTAACAAGCCTTTTTCAAAGACAGGGTCAATTGTGAGGCCATTTACGTGTTTAGCACAATGACATCTGTCTCAATTCAGGACAACTTCACCTGTATTTCCCCCCTCATGAGCCACTGAGGACACCCACTTTTGGTTCCCAGCTCCTCAGCTCTCCCCTCCCTTGAGTGTCTCTCTCTCTCTCGACCATGTTTTTTCCAGGCTGCATAGTTTTCTGCCCCTACTTTAATACCGCCAGCAAGCCAAAGTGCATAAATAGGCCAGCACCTGCACTTTGCTTACTCTGAGAAGGCTTATGAATGGCATAATTGCCAGCAGTTACAAGGTACCACACAGCCCTATCTAAGCAAGCACATTTGTTTTTAAGGTGAAAGCATTCCAGAGAAAAGATATTAAAAACAATAAAAGTTCCCATATGCATGCTAACAGCTTACCTGAAGTCACCCATCAGTCTTATGGAGCCTCCATGGGCCCAAGTCCTTCCAACCCTTCCCAGGCAGGTTTGGGGCCTCCACTTGGACAGAAGGTCTGTCCATTTGCTGGATCACAAAGGGGGCTCTAAGTCAGTTTAAAGTAAGGCTATTTACCCCCAAGTCCTTTTTTTGTCTGCTGGTCTCTGCAGAATCCAGTTTGAACTTGTACATGGGAGCCTCTCCAGCTGGTGGTACCTCTCTGGAGGTGTCACAACTGGAGTGAATTTGCCTAATCTCTCCCCCCACCCCACTGTTCTTAATTCCTGGAGGAGCTGTCACCCTCCCCCATGAATTAGATACAATCCCTGGCCGACAATGATACATAAACTTAATGCAGAAAGCTCTCCCAAAGATGTTTCAGGAAATTGCCATATCTGTCACAGGTTGCATCCTGATTGCGGCCAGAAGGTGCTACCATAATATAAATGCTAAACAGTAAATATATATGTACTTTTAGACCCATGTCCTACAACAGCTGCTTTCAGATTTTACAGAATTATATGACACTTATACTACATGAATATCAGCCATGTTAATTTTTCTATGATTTCTATTACTTGCATCTGAGGAAGTGTGTTGGAGCCCACGAAAGCTTATGTCTGCTGAAATTAAATTTGTTAGTCTTTAAAGTGCTACAGAACTCTTGTTGTTTTTGCTGTATACAGACTAACATGGCTACCCCCCTGGAGCCCTATTAATCAGTTCTTGTGGTGTCAGGCACTGTCTGATTCTGCTAACTTGTAACGGTAAAAATGATGTGGTGTAAATGTGTTGGACAATTTAATGTGTGCATTTAAATCAGACAAATGAAAAATGTATCTAAAGTTGATACGTTTCTATTTTTTTTATACTTGGACAATCCTATATTTTAAATATGGCCAGAGAGGTTTTAAAAAATATTTTTAGAAAAAACAAACAAACTGCACACTAGCTACAATCAGTTGTCTGGCTTGATCATACACTATATTTTTAGAGACAGCTAATAGACCCATGTGACAGTGCCCGAGGTGTACATAATGGAAATGCTGACAGCCCCTTAACGATAGCTGTGTTAGCAAGCCAACTCTAATGCAGTGGCCGAGTAGCTGAAATGGAAAATAGAGGGAAAAATTAGTTCAAGTTCAGTGGTTACTTGTTACAGTTTGTAAATGGGTTCTCCACCATGGAGATACGTAAAATAATGCTCTCGTTAAAAGTTATATGGATTTAAAGGTTCTCAGCAAGCTAATTTTACTCAGTTAACAAAGCACAATTTCAAACTATTCTTGTTAACCATCCACCCACTTTCCTTTCCTTCACCACCTCAGATTTACAGATAGGAGTTACAATTACAGGTCTTTGTTTCATCCTTAGATCTCTTTACATAATAAAGTCTGCTTTCATCCTGTTGAAACCTATGTGCTTTCCTTCATTGTGTAAAGCTAAAGGAGCCAAGGTCTTACTTTAAAGTCATCCTTTGTGTTCCTCCCCACCCCCCACCCCTCAACCTCTTCTTTGTTGTAAATATATTGTAATTGTGTACCTTCAGCTGAACGTTTCCCCTGGTAAATCAAACAGTTAAAGGAACAGAGATCAGGTCTGAAATCCTGGCCCACTCAAGTCAATGGCAAAGTTCTTATTGACTTTAGTGGGGCCAGGATTGCACTTTGTGTCCACTTTTATTGGTGGTTCTTCCTATAGCTTTGTCTACACTTTGGTTTATGCCCCACTGTTTATGCCCCACAGTGCAAACCCATGGTGTGGACATGCCCTTCACCATGAGAAGCGACTTCATGTGGTTTACCTTGGTTTGAAACGAACAAGGCCTGAGTTCTGACTCCTTGGTATAGAGCACTTTGAAAGTCTCACTTTATCTATCAAGAATGTTTGTGTTTCCTCACTTGTATGTCTGTTAGATTTAGTCAGGAACAAGATGGGTTTGTACTGGCCCCCAACACTGTGTAGTCTGGATCATTAGCTTCTATCCCTAACCATTTTTGCCTCCATGGTCTTCCCATTATTAAATGGCTCCTTGACTACTGGAAGATATGAGGAGTTTATATATAGGAGTTTGAGTATATAATAAAGTTGTTTTAGCAGCGCTGGAGTGAATACTAACATAATTATGTTTCTTGCTACTATTATGGCCTCTGAATGGTTACCTGGCTATTTTGTATCTCAGAAATCTATAGTGAGAGTTACGTGGGCTCATAGACATTCTACATTAAACCAGTTTCCTATTCCTCCTCTAATACTTCTTTTCCCTTCTCCTGGGGTTAGGCACAAGGGGACGCGTGGAGAGGAGCACTGGGATGTGTGTTTGTGGGGGAAAGATCAAGAAAGTTGCATAACCCTGAATTCACCTTGCTGCCCAATTTTCTCAAATGCTCTCCTAGATGCATGTGAAGAAGGATGATCCATGGAAGCTCCCCCATTTCCATTGTGGCCCTAATGAAGCCAACCATAGAAACTGGTCATGTTTACAGGATTGTAGCTCTTCTTCTCTGTTTAGCTGCAAAGCATCCCAGCTTCATAGAGGCAGCAATGGATTTCCAACCTCACTCATGCAGCCTTCTAAGAAGGCCCAGTGTAGACCCTACTGGGTCAATGAGCCACCTGGAGAGTGGTGGAGCTAGGAAGGGGAGTAAAATTAATTTTAAAAATAGAAAGCAAAACAAAACCCCAAATTGAACAAACAACAAAAAACAAGAGATGGTAACGACTCTGGGAATGTTAAGCTGACCAAAAAAAGGGGCGGGGAAGGCAGCCATCTGCCAATGCAGTGCATTGGCGTGCTCCAACAAAAAATGTTTGTTGCTAGTGCTTTGAGTGTAAGGTGAGTAGGTATGCCTGAAAACTGGGAATATCCCTGTTTTCAGTGCCTGGCCTAGTGTCCTTTTCAGTTTTCTCAAAGGCAGCATTTCCTCCCTATTCTTGAAGGTGCCTTCAGCCAGCTGAGCTGATGGAACTGATGACAGGCTGGCTAAATGCATGTGGCCCTGAAGGTTATCTTCCCTAGCAGGCTTGGCATATGCTGACTGCCTGTCCCTCGCTCTCAGCCCCATAAAACCTCTTATTGATCCCCCACTATATTAGGTCCTCAAGGCCACACTCCCTTGTGTGAGGTGTCAAATGCACAGGATCAGGACCAGCCTTAGGGGTGGGTGATCAGGGTGGCAACCCTGGCCGCCAGCGTTTATAGGCACCAAATCCCTGTGGTGTTGTTGAAGTGTATGTGGTTGCAAGATAGGTTTTTGCTTGACCGGTGGAAAGTGGGGGGAGGAAGGGAGAGCTGAAGATATTTTCTTCCCTAGACAGCAAATCAGCTAAGACTGGCCATGTGCAGAGTAGTAGGGAGGGAAGTTAGGGGATGTGATTTTTTTGACTAAGTAGGAGGAAGACATGCCCTCTCTTTCCCTGTCTCTTCCCATGCTTGTCAGTTATCAGAACCCTCTCACCTCACCTTCCAGAATCTGCCACCAACATCCCCTCCCCTAGCACACTGGGACTGAGGTCTCTTCACATCCCCAGGACCAGTGTAAATCTGGTCCTCTTTTGTACTCATTTCTGATATCCATGTTGAAAAGTGTGTTGTGGGGGTTAAACCTCAGACACTAGAAATGCTACAGTGGCACAACTGCAGTGCTGCAACTGTGCTGCTGTAGTATTCACACTTCCTACAGGGATGCAAGGGGTTCTTCTATGGCTGTAATAAACCCATCTCTCCAGGAGGCTGTAGCTAGATTGATAGAAGAATCCCTCCGTTGACCTAGTAGGGTCTACACTGGGACTGAGGTCTGCTTAATGGGATTGCACCTGGTGTGACATTTTTCACAGCCCTGAGATATGTAATGTAGCCCAGCCTTCAGTAAATCTGGTCCTCTTTTCAGTTTTTGCAGCACATTTCTGATATCCATGTTGAAAAGTGTGTTGTGGGGGTTAAACCTCAGTAAACTACCTCTTTATAAGCTTTTCTCATCCTAGATAGACTTTGTTGGCTTTATTCACAGAGAAACGACTTCTTAGCTCTGGGTTTCAAAATTTACACAGACCCTGATTCTGCTAACACTTCCACCAGTGCTTAACTTTAAGCACATGAGTAGTCCCATTGAGGCCACTCTCTTGTCTCTTTTCCCTTTGCTGTTTCACTTTCTAATTTTCTCCCCCATTCTCTTCCTGCCCAACACCTTTGTCCCCAAATGCACCTGCCCTGAGAAGCCATTCCTATTAGCATACTGTGCACTGCTCAGCAGCACTACTCTCAGACTGTGGTATTAGCTTCCCTGCGCACAGAATGACAGTGAAGGAGTACACAAGGTCACCTGTATGCAGAAAACTCTTAAAGACCCCAAAGGCAAATACCTGGGATCACTCCTTATGTTGTTAGTGACTTTTATGCCTCTATAGCTGTCATCATGTAAATGACTCTCATGCTAAGAAGACATTCCCCACCGTGCCTTTATCCTCTGAAGTCAGAGGAATCAAAAATGCAACAGAACTGACATTTTCTGAGCACTCTCTGTAGATTTAACCACATCACTCCCAGTGATAGGAAAGTTACATCTCTCTGTGTGTGACTTTGAGAACTTATCCCACATGCTAGGAAAAGCAGTACAAGTTTATTTTAAACAGCATTTTTTCAGCTTTATTGTTAGAACAAAGGTTTGATAACTATTTATATGTTATATGACAGAACCCTTTTGAGACAGTGACTTCTTCAGAGTCATATTAGGCCCCATTGGTAGGGGATCTGAATTTTGGGGTTTAGATTTGATGAAGATCAGATTTAGAAAACAGAGTACATTAGCTCTTCTGGAGAGGTTTTCAGGTTCACCAAAATATTTTTTCTACTGTTCTTGAAAAGTTGCAGGAAGTAAGCAAGCGTGTGTGGGTGTGTACACTCACCCACCCACCCACACTGGGCATGTGAGTGTTGAAGCAAATGAATCAGAGAAAAAACAAAACTTGGATTTGTCCCCATCCCAAATTTTAGTGCCAGACTCAGGAAGTAAACAGCTATGAGAAGTGAAACCAAACAACGCATTTATAGGATTCTCTATGAAGTGATATCACAGTATTTGATGTACCTCTGATACCTGCACTATACCTTCTGGAAGCAATGGTATCATGTACCCATCATTCTCCTGAGCTCCAAACTCAAACCAAATGCTGGTTAACAATCTTAAGCAGCAGTACATAAAGTATGGTATATAGACCACCAGAGGTCCACCAGTCCTCGTGAGAATCTGCAAAATTAAGAATTTGGCAAATTGGATAGCCAGGATTGGGAGGTACAGCGGATTCATCTCAAAGTGGTCTAAAGAATGTAAACATCAGGAAAGCCACTGATTAACAGCATGGATGTGTGAGCATGTGAATTTCCAAAATACCTGTGCCAAGATCCTAAATAGTCATTAACATACCACCTGTCCCAGCCCCAAATGTAAATTTGAATTCTTTTCAGAACAGTTATTGACAGAGCATCTTTAATCTTTGGTCTTGCATTTAACAGTAATTCTTTTCTGAGTGAAGAAAGACACTGTACTTTTCTATTGAATGCAATTGTCTAAATATTGATAATAATGACAGGCTAAATTAACAGCTTGCCTTTCAGTGATTTCATCTGAATGCAGACTCAAATGCCTACCATAGATGATTGTGGTTTGTTTGTGCAACTGACCAGCATAGAAATTTCTTATATGCAACACTTCCTTGGTACTGTACATTGAATTAACAAAGCTATGAGTTTGTGTTTTGAGGGACTGAGTAACTGAGGTGATTAGTAATTGACTTTAGAGGTGTTCACTGCTAGGTCACCAGTTCAACCCCCTCCTGATTTGTTAATGACTGCATGTTTGGATGAGGTGGTTGTTTAGGCAACTATACTAAATGAGCTAGTGGCCTTAGTACAGGCTAGGAGTTTGTATTCCCCCAACCACCACACCAGTTGGTGTTAATTAGTACCCTTGGTAACAGTTTCAGCCAGGATACTGGTGAATGGAGTTGAATCTCCAACCCCCCCGGCTCTATCTAAACAGGCTTCCACAACTGTGTTCATCACTGCAATATCTTCAATATTAGTCACTTCGTTTGGAGATCAAGCACATTCACAAAACTGAACCTGGAATATAAAAATCATTTAAAATAATGTCAAGAAGCCCTTATTCTTTAACAGAAATTCAAAATGGATAAAGGGGTGGGGGACGGAGAGAAAAAAACAACATTGCCTCTGTGTCTGCCATGTTATCTTTCTAATGTACCAAGCAGTACCAATTCAAGAGATACTGTAATATCTCTGCAAATTATGCTGTTTTTTTGGAAGTGTATATTTTCCTGTTCTCCCCCACTATCATCTTTGAAGTAGGAGGAGGTGGGGAACGAATTACAGAATGAAACAGGACCTTGTCCGGACAGCAGTATGAATTTACAATTCATTCCACAATTTTAGGAACAACCTTGCCAAATCCTGGCTACCTTTATGCATAAAGTGCAAAAACATACTTTTTTGCAAAGTACAATATTTATTTTGGTCCTGGTAGGTAGCTGTGTTTTGACAACTGAATCTAACCTCTGCTCTGTTTTCTGTCATATTAGATACAATGGCAGCTAGTAAAACCCTATCAATTCCTACTGATATTTCAGAATTCATATCCAAAAGTAAAAAATCCAACAATTGGTTTTTCAAGAAGTTATGGGGTCTAAGTTGTGCAATTTAGTGGCATTCTCAGATAGAGGGCAGTAATCTTGTCCTATGGGAACCTCAGGGAGGGATCATACCCTCCGCAAGTCACTCAGTGCTAAGGGGACTATGAAAACTGCACCCCTATTGACATAGGGATTACTTACACTGCATTGCCAGATATGTTCATGGAAAATGATTTAAGGCTGTGTGTTTGAATATTGGTGGAAAGCTTTCTGCCAGCATTCCAGTAAAACACATAAGCAGGAGCTTATGTGCTTTATTAAATGGGGCTATAAGAGCTGCCTTCATCCAGTCAAAGACTTAAATGTGACTTAAATGACCAATCACAGTCGAATCACACAATTTGAATACAGAATCAGAGTGGTCCCTAGATTAAACAACATTTGCAAAAAGTTTTATCAAATACTTGAAAATAGTGCGTACATTTGCAAAAATTGTAATCTCTTGTGGACATTTTGTGACTGTTCCATAGCCGAGACAGAGTATATGACTATAGATGAGGGTAACTGAAGAGATGGGAGGAGTTTCTAAGTGTGTGTATGAGGTTAAAGGGGAAAGGAAGTATCAGAGGTGGCCTGAAAAAATGCCTTTACACATGTACATTAATAGAAATAAGATGGAAAACGTCTGGTATTTTCGCTTTTTATCTCAATTTTCATTGCTGTCATTCCTCATTTATTTCACCTAAGGCTGTGCTGGCTTGTAACTTATTTTATATTAAAAGAAAACAAAAGAAGCACCATTAAGGGGCTCCCAATGTACTTCTTAATGGGGGGCGGGGGGGGAGTTACAGAAATCTCAACAGCAGATGAAGGCTGTTGAAGCCTGTAGCTGTGACAGTGCTGTTGGGAAAGTCTGGAACAGCAGGGAGGAAAGTGGCAGCCAGGAAACCTAATAAAGTATTCCAAACAGTATTATAACCCCCACCCCTTTTTAATAATATATTATGATTGTGTTTGTTTCTTAGGGCTATGTGCATTAGAAAGCAGTCTCTGCAGCTGCCAACTTACAGAAACTTCTAAAGACCCCCTTATCATGCAACCATAGGGGTTTTTCCATATTAACAATTGCATAATACCATTAATAACTACATAATACCACTTTAGGCATTACATTGGCCACCCACAATTTTCTTTCTTCTTATGGGTGAAGTCACAGATTCCACCCACTCTGGCAACTGGGATCATGGGAATGATCTCAGGAGGTGCAATGAGATACACTGTGCATCTCCTGAATTCCTCTGGTACGGTGGATTATTTCCTGTTGGGCTGATATTCATTCAGACAGACTACTATAGTAGCATTGAGTCAGCACTGACAAGGAAGGAACTGTGCCACCTAGTGAATCCCTGGTAACAGTAGAGGACTTGAAGCTATGCCTGACTTCTTTGGTCAGATAGGGCCATGCACACACCTGGCCAACCAGCTCATGAGGTTTTTTTTACAGCTCTAATGGTGTGCCACTCTCTAATATCTATAATACACAGTGTGTGACTCATGATTTTTAAGCCATGGTCTGCTCTGGAAAACATGAGCTATAGCAAAGGCCACTAAGAGGATTTCTGGCTGGCTCAGGGCTTCCAGAGTCTCACTGGTAATTCTGCCATTCTTTCAAAGGGGACAGCACATGTTCCCCTCTATGCCCAACTATCTGTGCTGCCTAGGTACAGAAATGGAGGTGGGAAGCATGTCCCCGCTCTTCCCTGTATAGAGCTAGTATTTGTGGAGCACTAGTGGGGGCAGTAACTATGTTCATAAACAGATGATAGCCAGGATTGTGATCTCTAGTCATTTGCACGCCCAGTATTTTCTCCTCATGAGGTACTTATACACTATCATCGTCACCTCTCATTCTTCTCTTGATAAGTCAAACAGATTGAGTTCTTTAAGGACTTGTATACATGGAGACTTAAGGTGTGGCAAGCAAGGATCTGAACCTACAGTGCACTAGCTTGCCATACACTAACTGGCTATGCGGACCTCCTATCTCTTTCAAGCAGCAGTAGATCAAATTTTTTTGTGTGAATTGGCCCAGCTTGTCAAGCAATACTATCCACAGACCACCCTTTCCTCATCATTATTTACCACTCTGCCAGTCAATCCATGATCCACAGATTTGAGTGGAAGTCAGGGAGGGAAACCGTGGGTGGAGGGGAGAGGGGCAGGGAGACTGGGACTGGGTGAGGAGCTGGGCAGAATGGCTGGGGAAGCAGACTGGACAGAGTCAAAGGGGTAGGAGGGACATAGATCAGGGATAGACTGATATGGTGGGGATCCAGAGTACAATGGGAGTAGGAGTGGCTGGACAAAGAGACTGAGAGAAAGAGCTGAGGGTTATGAGGAGGCAATGAGACTGGATAAGGAGCCCACTGAGGGAAATTGGAGCCAGTGGGGCTGGGGAGTGTGGTGATGGAAGGCAAATGGAGGTCCAGGTCTGGGGAGATACAGACCAGATGAGGATCCAGGAGAGGGAGAACTGGGACTGTCTGGGCAAGCAGCTGAGGAGTTACGGGAGGGGAATTGGCAACAGCTGGAAATGGATACTAGGACTGGGATTCCAAAGATGTGAAACTAGGTCTTTTTTGGGCAAAGAGACTGGGACTAGGATGAGATGCCTGAGGAGTCAAGACTGGAACTGGCTAGGTGAGAAGAAAGGGACTGGGATGAGGAGCCAGGGATGTAGAAAAAATAGGATTGGGTCAGGGACAGGTTGGAGTAGATCAAGTCAGGCTGGGGGTGAAGAATGGGCAGAAGATTCTGTGTCTGCTACAGCCACATTCCCCTCCAAAGCCTGAAATGGAACCCAAGATTCCTGAGTCTTGCTATTCCTCATTTGTCAGGAAATATCTGTGAAACCCCAGGCAAAGTGTCCCATCCCCCTCTAGTGCTGGTCCACATAGAGGATGACAACTGACTACAGCTATCAATTGCTCCATTAGCTCAAGCAGCAGAGGTCTGTGTGGTGGATCTAAAGGCTCCAACCCTTGTGTTGACCCACATGGATGTCAATCTGATGACTCATGATGGACTTTGTTTCTTTTATTTCTACAAACCTAGGAAATTATATCCAAAAATACAATGGTAAAAGAACATTATTAAGGTTGCAAAGTTAAGCACTTGAAAGTTAGGAAAGGCCACAATTAAGGTTGCCTGTGCAACCTTAACAAACAGAATTATAAACATGTAGTGCCGGAAGGGATCATGAGAAGGTCAGCCTGCTTGAGCATATTCATTATAATACATCTTTACGTACATGATCACGTACAATTTTTTTGCACAGGACCCCTGCTTCATTCAGTGCATAGGATGGATCTGTTCTGGGTATGATTCAGGGTTTTATATAAAAGACACTTATTTCTAGGACCCCTACCTCATCTGTTGGAAGGTTTATAGTGAATGAGGCAGGGGATTGCAGGAAGAAAAAAGACTGTCTCATGGTTAAGGCAGTTTAATACTGCCCTGAAAAATTAAGGTACGTCTACACTGCAGTTAAACACCCCCAAATGGCCAATGTCAGCTGACTTGGGCTCTTGGGGTTCAGGCTGTGGGGTTGTAAATTTTTTGTGTAGAAGCTTAGGCTGGAGCCCAGGCTCTGGGCCCAGGACACTGACAGACCAGGTGTCAGCTCATGCCAAAGCCCCAGGTCTCATTGAACACTTACAAATATATAGCTGGAAACCAGTCTGGCTCATTATTACAGAGTTACAAGAGTGTTTTGACTTTACGAAATGTTTGTAGGATGCTGCATGTATTAATCCTACTTATAATATTTGTATCCCATGGTATAAGGTAATGTTTTAAATGTTTGCTCTGTAGCTATAAAAATGTTTGCTAGGACTGTAAATCCTCCACAGTCAGGGGAGAAGCATTACCAAGTATGAAATGCTAGTTTACCACAAGAAGTGTTATCTCCTCCCCAACAAAAGAAGGTCTGCAGACATCAGATAAGCCATTGTGGACAAAAGATTTTGTTGATTACTTCCCCCACACCCAGGAAGAGGGTAGGAGTGCAAGCCGTAAACCCATTACATCTTGAACACAGGGAGAAAGGGAATAAAAATGTCTAGTAAGGAGAAATTGTTATCCGTATGCTGCTGAACTCTGAGGGGACGAAGATTTTTAAGCATAAGCATGGGATCCCCAGCTGTTTAGCTTTGGTTAGCCCTAAAAGTCATATAGCGTTTGCTTATTACAGAAGTTTCTATTATCTTTTGAAACCTAAGACTGTAACTCATTTGTGTATGTGATTATCTGCTTTAACCTTGTAAATAAGTCTTTTTTCCTAGTTAATAAATCTTTAGATAGTTTATTATAGGATTGGCTACAAGCATTGTCTTCGGTTTGGGATCTGAGTTGATCTGGAGTCAGCAACTGGTCCTTTAGGACTGGGAATAACCTGAATATTGTTGTGATTTTTCGAACCATCTATCAGAAAGACAAGCTTGCCTGGCTGGCAAGATAGACTGGAGTGCTCAAGGTGATTGTCTGTGACTCCATGTTAAGGATATTATAGTTCTTCAGGAGTTCACACTTGTTACTTGGTTGGTGAAATCTAATTATCAAGTATACGAACAGTTTGGGGTCGGTGACCTCCTTCCTGGACAGTCTGTCCTGGCACTCACACTCATGAACCACTCCAGACAACGTGACAGAATTCTCCCCCGTGACAGGTCCCAGAGCTGGGGATCCAGCTCAAACCACAATATTTACATTGCAATTTTATAGCCCCATAGCCCAAGTCAGCTGACATAGGCCAGCCATGGATGTTTAATTGCACTGTAGGCATACCTTTAGAGTCTGCCCCATTTCTGCCTCAGAGTTCATATATGATGATGCTAAGCAAGTCACTTAAATCAGACTCCTCACAGGTGGTCACTAATTGTGTGTTCATTTTCTGCTACCTGTCTTGAAACACTGAGACCTGAGTTAAAGAAGTGCTGAGGCCTCACAGCTGCAATGGGAGTCAATAAGGACTATGTTTTAAATAACTGAGCTCTATAATGCTAAATTCTCTGAAAAAAATCAGGTCCTTGGCTTAGATTGGACACTCAAAATTAGGGGAAACTGCCTCAGTTCCTCACCCCCTCCCCTCACAGGGGTGTTGAGAAGATAAATAACAAATGTTAAAGAACTTAGTATTATGAATTTCCTCGTAGGTTTTTCTATGGCACTCATCACTGTAATATCTGTCTTCAGAGCAGGGTTTGAATTATGTGCAGTAAATAAGACCCGTGGGCCACATATTGCCACCTGCTAGATATGGCCATTGGCCTGATTTAAGCTTTATATAGTGTGTTTTAGTTGCTGGGCACAAAATAAGAAAGGCCTAGATAAGCTTGAGTGGAGAAGTGATTGACTGTAATAGACAGAGTAGAATGTTTATGCATATTTATAGAATGCCTGGTTGCATTGAAATCCAAGAGGCCCAAGTTTGGATAATATGTTGTGTGTGTGTGTGTGTGTGTGTGTGTGTGTGTTTCTTATGATTTGTACACCAACTCTCTTCCAGTTTGAACTTGAAGTGTTTGAACTGTGAAACAGGGACGGTAAGATGGGAGCACTGTTGGTGGATGTGTCCATCAACTGTGACCTTTTGGTGAGCAAGTTTCTCTGAACTGTCTAAATACTTTGGAAATACCTTTACTTGGCTCAGCTTGACTCACACAAACATTAGCTACTTCTGCTTAACAGTGGAATCCACATGGGTTGTATAGAGGATGTGGCCTGTCCCTCTAGGGTAGTCTCTGAGGGAGGCCATGCCCCCTTGCTGTCACACCTGTGTGGGCAAACTTTATACAAGGGATTAGTTCTTTATTGTCTGTAGCCCAAGCCCTCAGTCAGGGTGGGGCAGGCAAAGCAGTCTGTCTCTAGGTAGGGTGAACAAGCAGTTTATAGCCACCCACCCTGAGGCAAGGCAGGGCAAGCAAGCAGTCTGTTGCCCTGGCCCTTCAAGCAGAGTGGGGCAGGCAAATGACCTATAGACCTCCAAGGCTTTACAGGCCAGGCTGAAGCAGCCACCCTAGGGTCGTGTGGAAAGGGTGGAGAAGGACATAGGCCCACCCGACTGCACTCCGTCCCAGTCCAGGGCCCTACCAGTGGCAAAGTATCTGTCACTGGGTCAGCGGGGCTCCAGCCAAAATGCATTGACAAAGGCTCAAGTGTGAACCCAGCCAGACCTAAGTCGGCTTCCCCAGGCTACTTCCTCCACCTCTGCCTGTGTACCTGCGTACAAGGGTCGTCATCAGCTTCCCTGGGGTATGTTGCTAGTGGTAGTCCCATCAAGCCCTCGCTGTCTGGGTCCTCCACCAGCTCAGGCGGGTCGGGTGAGTCCTCAGGGTAACCGGGCTCCTCCCAAGCTCCTCTCTGCAGCGGCAGGCTGGCGACATCCTTCCCCTTTAGTGACTGTCTCCTGTCTGAGATGTGGGTCCCTCCCTTTATACTTCCGGTTCCTGTCTGGGCTCCTCCCCTCTGCTTCCTGTGTGATGGGCATGGCTTCTCTGGCTCCACCCTCCCGGGGCTGAGTGGCAGTCCCTCCCTGTCTGTCTCAGAGGGAGGCCATGCCCCCTCACTACAGGTCTCTTTGCTGTTCAGAAAATGTATATTTCTGTGTTGGACATGAGTGAAACCTCCAAGACAACTTACTGGAGATGTGCCCTTCTAAACTGTCTATACAAGGCTAACCATTAATCTTTGGATTTTTACTGAATATGGAAACCTTTGCTGAATTCTTTTTCCAGATAGGATTAGAAAGGTTGCTGAATCAGGCATGGAAGACTGTATGGGAATTGTCATATAACACATTGTAAAGCTTTTTATAGCTAAAAAGTTGTGCTGTATCAAGAAGATGGAAGGATAGGAGGTTTGGAGGAAGAGAAACTAATAGGAAACTATTTTACATAATCCCAGTTCAAAAAGCATTCAACCTTTAGGCAGCACTGAAAATGGTATATTTCAACAGGATATTTCCTATTGAGTTTATATGGCTAACATTTAAAAAAAAAATAAAAACTTCAACTGAAATTCAAATAAGATAAAGTGAAGATGCTTTCCCTGTTTAAGTCCAATATCTTCAGATAACCCACAGAACAAATCAGACTTCAGTCAGCAACCCCTAACATGATAAGATAAAATAAAAATCACTTATTTAATATGCAAGGATGTGATATATAATGTCAACAACATCTACCTAGCACACTACACAAACAGCCAGTGGTGAAAACAAAAATCTTAACTTTGCATTTAAAAAAAAATCTACATTTATTACAAATATTGAGAAGCAATGTAAGAATTGCAATCTCTCAAACTACGGTCCGAATGAAAGAACTGAGCTAATCCATCTTCTGCCTGAAAAGTTCTCTTCTTCTTCTTGTTTATTATTTGTGCTACCATAGCACCTAGGAACCCAAATCATGGACCACCGCCTCATTGTGCCAGGTGCTGTACAAACAGAATAAAATGATATCTCCTGCCTCAAAGTCACACTAGTCTCAGTGACAATTATAAGGGAGAAACCAAGAAGAGGAAGCACATGTAAAAGGGTGAAAGGACTGCAGTCTTCTTATACTCACCCCTGTGCAGGAAGTAACATCATCTGGTAGGCCAGAGGTGGAGCGGTGCAGAGGAGGATGCACACTCCCTATGTAAAGTTGTCACAAAACCTCCTGTTTAAAAACACTAACACAGTAAGTAGAACTGGAGGGATCCTGCTGAAAGATTGAATATCTCTGGCACTTGTAGCTAATCAGAAACAAAATATATCCAGTAGGTATAATTGAATTCTGAAAGAAATACTTACTTTGGGATAAAATACTGTGAAGCTGCTTTTTCATTACAGCAATTAATCTAGCTGAAATCTGTACAAGCTCTTCTAAATTCCCCCAAAGAGTATCATATTTTCAAAAATAGATTTGACAGACGTACTATAGGCCATGAAGTATTTAAACAGATAGCACCTTGAAACATAATTACCCAATGGCATGAATGAAAGAAAGGTCTAGATGCTATAATAAAATAGGATCTGTTTGAAATGCTATACCCTTGGCTCAAGTGCTTAAGTAAGCCTGATCTTTCTAAGAAAAGAGATGAGCATTATTGCAAAGTGGAAATGAAATACCTCCGTCGAGAACATAACTTTAAAGGTATCAATTGTCTAAGCTGCTTTACAACACTTTAAAACCAAAGACTGACACATGAGGCATTTTAGTTAGCTATTAAAATTAATTCTTAATATCTGAAAACTGCTTCAATATTTTACATTCAAAGACATTACTGTTCCCTAAAGGATCTTACCATAATCATTATATAACATTTTTCAAAAGCAGCTTAATTCAGGCTCCTAAGTCACTCGGCTGCTTTTGAAAATTTTACCCTATATCTATGCGATTTCAATATCTTGGAGAGCAGTGAACCGAGGAATAATTATTTCCATATGATTATTTTTGTTGATGTTCCTGTCCTTGAACTGAAGAGATTATAAATAGAGCCCTACCAAATTCACAGTCCATTTTGGTCAATGTCATGGTCATAGGATTTTTAAAAACAATACATTTCACAATTTCAGATATTTAAATTTGAAATTTCACAGTGTTGTAACTGGGGGGGTCCCAACCCAAAAGAGGGTGGATGTGGGGGTCCACAAAACTATTGTAGGGAGGTCGTGGTATTGCCACCCTTTCTTCTGCACTGCTCTCCTCAGAGCTGGATGGCTGGAGGGCAGCTGCTGGCCAATACTGTACCATGCCACCCTCACTTCTGCACTGTTGTTGGCAGTGGCTCTGCCTCCAGAAATGGGCGTCCAGCCAGCAGCTAGGGAGCTTCCTGCAGCCAGGTGAGGTTCCTGGAGGTGGTTCTGACCCGGCCCCAGAAGCAGCCTGAGCAGGGGAAGAGGAAGTCCTGTCCCTCCCCAGGCCATCCAGCACTAGTAGCTGAAACCCAGCACACAGTAGGAGCAACTGGCTGGGACAGCCAGTCCTGCCACTCCCTGGCTCCAGGCACAGCTCTTGGGAGTTAAAGGGGCCTTGGGCTGGTTGTGTATGTGTAGAGGGGGGTGATCACAGTGCACCCCTGAGCACGGGGCCCTGGGCAGTCGCTCACTCGCCCACCTGTAAGGCTGGCTCTGCTCCTCCATAAAACCGCTGACTCTCCACCCCAATACCATGCCACTCTCACCTCTGCGCCAGTGATGCCTTCAGAGCTGGGATCCCAGCCAGCAGCTGCTGCTTTCCGGTCACCCAGCTCTGTGATATCTGGTCTCCCCTATTGTAGCCAGATTTCATGGGGGAGGCCAGGTATCATGGGGAAGATCAGATTTCACGGTACCTGATGTATTTTACACAGTTGTGAATTTGGTAGGGCCCTAATTACTATGTAACCAATGATTAGATATAAAAATGTACTAGGAAACCTAGAGGATATATAGCTGATAATGCCTAAGATTAAGTACATAGACATGTCTCATTAAGGCACAACAGACTTTTATAATAATAATTATATTGAAATAAAATTTTCTCAGACTAGCAGAGTGCAGAGATTCTGTACAATTATTGAAGCAATATTGTACAGGCTTTTCCCCATTTATGCAATTCTCTGAAGCACTGGTTCTGGGTGTCTGATTTGCCTAATAGGTGTATAGTTTTTTCTTAACCATGTGAATCCCTGTAATCTGATTGACTAATAATGGCTGTCTGCTTATCAGAGTTCAGGGATTTGCATTATCATTGTACACTTATATTTCAATAGCCATGCAGTGACTAGAGAAATCTCTCCGTTCAGTTAGGATTTTGCAATTCCTCTGCTCTGACTGCTGCTAGCAAACATCTTGAAAATCCTGAACACAGACGCCAACGGTCATCTCAGCCTCTTTCTCCCTACAACAACTCCCTACAACAACTAACCAACCAACCAACCACAACAAAAGGTACAACTACGTGAAAGAGAAGAAAAACTCATTTTCTTCCCTCTGAGCCTAGACCAGCTCACATTAAAGTCAATGGAAGTTTGCCAGTGACTTCAGCAGTAGTACTGGGCCTTTCATTTCAGACAGGCACCACTCTTTCAACTTCTTTTCTTCCTGTAGGCCAAAGAACTTCTTAGTCACACAGTGACTACATATATATTTTTAGATTGAGAATTAGGTGATGTTACATAGCCGTAAATTGTGATGAGTTTATTAGGGCATTTTAGCTACAAAAGCTCCATTAAAATCAAAGGGAGTTATGCAGCTGAACCATGGGTTCACTCTGAAAATGTATTGTTTTGTGTTTCCATTGTTTTGTTGTTTTGTTTTGGTACGGCTGCCTTTAGACACACATATCCTACATTTTGCACCAGAATAAATAAGTGATACATAGACAATCTGTAATCTATGATAAAAATGTTATGCATTAATGAGGCACAATTTCTGGATGACGGCAGTAGTCCTAGTAAAGAGAAGAAATTATATAATCAGTATATAATTCACCCCTTTGCTGTTAAAACTTGCTGCTGACTCAGAAAATGGAGGAAGTTTTGTCTCTGGCTCCTTTGCACTCTCTCTATTTTTTAAAATAGTAACCTTAGAACTGGAGGAAGAAGAGTGAAGATCCATGGAACATATGGGAAGTCTCAGGACAGACTTTCCAGCACTGCCTCATTAATGTGTCTCCACTCTAACTTGAAAGGGCTACTATAGAATGAGAGGCTAGTTCTATGCAAAGTTCTGCTCTGATTTGGAAAAAAAAAAAAAAAACCACACAAAAAAAATTATATGATAGTTTTTGTGATTATCACATTTTGTCCGCCAGGGAAAGGACCATCTATCTCACTTTACACAGGCTATTGAATGGCCATCACTTAAGTGAAAATCTCTCAGTCCATTACCAACCGTTGACCTAGTGACCCTAAGTTTAAATGCTCCATATCCCATTACTTGCCTCTCCTGAGCCAGTTCTTTACAATTATATATTTCAACATTTTCACTATTTTCAGTCCCAGTTCCTGCAAGCATCCCCGTTCAGGCAGCATTTGATGTGTTTAACTTTAAGCATGTGCTTAAGTCTCATGCAGTCAAAGTTCAGTAGGTGTTCAAATTCTGTCCTGGGTTGAATGTGTGCTTAACATGTTTTGCTGAACTGGGGCCTAAATGATGGAGAATTATTTTTCAAGGATATCAAAAATAAGAAAAACGATTTAATCAAAAATGTATTTAAATTCAATACTAATAAAAGGTCTTCAGAAGAATGTCTATATGTAGATGTTCATGCTTCCACTGAGTGCCTGCTCTTTCCATCTTTGTCTATTTTAAAGATTTATTATATTTGAAAAAGATCTTTGATGCAGTCAAAGGGAAGGCCGTTGAATTATACTTTTGAAATGTCTTTTTACTCATTACTGAGCAGATTTAATTATAATTTTTCTGTGGTAGTATTACAGTTACAGATGGTTTTTGCTACTGATTGGGACGTCAGAAATAATGTAATTATACATTATGACAGTTTCCATGGCTTATAGGTTACCACAGTTACATTTTCTCTGTAAACTAATTTTGAGAACAAATGTTTCTGTTCAAAACCTTTTACAGTGGAAATGTTTCAAAGGAAAAAAAAAGTTAATTATTAGGCATTTTTTTCTAAATCCTATGAAGGAACAAGAACATTTTCCATGGAAATATGGTCAGTCACTGAAATGTCAAAGACGCTCTCACTGTAGAACATTGAACAGTTTATGGAAAACATTTGAAATGTACACTACCTTACAATCTGAGTTAAATGGCAATATTTATTTATATAACTATAGTGACCCTCAGCCTGCAGAAGATATGCTTTTTAACTGTGTGGTTTACTTGTATGCAAGAACATTGAATGACTGTATTATATTTAATTAAAAGCAATAGTGGGCCTACCCAGATGTTAAAAGGGCTTGATCTGAACAGTGTGTGGACATCAGATGAATAGGAGAGGCCACCTGCTAGCTCCACTTTTGGCTTTGTGGATGATTTGCATTCCTGTGGCCTGTTGCTCTGCATGATCTCTCTCAGCACTTCACAGTCCCATGAACTGTTTAATATCATAGATACCTTCCAGTCATGCTGGCTATCTTCTCTGTTAACACTAGTGCAAAAGAAGGAATGACCACTTGCATGATTTCCATGCATAAAGTATGATGTTTTTACTTCTGTATGCCACATCAAAGAGGAGGAATTACTTTTATACAAGCTGGATTAAGATAAAAATGAATCCATTCTTGCCTCCGAGTGTTAACAGACCTTTTCTTCCTTCTGAAAGATGATGCTCACCATTTGCATTAATGAATAATACGACTCAGACTGAAAGCGGCATTCGTGCAAACACAGAATGTTTCGACTGATTTCTTTTTTTTTAAAGTATGTACGATCAGGATAGTTAGCCTAAATGTGTGTACTGATGAGTTCAAAGTATGGATGCTATCAGAATGTTCCTGGCATTTAAGGCCCATGCAGTTTTGATCTATGTCAGCCTTCCAAGAATTATAGATATTTTTGATGAAGGAGAAACAAGAAAAATAGTATATGCAGAAAAAAATATAATCATGGCAATATTGCCTCCTGGATAGTGTCAGAAGAAGCCCAAGAGAAGTTCCAAACGTATATCATCATTTACTGTCCTCTTGAGATTATAGTTGCTATTTTTTTTTAATGTAAGACAAAGAAAGCTAAAGTTTTTGGATACATCCTGTTTGCAACTTACTTTATCATCACTCAGGGAGTTAAAGGATATCTTTATCAATAAAGAAGCAAAGTTACTTTTCAGGATCTTAAATATTTGTGCTCATCTTAAGTATTTGTGGTCTTTAATCTATTATTGCAATTATAAGAGGATTGTAGACTTTATTACAGCAATTTATGTCATGGACATTTCCTTGTAAATTTTAATTTTAATTATGCATTTAATGTATATAATAGTGCAACTTAATTCAGTGTATTAATGGGTAAATCTTTCTGTTCAGGTTCCAGACCAGGATACTTTCATTTTTGTTGAACTATATTAAATTATTGGAAAATATTTGAACAGATGTTTAATTCATTGTTTCATGTGCTACATAGTGTCTAAATTGTTATTTATATTTCCTGTATTTAAAGGGCTTCAAGGACTAAACTAGAGAATTAAAATATTTTAATATACAGTAGGTTTATATATAAAATAAATAATTTTTAGCTATAAATTGTTGTTTTTAACATGACTTTAATTTGGCAATTACATTTTTAGTTACATTTCCCCACAAACTCTCTAGGGTAACTTACTGTTTTTTATATGTTTGTTTATTTATTTTGCTAACTGTGATCAGTGACTTTGATGCTGTAGAAACAGCCCCTGCCCAAGGGATTTTCAACATAAAGGCCTGATTCTGCAGTTGCTTAATATTGGTAATTTTACTTCCATGAGCAGTTCCGTTGTAGTCAATAAGTTTATGTGTGTGAGTGAAGTTACTTACATGAGTAAGTGCTGTGAACCCTCTGAATTCAGAATATCCATTGAAGTCAGGGCTTACAAGTTCAGCCCCCAGATCAAACACAAATGATACAATTCAAATGCATATAATACACCAGAAGGTCCTATCCTAAACCAGCACAGACTTCTATGGGGGTATTGCACTGGAAAACCTTGGGAGAAGTATGATTTAAGGTGTGATCTGAGTTCAGAGGGAGGTCATTTGGCACACAGTGAGTGGAAGTTTGGGTCCAAATATAAAATGGTCTTACAGCTTTAAGATAGTAATCACAAACATTTAAAAGGTAGTCTTGTTCAAAATCTTCAATCAAAGACTGCATAGGAAATTCTATTCTTACAATTGTTGACCCCTTTCTCATGGGGAACATTAATGTAGGTCTGTGCTTGTGTTGTCCCCCTATACTGACTAGTTCATACAGAGGATGAGTCTACTAAGGGTATTTACTTAATGATGTTAGTCCTTTAGCAAAAGTGGTTTGGGTTCCTGATCCTGTCCCTATTGCAGTTAATAGAAAATCTCCCATTTGCTTTCAGTGGTGCCAGTATCAAGCCTTTGGTGTGTAAGATTGCAGGTTCTATTCTGGCTCACATCCCTTGATGGGGCCATGGCACTATCACTGTAATTTAGGAGTTGGGCATTTTCAGATATGTTAGATTTCAGAACGGGATTGCCACAAAGTAAAGATTTTCTAGGAAGTCTTTGGTCCTAGGCTTTCTTCTACAACTGAATATTTACTCTTTACTAAGGGGAGATAATGTCCATTCATCAAGAAAAATGGATTCTCTATTGCACCCTTGTCTGGTTACATAATTTGATATTGCATCCCAATGCCATAGCCCCTGAGTGTTTACGCTGGTGAGATAAAGGATTTTGTAGCCGGGAGGTGTGGCCTCCCACCAAGACTGACACTGAGGGAGAGCCATCCACCCCCTGGTGGGTGGAACCCAGAAACCCATGCCCGCCAGACCAGAAGCAGAAGGGTGGAACAGGAACCAGAAGTATAAGAGGCAGGCCTGGTACCTCTGTTAAGCAGCAGACACTGAGGGAGACAGACACCTGCTGCCAGCCCCTGAGCCCACCAGAGACGCCTGCCATTCCAGCAACGACCCTGAACTACGAGAATTACTGGAGATGCCCAACGTTAAGGAACTGCTGGGGTTACCACTGGCTGTGTACCCCAAGGAGGTGGAGGATGACCCAAGGACTCAGGTACACCTTGGGATAGGGTAGGAAGTAGCCCAGGGATACCTGACCATGGTCCGCTGTGCAGCTCCTGGAGCACTGGTCGGTACATTTTGGCTGGAGCCCCAGTGACCCACTGGTGAAGCACTCCACAACTGTTAGAACCCTGGGCTGGGATGCAGTGCAGTTGGGTGGGCCTGTGTTCCTCTTCCCTCCCACTGCCATGCCACCCTTGGTGCAGCAGAAGCCCCCACTGGGCCAGGAGGCCTGCTTCCCTGCTCATCCCCTTTGCTAGAGGCTCTAGTCTAGACTTCCTGTTTGCCCTGCTCTGCCTGAGGGCCAAGGGTTCTAGACTATTTAACTGCCCCGCCTGCCTGAGGGTCCAGGGCTATAGACTGCTTATTTGCCCTGCCTAAGGGCTGGGGCCGGTGACTTTGGGACTGCCATATTTGGCCAGGGATTCCCAAGAACTGCTAATTTCCCCTCAATAAAAGCTTTTCCTGAAGAATGTAGCAGCTGGGAGCTGTGGCTTCCCTCCAAGATTGACACTGAGGGATGGCAGCCACCCCCCACCCAACTTTGTTTACAGATATATATTGGTAGTGGCAAATCATATTTGTATGAAATATAACATATTACTTTTGCAATTTGACTGCCTTTTCTCATCTGTGCTAACCCACATAACCGGGTGGCCCAATTGCCTAACCTTTTCCTGCTATCTACCCGTAATCTTCTTTCCATAGATCAGTACCCTTTTCCACAAAAGTTTTGTTTCAATAAATCAGCATTTAAAAAAAAAATTTTTTTTGTCAAACCATTCCCAATCAGCTGTAAGGGGGCATTAACTCCTGAATCCAGACTATGGCTCTACCTCCAGTATTATTATTTCAGGAGAAGCAAAGCTCTGAGTTATATAGGAGTCAATTACCAAAGGATAATGCCCCTATATTATTCTTGAGTGGCCAAATTATATAACTGGTCATATCCAGCAGTCTTTAGAAAACTCCCAATGGACCCATTTAACTATTATGACATTTGGGGTCATAGTGTCCCTGGGGCTTTTTCAGGTGCATGGTGAGTGGTGCAAGGAGCTATCAACCTCTAAGCCCTTTAAAGTGCTCAGGAGCAACTGCAGTCCTGTGCTCGGGAGTGCAAGAGACTGTTCCCTCTCTCTCTAAGAGTGTAAATCACCCCAAAAGGAGCAGAAAGGGACAGGGAGGAGGGAAAGTCATGACTCTATTCCCCCTCCATGCTGGCCTGCAGAACTCCCTGGGTGCACCGAAGAGCTGGTTCAGCCAGTGCAGTACTGTGTCCACCACGTAGCTCAAGGAGTGGCTATATATTTGTTGGAAAACTGAAGACGGTGAGGTTGGCAGCAAATTAAAATGTAATGGGAAGTTCAATTTATATCTGATAGAACCTACATCATTTCACCATCATAACTATGTGTTAACTGCCATTATATCGAAGTATATGAAGTATTAAATAAGTCCCAAGTGCCAAGTAAATGCTAAAGCAAGGCTGGGGCATTTCTCTTGGGGCATGTGGGAACCATCTCTAGTTAACTATACTTACATAAAAAGGAAATTACAAGTGTTTTCCTTTACTAAGAAGCTGCTAAAGAAAATGAGGAACATTTTTGTTGAGTACTCTTTGTTTTGTGCGCCTTCTACATACAGCTTTGCAGGCCTGCAACTGAATTATGTGAGCTGGCTCTGACAGCTTTATTGAACCGCTGGTTGCGGTTGGTCACAACAGTAGTTTGCTCCAGGTTGAAATACCGAGCCAGATCCTTGACTCAATTCTCTCTGCTTTGCAGAGGTGATGCAAAGAGGCTGGAAAGCCAGCTGATCCACCCAGATGAAGAATCCACTGGGGTGCATGAATCCCCAGATGGTGTGGACTATGGAGCTGTATGCCATTCCACTTATGGTCCCTGGCAAAGGGAAGGGGGTGTGGTTTTGCAGGAAAAGGAGATGTGGCCAGAGCATCCCAGATCCTTGGGGTTTGGACAGCCTCTGGCATAACTTAGGACAGTCCTCAGCAGCTCTAAATTAAGCCAGAGCCAAGATGGCTTCTGCTAAACGTCAGGGACCAACAGGAGTCATTTAAAGCCCCCTTTGCCAACCCACTCTTGGCACAGCTGAAGAGATAATCAGTCTTAAATAAGGGACTTAAGTGAGAGAAAATAGTATTATCAGTAAACAATATTGTTTTATTGAAATATGACAGCACAAATTTTAAAACAAACTGGATTTTTTGTCCTTTTGACTGTACTTATAGCATCTTTTGTAAAAATGTGATCAAGACACAGTAATGAGTTGGCTTTGTTTTGTTTCTGTGTTAACATTGTATCGAATGGAGCAATGAAACACGTATGCCATTAGGTATTGTTATGGTACTTGTAGGGGGCTGGGATGTATGGCATCTTGTTCTTCTCTGCTTATCTTTATCTATTTTTAAATGGTGCATTAACCGACTGCAAGTGAGTCAGTTTCTGTGATATGAAGAACTGTTCTTTGTTTACCGTTGTTATGTCTTTGGTTGGTTGGTTGCTATTGACCAGCTGTGGCTTGAGTGATGAAACATCTTAAAATATGAACTGTGACCTCTCCAAGTATGTCTTAAACATAGAGCCTTAAACATAGAGAAGCAATCAGACACATAAACCTAACTGATAGACAGAGCTACACATAGCTACTTATACTGGCTGTGGTTTCAGGGGCCTCAGTTCATGGAAAAGGGATATGTGGAAAAATGTTAAAAGCAGACATCCCCCCCTGTGTGTACAGAATGTATCCTCCACATGCACCTTCCCTTTCCATCCTTCAAGAAGGCTCTCCACAGATGCAGAGACCTGTACCTAGGGAGGGTGCAGGGTTGGGACTGGATTGGGGGAAACATGCCTCACCCCACTCCCAATAGCCCTAGAGGGAATTTAAACTCCCTGGGCTTCTATTAATTTTTCTAAAGAGCTGCCTCCATGCTGGGGAGTCACCCCTAAGGGATGTTCCATGACAGCTGCATGGTCCAGGCCTCTGACAAATCACACAAGATCCTTGAATGTCTTGTGGGTTCTGAGGGTTCTGGTGACAAATCCCCCTGCTCATTTCAGAGGGGAGCAAACCCAGCCTCAACAATGTTTTGATATGAGAAAACTCTGCAAGATGTCATCCCACTGCACATTACCAAAAATCAGCTGCCTCCTGATAGATGCTTGAGTCCTGGCCTTCACTATTTTTATGTTCACAAATAAGAAGTAAAGAAATGGGCCCAGTCCTGAAACCCTTAATTGTTCCTGATGCAAAGCCATTGAAATAGATGGAAATCTTTCCACTTACTTAAGTAGGTTTGAAGGTACACCTTAATGGCCAGATCAGCAGACCAAGAACTCTTACCTTGGGCATCTCTCACGGCTCCATATTGGCCCCGATGCTTTTTAATTTATACACTGCGGATATACTAACGATAGAGCCAAGTAAATTCGTGTATGCGGATGACATTTCCAGCTTTTCAGCATACAAGTCATCATACCATCAGCTGCACTCTAACCCGAGATCTTAATATAATGGCTGATTATTTCCAATGCTGGAAACTTAGGCCTAACCTGAAAAAAACCATGGTGACTGCTTTCCAGCTAAACAATAAAATGGCTAATACCAAACTCCATGTGCTGTTCTGTGGGGAGAGTGTCAGCCATGAGGCTAACCCAGAGTATCTCGGAGTTACATTGGACCGGAGTTTGACCTTCTGACAACACCTCAAGAACACCCTTATTAGGAAACTGGCTGGAACATCATGGGGTGGCTGAATACTGTGCACTAGTGTGGTATCACAGCAGTAACACTTAACTTCTTGATACTCAACTCAATAATGCCATGCGCATAGTGTCAGGGATGCTCAAATCAACCCCAGTTGACTGGCTCCCGATTCTATTGCTTACCCAGCCTACACAGATTAGAAGAGCTGCACAGATATCTTGCTTTCTTAACTATGTAAATGCAAACCCAAGGCTCCAGTTGCAGGATGACCTGCAGAACTCACCAAAGACAAAAATAAAATACCACATCAAGACCCTTATATTCAACTTTGACACTGAAGCTCAATAGAGAGCCACATGGAGTGTTTCAACTGCTCAAAACAACAGCTCATCGTTGACCCTGCCAAAAAACCAGCAGGTTTTGATTTATATCGGGAAGACTGATGCAGATTGAATCGCATCAGGACATCTCATGGGAGATGTGGACAAACCCTCTTTAAATAGAAAATGATGCAAACACCTGTCTGTGACTGAGATCACCAGTCACAAACGATGGAGCAAATCATATCTGAGTGTCCCCTTTGTTCTTTCGCCGGGGACCTGAAGGACATTCACCAGCTCATTGCTGCAGCAATGTGCTGGCTATCAAACCTAGATATAATCTTTGCCTACCTACCCAACCCATATGAAAGAAGAAGAAAAAGTAGGTTTGAATCACTTAGTCCACTAACTTCAATGCAGATACTTAGGTTTGCAGAATTGATCCAAATTTGGGTGCTTGCCCCATAGATAAAACAACATTTGTCACCAGACTCTTCTCTAAAGCGTGTTTGTCAGGGGACTTCTGGAGGCTAAGACCAGGACAAGTACAGGGAAGCTGCTGGTGGTCCACTCTGCATCAAAGTGTTACATCCCCAATGTACTCTCAGACAGTGGCAGTCACCCACTCCTGTGAGTTCCTCCACTGCCCCAGATATATCATGTCAGTTCTCCTCCCATGCATACTTTCCCAAAATGTTCAACTGCTTCTTTGCGAAAGACCAAGACATACCATGAACGTACTCTCTTTGTGGGACACCCCTCCCATTCACAGTCCCCACCTTCTGTGAGGCTCTTGGTTCCCTACCTTTCAAGATTGAAACCTCCACTCTATGAAAAACAGAGGCTTGTTCATTCCTTTTACCTCTTCACTCTCCCCCTCCCTCACTTTCCTTAAATAGAAATCAGAAGAGACAGCCCTGCACAGCCATATCCTTCCCCCACTTAGGACTCATTTCTGCCTTTATAGGCAGTAGCTTGCATTGGCACAGAGTAGACCTGCACCATCAGAGGGAGGTTGTGATGGGAAGGTGTTAGGATCACCTCTTATTTCCCTGAGCTGAAAGCGACATACCTTTTCTATTAAAGGCATATCACTTTTAATTAATTTTTTCAACAGGAATACTGGACTAAATCTACAATACTCATTTAGGTGCCCAAACCTCCTGTGGTATGTGCAGAGCTGCATCTTGCACACCTAAACTGGGAATAAATGTGAAAATGTAGACCTTCATACATTTCATGTAAATAATGAAGTGGGGGGAAAAGTAAGACAATACTACTGATTTTTTTTGTATTTGGCACTGATGCATCTGATGCTGGAATACCAGGTCCAGTTCTGGTTTCCACAATGCAAGAAGGATGTTGAAAAATTGGAGATGGTTCAGAGAAGAACCATAAGAAAGATTAAAGGATTAGAAATCATGTCTTAGTGATAGACTCAAAGAGCTCAGTCTATTTAGCGTAACAAAGAGAAGGTTAAGGGGTGTGTGGCGGGGCGCCTACCCTGCACTGACCAAGAGGGGATTAAGGAGGGATGGGTGAGGAGCAGCCAATAGGCAGGAGCAGTGGGGCAGCCAATCAGGATCCAGGAGCCCAGTATAAAAAGGGGAGCAGCAAGCAGAGCAAGGCAGTCACTCCCAAGAGCTCAGGGAGTGAAGGCTGGTTGCCTGGCAGACTGAGAGAGATCAGCACTTTGAGCGGGGAAGTGGCTGACAACTGCAGCTTGACGAGAGTAGAAAGCCCTATACAAGACAGGAGGTACTGGGGCTGTGGGGAAGCGGCCTGGGGAAGGCTATAGAGGAGTTGGAGGGGAAGCAGGGGAAGGCTGCTGGGCCACACCCCATCTCCCCTAGGCCACCAGTAGAGCGGTGGCAGACTATAGTGGCCACTGAAACAAGTGGTGGAAAAGGAACTGCAGAAGCCGAGAACACAGACTGTGGCTTGGCTGGAGGACTGAGCCTTGAAGATGGTGGAGAGCCCTGATGATGGCAGGAAGGAAAGAGTGACAGAGCACAGGCTGCAGATTGGTGGGGGAAGTGTCACCACAAGCTAATTGCCAGAACACCAGCAGGAGATGCCTGTCAGGCGGTGAGTGGCAGACAGTCCATCATAGGGTGACTTAATTAGCCTATAAATATCTACATGAGGAAACAAATATTTAATAATTGGCTGTTGAATCTAGCAGAGAAAGATATAACATGATTCACAGCTGGAAGCTGAAACTACCCATATTCAGATTGTAAATTGCTCCAATGGTTAATTACTCTCACCCACAGGTAAAAATGTATGCCTTATTTCCAAAGGGTCGTGGTGGATTCTCCATCACTGACAATGTTTAAAACAAGATTGGCTGTTTTTTCAGAAAGATCTGCTCTAGGAATTATTTTGGGGGAAGTTCTATGGCTTCTTATACAGAAGGTCACAATAGTCCCATCTGGCCTTGGAATCTATGAATTTATCCTTTTTGTTGAAAAACAATTGGAAAAGAGGGCAGAGAAGGAAGGAAACTGGGGAGGGAGGAGGAAGGAACATGCTATTACTTTTACTTCCAATATGAGCTCTGAAAAAATAGAAGAGCTTTCCAGCTTCAGTAAAGAGTCTCTACCCCGCCAAGCTCAGGATCACTTTCCACCTTCAAGACTCCTGTAATTTTTTTTTCTTTTTTACAAAACCAAGACAATAGAGCACAGACTGAATAAAGTTACCAATGCTTGAAGAGGATTGTATTTTTTTTTATACTGAGGGTACTTGAAATGAGAATTGTCCTGAGTTTATCTTTTTTCTTTCTGATTTGTTGACAGATTCCCATATGTCTGACCTATGCTTGCTTCTCCAAGTAACTCACTTTCAGCAGAATACGCAGCATTGTTGCACAAAAGAAATTTGAATCTTAACCATGATAGACTCTTAGGAATGTGATGAGTCAGTAATTTCCTACTGTTTACTTTCTCAGAGGTCAACAACACTGAGGTCTGGAACACTGTAAACCAATTAGATTGCATATGCAAATGACTGCAATTAGACTGGCTTCCACTGCTATTTCTTTCCAGACATCTGACTTCATCTCCCTTTAAATGTTAATTAAAAAAGCTACATTTGAGAAGTTCATGAGCATAATAGGGAGATTTCCAGATATTTTCAATAAACACTTTAAGACATCTAACAATTAGAGATGGGCCCTAGCCACAAAACTAGGATCCAAAACATCAGTGATACAACAGGGCTGAGTGTAACCCTTAGGATGTGTTCTAAAGTGCCTTTTTGTGATGGCAGTAAAGCTTTTTTTCTGTACTTTAAGTACACTTCAGTTAAAATAAATGTGAAATATCTATTTAAAACACTGCTATCAGGAAAGAAATGTTATTCCCGACCAGTTTGTTGTGGTTAATTATCAGGTAGAAACACATTACCTTTTTAGGATTGGATATTTTTCTGCTACTTGTGTATAGTAACATCAGCAAGTATCCTGAATCTGGTATATCTCTGCTTGAAGCATGATTATAGTTATCTACAGCCATGAAGCACCATGCTCTTCAGAGTTAAGAAGGCTGGGCAAAGGTTAATAGGCGCTCCTCCGCTCATGACTTTTTACAACACAGCCTTTTCTCCATCACACAGTGTGAGGAAGTCCAAGCTATGGTGTTCCAATTTCTTTGACTGTTTTTGGCTTTCGCTTTGGCTAATATTTAAAGCTGGATAACTGTTTTAAAGGGCAGTGGAATTCACTGTCCTTTATAGAGTACTGCTCCCATGTCTGTTTAAGAGGTGTTCCATGTACTTTTGGCAGAAGATATTTCCAACCATTTTGGAATGTTTAAATAGTGCAGATTGCAGAACTGGCAGCTGCTGCACGTGCTGTAATTAAAATTTGGGCTTTTAAAATTATGGCTTATGTACAGTAGTTCAGTTCTCATTGGGAGGCCTGGTTCTCTTCTTTCTTTCACCAGTTTGAGTCCAATTAATTGATTTCCACTAGTATGAGGGGAGAAACAAGCTGAGGATATGCAGGGGTAATAACCTGTGTTAATAAAAAAAAGTTGAGACTGATCCTGAGAATCAAAAAAGCTGAACCTTTACAAGCCTCTTTACAAGCCTTTTTCCTTCAGTTGGAGGGCATGGAACAACAGAGGGGGAATCTGATTTAGATCACTGCTGTGGAAAGAAGCACCCACTCTGACTGGAACTACTGAACTCACCATGCTGCAAGACAACAGATTTCTAGTACTCCTGCCTGCATCAAACTGTGGTTTTCAATACAGATGTTTAACTGACTGACTACCCTGTGGGTTTGAGTACTGAAATAGGATCCCATTTCTAGCATATTCTACTGTTTCAATTATGGTACTACAGTTACCACAGTCTAAAGGGCAAATTCACACACAAATTATTTGCATAGTTAGGTCATATTGGTTCTATTAATTTTGAGCATACCAAGAGGACTGTAGATTCTATACTTAATTCTGAAACAAAAAAAGATGTTCTATAGAAATGCACACCGGCATGGAGAAAATGATCAGTATAAATGTGGTGGCAACAGGGGAATATGTGGATTCCTTTTCCTATTCTACAGTTCATAACATGAAGTACATGGCTACATATTATGTCAATGGCAGAGCTTGGGATTGAGTTTAGAACCCAAGAATCTTGATTATCAGTCCCTCATGCTAACCACAAGACCACACTCCTTCTCAGATATAAGGAAGTGGTTACAACAGATGCACAGCAGCTCCTTTGTCCGAACTCTTTCTAATTTGCATCATCTACCAGAGCCACTGTTGTTCTGATATGACATCTATTAAAATGTATTGAATTTTGAAAGCGTTCCCGGGTTTGCAATATTGTCCAGGGAGTCTCCTGGCATTGTATGATAACCAACTCTACCCTTATATGGACTTTACAGCTGCTATTGCAAGACGGAAAGGAACCTTACATTGGGAATAGGATGAATCTTTTGGAAGAACAGTTTTCAGGAGGTCTTGTAATCTTCTTCCAAGTGGTAGGAAAGCTACAGAGCTAGCTCTGTGTTAAGTAAGGTCCTGGGAGATGCCCTCTTGATCAGAATTTAAAATTAGGCTGGTAAGCCAATATGAGAAAAGAAAGGAGGCTAATGATCTGAAGAACTATTGTCAAATATTTATCAAGGGTGATCACTGATTGTCTCTTGTGCTATTTTCATTAGTGAGAAAGCATCTACGCATGTGTGAAATATGAATGTAGGAGTGACGACTGAACTTGAGTATACATGAATGCTATGTGAGCCTGAATAATAAGCATGAGTAATAACTTACATAAATATGAATATGAAAAAACTCTGTTACAAAAATATTTTCTCTTTTAGAAAACATCTTTATGGGAAACCCACTATCTAATAGACATTTTCACATAAATGAATAAGAAACAACTTTCTCATATTTAAAATACACAGTTTATACATAATAGACCTGATCTTTCAAGTCCTATGCAGATAAAACTTCAATTGGAAAAAAACAGGAATTTTCTCTTTGTGGGAACTGGCTCAATTAGTTTAATAATTTTTAGAATTCACGTTACAGAATTTGGTTAATACTGTTATATGAGTGTGTTGTAGCTGTGTTATATAGATAAGAGGGATGTGTTTTAGTAAAACACAACCTGCTCAGCTATTAGAAGGGTCAATGTGAAGCTTCTTGATAGACTCAAGACTTTTAACATTTCAAACACTTCTCCTTTAAAGGATATTGGGTGTTCATTCAAATGCTTTTCCAACCAAACAGTCTGAGGGCAGCATTAAATGCCTCCTGTGGTGTTTGACAAAGATCCTCACATAGAGGTGTTGAAGCCTGAGTTGAAGCTCACTCAGAACTGGGTCTATAAGCTGAACAGTCATACAATTACATTTTATTAAACTGATCATAAACATGCTTGCTGCTAGATTTTCACCTCTTCAGACCTGGGTCCAAATTATATGTAGGTCATATGTTAAATGGGTTTGTAGGTCTCAGCCTACTCTTTTATGGTCCACAGTAAAACACAAACACAATTTGGCATAAATGGCAGTGCCTTGGGTAATACTAAGAATAATGCAGGAAGGTGCTAAGCAATCATCCCTACCCTGCTTTCCCAATGCATTCCACTTCTAATCTGCAACACCACTGTTAGTCCATTCCTAAGCCTCTTTTGAGCAAAGACTGCCAAATGCACTGCAATGTGTCAGAGTAGCTTGATGATTCTGCAAAGTGCTCAGCTGACTCAAAGGAGGTTTTATACACGAGAAGGCTTTTACCAAACCAAAATGTATAAAATTTAAATTATTTGTCAATTAGAGAATAAATCATAAGTCAAATTATATAATATATAAACCCCCTGATATTTTTCATATAAAAATACATGTTGTACACAAGATACTTTGCACATGTACATATACATTTTGTGATGGGGTATACAATCCCCACACTGGGCTCAAAAGACTTAAAAGGCAATATTGGGACCAGGTAGCTGTGCCCCTCTGGGCCTGCCGATCATGCTCTGACTTAGAGGAGTGGGTTAAAAGTTGCTCAGAAGCCTAGGCAAAGGGTGGTGGATAGCTTTCAACACAGAAGAATCCTTTTCTGAGACACCAGACAGAAGGTAGAGCCTGAGAAGAGACCACAGAGTGAGTAAGGCCTACAGACAGTGCCTTCTCCAGCCACCAGCCCCTTGAACAACTAGCAGGATGGCAAGGCTCTGCTCCTTCAAACTCTTTTGTTAAGTGATTGCTGTTTGGACTATAGGGGCCATGTCCCAAAATGAAAGGACGTATAGGTAGGAAGTAGCCCAAGGGAGTGTATTTAAACTTGCTTAAGGAGGACCTGGCCCATGTTGCTTCCCACAGAGTTCTGCGCTGGGAGCTGGTGGAGAAAGAGGGGCCAGGTCCCCCCTACATCACCGCTGTAAGGGCCAAGGCCCAGATATCGGTGGATAGCTGAAGATTCCTGGCTTAGGGTCAGGAACAGGCATCTCTGTCACCATGACAGAGAGGCAAGGCGTGCTAGCCAACAGGCTGCCTGGATCTCTGAATACCCTATCACACATGTACACAGTATATCTTGCTGGGAAAACAAACTATAGTGTTTTTCAAAAATTAAAATACTTATTTTGTGTGAAAAGAGCGATTCTTTAATCTAATTGAGCATTCAGATAAATGGTGGGATGATAGGTGGTGTCTGTTGCAAAATATCAGTATGCTTTTAAATATGATTTTATGTAGAAGAGGGTTTATCTCATAGCTAGTTCAACATTTTACGACCCATGAATCAAAAGGTTTGAAAAGTTTCTATCTCTGAAGAAAAGGTCCTTATATCTCCTTTCACAGCACATCTGTCAAATAAGAATAATGACACCAAGTACACTCCCTTTAATTCACTTTGTCTTGCAGCCTTGTTTCTTTTTATTAAATTTGTTAAGCAGTTCATCAAATTAGCCTCCAAGCTTTCTTCTCGATTATTGCACTCATTTTAAACATGATACTATTTTGTCTGCAAGAATAATGAGAAAAAGTCTTTGGGGTCCTGATATGGATACATGGCCCCTTCTTTACTCTGGTTTCAAGAGACAGATTAGTCATGTGTTGGTTTAACACATCCCCACAGGCAACATCTTATTGCTTAAGGTTCAGAAATATGAATATGAAAACTAGCCATAAGCTATTTAGCTTGCTAGAAATTAAATTTAACAGCTTCACCTCACAAATCCAGCTGTAAAAGTACATACAAGGCACCTAGATTAACAAGGACATATGGAAATCTAAAGGATCATATTCCAACGGAACCAAGACTGGTGTCTTTGTTAAAAACAGATAATCTGGGTATGATGAGATAAAACAGGTCCCTTTTTTCTGCAATTAACCTCTTCCTCTCCAATGAGCATATTCCTCTTTGAAAAGACCACCACAATGCTGATACCTCTTCTTCCCAAAAAGCCTAACCCAAAACAAAAAAACAAAAACAAAAACAAAAAAAAATGACCCTGAAACAAATCAACCTAAACACAAAAAGGTAAATTAATAAAATAAAAAACAAAAGCTTGCTCCAAATTGCATGTTCCCTGAAAAGGGAGAAGTGCCAGTGACTCCATAAAGTCCACTAGGGAATTTGCTATTGCTATCAATTTGATGTGGAAAATGTTTGATCCTATGTGGATGAGAAGCCATATGAAACCCGAAGGTAGACAGATGGCTTCACTGATACCATGGGTAGGTATTTCTGAATCATGTGGATGATAAGAATTTTTCCTTGTTTCTGAGAGACTTCCAGGTTGAAGGCTTGGCACTGAGGACCTTCTGTATTAGTCCTATGCAGAGTTAAAGGAGTAAGGATGGCTGAATAGGGGGTTTCTTCACCCTCTGTGCACCAGGGAGGTGGGCTTTGTACCTGTTCTTAATGTATTGGTGCACATGCTGGTTCTTAATATACTGGTGGAATATGCCAGGGCAAAAATTGAAATAGACTTAAATTTTAATGGCATCTAGAATGGTTGGCAATAATGTAGGGCAGATAAGCTAAGCATGTGTACTGAAGGGAAGAGGATATATTTACACCCTGTGAATTAAATTATAAACTACATGGATAATAAATGACAGTTAAAACGGTAATAACATAGTGTTAATAGTTAAGGCATCCATGCCATTTATCATGACCAATCACACACACTTTGGTTCTTTGAGTAATTTCTCCCTTTCCACTCCTGCTGCTCAGTGACGGTGAAGCCAAATGCTGAGGTAGAGGAAGAAGAGTTCTGACAATAGATTGAAATCTCAAATCATTATTTTATTTCTTCCGATACTCCTGCTATAAGTGCAGTTGCTGCTGGGCAGCTGTTTTGGCGGAATGCTTTGATTTCAGCACAGACGCAAATCCATCAGCTTTATTACCTTCTGTCATCATGCCTCATGCTCTCATGTTATTGCTAGGTGACAAAACTCTGCAGCGTGAGTTCCATGCTGAAGAACTTTCATTCAGGATAGCCATATGCTTATCATTCTTTCACCTATAATATATACCAACACCTTTTTGCAATGTATTAGATGGCAGGATTTAGGTATGGCACTATCTAAAAAGAATAGGATCAAGTCATCCTTCAGAACCTATGCATTAGATAATGTTCTCAAACGAAAAGTTTATGGCAGCATTTATATGACCTAAATATAAGACCCAAAAGCATGGATGATTTCTTCCGTTCTGACCTGACAGCACAGAGTTAGTTGTTGACTCTTAAGTATGTACTGTGCAAATTGCCATATTGAATCAGACCATATATATAAATGATAAAAACAATACTTTTGTATTTTGTAGCTATTTACCCCATTGTTTAGATCAAGGGTGCATGCTAGGAAATTTTTTCACCCACAGACTTAATATCATATAATAGGTTGTTCTTAACATAGAAAACATAGGAACTGCCATACTGCCTCAGATCCAGGGTCCATCTAATTCCTGTCTCTGGCAATGTTCAGTACCACATGTTTTGTGTAAGAAAACTGATAGTGGAGAATAGGGAAATAGCCTGCCCATAGGGAATTTTTTTTCTAATCCTAACAGTTATTGATTGGCTCATTCCATAAAGCATGAGGATTTATATCCCTTTTTGTCTGTTTGTTTTGTTATCTTTTATAATGTAACTGTGGATGTTCTCATTCATGTAAATGGCTAGTCCTTTTTAGAATCATACTGAGGTCTTTGTTTCCATTATATCTTGCGGAAACAGATTCTTCAGGTTAATTATGAATTATGTTAAAAATTGTTTTTATCAGTTTTAAAATGTTTTGCCTTCCAATTTCATTGAGTGCCTCCTTGTTCCTGTATTATGACAAAAGTGAAATACTGAATTTTAATTTTGGTAAGCTGAGAAAATTAGTCATACTTTTGTGATTTGTCATGATGACATATGTTAGGAATCAGAGGAATCACTTGCTTTGTTAACTGTATGGGAATATAATTTCCAGTTTGTTTTTAAAAGCTGAATCACTGTTTTCAGATATAATTCCTCAGGAAATGTGTTTTCAATTATATCCTCCCCTTTTCTCTCAGACTAACCAACCTACTTATTTTAACAAGATATTATTTTTTTCACAAAGATACTTTCTCAAAAGCATACTATTCTTTATAAAGACTTCCATTTTCAGTGAAGTTGCCTCTTTACTATGTAAAATAATATGTCACTTATTTTAATGAAGATCTAGTTTACCAAAAACAAGCAACTCACTTTCTGTTTGCCTTCATTTATTCTACTTTGACTCAAGAAAAAGTGCAAATCCTTAATATTGCTCATAAAGGGTGATGAGTTTCAGAAGTTTAAAAGGCAAATAACTTTCTCTTATTTAATCAACCCTTTTTTAGTTTATTTTTGGGTAGTATTCCTCCTGTCAATTCATGATAATGCATGACAGATACGATATACTGAGCACTAATACAATAATTACCATTCTAAAAAAACATTTACATGTAAACGCCTTTGCCTTTCCTGGCTGTGCCTGGGCAGACCAGAGAATTAATAAGGAGAGGGCTAATGAGTGTTTCTCAAACCAAAGGTAACAAAATTATTCAACATGCAGTGATGTGCTCCTTAATTTAGCAGATTGCTTCACATCTTCCAGCAAAAACAAGTCCTAAAGCACATTTTCCATTTGCTGTTATGGGTGATGTTAAAATTTAGCTGTAAGGGACTGGGGTGTCAGAGGTCTGGCCTTGATAGCAGTCACAGCTGGGCAGATATCCATAAGTCAAAGACAGCCACGAGCCAGTAGTCACTGGGCAGGAATTTATAATCACTACAGCCAGGATCGATAAGCAAGAATTAGGATTGGAGTCAGGCCAGGCTTGGATACCAGAGATTAGAGGTAGTACCAGGCTGAATTGGGAGGCAGAAGTCCGTTTCAGAGTCAGGATGCGGTCAAAGGCAGGCGACCAGAGATAGCTACCAGGCTGGAATGAGTTGGCAGGAATTCAGAGTCAGACTGGGGTCAGAGACTGGAAATCAAAAAGCAAAGTGCAGTCTGGAGTCACAGCAACCCAGAGGTCTGTGTGGTTGCCCAGTAGAGTTACTACCACTGAAATGCAAAAATACTTTTCCTGGGCTTCTCTTGGCAAATGTGGTAAAGCTCTGTTCATCTGGTAATGGAAAACTCATCCTTTGCTCTGTCAATCAGTTGGCTTCTGACATCCAACATCAGATTGAAAAGTTCTATGGCATTTGTAGAATCCTTTTCAAGAATAGAGATTGACTTCTGAAAGATGGCCATGACAGAATGCACAAAATAAACGTAGCACTCAGGAAGCGTCAACTTATCACTTAACTCATGCTGCTATCACTGATGAATCTCCAAATCAGCCTGTCACAGTCAGATTCCCCAAGCTCCAAGAAGTACACCTTAATAGCTTGCCAGTTCAACAGAAGCCTTTCAACTTCAGTAAAGAAATTTAACCAGAGAGCAGGCACGTGCAAAAGCACTTTCCAATACTCTTGCTCCACATATTCAAAGCAGCATTTATGACGTTCTTCTTTTTTTGCACTGCATGAAAACTCATTGAAAATCTTCAAAACAAAACCTTCCACATCAAAGCTGAGGGCTTTCATGCAGTTTTTTGCTGTGTCATGTAAAACATGACAGTTGCAGTTAGCTTGGATCATCAGTGGTTGAACACCTTTCAGTTTAGCAAACACAGAACAGTTCTTTCCATAATTCACGGCTCCATAAGCACTAACCTTTTTCAGGCGCACCCAAGCTCATTTATGTCATTAATTATACCTCCTGAGATTGACTATGATGTCTCATCTGATTCTTCATAAAAATCCAAAAGGACATTGTTTATGCCTCTTTTGATGTCAAAGAAATGAGCAACCAAAGGAAAAAACTTCCAATTTCCTTAGTTTATTTGAAGCATCAGTAGCAACTGCAAAGGGAGAATCACTTTCTTTTAGTTTTTTGACTGCTGTTTCCACAGAAAATGACCAAAACACATTCTCAACTAGACTTTCCATTTTTTGTTCTTCCCAGCTTCATTTTATTTGCCAAAGCAGAATCAGCATGTAGCTGTGTAACTAATTTGCTGCCACAGTCCATTGACAAAAATGAACAAAAAAAACTACAGTGAAG
Organism: Emydura macquarii macquarii; assembly: GCF_026122565.2. NCBI lineage: Eukaryota > Metazoa > Chordata > Testudines > Chelidae > Emydura > Emydura macquarii. The sequence continues at coordinate 1,429,633 of NW_027132817.1, read as the reverse complement.
CTGTAGTTGTGCTTAACTCCATGAAAGACATAGGCCAATTCACTTGCAGACACAGCATCGCCTTTAACTGTGTTTCTCTGGGACAAAAACATTGATATTCATACATTCTGTTTTGCACTCTGAACTGCTGTTTGGTGGTTTTTTCCAGTTGAATGTTTCCGAACACTATTGATTCCACCATATTTCACCATAAAGATGCTCTGACAAACTGTGCCAGCACGTTTTGCCAGCCAGTCTTTGTAGGCTTTCATTTAGCCAGTTGTCATTGAACGTGCAATTTCTGATGTAAGCTTTTTTTTCAGTAGTGTAGTAGGATCATTCACACCATTTCCCTGATCTAGCATTATTTAACATACCTCACACGTCTTCTCACTCTCCCATGACTCGAACCTTCTCTCACATGTGTAGTACACTTGCGTGTTGGTGTGTAGACAGTTGCTGTATTTTCAACAGTTTTGACATTATCACTTAAACTGCGACATCTTAAGCTGGACTTGGAAACTTTTAACATTAGCTATTCACTAGACATTGTGATGATAATGCAAATCTTTAGACCCACTTTAAAAAATGGCAGATAAAATTAATTTTTTGCCAACTGGAAAATTCATAAAAAAACCTGACAGGCCAGTCAAATACCAAGTAGATGGTAACCCTATTGCCCAGAAAACTTCCTATGCCCCCCACCAGTGTTAAATAGTGCTTTTGGCCAATCAGAGGGCTGCAGGATGCTGTCACTCTGGACCCTTCAGATGGTACTTTCTGTGGCACCTAATCTCCACAGCGCTCCTTGCATGTAGTTCTGCATAACCTTCTGGTGGCAATGTGAGAATGTTGGCTGTCCTAGTTATAGTTCCCTAGATCCTTACATTATCTCCTACTTCAGGGGTGTCCTTCCTCTGGGTTGGCGCTGGACCTGGTTTGTCTGGAGAGTCTTGATTAAACCCTTTTACCAGGACAGGGGCAGCAGGTTCCCAAGCTTTTCAGGATCTTAACTCTCCCAATCAATGCGGTACTATAGTCTCCCCCTCTTCAGGTTGGAGTCGAGGATAGTGCGGATTTTATCTTCCTCGTGCCCTTGAAACTGGATTTGAAGGGGTAGCTGTTGGGACCAGTTGAGAGTGTCATGGCAAAAACAAAAGTCTGTGATTCTGTTCTGTGTGGAGCATTGCATTTTGGTTCTGGCTCTCATTTGCTCAGAGGCTATTCGTCACCTCCTGGGCTAATGGATCATTTTGTGAAGTGGATCAGATTATATCAATCAGGTCTTTGTGTATTGAGGCACTAAGGAAGTTGTAAGGTTTTAGGAGACAAGGTGATTCTGGTTAGACTTCTTTCCCTCTTGCTAGTATTCCCTCTTTCAGGATATGGCAGCAGTTTTTCTGTTTCCCAGATGGTTGTGGCTGACAAAATCAAATTGAGAAGAATAATACCCACCTGAGCTGACTTTGCTTCAAAGCTCAAGCCTTATGCAGATATTCAAGATTATTATTGTCAAAAAAGACTTGGACCTGTTGTCAGGCTCCTCGAGGTGATGGCACCACTCTTTGAAGGCCGATTTAATCCTGAGCAGTTCTTTAACTAATATTTCATAGTTCTATTTGGCAGGGGTGAGTTTTTGGGAGTAGTATGTACTGAAGTGCAATATTTGCCATTCCTCTGAGAGAGTATGGACCGAACGGCTACATTGGATACAATGCCTTTCACGATGAACGTCTGGGCTGGGTCTGCATGTGCTAGAATAGGAGTAGTAGTGAAAGCAGCCTTGAGCTATTTAAAAACTTGCTGAGCTTCAGGCATCCAAACAAATCTGATGACCTTAAGGAAGTGTTTTTTCGTGGGGGTGATTTGCCCTGAGAAACCTGGAATGAACGAACCATCAGTAAAGATTCGCAAAACCCAGGAAGCGTGATAATTCCTGGGGAGGACCTAGGCACTGCCTCGCTGTGGATGGTCTCCACTTTCTTGGGGTCTCTTTTAATATGAAGATATGAAATTATGTGGAGGATTGGTCAAAAGTGCACTTTTCCAATTTCATGTACAGGCCGTGCTTCCATAGTCTTTGTAAGATGGAACAAACATGGCAACAAGGTTATCTGAAAACACAAGTATGTGATTGAGATAGAGGACTATATACTGGTTCATGATGTCTCTAAATACGTCATTCATGTAGTGTTGAAAGGTTGTGGGAGTGTTGGTGAGACTGAATGGCATAACTAAATATTCAAAGTGCCATAGTGGGTTTGAAAGCTGGTCTTCTGTTTCCTGCCCTAACATGCACTAGGTTGTAAGCCCCCTGGAGGTCCAGTTTGGTGAAAATTCTGGCAGATCACACATGATCTAGTAACTGAGATTAGGGGCAGGGGGATATCGGTTTTGGACCATCACCTGGTTTAGGGCCCAATAGCCTACACAGAGGTATAGTGTTCCATCCTTTCTCTTAATGAAAAGATTGGAGCCCATCCTGGTGTGGTGGAGTGCTGGATGAAGCCCTTAGCCAGGTTTTCCTGGATGCAAACATGAAGGGCTCCCAGTTCTGGGTCAGACATAGAATAGATCCATTCATAAGGGATTTTCACCTTGGATTGCAAGGCTATAGGGCAGCGTTAGTCCTGGTGTGGAGGTTGCGTGTCTGCATTTTTCTTTTCAAGAACATCTGCATAATCCCAATACTTATCAGGGGTGTGGGGACTCAGGCTTGGGAGCAGTTGGCTAGCTGCTGATGCTTCTGATCAGCTGCAGGAGCCCAGGAGTGGAGGATTGGGGCTGGCTGCATGCAGGCAGACCCTTCGGCAGTATTCAGAGGGAAAGCTGTTCCTCTTCCCTCTCCAGCATGCTGCTCCAGTGAGGTGATTCTGAGAATCAGTGGGGAAATGTGGAGAATGGATCACTGAATTGTAGCACTTCTCAGTGCCACTATAGTATAGCCTCTAGGGGAAATACTGTAGCCTGCATCACTGGCCCTGAGAGCCGGTGTGACTTATCTATCATCTCTACGATAACTGATGTAGACTTTAAACAGAGGCGTATTTGTAGTGCTCGAGCAACTTTAACGTCTATGAAATTGTTGGCAGCCCCAGAGTTGATTAGGGCCCACTGAGGGAGAATCAGGTTGGCCCCTTCTCTATACGTAACTGTATTCATTCTTGGAAATGGGGGAGGACCCACATGTCCTGGATTGGGTTTTCCTTGAGTTTCAGAGCATAGTTCCCTGATGGTGTCCAGGCTCCCATTATACAAACTGGGCTCACTCATTTCCTGATTCCTTGCTGGTTGAGGTCTGTGATGGGTGAGATGCAAGAGCATGTCCTGGTGTGCCACAATAAAAGCATAAATTATTGTGTCATTGTCCCTTTTTTCCCAGGGTCAAACGGTGGCAGCCCAGATCAACCTGCATTGGTTCCTGGTTGGGCCCTGGGATTTTCAGCATGGGGTATGAGTGAGGTGGTAGCATGGTGCCCCTCCTCTCCTCCTTTCACTCAGGCAGTCAGTTCTCAGTTTGAAGAGAGAGGTCAATAAAAGCATCCAAGCTGATTGGGGTCTCGATGTCCGCTCATCCTTTACCTCCTCAGTAACTCTACACCGAAATTAGTGCAGTTGGGCCACCTCGTTCCACTCGATGTTGCCGGAACGGGGCAGCATATAAGACAGCTAGAGCCTTCATAGTGTGGCTTCTGCTGAGCAAGAGCAGTGAAGGTCATCAAAAATCATGGAAAATACTCGCAGGAAGGCATTCCAATTGGTTAAATCTAGCTGTCCTGCTCCAGCAGGGATGAGGCCCAATCCAGCGCTTCTCCAGCTAGCAGACTGATCTCTAGTCCCATGCTGGCCAGGTTGGTGGCAGACATTTGAGGCTAGAGCAGGAAAAAAAGATGGCACTGTTTCAGGAACCCTCTGAACTTCTGACAGTTCTCATCAAAACGTTTTGATGGTGGTACTGTTGGACCCTGTTCAGAGGACAGAAGCCCAACCAAAGCCTGGTATGTATACTTCTCTTCTGGGGCCATGGTAGCTTCTCGTGGAGTGTCTGATTTTCTGTTATGAGCTGCACCACTTGGAACTGCAGCATAATGGTTCTTGGTTTGGAGGCGAAAACTCGCTCCTGCAGATCCAGTAGCCCCTGGGGTTCTGTGGGTGATGATGCCCCTTCCATTTGCCTACTAAGGGGCTTCTGTAAACGGGATTGAAAATGGGTCTAGTGGATCTTGCCTAGTGGTAACATCTGGGCTGCTGTCCACAAGTCAAGTATGGCTACGAGGCAGTAGTCAGTGAGCAGGGATCAGGGTAATTGCTGAGCTAGGAGTGATAAGCAAGAACCAGGGTAGGAGACCAGAGATCAAGAGTAGTATCAGGCTGGTACTGGGATACAGGAGTTTGCATCAGAGTCAGGCTGGTGTCAGAGACTGGAGATCAGAAAGCAAGGTACAGTCTGGAGTCGAAGCAGGCCAGAGGTCTGTGTGGTTGCCCAGATGATTTCCTGGGCCACCCTCCAGGGTTAATTAGTGTACTTGGCCAATCAGAGGGCTACAGGCTGCTGTCACTCTGGAACCTTTGGGTGGTACATCCTAGGCATCTAAGCTGCACAGTGCTGCTTGGATGTATCTCTGTATACCCTTCCTGTGGAAGCATAGGGATGTCAGTTGTCCCAGGCTCCACGGACTCTGGTTCTAGGCCTACATATCCTTATGCTACCTTTCTCTGGCTAGGCTTCTACCTCATGCTTTCAGTACCACACATATGTTTCTGCTTCCAGAGCCTCATTTTGGCCTCCACCCCCTGACAAGGATCATCTTATTCTCTCTATAGCATGTCATTGTTTTGATGCCATAGGGGTAGGTGACTAAAAACCATATAGGATAGAAAATGATTTTTTAGGTTTTCCTGAAGGCTTTTCAACATTCCATCTCTCTAGGCATTGTTAGTGTGCCTACCCATAATATCTAGCCATCGTATGAACAAATTGAGCATAGCAACGAATTCATCCCCAAAGGCTCAGCATTTTCACCCATCCGCCATTTATGCTGCAGGTTTGCTCTTAGGCGCTTGCCTCCAGGAGAGATGCTGGTAGCTGTTCTGTAGGCCGTATTACTGGATGGGAAGCTTGTACAAACAGATGCACCATCTGATCTTTTTGACTGGTTTATTGTTTCTTTCTTTCCCCGACCCTCCACGTTCTTTCTCTTTCTGGTTTTGGCATTTTTAGAGAACATAATATTTCTTCCTTTTATGTTTGCATGGAGCCCAATATGAAACAAAAATAATTTTGTTTGCTGAGGTATGTTTGTATTTATTTCTGAGTAATGACCAACTGCTTAGATCAAGGGTGCACACTAGCGAACCTTTACCCACTGGTGATCCACAATAGTATAATTTAGTTTTGACATGGAAAACATAGGAACTGGATATGTGGTCTGTCTAGTCCAATATATCCAGTCTCTGAATGTGGCCAGCAGCAGATACTTCAGAGGAAAGTTAAAGAAACCCCACAATAGGCAGATATGAGATGCTCATCCAAACCCCCAATAGTTAGAGATTGGCATAGGCACTAAAACATGAGGTTTTATTTCCCCTTACAAAACTCTTTTTACTGAGCATCTTACTAGAGTACACTCCTAGAGATAACATTGCTATGGAACAGAAGCAGGAACCATATTGTCTGTCCTGTCTGGAAGTTCAGCTCTGTATGGCACAGTGACCCAGAATTGTGCATGCTCAGTGCTGATGGAGCTTTGAAGGATTTTAGCAGCCAGCCCCTAGCAAGTTCTACAGGGCAAAACACAAATGGGAAATGGCAATTTTCAATAGGTCATAACACACTCAGAATAGATTTTCACACAGATAGCAAAAGGCACCACCCCACCGCCAGGACAATCCAACTGCAAAACTTCAAGTTCCTAGTGCAAATCATGAGGATGTTAGAACTCTTAAAAATGGTTGGAAACATTTTTTAGAGTGGAAAATGATAGACAATCTAAATATAGTGGCCACTACAGCTCTCTGTTATAAAGTATAAATAATCTCAAATGATCTTACAACCATGCTGTTATAAAAACTGAGGCAGAGGGAAAAATTCTCTTCCTGAATGTGTATATGAAGCTGTTATTGGCTTCACTGGGAATCCAGCACACTCATCAGAAAACAGAACTTGACCCAAGGGTATAAAAACAGGAAGGATATATTTAGTTATATTTTTAAAAAGGAAAAAAAAGAAAGAAAGAAAGAACGGGCCCAATACCAAGAGTTGACAATGTTTATCCATTGTCTTCCATGGAGGCTTCAGGTCTTAAGCATCTTTCTGGACCAGAACCAGCAATACTGGAAAGACAATGGAAAGCAGAAATTGAACTCTAACATATTGCTATAGAAGTAGAAGAAAATCTCTATGTACATTGTTTGTGTTCTCCGGTTTCTGATTATTGCATACAGTATTTTAAAATTCCTCTAAAAATACTGCTAGAGCTGATCAAAAATTATGACTTGATTTTTCATGAAAAATTTCAAAGTGTTAAAGTTGTTTCCACTTTGAAGTGTTTGAAATGGACCTTTTATTGTTTTCAAAATCACTTTGTCCTTTAAAAAAATTTGTTTGAGAAAAAACATTTTTTCAGTAAATGAAAAAATAACTTTAATAACGTTTTCTATAAATAAAATTTGAGAAAAATATTTTAAAAGACACAAAATATTTTTTTTTAAAAGTTGACAATATCAACTTGGATATTGGAAGTTGGAAAGTTGGAAAAAGGCCATATTTTGACCAAAAAAATCCCTGTTCCAGTTAACAAATTTCGATCAGCTGTACTGGGAACAGAGATTACTTTTTGGAGTAGTCATGGAAGTAATTTACTCATGCATATTTGCAATATTTGTTCTGTACTGCTACCAATGAAGGTATCTAAGGCCCAGATCATCAAAGGCATATAGGCACGTAGCAGTATTGATTTCAACAGGAAATAGGTGTCTAAATAGCTTTTGAGGACTGGGGCCTAAGCCAGGATGAAGTTAAGGGTCCCTAGACATTTGGTGATATGGGGACCACCAAGACAACACCCACAGCTCTGTGCCCAATCTATGGCACCTCCCTGCAGCTAGAATGACAGAGTCAGGGCACCTCCTCCCACATTTGGAGGGCAGGGTAAAAGTTGGCAAAAGACAGGACCTTCAGTGCTTACCCAAGTAGCTGTGGTGGGTGAATCTGCTTGAGTGTGTATGTTTATTTCATTCTTCTCTTCCTGTCACTGTCATTATTACCTTTTCGGGGGTGTGGTACAGGGGCCCCAAAGCATTGGGTCTTAGGGTTAACAACATATTGAAATGTATGGTACCATTCACCTCTCTGATACCTATTGGTTCAGACTCTCTGCAAACTCAGGCAGACATTGCTGCATTAGTTATACTCAGGTTACGTTTTCAAGCTTTTCCTTACAACTATAAGGCCTAGAAGATTTTTTTTTTAAAATGAAACTCGAGATTATAGTTTAATCACATAACTCCAAGAATTCAGGCCCTAGACATGGGCCTATAATGCCTATGCTTTAACCCAGTGCCTTTCACATAAAATAAGTCCCCTTTTTATCATGGTATAGAAAGCTCTGCTTGGAATAAGAATTCTGTTTTATTTTGTGGTGAGGAATGTGAGGGAGTGGTTGATATTATGAATGTCATTCTGGTTATGGTGGGTGTAGACCATATTGTGGATATTTAAGTATAATAACAAATTTCTTCTTTTGCAACATGACATCAGTGTTTTGATTTGTATTGATACTGATTTTAACTTTCATTTTCCCAAGTGAAAGCTGCAGCCATGATTTTATTTTAAATATTGTGGGCTCAGTTTATGGGTGTGTATCATCATACATATGTAATCAACTACTGCACATTGATTCTTATGTGATTACAGTTTTGTGATGAAAATACAGTTATGGTCAGATAGAAAGAAGCTGCAAACAGAGCCAAACTTTTTAAACAGTGTTTTCTTTAAATGTGCTGCTGCTACTCCTGTACTGAAAAGGCAATATGTATAGATCAGAGGTTCCCAACTTTTTTTTTATTGCATACCCCCTTCCAGATCTACCAGCTGCCCGCATTTTAACCCTTTTAATGCCCAAGCATTGAACAAAATGTAAACATTATAATACACACAAACTCACATTATAGGATTATAATAATAATAATTAATATCATTTATGGTTTTACTTTAATGTACATTTACTTTTGACCAATTTAAACAATGGCCTAATAGTACTACTCACCATTAATGTGATGGATTAGGTTGTTTGTTCGAGCAGAGGCACATAATGTTTGGAGTGATAGGTGATAGTTTAAGTCATAAGTTGTATTCTACACAAATCTTGAGTTCGCCATTGGTTGAGATGTCAAGGAGATTATCTTGTTCTTTTATTGACAAGTCTTGCAGCACGGGTACTGCAGAAAAATTTGTAAAGGGTAGTAAACCCATCTGTTTAGGTTTCCCACTGAGGGAAAGTACTCACGTAATTGCCTCACCAGTTCAGTGAGATGTTGCTTGATGTTCTTTTAACACTGTCCTGCAACTGTAGTTCATTTGCTGTTGAGAATTCATGCATGTTTTGAAAAATTTCAGTGTTGTTTTCCTCTACACAGTAAGCCCAGAATTCCAGCTTTTTTTTAATCATTGAATCAATTTTGTCCTGGACATTGAAGATGGTTGCATTAAGCCCTGGAAGTCCCAGATTTAGCTCATTCAGGTGAGAGAATATATCTGACAAATAGTCCATCTGTGAGAGCCAGGCTGTGTCATGCAGACAGTGAGAGAGTGGGAATGGATAGTCTGTAAAGAATACCTTGACTTTGGAGTGAAGTTCAAAGAAATGTGCCAAGACCTTGCTTTGTGACAGCCATTGAACCACCGTGTGGAGCAATAGATTGCTGTGCTTGCTTCCCATCTCATTACATAGAGTAGAAAAGATTCTGGAATTCAAGGGTCAAGATTTTATAAAGTTGACCATCTTCACAGCATAGTCCAGCACTTCCTTGAGTTGGTAGGCATGCTTTTGGCAGCAAGGGCTTCCCTATATATATTGCAATGTACCACATCACGTTGGAAGGAACTGCTCTGATATGTGTCACTACTCCAATATACCTACCAAGCATTGGCTTTGCTCCATTGGTGCAGATGCCAATACAATGTGACGAGATGATACCATGTTGATTTATGAAGCTGTCAAGCAACTGGAAAATTTCCTCAGTGTTGCTCTGCTAGGTAGCGACTGGCAAAACAAAATATCGTCCTGTACTGCACCTTCGTAAATGTACTCCACGTACACCAGAAAGTGACCTAAACCTGCCATGTCCGTGGATTCATTCAGAGGCAGAGCAAAGTACTGGCTGCTGGTGACATGGTTCACTAATTGAGTGAGAATATTATAGGCCATTTCATCAATTTGATGTGACACTCTGTTGTTTGATAATGGCACTAACTGAATTAATTTTTGGGCCTTCTCTCCAAGCATAGCGCTTATCATGTCTGCAGCCACAGGTAGTATTAGTTCCTCTGCTATGTTTTCCTGACTTCACAGCTCTGTAACTCAACAAGTATGATGCTTTAAGGGCCTTACTATTGTCATCATCAGCAGCAGAGCACAAAACTATCTTGCTCCCTATTAGCTGCACCCACATCCGCTTGAAAAATTCTGGTGGTTTGTTCTTGTGGTGTTCATGTTTTGTTTCCAAGCGTCTGTGCAGAAGAGATGGATTTAGGCTGTTATTCGACAGGACATCACGACATAACACACACTGCGATTGAGGGTATTCACTGTCTTCAGTCCAAGTAAATCAAATTTTGATGTATTTTTGTCATATTTACATCTCTTTGATATAGATCGTGTTTTGTCCCTGGTGTCAACGTTTCATTTTTTAGGCTGAGATCTACATGTTGAGCACTCGCTGTCACTGTCTCACCAGCGATTTCAGTAAGTGCACTGGTAGCGGCAAGACAAAATTCATCAATTCGCATCTCATCATTGATATTTTGTGTGTTCTTTGTAACAATATCTTTCTTTAGCCATCTGTCCATATGTAACTGTTACATACAGATATAATTATAATGTGACGTATAAAAACGAAAAAAAAACCCTGACTAATTTCTGAGCTCAGTTAGATTGCACAGTTGCTGGGCAGTTGCTGTACAGATGATTGGAGGTGGGGTCTCTGTACATCAACATCTGTGTATCTGTATTGTCATTGTTACATCTTGAAGTAAACTAACTACCATATTTTATATAACAAATTCCCACAGTTCTAAAGCTTCATCTGAGCAGCCTATTATGAAAATGTAATAAATAAAATAATTAATAAATAAAATTGACCATTACACAATTTCTCCTGTGTACCACCCAGAGATGTCTCGCATGCCCCCACGGATATGCATACTACAATTTGGGAACCCCAGAGATGCAGCTTCAAAAATCCTAAAAGTCAATATCGTTCTAATATTTCCTAAATGATACTTTACTAAAGAATTGTTGTCTACATTGACATTGCATGTTCTTTGAAGCCAAAAAACACAACCTTTTCTCTTAACTTAGATCATAGGATACAGCTGAAAACTGCAACCCGCCTCTGAACTTAAGCCCAAACAGAAATGGAAGAAATAAATGATACACACATTTACTTGTTGATCTCATCATTTTACATAATGGTGCATGACATTTGCTTTTATTTCACATCACACATTATTTCAATTTATTTTTCATTTAGTTAACAGTATTATGTTTATATGTTTTTGCCATGTTGATAAGTTAACAATTGTATTCAGTTATTTTTGAACATGCATTTTTAATTACTCATTGTTTTGGCAAAATAATATGCAGTAAATGGAAGAATTTCCAACAGCTGTTTTAAACACAGGGAAGCTACTTTGGCCAATTGAGTTATTTTTTAATACAAAATTTAGCTTACAGCGACATAAGATTCCTCCATTAACTGATGAGACCAGCATTCAAGAAAATGTGGGCTATGCTTCTTCACTAATATTGTTATAATTGTCAGACAAAATAATTTAAGATGGAGTTAAAGAGCAGAAAACATATCAATAACATAAAGATGTAAAAAAAAATCCCCAAAGTATTAAAATATTGTTGTAATTTTAAAAAAGGCATAAGAAAGTCAGGAAATTCAGAATTAAGATAAAATTTAAAATAAACACAAATGTTCAAAAACACAAAAATGCCCACATTTATATAGGGTTTTGGAAATGTGCTCAGTAACTAGTAGCTACCATTTTTCTCAGTGGGAACTCCCACCTGCTGAGCACCTTTGAAAATGTGGCCGTAATGGCACCCGAACAACCTTAACTTTGCTTCTATAATGAAGTCAGTCGTCAATCTTTTTCTTCTTTGTTCCTTTCATACCCAGAGCCCGAGCCTTAAGATCCTATTAAACTGAAAAAATTAAGGGTCTTTGGGATCAAGCTCCTCAGTGGAATGTGTTATTTCTGGATCAAGGATTTTTTATTATGTGGTTCATAATCTATGGCTCTGAATATCTAAAATTTGGAAAAGCGACTGTATTAGTCTAGTCACCATAGCACTGCTCTCTTTTTCATAGTCACTTTAAGAAATCTTCAGTTCAAGGAAGCAGAAATCTTACATTCTGAGAAGAGACTGTACAGCTTGTACGGATTTTGATGCCAGTTGTGTATACTTTGTCTCCACACTACCATTGCTTGGCATATGTGCAAAAGGAAATAGTTGTACATTCAGCTGTGACTGGTGCATTTCCTGACGTTGAGTGTCTCACTGTCCAACCTTCATATTGCACTACAGTGGATTTTAGCCCTGGCTAGAATATAAAAGAATAATTTTGAAAAATTTAGGAAAATACTGAATAAAAATAGGATGATAAATTGATCTGTGCTTGAACAGATTTCAAGATGCTACTGTAATCGCCAGAAAAATGTACACTGATGTGTCAGTGAGTAGACTCAGTGCATGGTTATAGGAGAACTATGATTTGCCATGCATTCAAAAAATAAATTAAACCATGGTTTTCATTAAAATGGTCCTTAAATATTTTGTTTGCACATTAAGTTGGCATTTTATTTATTAAAAAAATCAGAATTGCTGGCCACAAGGGCTGATAGTTCATTTTCACTCAAATGTTGGTAGAAAATAAAATTTAAATTGATACAGAGGTATGTTAGAATGTAAAATTTGTTCTTTATTTATTATTTTAAACAGCACAATTTTTAGAAACATTTCCAGTGTTGCCCCTTTGCGGAGTAGTAAATTTCAAGCCCTGCAGATCTGTTTTCACTTGGAAGAAAAATTGGTGATTCAGTTTCTGGGTATTTTCTTAGTGTAATTTGTTAATTTACAAAATATACACAATGAAAATAGGTGTTTGTAACCTGCAGTCAAAACAAAACAAGCAATTTCTTTCAGAATCCTCAGCTAAATCACCACTACCCTATCACTATCTCTTGGAATCTCACAGTTTAAATACAATGTTCCTTGTTTTTGCTTCAGCCCCTAGACTTCACATAGGAATCTAGCTAAACCAAAGCAGCTCACCTAGGACCACATGATCTTGAAAGGTGAGCCAAGGTATCAGCCTATTGTATGCAGCTTCATTGCATTACAAGGAATAGCAGAAAAAGTTTGATTGCCCAGACCCAGGGTGCTTTACTCTATGCAATCTCTTCAGCAACTCTCTGGGGGGACTGAGAATATCTTCCTGTGTTTACGTACCAGTGACTCATAGCATGCATGGCATTGGCATCTTTTGCCATAATAGCAGAATGACCTGGTAGCAAATTCTGTTGTCAAGGGAAACTTTTTTTTAACCATTTAAATCAAAAGTATTGCTTATCAAAAACTTCCTATCTAATCTATCTTTTATTAACAATACTAAAAACTGACACTGGGAATTAGTGTAACTTTCTGCACATTGTGCCTCTGATATCCTTGCCCCACTTCTGGAGATCCCATCCTGCCGACTCAGGGTTGGCCCTTCCTCTGACACTGACAATAGGCTGACCAGTTGTAGTGATCTGAGAATTTTCCTTGCCTACTCAAGGCAAGTAGAAATCAGGTGCAGAGTGGAAGTGCTGCTCTTTGTTTCTTGGACAATGGCAGCTGACATAATGGACTGAATTCTGTTACTCCACATCTGTTTTCAGAGTGGAGTGAGAATGGAGGGACAAAGGTTGCTTTAATATTCATTCTTCCTCTATTCTGAGGCTGTTCAAAAGTCTTTTTGTCTCATAGTGAAGCTACTCTAATTTACTCTTCTTCTCTAAGAAGCAGCAAATAGGCAGAATGCAGTATGATCCAGCTCTCTGTCCTTGCCCACAACTTCTACACCCTGATATACCCACTATATGGGGCTGAGGGGGGTCAACATAGAATTGCTGTAGCATCTCCGAGCCACTTAGGAATCTTATACAGTATTTCCTGGGGGACACTTGTACTTTCTTTATGCTGCCTGACGGTATAAATGGGACTTAGTGGAACAGAAAGTTGGCCCCATCAACTGCCATTACCAATCTTTTCTGTTGTATCAAGACACAGTATTAATGGGGGTATCAGAAAACACTGTATATTTCATCTTATAAAAGGATATAGTTGTATTTATTTAGAAAAGGCCATATGGAGAGAGGAATGCTAACAGGTGTCAGGGCTAGACTGTATTTGCATGAGTACACCCACCCTGCTTAGGTGCGCAGCATGATTTGCTTTGCCCAAATGATCCCTTTGGCTGGTGCTGGGTTACAAATCACTCTAGTGTTAAATGCAGAGGTAATGACCAGCCTACCTTCTTCCTCTTTGGAACCCTCTTTCAGGTAGTTGAAGGCTGCAATCAAATCCTCCCTCACTCTTCTCTTCTGCAGACTAAATAAGCCCAGTTCTCTCAGCCTCTCCTCATAAGTCATATGCCCCAGCCCCCTAATCATTTTTGTTGCCTTCCACTCAACTCTCTCCAATTTGTCCACATCCTTTCCATAATGGGGGGCCCAAAACTGGACACAATACTCCAGATGTGGCCACACCAATGCCGAATAGAGGGGAATAATCACTTCCCTTGATATGCTGGCAATGCTCCTACTAATGCAACCCAATATGCCGGTAGCCTTCTTGGCAACAAGGGCACACTGCTGACTCATATCCAGCTTCTTGTGCACTGTAATCTCCAGATCCTTTTCTGCAGAACTGCTGCTTAGCCACTTGGTCCTCTGTCTAGTTGTGCATAGGATTCTTCTATCCTAAGTGTTGTCCTTGTTGAACCTCATTTCTTTTGGCCCAATCCTCCAGTTTCTGTAGGTCACTTTGTATCCTATCCCTACCCTCCAGCATATCTACCACTCCCCCCAGTTTAGTGTTATCTGCAAACTTGCTGAGGGTGCAATCTACCCCATCCTCCAGATCATTAATGAAGATGCTGAACAAAAGCCAGCCCCAGGATTGACCCCTGTGGCACTCCACTTGATACCGGCTGCCAACTAGACATCGAATCATTAAGCCCGATGCTCTAGCCGGCTTTCTATCCACCTTATAGTCCATTCATCCAACCCATAATTCTTTAACTTGCTGGCAAGAATACTGTGGGAGACTGTATCAAAAGCTTTGCTAAAGTCAAGGTATATCATGTCCACTGCTTTCCACACATCCACAGAGCCAGTCATCTCATCATAGATGGCAATCAAGTTGGTTAGGCATGACTTGCCCTTAGTGAATCCATGCTGACTGTTCCTGATCACCTTCTCCTCCAAGTGCTTCAGAATGGATTCCTTGAGGACCTGCTCCATGATTTTTCTGGAAACTGAGGTGAGGCTGATTGGTCTGTAGTTTCCCCGATCCTCCTCCTTCCCTTTTTAAAAGATGGGCACTATATTTGCCTTTTTCTAATCATCCGGGACCTCCCCCGATTGCCACAAGTTTTCAAAGATAATGGACAATGGCTCTGTAATCATGAGCCAACACCCTTAGCAGCCTGGGATGCATTGCATCCGGCCCCATGGACTTGGGCATGTCTATCTTTTCTAAATAGTCCTGAACTAGTTCTTTTACCACTGAGGGCTCCTTCTCATACTGTGCTGCCCAGTGCAGTAGTCTGGGAGCTGACCTTGTCTGGGAAGATGGAGGCAATAAAAACATTGAGTACTTCAGCTTTTCCTGCATCATCTGTCACTAGGCTGCCTCCCCCATTCAGTAAGGGGCTCACACTTTCCCTGACCTTCTTGTTGCTAACATACCTGTAGAAACCCTTCTTGTTACCCTTCACATCCCTTGCTAGCTACAACTCCAATTGTGCTTTGGCCTTCCTGATTTCACCCCTGCATGCTCGAGCAATATTTTTATACTCCTCCTAGTCATCTGTCCAAGCTTGCACTTCTTGTAAGCTTCCTTTTTGAGTTTAAGCTCACCGAAGATTTCTTTGTTAAGCGAAGCTAGTTGCCTGCCATTTTTGCTATTCTTTCTGCACATCGGGATGGTTTGTTCCTGCGCCCTCAATAAGGTTTCTTTAAAATACAGCCAGCTTTCATGGTCTCCTTTCCCCCCTCTGGGATCCTGCCATCAGTTCCCTGAGGGAGTCAAAGTCTGCTTTTCTGAAGTCCAGGGTCCGTATTCTGCTGCTCTCCTTTGTTCCTTTTGTCAAGATCCTGAACTCAACCATCTCATGGTCACTGCCAGGTTGCCATCCATTTCTAGTTCAGGGTCTTATATTTATGAATCCTGCTTACGCTGTTTTCCCAAGTTAATGCTCAGTTACTTCTCTCCTTTTATTAAATGGTCTTCTTTCTACACTCAGACACTGTGCTTGTGAGAAGGGAAGTATCGCCTTTTGGAGACACCCAGGGGAGTGGCATATAATTTCCCAGGCGCCTGGGTGGGAGCTCAAGCCGGTTTTGTGTGGTATTTTTGAAAGGAACTCCTAGATATTGAACCCAACCCTTGTTGCTGCCGACTCCAACTGGCAGAAGGATTACATATAGAATCCAATATCTGGGGATATGTAATTTGGGCTTTTCTGCTGACTTTGTCTGCTTTGAATGCCAGGTGTCTATCGCCTGGCGTGGAGTCTTATTTTGGCAAAATAAATCTATTACTAACTCTCCAAAGAATGGTGAATGATCTTATTGCTAATGGAACTCTAATTTACTGCCACAACTTTTAAGAATCTTTTAAAACATTTTGTTACACTTGCCATCATTTTAGGACATCCAGACCTACCATATGTGCTAAGCTGTCATCTATGATTTTTGCTAATAAAACTGAGATGATGAAAATTTTGTTTCCTCTTTGGTATCATTCACTATTGGTAGCACAGTTGTTTTCTCTTTAGTCATTGTCTTCTTTGTCAAGGCTGGAGCATATTATTCATGTAACGCTTGCCCAAATTCTATGGCTTATTTGTTGTTTGAGGCTCACCATATGTGTCTTTGATCCCAGTCTAGTAGGCACTTTGGCTGCTTGCCACTTTGGCACTTATTACTTGCTATCATTGGTTATGAATAGCTCCCTTGCTTCTGATTCTGTCCTTGCTGTCTTGTCATCAAATCATTCTGCAAGCCACCTTTCTTTCTAATCCTTTTTTCCAGTGTAAAGGTGCTTATAAACTACCAGCCTATTTTTACCATGTCGTTTCTTGCCTTTCCTGCACCACAGCAGAAAATCCAGGTTTGATTTTTATAAGGATCTTCCTGACAACTATCTATGTCTCGCGTTAGGAGACTAAGCAATGGAGCCCTGTGCAGGACCAGTGTAGAGCCCTGCAGCGGGACTGAGTTCCTGCAGGTCCGCAGGACCCACGGCCATAATGGTGGGAGTGGAAGTGAGTATTGCGGGGTGGGATGGGAATGGAATTAAAAATAGTCCTGTGTGGGGCTCCACTAAGCAGTACAGAAACATCACTTCTTAGAGTAATTTATGAAGTCTTGCTGTACATGATACAAACACATATGCTCTTCCCATTTCGTTGAATTGTGGCATCATTTGCTATAAGATTTTTTTAAACGGCATTCCTTTTAATAAACATTTTTAAACCTTTGACCAGAATACAGTGTGTGCCAATTACAATTCAAAGAAGTATTACAATGATATACAGTTTAACAAACAGATTGAAAGCCAAAAGTCAGTCATGTGTAACTCGCGCTCTCCATTCTGACGTATCGTTAAACATAGCTGAGTTCTTCCATGTGTTCTGGTAAACTAAGATTACTGCAAAATGTATCCGGCAAGCAAAAAAATACATAAAATAAAAATAAGGAACAGCACAGGGCTCATACAGGGCCCAATCATGAGAAGACCATGTGCAGCCATGCAGGGGTGTGCAAGCCTCCCTGACCCCTCGAATGGCTCTTCAGGAGCCTCTAACCACAGCCGTACCTGGACTATTGCTCACCTCTAGGGAGAAAAACTCTGAAAAGAGGGCAGAGAAGGGCACTGAACGGGCAAAGTTATGGCCCTATCCTTCTTTACACTAGCCCAAGGAGTGAGGTTGGTTCCCTTAGATGGAGCAATGTGTTTTAGCCCCTCTATGCAAGGAACAGCACCAGGAGAAAACTTCACTGATGTTACTCTCTGAATGGTGCAGCTTCATAATGGCCCTATTGAAGCCTTTAACCTTTGGCATAAGGGCCAATATTTAGCTCATACTATTTTATTTTGACAGTTTCATAAGTGTGTGTAGTGTTTAACAGATAACTAAAACATCGCAGACCCTTTACCAAGTTATGAATAAGAGTTGCAGGATTGGGCCCTGATTTAGGAAGGGATGACAAAGGTTCGAAGGCTACAGGGAGGATGAGAAGTACAACAGAAAAAGATTATGAGAAATACTTTGTTACACAAGAATCTAATTCACTAATTGTGGGATTCCATTTCTAATATAGCATTCCCATATTTACAGTCTCTGCCCCCACAAAACTTGGGTCTATGATAAGGATGCTCCTTTTAATTTAATTGTCATCTTGATGAAGCATAATGATGGTATATGCCAGCAACTGTCCATTCACAGTGGACTCAGCTTGAAAGAAAACGGGTTAAAGCCATGCAGTATCATAGACATTCAGTTTTGGAATGTGTGCATTTTTTTTTGGTTCAGTTAAATTTATATTTATTAAGGAACCAAAACATAAAAATGAATATTCTTGACAGACACAGAAGCAGAAGAAGTAGTGTTTTCATGGGGAAGAGGATTTAAATGAAGAGGAGGTAGCAGTTTGCTGGATAAACTCCATGCATAAAAATAAATGACGAGACACTTGTGGGAAAGAGGAACGAAGGGGGAAATGAGACGGACATCACTGGCAGAAAGATGTGAAAGGAGACAATGAAGTTTAAAAGGAGCATCCTTATCATAGACCAAGTTTTGTGGGGGCAGAAACTTTAAATATGGTAATGTTAATGTGTAAAGTAGCTCGCGTATCTCCTGTCGACTTACTTATGTTGCCATACCGTGGTGTCTTCACTGTGCTGCGTTGACTGGAGACACCCGCCGGTCAATGCAGCCTTACTTCTTTTGAGAAGGTGGATTAATGGTGTCTACTGGAGAGCACTTCCGGGATCTGTTAAATGGGTGTCCACAACCTGCTCAATCGATCCCGCTGCATCAATCACCAAAGAACCAGCAAGTTAGACATGCCCTTCCTCTACATGTACCACTGAAACCAAAAAATTACCTGTTTGTCACAGGGGAACCAAGAAGTAAGCACTCAGTTCTGCTCCTAGAAAAATCTGGCCCTAAATTACATGCAGTAATTTGGATTGGATACTCAGGATAGAAGATTGAATTCTCTGAAGCTGTGGAAATAAAAAAGTTTGAATATACATTTTTTTTTTGGCAAGACAACTCAAAAGAAAGACAGAAAATATACTAACTGCCTAAAATGTTAATCAGTGGGAAAATATCCATGACACTTAGTTACTGTAGGTAAATACACTCAGATTTGGAATTACAGAGATGATCATTAGCAGTACTTTTAAAGCCCTTTTTCTAATTATATTTCTAAACAATTTAACCATTAGCAGCTGCCATTTCTCCTAAAACTAAAAGCTTCCACAGAATACAATCATTTTCTATTTTTATCTTTTACAGTGGCACTCAGAATGCATGAAAATAAACACACCTGGAAAGTTTTGGATGCACAAGAAATGCAGGATTGAGCCTCATAGCTGCAAAGGGATACAGTGCTTTAAAGTATTATGTGTCTCAACCCAAGATTTAAACTCAGACTTGGCTGTAAATCTGATATTCTTTTGCAGAAGATGACCTCTGGAGAGGTCAGTGAATTTAACAAGTATCCAGTAATACCAAGGAAAGGGAATTACCTAGAAACAATCTCAAATGCATATGGTATTTCACTTGAGAAAGTGGCTTTGGAAAGTTGGCTGAGCAGACCTCCTGCTGAAGATGACAAAATGTAACTTGCTGTTTTTGAGAAAGCTGTTAACATTTGAAAAATATTTCCTTGAATAGATTTTGTATTACTGTTGCCCAAACAAATGAAAAGAATAAATAAACATTTTTAAAAAATGCTTGTAAATGATTCACTGCCACATGAAAGACCAAATGATATTAAAATGTCTTATTCAGAACCTTTCACGTAGTTCTATAATCCAAAACCAAGTAAAATATAATTTGGTTTTACAGGGGGGAAAAAACAACCCAAACCCAACAACAGCAATCCAACCACTGCGTTGAACATTCAAGATGCAGATATGTATTTTAAAGTACGAACAGCTTGAGCTAGTGGTTGTCTTATTAGAATATCAGTTTTCACCTTCTATAGTATGTTCTTGGCCATCTCCCGATTCACATGTTATTGTCTTGTACGTGGTCAAAGACAATCTCAAAGCAATATTTAAAATCTTATAATTAATCGTATTAAGACAAATGAATGATAGCTGGTTGCCCTGTTTCTAGTATAGCCTTCAGTGCACGATTCCTCTGGTCTTTGCACAAGCCCAAGTTTCCAGTGATTTCATTGAAAATGTGGACTGTGTGCAAGGAATGCAAAACTGGACCCTGACTAATGAGGTTCTTTGTATTCTTGTATTACAGCTCTAGATCCCTGGCCTAATATCTCTGTATATGCCCTAGCATAGGTGCTGGAACAATGGGTGCTATCACCACACACTCTGCCTTGAAGGGGTTTCTATTATACACAGTGTTACAGTTTGATTCAATGGCTTGCAGCACCCCCATGATCAGGGCCCCCCCCCAAATGGGGGGGGGGCGAAGGGTACACTTTACCCAAGCCTGGACGCCCTGGGGGGCCGGGCCCAGGCTGCAACCCTCATTACCATGAGGATAAAAATTTCCACGGCTCATGAGATTGTATGTATGGGATGAAGGATTGTGATGTGTGTGTGAGAGGGGGACCAGGTTACAAGTTTGTACTGGGCCCAAAAAGATTATGCTTGGGCCCCGCCCACGATACAAAGTGTCCTAGCACCCCTGCATGCCTGCTCCTGCCCCTTGCTTCCATCTCTAATCTGGAAGGGAGAGGGGTCTGTACCAGGCTCCTGGCACCCCCAAAACTAGCTGCCTGTCGCTGCCGGCTCCTACAGACCGTGTTGCACTGCGACCGCAGGGCTGTGAAGAGCAGGGACGCTAGCAATGCCCGTGCACATGCACAGGCCAGAGAAAGACTTGAGGCGTGGGGATTCCCACTTCTCCAGTGCTCCGCGCAGCCTGAGCAGGAGAGGACCCGGCTACAGCCGCCGGGGCAGCAGCTCCCCCCTGTGCCGTGCTGCAGGGAGCGGCCTGGCGAGGGGGGGCCGGCCAGCCATCCTGCCTGCTTCCCGCTCTGCTCCCTGGGGGCGCTGCGGCCAAGCGCAGGAGGCTCTTGGCGCAGCAGCAGCAGCAGCAGCCGCCTCGGTGTGGATGCAGGATTCCCCCGCTCTGGCTCCGCCAATCACAGGCGCCCGCCAGGCCCGGGCTGCAGCCACTGGCTGGGGCCGGCCGGGCTGCGGCTGCCGGCTGGGCGTCGGGCGCAGCGCGAAGGAGCGCCCCGCGGCCGGGCCATGGGAACGGTGCCGTCCGCGCTGAAGCACTGCCTCAGCTACCAGCACCTCCTCAAGGAGCAGCTCTGGATCGGGGAGCCGGCCGCGCCGCCTTCGCCGCATGCCGGGGAGGTACCGCCGGAGCCGCAGCCGGGCCCGGGCGGGGAGGAGAGGGCCTGGGGCAGGAGGAGCTGCGGCATCCGTGGGCGGCCGGGGCTCGTTCTCCAGCAGCGGCGCAGCCTGAGGCTGCTGCCGCCCCCCTACCACACCCATCATTCATCGGCCTGCTGTTGTCTCCTCCCCTCCCACTCCCCTGCCTGCTGCCCCGTGACACTCACCATCTGCCTGCTGCTCCCTCCTCTCACGCGGCTCCCCTGCCTTGCTCACTCCTCCTGACACCCACTCACCTGTGTTTCTGCAGCCCTCCGCCCCCCGCTGCCTCCTTCCATCCCCACGCTCCTGCCTGCTCCCTCTCCTCTGTGTCTCCTTCCCTTCCCTTCTCGTCTTCTAGGCACCTGCTGCTCTATGCCCTGTCAGCTGTTATTCCCCCCTACACTCCCCATTATACCCAGCAGCCTGCTGTCCTGGTCCTCTCGCTTTCTGATCCCTCTCTTGCTAGCCTCCCTTTCCTCTCTCTATCTTGGCCTCATCTAGCCTCCCTACTGCGGTCAGCCTGCAGTATTTCAGCCCTCCCCCCAACCAACAGCAACCTGTTAGGGAATCTAAAGAGGAAAATTAAATTCAATAGATCAGGCATTGAAGGCCCCTATAAATGCCCCTATTAGTGGTCCCAGACTGCCTACCAGGGAAGCATGTATAAGATTGTTTGTGTGTTTTTTATTGATTTGGTATTGTAAACTACCCGTCCTCTTATTGACATCACTGCCAACATATTCTGTGTCCTTTGAGGGAGGTGCTGTAAGTACACAAGGGAAAAAGACAGAATCCATGAGGATTTCCTTTAAAAAAATCCTTCTCTTTCATTTATAGTCTACCCCAAAAGTGGAAGAACTCTTGTAAAGCTGTAGGAGGCAGACACTTTTGAGGGGCCACATTACCAATTTTGCCCTCTCAGTTTTTATTTTTGTAGCTACATTTGTTCAGATTTGAGTGTAAATCTTGCCCCAGAGGTGGCTGGAATCTGGTGTGAGCTGCTCTTCCTCACTGTCTGGCTTGTGCAGCGTGTGTGAGTAGAGATGTAGTGGCAGAGGGTGCCATGGAGCAGACCAGAGGAACAGCAGCAGGTGGGGCTGTCTGTAGTCTCCATCTGCACTGTAGGAAGCTTCTGCTGTTGCTGGCTGAGAATGGGGAAAGCGAGCTAGCAGTCCTTTGGAAGGGTCTATTCACCTGCCACCTCATACTAACTATGGGGGCCCACAGAGCAGCCAGCCGTGGGAGTGACATCTGTGGGGAGACAGTGACCAGGAGTCTGCAAGGGGGTCCACTTCTGTCAGCCACAGGCAGACATAGTAAGTGAGCAGAGACACTGGAGGAGAGAGTGAGGAAAGGGACAGAGACAATGGAGTTGTGGGTGAAGTGGCATGGAGATGAGGACCAGGACACAGGATCACCAGGGAGTTGAAGGAGGGAGGGGAAGAGAAGAGACAGAACTATTTAGAGTTGGAACTTTAAAGAGAAACACTAAATATTGTAAGACTCAGGAGAGTTGGCAACACTATTATATAGAATATTACCAAAGACGAATTGGCCTATTGTGCACTGTCTGCACAGTTCTAAAGTTCCTGAGCTGTTCAGACATGGGACATCGAAAGGGATACCACAAGGAAGCTATAGACCTGAAACTTGTTCAGTATTTTTAAAGATATATTGTATCAGATAGCTGATAGCACTTTGCATAGTTAAAGTTGTCCAAGGGTGAATTTTTGGGGAAGGTTTAAGCAAAACCTGTTTCTGACTTTTAGGAAAGTAGGGTAAAGGGTCATTTTTGGATAATCTTCAGTGAGGACAAGTGTCTTTCCTGGGGCAAATGAGGGTTTTTTTGTTTTGTTTTTTGTTTTAAAAAGTAGTGAAAAATTTTAAAAAATTACTTCTGAGCAGTGCCGTCATGCACCTTTTATGACATCACTGTATCTGTCTAGCTTCAGCAGGGGGCTTTGGTAAGGGTTCGGGACTCTGTAATCAGGTTAGTGTTAGGACTCTTTGTAGGAGCAAAATTTTAAGACTGTCTCATTGAAATACACACAGCAAAATCTTCCTAGAATATTGTAGGCCCAGGAGAAAAAAAGATGGATCTCATAATTTGACTAGGTGTTTTCAATTTTCACTGCATTTTGCAATATTCTGCAATCACTATGATTTCTTCTTTTGTATACCATTTTATGTACTGAAGATATGGAAAAATATTCCCATAAAAAAACAACAGCAAAGGTGGGAACTTGCCCTTTCTCCATCCTTGAATGTCGAGGTGAAATGTGAACTGCACCACCTAACTCGGGCCATTGAAATGCTAACTGTATGAAGCCCACACCAAGTTATATTACTGTTGTAACCGTAACTTTTGCATTTCCTTTCTCTGTGGGTGGGGTGGCAGAAGCCGGGGTATGGCGAGTGAGGCCACAATTACCTGACTGTGCTAGTATGTGGGATGGGATGGGGGGGAAGAAAACAGCCTTTAACAGTCCTTTAGAGACAAATCAGTGCATGCATATATAATGAGAAATAATCAACGGGGAGTCAGCTTCCTACGTGCAAGCTTCCAAGGGATTGCCATAAACAACAGCATGGGAAAAATTCATACACTATGAAGATGACACTACTGACAGTCTTTTTGTAAAAATTTACAAAAATTCCATTTTATAAAACAAACAATATTGAAGCAACTGTTATATTTTATATTTGATTCTGACAAATAAGGAGTAACTGGTTGAGAATTTGAAGGTGTAAGGCAGCGTGGATATAAGTGATCATGAAGTGATAGAGTGATACTAAGGAATGGTAGGAGGGTAAACAGCAGAAAAAAAGATAATGGACTTCTAGAAGGCAGACTTGAGCAAACTCATAGAATTGGTAGGTATGATCCCATGGGAAGCAAGTTGAAGGGAAAAAATAATTCAGGAGAGTTGGCATTTTTTTAAAGAGACATTATTAAGGGCACAAGAGTAAACTATCCCAATGTGGAGGGAAGATTGTAAGTATGATAAGAGACCACACTGGCTTTACAAGGAGATCTTCAATGACCTAAAACTCAAAAAAGAGTTGTACAAAAAGTGGAAATTAGGTCAAATTACATAGGATGAATATATATATTCAAGGCACAAAAGGAGATTAAACTAGCTAGGAACATAAAGGGTAACAAAAAACATTTTACAAATACATTAGAAGCAAGAGGAAGAGAAAGGACAGGGTAGGCCCATTACTCAATGAGTAGGAAAAGACAAAAGTAGAAAATGCAGCAGTGGCTGAAGTGTTAAATGTCTTTTATTTTGGCTTTCACCAAAAAGACTAACGTAGTGAACATCAGTGTAAGTGGGGTAGAATCTGAGGCTAAAATAGGGAAAGAACAAGTTAAGAATTACTTAGATAATTTAGATGTCTGATCCTAGAGGACTGGAAAATGGCAAATATAATACCTATTTATAAAAAGGGGAATAAGGACAGCCTGGGGAATTATAGACCAGTCATCTTAACTTTGGTACCCATCTAGATGTAAGCATCTAGAACAGGGGTGGCCAACCAGTGAGAGACAAAGAGCCGCAGTTACCTTGCCCTCAGGCAGCGCTTCAATTTCACTCCCCCTCTTTCTCTACCCACCAGGGACAGTTTGCACTGATCTGTCAATTTTGATAGCAGCTCGTCAATTTCACTCCCCCTCTTCTCCCCAGCAGGGCATTTGTCTGAGCAAAGAGCGGCATGTGGCTCAGCCACCCCTGATCTAGAAGATAATAAGGTGATACTTAGCAGTAAGCATTGATTTGTCAAGAACAAATCATGTCAAATCAACCTAATATCCTTCTTTTGACAGGGTAGCAAGCCCTGTGGATAGGGAGAAAGCAGTAAATGTGATATATCTGGACTTCAGTAATGCGTTTGACACTGTCTCGCATGACCTTCTCATAAGCAAACTAAGGAAATATAGCCTAGATGAATTTGCTATAAGGTGGGTGCACAACTGGTTGGGAAACTATACTCAGAGAGTAATCAGTGGTTCACAGTCAAGCTGGAAGGGCATATTGAGTTGGGTCCCGCATCCAGTTCTGTCCTGCATACAGTTCTATTCAATATCTTCATAAACTATTTGGGTAATAACAGAGGGTACATTTATAAAATATGCAGATAATAACAAGCTGGGTGGGGTTGCAAGCCTTTGGAGGGCAGGATTAAAATTCAAAACGATCTTGACAAAATGGAGATGTACTCTGAAATAAATAGGATGAAATTCAATAAGGTCAAATGCAAAGCACCACATTTAGGCAGCAATAATCAATTATACAAATACAAAATGGGAAATGACTGCTTAGGAAGGAATACAGAAGAAAATGATCTGGGGATTATGGTGGATCATAAACTAAATACAAGGCAATATACTGTTGCAAAAAAAGCAAACATCATTCTGGGTTGTATTAGCAGGAGTGTTGTAAGCAAGACATGAGAAGTAATTCTTCCACTCTACGCAGCACTGATAAGGCCTCAACTGGAATATTGTGTCCAGTTCTGGGCATAATGATGTGGAGAAATTGGAGAAAGTCCAGAGGACAGCAACAAAAATGATTAAAGGCCTTGAAAACATGATTTCCAGGAAAATATTGAAAAAAAAAAGGGTTTATGTAGTCTGGCGAAGAGAAGAGCGAGGGGGGACATGATAATTGCCTTCAAGTATATACAAGGTTGTTATAAAGAGGAGGGTGATAAATTGTTCTCCTTAACCACCAAGGACAGGACAAGAAGATACAGGCTTAAATTGCAACAAGGGAGATTTAGGTTAGACATTAGGAAACACTTCTTAAATGTAAGGGTAGTTAAGCACTGGAACAAATTACTTAAGGCAGTTCGTGGAATCTCTGTCATTGAAGGTTTTTAAGAACCAGTTAGACAAATGCCTGTCAAGGACGGTCTAGATAATACTTAGTCCTGTCTCAGTGCAGGGGACTGGACTAGATGACCTATCAAGGTCCCTTCCAGTCCTACATTTCTATGATTCTATGGACTAACTACTTGGTAAAGGGTTAGTGTAGAGCTTCCAGAGCTGTATCTAAAGCTTATAATAGTGTCTAATGTGAGAGACTGGAGGGTTTGCATCTGTAATTTCCCGTTTGTCTTGTTGCCCTATGTAGCCATGTGTTTCAAATATCCCTGCAGCCAAGTGACCTTGCGTAACTTAGTCTTGTTTGAGGAACTAAAATCTGGGGAGAGAGTGGGGTGAATGAACTAATGGCTAGATAGAGGGCCAATAGAGTTTACTAATATCTGTTTTATTTGTTTGTATCTTATACATAAATATTGCTAGTATGAGAGAGTGTAAACGTGCCCTTCTGGGGGCAGCGTCGGGGTCTCCCCTCCGAGTCCTTTCTGGAGGGGAACCACTCTTCCTGACTTTCTCCGGTGTGGGAGTCTAGTCCATCGCCCCGGCCCCGAGGCAGGGCGGGCGAGCCAATAGTCCGTCGCCCCGGCCCCGAGGCAGGGCGGGCGAGCCAATAGTCCGTCGCCCCGGCCCCGAGGCAGGGCGGGCGAGCCAATAGTCCGTCGCCCCGGCCCCGAGGCAGGGCGGGCGAGCCAATAGTCCGTCGCCCCGGCCCCGAGGCAGGGCGGGCGAGCCAATAGTCCGTCGCCCCGGCCCCGAGGCAGGGCTGGTCAAGCAACAAACAGTCCAGTGCCTGGCCTGTAGGCAGGGCTGGCGAGGCAACACACACTCTAGCGTTTAGGACGGTGCGGAGGGTAAGGGTCTCCTGGGGTGGCTCGGGAAGGGGGGAGGGGGATGCAGGCCCACCCATCTCCACTGCATCCCAGCCCAGGGCCCTAGCAGTGGCAGGGGTGCCTGTCACTGCGTTGGCGGGGCTCCGGCCGCAACACGCCAACCAGGTCCCGTACTCAGCCTCTGTTTAGGGCTGTCCCTGGGCTTCTTCCTCCCCTTACCCACAGGTACCTGATTCCTCCAGGCCGCTAGGATGTGGTAATCCGATCAGGCCCTCTTCATCCACTGGTGGCAGCTCAGGCAACTCCATCGGCTCCTCCTCGGATGGGAGTTCCTCCAGGTCCTGCAGCCCCCAGTAGGGCCGGTAGGGTCTCCGAGTCCCAGGCTCGGTGCTGCTCGGGTCGATCCTCGACGGGTTCCCTGGCAGCAGATGGCCTGGGCGGGCCCTCGTCTGGCTCCCGGGCAGCGGGTGACTCTGGTGGGTTCTCATCCGATTCCCCAGCAACGGGAGACTCAGGCAGGCTCTCCGTCAGCCCCCAGTCTGGGGTGGAGACCGGCCTTTCCCTTTCAGCAGGGGTTTCAGGCCCGGCTCTAGCACAGAACCTCCAGGGAGAGACATCCTTCTCCCTCAGCCATCCCCACCTGACTGAGCTCCCAGGCCGGTATTTTAAAGGCCTGGCCCCGCCTCCCGGCTTCCGGTCAGGTGGTGTCCGCCTCACTTCTAACAGCCCGGCCCCGCCTCCCTGCTTCCAGTCAGGTGATCTTCTCTTGGGCTCTAGCAGCCAGGGTGGGTTTGGCTCTCCCTCTGGGTCTCTCTCAGAGGGGAGCCATCCCTCCCGGCTACAGAGAGTTTATAGAAAATGCTGTCAGGACATTTAAATAATTTGAAATTGAGAACATTTAAGGTAATTCCAAATCCAGTTTTTGATTAAATTGTTATATGTTCTACAATACACTGGCAAAATAGGATTGTTGAGAACAAAGTTTCAACTTTAATATGAATTTCCAGGTTCTGTCAGTTTAAATCAACACATCTTGTCCTATGGTATTAAATGCTATTGCTTACACATCACTCAAGAGTAGGCCACTTTTTTATTCCTGATGTATGCAGTGTTGTAGCACACGAAGAACTGAAGAGCTTGTCTCGCACGCTAACAGAAGTTGGTCCAATAAAAGATATTACTTCACTCACCTTGTCTCTCTTATTTTTGATAGGCAAATACAGTCCAATGACTACTTTGTTTGCTGTAATGGTTTGACTAGGATTTGTTTCGTTCATAGCAGGTAGGGGCTGTGTAAATTTTGCATCGGAGGAAAAGGGGATGTGTCCAAGACAAAGCAAAAGTGAGTCAGGGGCCAATTACAGAACTCCATATGATGTCCTCCCAAACTGGCTGGTCCTTGACCATTTGAATAACTTACAGTTACTTCTCCTCCAGACCAGTAGTAACTACCCATAGCTAAAGATTCCTGGTAGGTGCTGTTGTTGAGAAATGTTATCACATTTTTGGGGTCATCATCTAGTAAACTAGATTGGGGTGACCATGTGTATTGAGTCTAACAATCAATAATACTGTTGTAGGGAATCCAAGGGTGGAAGAGGAACTGTGTTCCTCATTCAGGACTTATAATTGTTTTTAAAGCTACAGGTAGTCATCAGTCTTGTGACTATCGTGCCAGAGCACAGAACTGCTGATACTGGCATGGTTTCCTATAGCTTTAAAAGTAACTGGACTAAGTGCAAAGGACAACAACCTCATTTTTTCCCCCAATCTGAGATGCCCTGTTTCTGAAGACTTGGTATCCAGTTCAGCTAATCTTGGCCTGAGTGGTTGTCAAATCTGGTCTTGGAGATGGAAATTGGTATATTAGTTTTGGTATTTTAGTTCTGGCATTTACTATCTACCAGTATTTGATGATAATTTTTTAACCAAAGTCAGAAGCCTTCCAAATATACTACGTAAAGAGAAACTAAACCCATGAATGAGCAAACTAGAATTAATGTAAATTTTGACAAACAATATACATTGATGTTAACTACCTTTTGTTATTGGGGGCTGGTAATTGGTGCAGAATACAACATGTGAAGGGATAGTCTGGTTGCATTCTACCTGCAGAGGTCTGTGATTGCCAGGTATGTCTATTTTTTGCTTTTTCCTTAGCTAAAGCATGCAGAGTTGGATTAGGGTTTACCATCTTTTCCTCTATATGGTTTAAAACACCTGGATAAAGTCCACATCTCTCTCTATCTCTCTCTCTCTTTGTGTTTTGAGTATTCGGTTTCCAAAGGGTTTTGTAATCTTTTAGTCTTTTCATTCAAAATTTTACCAACTTCTTGAAGTGTATGAGAGATGCATGTGAAATCACGATAGCTAAGATCTAAAGTAGCCTGCAATCGTATTTATTTAGATTGTTTTGGGTTTTGTAAATGTATTCATTTTAAAAAGAATAATAAAAATATGCTGTCAAAGCTATTACACACACAGTAATTATTTTTTTACAATTATACACAATAAATATTTCATGCTTTGCATTCAGCTGATTTGATCTCCTGAAAAACTGCATAATAAAAAGTGTGTTTCCATGAGAGAGAAAAGAAGCCGGAGGTCTCTGTCTTCATACCACAAAGTTATTTTTTTCCTTCCATATTTTTAAAGGCAACCATATTTACAATTGTTTAATGAGTTCAATATTTTATAGAGGATCTTAATTTGTAGGGCAAAGTTCTTCCATCTTATGTACCAGTTCTAAATTCCCAAAGCAGGTGGAACTTGCATTGACTTCCAGGTGAATTTTATCTAGATTAAAATTTAATGCACTTGTGTGAGGCCCTTTTGAAGTCAATATGGTGCTGTGTCAGTTTGGGGCCTTGGTTTGTAGCAGATTTCCAAGCATGATCATCTCTGAACAATTTTAAAAAAATTTAGAGATTCGTAGAAATATCTGTAAAGGTATCAAACAATGTTAATACTTTGAACCCAATAAAACCTTTACAATGGACTACCATATAGACATTATAGTAAACAATATAACATTCAAAAATGAAATTGTAGCCCATTTAAACTCAGATTAGGGTCACATATTTTTGGTGCCAGATCTTCTTTAATGTCTCTGAGTGACGTCTGAATTGCTAAGCGGAGTAATTTAATTCATTCCTTTAACTCATCCGGACACTGAAGCACTACATTTAAATAAAACTCCTTTTGACTTCAATGGGTGTAGGGTTAGGCCAATGCTGAATGCTTTTCAGAGGAGGGGGGAGTTAGAGTTTTCTCCATTCTCTGTTATTTTATTCCCTCCCTGTTCAGGCAAAACTTCCTTTGAAGCCAATGGAAATTTTATGTGCATAAGGACTGCAAGCTCAAGCCAGTAGATCCAGCCTGATAGTTTTTATGCTGTGAAATAAGAGCACAGTAATGTTGGTGGATGGAATAGGGATGGAGAGGCGAACAGGGAGAGAATAGGACTTGGAAAAGTTAAGGAACAAGGAGACTGAAGGTGCCAAACAGGATGTGGGATGTTAAAAGACTGATAATAAATTGTAAGAAAGTTTGACCTCAGTGGAATTATGCCCGTAGGCTGGAAATAGAGGACAGATAACTGAAACATTTTAGCAGTTACAGATTTATATTACATAGCGATTATTAGCTGGATTTAGGGCTATATAATATAGCTAGAAACACTGTAAAGCATTTTACAGATATTGCTTTGCAAATTTGGGAATTAAAAATCAAACCCAGGAAATTTCTACTCAGACACAGCATCTGGTTTTTTTTTATGATATCCTGTGTTTGATTTGTTGCACCTCCGCCTCCCTCAAAGACTACACATAAGGCAAAGTGATCCTCGTTTTCTCTATTTCCAGCCCAAGGAGAAAGAGACTGATTTCAGACACCCCACATGGCAACTCATTGTACTAAAATATTAAGGCAGCTTGACATTTTTCTTTTCATTTAATTTTCTGTGTGGATTGACTGAGGCACATGCACTGAGGAAATTAAGAGAGCTGCCCACGGTCATCCACAGCCAAATCGGATTACCATTGAAGTAAATATGAGTTTTGCCATTGACTTCAAAAGGAGGCAGATTTGGTTCCTCATGAGTGTTTCAGAAGTGATTATATTCCATGATTATCTTGGCTTCCACTCCTTTACTTCCTGTGAATATGAATAGCTATGGTTTCAACAGGAAACGTGTACAAGCTACATTGTCTACAATAAGAATTACCAACTGTCCAGACAGAGGGCTCGTCTACACTGCACGGCTTGGTCAATGCAAGGTACGTAAATTACATTACACAAATAACGTAACTGACATTGACATGACTTGCATCGAGTAGCCGCGCTGTCTTCACTATGCTGTATAGACAGGAGATGCTCTCCTGTCAACATAGCTTACCCTCTTGTTCCGGTGGAGTACTGGAGTCGATGGGAAAATCACTCGGCAATCGATTGAGTGTGTTTTCATTAGACTCTAATGCTGCTGCATTGATGGCTGCGGCGCCAAGGGAGCCACTCAGTGTAGACAAGCCCCGAGAGAGGTGTGCTCAAGCAAAATCTTGTTGTCTTAATGATCTTATGTGAGAGAAATTTTGCTTAATCAGAATTTAAAATGTTAAAAGTTTAAAATGGCAATGACAAATAGGTGACTCATAAATAGTAATAATAAAAGATCACCATCAATGACCTGCCTCTTTCTCTTTCTAAAGAACCTGATTTGTAATAGATGGAGCCTTTGATGCATGGGAAACGAGGTAGGAAATCCCAAAGTGATTGAGGCCACTGACTCATTTTGCCCTGGGTTTTACTGCTAAAATGTTTTGTAACCATTGGAGAAAGTAGGGTGACTCCACTTTTTTGGTGTTGTGACTGGCTGACTGTGTAGGCTCAAGGATTCACTCTGTATCTAGAGTTTGTGGCTGAATGGCAGTTTTCATGTGAATACCACACACAGGTAGAAACTAGATTTTACATACAATCCAAAGGTAAAGTTGAAAATGAGTGCTTGTTACTTTTTTTTGCTATTTCACAGCATAAATATTTTACACAAAGGTGGTGGTGGTGCTCTGAAGCAGCCAGTTGTAGAAGCTGAGAATAACCTAAAGTCTTTGATATGTGTCGTGTGTCACAGGGTACTCCCTCAGCTATCTGGTATGCTGCACTTTGGGTTGTCTCTTACTTACAATATACATACAGTCCATTTCTTTTCTCCATGTGTATCCTTAATCTTTAGATTCCCAGCATCACAGAACACTGTACAGGCATGTGTCATAAGGAGCCTTTCACCCAATTTTCTCTGTCACAATCAGCTCACTCTATGAGCTCCCCCCTTACTTCCTGGTCCTGCCAATTGTATATCTTCTCTTATTGAGCTAATTACCTCATTAGGTCAATCATTGTCCCCAAATGTCAACAATCTCATCATAACATTTAATTGCCTCAGTTAAGCCTATAATCATCTGTTACACCATTCCCTAAGTGACCAGGATGCTATAGGTAGCACTCTGTCACATACCTTCCCCATTTATTTAGTTTGAGACCTTTATTGCCTCCTAGGCATGGGGTCCTCCTCCCAATCTCACCATTACCCTCTTTGTGACGTTGGGGTTCTACCAGGTCTTCCTGTGCCTTTTCAAACTGGCAGTCCATGGGCTACCATTGGGGTGCCCAGCATTCCACCCACAAAAAGTACAGTTCAAGGGTGGAGGTTTGCCCTGTATTTCCACCTTGGCCCATATGTTATCACACCACTCAGATCCCATGGGTCTTTCCTACAGCTTACTTTGCCCCTAGTTTATACGCACAGCGGGATTTGTCTCTTCCCTTGACTTGCCTTTCCCCACGCTAGAGGTTATCTGGGTAAGATCTCTCCAAGGCCTTATTATTGAGGTCCTCTCCCCTTAGCGTATTTTCTTGGGCTTTGTCCTTGGCTTACTCCACCTGGGAGTTGGCTGAGCCTCCATTCTCCTTCTCTGCTAGATGTTTCAGATCCATTACACCCAGATCTATTGCACCCTTCTTGAATACTTCTCCCCCTCCCCAGTCCTCCAGCATTTTGATCCTCTTTGAGCTTATTGGCATGTGTCTAAGGTTATTTAACAATGCTCCTGGACTGTTACCTGGAGGGTGTACTACTGTGTGTTCTTTAGTCACATCACCAGGGATGCCTTCTCAATTCTCCACTCTTTTTTTTCTAAGGGAAATGGAGACCAGTCCACATCCTTACTGCATAGGGCACTGACTTCACAACTCTGACTTCTTGCCGCTTGAACTTCACTTCTGCCTGCAATAGAACAACCACCACTTGATAATTGTTCCTTTCCCCATGGACACAATTAATAGTAATCATCACCCCTTTCTGTTGCCACTGCAGCCTGACCAAGGTGCTCTGTGCCAGGGAATATGCAGCTGCCACGTCCACAATGCCCCTAATGGTTCTCCTGCCCACTTTGGTGGGAATTGTCCTTATCCCTGGCCTGTCTTTTACGCCTGTCCATCCACAGAACTCTCTGAACCCACAGTCCATGTATGGGCAGTCTTTCTTTATATGTCCTTTGCTCCCACACTGATAACACCACTGGGCAGGCGCTAAGGGCTCCCTTGTTCACCTCTGGCATAGCCTTCCCAGGCTTTGATAGCTGTGGCTCCTCAAACTTCTTTCCCCCTCTCCCTTCCTGAGAGGCGGGGTGGAGCTCAGTCCTCGGAAAGTCTGTCTCTGCTAACTCTGTTAGCAGCCTCCAGTGACTCCAGCTGTGCCTTCGGACCCAGACTATTGCAGCCTTGGGGAGGCTCTGTGTGAACTGTTTAAGAATAATTGAGTCTATTGTGGCCTCCATCTCCAGTGTTTCTGGCCTCCACCACCAATTGATCCAGTCTGATAGTATCCCACTGTTCCATTTGGCTGCCCTGTATTTTTGGTGGTATTTCTTTGCCAGCAGGCCCACCCTATCCAAAATAGTAGCCTTCAATGTGTCATAGTTCTTGCCTTGTTGCTTGTTTTGAAACACACAAGCCACCTGATCCTGTCATAGGTCAGGTAAGGGGCTAGTTGCAGCATCAGCTCCCTTTTGTATAAGTATTACTATTGTATTAATACTTCCCATTTGTATAGTGCCTTTTATTCTGTGATCAGGCAGGCATTAAACTTAAATAGTTTGGTACTAGAACATAATATTTTCTATCTTACAATATGGGGGGCGGTGAAGCAGATTGTGAATAGATAATCAACAGTGTATTAAATATGAGATTTTGAGGCAAAATATTTATTTTCATCTGTTTGGTACAGAGTACAGATCTGTACCCCATTTTCTCCCACAAAAATATCAACTTTGTGTCCTGAAAACTTGAGGAACTTTGCATGATGAAATAATTTTTATTACCATTTAAAGGGTGATTTTTAAAGGTTACTTTTTAATCATAAGGTAATACAGTTGAGAATGATCAACTAATGACTTTTTAAACTTGCACTG
This sequence comes from Emydura macquarii macquarii, assembly GCF_026122565.2. Taxonomy (NCBI): domain Eukaryota; kingdom Metazoa; phylum Chordata; order Testudines; family Chelidae; genus Emydura; species Emydura macquarii. The sequence goes on along the minus strand of NW_027132817.1, from coordinate 1,395,315 downwards.
AGGTCAAACATAGCAATTGATATTTGATTAAGATTACAGTCCTATACATAGGATTCTGGTGCTAATACAAAAGATACCAAAAAACCTGCAGTTGATATGAAGAAAAAGGTACTTTATGCAAGTACTTTGTGGTAACTTATACATCTCTTTAGATGGTTCCCTTGCAAAGTAGAGATTTATTTTATAGTGAGAGGGTGTGAATTAATGAAATCTACTCTAATTGTTATGCTGCATCTGATAGCATTGTCCATATTAAATATTCACATGGAAGAGACTGGTTTTTAATAGTTCGGGTGAAAGAGAAATTGATTAATTGCATGCAAAAGACAGCTAAAAGGTACGTTAACATGAAACTACATTGGGTAGAAATTTCTTCGTTTGGATGTTTTTGGCCACAGATGTTAGCTGTTTTGTATGGAAATAAAGGTGTTATTTTACAAGTTTCTTAGGAAGAAAAAGCTTAAAAGCTTTTGAATGCAGGAGATGTGGTCCGAAGTGCCAGAGGACATTCATGGAATGTTAGGTGGAACCCACAGGGAAATAATCAACAGCAGCATCTGGAAAGGAACTGTAAGTAGCTTTAGGGTTTAATTTTAATGCAAGTATTTAAAATAAAATTAACCATAAGTGTTAGTATGTGAGAAATCACGGTGAGGTAGGTAAGTGATGAAAGTGTATTATGTGTAACACAAGGATTAGGAAAAAGATAATAGAATTCATAGCTGATGACAGCAGAATTTCTAAAAACCTGAAAATAGTTTGAATTAAACTGCATGTTGGCTTTATATAAATAAAAACAGCTTGGGTGAAGAATTTATTAGTATGAGGGGGAAAAGACAGGACGGACATGTTCCTTGGCCCTGTCTCCTTTGTGCTATCCTTAGTGATACAAAGGGACTGAAAAGTTAGCCAGCTGAGGATCCCCCATGCATAGAGGAATCTCCTGACAATGTGAAGTTGTCTCCTGGTTCCTTTCCCATCTCCTGGCATAAGGGACATTTCAGGCATTTTGAGAGCAGCACAGGGCATGGGTGGAGTGCCATGCACTCTACTGATCTCCGCTTGTGTAACTGACATTACCAACTAGCAGAATTTAGAACCGTGTTGTGATCAAGTTGGCTCTTAGCTACCCGGATTGCAAGGAATGGAAATAATGCCAATGAAGGGTTCTCCCTGCTGAGGTGCACATCATGAGAACCCAGCCAAATATCTCTTAACTAGTGATGACCTGGCTTTGCTTCCCAAGTTTAAGGTTGCCTATTCAGCCTTAATTCAGTCCCCTTGTGCAAATGCTTTATGATACAATCTTTAATTGTATGATTACATACTGTGTTTTCCAGCTAGTTCCAGTCTCCCTGCACCCATTTCCCAGTCCCAATCTCCTTGTGCAACCATTCCCAGATTTCTCTGCTCCTCCTGGCTCCCAGTCCCAATCACCTTTCATAGCCAGTCCTGGTGTCCCATGCAAATCACAGTTGCAGTTTCCCTCCCTCCCCAGCCTCCAATCCCAGTCTCTCCCTGTCCCTCCCTGACCTCTGCCCCGGCGCCTTTTCACCCTGATTCACCCAGGTCCACCGAGTTAAAAAATGTTAAAGCTCATTTAAAAAATTTTGTGTTATTTACTTTAATAATACAATAATTTAACCAATGCAGCGGTAATCTCAAATACAATTATGAATATATTTACCAGCCAATATAATGTAAAAATGGATAATTGTTACTAGAGCTGGTCAAAAAAATGGAAACATTTCACAAAAAGTTAATTAAAGCTCGACAAACCCCGGGCGCCAGGTTGCCAAGGCGCCTAGAAATTTAATTCTGGCACCTAGTATTTCTCCAGGGGGAGCGGCCGCCACACTCCGGTAAGGGCGCCACTGCGTCCATGTGGCAGGGCCGGGAGCGGGGAGTGCTGCAGCTGCTGTGCTTCATCCAGGGCGCCCCGCTGCTGGGCCCACGTTGTGGGAGAGGGGTGAGAGAAAGGGGCGGGGCTGGGAGGGGAGAGCAGCTGCTGTGCTCTGGCCAGGGCGCCTCGCTGCTGGGCCCACGTTGTCTGGCTTTTTAATTTTTGGGTTGCCTCCTAGCTCCAAAGCAAATTTGTCAAGCCCTGCATTAAAGTGTTATCTTTTTATTTAAAAAAATCATTAAAATTGCAAACTTAGAAATGTTTCAACTAACTCTAACTATTAACAATTAAAAAGACAGCAAAACATTTTCACTTAATATGCTTAAACATAGAATTATAGAAATGTAGGGCTGGAAGGCACTTTGAGAAGTCAAAAAGTCCAGCCTCCTGAACTGTGGCAGGACCAAGTCAATCTAGTCCATTCCTGTCAGGTGTTTTTTCAAACAGTTTTTAAAAGCCTCTAGTGAGGGGGATTTCACAACCTCCTTTGGAAGCCTACTGCAGAACTGAACTACCCTTATAGTTGGAAAGTTTTTTTTTCTAATATCTAACCAAAATCTCCCTTGCTGCAGATTAAGCCCTCTCTTTGTCCTACCTGCAGTGGTCATGGAGAACGTTTGATCACCCTCTTCTTTATAACAACCTTTAATGTATATGAAGACTGTTATCAAGTCCCCTCTCAGTCTTCTTTTCTCAAGATTTAACATGCTCAATTTTTTTACCTTTCCTCATTGATCAGGTTTTCTAAACCTTTTATTGTTTTTGTTGCTCTCCTCTGGATTCTCTCCAGTTTGTGCACATCTTTCCTAAAGTGTGGTGCCCAGAACTGGACACAATACTCCAACTGATGCCTCAATGGTGCTGAGTAGAGCAGGACAATTACCTCCCATGTCTTACATACAACACTCTTCTTAATACACCCCAGAATGATATTAACCTTTTTCACAGCTACATCACATTGTTGACTGATATAGGTTGCTTGCATGGTCACTATTTAAAAATGCCATCATTCTCCTGTTCTGACCACTCTGGGATGTTCAAGATACTACCATTTACTCCTGACATTTAAATTAGGAAATAACTGTGGTAAAAACTGGCAAATGTGAATTGTTTTTTTAATAGTGACCTGTACAGCTTACAAGCTATGCTGGTGAACAAGTTGCCAACCATGGTTAAGAAAATGGACATTATTTTTGCTATCTTTGGACATTAACATGAGTGATGTACTAAAGTAAGGTGTTCACGCTGAATTTATTAGATATATTAACAGCTTTCATTACCAGGGACCAGGAGATGTAATTGACTCATCTCTGGGATCCGGTGGAGCTCTTTAGCGTGTTCATTTTTCCCTTTGAGATAACAATGGGTAATGCCGGACAATCGGTCATCCTCTTTGAGGCCTTTCACATGTGGGGTCTTGTAAGATTGTTTTCCTTTCCAATGTGTACGGAAGGGCACTGTTCCTTCTATCTTCTAGAACTTTGTCTTCTTTCTTGCCTGTAAAGCAGCATGCACTCCAGTAGCATTATGTACTGTAAATAATAGTAGGGGAAATTGTGGGAGATTTTGGCTAAGTGTCATCAGTATGCTGTTGATTTTCAGTTTTATGTATCCTTTTAATCAAACCCAGATGTCAGAGTCTAATTACTTTTCCAGTCTCTGACCAAGATAGGGATGTGGATGAAAGTGAGCTGGCTGCAACTCAACTTGGTTAATTGAGAAATGCTACTTGTTAGCTACGGGAAGCATTTAGGGGAGTAGATGAAGTTTCCTACAATGGCCGGCTGCCTTAGTAGCAGCAAAATCTGTTGTTCCTTTTATCAATTTTGTATCCTTTGTAATGAAGACATAGTTAGGGTTGTCCATGTCTTTGCCTCCATTCTCTCCCGCAGGCTAAACTAACAACCCAAGTGCATCCACGACAATAGAACACAAGCTGCCTGCTTCCTATATAGCTTGGGCTGCTAAGGGCAGCTAATGTGTGTACTTAATCCTCTGCACTGGCTCCTTGTTTGCCACAAGACGGAATCTAAGGTATTGGTGATCATTTTGAAAGCCCTGAAGACCTGCTCTTCATTCTTTGCTTCCTCATGACTATTGGGGGCTGTCAAGGTCCGTACAATTGTTCAAGAGTGTTTTTCTGTCTGCCAACAATTTACTAAGGCCATACAAAACCTCCCAGATTTACAACGTTCACAGTATCGCAGCTGGGCTTTCACTTCACTTCAATTCATTCTTATATCTCCCTGATTGGCTGGTGATGCCACTTCCCTTATGTACCTGCAAAGGCATGGCCGACCACATCCTAGGAGGTTTGAGGAAAATGTAGTTCTCAGAAAGTCTGGAAAATTCCACGAGATTTTACAAAGGTCCGGAACATTCTAGGAAATTAGTGAAAAATGAATCCACGTATGGAATACCTGGAACATTTTTACTTCAAGCATTCTGTTTTCCCTTTGTCGCTAACAACAAAAACAGCGCTCTGACCCCGGTGCTCCCCAAGTCCAGAAGCCGAGGCAGTCTCCTGGGTTGCTTGCCCCTAACTCCGGCCCTGTATGTGTGTGTTTTGGACTTTGGAGTGGGAGGTAATGCATGAAATAACTCTTCTTTTCTCAATACAGTCTAAAGCAAAGACCCCATCATGAATGTATCCTGGAATTATGATTTGTTGTTTTACTTTTTACTTTTTAAAGAAGTGAAGGAAGGGTGGAGGCAGATGTGGGAGCTAGTTAAGGAGTGGTTGCAGCAAATGTTTAGTCTCCTGCTGACTTCAGGTATGATATTAGAAGCTCTGAAAAGGGCAGTACTATCACAATGCAGATACCCACTGAGATAAGTATCTAGATCAGTCACCTATGGGATCCATGAAAGATTGTCGTTACCATAAAACAGTGGTTTTCAATCTGTGGTCTGTGGACCTCTTGGGGTCCAGAAACTATATCTAAGATTTCCGAAGGGGTCTGCACCTCCATTTGAAATTATTTAGGAGCCTGCAAATGAAAAATAGGTAGAAAACCACCAATCTAGGTGGATATATCCTTCTTGTCTGTCCCAATTTAAAGTCTTTCAGAAACAAAGAAATAGGGCCAGCTTAAAATCAGTCCATTTTACATACAACTACTGTAAAGAGCATATACCCAGTGTAATATGATCCTGTGAGCAGGTGTTGCTGCGTTCTGCATCAGATGTATGTTGTGAAGAAGCCCAACTGAAAACTCTGTTTACAAAGGAGTTGTGATGTTTGTGCCTTTTGGTCACAAAGGGATATGATGTTGTGAGGTTACCATGGAATAAAAAAGAGTGTAGCCTCTGTAAAGTGTGCAGCTAAAATAATTGTTTTTGAGCCACGTCCAACATATGTCTTCACATGGCAACAAAATGGTAGAAAATAATGCCAGAATTTTTAACTTGGTTCATTCCTTCTGAACTTGCCCCTTACTAAGGAAAGGGGAGGTGAAGGATCAGGAAACAAGAATGAACATCTGTTTAATCTTTGGGGCTGTGGAAAAGCATTCTGTTTCACAAAGTGTCAGAGAAGCACGTTCATCACTTCACTTATTTTAAAAAGTGTATTAAGGAATTTGGTAGAGCTCATAATTATGTTAAGCCTAAGCATCATTAGAACTTACTGCAATGCTCTTCATTAAACAAGGAGGAGGGATTCAAAGCATGGTTTATTCTTCTTTAACATTACAGGCAGCTCTGAAATGTAACGTTTACAGTCTGTGGTGTGGGGCTCATTATATATTGCTATCAGGGATTGAGGATATAAAAACAAATGATTTTTAAAAAGTAGGTGCTTCAGAGGCTTGTAAAAATGAAATTTAGCCTCTTGTTTTTAATCACAGTTTTTCTAAAGTCAGAAATAAGAAAGAGTCGTCTTGTCTTTAGGGTAGGATCCAAAAGAGACTGAGGCATTTCAAAGCTGAGTGTCACAAACCTAATGTTTGAGCACCTACAAAATCCAAGAACAATACTGTGATCCAAAAAACTGAGTTAGGCACCTAGGCTCCCTGTATAATGAATGGGAAAAGATTGATGCCTAAGAATGCAATCTACAAAAAGCCAGCACACCATGGGAGAAGTGGCCTAAAGAGCCAATGGGAGATGCTGACCAGAGGGGTGTATGCCCAGCCTCTCCACTCTCTCAGAGATGGGTGCCTAAGTCCAGGCTGCAGAAAGGCACCTCACTCTGTTTAGCGATCCACCTGGAGTTAGGTTGCTTAGGCAACTAATGGGTTTCTTGGGGAAATGAGTTAGGTGCCTGCCTTTCTCCACACAAAATGGCCAGAGGTGGAAATTCCCACCTTATAACATTTAGCCCAGTGATTAGAGCACTCTCATGGGATGTGGGAGTCTCAGGTGCAATGCCTCATCTTTGTCAGTAGAGAAAGAGGATTTGAACAAGGGTCATTCCCGCTCGCTTGCAGCCATGCTCTCTTGTGCACTCTCTACCCCCACTCCTTGATTTTTCAACTGTGGATAAAAACTTAAATAGTCAGAGAGAGTCTGGAATGCATCTGTAGCCCATTGGTTAGGGCAACCACCTGGGAGGTGTGAGACCCTGGGTCCAGTTCCCAGTGGAACAGCATCAACAGGAAAGACCGAGGGAGCCCCACATCAGATTATCCCATAGCTCAATGGCAAAAGCTCTCTCCTGAGAGATAGGAGGGACCCCCTGTTCAAATTCTTTCTCCCCTTCTGGCAGAGAGGGAGGAACTGAACCTGGGTCTCCCACATTCCAGGCGTGTGGTCTAACCACTGAAAACTTATAAGGTGGGGACCATCATCTCTTGTTCCTCACAGATTTTGAATGCGAACCAATCTGGTAGTCACCCTCTGATCATGCCTACAGGATCAGTCCCCACAAGTAGCCAATGCCTGTATTTTCCTGGTTTGTGGATTGCTCTGGGGCATATGCCTAGAGGGACACCTAGAGGGAAGCAGCAATGCACATACCCAAAGGCAGAAACATATTCACCTAGGGGGCTTTTACCCTGAAAAACATAGACTCCAGGTAAGCTTAGGTTTCTACAGGGCTTGGTGGGAGTTTTGTGCAATTCAGTGGAGCCAAAACTGGGACCTAGGTGCCTAAAATAGGGATTTAAGCATCTGAGTCTGGGGTTTAGGTGCCCAAGTACTTTTGTGAATACACTTAGTCACATATAGATGGAAATACAAAAGCAGCAATAGAATGTTTTCAGATTCTTTTCGGTTCTTTAGCCAATGCTGAATTTTATGGATACACAGAATTTTCAAATGCGCTGAAACAGAATATACTTTATGGTCCATATAGTGTTTTTAATTCTATATACTGTATTCTATATCCACCATGTTTCCCAGGCATCTCCTGAAATGGAAGTAAGTGGATATAATTGGCAGAGCATACCATGACTTTTTCTAAACACTGCTTCACTGAATGTCTGAGTGAAACGTTTGAAACATGCATAGTGTTTCTGAGAATTTGTCAAGTTCACTTAACTGCTCTGCTCACTTAGAGTGTTGAAAAGTGCTGTGCTGTGGTTTGGTTAGAACCACAAAAATACTCACACTTAGCCCTGCTTCAAGTTTGAAATGCAACCCAAACCAGTAGTGTTTCACTAGAGCTTGTGCTCTTGAGCTGTCCACACAAGCTTTGTGCATATTTTGTCCTTTTTGTCTTTTTGCTCTAGCTGCCCATACATTTTTTTTCTAGTTGCTCATAAACCATTCATGGCATATTTAGAATTCAAGTCTGGTTTACTGGGATAGGTTGTCGGAGGCAAGTCACAGGTTGGAAGCCCCATAATGTTTTGTCTTCATCTCTGAGAGGCTGAGCATAGTCCATGTGATTCAGAGATTCAGCCCAGTTTATAAGAAAAAAAAAATCAGCTAGTTTATCAGAGAAGCTACAGTAGAATTGATATCTTTCTGATCTAAAGTAAAGCAAAATACTGGAGGAGTCGACGGATATGCTTAGCTAGTTCCTGTGTCTGACTCCTGTAGGTTGTGGTTCTGTAGATTTATTACCTCATGTCATTCCATTGTTTTATTTTATATTTGGCCTGACAGAAATTTCATTTTGTATACATGGAAGCTGCTTATTTGTTTTGCTAATGTGAGATCTCTTGTTGTGTACTACTGAGGCCTATAGGGTATTATGCTCAGAGAAAGACGTGCACATACAGCACATATCTTTGTAATTCCCTATGTTAGTGGGAAGTGACTTAGTGGTATATTTTGCCTCAAATAATTCTCTTTTTTTATGAGGGAAACTATATTTGTATAACTGACAATTCTATTTTGCTGTCAGACTGATGTCCAGTGTGTTATTTCTGGACAGCGGCCTACATATTCTAAAAATGCCTTCACTCATTGCTTGGCCACTGCCTTATTATTTGAGTTTAGTCTCATCTCATATGTCTTATTCATCATTGTATTACCCACACCACAAAGTGGGTCAAAGCCTTGAGAAGATGCAGCTGCAGCAGAGGGCTAGCATGCTCAAAAGAACAACTTACAGCATCAGGTGGACGCAGTGGGCCAGAAGTAGGGTTCCTTAGCTTCTTCCCATTGGCCATTTTCCAAATATGCATTTCTACTTAAAAATTCCTGAGAACTTCTGACCTAAATAATTTTATCAAAGTCAGCTGGGATCAAGAAATGCTCAGAGAGTCATATGTTTGAGCTAGAGGCTGGGGAGCAAAATATATCTTCTCATGTTGATGAGAATATTGAACTTTTGTCTATGAGTGAGGGTGATGGGAGGGGACAAGCAACAACATCTTTCACATGAGCAGCTTCCACCTCCCACCCCTTTCATATAATCACACATGCAGGGAATGTCTACACTAGAGTTAATTGGCAATCAATTAACTCAAGTTAGCTAACATGTTTGTACATGCTGGTCTGCACATTTCACAAATGTTGGTGGTTTACCCTTGGCTGAGCTATAAAGATTAATGGCTCAGCCCTAGACTAAACTACAAAAATTGTATCCTGGAATAGATGTGTGTAAAGTGTCCACATTCTCATGTAGAAATCTGTTAGCAAATTTCAGTTAGTACCAATTTGTTGATTTGGAGCTAAAACACTAGTGTACACAAACCCTGAGAGTAATTGTGGCATGGTATCTGGAAAGAGGCAGCAGACAGTCCATAGTAAATATGAAGGCCTGTAATAATTTAGACCATTATATCTATTTAATGCTGTTTTGGGTGTGGACAATGGGCAATTTCCCCCCCCAGTTGCACCCTTTACATCAATAGCATCCTCATAGAAATTTTCAAATGGTAGGGATGTCTAATCGCAACTGTCATGGGTATGAGGTATTTGATGGAAATCAGTGATGTCATATTCTCAGTCTGAATCCAACTGAAAAATACCACAACACACACTGGAGTCTAGGTTTCCTTCCTGAGCTTGGCTGTCCCTAGCATGACTTCCTCCATTCTAGTTCATTCTTCTTGGAGAGCCTCTCCCACAGCTCCTATATCCAGAGTGGCGTTAACAAGCCACAGGTGCCATGAGTCAGCAACATTTCAGGTGCAATATGCAGTTTTCTAAACCCCAAAAACATGAGGGTCAACAGAGGAGCCCTGCCATCCCTCTCTGCAAGCTATTGATTTGAAATGCCTTATCATCTCTGTTTTATGAGATCACCTTCAGAACAAACTGATTTTTCAGTATAAGGAATATCTGAAAAATCCAGGCTTCAGGTAGCAAAAATTCATAGACTATGGATGGGCAAGAGTCCAGCTTATCTGAGTTCTTTTCTGATTTGTGTTACTCTGAAAGGAGATCAGAAGCATGTCGGTTTTCCCCCAAAAGGGACAAGGAATAGGAATTACAATCAAGTGCATTGCACTAACCCTTAAGACTTGTTGCTTAAATGCTGGAATTTGACTTGTTACTCTTTTCACCTATGAAGAGTTGATGTGGCTCCAAATGTGGGGTGCTGAGTTGGTGGGCTGGATCTGAGTTGAGAAGGGTGGTGGGTGCTGCTTTGCTGGTTCTTCATCCCTCCCTTGCCCAGTCTTTCAGTTATGTACATCAGTTCCACCAAAAATGTAGCCCAAGTGTATGGCTTGAAATTTATAGTTTTGATTCAGATTATTAAGGTTCTTAACTCTTCAGCATCATCTTATCATTAGGAGCTGATTCTCATAAGCTCTCTAGTGCATTCCCTACATAAAACCCATGGCTTGCAGTCACTTTGCACGCTTACCGTATCAGACTTTTGCCTATTTGAAGGTTCTGTAGTGGAATTCTCTCCTCTGTGATTTTCAATTCACAAATTCACGCAGATTCAATTGTAGCTTTTAAATTGTCGATCTTCCTGATTATTTATACATTATCATTTGTGTTTTTAACTTGCTTGTGTTGTCTTTTTTCAAGCTCTACTATGTATGTATGAATATAACTAAGTCAACCAACCAGCCTCTTTTAGAGGTGTTAATCCAGCATTGGTTTTTATATTTTGACAGTCTAAATTCCCCCTGGGGTTACAGTTGTGATTCTGTTAAATGAATTAGCCATTTAATGATGTCATGTTTGATCTGGTTTGTCTTTTGTCTTGCAGCAGTCTAGTAATTGTTGTAATGTGTGAAGCTATAGTTGAGTCATTAATGGAAATTACTATTGAAGTCTTACAACTTTTATTATACTACTGAAAATCCCCTTAGTAAATACCCAGTCTGTGAAGAGCAGCATACACTTCATTTCCTCCAATAATGCCCTGAAATATCTAATATCTAATACAATAATTTTCCATGAGCTCACACAAGCTCTTGATCGGATACAGAGTGACCTAGACAAATTGGAGGATTGGGCCAAAAGAAATCTGATGAGGTTCAAGGACGGAAGAATCCCATGCACTGCTACAGACGGGACCGACTGGCTAGACAGCAGTTCAGCAGAAAAGGACCTAGGGGTTACAGTGGACAAGAAGCTGGATAAGAGTCAACAGTCTTGACCCTTATTGCCAAGAAGACTAATGGCATACTGGGCTGCATTAGTAGGAGCTTGCCAGCAGATCAAGTGAAGTGATTATTCCCCTCTATTTGGCACCAGTGAGGCCACATTTGGAGTATTGTGTCCAGTTTTGGAACCCCACTACAGGAAGGGTGTGGACAAATTGGAGAGAGTCCAGCGGAGGGCAACGAAAATGATTAGGGGGCTGGAGCACATGATTTATGAGGAGAGATTAAGGGAACTGGGCTTGTTTAGTCTGCAGATGAGTGAGGGGAGATTTGATAGCAGTCTTCAACTACCTGAAGGGGGATTTGAGGGAGGATGAACCGAGGCTGTTCTCGGTGGCAGATGACAGAACAAGGAGCAATGGTCTCAAGTTGCAGTGGGGGTGGTCTAGGTTGGATAATAGGAAAAATCTTTTTTTTACTAGGATGGTGGTGAAACACTGGAATAGGTTACTAGAGAGGTGGTAGAATCTCCATCCTTAGAGGTTTATAAGGCCCTGCTTGAAAAGCCCTGTCTGGGATGATTTAGTTGGGGTTGGTCCTGCTTTAAGCAGGGGGTGGGACTAGATGACCTCCTGAGGTCCCTTTCAACCCTAATCTTCTATGATAAATAAATGTTAATGTGAAACTTCTAACTATTTTCAGTAGTACAATAAGAAATCAATAAGAAAACTGGACAAAAGTAATAGATATAGGCTTATTTGTGCTAACTTCATTAACTCCTTGGTCAACCATTTCTCCTCCATCATAATTACCTTATGTTTTTCTGGGCTGCTCATTTTTAGCAATATTTGTTTATGAGGCTTTGTTGTGGTCTCTTTGTATCGGAGTCACATATTGTGGCATTTGGAGAAAGCAAGCTCATTTAATTAAAAAAAAGAATTGAGGGGATGTCATATACCTCTGTTTTTGCCACTCACTGTTTGAAGGGTATTTTGGGTTTTCCTGTTGTTTAGTGATGACGTAAAGTAAATTTAGAATGTAGCTAGATAGAAATCGATGTAGAACTATCATATAAATAGACTCGGAAATTGATAAATTTACAATCCCCATTGTCAAATTTACCAATCTGGTCTTGGATAAGTACAGTGTTCCTGGGTAGTCCCTTGCTTTTAGGCAACTAAACTGGGATTTTCAAGCAGGACCCAAATACAGTTTGAACACTTTAATTAATTTATTGAGAATCTTGGAGCTTCATTTTCCTGAGACTGCTTTGAAGTTTTAGAGAGAAGTGAGGGATGAGTAAATGACACTGGAGGGACATAGAATTGGGGACCATAATCTCACAACCTGCTACAGCTAAATATCTGACAGCCAAATTCTGCCTGGCCCTTATGTGGTACAATAGGAGGGGGTGGAGTAAGAAGTCGCAAACCGTTCTTGTGTAGCCTGGTTAAGACTCAGGCAGAACTGCAGTGGGGAGCTGCAAGATATTTCCTGGTACTGTTTCTGGAGTGGTGTGGCTTCATGTCATGCCCCAATGTAGCTTTGTGAATATGAACCTTGTGGTTGCACAAGATAACTGTCTGGAAATATAAAACACATGAAACTGGAATGTATTGCTAATGTGTAGTTGGAATTTGTTCCTTCTTACCAGTTTAGTTGGCTAAATAAAGCTCTAAAGGCCTAAATCAGCAACAGGTTTCTATGATTTTCTGTGCCACACAGGCAGCAGGAGGCCAGGGATACTGGCTGAGCAGCAGGGTGACATTCAGATAATCAGCAGAAAGATAAACTTGCTGCTGAAGTCCATAGAAACCAAAACTCACATGTTGGGAAATTCTGTGGGAGCTCTGGAGCTGTTTATTTGATTTGAAGATTTGTTATTTGATTTGTTTACAGTTATGGTTATTTTAAGAGGATTATAATGCTATGGTTAAGGCTTAGTTTAAACCTCTATTCTCAGCTATTTATAACTTGGGGAAAAATGTTTCTATGTTTCTATGCAGAAATTTGGCATAGTGTCTCAGTCAGTCCTTTTCTGTCTTTAAAATTTAGAAAAAAATATTTGGCTGCTTTCTGTTTAGTTTTTTTACTGGTTTTCTATGCATTTTGTTTTCTCTTGGCAAAGCCTGATACATGGGGGTGGGAACAAATTTTCCAAGCTTTTAATCTTTTATGTCAACCATTTTCTTTTTGATATTTCAAACAATGTGCTTTTAGTAGTTGTTACTATTAATACAGCCAATACATAATTCAATAAATAGTAGCTACTCAATATCTATAATAGCTATTTCTTATATTTTGTTGCATCAGATTCCATTGAAATATTTCATATAAAATCATTTAGTCAACATTTGCTCTTGAAACAAAATAATTTACATATATTTAATGATATGTCTAACATAAATGATTGTATAGTCCTATAAAATTGCTCCTCTTTCTTTTAACCTGTCAGAATGTACAGGGTAGTTTCATTTTTCTTTTCTATTTGTTTTGCTTTGATTTGTTTAGGTCATGTGGATTGACTGCTGTGGAGCTTTATGTATCCTCTTCGACTCCTACACTTTTTATTGTGCTGTATCAGAGCTGCGTTGAATAACTTCTGCTTCATATGGTTCCCTGTGACTGGGAAAGTGGAGGCTGAATTGAGCAGATTTGTTTCCAATAAATGACGTAAAGTTGAGAGACAAAGTTGGACATATGTTCCCATGGAAGCCATCCATTTGCAATAACTTCTAAGCCACAGTGGGGTGTAGGGACAAAGAAAGGAAACGGGTCAGATATGCTCTTAGGTTCTACTCTTTGCATGTATTCCTTGTCACCAAACAGGAGTAGATCTCCTCTTTTCCTCCTTTACTTAACTCTTCAGTGTCCTATCTATCCAGTGAGTAGTCATAAACCCAAAGGCCTTCTTTATATTCAAAATAGTTCTAACGTGCCACTTAGTTTGAAAGGCTACAGTTCTTCCACCGTGTGACAACCCTTTCTTTTCACAGCTTGTTAAATACATGTTGGCTAGAAGGCTGCTTCTTTGTGCCCCTCTGGTCTGCCTGGATCCACTTATACTAATGTATCCCTCCTCCCCTCACCGCTGCTTGGTTGCCTCCTTAAAATGGCCACCCCAGAACTGTTGTTCTCTCTGCCCTCTAACCATCCTCTGAAATGGTTGACCCAGTGCCCAGTGCAAATTGTATGGGGCTTTTTAAATTGGTCTGAGGAGTTGGCCCATTGATTTCCATGGAAGTTTTGCCAGAGTAAGAACCGAATAAGGATTTACATGGTTTGGCCCATAGAACGAAAAATTATGTCAACCAAAGTTTTATGAACACGTTTCATACCCTAAATGTAAGGTTCAGTTCATTTAATCCATTTTAGCTTTTATTTTCAGCAATAGTAACAGTTTTATTCATAGCACAGCTGTGGCATTTGTCATGTAACAGTAATTACCTGATAATCATGAAAATACCCAGATGTATGCCCTTAGTGCTTGAGTCTTGCCATATTTGTGAAAAGAACTTTAAAAAAAAAAGAAAAATAATATGCAGCAGATGTGAAAGTTTTACCTTTTATATTCTCAGAGAGTGTGGCTCAGTACGGGCCAACAAAGTTTTAGCTCACCAGATGTTGCACATGATCTCATAGATGCTATGCAGCTGTTTTCTATTTCTTTTTTTTACAGTACTCAGATAAATGTACACTAAATGCATTGATATTTTATTGTACTTTTGGTAGGTTTGTGCATGTTACTACAATGAATTTAATTTAATCTGTGGGCCACATATGCACACAGCATCCACTGAAGTCAATGGGAGACTATATGATGATGATATAAAAGTATGTTACTGTGCTGCTGGGTCCCTTTCCAGTACTGCACTTGAAAATAGAAGTTCTCCAACCACTAGGTTGAGACTGCAGTGACAGTGCTAATCAGACTGAGTTGAAAGATGGGTTTTGCATCTAGTTGTGAATGCTGTGAAGGTAGGGGTTGTTTATGTTCTTTGCAAGAGTGACTTCTTGAGTCTAGATCCGATTTCTGTGAAAACTCTATCTCCTGTATTCATGAGCCTTCCCCTATTGGTCCACAGTTTCATTATTTCAGTGGAATTTAGCTGTCATGGGAGATCATGGCATTCTCTCAAGTAGCAAGAGTTAATCCCATGGAGGGCTTTAACTGTTGAAATGAAGACATTGAATTGGACTGCATTCAATGCAGTGCACAGAGCACAGTGTCTCCCAGAGCTCCTGACAGTGCCATGTGCTTACACACTATCTCTGCCCCAGAATGGGTCTATGGCAATATGCCCAAATTTAACCATTTGAATTGTTTTTAAGGACATACAGCTTTTCTTCCTAAACTGCTGTAAAACCATATCAGAACATCCTGTGAATATTTAATTACATAGGGCCTTAATTACAGTAGTTCCCCTCCTATCCAGTTGATTCAACAAAACGAGCCTAATAACAGAAAAGAGAAATTTCCTTTCCCTCCATCTGCTTTTGTGCCCCCCATTCTCTTTACTCCCCCTTTGACTCCTTACATTCTCCTTAGTCCTTTGAAGTTATTGTTGCCTTCCTCTCCTCTTTCCACCTCAGCTTCACATCTTTTTAATCTGCTTTTACACCTGTAAAATTCTTCTTGTCTGGCCAGCACCTTCCCTATTCCCCTTTAAATCCTTTTGAAAACCAACCTCTTCCAGCATGTCCTCCTTCCATCTCATCATTAATAATCTCTTCACCTCTCCCCGCCACCCTGATTTGTGCGTTTCAGTCTTGTCTGATGTATGGCTCAATCTTGCAAATATTTATATTTAGGTGGATAACTTTATTCAGTTGGACTCACATACATAAATGTTTACAGGATTGGGCCCCTAGTTTGTAAGCTTTTTCACACAGGTACTATGTCATATGCCATAAAGCACAATGTTCATTTAAATTAAAAAAATATTTTAAATAATCATAATAATTTATGGCCCCAATAGAGAAATGGAAAATGCATGCAAACGAACTCTGCTTCTTTCCATCTTCCCCATTCAACGTGTCCCACAGATTTTTTTAAAGGCATCCTGTAGGCATGTTTCTTTTGCTGTTGACAAAATGACTTCATACCCAGGTTTATGAGAAGCAATGGTAAAACTGATAGCACATCCAATGTGTATCTTTATTTAATAGTGAATATATCATCCTGTGTTTCAGGAATTCCAAATATCTGGACTTCCTGAATATGTTAAAATTGTAGAAGTTGGGCCAAGAGATGGATTACAAAATGAAAAGGTAATTTATTTCACCATCCATTTTAGCATTGTTTCATGTGGATATTTAGCATTATCTACAACTTACATGTCATAATTTTAAATAATTTTTCACCTAATTAATTGATTATTAAAATGGATGTTTAAAACAGATGGCAAGCCATAACTATGGCTTGTTGTGCTGAGATATGCTTTCTTTACTATTACACAATCCTCCATCTCTACTCCTCCTATTTGTTTTGTCCATCAGTTATGTTATGTTATAACTGAGATTGAAAACTCTTTGGTGCAGGAAATGTCTTTTTAATTAGTATGCACACTATGCCTAGCTCTCTTTGGCACTGATCCCTGAACATGCATCCTTAAATACTACAGTAATAAATAAGGCTCTGTCATCCTTCCTGAGGAGCAGCCTATGGGAGAAGAAAAATAACTTGCCATAAATTTTGCAAGATTTCTACTCTATCATCCATGTGATGACTGGCATGGGAACTGGATGGTAGCTTAATCTAGTGGGAATAAAACTGGATCATGTAAAATTGGACCCAAATGCCATGTTTCCCAACCATATTCCAGAAAAATACACCCCTTTCCTCAGGCAGCATGGCAGATTCATGTAGCATGGCTGGAGAGTTAATATGACAATGGGAAAATTCATTACTGTAGAAGTTTTTTTGGCTTTCTTCCTCCCAGTGGACCAGGCAGTACACAGTGACTGCTTCCTGGGTCCCTTCTCATCTGTGGAGACATTTCATCCCCACTGATGCCATCTCTTGTGAAGCCATCTGTGTACAGCGTTCTCATGGAATGGCTTCTTCAGATTCCAGAAAAAGGGGTGGGGAGAATGAGTGGGAGTATGTACACTGTTTCCTGGGCTATTTCCCTGCATGCTTGCTAACCACTGCCTACGCACAAGGGGAAGAGTATCTGGTCATGGTTAACTATAAACAAAGTATTGATGTTTCTCTTGTACTGTGGACATTTTATTTGCAGAAGATACTCATTGTATGACAAGTATTTTATGATGAAATGCCTCCATGTCCATAGGTGACAGTTCCAACAGATATCAAAATTGAGTTAATCAACCGACTTTCCAAAGCAGGTTTATCTGTAATAGAAGCGACCAGTTTTGTTTCCTCAAAGTGGGTACCTCAGGTAGGTAAAATGCACACAATTTAAAACTATTTCAGTTTAAGTGCCACACTATTCTGAAATCAAATGAATTGTCAGCAGAGTCAAAGCAGTTGAGTCTCCTCACATCCTAGCTCATAAATTCATGTAAGAGGGTACAATTGAGCTCATCTAGTTGTCTTTTGTAAAATTAGCTGCTGCAGTGAGACTCCTTCTATAGTCCTAAAGCCTTAAATTCCACCTGGTCCATAGAGGATTTTGGGCCAATTTTTAAAGGTATTTAGGTGGCTAAAGATGCAGTTATCTTTAAAAATCTGTCCCTTGTCTGGTGTATAGGGTGAATTCCAATGAATCATGCTGAGATCTTTTAAAATGGACGCTTGTTTCTCTCAGATGGATGGAACTGGAAGGTTCCAGAACTAAAGTTCTATTGATATCATTGTAGATGTTTGGCTTCTGTCTATGTTCATATGGAGGTTATTCAATAGCAGTCATGATGTGTATGTTGTGTGCTACTTTTGCTGTGTATCAAGGGGTGAAATCCTGGCCTCACTAAAGTCAATTCAAAAGCTCCCATTGACTTAAGTGGAGGCAGGATTTGCCCAAGGTTTGATACTGTAGATTAAGCCGTGATCATGAGAGGTACTGAGTACCTTCCAGAAAGATGCTAAGCATTCTTAACTCCCACTACAGTTGATTACTGTTGCAGTTAAAGTTAAAGAAAATTAAATGATTATTTATATTTCTTAAACTTATTTACAGAAACTTAGTTAATTTCTGTGTGCAATTATTGTGATTGCACACAAATGTCAAGGAGTTCATGTACAAATGATCAATTTTGTGTAGCCATTTGCGAACGTACTCACCTATTTAACAAATGCAGTCCCAGTCATTCCATATAGAAATACACTTGTATTTTTGCCTCTGCAGTTGTGTGATCGTTCAGAGCAATTAGGCCCTGTGTATGTAATTGTTTGTGCTTATGTAAATCAAATAAATGCATAGGTATATCAAGCATTTTAAAAAAAATTCTAAGTCTAAAAAGCTAAATATTATTATTTTAATTAATTTTTATTTCATTCTACAAATTTAAACAGAACAGAAATAGTATTTCAACTAGTACAACATTCATCAGACATTCACAGAGAATTTAACAAAGGACTATACACAGCATTACAACTAGGGGTATTTTACATTGTGCTAGAAGGATAAATATTTGAAAACCACCGAAGTGAGAGAGAGAGGTGTGTATATGTGTGTATATATATAGATATACAAATATATATATGTATGTATGTATATATATTTTTTGCTGTATATTGTCTGTTAAAATGTGGGAAAGATATTTCCATTTAGATTGTGCCTGGCCATTAAGCAGCCCTGTTCAGGAGTTGGAGGGAGTAAGGATTTCCCACTGCCGTGTAAGACCATGCATCTATCTGCATCACAGCTCTGAGTGTGCAAGGAAGTGCAGAGGTTGCATGCCAGATGTTCCCTTGAGAGAAACTTGAGGGGTGGGCATGGTTCTACCCCTGTGTACTGGCCAGTAGGTCAGGCTGGCTGTGCAGCAAGGGAGCATGAAGGGATGTCACAAATTATTTGCTCCACGTCAGAACAGCAGGAGAGTCCTAGCGGTATTGACATAATGCCTCCTAGTCTTCCCCACTGTGATGGGTGCTTCAGGGTAGCTCACCAGTCACACAATGTAGCCCAAGATTGCAGTATGCTTTCGTAATTGTTCACATTAAAAGCTCTTATTGTAACTCACTGTGCACTGTACCATCACACGTTGATGGTTACACTGTCAAACAATATTGTAGGGTTTTAATGTTAGCCTGCAAAGTCTAAGGCAAACATAGGTCTATTTCTTTTTCTTGTCTGTGTTTAATTCTTTCCTTTTCCCATGAGCCCTTTAGAATAGCAAATTTAGCTCAGACTTGTCAGATTTGGAAAAAGGAACAATTCCTTCTTATCTCAAATTCAAGTCTGAATATTTTGTTTTAATGACTTATATGATGTTTAAAATAGTTTTGGTTTAAATGATAAGGTTGTGTTGCTTTGGGATGGAATACAGTCTTGATTATGTCTTTTCTTTCCTCCGTTCTTCTCCATAGGTCATGGGAATAGAACTCCTGGTTATGTTTAGATCACTCATTCACTTATTTCTTTTTTTAGTCTTTTAAAGCTCTTTTATAGTTTCCCTTCTACTGTTTTGTTTGGCAGAGAATTTATGACGGAAAAAAGCCAAAAGAAAAAGTTCCACAGTAGCAAGGTGCCATATAAAACAGTATCCCATACCTATCATTTTTGTTCATTTAAATTATATATACTTGCCATTTTATTTTCAAATAAATCTGGAAAAATATTTTATTACAATTTTAAATCTAATAAAATGCACTTTATGTTAAAATAAGACTATGCTTACAGGAAAAATAGCAAGAGGACAAATATAATGCATGAAACATTATTTGGAACAGGCCGTTTCGTACAGTTTGAATCATGGTGACGTTTCAGTTTGTTAAATATATTTTGAATCATGCTATGATTTTTAAAGTATGGAATTAGTTCCAGCATTTAGCATTAATCATTTGGTTTCAAAGGGTCTGAGAAATGAAGATCCTGTGTTTGTTTAGTTAATGACTGAAAGCTTGTTCTTAAAGCAATAAGACATGATCAAGTGCATTTTTTGGTGATATTCACGTATATTAGGTTGTTACACTGATTGATTTTATGTAGAAGCTATTATAAAAAGTGTACTTAGCACCAATATTCTATCCGTGACATGAAATAAATTATGGGCCTGGGTACTTTAAATGGCGTGTGTGGCTGTTAAACACTTTGGAATCCTGTGTCTACTTATGCAAAAGCCTATGTTTGAGGTTGAATTTGAGGATGCTGTTGATGCATGTATACATTTTTCAGTATATATTTTCACAATGGGAAACCAGTAATATGTGCAGTATCTGTTGCTTTATATCTCATTGTCTTCACCAAAACAAAATTTGGTGGGGTCAGTGATGTGGGCCTCATGCAACCAATGAGTTTTAAGAAGAGGGTGTTGTGGAGACTAATGACTATGCTTCATTAATCATATCAGTGAACTAAAGTTGGATCTGTGCATTCATGCCACTTGCTCTATAAGGCCCTACTAGCATTGTTTTTGCATTACAGTTTTGTGAAGCTGTGAAATAAATATTTCATCCATCCTGGTTTCCATACAGACTGAGCATGTGGTGTGGAAAATGCTGACAATCTCCTGCAGTGGTCTGTGTTCACTCAACTTTCTCCACACCTGCCAGGATCAGATGTTTTTTTTAAAGAATTAACATCTATTTTGGCAATTTATGGAAAATTATTGTTTCCAGTGTTAAAATTAGAGATAGTCTGAACTCGAATCTCAAATCTGAGCCTCCTTCTCTTGAATCTCAGGAGTCTTTCAGATTCCAAACCAGAAAAGAGTATTCAGATGCAACCCAGCACATTTTGTGAGAACAGCCAATATAATGAGATTTCTTCCATTTTAGATGAAACTGCACAACAGCTTGTGATATTTTGGTGCCATTGAAATCTAGCTACAGTTTGGCTTACAACACATCTGAACCCTGTTTTAAACCAACAGCATTCTAGATCCAAACACTGCCTCATGGGGTATGTCTCTACTGCAGCTAAACACCCACAGCTGGCCTGTGCAAGCTGATTCAGGCTCGCAGATCTCTGGCTAAGGAGCTGTTTAACTGCAGTGCAGACATTTGAGCTTGGGCTGCAGCCTGGATGCTGGGACCATCCCACCTCTCCAGAGCACAGGAGTGGCTTCTTGACTTCTTTAATTCTTTCATGAGACAGTGCAGATACCCAGGCTGTGGAAAGAGGTAAAGTGGTTGCACTACTCAAACCACATAAAGACACTAGCTGTGCAAAAAGGTACTGACCATGGTTCTTACTGTAGCTTTTTTTATTTATTTAAACTGAATTTAGAAATTTTGTATTAAACTACCATGGGTTCAGCTCCTGCTGCTCCATTTCAAGCTCAAGCTCAAGCTGGAGCTTTTCTCAAATTTGGATACTCTAGGAATATGCAAAGTCTAAGGATAGTGAGCACAGACATAATCCTAAGTCTTCTCTGTGCTACAAATTTTATTGAAGCAATCAGTAAAGTCACAATTACCCATGCATATATAAATCCTACAAAAACCCATGCAGTGACTCAGACTGTAGTCATACTCACATCCTCAAAGATATTTTAGGGTTTGATGCACCTCTCAATAGAGAGTTCTCAATAGAGGGAGGATTCCTGCAAGGGTTTCCCATGGGTCATCCAGTGGGGTCATCCCTTTGGTCTTCCCACTTTTACCTAACCAGAGAACCTCTTTTATCTTGTTTTTCTGACCACACATATAACGCCTTGTGTATATGATTGAGGGTTTGAACTCTCTCTTCCGTATCTGTACTTATACACCCCTGGTATTGGGGTGCCTCATTTTTCATAGGTTGTTCGTATTTCCTCTTATGCTTAGCGTCTATGAACATGTACCCTGCAGTCAAACCAGGACCTGTTACAATCAGGTGTGTGCCTTCCATCTGAAACACTGTAAGGCCAAGTAAAAACCCCATGTATTGTGGGATGGCATAATCCTTGAGCATTATGAACATCCAGTGTACCTTGGAGTCACATTAGATCAAATGCTGATGTTCAAAGAGCACATCAAGAAGTTGAAAAAGAAAGTGAGCTTCAGGAATTGTTTACTCTAGAAACTGGCCAACACAAAATGGAGAGTTGATCCCAAAAAACTCCAAGCAACCAGTTGTGCTCTGTTACTCTACTGCGGAATACTGTACCCCAGTATGATCATAATCAAGCCATGCTCACAAAATTGAAACTGGACTTAATCAATCCTTTGAGATCATCTCAGGGACTTTGATACTGACTCCCACACTGTATACTGCCCCACAAGGATTGCACCTCTATCAGTGAAGCGGGATGCCTTTAGTAAAAAGGAGAGACAAAAACAGGTGCATGATCTGCTGTATTGGCACATTCCACCACCCAAGAGGCTGAAGTCCAGAAAGAGTTTTACTTCTGAAAATCCCTTACCCTCTGTGGAAGGTTACAGAGTAATAAAATGGCAGGAAATGCCAATGATCTTGGAGAAGTTGGTTCCTTCAGAACTACTTCCTCCAGGCACTCAGCTTGAATGAAAACACTAGTATACTCTAAACCCAGTGAAAGCTGGGATGGCAAAGACTGGTGACAATATGACAAGTGGAAGCTGAAGAATAACCCCAAATGTGAATGTGGAGAGCCTAGGCAGGAGTTGAACTGATGCAGTGCCCTCTGTCAATAACCTGTATCACTGGAGAGCTATTGAAGATAAGTGATAATACTGGAGCACAGTACTTGCAGTATCATATCTGGTAATACCAGATCTTGGCTGCACTTTTGGAGTGATAAGCTATGATGATAGTGTAAACAGGATTTTCTAAAGTTTATAGTTGGAAATCTTCATGCTAATATGAATAAAAGAACACTAAAATATTTTAGGCTCCATTTTTGTCACACTTTTGACAGAAGAATTTCTCTCTGCATTGAACAGCCCAGATTCAAATGTCAGACATACCCTAGCACATCAGTGTATCTTGGAAAAGAGAATGAGCTATAACAACAATTGGTGGTGTTCACAAAAACAGTGTTTGCGCTGTGACTATTATCTATCAAACATTATTGTTAGCACTTTGTTACTCTTTTAAATGGATGGTGTAAAAGCAAGAAAGTAGAAACATTAATTTTTCCATTCCTAATATTGCGATGGGGGGGAGGGAATTATTTCCAAAGAGAAAAAGGAAAAAATGGTGAAGATGCGTGCTCTAGATTAATGAGATTCAAACAGAAAAATGCAAGCTAATTTTATTTTTTGCTCTCATTTCTAATCATTCTAAATCCCACTGTAGAACTTGTCTTGTTTAAGTGATTAAGTGACTTGCCAGTAGAGTGGGGTGGAGAAAAGTATTTCACTTAATGGAGGATTTCAATATTTTAAAATTTGATTTCCTTTTGATTTGGAATAAAAACCAAAATTTTGAAATTCTTCATGAAAGGGAATGGAGCCCTGGCTCCAGGCCAGTGCACTTGGCAGGCTGCCTCAGGGTCCTGGACTCTGGAAGCCCTTCATTCCCTGACTCCAGGCAGTATGCATGTGGGCTGTCCTGAAACTGAAACCATGGATGCTGGAAGTCCAGCTTCCCTTCAGGTGAGCTGCCAAGGAGCTAGTCAGGTGATCTGACAGGGAAAGCACCAGGTTTCTGTCATAACTCCATCTGGGTGCCATTAGAACTTTGTCAAAATTAGAACTGTCTGCACAAAATGTTAACATTTTGAGAAATCAGCAAATACTGATGAGAAAGCCTTCTGGCATAATTTTTCCAACTAGCGCTAATTGCAATACACTGAGTCAGTGGCAAAGCAAGGCTAGAATTCAGCAGCTGCTGCATGTTAGTGCTGGATTTAGATTACTACATACCACCTCTCTCTCATGACATTGGGCTGATTTGATGTGAACAGTGACATGGAGGACAGAAGGGGTAATGTAATAAATGTAGATAAAAGAATTAATTGTCCCTTGGCTTAAGGGAGCCATTTCTGTCTTTAGATTCTCATTTCAGCTCTCATGAGAGTTGTGTGTCTGGGAACTGTACTTGAGCATCTGAGACCAGAATTTGTCCCAATATATACCAAAATGTTTTACTTAGTTTCTTACTAACACCACTGATTATTTTCATCTACAAATGTGGATCACCATTCAATGGGATATTCCTTTGTTTGTGACTTATTTCTGCAAACTAGGAAACTGGCAAATGAATGATTGCAAATCTTTGATTGTCAACATACTGGGCTTTGGGTCTGTCCAAACTGCACAATAGTGTACGAGTCACCTTTCCTCTCCCTTGATCCTGGGGTTGACCAGGGGCTAATCCAGGCCTCAGTGTAATTTAGAACAATGTAAGGGATGTTCCAGGTCACACTGAACACTTCTGTCATGCGCCATCTGCCTTTGGCTTGTCTAGAAACACCTTCTATGTGGGGGAGCAGGAGGAAAAGTGCTGTAAAAACCAGTATTTAGCCTTTACACTGCCCAGGGAATTACTTGCTGAGCTGTTAGGGCACAAAGGGAATGGGGCGAGGAACTGGATTAGTTTTAGTTATTTGAATTAATAATGTTTAGGAATAATTCTGCGTACATTTCTATCGTCTATCAATTTCTTAACTTCTTTATTATTAAAGGGATACATTCCCAGAAGGGCATAAGTCCCATGGATTTTCAGTGAGACTTAGGCGCCTATGTCACTTAGGTGCTTTTGAAAATTTTACACAAAGACTTTTGCATGACAATAGGATCTTTGTTTCTTAGACTTCATCTTCTGCTGCACCTTCTCTACACCTGACATCATAATCCTCTGTTTATGAAACTAGAATAATTTACATAGTAATAAATTGATCTAATAAGGAGAAGAGTATAATATGTGGAAGCTGTGAGAAAAGTTTAAACCCACAGACAGATCCTGTTCTCATGCCGAATGCCTTAGTAAAACAGAGGGGTTAACATGTATATACTCATTTGAAAATTGTAGGTTTTTTTGTAGTTTTTATGATAATTCTATACAATGAAGTGGCTTTTTTTTAATAAATCTAATGAAGCCTAAATTGCATGGCACCCTACCACCAGTGTCTCTCTTAAATCTCTGCTTCCTTATTTGAGTGAATTATCATATTTTCTGGATTATCAAAATAGAAATGGACATAGGAATTTTTATATTCCATAGAATCTTGTTGTTTTTTTCTCAGGGATATTGCACATATTTTTCAGAGCTCTAACTCTAGATCACATACCTTTTCATTACCTATTTGCATAAACAAGACAAAGCACAGTGTAATGCAGTCACTGCTCTATTATAGTGTATCATTTCTGCTGTTATATGATCTTCAGATAAAGCAGAAATGCTCCATCCTTAAATTCATAACTAACTTTTTAAAAATAGTCAGTAGATAACTGTTAATTAGCATATCTTTGAAAAATAAATATAAGGTATTTATGTATTTAAGATGGCAGATCACACAGAAGTAATGAGAAGGATCGAGCGGCATCCTGGGGTCCGATATCCTGTACTCACACCTAATCTTCAAGGTTTTCATTCTGCTGTAAGTGCATTGCTAGTGTGTGTCCACAGTTAAGTTCTTCATGTTACAAACACTTTATGCACAGTACCGTAAACTAGCTGTTTAGTATCATTCACCCAGTCCTTTTAGAACTAGGCTGTATTTTTGTTATGAAAAAGTGTCCATTTTCATGGAGCAAACTGACAAATTTCACAGAGCTACATTAAATTCCATAATATACATTTTAGTGGCCAGTATCAACCGCACAGTCCTTTGTAAGATGCCATAAATGTTGTTGTACATATCTGAAGAAAGAAACAAAGAATTCCTTTTCACTCTTTAGCTTGTTGATGCTAGAGCTGGTTGAAAATTTTCCAGTAAAATGTTTTCCCATCAGAAAATGCAAATTCAGCAAATCTGAAAGGTTTTTGTGGGAATATATTGATTTTTGTCAGAATTTTCAACAGGAAATGATCTTTTCTATAAAGTCAAAATGTTTTGTTTTTGATTTATTTTATCTGATGTTATACTGCAATAGTCAAAAGGATGAAGTCAAAACTAAGAATGTCAACTTTACTGAAATGAAATGTTTCAGTAAGGTCAAAAATAGTTTAGAATATTTCATTTTGTGAAAATGTTCAAGATTTACCTTTTTTTCCTGGATGGAGACTAAATGGAATTTCCTATGAAATGGCAATTTCATCTTTTGACCAGAGTTGGGAGTTGAGGCTCCAGTCTTGCAGCACTTTGCCCTGTTGAATTTACAGTTCAGCTTCAGCAGAATTTGCTGACTTGCTCTTTGGCTGTTAGAATGAGGCTGCAGATCAGCATACTGAGAGTCATGGGATAGGGTGGTGGATAGGAGAAGAAAACACAAGGGCTTTTAGAACAGGCATAAGGATCTTCAGGATGAGAAGATCGTCAGGGCTCTAAAGCCTGGGATAGTTGATGTTCCCACATTGCCATCAGGAGGCCATGTAGAGACCTCTCCAAGGAGTACTGTGGAGATGAGGCACAGCAAGAAGTACCACACAAAGTGTCCAGAGCAACAGTAAATTCTGGCCTTCTGATTGCCCCATGGTCTCCATTTAACCTTGGTGAGTGGCCCAGAAAGGTGTCTGGGCAACTATGCAGACTTCTGGCTTGCTGTGATTTCTGACCTGACCTGACCTTGCTTGCTGATCTTTGGCGTTGCCCCAAGCCTGACTCTGAGCCTGACTCTTGCCTCTTAGTATCCATCTCTGGTCACTAATCCCTGCCGGACTGTGACCCTGCCCTGTGATTCCAGCCTGGTAACTACCTCTGATTTCTGATCCTGGCCTGACTCTGCCTTGACTCTTTTCTGGTGATCATGGGTCTAATGATTATTCTGATCCTGGCTTGCTGACTACTGTCTTGTGCCCATTCTTGAGTTGATGACACCAGGCCTGCTAGACCAGACTGCGTATGCCCTAATTCCCTTCCAATGGGTGTCTAATTGCAGTGTAGACATACCCTAAACCATTTAGCACTGGAGAAAAAAAATAATGCCCTCAGGAACCTAGGAGAAAGTCAGTCTGACCCTCCCACATCCTCCTGTGATGTAAGTGGGGACTGCCTGTGCACAACCAAATTGGGATCTAACCCACCACCTGCATTTTTTAGGGAGGATGGATGGGGGGTTGGCTTGCCTTTTTCTTAAAGCTTAGCTAAAGCAGTACAAATTTCATTTAGATTATCTGTGTAGATCAGTGGTTCTTAACCTTTCCAAACTACTGTACCCCTGAAGCCTGAGTCCCACCCCCACGGGGCTGAGGCATGTAACTTAGTTTCATGGTGCCCCTGTGGCTCCAGGCAATTGCCTTTCTTGCCACCCCCAATACCAGCTCTGCACTTGCGACCCCTCTAAAACTGTCACAACCCCCAGGTTGAGAAACACTGGTGTAGATAGTCTCCTACATTTAGGGAAATAAACTATACTAATATAAGCACCTCCTACCTCTGTCTACACTAGGGGGTGTACCAATATAAGAAACAGATAGGATTAGGAAACAGATAGGATTAGGATAGGATTAGGAAACAGATAGGATTAAAGTGGTACAAAAATGGTGTAGACAAGCCCTGAATTCTTGAGGGATTTCCCCCCCTCTCTCCAAGGACCAGGGCCTCACTGATATAGGTGGATAAGTCCCATTAAAGGTATGGAGAACAGACTCTGTGGAGCCAGCTGACATTTTAGATTGTTTTTTATTTGCTCTATAAATGATTTTAAACAGCATGTGTCAATAGCATAACTGGCATGTAACATGCAATGAATAATTTTTTTATCATCATATTTTAGGTCATTTCTTACAACTTAATACCTAAGCTTATCATTTTAATAACTCATGAGTTAATTCATAAAGCAGTAACTGGTCTTATGTTTATTAATAACAAAGGGAAAGAAGTATGCCCTGATGAATTGAGTTAATTAAAAGGACAAATGTTATGAAATCTGTATGATTGCAAATAGACTGAAGAAAATTTAGAGTTAAAGTTGCAGATATTATAACTTCAGCTAGAGGTCAGACTACTATATTGTTAAATTTGTTTAAAACTAAGGATCTGGAATAACTTTCTTCATTACAGAGTACAATACTTAGTTTACTTGTATTAATACATCTTTACAGTTCTATTTTATTGAATTACATTTTTCAGATTGCAGCAGGAGCTACAGAGGTATCAGTATTTGGTGCAGCATCTGAATCTTTCAGCAAAATGAATATTAATTGTTCCATAGAAGAAAGCATAGAAAAATTTGAAGAAGTTACTAAATCAGCAAGAAATATGAATATTCCAGTGCGAGGGTAATTATAAAGCTTCATATATCATTCCAATTTATGAACTGCAATTGGCAATATATCTTCATAGTCATTTGCTGTTCACTAACAAATAAAAATTAATACTATCAAGTTTTATACATTTTAAATAACTTTTATTAATAGTATCCATTGTGTAACAATCTTTGCTATAAGCTTGAACATATTAAGTATTTTTGCTCGTTACATTTTGTTCAGAAATGCAAAAACTAATATGTATGTATTAGTTTAAATCCTTTTTATGCACCCTTTTTATCAATGCTATAAAGTCTGAGAATAGTGTTTGGTATTTCCTGCTATATATAGTGACCAGTAGTAAAAACTCACAATGTTATTTTTTTCTGAGTCCTGAAAACAATTTTTATATTTTTATATGTTTATTACTTGGTGGCAGTGATTCAGTGTCTAGAAATTATATGATAAATTCCCTCCTGCAGAAAAACCCATGACAGGGAGAAAACTTATTCTGGAAACTCCAGGGGTTGAAACTTATAGAATTGCCAATGCATCGTGCTCTTGACCTCTCAAGTACATTCATCTCTCCAGAATATCTCCTTTTCACGAAAATTTTGAGTATAAAGTTACGGACCTCTTACCCATTCTTGTTTTCCCCATTACATCTCCGTCTTACTAAGAAGAGTTACATGTTTCAGGATTCTCCCAGTCCACCCCAAAACAAAGCAAGTCTGCAGCCAGAAAAAGCAACTACAACTATCCCACCCAACACACCCATTCATATAACTGACATAGATGCTGACCTGTTTCCTGTCCTGTGCCTATATTCCACCATATCTACACAGTCACTGAATTCAATATTTATAGCAATACTTTAAATCTCAAATAGAGACTACCAAGCTGGCTGGTGAGAGGCTTCCATGCCTTCACAGGTAGGAATTATTTTTCGTATTTTACAGGTGGAGAAATTGAAACAGAGGTGGTGATTTGCCCAAGGTTACACAGAGTCAGTGGTGAGCTGAAAATGCATTCCAAAATTCCTGATTGCCAGCCCTGTGCTAGAACTAGTAGACCACATAGTCATCAGTGCTGTTGGGTGTTGCTATATGGCAGATATCAATATTTATTTTTAAGCCATTTTTACTTGATTTAAATTTATGCAATTGTTGGAAATTATTAGGGGTTAGACAATATGGAGTCAGATAATCATTAGTTAATGACTGGTAAATGTTGAGATTCAAAAAGTTATAGCTTTATAACCATTAACACACAAATTGTCAACATCACATGCAAAATATATGATGTAAATGGCCTTCAAAAAACACTTAAGTTCTCAAGCAGCATTTTTCTTATTTTGCCGATCTGTAAATTTTGATTATCAATGGAAATATTGTTTGTTGGTTTGTGTGTATGATGAAATCAACATTTACTGATAAACCTAATCCTTCCATGCCTATTTGTGTTATGTTAACTTGTGGATTTTATTGTACTTGCTATCTTGTGGTATTTTTGTAACTTGAATATTTTTAGTACCTTGTTTAGGTATTTGTATCTTCTTTAGGTATCAATTGTTTATAAGTCTATTAATTTTTCTGTTACCATGTTAAGTTGCTATTCTTTCCATATGGCTTTTTTCTTGTGACTCTTGACTATCTTAAGGGGTGGTCACAGTTTTGGGAGAGGGGGGAGGTTTGCTTCCAAAAATCTCTTATGGGATTGGGATACCTGGAAAACTAACAATGTCAGGGGGAGCCTGAA
This sequence comes from Emydura macquarii macquarii, assembly GCF_026122565.2. Lineage (NCBI taxonomy): Eukaryota > Metazoa > Chordata > Testudines > Chelidae > Emydura > Emydura macquarii. Next base: position 1,365,433 of record NW_027132817.1, on the reverse strand, counting down.
TATTTGTATGGTGTCTCTATCTTGGTTAGAAATGGGTGTCAGGGAAAGGAATACATAGTTGTTGATCCATGGATTAAACACTGAAGATGGCTCACTGAGGCTCAAACGGTAATATCCTCGCTGTGGTCCAGGGTGAAGTCAGAGTTTGTAATGGCTATCTCTCTGCTCTCCATTGGCTTGCACATATTTAATGAAGTTGCAACCTATTGCTTTTTCCACAAATGGTATGTCTGGACTCTTCTGTAATGTGCCAGCAGCAATTGTGCTGGTGATATTTACACTGAAATATAATGGGGATAAGCTGTTCCCACAGTGCATTTATTGTCTACTGACTGACTGGACACTTGTTTAGTCACCCAACAGGAGGTGGAAGGATAGAGAGAAAGAAGAAGGAATAAGACAGAAAAGCAGACACCTAAAGGAGTAGTGTAGAAACAGATGGAATACTGAAGCAATTAGGTTGTGATGGTGGAGGAGAAGAAACTGAGGTATAAAGGCAGGAAAAATAAAAACAAAACAGAAAATGGAGAAAAGGTGAAAAAGGAGAAAATGGAGAAAAGAGATGGAGAGACTAGGGAGAATAGAACCATAGGAAAACATAATCAAAATAAAATGTGTTCACTTCATGCATCTAAAGTAGTGAGTTGATATCTCATTTAAGTATGCAAACAGGTGGAATCTCTTTGTGCATGAAGCACTTTTCATTGAGTCTGTAGTCCCATGTGCAATATGTTATACTTGAGAGGATTGTTTAATATCAGTTATGCCACAAAGCAAGCTCATTCAAAGTCAAGAGTGAAACTCGTGACTTACCTGTAACCAAGGCTGGCCCTAGCCTGAACAGCACCTCATGTGAGACAGGTCTTTGGTGCCTCTCCTCCATTTGTTAAACTTACGAATACTTTATTTTTTATTTGAATATCTTATATTTTATTTTTATAGAGTTTCTTCTCCCCCACCACTCCAACCTAATTGCTTCAGTATTCCAGTCCATTTCACTGCTGTTTCTGTCATTATGTGACACTGATTCTTCTTTATCGTTTCTCTCCTTTTCATATAAACCAGATTTTTTCTTTGTCCTTACTCTCCTTTTCATGTGAGCCACATTCTTCTTTATCATCACTCTCCATTAGCAACCAGGAAAACGGATGATTTACCATCACTTTCTTCACATTTCCATTCCTTATCTTCAGTTAAATCTGCTAACTCCTTAGTAATAGGTAATAGGTCTTCCATCATTTATACTTCGCTCTTCAATTTCTTCTGCATTGGGTCGATCGCTACTGCCTACAGCCCGGTGTATGTTGTTCTGTTTCAGATATTTCCCAGCAAATTTGCCACTTGCTGCAAACTAGATTGCTGTTGAGTTTTTTGCTTCCTATACTGAGCTCCTGAAGGCTTCTTTCGGGGCATCTTTTATTTTCTACAGGGGAAAACAGACAGAATTCGGGAGAGTGAAATCTATGATTCCACAGTCTTAGAAAGTCATCAAACATTACATGTTAAGCATGGCAAAAGAAGTAATAGTATTCCTTTTATATTGTTGTGTAGATATGGGTTTGATAGATATCTCTGGCATCTCATTCAATATGTCCTTTATTAGTCACTACTTACGTTCTTCAAGTCTTAAAACACAAGTACACTTTCACAATTGCACAATAGAACAAGGTTCACGATATCGCAACTGGGCTGTCACTTCACTGCAGTTTGTTCTTATATCTCACTGATTGACTGGTTACGCCCCACTCCTTATGCACCTGTGAGGGCATGGCTGACCACATTCTAGGAGGTTCGAGGAAAATGTAGTTCTCAGAAATCTGTAAGGTTCCACAAGATTCTATAAAGGTCCAGAACATGCTAAGAGGTTAGTGAAAAATGAATCCACATATGGAACACCTGAAACATTTTACTTTAAACATTCTATTTGATCTTTTGTCACTAACAACAAAAACAGCATCCTAAGACCAGCGCCTCTCTACCCCAGAGCCCCAGGGCATTGCCTGCCTCTAAATCCGACCTTGACTGCAACCCCAGCTATTGCTTCCCTTTTATGCCTACACCATATATTATAATGCTCTGAAAAAAGTGAATAATTCATATGCAGGAAGCCTGCAAGAGAATCAGAGAATCTGCTGGATTATCAGGGAATAAAGGGCCCAATTAATAAGGAATAAGGATAGTGCAGAGAAGTTAAATGGTGTGATATTTTTTCCCCTTCTCTTCCCTCCTCCCCCCCGCCCCCATCTGTCTGCATCACAAAGGACCCGTTCTGGGAGCTAGGTACTCCTGATGCATTGTTTTGGGTAATAGAAGTAAGGTGCAATCAGAGACTGAGGTATCAAAAGAGAAGGTGCATTAAAAAGAAACAAGTTACTAGGACTGAATGGTATACACCCAAGAGTTCTGTAGGAACTTAAGAATGAAATGGTTGAGCTGCTAATAATGATATGCAATTTCTGATTAAAATCAGGCATTACACCAAATGACTGAAGAGTAACAAATGTTACTATATTTAAAGAAGGCGATAGGAGTGATTCTGGGAATTACAGAGCACTGCCTTACTTCAGTACTGGGAAAGCTGGTTGAAACAACTAAATAGAATTATAAAACATCAAGATGGACATGGTATGACCAAAACAAACTAGCATGGTTTCTTATCTACTAAAACACTGTTCAGCATGTCAGCAAAATACTGGATAAAGGAGACCAGCTGACACGTTATTTGGATTTATTCTAAAATTCTTTGAATAAGTCTCTGTACATGAGTGGCTGCCACATGACTTTCTCTAGTGGTCTCAGGGAAGCCCTGCACTCAGCTCCTCACATCTGTTTTCCTTCTGGTTTCCCCAGGTAAGCTCCACACAAGGTTTTTCCAGTCCAATCACAAGTAGGGCTGGAAAAGCCTAAACGTTAAAACGGTAATCAGCTGTTTAAACGTTTTAGACAGCTGATTACTGTTTCAGCTTGCGGGGAGGGGAGCAGCAGCTGGGCAGCTCCTGCTCACCGGGAGGTGTGGAGCCCAGTGCAGGGGGGCGGGATATGCATCTGGGCTCGGCTCACCTCCCCGCGCGTGAGAGCTGTCCAGCTACGGTTCTGCACACACGGCGGGGGGGAAGGGAGGGAGCTACAGCTAGGCAGCTCTCTCTTGCCTGTGAGAAGCTGAGCCCAGCCTGGCTCCCCCCACCCATGCATTTAGGATTCTGAGGGTACGTCTTCACTGACAGCGGCAAATTCGCTGCCATCGGATCGATCTATCTGGATTGATTGAGCGGTCAGTGAAGACCTGCTCAATCGATCCGGAAGTCAACTTGTTAAAACCACCCTCTCAAGTGGCTCAGCGGAAGTTAAGAAGTCGACGGGAGTCATGCAAGCTACTCTGCATGGCTTGCGTAACTCCGTCGACTGCCACCAAATTTTAAGGTAAGCGTAGACCAGGCCTTAATTAAACAAATTTTTACATCCCTAATCACAACAGCCCTCCTTAGGGTCTCATTTATTAACCTAAATTTCTAAACCAAACACGAGTCTTCCCTTCAGTTGGGTACAACTCAAACTCCTCTGGCCTGCTCAGGTTCCTTCCTGCCTTAACAGGTTACTCCCAATCTTTTCTAGCTGGAAGCAAGTCCCTCTGATCTCATAGCTTTCCCTGCAGGAGTCCTCCCCACCCATAGTCTGACTACAGCCTAACTAACTTCTGCTTTTTATAGGAAATTACCTGATTCCCCTCAGGTGAGTCTCATTCAGTAGTCACAGTTGGTTTGTCCCCAGGCTCTTCCACCCAAGGGTAAACCACTCTGTTACAGTCCCTCACAAAAAGGTGTTCAGGAAGCTAAGTAGTTATGGAGTGAGAAGTAAAGTATTGCCATGAATTAAAAAATGGCTAAAGAATCGGAAAAGAGTAGAATTAAAAAGAGGTAGTTTATCAGGTACTGTGGTTCTTTGAGTGTTTCTGCATATTCATGCTTGTGAGATGCACCTCCCTTGTGCCACAAACTTGGGAACCTTCTCAGGATCATTGGGACTGTATGAGCACTATTCTAGCACTGAATATTCATAAATGAGGATAGAAATGGCTGCTCAGTCTCCCACCTCAATTCCTTCTGCTAAACTCCAGAATCCTGTGAGAGAGTGGAACTCAGGAATAGAAGAACGTGTGAGCGGATAGCATGAGCATACAAAGGCAAAACTGTAGAAGAGACACAGCTTTTTGTTCTTCAAGGAAGCCTCTTCAGGTTATCATTTGTGGGAGCCTAGCTAGCAGAACAAACTTCAGGAAGAGGGCTGAACATTTCTAATTAAACAAGGATCGAGGAACCTCCTCTCAATGTAGACATCAGATCTATATGCCAGATGAATAGAGGCGTCTTTGGTAAATGTGTGTGCAAAACTCCAAGTAGAATCACTGCACATATTTGTAATGGAAACACTATGGAAGCAGGCAGTCAGTACTACCTTAGGCCTGGCAGAGTGAGATCTAAGACCCTCCCATAATATCATCCTTGTGAAAGCATAACACATCTAAATGCATAACCTAATTCATTTCAACAGGCTTTGAATGGAAATGGCATTTCCCTTACACTGTTTCCCGATGTTACAAAAAGTAACACTGGGAGGCTTCCTAAATGGTGTCGTCCCATTAAAATAGAATGTTAAGTCCCCTTAACATCAAGTATATGAAGCCTAGTTTTTTCCAGGGAAAAATGAGGTTTTGGAAGGATAACCAAAGGATTAATGCTCTGATTTAAGTGAAACTCAGAAAGTGTTTTGTCAAAAATTTTCTATGCAAACACAGACTGGAATACAGTGAAAGAAACATCAGTCATCAAAGTCTCACTCAGTCTGTTCACATATGTAATTGTGATTTTTTAAAAAAAACTCTCTTAATAACAGGTGAAATAAAGTACACTCTCCCAACAGGTCAACACGTGCATACATTAACTTTGTCAGTACTGGGCTAAGATCCCATGTAGAGACAAATTCTGTGACCTGTGGAAATTCATTAAGGAATTACATGATGGTGGGATGGCTGTAGACTTTATAATTGTCATTTGGAATTTGGTGTTCTGAAGGAACAGACATGGGTACTTTGATTAATGACAAAGAGAGAGGCTGAGAGCTTCACATATTATTTATAGTCTAAATTCAGTGCTCTTTGAGCAGGGCCTGGTGACAAATTGTTCTCCTTCATGTCATTGCTTCCACAGAGTCCTTCTATAGCAGTTGCATGCTAAGTCAAGGGGCCACAGAAGTAGCAGCAGTAACTGGCAATTTGAGAACCCATAGAAGTCTCTGGAACTCAGTATTTCATAGACAGAAGGATGGGTATTTACAGTTTGAATGCACTTCCCCTTTGGTCAAAAACAGTACAAATCTGTTGACATTCTGTACGCATTGCAAAGCCCATCTTTTCCCCCCAAGCTTTTAGTGGGCTATGAGTGTGGAGAGAAATTTGAATGTTTGTATCTGAGAGGGTGAGGTATTTTCAATTGGTACCTGCTGTTTGGCTAGTTTATCTGTTATGTGGCAAGCAGTAGTGCTGGTTCAGTTTTGTTTTATGACTTGCAATTTTAATGGTTAATATAATAATGAATAGAACTTGGGATAGGCGCTTTGCAATGTATTACATATTGCAAGAAATAGAATGCAGTGAGTACAAATAGCTTTTGCTGGTAGGCTTGTTAATACAGATAAATCGGAATTAAGAAGATGATGAAATTATTTTGTTTTTGTGACTGTAGTACACTGAAAATCAAACTCCTGAACTCAGGCCAGAACCTGCAGCCCTTACCTAAGAAACTCCTAGGGGTCTACAGGATTTGGTCTGGAATTTTGTAGGCTAGATAGTTTACTTGATTACCTAGGTAGTAAAAAAAGATTTGTGTATTAATATGCATAAATTGTATTTATATATTTTTTTCGATACAGAGATTTTTCTCTTCTAAAGTACTGTTGTTGTTTGTTGTTTATTTGCATGAAATGGATAATTTAATACCTTGCCCTAATTCCTTATTTGTGCCGTTGAAAAATACTTCTAAAATAATTTTAAAGGATTCAAATTTTATTTTCTATTTTTATTGGCCATCTAGAATTTATGTAGTGAATGTAAATCCTTGGCAATTCGTGAATCTGAAGAAAAACATATTCAAACAGTTTAAGCTTCAGTATGTCTTACTGTTGCTGCAGCTGCACCAACATTTACTCGATCATCATCCAGAAAATTTATGCTGTCAGCTATCACACTGAAAGTCGGTAACAGTACACAATTTTCTAAATGTTTACTGAAATAATTCAAATGTTTATGAAAAATAGAAAACTTCCATATGGTCTAAAAAGTGTGTCATTTATTGGTGTCATAAAGGTTTGGTTTTTTTTTTTTTCTTTTTCTTTTTTTTTTTTTGTATGTGCACAAAACTTTATGACAACATCTGGGATACATTCTGTGAGGACACTGTGCCAAATCTATGGTCAGCTAATGACTCCTGTGCATATTTTGCATATGAAATGGCACTTAAACATCTGCCTTTACGATTTCACTCTTTAATGTGTAATTCAGGTAACATTGAAAATCTCACTATATTTTCCCAATGTTTAAAAATAAAGCAAAACAGATGGGGTTAATGGAAAACTATGGCACATAATAATTGCAAGTATTCACTTGTATTTTATTAGTAAAACTAAATGTAGCATAAGAAGAAAATGTTAAATAAGTAAATTCTGGTTAGGCTAGATTCTTTTCAAATTAATGTATTAAAAAACCCTCAAAGACGCACATAAATGCATGTATAAGTTCTTTAAGACTATCTCTCTGGGTCAGAGAATAATATGGAACAAATATAACAGTAAAAAAATGACAGAATTATGTGTGGTTTTTTTTAACTTAAAAACAAACAACCCCCCCCACCACTATTGAATAGCCATATTATAAATCTATGCCCCCATCCTGAAAACGCTTTTGAATATGAGTAGTCCCTTTGAGAGTACTGGGGAAACCCACGTGTAAAGTTACTCATTTGTGCAAATGTCTTCAGGCTCAGGATGGTAGAACTTGAAAACACAAAGAAATACCATAATAAAAAACTGCTCTAATTCTAAAAGATTCTTTGTAAAAGCTTCCGATCTTTAAATTAAAGCATGTAATTCTAAATTATTATGTATTATTCCTTCAAAATGTTTTCTTTTTGAATCCTTAGCTTTTAAAAATGACCAGTATTATGGATTTTTCAGTACAAACCACAAAAGAAAGTTGAAATGTCTGACATGATTTAGTTTACCTCTAGGTTTGAGCATCATTTGACTACCAGTTAATCTATTCAAAGCTTGAGATATATAAATACAGTATACTTTTTTTATTTATTTTGTTACTTATTTTAAGCCATAGTATGTATATGTGTCATAACAATAAAACTTGTGTCAATAATTATTTAGTATATGTAACTAATACAAGTAAGTCTATTTTTCCATTTATGTTAAGGAAAAAGCTCCAGTGTACTAAAAAGAACCTTCCATTGTTAAATAGAGGAGGAAAAGGTTTTTTTTTTTTTTTCCATGCCATCACACCCATAGGATGCAAAATAATGGGATGTAGGAGGACTGCAGAATCACTATTTATTTTAGGTGTTTTGATGCTGTTATTGATTGTGGTGGTGGTTAAACTTATTTGAAATAAAGTATTTGGAAAACATGTTTGTTATCTCCACAATATTTAGCTATTTATAGCAGGATTTTTTTTTTTACTTCAGTAAATACTTTCACAATAAGGAGTGTTAGTAATTAATAGACAAGTCTTCATTTTTGCAAAAATTATAAGAAAAGTTGTAATTACCAATATATGCCAATCTGTATTGATACGACAACATCACATTCAATCTTTCTCTGTTTTAAGCACAATTTTCTTGTTAATCCAGCTCAGAAATGTCTCTTTCTCTTCCATTATGGTTCCACTCAGTTTTTCTGATTCCAGCAATTTGGTTTAAGCCCAATCTGGGTTTAAAGTGCTGTATTTTCTTCACATATAAACATGTTTATTATACTATGAACTAAACACCAACAACCTAATCTGATGCAAATCAATGATTTTCTAAGCAGTGTATTTTTTTTTTTAATTAATACAAATAGAAACTTTGATCTCATGATCATTATTTCTGGCATGCCAGGATCCCCAAGGGCTGATCTACACACAATTTTTATAATGCTTTTAGTACATTTATGTAAACCCTTACTGTGGATGCAGTTATATATTTACTGTTGCATATTTATATTTAGTAAATTTAACAAAATCAGCAATACGGATATAAAGACTTTATATTTGCATAACTTTGTCCTCTCTTGAAAATGCACCAAAACTGTATAGACAAGCCCTTAATAGTAATTGGAAGAAATACATTTGAGCACTTGATTGGTAAATTGATCTATATCCTTGCTCTATATTAGGTCAGCTACCCACAATTCCAAGAAATTTTGGCAGCCAAGGATCAGTGGGAAATGGGGATACCCCAAACTTGTCCCCTTTCCCATGACCAAACACCTGCACTGGGGAGAATTAAGGAGAAGTTGTAGGAGCCATGATGGCAGTCCTGTGCAGGGTGAATCCACATGGAGCCCTTTAAACTCGGTGAAATGCAGGATGCTTTATGCCACCAGAAAAGTAGTAAACAGTTTTAATGGGATGGAAGTTCTAGCCCCATCTTTTGAATAAGAGGTATCTCTCAATGCAAATTAAAGTTATTCCTGTTCCTGCTATGATCACCGTGTGCTAGTACCGATATGTCATGGTTTTATGGTGACCAGATACAGAGATTGAGCCTGAACTGGCTAACCTATGTTTCAGTATTGAGCACTAAATATCTTTTGTGTTCATATCTTTAGAAGAGTTGGGTTTTTTTAAAAGAAGATATTTATTTTATCTTGTATAGCACCTAGCATAATGGGTCCTGCTTCATGACAGTGGCTCCTAGGGGCTACTGCAATATAAATAACAACAATAATTTTGAAAAGTCTTTGTTTTATGCCATTTGGAAATGAGCACTATATAGAAGTAATTTGCTTCCTTTTTTAATGAGGAAAACTAAAGTGTGACCAAAACAATCCTGTTCTGATTGATACATTTTGATTTTGAATTGGAAAATTTCTTTTTGGGGCAAATCTACTGTCACTCTCTCTCACACACCGCTTCTTGTAGTAAAGATTGGCTGTTTCTGACAAATAGCTTCCTCCAAGAGGACCTAATATATCAACTTTATTATGAATTCACCTACTGATGGGCATATACATTTAAGTACTATTGTCCAATAAAAATAAATACATTTGCAGGAAACATGGCAAACTATATACAGCCTTACACTATAATACTAAACAGGAAACAGCAGCATCTGAATCTGCAACTGGCTTCTCTAGAGGATCCACACTTCCACAAGTGGTAACAGGTGTGAATCTGGCTCTGGAGCTATCTCTGAAACAAGCTGACAAAGGGCTGATAACAATGTAGAGTTTCATTTCTTCTTGGATTTATTTTGTTTTTAATGCACTTTGGTTGTGATAAGTTTGCTCAATTATCGTGTGTCTTTCTTTTACAAGACCGATGTAGTGATAGAACTCTGCTCCTATTCCCAATGTGCTTTGGTTGCAGGGACCGCATAGTGTCCATGCCATTTGTGGATCATTTGCCATTTGGTTTTGGTTGTTGGGTCAAGTTGAACAATATTCCTTCCCCCTGCTGACCCGTTCAGACCATTCAACATTTTCCTCCAAAATACTATACAAGAAATTGTGGGGGACGGCTTCATATAACTATGGTAGGGCCAAATGATACCTACCTGCAATGAAACTGAGAGGTGGGGAAAAGAGCTTGGGGAAGCTCAACAAGGTAAACATTGCAGAGTTTTTCTTTTTCGTTCTTGTACTGAAGACAGGGAGGGGTGTTAATCTCGTGGGAGTTCCCTCTAATCTTGCTGAACCTGGGAATCTTTGGGAAAAAGCAAGGTGCAGCTGCATGGTTCCTGAAGCATCGATGTGGATCCCCTCTTGTTTCTGCCTCGCCTTCTCTTCTGGCTGCATGGTTTTGGATACATTCCCGCTGCTATTTCCTTGATTGTATAATAAGGACTCTATCTTGTAAGCTGTTGGCACTCTGGCCCTGATTCAGTAAAGGTCATAAGCACATGCTTAAAGATAGATGTGTTCTTTAGTGGATCATCATCACAAGAGTGTTGAGTCAGGATTGAACCCCAGGGCTATGATCCAAAGCTATTTGAAGTCAATGGAAAGTCTGCCGTTGATTTCAGTGGGCTTTGGATCAGGCCCTAAACCTCTGTCTGAGGTGAGGGAAAGATCCTGAGAAGAACATTAATGCTAATAAGAACCATGCAGATTTCCATTTCCCCCAGTTCTATATTGTAGGTACTCCCTTGACAGCATCATCTATGTGGAACAGACTCTGCTTAGCTTACAAAAATCAGACTTTTATTACACCACCCACCAGGGAAATGCTCTGAGTAGAGCAGGGGCTACCTAGATTTACTTTCCATCTTCTGTCTTGCCATGTCCTCTCATACCACCATGCCCATCTGTGTTACATAAGCCTAGCTGGGCAGCGCTTTTGCTAGCTTGCGTGAAGGGGCAGGAGTACTCATTGTCCTTTAAGTACATTTTTGCCCGCTTTTACTTTTGTTTTCCCCACTCTGCTTCAGGTGTTGTTCATACCATGCAGATGCAATTCTTCCTGCTCTGTTGTACTGTTATGTGCATGTATATGTTTTAATTACATGTGTAAATACTGTGTGTTGTGTAAAAATTACATTTGTTATATTGGGTGCCTGCTGGTGGTTCTGTTCACTTGGTAACACATGTAAAATAGTAGAGGTCAGAAAACAGTTTCAGCTATAAACCCCTATTTTCACTGCATTCCGACATCATAATCTTATATAGAAAAAAATCCTTTGGACATGAAATTTTTCCATGCTTGGTGTCAGCTGAAAGATTGTGTGTGTGTGTGTGTGTGTGTGTGTGTGTTTGGCTACAACAATTTTTTTTTCTCACTGTTAAAAGATGGCTACATTTTTCATAAAGATAAATATAAAACAAAAAAGTCTGAATTTTGAAACTTAAAAGTGACATGGACATAGTGCTTACATTGGTGTCTGACCATGAGTAAGTTTGGGGAAAAAAAACTAGATTTCATAATAATAAAGCTATAGGTGACTGATTAGTCGGCTAAGATTATTAGTAGGAAGGGCTGAACCATACCACTCTTGAGAGTTCCAATTGCATACTCTGTTGGCCTGGCCTGATCAGGGGCTCAGCAGCCAGAAGGCCTGCCGCTTTCTCACTGCTACTGCATAGTGTAAATTTGCAGCATAACCTTTCAGAAGCCTAAGGAACAGGAGAAAACGATTGGAATTAAAATATTTTTGACTACATAATACTAGGATTTCTCCACAGCCACTCATGGGGTGATGATGAAGTAGCAAGTTCCTGGAGGCTGCTCCCCTACCTGTGCTGCCACATGTGATCCGGGTAGCTGGCACAAAGCGGGAAGGGAGCATGTTAAATCCCCTACTCTCTTGCGTGGCTTTGCAAGCAGGGTGACAAGCTGGTCTTTAAAATTAAAAAAGTTGATGCATGGAAAAGTTGTTTCCAGCAACAGCATAAACTTGGCCATGTTGACTGTACTTTATATTTGATGATATGCACTGAACATAAAAAGAATATTAAATTATATGTTTAACAGTTAAATGAAAAATACTGTAGTAGCTCTTTCTTTGCAACCTTCATTTTGTGTTTTCTGACCTAATTGTGCAACCTTATACTTGCATTAACATTTTGTTGCATTTAAATATGTAGATGTGTGTATATATATATATGTGTGTGTGTATATATATATATATATAGGTACATAATATACACTTATCTATGTCTGTTCTTTTGAATGTAGGTATGTATCTTGTGCACTGGGATGCCCGTATGAAGGAAACATCATACCAGCTAAAGTGGCAAATGTAAGAATGCATCTCAGTCTTTCATGTTTTAAACATGCTTGAGTTATTTTCTCTGTTTAATCCTAGAAGGGTCAATAATGAGTCAGAATCAATGTAAAAGGAATACAAAAACCAAAGCAAGCTCTAGACCTGGTGTGGTAATCGGTGTGTTGGTCACTGATGTTTATCAGTGTAGGCTGTGTGCACATGTCTCTGTGTAGATGCTGTCCCAGCTCTGGCCAGGAAACTGAGACGGCTCCCACGATCGAATGAGTTGACACGACCACGGATTAGCTGAGCAACGAAGGCACCCAGGCCAGGTTTATTGTGTGCGGCACAATGAGAAATGACTTACAGAGTATCTCTGGGTCAGTTTCATGTTGGCGGCGTTACCATGGTCTCGGGCCAACGGCGGGACTTTCCGTTATCCCCTAGACCGGATACCGGTATTCCCTCTGACATCCTCTTTTATACACTGTTACATACACTTTCGGTCTGCCCCCTTTCACGTAGGTAGTTGCCACCCTCCTGACGTAGTCTAATACCACCTTTTTCCGTTGATTGGCTGATTTGGGCACCGCCACTCCATGTATCATTTCTATCCATAAAAGTGTCATTTCAGAGTGTTAGTATCTTGGTACCTCTTATACCTACTACATATTTTAGTAATATTTTGGCAGTCTTACAATCTTGCAGTATCAGCACTTTCCTATACCAGTTTCAGTTAACTTGAGTGACCCCTTCTACTTCTGTTCACTCGGCTTTTTCCATTTAGGCCTTAGCCTGTTTTACAGGCCTTAAACTCTCACTTTTTACTACACCTGGGTGAATAATTTTCCTCAGCACTATCCACTTAGATGTTAAGAAAATAATGTGCTTTGGTTATAATCAATCAAAGCAGCAAAAAACGAGGTGTTATTTCCTTCAAACAGAAGGGCAAGGAAATGCTTTGAAAAATAGACTCAAACATACATGAGCATAGATCATGTTACATGAGATTATTTCCAGCGTGATCTCCTGCAAACAGCAGCAGCTGTTAAATTTACTCTGTGCCAGCACCTGTTTGCTGCTCCCCTGCAACAAGAAAACTTGCCATTGAATCCTGCACCCGGTACCCAAGTGCTGGCATCTGCAGCAGCTGTGCCAGGACCCACCCACAAAATATTTTCCTAGTACAAGGCTATTGGGGGAACAAGGTGCACCTACCTTTCTCTAGGGAAGGGGAGACTGATGAATGTGGTTAAAATAATTTAAGAATTTAACTTTTGATTATCGCAAGGTCATAGAGTTTAAGGCCAGAAGATTAGTCTGACCTCCTATATATCACAGGCCACCAACACCATCTAGCACCCATACACTAAACCCAAAAACCAAAATTAGACCAAAATATTACAGGCCAAAGGAAACTAAATTATCATGTGCCACAGGCAGAAAATAGGAGAGTCTATTTACGGTGTTTGGTGTATAGACCTGTAGCAAGACATAGACCTTGTCCCAAGGTGCTTACCATCTAATGAATGTCCTTTTATTGTAAGTGTGTGAGAAATTTACTTTGATTTGAACCAGAGACTCTTGGATTTTAAAGCAAGAAGGATTTCACGATATTTGCCATAGTCATAGCACTTGTATCCTCTTTGTAAGCTTTGAACAGAACAATTCAATCCACTTGAGTCCTTTTTCAGCTGTTTTTTGAATTAAGTGAATAACAGCATTGATCCAGTACTTCCGGGACTGGTGTTACAGCACTTTGTCAACCTCCTCAAACATATTCATAGCAATCCCACTGATGATGTCCTGGAATTGCTTTAACAGTACAGTGTACTACAAATGCAACTACCTTGGAAAGGGGTGTATTTTTAGTTCTGTAATAGCAGACTTGCTGACTGGAATTCTGTTGCAGCAGGGTGTCTTTTTCAGTATGTTTGATGCAGAGGTGGGAATGCTGTAAATCGGTTCAGCAACTGGAAATAAGTTTTTAGACCTTTTCTCAACAAATTCAGAGAGCGTACAATGATAGTTGGAAATGCCTTCATATAAACAGTACATGCCTAGTCCTATTATCCTTTATTCGCAGAAGAAGTTACTCACATGAGCAGTTCCAGTGAAGTTTATGGTGCTGTGTACATGAGTTAGAACTATTCATGTGAGTAAGGGTTTGCAAGATTGAGCTTTATGAGTAGAGGAGTAAAGGGGACCTTGTAGACTTTTAATTGTGCTACAATTTTGAATATTTTTCATTACTGTTTTAATTAATATCCAGTTCTCTCTTCGAGTGTTTGCTCATATGCATTCCATCATAGGTGAGTGCGCGCCCCGTGCACGAGCCTCCGGAAGCTTTTCTGCCCTAGCAACCCCCTGCGGGTCGGCTCCTGCGCCCCCTGGAGTGCCGCGCTCATGTCGCGGTATATAGGGAGCCTGCCGACCCCGTGGCCACCAGTTCCTTCTTTCCGCCCGTGACGGTCTTTTGGAACGCTGCCCCTTGCTTTATCGCAAGTAGCAATCTCCTCAACCTGTTCTAGTTATAGTTTTATAGTTGTAGTTAGTTGTTAAAAGTTCATAGTTTTAACCTGTATAGTTAAAAAAAAAAAAAAAAAAAAAAAAAAGTAGTAGTAGTTTTAGTAGTTTAAGTACTTAGTTAGCCCTTACGGGCTCCCGGCGCCATGCCGGGCACTTCGGGGTTTAAAGCCTGCGCAGAATGCTCGAAGGCTTTCCCCATCAGCGACCCGCACGACCGCTGTCTTCGCTGCCTGGGCGAGCTCCACAGGAAGGACAAGTGCCGCATCTGCAAGTCCTTCAAACCCAGGACACAGAAGGAGCGAGATGCCCGCCTTCGGACGATCCTAATGGAGTCGGCGCTTCGCCCGGTCTCCGAGCCCTCGGGATCTCCATCGGCACCGAGCGTCTCATCGGCGCACAGCGCGCCCCCAGCACCGACAGCGGCACCGGCGCTAAAGGTGCCGAAGAAGAAGAAGCGGCTGGACCCGGTGCCTATGAACTCCCCCCTGCTACCGGTACAGCAGGGGGTACGATTAGAGCCGACACCGGCGTCGCCACGCAGAGAGCCTCCCCCGACCCCGGGGGTGGGGGACCTCTCCTGCAAGGGCCGTCGACGCCGGAGGCGTTTGTAGCGGCACGAGCCCTCATGGCCATGCCAACGCCTCCATCCCCCCCTCGGCCGAGGGAGTCAGGGTTGGCGTCTCGGGGTAGATCCGTGCTGGGTTACCCCGGTGGGCAGCGGAGACAGGAACCATCGTCTCCCCCCAGACGGTCGAGGACGGGGGAAGCGGGATCCCCCCCTCCTCGCTCCGACCTTATGTCGTTGAGCACCTCGGTACCGCAGCAACTGGAGCGGTCCCGAGGTTCCGAGAGCGGCCACTCTCCATCGCCCACCAGATCCTCGGCATCCCTCCATCGTCAGGAGAGCCTGCTGGCACCGAGAGAGACTGACCATCCTCGCACTTCGGTGCGTACCTCTCGGCACCGATCTGGTTCACAAGCGGAGCAGAGGCGCTCTGAACATCCGCGCGGGCGCCACTCTCGCTCCCCGGTGCGCAGCTCCTGGCACCGAACGCCCTCTCCTGGCGATGACCGGCACCGGTCGGGCTCTAGGCACCGAGCTATACGGCACCGGTCGGACTCTCGGCACCGGTCAGCCTCTCGGCACCGGTCAGCCTCTCGGCGCCGAGCTATACGGCACCGGTCGGACTCTCGGCACCGGTCGGACTCTCGGCACCGCTACAGCCCTCGTCACCGGTCACGATCTCCGGTCCGGGCCCGTGAGCGTTCCCAGGACAGCCATCGCTCCCCATCTGCTGGCAGCCGTCGGGGTCGCCCTGCCCCGGAACCCTACCACCGGTCGCCGTCGGCGAGGGCCCCCAGAGTTACCCCGAGGCGGTCCCCGGTGCCGCACGCCCGGCCACTCGGAGACTCTCCGGAGCACCGGAGAAGACGCAGCCGAGGGAGAGACCGCTCTAGGTCGCCTGACCATGGTAGAGCCAGACGGTCCCGGGGCCACTCGTCTACTTATAGCCGCTCCCCGCCCCGCCGGCGTCACAGATACCGCCGTAGCCGCTCCCGCTCCTCCAGGAGCAGATCACTGCAGGATCGGGGCAAGGACAAGGGGAAGCGCCCAAAGTCCCGTAGCCCGGCACCTTCCGGGCCCGCAACATCCACGGCACCGGGACCGGTGCCAGCATGGATGCATGGGCCCTGGCAATGGCCATATTGGGGACCATGGCCTCAACAACAGACCCAGGGTGCGGCGTCGGATGAGGAGTCCGACCTGATGGAGGGTCCATCTACGGGTCCCCTGCACCAGTCCTCCTCCTCCTCTCCTCCTGACACCACCTCCAGGGACCAGAGAACACCCCTGCCTGATTATAAGACCCATCAGGAACTGCTCAGGAGGCTAGCTGACAATCTGCAGCTCGACCTAAAAGAACTTTCGGAGGAGGAGGATCCTCTTTTCGGGACCTCTAGCTCAGCAGGCCCCTCCCGCGTCGCGCTCCCTGTCCACGATAGGGTGTTAAAGGTGGTCAAGCCCCTGTGGGAGACCCCAGCGTCAGTGTCGGCCACTTCTAAGACTGCGGAACGCAAATATTACGTTCCCGCCCAAGGGTTTGAATACCTCTACAACCACCCCCCTGGGTCGTTGGTTGTAGATGCGGTTAATCAGAGGGACAGACAGGGGGCCCAGTCCAGTACACCAAAGAACAAAGAAAATAAAAAACTGGACTTATTGGTAGAAAAATTTATTCGACTGCGGCATTACAACTCCGCATTGCGAATCACCAAGCGCTCCTCGGCAGGTACAATTTGAACCTGTGGGCTTCCCTCCAACGGTTCCTCCGCGCCTTGCCACCTGACATGGCGGAGGACTTGAAAAAACCATCCTGCAGGAGGGAGCTACAGTCGCCGGAGCGGCCCTCCAATCCTCAAGCGATGCCACCGACGCAGCGGGAAGGGCTATGGCATCGGGCATCGTGATGCGCCGGGCCGCGTGGTTGCAGTCTTCGGGTCTGTCATTGGAGGTGCAACAGGCCATCCAGGATCTGCCTTTTGAGGGCGTGGGCCTGTTCTCGGATAGAACAGACAGTAAATTACACGCCCTCAAGGACTCTCGAGCCACCCTTAAGTCCTTAGGCCTCTATATGCCACAGGCCACGAGGCGCCAGGGCAGACAACGACCCCAACGGCAGCAACAACAGCAGCCTGCCCCTCGACTGCCTCCTCGACCAACTCCATCCAGGCGAGGTCGAGACCGCTTCAGGCAGTCGAACAGAAGAGACCGCCAAGGCCCTGCAGGGGGCTCCCAGCAGGGCCAGCAGAAAAATACCAAGCGGTCCTTTTGACGGGACGCTCGAGGGCAGCCCAGTAACCATCACCATCCCACTGGTTTCCACCCCCCCCTTTATGAACAGACTACATCCCTTCCTCCGAGAGTGGCAGGGAATAACCTCGGACTGCTGGGTACTCAGCATAGTGAGACGAGGCTATGCTCTCCAACTCTCGGCATTTCCTCCAGACTCTCCCCCTACCCCGTCCCTCTTCAGGGACCCATCTCACGAGCTACTCCTCGTCCAAGAGGTTCACTCTCTTCTCCGCCTTGGGGCGGTAGAGGAAGTTCCTCCTTCGGAGAGGGGCAGGGGGTTCTATTCCCGCTATTTCCTTATCCCCAAGGCAAAGGGAGGCCTCAGACCTATTCTGGACCTTCGTCGTCTGAACAGATTTATCAGACGCCTCAAGTTCCGGATGCTCTCCCTAGCCTCCATCATTCCCGCACTAGATCCAGGGGATTGGTATGCTGCCCTCGATTTACAGGATGCTTACTTCCATATTTCTATCCTCCCTGGGCACAGACGTTTTCTTCGTTTTATGGTAGCAGGTGTCCACTACCAATTTTCGGCCCTACCATTTGGCCTCTCCTCAGCACCCAGGGTCTTCACGAAGTGTATGGCGGTGGTAGCGGCCCACCTCCGCCGCAGAGGCGTCCAGATCTTCCCCTATCTCGACGATTGGTTAATACGGGGAAGATCCAGGGTTCACGTACAGAACAGTCTAGCCCTGACCTGCACAACCTGTACCAGGCTGGGCCTGCTCGTCAACGAGCAGAAGTCCACACTTACTCCAGTACAGCGGATAGACTTTATAGGGGCCACCCTGGATGCAGTCCAAGCCAGGGCCTTCTTCCCGCTGCCCAGATTCCAGGCCATGACCGCCATCATTCAGGAACTCTTCAGTTTTCCCACGACGACAGCCAGGCGCTGCCTTCAGCTGTTGGGTCACATGGCGGCATGCACATATGTGGTGAGACTAGCTCGCCTCAAACTCAGGCCCCTACAAGGTTGGCTAACCTCGGTGTACACCCCAGCCAGACATTCACTTTCCAGGGTGGTCACCATCCCAGCCCAGGTCCTAACCTCCCTCATCTGGTGGACGGACCCGAGCGAGGTTCTTCGGGGGGTTCCCTTTGCAGACTTAACCCCATCGGTGACGCTGATAACAGACGCTTCAGATGTGGGTTGGGGAGCCCACATGAGCAACGACCTCAGCACACAAGGTCTATGGTCGCCTCACGAACGGCACCTGCACATCAATGTCAGGGAGCTACGTGCAGTTCGTCTCGCCTGCAAGGTCTTCCTCAGGTTCATAACGGGCAGAGCAGTACATGTCCTCACGGACAATACAGCAGCCATGTTTTATATAAACAGGCAAGGGGGGCACGCTCCTCCACTCTGTGCCAGGAAGCCATACAGCTATGGGACCTTGCGGTGAGGCACGATTTTCACCTCTCTGCCTCTCACCTCCCCGGGGTCAGGAACGACGAGGCGGACCGCCTCAGCAGGTCGTTCGTACCCCGCCACGACTGGTCACTCCACAAGGAGGTGGTGTCTTTTCTCTTCCACAAGTGGGGCACTCCCCAACTGGACCTGTTCGCCTCTGCGTGGAACAAGAAGTGCCAGAGGTTCTGCTCACTCCGGGGACGAGAGCAGGGCTCCCTCTCGGATGCCTTTCTAATCAACTGGACGGGGCCCCTGATGTATGCGTTTCCCCCCGTTCCATTACTCCCCAGAGTGCTCCTGAAAGTCAAGAGGGACAAGGCGAATGTCATCCTCGTTGCACCAGCCTGGCCCCGGCAGCACTGGTTCACTATGCTATTGGACATGTCCATTGCCGAGCCGATACCGCTGCCGAGGCGATACGACCTCCTCTCCCAGGACCGGGGCCGCCTCCTTCACCTGGACCTGGACTCCCTCCACTTGACGGCATGGAGGCTTTGTGGTTAACTGAAGGGGAGAGAGCCTGCTCAACACAAGTACAGCAGGTTCTCTTAGGGAGCAGGAAACCTTCCACTCAGATGCTGTATAAGGCTAAGTGGAAGCGCTTTACCCTTTGGGCAGAGTCCCGGGGGATCTTACCTAGTTCATCGCCCATACAGGCAATCCTAGAATACCTCCTTCACCTAAAGATGCAGGGCCTCGCACTGGCTTCCCTGAGGGTGCACCTGGCGGCCATCTCGGCCTTCCACCGGCCGATGGAAGGGAGATCTATCTTCTCCCATCCTATGTCCTGTAGGTTCCTGAAGGGGATAGAGAGATTATACCCGCAAGTTCGCGACCCGGTACCTCTCTGGGACCTGAACTTGGTTCTCTCCATGTTAACCGGACACCCATTCGAACCCATGGCTACATGCCCTTTGCTGGTCCTGTCCTGGAAGGTGGCTTTCCTAGTAGCCATTACTTCGGCCAGACGGGTCTCCGAGTTAAAAGCCTTGACCTCGGAGCCCCCTTACACTGTCTTCTATAAGGACAAAGTGAGACTGAGACCCCACCCAGCCTTCTTACCCAAGGTGGTGTCCCAGTTCCACTGTAACCAAGACATTTTCCTCCCCGTATTCTTTCCCAAACCCCACGGATCGGAGGCGGAGCAGAGATGGCACTCCTTAGATGTCAGGAGGGCCCTGGCCTTTTACATCGATCGGACAAGGCCTTTCAGAAAGACAACCCAACTGTTCGTCGCGGTTGCTGAGAGAATGAAGGGTTTACCTGTGTCTTCTCAACGCATCTCTACATGGATTACCGCATGTATCCGCACTTGTTACGAGCAGGCGAAGGTGCCGCTTCCCAGCTCAGTGACGGCACACTCGACCAGAGCCCAGGCCTCGTCAGCGGCCTTCCTGGAACGGGTGCCCCTGACGGACATTTGCAGGGCAGCAACCTGGTCATCTGTCCATACCTTCTCTTCCCATTACGCCATTGTACAACAGGCAAGAGAAGACGCGGCCGTAGGCAGAGCCGTCCTAAGAAGGGCTACTCAACAGTGACTCCTACCCGCCTCCATCACCTATGATGGAATGCATATGAGCAAACACTCGAAGAGAGAAAACAAGGTTACTTACCAGTAACTGTTGTTCTTCGAGATGTGTTGCTCATATCCATTCCAAACCCACCCTCCGTCCCCGCTGTCGGAGTCGGCAGAAAGAAGGGACTGGTGGCCACGGGGTCGGCAGGCTCCCTATATACCGCGACATGAGCGCGGCACTCCAGGGGGCGCAGGAGCCGACCCGCAGGGGGTTGCTAGGGCAGAAAAGCTTCCGGAGGCTCGTGCACGGGGCGCGCACTCACCTATGATGGAATGGATATGAGCAACACATCTCGAAGAACAACAGTTACTGGTAAGTAACCTTGTTTTTCCTAAAAATCAAGCAATCTAGGGATTAATTTGTGTGTGCTCAAAACTCTCTTTGATTTTCATTGGACCTTTGATTTCCAAGGAAAGAAAAATCAGGCTTCTAGTTTATGATTTACTGGCTTTGCACACTCATCTGTGAAATATGCAAACCTAAAGGCAAGTCTTGACTAAAAAAATACACAGGGAAGAGAGAACAGCTGGGCAATCCCTGAGGAAGTGGGTAGCTTTGGGGAAGGCTTTTAGGAAGGTTAATTCATAAACATAAAAAAATCTTGATTCTTTTGGGTGTAATGGGAGAAAGAGGGAGAGGGTTGTAACTTGATGAATTTGTCTTGGGAGATTGTTCCACACATGGGGACAGCATATGAAGAGGAAAGGAAGAGTGTGTTTTACTTGGATGACAACCTTTACACACAAATGTTTTTCACTGTATGTTCTCGCTATTATTTCTTGCTCTGGTTACATCTCATCATTTTAAATGCTTTTTTTGTTTTCTATCCAGGTGTCTAAACAGCTATATAGCATGGGTTGCTATGAGATCTCTCTGGGGGACACAATTGGTGTGGGGACCCCCGGCAGCATGAAGAAGATGTTGGAAGCTGTTATGAAGGAAATCCCACTGAGTGCTCTTGCTGTTCACTGTCATGACACGTATGGCCAGGCTTTAGCCAATATTCTCACAGCCATACAGGTAATTCAGACTCTCTCTTTACAGATATTGCAAGTAATGATTGCACTTTAATTCAGTTTCAGGGCAATTTAAAAATATCACAGCTTTTCTTATTCCCTTCCTGGCAGAGGTTGAGGGAATAGGAGACAGAGACATATGCTAAATTTTCATGGAGTGCCAGTTACTTTCTGTATTTTCTATAGTTATTACTATTTTTGCACATGCTGAGGGTATCTCAGAACCCTGATTGTGTCATTTATAAACCATTTAGAGAGTGACAAGGTGGGTGAGGTAATATCTTTTATTGGATCAACTTCTGCTGGGGAGAGAGACAAATTTTTGAGCCCACCGAGCTCTTCTTCAGCTCTGGGAAAGGTACTCAGAGTGTCTGTTCCATCTTGCATTTAGCTGTAATGCTTGGAGAACCTTTCCCAAAGCCAAAGGAGCGCTCTGTGTGGCTCAAAAGTTTGTCTCTCTCACCAGCAGAAGTTGGTCCAGTAAAAGATATTACCTCACCCACCTTGTTCCTCTAAGCTATGTCTACACTACCACTTTTTGTTGTATAATTTATGTTGCTCAGAGGTGTGAAAAAACACACCCCTGAGCAGCATAAGATACAATGACAGAAGCGCCCAGTTGGACAGCGCTTTGAGGAAGCTCTCCCGCTGACATAGCTACCGCCACTTATTGGAGATGGTTTAATTATGTCTGTGGGGGAGTTCTTGGCATAGAGTGGCTATACAAGAGATCTTACAGCAGTGCAGCTGCATAGGTACAGCGGTGCAGCTGTAAGCTGTCTAGTGTAGACATGGCCTAATATCTTCGGACTGACATGGCTACAACTACGCTGCATATTTCATAAACCATTATCAGTCATATCTCCTTATTCACTTAATGTCTTCAATGGCACACAAAATAAACACACTGAGAGACAGTCATGATAATATTACGTGGCTTTTAGTTTTAGTGGAATACAAGAATATAAATTATGTATTAATAAGCCCTCAGGTACCACTTTGTGGGAAGCATGTTGTATGTCCATAGGTTACCAAACTGATTTGTAACCTAACACCAGCCATAGTTGGTCACTTTGGCAACACAGCTGTCTGGTCATACTGAGGCACAGAGGTGTGTTCATGTAAATACAGTTTTGTCCTGAAGCATTTTCCCCTCCCCAGCTCATCCCTCCCTGTCAGGGGAGAGCTCATACAAACCTTACTTACACATAGTAAGGTTAAGCATCCAAGTAAAAGAGGTTCAAACTTTTACTCATGGCATTCAAAGCTTACCAATACTTACTTTTGCTGTTTCAAACATAGCTATGTCTCTTGGTATAAGTAAATGGATAATTTTACAGTAAATGGTAAAACCTTTGAGCTTGGGAATTCTCCATAAACATTCACAAAGCATTGTCTTTCATATCTCTCCTTAAAATTCATTGCTTTTATGATGCCTACAAAACACTAAACAATGACTAGGCAGTTGGTGTGTTAATACTGCTACTTCATGTACCAAACATATTTGTTTCACTGTTACCTGGTCCTCCCCTCCTTATCCACCTTTGCTTATTTTCTCTTTTGCTTGTCTTTTGTCAGATACTAAGATACTTTGCAGTAGGAATTGCTTTTTTTTATGATGTGCATAGTGTGCTTAGCACCACAGGTCCTGATCCCTGACTGAGATCTCTAAGTACTACCATGATAGAAATAGTTTAAAAAAAAAAAAAGAAAACAAATTGTCTTGCTGATCTTGAATCAGCCTGAGCTTGTCTGATCTTCAGTATTAAACACATTTTGACCTAATTAGTAGTTGGATAACTTTAGTGATTAAAAACACACATAATTTCATTTTGAAAGACACCATATTATACGTATTTTTTCCTGGTGGACAAATGATAGTGCACTGGGATATTATATGCTCTTACCATTGGATAAAATAAATACAGTCACTACCTTACAGCAATACAGATATAGATAATTGTACTTTTGCCAGATCTGAGGATCTATGCAAGACAGGAGCTAAGCAGTATGTGGATGTGAGATATTTAAAAATGAAGTCTTGGACACGTTATTTTGTATACACCAGATTGCAGTTGCTGTTTGTAATAGAACCTAATTCTGCATTTCTGAGTACAGTTTTCTTCCAAATGTATTTGTTTATTTTTCATATTCCTATTTGGAAGTGGTTTGGCATGTGGGAAGCAGGTCAGATCAAACATTTATCTTTTGGACAAGCGAATGGTCAAGGCATTTTTTAGATGGTTTCTAGTTTGGAAAGGCAGCTTTAAAGACCAAATTTTACACTCTCATCCCTTCTGCTGAATGCCAGGTTAGAGACAGGCCTTACAGTGGAAGGAGATTACTGTACTATTACATGGAAGAGTGGTGTGCATTGGCTGCTGGCTCCTTCATCCCATAAATCCCTCATCACAAATACTCCTTCCATGCTAATTTGCAGATAGACCTTGGTAGTTCAGCTCTGTGGTGTGGTCCAATGTCAAGGTATTCCATGGATTGTGATTCCCTGTGCCTTCTCTCCTCATTTTCATCTGTTCTGCGGCCTTTCAGGTCAGATGTGCCCACAAGGGAGCAGAAACCAGGATCTGGGGCTATGTGACAGATTGGCATCTTTATGAAGTACAGTATGGGTGTAGTACTATGCAAATAATTGGCCAAATGAAATTAATTATAAAGAGAATGTTGAGCAGCAAATTCCACTCCTCCTGAGCCACTGTAGACTAAAACCCCAGACTAAGAGCTATTGTATTTCCTAAAAACTAATAAATGACAGCAGGAAAGCCACAAATAATTCTACAACTAATTTATTTAGTGCTTGGATGCGAGCTGTCTTGGGGTGTCAGCAGTACACGGTGCAGGAAGAGGTGTTGGTGATTTCAGAAGTAATTTTTTGTACAGATCACATTGTGTCATGCAGGATTATACTACTCCAGGACATTTTCTTCTGGTTGGTGTTGATCCAAAATACTATAGGACTGACAGGATGAATCTGCATAAGGAATTAGTGGGGAGGTAGTCTTGCTACTTAAGTAGTAGGTTTTGTGTGTGTTATTTTAACAGAAGAATAGGTAGTGATAGATGACAGAGATTAGCCAACAATTAAAAGGTAAGTATTTTTTTTAAATTGTTGAGGGAATAATAAAAATGAAAACCATTGACTAGAAAGATGATATTTCTTTTTTAAAAGAGATTTTTCTGTATAAATGTAAAGAACATATGAAGCAATATTTCAAAAGAATGAGTAAAAGACTGACTGTTGACTGACTAGCTGAAACTTGGCTGAAGGAGGAAATTAAGATATTAAATATCAGAATATAGAATGTATAGAAGTGACAAACTCAGCAAGACAGTAAGGGGTAAGGAAAATACAATATGCTTGAGTAAAATTACATATGTAGGCTGGATAATGTGACAAAAAGAAAATTTAGCAGAAAGAAACAGTAAAACGTATTTATAAGAAATTGTTATCAATCTCCAAAGGAGAATAAAAAGATCAGGAAACTTCTGTGTAGGAAAGACCCCATAAGATTAGAATATTGATCGCTGGCAATTTCAGTTACCTTGACACTGGCTTGAATAGGATTTGAAGAATGACTAAGGCACAGAGTGTATTTTTATAGACATAGCACAGAACTGTTTTCTTCAGTTTGTTCAGCTACCAGGAAGATTTTGAGGCTACTCACGTAATTGTTCTGAACTTGAAACAGAGTATGACAAAGATGACTTATACTGTTTACTTCAGTGACAAATTCATGAATAGAACAACAGCAGGGTGAGCCCATAGTATTGTATTATCAAATTTGAGGCATTCATTAACATAAACTGATCCTTACATACTCCTGGATTGAAATTCTTACTCGCTTGAAGTCAATGGCAAAACTCCCAATGACTTCAAGTGAGCCAGGATTTTACCCCTAATATTTCTGACACTTTGTTGAGTATTTTTTTGTTGGTGGGTCATAGCCACTTATTGGACAGTTCAATAGGAAAGAGTTTGTTATCAAATTTTAAATATTTTTCATTAGTTCTTTCATGCCAGAAAGTGCCCTTTTTAAAAACTAGAAGAACAAAGCATGCATTTCTTTGTGCCCAAAACAGGATTCAGTGAAGTCTATGATTAAACTTGCAAGTTGTTGAGAGCTAGAAATATCCAAACTTGTGTATTTATTATATATTTCTTTATCAGTGTTGTGCTGGAAAATATCTCCTTAAAAATAGCTGAAAATAGTTTATGACATTTCAAGAATCGCACTAAAGTCTTTGCAGTTAAGGAAACAACTAAGAAAACACTTTTCAGCATATTGGAAATCAATATTGTAGGGTTGGGGAAATGCTAACTGCTTAAATATCACCTTACAAATAGTTGAAAATAGTTGATGACACTTCAAGAATCTCACTGAAGTCATCACAGTTAGGAAACAAGAAATATGAAAACACCTTTCAGTACTGAAAATCAATATATTAAGTGTGGGGAAATGCTAACTGTTTGATTTATGCATTAATAATTTGAGCTAAATACGGACCTGAGCTGGTAAATTCACACTTGGGTAATAATGCATGGCTGCATGAGCTAATCTTGTTGACACCAGTTTGAGTATGGACAAATTGACATGTTTAAAAATAAAACTGTAGTCACTCATTTTCAGATGACTACAGCATTGATAAATGTGTGCCTCTGCTGAAGTTGAGTGAAAGAAGCAGCCAAAATAACAAAAAATGAGGTACACCTAAAACCACTAAATTTTGATAGAGTGAGGAACAAGGGGATGATAATTTCTTACAATGAAAAATAGACTAGAAAATACACTTATGCAAGGCTGGTATTCTGCACTGGAAATCTCTGCCTGTAGTTGTGTACAAAAGTACACAAGCCATGCTAGTAAATCTGAATGCATGATTACAGTTGTATGTGGGGACTGGAGGTGAATGGGGTAAAGCATATATATGTAGGATTGGCAGAATTCAATTGTTACTTTTTTATAATTGATGGACAATATCAATGTTTATTTTTAAGCATTTTTTGTCTGTCAATTTTTAAATATTCACAGTTGTGCAAAATTATGGGTTTTAAGCCTTTTGTTTATTTTTTATCTATTTAAAGGTTCACAGTTGTGGGAAATTTGGGGAAGCTAAATAGTGGGGGTGGAGCTCAGACAATAACTATTTATGTATTATGCATATCTATTATATGTGACAGTAGATATTAAGATTCAAAAAGTTAAAGCTTTAGAACTATTAAAACACAAATTGCCGACATCACTTGTCAAAATATAAAATGTACATATCCTTAAATCAAACTATAAGTTTTCAAGAAGCATTCTTCTTTTTTTGCCTACCTGTAAATTTTTTATCATCATCAATGGAAATATTTTTTGTCTGTGCATGGTGAATTTGACCTTTTAACAACATTTACCAATAAAAATCTAATCCTTCCAAGCCTATGTTTATGTACATAGGAAATTTATTCTGTTAAATCTATTTTTAAAAAATCAGTGCTACATATTTTTTAAAGTAGATCTTAATGAAACTTGCAGTTTGTCCTACGTTCATGTGAACAGTTTCTTTGGTTTTAGTTTTCATGAGTTTCACACCTGGTTTTTCTTTCCCCTCTGAGTTTCAGTTTCAGATTTACACAACCCAAGTTAAAGCCAGACGCTTTTTCCTGGTTTTGAGTTGAAATCATGTGAACCCCAAATTCTGCATTATTTCAATCCAAAACCTTACATGGGCCATCGTCTCTGTAAACTTCACCTAAGTTTTCATGAAAGGGTTCATGACCCTACGTGAAATCTTTCAAACCAGGTGAGTTTGTTGCAACCCTGTGACACAGCTTTAGTAGGAAAGCATTGTAAGACGCTATATTTAAAGAATACAGAGTCAAATTAAAAGTTTTGGTCCCAATTACAAGACTGCATCACCCTTTGAGATCATGACATCACACAACATTGTTTGATCAGGACATACAAGAAAATGAAACTGACACTGAAATGGATTCAAAAGTGGAAGGCTCCAGTTTTATTAATGTTTATCTTTAACGGAGGGCTAACTTCCCAAAATATCAGGCATTTTTGTGGTCCAGTATGGTGTTAAATGGCCTCCAAGCCAAATAACCAATATTCAGGTTTGTCCCTTTTCAGCCTACGCCCTGGCATTCAGCCCACTTCTAATTTTTTCACTCTCCCCCTGTGTCTGGAAGGAGTGCAGGGGGAGAAGGGTAGACATGAAGGGTAAATTCGGCGAAGATTTTAGTTCTCCCCTTCTTCCCCAGGCTAATAGGGCCCAGCAGTCATCCCCCAGGTCTCATGTTCACCTCCAGGAAATGGTCCCCCAAGCCTCTCTCCTGCACTGGACACTAGGCATAAGTTGTGATGAAATTACAAACTCACTTTTAATATACAGGTTTTATAAGCTGTTTTTACTCCTTATTAACCTTAAGATGGGCCTCCAGGATGTTGGAAGGAAGTCAAAAAATCACCTTGTCAATCTTGCTTAAAGGCAAAAACTTTTCTGATCCCCAAAACAGGCAATCAGTCAGACTCCCAGCATCTTTGAAACACAGGTCAAAATGTACTTCCCTTCTAGGGAAGGGAAGGCAGGGCAGCAACTGCCACAGAAATGGCTACTGCAGGCCTTGCGGGCTTCCGATACAGGAAGAGGAGGAGCATGAAAGAGAACAGTGTCTCCCTTCCTGCCTTCCTTCCCCCCACACACACATAGCCTAGCCAAAGGCAGAGATATTTCTCCTCATCTTTTTCTCACTTCCTTGCCGCCAGACAACATCTTCATCTTCCTTCTTCCCTGGTGAGTGGGGGGTTATAGTTCCAGTGGAGCAATGCAGCTGTCAGCCTCAAGAGTGAGACTTGAGTGCCCACAAGACAGCTTCTTTGGTAACTGACTCAAAACTATGCAACTGACTGCCTTTGACCTATCTGTCCCTCAGAAATCATGTATATAAGAAACTAAGTCCCAAGCCAAAGTCCCTATACAACAGGGAAGGGAAGGGAGAGAAAGTCAAAGGAGCCTACATGTGCCCGCTTCAGTAAATTTGCTCAGATGCTACGATGATGACTGCAGCATAAGAACCCAGATAGGTACAAAGCATTTTGAAACCAGAAAGTATAGCCTTTACTTTTTAAAAGAAATAGGGGTTTTTTTTTGTTTTGTTTTTTTTGTTTTTTTTTAAGAGAGGGCTGAGAACATGCTGATCACAATGCTGTAGGGGGAAAAGAAAGTTTTATAGGTAAGTGGCTGCCTAATTTCCCTGTTTGAATGATAAACTTAATTCTGTTGGGATTAGGCAGCATGGAACCTGGTATGGGCATCTTTTAAAATGATTAAATTTTCAAAATAAAAAAATACTTAGAGTAGGTTTAGTTGATATATTGACATTATATTACACACAGGTTCTTTATCCAGTAGGGAGGCATTGTGCCCAGAGCATGAAGCACAAGCAGGAGTCATAAGAGCTGGCTTCTGTTCCTGGCCCTGACACCGACTTGCTGTGTGGCCATAGACAAATTACTTCTCATTTTCCCCATGTATAAAATAGAGTTGATACTAATCTTCCCTTGTAAAATGCTATGAAATCTATGGGTGAAGAGCTCTGTATATGTCCTAATTATTATTATTAGCGCAATACAGATTCAAAGGCTATTTTCAGTGCACAATGTTGAAAGTACATAGACAATTTTTTCTGAAACATAGAGTGTGTTTTTTTAATCAAATGTAATTTTAAGATAAAAAGAGGAAAGAATGAGGGGAGGACGGGTAATAAAAAGCAGCAGAACTATTAAGCTGTGTACACATGCCAAGTGACCTAATTATTGTCACTCTTGCCCTCCTTTCCCCTCCGCATTCTTGTTTGTTTCTGACCATCACCAGTGTTGTGTTGAATGTAGGTTGTACAATTTTGGGATCAGGGTGACTTGTCTTGTAAAACAGCTAGCACATTTTAGGGTATTTGGAAAAAAATAATACAAAGGTGTACCTGCTTTGGGAAAATAAGTATAGAAGATGGACAGATTTTAATGGACATTATCACAATTTCACTTTATTCAGTAAACTGCTATATAAAAAGGAAAAGGACAACATGATTAAGAAGAGCCAATATGAGATTCATACTTCACTATTTCACTAGAATTCTTTGATATGGTTACTGCCAAAGCAGACAAAGGATTTGTAGTGGCCATCATATGCTTTGATTTTTTTCAGAAAACAGTTTACAGTGTTCTTTACTGGAAGTCAGTGTTAAGGCGTGGAAACATGTAATAAGTGGAAAGTTGGCTAAATGGCAGGAAACAAATGGGAGCTGTAAAATGGAATTTTTTCAAGCTGAAAGAACATACCAGTAGGGTAGTGGAGGGATCAGTCTGTGGATCCCAGGTTTTATTACTTAAACAAATGACTTACAGTACCATTGATGCTGGTATGGAGGGCTAGTTTTCCAATTTTTCAGCTATTAAATTGTGAATAATAAATCATAATGAGAAGTGAGAGAGTCCAGATACAGTTGGACACTTAAGCACACACATAGATGGCTAATATTCTACAGTGTGCCAAATAAAACCAATTTTGGATCAAAAACATAAGAACAGGAACATATGCCATTTTAGGATCAGTAAAAGACCATTCATCCAACATGGTTGTCATTTAAAAAGCTGTATCTCCAGCCACTTTCCTGCTTTTCAGCTTTCTTCTCCAGGAAATGATCCAGCATAGGTGCCTTGTAAAGCCCAGCCTAAATCTGAAATTGCCTTTAAGAATCAGCATAAAAAAGATATTTATGAACACAGACATTTAAATCATTTACATTTTCTGCTAGCAGACAGAGGAGGTAATTAACAATATAGCAGCATGAGGGAAACACCTTTTTTCCCCCCTGCCTTGCCGCAATTATATAATAAGCTAGGAGTTTTTTGAGTTTAGTGACTTGAGCTGAAGGAAGTAAGTGACACTGGAGAGGTAAATCATCCTTGAGAGTGCTTAGTTAACTACGCAAAGAAGAGTAAAGACTATATCCAGTGAAAGTGAAAACTGAGGGGAAAAATAGACAATGCAGACAAGAAATGGCAGGTAAACTGCAAAATGAAGAAAAGGCTCCAGGTCATAAGGTTCCAGTAAAGAAAACCAAAAAGAGGGGATGGAGTCCAGGAAACCAGAAAACCACTGGTACCATGAGACCTAGTAATACCTAACCAGGCAGCTACTTTTATAAGTGAAAAAACCCACAGTAAAGCAATGAGCAAAGCAGATTTAATTCTGGAAAAGACTGGGAAATATGGAAAACACAGGTGTTCATATTTCATATAGAGATGTTTGCAACCTTTTGCCTACTATTTGTGTCTTGTTCTTTTTGTAGGAACTACTTTTTATAATGAAAGAATATGTTGCCACAAAACTCTGTAAAGAAAGGGAAAAAGCCTTTCACTTGCCTGTTTTTTTTTTTTTTAATAAAATGTTTGTGATTATAGCAATAAGCCACTGTAGATATATATTAGTAGGGAATGGGTGATCTTCTCAAGTGGTTGAAGGCACTCAGCCTTTGGCCCTGTGCTTCTGTGCACACCAATAACCTTCTAATACACACATCCATTGATTATTGCTATCAGCACAAATTTATCCTTAAAACTAGTTACTTAGATTCAGCTAGGTTAAACGGTGAGCTCTTCAGGGCAGGGACTATATTTGTTTATTTGTATTAAAGTAGCATCCAGTGGTATTAAATGAGACTGAAGCCCTATTGTACATACACATAGCAAGAGGCAACCCTGTCCCAAAGAACATACAATCTAAATAACATGCTTCTGCTTCAGTGCCCAGTGCATTGTGAGTGCTTAAGAAGTAATAACAAACCCTCTTTCTTCCAATGCCACCCACAGTTTGATGATTGTGTCTCAGAAGTTTGGAGCCCTGGCAGTTACTGAGCCAACAGACCTCCTGACTAGATCTGTTCCAGTGTACTATTCAGACAAAGGGGTTCTGCAGCCATTATGGATTATCCTGATCTCCAAATTCCCTTCACTAGAGTTTACTTTGAGCTCTAGGCAGAACTGTAACTATCTTTGGCTTAAGTTCAAACCTCAACTGTTTGTCTCAACAGTTTTTCTCATTCTAGAATTTCTCATCGTAATATATGAGGCACACACACAGAATGCCCCCAGGGGAACTACAATGAGGAGGTCAAATCTGTAGTGTTTAGGGGATTTAAAGGCTAGAGGTCAACTACCTCCCTGCTGTAATTTCACTGACATCAACAGATTTACATAAAGGATGAATTTGGCCCAGGTGCTTTACACCTCCTTCTCTCTTCATTTCCTCCATATTTAGTTAAATTGTTTTGTCCTGGAATTAAATTTATGTTGTAGCTTCCCTTATTCCATTCTCAATATCTACTTTTTCCCCACTGTGAATTTCCCATGCATTAAGTGCCATCAAGTAGCACGTTTCACATTCTGCAATGTCTGCTTTTCTGAATTCCAATATTTTTTTGCCGTTGTCTGGTCAGCAGCCACTTATTAGCATTTAAAACCTGATAATATGTTCTCTCGTCATAGGTGGGCTTCTACTCCAACTTCATTTATAATTTCCGGGTGTGTTTCCAGCTATTAGATCCAGGACAATCAGGTCATTCTGATCTCGTTGCTTTTCAGCTAATATGTAATTAAGTAATCTTGTATTAATTCAATTAACATGCTTCCTTCCTTCTGTATCCACCTCTTCCTATGAAAAAAAATATACAGAATGAGAGAATGTACAACAAATGATATTTAGCTCCCAGGCAGATTCTTTTCCACTACATTGTTCTTTTTGAGATACAGATCTGGACATATAGCTAGTGAAAGGAGCAGAAACCAAGGACTCATAGGATTATCAGAGGACAAACCTGTTGACGTTGGTCAGTCCACATTTACGATTCCTGGCTCTTTATCCCTTTTTCCTTACTCCAGCATTAGCAACAGGTCTTGCAAAGTTGCTGGTGCAGCCAGTGACAGGACCATTTCTATCTAGCGCTTTGTATGTGTTCTGTTAGGATTCATATGGACCTCAGAGTAATTTATGTATGTTTTACCAGCAGATTTTTTGCCTTTTTTGAAGGCAACATGCTCCATAGAATACCACATTCTGTGCTTCTTCCTTTCTGCTGACCACCTCCAATCCCTTTTTTGCCTTACATTGCCTTTGTCAACATGTAAGTGGACTGGAGAGGATGCCAGCAACACCACAGGGAGGTAGGGAAATCATATTCAGCAGCTGCCTTCCGCACACATTCAACCCCTCCATTCTATTTTGCATGGTACTTGTGTGAATTTTCTCTTCCACCATTGTTTTCCTAGTCACCGTTTGGTAGTTGTAATCTCACATGTCCACAGCAATGGCCTTTTTAGAGTCCTCCTTTTATCATCTCAACGGTATCTCGTTTAACTTGACTATTTAAATGGCTAAGAGTCATCATAATCCAGTTTTGAAGTGGATTGGGCAGTAATCCAGCTCTCAGGGACAGATATTCATTTCTTGGACTAGAAAGAAATTACTTCCAAATAATGAAAAGGTATGAAGCCTTTTCAAAAAGTTCTTCAGGTGTTTATAGAATCAAGAGAGTTTGGAAAGTTTTCAGAATGATAACTTAGTCACTTAACAAAATATCATTTAAAAATTAACTGTTCAGCACTTTACAGAAGGTGCCAAAGTAGAGAATTAAAAAACTGAAGTCCAATAGGCACAGAATAGTTAAAGAATGGGGCATGGTAAAGTCAACTTCCCTGCATGTCACTGTGCCATTGAGACTCAACTGGTCCTTTACAGGTGAAAAGGGTACTCGACTCGCTTTTTGACTGAGATTAACAACATGGCTGGTGATAGATCTGGGGACACATTTGCCTATGGTTGACTAGTAATTAGACTATTTATTTTACAACAACTTTTATTCAATGGCATATTGGCTAGATTGACCAGGAAGCAGGTGGTGGGGGATATTCTGTGTGTTACCAAGATATGTGTATTTGTTTGATCTTGGGCTTCACTCAGCTTCTGAGTCAGGTGAACAAAAATGTATTGTTTCTACATATTGTGTATATATTACACACACACACATGCACACACACACAAAGTTAAAAAAATATTATTCAGGCTTCAAAGTGAAAGACTGAAAAGTTAGGAAATGCCAATGTTAAGGTTGCCCAGGCATGTACATTATGATGCAGCCTTTAATTATATCATCACATCCTGTGTTTTCCTCAGGACCCTATCCTCATCCAGTGCCCAGGAAGGATGTTGCTCACTTAACAAGCAGCAATTCAATATTTTGTTTTCTCCTCAAAATGTAGCCCTATGCCTTATTTACTGTGCACTATTCAAACCATTCTCTGCAGACAGAATCATTAATTTCCTCATGGGCTTTTCAGTATAGTATCTAGTGCTATACAAATATTAATGAATTTATTTTCACCAGACCCCCTTGAGATGAGAGGCTATTATAATCTTCATTTTACAGATGGGGAACTGAGACACAGAGATATTAAAGTCCAAAGTATCCACTATTCCTGGGTGTCCAATTTGAGACACCTAAAAAGAACTGGCTTTTCAGAATTCTTAGCATTAAATAGCACTTCATATGTTCAAAGCACAGCTCCTTTTGACTTCAGTTGCAGCTGTGAGTGTTTAGCACCATGTCTGCAGTCAAACCCCAGAATATCAAGTTGGGCACCTAGAAAATGAGAATCACAGTTAGTGACCATTGGTTAAATGTTTGGTTGAAATGACTTGACTAGCAACATATAAGAAATGTGGCACAGCCCAGTTATCTGGGCAGAAATCAGTTGCTTTAATCATGAGACCATCCTTTCCCTTCCTGCAGTCTTGTCTCTCATTCACTATATATCTTCCAACTTCTGCAACAAATGAAGCAGTGTCCTACAGACAATAGACTCCTTCATTATGTAACTGTAATTCATCTCCAGAGCTGGTCCATCCTTAACCAGCCAGTCCTAGTTTCCCCCCCACTAGCTCCTTGTCTAGTCTCAGTCTCCCCCACTGGCTCCCAGTCACCCCTACCCTCATGATTTCCTCCTTGACTACCACTCTTTTTGCCCTGACAGTCCCAGTCTCTTCTGAGGTCAGACTAGATGATCTACTGGTCCCTTTTGGCCCCCAAATCTATGAATATATTAATGCATTTCCCCTCAGCTCCCAATCCTAGTCTCAACCCCCCAACAGCCTCCATTCCTAGTTGTGTGTGCCCTCTCCCAGCCATCTTATACTGCTCTACTCCCTCCACCCCCTCGCCACATCCAGCACTTACCCCTATGAATTGAAATCAGGGAGCTTTGTCCTGCAGGCTGCCTGGGCAGCATCAGGGGAGTTATCAAGAGCAAAGGAGAGAGAGCCTTGCTGCTTTCAGGTCCAGTACCCAGCCTCAGCATGGGCTACAGCAGCCCAGAGCTGCAATTACATGGAAAAAGTCCTGCTCAGCACCTGAAGGCCTCAGCTAAAGCACGCTCAGTGCTGATGTAATCTTCTGAGATTTTTGCTGCAAAACTACTGTTTGTCTCTAGTGAACATGGCAAGCTGTGTTTCCAAAGGCTTATACCATAGCCAGATTTGTACAGTTTTTCCCAAGGATAGTAAACGCCATTCTCCTGGAAAAATTCAAGTCCCTGCTCCAAAGCATGGGGATGCTGTAACTTTGCAAAGAAAAGGTCAACAGAATTTTTTAACATGGGCAAAACATTTTTAGTAGCCTTGATCTCAGATACGGCTGAGCTATTTTGGCTGAAATTTTCCAAACAAATTCAGCCTAAGACAGACACTCAGCATGATTTTAGCATGATTGATTAGAGTTCAGCAAAGTTATAAGCGACTGAAAAGAGGGTCTTACCATTGGGAAGTGTCAGGCAACCATAAGAACAGGTGGCACTACCAGCCTCACCTATAATAGTGATTTTACTCTCTCCTTAAAGAAGAAATATTAGAGTAACACTTTCTAATTTAAATATGCCACAAAATTGAGGCAAATGTTGTGTTTATATTTCCAAATGTCTTCTAAAAACATTTCTTCAAAATGGACCTTAGATTCATCAAGGGGGCATTTTCATCTCAGTGGTGAGTAAGAGACTTAATTACTTGTGGAGATTTTTTTTTAATATTTCAGTTAACATTTTTTTATTCATTTGCTCTGGTGCCATCTCACCTTCTTTCATCTTTTTTCTGTATTGGGTATGCATGATCCCTGTTGCACATTGGATGGGTGTCTAGTGCATTGCCAGGGGGAAGAAAATCACTGGATATTTAGAATATATCTGACATCATAATTTTTAAAAAAGATTCTCAGTTCTGGTGAGAACAGATTGCTTTTTACTGCCTGAAATAGAATGTTTTCTTCTATCCAGGGATTTAATTCCTTGCTCAATTTCTTGGGTTCAGACTGAAAAATTGCCTTCACAGTATTTTGAAAAGAAATTATTTCTACCCAACTACCTGAGTTATTAAATATATATATCTATGTGTGTGTGTGTGCTTTGATCATTCTGTAGCTGTGAACTCTCTAAATAGATAGAATGTCTAAGTAAATAGCTTTGCACATGTGCACTGTTACATTTCTGCTTAGGTGCAGTGACCCTCTGTTTTCCTTCTGGAGTCTTTTACGTGTTTTTTATTACTAAATTTAGAAGAAAAGCAGAACTATGACAACACTTCATAGCTAGAAATGGTGATTGTTTTTAATTATGCTATTGTTATACTTATTTAGGTTCGCGTGTGTTTGTTTGTTTTTAACCTGCTTGGAGACAGGGTTTCGTTTCATTTAACAAATAAAGGCATAATTGCAACCTAACTTTTAGGCCTCAGCATAACTGCACAACCCCAGAAGCAGCACTAGAAAGTAAGTGTGACTCAGTCATAAGTCCCCTTTGCTGCAGTGGGGAAGTTCCTAAAGCTGTTCAGAGGGTGCAGCTTACTTTCCTTTCAAACAGCTCTTCAGGCAGCTGTATTGAGGGGGTGGAGCCAAGGCTCTATCTACTCCTCTCACACTTACTCATTGGGGGAGCAGTAGTCCTATAAAATCATCTTTCCTCTCTGTGGATGGAGCCACGATCCCACAGGCAATACAGGGAGAGGATGGGGCTTACTTCTCTTTGTTAGGCAGTTGATGATCTTGCCCTATCTGAATAAATAGAGGGACCTGGATCTCTAAAGGAACTTGAGTGATACAACACTGAGCTTTGCAGCGCCTAACTTTTAGATGCCTACAAAGTCACAGGAACAGCACTGTGATCCACAAAAGACTGAGTTAGAAGGCCTAGTCTCTCTATTCAGTGCATGGGTGGATGCCTTAGAATGTGATTCATAAGAGTGCACATGCTAGGTGGGAAGCTGCCTAAGCTAGACAGTGGGAGATGCTGTTGAGAGAGATGTGCCTCAAGCCCTGCTTCACTCATGGAGATAGATGCCTAAATCCAGACTGTAGGAAGACACCTATCTCTATGACTCTCTGTCCTAGCAATCCACATCTAGGAACCTCTCTCCTGGAGTCAATTGACTTAGATGCCTTTTCTTGTGAGAATGAGTTTGGCACCTGCCTCACCGCGACATTCTCCTCAGGACAGCCAGAACCATAAGCCACTGTGTAACCCTCTGCCTCTGCAAGGGAGAGCTTTGTTGAGGCTTAAAATGTCTGTCAGCTTCCCACCACACCAGTCTGTCCACCACACCATCAAACTCCTCGAGACTACCAGTCTTAACCTTCCATTGCAGATACCAATATGTGAACCCCAGTTCCCGAGTTTCCCAGAGACATCTCTCTGCTGCGTCCAGTCCCTTTCCCTGGAAACTCTTAGAAATTAAGTTCACTGCCTCCAAAAATGCAGTACATACAC
The DNA here is from genome assembly GCF_026122565.2 of Emydura macquarii macquarii. Taxonomy (NCBI): domain Eukaryota; kingdom Metazoa; phylum Chordata; order Testudines; family Chelidae; genus Emydura; species Emydura macquarii. The sequence continues at coordinate 1,328,214 of NW_027132817.1, read as the reverse complement.
CAGCCTGTTAAGTTAACTGAAGACTCTCTCTATACTTCAGAATAACAGCACTGAGATGGTTTATAGTAAAACTAAGAATACGTTTATTAATAAAAAAACAGAGATTTAAGTGATACTAAGCAAGAGAAAAAGGAACAGCTATGGTTATAAACAACACACAACAAAACAAGGTTTCTAGTGACTAAAGCTCAATTTTAGCCGTTACTAGCTCACCTATGCAGATTTTTCACTTACATCCAGTTACCAGCATCTCTAGGCCAGAGAACCCAATGTTCACAGAATCAGAGGGTGCTGTCCCCTTTGTTCCCTAAGTGATGGATAAATAAGGGCTTCTCTCTCCTTCTTTTTATAGTCCAGTAAACCTTAGAAATGTATTCTTTGAAAATTAAACCTAGACAAAGTTCCTTTCCCTGGATGGTGTGTAGATGCCGGGCTGTCTTCCTCATCCTCTGGTTGATTTGCTTTTTCGGTTGGCTTACCCACTTTGTTAACCTTAGATGTAAATGCACTTCCATTGTCTCTGGCCCCACCTTGCTCAATTTACATTGGAGACACATGCAAACAGGTGAAACAACATTCTTTTGTCTATGACAAACTTGTTCATTCACTCCACTCAAATTGCTTGGTCTGAACATATTTTATGAACATAATTCCAGCACACATATGTAAGTCTTTACACTAACCATACATAAATTACACAATGATATTAATGACCCAGTATGTCACCAGTTTTTATGAGATACCATTCAAGATACTGTTTGGATAAATAATCTGACAACAGTGTGTTGCGTGCACCCTTTGCTAGTTGGTGGTAGGAGAGCCCAGCTTATAACTTTTGACGAAGTAGTCTGAGCACTCAGCTGGGGTGGGAGAGACCTGAGTTTGATTCCTCCTCTACATCATTTTTAAAAAAATGCTTCTCTCTCCCTTGTTTTTATGTGAAAAAGTCACACAAAGGTGAGAAGCTGCTTTGTAAATAGGAATTAGTGTATCTAATTTATCACAAAGTTCTGTCAAATGCACAATATAACAAACAGAAATAATATGAGAAAAATATTTTTTCTAACTTCTCAGTTATATAGTAAAATTAGATGTTACTTGTAACAATAGTACGTAAAAATTGGTGTGGGTTTTAAGTTGACTGTCTGCCTGTAAATATCCTTTCTGCTCTTAAGAACAGATTAAATGAGCAGAATGTGTGGACTTGATGGGACAGGATAATATGCATGCACAACAAAAGCAATGAATAAAAGTAAATAAAATAAACCTTGAAAAAAAATTGAATAAAAGCAGTGCTCTGGTTTTGTTGCTGGTAGATCTTCCAACAGAGCATTTTCAGTTTAAACAAATCTTGTGTAGCTGTCATTTTTAAGGAAAGGATTTGGGGTTGGTTGGTTGGTTGTTTTTTTGAAGTAGCGAGATAAGAATATTGCAAATGTGATTATATAATTTTTAAGGTAGACTCCATTTTGAGCCTGCTGACTTTGCCTCTGCCGTTTAATTCAGATGTACTAGAAGACAAGGTATTGTGGAAGATATTGCAATATCTGTGATGAAGTTTCTAAAACATGATCTAGCTATGGTTAAAGAACAGAAGAATCTGGGCATGTGCCACACTTACTGTAACGCTTTTACTGGATAAGGTGAAAACTAGCAATTTACTCTCATAAAAATATCCATTACCAGTATTTTCCAACAATTCCTTGTGCTCATGTCCATTTTGGCCAAATACTGCTTCAGTAATCAACTGTGCAATTCTGCCCCGAAATTCCACTCTGAGATTATATTTTAGCTGAAGGCTAGGTAGAGGAATGCATGTTCCATAACACAATACATACACCAGGGTTAGTAAATAGGGGTTACCCCCTTGTTCTGCATCTTTGCAGTAGTACCTATAGCTTTTCTGTCAAATCCTTACTGGTCCTACGTGATTGTATATAGCCCCAGTTCTGCATAGACAAGCATGGGCATAAGTGCCTGCAGGATCAGGGCCTACATTAGTAAATATGTATAGTACTATATATAATTTGTGTTCTGATAGAATAATCTGTTGATTGTATTTAAAAAGAAAGTGTACATTGCAGAAAATAATCCAATATTAATACATGGGTGTGTAAAACAGATCTTTCTGATTGTAAATTATCCAATATTTCATGAGCATTATATAGTGTCCGTTACAATACTGCCATGGTTTTTGGTTAACAAAATGGAAACCTAGTCTACAATTACTCTATAAAATGTCCTATCATAAATACATTTGGATTTTTGCCATGGTTTTCAGAACACCAACTACAGTGGAGAAAAAAATCAATCAATATAACTATTGAAAATATTTTAGAAATTGTTCATTTGAAGTCCCTCAACCTCTGGTAATTAGAGGCCATGCTGTGGAGATTGACAGGGTAAATTACCAGTTAATGTTTACACAACAAAACATATGCCCAGTACAATATCCTACACTGAAGTTACTGAAACCAGAGTCCAGAAGAGTACAGTGGAAACAAGACGTGGTACTTTTCTTGTGCCAACACAAACAGCAATTACAGCACAGTGTGAGAGGAGTCATAAGAAATACTACTGCGTATCAGTAGTTCAACAAAGTCAGCACTTTTGTGTAATTGCGGGGGAAAAGGGCTGAAAAACATTTCAGATCCCAGCAAGAAATGGCCCTTTATACTTTTAAACTGATCCTTGATAAAACAATGCTGGGGTCAGGAGAAGGCTACTCTGCCAATTTTACTTCACTGTGGGATCCACTGACATCTGGCTGAGCTGCGGAAGCTGGAAAATTTCTTTAATATTCTCTTGACAGTAAAATGGACATGTGGAAAACATTCTAATCTGTTAATCTTTGCTGCTTCTGAAAAAAGGACATTTGGCTTTACACTTTGTACTGATGTGTATTAAGTCTCCAGATCTAGTTGTAAATAAGTTGATGGCATCTGAATGGAGAATGCAGTCCTTATTTCCCAAATATGGCAGAAGATAAATATGCACCTGTATAATCGACATGAGGTAATAAATACCAGGGGTTCTTTTTGTTTGACCATACATTTTGGCAATATACTCCTCTTCATAGGGAATATGTTTTATCAATGAATATCAGTGAGCAATAGCTGAATTTCTTCTTACATCTTGTGTGATAAAACAGACTACTATAATGCACAGTTTCATGCAGTCAAAGAATTATGAAAATGTAATTAAACAAGACCTAAAAATAATAATTATACAAAAGAGACCTTCTAAGATGCTATCTTTTAGTCAACATATGTAATTCATTACATAGTTTTTTTTAGCTAAGACTGAAAATATTCTTGCATGTAAATATATAATTATTATGAATAATGGGGATATATATTTCATATGGGTACAGATAGAATATATGATGTTTGGTTTCTGGCATGACATCTTCATAAATGAGGAAAGGAGTGATAAATCACTTAAGAAAAATGTTGTGAGCATATACTGTAAATGGTGAATACAAAGCATACAGTATACATGCTAATAAAAAAAAGTGGATGATGCCATGCAAAATGGAAAAGTATTAAACTGGAGTTCAGACTCTTGCAGATTCCTGCAGTATATTTGTATTAATCTGAAAAAAATAGGAAAATAAAAAAAACGACTTTAAAGTGGTTCCCCATTTCTAAGTATTGAGTTGTATTGTTATGACACATGTATCTTAGTGGAACTATCAGTAGGCTCTTTTGGAAGACTTCAAGCAGCCTCTACTGGTTTTGGTGGTGGAACAAGTAGCCCAATAGTCCTGTACTTTGCTCTGAAACCCAATTGCTGACTGAAACCAGCAACAACAAAATGAAAATTCCAGAGTTTTACTAGGTTAGCAAATTTTCTCCTGTATAGAAGAGAATCTGTTTTTAATGGGAGGGATTTCATGTGTCTCTGTTCACTAGTGCATTCTGGTATTTCCTTAGTGTTATCAGGCTCTGCTAATGAGAGCAAGAGGAATGATATCTGTCAAGCTTCAACCCCCAGTTGGTAACTATCTAAACAATCAAGTTCATAATGTCCTGGTCATTGGGCCCAGTCCTGCAGTTCTGACTCAGGGAAAACTCCTAATGAATGGTAACTTTAACTGAGTAAGTAGTGAAGAATCAACCCAGATTCTGATAATTAATGAGTATTAAGGTGGCACTGGTGAATTACCAGATTCTGCAAATGAATCTAGTTTTAAATCTAGCTGCTCCAGAAACAGATTGCAGGAATAAGAACTGCTAGAGAAGTGCAGGAGCAAAAGAGAAGAGATGGGAGGGAATGGGGAGGATACAAGAACTAGATCCTTCTGTTATATAAAAACAGACATGTTTTGAATTAGGGAGCAGAGAAAATGCTTGAATTTAGTTCTTATGGCTTATCAAATCTCTGCAAAACTATGTGATAGAGTTATAACCATGTAATTTACAATTGCTGCTTATTGATTCACAGACAATATAATGACACTAAATAACATGACTTCCTCTGTCCAAGACATTATTATTAGCAGGAGTGTTGTAAGCAAGACACGAGAAGTTATTCTTCCGCTCTACTCTGATTAGGCTTCAGCTGGAATATTGTGTCCAGTTTTGGGTGCCACATTTAAGGAAAGATGTGGACAAATTGGAGACAGTCCAGAGAAGGGCAACAGAAATGATTAAAGATCTAGAACACATGACTTGTGAGGGAAAATTGAAAAAATTGGATGTATTTAGTCTGGAGAAGAGATGCCTGAGGGAGGACATTATAACAGTTTTCAAGTACATAAAAAGTTGTTACAAGTAAGAGGGAGAAAAATTGTTTGTGTTAAGCTCTGAGGATAGGACAAGAATCAATGGGCTTAAATTGCAGCAAGGGCAGTTTAGGTTAGACATTAGGAACTGTCAGGGTAGTTAAGCACTGGAATAAGTTGCCTAGGGAGGTTATGGAATCTCTGTCACAGGAGATTTTTAAGAGCAGGTTAGACAAACACCTGTCAGAGATGCTCAGATAATACTTAGTTCTCCCTAAAAGGACTGGAGTAGAAGGGGACTGGACTAGAAGACCTCTCAAGGTCTCTTCCAGTCTTACGATTCTATGATTATCTAGCTCCATGGTTCAATCACCAGTCTAGGTCTCTTTATTTCTAGTAATATTTCTGCAAGGTGTTGGTGGCATTTAAAAAAATGTTCTTTCAATAGTAAGAGGAGCTGTGGTGGAAGAACTGACGGCAGAAGGGTGGCTTCAGAGAGGATCATCATGTGGGCCAACAGAAAACCGAAGAAAACTTAACTCTTTGTGCCTAACCTGAGGTGGGGATAAGGGATGGTGCAACCTGAGAAGCTTCTCGGAAGCATGGGAAGTTTTACCATCAGAAGAAAAGCCCTGGGAGCGTGGCCCAAGCCATTCTTGGCTCCTCAGCAAGAGAAAAGGGGAGATAGCAGGCTTCAGATTGCACTGTGTAGTATCCAGCAAGAGTGGCCGTTCTCAAGATAGCTATGGCTCAACAGCCATCAATCTATTGCTGCAGCAGGCCTGATCATCAGACACCCCTTCACATTGCAGCTGGCTTCTGGTTTCTCAGGCAGCTTTCCACGTGAAAAGGGATGTAGCTCCCCATTCTGAGTTGTCTGAGGAGGGAGGCAGGCAGCCCTTCGACTTTCTCTGGGAGAGGCCTGATAAAGATCATCAACATTGCTGTCTCCAGCCATGCCGGAACTATTGACAAAAAGCTGCTTGTGATTTGCTACGAAGTAGCAAGTTACAGAAGAGAATATGGCAAGTGAAAATATGATAGCCAAAATTTTAATGATTTTGTGTGCCTCGGCTGTTGGGAGCCCAACTTGAGACTCCTTCAATTTTAAGAAATTGCTGAGCATCCGTTTTCTGGAAATCTTTACGGTGCCTCAGGCTGGGCACTCGCAAACAGTGACGTGGATTCTATCCCTGCTCCTGCCACAGACTTCTTTTATGATGCTGAAAAAGTCATGGAAATCAAAGATTGTAGAGGTGGCCACTGAACATTATATCTTTAGTTGTTTTTTTTTAATATGCACTATCTTAAAATGAATTAAATTAATGGATTTTTTTCATAAAAACAAATTTTCAACTACAATTAAAAAAGAAAATGAATCTCAATAGAAACACTAATTAGCATTTTGGAAATAAACTGTTATGGGCTTCCCCTCTCCCCCTGGCGGAAATGCAGGTGGGTGTAGTTTGAGAGAGAGGCTGGGAGATTGGGGGGATCAAAACAAAATGTGCTTTTGGTGGGTGGTGCCACCTGTCACCAGCTATAGAGGAGGGTCCTGACTGCGTTAAAGTTAGCTGGAATTTTAGACAAGTGGTCTCACTTCATTCCTTCAGATACCTCTGATGTAACACTTATGTTAGAAAACCAGCATTAGGACTGGAGCTAGTCACCTTCTTTTGTTACATCAGACCACTGGTGTTCCCCTGGTTCCCTTCATGTTAGGGAGAGAGCTTAGGGCCCCCCATAGACTTATCACTAGGAACACCACTGAGGGAGGATTTGCATACCTTCAGCTGCAGGACTGAATGGACCTGATCCATTCCTTTGTCAGCACCTCCAGGAGGAATGGAAGTGCCAGAAATGGCAATATGATGTACAGGTCAAGAAGACTCGGTTTGCTCCAGGTAAGTGTCTGTTCACCCAAGAGAAAGGGGAAGGTTTCCAAATCTCACTGCTGCCTGGAAAGGTCCTTGCGCCGTGCTAAAGAAGACTACTGGATGTGGTGCATGGAGTGGAGCTGAATTGCTGGAGGAAGAAAATGATCTTATATCAGGACAGACTATCACTGTATCAGTCCAACAAGAGACTTGGCATGAGATCTGCAATGGAGTCCCTGGAGAAAACAACATGGAAGAAGAGGGACTGGAGCCAGCTTGAGTCACCAGGCTACTGAAGAATCCAGTATCGTTCCTGAAGTCATATCATACCTCCAGTTCCCTCAACTGGTGGACACCTGCTGAGCAATCCCTGGTCCTCAGGCCACATCCAGAGGATTTGTAGGCCACCCAAGACTTGCCTGTGTTTTGTGGGTTCTTGGGGCCATGCCTACCTATGGATGTGGAACTAATGGTTCTATTGTGGGAGGACAGCACACATCATTCAGGGACAAATGTGTCTGCTGCGGGGGGGTCTTCCCCTCCTCACTGGCTGTGTGACAGGTGGGTGCAGTTTGAGAGAAACACTAGGAGAGTGAAAATCAGGAAATGTTTTTGTGATGAGTGTGGTACTGCCAGCACAAGCTCTAAGGGTGGCAGGTGCTGCTGTGTGAGGTCTCTGGCTGCAATGTAATCTCACCTCATTCTTTTGGATACCATGATGGTACAATATTGTAATAATAGTAATACGGAATGAAACAGTGCTGCTGTGCTTTTCAGTCCTTTTTTATACAATCTTTGCTACATATTTATTCTTTCAGAGTCTAATTATTCTACTAGATAGATTTTTTTTTCACCTTTCTAAGGCAATTCATATGAAAAAGTTTCTTTTTAATATATAATTACAAACTAAAATATTCATTTGACATTCTTTGCATCTCTTTGCTTTGTGAAATTACTATCCTATATTCAAGTGAAAACAACACTATTGTTAAGGAATGGTCTGTGTGTCATATTTAATCAGTACATACCATTTTCTAAACGAAGGAATTCCAATCAATTAAAAATCATTAGGGTTGCTTAAGGGAACATCTACCCATATAAAGGCTTAAAAGCAAGGAAATGCCCAATTAAGACATCCTTTTTAAACATACCTTAACTCCCCTACACCACGTTCCTCACAGTCACACTACAACACAAAACCTTAGTTTCCCAGGAGGAGCTTTGAGGCCAAAGCTAACACATCACACAGTTCACTGATACATGAATGCCTAATGGATATGTATGATGATGAATTTACAATTAAAGTTTGGGGTTACGGCATGACCGTGAGGAATGCAGTGTATGTGATATTTTGGCACCAATATAAGAATAGCCATACTGGGTCAGACCAATGGTCCATCTAGCTCAGTATCTTTTCTTCCAATAGTGGCCTGTGCCAGATGCATCAGAGGGAAGGAACAGAGCAGGACACTTATCGATTGATCCATCCCCTGTCATCCATTCCCAGCTTCTGGCAATCAGAGGCTAGGGAAACCCAGAGCATGGGGTTGCATCCTTGACCATCTTGGCTAATGCCCACTGATGGATTTATCCTCCATGAACTTATTTAATTCATTTTTTAACTCAGTTATGCTTTTCGCCCTCTCAATATTCCCTGGCATTGAATTCCACAGGTTGACTGTGCATTGTGTGAAGAAGTATTTTGTTTATCTGGTATACCTGGTAATACCTGGTAGGTAGCTGGTATATCTAAGAAAATCATCCTTATAGATAGATATTGATCTCCTTACTTGTCCTCCCCCCCCCCCCCCCCCCACCCAAAAAAAAAAAAAAAAAAAAAAAAGCCTCTCGAGTTATTTCTATGTCCATAATCCATCCTGGACTTTTTTGACGCTCCATTCATTCTCTTCTCTTCCCCGCCACAGCCCATTCTATCCAATCAATTCACTGTCCCTGATTAAATCTCTGCTGTCATCCCTGATCTCCAGATAAATTCTGTGCCTTTTTGGCATAGAATAAATTATCTGTCCCCACTCATCCTCTAGCCGCAAGCCTAGTCAGCCAACCCTCTTCCCACCAATATTCCCTAATACATCCTGTGGCCCAATGTGCTATCTGTCCCTAATTAATCACTTCTCTGTAGCTGCAGCCCAAGGTACACATACAGTTGCTTCTCTACTTACCTCCCCCCATATGCTTCTAATAAAAGATTTGACCCCAAATTATCATTTACCAATTATCAGGCCTCCAGTTCTCCCCTTGGCCCACCTACTTCAACAGGTTATTCTCTGCCCCACCACTCATTCCAACTCCACCACCCTCCCCCAACCTGCTACATCCAGTGTGTTCACTATAAACTTCCAAACCCCACAACTCAGTCCATCCCCTGCAACCTACTTCTCACTCAACTCATCCCTGTGGCCCTCCCACTCACTCAATTCATTTGCTGCATACATCCTTAATCCAGCCTGTATGACCAACGTTCTATTCTATCTGACTGAGTAGAGGAGCAAGGGAGTCAATCATCTGCAGGACCTTTCGCTCAGGTGATCCTGTTTCCACCAGCCATTTGGTTTCACCACCAACCCCAATTGTTGTTCCTTCTTCTGCTGCTGACTTGGTCAAGTAATCCTTTCCCTAGGCTGCCCTCAGCACATTGATCCTTGCCTGAGTTTAAATGATCCTCAGTCCAATCCAGACCCTCAAACTTATCGTCAAGACTTGTTTTCTTTCGTTGACATGGAAATGGGGAACAGGTGAAGGGGACAATGGGTCCCATGGCTGTCCTTAGTTGCTCTTTAGGGTAGAGCTAGTAGAGTGTATCTCCTGCTCCTCCTGTAGACTTCCTAGTGTTTTCATTGCCTGGCAGGAGCTTTTCTCCATGGTAGGAAGCTAGCAGGAAGGCAGAGTCTTCTGGACAAAATAGTCTGCCATATTGTAGTTAAAGACTATATCACAGTGCATACTCACAAATTTTTGTATGTAGTTTTCAAGATTTTTAAAAAAGCAAACTGAAAAAACCAAAAACTTCATCACGTAGAATCATACGGACTCCCATGGGACATCAGCAGAGTTGGGACCTTTAGATCCACAGCAAAGACTTCTACCACTGGAGCTAATGAAGTAACTCATAGTTAGAGCAGGCTGTTATCCTCCATGTGGACCAGCTCTTTAATGGGATGAGACACACCCTTTACCAGTGGGTTTCACAGCTATTTGATAGACAGCAATGGCAAGGAAATACTTGCTGTGTCCTTACTGTCCTGGGTTAGAGTGTGCTCAGTGCAGATGGAATCCAAAGAGAGTCCAGCTGCCAGACTGAAGGAACCTCTAATCACTAAATGGCAATTTTCAAAGGCTTATAACTTGGCCCAGTCTCTCTGGAGTTTCACAGGGAAAATAAAAGGTATCTCTCTGATCTCAGGGCTTCCCTGAACCAAGTTTCAAAGCCCTTCTCCAAATCATGGTGCTTTAAGAAGTATTTTTACATTAGCAACACCTCATATTTTTTCCTCAGCTCCTTCTCGGAAATGGCTGAACCTTTCTTACTGACGCTTTCCAAAACAGTTCAGCCTGAGGCAGAGACCTGGCATGAAAATTTCAGATCTAGTGGTTAAAGTTTGACAAAATCATAAGCAAATGAAAAGGCGGTCTTATATGATGGAAAGCGTTAGGCAGCCTTAACTATAGGTTTCACTGCCAGCTTTGCCTATAATAATTGGTCCGAAGCCATATGAAAAGATGTGTGCAAGAGGTTAAAAAGAAAGTGTCATACTGACCAATGGTTTGCACTACTGTTTCTCATGACTTGGTTGAATATTAAGTTTCTTTCAGGAGCAAAATAATTTTGTTGCTGACTGTATTAATTTCTCATGAGTGACTGAAACGGGAATGTGTAGATTTTAATGTAACAGTGACACCATGTGGTCAGTGTCATGATGGATTTTGCATTTCAAAGTATTATTTTCTTGGTCAAACCGGATTGTCACTATGCAAAAGAATAAATGGACACAAATCAGACATAAAAAATGGTAATATCCATAAACCAGTAGGAGAGCACTTGAATCTCCCAGGACACTCTGTAGCTGACTTGAAAGTTGCCATACGTCTACAAAAAAACTTCAAAAACAGACTTCAGCGAGAAACTGCAGAGCTGGAACTCATATGCAAACTTGACACAATCAAACTGGGTCTGAATAGGGACTTGGAATGGTTATCTCATTACAAGAAGTAATTGTCACTGTTCACACATTCTCATCTTCTAATCAACAGTTGTGAATAGGCCTCATCTACTCTAACTGAATGGACTTTGTTTACACTTACCCTCCCCATTGTTGTTTCTTACCCTTGGATGTATATATATATACCTCCTATCTGTGATTTCCACTTCATGCATCTGACGAAGTGGGTTGCAGCCCACGAAAGCTTATGCCTGCAGAAATTTGTTAGTCTTTAAAGTGCTACAGGACTGTCATTTTTTTTGGTCAAACATAAGCATTAGTATTATAGCAGAGAGAAAAAGAAGCAAAAGGGAATACGAGCAAATGACCACTTTTGCCATGAAAAATAACGTTACTCGCTCTTGTAGTTGTAGTGATAAGCTTGAAAACATTTTCAAAATCTCATGGTTAAAGTTAAGATTTTTTCACAGTTATTTTTCGTAAAAGCCAGGGAGAGGTCACGGACAATAAACAAAAATTCATGGAAGCTGTGACCTCTCCCTGACTTTTACGAAAAATAACTATCTATGACAAAATGGGGCTGACGGGGGTGGAGGATGGGATGAGAGCAGCGGAGCAACTCCAGTGGACCGCCTGTGACAGCTGAGAGCTCCAGAGTCCACCCCTCCCCCACCATCCGCAGTAGTGGATTGGCGCTCCAGGGACCCCCCTACCACCTGCAGCGGCTGGGGGCTGCAGGGGCCTCCAGCGGCAGCTGGGAGGTCCGGATTCCACCAGTCACCCATAATGGCTCCAAGATGAAAGGGCCTTCCACGGCATCTTGGAGCGCCAGGGGCTCCCCTCTGCCTGAGGCAGTGGATCAGCGCTCCAGGGGCTCTTGCCATCAGTGGCAGATGGGAGCCTCGGCCCCCCATGTTGATGGGAAGCTCCAGGGACCCTCCTCCCCCAGCCTCCCATGATGACAGGGAGCTCCAGGGACCCCTCGTGGCCACCGATGCAGATCTAGGGATCTCCCACAATTTGCTGCAGCTCTGAGTGCTGAGTCACTCATAGGAGCTGGGAGCTGCTGGGCCTCCCAGCTGGCTGGCGGCTCAATACCCACCACCCCTTCCTCCCCAGCTGAAGCAGAAAACATGACAGAGGTTGCAGGAAGTCACGGAATCCATTACTTCTATGACCTCTGTAATACAACCTTATCCATGGTTTTCAAGCCAATTTCTTTATTTAGTAAGGTCCAGACTTATGATTTTTTTTTTAATACTTGGAGTTGAGGATACTGCATTCACCATCTCTAAATGTGAGAACAATACATCCCTGCCTTCCAGGGACATATGCATATTTATAAAGTGTTGGGACAGACACCACAGTCAATCATTCAGAAAGCTTCAAGCTTATACAAGCATCAAAAAGACTGGATCATGTACGTTTGCACTACGGGACAAACTGTGGGTTAAACGCACATGTGCTCAGATATTAACAGTTCAGTGAGTGCTTGTTACAAACATTTGCCCAGAAATAGCCACAATTCAAACTCACTTGACTCCCTAGCACAATGCAATGCCTGTCAGCAAGTGACATGTAGCCATGTGCACCTTTTAAAGGTCTCCTATTGGCAGTGAATATGTTTAAAAAAACTGCATGATCAGATTGCTGAGTGCCTTAACTCATTATCTCCTCTATTATCAGGGTAAATATTGTGCATGTGCTGAAGGAAGAGGCTTGTTTTACACTTGACATCCACTTTTAGCCCTTCTTTTGGAACCCAGTATGCCTTGCAATGACATCAAAAGCAAAACAACTTTGCAACCACTAAAGCTCATTAAGAAGTTACTGACTGGGTGTAATTTCTGACTCTCTGTACTTGGTCAGTGTTTGCAGCAATGCTAACCCAAAAAATAGCTGCCTATTTTTTAACACTATCAGAATGAAAATTATGTCTATGTTCTGTCTCAAGATCTTTTGAACGGGCCACTCAGGGTATGTGTTTGCACAGCAGTTAAACACCCCTGGCTGGCCCATGTCAGCTCACTCAGGCTTGCAGGGCTTGGGCTATGGGGATGTAAAATTGCAGTGTAGACATTTAGGCTTGGACTCATCACGGGCTTCCAAAGCTCAGGCTCCAGAATGTCTACACCACAGTTTTACAGCCCAAGCCCACGTCTGCTGACACGTGTCAGCCGCAGGTATTTAATTGCTATGCAGACATCCCCTCAAGGCATGAGCTGCCATGATTCTGTGTGGGGGGCAGAAAAATACATCTCATTTGCTTGCCATTAAAAAGAAAAAAACATGCAAGAGCAGATGGATGCAGCTGCTGACTCTGCTGTTGTTAATGTTACAGACATCGGTTTAGAGATGTTTATAAATAGGCTTGAAAGGATTAGTTTTTTATTGGTAAATATTGGTAAACTTCAATATCACCATTCACAAACAAACCAATTAAAATATATTTCCATTCATAATAACGTAAATTTACTGATAGGCAAAATAAGAAGAATGCTGTTTGAGAACTTATTAGAGTTTGATATAAGGATAAGGACATTTTAAATGCCTGAAACCCAAAATTTTGAACTGTGAAAATTTAAACTGATAAAAATAAAAAAGCCTGAAAATAAACATCAAGATTCTCCATCAAAATTATAAAAAAATAAAAATCTAAATCTGCTAAACCTATTTATAAAGGCTCTTTGTACATAATACATTGAAGACCAAGAACTATATCCTCACTACATACTTAGCATACTGATTTAAAGACCTGTGTCAAATTCAGCAGTTAGTGTAAGCTGACCTAATTGCTCCCTCCAAATGTTTAAGGCTGTGTCTGCACGTGAAAGATTTGTTCCTTTAACTATGCTTGCATAGTATGGATGCACAGAAGTGATTATACTGGTATAGCTTAGTTTATTTTGCCTCACAAACTGGAATATCTACATATAAAGTCCCTTACATCAGTATAACTGCACCCATACTAGGGCTTTTACTGGCATAACTATAGTGGAAAAACATCATATCCCTTACTGACATAGTTATGCTGCCATACTTTTTAAATATAGACTTGGTCTGAATTACAACTCATACCCAGAAGAGAAGGATATAGTAGGAAAAAGGAACTAAGAGGAGGAAGTAAGAAGGGGACAATTAAATTACAAGGTAGTGTTGAAAGAGACCTAGAGGACATAGGTGGCAGCAAATTAGACAGGAGTTTGGAGTGTTTATGGCTACAAAAGAAAGGTCAGTGAGGTTCAGGACTGCATGCACAAGTGCATCACGTCAGAGAAAAGAGATATAATAGACTCTTATATCTGAGTCCTGGAAGCAACATCACATAGGATAGCATGGAACTAAATACTTTATAAAACCAAATGCAAATTTTCTTAGGGAAATAGCTCAAATCTATATAGAAAGCTAGGTTTATTACTATGCCTACTGGTGGATCCACTTACAGGGCTATAGTTGAGCAAGAATTGGTGTATCTCACATTTGTGTACTCTCTCTACCGACAACAATAGACTTGAAATTTGAGACAGGTGGTGATGATAACACAGGGAATAAAAACAACTTTAGGAGCTGAAGTGATCAAGACATTCAAAGCATAACTGGCTGGCCTGTGAATATGAGCTATTCCAATAGGACAACTGTAGTCAAGGGTGACTTTGCTAAATGCATGAGACTTTATTATTTGTGTTAAACAGATAGGCTTTCTAGTTAAGAGCTATCACATTCTCACACCCTCCGTGGACTGGACACAGCTGTGATATCTAACACCAGTTCTGACCAGTGGGTTACTCAAACAAAATGTGCAAATGACTGAAATGTGTATTTTGGTGATTCACCCCATAATGCACAGATTATCATAGTTTTAGAGTCTGATTGGGTGAAACACATGAAACCATATTAACCCTCAGCACAGTTACGGGGCTGATTGTATCACTGTCCCCTTTCAGCTGTTTCTGAATGCATCCCTTCAGGTGTTAGGCCTTACGTCCTTACCTGTCTTGGAGTGGAATTTTACAATTCTAGACCAGGATCTGGCTATGGCGCTCCTTTCATGCCAACTACTTGTTACCTTCCAGGTCTGACTGGACATCTGAGTCTCTTCACTTCAGGAGCCTATCAGCCCCTAACTGCCTCTTTAGATGCTTAAGTCCAACATTTCGGTGCCACTGACATTCTCATAATCACCCCTTTGTTGCCACCTAACTTTATTGGTGCCTAAGTTTCTCCCAATGTCCATGCATAAAGCCACCTAAGGCCTGATGCCACAGCACAGCAAATGCGATGCACATTAATGTGATCCACAAAGCTGACTCTGCCACATCCTGGGTGGTGACATAACCACTGGGCTACTGTGGTTTCATGTGAGAAAGGGCTGAGCTGGCTTAGATGTCTAGCACAGGAGAGGGCTCATAGATGAGAATCCCAAGTGGAGATAGATATCTCCCTCCAGGCTTAGTCAGGAGCCTACGGCCCAGTTCAATGGGAATTAGGTGCCTACGTGTCTTTGAGGATCTCTACTCTAAGCCCTGCTGCTTTCCTTGGCATTTCTTGCCTGATTAGCATAGACACCTGCCCTCTCAGTTGGCTGGCTTATGATGATTCCATTCATAAGCGCTTAACACGCCCCATGCTTTGTGTGGGAAGCCTCGGTGCCTAACTCGCGGCTGAGAATTCACTGGGCAATGCCTTCCAGTGCTCTGCCACTTAGAGGAATCTACAGCCTGGCCTTAGATGCTCATGTTTCCTGGACAATGCATGGAGAGCATTCGGTGCCTAAGAATTGGATTCACAAATGCCAGCACACTAAATCAGCCACCTAAGAGAGCATGAATGATTCTATAATGCAGTAGTTAGTGCACTCACCAAGAGGGGCAAGTCTATGCTCCAATGAATGGGTAATTATTTTATAGAATAAATGGAATAACTTTAACAGGGGAGAATGAGAGGAAGTCACTCTAGTCCAGTGACTCACATGGGAGGTTGGAGACCTTGCTTCACATCAGAAAGAGAGGAGAATTGAATCGTGGGGGATCTTCCCCATGCTGGGGGAGTGCTCTAACCACTGGGCTATTGGAAAAACATCAGGATTCAGGCATGTCGACACTTCGAAGTGGGAGTGTAATTCCGAGCTCAATGAAACATACCCACTAGTGCTAATCGAGCTGGCATACTAATAATACAGTGTAGCCATGGTTACATGAGTGGTGGGAGGGGCTAACTGTCCTGGATATGCTAGGCAAAGAATAATGCTCACTAAAACAATGGGATTACTCAAATGCATCAAGCTAAGCTTTTGCATAAATCTTTGCAGATTTGGGGACATGATTTTAGCATCAGATTTAACTGTGATCCAAAAGTTAATTGGCCCCATATTCTGTGAAATACATTTCATAATAACAGCTTCCTTGACATGTGGAGAACACCTGTGAACAAGTTATTCTGCTCATTCTTTTTCTTTACTATGGAGGTGCTGATCATGAGTTCATCCTTAAAGTTGCATTGAGGTTTTTCGTTTTGTTTTTTAAATGTGACACAGGAATACAGCTGCTTTGTTTTGTATGAAGACCTGCAAAAGATTTAGGGCTAGCACCACAAAAGGACTTATCTTTAAACTACCACCAAGTCCAAAATTCAGATCTTCAAAACCCCTACTCAGCTGCTGTCTAATCCTTAGGTGCTGAAAATCCTTAAATGCCTACTTTTCCACCAATAAAATCCATACAACACCCAAACATCTGCTGGTGAGCATGCACAGCCACCTCACATCTGAAGCCAGTACTTATCTCACACCTAAGTCTCAGGGGATCCTCAAACTAGGAATTCCCCAGACTAGCTCAGCCATGGGGCCCAATCCAGTATGTGTTCTCAGTGCTTGCCACTGAGCATATCTACCAAAGGAGGTGGTGGCGTGTGCCCCCCTCTCCCTGCATAACCATTAGCCCAGTGATTAAAGCTCTCATCAACAGTACAGGATGCCCAGGTTCAATTCCCCTCTCTGCCTGCTTTGGAGCAAGGAGTTGACTCCATAGCTCTCTGACTGTCCAATAAAGTGCACCAACCACTGGCTTATGTGAGTATTCTGGAGTTGGTCTCCCTCTATCTCGCCTGTTGATGCTATGCCACTTTGCATAAATAATTAAACCATCATTGGGCCACAGAAAGAGCGAGAAGGGCTCTGCAGTTCTGACTGAAGAAGCATGCTGTGTAGCTCGAAAGTGTGTCTCTTTCACTGAAATAAGCTGGTCCATTAAGAGATATTAGCCCACTCACCTTGTCTCTGTAGTTCAGTGGCTAGAGCACTCGAGGTGGCAGATCCCAATTCAATTCCATGTGCCAGTGACTGTTTAATTATTTATGAACAGTGTCAACAGGAGAGAGCCCATTCAAGAATATCCCATAGCTCAGTGATTAGGGCGCTCGCCTGAAAGGTGAGTCGTGTACATTTAATTCATCTTGGGGAGAGCCAGCTTCCCAAATGCTGGGTGCGTGCTCTAACCCCTGGGCTAAAGGATGTTGTTATTTGTGGGGTAGGGGGGTGTATCTCCTTTGGCTTTTTGTTAAGAAGGCCTGAGGGGCCTAATCCCAGGAGAGCGGTTCACTACCTGACTGGTGGTTGTGGGAGCATGGCAAATGTGGCAACCATATGCTCCATGGCTGCTTCAAGTCCTATGGTGAACTTGTGGCAGGGCATTTAAAATTTCTCCTGTAGCCGACGGACAGCTCTGTGAGTAAGAAAGAAAAATTTAGGAGTTCAGATCTTTTCTTCTTACTGCTGATTACAATTTCCATGCAATATGCTACCCCCAGAGGGGCTACATTCTACAGAACCTAAATCCAACTTTTAGGCACTACTGAAATTCACAAAGCCACCACTGCTCAGATGCAGGTTATTTTACAAACAACAAAGATATAAAAAGTTTTTTTTTTTTAAAAGAAAGAGATTGAACCACCTCCCCACAAAAAATAACTTTCTTATCTGCCAGAATCATGATCTAAACTGTTCTCTAGTCAGGACCTCCTGAATAATATCCCATAAAAATCCTTGCCCTAAGAACATCAGGCCCACTACAGTAGAATCGCAGAGCTATGAACATCGGAGTTATGAACTGACCAGTCAACCATACACCTCATTTGGAACCAGAAGGACGTAATCAGGCAGCAGCAGACACCAAAAAAAAAAAAGAAAAAGCAAACACAGTATAGTACTGTGTTAAATGTAAACTACTACAAAAATAAAGGGAAAGCAATATTTTTCTTCTGCAGAGTAAAAATTCAAAGCTATATTAAGTCAATGTAAACTTTTGAAAGAACAACCATAACGTTTTGTTAAGAGTTACGAACATTTCAGAGTTACGAACAACCTCCATTCCCTAGGTGTTTGTAACTCTGAGGTTCTACTGTATATGGAATGTCACTTAAAGAACAAATCCCATTGGTTGAAAATGTATCCTTAGCGTGTATTTCCAATTGTAACTACTATATGCTGGTTAGCATTGTAATTTATGAATAGCACTATGTGATAATGTTGCATTTGTCCTTTATTGTTTTCCAGATGGGAGTCGGTGTTGTGGACTCTGCTGTTGCTGGATTAGGTGGCTGTCCATATGCAAAAGGTGCCACTGGAAACGTAGCCACAGAGGATGTAATATACATGCTTAATGGTTTAGGGATCAATACGGTAAACTATTTGCACATTCATGTTAGCATTTATACATTTCTTAAAATTTCCAGACACAGTATGTTTGAATAATATTGCTGCCAGGAAGCTATTTTCTGTATCATGTAAGATTATATTTGATTACAATGCACTGAGATTTGTATGTGAAAATCACTTGAATGTGATACACACTAGGCTGGTAAGCGAAAAAAGCTGCCGACCATACAAACTGCTTAGCGTGGCTTAACCTTTCAGGAGGCTGATCCAAAACTCACTGATATTAATGGGAGTCTTTCCACTGACTTCACTGAGCTGTGGATCAGGCCCATAATGATTATGGGACTAGTGAGTAGTGTCGTTCATATGTGAAAACTACAACTGTATTTTACACAATTGTTGGGACTCACCATTCAAACACTTACAATTTTCAACTGACCCATTCGATTTCCCTTCAGGCCACTGTAAAAACCATCACATTATTGTTCACAAAGGTGAGTTACATGATAGTGAGATTAACTCACTCCCCAGCTGGAGACCAGCATGTTCAGATTCAGTGTGTGATGTTTGTGATGCTGAGTTTCTTAACTGGAGCAATAGGATACACAGTTTGACTTTGGAACCCAGGTGTAAATGATAGTATAAGAAACTCAGTCACTTTAGTTTCAGGCATTGTATGGTACACAAACTATCCTAATTGCATTAGTTTGTGATTCAAGGCCGCCTCTTTTATTTGAACTTGAGGGAAAAATTACAACATATTTTTTGCGGCGCCAGCTCCATACACTTTTGCCTTTGTCACCTCCAGATTAAACTAAGTGGTGTGCCTTGCATAGGATTACACTATAGGACCATTCAGAAATTGAAGTCAGGGAAGAATACAGCTTCCTATTTATTAAGTAGTGGTGCACACAAAAAGCACATTACATCTGTCCTTCAGGGTCTGCAGTACCTATCTGTTGGTTTCCAGAAGACGTTTACAGTGCTGATTTTTGACCTATAAAGCCCTAAATTATTTGGAATCTTACAACCTGCCTACCATTTGTAATCTGGGGAGATGCTCACACTAAGGTTACCCTGGTTTAAAAAGGGGTGGATTAGTCTTTGAGATGGTTTTGTACTAAGGGTGTGTCTTGACTAATGTTCTAAAAAAGCAAAGTCCTTTGGGAAGAGGAGGGGATATTTGGCTTTTCATTTCAAAGTGTTGATTTCAGTGGGAGTTGAGGGTGCTCAGCACCTTTCAGACTCAGCCCACTACTACACTTCTTACTTGGGCAAAACTCCCATTGACGTCAGATTTTGCCCATACAATATATACTGTAGCAAGGCCAGGGGAACTATTCTAGCAGAAATGTTCAGGAAAGCCCATGACCCCATGAAATTGGTCTGTTCACAGATTTTTTGACATGGTTCATAAACCTTTTGAGCAAATTTATATCACTAAGTAAGTCTGAGTCCTCTTAAGGTAGTTTAACTGGCACCATCTTTGTATTTGGCCCTAAATATTTACACGAAAAGTGAATGAAGCAAAATTTCTAAGTTTCTCACACATCGCTCTAAGCCTTTTCCGTACTGCAATACCTGCTGCAACGGAAAAAAGTCCATTGCCCTTCCATCTTAGCCATAAAGGAAGAAAGGATAGTTATAGGCCCAGGTGGAAAAATCCTTGCTCTGATAGGCTCTCATCTTAATGTGTAAAGACTCTAGTCCTCACAGAATACATATTTGCATTTATTTATCTGTACCTTATTTTGTTGTGTGAGCTCATTACCCCAACAGTCTGATAATATTTCAGTATGTATATATGACAGCGCATATTGAAATTATGTATAATCAAATGTTTCTATTTGCAACGAACTGCTTTCTGTGTTCATTTCAGCTGTGTCTTCATGCTCTCATTTTGGTGAAGTCACCCAAAATGTGAGCCGATGGATGAACTGCTATTTGAGGATTCATTAGTGCTCTCCCATTGGCCATGTCCATCAGAATAATAATTAATGCTTGTTTTATGGTGTTCTCCAGAACGATTAAACAATATGGTAATGTGAAGTGGATCTGTAAGAGTCTATCCTCAAACACGTTGCTTGGTAGTACAGTGATAAATGGGCAGTTCAGTGTCACACATGATTAATGTTCACAAAAATTTCCAGCAAAACACGCACTGTATGCTTGGAAACAGTGTTTATATGGTTCATATATAATTATTATAATAGTACCTGCTCTTATGATGTCTTCCAAGTGCTTACCAAACAGTAAGCCTCACCAAACCTCTGAGAAGTGCGTAAGTACCATTATTGCCATTTTATAGATGATGAAGCCAAAACTCAGAGAGATTATAGGCCTGATCCTAATAAGTGCTAATTAATTGAGAACTGACTAACTGAAGTCAATGGGAGTTGAAGGAGTTTGACTTCTGGCTGGAGATGTTTAGCTTCTTGTGGGATCAGGCCCTTTGTCACTGCCCAAAGTCACACAGAAAGATCATGGAAGAGCAGTAGACTGGTTGGTACTTCGTGGCCCTCAAGGTATACA
Source organism: Emydura macquarii macquarii (assembly GCF_026122565.2). Classification (NCBI taxonomy): domain Eukaryota; kingdom Metazoa; phylum Chordata; order Testudines; family Chelidae; genus Emydura; species Emydura macquarii. The sequence goes on along the minus strand of NW_027132817.1, from coordinate 1,307,247 downwards.
GCTATCTAGTTTAGGCATATGGCCAGTTCCGAAACCCTCCTGCACACGTTGTTGTCAGCAAGCATATATATATGCATTCCTCTGTATCTGCCCTCAGCTATATTGTCCTACCTCAGCGATCCGGCATACATCCATCACTGCCCTTTCTCTGCCCTCTGACCCTCAGACACCCACACCCCTTTATGTGACTCATGAAAGTAAGGTCCAAGTTTTGCCCTCTGTATGCATACTCTCTTATAAAGTATTATTTTTCATGATGGTCTTACAATATAAATGTAAAACAGAAAAGGGTATTTGAACAGCACCGGCACTAGACACTCCATGCAAGATGTGCATGTTGTTTTATTTAACACATCTAAGCATGTGTGTCTTATCAACACTTACTGTACTATGAAATGTTCGTTACAGTGTCATGAATTTTCAGTATGTTCTTGGTCATCCACAGCAACCTGCCTACTAAGTATGTCCAGAATGGCATGTTTCTTATTTCTTTCAGGTATAACAAAGACAGATGGTGCAAAGCTTATTGAAACTGTATTCCAGTTTAAAATGACTTTCTGATTAAATGGAATTTCCATGAGAAAATTTCCATTTTTGTTGAAATTTTTCACCCATGGAATTGACTATAAAAGGCAAAGATTAATGCAAAACATGCAAATAGACTAAAACAGGATGTGAATGGTATAAGGGGCTGGAAATAAGGCAGGAAACCTTTTACTTCTAGGTCAGTCATTTGATTCTATCCCAACTTGACTGCAACCAAAAATCACCAGTAATTTATGGGTTCCTTTTTGAGTGGTTTGGGGGTTTGTTTGATTCTTTTAGGAATGTAAAAATTCATTTAATAATGAATCTATTGAAACATTCTCAAAATAGAACATTTAAACAGTTAAACGCATGGGGAGGAGGGCCGTGCTGGGCTCGGCTCCTCACTGCCAAGCGAGAGCTGCCTAGCTGTGGCTCCCCCGCCGTGCGTGCAGAGCCGTAGCTGAGCAGCTCTCACTCGCGGGGAGCTGAGCTGAGCCCAGCTGCTGCTCCTCCTCCCAGTTTAAACGGTAATCAGCTGTTTAAAACGTTTAAACAGCTGATTACCGTTTAAATGTTTAGGCTTTTACAGCCCTTGTTTGTTTGTTTAGCCTGTTTAAATGAGTTGCTTATACAAGAAAGAATATTTTTAGGAAGGAGAGATGAGTCAGTTGTGATACTCCACACAATTATAATAGTAATATAAATTGTAATTTTCTATTGAAGAGAGACACTCCATGGAAGAGTTGATATTTGTTATGTATGTTACGGAATCCCACTTTCTGTAAACTCCATGCCATTTTCCAAATCTGTCAGTGGGATACTTTTCTTACAAATTTGAAGCTTCAAAGAGTTCTATGCAGTATTGCTGGAACGAGGGGTGCTGGAGGTGCAGCCACATACCTTGGCTTGAAGTACTAATAACAAACACCAAATACGTGGTATCCATTATCAGCACCCTCACTATAAAAATTGTTCCAGCACCCCTGGTCCTATGAAAGGTAAACACAGACATTTTATATGAATTATGCATCAATTTCATGTACAAGGTTTCTTCCATTTTGAGATATATTATTAGATCTCTCACTATTTCCCATTTTTAGTACAGGGAATCTCTTGCAAACTGGTAGAATCTTTCAAAATGTGACTGTTGTAGTAAGCTTTATGAGGTAGACCCTCACCTTGTGTAAATTGGCATAGCTCTACTTCCCTCAGTATATTTACTCCAAGTAAAGATCTTCAGAATACAGGATTGTAATGAAGATGAATTGTAATTGGATTGTAATGAAGATGAGGTAGGTTTCTTCTAGAAATTACAGACCCGGAGACCAGTTCACCAGTGACATAAGCATTATCAATATACATATTTTAATGCTATACATTAAATTAACATCTTTTCTCCCCCCCCTATGTTTTAGGGAGTGAATCTTTACAAGGTGATGGAAGCTGGTAACTTCATCTGCACGGCTTTGAACAAGAAAACAAATTCTAAAGTTGCACAAGCTTCCTTCAGTGTTTGAACTGTAAATTAAAAAGTTCTTTCTGCAAATTAATGTCATGTGCAATTTGTCTTGTCCAAGAACATTTACATAAAGAAAATCAATTGCAAAATCTTTTCAGAAAAAAAAGAAAGCATGATATAACTGTTCTTTATGAAAAGGGTAGCTGTGTGTGTTAGACTAATAATACATCTTGCCAAATGTTATTTTTGGGAAACAATACAGCATTGCAAATAATAAATATAATGTCTCTCAATATAAACTCATATACTTGATACTTTTAAAAATAAGGAAATCATGTACTACTTCTGGGCACCTTACTGTCTATTTAAATAGCCTGTTAGCTTGCTTTAGACAAAATTGTTTACAGACTTCCACAAGAAGTGAATACGTTGTTAATTCTTAATCAAGTTGACTTTAAGTACAGTACAAATATTTGAAATAATTTATGAGATCCCATATAGTATGTGGCCTTCCTATTATGTGTTTTATTTCTCTGAATCTCTGCTTTTCATTTGCCAAATCAATTATGTTACGAATGTGGAGCCCAATCTAAATTTACTGTAAGTAGTTCTAGCAATAGCACTTTTGTATTTTTACAACAGTTAACATCTGTTAAGTATATGAATGACTTTATCTTGTTCCAAGAGTTTGTGATGAATGGCAGCCTGCCATATTCTCCAAATCTAGTGCAACCTCTCATATTTGTTACATACATAAATTCATTGTAGTTGCCTTTTTCATCAGCTGTGTTTAAAACCTGATTAATTAGATCAAGCAATGAAAAGAAGACAGGATCTACTCTTTTGAGTAAAATTGCTGGGTAATTAGATTTTTGTGCAAAAGCCTCATGCACCAGTTTGACATTTTATTTCATAATCCCCAGATTATCATTCTCGCTCATTATCACAGAAACTATCTTTCTGAGGATGTTGAGGACCATGACTGATTAGTTTACACCAAGAGAGGCATCCATAACCTCCCTCTAAGCTCTTGTGAATTTAGTACTACCTGTAAATGCCTGAGGGCAACAAGATGCCAGTGACCTGCACCATCATCAGTGAATCAGTGATGGATAATTTAAAATAACAGCCTCATTATTTCTGTAACCTGTTCAAATCATCCATGAAACTACTGTAATCTTTTTGCTGGAAACATCAGTTCTTTTATTGTGTCAGTCTTTCACTATGTATCTGCTCTTGCTCTGAATTTCGTTAGAAAGCGAGCTCTTACCATGAAAACCAATAACCTGGGGTATGATTTTTTTCCACTGACTTATACTCAGCTCTTCTTAGCAATGTGAATATTTGGAAAGGATGAGATTAAAGAAAGTGAAAGATTTACATGAAAAGAAAGAAGAAGGTGGGATCACAATTGTCTGCCGCCCAACTCTGTCAAACTACAGCACTCTTACCTGTGCCATTATTGCCATGTCTGGGGTTGTGCCATGGTCTGAACCAAGCTGATTATGAGGCATCTAGGATGTTGGCTGATGTCACATGTGGTTGTAGTTTGGTGGCTACTGCTTTCCAAATTATTTTGTCTGGGAACGGGAGGCTGGAGACAGGACGGTCGTGTGTTGGCTTCCTGAGGCTTGGGTGAACTATTCATTTTTCAAGGTGTTTGGCAGGTGTACTTCTCTGAAGGAGGCATTGATTATTTCCATTAGTAGTGAGCATAGTTGGTTTTTTCACTGTCTTTTACCAACCTGGAGGTTCCTGGATCCATTTCACAGACTGTGGCTTTCACATTTTTCAGGGCTACCTTGCTTTCGAGTCAGATACAGTTTACGTGTGGCTGGAAATTGCCCTTGAGATGGCACATTTATATGTCAGTTCAAGATATAACCAGCCTCCACTGAAAATAAGATTCAGGAAAGAGCTGTAATATGAGTGCTCAATCCAAGGGTTGCAAAACCACCAACAACAACCCACCCACCTCCCATGAACAGGTCTGGGGCGTGGTTGTGATAATCTTTCCTTACTTTATTGTTAGATGGCATGTGGAAGATGGAGAACCACTGATTTAAAATTACTACTGTTTTGATCCATGCTATTGAAATGAATTAATTCTACGGCAAAGGGTTAGTGAGTGTCTAAGACAGGCCTGTTTTCTCGGTGGGTTATTTTTAAGGGGAGGGAGTATGGCCTAGTAATCAGATATGGGGGTCTGAGAGCTAGGATTCTATTCCCAGTTGGGTCACTGGCTCACTGTGTGATTTATCAGGCTGCTCACCTGGTGCTGTGAGGGTGCTGTTAATTAATTGATATCTGTAAAGTCATTTGAAATGTTCAGAGTACTGAATAAAAAAATTACCAGATTTGAGAACTGCCCCTGCAACATTTCCCATGCTTGACTTGTTGTTAATTGTTTTTATTTATGCATTTATTTTTACTATACTTATTATAGGGAAACATCTTTTTCCTCTAATCTCCCTTCCCAGTTAACATCTGCCATCATGATCCAAATGTCCAAACAGGAGGGCAGGACTAAAGCCATTGTTAATGTAGTCATTTGAATCACTCTCCAGAGATATGGTATATTTGCTGAAGAACTGTCACCAGCACTGCTGTACCGATTAAATGCACTTATTATTTTGCAGTGCATGGCATTAATCTTAAAGATGAAATAAAACATCTCTAAATGTTTATTGAAATAGATAGGCTGATGTATTACAACATGTTAGATTCAGCAACTCCAGTTAACTAAGTCACACGTAAGGCGTTAGTAAATATCAGCTGTCACTCCATCACATACTCTAATGTTTACTTTGTTAAGATATAATCCATTCTGAGTGCAGTTGCTTGTGATTATCTTTATTATCAGTTGTTCCAATCTGCTTTTATGGAAAATGATACGCAACTGATGAATCTCTTCTGATAAGTTGCCATAGAAACACATTTCTTCCCTTCATTAACTAAGCATTAACTATCAGATGTTTGATAACTCAAAATATTCCTTTGTAAAGAAATATTTAAGTTATGGTCATCAAAATTGATTCAGAGTACAACTCTCAGATCATTTAAATTTTCTCTTCAATTTTTATTTTTCAGCTTCTCTCTGTATCACAAATGCAGAGCAAACATTTTCATTACTATTTTTATATGACCTAAAATCACCCAAAAATACCATCTGTTCCTGTATACACTGAAACCAATGGTAAAACGCCTGTTGATTTCAGTGGGTGCATGAACAGATCCTAATTCTTTATCCTATACACTGAGTGGAAAATATGTTCTGGCTCACAAATGTACCCTTCTTAGTGGGTTTTTTTTTTCTTCCTTTTGTTATTACACACCATGCCTCATACACACCATGCCTCATACACACCATGCCTCATACACACACCATGCCTTTCCTGAGCCAGTCAGCAAAAGTCACTACTTCTCTTTCAAATCCTCCTTCCTGGAGATCCACTTTCGCTGTGTTGCCTAAAAGACAATAGCCTGCTAATTATCATTAGGTTAAAAAACAGTTGGTGACAGTTTACATGTTCAACATATAACATTTTAAAATATGTATAAAGCAATACTAACAATATGTTTACTAGCCATCACTCTGACTACTACGCTTACGTGTTGTAAAACTTGTATCCCTGTCCCTGAATCTTCATCTGTTTTTCAAACTGTAAGCTCCTTGGGGCAGGGAGTGTGTCTGTCTGTAGCACATTTTATAGCAATAATAATAAAATAATGAATTGCTGTTTAAGCCACCTAGTATGCTATAGTACAGACAATAAAAATGTACCAGTATATAATAAACTGCAACATCAAATATTTTAAGGTATTTCAGGTGTCTAAGGGACTTTAATAGCTTTAAAATTGAAATTGTTGATTGGTCGGGATTTTCAATTAATTATCTATTACTATTATATTTAGTATAATATGTATTTAATATATTTAAAGTAGAAGAAGTGGTATTAGGAATCAGGAGCATTGTATACGCCTAAGCAGTGTATTCTTCTGATGATGCATTCACAATTCACAATAAAATTAATAATTATTTATGTTTTGCATCAGTCTCTACTGTAGAAGATGACAAAAAAGTGCATGTTCTAATGTTACTTTTCATAGGAATCATTAAAATCTCCAAGAAGCAAATTAGCAAGCACCCCATTTTCAGGAAATCATCAGAGCCGGATGGTTTTCGCCTAATGGGTTCTTAGGGAAATAATATACAAAAAGTAAACTAGGAAATAATTCTAAAGAAAACAAAAGGCATGACTTGTATAATGTAATGAAATGCACCTCAGTTCTTCTTCGAGTGCTTGCTCATGTCCATTCCACTATAGGTGTGTGCACACCTCCGTGCTCAGTTACCTGGAACATTTTTCCCCTTAGCAGATCCCGTAGGGCCGGTTCCGGCACATCCTGGAGCCCCGCGCACATGCCGCAGTCTATGAGGTGCTGCTGGCCCTATGCCCCCTCAGTTCCTTCTTTCCACCCGTGACGGTTGGTGGAACTAGCCTTGCTCGCAGCAAGTACTATTTCCCTTGTTCAGACTTGTTTGTTATTCTAAGTTAGTTAAGTAGTTGTTAAGTTTTGTTAAGAGTAGTTAGAGACAGGCAAGGTCAGCCAGGGTCCACTCCCAAAAACAAAGACAATAAGAAGCTGGACTTGTTTGGGAGAAAGGCTTATTCCACAGAAAGCCTGCAGTTCAGGATTGCCAACCATCAGGCCCTCCTGGGTAGATATAATTTCAACCTGTGGGACTCCCTCAGGAAGTTTGCTGAGGCCCTGCACCAGGACCAGGCTACAGACTTTAGCACCATCGTGGTGGAAAGAACCACGGTAGCTAGGGCAGCGCTCCGGACGTCCTGTGATGCTGCTGACTGGCAGGCAGGGCCATAGCCTCCGCCATCTGTATGAGAAGGTGCTCATGGCTGCAATCCTCGGGCCTGTCCCAGGAGGTGCAGCAGTCTATTCAGGACCTCCCCGTTGATGGGTCAGCCCTAGTCTCCGACCAGACCAATGCAAAGTTGCACGGTCTGAAGGATTCCAGGGCCACGCTTTGCTCCTTGGGCCTGTACACGCCCCAGTTTTCCAGGCATCAGTCACGACCCCAGGCACAGCAGCAGCCAAGGCCTCCGCGGACTGTTGGGTCCTTGAAATAGTCTCAGGGGGCTATGCCCTACAGTTTATATCTACCCCCCCTATTTACTCCCCCCCCATCCCTCTTCAGGGACCCCTCTCACGAGTAACTCCTCTTGCGGAGATGGACACCTCCTCAACATAGGAGCAGTAGAAATGGTTCGTCAAGGCAAAAGGAGGAAGGGTTCTATTCGAGGTACTTCCTCATCCCCAAGGCGAAGGGAGGTCTGAGACCCATATTAGACCTGCATTGTCTAAACAAATATGTCAAATGACTCAGGTTTCGCATGGTCTCCCTAACCTCCATAATCCCTTCCCTGGATCCAGGGGACTGGTATGCTGCCCTCGACCTCAAGGACGTGTCTCTTCTCCCCAGCCAAAGGCGTTTTCTCCGTTTCATGGTGGCTGGCTCCCACTACCAATTTACAGCCCTACCCTTTGGCCTATCTTCGGCTCCAAGGGTGTTCGCCAAGTGCATGGCGGTAGTGGCTGCCCACCTGAGATGAAAGGGTGTGCAAATCTTCCCTTACCTGGGCGATTGGCTGATCAGGGGCTGGTCCAGGTCCCAAGTGCAGGAGAGCGTGACCCTCACTTGCGCCATGTGCAGCGGGCTGGAACTGCTCATAAATGAGCAGAAGTCCACACTAACCCCAGTGCAACGCATAGAATTCATTGGGGCCACCCTGGACAGTTCCCAGGCCAGAGCCTTCCTGCGTCAGCCACGTTTCGAGGTGCTGGTCTCTATCATCTCCCAGCTGCACTGATGCCCCACGACAATAGCCAGGCACTGCCTACAGCTGTTAGGCCATATGGTGGCCTGCATGTACGTAGTGAGATTAGCTCGCCTGAGGCTCAGACCACTTCAGGCATGGTTGGCCTCGGTATATGTGCCGAGCAGACACCCATTGGACAGGATGGTCACAGTTCCCCTGCCCATCTTAGCCTCCCTAAACTGGTGGCAGACTCCCAGGGCAGTGATGAAGGGCGTTCCTTTCAGGAAACTGGTCCTGTCGGTCACCCTAATTTCCGACGGGTCGGACATAAGATGGGGAGCCCACATCAGCGCCAATCTAGGCACTCAGGGGCTCTGGTCGGGGTAAGAGAGGCTCCTACACATCAACATGAAGGAGCTGAGGTCCATTCACCCAGCGTGCAAGGTGTTCCTCCGATTCCTGACAGACAGAATGGTTCAGGTGCTGACGGACAACAGCACAGCCATGTTTTACATAGACAGGCGGGGGGGGGGGGGAGGAGGGTTGTGCTCCTCAGGCCTCTGTGAGGAAGCTATCCATCTGTGGGACTTTGCTGTGAGACACAATTTCCACTTGACTGCCTCTCACCTCCCTGGAGTGAGGAACGATGAGGCGGATCGCCTCAGCAGGTTATTTCTACCCTGCCATGACTGGTCGTTGCACCCAGAGATGGTGGCTATGATCTTCCAGAAGTGGGGCATTCCCCAACTGGACCTATTCGCGTCAGCCTGGAACATGAAGTGTCCGAGGTTCTGCTCGCTCCGGGGTTGCGAGACTGGGTTGATTTCCGATGCATTTTCATGGACTGTATAGGGACCCTCATGTTTGTGTTCCCGCCCATTCTGCTCCTACCCAAAGTCCTGCTGAAAATAAAGTTGGACCAGCGAAAGTTATACTCATCGCTCCGGCCTGGCCGAGACAGCACTGGTTCAGCATGCTGCTGGACCTTTCGATCGCCCCACCCCTGGAGCTTCTGAGGCAGCACGACCTTCTATCCCAGGACCACGGTTGCCTGTTGCACCCAGACCTGGACTTCTTGCACCTCATGGGCTGGAGGCTCTGTGGCTGACAGAGGGAGAGAGAGCTTGCTCGGTGCAGATCCAGCAAGTCCTGCTCAGCAGCAGGAAACCTTCTACACGGGTCATGTATTGGGCTAAGTGGAGGTTTACCTGTTGGGCGGGGTCCCAGCGTATTCTGCCCAGCCTTTCGCCTATACAGGCGATCCTGGAGTACCTGCTGCAGCTAAAGCAGGGTCTGGTGTTGGCCTCATTGAAGGTTCACCTGGCGGCCATTTCGGCCTTCCATCAGCCGCTAGAGGGGAGATCGTTGTTCTCCCATCCTATGTCGGTCAGGTTCCTCAAGGGGGTGGAGAGGCTTTATCTGCAGGTCCGTGTCCCGCCTCCCTGGGATCTCAACCTTCTCCTCTCAAGACTCATGGGACTCCCCTTCAAACCCATGGCTTCATGCCCTCTGCTCCTGCTTTCATGGAAGGTAGCCATCCTAGTGGCCATTACCTCAGCCAGGAGGGTCTCCGAGATTAGGGCCTTGACCTCAGAGCCCCCTTATACAGTATTCTATAAGGACAAGGTCCAGCTGAGGCCGCATCCGGCCTTCCTACCCAAGGTGGTTTTCCAATTTCATTGTAACCAAGATATTTTTCTCCCCGTGTTTTTTCCCAAACCTCATAGTTTGGAGAAGGAGAGGAGATGGCATTCGCTGGATGTGAGACAAGCCCTGGCCTACTACATCGAGCGCACAAAGCCATTCCGGAAATCGATGCAGCTCTTCGTTACAGTGGCCGACTGGATGAAAGGCTCACCTGTCTCCACCCAGTGCATCTCCTCGTGGATTATATCATGCATCAAGTTCTGCTACAAGCAGGCAATGGTGCCGCTTACAGGAACCATCACAGCACACTCAACCAGAGCTCAAGGCTCATCTACAGCCTTCCTGGAGAGACTGCCCCTGCAGGACATCTGCAAAGCTGCCACCTGGTCATCGGTGCATACCTTTACATCCCACTACGCCATCGTCCAGCAGGTGAGAGAGGATGCGGGATTCGGCAGAGCGGTGCTGAGGGCAGCTCACTGGTAAGTCCTACCTACCTCCAAAGGTATTGCTTGTTAGTCACCAATAGTGGAATGGACGTGAGCAAGCACTCGAAGAAGAAAACAAGATTACTTACCAGTAACTGATGTTCTTTGAGATGTGTTGCTCATGTCCATTCCATAACCCACCCCCTCGTCCCTGCTACCGGAGTTGGCAGAAAGAAGGGACTGAGGGGGCGTAGGGCTGGCAGCGCCTCATATATCGCAGCATGTGTGCGGGACTCCAGGGGGTACCGGAGCTGGCCCTACGGGATCTGCTAAGGGGAAAAAAGTCCTGGATAACCATGCACGGAGGCATGCATACACCTATAGTGGAATGGACATGAGCAACACATCTCAAAGAACATCAGTTACTAGTAAGTAACCTTGTTTTCATGAGGCTCAAACAGGGCCCTGTATAACACTTAAAACCCCATGGAAAGTGTACAATTTTCCCCTAAGATGGGCCTAGGAGGTATGTATGGCTCACCCTTGAAGACTGAAAATCTCTAACGTAGTCTATATTTTTAGAAAGCTTCTAAAAGAGATCACAGGAATTACAGTCCAGTAAAAATAGATTGTATCTTGACACCTTTGCATTCAACAGGAAGGTTTCCACTGACTTCAGTGGAAGACAATGGAAATCCTAATGTCCTGGAAACTGAGTGAGCATCTAATTAAGGAGAGAATAGTAGACTACTTAGCTAAATAAGCTCTTCCATAGTCAAAAAAATATGGTGGGATGGATCCCCAGTTGGTACGAGTTGTCAGTTCTGTTGACTTCAGCTGAGCTGTGACAACTTACACCAAGTAGCTTCTCAAATGGAAAATCATGCTTCTCTCACCTGTTCTTTGAAAGTATTACTAAAACAAAATTTTTACATAGGTGAATGTAATAGACATAATGGAATGCTAATTTTCAAAACACTTTTGTTAATATTCCTGAAAAAGGGACTATAATGGATAAAAGGAAAAGAGTCTTGTTGAGTAAAAACATGCTACAGAATAGAAAATAAAGTCATAGTGAATAGCTAGGCCTCATAGAGGAGAGAAATTAAGAGTGGGTTATGACCAATTTAATATATTTACTTATCCAGCTAGGGCTGTGAAACTCAGACCTGAACCAGCCAAATTAGCGATCAACATTTCCCAAGGGAAATATTTAGTTTCTGTGTGTGTGTGTGTGTGTATGAATCTATAATTGTATATATATAATTCTCACAGCAAATAAGTTAAAAACAGCGCAAATTGATCACTTATTTGGTTAATACAGAAAAAGCAGCCTGATTGGTTAATAATTAAATCACACACTGTTTGAATATCATGTGCTGCAAAGAGCCTCAGGAGACACATTAAAGAGACATAGTCTGAGTATCACTGATGTAGGGTTTTATAAGGTCAACCATCACTATGATATTTGAATACCTTAATGGACTTGAATTTTCCAGAAAAATATTTGAGTCATTGTTGGACAAGTTAAAAAAGACATCTACCTAATCTGCAACAGCAGTTTAAAAAGAAACATACAACTGGTAATATTACAAAAGGACAGAAAGCAATACAGAGAATATTATAATAAGATTACATAGAATGATATAGCCATATTGAGAGTACTGTGTCTGGTTTGGCTTGCCTTATGGCAGTCAAACTTAAAACACTTCTATTGGTTTGAAAGATTTTCCTGACTGAAGGTGTTTCCTAGTCATATAAGTACTGATAGAACTGGTAAAAATATACAACCCAGAAGGAACATTAATTGTATCCAAAGTGCAAATTTTGAAAAGGTCTAGAGAAAAGCAACAAATGCATACAATATGGAAAACATGCAATATGGCATGAAAAGCAGGAACGTTAAAGGGGATCCAGCTGAGATATTTACAGTATATGTCTGTCTTGGGTTTATACCAAACTCACTATTATGTTGTCTGAACATCTATCAGAATTATGAATGCCATAGTAAAAATCAGTCAGTCCCTGAAAGTACTATTTGCTTACTCTGGCTCTACAACCACATTTTCACTTTGGATAAACTTAATTGTGAGATTAAACTGCCCAATGCTAGTTTTCAGATTGCATTTATGATTGAGCTAGCTGCACACGCAATGGTCTGCATGCCAGGATAAAAGTCTACTCCAGCTATCAGTTAATGAAGTTACAACTTCAATTTTTATAAGCTCATGATTTAAGTGCTGAAGATCTGGGATTGCAAACTCACTGATGACCAAAGTAAAGGCGCATGATAAAAGCATATGATTATTGTTACTGCTTCCTTCGAGCATTGTATTGACTGTAATCATGACCAGCCTTTGAGCAAGCCCTTTGTACAAGGAGCACTCACAATCTGACCACAAAGGACTATTATTCATTAGAGAATGGATTGAAATAAAAATGAAATTATGATTAAGCTACTTGAATACCTGTGTATACAGCAGAAGTTTGTTTATTTAGTAACTTATTCTACTCTTCAGAAGTTTACAGCCAGGAAAGGTACAATTAGCCTAACAAGACATCATGCAAAAATACAAAGCCAAAAGAACTATGATATAGAAACTTCATACACATTTTATAAAGGTTCTGTAGTCTAATAATAAGCATTTGCAACAACACTAGTTAGCTTATCCAGTCAAGTTATCAAAGTAATACAATATCCACTAAACATTTGGTATCCATTCTGAATGAATGGGAAGGAGGGGAAGGCAGATAAAAGAACATATTCAGTTTGCTTAAGGCCCTAAAATTAGGTGGTTTTAAATAAAAAAATTTACAACCTAAAGGTTATTAGATATGGCTCTTTTGTTTGAATAATAGATTTTTAAAATCTGAATTTAAATGTATCCCTGCAAGTTTTTGCAATACACACGCTTGAGCATTGCACTAGTGCATGGGAGGCATAAAGTCAAATTGGAAATAAAACTGAGATTATTCTCTTTCCATATGTGACTCCATTAGTACATCATTTCTTTTCTAAAGTATGGAAATATTTTTGCTAACACTAGTGGTAGAATATTTCTGAGCTTGGTTTTTTCCACTATCATTGAAAGGTAACAGTGATAATCTAGTATGTAATACCCATTTAGTAAATGCTGGGTTGATGGATTGATATAGAACTGTCTTTTAATTAGCAAAATAACTTCCTTTCCCATCACTTTGTGTTTCTGTTTGTGTATCTGGACTAGTGTTGATTTAATAATAAGATTGTATTTAATTTCAAAATAATAAAATAGGAAAGATATTATTCTAACTATGCGGGCCTCAAAGAGAGAGAAAAAGTATGGTGAATAATTAGTGAAACCTTTAAAGTTACCTAAATTGGTTTTGTATACATAATAATTTTTGCAGTCTTCTGGCCAGTCATCACACAATCCTTCAAAGCCAGAAACAAAAGCCTGTGTGAAAGGAAGGATTCCTGGCTTTCTAAATAATGGGAACAAGCTCCTATTCCTAGCCCTTTGGATTGCAAGTTATCAGGGATGAACTCCTGGCTCCAGTGAAGTCAATGGCAAAACTTGCATTGAATTCAGGGAAGCCAATATTTCACCCCACATCTTAAACTTGTCACTGCATATCATTGTACTGGGAAATGGAGAAAGTCAAAATGCATGATAAATACAATTGATTTGCCACATGGATATCGCTGCCACATAGACTACATACGTGGAGGGAGTGTCATAGAAACTCAGGACCTGCAGAAAATTTTGATTTTGTGGAAACCACATTCGAAAAAACATTTCAGAAAATTATTGTTTAGCTCTATTTATCCATGGGATAAGTTGCAAAGAACACTTCGTCTGCACTCTGCTCACTAATTCATCTTTGCAAAAACTAGGTCAACCTACTTTAGCAGCTTCAAGGAGCTGCCATTTGTGATTTGTGATTATTTGTGATTAATTTCTCTCTCAAGGTCTGGACATTTGCACTCATAGTACTAAGGGAGTCTGGTATTATGGGTATAGGGATACAAAAAATAGTACCAACAACATCCATCAATTCCAAGGCCAGAAGGTACCAGTGTGATCATCTAGTCCAATATCCTGTAACACAGGCCATAAGAATTTCCCCGAAATAATTCCTGGATCTTATCTTTTAGAAAAAAAATCCAATCTCAATTTTAAATTGTCAGTGAGGGAGAGCCCACCACAACCCTTGGCAAATTGTTCCAACGGTTAATTACTCTCACCGTTAAATTTGTACACCTTATTTCCAGTCCGAGTTTGCCTAGCTTCAACATCCGCCATTGGATCATGTTATACTTTTCTGTGCTAGATAGAATAGTCTATTGTTAATATTTTTTTACCATTTAAGTATTTATAGAATGTAATCAAGTAACCCCTTAATTTTCTCTTTGTTAAGCTAAATAGATTGAGCTCTTTGAGGCTATCACTACAAGACATGCTTTCTAATCCATTAGTAATTCTCATGGCTCTTCTCTGAACCCTCTCCAATTTATCAACATCCTCACTGAAACATGTTTAAAAACTCTCTAAAATATTTTGGAAAGATTGTTTCCCTCTGAAATTCTGAACTGCAGAATACATAGTCGTGGGGGGGGGGGGGGGGGGATAAAGATTTGCCATTCTTAGCCATGTGGCTAGCCCAGACTCATGCTCAGATAATATTTTTACAATCATGTACTGGCAGGCCAAGGATACAACAAATACACAGCACAGTATAGATCAATGAGCACAAACAGCTGAGTGACAGTGAGTGCAGTTTCAACATTTTTCCATTTGGGAAAGGTTTTGTACATGTAAGTAAATATAAAACTCTTTCTTATGCTCATCAACAAAATCCCATAACAAACTAGACTTTATAACCTACATTTTATTATGGTATATATACAATAGATTGGCTACCAAGAATAGCCTTACAGAGAGTTTGCCACGCTGTTGGTTGATTACCTATGACTGTTAATGGACCATAAGTATCTCAGATGAATGAACTGGTGAGGGATTTCTTGACTGATACGTTGTTCTGCAGGTTCTGAAAACAGAGAGTGTGCATTTATTTAATAGTTATATGACTTTAGGGTGGAATCCTGGTTCCTTTGAAATCAGTGGCAAAACTCCCAAGGACTTCAAAGAAACCAGGATTTCAACCCTTATATTTGCGATGAGCATTGTGGAAGAAAATCATCCCCTTCACAGTAATGAATGTACTTTTTTCTATACTGTTTGTACCCTGTGTTTAATCCCATTTTATTCATATTCTGATTGATGGTCTTGACTCACTGCAAACTAGAGATAAGAAAGAAACAGTATTCCACATGTCCATGACTTGCCTTATGCATCTTTCTACAAAATTCCTCTATGATCTCTGTCTCTGAATTGAATCATCAAATTTCATGCAACACCCTACCGCTATATCTCTTGCCACCTTTTGTTCTGTTTCCCATCCTCTGACATTCTGCTTCTTGAAATCTTTGCATTTAATCTGGTCCAATAAAATGCATCATATTTGACTTTGTATTTTTAAAAGAGAAAAATGTGTGCCCTTGACAAAATTAATGTGTATTTTTGTTTTGTTGCCACTTTGTAAGATACAACATAGTGCATCCTTCACTCTGTGCACTTGACAATTTGTCACAGAACCCCCATTAACAGTAATGGGACCTGCATAGATAAAACCCCACACATGGGTTTGTGATCATATCCCCAACATGAAGATTCAACATGCTCATCCCCTGTTTGCCAGAAGGGCAGGGAAGTATTCCAGCTCTCCCCCCACATTTTGCACACAGGTTTCACCCTCACCTGAGATGGGAAGGGAAGCTGGAAGTGGAGTTCCTTTTGCTAAGCAGTGCATTATTGATGTACATAGAACAGCTTTCCATGCTGCATCTCCTACCTCTAATAGGCTGGAGCAGGTGGTACCAGAAGGATTAATTCATTCTATCTGTACTGCATTTTAAACACAACTTCAAAGCTAGAGTCAAAGTATGAGGAGAGTAATGGTCTTCTCTAGAATGCTAATTTCTTAGCACCAAAGATTTGTAACTCTGTCAAATTACCTGGTCTTTAGAAGAGCCACTAGGATTATTCCCAGGATGAGTACTATGCAAGAGGTGTATGCAATAATATAGATTGTTTCACCTATGAATAAAAAAATAGAAAATTACATGAAAATTGTATTGTTTTAGTAATAAGGACTCTTCCTTCTCCTGCTGTTGCAAAAGTTTTCACATCAGCCCTGCAATCAGTTGGCAATTATGCACTCTAACAGAATTTCATATATATATACAGCTACAGCGCACTCCAGCTGGAAGTTGATCTTGGTGCAGAATTTGACGTGCTGCTAGTTAAGAGGTGTTTTATTCTATGAGCACATTACACCTGGCTACCTGTTTGATTCCAGGTTGATTTTTAAGGTGTTGGTTTTAACCCAAAAAACCCAAATGATCTGGGACCTACCTATCTAACAGACTGCTCGTCTCCTAATGGCATATTATCACAATTGCAGGAGCCTCATTGGTATAAAGAATTCATGGGCTGCTGGCAGGGTATTTTGTGTTCAGGCCCCGTGCCTTTGGAATTCTCTCCTTCCCATGGGCCAACAAATCACATAAGCATGTATTTAAGGTGACTGTTTATGTGCTGAAAACTAAATATGTGCATAAGAGATTTGCTTGGCTCAGGGCTTGGGTTTGTAATAGCCTAAATTCAATATTGCTAACCTCAAGCATTCAAAGAGAACACGTCAAACTGCCCCCGCTTCCCCCACCCCCAAATCATTAGATTACTTAAAAATAATGAGATTTAAGAAAATAATCAATGTTAGGTTATTCTTATTTGCCTTCTGCTTTCTGAACCTTTATAATACATTGAAGCTTGTCCCTGGAAGCATGAGAATTAGCAATGCTTTTTTTTTTTTTAGTAAAAGCTGAGATTCTCACATATTTGACATGATTTCGGGAGCTAGGTCTTTAAAAAAAAACTGCACCAAATATTGTAAGACTCATGATAAAATCGCAAGCATTGGCAACCCCAGACAGTTGAAAAATCCAATTTTATTTTAGTGTAAAATTTTGAACCGAACAATTCCATTTGACATTTTTCATAGAAATTTTTGATTTTTTGGATGAAAAAATTTCAAAACAATATTTTTCAGTTTTTTGTCAAAGAAATCTAAAAATTGGGTCAAAACAACAATTTTCATGAAATATTTCAATTTTGATACAAAATATTCTGACAAAAATATTTGGTCACAAATTTTCAGTTAGCTCTATTGGCAAAACTGCAAGGTTATTAGCCTTGAGGACATACTGCAAGGCATAGCTTTTCTCCCTGACTTCCAAGAAATGAGGATTTGGGAGTCTGGGTAGTGGCAGAGGACTCCTCAGCGGGAAGGAGGGGTGGTTGAAGAACTTGAACTTCATTCTATGTGTTTTCTATGGCCTGGGTGTTACACTGGGTTAATTGCCACTTTTAAAAAAAGTCATCAAGGGTGCCCAGAGCTTTTTTTCTTTACAGTATAAACTGAAAGAATATATATATATATATATAATATTATACATATACACACATGCCATAAATATATTTTACATAGAAGTCAGATTAGAAACGTGTGCAATAAACAAACAAGCACAGTAATGGGTAAACAAGTTGATATTAAGGAAATCTGTGGTCAAGTTTCCACATAGAATTCTCATGCTATGTCCCCATTCACTGTTTACCTAATCGGCAGACAGGTATATCATAGGAATTAAGACAAGTTATGGAACTTTTCACATCATTAATAGCAAACGAAAATGCCGTAGATTCTACATATTATGCTGGTTTCAGCTCCTACTCCATGATGAAATAATAGTCTCAGTTTCAATAAATATTATACTCTGGTATCTGCAACCTTGTATTTGGATAAAGTTGCAAATCTGTTTTGTGTCTGTAGGTTGGCATTGCCAGCCATACTGGGACAGTGAGTGAAGTAAGTACAGGGATTTCTATTCTGCATATGGAAAGTGAATGACATAGATTGCATATACTAGTTCATAGCTAAATGGTGGACAGGGGAGGGTAAAATGTCAGATGTTCTGATCTCAGCTATTACAGTGTTTGGGGTAATATAAGCAGCAACATAGACCTAGCACTGAGTGACATCTTTGGCCAAAAAAATGCAGAATTCATGTCAAATTTGCTGAATTGTTTCAGTTGAAAAAAAATTCTGACCAAACCTGAATGTTTCATTTCGACATTTTTTAAAGGAAACATTGCAATTTTCTGATTCAAAATTATTTTTATAGACTTTTTCAGCAAACCAAAGATCTGTTATTTACACAGCTTTACATAGATCAACGATTTCCTGACTCATTAATGGATGCAAGGTTGTGAGAGCTGTGGTGGGTCTGCTGTCTTGTGGAATGTTGGTATCTCTAACTACAGTGGGCTAGTGGACTGGAGACAATCTAGTCTGCAGCCCACTTATTGTGTTTGTGTGGTAATTCTCAGGTCACTTCCAACATGGACTACAGATCTGCATTAGACATCCCCTTGCACACCCTCTTTTTATAATGTGGCAGAGAATAGTGGCAGTATGTAGATGATATTGAAAGTGTAGTTAAAGTTGGTTGTATAGATGTAAGAATACATTTGGCTGCAGAGTGAGGGAAAGGAAATGAGTAGTTCCAGTGGGTGGACCCAATCAACAATGGTATTATTAGTGTATGTAACACTGCTTATATTTGTGTATGTGACAGGATGATCTTGAGTATTCATTGGACAGATTCATGTTTATGATGGTTTCTCACAAGTTGTCTGTGGATTCCGCCTCCCCCACATTTATAAAGAATGAAGTTTACATTGTTTTATAATTTACAAATTAAAGTTAGTGAAGCTGAACAAATATCAGTTCCCACAACATCTGCTCTACATATAAACCATGTCAATTACTTGTTTATCTGGACGCTCACCACTGCAGAACTACACATTAGGAAACAACTGATATCTCTAAACTCTAATAGCAAAATAATGTTAATTTGTCATGCACAGTTTTTATTGTTTCCCAAGGAAATAGATCAGACTTCTGCATTTTTAACTTTCCCTGTTTGCATCCAAAGCTCTGAGTTGAGCAAACAATGCTTATCTTCACACATTAATACTTTTAAGATTAAACAGTAGCCACTAACATCTTAAAAAATGTAGATCTACAAAACTGAGTAGGACAATTTGCATAAGTTAAAGTATCAACCATGCCAGTGAAAATGTATTTCAATGCAGTGTGTGTTGGTAGACTGTAATAACATTTTATAAATTGAAATCAATAGCAAAACTCCCATCGACATCAGTGGGGCAATGATTTCACCTGTTACCATGATAACTTGGTAAGGACTCATTAATGAAGCTTTGTTAACTGTATATAATATACATTGTGCTGTAATTTCTTTTACAAGGAAGTGTGGGATGAGGTCAATGTATTTTAGTAATAATGTGTAGTACATACGGAACAAGAAAACTTGCCCGCTTTTATCACCACAGAAAAAGTTAAAAATTTGGTACAAGAAAGGTGACACTTGTGGTGCCGGGTAAGACAATTAAAAAGACTTCAATAGCATGAAGTTAAATGTGAAATTACTGCAACCCATATGGTGTGAAAGAATTTTCTGTATCATCCTCAGATATTGTTGCATGACAATGCAGGGCCTGGAAAAGCCCTGGACTTGTACTGCTGTTTACAGCTGAGGGGACACTTTTATGTGCAGGTGTATTGTCTTAATTTCAAAGTTGCTGGCTTGTCGATTCACTCTGGGGTAACAGTCTCCAAATTGCATAGTATGGCTGAGAGTCTGGGATGCTGGTAAAGTAAAACCTGCCTGTGCTAGTGATAACAAGTAGTGTGTGGTTACTGATGAGGACCACTGCTGGTATGGACTCACGGAGTGTTATTTTAATTGGCCTATGTTCTGTATCACACCTAAATTTCCTGTGGTGATAAAGGGAAAGATTTTTATATTTGTACCAGTTTTATAACATAATTAAAATAAAAGCAAAGTTAAAATTACAGAAGGACGCTTTAAAGGCAGAGGAAACTTATAATGTTGGATTACACCCTGGTGGGCTGGAGGTGAGCTTGCACCCCCCACCCCTCCTGTTCATACTTTAAGCCTAGCATCAATGATAGTTCAAATAATTACAGCTACTGTGGTGTTGGGAATGTGGTGCTGGGTAGCAAACTTATAAAAGAAAGCAGAGAAAAACAGGAATATAATGCAAATGAAGCAAATGCTAATATAAAAATGAAAAATAAAAGCTGTGTAATGTAGGCCTAGCTTGACATGAGTAATTGGGCATGGGTGAGGCCTCATTTTTTTGGGAGACAGGATTAGGGAGGTGAATGGATCAGCAGGCTGGAAGTAGAATGTCAATACTAGCTAAAATAAGGAGAACACCCAAGAAGCCATTTTACAATGGACAAGATAATAATAGATAAGATAAGGCCTCGGTTCCCAACCCTGGGGTGGGGGGCCCCAAGTAGGCACTGACTGATGGGCTGGTGCAGCTGCTGCATCCTGAGCCTGACAGGGAGCCACACTGCCCCTCACCTCAAGAGTGAGGCCGCAGGTACCCCCTGCAGAACCCCCCAAACACCCTCTCCTGGCACCCCCACATAACCCCTCTCAGTACACACACACCAAATATCCCCTCCAGCACCCCCAAAAACCCTGTCCCAGCACACACACACCCCTCCAGCACCCCCACATACCTTCTCTAGCGCCCAAAATATCCCTCCCAGTACACAGACACACACCCTCCAGCATCCCCCAACTGCACCCCCCCTCCAGCTCCCCTCCCCCTTCCTCTCTCCAGCAGTGTTCTCTGTTGGGGAATCCGATATATGGTAACCCTAGCTGATGCAGGCTTACAGGGCTCAGGATGTGGGATTAAAATTGGGCTGGAGCCAGGGCTCTGAAACCCTGTAGGGGAGTTGGGGGGATGGGTCTCAAAGCCCAGGCTTCAGCCCAAACCAGAACATCTACACTGCAATTTTAAGCCCCTCAGCCTGAGCCCATGAGACTGAGTCAATTGACCTGGGCTCGGAGACTCAGTGTGGCAGGTTTTTGTATTGCAGTCTAGACATACCCTGAGACTTGCTGCCATGGTTGGTGGGCATTTTTGTTTTTGTTTTTTTGCTGTGTAGATGTACATTTGGTCTAGGCACTCCCACAGTATCTTCCGCTATTCTCATTCAGTTTTCAGATATCTCAGTCCAGAGAGCTTTCAACTTTATTCAGCCTAGCTCAGATGAGATTCTTCCTCTTCTTGAGTCCTTCCCTAATCTTCCGCTCACATTCTCAGTACATAGGGTATTTACTGTTCAGTTAGCACTAGAACCAACATCATTGCTGGAGGGTGAAAACGGAAGCAGTCAAGCAGTCTGTAGGAGTTCCAGTCATCCTAATGGACGGATGGTGAAAAGCAAAAGATGCCAGAATATGGGATTCTCTGGAGGGATCCCAGCCTATTTACTAATCCCTATAACAAAGCTGTTTATCTGATCACCACCAGATTTATTGAATAGATATGTTATTGGGAAATAGCTGAGGTATGTCATCACTTAATTTCTCACTTGTTTAAGAGAATTAATAGAGGTTAAAAGAAAAGTGTTCTTTGAATTAAACAGGATCATATGGAAGTGTTAAAAGACACCCTGTGATTTTAAAGTCCATCTCTTATTTTATAGGGAAGGCATGTACTGAATCCCTCTCTCTAGGTTGAATCACCTTGCCATATTACAGTTTGTAAACAGAGATGAATGAGCGAAATGTTATTATTCAGGGTCTGATACAAAGCCCTGAAGTCCATTGCAAGACTTCCATTGACTTTAATAGGCTTTTGATTAAGCCCCCATTTGATTATTGATTGCTCTCTCGTTGCTGTACCACAGAGAGAAGAGAATAGCTCATACCTGCTAAGGAAGACTTCTTGCAAATCAAGTGGTAAAGGTCTGTGGCAGTTTTTATCAGCAGCAGACGCAGGTTTCTTTTCTCTGCTTTACAGGTATTTTCATGATTTATATGGCAATTGTGTCTATTCTCTACCAGACATGGATTCATGACCCATATTTCATTGTAATCATAGAATTGTCTTATTTTCTTATTCCAGTCAATGTAGTTGTTTGATCTCACATTTAGAATCTAGAGAAGGAGTCATTGGTCATTACCGCTAGTCTATATAAAAGTAAATACAGGCTTATCCAGTGACGTTTGATCAATAACTCTGGCAGCACCATAGGTGTGCATGGTGCTTCTCAGATGTTGATTTAGCATAAGATCCCTGGCCCAAAAACCTGGCAAGAATGTCCACTGTAATGTGGCTACCTATTCCATTCTATAAGACTATTTTAAAAAAAAATACAACCTTTACTTTATGGCTAGCTTATCTCCTGGAACCTGTGACAACCACAACAGTACCTAGTTATTAAGCAGTTGAGTATTAGCTCCATTTTATAGATCAGTAAACTGAGGCATTAAAAAGGTGTAGCGCAGGGGCGGCATCAGCCTTTTCCTGGTAGGAAGGCTGAAGTGGGCTAGACAGAAAACTGGGGGGGGGGACTGTGCCCCCCTCCTCACTACAAGGCCCTGCCCCCTGCTCCTCCTAATTTTCAGTTCCTCCTCCCCCTCTCCCCATCCACGCTGGGGCTGCGGCTGCTCCTCAGCTCCGTGCCATCCTTTGACTACTCCCAGCTGGTAACAGCTGACAGAGTTGGGGGACCTTGCCACGGGTCCGGCAGCACCTTTGAGGAGCAGTGACCATAGGGGACGGGCTATGCCCAGTCAGCAGTCATCACTCTCTCCGCTCTGCTTTCAGAACTGGGCGGCTGGAGATTAGTGGCTGCTACGGGGGAGGCTACAGAGGGGCTAAGGCAAATGTTGAGGTAGCTGTAGCCCCTGCAATTCCCCCCCTCCCCAGCACAGTGCCCCTGGTCGGATGACTTTTCCAAGGTTACATAACAGACGAGTGCCAGAACCAGAAACAGGTCTCCTGAGATCTTTTCAGGGTCCCATCCACTGGACCACACTGCACTATGTTTCATGAAATTCCAAAGACTATTTCTGTGAAAATCAATGTTATTTGCCCAAACTCACCATTAAAGAAAGAGTGTAACCTTGTTATGGGAAGCTTTTCTCCTGGTATATCAGTCTGTATTAGCTGAAGGTCCGTCTTTCCTCTTGAAAACTGACCTAAAAACAGGGAAGAATGATTTGATACAAGTATGCTTTTTGGCACAGTAGATTTAACTGAAATTAGCCACTATTTATGACAGAAAGATGTTAAATAATATTATGCCTACTGTGAACACAGGCACTTAATGGCTTGGTAAATATTAATTGCTGTAATTTTTATGTCTCAGTTATAGATTATTATGGATGACTTATAGGGTTTATGGAAACAGAAATAGAAAAGTTCACTGTCTTCAAGGTGCTTACATTCCATTTGGATAGAAAAAAGGTGAACAATTTTTGGGTTTTGCGTGTGAGTGGGATCATACAGTCAGAGATCAGGAATAGGAGTGGGTTTTAAGCAGTTTATCAAGGCCAAATTCTGTTCTCCAAACCCATCTCCAGACTCCTGCACCTGGTCAAAACTCTCAGTCTCGGGAGGAGCAATCTCACAAATTGATCAGAAAAAAAAAACCATGTCAGAGTCTCTGGGCGCAGTGCAAGCACAGAGGTACACCAGCGTGCAGCAGTTTAGAGTCAGAGGCTAAGGTACGAACAGCCTATAAAGGAGATATTGGAGCAGGCTGAGAGCCCAAACTAATTTTCCTGGGACGAAGGCAAACAGGTTGCATGGGATGAGGAAGAAAGTCTTTGTTACAGTTTAGAAAATCATTCAAATATCATTAAATAAATCCACTGCTAGTGTAGTATTTCTATCACATGCATTTAACAGGAAAAGTACAAATTTGAAGTGAGAATATTTATGATACTTTTCTAAATTTTCAATTTTGGCATTGAGATATGCATTTTCTCTGATCCGTTTATGATACTGACCCTGTACTGGCACGATCTTATGTGAATCTTCCATTTCCTATAACACTGAAGTAGTCATTTGCAGCCCCTGCCCCTTTCCCTCAGTCCTGATCTTGAGGCCGATACGGGCCTTAATCCTGCAGATGGGTCCCATGGGCAGACATGTATGCCCATGCACAGTCTCATAAACCAATAGGATACCATGCGGCCTGCTTGGCCATCTGTGCAGGTCCCTTTTACAGCAATGGAGCCATCATAGCCATCATATCTTCTCCTCCATTCACACTAAATCTATAGATAGAGATCCCTTTTGTTGGTCCTATGCATTTATTTATTAAAAAAAAAAAAACCCTTGTAAATAATGAATATTAGTGAAAGTTGCTTAAAACCCACACACTGAACACATGCTGAACATATAACAGCATGAGCTTTAACAATCAATAGCTCCATAATTACCCCACTGAGGGTTTTAATATAGCTGCCTAACAATTTAAAATATAATAATAAATTATCAATCTTAAAATATATTAAATCACAGGGGGATATTTTATGATTATATTTTAAATTATAACTGTTAGAGATATAGAAAAATGGGGAAATGAGCGATCAATCAGCAACAATACCAAATCAAATCCCAAATAAGCCCTTTCTGCTTAGCTGACATGAAAATGTTGTTATAATATAGCACCAGGGTGGTTTTTCATGTCCTATCAATTTGGTTGATCAAGTTTCCGTGGAGGTTTTATCCTGATGCTGGAGGAAATGCTGCAGGGAATGGAAAAAGCTGATGGGAGGTTTTTTGATTATTATTGTGATCCAAGGACTGTCTTTTTGTTGTGTGGCTGTGTGCAGAATAGCTAGTGCAATATGGCTATGATCATTGCTGGGGGCCTTTGGGTGAGACCACAAAACAAATGTCAGTGATTATTATTATTATTAGACTCACAACCACTGTTATAATTATGTATTTGTCTGTGTTATCAGCATGTCTTTTTCAGGGGGTATATAACAGACTGTAAAATCTTGCTACAGTCTGAAACTTAGCGCTGAAAGTCTAAGCCTGGGGGCAGTGTTTTCACAATTTAATTTTGTTAGGTAGCCTTCTGAGTGCAAATTATGAACAAAAGTTTTGTCCTTTTCAGCATTATTATCTCTGTTGATATAATTCAAAATCAGCCAACAGTTTAAATGACATTTTGTATGCAACTAGTCAGTTTTCTTTTAATTACCCTTTTTCTCAATTAGAAAAGAAGCTCCTTCACTTCACAATGCAGAAGAGTCATTGCTTCTCATTAAATATGTTATAAATATTTTATTTTACAAGTTCTTTTAGTATATGGGGCTAGATTGGATGCATGTACGTGTGAAAGCTGTGCCAATGTATTTGGGTCCAGTGTAGCAATAATTTTTGTATTTAAAAACATATAAATAGCTGGTCACATGACAGGGTCCTAGGCTCTGATGAAATGAATACAGCATATTAAGCTAAATCCTGAAATTCTTTTTTAGGACCAGATTCCGATGCCTTTCCTCACGCTGTGTGGCATCTTACTCTTCCGCAAATCCCATTGAAAGCGATGAATTTACTTATTATGGAATAATGCACTGTTCAGTTTGAGAAAGGGTGTCAGAATCTGGCCTTTCATTTTTACTCAGCCAGTACTAGCTAAATTGCTACTGAACCAAACTCTGACCAAAGCAGGCCTCTTATGGCACCTCAGGATTGGTCAGACCAGTGCACAGGGAGTGCAGAATAGTTCCCCGGCTAATCTGTGGGGACCCTCTCAGGGCCAGATGCTAACACTCATCAACCCCTCTACAGATTGTGTCCCTTGGTCTTCTCACTATGAATTCCGTGGAGCCTACTACTGACATGGGGCAAAATGGCCCTTTCCGAGTAACAAGCAGGTACTTAAATATAGAGGGGATAGCTGCCTTGTAAATACTAGATTAGATATTGATAGAAGTAGAGTAGGTAGATAAGATGCGTACATCCATATTCAGTGGGGTTGTATGGATGCTTCTGAGAATGGTCTACAACAATTTGAATAAAAGGCTGACATTTAACATATTAATCATTATATATCACAGAGCCATACTGAGCAATTTTTGTGTGTGTAAATTTGCTGTATAAAGTACAAATTAAAAGTTTATAATACTTTTGTAGTAAAAAAATGGAAATTAATGCACACCTGTATATGTGTTGCTTTCTATCATAAAGGAGATGATTGTGAAATAATGATAATCAATGCGACATGGTAAGACCTGGATACAAAATATATAGGAATGACAGAATGGGTCATGCTGGGAGGGGCAGTGACTCTATATGTGAAGGAAAGCATAGAGTCAAATATAATACAAATCTTAAATGAATCACACTGTACCACAGAATCTCTATGGATGGAAATTTCTTGCTTAAATGATAAGAACATAGCAGTAGAAATATACTACCAACCACTTGACCAGTATGGTGATGGTAATGGTGATTGTGAAATGCTCTGAGAGATTAGAGAGGTTACAAAAACAAAAAAAACAAACAAACAGTAATAATGGGGGATTTCAACTATCCAAAACAGATGTATTAGAATTGGAAAAAGTAAAGAGAAGGGCAATAATTATGGGTATTGAACAGCTTCCATATGAAGAAAGATTAAAAAGACTTGGACAGATGATTAAGGGGGGATATGACAGAGGTCTATAAAATCATGATTGGTATGGAAAAGTGAATAAGGAAGTGTTATTTAGCCCCTTCATATAGTACAAGAATTAGGGGCTACCCAATGAAATTAATAGGAAGCAGGTTTAAAACAAATAAAAACAAACTTCACTCAACACACAGTCAACCTATGGAACTCATTTCCAGGGGATGTTGTGAAGGCCAAAAGTAGAACTGGGTTCAAAAAAGAATTAGGTAAGTTCATGGAGGTTAGGTCCATCAATGGCTAGTAGCCAAGATGATCAGGGAGGCAACCCCATGCTCTGGATGTCCCTAACCCTCTGTCTCCCAGAAGCTGAGAGTGGAGAACAGATGGATCACTTGATAATTGCCCTGTTTTGTTCATTCCCTCTAAAGCATCTGGCATTGGCCACTGTCAGAAGACAGGCTACTAGGCTTAGATGGACCATTCGTCTGACACAGTATGGCCGTTCTTATATTCTTAGAATTGTGCTCAGAAATGAAATAAGAAGAAAATCTTCAAAAATCCTAATTCAAAAAGACATCACATTTTGGACTCTTCCTTCATTTCTGTTGAGAAACTGTTTGAAGGTAGGTGGCCATAGATAGATAGAAGACCATGCAGTTTCACAGGCTACTTGAACTACACTTAAAATCCCCATTAAGGTTCACATTAAGTAAATGCTTGCAGAAGTGCACTTCTAGCCAATCTAAAGCTATTGCAAAAATCTGATGAAGCAACAGAAGGAGAAAAGATAATCTACCATAGCACTGAAAAACATGTATGGAAACATACCCACTGACTGCTAGCAGAAATGTTTTAGAACCCTTCTGATATTTATAATATCATGTATGATTAGAAACTATTGCTTTCATGGTGATTCCACTGACTTAATTTAACCATTTCAATTCACAACTTAACTAATGACTTAATAGAAATATGAAATATTTTCAGACACCAAAGAGCACCAATTGCATGTGTAGTTTCTTTGGACAAATGTATCCCAGGTATAACTTTACTGAAATCAACAGTGTTATGCTAGTGATACATTTGGCACATGAAATAGTTTACTGATCTCATCATCTAACTCATTTAATAGATTTTGTTGTATGAAAACAGCATATTGATATTTTAAAATGCATTTTTTCCACATAACTTACTGATGCAGGACTTGCTGTGAAGCATGTGATGGAAGAGCTTGCACAAAGACTTTTCAGCTGATGGGACAGTATTACAGGTGCATTCGACCCGAAGCATAGTGCCCCAGTTGTCAATGTAAGCTGCTGTGCAGTCAGCACTTCCAGAGCAAGTCAGATCACCCTTAATTAAAGTTTCAAGACAAGCTTTATCATCATAGCATCTGTTTGTCACATGTCTCCAGCACTTTGACCAAAAAAATTCATATTTTTTCCTGGAGAAAACATAGGAAACATACAAGAAAAGCTTTGATATATTATGATTAAGACCACTTGACTCTGCGTGACACAAAAAAATTAACACAAGAGAAGCTAACTTAGTGATTATGAGAAATATGTTGATAAAAGAAATTTTTAATCAGAAATTTCCTTATGAATGCTGACTATGGGTCCTGTAGGACAGTAGCTTTCTATACAAAATCAAGAGTAGAGTAGAGTAGAGTAAAGGAAAGGGTGCTTTTTTCATGGTATGAAAAGCTCTTCCAGAGAAGATAATTGTCACTCATACAGGCACTCTTCAGGATTTGTTGTCCCCCAAAATCCCTTTCATGTCAGATCCTATAAAATTTCAAATGGTAGGAGCAGGTGATGGTGGGTTTGAATGCCTTCCTGCTCATCTGACTCCATTCTTAGGATTTTGTGGTATCATTGGGCCTTGGTAGGGCACAGTATTCCCCTATCTCTATTGTGGGTAAAAAAACCAAAAAAATCTATCACGTGGTAAAGGTATAAAGATACAGAGCTGCATCTATAAGTCCAAATTCTGCCTTTTTTAAACCTGTCCAATCTCATTGCCATCAGTGGTGTTGCATAATTGTAACTGTGGGCAGAATCTGTGCTTTAGAAATGAATTTCTTTAAAGAAAATCAATTATGAATCAATTTACCAACAGCAGAGATTTTCCAGGATCTAGCAATAAGTGGTGAAAGTAACAACCATCTAGGAGACATCCAGAGAGGACAGCTTGCAGCAAAGAAGAATAATCAGGCTGGACATCAGAATGAAACCAAAGCAAGTAAATTTCTAATGGATGTGGCAGGTGTGTAAAGTCATAGATCTGGGAGGAACAAACACTGAATTGGAGTGATATAAAATAAAGATATCTGATCCACACAGTGAAACATTTTACATGCTAAAAAACAAAATAAACTGAAAGCAAGTTAAAGACAAATCAGCCACAGATATGATAACTATAAAAGCACATTAGAAAAGGGTTAGTAGTTGTCAAATTAAATGACAAGTAAGAAAGACTAACTTGATTCCTCTTTCCTAGTTCAGTGATCCCATATGACAGTTTATTTAATATGTTGGGTAAAATAAAAATAGTCCTTAACATGGCAATGTTTAACAATTATTTTTTAACTGTTTTCTTAACAGGACTTTGATAATTATCTTTCTAATCAACATCTATTATATTAAATATTAATGGATTGGAGAGGTAAGGGGTTGTTAGATCAGACTCTAAACTGCTGGATATTGAGCCACTAAAATATGATATTCCATACAGCTGAAGACTATTGTATTAATTAAGTACTGACGTCAGATGGCTGTTGAAAAATAGCATGTATGGAAAATGATAGACTTATAAGGTTCAGTGTAGGACTCAATTGCACAGCACTTAAATTACATAATTAAATGTTTCAGCCAAAGTAGCTGTCATTTCTGTGCTAATGGCAACATTTTTTGTTCAGCCTCATAATTTATAGGTACAGTTAAATATAATTCACAGTGTAATGTTGATATTTATCTCTACTTATTGTTAACGTTAGCAAACATTAATGTTCAAAGATTAATGGGCAATTCAACAAGTCTCTGCTAAATGTGGTTTCCAGTTAGGCTCTTATATGAAAACACACATAGTTCAACCTGGCATAAAAAAATGCAATCCCCAGTGACGTCAATATGAATTGAACTTGCTTACGCCAGAGTTGAATATGGTCCTTGGTCCCTTTATTATTTACAGCATGCTTAATTTGTAAGATGAATTTCAGGTCATGTCCAATAGTGCTAGAATGGCCACACCGAAAACTAAAGTGAGTTAGCTGCCCATCAAATAACTGTCATATTCAAGTGGCTCTATATGCACAGGTCAATCCTAGAGCTGTTTCTCACTGAGATAGTTTGTAAAATAAAATCCAAAAGCTGATTCACTCTACAGGAGATTGATAGTTTATGGCAGTCAGGACTTTTATCACTTACAGAGAGTTATCATCACATATAGTCTGTTTGAAGGAGAAAAGAACAAAAAGAAAGTAGTGAAAAGGTTTTCTTATGCAGACCATTTTCCTTATGCAACGGTTGAGTGCAAAGGGCCAGATTACTGTGTTAATGCATAATTAATTTCACCAAATGTTGCCCAGTTTGCTTCCAAATGCAAACCATTTGAAGACAAAGGGGCATTCCCCAGGACAAAATCTGAAGTGAGTGGTATTGAAAACTTCTGAGGGCATAATTTGTGCAGCAGAAATTTTGCTATGGGTGATGATAGACAAGAAGTATAAAACCCAAACTGAGTTTTCAGGGCTCACAGTTTGAAAGAAATCTGCTTTTTACTTGTGAAATGAATGCAGCTGATATGGAAATATTTGAGAAACATAAATGACAGAACCTGCAGTGCCATTTTTACGGTCACTTTTCAGAATAGAACCATGTTTTCAGGAATTGCTAAAGGCTGTGCCATGTGATAAAGACCATATTAATATTCCTTTTTTAGGGTAAAAAGTGAAAACAATCCATATAGGTATTGTAGTGAACTGGCTATATGTTTTGCACTTTCCTCTCCTGACCATAATCAGTACTGTTCAGCTGTGTGTCATATCCCATATATTAATAACTACTAACTGAGATTTCCTTTAAGCTCATGTGCTTTTTAGTAGGATGATCTGAGTTCTACACCTATATCATTGTGAAGCTTTGAGTGTCCATTGTGTATAGTGACTCTGTAAGTGCCCAGATGGACAGGGATTTGTTTTAATAGAAAAGTTAAAAGACTCTTCCATTGTACTTGTTTATAAAGTTTAGAAAAAGATTTCTTTGCAGGCATAAGTGTTGTCCGGACACCAGCCATGCCATGAAGTATCTATTATGAAGAAAATAATTCTGCGGTGTGTACATGTAAACAGCTATTGTATTTATCACCTTTCTTCATTGACACCCATGTTATCAGGCAAAAGTTAAAAAAAATTAATAATAATTTTACTTACCTGCACAATTCATTGTCTTGACACCTGTGAATTACATTTAGACATGAAGGAGGGGGAACTATGTTGACTGCACATGGCTTGCCATGAAGAAGTTCTTTGGCTTGCTGACAAGATTCATCAGGCTGGGTGCAGTCACAAAATGTCAACATCTGGGCAACATTAAAAGGCATGTTTTGATAGAAGAACCTTATGGCTGCTTGGCATTGTTCCATGTTGCACTGCTTTCTTGTTACTGAACAAGCTTTAAGGTACAACGATAACTGTTTATTACATACTTCATCTTCAATACATTCCTTGTTTACATCAAAACAGGTTCCGTTCTCTGTGTATTCTAAAAGGAATAACATGTTTTTTAAAAAAGAATTACAAAAAGTTAAATATAAACACCAATCTAGTGGCTGCTTTTTGTGCTTCTGTATTCCCATTGAAACTGATGGGAGTCATCTGTGCAAGCAGTTGCAAGATCAAGTTTTAACTATACAAGAATAATTTATGAAAATTAGAGTTGATCCAAAAAACTGAAACACATTAGTGCAATATTCCATCCCGCCTCCCACAACATACCCCATTTTTAGTTGTAAATGGTTTGGACTAAAACTTCTCTACCAGCTGTAGAGATGACTCTGTAGTATGTAAATCCAACTTATTTTACTATTCATTCAGAATAAAATGCTGGAGATGTGTAACGAGGGTGTGAAGGTTGGGAAAGTGAGATTCAGAGGGCTTTGTAAGGTTTTTCTACAGCAACGTAAATTCCACCCTATGGGTCAAACACCCATTCTTTTGCAATCAAGGCAAGTTTTGCCATTGAATTCATGAGGGTTAGAATTTGGCACTGAAAGCATTCTCTTCCTAATTTAGCCCTGTGGTTGGACAGTATACATCAGAGTTAAGGTTCCTTTATAGAGCTGAATAGCTAAAAATCAGAAAGTCTTAGGGATATATGACATTTTCTTTATGCATCGGCGTGTGCTGTAATTGGTTCTCAGGAATTTAAGTTTGAATTACCTCATCTCTTTAGATCCTGATTTTCAGAGTTTCGAGCTTTGCTGAACTCAGCCTTCTGGAAGGGCATGAGATACTTGCACTTAATAAAGTTTTTTTGTTATCTGAAACATTTAGGGTGAAATCCTGTCTCCATTAATTCCAGAGGGGTAGCCGTGTTAGTGTGTTTTCAGCAAAATGACAAGAGTTCTGTGGCACCTTAAAGACTAACAAATTTATTTGGGCATAAGCTTTCGGGGGCAGAAACCCACTTCATCGGCTGCAAGTGGGTTTAACGATCTGACGAAGTGGGTTTCAGCCCCCGAAAGCTTATGCCCAAATAAATTTGTTAGTCTTTAAGGTGCCACAGAACTCATTGTTTTGTCTCCTCTAAGTTAATGGACACTTTGTCATAGACTTCAATAGAGCCTGGACTGCACCCATAGAAGGTAAGTGCTTCATATTAGATTTTGTTCACTTGTTCAGCTGTGAAACGCCCAATGGTCTTCTTGTACTATGTTTACAAATCTTAATACTACAGGTAGAATCCAATCCTGCAAGATCCTGACTGTCTCCTGTTGAGTTTATAGAGCACTCAGCACCTCAAAGAGGGCACTCAGGACCCTACAGAATTTGGTCTTTATTTGCAATGCAAACCATAGAGACATACCACAGTGTTGTGACTGTTGATAAATAAATATTATTAATGTATTTTTATTACAATTGTCTCTAATGCTGTCATTTTCATGGTGAGCACTCTAAGAGTGAGACATCTATCATAATTATTTCTTATTCACCTTGCTGTAACCTTGATATTTAAGGGACGGAGAAACTGATTCAGATAAAACTAGAACAACCCCCTGCTACTAGAACTTGCATCTATTCTTAGAATCAGATTTGAACCTAAACTTTTATATTCTGAAATGTTATTTTTTCTTTAATTTAAAATTTTTGAATGTGACACAATCAGAAGAATTGAAATACTACTGTCAATGGATTTTTGCTATTGGCTTAGAAGGGATCAGGATTTTTTACTTTGAACTTTTGTGTTCTTATCTAAACAGAAACCCACTGCAAACATTTGGGATTTACTAAATCTCTAATTTTAAGCAAGATTGTTAAATGTTATTATTATTATTTAAAGTACATGGAGCTACATTGCTCACTTTCATAGACTAAAAAAAAACCCAATAAATAAGTTTTATATATTAATAAAATAAATTCAGATTTACCATGTTTGGAAAGAGCAGATAAGTTCCACTGTAATTTAGTTTCCTTGTTAATATTATCTAGAAGAAAAAGATACACACAGAGAATATATGTAGCATTGATAAATCATGTGTCATCTTGGTTGTGAGCTTTAATATAAAACTTTATTGGCTGTAATGATACCATAACCTTTCAAATAAAAGTAAAGAGGAAAAAATAAATAAATTAGTTTGGTCAAATACACTTGTCAATTTGTTTACAACTGTAAAAGCTTCATTATGTTTATTTAGAGATATTAAGGCAAATATGCACAGCTATTGACAATATTACTATCCTCTCTGAATCTGTGACTTAAATGTTTGAGACCTTAATTGGAACATTTGGGTGCTTGGCACCTGTGAAAATCAGGCCCTTTATGGCTAAAAAATAACTATGTTAGGCTAAATTTATGAATAGATACACCATTGTTTTAAAATATTGACCATTAATAATACATGTATTGACATGCAGAATTATATTATTATTGTTATTTAGTAGTAGTAGTTAGAGATGGTAGTTACAGGTTCACTGGAAAATGCTGTCTCTCTGGACTGAAATGTTTCATTGACTCTGTTGCAGAGTTGATGAGACTTTCACTGAAACACAGTGTTCCAGGGTGCACAGCTCCACACAAGGGAGCCTGCCAGCCCACACAGCCCTGAGTGTCTAGGAGCTGATCGACTCCCAACTCTGTGGCTTCAGAGCAGATCTCCCAGGTGGAAGGCCCTATGGGTGGGATTTTGGTGATACCAGGGTCAATGGCTCCAGGGCTGCCTGCCAGGTGCACTGCCCCAGGGCTGAGGACCCCAATGATAATAGGTTCCATGGCTTTGGGACAGCCCCCCATGCCAGGGCTTCCAGGATATCTGTTGTGTAGCTGGGAGCCAGGGAGCTCTGAAAGCCCTGACTTGTGAGACCAGATAGCACATGAGAAAAATCAGGACAAGGGTTGGGGGAGGGAGGGTAATGGACGCCTATATAAGAAAAAGTCCCAAATATCGGGACTGTGCCTATAAAATCGGGACATCTGGTCAACCTAGCCCCGACCCCCAGGGCAGTCGTCTGGATGGGGCTGCCTTGGAGCCACAGACTCTGGGAACCCAGCAGCTGCTGAGTGAAATTGACCTTCTTGTCAGTGTCACTGCTCCTATTGCAAGAATGTCAATTTCACTCAGCCAGTACCAGTCAGAGGAGCAAATTTTGTTTTGGAACCTCTTGCAGCAGTGTTCCCGAAATAATGTATTTTAGCTTTCTCATTTCAGTGACAAAAATTTTAAAAAATTCTGTTTCAGTTTTTCCTGAACTGAATTTTTTTCCTCATTTTTTGGTCCAGCTCCCAACCAAAAATCAGTTATTCACTTAGTGCTGGTACTAGCAGTGGCTCTGAAAGGCACCAATCAGGGTCATTATTCCCTTGTGCTAGTGCCATACAAAGACATCCTGGGAAATTTTTCAATCCATTCAGATTATGATTTCACCTGTAACTTGATAAACTGTTTAAATTATTCACCTGCATCTAATCAGCTACTTAAAATTCTCCTGTTCCTAGCATTTAACTGCAAATAAGTAATAAAATATACAAACTGTCCCACAGATGTGATAATACTGGATTCAAGTAAGTATGTAAAGACACAATTTTACACAGCTTTTGAATTGTAATAAAACATACTTTTAACTTTTAAAGGTATCCTTGAATAGCACTTACCTGGTTCAGTGCCCTGATTTCTCTCATCATCATAATCTTCTTCACTAATGGCAGAAGCTTGATTCTCCTGAGCATACTGTAAACAAGTGTTATTAAAGATACTCTTCCATATTTTAGCACATCTTTTTTTAATTGGTTCTGAACACTTGCAGTTCCCCAGCACTGTTTTCCTCAGCTCTTTCCATGCTGACAAACATTGTTGCCCCACCATTTGGAGACTGCATTTTGCCACCTCTGCTCTGCATACTCTTTGGAAGTTCTTATACGTCATAAAGCAGTTATGGTCTTCTCGACAGCTTTGCTTTGCGTTACCACAGTCATTTTCTGATTCCCCCGTGTGTAGTATGTCTTTGGGTTTTGAGCGAGGCATGAAGTTTAATTGGATATCTGGGCTTAGTGAAGGCTCCAAATGCCCTGTGCAGATAGATTTTGACATAGATATATGTTAAAAAGACAATATGCAAGGCTGAACCCTACAAATTCTTTGATAGTCATCTCTGAACAAATTCAGTGAAATTACTGCATGTGGCAGGAGTAGCCAAACTTACTGACCCTCTGTGACCCACCACTCCCAGCTAGGCAGAATCCTCTAGCTCCCCCACCCTGCCACAGGGCAGAAGCTATGAGCGCTGCACCCCAGTCTGGTAGGCAGAGAATGGGGGGACATAAGGGGCTCTGTGAGCTGCATTTTAACTGTAAAAGAGCCCATGCAGCTCATGAGCCACAGTTTGGCAACCCAGGCATATGTCATGATAGAATTATGGTTGATGGGCAAAATTCAGCCCAGGTGCAACTCTTCTGATTTCATTTAAATTGCACCAGAGAGTAATTTGGCCCCAAGTAATTAATCAAGGGGAGTACAATTATCCTCCCATTTGACTGAGGCAAAACAATCATAAGTTTCAAAGTAATCAGTATCAGACCCTAGATTGCCAATCCTGCCATCTTGAGTAAAGAATGCAGAGTCAGGCTCTTTATCATCTCATTCACTATCCTTTTCTATGGTGGTTTAAGGTCACTCCACTGCATTCCAATAGCTTTATGCTGGTGTACTGTCACTGATATGAACTGGAGTTATGCCAGTGTAAAACTGATGTACCCTACCAAGGGAGGTGGTGGAATCTCCATCCATAGAGATTTTTAAGGCCCAGCTTGACAAAGCCCTAGCTGGGATGATTTAGTTGGGGTTGGTCCTGCTTTGAGCAGTGGGATGGACTAGATGACCTCCTGAGGTCCCTTACAATCTTCTATGATTCTATACCCAAGTGAAGAATCTGTCAATGTATGCTTTACATACACCCACTAGTAGCTGATTTTAAATACCATGTGTCATATCCTGTAGTCTTCACTCAAGCAGACTTCTCTTTAGAACAGAGTCTTCAAATCTTATTCATATTGAATAGTTCTTACTCACACACAAAGTCCAGTTGAAGTTTAAGGGGTTACTCATCATAAACAAGGACTGCTGAATTGAGTCCACTGACTTCAATGGGAGTTCAGCAAGGACTGCAGAATCTGACTGTATATATTATTATATGTGCTACAATATTTAGATCTATCAGAAGAGATTAAAGGCAGAGTTTTCAGCCTTAAATTTGGATTTCCTGATTTTTCTGACTTTCCTTAGTTCTGTTGATTTAAAAATAGCTATTTAAGGTAATTTTCATATATACTTGCGGATGTGAATATTTTAGAAAAGGCAAAATAACATTAAAAAGTCTATTGGGAGATTTTTGGATCTGAGATTCACATGCAGGAATTTGAAACTATAACAGACTTGCTTAAGACAATGGATTGCATTCTATCTTTATACATAGTTAAAATTCCCCTTCCATTCTTTTGTATCATTAAAGCAACAGGTACATTAATTACCTTTTTCAATGGCACATTGTTTCCCAAGCAACATTTTGATGCTACAAAAATCATTTTTGGTGCAGATACAGTGTTTAAATTGTGGATACTGGTCAGCCAGGAATTGGATGGTTATATTACAGCCAACTGAATCATTTGCCTTGCAGCTGCTACCTAGGTTTGTCATCAAAAATATAATTTTGTTAATACTTATTCAACAAGGCTACATAAAATAAATACATTACAGTACAATAAGAGAAAGCAGGGTTTTGTTTTAAAATATATCATAATTCACAAATTTAACATAATCTTTGGGATGACATAATGAAGGTGTGGGTACAATTCCGCCTTCATTTACACTGATGCAGATTTTTGACCTATTGCCAAAATGTCTATTTTAAATGCTCATTTCCAGGGCATATAATCTATTTGTAACAACTACCTTTGACAGAAATCGAGCATACTTTACTATGCTTTTGGTTTATAAATGTACTACATATATTGGTTCAGATTCACTAGCGGCTTTACTGTGATGTTAACCCAGCTGGTTCCCAACAACAGAAAGGCCGTCAGAGACAGGGATACAGTGGAACAAAACAACTGCAATTTGAGGTCACACTCGGAGTAGAGGAAAGGGACTGTAGGGAACCATTTAGGTTAAAGTGGACACTCTGCTTTAGGGAGGGCAGCCATGAAGTGAGAAGATACAGTGCATTCCCTCAGCACTTCTGTCAGTGGGATTCCAGTGGAGCTGTGGAGGTAAAATTAAAAGTCTCTGGTTAAAAAAAATCCAGTTTGTTGTGGAGCTCAGCCAGAATTCGGCAATAATTCGTACCTTTCCTCAAGGTAAATCTCCCTGGGATACAGGGGACTTACGACCAGATTTGCAAAGGCATTTAGGCAACTAAAGATGCAAATTGATACTTACTGGCATTTACAAATGCACCTAATCAGGCTAGGTGCCTAACTCCCATTGTTAGGCTCCTAACCTGTTTAGACACTTTTGTAAATCCCATCCGGGTAACATTTTCAGATGTGCTTACATGATTTAGCAGCCCAAGTTCCATTTTCAGAAGTGACTTAGGCATTTTGGAGCCTATGTCCCATTGAAAGTCAGTGACACTTCAGCTCCAAACAGCATAAATCCCTTTTTAAAACGGGACTTCGGCATTTCTGAAAATGTACCCATAGGTGCCTAGCTTCATTGTTAGATGCCTAAATACCTTTGTAAATCTGTCTCCTGACCACTAGAAGAATGTGTAATTTACACAGTTGTGCAGCACTATTAAATATGTGAAGTCTTTCTTGACCATTCACTAACATGGGCTTGCACTATCTCCAAGATCATTGTCTCACAAGATAGTATCTAGCATGACAATTGTCTTATCACAGACACCCTCATTTATTCTTTCTTTTTCCATATCTAGTATTTTTGGGGAGCTAACACTGAATGTCCTCATGGAAGAAGTGAGTTTTTAGGATAGATTTAAAAAGTAATAGGTTGTTGACTGACTCAGAAGGAATTTTATGTGGTGGCTTCAAGATGATAATAGGCAGGAAGAACTTTTTGATCTGAGCTCTTAAAAATTTCAGGTTTGCTTTACAATAGAGATTAGGCTGAGTTTCAGGCCCACTATATTGCTGGTAGTATTCAGACTAGTATTACCTGATCCACCCCCACTTACAAATTAATTATATTTTATTAGGATAAGATGTATTTACGACAAAGCTCCATGCACATTTGGATGCATTAATCATATGTATTAGAGTTGGTCAAAAATGGTAATTGTTTTGCACAAAAGCTTTTCTCCCCATTTTTTTCCAGTTTTTTAAAAATGAAAATTGCTTTTGAATGAAATGAAAATGTTCCACTAAACTTTTGATTTAAAAGCCCATCTTTCTATGAAAATGTTTTCAAAAAATCTTTTGATTGGCTCTAATATGAGCATTTTCTATATATAAGCAATACTACTCAGTATTAAACTGTTTAGTAAAAAATGATTTTCCTGTTCCTTAAGGTAATAAACAGAGACAGTGAGATTGATTTTCTGCTTTCATGTAGGTGAAAATCTGTGTTATGCATTTAACAACAGAAGGGAGACCAGAAATGATTCATTCT
This sequence comes from Emydura macquarii macquarii, assembly GCF_026122565.2. Classification (NCBI taxonomy): domain Eukaryota; kingdom Metazoa; phylum Chordata; order Testudines; family Chelidae; genus Emydura; species Emydura macquarii. The sequence continues at coordinate 1,268,347 of NW_027132817.1, read as the reverse complement.
GACATGTTGGTGCAAGTTAACTGAACAGCATTAATATGACACCTCTGCATATTTCTTTCAGGCATTACATAATTTATTTATTTCATATTCTGATATTACTTCAAAATTATTCTAGGTAACAATCATGTTGCCTGAAGTATATTACTGTATCATCTCCGAATTACAGAAGATGGTATTTTTATTGGAAAACAATTCCCAAGTTTAGAATTTTGACGACTAAGTTCTGGAATCACTACTTATCTTTTACTCAGATCTTATTTGGGCAAAATTCCCTTGGGATTGAACTTGTTGACTAGGGATCAAATTCTGATCTCTGAAACCTCATTCACTGCACTGAAAATGAGTGAAACTGTGTGCAGCATTTGGCCCCTACTAAGAACTTCACCATTGGAGGCCTGATCCTGAAATCCCCAGGCATTCAATTATCTTTGATTCTGCTGTCACATGCACAATTTTTACACCTGTGGAATGTCCTTGACATCAGTGGAGTCACTACGGTTCTACATTCACGTGAGACCAGAATTAGATATAATATAAACTGATACAATATGGGCAAAACATTTTGTTTTATCTATATCAATCAAAAATCATTGCATTATATGCTGTAACTGTTACCTGAAATATTACAGGCATCTTCAATGACATTCCAGACACTTTCACATCCATTTGCAGCACGTATACATTGCTCTCGCAGGTGCAGACAGTCAGTGGTCTGGGAGGCAGATGTGTTTTTGAAGTATACAACTAACACTGTAAAAATAGAAAAACAATGATTACTTAATACTACAGGTAAACATCTGCCTCCTTGCATTCATGCTATTAATTTTATAGTGCAATTTATTGTAGATTGCATGTAATGACAAATGAACAAGTTAGCTTTTTAATACTTAATGACATACAAAATTTCCTACTCTTTTCCCAATCACTGTGATTAGGCAGACTTTGCACTGACTTAATCCTGATGCAACTCCAATGTCTTAAGTTTGAGCCAATGGGAGCTCTCAAGGTAAATCCAGAATAACATCATCGTATTCAGTTGTGTTATTTCACCTTTGTGTTGGCATAAATGAAATCAGAATTTGACCCAGGATCTTTTGTCTGACCTAATGGAAAAATTAATGTTATACAAGCTTTCAAGAACCACTTTCTTCGTCAGTTCCTGAGTCCAGGGCAAGACAGAAATGTAGGGGCACTGCAGTCCTTAAATAATGGGTTAAAGTAAAGGGCAGATATAAAAATCAGAGGATACATTGGGTTTCACTTCCACTGCAGTTTGCTAATGCCAGATGCTAGAGGATAATTATATCAAGCAATATTAAAGATTTTTTGACAGCATTAGAACTGAAAGATAACACTGTGTCATTTTTATTACATAAGATGTTTCCTTTTATTTAGTTTTTTGAGAGGGGGGAAATGCACGAACTTTGGGTAAAAACAAAGTTGCAAATTACTTTTCAGTATCATCAAATGCACTGAAGTTTAAGCCCATCTTTGAATTGCATACGTAGCATGCAAAACTGAAGACTGAGGTGTCAGTTGCGTGGTCGAGAATTGTATTCAATTGTCTCCTGTTGCTTATCTTATCAGCAGGAAATTAGATTGGCCTTGCTGGAGGAGAGGAGACATGTCTGAGTTAATACTTTAATCAGCATTCCTCTGATAAAATTACCTTTACTATGATAATATGTTATTTAAATGTTTCCGTTAAATTAGCTTTCAGACATTAACGTAGGGCCTGACTGTGCATTTAGCTGAGTGCTTCATGGGAATGTTTTCACTGGGAGTTCCTCAGAGGATCAAATATGACTGTTCACTCTAGATGACATTCATGGAATTCTATGTGGCATTCGAAGTCTTAAAAGGGCCATAAATGCTTTTCTAGGCACTTGCCCGGCCCTCTGTATTGTGGGGTGAATTTCACACATTTAATGGGGTTCTGTAAGAGAACAATTTTAAACAGCTGCTACTGTTTAGAGAAGATGTCATGTATTGTGGAAACGGTGCTTTGAGGTGAGGCAATGTTATTACTCTAGGTAATGTTTGGGTTTGCGAGTGTATTAACGTTTAACTTTCTACAACTGACAGGTGCAACTACATTTAATATCTCATTGTAGATCTCACCTACATTTAATCACCCATTTATGTACATCCTTCCCAGCTACTGGATCCAAGCTGAGCTCATAGCCAGGACAGCTAGCTCTACTCGGTACCATCCACGCAGCCTTCTTTCTGAAGCTGTCATTCAACCAGAAGGAACCCAACCTTATCACTGGAATGAGGAGGATGATACTATCTCCCCTGAGGAATACCTCAGGTGCCAAATAGAGCAGCAGTGGGCCATGTGGTCTGTTTATGGTCTTTCCCCTTGTGAAGTCATTTACACCTGGACATTCCGTTCGATTTCTGATCTGAAAGCTTTTTGCACCCACTTCAATATAAATGACTACAGATGGTGTAAGCCAGTGGAAAATCAGGACCAGAGAAACTTTTATGGGAAGGAGGCCTGGTTGAGTGGCCATTTAGACATTGCACTGCTCTTCCTGCTCTGGCTGGGCTCCACAGCACCAAATCTCTGTGAATGTGGGCACTGTATCTTTAATCTCCCTTCTGCTGACATAGCTCTTCAGAACCCTTCCTTGCTCATGAACAGCCATAGCTGGGACAGGGGGAGCAGCCAGGTTCCAGCTCAGACTTTCTTCTGGTTCTCACTTAGAACCATTTCTGGGCTGTTTGTGCTTACTCAGTACAAACGCCTTTTCAAAATCAAAAGTCTATAAAGCCATTCAAAGGGTTTCTCCGTGTCTAATGACATGACTGTGTATCTAGATTCTCTCTTGATTCCAGTGTACTGTGCAATATGTGAGAGCCCCTAACTGTAGCTTTCTGATGTGAAATAGACCAGGCTATTTTTCTTAATTTCCTTATACTTTTACACAGCTTGCCACCATTATTATTGTAAGTAGTGAACTCCAGATTTTTTAGATATTCAAGGAGAATGTCCCACCAGCAGCCACCTCTCTTGTAAACTGAGGGGGATATAGCTGGAGGTGAATTACAGTGAATACAATTAATATTGTTTGTATTACAGTAGCACATACAGGCCGAACAAAATTCATACCGCATAGTGCCCAGTATTGTGCATGCATGTTGTAAGAGACTGTCCTTGATCTGAAGAACTTACGATCTAAACAGACAATGGGCAAGCGAAAGGAAATAGCATCATCTCTATCTTAAAGAAGGGAAATGGAGGCACAGAGAAATTAAATTACTTGCCCAAGGTGACAGAAAAAAACTCTGGCAGAGCTGGGAATTGGACCCAGATCTCCTGACTCTTGCTCCAATTATACAAACATCTAGACAGATAGAAAAAAGTAAAGGTAGGCTACAAAAGGGAGTAATGTATATTATGGACATAAAAATGTTAGATCTACTAGTATCAAAATTCCCTCTAAGGCCAGAAGAAACTAACTGGAATGTTGTTTTAAAGAGCAAAATAGAAGTGTAGCCTGGAGGGACGTTAATGGTTTTGAGAATACTGATATGCAGAACGTAGTGGGAACATGAAGTATAAAAATGAGCAGGAACAAAACGTTAAATGTATAGGAGCAGCATTTCATCTAACTCTCTTCTATCAGTTTCCTATATACTTGCATTATTGATTTATCTTTTTCCATTCAAAACCAAAGGGAAATGTCAATAACTCTTCTTATTACTACCTGCACTTACGCTTTCCACTCAGCAAACAAGCACTGTTTGTTTAGACAAGGCATCCCATTTGCAGGTCTTCTTGATGGCTGAGTTTCTTATCAATGCTCATGCTAAATCACCAAAAAAAAACCCAAACACTCTTTTTCCTGTGTGGTATTTACAGACTTGAGCATATTCCCAGGGACTAGTTTGAATAAGTTTATTAGGTGCCCTATTCAGCACAGTAGAGCTCACACTTCAGCGTGAAGTGAGCACCTGCTCATCCACACCTTGCAGATTTCCAGAAGCACCAAGAATAAATAAATAGTGATCAAATCAGGCATGAGCTCCAGGAAAGGGCAATTCATCTGACACATGAAGCATTAATAATGGTCTGTAGAGAATTAAGCTCACTTCACTGACTGCTAGTAGCATAGTTCACAAAGCCCATGTTCAACGGAGATCATTTTAATAGACTTCTCAAACTGGAAAGGCTCAAACACAAATCTAACTGAGCCGAGGGAAAAACACCTCCCTATGGTCCATTCACGCCCATGCCATGGTTTTTAAGATGCCATTTTTACATTACCTTATTCTATGCAAAGGCAGCCACTAGGAATGATGCTAGTAAAGAATGGTTTGAATAACTACATGCACGCAGAGTGAGGACTTTAGACCGCAAAGGCAAAACAACTTTTTACAAGAAAGCCAAGCTTCTCCCACAGGTCAGCTGTAACCATACAGCTGTGATGCTGCACCAAGGCGAGATGCAGCCAGACCAGCTGATGAGCTGAACAGCTGGGAGCTGGATGCACCCAAATGAGGTGCACATAGTGCTTCATTTGCAATGAAAGAGGTGCTGGTGCTCCAGCAACTTTTTTTTTAACCTTCATAACCGATGCAGCAAGCCCAGAGGTGCCAGGGCTGTGAACGGCCAAGCCCAGGGCTACCCTGGGACAAATTAAGCCACCGGTGGGTGGCTCCCAGGTAAGCTGCAAGCACAGGGAGCGGGGTAACTAACGGGCTCTCCATGTGCCCGAGCGAGATCCGCAGCCTGGTGCCCGGCAAAGAGCGGGGGGGCACCGCTCGGTGCAGCTGAGCTGCGCAAACAGCCTGGCTCTTAGCGGCTCCTGTCTCCTCCCGCGCACGGCAACACCCGTGTGAACTCACCCAGGAACCGGAGCGGGCTCATTGCGCGCGGTTAAGTGGCCGGTGCTCGCCCGGCGCCCGCTCTAGTCTCCCGACGCGCTCCGGCTGGTTTCAGCACCGCTCGCGGAAGAACAGCGCCCCGCGGCCGGTCCCGGCCGGCGAGCAGCCCTGAGTCGCCTGGCCCCTGCCCAGCCGAGCGTCCCAGTGGCAACCAGCCCCCTTCGGAGTCCGGGTGCCCAGCGCAGCGCGGGCGGGCGGGCGGGACGCTGAGCACAGGGACTTTGCTGCCCTTGCAGCCCCCGCCCCCTGGGACACGCTGCTGGCGGCTGGGTATTCACCCGGACAAAATCCTTTTTGCCAACCCTGCTGGGGCGGGCGCTTTGATCCAGCGAAGGGATCCATGCAGCAGCCGAAGGTACTTTCTGGAGTTGCAAGCCGTGCAAATCAAAGCCGAGTCCATTCGCCCCCTCGGAGCAAATGCTGCGGGTGCTTCGGCCCCGGGGGGAACAGCAGCGTCTCCTGTCACACAACCCCCTGCTCCGGGGTGGTTTGAAGAAACAAACACCGCCTGACACTAGTCACTAACGGAAATCAAGTTCAGACACACGCTGGGTTGCCCAGAGAGAAATTCTTGCGGGTGATAAAGGGAAAGGCGTGCAGCAATTTTGGCTCTGACATACAGGCGGATTAGGGCATTACCTACAGCAGCACAGTGTTAAAGGTGTAGAGTGTATGGTCGCAGACTGTATTATGTTGTGCCTACAGAGCTTCTACAACGTGGAGGGATAAACTTGTCCAGTGTGCCACGGCTAGCGGTGTGGATATAAAGATTTTACCTTTTGATATCCGCCCAAAGAGCATCCGACCTGGAAGGAAGGGGCTTGAAAAAGAGGAAGAGGAAAAAGAATGATAATTTAGCTTGTTGCTCTACGCAAAAGAATAAATGGACACAAATCAGACATGGTAACATTCAAAAACCAGTAGGAGAGCACTTCAGTAACAGACTGGAAAGTTGTCAGACTTCACCAAAAAAACCAAAACTTCAAAAACAAACTCCAGCACAAAACTGCAGAGCTGGAACTCATATGCAAACTTGACACTATCAGACTAGGTCTGAACAGAGACAGGGACTGGCTAGCCCACTACAAAAAATAATGTTCCCTCTTTTGACATTCACACCTTCTCATCAACTGTTGTGCATGGGACTCATCCACCCTGATTGAATTAATCTCTTTAACACTCACCCTCCTCACTGTGATGTAACTCACCCATCCTTGCGTGTGTGTGTATATATACCTACCTAACTGAAGTTTCCACTTCATGCATCCAACGAAGTGGGTTCCTGCCCAGGAAAGCTTATGCCCAAATAAATTTGTTAGTCTTTAAGGTGCCACAGGACTCTCACGGTTTTGCTAAAAACAGACTAACACAGTTACCACTCTGAAACTCATTAGCTTGTTTAGTTTCCCCTTAAGCTAATGTGCTATACTGGTAGGGCTTGAAATGCACTGGATACAATTCCAGGCAACACAGCAGATGTTAAGGAGACAACGTCTGGAATTATTACAAATTAACAGTGAAAAGCCAGTTATTGGACCTAATAGTCTTAAATCTAATGAAGCATAATATGTACCAGCTAATCCCAGTGCAGTAGCAGCTCTTGTATCTGAGATCTCCTGAGTTGGCCCTGGGCACATAACACCAGCTTCATACTTAAGAGAGGCTCCTTAATGCATGGGAGGCTCCTGATCTTCCCATTTAACACTGGGACAGGAGAAACTGGAGTAGAGCTGGTGAGAAAAACTTTCACCAAACTGTTTTCCATCAAAGAATGCAGTTCTGTCTAAATCAAAACACTTCACATCATTTCCCCACCCCCACCCGAATTTTCCTTCATGGAAATTTTGTTCTGACTCAGAACCAACCAAGTTTTGAAATTCTCTGCACAACAGAATTTCCATTCTCTGACAGCTGAAAGATGGATACTTGCTTCCAGATCTTCCCATCAGTTGCAGCATAAGAGAGGAAGGCAATTCACAGCCTAATTCCTCCCTTCTGTCTAGTCCCATAGCTCTGTGGCTCTGCAGATCCGAAGACCAGTCTAGAGATATAGCCAAGAGCTTTACTAAAGTCTAGTGTCTTGCCTTAGCATTTTTGTCTTCTCATTTCCCCCTTTTTTATCCTGATCCATTCTCCATTCATTTTCCTATTTTTGTTACTACTTTCACACTCCTTCCTTCCACAGACTTAATTTGATTTTTTTTTTCTTGGAGGGGTGAAGAACTGGGGGAAGAGGTTCTTACTTGTGTTTAGTCACATTTTGGAAAATCTTGGGTTCATTTTCCATAGCCCTTTCATATGGTACTATTAGAACAAGGTCTTGTTTCACATAACCTAGTTAGTAGAAGTCCCTCCAACCCTATTTAAATATTGGTAACCTTCTGTCAGCAAATTGCATATGCTAGGAACTGAAATAAATTGTCATCTTCATCTGTGATCTGGATTATCCCTCTTGGTCCGTCATCCAGGAGTGAACAGCATGAATTAAAGGGCAGCATTATGAGCAGAAATAAACAAATAAAAACAGTTTGACATGAGTGTGTCTCCATGAGGTTTGATGGAATTATACCAGGAATGAATTTGGCCTAAAAAGCAGAAAACTGAGCTTTTCCTAGGATACAAAACAGAAAAACCACACATGTTATTGACAACACATTAGCCCAGGCTGTTTCTCTGTAGATAAATATGGTGTAAACAAATGAGGTCAACAAAAGATGTTTTTCTCTTCCAATGTTGACCAGGTTCAAAACAAAAGGTGTTTTCCTCTTCCAGTATTGAATGTATTCCCTGAAAAGACTAGGTCAAAGGAATACTGCACCATATACACACAGCTGCATATTTAATTCATTCTTGTTTCTGAAAAATCTTCAGACAATGTAACCATTTGGTAATGCATAGAAAGGACATAAAAGTAAAATTATAAATTTGTAAACTTATTACATAGTTCCAATTACATGATCGATAAATGGTGTCAGACTAGTTTTCCTACACTGCTCGGTCTATGATGTTTTTATGGGATTTGGTGCTCAGATGCTATGATAAAGGATGCCCTAAAACACCCTAGAGCAGATATGGATATACAGGCCCCGTTGAAATCTATCAGCATTTTCTGATTGACTTCAACGGGACTAGGAGTTCATCTGTTTTGCATATACTTGAGAATTCAAGATTATATTTAATCTCTTCATACTACTCATTCTGATATATCTCTATAGATACTTTATTACAGACTGCATTTAAACTCCAAGTTTAGCATATGTTTGCAGGGAAATAATTCCAGCTTTCCATCTTTTTTGATTCATTACATCGCTTCTCATGTTTGCTATACCTAAGCACCACCTTAGAAGAGTATTCTGCAAGTTACAGTCTCATTTTACCACTGCAAGCATTGGTGATTAAAAACCTATATACAAAGTGGCATGACTGGCATGAAGCAAAATGTGATCCAATAAAGCATATCAAAATATTAACAAATTGTTAATGACTGGGCTCCTAATCCCATCAGGTGCTGAGCAGTTGAGCACACTTCACATTTATTGGGAGTACTCAGCACCTCCCAGGATCAGACCATAATCTATGCGGGGAGGAAGGGGAGAGAAAAGAGATAGGGAGTGTATTGGCTTTAAGTGATGATGGAGTTGCAAATTTTACACTACCGTGCGATTGCCAAAGTGCAGTACTCCCCATTTGCACCTTCTCCTGTCCCCCTCATGTGACTCATATGCTGGAGGGATGCCAGAGAGGCACCATCTTCACACCAGCAAGGGCAGCTTTAAAAACCCCTTTGGGCCATCAGAGCCGTATAGGCTGGAATCTCAGTTTTCAACATAGGCATAAGTTAATAACAGAATTGTGTCTTAACTTGGACTTGCCAAGTGGTGCTAGTTTGTATTACACCAGTAACATTACGAAATATCAAGGCTTATTGTAAATATAGGTGGAAAATAGCTTCCCCTCTCCATGTTGGAGTGTTAAATAAATAATAATTATTCCCTGGTAAAATATTCTTCTCGAACAAACTCAATCACTAAGAGTAGGAATGACTTTTTTTAAAGGTCATATACATGCTCACTCAGATTTCCAGTTCAAGAAAAATATGTTTCTCTATAAATGGCTCTGGGTGAATAAGAAATAGACCTTCGAGGGTAGAAGCTGTGACGTAAGAAGGGCTGTAAGCACAGTGGCAGAATTAAGCTCTACTTAACATTTAAAACTATTTTCATGTTAAGTCCCAATTTAAAATTTTCTTTCATTTGAAAGTGCTCACAGAATCCGAATTTGGGGCCTAAACTATCTGATAGTGTCCCTTCAAAAAAGGGCTTGTTATTAATGACATTTCCTTGACACACATTAAAGTATATTTTGATTATAAACCTTTAGGAAGCACTAGCCGGTTTGTCTGAGATGGTTCATAGGTCAAAGAGTGATGATTTGGTTTGTGGCATCACCCAGTTAATGGCAACTGGATTTGGTGTTATCTGTTAGTTGTGTCAAAGCAGTGCCTCATGCTCTCTTAAGGGCATGTACACAAAACATCCCACCCCGCCTCTGAGAACAGTTGCAATTCATAATATACACAGAGCCACTCAGGATACAAATAGTCTGAATTCCCAGTGAAAGACACTAGGGAGGAGAAGTTTATTAAGAAAAAGGCAAAGAGGGCGAGAGAGAAAAAAAAAAGTTAATGCTTTACAAAGCAAACAAAAAGTGAATCCAGTTCACCAATCAGCACCCGCCACATCCCTAGCCAGCCATTCCCCATGGCTCCAGAAGCTTCTACTGGTGGTCTCAGTAGAATAGTAGAACACGCAGAGAAAACTAACAGTTCTGAGGGCCCTACATTTTTAAGGTCAAGTGCTGGCAGATGGGTTTGGGTGGAAGATGCCGTCAGCAGACAAAGATAAACAATTGCAGGAATCCAAACAAAATGGTGGCAGCGAGTTGAGTGCTTCTAAAACACAGAGATCCTGTGCTGAAATTCCGGGTATTTGAGTCCCGTACAGAACAAAGTCCAATATCCAAATGGTACATTGCTCAGCATATTTTAACTAAATAGATAGTGGTTGTAGGGGCATCCTTTGGGTTACTCACTAAAGCAATTATCATTATAGATGAGGGTTAGTTGGCCATCTCAGGAACAGGAGCCAGCTGGTCAGACTACAGACACTCCATTTGCACTTCCCAGAGGAAAACAGTGCTCACTGAGCAGTGAACCCTTTTCTTTCTGTGGAATGAGTGAAGCTTCCCTAAACTAGAACAGCAGATCCCATTCACCACAAAGATGACAGTGGAACTCTTCACAACCTTTGCCTTGTCCTGTTCTCCTATCTGGGGGGATATGTTGGACGGAGGGCCAGCAGAATAAAAACATATTACGCAGAGCTCCCTCCAAGTTCTGCCTTGCTGATCCCACCAGAAGTTAGTCTGCTGTGTCCTTCCTTTCATTTGCTCTGCCTCACCTGCTCTGACACAACTCTAGTAGAAACAACTGGCTGGAAGCGAGCACTTTGTGCTGCGGCAGAGAACTTCACTTCCTCGATAAGCTCTGATCATATAATGCCTCTCTTCGGAATAAGGGACAGTATTTACTCATGCCAGATTAGAGTTAAATTCATTGCGTCTCTGACCAAGTCATATCTTTTACTTATATTCCCCACACAAAAATCTTTGTTCAGGTTGCAAAAAAAAGATGCCAGTGATTTCACAACATACTGTCTTTTGGGAACTGAGTGAGAGTAGGGGAACTGGAGGAGAAGAAATGAGGGCAGCAATCTCTTCTTCCTGCACAGCTCAGGAGATCTACAGGAATAGAAAATGTCAGTGAGCATTAGGAGACTGGGCAGCCTCCCTCACAGGACACGAGAGCCTTATTGGATCCTCCACACCTTCCTCATGGGCCGCTGAAGGCTTGCGGAGTCACCCACTCTCCTCCTCTTTTCCATTGACAAGGTGCTTCAGTGACCAGTTACCCTTTGAGCTCTAGCTCTTCAAGGAAAAAGGATAGGAACTTTTTTTTTCTTAAATTAATGGGATTTTTTGATGAAAACTCAAAATTTTCCATTAAAAAAAAAAAGATTTTCTGTCCAGCTCGATTAACTACCAATACCTAAGCCCTAGATAGTACTGAAGACAGCAAACTATAAAAAGAAACAAACTAGCTAACCACCATTTTAAACTTAATCATAAGATCACAGAAGACCTGATTAAAATCAGTATTTTCAGCCATTGCTGACTAAAGTTAACCATCAAAATGAAAGCAGCCTGATATTCGGAAAACTGAGCCCTTGCAGCTTCCTTTGACTTGTGTGGGCGTTCAGGGTTCTCAGCACTTCTGAAAGTCAGGTCACTTTTATTAGGTGGCCAGCTTTAGGTTTGAAAAATCTGGTCCCAAATGCTCAACTGAGAATTACATTGCATAACTGAGGAACTTAGCTATGCTTAGAAACGTAACTGTATATATCACAATCTGAACAGAAATTGAAAACATGTGACACAGTACTTATTTTGGTTGTAACAGCAGAAAATGAAGTCAGAGTTTAAAGCCAGAAGGAACCACCAGATCATCTAGTCTGACCTCCTGTGTATCACATGTTCCCCAACACCACTCAGTACCCACACTAAAGCTAACAACCAAAATCAGACCAAGGTATTGCAGGCCACAGGAGACTAAACTATTGTGTGCCACAGGTGGAGAATAAGAGGGAGTGAACTGCACTAATGCCTGAAGTACCTGCAAAGCAGGGAGCCAAATAATCCCAGTGAGTGACCCATACTTCATGCTCCAGAGGAAGGAGTTAGGCTGATCTCATTGGTGACAGACGACAGAACAAGGAGCAATGGTCTCAAGTTTCAGTGGGATATTAGGAAAAACTTTTGCACTAGGAGGGTGGTGAAGCACTGGAATGGGTTACCTGGGGAGTTGGTGGAATCTCCATTCTTAGAGGTTTTTTAAGGTGCAGCTTGACAAAGCCCTGGCTGGGATGGTTTAGTTGGGGTTGGTCCTGCTTTGAGCAGCGGGTTGGTCTAGATGACCTTCTGAGGTCCCTGCCAATCCTAATCTTCTATGATTCTATGATCATACTTGACTTAAATCAAGCTAGATTACATTTACTGCATGTTGTCTGTCTGAGCAAGGACCAGCCAGATAAACACATGAAAGAGAGAGAATGCTTGGTGCCACCTCAGAGTACTGGCCCACCTTGTCCAGTGTCCCAGCTGTGGCCATCCCGGATGCTTCAGAGGAAGTAGATTAAAAAGACCACATAATACATTGGGAGCTATTAAAAAACCTTCCTGGCCTCCTGCAGGTGCCCAGTTAAAGCCCTGAAGCATGAGCTTTAGAAATGCAAGACATAAACTAGAAGAAATGCCCCAGTACTGCTGATCCCTGCCCCCTAGCATCACAAGCAACCCTATCATACAATCCCACTCAAATTTATCAAATTGTCTCTTAAAATTAATTAAATTGTTTGCTTCAACAAGTCCTGTTGACAGGCTGTTCCAGAACCTCACTCCTCTGATGGTCAGAAACCTTCTTCTAATTTCCAGCCTGAATTTATTCGTAGCCAGTTCGTACGAATTGGTTCTCGTGCCAACATCGTCCTTTAGCTTAAATAACTTTTCCCCCTCCCTGATGTTTTTTCCTTGATGTATTTATAGAGACCAACCATAGCCACCCTCAGTCTTCTTTTTGCAAGACTAAAGAAGTCAACCTCTTAAACTGTACTTTCATAAGACAGATCTTACATTCCCCTGATCATCCTGGTAGCTCCTCTCTGCACCTGTTCCATCTTTCTTGCACATGTCTAACCAGAATTGTAAACAGTATTTTAAATGCCTTTTACAATGGCATTAATACTTCTTTCTCTATACTGGAAATACTTCACCTGATACATCATAGGATCACATTTACCTTTCTTTGCAGCCTACATCACATAGGTGGCTTATGACCATCCTGTGATCAACCCACGTACCCGAGTGCCTCTCCTCCTCTGTCACTTCCAACTGATGATCCCCCACTTTGTAGCAGAAATTCTGATTAGAGTCTAAGTGCATGATGTTACACTTTGCACTGCTGACTTTCATCCTGTTACTCCAAGGCATAGACTTCTAGGTGATCCAGATCTTCCTGTATCATATTCCGATTCTCCTTTGTATTGTTGATACCTCCCAGCTTTGCATAAATAGCAAATTTAATTAGTACACTTCATTTTTTTTGCCAAGGTCACTAAGAATGGTTCTAAGACCAAACCTTGAGGAACTCCACTAGTAACTTCCCTCCAGTCTGATAGTTCATTTTTGGCACAACTTTTCAGCCTTCTTCCCTTTCACCAGTTCTTGATCCACCTACAGTTCTTGTACTGATCCCCATTTTCCCCATGTGGAACCATGTCAAATGCTTTACTGAAGTCTAAACATATTAGATCTACTGCACTTCCCTTATCTAAAAAGCAGTTATTTTCTCAAAGAAGGAAATCAGGTTAGTCTGGCATGAGCCATCTTTGGTAAACCCACGTAGCATGAGCCATCTTTGGTAAACCCATGTAAACATCCCCTTTACCATTTGTCCCCAGTGAATTTAATTATTTTTCCTTCTGAAGTCTTGTGTGCTACTGAGGTTAGATTAATAGGTCTGTAATTGTCCAAATCACTGTCCCCCCCTCTTTCTTTAATACAGCTATGATGTTAGCTATTCTCCACTCATACAACATTACCCCAAAAATAGATAAATTCATTTAAAATCCTTGCTACCAAATTAGTAATCTTATGTGCCTGTTCCTTCTGGGATGAAAATTATCTGTTCCTCCCAATTTGAATGTATTAAACACGGAGTTTTTATTCCACCTCAGCTGTGGTCATTTCCATATTTATATTCTCATTTTCATCAGTCATCCTGCCTTCATGCCACTGCTCCATATTATCACCCTTATTAAAACCAAAGCAAAGTATTCGTTTAGTTTTTGGACCACACCTAAATTATTTTTAATCTCCTCTGCATCCTCACTCATAGCAGCTCAACCTCATCCTTCCTTATTCTCTTTTTTATTCATATAACTAAAAAACTCATATTATTTATTTTAAATTTCCTTAATAAGGGCTAATTCAGTTTGATTTTTTAGCAATTTCTACATTTTGTAGCTTCCAAGATGTACCTGTTTTTGCTCAAACCCTTTTATTATTCCTTATAGACTCTCATCTTACTCCTAATAACCTTTTTGATGTGGTTATTCATCCAGCTGGGTCTGGAGCCTTTCCCTATCAATTTTTTCTCCTTGCTTGAGATATAAATTGCAGATAGCTTTTGTACAGTTAATTTAAAGAAACTCTAAGTCTCCTCCACATTTAAATCCTTGCGCTTTTCAGCTTAGTCGACTTATTTAACTAATTCCCTTAATTTCCCAAAGTTACCCTTTTGAAATAAAAAGGACATAACTGATGACTTGGTTTTGATTATTCTTCCATTTAATTTAAACTGAATCAATTTGTGATCACTCAATCCAAGGTCATTTCCTATGACCAGCTCTTTTATGATTTCCTCACTACTTACAAAAACCAAGTTTAAAACTGTATCACCACTTGCTGATTCAGCAACAATTTGATGAAGAAAATTGCCACCTGCCATATCCAGGAATAACTGGGCCCTACCAGTAGTAAGAAGCATTCATTCTCTAATTTATATCTGAGAAGGTAAAGTCTTCTACTATGATACAATTCTCAGTAGTGTTCACCTGTCTAATATTTATTATTAGTCATCCTCAAATATGATATTATTAGAGAGATAGATGCTGCTATCCATATCTGAGTCTGACCCTGGGGATATATAGCATAACCCTATTGCTGTCCCAATAGAACCTCTTTGGCAATCCTTCCCCTAAAGTGATTTTGACTCAAATAGCTTCTGTTTTGTCTATACTGCCACTTTTTTTTTTTTTTTTACACTTTATATTGATATACAGCACTACTTTATCACTTTTGCTTTTATTTCTCTCTCTCCTAAACAGACATACTATTCAATACCAGTCATGAGTCCTATAACACCATGTTTCTGTAATGCCTATACCTGGTTTGACCTCTTGCACTAATATTCCAGATCCTCTATTTTATTGCCCAGACTCCATGCATTTGTGTATCATGTGTAAAGGTAATTCCAAAATTCCACTAATGCATAGAAGCACCAAGTGTTCTTTGCAATTAAATTAAAGTCCTTAATGGTATCTGTTCGTAAAATAAATGTTATTGACTCTTTGCTTTGAAATACTCAGTTCTTTCCATGATGCATTTTAGAATGTCACATGACATCTGGAATATATTAAAAATAAATAGCTACAATATTTACAAAGTGTGATGCAATATATTCTTTTAAAAGTCTTGTAAAGATGTGTATGCTGTGTCTTTAGCTCATGATGAGGTAAGTAAGTTTCCATAAGATTGGGAATTGAAGAAGCAGTCATTTTGGAGGAATCCCTTTGTCCAGCTGTTGAGATCTATAGCACATGATGTATAAAGTCACTGGTGTGCCATTCACAGGTTGTTTTAAATGTACAGGGTAAAACTCATCCCTGGTGTAACTCCATTAAGGTCAGCTTGGTTATACCAGGGATGAATTTTGCCCACCCTGTATTCTCTGCTGTGCCACTGTCTTCCACAGAAACTCTCTCTGCTTCATTTAAACTGGAAGTCACGTTCATCCCTTGCGTATGCAGATGCAGTTCCTCTGACTTCAATGGGCTGAGTTTGGCTGTGATACCTGCAACATATAATATGCATTTTAAGGTGATTTTACGGCTTATGAAAGGGGTCAGACTGGAGTCCTCTGCCAATAGTATAAAGGCAATCAAAGGTCTATTGACGTCACCTACCAGAAAGGTTTCTAAACATTGCCATCATTTATTAAGCAGAATCCTCTACTGAAGTCTATGGGGAATTCTGCTTAAAAATTCACGTCACAATATTTCCCTATGAATTTTCAAACATTTCAGTGATGATATTTACAAGTAATGGCTGTTCATTTAAAACCCTGACTTGATCTTATAGTGTTATTTTTACCTGAGAATATCTGACATTTAGATCCCCAGAAGATGGGTGCAATATAAGAACTTTAAAAAGGTCAGATAGAATATTACCTTTGCTGAAGTCAGCTACTCTCCCAACTGTTACATGTTAGATGCTACTTATTTAACATTCAGCCAATAAGTATATAAGTTGGCCTGATCCTCATCAGGATTCTGAAGTGTACCCAAAGCACTGCTAAGTTTTATGAATTGCATGTAACGCAGACACAGGCACAACAGTTGAGAATGATGAAAAATAATGCAGGAGCAGCAACTGCAGTGACACTGTTAGACAGGCTTCCCCAGCTAGGATCCCTTCTCACTGTTGTAAATGTGTAGAATCAATGAACCCAACCTGTGCCACATGCACAGACATAGCCACAGGACTGAAGATGGGCAAATTAAAGTTTAATAAAATAATGAACTCTGATAGGAGGAACAAATAAACTAGGCTTTTCCATGTCCATTTGCCCCAGAAAATAAAGCAATTTTTTTTTCTAGAGGACCAGTGTTTGACTCATCAGTCCAGTACCCTACATGTTGGTTGGTACCAGGTGGGTATGGGAAATTCATGATACACATGTGTGCAATAAGTTTATAATGCTTACAGGTGATATGGACTGGCTGGGAGGTGTTAATACTAATAAAGCTACATAGCTCACCCTATGCCTATGTTTGGGATCACGTGACTACATCCCTCTCCTTGATGCTACTGCCTCATTGTGTTTGGAGCTTTGTTCTGAAATATGAGATCAGCTCTGCTTTTCCATTCTTTGAGGACATCTGATCTCAAAAACAACATGACATGGGGAACAGATGTTAGTCACATTGCTTAATGCACTACTGGAAGGTGCTCAGATACTATGTAGAGGAGCACAGTATAAAAACCTTTATAGCACAGATTAAGATAATATCAAATAATAAATGATTTCAGATAGTAGGTATAATAGTTTGAGGAATATTTCTAGGAGCAGACATGAATCACAGTCCAACACTTTTGCCCTGCAATCTTGTGGTCACTGGTTAAAAGATCATTGGCTGTGCGATCGAATCTTGATTTACAAAGGCATCAAAAGATATAGGGACAAATATACTACCAGTTGTGAATAGGTCCAGTACCATTTGCTGGGAGTGTGCTCATGTTGATCAGCACAACATGTTCTGAAAGTTTTGAAACATTATCAAAATTGCTGATCTGCGTGGTCAAGGATTTCCGACTTTCTGTGCTTGCACGGCCCCTGGTGAATCGTTCATTCTGGTGATGATGAATGCCAAGCCAGCAACAAGAAAATGCTGCTTTAAATTCTTCTCTAAATTTTTCTGTTAATCAAAAAAGAATACATGAAAACAGTTTTCAAACTGTGTATCAATAAAGCTAAGAGGAGAATGAAGGAAGAGAAGGGGTTAGCTAATGCCAAAGTGAATCCAAAACAATCAAATACTCTTCTAAAATGACAGAAGCAGGAAAGAACAAGTTTAGTGATTCAGGAAAAGGCAAAAAAATTCCACCTTTTTATAAGGAGTTATAGCAGGTAAAGCAGGAAACCTAAATTAATTTTTACAAGACAGACTGGAATGGCTCTTAATGTAATGTTCCAGTTTGTTTGCTGAGCAAATAACACACATTTTATGAAAACAAGTAATTGAACTTGAGTAGGTTGAAATGATTGGACTATTACTTGATGTGTGAAATATGAGGACACAACTGATTTCTGTTTTACTTTGCACAATTTACAAAGAGAACCTTAAGTAAAAAGATGAAGAAATATCTGATGCTCTGTATATTAAAGTGAGCATTTAAAGCAGCTCCTGTTCTCTCCATTTTCAGGACCTTTGAAATAATTGGGGATCCACTGAAATTGTTGCTACAATGAATTTAATTACAGGAAAGATGATCTGTAGTTAAAGAAAAGGGCTGGACACCACAAGTCCTAGGTTCTATTCCCTATTCTGCCACAGATTTCCTTGGACAAATTATTCACACCTCAGATTCACATCTCACTTACACTAGTTTCACAGTAATAGGGCTTCAATGGTGACTTGATTTACACCCATGTAAGATGAGATCAGAATCATAGGGATCTCTCTCTGTCTCCGTTTTCTCATCTGTAAAAAGGGGATGTTAAAACTTAATTTCTAATCAGGCTAAATTGATGAATACTTGTACCTGGATACCAAAGAGATGGTACAATATAAGTAAACACCTGGAGAAACAGAACTGAGAAGCTTGGTATGAAGCCATTTGGATAGTACAAGAGCCCCCAGACTTCCATATAAAAACTTTAATTTAATCTCTGAACACATTCAGAAAAGTTTGGCTAACTCTTTTTCTTTGATGTGGCCTCTGTGCTAATAAATTTCAGCTAGGGGAAGAAACAGATGTGTCAGAATCAGCGTGTCCTTCATTCAAACACCCTGAATGTTAGTGTTCTTAGCCTCTAGATTCAAATTTTGAGTTTTGAATGCATTACTAGTGTTGTATTAATTGAGATTGAATAAAGGACCCTAAGAGTTAAGGTGTTAATATGACCCTGAAACTGTCCAATATTAAAAGGTTTTAAACGAGGTTTGGTATTGTAGCGAGGGGGCGTGGCCTCCTTTGGAGACAGACAGGGAGGGACAATCCCTTTGTGGGTGGAGCAAGGACACCAATGCCCGTCCCACTGGAAGCAGAGGGGCAGGACAGGAAGTATAGCTCAGTTGGGCAGGAGCAGCTGGAGGAGAAGGACGCTGCTTCCAAGACATTAGTGCCCAGGCCAATGGGCTGCTGAGATGTGGAGGGACCTGTCAGAGCTGCCTGCCGCCTGGTACCCGCCGGAGCCACCTGCCTACCGCCTGGACCTGATGGAGCTGCTGGACACCAAGGAGCTGCTGGGGTTACCACTTGCGGTTTACCCTAGGGAGTCAAATGGCAACCTCGGGGCCCAGATACTTCAGTGAAGGGGGTGAGGTAGGAAGGAGCCCAGGGGAACCAGACACTAGTCCAGTTGCGTTGTGGCCTGAAGCTGCATCAGTGCGTTTCAGCTGGAGCCCTGCTGACCCAGTCGCGAACCACTCTGCCATGGTGAGGGCCCTGGGGTGGGACCATGTGGAGTAGGAGGGTGCCGGGTCCCCCTACCCTCTGCCCTGCTGCCCACTCCTCCCTCTTGGGTGGCAGCTTGCTCACCCTCTGCCTGTGAGCCCCTAGACTTTGCTGGTGCTCACCCTCTACCTGTGAGCCCCGAGAGACTTCTTAATTGCCCCACCCTGCCTCAGGGCCTGCGGCCACAGATCACTTCTTGTCTGATCCTTCCCGCTGCACCCACCAGAGGGGTGAAACCCTACCTTGCATGCTAATGTCCCCTTTCGGCTCCAATACCCACAAGAGCCCCGTAGCGAGGGGGGTGTGGCCTCTCTCCCAGACAGACAGGGAGGGACGGCCTGCTGCTTTATAGATATATAGAGACCTCATCTTGCTTAGTGCCTTGGCAAACACACCTTTAAAAATGTTTTGAACCTTTTATTTAAAAGATACAAGGGAAACAGATTAAATCATTTGAAATGTGAAATGTTAAGTAAGGATTTCATTTGAACAACACCCCTTATTCCCTTGTCATAGAATCATAGAATATTCAAGTTGGAAGGGACCTCAGGAGGTCTAGTCCAACCCCTGCTCAAAGCAGGACTAACCTCAGCTATATCATCCCAGCCAGGGCTTTGTCAAGCCGCAGCTTAAAAACCTCTAAAGATGGAGATTCCACCACCTCCCTAGGTAACCCATTCCAGTGCTTCACCACCCTCCTAGTGAAAAACTTTTTCCTAATGTCCAACCTAGACCTCCCCAACTGCAACTTGAGACCATTGCTTCTTGTTCTGTCATCTGCCACCACCGAGAACAACCTAGCCCCATCCTCCCTGGAACCCCCTTTCAGGTAGTTAAAGGCCGCTATCAAATCCCCCTTCATTCTTCTCTTTTGCAGACTAAACAAGCCCAGTTCCCTTAGCCTCTCCTCATAAGTCCTGTGCTCCAGCTCCCTAATCATTTTTGTTGCTCTCTGCTGGACTCTCTCCAACTTGTCCACATCCTTTTTGTAGTGGGGGGCCCAAAACTGGACACAATATTCTAAATGCAGCCTCACCAATGCCGAATAGAGGGGAATAATCACTTCCCGTGTCCTGCTGGCAATGCCCCTCCTAATGCAGCCCAATATGCCATTAGCCTTCTTGACAACCAGGGCACACTGCTGACTCATATCCAGCTTTTTATCCACTGTTACCCCCAGGTCCTTTTCTGCAGAGCTGCTGCCTAGCTCGTCGGTCCCCAGTCTGTAGCTGTGCATGGGATTCTTCCGTCCTAAGTGGAGGACTCTGCACTTTTCTTTGTTGAACCTCATTAGATTTCTTTTGGCCCAATCCTCCAGTTTGTTTAGGTCACTCTGTATCCTATCCCTACCTTCCAGGGTATCTACCACTCCCCGCAGCTTAATGTCTTAACTTGCTGAGGGTGCAATCTACCCCATCTTCCAGATCATTAATGAAGATGTTGAACAAAACTGACCCCAGGACCGACCCCTGGGGAACTCCGCTTGTGACCGGTTGCCAGCTAGACATGGAGCCATTGATCACTACTCGTTGAGCCCTATGCTCTAGCCAGTTCTCTATCCATTTTATAGTCCATTCATCCAACCCATACTTCTTTAACTTGCTGATAAGAATACTGTGAGAGACAGTATCAAAAGCTTTGCTAAAGTCAAGGTATATCACATCCACCGCCTTCCCTACATCTTTTGGCTGTAAAGAGTTTTAGAAGGAAACCCCCTTGTTTGACTGTCTTTTAAGATGGTACTAGAGATGGTAATGATTGTCCTTTTAGGAAAAAGAGAAGAGGTTAGTAGAGATGGGCTGGAGCTGTTGTTTTTGCTGCTGCTGTTAAAGTCTGACCTTGTTTCCTAAAAGACAAAACAAGACAGACACATGCAAGAGAAAAGAACAGCAAAGATAGAAAATGCAGCTTCTGTCTCTGGTGTTGACTCTGACTTGCAACGTCACTGTTGGAAAAACACAGGCACAGCACCCAGTCTTCTTAGCCCCAGCAAGACCTGGCAAGCATTGAGCTCTTTAGGGCACTGCTTTTAGCTGTCTTTCTGATCACAGACTTGCAGCAGTGTAGCAGAAATGACAGTTTTGGCTGACTAAGCCAGACTCTTATTAGACAGAAGGAAAAAGAAGAGGGATAGGAAAGAAAAATAAAGTTGGGATGGCAAAGCACAAGCTGGGGTGGGAAGCAGGGGGAAGTTTCACAGCCCAGGTGGCAATTGGAATTTAGCTGAAGCTGGTGGGGGTGTCATCTGGGTCCCTCTCTTTGGCCTGGTCCACCTCAGGATTAGGATGAAGAAAGTCCTGGGTCCCAAGAGACAGTGGAGGTGTCAGCCATGATGGTGAAGCTCACTCCTTCCCTTTCTCTCATTTTTCTGTCAGCAAACATTCACATTCCCTCCTTTTTGTCAGCCAGCATTGCAGTAACCCAGCTTTCCCCCAAAGACTCTTCTTTTAAGAATCCCAAAAGGGAGTGATGGATGGAATAGTCCATCCTTTCATGATTTTGTCAGGCCTAAGCTCTAACACAACAACTTTGGTTCACTGATTTCCGGTCCCACCCTTCTCTAGTTTACCAGACATGATCTTAACACTTTCCTCAAATTATGTGTTTTGGACTAATTTAGTTGGTCTCCCATTTGCACCTTTTCCCACTAACATTTGTTGTTATAGGCCAGGGATGGCCAAACTGTAGCTCTTTTACAGTTCAAATGCAGCTCATGGAGCCACCGATGCCCCTCCCCCCATTCTCCACCTACCAGACTGGGGTGGGGAGCTTGGAGCTTCTGCCCTGCGGCTGCCTGGTGGGACTAGAGGGTCCTGCCCAGTGGGGAGGACGGTCTTGGGGGTGGGGGTCAGTAAGTTTGGCCACCCCTGTTATAGGTTATTGTGACATTTTATGAACTTCCATTCCCTTTTCACAGTTGAGTTCACAATTAGGGTACATTTGTAGGCCCAATTATCACAACACTAGCCAGAAATCTTGGTTAACAGGCTATTGTTTGCTCGATATTGCTGAACTGACTGGAAATAATAAGAACAGCAAATCTTTGTTTCATTAGATTTCCAGGATAGTTTTGCAGACCTTGGATATCCAGATGAGCATCCAAATGTTTATCCAAAGCTTATCTGAACCACACCTTTAAACTTCATCCATCACTAATTGTGACCAATCTTGCAACAAACCAAACTAACTGGTCAGAGGACAGAAGAAATGTTTGGTGATTTTTTTTTTACATGCTATATTTCTACTGAAAACAAATAATACAGTAGGATCAACAGTAATATAAGAGAGAATGGTAAATAAATGTCATTTAGAAATGTTTTTAGACTATTTGTGCATCATTATATTTTTACAAAGGCACAGTACGTGAACAAGCAGATGGATATCAAAAATATAAAATTGTAATTTGTAATAGTTTTCTACAGCTTCATTTATCTTTAGAAAATAGGTCTTTCAATGCAGCATCAAAATTCCCCAGCAATAAAACTATAAGAACACATATTTTTATTTATTTATAAGAACAATATAATATTTATATTTATTTATTTATAAGAACAAATTTTCTTTCATCTAGGTAGAGAATCTTTTGACATTCAGCTACTTCCCCTTTTTAGTTTCCCCTCACAAAAGGCCATGTCTTGCAGTGGGATTCCTGCCATTTGAGGCCTGGAAAGGATTAATGAAAGTACCAGAAAATTTCCCCCTTAAACTTAAGGTCTTCATCATATTTCTAGCCCTTGCTCAGGGCCAGATTCTTCTACCTTAGGCATCCTCCCCTGCCCTTCATCCAGCCCCAAGTTCTCTCCCACACACGTTCTCCTGCTGCTCCCAGCCCTACCCATTCCCACTGCTCTATAACCAAACCCGCGCTCTCCCCCCTGTACCCACCTCTACATACACTGCCCTCCTGATACCCCTAGTCTCATGGTCTTCCCCCACACATTACTCCACACCCAACTTCCAGCTCTCCCCTCTGCCTGGGGTCACAGCTCTGCTCAGCTGCTCTGCCATCCTGATGCGGGACTGGCCACGCCAAATTTGAGTGAGTGGCATTGTGATGGAGTTGCAACACCACTCAAATTTGACCTGCCTGCCTCCCATCCTGATGGAGAGGCAGCTGGGCCAAATTTCCAACTCTAAACAGGCGCCAAAGATGGGAGGGCTGAGCCTCATCATTGTGACCCAAAATCTACCCTTCAAGCTAGTGGGGTCAATTCCAACTTGAGGAGATACATTTACATTAGCTCTGATCAGGCTAGCATGCTAAAAATAGTGTAAGCGCAACAACAGGAGGGAATAGCCACTCTGTGTATGTGCCTAGAGTCTTGGAGGGTACATACTTCGGGCAGCTAGTCCCTCCCATTGCTCCCACTGTTGTGGCTATGCTCTATGCACTGACAACAATTCCAGGCCCCAGGGAAGAACAGTCAATGGCCCCCTAGGAAGGGATGGCGCGGGTCCAAGTGGACTTTCGCTGGAAGTTTTTACTTATTTATTATGTGCTGTGTAAGTTCCAGGGAGGCTGAGGAGGTGGTATCTGCTACTCAGCTTCCCAGGTCCCTTAGACTCCCCAGGGAGATTACTGATGAACCTAGGAAGCTGAGTAGCAGATACCACTGCCTCAGCCACCCGACAACCTGCATGGTGTATGATAAATAAGCTCGGCTCAGGGGAGGGGCAGAGAGCATGATCGACGGGGCCCTCGGGGCAGGGTCATGTGGAGGAAAGGAGGATACGTATCTATCCTTCTATCCACCCAGGCTCTTTTAAATCACCGGGCCCCTGGGCAATTGTCCCATTGACCCTTCCCCTGTCAGTGGGCCTGATCAGAGCTATTGCAGGTTTGTCTCCGTGAGCTGGAATTACACCTCCAGCTTGAAATTTAGACATACCCTGAGTCAAATGAGCAGTCTCTATAAAAACTAATGAACTAAAAAAAACTAATGAAGATACTTGAGAAGGCAACGTGCTACTCAACAAGTGTAGCAGACGATGGGGAAAGAGGGATCGTTCTCAGGAGCTGCCCCTAGATCTCAATTTTCAGGTCAGTCTTTAACCTTACTGTGTACCGTGCATTACACTGGAACTACATTTTAACGTGAAACACAGTGATCATCTGGAAACTCACCACTGAGAAAGTTATAAATGATGGGGTTTGCTGCACTGTTGGCATACACAAGCCAGTGCGAGAATGTAAACCAGGCATACACCGTCTCTCTGTCATCAGCATAGTTAAACATTCCAAAAACCCTGCAAAATAAAGGGGGGAAAGCCAGTCTGAAATACAGCACATAAGACTGACTATAAATATTGTACTTTTATTCTGAGGTCACTTCAAATGACTTATCCATGATATCACATACATCTCTAATTCAACACATTCAGCTTTCCCAAGAAAATCTCTTCCCCAACCACCAGCTTCCAGGAGGGTTTTGCACAGCGCAGAATCCATAAACAGTTTTGTCTTCAATGCACAGATATCCTCCAGCTAGATAACAAAAGGGCAATTTAAGTTATTTAAGGCAAGGGTGGAAAAAGGTGTCCTTAAGCCAGTATTACAACCTCCGAATTCTGTACCCAACCTCTCAGTTTTGGGCCCAGCTTCTAGGACAATGGGTCTGCTGTAGAGTTATGATGGCATTGAATGGTTGCCTATGGATGCTTTACTGGCCCAGAATAGGTGACTGGAGTTGCTCTACCAGCATCCCCTCATGTCCTTGTGCAGGAGGCTGCTGCATTTAACCACTATGGATTATATAAGAAATGTCCATGTTAACTCTCTGATTGCAAGCTCCCCTCCAATACATTGCAGCATGACAATATGAATGCACAAGAAGTGGCACCCGTCCATCTGACATTTGCCAGAGGACTTTCAGGTCTATATTTGTTTGTAGCATTGTTGTAGCTGTGTGATTCCAAGATATTAGAGAGACAAGGTGGGTGAGATAACATCTTTTACAGGACCAACTTCTGTTGGTGAGAGAGATACGCTTTCGAGCTTACAGAAAGCTGAAGAAGAGCTCTGTGTAAGCTCAAAGGCTTGTCCCTTTCACCAACAGAGGCTGGTCCGATAAAAGATATTACCTCATCCACCTTGTACATCTATATTTGGTCAGGACAATATAATCAGTCCTCTTTGCTTACATTTTATTTAATGTAATCCTGCCAAGACAGTGACACTATCTCATCGCCATCTAAGCTATAAACATCATTGGATATTAGACAGTATAATTTCTCTCCAGTTTGTCACTCAGTGCATGCATGCATGCATGCCTGCAAGAGAGAGAGAGAACTGATAGAATACAGAGTGTTTACTGAATATACTGTTTATGAGACATGACTACACATATAATTATTTGATTTGCCTATTATTTACTGATCATTGATTATTCTGATATCAATATAAGAAGTCTTCATAACAATTCTCCTTTGACTTTTATTAAATTCATTCTGGGAGTGTCTTCCAAGCTTTGAAGAATTGGAAAACTTTATATTTTTGCTTTTGGTAAACAATAAAAGCTTGCTTGCGTCCCTGATTTTGGTAAATCTGTATCATTATATACAGATCAGTTAATATGTGAAACACCAGAACAAAATCCTTTCGGCCTAATTCTGCTACAAACGCTCACACTTAGTCATATCATGCACACCAGGGTAGTTCCACCCAACCCAGTGTTTTCCATCAGATACTACACTTCTGGAGTACATTCACACCAAAATTCAACAAATTTATTCACCAAAAATATGTTTGAATGTGGAGGTCAACGAGATTTCTTGTATGAGTGAGCAATCCCCCCATGATTTTACAATCTGGCCCTAAATTTTTGCCCTAATAATTGTTTAGCTTACAATTTGCTTACAGCTGTACCCTGAACTGCAGTTTCTTTTTTGTAAAATATGTGGATATCTATTTCAAAACTACTGGGAAGAATAAAGCAAGCCATGTCACAGGGAAATGCTTTTAGACAGAAATCTTCCCCCAAACTGTTTACTGCATGTGGACAACCTTTACCTTTTTAAGACATTGAGGACACTGATTGGTAGATAGCAAAGTGCAAAAACCAAGAGAACCACCATTAGCATACGTGCTGTTTTCCTCCTTGCACGAATCTGTTTTATTTCAGCTGCTACCCCTCTAATCTTCGACTTGGTTGTTTGTCCCAGCCCCCGGTGCTGTGCTAAAGATGGCAGAGGCTTCCATTTTCTTTGAACTACTGATGAAGTTCCTGGGATCTGAAAGAGTAAATAGTAAGTAGAATCTTCATTAATGCTGTTTCTTTAAGGGAAATTTATCATCATTAAAAAAGAAACATTGTAGGGAGTTAATACAAGATAGACAGGCTGACATAAAGCTCCATGCTAAAACAGCTTGCCAAACACTTTAATCAAACTCTGCTGTTCATTTAAGAGTACCCTTTATTCTGAGTCACGGCTGGGGATTATCTGTAGAAACACATAAGTACAGAAATATGCACATAACTGAGTGCATACAGAGTTTTAAATGCTCATAGATTTTTCAAATATATGTCCTAAATGTCCATAAGGCAGCTGTGCTCTCCCTATTTTTTTTTTTGGGGGGGGGTGAGCTTATTTTTTATGCGTTGTGGTTGTTGCCAAGGGTTTTCCTTATAGAGATTTGCAAACAGTGTGGGTGCTGGGGGGCGGGGGACAAGGGCAATCATAACAAGATCTGTGAAAAGTTAGGCTATCCCACAACATGTCTAAATGGTGCTGGTCCATTTTGCTCTCTGGTGACTGGTAAGTGCAGAGAGCCAGCTTGCAGAAAATCAGCTACCCTGGTCAGGGCCTCTGTCATAGTACATTGGGTCAACTCCCCACTGCTGCCTGCCACCCTCAAGGGCCCAACTCACAATTTCCCCAGTTCTGCTTCAGCCCAGGCAGCACACACATCTCCTGGCTTTCATTTCCTGAAGCAGGGCACCAGCAACTCTTTAGCATTTGTCTCTTGGGGGGGGGGGAGGGGGAATGCTCATCCCTGTCTGGAAGCAGAATTGCCCCATAAACATTAAAAATTCATGAGGTGGATCCCAAATAATCATAACACTGGACTGATCACGAGATTAAAAAAAAAAATCATTTTTTTTTGGCCTTCTCTTTTCTGAGACTTAGGGCAAAGCTGTCCACTCCCAATTTCCGTGGGATCCTTCTGGGCTGAAAACTCAACCTGAAACTGTTGGCCCAATACTGTTTTCATGAAAGAACAGAGCCACAAACCCTCCCCCTCCCTCCCCCAGTCTTTCTACCAAGAGGCACTTCAGCCTGATACACTGTACCTTTAATCAAAAGCTAAAACCTCAGCTAACTCTTATTGTTCTACCCTTTTAAATGTTCACTTCAGCCTTTTTAAAATATCCATTTACTGCATAACATTCAAGTCTGTCTTTACTTTCTATAATTCTATTTGTTTTAAGATTGTTTGTAAAACCACTCCACTGACCATTTTATCTGTTCATTTTACCCACTTTCAATATATTTGTAAAAACCCTATTTTAAGTATAAAAAGCCACACTGTGAAATGTAATATACCTACCTGATTGTGAAAGACACTGGCAAAAATGAAATAATGTTTGCTTTAAAAATAATATGTGAATTCTTCAGCTAGGAGTTGGCACTGAGTGATTGAAGTGTGAATGGCTGAGCAATTGAGGTGGATTTAGACAGGGAGAGTGACTGAACAATTGGTCTGAGACAAAATAGATGAAGAAAACACCAGCCTCACCCAAAACATTTGAGGGAAGAAGAAAGGAGTGAAGATAATCAACTGGCCAAAGAGGCGTCCACCCTGCTAACCTTGGAGCCAGCCCACTTCAAAGGACAAAATCTGATCAGGGTTGCAACAATGTGGGTGATTAAGGATCACACCAAATGCAGATGCAGCATGACAGAGCAAAAGCCCATAGATTTACATGGGGTCTTTTCCCTATAAAATGGGACAGAAAGATGAAGGCTGGAGGTTCAAGTCTACTTCACCACATCAGCCAGGAGTACCAATGCGCATCGGCAGAACCTCGCTCCTCACCCTCGTGCTACAGTCACCTGGCCAGTGACTATCAGGAGCACCAAGAGGCTGGTAACTATAACATCTGTGAGACCCCTATGTGTCTGTCTGTCTCCCTGTCTGTGTACGCCTGTCAGTGTGTGTGAGTGTGAATGAAAGTATCAATTGAAACATATGTCTCTGTAATTGTAGTATTGATACAATGTTAATACTGTTTTCCTAGTGTTTACATTATTAATACTATTTCACTAAGTACAATGTTGATACTTTTTTTTTATTGATACTATTTACCAAATTTTGTATTCACAATAAAGGTGGCTTGTTGCCTTCCCTGAAAAAGATCCTGTGACATTTGTTATTTGAATAAGAAAACACATACACAAAGCATGGCTGCCTCCACCTCCCACTCTCCCAGCTGTTCAGAAGGAAACTTAACTTACTTACTTCTTATCCTGGGGGTGGGGGTGCTGCTGACATCAGATCTTCTTCTCCATCTTTTTCCTCAGCACCTCATCCAGAATGCCTGCCTTTCTCCCTCTCTGCTTCCCCACAGGGAAGCAGATGTTGGAAAGGACACTATTTCCCACTCTTTCCTTCATAGCCTCCCACCCCTGAGATTTTCCCTCTCCGATCCCCCCACAACTAAAAACTGTGACTCCTCTGTTAGCATAAGGCAGGCTTTGTTTTTGTTTTCAGTATGGGAATTGTGGGAAAGCAAGCACACAAGGGGACTGAGGCCAAGGTAAAAAGCACACATTTACATTTCTCTCTGAAAGCAGGGACATTAGTGTTCATTGTTTTCTCCCCATCTCCCTCACTGCCTCTCCCAGGAGGCTTTGTGCTGGCCTTCTGAGCTACAGGTGAGCTTAACTCAAAATGAATCTCATAAGCACAAATGTAACAAAAATGTCAAACTGTGCAGGACTGATTGTTTCTATCTTCAGTATTTTTCCAGTGTTTGTAGCTCCATTTTGAACCTGTTTAAAGCATTGATCACTTGAAAAGTTTCAACTTACTCTGCCAAGTTCTATAAGGGGATTTCTGGGTTTATTTTCCTCCAACTAGTTAATTTGTCCATGTACTAGAAGAAAGTCTTTTTTTTTTTTTTTCCCCACTCTCACACAATTCAAACATGTAAAAGGATTTTGCTTCAAATCCCCAGAAATACTTCGGGATTCAGACCAAGTATGAAAGGCTGCAGATGGGAAGATCGACTTCTTCAGAGAACTGCGAGGGTTTATAAAATAAGTGCAAAAATAGGCCCTGGTTCCGCAAACTGCTATGCATATGCATGGATTTACGTGTGAGCTGTGCCACTGACTTCAACAGGATGACTAAAGTTATGCATGTGTTTAAGTGCTTGCAAGATCCAGTCCTTAGTTATGCACATTTTAAAAATTAGGGTTTTTCAACACAGGAAAAGTGCCCAGCATAGTTATGCCACAATAGTTATTTCAGAATAGCTCCCTGTTAAAGTGCTACAGAACTCTCGTCATTTTTGCTATATGAACATACTTATTCTGGATTAAGAGTGCCTTTTTTCCTGTTCAGTTTAATCCATTTCTAATAACTTCATGTGGGGAGTTTATTCAGGAATAGCTAACACACTTCAAATTGGCACCCTACCTTTCTCTGGAATAATTAAGGACTAGTCTACACTTAAAATTTACACTTAACATTTGTATTGGTACAGCTGTGCCATTGTAAGAGAGCGTGTGTAGCTGCATTATGTTGATGAGAGAGAGCTCTTCCGCCGACATAATAAAACCACCTAAATGAGTGGCGGTAGCTATGTCAGCAGGAGAACGTCTTCCACCAACATAGCGCTGTCCATACAAGTGCTTTTGCCAGAAAAACTTATGTAGCTCATGGAGTGTGTTTTTTACATCCCCAAGCAACAGAAGTTTTGCCAGCATAAGTGATAGTGTAGACACAGCCTAAAATAAGCTCTTAATTTAAGACTTATTTATTTTTTAAATTTGATTCAAGACAGCTGTAACTTTCCAGTGAAGAGCCATAATGACAAACAGGAAATCGGTGAAGCTGGGTGATATGGAACAGAGGACACATGATAACATTTATTATATTACAGAGGTTTTTATAAACACAAGAAGTAAAATCTGAACTCTGACATCACTCCACTGAGGATTCACAGCCTTTTGGCCAAGATCCACAGTCTTGTCAATTTAATATCTGAATCAGTATGTCCTATTCCAGGGGTCTTATCCTACTCTAATAGCAGAATTGACTCTGATTTACTGTGTTGGGCTTTTCCATATCACTGATGAGAAACTACACAGATAGGTGCTATACAAAAACCTGAATTTAGGCTTTGGGGAATATTTTGATGTTCTGTTCTAATTCCAGAACTGAAGCTTTTCCTTCTATTTCAATCTTATCTTGTTCTGAGTTGCCATACTAGTAGCAAGAACTGATCAGAAAAAAGAAAAAAACAAGTATGTTGGCAATTTCCTCCACTCTTGATTTTGCTAAAATTTTATTTCAACAAAATTTTTCTGGCAAACTTTATTAATATCTACATCCAATTTGGAAACAAAGAAATGGAATCTTGCCTCAAGACTTTGAATGGCTTAATTTTTAATGAAACTTTAGACATGACTGATGATTCTGTGGTTGAAGAAGACTTATCTGCTTTTCAAAT
Organism: Emydura macquarii macquarii; assembly: GCF_026122565.2. Lineage (NCBI taxonomy): Eukaryota > Metazoa > Chordata > Testudines > Chelidae > Emydura > Emydura macquarii. Next base: position 1,237,640 of record NW_027132817.1, on the reverse strand, counting down.
GCCTCTAAATAGCAAGAGGGGATCATAGATACAAATTGTTACCTAGCAGCTCTGTGTTCTTGGGGAACAAGGGCACAAAACCCCAACTCTCTCTCTCTTTGGCTCACCCGAATTACAACCCCCAACCAGCCCCTGCTTGAACCAGAAACCAAAGGCTGCTTGAACCAGAAACCAAAGGTATTTCAATATGAAAAGGCAGTGGAAAACCCTCCCATCAAGGGTGATACAACTCCCTATGCCTCATCTACATCAAAGATGTAAAAAGGGGGCATACAGAAGTCTCATCTACATCGAAGATGGAACACGCACTGAACTCTGGGATTGGTAAAGATGGAAAATGCACTGAACTCTGGGATTGCTGAAGCAGGGAAGCACTGCATGTTGGGAAATCTCTGCTCTTGATGTAAACGAACTAACACCTGTGCACATCCAGCTCCGCAGTTATCAGTCCATTCTAGTTATTGATATGAAAAACACTGTATCCTGGTTGCATTGTGAGCTCTCTCAAGGAAAGATGCCCTTCCAGGAAGGATCAGCTCCTTTTGTCCAGACATTGTTTATCCATAAACAAACCTGGGGTCTACAAAACCCCCTATCAGAAGTCAAACCTCTGTTCTGATGCTTGGATCCAAAATTCTGCATCAGTTCCACTGTAACTTCCCTCTCTTCCTGGCTGATCCTGCTGGGGACTCGGCCAGACTCAAAGCGCTCCAAGACCCTAAGCTGACCAGCCTGTTCCTGGAAACCTCTGAGCTGCATGGGGTGGTGAGACTGCCCCCCCCCTTTTCATCCCCCAACACACTTTTTGTCTCTCTCCCTCTCTCTCTCTTAGTCCAGGTATAACTTTCTACTTTTGTAATCAAACCTGGGATAGCTTTCTCCAATCCCCCAACTGTAATTATGTAGTATTGTAAGCATTTGATTGTTTTTCTCTCCTTGTATGCTATTACTATTAGTATCATAAGTTTTATATACCTAACAATAAAATAACTGTTATAATCAAGCTGGTTGCCACTTTCTCTCTCTCTTTCTCTTCAAACTGCATTTACTCCTTTGTGTTCTTGGTCCCTATCTTGCTCTAAGCCAAAGATCTCTGGAGTGCCCAAAAATCTTTTGGGGTTTGCTCATCAAGGGGGTTATTGCTAGAACAATTATGGTGTAAAGGGGGCATATGAAGGGGAAAGTGCTGCTCTGCCTAGCCTATGGAGTCCAGGGGCAAATAAGGGTGTGGCTGAAGGTGCTGTTTGACCTAGCCTGATTGAGTCCAGGGGCAAATAAGGGGAGTAGCCAAAAAGTGCTGTTTGGACCCAGCTTGCTCAAGAAGTGTGCTCTATTCTGGTGCGTTGCAAAGGGGCATATAAGGGTGGCCACTGAAAGTGTGGTGTCACCCAGCCTGCCTAGTTCAGGGACACATAAGGGGTCAGCTGAGAGTGCTGATAACCCAGTCCGCTCAGATGCACTTGGTTAATCTGGAATATGTGTGTGTATCTGTGGGGGGTTTATCTGAATCTGGTGCTGGAGGAACCCAGCCCTGAAAACCTTAGGTCCTGCAGGATAGTTCCATTGGGAGGGGGCTTTTGTAGCCATATGAACACACAAGTAACAGAAGCAGTACATTAGTAGAATCACACCTCTAGAATCACACATCCCTTCCAAGAAGGAAACCCTAATCTCAACCCTAGAATCACACCCCTTCCAGGAAGGTAACCCTAATAAATGAGCATATTCCAAGGTGAAGGGCAAATCTGGTAACGATATTGTGGTACAATGTTGATCTCCTTGTATATCCTATGAAGCTGCCTGGTGTAGGAGTTACTACTGAGAACTTATCTAAAGAAACCTGTTCCTGTTCCATCACCACTTTGGAGGCATTATAAAAATTGCAAGAATTTGCCTCCTTAAGCTAATAAGCAAATAATTCATAAGCTGTTAAAGACAAAAAAATTAAAATTAAATACATATCCACAGCTGGGTTACTAAAATACCACTGCCTGAGGAGCATAAAGCTTGGCTTACATGTGTATTACTTATGCATATTTTAATCACTTACACACCAGCACAACGCACAATTTTTCCAGTTATTATTATAAAGTGAATAATAGGACACCTTTAGCTGAGATGATTTGTAGAATGCAAAAAAGCTCGCTAAAATCCTCAGATGCTTTACATTAACTTTTAGAACTGTCAGAACTGGTGCTAGATGTTGTAAAACTGCTATTTTCACCCCCATTTGTTATCAAGCTGGTTTTATAACTGTGGGAAATCCAAGCATAATAATAATTCTTTTAAAAATTGGAAGGATTTTGAAGACATAAACACAATGGATCTGATTCTCATTTACACTACGGCAGTGTAAAGGGGCCTAGGCATAAATGAGAATCAAGCCCAATAAATCTAAGCATACATATGTGTCAACATGGTTAGCACAAAGCCGTTCAGTCCTACAGAGACTGTTCAGCTCATGTTTTATCTCCTGTCTCTGATTCATAAAGAAACAAAATCCCTGTGAACTTGCGAGCTCCCTGCCCATTAATAAGCAAAGAAGGTTGTTCTTGAAAGCCATGCCTCTGTTGTTGTTGCCCTTAGTCTTTCATGAAGCTACTAATTCTGAGATGATAAAGCCATGTTTGCAAAGACCGGAAAGAAAGACATGGTCAATAACTTTGAGAGCAGACAGAGGATAACACACAATAGGGATGTCTTGTGCTTTATGTAGGCTAACTTTTAACCACCTGAAAGATTCACCTTATAAACAGCCCTTATTTTAAAACTGAACTGCTTCAAGAAGTTTTCTCTGAAGGCCTGACAATGCCTGGGTTGTAGGTACTTTGAATTTCATTGTGTACGTCTAGCAAGATCACTGGTACATCAGTATATTTAAATGACATTCTGATAAACAGCATGATTCCTTAATTGGGGCCGTTATCAAAGAATAGATTCAAAACAATGCACTGCAGTTACACTAAAAACAGATTATGGTAGTGTGAAGCTGCGTGATTAAATATGACCATTTACATCATTGACATTACTACAATTATACAATTGCAATACATCTTGTACAAAGTATGTCATGTAAGGTGTCAATGGAAAAGTTACACTCTATCGAATATGATTATTCTATTTATATGCATGTATCATCTTTATATCTAAAGTTATAAATATTGGCTATGTATTTGATCCCAAATGTATTTGTTTCTGGGTGACAGCCATCACACGAAATTTACATTTGAGCCATAGAGCTATGTGTTGATGGCTCATTAAGGACACTTCACTCTAACTATGGGCTATCAACAACATTCATCCTGCCCAGCAAGCCATTCCTGTGGACATTTTAGAAAGAATATGGGCAATGGCTGCATCTGTGAGTCATCAAATCATGTAAGGACTTGTGATATGCTCATGTATCCCTGGACTCCATCTTGTGCTTGTAACTTTCCACAAACTGAGGTTGTGAGCTGTGTTTGAAATAGAAAATTTCTAGGCATGTGGCAAAGAGTATAAAAAACCCTTGAAAGAAACATTTCCATTTTTACCTCATTCCTGCGGATTTACAACTAAAAGCAGCATATTGGATTATTGACTGAGGATCTTCCAATCTTTTGGCAGTTATCAGAGATTTTACAAGCCAGGGGTCTATACTATCATTGCTACAAACCTGATATAAGAACACTATCATTATTGTATGTATATGATCTATTAACTATTATTAATTCTCTTCTTCTTTTCTTATATTAACGAACTGTTAGATTTTAGTTAATAAAGGATTGGCAGCAGCATGCTTATTGAGTAAGATCTGAGTTATATATTGGCCTGGCTACGTAACTGATCTCTTAAGATTGGAAGAACACTATATGTGATGAAATTGGTTTTCTATAACCTGTGCTGTGCTCTTTTGCTGTTCTTTTGTGATTTCATCACCTCTTGAAGGAGACAAATGACCTGGCAACATGTGAAATTTGATTTTTATTACTTTTTTGTTTCAACTTACATACACCTGAAAAATGTAAATCTACACATGGTTTCTGTAATAGATTAGATGGAGCTGCACATTTTACATCCTTGATCTGGTGGATATTATGTCCACATTATGCCCATATTGTGGGACATCCCATCTTCAGACCTCATCAGAAGTAATGACAGAAGGGCAATTATTCATGGTTAAGTGGTGAAGTAAATGATAGATTCCCACTTGGGAGTCTGGAATATGGAGTATCTCATCTTGCATCCCACATCTTCAACATGCCTACTTTAATTGGGTAGCAGCAGGGAGTGCATGGGGCCAAGCAGGTCCTATGTAAAGCATTGCAGCAGGCAGAGAAGAAGTGACTGATAACCTGCACAGCCTACCCACGTGCTGAAAGTGATGCTCAAGTAGGCTTCTATGTAGTGCTAGATGAAAGTGGTAAAAGTGTTTCTGAAAACTTTCATACTATTTTTTCATACTAATTTTTTATACTATTTAATCTTCTCAGGTGATTTTGTTGTTATTTTGTTTTCCTCTCACTCCAGTGTAAAATGTGAGAAAATGGCTACATTGACAAACAAAAAAAATTCAATTTCATACTTTGAATTTTGAACTTTAGATTTCTAAGGCAACTTGATTAGATTTCTAAGGCAAGACTGGGTCCATTATCACTGAAAAATGGTGGCACATATTTCAGCAACAAATATATGAGTTGTCACAAAAATCTCAGCTCATTTTTGAGTTTGTAACAAAATGAGAAAAAGTGTCAATTTTCATACACCTTTGCAACTCCAGGAGATATACAAAATCTGTGTAAAATCATCCTCTGAGATCAATAGCTACTGTCTCCCAATAGGAAACTTCAATTAGGATAACTGGAGAACCATCTTCTTCCCTTAATAGATCTTTTTGCTTCCTCTGTCCCCTAACTTCTCAATCTCCTAGCAGGCTGTCCTAGATTAAAGCACATATCGATTTTCATTCTGCTTGGGTGCCTTCATTTCTGAAATAGTCTGCACCCTGATTGCACACCCAAAACTACTGAAGCTTGTTGGATACAAAAGGTTGTACTGATCAGGTCCTAAGTGGCATTATGGAATTTCTAGAGAAAAAGGTTGTACATTCAAATAGACAAACATAATAAGCCAATATAAATAAATAACTTACCTGGCGGCACCAAAGTTTTCGAAATATTTGTGAATAGGCCAACACCATAAGACACAGTGGTGCCATGTATGTCACCAGAAAAAAACACATGTGGTACATTTTGGGGTAGACCTCAGCTGGAAAAAGAATCAAAATAGAAAAAGAATGTACAGTTTAAAAATTACTTTAAGCCAAATAACAACTGCAGATGCACATGTGCAGTGCTCATTGATGACCAATGGAGATATATACATGCATTTGATGGCAGAAATTAGTCCATTGCTTAGAGGTTCATTTTGTTCATATGTTTTAAACAGGCTTTTTTTTTTTCATGGTAGTATTCCACGTTGGTGTGTAAAGTGCTATTGCACATTCCTTTGTTATATGTGTGTTAATTTTTAACCAGTAAAAGATGCCATTTTCTAAGAGCTGTTATCCAGTTAGTCAAACTCTCTGAGTTTGTTACAAGGCTTGGTCTGCACTGTATATTGGCATTTAATACATCATTGAGAGGAAGCATGATCTAATGGTTAGGGCACTAGCCGGGGCCATGGGAGACCCATACTCAATTCCCTGTGTGACTCTGGGCATGTCACTTAGGGCTTATCTACACGGTGTGGTAATGCAGCCTACCGGGGTATGGTTTCTAAAGTGCACTAACGTGTTGTAAATTAACTGTGCAGACCCTGGTGCATGCTAAAGGCTGCCTAGCGCTCTTTAACATAGCATTTTTTCCAAACAGCACTAGCAGGGTATACACAGACCAATTAATGCACAACATGTTAGTATGCTTTAGAAATCACATCCCCATAGAGTGCAATACCCCACCACATAGTCTCTCTGTGCCACAGTTCCCCATCTGTAAAATGGGGATAACAGAATTTCCCTACCACCCATGAATGATGTGAGGACAAATACATTCAAGACTGTAAGGCACTGAGCTTCTGAGATGGTGATGAGGCCATATTAGTACCTAAGGTAGACATGTAAGGATGTCTTTCTTAGGAGTGAAGTATATAATGGAGCCACAATAAAACACAAACTGGAATATTCTATGGTGAAAAGTTCCAGAGGGGTAGCTGGGTTAGTCTGTATACAGCAAAAACAACGAGAGTTCTGTAGCACTTTAAAGACTAACACATTTAATTTCTGCAGGCATAAGCTTTCATGGGCTGCATCTTTCATGTGTCACATCTGACGAAGTGGGTTGCAGCCCTCGAAAGCTTATGCCTGCAGAAATTAAATGTGTTAGTCTTTAAAGTGCTATAGGACTCTCATTGTTTTTGCTGGAATATTCTATGTTACTACAATTCAGTTAGAATTAATGAAATCAGAGGCTCAAAAGTCAGGAAATTCCCAAAAGTAATTTTGGCCTCTTACCTTAACTCTGTTTCCTAGCATATACATTATAATCTAAAGAGGAAACATTTTATACTATTTGTCAGTTTATCCAATATATATTATACTACCAAAACTGAATTTATTCCAGAAATTGTGCACATGTGCCCTTCCACTTTACCATACAACCAGACTGTGCATCTCAGCTGATAAGTAAGTAAATTTGGGTTTCAGTCAGAGGAAGAGTGAGACAGTACTAGAATGTTTCAGAGAAGTAAATACTTTTATGTTCCACACTGGGCACAGTTGGCAAGCAGTTGTAGGGGGAGAGGTCTCATCTCTGTTCAGAGCTTTAAAGTGGTTTAGAAACAAAAGCATAGTTTTTTTTTCCCCCCCAAGAGGATCCAGAGCACTTTTAAAAAACCCACAATATGTTATTTACAAAACATCAGTGTCTATCTTGCGTAAAAAGGTCAAAGCTTTGGTGGTGGAAAAACTATAGAAAACAGTGTTTCTTTTATAATGTATTTTTGGGACAAGTAATGCATGTTTACTAATATCTGAAAAGAGTATATCTATGTAAAAGACATTACCTTGTAGGGTGGGCCAGAAAACAATATTGGTTTCATTTTTTCTTGTTTTCTTTTTGATGTGGAATGAAAAGGAGACCTTTGAATTCTTTCATGAATAAATATATAAAGAAAGAGAAATCGTCCCTCTGTTGGAAATAGTGGGAGAGAACAAAAGACAATGGTTGTATTGTTTGGTGGATAGGGCACTCTTCTGGGTGGTGGAAGACCCAGGTTCATGACCCTGTTCTGAATCAGGCACAGTTAAGGATGAGCATTCGTCTTAATTTCTGGAGTTTCCTGACCTTTGAGTGCTTAATTTGTCAACTTTAATGCTGCACTAGTTCTAGCTTTTTGAGTAGAAGTTCCTTTCAGAATTAAAATAAAATAAAGCAGAAAGGAAAAATATAAATTTTTTAAAAGTTGAGAGAAGCCTGTAACTTCACTGAATTGGAACTATCGGGCTTGATGCAACCCAAAAGCAAGAGCACGTTAACCAATATCCCCTAGAAACAGATATCCTTTAATGCAGTGACCTTCCTGTTATAGTGCTTCAGATCAATGGTCAAATTCTTCTCACCCTACTCAAAAAACCCCATTGCCTTCATTCGGGCTACCCAAGGCCCTGATCTTGCAAGGGGCTCCACAAGCATGAACCTACTGCTCGTATTAAGTCCTGTTAATTTATGATACCAAGGCTCAAGTGATAAGGGGACAAATCATGCTCAGGTTAAGTACTCCAAACTCTTGCAAACCCTTTCTGGAGTATCCTTTATTACCAGCTGCCGAATCCTATAAGTGTACCTTGCATGTCGTGGTTTGTATAGTTCATATACGTTATATCATAACCACCTTTTCTCTAGTAGTTTGAACATTTTATTGTTAAAGATAATAATTTGTACTTGTATGTCCACCATGGAGCTCAAAATGCATTACACATGATGAATTTAAATTAATTAAGACTCCCACTACTCCTGTGATGAGGAAATGTTGTCATTCACGTTTCACAGCTGGAGAAATTAAGTTTATGTGATTTATTGAGACCACAGGAGGTCAATGACAGAGCTGAGAATAGATTCCTCTTGCTCCCAAGGGTCTGTCACCTGCCTCATCAGAGCTCTGCGAGCAGTAAGGTATCATCAGGGGTTTATGGCTTCCAATTTAGCAATCTGAGTAAAAGGGAAACATTAAAGCAGCCCTGCAAGATACAAAGCAGTGATGGGCCAGGTGGAGGAAGAAGTTAACATTCTCCTTTGAAGTTCAGCCACCTGCAAAGTGCTAGCAGCTGAACATCAAAGGAAACTGGTGTCCCTCCTCCACCCAGGGCAATGCACTTTGCAGAACTTTTACTTAAGCAGCTTGAATCTGTTTAGCTTTTCAAGCTAAAATAAAGCTTTCAAGCTGCCTAGTAATTACTGCAGCAGGTGGGAGAAGGGACTGGTCTGAGATGCTGGGCATTTATCAGACAGTTTAGTCCCTGCTATTGTACTCAGACTGGTGCTGAATGGGAACATCCATCAGTGTTCGGCACAAAGACCAGTGGTGGCATTTCAGCTGCTTAAGTGAACACCCTGCTTCTTCATTCCTTCCAACACAAGTAGGAGAGGGGAGGAGAAGACTCCTCATCTTAGATGGAGCACTACATGGGCTTTCATACAAGAAGAGAGGATACTCAGGTGTGGTGGTCCCCTATCCAAGAAGAAAGGGAAGAGCTCCAGGTCTGTAACCCCCTTTGCTGAAAAGATGGGGAAAAAGCTCAAAAGGATTCATGGGGGTAGAATGAGGAAATGGTACTTGCCAACATGCTTGCCCCATACCTGAGATTCTTGAAGATGGATGCTGAATCTCACCCCGCCACCTATCACTCAACTAGAGGGTCTGGGGGAGTGGAATGAAAGGTGTTTGGAGTTGAGAACTGAGGGATGGAGAGCCTGCAGGATGGGAATGGAGGAAGGGTCTTCAAGGACAGGTTAGAACAAAAGTAGTGGGATTGAAATGGTGAGGATCGAGGGGGTGATATTAAGGAGGATGTGGCTCAACTCTCAGATGTATCAGCTTTTCATGGACTTTTGGTAAGTTTGACCCATGCATTATCCTTTCTGGAATTATTAAACATACAGTTTGTAGACAACAACTTTAACTCTGTGACACATAATTGTATCAGCTCACTTGCACCTTTTACTCCGCTGCAGAACTTGTTATGTATTCATAATCAAACCAGGTCAGTGACAGAGTTTTGCCCTCAGCTCTTTTTATTTTTGGCTGGTATGGCCAAGTTGTGTCCCTGCCTGTACATGTGTACGCACACACACATACACATCTCTCTTCAATCCACATTAACAGGTAACATTAATGTTTCTCCTCATTTTTGCGTTTCAGGATCCTTTGAAAACAAGCTGTGGATGCTGCTGGATCTCTTCCACTCCTCAGATTCATTTTGCCAGTTTCATTTTGGACAACAGAATTCTAGCAGACTTCTTGATGCTGCCCCATTTATCCTCTCTTAGATTGTTTCTGAACTGACACCATGTAAAGCAATGTTTTGTTTGCAATAACGAAGTTAATCTGAGAAGCTTTAGGCAGGGGACAAGATTTACTGGACAATTCTCAGAATCATAAAACAAACCCCCAAACCCTGCACCACAGCTGACAATAAACATTTATTTTAAGTGTTAACTGATAACATTCAGATAAAGCAGAATGTAACACCTTCTCTTTACTAGTGCCCTCTAGTGACTTCCAGTTATGTTACAGTGCTCAGATTTGGAGGGCAGAATGCTGCCCTGTACTATGAGTAACCTAGGAGGAAACAGAATACAAAGTCTTCCCTTAAACCGTCCAGTGGCAGTGAGGATTCTCTCTTTATTCTCTTGAGTGCTCGGAGGGGGTTTGGTCAATATATGTTGGCTGATAACCTTTTACCATTGGCACCAAATGGGTGTGGGGTTAGCTAGTTTGGACACGTGGTGGAGCCATTTTAATTTACATTTCTTTAATTATGACTCTTTATTATCACATTCATCATGTAGTAATTGTGAACTATTATAAAACCCCGTGGTCAAAACAGGTTCCTTAAGTGACTCCACACAGTTCATAGATGGTACTCTTTTGCATTCCCAAATAAATTATAATAAGACAGGGCTAGGACTGAAAAATCCCCAGCCTAGAATTGGCCATGAATGTTCCTCTTATTCAGGAGTGAAAGCCGGAAGCAATTAGAAAGAACTTGAATGTTGACAGAGGCTGAGCAATTGCACAACTTGCAGTTACTAGCGCTATTCAAATATGCACACTTGATATCTATTAACTGAGATTGCCACTCTTTGTTCATCGTGAAGAAGCCCAAGCCATTGTGGGAAGGCGCTGAACAAAACAGAGTAATGTGAGGATTATTATTTTCGGTGTATCTATTGTTCACCAGTAGAATAATTAGCATTGAGATTACATTATCAAATTTCAATTGTGTATGAATTCTGGTTGATGGAAGCGAATTTACTATGGTTAGAGCATAATTTCATGGAAAAGATAGCAGTACAAAATAGGATTGTGTTATCTTTAAGTGGAATTATAAAAGCTTCTGGTTTCAAAAAACTTTCAGGCGCTTTTTATATTTTATATCCAGGATAAAATACCTATCTCAGACATGAGGCATCTTTCACGTAATTAACAGTACAATCACATGAGCAATAAAGATAGCAGCCTCTCCCTCATCCCAACTACCAGAAATTATTCAGACACAAACAAAACCCTGTTCTATGCACAAATACCAGCCTTTGTCAAGTCCCTTCCTACCGCTCACAAAACCTGTGAAATGTGACAGGCTTTGTAACATACCATGAAAGTCAGGAGATTCAGGATATTTTGAACCAAAGGAGGGAATAAATTACATAGTTCCAGGCCCTTTTTGAAGAATGCCCTCCATGCAGCTCCCTATCTTTTATATACTGAGGGCACTCCAGCTTGAGAACCTCTGCAGCAGCCAGGCATGGGATGAGGAGCAATCTCTAGGATAGGCTGTCCTAAGCCATTTAGGGCCCTCCAGGTTAAAATCAACACCTCGCATTTCTCCTGGAAACCAACAGGCGGCCAGTGCAGATCCTGGAACACTCACATCATGTGCTGCTGGCAAGTTATACTATGTAATTAGTGAGCTGCTGCACTTTTTATCATTTTCTGTTTCTGGGTTGATTTAAGGTGTAGGTCTAACCCTGAAGAGAGAAAACCAAGGATTATGATAGGCAGGTCTGCAATTATAAGAAACAATTAGAATCTCCAGGCTAGATGAATCTTTCCAAAAACATCCTCAGATGGAGAAAACGAGTAATAAATGACAGGCATGTTCCTTTAGTTAAAAGTGCCGGTATCATACATGTCACATCTTCTGGATGCTTTCTTCTTCCTACAAAACTCACTGCAGTTTTATCTGGATTGAGCCATCTTAGCTGTGAACTCTGCCTCTCTGGCTAAGGCATTCACCAGGACTGGCTGGGTTGGAGGAGATAGAGAACCAGAGTTGGTATCATTAACATACTGAAAACATACTGAAAACACCTTAGCCCTCCAATGGCCCTGCATACACACTGAACAAGAGAGGGAGACTGTTGTATTTATTTTGATGGAATGAATGGGCCCAAAGAGTCAAAGGTGTTAACATGACCTGTCCAACATTAAACAGTATCAAACGATGTTCGGGGTTTGGTATAGAGACCTCAGCCTGCTTAGTACCATGGCAAACACACCATTAAAAACCTTTAACCCCTTAATTAAATGTATGGAAAGGATGGAAAAACAGTTGTAAATGTAAAGTGTTGAATAAGGCTTTTATTTTTCCCTTGTTCCTCTTCCCTTTAGCTCTAGAGAATGTTTATAAGGAAATCCACAATGCCTCGACCCCTATTTGACAGTTCTTTAAATGGTGTTAAAGATGGCAACAACTGTCTTTTGGGGGGGACAAAATCCCACATCCCAGATGGTGGTTGGGATTTAGCTGGAGCCAGTGGAGACGGTGATGTCATCTGGGTACCTCTCTTTGGCCAGGTCTAGTTAGGACATTTTTCAGGATTCTGTCGACAGAGGCCCAACAATGTTACCCTGGATCCCAGCGCCCCAGGAGATGGTAGGCGCAGCAGCCATGATGGCAAAGCTCACCTCTTCCAGTTTACCTGTCCTTCAGTCAGTTGCTGTTAAGCAACTTTTGGTTCTCCCATCAAAGTATTTATTTATTTATTTATTTTTTAGGAGTCTGAATGGAATGATGGGCAGAATAGCCCCATCCCCATATTATTTTGTACACCAATTAGACCTAATTTCCTACACTCCAATTTTGGTTTATTAATTATCAGTTCCACACTTGGTTTACAAAGCATGATTTTAACACACTCCCTGGGTTATATTAATAGGCTTTTCTTTGTTTATTAACCCAGCCTTTGAGATGTCCTTTTCCACTTTTTCCATTAACATTTATTCTTATAGGTTACTGTGACACCTTCTGAATTGCTACATATTTTTTATAATTGAGCTTACAATTAGGGTAAATTTGCAGGCCTGATTATTATACCGGGACAAAGATGGAACCTCCAAAATGTCATGTCAGAAAACTCTCGTCAGTTAATGCCCAAGGTTGCTTAAAGTAACCAATTACAATAACACATGAAAACACAACTTGATGACAATATAACAAAACTGATCACAGTGATTGATGGATTGCTTTTTAAAAAAACACAACCTTGAGAGAGAATCTGATTGTATTTCAATCTGACTGGAGGCTATTAAACCAGTTTCTTTTAGCCACATCTTGGCAATCCTGTCATTACTTTCCTGAGTGTGAATAATGGTATTATCGTGGTGGTGATTGTATCCAGTGACAGAGTCTCAGTGTACAAATCACAGGCACTATTAGGGCTGGAATTATTCCAGGCCCCACCACAGTTGAGCCCCAATACTTCGAGGAGGTGGCCAGGACTATTTGCCAGAGGAAGTCAGTCTACATGAAAGTAGAAAGTCTACATGAAAGTTCTCTCAGCCAAATTTCAACACTGCACAGAGCGAGTCATCTAGAAGGACTGATCTGTATGTTTTGGACACAATCATTTGTAGTAGATCATGTTTTCCAAATAACTTTAGTAATGCTATCCATGCCAATTTCCAAACTGTTGAATGAACCGCTATCCATATTGCTGGCAGGTTTATAAATTTTGCAATTTGAATTGCAACTCCAGGAGATTTCAGAGAAGTTTATATAATACAGACAAATGCCAAAGTCAGGATCCCTGGTAAATTGGTCTATTCTTTGGAGATAAATTCTGTAGGCCTGATTTCTGCAGTCCTTGTACACATCTAACTTCCTTTGATCAATAGTAATTATTTAAGCATAAGCATTGCAGGATGGGAATATTTATTCGGAAGGAGAACATTAACGTAGTGAAGACACAGAGAACCTCATAGTGCACATCCATCTAAACTTGGCTTCTAATTTACTTTAAACATTAGCAAGGCAAAGGAAGATGTAATGTAACAGTTTCTGAAAACCAGTAGTTTCAAGAACCACTGTATAATTAAGAAAAAGCTTAAAGCACTGCGATATGCCCTACTGCATATTAACATGCCAAACTATTTTCATTATATCATGGCAGTATAAGTTCCATTCTTATGATCAATAATACACTTACCTCCCCATTGCTCATCACAAACTGTGAATAAGATGGTTTTGTTAGCTAATCCTGGGAATACACTGCTGCATTCCATAACGATAGCCTGAGGAATCATTATAATGCAGGACACAATCCAGATAATGATAATGCTGTTCCTTGCCCTCTTGGCTGTGCTTTTAAACATCAAAGGGTGACAAATAGCATACCATCGATCCAAAGCGATACAGCTAAGTGTTAGTACAGACCCAGAAACTGACACAGTCTAAGGAAACAAGGAAATATTATGTAAATGTTTCTGACTTTTATCTCTGAACAGGATTTATGTTTTTGACACCATTAGAAATCTATTTACAACTGATGTCCCTGGACAGGGGCTGTTAAATAGTGATTCTTCCAAGAAAAACAAATCCCTTTTTACATCACTTGTCACAAAAATTCCTATTGACCTAACTCATTCTCAGCAGTACCTTAGTCTGTGTGTAGTCCCACAGGAATCAACAGAACAACTCACAGATCACTCAGTGCGAGTAAGTGTGGCAGAATCAGGCCTCCTACGAATAAAACTATCCATCTTACACTTTGAAAGCGTTATTTGTAAAAGGGTATATTTTTGCAATATGAAAATAAAGCTTTAAACCCACTAACTTACATCTTGCTTTGTAAGATACTTTCTCTCGTTTGATATGCTATGAACCTTATATCATCATTGTGTCTTCCCAGTTTTCACAAAGGCAATGGGAAATCACAGTGTCATAGAACATAATCCATTTGCAGCTGATAAAAATTGGACCATTTTATTTTTCCACTTGCTACAAACAATAAACAATTGCTCATTTTCTTCCGCCCAGTACGTTGGGTGAAGTGTTTCACGTCCTTTCCACTTTTACGGGGATCTTCTAAACAAGGTGCAGACCAACAAACTACCAGCAAGAAACTCCTGTAGCGGTGTTGTGGCTCTGAAATAAGTTGGGCAATATTGATTCTATGCAGTGGAGCACAAGGCTACACACAAAGCTGCTGATCCATTCATGATACTATAATACTCGACCAGCACTATGGCCCTGCAGCCTTTACAACATGCTGCTCCCTTTGGAATACTGCGTGCACTGGGAGCCTGATTCTAATCTCAGATACTTCACTGTAAACCCAGATTTCAATTGAGTTACTCTGGATTTACACCAATGTAATGGTCCAAATATTTACCATACTGGAATGCCCCATTGGCCCATCTAGTCAGATCAGGAAAGGAAGGCATAGTTGCTAATTACTTTACTGGAAAGGGCCTCAGAACTGATTTAGTCTAATAGCTGTTGCTTTATTGGGACAGTATGAACAATGATACAATTTCTGCTGCCAGTGGATATGTTTGGCTATTTCTACATAGCTCTTGGTAAGGTGTATGGTCCTGCACCTTGGATAGTTATTATGCCCTTGGATAGCAGGTGCAAAATACCGCTGTTCTGATATTTTAATGTTTTACATCCACTTTGCATTGATGTAAATGACTACACAAGGTGAAGAGTATCACAGAATCTGCCCCAGTGTATTTATTGCCTAATAAAAGAGAAAACATACTGAGAATAATATTTATTCAGCAAAGTATTTTATTTAATTTTGCCAAGAGGGCATTTGCAAGTGGAGAAGCCCTTAAATCACAAAGTCAATCCCCTTCATTAGGATGTCCCAATTAAACAGATTTGACTGTACTGTTCCTTTAACAATAACAGTGGTAAGGAGAACAATACCTGTAAATAGGGGATCACCTTGCAGAGGGTCTGCCCAAAGAACCAAGTTTCTGTGATATCCATTACTAATGTGGCTGGAAGACAAGTGATTGTGACAAGAACATCAGCCAGGGAGAGGTTTACTATGAAGTAGTTGGTAACTGTCCGCATGTGATGGTTCTTCCACACTGCAATACAAACTGAATTTGCAAAGAAAGGTTAGTACATTTGAAACATGTGGAAGGAACACTTCAATGGGACGCCACTTTATAGGAGCAAGTAGTAATCCGAGGATGCACAAACATTTTCTGAAGGTTTAAAATAGGTAGTACAATGTACAGATCGGTTAATTTTATTTTATAGTAAGCATCATGGAAGTGTGTAGAAGCAGCTAGAAAAAAGGAGGGAGACAAAGCCATGAGACCAATCAGCTCTCCAGGACTACAGGTTGGGAATTGTTGGTTTAATTTATAGACCAATCTATTTTATTTATGGTATTACTTATATTAAATATTTGTACTATTTTTTCCTCACATCCATTTGAATTAGATCACGATATTCTTCAGGAATTTCAGAAAGGAACATATGCTACAGCTTAATAGTTTGTTTTTCACATTTGGTAGCATGGTGCTGAACCAAACCGATTTCAACTGCTCTGCCATGACATTGATAATTTAAAAACATGTTTCATAATGCACAATGGGTGTGTTGCAGTTATTATGTATGATCTGGAACTATTCTCCATTCAAAACACATGAGTTGGATAGTTCCCTGCATACTATTTAAACCCATCACCAACTTGGTAAGGTTCTGATGGCAATCAATTGGGTTCAGGTACAACAGCGTGCAGTAAATACCATACAGTTTAAGACTCTCAGAAATTAGTTTGTTTTTTCTGTTGATCCCAAACTGTAAAACTTTATAAACCAGGCAAATCACTTTGAGTACGTCTGAGTGCACTAAATTAATTAGTCAGTAAGCAAACAATGTAAAATCTAGGTTATGGAAACTAACTTGAGAAAAGCAGCTTCGTGTAATAACCTAGGAAATAAAACCCTAAGAGACTGGGTTTTTGAATATTTTTGATTCCTCAACTGTTAAAAAGCTCTCCATTCCCTCTTCTAAAACTGACTCTTTTACTACCCCAATCCACCACCTCAACTATTTTACCACAACAGCAAATGTATTAATCCTTTGTGCACAGAACGTCCTGCTGTCCTGAGCAGAGATGGGTCCTGTCTTGAAACCTGGAGCTGAATCCAAACTTTCCTTAATTTCAGGGACACTGTATTTGTCCCAGTTTAGGTATATTAGCTAGATGAGAAATGAAGATCTGGATCTGAACTCTCCCAATGATCAAGGCAGGGGTTCAGAGTTTTAGTCTGGATCAGCTCTGGTTCTGAGCTCACTAATACACAGCATTCTGACCTCAGGTTTGAGGAGAACACAGTCCTGAGTGAGAGTATTTCTAGCTTTGGTGATTTAAGTTACAAAAATAACATTGTTTTTAACCCTACTGTTTTTACGTGATACATAATACCGATGTATTTGTGGGATCTGTAGCTGGTAATCATGAAGGTTATGGCAGAGGAGATGCAGCAGCTTACAGAGTAGATGCACTTTGTGCTCTCTCATGAGCAGAGGGTTGGACCAGATGACCTCATGAGGTCCCTTCCAATCCTAATCATCTATGATTCTATGAGCCTTATTCACACTAGATGAATGGTGCAATACCATTGTTGCTAACATCACTTCAGATTAACTGGTGGTAACAACAGGGGCCTGAGGTACTGTAGGCTATATGATTTTTACTTCTGTTTTATTGTTTCCCTTAAACAAAAATAAAAGTAACCCAGCAAAGCAGGGAGAAATTGTACTTTACAAGCTCTGAACTTCTGACAAATTGCTTAGTGGTTGTTTGTCTATTTTTTTGTCTGTCTTGTCTTTTTAACCTATCAGTTTGTTGGGCACAGATCATCTTCCTTTCTATGTTTGTGTGATGCCTAGCATGATGGGACCCTGACTGGGGTCTTCAAATATTACCATATAATTAACAAGATCCCCAACAACCTACCCTTGTAAATGTGTAAGGGAAACTAATGTGTGATAGGAGGTTGTTATGAAAAGTCTCTGGAAAAAAGACACATTACATCTACACAGCAATACACTAAGCTGGTGTCTGTCTTCCCAAATGCTATCTGCTACTGACTGAAATGTCATTGCCAACCTACTCAGATGATGGTGTCCTCTGTTGGATGTATCCTAGAGAGGAATAAGTATGGACACACAACCCTTCAGGATCTGGCTTGTGAGAGTTACATTAACTAGATCCTGCTGTTTCAAGGGAAAGACACTAGACTGATCCCAGCACATTCTTCTGAACATTGGCATTCTAGATTACTTATTACTGAACTCTGATGTTTTAATCAGTGTATCAGGTACACTGCCCCCTCTCGTTCTTGGTGTCTGCCATGCCCAAGGTCCTCAAGGAGTGCTGGGTAGCATCTCCATCCATCTTGCAGCTTCAGTGGGGCTACCAGGAAAGGGCTTCTGTCCTACAGTCCAACAAGCATTTGTTTGGGGGAGGCCAAAAGGAGCCTCAGTATGCCACTGACTAGGCTATAGCAATAGATAGGGGAACTTCTCCCTGCTTCCTGTGCAGCCAGTTCTACAAGGAGACGGGGGCACTTCACACCCATATAATCCCCAAAGCAGCATGCTAGGAAATGAAGCCCTTGGAAGCTCCAAAACTAGAGTGGATTGAATTAGATAATGCTATCTGTCCCTGCTGCAGTGAAGAGTTGGCTGTACAGCTGAGGGAGTATTATTTTTGTCATCCATCCCAACTGGGATGTGGGATGAGGAAACCAGTGGTTTCTGTCCCTGAGGATTCTGGAGTTGGAAAAGAAATGGATCTTACTCCGTAGCAACCCAAAGTACAAAATAGACAAAGTGGCCACCCAGCATCCCTGAAGTCCCTGGGAGAGGAATCTCTAGGGAGGGGCACAGAGCACCGAACCACATAGTATGAAGGTGAAAGGAATAAGAGGCCTATAGATGAGTAAAGAGTGGGAAGTAGCCTGTTTGGGAGGAGGGGGCACCAGCTATGCAATAAGCAGCAGTCCAAATCTGCTAAACTTTTTTGGACTTTGACTGATGATGATTGAACCAATAAAAAGATCCCCGTACAAACATTAGATACAAGCCTTTCACACAGCCCTAGACATACTGCAGTACAAAAGAAGGCATTAAGAGAGACAGAGAGAGAGGGGGAAGAAAATGTTAAGTTGAGGAGAATAAGGAGGAGAAGAGAAGAGATTCAAAAAGTAGAGAAAAAGGCAGGGAATGGAATAAGTGAGAGACGCTCCCTTTGATATCACAATCCTAACCAACCTGTAAACATCTCACTGCTATAATACTCCACTCAAATCTCCCCTGCAATTTTTTTTTTGGCTCCGTTTTAGTTTTGATTTTACAAAAAGAAACAAGATAGAAAAGGAACTCAATTCAAAGTGACCGCTGTTCTTACAGTTGCCACACGGTGTCAGTAAAACCTTGGAAACTAAAATGAATTACCACGCTGTGCCCTGCTTAGGTGGTGTGTTGTAGTTCTATCCAATGAATCCATCACCAGCTCTGGTCCTCAACTCTAGAAAATTCTGTTGAAGAGAGTTGTATTAGGTACCTCTGAGAGGGTGTCCACCCCATACAAGGCCTGCACTTGGAGGAAAGCCAGGGAGTGCTAAGGTCTAACTGCTGATGAATTCCAGTTGGAAAAGAAGCTGGGTGGGGTTTATAAGAGTGGAAGTTGGCAGTGGAAGGGGCTGTAATGAGGTGAGCCTGCACTCACACTCCCTGATACAAGGTGGAGAGTTGGATCCTGAAAAAGGCAGGGCAGGAAGCAGTCCACGGAAGGAGCAGTAAGGCCTGAGAGGGATAATCCTGAACAGTGGGTTTAAGGGTCCTGGATTGGAACCCCGTGTAGAGGGTGAGCGCACGTTTCCCTAGCAACTGCTGTGGGAGTGGGGCAGTCAGCACAGTGGAGATGGAGACTGCCTGAGGCTCTGAGGAAGGAGACTCTGATGAGACCCCAGAAGGGGAAGACAATTGTGACTTGATTAGAGGTTTAAGCCACGAAGGAGAGGAGCTGCAACTCTGGACTGGCTGGAGAGTGGCTGAAGAACCAGTGCCTGAAGCAACAGGCTGAATGACTGCCAGATGGGGCAGGGACAGTGGCAAGCTAATTCCCCAGATAAGCCACGAGGAGGCTCCATTGGAGGGTCAGTAGCAGACCCCATGACAGTCCCCCATCTTCACTTGTAAAAGAATCCACTGTTCACAATAAAGGTCAGGGTGGAGTAAGAATAGGTTAGGTTGCTTCACCACAGAACCAAATCTTTGCACTGAAAATAAGCAGTCAGTGCCTTGCTCAATTTCCCTTGCCACTCTTACACACACATGTGCACTCACAAAGGGCAGTAGTAGGCAGTGTGCACAAGTGTTTGATAAAGTACTCACCATACTAGCCAACTGAACATACCACATCAGGAGCAACCCAGTTGAGACAAACACCACCTCGGATATGTCTTCACAGCAGTGTAGCAACTTCCTTAGTCCTCTCTATGCTGGCGATCTGTGGTGCAGTCTATTGCACTCTATTGCAAATGGCAGCAGCTCAGATCAATGTTAGCCCACTGTCTGCTGACCACGAGTCTACAAGCACACTCTCAGAGAGCCTGGAGGGTTTTCAATGGAGACGGATCAGAAGAAGCTTTTTGCAAAGAGAGCTGCTTCCTGTTCACAAGTGCACAGCCACATTTTGGTGCATGCTGGCCAGGTGCACCTGGACACACAGCCCCCGGGAGAATGGGGGAGGCCCAGGAGCAGGGCCAGAGCATGGAGCAAGGACTAAGCGTCTGCCCTGCAAAGAGAGGGAGTGGCAGAGCTCCCACATCAGCATAGCCAGGGGAGGGATGACCCTTCAACACCCCAGCCACTCCTCCTCCCTGCAGGGCAGCCGCTTGGTCCCTTGTGCTTTGTTCCTGAACCCCCCCTGCCCTCCCTGGGGGTTCTGTTTGCAGAAGTGCCAGGGTAGCGTGCACTGTCAGCGTGGTGAGTGGGAGCTAAATGTGTAGTCCAATTTATGTAAGCAAACAAGTACAAATAACTAAAAATAAAGGCATGTTTAAGTAAAGGTAACCGAAAAATACCTTGGGGCAGTAATAAGATTGTTATATCTGGAACTGGTGCCAGAGTCAGATATCACAAAAGCTCATCTTACAAAATTTGACCAGCTCATCCAGAGCGATATAAAAGAAATCCGGTGTACTAATTAAACAGTGCATTCTCACAGCCAAATGGCACACAGATATTTGTAGATTCACAGATCCAAAGGCCAGAAGGGACCACTGTCATCATTTAGTCTGACCTCCTGTATAACACAGGCCAGAGAATTTCCCTCAAATAATTCCTAGAGCAGATCTTTTACAAAAAAATCCAATCTTGATTAAAAAATTGTCAGAGATGGAGAAACCCACCACAACCCTTGGTAAATTGTTCAAATGGTTAATTACTTTCACTGTTAAAAATTTATGCCTTATTTTCAGCCTGAATTTGTGTAACTTCAACTTCCATTCATTGGATCATAGTATACCGTTCTCTGTTAGACTGAAGAGCCCATTATTAAATATTTGTTCCCCATGTAGGTTCTAATGGACTGTAATCAAGTCACTTGTTAACCTTCTCTTTGTTTAGCTAAATAGACTGAGTTCTTTGAGTCTATCAATATAAAACATGTTTTCTATTCCTTTAATCATTCTCATGGCTCCTCTCTGAACCCTCTCCAGTTTATCAACACCCGTCTTGAACTCTGGAACACTAGAACAGTATTCCATCAGCTGTCACACCAGTGCCAAATACAGATGGAAATAGACCTGTCTACTCCTATTCAAGAGTCCTCTATTTTTGCATCCCAGGATCACATTGTCTTTTGCCCACAGCATCATACTGAGAACTCAGGTTCAGTTGATTATCCACCACAATCACTAAATCTTTTGCAGAGTCATGGTTTCCCAGATAGAGTCCTCCAACCCGTAAATATGGCCTACATTCTTTGTTACTAGACATATAAATTTATATTTTACCATATTAAAATATATACTGTTCGCTTGCACACAGTTTACTAAGTGATCCATATCACTCTGAATCAGTCATTTGTCCTCTTTCACCATTCCCTTAATTTTTGTGTCATCAACTTTATCAGTGATGATTTTATGTTTTTTTCAGGGCATTGATAAAAATGTTATAGTGCAGGGTCAAGAACCAATCCCTGTGGGATCCCACTGGAAACACATCCCCTTGATGATGATTCCCTCTTTACAGTTACATTTTGAGATCTATCAGTTAGCCAGGTATTAATCCATTTAATGTGTGCCATGTTAATTATATATTGTTCTAGTTTTTTAATCAAAATGCTATGCAGTACCAAGTCAAACACCTTGCAGAAGACTAAGTACATAATGCCAACACTATTACCTTTATTAACCAAATTTGAAATCTCACAAAAAATACCAGGTTAGTTTAACGGGATCTATTTTCCATAAACTTATGCTGATTTGCATTAATTACATTACCCTCATTTAGCTGTTTATTAATCGAGTCCCATATTAGCCACTACATTATCTTACCCGGGAATGATGTCAGGCTGATAGGCCTACCATTACCCAGGTCATCCCATTTACCTTTTTTTTAAAAATTAGCACATTAGCTTTCTTCCAGTCTTCTGGAACTTCCCCAGTGCTCATGTGTGCTTCTGTAATTGTTACACACCAGAGTGAAAAAAAATCTCAAGTTTCAATGCTCCTATGAAGTAACATTTATTAGAACAGACTATCATAAAATATATAGTAAAGATGAAATTCTTGAGACTTCTAATCTTTTTCTTGATCTATTTTTGTTTTATTACTGTATTAATCATTTTACAGCTGTGTCTATAAGACCCAGCCATGATTGGTGCCCCATTGTTCTAGGCACTATCCAAACATCTAGTAAAAAAACCAGATTCTACACTCAAGAGCTTACAATCTAAGTAAACAAGACAGATGCATAGTGGGAGGAACACAAAATTATTAAATCAGTTTACAGATAGGGAACTGAATCACAAAGAAAGTAAGTGATTTAACAAGACTGAACAGGAAGTATGTGTCTTCTCAGTCCCAGGGCCTCAACCAACCTTCCTCTATTCAGGCACTTTGTATCAGTGTTTATTAACAAAGCATCTAAAGACACAGTAAAATGAACCTTACAGGTTTTTGCCTCAAAGCTGCATGTCAAGGAGGTGGACTTGATAACTTAATAGGTCCATTCTGTACATCTTACAAAAGTGAATTATATATCATCTATATATCTTATAACCAAATGAGTTTTCATATTTGATGAGGCCACGTACATTTCTAAATGTGTCATGATGGTTTTTGTGATGTAATTTTTATTGATTTTCATAAAGAAACAGACAGTGAAAAACACAAAAAGGTAAATGTCTTACAGCCTGTATATATCCCCAAATATTGCTTGTTTCACAAGGCTCTCCGACAGAATTATGCAATTTCACAGCTTGTCAAAGCTTCAAGACCAGACAGTACAAAACCAGACAACACTTGACAGACACATATTAAGGTGGGGGTAACAGTAATAAAATAGGAGGAGAAATACTTGAAGAAGGAGAGAATTAAGGAGAAGGGAAGAAGAGGGCAGTGTAGGTGGAATTGAGGTCTGGCATCTTCTGAGCTATTTCAACGTTTTTTATCCAAAAAAACACCGGGAGTCTGCTCTTTCCTGAGCTTGTCATGTTATTAGTATTTCATATCCCGTTTCAACTTCTCTCATTTTGTTTATGATACGAGTGAACAATTTTCCTCTTCAAGATAATGGAATGGAGGAAGTTGAAAACAGGTTATGAAGTGCCAATAGCATAACAAGGTTAGTAAAGAGCAGTTTTACTCTGTTTATTTTAGGAAAGCCATCAGTGAGTTTTTCAACATTTTTACTAATTATATGGGAAAAGGGATTAGGATCACATTAATTAAATTTGCAGAGCACAGTAAATTGGGAGGTTTTGCAAATAGCAGTGAGGACAAAGGAGGTAACACAAAGATCTCTATTATGAAGAAAAAAAGAGAATATTGACTTCTGGGGCTGTCAATCTGGCACCTTTTATAAGTAGTGAGCACTAAGCTTTTTTTTTTTTTAATAACTAAACTTATCTAAAAATAGGAATGCAAAATAAAATGAGATACAATGCAGAAAAGTAATAAAAACACAGATACACAAAAGGAATATGGTATTTGGAAAGCAATAATGCTGGAAAAAGTCCTAGAAGTAGTGATGGTAATTCACAACAGACAGGATATAATAACCTTGTTCTATGACATAGTGACAAAAAAGGTTAATGCAAGAGGTGTTAGTGCTTTTTTATATGGCACACCCTACTCTGGGTTCTTCAAGACTAGAAAATGTCATCAAATTGTAGTAAATTCATAAAAGAGTGACAAAAGAAGTAAATAGCACCATTTGGTCTCTTTGCATTATTCAGAAAATTTTAAAATATTTTAATATAGGTATGCCAGAGTTCTTGGCCAAGTCCAGATGTCAAGGAACCACTGCCTGCTT
Organism: Emydura macquarii macquarii; assembly: GCF_026122565.2. Taxonomy (NCBI): domain Eukaryota; kingdom Metazoa; phylum Chordata; order Testudines; family Chelidae; genus Emydura; species Emydura macquarii. Next base: position 1,213,582 of record NW_027132817.1, on the reverse strand, counting down.
ATGGTGCTTGATAGCTACTTAACAAGATTAATGGAATGGTGAGACTGAAATAATAAAGAATAGTTAAATGAAAATGAATGAAGGAAAATTTAGGGATCTTTTCTTGATTGCCTAACTTAAATTCATTAGTGTGGAACAGTCCACCATGTGACACACTGGATTTCCCAACTATATTCAAAAATATACATCAGAAGCAATTCTGCATTGGTGGTGATGGATAAAATAATGCCTTTAGTGTTTTCCATCAACTAATGTCTATAAATCTATAACTTTCAAAAGAAATCATGATCTGAGAGGTTGATGGCTACTCCTATGTTTTCTTATCTATCTTATCTTATCTATCTAAGGGTATGTCTACACTGTCGGGGCTGCACTGATTGATGCAGCAGGATCAATTGAATGGGCAGTGGAGATTCGATCAATCGATCCCAGAAGTGCTCTCCAGCCAACACAATAAATCCACCCCCTCCCTGCAAAAGAGTAAGGCTGCATTGACTGGAGGGCATTTCCCATTGCTGCAGCGCAGTGGAGTTGCCACAGTAAGGAAACGTAAGTAAGTCGACAAGAGATACGTAAACTACAGTATGTAGCTTGTGTATGTCCTATCGTTGGCTGTCGGCAGTATAGGTTAGGCCTATATCTAGGTTCTTCTATAGTATTCCAGAAGTATGGTACACGAGAGCCTAGAGACAAGAACTTCTATATACCGGAAGTCCTCCTGTTAATTATAAATTGGAGTAATGGAATAATGATCTTTCTGCCATAAGACTGTTTTGTTAATTGGTCAACTGGATAAACTTTGGCCATGAGTAATCTAGGGCAGCTGAATGTATCAGGGAATTGGCTATGTAACATGGAGCCTGTCAAAGATTTATATTATGGTCAGGTCTGTAGGAATTAAAGTTGGTACCATTTCACTGTTGTTCAGAGACTTCCGTGAAATGAGTTGGTGAACTCAGCTGTTGAATTTCAGCTTTCAAACAAACTTTCAAATATGGTGAAGGCAGTCTTTTATGATTTAGAAAGGGTATGGAAAGCCACTGATAATCTTATATTAATACAAAAGAGACTATCCTTGGATTTAGCAAAGGTAGGAAGGAAGAGTAGATTAGTAATGTCACGTGGGACCTGTTGTAAACTGGCTAAATTAAATCTACTCAATGCCTTATGGTCAGAGGAAGGTAAACAACAAAAAGAGGAATACAGGGATAAAGATGAAATGGTAAAAAGATTGGCCAGAAAGGATAAAAAGGGCATATATATCAATAGTCAGACATTGGAAACAGAAATAGCAACAATGAAAGGAGATGTGAATTCTTTATCAAACCACTAAATGACTTGCTGGGGATTTTAGGTGCAACAGGGAAGGTCAATAAAGACAAAGGAGGGAAAACTCTTAACTGAAAAGCACAAAAGAAAAGATGGATAGAACATTTCCATGGTATCCTTAAACAGATCCCCAACTCAGGAATAATATTTGACTTTGACAACAGAGAGAAGATGAAAAAGGATGAATTTAAAGTAGCCATTGTAAGATTAAAGAACTATATATCATGAGGTGAAGAGCAAATCACAGCAGAACTGGTTAATGTAAGTGGAGAGGTCAACATCAAAATCCTGCTATGCCTCTTCAGTTTGGCATGGGAAAAGGAATACACCCCAGAAGATTGAAAAGACGGATTATAATCAAACTTCCAAAAAGGGGGAGAGAAGGTCGTAACCATAACATGTGGTGTGGGATTTTACTGCTTTCATTTCCAGGGCAAGCTTTCTGTGCAATAGAATTAGAGCGATCACAGATAGCGATAGGCATAGAAAACAACAAGATGGCTTTTGCCCAGATCAATCTTGTGTAAACCAGAACTTCAGCCTGTGTGATATTGTAAAGCAAAGTAACTTCTGGCATCTGCCAGTAGTCGTGAATTTCTAAAAAGTGTTTCATAATGCAGATAGAGAATCATTGCGGCAGATAATGCAAGTCTATGGAATCCCCAGCAAAATCATTAATGTGGAGTGAAAATAAACTAGGAGCTAATCAAAAGGCTTAATGCTAACACTTGTGTCAGGCAAGGTATATCTTGTCCCCTATCTTGTTTGGCATCGCTATCGACTTTGTTATGTGACAGACTGCAAGTATGGAAACAGGTATTGAACAGATAGATGATGATCTTGGAGACTTTGACTTTGCAGTCAATATCTGTCTTATAAATAAATCAGTTGAAGATAGGCAGAAAGAGAGATGGTTTTGCAAATTCTGCCAAGTAAATAAGTCTTATCAATAAATCAAAGATGGAAATTTTGAAAATTAATTTACCTGGCAATGATTTTAACTACTTGGAAGGTAAAGTATTGAAAACAGTTATAAATTTCACTTATCTTGGGTCTCTCATCATCGGGTACTAATGATTGTTTGATGTAAACTCCGGAATAGGAAAAGTGCTGTATTTAAAAAAACTCAATATTGTATGGACATTCAACGTGATTAGCAAAAACACCAAACTTAAGATCTTTAGAAGCAATGTCCTAAGCATCCTCCTATATAGAGTAGAGTCCTGGGAAAACAGTAAGTCCATGCAATGCAAAATGAACAGATTTCAATGCAGGTGACTGCCTAGAATAATCAAAATAAAATGGACTGATAGAATATGTAAGAAAGAAGTCCTAGAATGAACACAACTACCTATGACAATACAAGTAGTATGGAAGAGAGATGGACAGATCTGGGACATCTTTTAAGGATGCCCAATAATAGCTGCCTGATCAGGCATTTTTTTGGTGATTCCAGGGCAAGAGATGGATAGGCCAACATAGAGGCACACTCCATAGCATAATAATGTGTGTAGTGGCATACTTTCATGTCAATATAAAAGGAACAATGAGCCCAGGATTGGTACCATTTGACTTCTGTCTTATGCGCCTGAGGCTTTGGGAAGAATGACACTGGATAACTCAGTTGTTCAGTTTTTCATCTCCACCTCACACGTACAAAAATAATTACAACTAATACCAACTGACACAGTTATTGGCCATCTCTGACAAGTACAGAGTGGATACGAATCTCATAATTACATTTAATGAATTTATTTAGATTTAAATAACAACAAAAAGATGCCTGTTCAAGAACCCAATGCATCTTGCACACACTTTATGTTAGAGATGTAGGGATCTTTAAATATAATGTCACAATACACATCACAATGTAACAAACACATTCAAGCCCAACATGCTTAAAATGTTGTTTGAGGTTTTATCTGCATGACTGATATTAAAGTCAAGAGGAATTCTGTGGCTGAAATGCTGTGCACCTTTGAAACCGTATCCTCCAAAATATGTCTATGTAGAGGCATAGGAAGGGGATACAGGATCAAATACTTGAATGTGTATTTGAGTGTAGACAGAAGGATCATACAAAGGAAGGTACATTTCTCCATACAAGATGAATGCTACTGCAAATATACCCTTGCACAAAGCTTTGCATAAAACATTTCAAGTATGAATCACAAACCAAATCACTGCTCAACATCATGACTACTGCTCTAATAATTAAGATTAAACAAGCCAAAAACACTCTCCCAGAATTAGATTAAAAACCCCTGACAGTGCCCCACTCCTTGAGAAGCAGCACCCAGAAGGCACTTCCAGATCTGTGAAGCAACTGAAGGTGTGTAAATGAATGGCTAACTACTACCCAACAAAAGTTTTGTTTTACTTCATTTCAAGTAGTGGCATAGGCAGTAAGAACTGGGAATTAGTACAAAGATCTAGGACCAACGTATGTTTTGAAAAGCTGATGAGTCTGGATAGGGAGGTAAGTTTCTGTTCAGTTCCTGTGGGATGGGAATCCACACCACAAAGCCAGCAGCATATAATTGTGTTAGCCATCTCAACAGAGAGACCCAGTAACTGAACAGGCATGGAGAATTAGCTACCTTGTTACCTGCAGAAGTGGTTCCTTCAGAACAAGGTACAAGGTTCAGGTACATCATAAAGCTGATAGAAGGAAGCTTAAACTGCCCCTGTGAATGCTGTATCTGTGCAGGGGGTAAATGGAGGATTAGGTCACTAGAGCTATCCCTCCAACACATTTCACAAGTGCTAAATTAACTCAGGAAAGTTCACATAATCCCCCCTACATTTCAGAAGCATAACTAAACCTTTGGGAACATAATTAAACCGAGCAGCAAAAAACAAAACTAGCTGAAAGATTGCTATTTGCCTTCTGGGTAACCTACCAAACAGATGAAGCTAAGCACTTATCCAGTGTGTTTTCCTCTGTCACAGTAAAATCCCTTTTGAAGTTCCATTCCGGTGGAACACCAACAAACACCACTGTTGTATAGAAACTGCTGCATAAGTAGCCAGCAAATAAGTGCTCATTTTTCGTCAATAAGAAATATTTCATTTTCAGCACTGTTATGGAGAGGAAAAAGGGGGACTGTCAGAGAAGTTCCACCTTGCTAAAGACTGGCAACATATTTGTAACCCAAATTATGAGAAGAATCAAAACATAATTGTAGCCCATATACTTGTAACCTTTAGGAATGTGACCATTTTCACTAGTTTATGATTCAATTTTCTTCTTTTGTCATGACTATATTTCCAGCAGAACTATCATCTTTCATAACAACATTAGAGGGTGACTAGCTAAATTGTGTACCATCCTACTCCTATAAAAAAGAATCGCCTGTTATGATTTAGCCATTTTCTTTTACACGAAGTGTTCACCACTGTAGTTGAATGCATGCTTTCCTCTTCTGATATTTCACTTTCAGTTTAATAACCCCAGCAACCATTGTCAAAGTCACAACGTCCACTTGCTTGTTTGGGAAGACAGATGGACATACACCATCTTCAAATGGTGTTATTTACAAATCTGGGAAGTGATAAATTCTTTATTTACAGAGATTTCCATATATTGACATGTTTTTCTGATATGATCTCACATCAAGTACCCAAGAAAAAGGTAAGACTGTACATTAGGTTAACCTTCTGGGCCATGGCTGAAATTAGGGTCCCAGAAAAACATACTATGGGCAGTGTTTAATTGCTGAAGTAGAAGAACTGGTACTTTCCACACACATATATTTTCTTTACCAGCTACACCAGCAGGCAGATTATACCTCACCTATTATTATGCCTTCTGCAGCACTGAAAGATGTGTTGAAATTCACATATATTTTAATAGATGTCAGGGGTAAGCATATGAAAATACAGTTGGTATGTTTATAATTTTGTTTTTCTGGGACCCTAGAGCACATCTATTTCAGAAGTAATGGTCGAAAAGGTTAACTGATGTACCGCCCTTTCAATTTGGGTACTTGATGTGAGATGGATACTGCATTTGACATTGGATAAATGAACATTTACTTCCATCTCCCACACATAACAAAAACCAATTCATCCCACCTACAAAACCCTGATGGTAACATCACATTCTTTTGCATCAACAGAGTGACACAAGTGACTGTCACATAGTCAATTCATTTGGAAAGTTATTCAGCTTTAACATTGTCGAAGTCACTGTTAAGGTTTTGTGTGAAAGTCCTCTCTCTCTCACATACACACACACACTCTCTCTCTCTCTCATTCTTGCTGTTGTCCTTCCCCAGTATCACTAGCAACTGGTAAGCTTAATGAGACACATCAATCTGCTGCACGAATCAGGGGTTAGGGTGAAATGGGGGGGGGAGTTGGCTGTGGGGGGGGCATAAATATATGTACTCCCCATTCTGGAGACTGAGCCCTTCTGCCTCCAACAGGCCAGGGTCAGTGGTGAATAACAATGACAACTTCAGTTAAAGTATCCTCAAGTATTATCAACAGTTAATACATTGACCCCATTTTGTACTGCATGACTGTAAGACACAATAATTTTTACAAAATGCTCTGAATCTTCTCCTCTACTGGAAACCTTGTCTGATCGTGCTAACTCTGTATGGCTTTGTAGTGGCTGCACTGTACGTATATAGAATATAGATATTCAGGCCTGCCTGTAAAGGCCCATGTTTTGTAAGTATATCCTTATCATTCATAAGTTACATTTATGGTTATAGGGGTATAAAACAAAGAACCAAAACCACAGGCCTTCTCTCACTGTGACAGTCTGAGACCTTGTACTTTGGCTCAGATGCAGGAGTGGCGGCCATAAACTGGGAAGCGTGCAGTCACATACGCACATTCCAACATAACACCTAATACCAGGCTGTTAAATCGGTGCTTCAGTTTAACACCTCCAGACAAAGAAAAGATCCTAGAATGTTTAAAGGAAACTTGGTTTGATAGCATTCTGTCTGGCAAAAGAATTACTTATCAACAATTGTGGTTGTAAAATCCACACTCCTTATTGTTTTGTCTTTATGGTACCCAATTCTCTATTATCTATTTGAATGATTTCTGTCTGGTTCTTTGATTGTTTCTGTCTGTTGCATAATTAAGTGTGATCAGTTAAGGTGGTGGGACATGATTGGTTAAAGAATTATGTTACAATATATTAGGATTGATTAAAGAATCATCTTGTAATATTGTTAAAGAAATGATTGGTTAAGATACATTATAAAAACTGAGGTAAAACAGGAAGTAGGGGGGAAGATTTATTGATGTAAAGGACTGGGGGAGTCCTAATGGATGTTTGCTTGAAAAGATCCAATAAATCTGTCGTATTGCCTGCTGTTGGACTCTGGACTTCTGTTTCTCCCATCGAACTAAGAACTGAAAGGACTGGGGGGTCCTAACATACACCACATATTGAGGGTTTACAAGTTTGCTTCTCTGCTCTGCTTCTTTAGTTCAAATACTAGAAGATAATGTTTTAAATCGAGGTTCAAGGTTCATTCTCCTGAAGATAACCACCTAATTCACCAGAATGCAACATCATAGAAACAAGCCTACATTCCCTAAAGCAATGCAGAATAAGCATTTGGTATGGTAGAATTGCCCTGCTGGTTATAGTATGGTTTCATTGGCGATTTATAGAACTCAGGGGTCTGAATTGACTGTATCAAAATTGTTTTCCTGCTTCTAAAAGGAAAAGAACCCTAGAATCAAACTGCAATGAAAAAACCTGCCATCAGCCTCCACTACTTAAATCAGCAGTGCCCAAACTTTTCTTGGCATGCCCTCACTACCAGTAATGGAATCAGCAGAGGAGTTTGGGCTGAAGACGGAGCTGGGGCAGAACTGGGGATGGGAAGGGAGTTAGGCTAGAGACAGAGCTAGCATGTGGGCGGAGTGGAGCTACAGCTGTGGCCAGAGCTGGGCTGGGGGCAGTGCAGAGCTGTGGCTGGGACCAGAGCTGGGCTGGGTAATGCTCCTTCCCAACCTCTCATGGCCAGGCCCCACCCCTATCCCCAAACATTCCTCTGCATCCCACAGTTTGGGCTGATTTAGTTTGTAGGCTCTTTGGGGTAAAAGCCATCATTTTGTTCTGTGTTTGCATAGTACCCATCACAATAGGATCCTGATCCATGACTGGGGTATTTAGGTGGTACTAGGGCCTGACCTACCTCTGCCTTATTAAAGTTTTAAGCGAGAATAGCTCCAGTGGCATAAATGGATAAACACAGATACTAATTTGGAGTAAACCAGATCCAGAGGCTTGGTTTTCAGTAACATGACTAAAGTTGCATCCTGGAATTATTTATTTATTTCGTTTTTACAACTTTTTGACAGAAATGCAGAATTGAAAAGGATTTTTATATAAATAAGTAACAGAAGCTACTGTAAAGTCAGCAAAAAGCCAGGTATTACCCTGCATGCCCTTAGAGAAATCATATGGACTGTAGAGCAAACCAGCTTATCATTAGCCCCAACATCTTCCAGCAGGTGATAAACAGTGACTTCCTGAAGATGAAAATAAGAAGCTGACACATAACATGTTAAATGATCTTACAGTGATACCAGCTTCACATACTAGGAGTTCTGTGCTTTAGTAGATTCAGTCATTTAAATTTAATAACCAGATTTGCATTGAAACGTAATGACTTGATGGCAATTTTTAATGATTTAGTATCTGTATAGTCCCTCCTTATTAGAATTAGTGATGCATGGCAATGCAGACAACATATTGTTCTGATGTGAAAGATGAGAAGTCCAAGAGCTGTTGTACAGGCCTGCAAGGAGCCCAGTAGAAGTCAATCACAGTTCAAGTCTCTGATTCTTGATGGAATCGTAAAATACTGGAGCTCCCACTAGAGCTGAATGTTTCTGCCCATCTAGAGGTTTCAGCACATAATCAGTTTATTCTAGATCTTTCCCATTTACGCAATGGAGCAAACACAGGAAAGGATCCTCCAAAATTTACTTCAGAGGAGAGCAAAGATGGCCACAAAAGCCATGCAAGTCTGTCATCAGTAAATATGCATCATATAAAGATGAGGCAATGATTATCTAATTACTGTTAAAGCACTTGCACCTGAAGATCCAACCAAGAGCTTATTGCCTGTAAACAGCAATCAATTCTGGTATGTGAGGTTCTTGTTACGCTAACCACAGAGGAAGCATAAAACAGTAAACCACATCAGCAGGAGCAGACACTCATGGTACAAGGGCAGAAAATGGCTGGACAATGGGAATCCCATCTTGCATCTTAGGCAAGATAATGTGTAAAACAGCAAGGAGCAATAACTCCACACCAGCAACAACATAGGCTGCATTATTTTGCGCAGAGAGGGTCCATGCTACTTTTTTCACACAGCCTTCAGAGAAAAACAACCTGCAAAACCAGAGGATTTTGCCATGATCAGGTCTCCCTTTAAGACGACTATGGACACCTTTTCTACAGAACATGTGAAAGTGAATAAGCAACATGCATTGCACACAACATTCCTAGCCTCTTATTGCTCACGGACAGATCTTTTGGGTTTAATGTAGCACTCTTCTTTGAGATTATATTATGATATAATTTTTTGCCGTCTGCCAACTTGACCATGAGTAACAGAGTAACCAGTCTCTCAGACTGAGACTCAGACTCCTACGTAATTATAATGCAAACTTTTCATCTAAAGAATCATTATTTGCATCAATATGATTGTTGACTCTTCATCAATAATTAGCACATGATAAATATATGGTATTAGAAACCAACTAAAAGCAATACTCAGAGCCAAAAAATGCAGAGCCAAATTCTGCCTTTGCATTTATCCATGCAGCCCAAGCTAGATAAATCTGCATAGGATGGTATATCACAACTACACCAAACAATGGTGACACACAAATCTCTGCAAAGAAAAACCTGAAAAAAGAACCCCAATGCAAAATCATCAAGTAAAAAGATGAACTGTTGCTCCATTGTTCCCTGATACTGCTGCTGCTGCTAAGTAAATGAAAATCCAGATGGACATGCCTCAAAGTGAAGTGATCCTCAGAGCCTAATTGGGTCTCTGGCATTCACAGTGCATCTATGCTCATTTATAAATATATAATTTATTAAGACTAATTTATCAGTTGATCTAATTGTAAAAGTAAAATGGAGATGGAGTCTAAACTACAGAGGAACAATTAATCAGGACACAGATGCCTGAGGGAGCGTGAATAAATTATTACAATTCTTGAGAAATAATCGAATTGGTAGAGACGGCGAAACAGGAATTTAATTGTCTCTGATCTGCAACTAACTTTATGTGATGATAAAAGCAATTGTAAAATGCAAACTCATAAACAAATTGTATATGTTTGATTGTATTGCCCTCCTCCCTCCATTTTCATGTTACTTGTCTTTTTATATACACCTTGATATACAAAATACCTTTAGGAGAGAGACTGAAATTTCATGTGTGTTTGTACAGCACCTAGCATCGTGGGTCCCTGATCTTTGGGTCCCTTTGGGAACTACTGCAATATAAATAACAAGGATAAAGCTGTCCAAAATATGCTTCATAGTAAGATACCCTTCACAGACACATTCTCACTCTGGCTCCAGTAAATAAATCCATTTATTCATGTCTGAATATCAGGTGGTAGCGAGGGGACGTGGCTTCCCTCAGAGATGGACAGCACCGTTTTTTCTGTCCATAATTTTTTCTAACTATGCAGTCTTATATGGTTGGCTCCCTCCCTTTCAATTCTCATTACATTAGCCACTTCTTGTTCCTGGCAGTCCTCCTTCCTCCTCTTCCCCCTCCCCCTTCCACTTGAGAAGTTGTGCCTTTATTGCGGTATCTTAAGATTGTTCAGCCTTTTTCCATAGTCATGATTTGAATAATTTCTCCCATTTCACTCTGCTCAAAAGATATTTCAATTGCTTTTTTTGAAATCTAGTCTCTTTGTTATGCTGTCTTTTATTAACCCCTTTGTTACTCTGTTGAATTCAAGTAGCTGTGAACACTCCTAATCGTTCCTCTATTTGCCTCACATTTCCAAGTCAGTTCTTCCTGATCGGAAGCAACACAGGCCAAGGTGACTTCTCTTGAGGTTGCATTTTTTAATTCATAGATTATAACTCTTTCCTATGTGTAACTCAGGACACTTGTTGATGATGCATGTTTGGCTGTAAACGACACCCAACAGATGTCTGGGTATTTTAACTTCTCCATGAGTCCACTATCCTGTGGTTTCAAGTACTTTGAGTATCAGTTCCTGAATGTATCCTTCATTTACTTCCCGTTATGGGACATGATTTGCTTGTCCTGCAAATTAAGCCCTGGACATAACTGCTGGCACATTTTTTTATAAACCTGTACTTACTTTAAAGAGTTACATATTTTATTCCCTTGATCTTTATTCAATTATTTCATCTGAGCACTATCCTTTGGCTGGTGCTTTCAGTTTTCAAGGATGTTGCCTCTTCATAAACCTCTTCACATTTTCTCTCTTCATTCCCTACCAGATCCCGCTAAGCCTTCTCATGCTTCCCTGCTTCTCCTTATTCCAAAGCTATCTTCTTTCTGCCCTGTCATTCTTCTCTCTCCTGTCTTTAAATCTGCTCCCTAACCACAAGCTCCTATTCCTCCATCCTTCCTTCTCCTCAAATTCCCTCTCTGTATTTACTCTCCAACCACTCTCACTGTTCCCTCTACCTTCAAATTCTCTACCTTCCCTCTACCTTCAAATTCTCTCTACCTTCACATTCCCTCCTGTCCTTATTCTCTGCTCCCTCCACACCATGCCTCTGCGCCTCTCCTACCTCCCTCCACCTTAAATTTATCAGCCTGTGCTACCTCTTCCCCAAACCTCCTCATTCCCCAGGCTCTCTTCACTTCCCTTTTGACACATCCAAGTCTCTGAATCTCACTTCACTCCCTTTTCACAAAGTCCCCCTTCTACCCACCTCTACCCAATGCCCATCTGTCTCAAACACCTCACGCTCTCCTCCTTCTAATTGCTCGGCAAAACATCCCTCCCTTGTCATCCTCCCTCTCTCCTTCCAAATCTCCAATATCTCCTCTTTCCCAACTCCATATTATCTCCTACCTCTCACCAAACAACTCTCCCTAAATCCCATGCCCTTCAGTCAACCTTTGCATCTTTCCACACTTCACCTTTCCACTCTCTTTTTCTAAACTCCTCATTCTCTCAAATATCCATCTGTCTCCTCAAACCCCTCTTCTCCCCTCCCTACCTCAAAACCTTTTTATTCCCATATCAGCCTCCATCTTTCCACATCCCTTCTGTCACCTCCTCCTCTCAAAGTCCATTCTATCACACAGTTGTTCCACTCCCAAATCCTCACAGTTGTTCCTCCCTCCCTAGTTTCCCCTGGATATATTCTTTTAATGACCCCATTACCCTCTGCCCTAAGATTTCACTAAAACTTTCATTCATGTTGCTTTTCTCCATCCCTTGCTTCATGTCTTCCTTGCCTCCCTCAGTCACTCTGTCCGTTAAAGTACCTCCAACCTCCCTCTTTGTTCTGTCTCACCTTCCTACCATTCTAGATCCCCATATCTTCTCCCTCTTTTCTCTGCCTTTCCCTGCCCTCAGTTCACCTCCCACAAATTCTCCATGGTGCCTGCCTCCAAGTCCCCCTCTGAATAGCACTCCCTCTTCACCTTTTCCCTTATAGGTGTCTGCTGAGCAATGCTGCATGAAGCAGCAGCCACTGTTCTTTGTTTCTCTGCTGTGCTCCCTCCCCACTCTCCTCCATCACAGATGAATGAAATTGGAGTGTAGGGTGTGGAGAGACAGTCAGACAGCTTTGTCTCCTCTCCCTCCCTAGCTGAAAGTTTGGAATGCCCCACTCTCATAGTTACACCCTTGGATCCTAGCATTTATTCTATGCCTAGGCATCTATTCAAAGTGTAGATATAAGAGCAAGTTCTCAATCTGATCTCTTTTCCACGTTTATCAGTTCCAAATAGTAGCTCCAGTCAGGTGAGTAATGACTGCCAATGCATTTAAATGTCAAAGTTGAATACTGCCAACCCGGTTGAGAAAATCTGAATGAAAAGCAGCATGACAAGCAGGCAGAGAAGTGCTGTCAAGAGCATCTGTCAGCATGAAATGTGGGAAACCATCTGTCTTTAAAGATCTGAATGGAGCTGGAGAATTTCAGCACCTCTACCAGCTGGACAGAGATTAGAGAACTAGCATTTCATTGACACAACCTTCCTAGCTTGAATGAGCTTGTTACTTAGGGATACTAATTACAACTGCAACTAATTGTTAGTAAACAGCTAAAAACAAAAACAAACCTGGATGTCTTAATGCTGCTCTCTAAATTAAAACACTCATAAAAGCTGCTTTTAACAGTCTCACAGGACTATGCTACTTGATGCTACTAGTCTGTTAAATGCCATAAGCATGACAAAATGACATGAAGAGTTAGCAATTTTCATTTCAAAATAAATTGTCAGGTATAACACATTCATCTCATCTATTTGTCTAAATCTAACTTTTACTTTCAGATAAAAGAAACAGTGCTCCCAAATGTCACCACTATGTTGCAGACGGTTCAACTCACCTGTCCTTATTCACAGTTTAAGCAGTCTGAAAATCAATCCAAACAGGTTACATTACAGCTCTTCTGGGAAGGAAAGTAGTGTGATACTCACCCAGGATGTTTCCAATGAGAGCCACAATGAATACAACAATATACCCTGCAATCAGGACCCATTCATATTCCTTGGGATGTAAATATTCCCTCCAAAGATATCGCAGAAATTCCTCATCATCATAGTCAGCAGAGGGGATTGAAAAAGATTGCTGAGTACCATTCAGCTCTGGAACAGAAGACCAGTTCCGACAAGAAAGGGAATCCTCATCCAGTTTGGTCTCGGACATCACTGGTTGTAGCCTGGGTCTGGATCCAAACCTCTCAGTACTTCAAGCTTCTCAGAAGCCTATCCATTTACATTTGTGATGTTCAATGAAAAACACAGTGTGGGGAGAAAAAGAGAAAATGAAATAAAAAGTTATAGAGCCAATGATGACCAAGGCTTTTACTCTGCAACTTCTCCCACTACCTTTGCAGCACTTCCCAGCAAAGATGCACACACTGTAGCCCTGGGAGAGGGAATGAGGATTCAGCATCAGAGGCTGCAGTGACACAGGAGCCGGTGCAGCACATGCCTACAAATGCATCATTCTGGCACAGAATCTGCAATACACAGCAAATCCTTGAGGGGAGGAGGAGAGGGCAGTTTGCTTCCAAATGTGAGAGTATAAATGATCCAACCTGTAAGCAAGAGTATACTTGCCTCTGCCACTGAATACAAATGTGTTCATGCATTTAGGAATCCTTAGATGTGCACTTACACCTGTCCTTTATACTCCAAAACTGCCCTTCCTAGCTCAAAATCCCCTTCCTTATGCCACTGTCCCCTCCCCCTGCTTCCTCTTCTCCTGACCCTTTCCATGACCCCCATTTTTTTTCCTCACAAGTTTCCCTTGGAGCCTCCCCCAGTCTGCTCTCCATCCCCCCACCATCTCTCTCCTGTTCTGTTCCAGCTTTTAAATATTACTAAATTAAATTTCACTTTTGGAGAGAAAAGAGCAGCAGCAGTAGAAGAGAATGGAATAGGGGGAGCTACTGAAATCAGTGGCTGGTGACATTGAAGCCCTTCATGTTCTTCTGGGTAAGTGGCCAAAGTAGATATGGAATTCTCTGAGTAGTGTCCCTAGAGGTGGTCCACTTCAGTGGCAGTCTGAACCTTTGGTCTGAGACTTTGATAGCAGTACCCATTCAGCCTGTGCATGTGTCCTACATATCTGCTTGCCTCATACCAACTATATATAGGGGAACCACCCTCATTTCCTTCTCTACCATCTGCATCTTGAGACCGATTGTCCAGCATGCCTACTTCACTTTTCTCTAACCGTAGTTATTTTAGATAGTTTAGTTGTAGTTAGTTTAGTTGGGATTTTTCCCCATTTTGAAGGTTTGTTCTGGACTTTTTCACCATCTGGGGTATGTTAGGATCCCCCTCCTTTAAGTGCTGTCTTTCCTGCCAGGAGGCTACCCCAGTTAATGTTGGATGCTCTTGATGTCTTTGGTGTTTAGGAGACACGCACATACCAGCCAAGTGTAATATCTGCTCCCCTTTTAACAGAAGATCTCATAAACAGGGAAATAAAGTCGAACTGTTAATGACGGAGCAAGCCCTAGGACCAGTTTCCAAACCAGGATCCAAGAACCCCCTTGGATACCAGTATCTGCTCACATTTAGTGCCCCATCTACCTCCAGATCTCATTCACCAAGATCCTTGAGGGATGCATAGGCTGATACCCTATCCACTTCTGGGTCTCCGTCACAAAAGCCCCGGGAAATGTGGCACCTATGTCTGTGCTGGCAGTACCAAGAGTACTCTAAGTCTATGGGTACCAACAAAAGGAGCAGGAGTGATAGATCTCCTTCCAAAAAGTTTCAATTGCTGACTGTGAAGAAGGTTCTGGAGACCTCAGGTACCAAAAGGAGTATTAGTGAGGGTCTGTGTGATTCTAGTAGTGGGAAAATGTCTAAGGTTTACTCTAAGAGCCATGTTTCTGCCAAATGAGATTTGCTACTGAAGACTTCTTCTGCTACCCTGGAAGTGGGGAATGCTGAGTGACCTAGCCCATCCTCTATTGGAATCTTCTGGTCTGGAAAGAAAGTCCCAGCATGTGCTCTGTCTACAGCCAGTGTTCTGAAAGATGTGTGCATCATGCGTCCATATGAGAAGAAATTCTCCTTCAAAAAGGTCTATACCATCAGACTCTTCAGTAGCCTTGGTATCTACCCCAGTGCCCTGGACCATTATATCAGTTCCAACAGAGTCTGGACATAGTCACTCAACTGCTGCACCAACACATACTGGAAAAGTCCCTACCTCAGTACCAGTTCTGGCCTCTGCAGAACTCAACTCAGTGCTCAACTCCCACTATGTATCGATATTGCAGAGGTTTAGATTTTCAAAGGATCTTGTGCCAATCAGCTGAAATGTCCATGACTTACTGTTACTGGACACTGATATGCACTGAGTTCTTCTAGGTCCCAGACTCTCCATTTTCCTTTGACCTCCTTTTACCCTGACATTGACAATCCAGGATGAACAGTTATTGCTACCTCCCCAGAATATGCTGATGATGAGTTTTTGATTCACAGATTTCAGTTCAGGCTTCTCCTGGTATTCTGTGAGATACCATTCTCTGACCTATTCTGAGACATTGGAGGACAGATGACCTCATCCTGTGACTCCCTGGTGTGACCAATGGTGGATGGCTCTTCCTTCACCTTATGGGCTCTCCCACTGGCCTTATTGGGACCCCTGGGCCATGTACTGCCAACAATTCCTAAGGGCTCTGAGTCACTCTCGGAGGAAGCAGAGGCAGACTCTTTCCCTTGAGCCCTCACTCACACCCCACCAACCAGAGCCAGCAATGGAGACTTTTGAGGAGCAGGAGGCAAGAGCTGACAAGGAGGTAATACCTCATACAAATATTCCTCATCACTGGATGAGGCTGTAATGTCTCCACTACCTTCCATGGCAAATAACGTTAGACAATTTCAGGAGCTGATGAAGTGCATAGTGGATATATGTTTCAAATCCCTATAGTGAAGGTCCAGCACTCTCATCATAAGGTCCTAGACATTTTACACACTTCAGCTTCTGCACCTGCAGCTTTCTCTGTGAATCTGGCTTTTTTAGAGCCTGCTAAAACCATCTGGCAGACTCCAGCAACAGCACCCACTACCTAAATGTGCCAAGAAAAAAAAATATGTTCCAACCAAGTACTCAGAGTTTTCACTGAATTCCCTGGTTGTGGAAACAGTATATGAATGCGATAGACAGCACAATACAAAATCTTCCCAATACAGTAAGGACCAGAAGTGACTTGATCTCTTCAGCCGCAAGAGTTAAATCTCTGCAACATTACATTTCAAACCACCAAATGCTCATGTCAAAATATGACTATCTGAATGTTAATAAATTGAGCATTTGCCAGAGGAGCACTGCAAACAATTTAAGGCCATTATAAATAAAAGGGCAACTCTTAGTGAGAATATTATTTCAGGCATACTTACTTGCAGCCAATATTCCAACCTGGTCCATTTCCACCATGATCATGATGTGACTATTATCTTGGCACCATGTGTCTGATTTCCGTAGGAAATTGCAGCATACTGTTGAGGACCTCCCTTTTGATGGTCACATGCTGTTCTTTAAATCAACTGATGAGTTGCTTCACACCTAGGACTTGAGGGCTAGGCTTAGATCCCTCAAAAATTTATAAACCTGCAGATAAAATTATTTTGGCAAGTCTAAAACAACCCAGAGATTTTGCCCAAATCATTTCTTAAATTTCCATAGGCCATGTGAACCACCAGCCAAGAAAACAAGATATTCAATAAAGAAGCCAACCAACTGCCTACTACATTCCTACCACACCTACTACATTCCAGCCATCCACACCATCTAAATGCCAATTTTGATGTCTTGGTTGAGAGCACAAATCATTTTCTTCACTATCCTCCCCTCCTCCCCACCCCCAGATATAGTCTTTTCCATTTCCAGCCTGCATAGGAGAGAATAACATCCAATAAATGAGCTTCGGCGGTAATAACATCTTGTTATTCATCTATTTTTCCTCCATTTCTCCCTACCAACCCCTTTCCCAGTCCCTTTTCAGGAACACATTTCACAAATCTGTTGTTGAGACAGGAAGTCACCATTCTTCTACATGTATGGGCTATAAAACCAGTTTAAGTCCAGCACTAGGGCATGCCTTCCTCATTTCATGGACAAGGCCAGGGTCATTTTAATTGCACTGACTTGACTGAGATAAGTTTGGTATACTTATATCATTCAACTTGCTTTTTAATCATCAATGAAACTTCCAATCAGTTGTCATCTGTTGTCTCAGCATGCTGATCAGTCACTTCAACCCAATCTCGAAGTCTGATTTGAGAAACAGCTTCTAAATGGTAATCATCAGCCAATAGCCCTATCAGGCTACAGCCCTTCCTCAGAGTGTAGCTTCAAAAGGCTGGATTTTTTGCATAACTGGTGTTGTAGCATTACCCACTCTCCAGGGATGCTCCAGGAAATCTATTTAACACTTATTGTCTCAAAAGTCCATGTTTATCTGGCACATTGAATATTGCTGTTTGAACTCTTTATAATTCCCAGGTCTCACATCTGTTACAGTGTGTACTGAATTGTCTTTGTTAAAGTATCTCTGCTATTTAAAAGGAACCTAATTTCTCTAGGGTGATTTTAGCATGTCTAATACTCTAAAAGAGGTAGTTTGTTTGTATTTGTGACCCTCGGCATCACTATATTCATACCCAAAGAATTATAATGGATGAGTGAGGTGTGATTTTCCTTTACAGAAGCCATCATGATTATTCCCATCACACCTCGTTTATCTAGCCATTTTAGAATTCTATTTTACATTATTGTTTCAGTCAGTTGCATGGTACTTAAGTGATGCTTGTTAATATGTAATTCCTATGACTAGACCTTTTCTTAAAACATTAGTTGCCCCTCAGTTTTCTGCTATAATAGCTGATCTTAATGACAGCCTTTCTGAGGTCAGCCCAAGGGCACTGCAATTCTCCAGGAATCCATTTGCTCATCAATCTTCTGGAAAGTAAAGGTGGGGCTAGGAAAGCCCCATTGGAAATGGGTGGGCTTCCCCTGTGATAGAATCCCCCACAATTGGGCAGAGATTACTTTACTGTAGTATAGACAAACCCTGTGATTACTTTAACGAAAAAAAATGGTCTGACTTTTCTATGCACAAAATCTTCACAAAATATGGAATTGGACAAGAATTCTGAGCCTATCTCATATCCTTACCAACCCTTCTGCCAGAGGCAATGGCCGGGGGGGGGGGGGGGTGCAGTGTCATGTGACCCCCCCAGATTTGCTGATTGGCTTGTACTGAGCATGCTCACTAACACTTCTGAAGCAGACTGCCATCACTCTGCTCCCCCCCCACACACACACTATTGGCAGGCACAGCTTATCTCTGCCTCTTACTGTCCCCTCCTGTTTCATGCCCCTAAATTCAACCCTCTAGTGCCCCACACACCTACTTATTTGGCTTCTGTCTGTCTTCCTGACTTCCTCATGTCCTTCTATCTTCCATCCTCTCTGCACTCCAGCATCTCTCTAGCTGTTGAGATATGTTCTATAACCAATGGAATCCGAGCACTGTTTACCTCCTCTTGCTGCCTATTATCCCCTTCTGTTACTTTCCACATTACTCCCCTCACACACACCCTGCTCACAATTCTATTCTTCCTACATGTCATCCCAAGCCAATACCCGAAAGGCCACCCCTCCCTTATGCCCCATTGGTCATAACTCCCCTGCTTTCTCTCTTATGTCTCTTTACACTTTCCCATCTGTTTCATGTACCCCTGATGACAATACCCTCTTCTCATATCCCAAATACCACCCAGCCATGAATATGCTCTAACTTCACACCTACATAATGTAACTCCCCACACACACCGCTTCACACTCCTCCTCAACACCTCCCATTCTTCCACTATCTCCTTCTTCCTAATGACCAATGACCACCCTCTCCACCTGCTGCTTGCTCCATGCCCACCACCTCTCTCCATTCTTCCATCACCACCCCTCATTCAACCCATTCACAACACCCCATGCTGCCACATACCTACCTTTAAAAGAAACCAAAACACAAATTGAACACCAAAAACACTGGTAAATTTAAGTTAAATATACTACCTGCAATTCCAAATTAAACATGCCATTCAACACATCCCTGAAAACTAACAAATATTCATAGACAATCATCGATCCACAGCTCATGGTGTATGCATAAAAGGTCTAACCAGGTGCCTGATGAATCCCCTTATGGCTGACAAGTCCAATTTGAGAGTGACACAGCTTCTTACAATTTTCATAGATCCATGTGTTGTCTGTGTTTAAGTCCAAGATTAGAGCACCCTGCTTTCTTCTTTCTTGGTTTGTTCCATCCTCTGGATCAAAGCTGCTTCATGTTAAGCAGCACGCAGTGCCAGATATTCCCTCCAGATTGGAGGTGAATCTGCACACTCCTCCAGCTTTCTAGATTGAGGCTGAAACTTCATTGACATTTTCCATGGAAAATTTCTACTTTTCATTGTTAGTTTTCATTTCAGTAGTCAGACAGAGAACACCCCCCCCCACACACACATTTTTTACCAACCCTAGTTACTACATTTTAGGAAATTCCCTAATCATATCAGCATAATAGCTTAATCTGCTGCATTTGAATGTTGATGTATCTATTTTTATTACACCATTTCTATCAAGACTAATGTGATTTAAACCCTATCCTTCTTCTACATTCATGTGAACTGTAAATGCCCAATCCATTTAGCTCTTATCAGTACAAAACCTCAGTAACAAGTGGTGTTTTCAATTTTACAAGCCTACAGAGAATATATCAAATCTGCATTAAGAAACTTAAATTCCAATTTATATCTGTCAACCTTTTCCCCCAGTGAGGCTAATGTCTGGTACTTTATTTAGGTGAAAGGTTTGCATAAATCTGTTTCTTTTCTAACCTATAACCATTATTTTAAATTTCCACCAATATTGAAATAAATTTGTCGTTCCTAGTAAAATGCCTTGTAGCTTTTAATTTGTGATGTTACACACATAATACAATATCACACCATATAAACATGAATCCAGATCAATTTGTGTTTTATAGACTCAAAGGAATTGCCATCATTCACCGGGAGATGAGAACAAGACAGCCCCCACTTCAGGGTCCAGGTTTTATTGTTTTTAAGTACATTTCCTGTCTGCTAGTATACATTTTTATGACAGACATATATTTAGCACACAAATAAGCAACATCCATTCCTACAATACAGATCAACCTCTTCATTTTTAAATCTATATGACAAAGAACTGAAAGACCATGTTCTGCACTAACTAGATAGCATATTAAACGAGGTGTCAGATTTGATTTTTCACAACAGAAAGCTAGTTCCAAGTTGTCAGATGTCCCCAAACTGCTGCTTAAAGGTCATCTGAGCTCCTGGGCACAAATTCAGCAATGCATCTGAACACGTGTTTAGGTCTATTCCTATTCAGCAAGCACTTAAGCTCATGCTGCTGAATAAGGACGGATTGCTGAACTCAGACTACAGTGAGGATGGCCATGGAAATCTGCCCCTCCCTGCTTCACTTTCCTTCCTTTGCTCTAATTTCTCCCTCTTCCTCTGCCACTTTTCTTACTCCTACTCTGTACACCTCCAGACAGCTCAACTGAAAACCAGCCTACCTGTTTTGAAGTTGCTGTTTAACACCATGGCCTAGCTGCTAGGAAGCATGACTGGCAGCACTCATCTTCAAGAGATGCATCAAAGAGATTCCACTTCTTCTTTGGCAGTAGCACCGAGTAGTTCCTGAGAAGCAGCTGCGCTGTCCTCCACTAAAATATATTGTGGAAGAGGGGGAAAACAGAGAAGGAGGAAGATAAATGAATGGTGAGGAAGAATGGGAATGCAGAGGAGAAAGTCTGGCAAAAGAGGCAGGCCTGGAAATCCCTACAGCCATTAATATTAAATGAAGGGAAAGTAATAACTACAACTAGAGCCCTGCATATCCTCAGATATCCGAATCCACAGATGCAGATATCCGCGGATCATTTTTTATGGATCGCAAATGGATGCTGATCCAAATTTTTTATTTAAAGCTCTGCAAATCCACAGATCATTTTTGCAGATCAGATGTGGATACAAATTTTGTATCCATGCAGGGTTCTAACTACAACATCCTGGGTGTCATAGGCAGTACATTAAAAACAAAACAACCAACACAATTCTTTTTAGAGAAAAAAATGTGCTAATCTATTAACCTTAAAATGAAACAAAGAACAATGCACAGGTGAGCAACATGAATTCATACTGCACCAAGTGGAGGCTGAAAGAAATGGAAGCCTGCCTGGGTTGTTCTCCTGTGCATTGTTCTTTGTTTCCTTTTAAGGTTTATAGATTATCACATTCTTTTCTCTAAAAATAATTGTGTTGGTTGTTTTGTTTTTATTGTAGTGTGAAGGCCAAAACTATAACTGTGTTAAAAAAAGAGCTAGATAAGTTCATGGAGGATAGGTCCACCAATGGCAATTAGCCAGATGGCAGAGATTGCTGTTTGCCAGAAGCAAAGTGCTTTTGCACATCCATACTATGCACCTTGTGTCAACGGTGCACGTCCTCAGCAGATGACCTTGCACCAATTTAACTATCAGTGTGGGGCATTGGGGAACAGCTTCTGAAAGGCAGCAACAGTCAATGTAAGCAATACAGTATCTACACTGAGGCCCTGTCTACGCTACAGTTTTGTCGACACAAGTTACACAGACGTATAGGCACTGTTGCAATTAAACTGCTGTTGTATGTCCACATCCAATGACTCCTTGTGTCAGTGGACTGCATCCACAGTAGCAGCTCTTGCGTTGGCACAGGGAGCAGTGCGGTGTGGGTAGCAATTCCACTGTGCAACTGTATGCAGGGTGCTTTAGGAAGGGTTTGCAATGCATGATGGGGCAAGTACAGCATCACATAATGAAGGTTTCTGAATCCATGGGCATCCTACTAGACTGACAGCTGCTTTTCAACTGCCCTGTCAACTAAACTGCCATTGCTAAACACTAACACAAGAAGCCCACAGAAGTGGGGGGGAGGGAAGTATATGTGTGTGTCTGTGTGTGTGAGAGAGACACACACACACAAAGTGTGTGTTGGAGGAGGGAATGAGTGTGCCGGCACGTTGTCTCTAAGTTCAGACAGCAGTCAGAAG
Source organism: Emydura macquarii macquarii (assembly GCF_026122565.2). Lineage (NCBI taxonomy): Eukaryota > Metazoa > Chordata > Testudines > Chelidae > Emydura > Emydura macquarii. The sequence goes on along the minus strand of NW_027132817.1, from coordinate 1,191,400 downwards.
CAACCAATCCCGAGGCAGAAGCTGTTGCACAGATAGCTGGTGTCCCCTCGTCCCTCCTTTCCAGCTCAGCAGAGACCCTACACTGGTGGAGGGATGGGGACATCCCAACATCAGCCCCCGCCTCTCGCCCAGGCTCTGCACAGCACATCAGGAGTCTTCTCCCTCCCCGGCAGAGCAGGCCCTCCTGCCTCCCTGCCGCTGCGGTCCCTGTGCTGGGGAGAGCAGGATTCTACGTCAATGTTTGATTCCTTCTGAGTTCTCCCATAGTCTCCTCTCCCCACAGACCAAGGAAATCCACCCCATCTCCTGTAGTCCAGGCAAGAGTGTATTTGTTGCCAGGAGCTGGCCTGCTCAGCTGGGCAGTAGCTGTGTGAGCTCTCCACGCTGAGCAATTTTGAAACTTCCTGGGGCTTTGAAAGGGGAGGGGCGCATGTAGCTGGATGCAGGGCAGGAGAGTTCAAAATTGTGAGCAGAGTGGTCATGGTGGGCATTGTGGGATATCTTCTGGAGGCCAGTTACGGCAATGTAATGAATGCTGCATCTATACTGATGCTTTGTCATTCTAACTTTGCCACTAAAAGCTCTACGCCTCTAATCAAGGTGCTTTAGACCTGGTCTACACTAGAGAGTTTTGCTGACAAAAGGTGACTTTTGTCAACAAAACAATCCTGGTGTGCACACTGCAACCACCCTTTTGTCAACAAAACTGCCCTGTTTTGTCAACAAAATAAAACCACCTTGACAAAAGGCATAGGGCTTTTGTCGGCAGAGGTAGGGCGGCAGTGTCAATGTAGACACTGTGTCCCTTTAGAGTAGTGGAGGGGCTGTCATACTTCTCAATTTCAGTGCTCTGCTAGAACAGTAAAGTTAACAAGGGGGGGGGTTGCCCAGTTGGCGTGGGCGGCTGCAGCCCCGCTGGTAGCCAGAGCTTGGGCGATTGCCTCCCAACTCCTGGCTAGGAGCTGGGACTGGTCAAGCCGGGGAGGGGCTACAGCTGGCTCCCGTCCTGGAGCTGGGAAGTCCCCGTGCCCCAGCTGGGATCGGTAGTGGTGAGGAGGCAGCCGGGAGCTGCCCCTTAGGTCGGTGGAAGTGATCCTGGTGTGGATGCACTCCACTGACCCAAGGATAGCAGTGGCTGAAAGTCAGTATATCTTATGTTGACAAATTTCTGTAGTGTAGACATAGCCTTAATTTGTTGGCACAGCAGGGGAGTTTTTATTGGTGGGAGGAGCATTGTAGTGTGTACACCTCCGCTGTTTTTTTCAACAAAAGTTGACGTTTGTCGACAAAGCTCTGTAGCATAGACCAGACATGACACTGTATCGACCTAACCACATCAACCTAAGCACTATGCCTCTCATAGATAAATTGGTGCAGTGGATGAGTTACACTAGTGGGAGCAACATTTTAGTATAGACACTTACAGAGTTTGGCGGATGTAAGCTGCCTTTCATTGACTTAACTCTGTAGTGTAGATCAGGCCTAAGTTGTCATAACAAGGTAGTTATATTGGCAGGAGCAAAATTTTAGTGTAGACACTTAGTTAGGTCTCTGCACCTCTGTAAGCTCTCTAGTGTAGACATGGCCAAGGTGGAGTACCTACGCCAGTGGGAGTTCCCCTCTTGTTGGCATAGGTAGCCTTTTCACTGAAGGGCTGCAGCATTTTAAGTGAACACAAGCCCTAAATGTAGACATATTCTAAGTTGGTTTAACATGTATATTGAGGCAGCCAGGAGGTGGTGTATGTCACACCAATGTTAACTGTCTCAACTGTTTTAGATTCATTCTGCCTTATGCTTAAGGAAGAGGGCAAAGCTGGAGAGGAATAAAGTACAAAAATAATATACTTTATTATAATGAAGGATTATCCTCTACTCAAAATTCAAAAAAGCAAATTAATAACAGATTTATATATTGACATAATTGGCTGTGAACAGAGCTGGACAAAAATGGTAAGAAGGTTTTGTAAAAGCAAATTGAAAGATAAAGTTTTTCTGTCATTCAAAATTTTGTGAAAATTTCATTTTATAATTAAAAAAATATTTTTGTGCAGATCTTGACTGGCTGTAGATAGCGTCCACCGGGTTGGTTCTCTGCCTCCCTGATTGCTGGTCTCTGCAGGGCTGGCTCTCCCTGATCATAAACTAATCCCATAATAGTTCAAAATCTCCCTTTGTGGGGGGAGTGGTAGTTGATTATAGACACTCCAGGCTGCGCTGCTCCTCTCTCAGCTCCAAACTCTGTCAATTGTCATAAAGCCCTAAAATGAAAACAAAACTAACCCCTTTGTCTCTGAGGTAGACTGTCTCCTCCCACTGAGGGACTGACCAGTCGTAGCTCCTCATTGGCTCAGCAAACTATCTATATAAATCACTGCCTCCAAAGTTCCCCATTGTCTTTTGAAGGAGTTTCCACCCTATAATGTCCCTACCCTGGACCCTAAGCAGGCTGGGAAATGGGGTCTGGAGGGTTTGGAACCACTGTTGCTATATTTCAGAGTTAGGACCCCTCGGGTACATCTACACTGTATTTTAAAACCCACGGCTGCAAGTCTCAGAGCCCAGGTCTGCAAATTCAGGCTCGCGTGCTCTGGAGTTAAAAACAGCCATGCAGACATTGCTGCTCAGGCTCTAAAACCCAGCTCCTCATGTTGGTTTCACAGCCTGAGCCTCAGCCTGAGTCCAAACATCTACACAGCTGTTTTTATTGCTGTAGCGTGACCCTCATGAACCCGAACCTGTAGACCTGGGCTCTGGGACGTTTTAAAATGCAGTGTAGATATACCCCTAGAGGCTCACTTCTGTGTTCCAGGAACTAGCCAACTCCAAAGGGGAGGAGGGGGTCATACCAAGATGAGAGCAGTTTTACAATGAGGGAGTTACTCTGGAGCCGCTGATGATGTGGGAAGCATGTAGCTGTTAATCCCATCCAGTCAGCATAAGGCATTTTTCTTTTAATGTACAGAAAGCAGGATCATGTTCCGAAAAGTAAAGAGAGATTTACATAACCCAAGGAACTCACTGAGATCATGATACACATCTACAGGAAGGATACCAGCTGTGCTTTAATGATATGCTAGCTCAGCCCAACTTCAAAATGAGGCATAGCTATGGTGAGTTGCCTAAATGACAGCAATGATCAGAAAAGGCCAGGAGACGATTAAAACTTCATTACTGATAATATTCAACCAATTCATAATACACTTGAAACTAAAAGGTCTGACTCCAATCTCACTTACACAGTTGTAAATCAGGAGCACCTGCATTAAGTCAAGGGAGTTACACTGTTACAAGACCTTAATATTTAACGGTACATTGTAATGTTTTATGAATTCAGATTAACTAAAACCGAGTAAGAACCTGGGAGTCCTGGGAGAAAACTCAGCCATGAGACCCATAATAAGCACTGGCACATGGTTAGTATAATTGTCATCATTTGGGTATGATCTTCCTATGGGAAGAAGGACCGCTTCTTCTGCTAAGCAGAGATGGGGTCCACTTATCAAGGAAGGGGTAGAGCATATCTGGATACAGACTGACTAACCTAGTGAGAAGGGTTTTAAACTAGGTTTAATAGGGGCAGGTGACAAAAGCCCACACATAAGTGAAACACATGGACACCTGGGAGCAGGAGCAGCATCTGGCAGCAGCATTGGCTGTTATAGCAGGAATAAGAGAGAGACAAGAGAGAACATATGGGGGAAATTAAATCAGTATCTTAGATATCTGTATACTAATGCGAGAGCTATGAGGAATAAGCAGGAAGAACTCAAAATGCTAGTTAATAAACACAACTATGACAGCTGGCATCACAGAGACTTGATGGAATAATACGTATGATTGGAATATTGGTATAGAAGAGTACAGCTTGCTTAGAAAGGATGGGCAGGGGAAATGGGAGGAAATGTTGCCTTATATATATTAAAAATATATACACATGGACTGAGGCTGAGATGGAAATAGGAGACAGACTTGTTGAAAGTCTCTGGGTAAGGATAAAAAGGGTAAAAAACAAGGGTGATGTCACTGTAAGGGTCTACTACAGACCATCTAACCAGGAAGAAGAGGTAAATGAGGATTTTTTAAAACAACTAATACAATGGTCCAAAGCACAGGGCTTGGTGGTGATGGGAGACTTCAGACATCTGTTGGGAAAATAACACAGCAGGGAACAGATAAGTTCTTGGAATGTATTGGAGACAATTTTTTATTTCAGAAGGTGGAGAAAGCTACTAGCGGAGCTGCTGTTCTAGATTTGATTTTGACAGATATGGAGGAACTGGTTGAGAATTTGAAAGTGGAAGGCAAGTTGGATGAAAGTGGTCATGAAATGGTAGAGTTCATGATTCTAAGGAATGGTAGGAGGGAAAATAGCATAATAAAGATAATGGATTTCAAGAAAGGCAGACTTCAGAAAACTTGGATAGTTGGTAGATAAGATCCCCGGGGAAGCAAGTCTAAGAGGAAAAGTATAGCAAGAGACCACCCTGGCCTACCCAGGAGATCTTCAATGATCTGAAACTCAAAAGACTCATACAAAAGTGAAAGCTAGGTCAAATTACAAAGGATGAATATAAACAAATAATACAAATATGTAAGGACAAACTTAGAAAGGCCAAGGCACAAAATGAGATTAAATTAGCTAGAGACATAAAGGATAACAAGAAAACATTATTTAAATATATTAGAAGCAAGAGGAAGACCAAGGTCAGATAGACCCATTATTCAATGAGAGGAGAAAAACAACAACAGAAAATGTGGAAATGGCAGAAGTGCTAAATGACTTTTTTGTTTCAGTTTTCACTGAAAAGGCTAGTAGTTATAGGACTTCTAACATAGTGAATGAAAATGAGGTGCGATCTGAAGCTAAAATAGGGAAAGAACAAGTTAAAAATAACTTTGACAAGTTAAAGGTCTTCAAGTTACCAGGGCCTGATGAAATACATCCTAGAATACTCAAGTAGCTGACTGAAGAGAAAGCCGTGCCATTAGCAATTATCTTCAAAAAGTCATGGAAGATGGAAGAGATTCAGAGAACTGGAAAAGGACAAATATAGTGCCAATCTATAAAAAGGAGAATATGGACAATTTTAGGGAATTAACAGACCAGACAGCTGGAAAGATAATGAAACAAATAATTAAACAATTAATTTGCAAACATCTAGAAAATAATAAGGTGATAAGTGACAGTCAAGAACAAATTGTGTCAAACCAACCTGACAGCTTTCCTTGGCAGGATAACAAGCCTTGTGGATATGGGGAAGTGGCAGATGAAGTATATCTTGACTTTAGTAAGGCTTTTAGTACTGTCTCGCATGACCTTCTCATAAGCAAACTAAGAAAATACAAACCAGATGAAGCTACTATAAGGTGGATGCATAATGGGTTGGAAAACTGTTCCCAGAGATTGGTTCACAGTCAAGTTGGAAGAGCATATCAAGTGGGGCCCTACAAGAATCTATTCTGGGTCCAGTTCTGTTGAATATCTTCATCAATGATTTAAATAATGGCATAGAGAGTACATTTATAACGTTTCTGGACGATACTGAGCTGGGAGGGGTTGCAAGTGCTTTGGAGGATAGGATTAATATTCAAAATGGTCTGGACAAACTGGAGAAATGGTCTGAAGTAAATAGGATGAAATTTAATAAAGACAAATGCAAAGTACTCCACTTAGAAAGGAACAATCAGTTGCACACATACAAAATGGGAAATGACTCTATAGGAAAGAGTACTGCTGAAAGGTATATGGGGGTCATGGTGGATCACAAGCTAAATATGAGTCAACAATGTAACGTTGCAAAAAAAGCAAACATCATTCCAGGATGTATTAGCAGGAGTGTTATAAGCAAGGCACAAGTAGTAATTCTTCCGCTCTACTCTGCACTGATTAGGCCTCAACTGGAGTAGTGTGTCCAGTTTTGGGCACCACATTTGAGCAAAGTTGTGGACAAACTGGATAAAGTCCAGAGAAGAACAAAAATGATTAAAGGTGTAGATAACATGATTTATGAGGGAAGATTGAAAAAACTGGGTTTGTTTATTCTGGAGAAGAGAAGACTGGGGTGGGGGGGTGGGGGGGACGGGATACACATGATAATAGATTTCAAGAACATAAAAGGTTGCTACAAGGACAAGGGAGAAAAAAATTATTCCTTAACCTCTGATAATAAGACAAGGACCAATGGGCTTAAATTGCAGCAGGGGTGGTTTAGGTTGGACTTTAGGAGAAATTTGCTAACTGTCAGGGTAGTTAAGGAGTGGAATAAATTGCCTAGGGAGGTTGTAGAATCTCCATTATTGGGGATTTTTATGAGTAGATTAGACAAACACCTCTCAGAGGGTCTGGAGAATGCTTGGTTCTGCCATAAGTGCAGGGGACTGGAATAAATGACCTCTTGAGGTCCCTTCCAGTCCTATGATTCTATGTTACAGAAATCAGGACAAATATATTGCTCTCCTGTCTTTTTTCAGGCCCCCTAGTTAGTGCCTTCAGAGCACTGAAAGTCGACTTGTTAATAGGGTAGTGGGGTTTGGGGGGGAAAAGCAAAGCACTCGCCTAAATTTATTTGGGATTAAACGTGGGTTTAGGAAGCAGAGTATAACAAATTAAGATACAGCTTTCTGAAGAGTACCTCTGCAGTTCCTTTTACAAACACCCATTAGGAAGGTGTATGTCACAGTTTCAGGGTAACTTCACCAGTATTTTCCTCTCTGTGGGAGGGAACTTAAAGGTTTCTGGCTCTCAGCCATCCTTTCTCTTGTGGGGGGAACTGCATGTCACTCTCTTTTGACTGGGCTTTTGAAGGCTGCACACATCTCTCTGCCTTACACTGCAATGTTCCCATCAAGCCAGTCTGCCTAAAAGCCAGACAGAGTCTGTGCTTTGTTTTCTCCCAGAGAGCTATGAACAGTATTGTGCCAGCAGTTACAAGTTACCACACAGCTCCCTTTAGGAAAGCATATTTATTCTTAAGATAAAAGCAACACAGAGAAAGCATGTAAATATAAAAACAATAAAAGAACCTACACATGCTAAAAAGCTTACCAGAGGTTACCCCCAATTCCAACAAAGGGCTCTGGTAGGTGTCAGTATTTCAAACCCCATAAATGGGTTTTCCTTGTGGTTAAACATTCATATCAGTCTTTCAATCAAGAACCACAACAAAGGCTGGGTAGATTGGCTGTTCTGTTATACAGTTGAGGCCTTTGATCTCCAGTCTCTGGGAATAGAATCACCAGCTAAATGGTCCTCTCAGGGTGTTGCCTCTCCTCAGAGTGTAACTTCAAAAGGCTGGGTTTTTTGCATGACAGAATTGTCAGATTACCTACTCCTCAGGGATTCATCAGGAAACCCATTTAATATGTATTGTCCCAAAAGTCCATGCTCGTATAGCACATTTCAGCATAGTCATTTGAACACTTTACATTTCCCAGGTCTCACATCTGTCACAGAGTACTGAATTGCATTGCTCAAGCATCTCTGCTATTTTAAAAGAATCTCTGGGATGACTTTGATACTATATCTACTATTCTATTCTATTCTATTTTAAAGAGATATTTTGTTTGTATTTGTGACCCTAGGGACCCCTGTATTCATACCCTACACACTACTGCAATAATAACTGTATAAAATATGCCTTGTGAGGTATCACATGACAGCTAATAACATGCTGGATAGCAATGTAATTGTAAAATGCACGTGTTAACTTTGTATATGAAGTTATGAATTCCTTCTGTTTAATGTTACTTCTTCCTCATATGGCTGATGTAAAGGGAGAGCAACAACTATAAGTTTACATTCAGATGGCTAAGCCAGATAATTGCATCTGGAGTAGCAGAACGTATTGCTGTGATGCCTCCTTCGTATTTGTGAATCAGGCATTGAGTTGTTATATGTTCCATGGTCTGTTCTAGGTGACCACAGTCGCACACTGGAGAGTCTTTAATTTGCAGTTTGTGCAGATGTGGTTTAGGTTTGCCCATGAACTTCGGGGGAGATTGAAGCCAGAGATCTTCTGCATTGGTTCTTTTATGAGGTGTTTATTTGTAACTTCTTGTAAACTCCATTTGGCTTTCCAAGCTTCATCGGGGTTGAAGTTGCATTGCTGAAGGTTAAATGCATGGTTCAAAAGGGCTTACATGGATTTCAAGTGGCAGTGAGAGATGTTGTTAAGGTCCTGGTGCATGGAAAGATGTTCGTTTTCCACAATACTCTGGAACTCCTAAAGGATTTCAGCATCGCGGAGAATGGATGGGAGAGCAATGTGTGACAGAACCAACAACCAAGATGTTGGGGTTGACTTGAGGGTTCCAGTGATGCACCGCATTGCAGTATTCAGTTTGACATCAGCAAGTCGAATATGGCTACTTCTGATCCATATCAGTGCATAATACTCTACTACCGAATACACAAGGGTCATCACCGATGTCCAAAACACTGATGCTAATGCCCCCCAGCTTGTGCTTGCCAGTTTCTGGACCAAGTTGATCCATGTCTTCATCTTGGCAGCTATCTTCTTACGATGGTCATGGAAGGTTAGAGTGTGATTGTACTCCGCCGAGATGGAGGGTTCGTGGTTTGAGATCTTAGCGGTGAGAAGGAAGTGGGCAGACAAGCCAGTGCCTGCAAAAGTGATTTATTCAAGCTGCAAGCAATACAAATCAGGCGCTTACCACAATCAGAGAGGGGAAGCCCATTTCTCTCTTTAACGTAAGCGGGCTGCACCAGGAACGAACTTGCCCGGAGCAGCTGCTGGATCCTCCACAGGTCTATAGTGACTTCCAACTTCTGTATATTATCCCTGTCATGATATAGCCCATTCTACTCTCCTAATTGGTCCTCTATTGATCCGCTAAAGGATTGGCTATTGACACTTGCTTTTCCTTGTATTATTAGTGTACTTTTGGCACCCAATCAGCTATTACTTTCCTCTCTCACTGTCAAGTTGTTGACTACTTTAAACTGATTTTAAGCTGCTTTAAACCAGTTTTGTGGTTAGCTCACTTCTGTTTTATCTCAGGTTCAGAGCTAGGTTACTTTGGGCATAACTGCTATTATTTATGCTATTTTGGGCCTAGCGGTTGCCAGGAGCCACTTCAGGCCTAGCTGTTGCCCCACCTATGCTGCATTCGCGTCACAATTTTCTTGCACACCCTACACTGATACAGCTTCACTCCAAGATAGGTTAGAGTGGGGTCATGTTGCACAACGTTGTTGCAGAAGGTAACTTTCAAGGTCTTAGCATTCCCATTATCAAGATGGAATGCATTCACAGTTGTTTTGTGAGGATTTGGCTTAAGCCTCCATTTCCAGAAATATTCCTCCATCGTCTTTAGGTCCCTGTTCAAGGTAGACTCCATGTTGCTTAAGGTGGATACTTAAATTGCAAGGGCAAGATCATCTGCATATGCAAATTTGCACAACTTTGTTGGAAGTATGTCACTTATGTAAACATTGAAATGCATTGTCGTGAGTACTGAGCTTTCAGTCCATTATTAAGGAACCAGGGTGAACTGACTTTGTTGCCCAAGTGGACACATAGCCCCCTATTTCTCAGCATTGTCAATAGCAGACATAGTGTTTTGCAGCAGGGGGTGATCCTTGCAAGCTTCAGTATCAAGCCTTTAATCCAGATTGTATCGTAGACCAATAACAGGTCTACAAAGGCTTGTTCTGGTCTTAGATTTTCTCAGGAATCCAGCTTTGATGTGTATTACAAAGACCAGAACTTGGTTGCAATAACTGCATTTAGGCTAGACTCCTACTTGTTCTTCGGGGACCACTGACTTGACAAGAGGACTGATTCTCCAGAGGATGATACATTCCAGGAGTTTGTAGATAGTGCACATAGGAGTGATATTGGCCTATAACTTCTGGGTTCATCGGTTGGCTTGCCCAGTTTGAATATGGCAATGACTATCACCTTCGGGGAGGCTTTTGGGATGCATCCGGAATCCAGGGTTTGATGCACAGTTTCACCAGCCATTGCAGTTCCCCTGGGACCTAATTGATGAAGACATTCCAGAGGGATACCATCTCTGCTGGCCACTTTTCCTTTCTTCATTGCAGCTAAACTCTCTTTCACTTCACCTGTGCTGATGTTGATGGGGTCTTGTGGGAGGATTGAGGTCATTGTCCAATATAGTTGACGATGGATCTCTCACTTGGTGTTTTTGTCAAATGGGCCTTTTGTGCACTCCACCAGTTTGGAGGCTATGGAGTTGGACCAGAGTTTTGATTTCCCATATTCCATCAGATTAACGACTCTGAGATGTCATAGTAAGGCCCTGGCATGGTGACTAATGTTAATGTTACTAGAACATGTTTAAGACAAAGACAGTCTAGCCAAGGCAAAGGTGATAATCAGGTCTGTTTTAGACAAAGAAATGGGGGTTTACCTCAATTTACTTATTAGCCATAAACAAACTAAATCGGCAGGGGCTATCTTCAGCCTGAACTCAAGACACAGATAATTAACATAGTGTGACAGAATAACTTGAACAAAGATTGCATTTTACTAGATAAAGTTTTAGACGTGTGTTTTCACTTTTGTTTGCCTGTAGCCATTTCTACCTTTATCTCTTTTATTTGGTATCATTTAATCCATGCTCTTCTGCTTTACTTTTACTGTAAACCAATTCATTGCTGTATTTGAAGGGAAGAGTGTATTTACTCCAGTTAAATTAATAAAATATAATGCTTTAACAGAGCAAAGAACTTACTATCTTCTGTGAATGCCCAGTGGTAAGGGCCCTGCACTACAAATAAATAAATCTCTGAGAAACCTGGCAGCTGCAGTTCACGGTGATTACCTTCTAGCCAAGGTCTGGGCTGGGCAAGCCTTCAGGAATTTGCTAGTGAGGAAGTCAGGCTGGGGTGGCAGGGAGCTGACACACAGTCTAGTTGCCAGCAAAACTTACTCTTATTGAGGCAGGGAGGTAACACAGTAGCTAACTGCTCTAGGTATCCTAAGCAGAGATCCCAATATAGCCCCATGGTGCTAAGCACTGTACAAACACATAGAAAGAGACAATCCCTGCCTAGAAGAGCTTACACTTCAAAACAGACAAAGCAGATAAATGGTGGGAATTAAAAAATGAAGTACAGAAAGGTAAAGTGATGTGCCCAAGGTCATACAATTGGTCAATGGCAAAACCAAGAATAGAACCCATGTCTTCTGCGTCCCAGGCTTGCATTCTGTCCAGTGGACCACACTGCCTCTTTATGTTTATGACATAAGGTCTTTTCAGGAATACCAGATTTTCCTAAAGTCTCGAGTCTATTTCTCATTTTATACTCCAGTCTCTCTCAGGATTTGTATTATGATACCTCCCCACCTATCCTCTTGTTGATGGCTCTCTGGAATTTCCATTTCTGGGTAGTGTAGAGTTCATCATAGGAAAATAATACTGAAACAATTTTGTTATGTGCTTATCACACCAAGCATGTAAATCTGGCACCATGGTTTAAGTGTGTTGCTATTTTATTTTGTTATGTATGAGGTTTTATTTTTATTTGAGTGTTTGTATTTTCAGATGTCACTTAAAAGCATTAATACTGCCTAGATAGTTTATTACCAGACTGTTTTACAATAGCTAAGCGACCTAATGCAAAAGAGTTGCTTTATCTTGCTTATTTTCCTCTTATTTTTAATGTAGTGTTGTATGCACATTATTCACAGATTAGAAGTCATAAAACCATTCCATGAAATATGGATGAGAAGCTTTTAAGCTGCCAGAAACTGCTTATCTCTGTAATGTACAGAACTTTTCAAACAATTTGCATAACCGGTCTTACGCTCCTTATGATGGAAGAAGGTTCTGTCGAGTATATTAGAATTTGAAGAGATGTTCACACCATTGCCAAGAAGAGCCAAAGATACGCATTTGCCCCATCAGTTGGTTGGAGCCCTCAAGGAAAGGGTTCCAGTCCTACAACTGATAGCATTCAGGAGACTCAATTGACTTCAGTGGGATTGTGTGTGTGATCAGCAGTCTGCCATTGAGTGAAGAAGAGCTTTAGAGGGTTTATTCTGCATTTGGATGCTGCCTCTCTAAAAGTGTGTTTATTAAAGAAAGTCCCTGGCTGGAAGGATGGAAGCCAGTGGGGTGTCTAGTTGATCAGACTCTAAATTGATAGTAGGATAAAAAACTGCCCTCTCCTAAATAACAGACTCCAAGGCTTGAGTCTTTACTAATCTTCTCCAGTTCTTCAAATATTGAAAATTATATTTTGTTTTCATCTGTAACCATTAGTAACACATTTCAATAAGCCTTTAAGTGGCACGGTTGTGCATCAGAGAATGCTGTCATTGCTATTCATAATCACAACCCAATTAGAGAGCTGCTGTCTTAGATATTTATTCTGCCTTCCTATATTGAGAACTGAGGATTCAAGCTCACAAAAAGGGAAGAGGAAAAAGATGATTAAACAAAAGAAGGCAGCACTACACCAAACAAATAGATACTATAATAGAATGGAGAAAAAATACGGAACCTGAATACAGGTCATCCCTCTGATCTAGAAATTAGCCCAATCTGAATACCAGATGAGTTTTTAATTTTAAGGAATTAATGAAAAATTGCTCTCTTTGATTCAAGTCACCTAGCATTTTATGAATCAAATCTGGCTACTACTCATGTCGAAATACCAGTCCTTAGCATTAGGGACAGATTTTTCTGTCTGCTTTCTCAGAAGAAAGTCTTTCAGTCCTAAATAATTCTATTTCGGTCTACTTTTTAAATCTTCTTGTATCAATAATGTAAAATAAAAAGCCATGAACAATGATAATTGGAGGTTTCCAGGCACCTTGTTGGACAAATCTTGTTACATATAATACAATTAGGTTGGAAAAGCTATTTCCACAAAAATCAATGGTGAAAGATCTAGGCCTTGGGGCTCCAAATCCTGCAACCAAGATGTGCCTGGACTTACCCTTGTTCTGTGCAGAACCCCACTGAAGTCAGTGGGATGCTGCATGGTCACAGGAGTCCACCATTGCAGATATGATTGCAAGATTGGAGCATTAGATTGTAAAGTCTTCAAAACAGCAACCTTGCCTTTCTACATGATCATACAGCACCTAGAAAGGATAAATAAGTGTAATTCTTCTCACTGTTATTACATTTGGGGACACCAACAAGACAAACATTTAAATTGCTTGTTTTGATGATCTTTCTATGGAATTTGCCTCATTGGATAATTAATTATCGTCTGGAAATGATGTTAGTGGGCACATAAACCGCTCCAATAGAGAAGTATATTCCAAATTGAGAATCATTGTAGAAAGTGAAAAATAAAATAGTTTTTCTATGCAAATGGCATCTTACCGGTGTTGTCCAAGTCTGTGTGAGCCTCTAGGTGATTTGTGAAGGTAAAGGTCAATATTTCAGCTCCCTCAGGTTACAGAATAAATGAGAATGACAGCCAGATGCCACCAGTAACTTCTCCTTTTTCCATAAAGCCCTAAGAATATTAAGGCTGGGATTTCTAAAGGCAACTAAGGCCTTGGTTAGGCCCCCAAATTCAAATGAAATTCAGTGCTTTGAATAGGGAAGCTTTTTTGAATTGGGGACTCAAAAGACCAGTAAATCACAGTGGTCCGATGAGTTTCACCATTCATTTAGCTGTTCTATATGTAGGGCTGGTGGGCATTTTATTTAGGTTGATTATGGATCATGTAGACATCTGATATTTTGTTTTCCTATACATTATTTCTTCCCCAGACATGCAGACAGCGTTTCATCTAGTGTATTCGGTTTTTGTCAGCATAGTGTTTATGGAACATCCATGTTATCTAAATGTACAGCAACAAAGGTGAGATCATCTAGAACTTAATTTAAATATACCTATTTCCGAAAATTATCTAGCTCTTCAGTAGTACAAAGAGCTCTTTATATTGGTCTCTGGATGTTTTTAAAAAGCATTTTACTTGTTCCCAAGAAACATCAGGTGGGTAAGTGAAGCAGCACAATGACAGGGCCATGTAACAAATTCTATTGCAGATAGTAAGGAGGAGCTGAGTCATGTTTTTAACAATCAAGTCTATCAGAATTGTGTATTTGTTTTTAAGACACCCACTTTTCAGATGAACTACCATAAAAACAGTTCTTTACTTTTCCTCTAATAAACCTTTCACATGCCTCAAGTGAATTTTTTGAGAACTGTTTTAACAGAATAGGTAAGACTATAACACATACCCTACATTACATTTAGAATTAAGTTCTGCAGCAATACTAATTGACTTCAAAATTATTCTATAAACCTCAGCTGTATTCACAGAGACAAAGGAAAAGTAACAAAAACATCAGGTTTTCACTGCATCAGTGGAATACCATCTAGTGTTGGCTGACCATCACCAGCAACATAGGGTTGGACACAGCAAAGCTTAGTTATACTGTATCAGGCAAACTACTAAGGAAGCACAACTGGCTTGAGGACTAGACGCTAAGGATTGAATCAGGCTGGTTTGAGGTAGCTCATCAGGCCAGCAGTTTTCTTGGAGGCTGCCATCATGTTCTCCAGAACCAAAGTTTTATTTTAGAACAAAAAAGATAGTTTCTAGCATTTATGGCTGTGAAGAAAGGCTTCAAAATGTGACCCAAGAGAACTGATACCATGATGCCTTCTTTAATTTTCAGGTAGCCTGAAATAATAGTTCTAAGAGAGGTGTGAATTGGCCCTATTCACCCTAAATGTTTACAATTTAAGTATCAACAGTGTTAACTATCCCCCAGCTGATCATCGTTAACTGAATTATCAAGCTAAAGTGCTTACCCATCACTTTAAGATGATGAGGCAGATGTTGGGATGCGGTGTAGCGGGATAGCTATTTGGTGTCACATTTTGCTGGTGGGGAAATGAACAATCATGCCCTTCATCAAAATCTAGAATCACCTCTGCCCTTTGCTCCCCTCAAAATGTGGCGGGAAACATCAGATGCACCCCAGGACAAATCTGTAAACCCCACTGTCTTTTGTGAAGAACACAAGAACACAAACTGATTCCCACACTTTCTTGGGAACCAAAAGCCCCAACTGCTCCCTATGCAGATCTTAAAGCCTCCAGCAACTTCTGCAGTGCATCTATGTACTTTCAGTATGAAGATCAGTGGCCCATTGAAAACTGACACTAGGGAGCAGGGTAAAAATTAAAGGAATTTCACCATAAGGGACTACGAAACTGTTCTTAATTTTCATACTGAATTCACTAAGTCCCTCATATTTTAAAATTATAGCTAAATCTGCCACAGATTTTTCAGATTCCTGCACCAAAATGAAATGGAAACTAGGGGGCTCTGACACAGAATTTTGGTCCAAAAGCTAGGTACTGTATACATAGAGATTTGCTCCAAAACTACTCAGAGCTGAGTGCAGAAATTGGGTTGTGATCTGGGTCTGAGAGCAGAGTACCCTTACTCTCTTCCCACCCTGATTCCAGCCTTGGGTCCTCCCCTCAGCCAGTCAGCCTTTGCTCCCTCTGTGGCTTCCCTCTTCTACCATTCCTAATTCACGATGGAGCGCAGTTCAGGAGAAGCTCAGCTGACCACCTATCACCATCTCTGAGAGGAGATGCAGGTGAGCAGGTCGGATTGTGCTTAAGACTACACTATGACTCAGGATATTTAGATGCAGTTTCCAGTCATGCTAATCAACCTGTGTGAACTTGGGAAAGTTACCTAATCACTACAGTCACTGTGATGCCGTAGTGTAAATGCTTCCTATAGTGACGGAAGAGGTTCTTCCATTGCTGTAGGTAATCCACGTCCTCAAGCAGTGGTAGCTAGGCTGATAGAGTTCTTCCATCCACCTCGCCACATCTACTCCAGGGGTTAGGCTGGCTTAACTACGGCACTCAAGGGTGTGAATTTCCACACCCTCTGAGTACCATAGCTATGTTACACTAACTTTTCAGTGCAGCCCAGGCCAAAGTCTGCTATCCACCTACAAATGGGGTTTATAGTGTAAGCCAGGTCTGAGTGTCTCAGTGACACTCTCCCTGCTCAGCAGCTGAAAGGGGGGCATTTTATTTGCATGGGCTTTGTATCTGCATGAGTACAATTAAGTATTTAGCATAACTTACCTACGTGCTGAGCATAATGGGAAATGGTTAGCAGGGCTGGTTTTGGGCTACAAACCACTTTTGTGTTAACTACTGGGATAATGAAATGCTGTCCTTCAATTGTATGAACAGATGTCAGCACAACTGTGCTTAGTCTGTTATGATAGACTAAACAGAGCTCCACAAGGGTGGCAGACAGATGTTTCAGCCTGGAAATAGGGAGAGAGGGAGAGGTGGAGCAGTCTCCTGTTGGGAGCACACTGGCCCTGGTAAAGGGCTGCCCCCAGGCATGGAGTGATTCTCTCTCCCCATTGTTAAAAGATAGAATCAATGACTCATCTTGGAGTCTTTTGTTTCTTGAAAGCAGGGACATTGCCTGTATGTCAGCAGAAGGTTTAGCCATGAGCTGAAATCACTAAGAGCTGAACCAGTAGAGGATCTGGGAAACCTTGCCTGACAACTAACAGAGCTGAGTGAGCACCAGGCTACTCTGGTGAAAGGCTGGTACAGTCGGTACCAGCCTGATGCAGTCAGTGGAGAGGCCGGCACAGTCGGTGCCGGTGCAGTCAGTGGAGAGGCTGGCACAGTCGGTGCCAGCTGGGTCAGCGATTGGCAGAGGGGTCAGCACAGTCGGTGCCAGCCTGGTTCAGTCAGCGGGAGCCAGGTGTGGTCGGAGCCAGCGGTTGGTGGGAAACAGGCGTGGTCGCTGCCAGCGGTCGGGGACTCAGCGAGGTCTGAAGGCGGTAGGAGACAGCAGCAGAGGGGGCCTGGTCAAGCCCGTGTCAGACAGGAGCGGCATAGGGGGTGGAGCCACCCCCATGAGGTGGACATTGCAACCGACGCTGGTCAGTACAGGGGGAAGAAGGAAGGGAGAGGCGAAGGACACGCCCCGTACTCTGGGAGGGGTTTGGTTCATTGAGTTCATGAACTCTGTTTGCACTGTTCCCCAAACCAGTGCTGTGTTACCTCTCTTTTGCTATTAAAAGATTTCTTTCTACACTCAGACTCTGTGCTTGCGAGAGGGGAAGTATTGCCCTTTGGGGCGCCCAGGGAATAGTGTGTAATTTCCCAGGTGACTGGGTGGGGGCTCGAGCCAGTTTGGTGTTGTATCATTGAGAGGGACCCCTAGATATAGAACCCGGCCCTTGCTGCTGCCGACGCGGTCTGGCAGAAGGGTTACAATAGCATTTCCCTACCTGACAAGTGTGTTTGAACAATAAATAAATTAATGTACTGTATGTGAAATGCTCCACATAATTACCTAGTCTTCCTATATCTCTCTAACTCTACGTATGGAACACAAACCAAATGGCAGGGGAAAGGGGCTTCCACTCCTTTAATTTTATAGGGCCTGAATCCCTAAAAATATCCTGAGGAAATCGTGGCATTTTTCTTTACTTATGCCTGAAGTTGTTGAATTTTGTATGTGGCTCAGAATGAAAAGAAAGAAATGAAAAAAAAACTAGCTGAATGCAGAATAGGATGTGGGCAGGTTTAAACATGGGTTCAGACAGTAAGATGTTCACAGTTCCGAAACTACTTCTTTTTTTTCTTCCTAAAGGTATGTCTATACTGCTGGCAGCATTGTCGGTGCCACCGGATCGATGCCATGGGATCAACTGAGCGGGCAGTCGAGACCCGCTCAGTCAAACCCAGAAGTGCCCTCCGGTCGACGCCCTAAATCCACCCCTGTGAAAAGCGTAAGGCAGCATCGACTGGAGAGCATTTCCCGTCAGTGCAGTGCAATGGAGATGCCGTAGTAAGTAAAAAGTTAGTAAGTCTACTCTATGTGGCTTGCATATCTCCCGTCGACTGCCGCTCTCAGTGTAGACCAGGCCCAAGACTGACTCACTTAGATGCTATTAGGCATTCCTTTAATTACTGCACTCACGTGGCCAACAACGTGCAAGACTTTGAAGCTGTTTAAGGGTTTAAATATAAACAATTATAAGGCTTTCAAAGATTGCTTTCTGAGGGTTGATAATTTCTACAATACAAATAGAACATTGTAAAGTTGGAACTGGGATGAAGAAAACACAGTTCAAGTAAAATCTGCATTTTATGATTAGTTTCATAGCACTATAGCTGCGCACAGTATTTTAAAATAAATAAAATGTCAGATTCTACCTGACAAATTTACAGCTGAATTTAAACTTAGCCCAGCAGGGGATGACAATACATGAAGAGAAGGAATAAGGCTAATTCAGTGGAATCCTGATCCACCACTAGGGCTTGTAGAAGCTACATTAATACAATAATATATAAAACTACCACACCAGCTTCAGTAAAAGTTATTAAATATGTCTATTGTTATGCAAGTACCTTATTTAGTGCCTCTAGGGATTCTTTTTAGAAAATTAACTTAATATGTTGCTTATGTCTAAAGTGAAAGAGAAGGGAGTAGGGATGATTAAGATTTACAACATCCTGTAAATTGAAATCCTGGCATTTTCTTCAGTACACTCTAACAGTCAAAAGTAAATGGTGGTACCTGAAAGAAAGGTCACATCACACATCCCTTGCATGACAAATCTTCTCCTCATCTAATGTATTGTCACCTTTCCAGTAACTGACTTAATAAATAGGTTTTGTTTTATCAAAAGTAAGCATAGATGAGCCAGAGCTTAAAATACTTATTAACAAGCCCATGCAATTCAACATGGCTAATCTTAACCTATTGGATTTGTGGATCTTGCTATTAGTTGCCTCTGGAGGATAAGAGTCCAATAAATGCTTCTTCCCTTTCTAGTCCCTAGATCAGAGAATAAGAGTAGTTTAGACAGTGAGATTGGAAATTTGCATGAGATGAAGGGCTTCAAAAAAACCATGTCCCAAACCATCACTTGCTTTGTGCTTAAAGTTCAATTAAAAGCTCTGTTGAATATGTAGCTGCAGTCAAAAAACCAAAGAGGAGTTTGGGATGCATAAGGAATGGGATGGAAAATAATACAGAAAATATTATAAAGCCTTTATATAAATCAAGGGTGTTGCCTCATCTGGAATGTATTGGGTGCAATACTGATTGCCCCATTTTACAAAGGATATTGAAGAATGAGAGGGGGTTCGAGAAGGATGATGAGAATAACGATTAAGGGCAATGAAAGTCCCATATGAAGAAAGACAAAAAAAATTGTCATTGTTTACCTTAGAAAGGAAGCAAATAAGAGGGGACCTGGTAAAAGTATATAAAATAACAGATCGTAAAAACATAGTAGATAGAGAGAATAGAAATTCCCAGTCTTATAACACAAGAACGTGGGGACATTCAATTAAATTAAAAGGTGGGAAATTCAAAGCCAATCAAAGGAAATACGTTTTCACACAATGCATAATTAGAGGAATTGTGGCAATTCCTATGTTTAAAGCTAGACCTGCACATACATGACCCTTTGATATCTTCCCACCTGGTACCCTAATCAAAATCAGGTCAAAATGGAGGCTGTGGTTGAACAGCATTTTGTCAAAGTCGTGTCACCACTTTTAGGAGAGGCATTCAAAGGGAAGGAGATAAAAGAACATTATGTTGGTTCTTGAATGTGCTATTCACTGTTTCCCCTATGGATCCCTAAGAAAGCATTTGGCATCTGGTTTGTTTTTCCGCTGAAATGACAGCTGCATATAAAGTTGCAGAGCATTAATTCGCAGGAATTTCAACTCCTGTTTGCAGGGTAGGCAGCAAACAAATGTTATGTGGGTGGTGAGTGGGCAAGAGGATCCCACAGAGTCTAGTACAAAGTTATCCACTAATGCTCAATTTGTTCTTATTCAGCCTGACCCTCTGCAGACTACAGTAGAGGCAGAGCTGTACAATCTAGGAACTTTTCCAAGTTAGCCCACAGGAAACCAAGCTATTCAATGGATGCACAACACAGTCTTCCTTACTCTGTCACCATCCCATTAACAGCACTTAGTGTGGTATTTCAAGTACACATTGGATGGTAAGCAGATCTCCAAGAGAACAGGACTGAATTTCATTCCCAGTACCTCCAGCTCCAAAGAAACCTTTCACTAGAGACAAGTTTGTGTGATAAAATATTTCTACTCACCAGGAGAAGAAAAGAAGAAGATATGAGTAGTCACATAATCTATGCAACAACTCAAATGCTTCCTTTTGCTGTCGATGCTAATGTGGCTGCCCCCCAGTGTCATAAGCCTTTAGCATGCCTTATTTAAGGGGGGCATTCTGCATCAGAAGCTACATATGTATCTAGATCTCCTACCCAGGGAAGCTTTGAAGTTAGAAAAGGAAAATTCAAGGCCTTTTACACTTTTCTGAAAAATGTCCTGGTTTCCAGTAGATTATGATTGCATGAGCAATAAAAAGACAGATATATCCTTCCTAACTGTCTGGCTTCTGAGACAGTGATGTTTCATGTACTGAAATCCAGTTTGACCGGTTAGAGGTAGAACAAAATGCTGATGCTTTGCTGATAAGTTTTTAACTTGGTAATTTTACTTTGTCTATGAAAGCATTGCACTGGCTGGCAATTACACTTACTGTCAATTGTTCACCTTCTACAGCCTCTTCCTGTATAAGTGATTTGTTGGTCGCATATCCTCCTCAAATACAATCCATGTCAGTACCTATATCAAAAGAAACTGAGCTTTGTCATTATACTCCCCTTGTCTGTGGAATTCACAGCCATTACATGCTGTATTATTTACTTCCTGAGTTTATCTTTCATGAGCACTTGCCTTTTTTATCTCAGTTTTTGGATCTGCTCTGTGACTTTAATTAGTCTTTAAATTAGACTTTAATTAACAATTAATCCTTTGCTAGCGACTCAAGCCAGGTCTACCCTACAATGTTTGTCAAAAGCACACTCCTAACCACCATAGCTATGCTGGCAACACCCCCACTCTAGAAGCAGCTAATACTTGCAAGAGTCCTTTTGGCAGTATAGTGCATATCATTTGGGGAGGTGGTTTAACTATACAGGCAAAATAACAACTTTTGCCAGTGTAAGATGCGTCTCCATTAGGGAGCTCTATTATAGCTATACCGATATAAGCTGCATCGGCAAAGCCTTTGTAGTGTAGATTAGCCCTTAGTTGTTCTACTTTTTTATTGTGACTCCTGTGCGAGAGAGATGAGTTAAACCACTACATTGAATCTGAACTCTGGGGCAGTTTCACTTTGGACCAGAGCATTTTCTGTATTTTGAGACTCAGGGTATGTCTACACTGCAACCAGAGTTGTGACTGTGGCACATGTCGACATGCCCAAACTAGCCTTGATCTAGCTAGCTCCAACAATAGCAGTGAAGTTGTGGCAGCACGGTTGGCCCCCACAGGCTAGCCACTTGAGTACGTACCAGGGTCTGGGGCAGGCTTGTACAGCCTGTGCTGCTGCAGCTTCTTGGCTCTTGTTATTTGAGCCTGCTAGAAAGATCAAATCAGACTCAAATAACACTAGCAGTGAAGCTGCACCTTAGATAGAACAGTTGGGACTCATAATACTTTAGATAGGGACGACATCCCAAAGTAGTGGTATAATTTGTCCTTTCAGTTGTTCAGTTATGAATTATTTACTCTATTGAATAATCATGCCTTTGCAGATGTGTACATAAGTTAGGTTCAAAAAAGTATTGCAGTGTAAGGAGGGTAGCTGGAGCACAATGGCACCAACAGATCGGAATGTTTAGAACATGTTTAAAACCATTCCTATTCATCAGAGCGCTTAAAGCACATGCTCAAAAGCCACTGAAGCTGACCCATGTTAAGTGCCTTCCTGAAAAGGACAGATGGTGAATCCCAGCCCCCATCAGGAAAGGCTTCCAAATGTAAGGGGAGGAATGGAAGGAGGAATCAAACCATGACACAAAGTTATTTTCAATCACACAATTGCTCAAAATAGACAAAATAAGAAGTTAGCTTCTCTCATGCTGAAAAGTGCATGAAGCATTAGGTTCCATCCTTACTCCATGGGCCAAGCTGTCAATAGCCAATTAGAGTGTCAAGTAGTTTAGCCAAAACTCAAGTTCCCTACTGCTCTGGAGAGCATGTGTGAAGGATGGCTGCCTAACGGTCCTTGGTGAACACTGAGCAGTCTGTGACCTCTCCTGATGATCCCCGCTGAGTCCCTGGCAGCACATAGACAGTTTGAGCTCTTTAATGTTTTTCGTTGGGATGTACTTTATTCTATTTACCTAGAGAAGATGTATGTTCCTGTTGAGAAGTGCTTTGTGAAGCTTTGTGTGACAAGTGCTGTATATATTATGCCTAGACTAAGCTTTTAATTAAATGAATCAGACAGAACAGGTAATAAATCATAGAAATCAATGGCTAAGAGGCCCATCAAGTCAAGGCAAACGGTGTTTTTTTCCTTCCAGAAAGCTGCGTTTAAAAGAAAACCACAATGTGTAATGACAGATTACTGGAGAGCGAATACTCAGGGCTCTATGTTCCAAAGTACAATGCTGCCTTTGCAGATGTGTGTATAGGCCAAAATATTCCTGGTTCATGAACAGCCATATGATTTTAAAACAATATATTTAGTGGGATGATCATGTCTTCTTTGTTGCTCTGCAAATTAACCAAAGCACCAGAATGATCAGATGACTATTCTGAAAGGATGGATATACAGAACTGACAACTGTATGGAAGTTAAGCAAACTGCATTAGTAGCACATAGCCCTGATCTATTTTAAAAGAGACTTCCACGTGCACTGGAAAAAGAACTGTTCCGACGGCATACATGAAATGCCACCAACAGCAGGAGCTGTGTGAAGGGTAAACATCACTAGTCAGATCATTATTTGTACTATAGTAACACTTAGAGGTTCTGTTTGAAATTGGGGTCCCGTTGTGGAGACACTGTACAAAGCCATAGTGAGAGACAATCCCTGCTCTGAAGTGCTTACAGTTTAAACAGACCAGATAGCAAAGGGTGGAAGGGGAAACAGAGGTGAAAGGAATTGTCCCACATCACACAGTAGGTCAGCTGAAGAGATGGGAATAGAATCCGAGTATCCTGATTCCCAGCTGTGTGTCCTCTCCGCTATATCACACTGGTTCATGGTTACACATCTGTGATGGACAGGGTCTGGAAGCAACCCAGACATCTACACAACTAAACATTTTAGCATCACTTCAATATTTGTTGCATCCCAAATTAGAAACACATGTCTAAGATATAGGCTAATGCACAATAGACAAGACAACAGATGGCCATGGCTCTGTCATGATGAAAGCGCCCTTCCTTATTTGCATGCTGGTCCCTGAGGTGCACAGAGTGGAGCTAACTGCAAGGGATTGAGGCGATTCTGTTCTTAACAAATAGCATCTACTAAGCCCTGGCCTTACCCTTGATTTGACTGCCTGAGACAAGGGGCAGTCAGCCATGTACTGGCCAGAGGTCACTAATCTGCTGTTTAATGTAACACATGAAACACAGTGATGGAAACCCTCTGCGCTTCCAGCCAGCAGTCACTGCCCTGTGCAGAGCCCCTCCTGAGAGCTTCCATCCTAGATAAGTAGCTGGCATCATGCCGGCGACTGTACCAGCTCCTGTCAGTTGCTGTTCCCTGAGATTTCCATGCCACGCTCAGTGACAAGCCAAAGTGATCACGACATGTGGCTTAAAGCAAACAGGTTACAAAGCCCCAGGGATACGATTAGGCCCTTAAAGTCAATGATTCCATAGAAATGGCCCAAGAAACCAAACAACACTTGTGTTTGGCCTCTGTGGCAAGAGCAACAGAGATCTTTAGCTCTGAGTGGAGATCACAGTGCACGCCGGACCTTCGCCAGACAAACTCTTACAAACCAACGGCTCCAACTTCATCATTTAATTTCCAATGTAAACACAATCTTTTACCGGTTCTGCTATGCTACTCTGCCTCCCCTTAACATCCAGAGAGTGCATCCGCCACCAGTTTCTTAAATAGCCTGTGTTTGTCATGGGAACCTTCTTGCTAGCTAGCTGAAGCACTGAACTCTGGAATTTAAAGGATGGTGTCCAGTAATTTCTTGGATTGGATGGTAGACAGGCATGAGACACACTGTGGTGACACAACACATGCAGGGTGCATTGGTACATCTGGGTTTATGGTTTGTTTCTTTTGGTGGCCTGGAGGCCTTCTATTATGGGACAAAGTTAAGGGGCCAGATCCTCAGGCCTGAGCCTCCTGTACCCAGTGCAGCTCCTGAAGAGCCACATGTAGGTGCTTCTGGGCTGCTCTACATTGTGCTATCTACTCACAACCACAAGGAGCTGCCCCAGCAACCAAGGATCACCAGAATGCAAAGGTGTTCAAGTGAGTCTAACTATTCTGGAAATATGAGGAGCAGCTCCCTTCTTCCTCAACTGCCTCCATTAGCAAATGTAAAAAAACCAAAAAACCCAACAATAGGAAAACCTTTTAAATACCACAGCTTTCAAGAACTCATTTCCGGATTTCATTTGAGCTTTCCAGAAAAATTCTAAACTGGCGTGTGAAATTTCAGGGGGAGATTTGGTTTTCTCTGGAGAAGCTGGGAGTGGACAAGTTTCCAAGGAGAAGGTAGCTTCAACTGTAAGCAGGCAGCACTAGCACCACTCCGTCATCTGTGTATTTATTTGTGAGTAAATAAATGGAAGAGTTTTGAATGATTTAGGTGAGGGATTGTAGGTAATGGATTGCAATTAATTTTCTATACAATGGCCAAAATAGGATACCTAGGGAGGTCTTGTCCTGTAATGCTCTAGCATGGCTGGAGGGAACAGGCCAATACCTGGCTGTGGGCTATAACTTTTAATGCTTATATGTGATGGAATTGCTAAGGAATGTCTTAAATAATTTAACAAACAAAGCAAATGATCACAGCTCACGTTAAGTTTTTCATGTCTAGCCTTTTAAATAAAGAACGCCTTACAGAAGCCCCTCCTGATTCTTCATTCAGATCTCCAGCCTCTCACATTTCCAAAGCACACAAGTCAGGAAACCACAGTTGCTAACCGCTACATCTTCAATATGACCAAACAAATAGCTCCCAGCATGTCTAGACAGTACATACAGCAGTTAGTATACAGTTTATTCCCCCTTACCTCACCTTCCCCATCCCCCAGCCCCACCTACAGTCTGACTGATGAGCATGCTTCTCTGGATAGATGCAACAGGATCACCGCAAAATTATCTGGTGTGAATATGGAAAATTCTTTCCATGGTGGAGATAATGCTTATTTGGAAAAGTGTCAGTTTAAAAAAGGAAAAGAAATGAAACCCAAATCTATTACTTTTAAGGCTGAGTGCAAAAATGCTTTACCAACAGTTACTGCATGTGGCAGCAATCCCCTGCCATCCATACAA
This sequence comes from Emydura macquarii macquarii, assembly GCF_026122565.2. NCBI lineage: Eukaryota > Metazoa > Chordata > Testudines > Chelidae > Emydura > Emydura macquarii. The sequence continues at coordinate 1,166,048 of NW_027132817.1, read as the reverse complement.
CATCAGTTGCTGTAAATACACAACACAAAATATGCAAGGAAGTACCACCAGCTCACTGGTGACCTACACAAAGTGCTACTGTTTCAGAGTGATTTGTTGGTGCCACGAAAACACAGTAGGTACGTTCCACAGGCAATACTCTCCTACTTTATTTCATAAAAGGAAGTATTCTATACGTTATTTACCAGCTCATACTGGCAAATCATGGATTTTCAAAAAAGAAAAAGAAGTCTGTCTTCATGACACACAAATATTTAGCTAGCCAACTGACAATGCTAAGGCATGTTATGAATGCAGGTTAATTTCATTTTTACTGTCTTGAAATCAGCCCTCTATTCCCTTAAGAGTATGATAAATACAATTAATTTGAACACCTAGCTTTTTGAGGTCACAGATGAAAATGTGAGCAGTCTCTGAGGAGAACACATCCCTTTCAGTGCACATGTTAGTGTGTGGATTAAAGTAGGATGGTTCTATCTGCAATCTATTTCTATTTTACTCAAACAACTAAACAGGGAATCTGATTTGCTTATATCATGCTTAGGGTTGGCTCACAAGATGCCTACTCCAGTTTTGGCACCAAGCATTGCCAATATCATTCCTCTATGATGAAAATTATGAGTAACAGCATTTCCCAGTCCCATAGAATTTTCCCCTTAAGAGCAGAATCAAGCAGTAGCACCTCTGCCTGAATATGTGAAATCATTTGTCACTCACTGGATAAAACAACAACATATTGTCAGGGCCTAAGCATAATTTTTTTCGGGCCCAGTACAAACCTGTAACACAGGTCCCCTCCCGTGTTACAAATCTCCAAGATTTGCAGATCTCCAAGATCTGAACAATAGATATGTAGATGCAGGGAAATAAGTTTCTATAAATATCCTCAAGCATGATCTACAATTTAGCCTCAATTTTTTATTATGGTAATGGGGGTTGCAGCCTGGGCCAGGCCCTGGTAAAGTGTACCCTTCCCTCCCCTGTGGGGGCCCTGCATATTGTTACAAAACTTCTCCTGGAAATCAGCTAGTGTGAATACATGCAGTTTCCAATATTGCCAGTATTCATTAGTATGTTGCCCCATTGGCCAATATACGGGGCCTTGCAGGATTATTTCCGTTAGGAAGAGAAATGGATTATTCAAATCAGGTGTATTCTTCAGAGCATTCCCTTCTATTTACAAAGAATGTACACAAAGACCTGTTCCCCTGAACATAGAAAGAACGAACAATAGCAGCTGTTTCCTTGCTCACAATTTCCTTCACTCAGATCTGTGTCCAAGGAACTATGGCTCAGAATCGATCCTCAAAGGTATTTAGGTGCCTAACTCCCCTTGATTTTAGTGACAGTTTAGTTCCTAAATACCTTTGAGTATTAAATACCTCTTTCTCTCTTGCATCCTATCAGGGTATAAAATATGATATTGGTAAATGCATTCTAGACACTAGTCAGATGATAATCATTCAATGTGATTTAGCATGTGTTATGCTATTTGAATCTTTTAGATAGGTAAAGCAACTGAGGATTAAGGTAATAAGATCAATTCTTCTGACTCTTTCCAGTTTGAATTTTTTTTTTAAATGTAAAGCTCACTCTTTTTACTTATGCTGCCATAGTTGAGCCATTTTGTCCATGAGAAGGCTAAGTCAGCCCTTCTCCAAGTAGAATCTCCTACTGAAACAGCAGCTCAGAGCTGTTGCATCTGAAAGAATAGGCTTTGAGCCACACATTCTTCTTTTGTGGTGAAATAGCAGAAAGGAGAACACAAGTGAAATGATTCACCAAAGATAAGCACAGACCCAAAGTGGACACTCTTTTACAACTGTGCATCCACATAAAAGTCAGTGGGACTGTGTGGGACAACTGTGAGTGAAGGTAAAATTTTATCAACATGGCATTCTGTCCTCTCTAGCTGGGCCACAGACAGAAGTAGATGAGCCTACTACAACTTTAGCCAACATAACAGAGGCGTCTAGCTCAGACAGTAGAAGATCATGTGTTTAGATCCCCCAGCCCCGCATTTGACCCCCAAGTGCCAGCAAACCACCCAGGATTCTACTTTACACATAATAAGCCAAGAACTGAGAAAAAGCGCTTTATCATCTGGCAAGCTGCGTAACACTGTTCTCTTACACACATCAGGATGTGACAATACATATGTGGCAATCTTTGTGGAGGCTTTTTTGCTGTTCCTGATGAAAACCGCACGCACGCACACACACGCACACGAGTCAAATAGCTCCTTCTGCAATTGGAAAATAACTATCCATCTACGTTCTTATAAAGCAACTTTCATATGAACACCAGTGTAGTATGTGGCTACTAATAGCAAGTCAATGTCATCTTGTACTGTAATTTCCAGTTATTTGTATGATGTATCCAAGTTATTATAGGGAGGTCATTAGATCTGGTCACCAACTGGAGAGAGGGGAATTGCAAACATTTCAGATTCTGGCCTTCCCTCCTCTTCTTGTCAAAATTTCTAAAAAAATTAAAATTTCAAAATTTGAAAAATTTTGACCATCTCTAAACATATTCATTTACAAATTGTTATATATTGTCTATAAGGTACAGTTTCTTTTTTGTATGGAAAAGCATAACAGTTACTATTGTCCGTGAAACAACTCTTGAGCAGGGTTGAGCTTTCCCTTACAATTCACGTTCACCTCCACAGATAGCAATTCCACTCAGGATGTCCTTATGACAGCAGAAGGATAGGACAGCTAAAACCATATTTAATTTAAAAAAAAAAAAATCATCCTCCATACATGCGTGGACAGACACTGTGTAAATACATACATGTGTAATCCACCCTGGCAGTAGTTCTTTGTCACACATTAGTGGCTAGACCACATTGGTGTCTTCTATAAAGCCGGGCAATTATTTTTGGCAAATAAAACTTTTGCTAAAATATCTATTTTGGGAGGCCCCAAAAGTATTCATGAATTCTATTCAAGAATCAACTATTTAGCATATAGTTTTGGGTGAAAAAAATGGGGGGGGGAGGGGGGGGGAATTGGCTTGTTTTGACATTTTGTTTCAAAATGACATTTTCAAAATGAAACAACTTGAATCAACATTCCATTTTAAAAATGTTGACTTTTCATCTTGAAAAACATATTTTGCCTAGTTCATTTAAAAATGAAAAGATAGTTGATTGCAGTGCCTAGATCTATGCAACACTAAGTCAATTAAAGACATGCCAGTAAGAGAAAAATAAAGGTTAATTTAGCAATATTAACTTAGCTATGCTGAAAGAGTAAAAAGCAAAAATATGCACTGTGGTTCACTTAACATTGCTATAAGAAACTTATTTTTCCATTTCCTGTTGCTTGTGTTCAAATGTTGCATTAATATACATTAATTCAGCATTTAGCATATTTAAATATGTAAAAAATATGTTGCTGTTTAAAAAATGCCTTAATGACTAACAAAAGTGGTTTATATTTAGTGGTATACATCAGCCACTAAATGCTTTTGCAGTCACATACGAATGTTCAAATGCTCCTCAATTAGAGGATTAGGAAGAATGCCATCCAAATATCCTTTATTACTATAGCCAAACGTAAGGACCAAGCTGGTTTAATTGGGCCCATATCCAGGCAGTGAAATGAGCACTGCAAGGGAGCGAAAGAAAAGAATTTCAGTAAGCGGCAGATTCTGCTCTCATCTCTGTGGGTGCAGACTATGTCCAACAGCAGAAACAGTGCAGTTTGTGTAAGGAATGAAGATTTTTGGGCCTGTCTAGGCAGAGGCACCATTTGGGGGGGCTTCTCCTCTCCCGAGTTTCAGCACATGTCCTAGCCCCAAGCGGAGCTCTTAACTGCAACACAGCCTGAGTGTGGAATGTGAGTTCTGCAGAGGAGAGGTGCTGCTCCCAACTTGTGCTCCTGGGGCAGGGAGTCAGCATTTTGTTTATGAACAGAGGCCAACTGATTAAGATAAGAAAGGGCTGGTAATTAAATTAAGGATCTGGAAGTCCTTAGATGATCCTGTAAAACAGTAATCTCTTTCTGGGGAGGGGTTTGAAGAAATACAACCAAGATTTCAGAAAAGAGAGCTGTGAAGGGGATAGGTGAAAACCAAGGGAAGGGATAGCATGTGGCACCATCACTGCAGTATCTGAATGCCTCACCTATTTCTCCTCACAGCCCCTCTGTGAGGTACAGAAGTGCTGTTATCCCCATTGTACAGCTAGGCCACTGAGACATAGAGAGACTAAGGTCCAAATTTTCAAAAGTATTTAGGCACCTAGTGATATTTTCAAAACTCCTTGGAAGGTTAGGTGCTTTGTAAACCCCACTAGATGCCTAGCCGCATCTTTGGGTGCCTAAAAACTGTGAATTGGAAAAAGTTGAAATACTCAATGCTTTTTTTGCCTCTCTCTTCACAGACAAACTACCACACTGGGCAGCACAGAATGGGGAGAAGGTGAGTAGTCCTCAGTGTTGAAGGAACAGGTTCAGGACTACTTAGAAAGTCTGGACATACACAAGTCTCTGGGGCCGAATGCAATGCATCTGAGAGTGCTGAGGGAGTTGGCTGATGTGATTGCAGAGCCATTGGTCATTATCTTTGAAACTCATGGCGACTGGGAGAGGTCCCAGATGATTAGAAAAAGGCAAATATAGTGCCCATCTTCAAAAAAGGGAAGAAGGAGGAACCGGGGAATTACAGCCCAGTTAGCCTCACTTCAGTTCCTGGAAAAATCATGGAGCAGGTCCTCAAGGAATCCATTTTAAGGCACTTGGAAAAGAGAAAGGTGATCAGGAACAGTCAGCATGGATTCACCAAGGGCAAGTCATGCCTGACCAACCTGATTGTCTTTATGATGAGATGACTGGCTCTGTGGATGTGGGGAAAGCGGTGGATGTGATATACCTTGACTTTAGCAAAGCTTTTGATATGGTCTCCCACAGTATTCTTATCAGCAAATTAAAGAAGTATGGGTTGGATGACTGGACTATAAGATGGACAAAAAGATGGCTAGATAATCATGTTCAACGGGTAGTGATCAATGGCTCAATGTCTAATTGGCAACAGATAACAAGCAGAGTGCCCCAGTGGTCAGTGCTGGGGCCTCTTTTGTTCAACATCTTCATTAATGATCTGGAGGATGGGGTGGATTACACCATCAGCAAGTTTACAGATGACAGTAAGCTAGGGGGAGTGGTAGATACCCTGGAAGGTAGGGATAGGATACAGAGTCACCTAGATAAATTGGAGAATTGGGCCCCCCCCAAAAAAACCTGATGAGGTTCAACTTGGACAAGTGCAGAGTCCTGCACTTAGGACGGAAGAATCCCATGCACAGCTACAGACTGGGGACCAACTGGCTAGGCAGGAGTTCTGCAGAAAAGGACCTGGGGGTTACAGTGGGCAAGAAGCTGGCTACAAGTCAACAGTGTGCCCTTATTGCCAAGAAGGCTAACGACATATTGGGCTGCAATAGTAGGAACATATCCAGCAGATCAAGGGAATTGATTTTTCTTCTCTATTCGGCATTGGTGAGGCACATTTGGAGTATTGTGTCCAGTTTTGGGCCTTCCACTACAGAAAGGATGTGGACAAATTGAAAAGAGTCCAGCAGAAGGCAACAAAAATGGTTAGGGGGCTGGAGCACATGACTTATGAGGAGATGCTGAGGGAACTTGGCTTGTTTAGTCCGCAGAGAGAAGACTGAGGGTGGTGTTGATAGCTGCCTTAACTACCTAAAAGGGGGTTCCAGGGAGGATGGAGCTAGGCTATTCTCAGTGGTAGTAGATGACAGAACAAGGAGGAATGGTCTCAAGTTGCAGTGGGGTAGGTCTAGGTTGGATATTAGGAAAATCTTTTTCAGTGGGAAGGAGGTGAAGTAGCGGAATGGGTTACCTAGGGAGGTGGTGGAATCTCCATCCTTAGAGGATTTTAAAGCCTGGCTTGACAAAGACCTGGTTGGGATGATATAGCTGAGGTTGGTCCTGCTTTGAGCAGGTGGTTGGACTAGATGACCTCCTGAGGTCCCTTCCAAGCCTAATCTTCTATGATTCTAAGAAGCACAGGGGGGGAGTAGAACCAAGGGCTATCTCTCTATCCACTAGAGTAGCCTATCTCTCTTCTGCATGCTGTAAAAAAAAAAAAAAAAGGAGAGGGGAGTCTGATAGAGAGAGCAAAACCAGATAACCAGCCCCCTTTTGGAACCCTCAACCCATTTGGAACCAGCAAATGGTCCCAAGTGATTGGGAAGGATATCATGGTTGACAGCATGAAAAGCAGCACAGTGGTCAGGAAGGATGAAGAAAGAGAGAGAGAATGAGAGTCAGATGAGAGGAGATCACCTAACCCCCAAAATGCTGGATTGTAGAGCATTAGCTGCTGTGCAATCTTACATTTTAACTGAAAACCATTTTGTTTTGTCATTTTTTGTTCTGAGTTTGAGAAAAGGAAGGAATGAGAAACTGTCATGCGAGTATCAGATGTGTTTATGCCTCAGATGCTTAGGGTTTCAGCTGTATTCAGGCCAATTCCAGAACAAAGAAGAGAAATTGCATCCAGAGAGTCCATAAAGTCGATGATTATTGTCATGGTTTGTATTATTCACTGGACACCATCTGATCTGTGTGCTCAGCACTGTTCAGAATATGCCAGAAAATGTAGCCCTGAGCCAATGCAAATAAAATGTGTAGTTCTGGATAAGATGGCTCAAATATTTAAGTATTAAGTGTATAGTTATTGAGCAAATGTTATTGAGCACTTAGAAGTGCTGAAAGCAATAGAAGTTTTACCAGATGAAGGACTGGAAGATTTGACCCTCCAACTTTTTTCAAGAGGAAGAGCTGCTGTGCCTGTTTATTTTTCCTTTCTTGCTTGCATGGGCCCCGATATACCTCAGAAGACTCTTTTTTTCCCCTCAACTTTAAAATGTGGAATTTTCTTGGTGTTTGGTTTTAAATATTTTCCTGTGAGAACGGCAACTCAATCACTGTAGTGTTGTGTTTAAGATCTTTCTGGAAAGTAACTAGCCTTTAAACAGAAGTGAAAGCTGTGTTGCCAACTCTCATGATTTTATTATGTCTTATGATAATTATTGTTTTCCTTAAAGCCCCAGCTCCTGGAGTCAAGTGGATATGTGATGATTTCAATCTTCATCCTTAAAGAAAAAGTAAGTTTCTTGCCCTCGTGGCAGTAGAGAAAGCTTCAAAATGTGACCCCAGGGTACGTAAAGGCTCAAAAAGCAGAAGGAAAATATAAAGAACACCAAATCTATTATTTTTACATAATCTCATGATTTTTAAGCCACTCTCATGATTTTGGGTAAGCCTGAGTCAGGATTCTTGAACATCTGGGGCTGGTAAAATGACTTGAAATTTGACAGTTTCACTTCTGTTTAAAGTCAGTTTCTGATCTATTATTTGTAGTACGGTAATACCCCTAGATTCCCAGGCAGGTGCAATATAAACTCACTGGGCCATACCCTAGAAGGAAGTTTCCAAAAGTTAAATGATCTATTCCAAGCTTGGTGAACTGCAAAAAGTAAGTAGCATAAATCATAGAAAATAATCTAGATTTCTCTACAATTTTTTCAATTGTTGTATTCAAGAGGAAGAATATACATTAAAATGTTAAAGCTAACCAGTGTCCTTTAAGGGTCTAATATTTATTTAATTTTCTTTCTTTAAATATGAATTAGATACAGTGGTCCTGTCAGCTAATTTCCAAATTATTATCTGCACAAAAACTAGAGTTTTCAGGTTCCTAAATAGCCCCTGGAATCACGGTCTAGATAATATTTAGTCTACCTTGAGTTCAGGGGACTGGACTCAAACTCATCCTCTCCAAGCACTATTTCACTGTTCCTTAGTCCTTATAGGAATTCCAACAAATATTTGACTCAAGGATACACATTCAATTAAGTCTAGATGCACTGAACTTGGATATAGTTCTTCAGACACCAAATGGGAATTAACACATCTAAATTATTAACTCTATTATTCTGAAAAGAAGTGAAAAGAAGCCCCTTCTCTAAGTTTTTAGTGCCAATTTTCTGATCCTATTTTCAGGGACTCAGAAATTGGAATCACTGCAAAACTACAATCCTCCTCTTCTTTGTTGAGAAAACTATGCTCAGAAAGAGGAGAAAAAGACAGCTGCATTCTCATCTACATTCTCATCACATTCTGTGGCTACTATGAATGCAACTCTTCCATATACACAGACTATAGTAAGGGCTCTCACAGAACTTTTCCCCCTAGGCTTTGATTAAGATCCCTTCCCAACAGCATGAGGAATTGGTAGTACACTGACATCTCTTCCATTAGAAAGAAATATTTCTAGTTACATAGACATATAAATAAATAAATAAATAGCATCAACATGTACATCTAGCACATACCATTGATAAGTCTCAACTGGCAATAGCAAATTCTGAAAAAGTTACTCTTACAAGAACTGAGAATTCACATACACAGAAGCATATTTAGAAACTCTTTTGGAATGGCATTACCGTACATTCCTTTGGAACATATGAAGAAATGGTTCCACATCATTCACACTTCAATAGATTAGTCAATCTATTTTTTTCCAATAATATATGCAAATTATGGCCTAAGTATGGTCACCGGTTCTTTGACATCAATCTCATATTCCCAAAACATTTTGGACAACATTGTTCTTTGTTGTTTCCATATCTTTTTCCTCTAGATTATAGAAAGATTAAAATGGTCTTGTGGTTTAGGTTCTGGACTGGGCTACAGGAGAACAGAGTATAATTCCTGGCATTGGATAATCTTCCTGTGTGATCTTGACCTGGATTCAGAGAAGAGCAACAAGAATGCATAAAGGATTTGAACACATGATTTATAGTCAGATACTCAGGGAGCTCAATCTATTTAATTTAACAAAGAGAAGACTAACGGTTGATTTGATCACAGTCTGTAAGTAACTACAAGGAAAATAAATATTTGATAATGGGCTCTTTAATCTAACAAAAGTATAAGAACCAATGGGCTAGAAGTTGAAACTTGACAAATTCAGTCTGGCAATAAGCTAAATCTTTAATAGGGAGGGTAACTAACCATTAGAACAATTTACCAAGGGTCATGGTGAATTCTCCATCACTGGAAATTTTAAAATCATGATTGGATATTTTTCCTAAACCATCTATTATAGTTCAAAGAGGAGTTATTTTGGGGAAGTTCTATGGCCTGTGTATTACAGGAGGTCAGACTGGATGATCAAAATGGTGCTTTGTAGCCTTGGAATCTATGAATCTATGAAACAAGTTAAAAGATAAAAATGAATTCATTTGAATGCAATGGGTGAAGTTGCTTCATTATGTTCCCATTTTGTGTCTGTCTTTTATTTGTTCTCCGTGTGTAATTACATTAACTGGTACCAAATCTCTCTTTTTTGCCCTTAGCCCCCTACTTGTCTAATCACTCCAGGTAACAGCAGTTCATTCTTCTTTTATTTTTGTTATCTGCTCCAATTTTGGCATTACCCAAAAACATAATCATGGTTAAATGTATATCAAATAAATACCCAAGAAAGAAAGACATGAAGCAGATTCACAGGATACAGAGGGAATTTTTCCAGAGGGGTAGCTGTGTTAGTCTGTATACAGCAAAAACAACAAGAGTTCTGTAGCACTTTAAAGACTAACAAATTTAATTTCTGCAGGCATAAGCTTTTATGGGCTGTAACCCACTTCGTCAGAACAGAGGGAATTTTGATTTTCTGGATTTAATATATCAAAAATCCATGGAAAACCCTAAATCAGTCCAAGACTAGGCTTTAATTGTCAGAAAGCAATGCTGAGAGATTTTAAGCAGTGTGACAGAGACAGCTCTGTGACTTACCAGTGATGCAAAGAGCACAGGCTGTGAACCATTGCCCCAGGGGATATAAATCAAAACCAACATTTTTTAAAGCTTTGAAATATAGATTCATAGTGTGTGTGTGTAAGAGATTCTATTTACTCCTCTAACCATACTTTAAAATTAATTCTGTGTTTGTAGAGTTCATACTATCTCCCTTTCTTACTGAGTAGTTTTTGGTATATGAGCATTTTCTGCTTACTGATCTTATTCCTCTTTACTTTTAATTAGTCACCCTGGTCCTTGCTGCCCCTTTCCCTCTTGACTCCTCATTGATAAAAATTTCAATTAAATTTGGGCCCAAGTCACAGAATTCTCTTCCAGATCTAGGTTTTGAACAGCCCACGCCTGCACTATTGGTCTCCAAGGCTTTTAGCTCAGGCATTTCTGTTACTTAACTCATTCACTCAAATTCTGTCTTAAGAAGGTCTGACCTTTCTGCTTTCTGAAGATATAGGTTAAAAAATCAAATAATTTAAGGTCATGTTTTGTGAATCTGCACACATGATAGATGCAAAATATATTTTTACCAGGATGTAATCCCACCACATAATTACAATCACCATTAGCTGTTCAATCCCTCCAGCAATGTCCTGTGACAAGCTACAGAAGTAATCTGACGTACCCAGTAAATTAGGAGTTAAGTCTGGCTTCTCTTACCCCACCCTTGCACAGATGCTCAGTGGAGAAGCAATAAGATTGGCTGCTGGGAAGCTAGAGTAGGGAGGATGTTGTAGAAAGGCAAGGGTACATGTCCAATTCTGAGTACTAAAGAGCACTAGGTTGGACTCTAGGCTGAGGAGTGACCAGGGCCAGATTAATTCAGGGGCATTAGGGGCTGCAGCCCAGGGCCTCAGGCTAACAGGGGCCCCCACAAAAATAAATGCAGGCTGCTGGCGAATCGCTCGTTCGAGGAGGTTAGCCCCCAGCCCTGCCACTTCTACCCGAAGCCACGTCCCTTCCACCCCTCTCCCATCAGAGCCCCGCCCTGGGCAACCCGAGCACCAACCAGGCTGGCCGGGTGGCCCCAGTGCCAGAGTGCCACAAGGGCCCACAGAGCTCGCGCACCAGCGCTGTCCCGCCCCAATCCACCCTGGCTGTCCTGCGCACCAGTGGCCCCCTCCCCCACTGCCAGAGTGCCCCAGCACCAGGCACAGACCCAACCTGGCCCTAGGCTGGCCAGTCCGCCCTAGCCCCCGGAGCACTGCCACCCACCAGCCCACCAGCCCATGCTGCACCACATTGCTGCCCTGCCCCACCCCCAGGCTGGCCAGTTTGCCCCAGGTCCTGGAGCGCCTCCAGCCCAAGCACTCCGAGACCCTAGGGCGCCTTCAGCCACGCCACACCACAGCACCAGCCTGCCTCGCCCCCAGGATGGCTGGTCTGACCCAGGCCTGGCCCGAGCGCTCCTTTCAGCCCCCGGAGCACTGCTGGTCTGCGCCATGCCACAGTACCAACCTGCCCCGCCCGGCACGCCTCCAGCCCGAGTGCTCCTAGCCCCTGGAGCCCCACTGGCCTGCACCACACCACAGCGTTGGCCCACCTCACCCCCAGGCTGGCTGGTCTGCCCCAGGCCGGCCTGAGTGCTCCCAGCCCCCGGAGCACTGCCATAAGGGTCCCCACAAAATTAATAGCCCTAGGCTCACAGGAGAGTTAATCCGGCCCTGGGAGTGACTTCTGATAGTTTGAGTACCTCATAAAAATACTTTAAATAAGAGAGCTCCTACTACTGTCTTACTTATACTAAGTCACTTCACCAGTTTACAAAGGTATTAAACTATTCTTAAACCGTGTGGGTAAAATATATAATTTGAATGAAGTTTGACAGTGAATGTATATATCCCAGAAGAATTAAATCCCTATAAAATGAGTTGTAGCTATTGTATTTTAATGGTTATACACAGAATCATGGGACTGATTCTGATCATCAGTCTCCTGCACTCAAAGGAGGACTAAGTATTATCTACATCATCCCTGGCCCAATCTGTTCTTAAAAATCTCCAATGACAGAGATTCCACAACCTCCCAAGGTAATGTATTCCAGTGCTTAACTCCCTGACAGTTAGAAAGTTTTTCCAAATGTCCAACCTAAACTAATGCTGCAATTTAAGCCCATTGCCTCTTTTCTTAACCTCTGAGGACAGGACAATAATTTTCCCCTCCTCCTTATAACAACTTTTTATGTGTTTGAAAACTGCTATGTCCCCCCTCCTTCTTCTCTTCTCCAGACTAAATCCATTTTTTTTCAATCTTCCCTCATAGGTCATGTTTTCAAGACCTTTAATTATTTTTGTTGTTCTTCTCAGGACTTTTTCCAATTTGTTCACATCTTTCCTGAAATGTGGCACCTAGAACTGGACACAATATTCCAGCTGAGGCCTAATCAGTGTGGAGTAGAGTGGAAGAATTACTTCTCGTGTCTGGCTTACAACACTCCTGCTAATATATCCCAGAATGATGTTTGCAACAGTGTTACTCTGTTGACTCATATTTAGTTTGTGATCTACTATGACCCCCATATCCCTTCCAACAGTACTCCTTCCTAGGCAGTCATTTCTCACTTTGTATGTTTGCCACTGATTGTTCCTTCCTAAATGGAGTACTTTGCATTTGTCCTTATTTTCTTCAGACCATTTCTCCATTTTGTCCAGAGCATTTTGAATTGTAATTCTGCCCTCCAAAGCACTTGCAACCCCTCCCAGCTTGGTGTCATCTGGAGACTTTATAAGTGAACTCTCTGTGCCATTATCTAAATCATTGAAGAAGATGTTGAACAGAACCAGACCCAGAACTGATCCCTGCAGGACCCCACTTGATATTCCCTCCAGCTTGACTGTGAACCACTGATAACTACTCTCTGGGAATGGTTTTCCAACCAATTATGCACCCACCTTACAGTAGCTCCTTCTAGGTTGTATTTCCCTAGTTTGTTTATTAGAAGGTCATAAGAGACATCAAAAGCCTTACTAAAGTCAAGATATACCACATCTATCACTTTCCCCATCCACAAGACTTGTTACCCTGTCAAAGAAAGCTGTCAGGTTTGTTTGACACAATTTGTTCTTGCAAAATCCTGACTGTTACTTATCACCTTATTATTTTCTAGGTGTCTGCAAATGGAGTGCTTAATTATTTCCTCCATCACTTTCCGGGTACTGAAGTTAAGCATTTTTACATGCTCCTAAATTCACGGAGAGGGACTTTTTGTCTAATTTATGAGGAATCCTGGGAAAATATAAACTGTCCCTTTACATCAGATTTAAACATGGTCTTCTGAATATACTTGTTTCATTGACATATGATGAGATTCAGGCAATGGTCCCCAGTTTTCCTGGGAACCAAGAAGTATCATGAATAGAAAACTAGTTCTCTTTTTACAGAAAGCTGTTCAAGGAACATTGCAGTTAATTTGGTGGATGCTGGTTAGCAAAAGGTGTCCTGTTTGTTTTAAGGAAGGAAAAGAAAACTTTTGTTGGAGCTGGTGAATGTCATTTTGTATGGCCAAAGCCAGCATCATCTTCTGCTATGCCCTGCCTGCTTCCTTTTCAGACTAGATCATCAGAGTGGTCCCTTTTGGTTTTGGAATCTTAGAATATCAAGGACACAGGCATTTTCTTATCATTTGTCTTCATGTCTCAATTTCTGGAGAAGCTGCCTCTTGTTTTGTGGTGGAAATAGCTTGGATAATCACACATTGCCCATCTTTAGACATCACATATTTGTGCCAAAATTTTGCATGATGACCTTGAATCACCTTCTTTTCAAATTACTGACTATTTAAAATTCTACTTTTAGTAGCTCAGCTTGTGTAGACACTAGTCTAGTTGATCCCAGTTCCAGCAGCTTCTGAAGGAGAACCAATGATGGAGGGCAGAATCACTAAATTAGGTCTTCCTGAAAGTCAGTTATAGACAGTTTCACCTGGGCTCTCACCAATACCATTTGCTTTCTGCCTTGAGATGACAACTGGTCAGCAAGAAATCAAAACCAGGAAAAGAAGAATATACTTGCTATCCCAGGGCAGGACATTCAAAGAAAAAGATCAAAGATAATTTCCTGTTGCTACTGGGCTTTGTTGTGGAGAACGTTCAGCTGTTTGTTTGCCCAATCCACCATCTTGCCTCCCTATCTAGTCTTCAAACCCTTACTTATCCTATATCCGGCCTTACAGGTGGATGGAAACCCCATTTTCGGAAGTTCAGTGGTTGCCAATAAAAAGTCAGTTACCACAACATCTAAATGAATAACTGACATTTCTATTTATCTATTAAAAAAAAAAAAAAGGTATTACACTGCCTTGTGGTAAAATGTTGATTTTATTAATTATGACCATTATACCAGAAGCTCCTTTATCTGTTTTGACAATTTTTTGGCTAATGTATTTATTGACTCCATTTAGAAAATGGCATGTAGCCAAGAAAACATGAATGATTTTCTTTTGGCCTGGTGCTTGTCTATTGCATTTTACATAAATGACAGAGTTCAAGGCCAAGTGAGTGAATTGTAAATGTTTTCTATTAAGGCACAGTAATAGATTTGGAACATCTAGAAAATACACAGTAGGTTGTGCGGTTCATTCATTCATCCAGACCCTTTTTGAAGGCATGTTCATTCACTGCCATTCAATCAGTCATTCTTTAGAATATGTACCACTGATTATCCTTGAATGTAAAATATTTATGGGTTTAACTTCAGTGCCTGGAACAGGGAGATCTTTAAAGCATATACACTGAAAAATTAGGTCTATTGTTCATTCCCTAGCAATGACAATGGACACATGTGGCAGGATAATTTTGTCAATTTAAAGGCCTTCAACTAGCTGCCAGGAAATTTATTCTACCAACGGACATTCATCACGTTTCCTGATACTCCCACTCAGGTGCTGCCACTCCAAATCTCTGAAAATTCTGGTGTGTGCCTTAAAAACACTGTTCCACATTACTACCTTTCTGGCAAATAATATTTGCAGAGATGGAAAGCTTTACAATAAACATAAAATCCAGGAAAATAAGAAAGAATAAATGGGATGTGATTCTTTTTTTAATTTTAGGCTGGTTAACTGGAGGATGTGAGAAACGCACATTTGCAATGCAGATTGTACATGCAAGATGAGCCCAGTTTTTGGGCCACTGAACTGATTGGAAAAACACAGAAGATAAATTAAATGGGTTTTATCCGTCCCACATCTTGTGACAATGGTGTCTTGCTCGAGCAGCTTTTACTTACATATGGTGTTTGAAATTCAACAGAAGCAAGGTCATTTTCACAAACACCAGGTGCTGCACTTATTCACAGGGTCTGGCCATCATGCTCTATACTGCACTAAACTTCTTTTCACATGGCCTCCAAATTGGCAGGTATACAACATATAGCATTTGCTAGCTATAGGGCAACAGACCTAAAAGCACTTACGATGATACAGTGCTTATTCCTCACTGCAGTTCACAGTCTGCATATACTCCACAATATATTCCTTACTTCCTATTGTTTTGGTTTTTTAAATGTTGTCCACTTTATCTAAACTCACAGGTCACATTTTTTTTCTAATAGACATTTTATTGATATTAAATGTATTGATTTACATCAGGTAATCATAATAACAGTATATGGGTCAGTAGGAAAGAGCCATCACTACTAAATACAAAGATCAGAGGGGAACTGGTTAAGGCTAATAAGTCAATTTAACTCTGTGCCTCAGTTTACCAGTGTGTGAAATGGAGATGATAATTAATTGAGCCTTACATACTAAGGTAGGCATGTATTAAGGGCCAGATTCAGCCACCCTTCCTCCTGTTGAATAGTACATTTTTTCCATTGATTCCACTCTCTTCTGCTTACACATTAGGACCTGGATATGTTATTTTTCAAACAACACAGCATACTACTGTCATGGTTCCTAAACTAACTGCACTTTTGACTTCTCCAGAGTACATGCCCTCTCAGGACTCCAGCTATGCAATCTCTGAGTATAGAATCAGGCTATTCTCCCTGTGGAGAACAAGAGAGACATCTGGGTTGTTTTTTTTTCCATAAATAGTATATACATCTCAGTTTACCTTGTGATATTAACCTGCCTGACTGCACAGAATTAAATCAAGGAAAGCTGGAAGGGGGAAACAGAAGAATCACCAAAATAAGGTACTGCTAGAGAGAATACCAAGGGTCCTCAAGGAAACAATGGGGACGCTATTGATTGGGGAAAACCCCCAGACTGGCTCCAGCTAATTTGGCAAGGTTTACTCTTTCCAGACCTAAAGCTAGAATCAAAAGAGATGCTAAAATCTCAATTATGTTAGCCTACGGAAGGAGAGGGTTGAGAGAGCTGATAGGACCTGCACAGGAAGACTGTGTGAAATGAAGGAGTGCAAGCAGGGACAGAAAGCAGCAGGACAATCTGCTTTTCCACCTCAGAATGAAATGTATAGATGTTTCAGTTCTAAAATGATTTTTTGGTTCTAAATTTCCTTTAATTGCATTAAAAAACCATCAACATTTTCAAATGGTAAAAAATTGACGCTTCAAAACAAAAAAAAAAGTTTGTTTTGCTTTTGTCAAAACAAAAAACATTCTTTGATCGCAAATGACATTTGTTTGTTTTGTTCCCCCTCCCCAAACTTTTCCATTTGCTGGTGTGAGCTAAATTTTTTTTTTTCGGAACAGCCAGCAAATAAAAAAAAAATCCATTATTCGTACAGCTCTACTAATTAGCAATACCGTTGTCTGCTTGAAATGAAGGAAAGAGAAAGGGATCGTAATTTCAGTTTCAGCAGCACTGATGGTTGCAGAAATGCTTTCTCCCAAAGTCTGTCCTGTGTGTACAGAGCCATTAGGTTTGTATGATGTCTGGAAAGACTGCCATGTATTTCTGCTGTGTGTAAATCTGGCCTGGCTTCCTTCCCTGCCCCAACCATGCCTTTTCTCTCATTCACCATTTACATTTGGTGCCATGACAATTATCATGCTTCAGTAGGTGTACTGCTTGCAGTAAGCCAATTATTCACTGTTACTACCTTTGTTTACATTTTGGGTTACTTGGAGAAAAGTTAGAAAGAAGACAGTAGCAGAATCCAGTAACAACAAATAGCTTCTCACAAGAGAAGACCACAGGACAGAGTTTCTCTCAGTCCAGAGCTAGTCACAGAGTTTAAGACCAGAAGGGACCATTAGATCTTTTTGTCTGATCTATCTGAATATATCACAGGTCATTAAATTTCACCTAGTTACCCCATATTGAACCCAATAACTGTGTTTGACTAATATATACTTTTCCAAAAGGCATCCACCCTTGTATGTACGAAGACAGAAAGAGATGGGGAATCCACCATTTCCCTTGGTTGTTTGTTCCAATGGTTAATCACCCTGTAGTGGGGGTGCAGCCTCCTTCAGAGACTGTCAAAGAGGGGCCATCATCCACCCCCTGGTGGGTGGAGACAGGAAGGCCACAACCACCATACTGGAAGCAGAAGGGTGGGACAGGAACAGGAAGTATAAAGGGTGGGCCCTCCAGCTCAGTTGGGACAGAATTGTTGATGGAGAAGGATGTTTTTTGCCCGCTGCTGGAGTGGGAATCTGGAAAGGCCTCTGGCTGCACCGAGGACTCATCTGACGCACCCAACAACCCAGAAGCTGAGGAGCTACTGGGATTACCACTGGTGACTTATCCCAGGGAGGCAGATAATGACCCCTGCATGAAGGTGCACCCCAAGGGGACAGTAGGAAGTAGCCCAGGGATAGCTGACTACAGTCGAGCTCTGCTTCTGCCTGAGCACCAGTCGGTGTGTTTCAGCTGGAGTCCTGCTGACCCAGTGATGGAACACTCCATCACAGTTAGGTCCCTGGGCTGGGACCTGGGTCCCCATCCCCTACTTCCCCATCCTTGCTCCCACTAGGCCAGGTGGCCTTTTTTTTGGGGGGGGGGGGGCTCACCCCTGCTTGTGAGCCCCAGATAGCTAATTGCCCTGCCCTGCCTCAAGGCATAGACACCAGAGATAGCTAATTCCCTGCGTTGAGCCTGCCTACACAGGTGTGACAGCAAAGGGTCAAAGCCTCCCTCACAGACTGACAAGAAGGTACAGTCACACACACCTACACTCACTGTTGAAAATATGTGCCTAATTTCTAGTTTGAATTTCTCTGACTACAGTTTCCAGCCCCTGGTTCTTGTTACGTCTTTCTTTGCTAGGTTAAAGAGCCCTTTAAGACCTGGTATTTTATCCTCATCCTCTAAAATTTTATCCTCATCCTCTAAAATTTTTTTTGATTAAACTAAACAGATTGAGCTCTTTATGTCTCCTACTGTAAGGCATTTTCTAAAGCCCTTCAGTCAGGTATGTGGATATTTGCTGCATCCTGTACAGTTTTTCAACATCCTTTTAAAAATGAGGACACCAGAACTGTACAGTATGGGTCTCAGCAATGCCATATACAAAGAGAAAATCACCTCCCTAATTTTACTCACTACTGCTCTGTTTATGCATCCAAGAATTGCATAGGACCTTTTTGCCTCAGCATTGCTCCTGTTCAGTTGTTTGTCCACCATGAAATCCTCTTCAAAATCACTGCATTTCACGATACAGTTCCCCATTCTGTACAGATGGCCTGCATTCCTTGTTCCTAGATGTGTGTCACTGTGCCTCAGAGGGTGTGTCACTGTGCCTGAGAATACCAGATTCAGGAAAACTGCTGAGAAATAGGACAGACACCCCAAATTGGTGGCTGTTCTCTCATTAGATTATACCCAGCCAGTAATAAAAATGAACTTCTGTCTCACCACACTGGTTACCAGAAAGTCACAAATGCAGTCTCCTTCGGCATTCCAGCTTTTGTTTCAGCACCCAGACACTGGACTCCATGACGAGTGGTTACTGAAAACCAATTTAATCAAATAAAGTGTCCTTCTGATCTCAAGAGATCAGCCACTTAGCCAGGTCTATATATCTTACCCAATAATCACGCTGCTCCCAATCCTGTAGTAACTAAAATCTAAAGGTTTATTAATAAAAGAAAAGGAGAATTACTAGTGGTTAATAGATCATATACATTCAAATAATTGAAAAGTCCCCAAAAGTCAGGTTTGTAGCAGTACTGATATAGACTGTTGGCTTGTAAAGTCTCTCTGGTAACTTCAAAAAGATTGGAAGGTCCTCAATCCATAATTTAATATTCTCCTTTTAATTGTAAATCCACAGCCCAGAGAATCAGGGCAGGAGAGAAGCAAAAAGGCTATGTCTCAAGGGTCTTTTATATCCTTTGCCACGTGCTGGAAATTTACTGGCTCAAACACAGCTCACAGCCGCTGTTTGTGGAAAATTACTGGCCAAAGATGGAGTCCATGGTCACATGATCACATCACACATCCTTACATGCTCACAGGGCCACTATTACCAATATATTTGCTAAAGTATCCACAGGAAAGGCTTTTTGGGAGGGATGAATTTTTTTGATGGCCTATTGTTATAGTCAAATGTCCCTAGTGAGCCATCAGCACATAGCTGGCTTACCCATACACTTGCTAAGGCGTCCACAGGAGAGGCTTGCGGGGCCAAATGAATTTCTTAGTGTGAAGTGTCCTTAATGAGCTGTCTGGTGCTAATGTCAATCTTATCTGTTGGGTGCTACCCAAAACAAACACATTTGAGATCAAATACATAGCCAATATTCATAACCTCAGATATAGAAATGATTCATTAATATAAACAGAATAATCATACTTCATAAATCATGACTTTTTCATTACACCTTACATGATGCACTTTGTACAAGATTTGTTGGAACTGTATAACAGTGGCAATATAAATGTTAGAAATGATCATACTTCCATCACACAGCATCACACCCCCATGCTAAATTGATGCAGAAAGGGGTGTCCTAGACACTGCTGAATGCACCCTAGGAACTTCCCATTCTTGACAATGCATCTGCCACTATATTCTCCTTCCCTTTAATATGAATTATGTCCAACTCATATTCTTGTAAGGTTAAAATCCAACAAAGTAACCTGGAGTTGGTTCTCTTGGCTTTATGCAGCCATGTCAGAAGGGCATAATCTCTTAATACAGGCAACTTTCTGTTGTACAAATAGGGTTTAAGTTGCTTGACAGCCCACACGACTGCATAACACTTCTTTTCAATAGTAGTGTAATTCTGTTCAGTGGGTGACAGCTTCTTGCTTAAGTATGCAATGGGATGTCTCTTGCCACCCTCCCCCTTCTTGCATTAATACTGCCCCTAATCTAATATTGGAAGCATCTGTACACCGCAGAAATAGTCTTCAAAAATCAGGGCTGGCTAAAACAGGTTCTTAGATAAAGCTTTAATGTTCTGGAAGCCCTGTTCACAGGCCTCTGTCTGCATCACCTCATCTGGCTTTCTGTTCTTTGTAAGGTCTGTAATGGGAGCAACAATATCACTGAGCCCCTTTACAAACCTCCTGTAATAGGTGGCCAGATCAAACAAGGATTGGACCTGCTTCTTTATTTTAGGGGCAGGCCAGCTCTTAATGGCCTCCACTTTCAAAGGTTCAGGGCAAATTAGCTCATTGCCCACTCTGTGTCCCAGGTAAGATACTTCTGTGGTTCCCATTTTGTACTTAGAAACTTTAACAGTTAGGTTGTCTGCCTTGAGCCAATGTAATACAATTCCTGTGTGACTTATGTCATCTTGCCAAGAATTGCTGAAGATGGCTAGATCATCTATGTAGGCCCTTGCAAAAGATTCCAATCCCTTTAGGACTTCACTTATGAACCTCATAAATGGGGCTCCTGAATTCCACAATCCAAATGGTAAAATTGTGAATTCATATAGGCCAAAGTCCATTATGAAAGCGGATTTTTCTTGGGCATCAGCATCTAGGGCCATTTGCTAATACTCCAGAGTTAGATCAAGTGTGCTTGTAAATTTTGCCCTTACCCATGTATCCAGCAGATCCTCTATGGCTGTGTGGTAACACTGAGCTTCCTAGAATTCACACACGACCTCGTGGTTTTGTCCTTTTTGGGCACCATCGCAATAGGAAATGCCCAGGGGCTTTTGGATTTGGTAATTATTCCCATTACTGACATGCACTCGACCTCTTCCTGAATCTGTTTCTGCATTTCTCCCTTGGCTCTGGAAGCTCTGCTAGGAGCTGGGCGGGGACCTATAGTTTGAATGGAGTATATCATTTTACTAATTCTGGTTTGTTTGAGAATGTCTGTCTCTGATGCTTTAATAAGCACTAACATTTCCTTTTTGGGAGTTAGAGCTAAACCCTTCCCCATTTCAATGCTCTCAAGTTGTGTCTCTCTGCTTTCTGGAACCATGTCCATTAAAGGGACAGACATAGATCTCAATATGGTGTGTTACACTGATGAAGAGACTATCTCCCTTTCATGGAAGCATGCATTCTGTTGACATGCACTTTTTGTACAACTCCTTTGCCATGGGGTTTCCTCACATCATAGATAACCTCGTTAACTCTTCCCATTACTTCAGAGCATCCATTTCAAATGTCTTGCATTTTAGTCTCTCTCTCAGGATCCAGCACAAGCACCATATCCCTATTTCAAATGCTCTTTCCTCAGCATGCCCGTTACACCATGCCTTCTGAGCTTCCTGGCTTTCCTTCAGATTTTGCTAAAGTAAATTCATCATGCCTTGCAAACTTCCCTTGAATTGAGACTGTATGCTCCATCACTGGCTGCTCTGTCTTCTCAACATTGCCTTCCCAAAAATCATGAATCAGATCTAGCACTCCCTTAATCTGCCTTTCACAGAGCAGTTCAAATTGAACAAACCCAGTAGATTCTTGGAGTATGCTCTTGTACGCCTACAACAAATATGGCAGCAGAAAGTCCCAGTTGTCTTGGTGTCTGTCCACATACATTTTCAGCATAGATTTCAAGGTCCCATTGAACCTTTCACCCAGATCATTGGTTTGTGGGCTGCAGGGAGCAGCTTTCAGGTACTTTACTCCTGACACATTTCCCATAACTGCTTAAAAACAACAGACATAAAATTTAGATCCATGGTCTGATAATATTTCACTGGGAAAAAACCCACTCTGCTAAAAATAGTGAACAATGCTATTGGCTGTGTCTCTGCTTCAATATTAGACAATGCTGCAGCCTGAGGGTACCTGGTAGCAAAGTCTATGAACACAATATACTTTCCATTCCTGGAAGGTTTAGGGAGTGATCCCACAATATCCACAGACACTCTGGCAAATGCCTACCCAATAATGGGTACAGGCTGAAAGTGTACCTTACTAGGTCCCTTTAACTCTTTGTGCTCCTGGCACAAGTTACATCTTATGCAATAATCTCTCATTGTTTCAAAAAGATGAGGCCAGTAGAAATTTTTCTTCAGCCTGTCTTACGTTATGCCTACACCCAGATGTCCTGCAAATGGACCATCATGAGCTAACTTCAGCAAGTTACTTCGATACCCGTCAGGGATCACTAGCCCACCATGAGGCTGCTTTCTCCCTCCTGGAGATTCTCTATCCAACAAACCATCTTGCATGAAAAACCTGCTTCTCCCTTCCCCAGCTGGGACTTGATTCTGAGCATCATTCTCTAGTCCTCTCTAATGAAACATAATTTCTCTGCACCATAATGAATTCCCTCTGTGTTTGATTCAAATTCAGAACCACCTCTGACACTTCAGACAAATTCTCAACTGGCATAGGCTGAGAGAGACATCTGCCTGTTCAAAGCCTCCCTTACTGTCACCAGTCAGAGTATCTGCCTCATAACCATACCTCCCTTGTGACTTGCTTATTACCTTGAATAAGCATATTTATTATGTCATTTCCAACCAAAATATCAGCAGGAATTAAATCCTGGACACCAGCCAAAATATCACCTCTAAATCCTTCCCATTCAGTGTGGATTTTGGCCACAGGCAGCTTTATAGAATACTCAGAGAGCTATTATAGTTACACTTTTACCTGGCAGCACATCTTCTGGACTCACAAGGATGTCCTTTGACTCAAGTAATGTCAGAGTCCATATCTCTCCTTGCATTCAATTCCATTGAGCTTTGTACTCTATGAATTTCTCACTTCCCTTCCATGCCTCAGTCCTAACACAATTTGAAAATTCAATCGTTTCCCCCATATCGTTCGAGATCAATGAGGTTGCATTAACAACTGCAGTGACTGCTTTTG
The DNA here is from genome assembly GCF_026122565.2 of Emydura macquarii macquarii. Classification (NCBI taxonomy): domain Eukaryota; kingdom Metazoa; phylum Chordata; order Testudines; family Chelidae; genus Emydura; species Emydura macquarii. Next base: position 1,143,047 of record NW_027132817.1, on the reverse strand, counting down.
GACTCAAGATGGCAGAGTTGGGGTTTATTTGGTCAACCTGTTTCATGGTAATTGGATTAGCGTTTATTGTGGTATTTGGGGGTACTGGTTTTGGGGTGTTGTTCAGATACGGACAATCTGGCTTTATATGGCCAGGCGTACCACAGAGGTGGCACATAATTTGTTTCCTTTTAAGGTAAGATAGTGTTTGTTTTGTTCTGGGCTCCCATGAGCTTTCTTATCAAAGTTGGGGTTAGGTTTATTTTTATACCCTTCACTCCTTTTAAACTGGAGTGAACACTGATTATTCTTCCCATGGGACTTATCAAACCCTATTTTGTATATAAGCAGGCACAATTTCTGCAGCCCTTAAGACTGAATCAGGTTCTCTATTAGAGAGATTGCTGCTTTAATAGCTTCAGGATCAATTTTTAAGAATTGTTCCAAAGTAATTAAGTCCAGAAGTTTATCAAAATCCCCATAAGCTTTTGCTCCCACAACCCACTTTTTGACCAAACCCAGTACTTTTAACACATCCCATTTAAGTACAGATTGAATCGCTTTACAACAGAATCTTTAAATGTCACAATCTAAAGCCTCTTGATTCCCCCAATTCATTAAAAACCACTAACTGAAAAAGTTAATCTGGTTAGTAAGACTGGCATTCACGGTTCATTTGGAGCCGTGAAGACTACACAGATGTTCAAAGGTAGACAACATTTCCTCTGTCTTCAGTATCCTTATAAATAAGACAAATCCTTTCCCAATTTGCTATTGCGGAGAGAAGATGGAGTTTCAGGCTGTTGCAAATTCTCTTGCTCTTCCAGGATTTGGAGCCAAAGGTTGGCAGCTTCCGTTTGTTTTTGATGTGCTCTCAGCTTGCAGCCGTTCCATTTGCCTCAGGTGAGCAACTTTTTCCCTTTTCTCAGCTTCTTTTTCCAGCTCAGCCATCTTTTGTTTCTCCTTCAATTAAAGTTCTGCCAGCATTTTTCATGCTCAAGCTGCTATTTGTTTGCTACCAAATGCAATTTGACTGTCTCTGCTGCAGTTGCCTCTGGGGCAGGTGAAAGTGGAGCCCCTTCTTTCTGGTCACTGGCCATTAGCAGATTTTTCAGTTCTTGCTTTGGGGCTTTCTTCTTAAAGGATAACCCCTTTTGTAAGCCCAAATCTTCAAGGGCTTTTCTGGCAAGACCCTCATATGATCACTGCTCACTCTTTAACCTTTAATCTTTAAGCTTTTAAATCTTTAACCCTTAACTCTCAATATCAAAATTAAATTTTGAATAGTGTGAGGTTCTGATTCAAAGCTTAATTTACTTGGTTCTTTGGATCCTTCTGAATACACCAACTGTCACCACTTCTCAGTGGGTCATAGCTAAAAGTACCAAATTCGAGACAAACTGCTAAGAAATAAGCAGATTCATCCCAAACTGGTGGTTATTCTCTCATTAGATTACACCCAGCCAGTAACAAAAGTAAAACTTCTGTCTTACCACACTAGTTAACAGGAAGTTAAAGGGTCCTTCTAATCTCAAGAGATCAGCCACTTAGCCAGGTCAATATATCTTACCCAATAATCACGCTGCTCCCAATCCTGTAGTAACTAAAATCTAAAGGTTTATTAAGAAAAGAAAAGGAGAATTACTATTGGTTAATAGATCATAGACATTTAAATAATTGAAAAGTCCCCAAAAGTCAGGTTTACTGGCTCAAACACAGCTCACAGCCTCTGTCTGTGGAAAGTTCCTGGCCTCAGATGGAGTCCAGGGTCACATGAGCATATCACATGTCCTTACATGCTTTGATTCACAGGGCCACCATTACCCATATACTTCCTAAAGCATCCACAGGAAAGGCTTTTTGGGAGGGATGAATTTCTTTGGTGATCTATTATTAGAGTGAAGTGGCCTCAATAAGCCATCAACACATAGCTGTCTGGCTGTAATGTAAATCTTATCTTGTAGGTGCCACTCAGGACAAACACATTTGGGATCAAATACACAGCCAATATTCATAACTTCAGATACAAAGATAATACATGCATGTAAATAGGATAATCATACTTAGCAAATTATAACTTTCATTGACACCTTTTGGCCTACTTTGTATAAGATTTGTTGCAATTGTATAACCGTGGTAATATCAATGTTATAAATGGTTATGCTTCCATCATACAACAATGTGTGACTTTGCATTTGGTTGTATTAAACACAAGTTGTTGAAATGGCCATCATACCAAACAATCCAGATCACTTGGTAACATTACCCTACTATTTACCACTTTGCAAATCTGTGTCATCCACAAATTTTATCAGTGGTGATTTTATATGTACTCCCAGATCATTAATAAAATTGTTGAAGAACATTGTGTCTAGAAAAACAGTCACTGCAGACGAGAAACACCTTCATGCAATGACTCCCCCCTACTGAAAACTACTTTCAGAGATCTGTCAGTTAGCCAATTCTTAGTCCATTTAACACATGCTCTACTGATACTGTATAGTGCTTATTTTTTAATCAGCATGCCATGCAATACTAAGTCAAACACCTTACAAAAATCTAAGTATATTACATTTACACAGTTCCCTTTATCAACCAATCTTGTGATCCTATCAAAGAATGAAATCACTGTGTTTGACAAGGTCTATTTTTGAAAAAGTAATGTTGACTGGCATTAATTATCCCTGAATACTTTATTATTTGAATCCCATATAACCTTTTCCATTATTATACCCAGGACTGAAGTCAGGCCAACTGGCCTATAGCTACCTAAGTTACCCCACTTGCCCTTTTTGAAGATTGGCACAATACTGTACTCTTCCAGTCTTCTGGTATTTCCCTGGTATTCCATGATTTATTTAAAATTAATAGTGGGGTCAGAAATCTCCTCAGTCAACTCTTTTATGAGTCTTGAGTGCAAGTTATTGGGCCTGTTGATTTAAAAATGTTTATCCCTAGCAGATGTTTATTTACGTTCTCTTTAATATCCCTAGCAAAACCCTGGGACCAGGGGTGGGGCCCATGAACTCCTCTGCCCAGGGGCTCCTGGCACAGCCCCTGAACCATGCTGGGAACTCCTGACATGACCTCTGCAATCTGAAGAGGGTCCCTTGAGCCACTTATGGGCATCCTTATTCATTTTCCCTTTCTCTATATATACTTTCACTGCACCCACTGGTCCAAGGGAGGTGCCAAATTAAGATCAAATCACACAAAGCGGCAATACAAAGGGAGTGTCTATTCCTACTGCCGGAGAGCAGAGCAGCAGCCGCATGGCCACATCGCACTTATAGTGCACACTGAGGGTTAACCATACTGAGGATGGTGAGCAGTTGACCCTCTGCATTAGAAGACATTGTCAATCACAGCACCTCCCTGAGCTCTTTGGCACAGAGGAGGGACATGCTACTACTACATTCTTTGTGGGTGTACAGAATTCACACATCTCTGCAGCCACTCTGCTAGCAGGGGCAGGATTGGCCTTGGTCCTCCCTTCTCCTTGCCTTTCTGGGGTGCCTAATGCAACCCAAACAACTAAACACATTTTTATTGCTTTTTTCTCTGACCAACCCCAGACATTTTATTACTATTGCTCCAGCCACAATTTGGCTACAGAGATGAGATAGAAAAAAATAACAAAACAATGTACTTTCTGGATCCCACCAGTGGTGTTCTCTCAGCCAGGGTTTATCAGAGACATTCCTACCTTCAGACAGATGACACCAATGGGACCAGTTAGCAGCCAATAATCAGTCCAGCCAGTCTCAATCTTTTAATGCAAATTCAATACATGTACAGTAGAACAGTCAAGCAAAGCAGAGCAGACATACATTCAGTTACAATAAAAAGCGTGCCCTCTGGTAAATCGTTGTACAAGGGGTTTCCCATCATTCATAGCTATTATTTGGTCTTGCATCAATAAAAAAATGCAATATTATTTGTAACGAACAATAATCTTTAATGACAAGAGAATGGTGCAGGATCTCATGACTAGAAACACCTTGGGGGTCATCAGTCCTTGTTTAGAGTTTCCTTGTTAGAAATCCAGTCCAGAGAAATGAAGCAGGAAATTAAGACAAAATGGAGATGTCTCAAGGGTCTTTTTTACCCTTCTGCCATGTGGATGGAATTTCATTGTCCAAAACAAAGCTCACAGCAAAGTTTGTGGAAAGGTGCAGTCACAAGATGGAGTCCAGGGTTAAATGAGCAAGTCACATGCCCTTAGATGGCTTGCTGACTTACAGGGGCAAGCCATTAGCCACTTGGATGTTAAGGCATCTTCTGGAAGAGCCATTGTAGCAGTAGGCCACGGAAGATGTTGTGACGCGCTGGAGATAGTGACGTGGTGGGTCTAATCAGGAGCAGTTTGGTCAAGAGGAGTGCACAGTAAACAGGTTATATGACTGGTTTCGCAACCCGTTATGTAACTTGCTTTTGTGCCAAGGAAGAGGACAAGAGGGGAGAAGGTCATGTGTTGTAATTTAGCCAATGCTTATTGTTATGTTATGCTGTATATAAAAGCTTAAATTGCAAGATACACAATGAGACTCCGCCATGAACCCACTTGGATTGCTTGGCACTCCCTTGCAGCCGCTTCACAGAGTGTTAGGGTCTCCCTCTGCTGTTTGGAGTGTAAGATGTGATTAAAGATAAGTGTACCTAATTGGTGTGGGTGTGTTTTTATTCCTTACCTGGTATCCAGAACCTGCAAGCAGCTGTGATTAGCTGTGCCCAGCACAACAGCCATCTGGGCAGAATGAGTTTCTCATATGGCCTATTGTGAGAGTTAATTGCCTTTAATGGACCAACAACACAAAGCTGTCTGGCCTCAGTGTAGATTTTTTCTGGTGGGTGTTACCACAGGAACAAACACATTTGAAATACAGTTTTATAGTCAATATTCATTTCTTTATCTACAAAGATGATATATGCATATTAACAGGATAATCATATTTGATAGATTGTAACTTTTCCATTGATACCTTACATGGCATACTTTGCACAAGATTTCTTGCAACTGTTTAACAGTGGTAGCAATAATAATATGCATGGTCATATTTCAATCATACAGCATATCACTGGGTCCTCAAGCTCATCTTTAGCACATGCACTGTCAGATTCTATAGGTCACGTTTTTCATCTCTCTCTTCTGTGTCTTTTCCCCACTAAACCACACCAGATTAACTGGCTCCACCTGTTTTATTCTACATATTACTATCTAATCACCAATGATTATTGGCCAATTGTTTTAGATCAATTTAGTTTAGCTTTCAGGGATATTTGACCTATGCACTTTTCCCCTTCTTTTAATATTGTAGCTTTTCAGACATCTTTTTAAATGATTTAATGGTATGGCACCTATATAATTAAGTAACATTCATAATTATGGTCTTTGAATAATGGTGTTTGAAACCATGCCAACAGGTTAATAGTTTGGGTCTTTTCTTCTCACTAGAGTACAGTTTTTAATAATTACTGCATGTGAGCTAATAATCCTGAGAGCAGCCATTTCATAGCAATTGAACACGTCACCCTCAATTTTGCTTCATTAAATAATTGTCGTTAATATGCAAATTGTAGTAGGGTTGGGCTAATTTATAGAAGTTACATTAGGAGCATGAAGTGAGTTTGTCATTTTGTCCCTATATTAGATGCCTCTGTCTACTCAGATTTTAAGAAGAACCAGCAATAAAGGAACACATTTACTATTCAAAATTTTTAATTCATAGACAAATTCTAGCCTCATTTAAAATCCCTTTGGATGAACTGAAAGCACAGTTTTGCCGATGGTAGGAAACAACCAATGTGTTATGATGTGTGAATAGGCCTAAAGATTTGCCACGAACAAATACGTGGTTTTTTCACACAATATTATTGTAATTTTTTATAAAATGCAACAGAAGAAATTATACAGATATGCATAGAAAATATTACACAGGATTTAAGATTGCAGCTATGTATAAGGAAATAAACCTTAATAGAATGTTATGGTTAAACAGAATCAACAAAAGTCAGGAAATTAAAATTAGAAGTTATACCATTGAAAAGGGAAAAAACAACACCGAAGTGGGAAAGATGAGTAATGCAGGCTTGGGGTACTTTCAATTGATTGAGTTTCTAAAGGGCTGAGTCTGAGTCAAGGTATTGGGAGGGGTGACAGTTTGTGACTTTAAAAATGAATTGCTGATGCATAACTGAGACTCCAGGACTCAACACCTACAACTGAACTGTGAGCAAATCAATTTGTGGGGGCAAGCACATTGGTGCCTGTGCAAAGGAAAGCTGTCCTGTTGAAAATTTTGTCCCCATGTCTGGCTCCTGTGAAATGCTACCTTATTTAGCTATAACATGAAGAAAACTGTGATATTGCAGTTACAAAAGCATGTAACACTTGCTTAAGGCTGACTTTTTCTTGGGAATCACTATTTGTAGCATAACCCCAAGAAGAGCCCTCCGTGGGACTATTTTTAATTCCACTCCCATCCTGCTCTGCAATACCCACTCTGATTTCCACCCCTTCCCACTATTATGGCAGCTAGTCCTGTAGGATCCATGGGATCTTGGTCCCACTGCAGGGCTATACACTAGTCCTGCATAGGGCTCTAACTCCAAGGATGTACAACGTTTCAGATCTTTACAGTCTTAAGGAAACAGATTACTGTGGTCAATAACAGGTAAAAATGATAGTGAAAAATGTAATGCTCAGTGTAAGGAAAGTGTTTTAGGAAAAGGAGAATGAGAGCTGGATATATCTTTGTGCATAATGAATATGAAGTGCAAGAGATATTGGTGCTTTTTCTAACAAAGTCTAGCTGTATAGGTAATATCATACATTCACATGTTAAAAGTAGCATGGCATAGTGGAAGTGTGTTGCATATGTTGACAAAATTTGGTGTGCAGGTTTGTCTCAATTCTGGGGTGGAATCTGTTGTCAGTTGTTGGCTGTATGTTCTTCCAATGTGTATGCTGTCCTAGCTCTGCAAATAACCAATACAGCAAACCATGATTGGATTACCCAATAAGACCAGAGATCCGTTTCGGTAATGAAGGCACCAGGCCAGGTTTATTGCTGATGAAGCATGGTAAAAATCACCCTATATGTGCTACAAGTTCACTTAATACACGTATGCCCATGACAGTGGACCAGCTTAGTAAACGGTGGGAGTTTCCGTTCCTCACTCAGCCAGACAAAGACACTCCCTTTGAGATGCTCTTTTATACACTGATACAAGTTGCGTATTGCCCCTCTGATGTGTGTAGTTGCCACCTTCTGACATGATAAGATATTACTTCTGATGTGGTAAGATACCACCCTTTACCTTGTACTGGATGGTTTGGTCAAAACATCTCTATCTATCATATTATCATTCTGAGGGGGTCAGTAAGCCCTCGTTATCATTGGGGTATTAGGATGTTCTGGTACCTTTCTGGAATGTGCTTGCATGAGTGCTCTGTACCTAGTGCTTCTTTAGGAATGTGTGTGTGTGCCAGTTTCTGTGAACTTACTGGCAGGCTCACAGCCTGACTCCTGTTAACTTTGCCTTTTAATGGGGGGGCTCAACTGCTACGTTAGCTCAGGCCTCATACCTGGCCTGACATACTAGGCCCCCTCTCTCAGGCTCTGACCTTCTACTACAGAATCTTCTTGGGGCTAGAAGGTTATAATTTAAGTAGTTTGGATTGTAGTTAGTATACTCCTGATTTCCATATGTAACTCTTGAAAGCATTTCTTTCTTTAAAGATAATTCCTAAGCAGGCCATTTGAGGTTTATGGATACTCATGCAAACAGGATGATGGGGGTGGGGCAAGGGAAGTCGACAGATGGAGCAGCCATTTTGCTTGAATAAGTTTTATAGAATGGATCTATGAGCTGGGGGGAAAAAAAAAGTTTCCTACCCAGTAAGTTTTGGGGAAACCAGAGCTTTGAATCAAAAGACATCTAAACTGGATTGTTTCTAGTGAGTGAATATTATATTAGTGCTGCTTCAGCCAGAGTGTTGAGAGGAAGGGAAACTAATTAGTGAAACAGAAACTAAAATGACCAGAAAATCATTCGTATAAATACATGTTAATTTTAGTGGTTATGAAAGCTGAAATTATAATAATATGCTTGAGAATAAATTTGATTGTTATTTTAAAGGATATAAAGCAAGTGGACCACTACAGCAGAAAAAATTGAAATCATATTAAAGGAAGATATGACTGAAAAAAATGTTAAGATCTGAAGCTTGGTGCATTAGTCTAATGCTGCAAGTTGATCAGCAATAAAGAGAGATTAATTTATTTAAAACAATTAGTATAAAGGCAACCTATTAGATTATAAATATTTAGGATGTTGATTTATTAGAATCATTACATTTATTGCCACCCTGTACTCTATGATGCAGTTAATTTGTTGTTTGTCTGTTTTTTGTTGTTTGTTTTTTTATTTATAATCAAACAAAGAAGAAAATAAAGGGAAAGAAGCATAACCAAAGGGTGGGTTTTGTACTGCTCAACTCTCATTGGGACTGGACTACATAGAGATTAGCAACACAACAAAACAAATAAACTGATTTAACTCTAGCAAAATTATTGGAAAAACTTTGAGAAAGCATATCACCAAAAAGACAAATTTAGAAAGCCCGGAAACTGACAGAGTTAATATTTCAGAGTAATCAGAATAGAGTCAAAGTTAAATCTGAAGAAACCCAATTCAGGGTGACACATGATCTGCAACTGCTTCAAAAGACATCAAATGAAAACATGAGCATCTCTGACTGTGCAAAACACAAAGTCGATGATATAGAGAGGGGACCTACTGGGGAGCCAGGAAGGGGAAGCTTGTTGGAATCTGTGGCAGAGCTTATAAGGTTTGAAGGCACAGATCCATGACCCAAAAAGGATTGTAATGCCCAGAGTGGACCATGTGGCATGTGTTATAGTTACTAAATCTGAACTGAATATCCTTGAAGAAATAACCCCAATAATACCCAAAATAGCCGAAAGGCATCAGTCGTAATTGTGGCCAACTAATCTTGAGGTACAGCATTTGGAAATCAAGAATAATTTTCAATAGGAAAAAGATTTTTTATAGTAATCAGAATAATAGAAATGTAGGTTTAGAATGGACCTAAAGTGGTCACCAAGGTCAGCCCCTTGCTCAAGCAGGACCAAGTAAACTTTTCCACTCCATTATCCAAGTCACTAATGAAAATAGAGAATAGTTCCAGAGCCACGAAAGACCGCTGTGGGACCCCACTGGACCCTCTTCTCAGTTTGATTATTATGATGATGATTTTGTCATGGTGAAACTAGGCAAAATTCACAGACAAAACATGGTAAAAATGTACAAAATCAGGGTATGATCATGGCAGGCGGTTGAAGCCCCAGGCTGAGCCCCACCATGTGGGGCTGAAACCTGAGCCGAAGTAGTCACGGAGATCTGTTAAAGTCATGGTGTCCACAGTGACAAGTGAGGATGCAGTTGCCTTTTACTGCAGCATGTAGCTACACATGCCACGTCTGCACTCCACACACCGTTATTAGTGTACACATAGCCTTTGAGTACAGTCTATCAACAGTTGTCCACCCACCTTCTAGTAACTTCATTTAGACCACTTTTCCCTAGAGTGGCTTATGAAAATGTCATGTGGTACTCTGTCTAAACAAAGCCTTACTAAAATCAACATATTTCACATCTAATGCTGCCTGCCCCCAATCCACTAGGCCAGTGACCCTGTCAAATAATGAAGGAAATAATGTCACCTCACAGATACCTTATCATATCCCTTTCCTAACTAATAACAAAAAAAATATCCTCTGGCAGAAGAATACATTTTGAGAAATTTCAGGCAAATTGGTGAACTTCTGATGAATTTAGGCTGGACAAGAGGTGGGGAAGATAACAAAATACTAGAGGCTAGCAATTCTTCATAATACTCTATGAAAGGGCCAATATGTGAAATTTGTGTATGTACAAAAAAGATATTGACCAACCATTGTGAAGTGTTTTGAGATCTGTGAATGAAAAGCACTGTACTACATGCATGCAAAATATTCAAAATCATATTTGGAGCAAGGTCTTTCATTGACCCAGGGAGCATGAGTCTCCTTGATTTTTTTTTTTTTTTAAAGAAAAAAAACAAAAAATAAAAATGAGCCATTGTATAAAAAAGAGAAAGCAATTCTTTCCAGAATAGATTTAATTATGAAAAGGTCTTTATAGAAAATGGAAATATCAACTTTTAATTAAGATTAGGTGGGTTTGAAATTTTCATGCTCCTGTTTAATCAAATGTAGATATTCATTCTGCAATGCAGTTTTTTTCACAGTTATGACTATAAGAAGTCATCACCAAAATATAATAGGAAAAATAATATGCAATACTTTCTGAGGTTTATAAAGTTGACTCACTGTTGATTCTGGTTCTTAATATTTTGCTGTAATAAATGATCAGGTAGAATACACATGGACTTCCACATACTGTTCTATTCATTGATCAGCTTCCAGTTTGGTGTCAGAGAAATAACTTTCTCAGTTCCTCAGTATTTAACAGACCACACCTACATACATCCCAAAACCCACTGTTGGGGATGGGAGAAGGTAAACTTAGTTAATGCCCTAGGCCACTGTTTCTCAAATGTGGCCACCATGGCTGCATGCGACTACCAATGGCTCTTCGTGTGATCATGACAGCCTCCTGAGCGGTGATGGGGGGAGGGCAAAGCAGCAGCCCCTCCCGGTTGCTCCTGAATGTGCCACGTTGGTGTTGGTGGCTGGGGCTGCCAACAGGGGTTGACGCCCTGCGTGGCTGCTGAAGAGAGACAAAATGCTGGAGAAACAAGTTGAGTTCCCTCCACCTTCCTGGGGGCAGGCTTCAGCGTTGGTGTGGTGGAATGGCATGCAGCAGGACTTTGGGCGTTAGGCTCTGGCTGCACCGCCATGGGCTAGGGCCGCGGGGGTTCATGCTCTAGTCCCGGGCTCCAGCCACAGGGGTTCATGCTCCAGTCACAGGGCTCTGGCCCTGAGATCGGACGATGGGTTTTCAGGCTCTGGCTTCCAGCTGCTGACCCGGACTCTGGCCACAGGGCAGCTGGCACCACCCCTTATAGTTGCCTCCACTCCACCCCCCATCTAGGGCTCAATCTGTTCAGGGTTTGCTGTGAAAAGTGATATTTACATGTTTAATAGCACTTTTAACAGTATCCCAGCTAATTAGTGAGTCTTCTGTGAAAAGTGATATTAACAAACATACAAATGTCACTTTTCACAACAGCAGACTTACTAGCTAGCACGTCTAAACCAAAAAAGCAACAAAAAAAGCAAAAGAAAACAACCAAAAAAAACCCCAAACAGACAAGAACATGCATTGCACCTTATTCGTGTTTCTATTCTCTTTAGATCCAGTAAAGAATAAAGACAAATGTACATTATTTTTATTATTGAGTCTGCAAAAAAACAAACCCTAGCTAAATACATTACAATGATTTGGATGTGTTTATGTGATTATGTATTTGTTTTTCCTAAAGTGTATTAAGTATTTTAGGAAAAAAGTGTCAGTGCAGCCGCCAGCAAGAGTTGCTGGCTGTCCTCTGAGGCCAGCAAAAAAATTGTTGTGAGAACCCCTGCCCTAGGCCATCTTTTACGATGGTGATGAAGGCCATCTAAGTATGTAAACAGGAAGAGCTTCAAACATGCCCCTGAGAGCTTCCTTAAGGATATAAATTCTGCTTTCAATTATACCAGAGTAACTCCTTGGATACGGAATATGCCAGTTCTACAGCAATATCATAATCATTTTATAGACTGGTTAACTAAGGCAAAAAGGGACTAAGATCAAAATTCTCCAGAGCAGCCATTGAATTTTGGGTTTCCAACTTGAGACAATTAAGGCCTTATGAAATCCTGAATGCTTACAATTTTAAGTCAAGTAAATAGAAGTGGCAGGTGATCAGCACCCTTAAAATCCAGCTACAGGTGTATACATTCAGGCAACCACATTTAGACAGCACTTTTGAAATGTGTCTGAAGTCACAACAATAAGTCTGTGGCAGAGCAGGAAAATCTCTTGACTCCCAGTCCTGGGCTATAATCATAAGGCCATCGTCTGTATACTTCCGCTTGGGTCCATATGGGATTAGTCTGCAGCTTTTCCATACACACAAAATCTTCACTAAATCTTAGTTCTGACACCTAGCCCCCTGCTCTAAAAACTGGAATACAGACAGGGAGAACAAAAGAAAAAAAAACATTATAGACCAGGGTTTTCGGCCAAGGTTTGGAAATACAAACTGAGGAGTGCTGTGAGCAGCTGAAACATTTTTCTTTTCTCTACAGTGTTAAAGCAAATGAATATGTAAGTACTTGAGGTATGTTGTCTTCATTATGGAGACATTAATAGTGACTCCATTTCCACTGGCTGATAGCTCACTGTTGTCATTCTTCCCTTGACCCTACCATTTTTGAACAGTACTAACACAGGAACATCACACTTTTACTGTTTTTTTTCCCACCTGATGTTTTCTCATCAATGCAGAAAGGTTTGTTTTTCTATTACTTTCTTCCCCCCCCCCCCTCCCACCTTTCTCTAAGACAAATGGAGGACCACCACTTCAATACAGCTGGTTTAAAAGAAAAAACGACAGTAGAGGTAGCAGAGGGGCTATGTTAACCCACAGACTGGGATCTGCTATTAGTGTGCTCAGGAATTGACACGACTCTCGTTCAATAATGACAGAGGCTTTAATTACTATACTTATAAACATATAAAATGAGCCCCCAAACCAAAAGTCCAGTATATTTTAGCTGCAAAAGCAATTATCCTCACCAATGCAGGCAAGAGGCAGTGATGGTTTCTTAGCAGCTTCCGCCGAGAGCCTGGATCCTTGGTCTCAGAAGGCAGCTGGTCTTAGTTTCTTGTCAAGAGTGATTTTTCTTCTCTTGAAGCTTGCCTGCTTGCTTATTTCCATTGCTTCTCTTTTATATTCTTAAATCCAATGTTTTTCAAAGCATTTTGGTAATTTACATGAGTAAACACAGGAATTCCAGAAAACAATACAAGAGGGAGAGACCTATGTGCTTTAATTAGTGAAAAGGTGCTAGCCACCTAGATTTGTTCTTTAGTTTCAGTGTTCCACCCTTCAAACAAAGGGGTATTGGGGTTGTTGTGATTAAATTGAGCAATACCTGGGGTGGCATCCAGCCATTAGCTTTGATCCTAAGGTATTTTGAGAGGTCTGGAGCCGTGGAGGTCTAGCACGCCCTGCATTTAACACATTTCTGTTTACTGCATAGAGGAGTTACTCCCAGAGGATAAATTCATTAGGGAAAATGGTCCAGATAGAGAGGCAATTAATAAACAGTTATCTTAATGAAATACCAGACATACTTTGAGAATAGAAAGACAGCATGGTTATGTTGCAATGAGAAACAATCACCCCTTTTCAAAATGGACTCCAGTCACCATTTCACATACTCTGCAATATGCACTTATTAATTTGGTAGTTTAATTTTATAAGTAGGCCCATCTTATCTGAAATTTCACGGTCTACACTATGATCTCCAATATTAACTGCCATCCCTAAATCAGTAGAGAAAGAAGAAGAGATTTAGTTAAAATAATGCAGCTGAGCAAAGGCTTATGGCACCAGAGGTGGTGGCTTGGGAGATAAGTTGCTAGCTAACCAGTTTCAGTAGAGAAGTGGTACCATTAAAAAGATGCAGTAAACTGAAGCTGTCCAAGAAACATAAGAATATCAGGGTTATCTAAATGTACAAGAGGAAGAAACCCTAGGATCCTCTGAAACATGGTTCACAACTCCAGGTTTTAAGTGTGGAAACCAAGAACAATGACATTAAGGTAGACAAGGCACCTCAGTCCTAGAGGTTATCAGAAGAATTAATTAGACCATGTCCAGTTATTGTTTGACAATATAAATTGATAAAGTGCTTGACATGATTCATAGAAAACACTGAATGGAAAATGAATAAACTAAGAAATCTACAGATTCCAAGACTATTTTTTACCAAGTACAAAAAAAAGGTCAAGCAGCTTTCTTAAATGCTAAAAATATATTGTCGGACTGAGTTTGCAGACAGTGAGAAAGAATTTGCAGACTGGCTTGGTTAGCTACTAAAAGTAGATTGGGGGACTCAATAGGGTAATTCCAGGACACTGCCAATACATAATGGATTCATACTGCTTTTGCAAATAAATAGAAGGATTTCACATTGTGCTGTGATTGGTAAGATTTTGTTCTATTGATTACGTCTGTAGTTATCTGGACAGCAAAGGCATGATTAGACGTGTGAAGGACTCCTGTGAATGACCTTTAGTAGCAATTGTCATATATATTATTGTTCAGTTATTACTATTTCTGCTGTAACAGGTAGTTGGGTGAAGACTGGGAAAGAGATAGTCCATGCTAGAGAATACAACATTCATATAAACCAGAAAAAACATCGGGGGTGGGGGGGAAGAAGGAGAAAGCTGAAAGGTAAAAGACCAGTCTATGCTGGTATTTTTTTAGGCTCTAGTCTGGCTAGAGATGGAGTTTTGTCCATAAGGAGATGTTTGAGGTCACCAAAAGGTCCATTCACACCACCAATCAGAAAACCTGGCCAATCACTTTTCTGCAGAACCACAGAGAAGCATCTGACAGATCCAAGCTTTGTACTCCACAGATTGTTCTCTAACTCAATCACAATCAGAGCAGGTGAGAGGCAGAGCATTGTGTGACTCAGAGTTGACTACCCTGCAGATCAAGAGATAAGAAGTCTGATTGCCATTAAATCCATGAATGGTCCACTTGATGGCAATCAAACTTACTATACCTTAGTCAAACTTTGACCAAATTTGTGTGGTTAAATTTTGAGCAATTAAGTCACTCTGAAATCAGGAAAGTCTTTCTGGGGCACGTGATTGGGTGAAATGGGGGGAGGAATTACTAGTTGCTGATAATAGAAACAAAAAGTACTGAGCAAAGTAGTGTTCAGACAAAAAGGTATATGGTCAACTGATTCAGAGAATTGTTTACACAAATAGATATTTACCAAAATGAGATTATTTCCCATATTTCCCTGAATGTAAAATGTATTACGTTAGATGGCAGAGGGCTTGATAGAGTCCTATAAAATGAAAAAGAATTCTGAATTTTCTCAACACTGGTGACGTCTTTCCAAGAAATGCACATGAAAGAGGAAGAACATCAAAAATTGATCAAAACACTGAGTAGGAGAAGACTTTTTTGTCTCCTTCTAACAGTCACATGTGACATTCCCCAGGGTGCAATCTGGATTGTCGAACAGCTATGTTCCCTCGTTCTCCAATTTAAGATGCTTTTTACACTGCTTTTCTGTGAGAGTAACCACTCCCGGTCTGCTCGTAGGCAGCCTCCAGCATGTAAATTACTCCCAGCTATACTGTATGAGTGCTCTGGCCAGTCACTCTTGAATTACACTGCTGAGAAATACCAGCAAACTCCCAGACTTTCCACCAGAAAAATAAGTCTTGTACTGCCCAGCCATCTTCTGGGCAACAAAAGCTCATATAAAGTCCATCATTTTATTAATAGAAAATGATACACACAAATTCTGTTATCTCAAATGGAATTTCCCAAGCACTTCAGAAGGTTTGTGCCTGCTTTTCTAAACTTGGAAAATGTTTCAGCAATGTCATACAGCAGAATTTGATAACTTTACATGCAATGTTGCACACATTTTACTGGGTCGATACCGATCATCAAATTATGAATTTTCAAATGATAGCTCACAGGGCATACTTGGTACAAAATGTATCATAGTCTTGTAAAAAGGGTGAACAAAGGGATACAGACTGACACACAAAAGTAGAGGCAAGTAACCCTGAGCAATCAAAATATACCTTTTAAGATGTTAAAATGTGATTCTGACCCACAAGGTCACATTGTAAATGTAAAGGGATAGATATTTAGGAACGCAAGAGTATTGTTCTGTAGATATGACCCTCATAACACAGGAAGCATGGTCCACTGGTTAAAGCACTACCCCAAGACTTGGGAGTTCCTGCTTCACCACAGACTTCCTGTGTGACCTTGGCAAATCACTTAGCTTGTCTGTGCCTCAGTTCTTCACCTGTAAAATGGAGATAATAGCATTTCCCTACTCACAGAAGTACTGTGTGAATAAAGGCCTTAGGAAGATTGCAAGGCACTCAGATATTACACTAATTGGGGGGGGGGGAGGGGCATAGATATATAATATCTACATTTTGACCACCTGCCAACTAGAATTTTCCTCAGGACTCCCAATCTTTATGTTTGGTGACTGTAGTACTAAGGCAGGAAAAATTCTGGAATAGATCTGGACTTTAGGAATAGAATGGAAACCCTGAACAATGCCTCCAAAAATATTAAAATGATGTTATCCAAACTCAATCAGAAGGTGTTTGTTGAAAGAGATTTCACCTTCTTTTGCAATCACCACATTTCCTGAAAGCTGTATTAAATTACTTGTTTGAGTCCTCAGCGCTGCTAGTAGATATTTACTGTGAGAGCATATCTGATCAGCATTCATTACATATGGAACTTTATCTCCCTGATGGAGACATCATTCCAAAATTAACAAATCAATGGCTATGTGCTACCCTTGCCAAGATTTCCTGCTTAGTGAATTACCTAGAAAATTAAGAGAACCCTCTGATTCTATCAGTTGTAATCAAACCAGTATTGAAGGGTAAAGTTATAGTCCTTTGTTTTGTGTCATGAAAGTTGGAAGCTAGGAAAAATTTCTGTCTTGGAGAAGTAGCCAGTTTAGAAATGAACACACATACACAAAAAGGATGAGAACTAAAAGCATATGAAATATTTGATGTGACCAGGGCCAAAATTAAAGCCTTATAAATAAATTAAAACTGGTTCCATAATATGATAAAAGAAAATGTTGCAAGTAGAACAATGTAGGCGGTAAGAAGCTTGCTAATGCTATTACATTTTTAAAAATCATACTACTGGAGTTAATGAAGGCTCTGCCATTAGAGATAAAAAATTTGATTTTATCATCATCAAGAGAATTCTGTTAGGAACATTATTACCCATCTTCCATCTTTACAGCAGGAGCAATAAATGACTAGCTAAGAATAAGCCTAATTCAGAGCAGGGATTTGAACCCAGACCTCCCTGTGTGTGTGCCCTCACCATGGGCTACAGAAACACTGTGACTCTCTTGCTGGCTCAAAGTTTATTTAAGTATTTTTTATAAAAAGTGGAATGGCTTGAATGGGAAAGATTGAGAGAGACCCACCCCACAGGACCCCAGAGCCAAGTGGCTCTTTGGTGTCAGTAATGACCACCGGCAAAAATGTAGGTGTCCCAGCGACTTCAACCGTGAAAATGTGGGCACCTAGGGCCTGCAGACACTTACAGGGTTAGGCAGGCACTCAGAAAGGGTTTTGTCAATGCCAGGGGTGCCCACACAGTGGATTTTAGTGCCTAAAGGGTCACTTAGTCCCTTTGTGAATCTAGCCCTCAAACCTCATGCTTACACTACTCCACTGAACATGTCAACTCCCCTTTTACTACAGGAGGCGCAAACTGCAACATCCAGCTGACGGACGGAGAGTCTGCATTCATGGGAGAAAGGGAAGGACTGAATAAAACGTATCCATGCCTGGTGGAAATGTTCAGTAATTCAAGAATTTTGAAGTAAATTGATCTTAGTGATGCAGGTTCATTAGTAAGAGGCTCAGACTGGGCCTACGGCATTCCTCCTGGGCTGCAAATAAGAACATTCCTTTAAAACAAAACAGGTTGTATATACCAAACAGTGCACACTGCAGAGATGCATTTTTGCCCCACTTCCAATGGGCACTGAGTCCAATTCAGCCAGTCTAGGAAACCCAACTCCGAGACATGCGGAATATTAATATGGGATTAGAAGACTGATAGAGAGGAAATTGAAAATCACTACCTATTTTTTTTAAAACAAACTCAATCCTGAACTCTTGCATTCGTTCACTCATTATCATTATTTTCTCTCCTCTTCACAGTGGCCCTTTATAAAAGAACTAAAACAATCCAGTAAGTAAAAAGGAAAAAAAAATCTCAAATGTTCTGGTGCTATAAGATAATTAGGACACACATACTATGTCACTGCAAGTTCATCTGTCATAGATATAACAGACAGTAGTACATAGGAAATCATTCTCCCCCTTTCAGGTATAAAAATGCGAACTGCCAAAAGGAAAAACTATTGTATGCAGTGTAGTTGTAGCTGTGTCAGTCCCAGGATATTAGAGAGACCAGGTGATAATATCTTTTATAAAAACTGTCAGGGTGCTACAGAATTCCTGGTTTATGTCTTTTGTGTGCCTAACACTATATTCACAGGCAATACTTGTTGTCTACTGCTGTTCAACACATTTGGTGTTCAACACATTTGATCTCCCGAGGTGACTGTTTCACTTTGTATGTCTTCTTTTAACTGGTTCACATTTACAGAATCACTGAAGTAGAAATAGACATTAATAGATGTAGAAATAGACATTAATTTGTGCAGAGTACATAGAACTAGACATCCTAGAAACTGTAAGCCAGACACAATATAGTAGGCAGGATATTTTTCTGGGTAATTATTGGCTACATCTGGTGGTGTGAGGTTTTAACCACTGAAGGAATCCATCATTTCGAGAAGTGTACTTCTTTTGGCACCTTCCATTGCCATTATGAAATGGAATTTCTATAGAAAAATAAAGAAACTGGCAAGTCTCAGCAGTCATTGGCATTATTTCTTTTTAACATAGGTCTGATACCTATGATTCCTCTGTGAGAGCACATATACAAAGTTGCTTCTACCATTCTGTGCTGTGGACTATGGCAACCCTTTACTTTAACTCACAGCTCTCCAGGCGCCAGCCTATGCAGAAGGACACTGTCCCCTTTCACAGACTCATAGGAGCATGATCACATCATCCTCATTCATATCAGTATTCAAAGGCCAAACAGCAAAGAAGAGAATCTACGCCAACATTCCTTATTTCCTCTTCTGCCATAAAACCTTCTATGTATAGGGTTCTCTCTTTAAAATGATTGAGAAGCTTTAATACCCCTAGACAAATACTAAGTTAGTGGCCATACTGAGAAGAAAGATAAATTTCTTCTGTAGCTATAGATATCTTATATGTCTTTAAATTAATGCAAAACATTTTGAAAACATTAATACCAACATTAGTACTTATAAAGGAGGTTACATATCTGCAAATCACTATGGAATAATTACTATTGTTTAGAGTGTTAATTAGCATTAATGACTGAAAATTTCTAGTTGGAAGAATGTTATTGTACAGTCTCAGACCAGTGAGTTTTATTTTCATCTTTACAGCAATCAGGAAGTGATATGAAACTTTGATCATAACAAGCTGTAAGGAATAACTGCAGTCCACAGGAATTGCTTTGAAATAATCACAAGACACAGCTAGTGCAGAAGCAGAAATTATTATACCACGTAAAAGAGGGCAATTTGCCATCTTCCTAGCATTAGCCCATTACTTTCAGCTGGTGCAAGAAAGTTGTTGCAAAGAGGAGAAGGATGTTATCTTCCCATCTTCTATTCTCTTCTGTATAGAATTGTATACTGCCCGCATCATCATGTCTTAGCACCTTCCAGCAGTGCATTATGTGAGGTGACTGTCTTGTGTAGTCCGTGCTTTCTCTCATCTTCTCCCTATCCATACCCACATATATTTGGCAAACTAACAAATTTCAAAGAGATTCTTTTTGTAGATTGCTAGATTAGATAGACAGAAGGAAAGTTATATGTAAGATTATATAATCCTCTAATGGGGTTTAGAAGTCTGCCTATCTACTGGGAAAACTTTTGATATGCTTTACATTGTCATTCAAATTGCTGGTTGCTAACTTCTGCTGTTTTCCAAATATTTTTCTAGGAATTCCTATTTCATGATGTGTGGGCACAGTTAATTATGGGACCAATCCAGCAAACTTTTACCTGCATGAGTAGTCCTTGATTAAGCCTCAATAAGTTTTTCATAACTCTGAATTGTCATTCTCAGGAACATAGCTAATATAGAGAGAACTCTGTACTGAAAGATGTAGTTTTTTTGATCTCTTGAACAGATACATAAGGATGCAGGTTTTTTGGGGAGAGGGGGATAATATATATTTGTCAAATAAATAGACCATTTTAGTCTCTTGTGTATTCTCATTTATAGAATGCTTGCTTTATCAGTATTAAAAATTCATAGTGCAATCTGTTGTAAAAATGCCTGTGGATATGCAGCAGCTGATTAAAAATACAAAACAAAAACCTCTAGTATCTAGGGGGGCAGAGGCAAAGGACGGAGGAGGAAAAAAAAGGGAGGTTACCAAAAGTTCTGTGGTTATTTTTCATTCATTATTTTTCAATTTTAATTTTTTTCAGTTATATTTTTAGCTGCAGATGTTTTTTTAAAAAGGGGACCCACTTATTCATTTTCCTAAAGAAAATTGTTGTCAAGATGAGCCAAGCAGATACATATTACAAACTTTGCAAGAATACAAATAATAGTACATTTTGTAATAAATAATACTTTGTAGCAGAATTTGCAAATCCAGTTAGAAACACCCAAGAGCAGAGGTTCTTAGTGAAATTATTGACAGAATCTGAAGTACAGCAATGAGAAGACAGTGCCCCAGTATACATTTTATTATGTTTTTGACTATGGTTATGACTGAAAACAAAGATGTTGATTTTTAGCTCAATATTACACTTTCATGCTAGTGAGACATTGGTTTGCTATTGAAAAAAAATACTGCTGATGTAGATATTTGATGTTGGCGTATTTAAACCAGGGACAAAATGTATTGACAAGTCCCATATAAAGTATTTGGAAAAGAGGCTTGATTTAAAGCCAGTGTTTTGTTTTTTTTAAACTTCCAAACTGTCTATCTCAGTGGTTCTCAACCTATTTAGCATTGTGGGCCACATATGCAGCTCACTATATGTTATATGGGCCGCATCCACACAATATATATGCTATCTGTATGGCTCTGAGGATGTCACATGGACAGCAGTTGTGTGCTGATTGGGCCACAAGTATATAAATGCAGTTATCAAAATTTTCAGAGCTGTTTCTATACATATCTATATTTAATGTTGATAAGTACAATGCTGAGTCATAAGGGACCTGTTTTAATAATTAGACTTACAAATTTACCCTACTTGGAAGCACAACTGTGAATAGTATTGAAAAGTTTATAAAATGTCACAATAACTTATAACAAAAAATAATAAAAACTAATTATAAATAGTAACTCAAGTTGTTTCTATAAATGTTATAAACAGGTGCAAAAACAAACAAAAATGACTAAATTAGTCTAAACAAAAAGGACACGTTAAGATTATTTAAGGACTTTATTAAAATCATGCTTATTAAAAACAAAAAATATAAAACCAAAAATTAATAAACCAAAATTAACGTAACAGAAACTAGGCCTAATTAATGAAAAAGAACAAGATAATGGAGCATTCCCCTCCTTCCCCGCCCCCATTCCCTTTGTGGATCCTTTAAAAAAAAAAAAAAAACAACTTTGAAAATAAGAGACAAAAAAAGAAAGAGGCTACTAGAGTGAGCTTCACCCTCATGGCGGCCTCTCCTATTATCTGCTGGAACCTCGGACCTTCATCCTAACTCTTAGAGGTGATCTGACCAGACCAGGCCAGAGAGGGGGCCCAAATGCCGTCACTACCACTACTGGCTCCAGCTGAATCTCAACCACCACCTGGGATGACAGTAATTACCATCTTTTATACCATCTAAGAGACCGTCAAACAAGGAGGCTCTTCCTTCTAAAAACAACCAACACCACCACGACAACTCCAGCCCATCTCAACTAACAACTTCTCTTTTCCCCAAAAGGACAGTTTCAGGGTATGTCTACACTAGAAAATTAAGTCGATACGTTACGCTGATGTACAGCCACTGCAGTAATTAAATCATTTTTATACATCCACATTAGCTCCTTCTGTTGGCAGTACGCATCCTCACCAGGAGCGCTTGCACCAGCTGTCAGTGTGGGGCATTGAGGGGCACTGTGGGGCACTGACAGCTAGAGCTCCACCACGTGGAACTGACAGCCAGAACCTTTTGGCCCCGAGCAGCAGGACTCTGGCTGTTGGCCACCAGGGGATGACAGCGGGAACAGTCAATGCAGTGTCTACACTGACATTGCTTCGAACTAACTACACCGACCTAACTCTTGTGCTTAAAGTAAAGCATGTGCTTATAATACCTTGCTTATTTGAGATCTATGCTATAGTAACTGATCTGTTCTCACAGAAAAACTTGAGAAATAAAAGTGTAAAGGAAGAAAATAAAATGAGACCAGGGCAGTTGAAAGATTACATCTTGTAAGAAAGAAAAAAAGACACTGCTGAGATAGCAGGAATTTACAATAAGCGGCAACAGTCCAGTTCAATCTCCCAAAGGAATTTCATTTCAAAAGCCTGAAATTATTGTTTTGTTTAAAGACTGGAGAAGTGTAGAAAAGCTGTTAGGTTTGTGAAGGACACTGTAGTTTAGATCAGTTCATTGATATATGGGACAAGTTGAAGACATTCTCCGAACATTTAAGGAGTAGAAAGAGACACGATACTTAGACTGTTCAGGTTCCAGATAGAGCTAAGGGCAAAACCATCATCATATTTATTTATCTGAGAAGTGATTGTGAGAAGCACTAGGCAGGGAGGATGATACCTATATGCATACAGCATAGCAAACAGGAAGCCTAACCCAGATGTGGAAGAAAGCAGACCAGGATCTTGTGACTAGCTGACTTGAGTGATAAAGAGCTTCTTGTCTTTGCTAAAAGAAAAAACAGAATGTTGATGGGGCAGGAGATCCCGATGTTCCTAGATGTGGGCTCCTAGAGATGGGCAAAGAGCTATGTTTCTTAATATAAGATTATTTGAACAGCAGCAAATGCAGAGGCATCACTCCAGTCACCTGCAAAACAAAGTCAAATTTCAAAGGACAAGGATATGTTTTTATATTTTGGGACCTTGAAGTATGGAGACTGTTCAACAAACTTAATAAAAATGGAAAGCCTAATCCCGCCACAGAATGAAATCTGATCAATGTGACAGGCCCCATTAGCTGAGAAAAAACACACTGTCTGCTGGTTATAGCATAGCAATCTGATTCCGGAGCGGTTTCCTCCACTGACTTTGGACAAGGCTCTTAAGGCTAAATTATGATCACTTTACTTACACTTCCTATTACAATAAAATGGGATCAATGCCACAAATAGGGTGATCACAATCTTGCCCTTCATCTCTCTGGGCCAGATTTTGCCAACTTCACTCAAGTTGATTAGTAATTTACTTCTTATGTAGTCTCAGTCATTTTCACTGGACTACTCAGAGGGTAAGGTAAAGTACTACTCATGCAGAGTGATAGCTCTCTATCTATGCCTCAGCTTCCCATCTGGAAAAATGGCAATAAAAATACTAATCTGTCTCAGAGAGACACATTGTGGATGAGTGCATCAGAGCCTATAAAATGCTTTCTAGATGAGAGAAAAGGCTGTGGAGGGTGGTTCTCTCTACACGGTCTGATAATCCTTTTGCCTTCTCCTAGTTAACAGGCTTGCTGCACAGAACCTTGGCTTGTGGGATGGGAAGAGAGACAGCATTATGAGTAACACAACTACCACCCTCGTTGTGCTTTTCCCTATATAATTCACCATTGACGTCACACACTTCTACCTTTTCTTAAAAAAATATTCTCCAGAAGAATAAGGAATAGACAGAAGATGATGGGTCATATTCTGCACTGACTTACACCCTTAACTATGCCAAA
Source organism: Emydura macquarii macquarii (assembly GCF_026122565.2). NCBI lineage: Eukaryota > Metazoa > Chordata > Testudines > Chelidae > Emydura > Emydura macquarii. The sequence goes on along the minus strand of NW_027132817.1, from coordinate 1,119,254 downwards.
GAGATGAGAAGTAAGTCAGTGCAAAATATGGCACAGACTATATTTTTCTTCTGTGAAAGCATATAATGCTGTTCTCTGAATGCAGTCAACCCTCACTCAAGTGAGATGCATGGTTCCTCCATTCAAACCATCAGGCTGCTTGGAAATTAGCTGTCTTTAATGCATCATCTTCTTCTTCCTCTCTACTCCCATCCCCCTGAAGAATAGATAAATAATGTTAAGGCCTCAAGATGGAAGTTCACTATGTTCTCTAGATGAAGACTGCTTAAAAAATTATGAAGATGGGCATGCCACTAGCTTGAAAGCAGTGAGTTTGCAAAACAAGTAAACAAACAACACACAACTGTAAGGGTGGCAATAGAAAGAAAGCTGATCCTGTAGTTTGACTTCCTTGGAAAAATCTATTGTAATACTAACAGATGCACTCTTTTTCTAGGAATGTCACATATAGGGAGGGAATAATGCCAGACTATGGAGTTTTGTGGAAACCACAGCTGGGAAACACTAACATGTATAACAATCTGTATATCTAAACTGCTGCTCACAAATTAACTATTTAATCTTCACTGGTGAAAATCAGTACTTGCTGCAGTCTTTGTCTCAGGAGTTTGGGAATACTAAAATAGTAGTTAAAATAGCAAAATACAGTAAAAAGGACAGAAGACAAGATATATGAGGAGAGAGAAGTAAATTTATATTCTCTAGAAAAGGGAAAGACTAAGGAGGGAGTCTTTTTGATCAGAGTCTATAAATATGTAAAAGGTTACAGTATAAATGGAGAGAATTTTTCACAGTCCCAAAAGATGGCAGGAGTAATGGTCTGAAACTACATAAGGAAAAATGTAGACTAGATACTAGGAAAACTTTGAGGTTGAGAGAGAAATCAGGTAGTGAGCTATGGTGATAAGTGTAGTATAAGAAGTTCAGAACAGAATAGAACAGACTACCATGGGAGTTGCTCAAAGCATAGTCATTGCAGATATTCCAGAACAAATTAAATTAAAAACTAGGAGGAATGAAGTAATAAATAGTCTTTATGATGGAAGGGAGGTCAAGATGGAGAACCAGAGACTAGATCTACCAAGCATTTACTTCTGTGAGTAGCCCTGGTTTCATTATTTTGCCTGGGTGGAGACGGGGGGGGGGGGGGGCAGAGCAGAGCAGACCCTCCCTACAGCACCTAGTTGTTGCTCCAAGATGCGCCACCTTGGTGTTTGCCGGTGCCACCACCAGGGATCAGCATCCTGCACCACATAGCCTTCTTGGGGCTCTGGGCAGCACTGCTGGAGACGTGGGGCTGATGTGTGGGGCACCTGAGGAACCTGGGACTACACAGGCAGCTGGTGAGTTCCCAACCCACCTTCCTGGGGACAGTCACCAGCAAGAGTTGGTAGCTGCATTCTGAGGCCACTAAAAAAATTGTTGGGAGAATCCCAGATGGACCTGACTATAGGATTAACAACTAAAATATGCAAATACTTCTCAATCCTGTTCTATTATGATATCAAATTAAAGCAGAGAAAATGTTAATGCCAGACTGGGAAGATGACAACCTGTTATTGCTTTGCAATTGTAAATGGCTGTTTAATGAAATTCTTCGGAAGCTCAATTAAAAAATGAATACAATAAAACAAAAATTAATACAAGTCTGCATTTTATATTTTGCAAAATATCTTAATTCAAGTCTATGGAGACTACAGAACTCTGTGACAAAAATAACAGAATAGAAAGATTTTTCCATGTAATCCCTGGAAAGCAGATTAATACAGAAGATAACAACAACAAATTTTTCAGTGTAAATCTAGCAAGGTAACAAAATAATAATATACTAAAGAGTATGTATTAAACACTGGCAATCTACAAATGAATATGTAAGACTCAGCCCATCTGTGTTTACATCATCTCACTTTCTGGTTCAGTAAAGGAAGCTCCTTCACCTTAAAGTTCCAGGATTCAGTTTTGTTTGAGAGTGGTGATGTGTTTTGTTATTTGCCAAAAAAGGGGTCTTATTTCACTTAAAGTTTGTGTCAGATTCTCTTTAAAAATTACATTTTTAAAAACCACAAGTTCTATGCTACAGCTCGTACCTTGGAATATTAAAACAGATTTAAAAAAAAAAAGAAAACTACGTGCAGATTTTTAGAAATGCAACATACACCCACACAATTCGCCTGGTCGCTTGCATAGGCCATGACTATAACTATGCATGTAGTTCTGACACTCTGGGCTCTAATTTACTTTTCATTGTTTATTTTGTGCATTACTCTGACCTTGGACAATTAAAGTAGTCAGTTTATCTGAGGCCAGATTGTAGCATTGAGCTTTTGGCCCATCCTGATGGCACTTTGCAGCAGGATTTTGGCTCAGAAGTAATAATCCCTCCTTGGACAGTCTTGTGTGAAGTGGGAGCATACATGCTGCACTTTCCCTTTTATAGGGTATAGTTTACTCTCAAACACAGGCAGGTGCAAGGATGCATAGTCTCATCTCATTCCTTCCCCTTTGGGAAAACTACTCCTCACAGTAGTTTTCAAAGATTAACAGATTTTAAATCCAGAAGGAAACAATATGGTCACCTAGTCTGATCTGCTGCATAAATCCTTCAGAGTCCTGTACTTAGGATGGAAGAATCCCATGCACTGCTACAGCCTAGGAATCAGTTGGCTAGGCAGCAGTTCTGCAGAAAAGAACATGAGGGTTACAGTGGACAAAAGCTGGAGATGAGTCAGCAGTGGGCCCTTATTGCCAAGAAGGCTAACAGCATATTGGACTGCATTAGTAAGAACATTGCCAGCAGATTGAGGGACTGATTGATTGATTGTTTTGCACTGGTAAGGCCACATCTGGAGTATTGTGTCTAGTTTTGGGCCCCCCACTACAGAAAGAATGTAGACAAATTGGAGAGAATCCAGCAGAGGACAACAAAAATTATTAGGGCAGGGGTGTCAAACACCCAGCCCACCAACCTTTTTGGTCCGGCCCCTGGCGGCAGCACGCACAGCTGCGGCATCTCAAGGCATTGTACTCTCTGGTGGCGTCACACGCTGCCGCCAGAGAGTACAACATCGCGAGATGTTGCGGTGTCACGCGCTGCCACGAGAGCTGTGTACTCTGGCAGCAGTGCGTGGAGCGCTGTGTGCATGAGACACACACTCCAAAAGGCAGGCGAGGGACAGTGTGGTCTTGGGGCATCGCGCAGTACTATAATTCTTAATCATTGATCAATTCTTTGAATCGTAAAATAGTAGTGGTTGTAGAAGTGAATTTACTGCAGTTTTTATATCACTGATATCTAGCAAATACAATATAGTACTACACAAAAATGGTTGTGCCTAGTATTTCGATTGATGGTATGTATGGCCCACTTGAAGTACATTTAATTCAAACCTGGCCCACCATAGCAAATAAGTTTGACACCCCTGGATTAGGGGGCTGGAGCATGTGATTTATGAGGAGAGAATGAGGGAACTAGACATGTTTAGTCTGCAGAAGAGAAGAGTGAGGAGGGATTAGATAGCAGCCTTCACCTACCTGAAGGAGGGTTCCAGGGAGGATGGAGCTAGGCTGTTCTCAGTGGTGGCAGATGACCAAACAAGGAGCAATGGCCTCACATTGCAGTGGGGAAAGTCTTGGTTGGATCTTAGGAAAAAAACTTTTTCACTAGGAGGGTGGTGAAGCACTGGAATGGGTTACCTAAGGAGGTAATGGAATCTCCATCCTTAGAGATTTTTAAGGCCCAGCTTGATGAAGACCCAGCTGGGATGATTTATTTGGTCTTGATCCTTCTTTGAGCAAGGGGTTGGACTAGATGACCTCCTGAGGTCCCTTCTAACCCTAATCTTCTATCATTCTATAACATAGGCTGTAGAATTTTGCCAGATGGCTCCTGCATCAACCAAACCCAAATCTTCTGGTTGAACTACAGCTTAGACATCATCCATCCAGTCATGATTTAAAGACTTCAAGTGTTGAAGAATCCACCACATCACTAGGTGAATTGTTCCAACACTTAATCCACTGAAGGAGGATTTTCTGCACTTTCCTGAATGTGAGGACTACAGCTGGCTCATCCATGGAGGTGTTGTGGGGTAGAATGCACTTTGGGTCAGATTTTTAAAGGTCTTTAGGTGTCAAAAGCAGCAGTTAGTGAGACACCTAGTGGGATTTGCAAAAGCATCTAGAACCATGATGAGGTAATGCTCACTGACTCAGGACATGGATGAAACCATACAAGGATATTGTTTGTCACTTGACCATGGGTGCCAGGTAGCATAGGCTGGGAAAGGCTTAGCCTTCCCAAACAGCCAGGCTTGGCCTCACCTCTCCTGCTGCATCACCGGCGCTGCACTGCTGCACCAGCTTCCAGCCCTAAGACACCTCTGACTGTGGTGGCTGGAGAGGGGCGAGTGAGCCATTGGTCTGGGCCACCTACTTGGACTGCCCAGCTGGTGCTCTAGGGGCAGCTGGGGCTGCACAGAAGCAATCGAGAGGCTGAAGCCACCGGGTGCTGGAGCTGCCTGGCCAGTGCTGGAGGGAGGTGGCAGGTGCGGCCAGGGCCGCCCGGCCTGTGCTCCAGGGCAGCCAGGGCCATGTGTGGCTCAAGCTACCCAGTGGGGAATTGGGGCAGCTGGAGCCACTGGGTGCTGGGGCCACCCGGCGGGTGCTCCAGGGTGGCTGGAGCCATGTGCAGCTCAGGCTGCCCGGCGGGTGCTCCATGGCCATGTGTGGCTCAACTGGTGCTCCAGGATGGCAGGGGCCATGCATGGCTAGGACTGCTGGCCAGATTTGGGGCAGCTGGGGCTACCTGGCACTGGGGCTGCCCTATCAGGACGGCCCAAGCCTGACTCTGGAGTGGGGCGGGGCTCCTTCAGAGGGCATCTTCAGGCACCAGTGAGGGAGAGGGGCATGGCCTCAGGCAGAAGGGGAGGAGCCATAGGCTAGCCTCCCCTAACAGGCAGTTCACCCAGCGCCCATGCACCTGACCCTGTGGTGGGGAGGGAAGCAAAGCCCAAAAGTGGAGAAAGAACATTTTTAAAAGGGGAGACATTTGCCATGCTCTCTCTCTTCCACCTCCATCTACAAAGACCACCAAGCAACTGAAGTGCTGACCAAAGGGGAGAGCCTGGCTAAAGGGAAATCAGCTAGTCTGTGGTGAGAAACACTTAATTTTGTAAGTTTGCTGAAAGTGTTAAGCTTAGTTTAGAATGCGTTTTGCTTTGTTTTTTCTTGACCAGATCTGACTTGCTATCCTTTGACTGATAATCACTTAACATCTTTCTGTAGTTAATACATTTGTTTGTTTGTTTGATCTAAAGCAATGCATTTGGTTTGAAGTATGTGGGAGACTTCACTGGGAATAACAAGGCCGGTGCATATCAATTTCTTTGTTAAATTGACAAACTTATGTGAGTTTACATTGTGCAGTGGGCAGCACTGAACATTGTAAGACGGAAGTTCCTAGGTTGCATCTGGGGTCATTCTGTTATATAATCAAAAGAGTGGCTGGCTAGAAGCACTTGCTCACTCACTCGGTTAAGAGCCACTTACGTGCTGAAAGCTGTGCATGGACTGCGCGGGCATGGGGGTTCTCACAGCAGAGCAGAGTAAGATAGGCTCCAAGAGTGAGGGATTGGGGTGACACAGCAATTCACCAGTCCAGATTGCACTAGGGGAACGTCACACTTGGTTAATGTTTTAAACCACAAAAGCAAGAAAATTCCAAATTCAGTCTCCTACAGCTGCTTTACGTAACTTCTTCCTGGAATGCCTAAATATTGTAGAACATATGGGCTGCTCTATGGGCCAAATTCAATAATAATTCCCTAGCTTTCACACTGTAGAGTCCCCAGAATTTTATTTTATTTTACCCCAAATTGGAATATTTCATCCCCTCTAGGAAACCTTTTGCTGCTTTGGAATAACTCACTAAACATCTTGGGGCATGGAATATTTCCCACGATTGTGTGGCCAGAATATGCTACAATGCCTAAACCTGTGAAGTTTATCTACAAGGGTCATATCCTGCTGTCTCACTCTGGTCCCTTGACATCAGTGGAACTACACCAATTTATACCAGCTGAGAATCCGATCAATGGCAAAGTTGTACCAGAGAAAGCATTTCGAAGTTACCCAGCCATAATATTTGTGCAAGCCATCATTCAAAATGTTTTGGTTTACATGTGTTCATACTTTATCCTTTATGCTCTTTTAATTAGCTTTGTAGGGCTAGATTTTTCACAGGGATGTGATCTGAAGGATTTAAACACAAGAAGAAGAGAGGTGAAAGAGAAAGTTATGCCCACAGCTGATCAGGGTTAAATTCTCTGCTGGTGTAAATTGGTCTATTGATTTGAACAAAGCTGCAACAATTTATACCAGCAGAGGATTTGGCCCTGTATTTTCAAACTTTGGTACAGCAGCAATGCAACCAAATTGTGTCTGCAAAAGTGTGCACCAAGAAATATGGGCAGGCTAGAGGCATGGCCCAGAGTCAAATCTGTAGCTGAGAATAGCTGAAAATAAGTTTCAGTTGAAATGCAATTGCTTCATAATAGCAATTGGATGTCAGCTGATGGCTGCTGGAGACAAACACACAGCTGATGACCTGTATTATTGTAAACAACCAGTCAAAACAAACCCATAACTTTTGCAAATAGATGCAGAACCAATTGACTGTGGGAGCTGTAGCAGCCTGCATGGAATTTAGAGGGAACAGCGTAGGATGTAGGAGGGAAGAATTTGGAGGATTCACCAGGAAGTTAATGCGTGTGCATGTGGCTTGAATGCTAGCTGCAATTGCAACATCTCTGTAATTAATTATCATCATGAAGAGCCAGTTTGGTTTTACAAGCATGGAGTCCTTTCATGTTATTACCCAGCCTGCAGTACAGGAATCATGCTGCTAACAAGAGATGCCGAGAACAGGATAGGTAGTCCAAAGAGCACACAGATCACACCCATAACCAGATAAACAGGTTTTATATGGACAAAGGGTCAACTTCTTCAGTATGAGAGAGAGCAATGGCGCCTGAGTTGTAGATAAGAGACAAATCATCATAGGGAATTAAGCCAGGATCTGAAGCAGGAGACTCTTGTCATATAGTACCCACAATAGTCAATGTGATCACTGCCTTAGGATTACTAGCCACAATGTCTTTCCAATGAATTACTGGGGACACTCACAGGTATTAGCCTGTCTACTGCATCCAGCTACATTAATCTTTTCCTTGACACTATTCTCAAAGGAGAACATTTTAAAGAGTTCATTAGTGACTTAGAAACCTAAGCCCCATTTTCAAAAGTGATTTAGGTACTTATCAGCTCCTAAGTGCCTTATTCCCTTTTGCAAATGAGACTTAGGCTCCTTAGTTACTTAGGTACTTTTGAAAATTTTACCTAAGAGATAGACAATATAGGACAAGGACAAAGTCAATAGCTGTGGACGTACTTCACTTCTCGACTCCTTTTTTCCATTTACACAGGGTAAAGAGGTGCCCACGATTCTTTGCCACTCTTTCCAGTCCATGGCATAGGTACATAGCTGTTGGAGTTCCAGTTTACTTCTCTTCAAACTTCTTTTGGCAGAGTTTTTTCATCACATCCTTGGTTGCTGTCCTCTTCCGGACATGCTTTTTTTGCTGGTCATTCTTCTCCCATTCTTATGTCCAGCCACCTCAAGCATGAGCTGTCCAGCCTATCTATCACAGAGAGTCTCAAGTTCACCTTCTTCATAATTTCTTCCATGTGCACCTTTGTCTACCCTCTGCTTGCCTGCCATTTTCCTCGGTAGATTATTTTCTACTACCTGTATCTTCCTCTTCCATCTCCACAAGGCCCACCATTTCCAAATATGCAGGAACAAACACATAGCATATACTTTTTCTTTCAGTTTGTTACTTGATTGCTGGCCCCACAGTATTCCTGCCACCTTTTTTATTGATGCCCCATGCACACTAAGTTTTATTTTCAGTTGCCCAGATCTTTCTCCACTGGCACTAAATGTACTTCCCAAGTACACACATTATTTCTTCTGATTCAGCTTCTCTCCTGAAACTTTAATCAACTGCTCTTCTTCCAGCTTCTCTACTAGAGAACGTCAGTTTTCTTTGTGTTTACTTTCAAACCACGGTCTTCAAACAGATACACCCACTTTATATCATATTTACATGGTTTTTATAGTAGTGCTAGATGAAATTCTTGACTGAAACATTTTCAGTGACACATGAAGATTTACAATATCCTTTCTTAATTCAGGGTTTAAAACAAATCCTCTCTAATATAATTATGGATGTTCTCATTTTCTATACAAATACTGAAAGCCATAATAATGCAAAACCCACATAACAGTTATATTGTCCTTTCTTACAGATGACAATGGAAAACCCATGACGCCCTTTTTCTTGTCACTAAACTCCTAAGAAAGAACTACCGATGCTAGGCATCAGATAGCTATCAGTTCCACCATAGAAAGACTATTTGACATTCTGAAAATGCAATTCCAATATCTAGATTAGAAAGATGCAGTAGCCTCCTATTATATTGCTACAGCTCAGCCTGATTTTTAGCATATTTCACAACCTAGCTATCAGACTTGGAATATCTTTAATGGAGGAGGGAAATAGCAGCCTAAAATGATCACAGAGATTACAGTCTGGAGAGGCACTTGCAGACTGACTCAAATCCTAAAACTCAGGAGAAACAAATTCAGCATGAGACTAACTGAACAGAATTTTCAAAGTGAGAACTACACAGGTAAAAAACAACAATAAAAGGCCTTTGTTACTAGATGGTTTCAATTTGTAGGACAGCAAAGCATGGCATCATACAGATAACACATTGTCTTGCAAATTTCATGAAGAAAAATGAATGTAACATATATGTCACAAGAGAAGTATGTTATGAAATAAGAAATCTAATGACAGATTTTTTCCACCACAAACCCATTAACAAATGGCACAGAGCAAAAAAGATGTCACACGTGGCAGATATATCCCAAACCCTAGACATTTACATTAAAAAAATCATCCCTTCCTACTCTCCTCCTTCTTGGTTATGGCATAGAGGTGTCTTCAGAGTTACCTCTCCATCCAGTCACTTAATGCACCATAGTTGCTGCTGGTGACTCTTGAGAAACAGGGACCAAAAGGAACCTCCACCAAATGTTTCACTGGTGTATGTAGCAGCCTGTGGTTTGCTAATTCAAGCCTCAGACACAGCCCCTTATTCAGAAGGACTTGTGCTCTTCTGTCCCCCTGAGCATGCGTCTTTCTACAACCCATGTCCTCAAACATGTCAAAACTGTTCCCTTTTCCTGCTCCTCCAGAATATCGCTTTGCCAAAGTATAGTGGTTTCAGGCCCAGATTGATATGTTTATGGCTCTGCGCCTTTAAGAGTGCATAGATATACAACTATCCAATGGTTACTCTGTTGTCATGATGTTTCCTGCATGTGTACTGGAGATTGTGACCTCTAGTATAGGATCCACCAACATTTTATCTAGACACTTCATGATAATGTGGACTTTTTTTTAACATATTGCTAGGTGCCTGAGTGTTCCAAACATTGGTACGTAGCTTATCAGGCAGTCTGTAAGTGATCATGTGTCATATATGGATAACCATGTACTAATATATATATATATATATATATATATATATATATATATATACACACATACACACACACACACACCCATTCTGGGTACCATTGAACGGTATAGTGGGTATCTTACTTTTTTTTTTTTTATCTCAGCCATGAAACTGGGCTTGTTGAAACATACTTCATGTTAGTTGGTGCAGCAAACTCTCATGTTGTAGAATTAAGCATGTCAAAATGTTGATGTCCTCTTAGCTGACATTTGGGGGCCTTTTCCTCCTTGCCAGCTATACCTGTTTGTGTTCCATATTTTTCATGTCTCATCATTTTTGATATTATGGGTTATCGTGCAAATGTTGTACTCTACTTTGTCCAAGGCAGACGAAGTCCAACTCAGGCTGTTCCATAAAATGGTTTATGAAAATCAGCAAAAGTTGGCGATAAACAGACTGGTACAAACTGGAATGTTTAAGTAAAATGAACTGTGACAAAGGGATTTTAAGGTTTCTGATAAAGTCTTGGAGTCATATGACAACAAGCTGAAAGATTCCAGTAATGGGAGGAAACGTTTTCAGTTGAATTCACCAAAACATCTTTCAATTGGTTAATGCTAATAAGATGAGATTGACACCCCTTCTTGGACATTGTTTATCTATGGGGTCACTGAAAGGTAGTGTGGGGGAGGAATAAGTTTTTATCACCATGACTTTCACCCCTACTGTCTCCTGGATCCCTGGGATCCACCATGACACCATTGGGCCTGCATTGTCCTGATCCTAAAAGGCATCCTGACCATATCAGTCCAGAGAGAGGAAACTGATGACATCACCACCTATACCAACTTTGCCTAAACCTTGAACACCATCTGGCATGTGAGACTTGGGTTCCTGCTGCCATGCCTTCCTTCATGTGTCCTTTTCCTTTCCCACCTTATTTCTCTTTTTACTCTCTCTCTTTCTTCTTTTTTGCCCTCTGCTTAATAAGGGTTTGGCTTAGTAGGCCAAGATTGCATCTTTTGCAACATTGCTGTGAGCCCATGACCAGTAAGGCCGCTAAAAGCCATGACCTAAACAGCCCAATAGTGGTACAAGTTTGCCAAGTCTCAGAGCAGCTGATAGAACTGTGTGCTGTGCCTGTGCTTCTCCAGCAATGAGGGTGCAAGTGAGAGAGAGAAAATGCAGCTTCTGTCTCTGGTGCTATCTTTGTTTTTCTTTTATGTTTCCTTGTGCGTGTATTTGTTTTGTTTTGTCCTTAAAGGACTGGACTTCAGTAACAGTAGCTCCAGCCCATCTCAACTAACTACTTCTGTTTTCCCCCAAAAGGACAGTTTTTGCCATCTTTAATACCATCTAAAAGACCGTCAAACAGGGTTTTTCTTATCCCCCTTTACAAAAACTCTCTACCATTAAAGAGAAAGGGAATAAGTGATGTTATTACATAGAAATCCTTATTTTACTTTATATTTCAAAAGTTTTAAAGAAAAAGAAGGAAAAGTAATTATCTGTACTATAAAGGTTAAAATATTTTTAATGGAAGTTGTCACAATGGGAGTCACCAACAATAACTTGACATGAAAACCTGGACTACACTTCACTGTTTAATGTTGGAATAGTGAAAAAGAGTTTAATTAACATCTTGTCCATGGTCATGCCTGCACATCCCCTTTTAAACACATCATTTCTAACTCAGACTGGCCTCAGATAACACATTAAGCCTGAACATTTGTGCCTGAAATTTACATGAGATCCCTGCATTGTTTTGAGAACTTCTTCTGTAACTTTTGCCCCTAAAGTTTGCCTTTTTGCAAATGATTTGCTATGAAAAGTGCAAACACATTTCTCCAGCCTGCAAATGCGCTTCTATGTTTTAAATATAGGCCCCAATAATACTAGGAGCTTTCTTCTACCTATAAAGGCCTAAACTATCTTATAACAGCTGCTTACTAAAAACATTCCTTTATTTTACCTATCATTTTCCAGAGGTTGGTTGCATGCTGCTTAAACATGTCTAACATATTATTTTATATCAGTGTGAGCTGCCTTCAAATGCTAATAAAATTAAATTCTAGTTTATAAGCTTTTTAAAAAAAATATTTTGAACAATTTTTCCAATAGCAGCAACAACAAAGGAGATTTGTAACAAAAAAGAATGGGCAAAATTAATCTCTCATGTAAACTCACTGCACTCAGAAGTGATATTCCTTGGATGACACTATATCTACTATAGTAAAAGAGTTTAGTATTATGTATTAGTATTAGGGAGATGTCTCAAGGTCCCAACAGAGATAAGGGCCCCATTTTGCTAGACATTATGCAAACACATAGAAAGAGATAATCTCTATCCCAAAGAGTTTACACTCCAACCAGATAAGGAGTGGGAAGAGAAAGAGAAGTGATGTAGCCAAAGTCATAGAGCAGGTCAGTGGCAGAACCAAGACCACTGGACCATGCTGCCGCTCTGTGTTTACAACCTAAGGTTTTTACAGGGATTTTCCTCAAGTTTTCAAGCTATCTCATTTTGTACTCCAGTCTCTCATAGGTTTGTATTATGATACTTCCCCTATTCTCTTGTTGGTGGCCCTCTAGGATTTCCAGTTCTGGGTAATGCAAAGTTTGTCACAGGAAAATAACACATGAAGCAATTCTGTCATGTCATCAAGTCACTGATTATCTCAGTCATCCAGCACACTGCCTAACGAACAAGCAATACAGCTAATTGCAAAGAATCTTTGTTCCTGTAAAGTATTTAGTATTTGAGTGATCTCTCTCCAAAAATCATTTGTTTTTCTATTCTCCCAAACATAAGAAATAGTTCATCTCTTACCACTGTCCAGTACTTGTGACACATCTTGGGTCCAGTTGCATGGGAATATAATAAAGATCTGACAGAAAGTAAACATGAAGTACTGTACTTGGTATTCCACTTGGTTCTGTTATTGCTAGAAATTTGCTCATTATCCTCCCTTCCCATCACATTCACAGGAGTCTCCCAGATTCCCTTAGAGGGGAAAAGCTTGTGCTGAGCTGTATTTGCCCTTTTAGAAAGCTGCATGCCTGAGTAATTGAGTTTTTAAACGTTTGGTATGCTTTGGATATGTTCATTTTCCTCGGCTCCGTTCTTTCCTTGGGTAAACCCATGTTACCCTACTCAAGGGAAGCAATGTCCTTTTGAAGATAATTTAAAGGGTCTCTCCCAGTGCAGCAATGATTGGAACTTAAAGCTTTTCTCCCCTAGTGGAGCTCATGAGGATATACAGCTGTCTTCCTTCAATGGGGGTAAGCCCCTTCTTCAGTAGTTACGCTGTTGGCATGGGTGAGTACATACAAATTGCACTCCCAGCACCTACAAGGATGAACGCAGCCTAAGAGTGTTGCACAGGTATAACTGAGGTCAGGTTTCATGCCTCATACCTTAACGGAAGGTCTGTTCTTTGTTCTATTCTAATCTATCTCCATGGAGATGTGTGTTTTAAACCCACGCATCTCTGAATAACTTTTCACTGCTTTCTCTTCATGGAGCTCTGAGACATGAAGGACAGCTAGCCTAGAAAAGCTTTACACGCTAACATCGTTCAAATGAATACAAGCATTTCTTGATATTTTGTAAGCTATAGTTTCAGATGAGTCAGCAGGGAGTATCCTTAAACTGTACAATCAGACCTGTAAACAAGAGGATTGATTCACAGATGTCTCAGCCAGCTTGGGTGTGGTATTACAAGTGAATCTAAAAAAACTTGGAACAGACTGGTGAGAATGTAGTTCTATGAAAAGCCATTTTCACATATTACTTTTCTGTCTGAAGGCAGAATGATGCTTTAGTCATGTCTGTGTCAATGTTATGAACTCATTATTCTTGATTTTTTTTCCCCCCTCTTAAAACTAAATAGTTTTATGCTGAGAAGACCTAAAGGTCTACTTTCCACCTAACATCATTATAAAGAAATCTGCTGGGTTTTTTTTTTTTTTTTTTTGGAGGGGCTGGGGGAATAAAATCTGGTTTAGCTTTGAAAGAGAGTTTATCCACTATACTTCAGCATAATTTACACTTGTTTAATAATTTATCCTGCAGATTTTTAGTATTTTGATAAGCCTTTCCATTTGGTGGTCTTTGGAGATGAGATAGGTACACAGTCCCTCAGAAGGAACAATAGGTTGACTTTACATGAACCGCTGTATCACTTACATAAAAGAACTGAATCAATGTAAAGATAGTGATAAAATAACTCTTAATATATAGTAGGCCATATTCTCTTTTTGTGCCAAGATATGGCCAGTGGAGGAGATGGCTATTCTAATTTACCACAGCTGATTGATTCCCTAAAAAAGAATCACAGGTCAGCCGAGAAGCAGCACAGAGAAGCTCCAGTCAATGCATTCCCAGACCAGAAAGGTGGGCCAGCTGGTAAAGGAGCGGGTTCTGCTGGCATGTTTCGTATCCCCTGCTGCTGGGGGAATTCTCACCTGGTCACTTCCAGCCTAATTACCTGGATGGAACTGGAGCTAAATATCTAGTCCGTTGTCTCTCCCTAATCCTTGACGTCACTAGTTAGTTTCACCAGTTCATAGCTTCCAGGCTTCTTTGGCTTAGTTTCTACTCATATAAAAACCTCACCCCAGCGCATTTGACAGATATTCAGAGAAAATATTTGCTGGGCAATACTTTAATTATGGATATTAAATCACTAGTCACTTTTGAAAGCCTTGGCCACAACAGGCAAAACTACAACCCGAAGGAAATATTTCAACAATGTAAACTTTTGTTTCCTTTTATTTCTTCAGTGAAACAAGTTCTTAGTTCCTTTACCTGGAATCACCAGTGCATACACTATTTATCTGTAGACATCTCTTTATCAGAGAAGCATGGTAGATTATGCAGTCTAGCTTTGCCTCTGGCCTAGAACAAGTATTTTAATTGCTTTTTCAAAGCAACCTCTCCCTCAGTGGGGCAAAACAGGAAGCTGATTCAAATATGCAGACGGGGTTTTCTTTGTTTCTTTCTTTTGTGGGGGAGGCTTGTTTGTAGATTTTTGTGCAAATGTTGGTGTTTGCAAACATCCCAGTTGCACAGCCCTGGAGATGGAATTCCTCCAGCTTCCTTACAGGTACAGTACAGGGAGCCCCCTGCCAGAAGAATCAAAAGGAGCCTCTTTGGGAGTGACTCCATCTCTCGGGGTAATTCTGTTTCTATAATCATTTACTCCTTGGCCTCTTTGCTAAGGTTGCCAATGAGGATGCCTTGAAAAAGGGCTCATTATAGTGGTACTTGTAATTTGGAAGCCTCTGCACTGGGAAATGGGCTAACAGCAAGTACATATTGTGCAATTTACCATCTCGCTGGCGGGAGTGGATGAGAGACAATCCCTTCCCTAGCTCCCAGGTGTGAAGAGGAGTGCATGTACTGCACCATCCCTTTGGATAGTATAGCCTGCTAACCCTTAGCACTCCTAAATCAGCTCCCTTGGCTAGGCTGGGACCAGGGGTCTGCCTCCTGACTGTACCCTTTGGCATGCCACGCTCCCTCAGGGATGCTTGGAGGGGGCTGCCCTGTACCCCCCCAAACATTTCTACTATTTCTTCCTTTTAAAAGAAAATAAAGGAAGAAAAATATCAAATAACTCTACAGATTGGAACTAACCCTTCACCAGTCAAGCTAGTCCAGGTAACCTTTACAAAAAATCATGGCTATAGCAGGCTTTTAATAGCAGTACAACAAAATTAAACACACTCCATGAAGGGCAAGCTCAAAAGCTAACACATGAATTGGTATTCCACTCACTGAACCATGCAGTAACCTCCTTAGCCTAGATTCTTGAAATCCAAAGTTATTCCCACCCCTTGTGCTACAAGTACCATAAATTACAATTACTAATTTTGCAGAGCACAAATGTTTCCTTCTGTCTGGTGAGTGCATGAAGTTAGGCCCAACCTAGTCAAGTGAACCTGGTTACAGGTTTTATAAGTAGTTCAACTAAATGGCCAAGCAAGAGGATTTGACTTATTTTTACTTGAACTGGAAGTAGTTCTTTTTTTCTCTTTCCTAAAAGTCATAATGCATAGACATGAGAACATGTCACCTCTGCAGATTAAGTTACGGAAGATGAAGGAAAAGTAGAAGAGTGCTTACCAGCTAGCAGGGAAGAGAATACAGCATGCAGAAGTTACTTGCAAAATGGCCACCTAAGGCCTGCTGCTGGTCGGCTCTGTAAAATTTAAAGGGCCAGGCTGCAGAAAGGTAGGTGGAGAAAAAGTTCTATACGAGGGTTATCATCTTATGGGGAAGGTTATATGGGGCCAGGCACTTCCAAAAGAAGGTACTGTGTTGCATTCTTCAACTGTAGGCAAATAACCAAAAGGCCCAGTTTACTAGAGCTTGATGCTAGGAGATATTGAGTACTCTCAACTCCTTTTTGAACGTGCACAGGACCTCAGTTATTGGTACATAAAACTAAGGTGATTTGAGCAATATTTGTGGATTAAGCCACAAGTTGGCCCCAGATATTGGTGATTATTGGGTACCCTAAATACACTGGAAAAAGCACTTCTCTGAGTACAACATTTATTGCATATATGGGGATTTCTCACAGCTGAACTTGTGCAGTGGAAGTGGATGTTTAATAAAGCTTTAAATACTCTGACATGATCTCTGTTCTCTGGACAAGGCAACCCAGTGGGAAAGAATAGGTTTCTAAAAATAGCATAAGTGACAAATTGATCTCACATTACAAAATGGCAGATGTGTTTCCTGAGCAGAATGATGGTCTTTGAAATAAAGTTTAGCAATTTTTCTATGAAATACAGACAAAATCATCATGGAACAAGCAAGACCCAAGGCTATAGTTTATAGTTCACAGATACATGAAAAAAACTAAGTAACCCATTAATTACACCCCTGATGAGATGAGCCCAGTGTTCTGTCCAGTGACGTTAATGCGAGTTTTTCCATGATCTCAATGCGAGCATTTATTAATTATTAATTATCATTATTCTTTATTTGTGTTACGGTAGTGCTGAAAGGCCCCAACATGATTGGGACCCCAGGATGTTAAGCACTGTGAAATGCAGAAAAGAGACAGTCCCTGCCCCAAACAGTTTACAGTCTAAACACACAAGCTGGACAAATGAAGCATTATCAGTCCCATTTTACAGATGGGGAATTGAGGCAAAAAGAGGATTTATGAACCATATATAAAAATAATATTTCAGTGCCTAAAGGTGCAGATAGGCTTCTAGTGGATTTCCAATAGCACCTAAGCACTTAGAGGCTTTTGAAAATCCTCTTAGGCACCTATTTGTATCCTTAGGTATTAAAATATCTTCAAGAATCTGGTTCTAAGTGCCTTGCCTAAGGCCAGACAGGAAGCCTGTGGCAGAACTGGGAACTGAACCAAGATCTCCTGAGTGTCCATCCTTCATGAAAATATCATCCTTCCTGAGGAGTAGGGTTAGGCTTTTACTGGCTGTAACTCAGGATGAAATTTATCCTCTAACTATTTCAATTCACATCAGTGTAGCAGCTGGCAGCTCTAATATTACCTGAAACTAGTGAATATATTGTTAATTGCACTTCACAGGAAGTAGAATCAAGATCCTTCACAGAGTGTTGCTTTTACTTCAGCCTTCATCTATAATTTTCTCCATCTTCATAGGAAATATGCATCAGCTCTATGAAAAAACACAGTGATTTGAAAGAGCACATAATTAGGTTCCTATTTTCCATAGCTTTGCCTATGATATTTGCCATTTTTATGCCCGCATCATAGTCACATAGAAAACATATAATTAATTTGCTTTTAATGTTCCATTTTATATAATTGATTGCTTGCTAGATTAAACCTCAAAGCAAACTTGGCACACTTAATTTTGGAGGCTGGAAAAGGGACATCTGTTTATTAATGGGTTTATTGAACTGTTTATTGATGGGTATTTAATCCCAGGGCATTCTACTGCATTGCTAGGTCTTTTAAAACCAGATATTCTTGAATGTATTATGAATTGTGTTTGGATCTTAAAACAGCTGTGGGATCAATAACAGTCTATATAAAGCTCAAACATATAAATCTCATTGCTAATCATTGCACAGAGTACTTTGTCATGGTTTCTTTGAAACTGCTGTCATGATAAAACACAAATACAAGTGTGCAAGAAGTGGTACGGTCATAGGGTCAGTAGAGTTATCTTGCCTGAGTTGCTACTGAACTAGCGCCCCAGCTAGAAATGTGGTGCTGTGAGGAATTTCTTTAGGAACTGTAAAATGGAACTCTTGGTTATTCTTGGGATCATAATCTATTCTGGTTGTGTGTGTAGAACTCTGATTGGACAGGGCACCAATATGGAGCATGATCGTTAAAGCATCCATAGAGCTCTTTGAAGGAATAAGGATATTAATTAACCTTGGTGTCAAGACCAAATTCTGTTTCAAAAATTACATTCTGGCCACATAAAACTCCACTCTAGTTTCAATAGGACACATTCCTAATCACTCTCCCTCCTTAAAGCGTCTGCTACTCTGAAAAGTGACTAAAAATATCATTAACTAGGAATTTGTATTGATTCTTTCTGTGACTTTCAAGAACAAACTTTCTCGCTTTACAAGAAGCTGTTTATCTAGCTGCCAACAATAGATATCTATCCTTGAATCTGAAAGTCAAGCTGTGCTCTTTCAGGTTCATGCATCACCACTAGTAGCAAAGATTTTGGAACTGGAATTGTCTAACTATTTTGCTTGATCAGTCATGAGACTGGAGAAAATCCAGCTCACACAAAGCTCTATTTGATCTTCTGTGCTAAAAGACATTTAAAAAAAAAGAAACATTTAAAAGCAGATAAGAGACTGTAAATAGAGGCAGGGCAGGGAGCAGATTAATCTGTTGAAGGGCTAACATGTTTACACAGCTTTCTGGCTGTAAGAGAACTTGGGAACTGTTGTGAAATGTTAAAGGTGCTGCATAAGGCTCCATTTTGCAAAGTACAATACACAAGTGGATCGATGTGTCCCATTGATTTGAATGGCGCTGTGCATGGATGAACACCTTAGCTCACCCGCATGTTATATTTTGCAGGATTGGGGTTTTCTATCTTCTCAAAATAGATCTCTTTTGTAAATGTCTGAGATTGTAGCTTGTTTCCTTTAAAAATAACAATAAATAATAGGCAGTGTTCAATACAAAATAATTTCCAATGTTGTCATCTGTAATCTTATTTAGCTACATCAAAGTGCTGCAAATTTGGTCCGTTGCTCACAGCAAATTAAAATGCTTCTGGCAGCTGGAGAGACTAATATTTTTCTCCTCTGTGATTTTTCCCTTTTAATTAAGAGATCTACAGAAGTGTGTTAAAGTACAGAGAGATAAATAGTCTGACCCATATATTTTCCTCAAATTATATTCTCAGGATTTCAAGGGGATTTGTGGTATTCACCACTCCATTGACAGGGAAAAGGTATTTAATAATTCACAAAAGAACGTAATGACGCATGCTCCACAGGCCACTTCTTAACATTTGAAGTACTAAAGCAGATGAGGTTTGTTAGGTCATATCTTTTGTGCATCATATAATTTTTTAATCCAAGAATGGTAGTGGAGGTGATGGAGGGAGTTACCATTTAAAATTCAAAAGAATGGGTTTTATTAATTAACAGAAGGCTGTTCAATCTTGGGGAAAGAATCATGGTGAGATTGGAGATATATTTTAAAAAGTGTAATCCTTGACTCCTGTCCTAATTTAAGTTATTTATTTGTTAAATATGTATTACTTATACTTCCTCAGAAACCAAGAATTAAACACATCCCTGATATAACTGTGAATGGATTTGGCCCCAAGAGTTGTCTTTGTGACCAAAATATTGCATGTAACCAGACTGAGAGAAGTCCAGTTTGGATAACTGGAATCTCTGGGATAGTTTACCAGAATCTTTGTGTAAGGAATGTGGAAAAATTTTCAAAAGTAGTTGAGGGCCATGTATTTTACATGTATTTAGATGCCTAAAAATGCAAATAGGAACTTAGAAGGAATTTCAGAAGTACTTAGGTGCCTATATCCTGTTGATTTCAATGGGAGTTAGGCGCATAGGTATTCAAAAGATTCCACAAGATATCTATCTGCATATTTAATCACCTAAATACGTGAACATTCTGGCCCTATGCATCTTAGTTGCTTTGAAAATGGGATTTAGGCTTCTAAGTCACTTAGACACTTTTTAACTTTTTACCCCAGATCTGTGAATGCGGGTTTTGAAATTCCTGCTGCTTATGGCCTTTTTTTTTGTACCAATACCACACATTTTTAGGACTGTCTCACTCTTAATGAAAATATAAAGCAAGCTCCATATGTTTGGATTTTGCAAGATCATATCTTTCTTGATGTGATTATGTGCCCAAGTAAATGTAAATCAGCCAACTAGATTGGATTTATACTGCCAAAGACCAACTTAATTTATTACTAAACTCTCAAGATCATTAGATCTAAATCATTATAAACAATTGATCTGAAAAGAATTCAACCATATTATTGGCTTTACCTTCTGTAGTTAATGAAATATTGGCCGTTAACCTCACGATTAAAGGCAGCAAATTTTTCTTTGAGAATAAAGTCCTCCATTTGGAATTTTATACTACTTTTGAGTGTGATTGATGTCTTTAGGACCAATGAAGCCAGGCCAAATGCAGGCAATGTGATAGAGATTGGCTCTACAGAAGGTTGACTTTCCTCAGAAAAAGGCTGTCCTGATGCAGAGTTTGTTTTAAAAAATGCCAAAGGCCAAATTCAATAGTGAAGTAAATTCTGATACAAACTATATGTTTGTTATAAGTGGGTTAGAAGATGGGTCTAAGAAGCCCATAAGTGGTAGAGTAGTGTAATTTACAACAGATGGCTAAAAGGGTGTGTAAAATAGGAAAGAGAGAGCAGGAAAAGCAATGAGCAGGAGTGTGTAGGGATAAGCACTTCCTCCTACCTTATCTTTTACTTTACTGTTCATTACTTTTTCTGTCACATCCTCACCTTCTGCTCCCTTGCCTTGTCTGTGAAATTGCGGGTAAAGAAGGGGCTAGGCAAAGCAGAAAGTTTGTCAGTAATCCCATACAGACTTTATATTTCATTGCTTGAAGTGGTGTTATTGCTCTGAACTTGTAAATTGTGGGTGACAAATCTTTACCATCAAGTTAAAAAATGTCAGACTGCAGAATCTACCCTGTAGCACTTTATATGGGAATGCACACTTCTCTCAGATAAAGTTTAATCTGTCCCAACTAATTGAACAGAACACTGCTTTAGATCCAAGATTTGTTATGCTGGGCCTGCCTGGTGACCTCAGGTTTCAAAGGGACCACTCCATCTTGGCTTCTGTATTTGCTGATGCTACTGATTCATCAATGTATTCTGTTGGACTGAAGGACAGAGACAGCTCCATTTTATGCCACTTGACTGAATGTTATTGAAGAATTTCAGTCCCTAGAAAAAATTATGCTTAATATCCAGATGAGAACTGGAGACTTCAGTGCCAAGTGGCCAGTGTTTTGAACTCTCTGAAACAGAAGAGGGAAAAATTAGACTATTGTGTTCTTTTTCTTTTTAAAGTACTGCTCAGTGACTGTGTTCAATTTTTGCTGTCAGCATAATGCCATTTCTTCATGCTTGTATATGTATTTATGTTTGCCTGATGAATTATTTGGATGTGCAGCTCAAATGGAATTTATTCCCACTCTGGGCTAGTGTAACTTTTTCTTGGTGGTTCTGAACAAAGAGATTGATGACAGTCAGTACACTTTTCTCCTCCTGATTTATTTTTTCATTTCTCTTCTTTGTGACCCAACCCACCCGTCTCACCCAAAACACTTGCAATGCTGTAAAGAAGAGGGAGAAAAGGGGCATGAATCTTTGAAGCTCTTTTACAGCACTTGCCTGACGTGTTGCTGCAGTCAGCCAAGCCTGTACATCCTCGTGGCTACTATTGGTCACCTTATGTTTATCCAGTTGAGGGAGAACTGACAGTCAGGAGTGAGTTCCTATGTGTGCTAACTGATGGTGCTTTGACAGTATGACGAACCAAAATTACCATATGTGGGCTGGAACCATAGTTCTATTGGTCTGAGTGGAGCCACCCTGAATTACACCAACTGAAAACCAGCCCATCTCCAAGTAGTGAGATATTCTGACCTTGGAAAGGACAATGAAGAATGATTAATGAAGACAGTTGCTGTTTCTGATGAACTTGCAACAGACTGCTATATAAAAATACTAAAGATTACCCTATATCGCTTTTGAACATTCAACATGCACAGGCTATTACCACAATGTAGTACCTATGATAGCACTATACTTAGAATGGAAAATAAGTGGCTCTTTGAAATACAGTGTGGTAACTGTCAGTGATTTTTTGAGCCTTTTATGGAAACACTGTTGGTTAGATACATACGTATGCAGAGGCCAACCTTTTCAAAACTGACCTAGTGATTTTGGGTGGATCTATTTGGAGGGCAGGTGGTTCAGCAATTTCTGAAAATTTGGCCCCAGCTTGCATAGCCAAAAATGTAGGCAATCCATCTCACTGGTAATCTTTGAAAGTATAGGCCACTGACAGGCGACTGAGGACTGGTAGTCAGGAGACCTTAGTTATATCCTCAGATGTGCGATCAGCTCATTATGAGATCTTGGGTGAGTGACGTAATACCTCGGTGCCTCAATTTCACCATTTGTCAGATGGAGGTAATAACGTAGAGTTGTATGAGATCTAAGCACTTTTATAGCAGATTTCATCCTATGTATTGTTATTTTTAATAGTACATACCAAATCAAAAAATGACACATTACACTTATTGCTGGTAAATAGTATCTTAATGCTTAGTCTAAAACAAAACAATCATCTTGATCATAAATTAAATCTTGATTTTGTTTAGCGATATAAGCCAAGCTTGTTCTTCCAGTCAGTTGATATTTTAATAGGGGTAATTATTATTTATACTAATTTTTGAGCTCCCAAATCCATGGTAGGCACTTTAGAGAAAGAAGCTGAAAATAATCCTCCGCCCTGAGAAACTTACAGTCTAAGTTTAGAGTTGGCACAAGTGAGGGAAATAAACAAAAGCCGGGAAAGGGAAGAAGTGGGACCCAGGAGTGTAATCCTGACATCAGGTGGTTACTCAGCTATGGCATGAGCACAGTCGGTTGAATCTTTATGCTTATTTATTTACATTTCTGTATATGGGGACGTTTTGTAATTTATGTATATGCATGCCTATCTGAACACCCGCTCACAAGATGTGTACATACCATAACCAAATAACTACCCAATCTTATTTCTATAACTCATCCTCTCTTTTCCTTTCCTCTCCTCTTGTTCATTTCCTTAGTAAGTCTAAATTTAGACTATAAGCTTTTTAAGACTCCTTTTCCCTACTTATTTCTTTAAAGTACCTAACACATATTTGGATATTCAAAATCAGTTCTTCATGAGACATTAAGTTGGGAGTCTACAGTTATGCACAGAGTAGTGTGTGAAAACACTTCTTGTAAGCAATCTTATAAAAGTGAGTTTTTAGGAAGTATTTAAATGGGGAGAGGCTAGATACTAGGCAAATAGAATTTAAAGGGTATTCCACCTAAGGGACAGCATGAACGAAAGAGGATATCAAAGCTGTCCTCATTAACAAAGCAGAAGTAACATGAAAGAAAACAAAGTTGGAGATGTATGTAGAAGCTGAATGATATAAGCCCTTGAAATTAAGCAGAGAATGTTGGCATAATTGACCTGACACTGGTTACTTTATCATCTCCTTTATTGCTACCTATTAGTATGATATTTTACAGGAAAATGATTTAAGATTTCAGCCTCCAAATCTCCATCCAGGAGTGAATTGCTGATCCTGTAAGAGGTCCCATGGAAATCAGTAAAGTTCCATGAGGACATACCATGCCCTAAATTTCAGGGCTGGGGCTTTTATTACCAACATTTATTGCTTGACTTATTTTATGTCAGCACATTTTTTAAAATAAAAAAAAATTCAATGAAGATATTTAAAACTAGAAATATTAATAGTAGCGTGAAATCAATGTAAATAAAGATGTGAGAAAAACTAAGCTTTAAAAGAAACATTTTATTTGGTAAAAAATAATAAAATAAATTATTTCATGACAAATTTTGCTTTGCATTTGTACATACACAGTATATGCATGGCATAACTGCCTTGCAAGATAAGTATTTCCACTGAGAAACCAGAGTTTACATAATGAGTAACAGTGTAAAACTAAATTCTGAATAGAATGGCCAAAAATAAGCTTACTGGAATCCCCTGGTGCTTTCAAAACTTTTGTAAATTCAGTTTTCTCCTGTGCAGTCAAGAATACCAATTCTGGATGCTTGTATATGTGTATAATATCCTGCCTATTTTCTTTGCATCAGCTACATTACAAGCAACAGAAACAATAGCTACCATTTAAGTGGGGTTTGGAAGAGACAGTAAAACCCAGATCTGGCCACAGAGTGTGTGAAATCCAGACATTGCTCTAAGCAAATAAAAATACCATGTATTTAGATTAACACTTTTTTGGAATATGTGAACTGATGCCCAAGTAGTATGATGAGTCTTTAGACCATGACAAAGGACATCACTTAAGCACATGCTTAACTTTATGCTTTAACTTTATCCTAGGGCTACCTGTGTGCTTAAAGATAAGCACCTGCTTAACTGCTTTGCTAGTTTGGGTTCTAAGAGCTTGATACAAAGGTCATTAAAGTTAGAGGGAAACAATCAGGTTTTTGAGCTCTTTGACTACTAAGTGAGACTGCAAGAACAGGCATTGTAGAAGAGACACTTAAATGCACTATGTTCACATGTGAATGTGTGACGTGGTGTATCCAATGTATACTTAAGTCAGTAAAGAAAATAAAATGTTGCTAATTTGTATTCATTTACAATGAGATTTAGGAATCTGAGGCCCAGATTTTTAAAGATATTTAGGCATTACTCCGATCAGCGTTGCAACATCTAACTGATTTAGGAGCCTGAATCTCATTTTTAAAAGTGACTTAGGTTCTCTGGGCCCAACTCCTCAAAGGTGTTTAGGCAGCTACCCACCTTTGAGGATGTAGGCTTTAGGACCCTTAGGACAGGTCTACACTACCGCTTAAGTCAATTTAACTTATGTCGCACATGAGTGTGAAAAAGACCCGCCCGAGTGACGCAAGTTACTGGGACCCAAGCGCTGTCCACATCGGTGCTATGTGTGTCTATAGGTGTGTCTCCCACTGATATAGCTTCTGCTTCTCATGGAAGGGGAGTAGTTATGCCTACAGAAGAGTGCTCTCCTGTTGACATACAGCGTCTTCACCAGGTGCACTACAGCGAGTGCTTCTGGTGTAGACTTGCTAAGTCACATTGCCTTTCAATGACGCTTAGACTCTTAACTGAGGTCTTGTGAGGTGGTAAAAAAGAGTTTACTACAAGGTTGAAGAGATGAACCAATTTTATTCAATAGACACTGTGTTCATAGCTACGACGTGTTTACTTAAGATTTGTATTACATGTATACTGTATATAATGTTTGTATTTATGGGTATACTGTATATAGTGTTTGGATTTACTGGTGTACCTCACCTGCACTTTGCTCTCCCCCAGGGCTACTATTAACATTTAAAACCTTGGATCTTCTTTCACACAACTGCCACTTTACATTCATTAGCATTTGAATAGAGCTTTATTTAATGTGGAAATGACTTTTTTAATGAGTATCACAATTCCCAAGTCATTTGTGACTGGGGCTTACAGTGATAGTTACTACTTCACTGCCTTAAAAAGCTTGGAGAACACTGAGTTTGAGAGTGTGTCTGGTGTGCAACTAGCAAGCTACAGGATTGGAAAATGTTTATGAAATATTAAACAAAATGTATCTCCTTAGGAAAAGGGGAGCATTGGGAAAAGCTTTGTCAAAAGAAAATACTGTATTGCAGGGTGCATCATTCCCCGCAAAATCTGCGTGTGGAGGGGATCCTGTAAACACGGATATTTCCTTGTCCACTCAAAAAGAGATCTGGGGGAAGAGAAATCTTTATAGGACCATCTCCTCTTCCTCTCCCACCTGTATCCCATGTAGTGGTTGGGTTTTTCACACATTGGATTGGGCAGGTCAGATAGGGGTGGCCGTGCACAATGCACACAGGGAAACTGGAGGAAAGCTAGTAAAGTCAGCAGTTATATTTACTTTCCTATGAAGTCCTCTGCACCCCGTGTTAACCCCCTTTAAAAGAGGGAGTTCCAGGGTCAGCTACAGGGTGCTGAGTCCTTGCTATCACAGCCCATGCTCTCCAGACTGAGAATCTCCTTGTCACGTGTGCCTTCTGTCCTAGAACACTGGCACCAGCTCATTAAGGGTCTGATCCAACTTCCACTGAAGTCAACAGGGTCTCTTCCATTTGCTTCAGTGGATGTTGGATGAGGCTCTACTGCAGCAACATCCTGATGCAGGGTCTTTGGGGAACATATCTGAAAAGAAAAAAATCCAGGTCTATTGTGAAACCTTTTTGAAACTATTTGAGGACTACGAACAGGCTCTCAAGTTGAATGGAAATCTCACATTCAAGATATAAAACCGATGTACAAGAAAAATATAAACAATATCCAAGACCTGCTAAATCAATTCAGCTTTCTGTTGTGGATCCTACTTTCCTCTCTCCACTTAGCAATCTGCCTTTGAGAGAAAAAATAGTAATTTCCCAAAAATTGTAACAAACTATATCTCATAAGATTTACTACATGTAGCCCTCCCTTCCCCCCCCCCCCAACTGCCATTTTTAACACCTGCCACGGAAGACCCAAAAGGAAAAACATGAACATTCCATGGAGATATGCTGGAGAGCTGCCCACGGCAGGAGAATGCTAATTAATGAGCTTCCGTTGCCTACAAACCCTGACTTTCAGGGACACCAGCAGCTCTGTAGTTGGTGTGTGTTCCAGTAGAGTTATCTTAATTGGGACACCATCCTGAAAATTTGCTGATCATAAAAAATATGTTAATAAGAAATGCTGCAGTCTAGAGAGCAACAGAGTCCATCCTGGGCAGCCCCTTAGAGTGATTAGGAGGCATTTTCTGTAACGAGCTAGAATCTGAAACTGCTGTCTGCCCCATGTCAGAACACTCCAGCTGCATCAGTTCAGCACGGTAAAGGCAAACTAACATGTATTAGTGAAGCAATTCATACACTTTCTGTTAATATCAAAGCTAAGGAGGAACTGAAAACTCTTGGTAGAGGAAAAGAGAACGACCCAACATACAACTGAGACACAAGAGATCTACTCACCACTAACTGTAAATGCTATCCTCACAGTCATAGCTATTACATATCATGTTGCATAAAACTATTATCTGGGAAATGTCCTAATCCTGCCTCACAGAAGTCACTGGCAATAACCATTTTGATTTTAATGGGAGCAGGCGAGGGTTCTAGTTGAAATGAAGTACATTATATATAGTTCAAGGCCTCCCCTCACAGCCATATGTTGGAGGAGGGAACAAGCAGGCTTCTGACCTAGCTGATGAATAAATCAGGCATGTTTTTTTAAAAAGAATGGAATTTTTGAGGAGTGCTGTCAGGAGGGGGAAATCCTTTCACATCAACCACTGACCACAGATTTTACTTCATCTTTCAAATTTCACAGCCCAATCTGTTGTCCTGACTGCATCTGGAAATTCAGAGTTCAGCCAGAAAGGGACTATTATTTTGGGTTACATCTCCTTTAGATTTCAAAGGGAATGCTTAGTCAGCATCTCCATGGTAGGTTGTAAAAGGCGTTACAGTCTGGACCAAAGCCCACTGAAACCAATGGAAAAACTTTCATGGATTTCAATGAGCTTTGGATCAGGCCCTTACTGAGCATTTTCGATGAAGACATCCTATCACACCATTCCCAAGGGCTTAATTACCATACATGGTAGTAGGGGTGACTGCTCTATGAGAAGGAACAACAGAAAACATGGAAATTTATCAAGGGGGCAAATTTTAGCTGCACAAGACATGGATTTCCTAATTACAGACTCTCAAAGGGACAGCATCTGTGTTTTGAGTCACTTTTTAATGCAATGAATTGAACAATCAATTTATTTTATTGGCCTGATTCTGATATGATTTGTGTTAGTATAAATCAGAAATAACAGTGTGGTTACAGGAGTGTAAAGAATTGATATACTATGGGGCTGGGGGCCATATTTGTTCCAAGTCAGACAGACAAAGCTAAATTGAGTGAGATAATAATCAGGGTTTTTCTGACAATCCAGTGATGTGAGATTAATTCACTACAATTTTTTCCATAATATTAACAATCCCTGCATGAAAATATGGTTGCTATTGAAAAAGTGGTTGGTATTAATACTGTTCTTTGAATGGGAGTTGTCTCCTCAATAGTACTATATTCTTGTTCAAAATCCCTCCCCCATTAAAATAAAGGCAATAATATGCAGAAATTGTTGGTGCTTTCATCTCAACAATCAGTTCAGATTTGGACATTAAAAATAATGTTTGTGAATGAATTAACATTAAATATTAATTGTCAGTCTTATATTCTTCTTATATGAAATGTTGTTATAACTGTGTTGGTCTCAGGATATTAGAGAAACAAGGTTTCCCAGACCTGAAGAGCTCTGTGTAAGCTCGAAAATGTGTCTCTCTCAGCAACAGAAGTTGGTCCAATAAAAGATATTACCTCACCCACCTTGTTTGTTCTTATATTTACCATGCACAATAATGGGATCCTGATTATCTTACTGTCTGTAACAAGTAATTCTTATTCATTTTAATTGGAATTACTCATGTCTTAATTGAATAAAATGGTTGGGTCCTGATCCAATGTCCATTGAAGTCAGTGGCAAAATCCCTAATTTTGCAAAGACATTTTCTCAGTTTGACAAGTCCTTAAATTAGCCCTGACTGATACAAATGAAAAGAGTTTATGAATGTTTCCATACTGAAAAAAATTACTTGAATGCAAGCTATTCAAGTGAACTATGAATATTCCTATGCACAGTCCTTTGGTCCATATAGTAACTAGGAAGAAATTAGGAAAAAGATTTTATAAACATGGTAGTTGAAATCTTGGCTCCATTGATGTCAATGGGTATTTTGCCATTAACTTCAGTGGAGCCAGGATTTCATCCAGATGGTTAAAAAGTAAGCTCTTTCGTTGCTTCCATTACTTTAGTCTTTGGAAATACTTGACATTTGAGTGAAATAAGTGCCTACAACTTTTCTTAACTAGACTACTGAAGTTAGAATTGCAAATACATCTGCTAACCTTTAAAGCAAAGTACTGTATAGAGACTTACAAACTTACCTGAGAAATGGTAATCCACAGACTAATTTTTTCCTTGATACCCCAATTTAAAAATACAGCATAACACATATTTAAGGACACATTATGGAATAATGGCATATATACTATACAAAGTTAACTATACAATTGAGGTTTAACTCCAATTGCAGCCTACTTTCAATAAATCTTGATGTATCAATAGTTTTTAACATGTCACCCTACATAACCACTACACATTGTAAACAAGTACACCACACCCTGGTGTGAGGGTCACTTTGAGGTTTGTGGTGTCAAATACTTTACAAAGATATGTAATTATATACAATATTAAGTACAGTAAGTGTGATTCTCCATTTGTTACCCTCACAATTCAATATAGTCTGTGGGGACAATCAGTAACATGGTAAAGTCTGTCAAAAATTAGTTTAAATAGCTAAGTAACATATAATGCTTTCATCACTTTCAAGAGGACATAAATGCTGAAAAGACACAGCAGGCCACTTATCCCAGTATTATCCTATTTTTAAACGACACGTTTTTTAAAACATTATTAGTTGGAGTTTAAAAAAGGATCCTCCCTCTTTTTCACACTTATAAGATATTATTACATACTTTCTGTATGAGTATCTGTCTCAAAAGTATCTGTCTCAAATTAATTTTACAGTATAAACACTATAAACATCTTTTTAGAAACAGAACTCGTGTAATGACTGAAGTGTAATAACTCTAGGTTTATTACATAAAACCATATTTATTAATTCCAAAGTTTTAACCCCTCCAGAAACCTTTGTAAACTTTACAGGCCTGCCCATGAGTCTAATCCAGTTAAATACTTACAGCCCTGCTGCCTCTGCTATTTTTCATACAGTCCTCAGACTATATAGGTTTTATTTGTTTTTGTATAGAAAGTTTCCAAACTTTTGCATAAATCCTCTAAACTTGTTTTCATTTGGCTGTAATGGATGATATACTGTCGAGTTGTAATGAACCACCTGATTGCCCCTTGCATAATTATTCCCTAAGGTTTTGCTTTTCATTTCTGGGAGTTGTGTACTGCTCTTTGGTGTAGCTCCTGTTGGCTGACCAGCGCTTTCCACCTTCAAGAATGGCTCAAAGCGACTATAAACACGTCGTTCACTCAAACAAGATCTTAATAACTCTTCTTTGTGCGTTGAGCTTCCAGGCTGGGGTGTCATTTTGCTTCCTCTTTGTGGAGGACTAGAAACAGATGCAGTTTCATGGGTAGCATTAGTTATAGCTTCTTTCACCTCTTGGTACTGGATCTGTTCAGTATTAAATCTTGGAGTAGATGCATCTCCTGCAGTTTCTAAGAACTTATTTTCAGTGGGACATAAAGTAGGACATTTTTTACTGCTTTCATCAAATGGAAGTTTTGGAGACTTTTGTGGCTTGGGCGACTTTGGTGGCTTGGGCGACTTTGGTGGGCTCACAGTGACATCCTCTTTACTTTTATGCAAGCTGCCTTGTGAATTGGATGATGTGGTCCTCTTTTTTCTTGGAGAAGAATCAGCCTTAGTCTCAGATATTTTTGGTTTTTCGTTCTCTTCACCTTCAGAAACCAAAGTGTCGGAACTACTACACATTCTGTAAAAAGCAGGAGCTTTGTTTTTTGACAAGTTTTCCTTCTTGTCTGGCGTGAGATTCAGCAATGACCTCAGTTTCTGAGATCCCTTTTTCAGGAAGCTTGGAGAATTCTTATTTTCTTTCTTTGAAGTGCATTCTTTGCTAGCTTCAGCTAGAGGAACCACAGAGATTGTCTTTGTGGTAGTGGGGTTCTTTGATTCCCCTTTGAGATTTTTATCCTCATGTTCTACGTGGTTGATCTCACTGTGAAAACTTGTAGAGCTTTTTATTGTATCCTCTGGGGGCTTTAGATTTACTGGCCGTTTAATTCTCTGCCTATTCAGTGTGCTGTACAAATAGCTGGATGTCTGTTTGTTGACACCATGATCCAAAGTGGACTTGGATTTGTCAAACATAGGGAAACTTCGCCTTTTTAGTATATTTTCATTTTGATGGTTCTTCACATTTTCTGCCTGTCTATTTACACAGAAGGTTGTGTAGAAGTAGGCAGATGGGTCCCTAGTAGCATTTGGATATAAATTAGGTTTTTTGTCTTCTGTAACCTGCATTCCAGGCTTCTTCAGTTCATCTGAGTCAGGCAGAACATTAGTGCTGACCTCTGCTGATTCTTTGTCAGTCACATTTTTCACACTCGGGATATGATTGGGTGTCCCTCTCGGTGTTTCACTTCCCTCTGAACCAACAATAGTTGAATTTGAAGAACTTGTACAGCTGCTTACTTCCTGTTGTTCTGGCAAAGTTGGCTTAAACACTAATGATGACCTCAGGCGAGAATGAGAATAAAGGGCATGAGCTTTAATATTTTCAGCTGTATCAAAGGTCTCATACCTGTCACCGACTGCTGATCCATTGGAATCTGCAACAGAATCTGACTGATCATTTAAGTATGACTCAATTCGCCAGTTACGGAGAAATGATTTTGTAGTGTGTTCAAGGGTTGGCATCCTCTGCTGCACATAGCGGATATGACTATCTGTTCCATTGAAAGACCTCCGTACAATTGAATTTCTTTCTGCAATATTTATCTTTGGCTGTGCAAACCGACCAGCAAAACTTTGTTGGGGTGCATTGCAGTTGTTTGTATAGCTTCCTTGTAATGAAGATACAATACTAAGGGTATCACATGGCATCTTCCAAGAATTTGATGGATTATTGGCTCGATTAACAATCCTGTTTAGCAAAAAGTAAGGAGTCCTTTCTGGGTTTTCTCCAGCATAACTATGTCTTTTCCAGTGCTCATTTTTTTCACTGGGTTGATACTGCTGAATTTTATTTGGCATGTTAAAACATGGATGAAAGGGTAGTTTGTTGTAGGTTTGATTTCTCAAACCATATTTATCTATTTCATTTACTGTGTATCTTCCTCGAGTTTTCAAGTAAATGGGATCTAGCTTGTGAATCTTGTCTTGCCTACCAAAAAGGTTTCGTTGGCTGGAAACTGAAGCTAAAGATGACTGTGAATGTTGGTATGTGCCATTCTCCCAGAGTATCCTATGACTATTTACCCTAACTAATTCTGGGGCAAATGAACTAGGAACAGAGGAACGGGCATACAATGTCCTAAACTCTTCATCAAAGGATTCAACCAGTTGTCCAGTGATAACTTGAACCATGCTGAGGTTGATTTTTTCAAATGACCACATAAAGCTGAAAGCAGAAGAAATTACAATTAGCAATACTCTAAAACTTTTGGACAAATGCATCATACTGGTCCTCATTATTATGAGGGCCTCCACCCGGCCTCTGATTTAGCAGTCACAATTTTTCATGCACAAATACTTATTCATACAGTTAATTGTGGGCATGATTCATGGCATTTAGATATGGAGGGCCTGACTCAACTCCATTTGAATTCAGTGGGAGACTTACCATTGATTTCAGTAGGAGCTTCAGTAGGCTCATAACTACCAAATTGTACTTACAAGCACTGTATATTTTAAAGAGTTTCTATCCACAAACTGGGTAGTTAGGTGCACACGTGCAAAGAATTTCACTAACAGTTAATAGTGTTGTAATACTGTGGATACAATTACTTGTGGCTGCAAAATTAGCCCTGCAATTCAGAGGCCACATCTGAAAATTAGGCCCACTGTATTCACATTTGAAGTAAGAAAAGTAATTTGTGGTTGTTTTATGAAAATAGTCAATTAGGAATGTATACAAAAGACTTTCCTCAGTTCTGAGTAAACTAAGAGCTTGTCTACACATTCAGTTTGCTGCAAGCTAGGTTGTGAATCTACCCCACGCTTCCTGCTATTGACTAACTGTCTGTGTGGTCCCTTCTGCCATGCATTAGCAGTTAGTTAACGTGCTTCGATCTAGTCCAATTTCGAAGAGGACTAGATCAAAGTGCATTAACAAACCATTAATACGTGGCAGGGAGGTCCATGCCAACCGTTAGTACGGGGTAAATTCACACCCCAGATTGCCACAAACTAAATAAACTCTCAAAAATATGTACACTGAAATAGTTAAATAAATTAAATCTCACAGTGAACCGCAAGAACTGGGTAGTGAAGTCTCTTAATAACGTACATAATACTTAGATAATGGAAATATAACTCTCCTCTAGTGTGTTCAGAATGATTGAATGGCATGCCAAACACAGCACTAACGGAGAAGGTAGCTTTACATCAGCAACATTTTTTTAAAAAAATACACTAAAAATGTGGTGTCACATGGATGCATCAATGCCATTGTGATATAACAAGGGTCACACCATGATGTCACTACTAAAACCACTATTTTGTAGTTTGCATTTGTAACAAATACACATTTATCTTATAATCCCATGCTTGGTCTTCCTTGTGTCAAAATAATGAAAGAATAAAGCAATATGTTAGCATTTGTTTGTCTTAAAGATAGTAATACAGACTATTGTGTTAATTTAAATGTCTTACTTGTTTTATTTTATTTCTTCAGTTAGTTAAATGAAAATATAATTAAATCAAATATAATTAAACCAAAAAGTTAACTTAGTGAGTCATGTAAAAACTGTTTTATTTCTCATTTGTTTTCTATTAAGTTATTAAATGAGCATACTGTACTTTTGAACATAAACAATTAGTTTTAATTGGTTCTTAGAGGACAAATTCAAAAATGGTAATCTTTGCTGCCATAATGCCTAGCAACATTTTTTTTTAATGGAAGCTTAATTTCAGCAGAAATGGATGATTTAGGTCCTAAAGTGCCAGGTCATGAAGAGTGCCATTTTCCAAACTGCTTTTCTTTGAGACATAGTAATTTTCAAAGTCACATTCAGAGTCCAAGCATAATTTTTTCAGGCCCCGTACAAACTTGTAACACAGGCCCCATCCCACACACATACCACAATCCCTCATCCCATACATACAATCTCATGAGCCATGAAATTTTTTTTCCTCATGGCAATGGAGGCTGCAGCCTGGGCCGGGCCCCCCAGGGCCTCCGGGTCTTGGTAAAGTGTACCCTTCCCCTCCCCCCCCCCATGTGGGGGCCCTGGTCACATTCTCATTGACACTAACATTTAAAAGGCATTATCTGTGATAGACGTCAAACCAGGCAGATTCCCTCTGCGTCCTCTTATACTGACATATGAATCTGTCGCTTCCCTCACCACCTTGTACACTTCACATCTGAATTTGGTTAGCTCACTAAGTATAGAGGGCCAATTGGTGAACGCCATCAGTCACCAGCTGAGGAGGTAGCCCATAATCTCTGTGATGCTGCAAATGATTGTGAAAGGCTAAAAGAGAGAAGTGTTGCAAGAAAAGCAAATAAAAATGTCTAATAATGTGTAAGACAAAGTTGGCTATCCCCTTTTTATCTTACTACCTTTTTACAGTCTCTTCCACCTCCACAGCATGTAGGTATGCCAATTTACACTCCCTTGCACACATTTGTATATTGTTAAGTAGGTGAAGTTGGTCTAAGGGAATCTAACCAAGTGTAAGAGAGTCTAACTTACCTTATCTTACCTTATACATCATCACCTCTGAATTTTGGCCACAGTGTAGAACACAAAACAGGAAAGAACAAATTAACTATGCAAGTTTCTGGAGGACTAGTACAAATAGACGTTTAACAGGAGAGCTTATGAAATGTATCTTGATGGTCTTTTGTAATGTGAATATTAAATAAGAATAATTAAACAGCATGGGACAAGTACTGAGGTCCTCATTCTATTTTTACTGACTTCTTTGAACGGAAGCCAGATTGAGTCTGCTTGAGTCTTTATTCATTAGATACTGAATGAGGAGTTCAAAATTTTGCCCTACATTATGTTAATTATCCACAAAACATCTATGTCAGATTTACTAAATAATATACAATATAAATAATATCAAAGTAAACCATACAGTATACTGACAATTTTCAGAAATAGCAACATTACTTATCATGAAAGAGCCATATTCAGATTACCTTTAAGGAAATGTACTCTATTCACAGCCTTGTGTATTGAACTTACCTGTAAGTACCATACATGACTTTCTTACAGTCAACTAAAAGAAACCTCTGATCCATTTTGCCATGGAATTTTGCCCCTGATTTAGAATAATAATCTTGTCCTTTTACTGTCCGCACTCTCATGTTCTGAAAAAGATTATAGAAGATCTTTAAAATTAAAATTAATGTTGCAGTTTAAGATCTTAAGGCTTGATACTGCACTTTTAAATATCAGGGCTGTGGGGAGATGAGGAAAGGGAGGAAGAGAGAAAAGATTATTCCTGCACAGAGAAACCCTATGTACGATAGTAAATCCTAACCTAACTTCTCACTGTGAGCCTATTCTAAACTTTAAAATGGCTTGTTGTTTCTTTGTATCTTTGACTCGGGAAGAGTTTTGCAAAGACTTCCAAGCAAGGGACAATGTAGATTTCCCTTTTGTAGCTGGCTTTTGAGCTGAAGGCTGTGTGCAAATAAGTTGCCTGCTGAGTATCAATGTGATATAGGATGCTTTACAGAATATACACAAGGTAGCTATGAAAAACCCCAAGAAAGGGAATGAGCAGATGGCTAAATATACATTCTCGTTGTGCCGAGTTTATTTCTTTTGTTCTATCAGATTTCCCAACAGTTTGTGGTGTGATAAGCTATTTATTACTATTTAAAATAAATGAAACACTAACATGTGATAACTTGCAAGATAGTAGAATGAAAATGAAATCAATGAGTTGTTATTGTATATACCTAGCTAGAATTTGCACATTTACAGCACTATTATTTATAGCATTACTGTTACATGTGACCAATATGTGAACATGGAATCTAAACATTTTTAATAAAGATTAATAGCTTGCCCAATTTAACTGTTCATAAATAAATAATGGGCTATATTCCACTCTGACTTAAACCATATAACTCAATGCACAGACTGGAAATCAGGGCAGAATTTAGCTCTGTAAAAAATGTAACTTGAAGGTGGGTGTAGGAGAACCATTAGGTCAAGACACTATGTACACTCTACAGAATCAGAGAAATCAAAATAAACATTTCACTTTAAAAAAAACACTACAAGATTCATCTCCCTTACCTGCCACTAAATTTACAATATTCTAAACCTTAAATTTACCAAAAACTTTTATCCTGTAAATGCTTTCTTAGTTGATATATATTTAGATAAAGTACCCAAATTTTAGTATATTATGGCTATAAAAGATATAATGGCCTGTTGTAAGTCACTGAAGAGTATTTAGGGGGAAACAGAAATTCAGTAAAAGTTTTAGTAAAACTCCATAAAGTAAAGGATGAATAGCAAATAATGGTAGTTTGAAGAGTCCTACACATTTTACTCTTGATTTTTTTTAAAACCATCTCAAAAGAAAAGACAGTTCAAAGAGCCTAATGCCCTCTGGAAACATATTCAGAGAAAACTGCCAATTGCCAGGGATCTGCTAAATTGCCAGCTCCTGCTGCTGGCAAGTTACCATATCATGGCTTATTGGCTCACTGTGTGTTCTTCATTTATCTGCCCATGGAAAGAAGGGCTGAAAATCCAATAGGGTAAATGTCATGCTGTAATAAGCACTCATATAACACTTTTCATCTTCAAAGATCTTTATAAACATTAAATAATCCTCACAATCCCTCTAAGTGTTTTAGGTTACTGCAATTACAATACAATAATGTTAATCTGCATTTTGTCATTGAAAGTTGCTGTCCAGTGAAGTAAAGAAAAAATGAAGTTCTGCTCTTGCTCTGATAGGACCAGTGCAGGTGACATCACACTCCCACAAGATTCCTGTATTCCCACCTTACTCTGGACCTGATATTTTGAAGACTCTAAGGAAAGGGCTGTTCTCCCAGCTGCTCTCCCAGATGTGGCACTGCTACTGCCAATAGGGAGGGGCCAAGCTATTTGGAACACTAATCACTGCTTTCTGCATCCAGAGTGCTAACATTTACAGCAGGGAACCAGCTCACTACTTGTATGGCATGGAGAGAAACTGGCATCAGCTTTGCACTGAATGAGCAACCCATTAGAAAGGTTTTCTCTCCTGCCTTGCTGTCACACTCTTCAAGAGCAGCTCTAAGAACAGCTGCTTTAACCTCCTCTGCATTTCCCATGGAACTGAGCCCACCAGTGGGGTTTTACTGTAAACTCATCTTTGATAGGTTTTGAAGGTTCTTTTTGGCCTGGGTGCCTAAAATTAGACAACTAAGGCTAACGTTTTCTATCTTGGTGGCAGAAATCAATCAGAGCTCTGGGTGCTTAGTACATCAGAAAATCAGGCCACTATTGACATAGGGGCAAAGTATGGATTTAGGCACCCAAACTTGAAAATATTCACCTGAGATTTTTGGTGAGTTATTTAGAATCTGATAAATATCTTCATCATAGTCAATATAGGTCAGCTTTCACCACTCAAGGACAGTATGGATTTTGAAGAGGAAAAAACCCCTAGCTACTCCAAGATCCAAGTTTTGGACTGATATTTAGACTTTTAATAGTTGAACCTTTTCTGCTCCATAGGAGCATTTGGTACCAGCTCTACAAACAGGTGGACTTTATTTTCTAAGCATAACATTTTCTTCCCTTTAAAACTATTTTCACAGATCTCTCCCTGGTGAAAAGTCCTGCCAAATTCATATTTTTCTTTTCAGGGCAGGAACTCTATGACTTTCTAGAAGAGGCATCAATTTCTTTATTAATGAGATGCTATCAATTTCCAAACAAAATTTTCATCATACAACCATAATGGGTGTCAAATTGTACCCTAGATTCATACAGTTAGATTAATTTCTTTTG
Organism: Emydura macquarii macquarii; assembly: GCF_026122565.2. NCBI lineage: Eukaryota > Metazoa > Chordata > Testudines > Chelidae > Emydura > Emydura macquarii. The sequence continues at coordinate 1,081,532 of NW_027132817.1, read as the reverse complement.
GCTATTTTCTAATGCTCTTATTTAAAGTCAATTTTCCTTTTAATAAGGCCATTGCAAAAAATGAACATTAGTGTTTCAGAATAATGATCTTCTGTGCAATGGTTTTTTATTTAGTTTCTGTTCTGCTGTCTTAGGGCCCAATATAATTGACGTCAATGGAGAGACTCTTAATGATTTCACTGAACAATGGATCAGGTCCTTAATTCTCAGTTCTTTGTACAGATGTAATGCTCAATGAAGTTAATGAGAACTGTGCATGCCTACCTGATGGCAAAAGTAGTCCTATGTTTTGGAAGTATCAGAAAGCTTCTATTGAAATACAGCATTGGCTAGGTATAATGGTTTGGATTCAGCTCTCAGGTTCATATATGCAATTCTCATTGTGAGCCTAGGTGTGTGCATCAGAGGGCAGAATTTGCCCAAAGGGAATAAAGATAATTCTTTATTATACTGTATTACAGAACTGTCATTATTTCCTCATCCTTCCATTTCAGTGAAAATATAAAGGGTGTGTCAGGAGATAAATGCTTCCTGCCAAATTTGTTTTCTCATCATGCAGCAGCAAGTCTGTTTCTTGTTTCTCACATGAGAAGTAAATACAAGTGTTTGCAGACTACAAAGTCTGTCATATACCCCACCTATTATCACATAAAACAGATGATCTGACATCAGCTGAACAAGTTGGATCACTTCTCAGCTATTATAAAACATGTTCAGGAGCTGTTATGTTTATTCATTATTTTATAATCAGAATTAAGTACTCAAATTAAAAAGTGGACACATCCAAGAGATGCAGCACAGTAATACTTAAATGTTGTTTTCTTGGATACCTTGGTTCAAACCTGCTAATTCATCTTGATACTGCAGCACCAGTGAATCACCAAGAAACTAAGAGGCCTAACACTTGATTCTAATAAGTTTTGAATATAATTTGCCTCTACAGTTTTCATTAGACATATGGCCCTCATCATATTTAAAAAAAAAAAAAATTCAGAGGATTTTTCATGACTCTTTCTTCCTCTCTCCATAAAGGAGTTGGGGATCAACAGAAAGTCAGAGAGGTTTAAACAGACGGGTGGGGAAATTATAGAGACAAGCTAACAAGTTGTGTGGAGAGGGAAGAGAAAAATGATGCAAGAGATAGAGGGGAAGAGAGTTTAAGATAAACTTACGAAATCTAAAGTGTGTATGTGGGGAAGGGGGATGGAGGGAGGGAGGGAGAGAGTGTGTTTAAATTGTGTTTTCTTGTGGCTGCCAATCAATTAATGATGGTACTTTCAATTAGCTTCAAATAAACTCACCTCTTAAAAATTTTAAATCCTTCTTCATTTGAAAAAAAGTTGCAGAAAAAGTGTTAAATTAAACCTTTGACTTGTACATTCTTCCATATACAGGTTACCACAATAATCATTTCGATGTCTTTCAATAAAAGCAGATGAACAAGTACTGACATGAAGCCAGAATATAGCTAAGTGCAAATCTCTGCATGGATATTAAATGCAGTTTTTTTAGAATAAATCCTTGTTTCTTCATAAATAGACTAGTGAATGGTAAACATCATAACTCAAAACATAGGGCCTGATTCTCACCACTGCATGACTCCCTTTTTATACCAGTTTAACTTAATTTATTTCAGTGGAGTGAAGAAGAGTCAGAGGAGGCCTAGAATGGGGTAAAGGCTACCTCTGCTGTCCCAGTCCCTTGCTACCTAATGCCTGTTTTTGGAAGATGAACACAGACTCTACCATGCTCCTGTAGTGTTGAGCCAAGTTATGTGAGAGAATAACAATGGCTGCTGCTGGCTCTGTATGTTGAAAGAAGAGAGGATATCCATATACCTCTACTCTCTCCTTTTTCTCTTCCAATGAGCAGGAGGGGGTGGAACTGAGGGACATCTCATACACCTAAGCACAAAGAGTTGATAGAATTGATAGTGGACCAACCTTAAGAACCTGGAACAGAAGAGAAGCAGAGAGGTGACTTCTCTACAGGCCAGTCAATCCCTTCAAGAGTGCTAGCAGTTCCTTATCACTTTTATGGTGGCCATAAATTAACTACCATAGGAGCAATAAGGCCTGGTCTACAGACAAAGCCTGCAGCAGGAGCACCTGGGAGGAGCAGAACTGAGAACCCTTGTTATAAAATAAACTAAAAAATGTTAAATGGCAAGGACATCTGTGGACCATTATTTGCTTACTCTTTACCATAGGTTTTGTGCCTTTGAGGTAAACCTTGGAGTTAACTATCCCCTTAATGAATGCACAAACATTACTGCCATTCAAGTTAATTGGGCCAACATAAAATGTGATGGCACTGCACTGTCCTTACCCAAATTCTTTATAAATGGCAAACCTTTCTAATACACATTAATCTGCATTAATCCACTCTAATTTAACTATATTTGTTCCAACAATCACAATACAAATGATTTATAGGAATAAACCCCAGCCCCACTCAAAACACAGGCTCACAGCCCATTAAAACAACAGTAACAGCACCTGAATTAGAAAAATAATAGTAAAGACAATACTTCATAAAAATTAAAAGAAGTAGCCGAACCGCACTACTCCACACATGCAAAGGACATCGTGGATACTCTGAATTGCAATGTGCTCAGTCTGAAGGTGTACAAACTTGTACCTTATGCTATATCCATGAAATCTCTTCATGCCACTTTACAAAAGCAACCATGGACTTACACCATCTGTGCCTGTAGCCACTTTAAAAGCTTTATTTTCTATTACTATTACAAAAGGCTCTTCGTACATGGCTTGGAGAGAGCTTCTGGCCATTCCTTCCATCAGTAGAAGTGGCTTAATGATAGTGGTCACAAGTTCCTTTTCATCTGAAGGCCATTATGAAAGCTAACTAGCACATTTTAAAAGCTATGAAAGCTAACTAGCTAACTAGCACAGTACATATGTTGAAGACTTTTTTCAAACACTAACCATTACATTGCTAAATGTCTGTGATTAAGTTAGTTTTATGCATTAATTTTCAAACACTGTCTTAAATTCAATTACATGAGGTTTGGTATCTATTGCAAAAGCAAATTTGAATACTTCCTACAAAAATTGAAGTTTTAGAGGTAACTATAGCTACTTATTCCTCAGAAGAACTGAATCCAAGATGCTTGCTATGATATTACAGTTCCTACAAGACTCAAAATGTCTGCACTAATTCCTTGAATGATACGACAACATTGTAAATAAAAGTCAAGAGCATAAAAAACTGCACATTTGGTATAGGTACAAAGAATTGCCAATGAATATGTGTTAAAGTTAAACGAAGGAGGCTGTTTATAGGTCAGAGGAAAAGTGGAAAGCTTTCTTTGAGCAGCTTCAATATTTTTTGGTGTTATCCTTGGCACAACAGACCTAGAAGAACATTCAACACATTTGTGTCAGAGCAGTAGAAGCTTACTGGATTGGACTGTGCTCCCAATGAAACATGAAGGACATACACTATGACTTCTGGAATATTTAGATTCTATCCCTCTACATATTATCTTTCTTACTGGAGAAAGGAACATATTTAATAAATAAAAGTGAATCTAGTCATACTGAATATTCACAAGGAAAATATACGATAAAGAAATTTAAAGGAAAACAATGAAAAAATGGAATCCTGAGCCTTTTGATATAATTTTAATATAAAATTTCTTGAAATGAAATCACTGATTTTTTTAAAAAAAGAAAGCAAATATTTTGTTTTCCTAATCAATTTATATTTTCTTTGTGCTTACATTTTGCAGGCTGATATACAAACATAAAACAAATGGATTAAGTCACCCCATCCTATAATATTCCTAATATTACAACAGTACTCAGAAAAAATATGTAGTTTTATTGAATGCACTGCATGTATTTGTTTTGCAAAGTCCTGAGAAGGACAAAAAAATTTTGAAGGTAACAAAAATAGTATAAAATTGTGCTTTGAGTCTATTGATATCAATTAATTCTTCATAAATAAATTACATATTATATAATATTACATAAAATAAATCGGTATTAGATATTTACTTACTAAAATATTAATGTCCTTGAAAAGCACAACATAAGAGCTAAGTATTGTAGTAAATATGTGTTTTATTGTAAAACATGAAGCCTTACCCTTAGTCTCTGAACTTGACAGCCTTGCTTTTCTGTCATTTTAAGAAAGTGACTGAAGTTGGACTCATCAAGCAGAATATACAAGGCAATCCCTCTGGTAGATGCCTCTACAATTTCTCTGAAGATATCCACATCGGTAAACATATCCATAACTATAGCAATGACCTGTTTTAAAAAGAGAAGAAAAACTATAATAAAAATTTGATCAATGTATAAATAATATTCCTTTATGAGCTCAAAATATATAGCATTGTACACAGTGTATCTAATGAATTAGTACTCCCTCCATGCCAAAAGGCTTTAAAAGTTTTTTTTTCAATCCAGGATAGTTAACAATGTATAATTTTTAAGACAATTTGATCTTATCTTTAGGAAAGTACAGTAGGGGCTATATGCTTACATGATTATGTTTTAACTGGCCAGGTGGTCACTTGCATTATACATTATTTACATATGTCAAAGTTTGCCAAAAGCTTGATGCAGTGCTTGTGCAAAAAAACAAAACAAACAAACAAAACAAACAAACAAACAAAAAAAAAACCAAAACCAGTGAAACCATTACTGTAGTTTGGCTACTGTAGTAATGGCATTGTTACTGTACAAGGCTCTTATTAGTCTTCATCTGAAATACTGTTCTCAGTTTTGGCCACCTAATATAGGAAGAACGCGCCCCCAGAGACTGTGGGAGGCAATAAAGCTTATTCCAGATTTCATCAGACGGTCTATTCAGCACTTTTAACAGATAAAACTCCCACACATAAGTCCACGTGGGTTTGGCTGAGTAAGAAATGCTGAATAGAGACCCTTCTTAGGCTTAACATACAGGAAAATAACATATACTTCTGAATAAGGAAGTACAATACCTAGCCTACCTTGGGTAACCTTTCTACTCCTATTCGAGATTACCATATTTATGTATCTAAGGATCACATTAGCCCTTTTGGCCACAGCTTCACACTGGGAGCTCATGTTCAGCTGATTAGCCACCACAACCCCTAAATCTTTTTCAGAGCCACTGCTTCCCTGGATAGAATCCCCCATCCTGTAAGTATGGCTCTTCAGTGGCTCCCAATCCGTGGCCCATAGGGTCTTTCAAAGTGGTCCATCACTCCTCTCCAGCTGCCTGCAGAAGGGAGCAGCTGCCTAAGGACCCAGACCAAGTGCATTTCTGCGGGGCTACAAGACCGGTGTAGGCTCTTTGCTGCAGCCAAGGAGACGGGAGATCAACGCTCTCCTCCCCTGGCTCTAGCAGAGAGCAAAGCAAAGCACTTCAATTGAGTCCCCTGGCGCTGGAGTCCTTGCTGGAGCCAGAGGGAAGGGAGCTCTGATCTGACTGCAAAAGGGAGCCACTGCCTAGGTACCCAGGTGGAGCACATGGGGCTACAGGATGTGTGCAGTTTGCCTGCTGCAGCCCAGGAACGGAAGATCAGCGAGGAGGCAGCCTCCTCACTGAAATCCTTCTGTCTGGCTGCAGGGGCAGAGAGGAGGGGCTGCTGGTGGAGACTGGTGACCCTTCAGGGTTGTAAAAATGATATCTGTGGCCTTCGAGCCAAAAAGGTTGGGAACCACTGGCCTACATACTTTGTTTCTAGTAGCACATTTACATTTGGCTGTTACATCTGTATACAAAGATGCATATTGTTTGCTTGCACCAGCTTACCAAGCGATCCAGATCTCTCTGTATCAGTGACCTGGCTTGTTCATGATTTACCACTCCCAATTTTTGTGTCATCTGAAAACTTTATCAGTGATGATTTTATGTTTTCTTTCAGGTCACTGATAAAAATGTTAAACAGAACAGGGCCAGGAACCAATTCCTGAGGAACCCACTAGAAACACACAGGTGTGATGATGATTCCCTGTTCACAATTACATTTTGAGATCATTATATAATCTCTTCTGGCTTCAAATCTATTATCTTCCTTGCATTTCTGGTTCCTTGCACTCATGTGCTACCCTCCTCCCTCGCACTATACAGTAGAAGGGAGCTCTGGCTTGAGAAAATGGAAGAAAAAGGCTCAGTTTTGGTTATTTAATTAGAGATCAAGATTTTGCAAAAACACTGAGGATTACACAATTAATTATGTATGTTCATTTGTTTAAAGCTTAGACAAATAGCCCTAGCAGCTCTACTTTCATGCTGCATCAGTTTCAAGGTATTGAATTTATGGTTGTGTTTTAAATTGTTTTTAAAAGCTCATCTGCAGAACTAATCTCTAAGTTAGTAGTGGTAGCAAGAAGCCACAATACAGTGACACCTAGTAAGGGAGCAGGCAGAGGAGGAAGTGATATGTATTAAAAATATACAGCAAGTTATAAAATTGTCCGTTGCACAAATGCTGTACAGAACAATATTCTTTTGGGTTCATTCATACATATCCTATCGTCAAGGAATTCCCCATAATCTAAGTAGTACTTATAACCATACTGTAGTATTTACCTATAAACTGTCTTTGTTCTTTCTGAAACACTTTACACTCCTTGAAAACAGAAGTCTCTTCTGAAACAAAGGGTTATGTTTATTTTGTAAAATGTACAAAGATAATTCAAATTTTACAGTAGCTATAGAATGATTTAAATGGTACTTTCCAGCCAAACACGGCCTGAATTCTATGACTCCAGCAGAAATCTTTACACATCTTTTCAAAATTATCATCACTCAGCAATAAAAAGTGACCTTGAACTGAAAACTACTAAGCATTCTTCACTGTCAGAGGAGGGAGGTAGTTGGCTGGATAAGCAAAACTGCTCACAGCAAAACCAGAAACTGCTCCTATTGATTTAGGATTATATGGGGGTAGTCATTTTCAGCTACTAATATCATTTATGTTTATTTTCTCCCCTAGTATTCAATTTAAAAAGTCCTTATTTGTCATCGAGTAGTTATACAAATGTACCCACTCCCACACACATGCTACTGTCTTCTATATTTTCTAAACAGTGCACAGATTTTCAATACGAAAGGCCAAATTGGCTCTCAATTACATCATTACAAATATATCACTTCACTGAAGTCAATAGGCTCAAAATTATTCCCATTTAACTCAACAGTTTTCATTGACCTTACTCATGGTACTATCAGACCCATATATAATCTGCATTTACATCAGTGAAAGAAACAGAGCAGAATCAGGCTCACAGTACATAATAAAATGTCACATGCTACTTAAAATTTAGATAAGTTTGGAATGATAGGAAAAAACATTTTTGCTTTGGTTTTAGAAAATGAAATGAAACATATCAGCTTAAAGCAAAGTAAGTATCTTTAAAGCAACACAGTATCTGGTCAATGAACATATTTAAAACTAAGTCCTGGTCTACACAACACAGTGAGGTCGACATAAGACCTAATAACTCCACCTCCACGAGAGATGTAGTGCTTAGGCCAACGTAGTTAGGGTGACGCAGTGTCCTTGTAGAGACTGCGTTACTTACATCACCTGTTGGTTGTCGTCCCCGTGCCAGGCTCACAGCTGGAGCCCCCAAGCTCTGGAGCTGACAGCCCAAACTGTCATTCCTGCATGGGGCTCACTGCTGGAGTTCCCCCACGCTGGTGCAGTGCTATAAGTGTAGACAAGGCCTCAGTATCGTTCAAAGTACCAGAACGGGTTAATAAATAATTCACTGCTTTCTCCGATAAACAAAATGCATTTCTTTGATAATGGTTTGAATATAGGAAATGATGTCTTCCTATTTAATATACACTGCCTTTTTTAAGATTTTAAAATCTCTTTGACGAATGCCAACTGTAAAGGAAGACAGGTATGTGCATGTTTTGAAGGTTAAAATAACCACAATTTTTATTAAAATAACTATACAAAATTAAACTTAACACCTGGCAGGTAATCCTTGACAAACTTGATCCATATGTATTGTTCACCTGCACTATCATGTGATCTCTGCTAGCTATCTGGTGCTTGAAAGGAGGTCATGGAATCCTCATTACTAGAGTTTTTTTAAGAACAAGTTGGACAAACTCCTGTGGTCTAGATTTACATGGTCCTGCCTCAGCACAGAGGGCCGGACTTCATGACCTTTTGAGGTCTCTTCCACCACTACATATCTATGATTTTCTGATAAGAGCAGTAAAGGGGCTTATATTTGAATTTTCATTTATTATAATTTATTTTGAAAGAATGTTCCTCATTTTAATTTGTATAGTTGTTTATAAGGGCTTATTTTACTGGTCTAGCTTGAATATTGTTTTATATTAATCATATGTAAGTATATTTTACACCAGATTCTCTCCACCCACAGAAGAAGCAGCACAACTTAATGCAGATTCTGTAGTAGTTTGCATAACTTTCCCTTCTGCAATTTGGACTCCTGTTGAGAGAGGTCCAAAGGTAGATGTAATTATAAAAGCCAATATAAATACAACTCCTGTTGGAGCTGTGCTGTTCAAGAGCTGGTTGGGGCTGGGCCTGGTGATGGTTGGCAGTGCAGATATCCAGAACCTTAATTCACCAATTCTCACTAGGAGATCGATCTGAGAACATGTGCGTGTATGTGTGTGAGTATGGGGCAATGGCAAGTGGAGCAAAGCCCTTATCCCAACAGAAGAATTCAAAGGATACTCAGTGAGCTGAAACTCCTGGAGTTTCTACTTCTCCATTTGGTCATTTTATTCCTTGTAGGGGAGAATGGGGCTCTAAATGCAAAGTTATCCTCTCAGATTCACACAGATCTGATGGGGGGGGGGAGGAGAGATTTCACTTTTTCCCTATAAAACCTATAATTTAATTTTTAAAATAATCTGTATTTTGTTAATGTGCTTTAAACGCCTTTTCAATATCCTTACACTGAATCATTGATACACTTTGCAATGTATAAGAAAAGTCAGCGTGTGAAACAGCAGCCTTCAAACTATATAAAAAACATCACCACAACATTATGTCAACTCATGGTAATATAAACCAGTGGTTCTCAACCAGGGGTATGAGTACCCTTGGGGGTATGCAGAGGTCTTCCAGGTGGTACATCAAACTCATCTAGCTATTGCCTAGTTTTACAACAGGCTACATAAAAAGCACTAGCGAAGTCTGTACAAACTAAAATTTCATATAGACAATGACTTGTTTATGCTGCTCTACATACTGAAATGTAAGTGCAATATTTATATTCCAATTGATTTATTTTATAATTATATGGTAAAAATGAGAAAATAAGCAATTCTGAGTAATACTGTGCTGTGACACTTTTGTATTTTTATATCTGATTTTATAAGCAAGTAGTTTTTAAATGAGGTGTAATTTGGGCGTATGCAAGAGAAATCAGAGTCCTGAAAGGGGTACAATAGTCTGGAAAGGTTGAAAGCCACTGACAAACAATGAATAAAAAGTGCTACAACTATGAACATCAAAGTTTCTGCTAATGATTATTTTGTGTGCGTGCGAGTGGGGCCAAAGCTCTTCAATTATTTATTTATCTAAAAGAAAAATGCCTGCTGCTTACCAGAGAGTCAAGGTAGAGAATTGGAATTAATGGTCTGTACAAGTTTTATTTGGTTTCTAAGAAAAGTGATTTTGGTGTGGTTTCGACAGTGTGGAAGTTGGACAGAGCTTTTAGTGAATCTATCCGTTATGCCTTTCTATTTCTTTAGGAATGCAGTTTGAATACACGGTCAGCGTTTGTCACCTGTCACACTGGATTTCCATATTGAAAAATAAGATGTGTAGACAATCATAGTATAAAAGAACATTAGTAGATGTGAGCTACTATGACCAAGCACCGCTCTATTAAACCAGTCAACTCTGCAGGTATTTGCTAATTAGACTCATGATAAATTGCAAGCTTCCCTTTGGTTTAGTACAAAAGCAGATTTTGCTGGAAGAAATGATGCCACAGAACCAGTTTTCCAAATTCAGGAAACTGCTTTCTCCCATGGTTTCTCATGCAAAAACTGTATAATATTTGTCATCTCTGAGGATATAACAATAGGTTTACAGGAAATAAAAATATCTCAAATGATACAGGAGCTAGCTAGTATGCGACTTTTATATTATCAGTGAACAGTATATTTTAAAAGTTTCATATTCCATGTTCAGTGCTGATACTATGTTACTATTTGTGATAAAAACTTTTTACAGAAAAACAAACAAATCTTTTAATTGTAAAAAGCTGCAGTAGATCCCACTGTTACATGATTGGAGTTTTTACTATATACACAACCCCCATATCTCCACTCCACTTTATGGAAATAGAGAAAGATTCCAAGAAAAAGCCAAGAGAGGGAACATCAGAATTTTCTTTTCCTCTGCAAAGCCAACAATGTCCTAATTCAAAATCTCTGAGTGGCTGAGAGCCTCAGGAGAAAAATGGGGACAGGAATGGATGGAAGAACAGCATATTTCCCATTCCAAAAACACATTTTAGTTATTAATGCTAAGAGCAACCTGATTTTGTGAAGCCAAATCCTCTGCATCTTTTACAAGTTCTACCTTGTCTTCCTCTATTGCATCACTGCTGGTCCTGTGCTTAAGTGGCCAGTTTTGATCCCTTCCATCTGGGTTGCAAAAAATGCTAGTGCAATATGACACCGGTAGCAGCTCTGGCTCACAAACTGTCCTTAAAAGTTTCTAAACTCTTGATTGTTTAATTAAGCTAAGTGTAGAATTTACTTCCTGCAGTGCTTTGGTGTACAGAAGGCAGCAGTAAAGCACTCAACTCTTTTAAAACGATTAGCTGTTTTACCTCTTTTTATATCTATTGGCTTTGCACATTTTACAGCAAAATTTAAGCACTTAAATAAGTAGCACTTTAGAGCAGTGATGGTTTCCCACATTAAAGTAGGAATGAGTGAAACTTGTAGAGGTCAAACCTCTCAAACGAGTTTAGAATTCAAAGGATTTGCAATACTATTTGAGTTTGAAAACTTCTTTTCTCCAATTTAAATCCATGTTTTTTCTTCAAGGAAGATTCAGATTTGTATATAATGTTCTTCTAGCTAAATAAAGGCTTGTACTTATAGTAGAGATAAAAGAACAACCCCAAAAGTTAGGTACAAGTCAGGCGCCGTTCTATAATATACTGTATTTATCTTTATTATATTTTGTTAACCATCCCTCCCCCCAAACAAACCTTTCTACCTCCAGACTCTCTCTGTATTTGGTTTTCAGTCTTTCTGTTTATTGATCATTTTTTCATTGGATTATTTTTCTTTCCATCTCCGTTGTCTCATGAAATCTCTCCTAAACAGAGTGTCAATCCAAATACATTTGAGTTAAAGTCAAATTTTTGAAATCATGATGCTTAGATGTTTATGTGGGTTTAAAATCAGGGAAAATGAGTTTTCCCATCCCTACATTAAGGTTCATAATTAAGTGAATGCCACACAGTTAGTGTTAGAAATACCTAGCTTTTTCACTTAACAAAAGCTATAACTTTTAAAAAATGGCCCATTTTTAATATGAAGCATTATGGCACAATCCTTCTTGTACTTACTAACATGTCTTTTACTTACTGTTGTGGGCCTTACCAACTGTGCTGTCACTAATTTCAACCCGTGTAGTAGGGTGACCAGATGTCCCGATTTTATAGGGACAATCCTGATATTCAGGGATTTTTTTTCTTTTTTAATATAGCGCCTATTACCCCCCATCTCCTGTCCTGATTTTTCACTTGCTAACTGGTCACCTTCAGGGCCCCCACATGGGGGGAGGGGAAAAGGTACACTTTACCAGGGCCCGGGGAGGGCCCAGTGCAGGCTGCAACCCCTATTATCATGAGGAAAAATTTTTTCATGGCTCAGGAGATTGTATGTATGGGATGAGGGATTGTGGTACGTGTGTGGGAGGGGGCCTGTGTTACAAGTTTGTAACTTGTCTGAAAAAAAGTCTGAAAAACTTCTGCTTGGGCCCTAGTCACCCTACCGTGTAGATACACCTACTTCTGTTCCATTGAGCTGACTTGCAGCAAGAATATCAGTTTAAGACCAAAAGCACTTTCATTTACAAGGTTTGAAATTATTGCATTGTAACTTTCTGTCAGTTACAAATCAGTAAATAGGGAAGGCAATGGACTTTAAAACCATTTTGCAGTATAAACATAATCCTGAGGTGCTGCCTAACTTTTTGCTCAAACTTTACTCGGGCAAAATTCCTACTGGCTTCATATGTAGCCTCAAAGTCACATTTTACAGTTTTTCAGTTTAGTTAAGAAATCAACGAGTAATCAATAAATAAACTGACCTACAAATCTTGTAAAATACTGCACTCTGGGCCATCTCATATCTTCAAGCAGAAAAACCTACTGAATAAAGATCCGTAGTGAAGCTTTCATTGGAGGTGTTGGTCCCCCTTTTGTGCTCACTTGCCTCCACCTGTGTAGGAGGGGGGCAGGATCAGGACCTTTATGTTTCAGGTTCTCAAAAAGATTTAAGGAATTTGAGCCTCATCCTGAAAAGTGCTGAACAATTGCAAGTCACAAGAGGAGCTGCACACATTTATATCAGGACACTAGATGAATGATTAAGGCCACCTTCCTCATGGTAATCATAGAAATGTAGGACTGGAAGGGATCTCAATAGGTTAACTAGTCCAGTCCTCTGCACTGATCAGAGCTAAGTATTAGCTAGACCGTCCCTGAGGTTTGTCTAGTCTCTTCTTAAAACCGCCAATGATGGAGATTCCACAACTTCCAGAGGTAATTTGTTCCGGTGCTTACCTACCCTTACAGTTAGGAAGTTTTTCCCAATATCTAACCTAAAACTTCCCTTGCTGCAATTTAAGCCCATTACTTCTTGTCCTGTCCTCAGTGTATAAGGAGAACAATTTGTCATCCTCTTCTTTATAACAACTTTTACATATTTAAAGACTTATCATGTCCTCCTTCATCAGTCTTCTGTTCTCCAGACCAAAGAAGCCCAATTTTTTCAATCCTAAAACTCTCACTGATTGCAATAGCTACTGGAACAGACCCTATGCTTACTAAGATGCTACTTAGTGTAGCTTTATGCTGCTAAACAGCTATGTGGCACTGCAGAATGGGCTGTCTCTATATAGTCTTACCTACCTCAAAGACAGGTTGTGAAGCTTAACTAACTACTGTCCATAAATCACCTTGAGTTTTGATGAAAGGCATTAACAGCAATGCCAGGTCGTTTATTACAGATCAGTTGGAAAAAGAAAAATAATTGCAGACAAGTCTGAAAGTGTCCTCAGAATATTCTAAAGATAAGAAAGGATAAATCAAGTTATTAAATAAATACATGCTGCCATTCAGAAGGAAACTCAAATTTAAGTTTCTTTAGGCACATCATCAAATGGAGCAAGAAGTTCTGAGTAACTGGAAAAAAACCCCTCAAGCCTTTAGAATCAGGGTGGATACAAGTTTTTAAATTAATTTTTTAAAATTTAAATTAAATGCATTTTTCTTTTACAAATAAACCTGTTTAAAATTAAATTTGAAATAGTCTATGTTAAGGTCTAAACTTACTATAATTTAAATACTATTATTTAAATAACTATTTAAATAAAAAAATATTCTGCATCAGTCAACATCAGACTAAGGAAAACACAAAACATAAGCTGAATATAATGAAATCTATTTCCATAGCTTAGGATATATTTAAAGAAGATAGCTGTTCTATTGCTGATGTTGTTGAAATTTGGGAAGAACTTCAATAAACTGTGCAGAAAGAAATACCCAACAACACAGTTTAATTACACTCAGTGAAGAAGTGAGTGGATAAAGCACTTACTCGGCCTCATTTTCATTATGGTATTTTCAAGCCAAAATACCAAGATATGTTAGCTGCTGAAGAAAAAGATGCTGCTAGCACACGGATATCTAATATGCATTCGTCAATCATGCCAACCACAACCAATTTCGGGGCTGGAGGCAAACCATTAAAGCAGTAAATGTCCATTGCCAAAGTTTTAAAGAAAGTCAAACTGGCTTAGCACCTGGAACCAGATTTTGCTGAAGTGCTAAACCAGCTTTGGATGCAGCTGTTGAGAGAATATGTTCGTAATTTGGACTAGATCATTCCAAATTGAGAAACTAACTGGGAGTCGAAATAGAAAAAAAGCTTGTTTTCCTTTTCCACTCTATGAAGAAAAATGAGGTGTGGAAAGATGAAATCTACTAGTTCTAAAAACTTCAAGGATAGGGTGACCAGGAGCAATCAGTTTGAATTTCTAATTCCCTTTGTTTAATAAATCATTTATAACATGTTTTGACAAACTTATTTCCCCCTCTTATGTATCCAGTACATTTAACTAATAAAAACAATTTTAAAATGCTGGTTTTATATATATTTTAATTGAGTTCCAATTTCCATGCAAATGCAGTTTGACACAAATCATGAGGAACAAGTTAATAGTCTAATTAATAAGAAATGTGTCATTCATTTCATAATATAATAAAAGCAGTAAAAATAAAACTATGAATAAATGTATGTTATGCTATATAGTTACTTAAATAAATGTGTATAAGGGTATGAATAGACCGCACTCATTATGGGGGCATGTAGAGTACATACACTGCACACCCCATACAATGGGTATAAATAACAATGTAGATGGGGAAGCACTATTTAGGCAAGCAAAGACATGCCAATACCTTAGCATGTACAGCCTACATGGCTCTCTACACAGTGCTTGCTCTGTCTACACTTCTGATTTTAGCAGGGCAGTGTACCCACAGCAGGGAAAGACTTTGGCAGCAGGGAAAGGCTCCGGCAGTGGGGAGCTACCGGAGCCTTTCCCCACTGCCTCCCCTCTGCCAGAGTCTTTCCATGCTGCTGGAGTCTTTCCCTGCAGCAATGAAAGGCTCCAGCAATGGGGAACTGCCAGAGCCTTTCCCACTGCAGGGAAAAAGTCTGGCAACGGGAAAGATGCCAGCAGGGAGGATGCAGCGGGAAAAGATTCCGGTAGCTCTCCGCTGCTTCCCCCCACCAGAGCCTTTCACTGCCATGTGTAGCTATACACCACAGTCTGAATACAGCTGCTACACGTGTCTGTACGATGCTGCTAGTAGAGGCAAGGCCTAGATATAACGTACCCTCATGGTTAACAAAACGAATTACCAAATATAATGTAAAGTGTGTGTATATATATAGTGTGTGTGTACCACACACACACACACACACACACACACACACACACACACACATTAGTATATTTAGTTGCAAATCAACTATTTTAATGGTTATACCAACCAATGAGAATGAATCTGTCTTTTGGAAAATCACAAATATAACACAAATTTCCTGCTGGCTAATTTTAATCATGATTAAAATTGGTGATTTAAATCAATCCATGCTGTCTGAAATACATATGTATAACTGAAATAACATGTACAAATGATTCAAGACTCTTTGTAATTCTTAAGGTATCTTTTTTCTATAAGAGTGGAGCTAAAATAAAGTTTGATCCTACAGTTGCTAAACACCAAACTAAACATAATCTAGTTCACAGGTCAATAAGCAGCATTTTCAAAGTGGAATTTAAACAGGCATGAGAGAGTTGAAAATAAGAGAAAGGAAATTTAAAATATAACACCTGAAGCTCCAATCAGCTTGTGGAACTCAATATATAATGTTATTTATAAAATCTAATAAAAGTTTTTAATAAAACTTATTTTCAATTTTAAAGCCTCCTGAAGGATTTTGTGGGGAAAGATTATCATTCCTTCCCAAAGGGTCAGCTTCTCTAGATTGTTGTCTTGTTTGGAATGGGAGGTTGAAGGAAGAAAAGGAAAAAAAAAGTAGAAATAAGTTTAAGAAACTTAGATATGCATTTCTGATTTTACCAGGTTTTTGGTGTTCTGATCTTAGTGCACCTTTTGGTCTCAGTATGAGCTGAATTTTGATTACCCATGTCTAACACACAGGAAGCAGCACAGCATGACAATGATCCTTATACCAATTGCTGTATTTTTTATGTGCACTAGGCAGGGAATTTCATTCCAAGCCATTGATGTCCTGCAGCTACTCACAGGAGTAAGATGAATAGAATTGTTTCATCATTTACAACTTGCTTCTATAATTATGCAAACTCACAAAATAATGTTCCTTGGCCTGTGTTATGCAGGGGGTCAGGCTAGATGTTCATAATGGTCCTTCCTTTAAAATCTATTAATCTACATTATCTAAAAATAAACAAAGGTAATATTTAGAGGTTATAAAATGTATAAATTGTAATTTTTATGTCCATTCAAGTCCCAGACTATTGAATAAATGAGTCCAAATTTTAAAGTGAGTCTAAGGAAGAAGAGTTTTGTGGTCAAGTCAGAAGACAGGGAATCCGGAGATCTAGATTCTACTCCAGGTTCAGACACACAGTGAAACCCTGAGCAGTGTTTAAAAAAAAAAACAATCTGCCAGATAAATATTACTTTCCTTCTTCCAGTGTGGTTTCTCCCCCTCCCCCCACAAATTATACTGGCCAAAGGTCCAGGACAAAACAATATTCATTTCTGGATTAAGGTTAATATTATTCTCGGTCCTAGGAAGACAAACTGTAGTTGTTGGGCAGGGATCATTTTTACAAGATAACTCATTCCTCTTTCATGTCTCCTCTGATTGAAGGGACTCATTCAGAGGTTGTAAGTTAGGTTAAAAGTCATGGTATAATTTTTGACTACACACTATCCATGGAAAGCCACAGGTCACATATGATTTAGAAATGTGGTTTTCAGTTAAGCAATTTATATAGGTTGTGCCCTTATTTATCTCCTGATGACCTGGAGACAGCAGTGCATGCCCTTGGACCTCAAATCTCAATTACCGTAATTCCTTCTTTGCTGGGTTATTAGTGAGGCTGAGCCACGGCATTCAGCTTGTCCAGAATGTCGCATCACCATTGCTCACGGGTTTCAGCGACCGTGACCATATTCAGCCCACTTCACATTCTTTACATTGGCTGCATATGATATAGCATATTCAATTTAAATTAGCCTTACTGATTTATAAAGCTCTGAATGGGACTGGCAGTAGTTATATTTGAGTCCTACTTCTTGAGCCTCCACCTGATGTTTTTTTTTCCACTTAGACCACCTTGTGCTTAGGGGTTCTGCCATCATGCCTGAAGTCAACAGGCAATTGAGCTTTTGCTGTGGCAACCCCGAACTTGCTCTCACCTGAAATCGGCTTATTAACCTTTCCCCATTTTTAAAAAACACTGACAAACATTTTTTCAAAGGTATTTTTGAATAACTACCACTATTGTTGTTTCATTGTGTAGTTTTCTAATTGTTTTTTGTTTGTTTGTTACTCACTTGTTTGTAATTTTGTTGAGGCTGGGGTATTTTTTTTCCTTAGGTAATAAGAAATTGTTTTTATGATTGCTGCTCGGAATCCCTAGAACTTTTTTGGGTGGTGCGTGTGCTTTATAAATAAAAATGATTATTATCAAATATTAGGTACTTGCATGGTGCCAGTTAACATAGTATCTGAACACTTCACAATCTTTTAAGGAATTTATCCTCAGAACACCCCTGTGAGATATGGAAGTACCATTATCTCTATTTTACAGATAGGGATTTTAGGCCCAGAATGCTTGCTCTAGGTCACACAGGAAGTCTGTAGTGGAATAGTGACTTGAATCCCAGGCTCCAAAATCCTGGGGTAGCACCCTAACTGTGGAACCATTCTCGTTTTTATATTCAGAGGTAAGAACGGAATATAAAAGAATGGTTTCCTTTTTTAAAAAAGTTCACTATCTAACATCAATGTATGGAGCTAAAACATCAATCTGAATCACACAAAAAAGGAGGTTGGCTACCTCTAAAAGACATTAGCACAGAAACGACATTTTAAAGACTGACGCTATTTATAGTCTTTCAAATCATTAATAGAATAACTAGAAAAAGTCTATTAAAGTCTGTTTAGATTTGTGCATTACTGTTCAGTTATAAAAGTCTCAGAAAAGCTACAAGAAATTATGTACAGATTGTCCTACTTTATTTAAGTTATGTAATATATAATATTACACATGTATAGAGAGAATATAACACACGTATAGAAAGAGATTTTCATCTGTAGGTCTCAAACCACTTTATAAATGTAGTTAAAGCACTGTTATAACCATTTTGTATCAGGGAAACAGAAAACGCACAGACATTAGTGACCTTATTTTTCAGAATGCTGAGCACCCGCAACTTCTATTAAAGGCAACAGAAGCTGCACTCAGCACCTTTGAAAATCAGATTACTAATGACTCACACAAAGTCACACAGTAAGTCAGTGGCAGAATCAGGCAAAAAATAAGAGTGCCCTGATTTCCTTCCTGGTGCCCTACCCATTTTACTGCCATTCATGTACGTGCAATGTTAAAGGTTATGAATTTAGAACCAAGTACTAACAAGGTCCTAAACCTAGCTTCCATTTTTGCTTTCACAATCACCTGCTTGTGCCATTTTTTGCTCACTATCACTTCAAATGATAGGATGTGCAAATACAAAATCCACTTAGGCTTGACTTGTGCATGTAAATCAGATTTGTACATCTAAACACAAGACTCTGTATACAAGTAACAGTGCACAAAAATCTAAATTCATGAGTGATTACAGATCTGATTCTCAGAGGTGCTGAGGGTATCAGTAACCCCTGGTGCCAGTTGATATTGACCCTGTCATGTGTCAGGATATCAAAGCATATGCAACCAACTACTCAGAGTACTGAACTAAAGTTTACCATACTAGATGGGTTTGTCTGGCATGTTTTTTAAACTTGACTTCTGCAACCAGTGATAATATAAATGTTATGAGAACAAATTCATTCCTGGTGTAACCCCACTGAAGACAAAGTACTTCTAAGACTTTAAAAAAGGTCTTATGTAGGAAATCAAACCTGATGATCATCATTAAGGCCCTACCAAATTCACAGTCCGTTTTGGTCAATGTCACGGTCACAGGATTTTAAAAATCAAATTTCACGGTTTTAGATATTTAAATGTGAAATTTTATGGTGGTGTAACTGGAATGGTCTCCCAGCGCAAAGGGATTTGGGGTTGCGGGGTGTCACAAGACTACTGTAGGGGGGATCGTGATACTGCCACACTTACTTCTGCGCTGCTGCCTTCAGAGCTGGGTGGCTGGAGGGCAGCTGCTGGCGGGTGCCCAGCCCTAAAGGCAGCGCTCTGCCAGCAGCAGTGCAGAAGCAATGATGGTAATACCGTACCATGCCACCCTCACTTCTGTGGCATTGTTGCTGGCAGCGGCGCTGCCTTCAGAGCGGGGCTCCAAGCCAGCAGCTGGTGAGCTTTCTGCAGCTGGGGGAAGTTCCTGGAGGTGGGTCTGATCCGGCCCCAGGAGCAGCCCATTCAGGGGAAGAGGAAGTCCTGTCCCTCCCCAGCCCATCCAGGATTAGTAGCTGGGGCCCAGTGCACAGTAGGAACCTCTGGCTGGGGCGCCCCCAGCCCTGCCTCTCCCTGGCTCCAGGCCCAGCACTTGGGAATTTATAGGGCTTGGGCTGGCTGTGTATGTGTGGAGGGGGTAACCTTTACCATCCCGACCCCAGGGCCCTGGACGGTCACCCATTTGCCCACCCATAAGGTTGACCCTGTCTCCCCCAAAAGTGATGACCCCCCCACACATACCATGCCACTCACCTCTGCACTGCTGCTGGAGATGATACTGCCTTCAGAGCTAGGCTCCGGGCCAGCAGCTGCTGCTCTCCGGCTACCCAGCTCTGTGAAACCTGGTCTCCCCTCCATAGCCAGATTTCATGAGCAAACCAGCTCTACCAAAAAGGTTGCTAAAGTTTTCAGATCTTCTGAGCTAGCCCCGGCTGAATTCTGAATATAACTAGACCAAGTTTTCAGCAAACCCCATTCCTCTCTTCTGGCTTCTCAGACAAACCACATGAAAATGCACTACACTGACTGATTTTTAGTTTGGTTTTTCAAATGTGAAACTCAAAGTGAAAGTCAGGGTGAACACGTGAACTGAAGCACAATGTTGTTGCTGAAATATCTATAAACCAGACCAGGTTGTTTCTTACACTTTTAGTCATTAGCATTACTTTTTAAAAAGCTTATTTTTATGCTATTTTATTACAGAACACTGTAATTCTCACTCAGCATATTATACTCATATTTTGGTATTGTATATTTGTTAGTTACCTGTTACACAGTAAAGCTGTAGTAACACTAAAACTGACCAGTTTTGCTAGAAGTACTAAAGTTTTTTAAGTTTTTACTTTTTTCCCTTTTGTTTTAAAAACAAATTGTACCCTAATTATAAAACAATGAGTTCAGATATTTGTGAGAACAGAATTCCTAGTTTCCATATCACATTGCTAAACTGTATGTCCACACTTGGTTGAAAGTCATTTCATAAGGAACATCAAGAATCCAATCTTCTTGTAATATTTTTGTAAATTCTATACATTTCCTCGTGTTATAAGAGACCATTGTTAAACCACTCAATCTGCTATCCTAAAAATAATATTTACTATTCATAAAGTGAACTACTAAAATAAGGCCACTTTTCTGTTCACCAAACACCCCAAGACAGCCGAATTTATTTATTTAAGTGTGCTAGATCAGATCCTTACCTAGTGTAATTGAACATAGCTGCACTGAAGTTACAAAATTGCTACAAATAAAAGTTAGTCAGGTTCTGATGCTCAAAAAGTTTTTAGTAATACAATTAATACAAAAAAAATTATGGCCTGAATTTCTTTTGCATATATACCAATTTCATACCACTGTAGCCTCATTAACTTCAATAGAGTTACGCCTGATTTACATCAGCATAAGTGAGGGAAGAATCAGGTTTAGTAACTCCAGCAGAACGTCTAGACCCTATTACAATAAAGAACACCTAACCTGACAAAAAATTAAGATATATCACCATCTCCCAGGGACCTCCACTAAAAACCTCCCTATCTACCTGGACAAATCAACCTCCACAGGAGTCTGAGCCAAGCAAACAGATGGGCCTTGATTTGTTGCCTACTGATTTGTTCAAGTTGTGAACTTAGACTGGAATCCAGATCCACAGTTTTGGTTCAGGCCAGTTATTGTTTGTATGTTCTTAACAATATTTTTGGCATCAGAATATTTGTTCAATTTCTTTAGTATGACTTTCCCCTTCTCAAAGATATTAAAATGGGAAATTATAGTTTTGAGGTTGAGTTGAGGTTTCTAAAATGAAATGGTATATTTTCTACAATGTTTATATGTGCTTTAAATTTATACAGTTGGATTATGCATGACAGAAGTGTGTGTGTGTGTGTGTGAGTAAATGGGTAGTGAGTAGGGTGACCAAACATCCAGAATTGGGCAGGACAGTCCCGACATGCAGAGTTCAAGTCTTGGTCCCGGGCTGAATGATTCTGGGACAGCATTTGTCCCGGATTTCCTGCAGCACTGCTCCATGCCTGCCGGAGGCTCAGGGAAGGGTCAGCCTCTTACCGGCAAGGGGGGCTGAGGTGGGCCTTAGCCCTCCTCTCACCACAAGTCCCTGCCCCCTGCTCCTCCTCTCCCCCCCCTGAGGCTCCACCCCTGGCCAGGCCAGAAGCCAGAGCCAGGCAGAAGTAAGAGCTGCCCAGGGAGCCCTGGCCACTATGGGGAGTCCCAATCCTCTACCTAGTAATGAGTCATAGACTGATAGGAGGAGACAGAAAAAAAACATTCAGACTAATTTTGAAGATTTAACTTACCCATCTGATATTGACAAAACAACTGATAAAGAAAATAGGAGCAATTTGTCTCAAGAAAAGTCTTATTTTCCCCCCCTTCACACTTGGATGTAATCAACTCAAGATGCTTACTCATTTTCCAGACAAGCAATACACGTGTACAGAACATAATTTAAGAGAAAGAGATTATTTAAATGATATTTAAACTCAGATCCCTAATGATACATGCTTAGACCTTCAGCCCTGATCCTCTCAAGACTTATGCATGAGAAATCAGTGGAACTTCTCATGTGCATAAAGTTAAGTACATGTATTCTTCTTTGGAAGATAGAGCTTTAGTTTGTTTCAGCATGTCTTTTTTTGGTAAAATTACTATTTTTATGTTTAATCTAACTAGTTACTTTTCCACTAGCTATTATTAGATATGCATAAATGTAGTTGAGCTGCAGCCTCTTTCAGTTTGCATAGATGCACAATCGCTGTTTGACTCCATTAGATAAAAAGTTGAAAAATCATTTCAACAAATCACTTGACTCTTCAGGTTGAATATCATCAGATGAATTGAGCGTAAATAAATAAATACATTTAAAAAGAAGGTTAAGAGGTAACTTGATTATAGCCTATAAGTATCTACCTGCGGAACAAATATTTTATAACAGGCTCTTCAATCTAGCAGGAAAAGGTATAACACAATCTCCTGACTGGAAATTGAAGCTAGACAAGTTCAGACAGGAAATAATGTGTACATTTTTAGCAAAGAGGGTAATTAATCATTAGAACAATTTACCAAGGGTCATGGTAGATTCTCCATCATTAGCAATTTTTAAATAAAGATTTTATTTATTTATTTAGAAAAAAAACCTAATCTGCTCTTGGAATTATTTTGGTGAAGTTCTATGCCCTGTGTTATACAGGTCAGCCTAGATGATCATTGTAGTCCCTTCTGGCCATGGAATCTATGAATCTGTATTGCAAGACATAACTGGATCCACTGCTGGTAGACATTATTAGCCCCACATCTCACGGAAGGCAGGTACTGGCTCCTATAAAGGAATATATTGTGCATCCAGTGTCCAAAAACTCATCCTTGATACTGACAAACTGGCCAACTCTTTTTATCTTCAAGAGAGATACTATTTTATCTATAGTAGTGTCATATGTTATTCTATCAATGTGCTTTAGTCTTCTTCTTGATAGTCTACTCCTGTAGTGGTGAAAATGGTCTGAGGAGATCTGGGGCTGCAGTTAGCAAAACTTCAGGACACAAGATGTGCTTACGATGTTTTTGAAATGCAGCCAGGTTTGTACCTAGATAGCTTTTTTATGAGAACCAGAGGTGAGAGCCTGTTTTTGAAAATTTTGCTCTGGCTCCCTCATACTTCACTTTTTGGGCAGTTATTATAAACATTCCACACAAACCAACTGACCGCTTAAGCTCATCATTCTTACTTAGAAGACCAGAACATTCCAGATATGCTCTGATAAGCACTGTTTATCTGGGGATATGATAGGACTTTATGTTTTTACAACCCTTTGAAAAGGGAGCACCATAAGTCATCGTCACGTACTAATGGAAATGCTTTTTCGGGAGTAAGCATGTCCCACTAGAATTCAGGCTTTGTAACTGTAAATACTTGCTGCATGGGTCAAAAGCTATATTAACTAAAGATATGCCTTTAGGTACTTGTTATTATGATTGTTAACCTCCCCCCGAGTAATTAAAATTAGTCCTATGCCTTTGGTTTACATTTTGATTCTACACTTCGAGCTGAAGGTTAATTCCAGCTTGAGGAGACATACCCACACTAGTTCTGATCGAGGTAGTGCACTTAAAACCACAGTGTAGCCACAGCAGTGCAAGCAGCAGGAGGGGCTAGCCACTTCAGGAACACGCTAAGGTCTCAGATTGATAGGTTCTTGGCGCAGCTAGCTGCTAATGTCACTGCAGCTATGCTATTTTTAGCATACTAGCTTGATCGGAGCCAGAATGGTATTTTTCAAACTGGGAATCACACCCAGAGCTCAAAGTGTTGACACACCCTTATAGACAGCTACAGGAATTCAGTTAATCTCTTTGTGGCTCAGTTTCCACAGCTGTCAAGGGATAATAATTCTTACCAACTTTGGTAAAGCAATTTGAGATCAAAGATGAAAAGCATTATGTAAGGACTAAGGCCCAGAGTCTTGAAGGTACTTAGACATTGTTGAATCCAGCTTTGCAATTTGCTAACTGATTTAGGTGCCTAAATCTCATATTCAAAAGGAATTTCAGCACTTAGAATTGTCAATAAAATGTAGGTTCAAAGGTGGCACACAACTAAGAATTGCAGGATCAGGCCCTGTTACAATATCTGATTGACCTGAAAGCTATCATTTCTTTCACCTCTAAGGTAAGTAATTTAGGTTAAGATTTTAAGAGTGGTAGGTGCTGAGTATTTTTTAATATATGGCCCTTAAGTTTTTACTTAAGAATAACATTCCTTATTAATATTCATCATTATTATTACATTTTATTTTCAGCAATATACTGATGGTGAAATCCTGGCCCTTTGGAAGTCAATGGCAAAGTCTATTTTTCTTTTACAGAGGAAAGACCTGAACTACAATTTGTCTTCAACTCATGTAGCACCTGCATTGGAGTAGTTGAAGTGCTCTCTACATAGAAGAATGAAGCTTTGAGCAAATTGTTTTTTAAGTAATTAAGAGTAAAGAACATCGCTGTAGCCAAATTTTATATATGAGAAAATGTAATAAATCAGTTTTGCTCCTTCAAAACAGGATGGGAAATTGAGGGCTGTTTTACTACATTTCAGTGGTTCTCCATTTTCCAAGTACTATGTATTGTATTGTGTTATGCAAATATTGTTACTGCGATGTCATAGCTATTATACTGAGCAGTACTGTTTTTAAATTCTATCTTAGGTATTTCTAAAGAATGCATCAAAACAGTATACAAATATCGATAAGTGGCAATTGAGTTTAAAATACAAAGTGTAGTTTCCCAAAGCATCACTTTATTCACTGGACAGATGCTACAAGAGATCAAAAAAGTCTATAGCAGTAGGGAGAGTGGAAGGAAGAAGCCTATCTCTAGGCCAGATTTTTGGAAGACTATGATGAAAACTTGAAAAAAGTACAGAAGGTGGATGTTTAGTGGAGAAAAGTAACACTTCAGCAGTATCATTCTCCTTTCCCCACCTGAAGAAACTCCACAATGGGAGCACCACAAGGATCAGATGCCAAGGGCAGCATCCAAGATGGATTAAATCACTGATTTTTTTTTTTTTTAATTAAAACAAAATTTTATTTAACATCAGATTTTTTTTATAATTTTGACCTGTTTGTATAAAAATGTTCACAATAACTTTGTTAATGTATTGGAAATCTATAAAACTTTTATTGTTAACACAGAATCAATTTTGTCTTGAAATGGCAAAGACTGTATGTCACAGAGGCCTGGTCTACACTTACCTTCAAATATATTTTATTTATAGTTTTGTAAAATTTAAATAAGATACCCTGCTAGTAGTGGCAGTTAAAATAACATCATTTATAATTTAGTTCATTCAAAAATTTAATTTAAAGTAGCTATAGCATAAATTTCAAATGGATTTTACAAAGCCTCAACCTGAATGAAATCAGAGACTTAAAAAAAAAAAAAAGTGATTTAAATTATGTAAATTAATTATTTAAATCACTTCATTCCAACAGTCCCTTCCATCTTGCCACTTCTTGACTCCGCATATCTGGTGGCCTTTCCCAGAGATCCCCAGGAGGCAGGGAACTGAAAAGTCATAGTGTTTCTCTCCAGTATGCAATCCCAAATCTCTCCCCTTAATGAAGGAATTACCAGCCCACCCTGTGACGCTAACACAGCAGATGAGGATGATCCAGACCACAATCTTTCCATGGTAACTAAAAATATGACTCTTAAAAGTATGGGTTCCTTCATTAATGTTTCCCCAAAACTGGCTGGATCAATATGATCATATAATTTTAGAATCATAATATAGATAGTCAGCTGATATTTGAGATAATCTTATATTTGCAGCCAAGTGAGCATGACCCATACAATTAACCCGTACACTTCACATTGGGGAAAAAAAGCCATTAAAAAATAAGACAATGGCAGATATTCCTACTAGCATTTGGATGGTCATCTGTAAGAGTAGTTATTCTACTTAATGTCTCTGTCAGTATTTGCTTTGTATACACTGCATTTTTCTCATTATTGCTGTTTGTATTTTTGTGGGGTGGGTAGATAATATAAATTTCCAAAACAAATCAATGCAGACTGAATGTCTGAAAATACTTTCTTTCCACAGTACAATGAAACTGAATTGACACCTGAGGAACAGAGTAGCAATGAAAACCTTTCCCCAAAAGGTTAAACATACAACAGATACAAAACTAGAGGCTAATGCCCCATGAGAGGAATTCTCAAAAACTCAATATGGCCTGAGGAATTTGGCACGAATTGTGTACAAAAAGTTATGGATTTGTGGTAGAATTATGTTCTTAAAATGTGTTTGGTAAGCAATGAATAAGCTCAGTCTGCCATAGACAATGGAAAGTGTATTTGCTTGGCTGGTTGTCAGGCAGAGACAATAAAAGTTAATTTACATAAAAGGGTAAACAAAGTCAAGCTAACAAGGGGAGGAGGTAATGACTCAACTAATACCAGCAGAGAAGAACCAGCACGAAATCTTCACAGACTGCATGATGTCTCTTCTCAGACACAGTGACTTTTCTCCTTCTGGGAATACATTTCAAATTGTTTACTGGACTATACAGACAGGGGGTCTGAACCTCAAGTGATAAATAACTGAATAATTGATTGTACTGTATTGTACTGTATTACTGTATAATAAAGGTGTATCCATTAAGGTCTTTTGTGAAAACTAATGACACACTAGTGACTAAGATCATTGCAAAATGTATTAACACAATATACGGAATTATAAATACTCACTGATATTATGCTGTGCAGTCTGTGACCAAACAAAGGGAGAAACAGATGCTCTCCCAGACAGGAGGGAAGGCAGCTATCTACCTGTCTCCAATGAAATTAAGCAAGGTGTGACCAAAAGCAAAGCAATTGAAGCCCTATTTACATACAAATCAGCAGGGGGATGGGAAGTTCACCAGAAGGGAAAAATAGCATGGGTTCATAGTCTGGGGACAAAACAGTGAGTGTAGGAAAATACTGAGATAGAAGAAGCCATCTTAGCATCCACTACTGGACAAGTACACAGGCCAGAGCTCTTGCAAGGTGACAAAGATGGGTCCTTCAGCAGAGGAGATTGAAGTCTCTGGGAACTGAATGTAAGTAAAAAACCTTGCTTTGGCAAAGATTTTTCACTTAAGACGACAGGGTAGACTAGTACCTTTTACTTCAGTGGAAGGTCCTGACCAAGAGAAAGTCAGCCATGGCTGGAAAGAAAAAAGATTGATAAGAAATCTTCCTTGAACCAAGGCTGTAACTAGTTAACTATGCTTTCTAGTGGCATAATATTCTAATATTTTACTTTTATTTGCTTGTAAATTTTGTCTTGATCTCTTGTACTTGAAGTCACTTAAAAAACTTCTTGTACTTTTAATCTAAACCAGCCCAGTGCTGTGTTTGGAGAAAAGTGATTGTTAACCCAGTTATAGTAATAAACTGTGCTTCTGTCTCTCTAAAGGAGCAACAACCCTTATTATTTCTCTGAGTGTTTCAGGAGAGGACTCTACACTTCAGGGCAGATGGTTTTGGGGAAATTTTGGACCAGGGTCACTCCGCAAATAGTAACCAAGGCTGGTGGAGATCACAGCAGGGCTGTTGTGTTGCAGGAAGGCTCCTGGAGTCAGGGTGCTGAACCAGGGTTGCACAGCACACAGACACTCAAGGAACTGCATCCTTGTCGCTGGCTGTTGGTGTCAAGGATGTAAGCCACAGCAGTGGAGCATTTAAGGCACTAAGGGCAGCTGGTGACACAACCTCTCACTGGTCGGATTGAACCCCAAAATATGACATCTGCCCCAGAGAGTTTACAATCTAGAGTGAAAGATTATAGAAAACACTGGCTAAAACACACAGCTGTGGGGGGTGGGGAGCACAAAGAAACAATGAAACAACAACTGGAGTACAGCCTACTCCTCCACCTCCTAAGTGGGGCTTTCCTGACACTGCAACTGCTTAAGCATGGATTCCAGCACCTCTCTTGACAAGCACCCTAATGTTTCCCTCCACAATGGCAAATCTGAGCACAGCACCTCCAGTGACCCACAACTGCTTGTACCTGAGCAGAGGTTCTATGGTGCAGCACAATGGGCATTACACACTAAATGACTAGAAGAGCTATGACATAACCTCCCTTCCTTTCATCAAAAGGTGGCAATACAAAATTTTGCCTGAAAGCTACAGGCATGACTGCTGTGCCAGTTTTTAAATAATCATAAATCATTTTACAGGAGGACAGGTGAATGGAATGATGGATGCAACTTTTAATATGCTTGTTTCAAAGCAGCTGACTCCACAGAGCACTTGCTAGAACTCAATACTTGGTGAAACATTTTAACAGGCCTGAATTCTACCTTCACTTACACCCCTTCAATTGCACTGGTCATCAGTGGCAGTTGTAAGGGATGGCAGAATTTGTCTCTGTTACTATCAATATAGTACAGATTATAATACCTAATAAATACTGGTTCAAACCATTTGTAGACCTTTTCAATGTATTGTTCTTCACTGAACTGAGCAAGTTTCTCTAAATTCTATGAACCATTAAATATGACATCTCTCTCACCTGCAATTAATAAGCTAAGACAAGCTCTGCCTCGAGCACAGGTTATCATTGTTCCAGTCTCTAGTCAAATTATATTCAAAACTGTTGGCACAGAGTATTGATGAGAGGGTGAACAAGGTTGCACAACCTAGTCCCTCACTCCCATAGTCTGGGATAAATTTCTTTCTCGGCATGAACATTTATTTTCTTATAAAGATGTACAGAAGTTGATTTTGTTTAATTCAAGAAAGTATTTTATTAGTCTCTGATAGATGACTATTTGAATACCCTAACAGATTATGTCTATGTTGATGTATCCTATGAGCGACTCCATTACTTGGGCATCATTCCATGACGTTTCAATGGGCACTGCTTCTATCCCAGCGGTGTCCATCTCCTCTCTGGGATTTATATATGTTACTGAATCGAAAAGGAATAGTGAATAAAAAGTGGTTACTCACCTACTTGTAACTGTTGCTCTTTGAGAAATGTTGCATACATCCATTACGTTGGTGTGTGTGTGTGATATGCACCAGTGTTGGAGAGTTTCCCTGGCAGTAACCAAAGGGGCAGCCACATCTGTGCCCTGATGTTCCTTTTTTTCTGAGACAAGGGTATAAAGGGCATAGCCACCCCACCCTTCCTACAGGACTCATATGATAGACTCTGATGTGATGGGAAAGAAGGCTGAGTTTTGTAATGGACATATGCAACACATCTCAAAGAACAAATACTATGAGAAGGTGAGTAACTGTTTTTATTGCTTTGAATAATTGCATATGAGTCATCAGGACTTACTCATGTGACCCTGGACTCCATCTTATTTCTGTAAATTTTCACAAGCAGCATGGCAAAGGCCAAGGGACATAAAAGGCAGCTGCACCACATCCATTTTGTCTTCAGTCAGTCTTTAGTCTTCACCTCCCTCTAGATCAACTCACCTACAACTGAAGCTGAGAAACAAAGGACTGAGATCCATCCAGATACTGGATGTACACCAGAGGGACTATACAAGCCTGCAAATGCCACAATTCTACTGGAAACCTGATGTATATGGACTTTCAAATCATTTGTATGTATTTGATTGCTTTGATCATTTAACATTTCTCTTATAGTTTTGTTTCTTTCCTTTTATAATAAACCTTTAGTTTAAGTTACTAAAGGATTGGCTGGCAGCTTTGTATTTTGGATACATTGATCTTACTTACTTACATTGATCTGGTACTGTGGCTGACCCTTTGGGATCAGGAGAACTTTTTTGGTAAAGAGCATAGAGTTTTAAATAACTTATCTCTTTACTGGATCTAGTGGCTGATTGGAAGCCAGAGACTGAAATGCAGTAAAGAGTGCTGTGTAAATTTTGTTTTAGCTTCTTGATAACCAGTGTGGGGAATCAGAAGCACTGTTTGTGGCTGGTTGGGAAGTTTGACTTCAGTGTCATCCATCAGTGCTGAGAGAATCTGCTCTCCTTTTGCAGCCTGCCCTGACCTTGGCATCTTCAGATAGCTACCCTAGATATGGACAGGTTACACCTACTATTTGAAATATTTCTCTTAGAACGGTTGCATTGAGAGATCATTCGTGATCCAAGATGAACAATCTGCTCATGAGTCCACTAAGCCATTCTGAACTCCTGTTAGATGTGATGCTACGAGAATCATGGAATTCCATATGCAGAAGTTCCAGAGCTTGACTGTCTCCTGTTTGATTAAGCTCCCTCCTACTTGCTGATGTAGAACACCACTGTCATGTTATCAGTATGTACATGAATAGTCCAGCCCTGTACATGAGGCAGAACTTAGTGGCAGGTGCCAGCAGTTGTCCATAACTTTAAAATGTGTTGTCCAGCTTTGTGAATGGACCACAAGACTTGACCTTGCAGATCTCACAGATGCGCTCTCGATGCCATGGCTAGAATATTCATTACCAAAGTCATAAAGGGAAGAGATGGGGAAAAGAAGACCCCTGTTTAAATTATGTCTATGGTTCAGCAACCAATCCAGGGAAGATAGGCCATTCTCTGAGATACACAGTAGTGTCTCCAGGTAATTTGAGAGCAGTATATTGACTTGAGCCATGTCTGTAACCCTCTGAGATGCAGACTGGCATGGGACTCACATAAGTACATGACACTGTCATGGAATGCAACCCCTGGGGTGCAGCCTGGAAGCTGTGGAATCTCTGGGCACTCTTAATTATCCAATATGGTGGTGGTGGGAGGGGGGATCCCCACCATGCTCTGCTGATGACAAACAGCCAGCCCCTCTGGACCCTGTTATCACCCAACATAACAGAAGGTGGAGCCACACACCCAACTGAGTTACCAGGAACATCTTTCCTGACCAAACATGGCTATAAGTATCATCCAATTCTCTCCACTTATCCTAGCCTTACCCTACAGGAGTACACCATCTTGAACTGACCAGATGTCTGCACAGTGCAAACTTATTAATTAGTCCACTCCCCCCTCAATGTGGAGGAAGGCATACAGCAGCTTTTTTTTTAAATGAACTAAGAGATACTAAAAACTTCAAATTCAAGACACACTGTTTCAGGTAAAATTATAAAACAGATTTATTAACTACAGAAGAATAGATTTTAAGAAATTATAAGTGGTAAATGTAAAGAGACCAGAGGTAGTTACCAAAGAAATAAAAACAAGTTCACAGACTAAATTCTGGAATTAGCAATGTCTCGCCCTTGTTAGTTGGTACAAGCAGTTCCTTAAACGCAGGCGGGGAGTGCCTTCCTTACCCGGGGCTCTCTTTCCCCCTTCAAAGTCCTTTTATCTTCCAGACGTTCCTTTAGTTTTGAGCTGTGGGGGAGTGAAGCCAAGTGATGATGTCACTCCCTTTCTTTTACAGCCTGTTCCAGCTTGCTGAAACAACAGATGCTCATGACTTGGAGTTGCCACCCTCATTGGTCAAGGAGTGTTCATTGCGTACGTGCTTCCCTCTGTGAAGTACTCATTGTATACCGTCTCTGGGATAACAGATTCTCTCCTTGCTGGGTGTTCATGAGCTATTAACACCGTCTGGCCACATTATTATTGTGCCTGAAAAGTTTTTTGTGGGAATTTCTACCTCACAACATGGTCTAGTAGCATATACAACAATATTTCATAACTTCAACACAATGATAGCACATACAATTCACCAGGATTTTAACGTTTAGCAGATCAAGACTTTTAAAATGATACCTCACGGCAAATTTTGTACAGAACTTATAACTATATCATAGTGGTGAATATAGGGTTCTGGAGTGTTGCTTTCAGACACAGAGTGTCACACCATATGCCCCAGAAACCTGAGGCAATTCCTCACCAAAGTTCAGGGTAGGGCCTTAAAAGACATCCATCTTCATCCATCTTTGAGGAAAATAAGACACAACTTTCAAAAAGATCTTAAGTGACCTGTTGTACTTCCAAAGGTATCCACGACCATTGAAGCCAGGATGATCAGTGCATGGTTACTGCTGTTACCATGACTCTGGCAGCTGAATCTGTCACATTCATGGAAGCCTGCAGTGTGGACCTTGCAACTACCCACCATTCCACCAGAAGAGACTGGAAATCACCCTTGGGAGTCCTCTAACATCTTGTAAAGGAATTTGGCCAACTCATTGCAACTAGAATAATCAGAACAGGCCAAAAGGGTTTGATGATTCGCTACGCATAGTTCTACCTCACACTTGAATAAATCATTCTACCGAAAAGGACCAAAGGCATCCTGCATGTTACCCACTAGGGCCAATAATGGTGTTGGTATGGTACCAAAGGCCAAATTGTGGCACTCCATTCTCTCAGTCTGCTCTTGTCAGAACTATTCTTATGACAGCAGGGATGATCCCTGGAGGGAGCTCTGGATTCCATGAAGTGGGAGACTTCAGACTCTGAGGAAGAATATGAGTACTCCCAAGGCTAGGGTGGAACAGTACCAGCTGGCATCACAGGAGATCAGTACTGTGATCTATGATGGGTCTGAAGTATTGGTGATAACTTCAGAAGTTTCCTAGTTATTGGCACTGCACACTGCAGTGGAGCGGTTGCTTTTGGTTTTGGAGATGGCATCGAGATTACTGGAAGCCAAACCAGACCCGAAATTACTGACACCATAGCAGATCCTGATGTGGAAACCAATGTGACGGGCTTGATGTATTAATTTAGATGGACTATATGGGCTAAAGTTGTTAATATAACCCAGCCACTGTCTAAGCAGTGTTAAACAAGGGTTGGTATACAAAGACCTCATCCTGCTTAGAACCATGGCAAACACACCATTAAAAGTCCTTTTAATCTTTTTATTAAAGGTAAAGAACAGAAGGAAAAAAGTTAAAACATTTTAAATGTAACATAAAAAGTAAGGTTTTCATTTTAACATTTTTTGTTTCCTTTCCTTTTAGTTGGAGAGAGTTTTAGAAGGAAAAACACCCTTGTTTGGTCCCTTTGGCAGTATTAAAAATTGGTAATAACTGTCATCCCAGGTGGTGTTTGAAATTAAACTGGAACAGTATGGGTGGCAAAGCCATCTGGTCCCTCTCTTTCTGGCCCATTCTAGTCAGGACATCTCTCAAGATCAGAATGATGAATGCCTGGGGTCCCAGAAAACGGTTGGGTTGGCAGCCATGATGGTGAAGTTCATTCCAGCAGCCTCTGTCTGTTCTTTTAAACTCTCCCGGAAAAATCTCTTTTAAAAGGACCTAAAAAGAGAATGATGGGTGGAATAGCCCATCCCGTCATTATTTTGTTAACCAGCTAGGCCTATTATCCAACACACCAATTTTGACTCATTAATTTCAGATTTCCACATTTCCTGCTTTTAATAAGCATGATTTCAACAAAGTCCTTGAATTATATCAACTTGGCCTTTTTGTTTAGACTAATTCAATTATTCTGTCAGTTCTGGACCTGGTTCTGTTCAATATCTTCATCAATGATTTAGATAAAGGCATAGAGAGTACACTTATAAAGATTCCAGATGATACCAAGCTGGGAGGCATTAGAAGTGCTTTGGAATATAGAATTATTCAAAATGATCTGGACAAACTGTAGAAAAGGAATAAACAGAATGAAATTCAATAAAGAGAAATGCAAAGTACTCCACTTAGGAAGGAACAATCAGTTGCACACATGTAAAATGGGAAATGACTTAGGAAAGAGTACTGTGGAAAGTGATCTGGTGGTCATAGTGAATCACAAGCTAAATATGACTCAGTGTAATACTGTTGCAAAAAAAGCAAACATCACTGTGGGATATATTAGCAGGAGTCTTGTAAGCAAGACATGAGAAGTAATTCTTCTGCTCTACTCCATGCTGATAAGGCCTCAATTACAGTATTGTGTCCAGTTGTGGGTGTCACATTTCAGGAAAGATATGGATACATCGGAGAAAGTCCAGAGGAGAGCAACAAAAATGATTAAAGGTCTAGAAAACATGATCTACAAGGGGAGATTGAAAAAATTAGGTTTGTTTATTCTGGAGAAGAGAAAAATGGGGGGATATGATAACAGTTTTCAAGTATATAAAAGAGTGCTAAAAGGAGGAGGGAGAAAAATTGTTCTCAATCTCTGAGGATAGGGCAAGAAGCAATGGGCTTAAATTACAGCAAGGGCTGTTTAGGTTGGACATTAGGAAAAACTTCTCCATTGCGTAGGGGGAGGTTGTGGAATCTCCATCACTGGAGATTTTTAAGAGCAGATTAGACAAACATCTGTCAGGGATGGTCTAGATAATACTCAGTTCTGCCATAAGTGCAGGGGAGTGAACTAGATGACCTCTTGAGGTCACTTCCAGTCCTACGAATCTATAAATAATCAGTGAGAGTGATATTGAGAAGCTCAGCAGATCCTTCATATCTGCATAAGGCTCCAGGATGGCCAGTAGCAAAATGGGTCACTACCCCTCTTTGAGCAAAGGAAACAGCTCCAGCATCTGCACTGAAGAAGTAGCCAGCCTCATCAGACCTGGCATGGGAACCAGAGGCAACAGCTGTAACTTGGTCGAGCCACCAGGGTGCAGCACCAGGGACAGGTGGGCTGAAAGGGAACTTCAATACTGGACTGACTAGCAGCTTCTGCAGTTGAGGAGTTCTGCACTGAGGACTTTGACAACGTGGAAACCATTCTCTTCTTTGGCTTTGGAGGGTGAGAGTGCTTCAAGTGCTTGTGCCTCTTTGAGGACTGCTCTGGTGAGGGGAATCTCCTCCTCTCTCTGTCTGCAGGTAAGTCCAGGGGAGCACTCCTGGATGGAGAGGAACTCCCTCTAGTCAATTGAGGTGATATTGATGCCAGGCATTCTTCTCTCTACTTTAGGGTGTTTCTTGTCTTGAAGCCCCGGAAAAATCAGACACTTGTCTGACTTGACCCTCACTTAGGGACTTCAGGTAGTGAGAGTGAGGGATGCTCACAAGCATTGCTCAGAAACCCAGAACATGGTTTGAAGACAGGAGGACCTTAACATAGGTTCCTCCAGTACAAGGCAGAGCTCTGAGTCCACAGACTACTAATTGTGGACAATTGATTTTAAAAAAAAAAAAGAACAAAAGAAAATCAGGTCTAAGGACCCCAAAATGAGTAGTGTTGCAGGGTTGATTGAGAAAAGATTGAGCCGGGTGAGTGATAAGGAGAGTTTATTCGGTTACAGCTTCTAATCCGCTTGTTCCCCTTTGTTTCGCGACCAACAAAGTGAGCCCCGAGCTCACTACTTTACAACTTTTTATCTAAAATAATATGTAAACACACACACTTCTACAATGCCCCATAAAATCCCTATTTGGTGATATAAATGGTTATAAAATTAATATTAATGGTTAGGGGAGGCATATAATTATATCCGCTCCTGTTTGTTATTTACCACTTAACCTGCATAGCATAGGCATTTTCACCATGAATTTGGCTATCTTGACATCAGGAATGACCATAAATCTCCTTAACGAATCAACTGCAAGGGAAGAACAAGGGGGAAGATATCCTGAGCTTTCTCTAACAGGAATGCTGTCTGAGAAAGCACTTCTTATCACCTTCTTTGTCCAGATGGTGAGAGGTGGAACAGAAAGGGGGGGACATTATAACCCCATTACCATGGTATCCCTCCCCTAACTCCAAGGCTAGGAAATTGCTGTGAGCAGAGCACGATTATTGCTTGTGTAGTACATGGCTTTTTTAGCCCAAGCCAGGGGTCTCATGGAGGACAATTTGTGCCCAAAGCCTGGGCCCAATTCCCAACCCCCCAGGAATGTGGCCCAGCACTGACATCCTTTGTCTTTGCGCCCACCAGTAGCACTAACTAAAAACAGCAAGTTCTCGAAAGGAACTATCGAAGAGCACGCTCTGACCACCAACAAGAAGGAACTGTATTGGATGGGCATGGTGGTTCTGCCCTTTATACCCTCAGCGTGGAGCACAAGGAACACCAAGGCACAGGTGTGGCTACTCCTCTGCGTTCCGCTAGGGAAAACTTTCCAGTGTTGCTGCACAATATTATGCAGACACACCCTCTTCTCCCTCCCTGCCATAATGGACGCATGCAATCACTCAAAGAAGAATTAGTTTCTCATTACACACACAAAACATACAAAAGCATATCAATTCTCCTTCTAGGTTCATAAACTGATTCAGTTGCCTGGATCCAGTTAATTAAGTCTAGTGAGCTGGAAGATAGCATAAGCAGTTACTTTATGTGGAACTGTATCTTTTTTAATTTAAATTCAAATAGAGTTGGTATTTCTTTTTCAGTTAGTAAGGTTTTATCTATCATGAGTTCCCCTACATTTAGTAAAAGTCTTTTTTACAATGTAATTTAAATATTTTCTAAGGTCCCAGTTTTGCAATCTTTACTCAAATTGGTAGTCCAACTGAAAATGATGGCCAAAATTCTCAAATTTGGGTACATAAATTTAGTCACTTAAATTCATTTTTAGGCTCCTAAATAAATAGCCTTACTTTTGAAAGGGCTGAGCGCCACAACTTCCATTGATTTTAGAAACCCATGTTTGAAAATGGTGGCTTATAGGATTATTCACATAAGTACATGTAATTTGGTGTAAAGAGGACATGTTCAGGGTTTTGGTAACTTGTTTTTAAAACATCTTTTGAAATAAAGAAAGAAACATTCTTAGGCATTTTCAAGAATTGTTTCCAAGGTCTGGTGTGTATCTTATTTACTATATGATGTCAAAAATTCTAAGACTACTGCAGTAAGCAGTGAAGCACTGAGAGTTGTTTTCCAAACATCCTCCTTTTGTGGGGCAAACCAAACCTCTTGGTGTTGTCTGAACTAGATGATTTTGTAGAAACTAAAATGATCTCCAAAATCATTTTCTTGGGTGTCTGGCTGGTGAGTCTTGCCCACATGCTCCAGGTTTAACTGATCGCCATATTTGGGGTTGGGAAGGAATTTTCCCCCAGGGCAGATTGGCAAAGGCTCTAGGCAGTTTTCGCCTTCTTCTGTAGCATGGGGCATGGCTCACTTGCTGGTTGATTCTCTGTACCTTAAAGTCTTTAAACCATGATTTGAGGGCTTTAATAACTCAGTCATAGGTTAGAGGTTTATTACAGGAGTGGGTGGGTGAGATTCTGTAGCCTGCATTGTACAGGAGGTCAGACTAGATGATCATACTGGTCCATTCTGACTTTAGAGTCTAGGAGTCTATGAGGAACTGATCAATATTTGGATGTCCACTACTAGACTTGGTAGGAATACAGGAGTGATTTAGGGAGGAAACAGAAACCAAGCTCATAAAGTGAGAGGAAGAGGTATGGCCAGGAAGTACACTTCCCTGCTTCACAACCCACTTCTCTGTCCTCTCCCCTCCCTTCTGTGATATCTCTGAACAACAGTCACACTTGAGACATTAATGTAATATTATTCTCATGTCTGTGTTAATCTTTAGTATCTTGCACGATAGGCTTAGTTGCTAAGGAAAACATTACTGGCAAAATTCTTTTCTAACATTTTTGCTGGGTATTTCCTAGCACAGCTTGGCTTTACATCTGACATTCCTCCTCTGGCAGGGTAGATTCATCATTAGTCAGTGATTACATTTACAAAACATGTTTCAATAAAGAAAGCAGTGGTCAAAATTAACATATGTAATCATTTTACTGAATGATGTGTTGATGCATCCAGCCTTGAGGAAAGAAGTCAAGAAAAATTAGTTCACCCTTAAATAATTTTTCTCCTGTAAATCTCCCAAAATTTAAAGAAAATCTAGATTATCTACTGCAGGGGTGTCAAACTCGCTGATGGTGATGGGCCAAATTCTCATAAACTGCACTTCACAGGGGCCATGCAATACTCTCTGCCGAAAAATTTGGGCCATCTTCCTCTTTTCGGCGGCGTGGCATCAGCCCTTTTCTGTGGCGGGATTTCACGGGGGACCGTGTTGCCAGACTGAGTACATTGCCGCTTTAAGGGATTTCTCTGCGTCCGGCATCGACGCTTTAAGACATTTCATGGACTCTTAAACCGGCAATGCCGTAAGCAGAGAAATCTCTTTAAGTGCCAATGCCCTCACTTTGGGCAGCAGCACATCTCAAAAAATCTGGCCGGACGTGGGCCGGATCCGCGGGCCGTATGTTTGACACCCCTGATCTACTGGTTCAATTATAATCACCAGTCTTAGGCTAGTTTACCTTGCACACTTAAGATCTGCTTTTATTCCTATTAACATGAGCTGAAATTTCCATTGACTTCAGCGGGGGCGAGATGAGGCCTCAAATGTTTTACATCTTATCAACAAGCTATAAATAAAGTTATCCTTCCTAAGGACAGTTTCATTTGACAATCCCCCACTATTTAATGAAAAGATTTCAACATAACTTACTTCTGCTAGGTCCTTGGTCCTTTCTGGATTTCTAATGTTTACAAACTGACTTAAAACATTTGTATTACAGCTGATTGCAATTACCTCCCCTACAGTCCACCCTTCTTTAAGCTTAATTATTCATGAATCACATACCTGCAGATACAAGAAATGTTTTAAGACTCAGACAAACACCATTTTCCCCTTCAAGACTGAGTGTTAACTTCTTGAAGAACCTAATCCATATCACCACATGGATCAACAGTTTTAAGTCTGCTATTACATTTCATTTTTTACTGTTTGGTATTGCAACTGATCAACCAATCAAGGCTTTGTGCTGTCTTATCATTGCTCATGCATCAGTAACATCACCAATTACAAAACATTCTCTTAATTAACATGGAAGTCATTTAAATACAAGTATTTAGAGGGCTAAATAGTATGAATTGATCCTTCCTTAAAAAAGGAATGAGGGCCACATCCAATATTTCCCACATTACAACACACAGAGGAGGAGTATTCATCCAAAATTTTGAGTATGCATGTGGCAGCATCCCTTGTGTACGGCAGAACCAGTGGAAGAAGCACAGATTGTAGGCTAGGAAGAAACACAGAAGATCTATGAAAAGACATGCCACACTCACAATCTCAGGCCTTAAGAGAGGAGTCAATATGAGGTGTTGGTACTCCAAATCCCCTCCACAAGGGAAGCTAGGCTTGTCAGCATGGCTAACTGTGCCATTGATTGCATTCCCTAGTGGAAAGCCCTCCAATGGGGAAAGGAGATTAATTCTGTCAATTTACTCTAATGTTGCTAATAGTGGCATTAACATAAATTCAGTAGAAAATCCTAATGTACATTCCGACTAATTCAGAAAGGAATATGTCATAAAGAGCAACTCTTCCCAACTCCTCCCTCGCTTGCAACTGGACTGTTTTCTTCCGAACATGTAGCAGTGCCAGTAAGCAAATGGCATGGAGGGACCGGTGGCAGCACTGCAGTAGTAGAAAAATAAGACCACACAGAGTCCTTTTCTCACCATTCCCTTACCAGCCCACTTCCTCTTTATGACCCCAATTCACCAAATAATTTAAGTACATGATTAAACCCGTGTCTGTTCAGCAAAGCACTTAATCATGAGCTTAAAGGTGAGCACGCACTTATGGGCCACAGATAAGCTAAGCCATGACCTGTAGAAACTTGCATGGAACTTGGAGGGAAAAGCATAGGTTTCAGGAGGGCAAGTGTTTTGGAGGAGGCACCACAAAGCCAGTCTCTGTTCCCACGGACTGAATACTAGCTGCAATTGCAGCATGTCTGTAAATAGTTCTCTTAAGAGACCATTTAATTTTAGAAAGAGTCCTTTCATGTTTTTACCCAGAATATGGTACATGAAACAGAGCTTAAAAGTTCAACTCTTTTATAAGTGGTTTGCTGAATAGGGCTGGACTGCTGAATCCGAGCCTACGCGCTTCCTGTGCCTCCTCCTCCCATGT
Source organism: Emydura macquarii macquarii (assembly GCF_026122565.2). NCBI lineage: Eukaryota > Metazoa > Chordata > Testudines > Chelidae > Emydura > Emydura macquarii. Next base: position 1,041,765 of record NW_027132817.1, on the reverse strand, counting down.
CACATAACTTAGTTAAGCATGGGGCTTTAAGTCATATATTTTTATGGACAGATATGTATTTGCATATTCAGCTTTCTGTTACAAAAGGCTTTGATAGGCTCCTCACACATCACAGCTTAAATTAGTAAACATAATACGTTTTTGCTTCCATTTTAAAGAAATACTGATCTAAGATTGAGACTTTTCTGACACTGTAAGCAATTTAAAGTGTGCTAGTACTTCTCTCTGGCTTTCCTGCAGTTTTCACAGTGATCAATGGCTAAGCTAAATACAATAGGGTACAGTTAAAAGATCACAAGTCAAGGCTGGTAGATTTAAAATAATGCCTCTATTTGTTTTGCCATATGAGTGCAATGATATACATTATGCAGGGGTCAGGAAAGATTTTTTCCCCTCTGTCCAACATTCCACAATAAGTTAAGTGCAGTATGGGGGATGGCATTCAAATCCTATCTTTCTGTGTCCTAAATTTACATTCACATAACACTTATTCTCCTTACTCCTCTTCTGTGCTTTTCTGCTTTATTACTGTAAACAGGAGCTGTATCAAAGTCACAAAAATCGTGCTTCCTGAGTACTCTAAAAAACATGACTCTTGTACATGTGAAAATTTTGCTGACTTACAAGAACGACATGGACAGACAACTTCAAATGCATGCAGAAACACCTACCCACAGAAAAAAAACAAATTGGATTGACTCTAGAGCTAGGGCTAGGCTGAATGACACCAGCTGAGGATTTAGTCCAACGTACAAGTTTGTTCTTATAGCATTAACATGAAGATTCAGTGTATATTCAACATAAGGAAAGCTTAGGTCAAAACAGGTCTGTCAATACTCTATGCATTTCCTATGTGCCTATCAAAGGCCTCAATCCAATAATTCTTTACTGTCTCCTTTGCATCCACTTTTCTTATTTTTCTTTCAGACAGATTATTTTTCCCATTGATAGTATGAACAAAAAGACTCAATAAAATATCAGATCATTATTGCCATATTCTTTTAATATAAATATTATTTAAATGGTTACCTTTCTTGCTTCTCTTATCATCTTCCTAATAGTCTCCTTTATTGTGTAAGGCTGTACTCTTGGTGGATGAAAAAGTAGATCAATATTTGTGCACCCAGACATTCCAGGCATTAGATACGGCCATCCCAAGTCAAGGTTTGGAGCTTCCACATCAGATTCAATAGGCCAATAAGTTCCCGAGGAAGAGGTATCATCAACAGCATTGTCAGAGGAATAAACTGTGTTTTGAGGAAGTTTCTGAACAGAGTTCAAAATATAATTAATTTCTTCTTCTGCTAGGAACTCTGAACATCTCTCTTTGGAAAGAAATTCTTTGTAGGCTTCTAAACCTCCTTCAATTAAAACATCAATAGCTACACGATACCATTCCTTGTAATGAGGTTCAATGTAGTTGTCTGATTTGCATTCATCATGTAAAGATGAAAGCATAGATGAGGTTTCCATTTTCACTGATATTTAGTGACAAACCTTTTAAATTTCCATTCATGCACTGATGAAATGTATCTGAGAGGAAATTGAAAGAAAACAGTTAATGTTTTGGCAAACTAAAATGTAACAATGTATTAGTTTAATGATAATACTTTAAATTTCCCTTCCACGATTTAAGGAGTTCAAAATGCTTTGAATAATTCATTAAGTTTCACAAACCCAAGCCAAGTGGGTATTATCCTCTCCTTTCCTTTTACAGATGGGAAAACTGAGGCACATGTGATTTAAATGATTTGCTGAGGTTCATATGTAAAGTCTGCGGCAGGGCTGGCAATACATCCCAGATTTCCTGATTCCTAGTCCTGTAGTATAAACAGCACATACTCTGTGCATGGAAAATGAATATGTAAATTTTCTCCAGTCAATTATGTTTCAATACTCTATGCTTGTTGGACCACTGTGAAAACACTGAAAAGAAACATTTTTCATAAGCCTAGACATGTCTCCTGCTTCTTTATGCTCTAGTCTCTCCCAGTTCTCCCTTGTACACATACCTTCTCTCAGGCTTCTCTGAAACCACAACCTTGGATGTCCTTAGCTTTATCTACCTTTTTATTCCCCATGTTGTCTAATCCTCTTGCTGCCGACAGCCACTTTCATGAGTTATGAGAAGCTCTACTCTAAACAGAGTTTTCTCCTCCCACATCTTGGATCAGACTATGAATCAGCAATCTGATTTCCAGTTCCACCTGCTCACCCTCTGGAGCAGCTGCTTTTATCTTACTATTTATTTAAAATAATAATAATAAATCTGAAGTTTTTTTGTTGCTCACAGATATGGTCTTTTTCAATTAAATTGGAAGGGGGTTTGCTGCTGCTGCCGTAGATGAAGATTCATAGTTAGTAAGTATGTAAAGAAGAATAGAGGGCCAAGTTTTCCTCTAATTTAGACACATTTAGTCCACTGAACTTCCACAATGTACCTACAATCTATGGCCTAGGGAGGTAAGCAATAACTTGGAAACCCATGAAAACTGCATGCAAGTGGCCAGGTAGAACAGAAAGCTGGTACATGGCAGAACCTTCCACACCCGCATGGTGACAACATAATATGACTGACAGAAAGATAACCAAGGAGGGTGGAGGGACTTGGAAGAACAGCAATAGAGTGAAGAGTAACTTAGGACACAGATACCCAACATGTTGCTAGAAAATTAACATGAAAACCCTTGTTGGAAGCCTTTTTAATGGTATTTTGAGGAAATGTATTATTTATGTAAATGATGCATGTACATATTATGCTAAACTCATTTACAGAGCACAAAGATATTCCTAATGTTTTTGCAAGCAGTGCAATGTGCATTTTCTTTACCAATCTGTTGAAAACAGCCTAAATAATATGAAAATGCAACTGAAAGTGGCTTCCAACTACCACTTAAATTAAGCCTAATGAAATAAAATTTAAAAGCTCCCTATAACACCTTGTACTAATTTAACTGTAAAATCCAATTCAGTGTTCAAATATTATTTTATTTTTAATTCTGGACAGTAATCAAAGTAATACTTGTATCTGCAGATTTGTTGGTTTTACAACTGAATTCCTTCTAAAGGAGGAAAGATCAGTTTAAGGATAAATAAGGATGAAATAGGGGGTGAAAATTAAACCAAGACAACTGATGAGATGATTGCTAAATCTGAAGATTAAAAGAAATGGGAAAAGGCCAATCTGAAGCTGGCATCAGCCAGGCACATGAAGGATTCAATTTGAGTCCTGTCTCTGGGGCAGCAGGAGAGATTACCCAAAATATTATGCTCTTGAGCCTAGGAGAACGCAGTGTTTTTTGCTGCTACTATAGTCGCGGATTTCAGTGGTTAGCTTGGTAAAGGAGCTAGCTAAAGGAGGCTTGGTTCATGTCCACTGACAGAGAATCATAATGACTTACAAGTGGGAGATATGCACTGGCTGATTATCTACTGCCTTGCACAGTGGGTGCAAAGTGGGTATAAAATAAGAATCGTAGCATATTTACACTTTGCACAGATGCAAATGATTACACACCGTGCAAGGCTGTGGAGAATCAGTCTGTGAGGCATAAAGGAGCAAAAAAACTTTAAAAAAAGACAAAATTAGGTCTCTCATGAAGTTGTGATAGTATAACTCTAAAATCAATGTTTCATGAATGCGAATAACATGACGATTTTTTAAAGCTATTTAAGACCAAGATTGAAAAATTACTGAATACAAAATATTCAACTGAGTATTCATGGGGATACAATTCACTAATGCAGTCTACTAAACTGAACAGCTAGAACACTTTTGTAAGACTTTCCCTGGGCTAATATCACTCTAAACAGTACAAGAAATGCATCATTAGTTTGATATTAAGGGCCTGATCCTGATTCCACTGAAGTCACTCTCACCAATGTATTTCTAAAGGTAGTTAACACTGTGGTAACTCAGTGCTGTTGGGAATAAGAATTCCCATTGATTTCAATAATTGGAACAGAATCATGCAAATATAAAACATTGACATTTTGAGAACAAATGGGAAAAAACACTATATTTTAAATTATATAGTTCTCACTGCAATGTGTAATCTTCAATTGTGGTATTATACAATGTGGTTAGACTGGGATTTTTACTTTCTGTATGTATTTTCCCTCTATCTCTACCCTTTGTCGTGATACTGTCTTGCTTTATTCTCTTCACTACCCATTGCTATTCAGTTTATGCTGAGTGCACCTCCACCCCTAATTAATATATTTTAAATATTGGGCGTGGGGACTGAATGAGGCAAAGCTTCATTTGTTCCACTCTCCCTTCCTGCTAACTAGTCTCTGCAAGTCTCCACAGTGATGACTAAAGGAAAGGAGATTTGGTTTTCTTATTCTTATATGGCTAGAAACTCAGCTGGTGTATATAGGTGTTCAATTTAAGTTAATGGAGCTATACAGATTTATTCCAGCCAAGGACCTGGCCCAACATTGATATTTTTCCTATTTTTCCTTTGTTTGTTTTTTAATAAGGATAGAGGGTTCTTTGGTTTTTGCTTGGTGTTTTTTACTGAAGAAAATGTATTAATTAAATATGACATAGAGGTCAAATGCAATTACCTGCGCTAAGACATATGCCAGCAGGATATAAATACAATATGGCTCTCTATCTCAAAAAAGTTGCAGACTTCTACATTAATTAATTTTGTCTCACATAAGAATAATTATGTGTCTCAGAAAACAAATGTTGTTTATAAAAGTGTCAAAAGTAGCATCCTCTTAAGAAATTAAATAAATTGCCTGTTTATCATCAAGAAAATGGAAGGCAAGGCAGGTGAGACACATGGAACGTATTGGAATTAAGGCCATCAGTGTCTGGTACGTGGATAAATACAGACAAAAGAAGAATCTCAAACTGAAGTGACTGTAGACATAATACCATCTCTAACTCTTGAAATTGTCTTTTCCTCCCCAGAAAGTAATAGTTAGTGTGCAGTTATTGATGGAAGGTTAAGAATTTTTGGAAGGTAAACTATACAAGAGAGATTTAGACAATTGGCCTGTCAAGCAAACTAAACTCTTCATATCATTGCTTATGGTGTGTCAGCTACTTCAAGTGTCACTATATTTTAAAAAAAAAAGTATATGTTTATGTTTTCTTGAGCTTTATAATATCAATCAGCACAGAAATTAAAATAAGAAACAAAATGTCCTGACTTCTTAAGGATTTTGTTAAGCCCCCTCCACTATGTATATTGTTTCTGTACATTGGGTTTGTCTTTAAAGATCTATTCTCAGGATTAATCCTTATGTCAACAACCATGTTACTAACTTGGCTAAGGATTTGCAGGATCAGGCCCACAGTCTGAGGTTTCAATAATCTGCCTAAAGCCACCTTCCTCTCTTTGTATATGTCAAATGCACTTTGATTAATCAGAATCTGTATATATGCTTCTAAGACTGACTGGCTGTGAGAAAGTTGTCAGTCACCTTATGAGAAGTACCCTCAACTGTCAACTCCTGTGCTTTCCCTATGTTGAATTGAGTGCACCTGACATCCACTGTATCAGCCATCTTCCATATGTGGACATAGGGATTAGATATTTAATGTGGGTCAAGGGAGAATTTTCCTACAAAGAGTTGAAATGTGCTTCATTGAATGAACAGGGAATTTGCATTGCAGAGCATGTGCTCCAGTTGAATCAGTTGGTACAGTAAGTAAACTCTGCATGTATCCTGCACAGGCTTGCTCATTTTTGCTTACATTAAGAACATACCCTGCCCTCTCCAATGTTGCTACCATGGGCACAGCAAGAAAAAGCTTGTATTTTGGATGGGAATTGGAAATGTGTGTCTTCGTGAAGATGGATTTACACAACATCTTAGCCTCCACAAAGATGACAGGTGGATGACAATCAGACACAGAAAACATAAAATAAACAATGAGTCCTGCTCCATATTCAGGCCCCTATACGTTGTACACTACTCTAGGCAATGACCCACCTGTAAGTATATATCAATGAGACAACACACACAAACATCTTTCTGTACCCCTCACCTCCATCACATATGATGTATGTGGATTTTATGGCTATTATTGGAGCATTGCATTTTAACCAATGATTCCTATTATCAGAACTATTGGCAGTACACAAGAGCCTTGCCCAACCAGTTGCTAACAGAATAAACAAACGTTTTATGACAAAGCATTCCCTATATATGTAGTGCCTTTCCTACCAAAGGATCCAAAATGCTCTATTAAGTCAGAGGAAAAGTAGAACATAGAAAGGGAACAGTTGTACATTACTTTTTCTTCTGTAGGGGCAGAAAATTAAACTTTGTTGGCAAAAGTATGAGAACTACCAAATGCTGATTGACCTTTAGGAGACTAAACTTGTAGCAGCTGGGGTCAGAGCTGGAAAAGTTTCTATAAAACAAATAGGAGAAAGACCCAATCAACAGCACTTGCAGAGGTGCTCATTAAGTGCAAAGAAGTGCAGAACAAGCCACTATTCACTTCAGGTGCAAAGCAAATGAGTGGTAAAAGCTGCAGTGAGTTCTGCTTTCAATTAGTTTCCATGAAGCTTCAGGCCTCCACAGTCAGACTGGGGGAAAGGACCCAACGGCACCTACCCTGGTCAGCAGAGCAATTGTGACCATGGAGCTCTTCCAAACATTGCCTTCAGTGGGCTGAGCCAGCTGCAGGCATGTTACCTGCTAAGTACACTCCCTGGCAGCAGATGTGATGAAATTGAGAAAATAACCAAAACCAGGGCGGTGTTCGCAGTGGTGTGCCAGGCTAGCTGGCTCCACCCCACCTGACCCAGCCTTTTAGTAGCTATTCAGCCAGGTCACTTGAGTGCAAGTGGACGCCGAGAGGACAGGCTCAGAGCAGGCCAGAGTGGGCTGTGACCCCTATGGCACGCAAACCTGCTCCCCAGGGGCCCAGACCACACCCGGGATCCCACCAGGCCTGCCTGCTTCTGCTGAAACAAAGCCCAGCTCCTGGGCACGTTTATCCCAACAAGCCTGCAGGCAGCCCAGAGTGAAGGAGGAACCTCCCCTGGGGAAAGAGCCCCCTGCAAATCCCTGGCCTCTGCCCCCAGCCCTCGCGGCTATACTCCCAAAGTTGTCCCCTTCACATCCCCTAATGGCCCATTTCCCACTCTCCTACCCCAACCCCGCTGACCATCCAGCAACTCGCCCCCCGCCATAGCCTCTCTCCACGGGCGCTGCCAACCCACCCGGGGCTCTCTCGGGGCTCGCGACGCATTCCCCCCCCCGATCCTTTGGTCCCCGGGGCTCAGCCACACCCACGCCTCGGACTCCGCTTTCCATCCAACCCGAGCGAGGAGCGAGCGGGCGTTGGGGCCGGGGGCGGAGCGGAGCGGGCCGAGCCGTGGGGAAGGGTCCCCGCCTCCCCTCCGCAGCGCCGAGCGCCGGAGCGGACCGAGTCCGGCAAGGGCAGGGGCAGTGACAAGCAGCAGCCAGCGCTCCGCCGGCAGGGGCAGAAGCGAGCCGAGCCCCCCACTTACGGTGCCGGCCCCCGCCCCGAGAGGAAAGCGCCTCAATCAACCGCTGCCGGGGAGCTCTGGCCCCAGCTTGAGCCGGAGCGTCTCCTCCTCTGCCCCGCCGAGCCGGAGTCAGACTCACGTCGGAGCGGAGCCCAGCCCAGCCCAGCCCAGCCCGCCAGCTGCCGGCAGGTGTTCCCCGGCGCGGAGCGAGCTGGGCGGGGAACCGCGTTGGGACATGCCGGGAGGGTGTCGCACCCAAGCCCAGCCACACACCTGTGGGAACTGCCGAGCCCTGTCCTGCCCTGGGCAAAGTACAAGGCTGGGCCCCGAGAGCGGCTCCGCGGAGGATGGAAAGGCTGCTCCTGGCCGGACGGGGGCCGCCCTGCGGTGGTACCTTGCCGGGCCGTACTGCCTGCAAGGCGGGTGTGAGTTAGGGGGACCCACCCCGGGTGTGAGTTAGGGGAACGCGGGGACGGGGACCCCCACGAGGGAACCCACCCCCACGCCGCCCTGTTTTAATAGCAGGGACGCAGAGAAGTGGAAAACGTAACATTGCAGTCCTTAGCTGGCGCCTGCAATAAGGAAACTGAAAAGGTGCACGGGGGTGAAAAAACAAAACACGCCCTCAAAGGTAAAAGGAATCGAATAAACTTTTCCAGCATTAGCCGTTTGCTGCAGACTTTCGAAAGAACGAGTCAGTTTCTGGATGAAGAGGTTTTTAAGCTGTTTCCGAGAAGACGAAATGAAATGCTGCCTTTCAGTAGGAGACTGATTCCTAGATGGAGAGTTGCATCGAAATCACACTGTTTATACAGCTTCATTGAAGTTAATTTTGATGCTAGCGTGCTCCTTTTTTGGGGGGGGGGGAGGGGAGGGAAAGAGGCAGTGTTGGCTAATGGTTTGGAGAAAGAGAATAGGAATCAGGACACATGGACTTCATTTACACTGCCATAAAAATGTGCAGTACTACATCTCAGAGGCCAGGTTCATTGATTGGGGGCCAGGAGGCTGGGGCTGGAGGGTTAAACATAGCAGTGTAGATCTCTTGGGCTGGGACTGGATCCTGGGCTCTGTGACCCTCCACCCTTGCAGGGTTTCAAGAGCTCAGGTTCCAGCCCCAGTCCAGATATCTACACTGGTATTTTTAGTCCCCCATCCTCAGTTAGCTGACCCAGGTCAGCTGCCATGTCACCAGTCTTTTATTGTAGTGTAGTCAGCTGTAGTCCTCCTCTATTCCTAGCTGTGCCACTGATGCTCCAGTAAGTCATCTGGAGCCAGATCTTCAAATGGTATTTAGGCACCTAATTCCCAATTCATAGAGTCATTCTCACTGGCTCTGGCTCAATAACTAAGTTAAGTATTTATCCTTAGTGGAACAATCATTGGGCCAGAAAGAGAGAGAGAGAGAGAGAGAGAGAGAGAGAGCACGCGTGGGAATGACTCTGAGGTCCAGTGGTTAGGGCACCCATCTGGGAGGTGGGAGACCCCAGCTCCACTCCTGCTCCAATCACTTTTCATTCTTTATCCACACTGGAACAGCTTCATCAGGAAAGACTGAGGGAGTCCCACATCAGAATATCCCATAGCTCTGTAGTTAGAGCAGTCTCCTGAAAGATTTAGTGAAAGGGAGCTAGTAGTTTAGAGCACTCACCTGGGATGTGGGAAGACTTTATTCAAATCCTTTCTGCCCTGCTATCAAAGGGGGGAATTGAACTTTGGTCTCCCCCATTCCAGGTGAGTGCTCTAACCCTTGGCTAAAAGTTATAAGGTGGGTGTTGCTGCAACTATCATCAGCTCTTTTGTGGGAAGCTAGGCAGGTAGGTACCTAATTAATTCCTGCAAGAGACACCTAAGCCAGCTGTATCTAAAGGTTTGTCTATACAGCAAAGAAAAACCCATGGCAGGTTCCTGCCAGCTGACTCCGGCGTGCAGGGTTGTATCATCATTGCTGTGTAGACTTCTCTGCAGGATGGATAAAAATCAATGATTTTTTTTTTTAATTAAAAAAATTCAGATTTAAATCGGATTTTTTTTTTAAATCAATAAAATACTAAATTTATCTCTCATTTAAAAAATAACAGTTACAATTAAATCTCATCACAAACATGCTAAACCAACACTTACAGTCTCATAAAAATGAATTAATGCCTATAGTCTGTACAGCCTAACTACGAGCTCTTGCTTCTTGAAAGTTCTGGGCTTTCAGTTTCAGTTTCTCAGTAGACTAAAGTCACATGTGCAAAGAAAGACACAGGCTGGATAGGATTGTTGTTGTTCTGTGCTTATGTGGTGGAGTAGCTGGGCCAAGCAAAGCAGTGGAGTTATTTAAGATACTGTCTTAAAGGCACAGAGAGAATATTTTAATCGTTTGGTATTATTCACTCAATGCTGCAAAAGTGGCAAAGATGAGAAGATACTTAGAAGAAAAAATGGAAGGATGCTCCTTAATAACATATGGCTGCAGTGCCATTTAATGCATCTTTTAGCCAAAGACTGAAGTACGTCTTCTCCAGGAATAAAAGAAAATGATGAAGTTGTAAAATACTTCCATAACAACCATTTTGCTTCAGGGTCCCTGAAGAGAGCAGGAGGATCCAAACTAATTCAAGATGTTCAGTGGAATTCTGTGGTAGATTGTTTTGAACAATTTATTAAGGACTGGCCTATTCTCATAAAACTTTGTGAAGAAAACCATGATAATGGAAGTATCTTATCCAAAGTATCTAACATTGGATTAAACAGGAATGTAGAAGATATGCTCAGTATATTGAAGCCTATATCCATAGCCTTAAACAAACTTCAGAGAAATTGTTGCTGCATTGGTGATGCTGTCGAAATTTGGAAGGCACTTCAAGAGACATTGAAGAAAGAAATACCTCACCAGAAAGTTAAACTGCAGGCAAGTTAAACAGGCAATAAAGAAGCAAATGGATCAAGCACTAACTCCACCTCATTTTCTTGCGAACATTCTCAACTCCAGATAGAAAGGTAGATGCCTAACTTCTGAAGAAGATGATGCTGCCATGGCATGGGCATCTCAAAATCACTCCTCAGTTATGTCAGTCATAATAAATTTCAGAGCCGGAGTGGAACCATTTAAACAGTACATATTTACTGATGAAGTTTTGAACAAAGTCACTCCCCTGAATTGGTGTAAATCATTAGTCAGGCATCTTGAAATTTCCCTCAGTTGCTAAGCCAACTTTTCACAGCAGTAGCTTCCTCTGCAGGCACAGAAAGAATATTTTCATTGTTTGGTATTATTCACTCAAAGCTAAGAAATCGACTGGGAGTTGATAAAGCAGGAAATCTCGTATTTCTGTTTCAGTCTATGAGTAAAAATGACAGTGGGAATGGGGAAGATGACAGCTAGCTGTAGAAGTTTTAAGGACAGCGTATTTTTAGTGTTGTGATGACTTGTCTGTTAGAGTTAATAAAATTTGAAAATTAAAAAAAAAAGAGTTTAAGGATAACCGTCAGTCGGCAACTCAGGAGACTGCTGCAATTGCAAATGTGAAACGTTTATGTAACATTTAAGATTTAGTTTAATAAGTATAAGTGCTATTGTGTTTGTGATTTAGTTCTTACCATTCCTAATGTACTGCTGCTGCATCTGTATCTTGACACAGGTAATGAGTATTATGTACTATTTCCTAAATTAATAAAAATCAAGTTATCTAAAAAATTACATAAAGTATACCCTCCTAGATGTTGTAAAATGCTGTACCGAGTTGTAAATTAACAAGTTTTAGTGATCAGATTTCACCATTATTTAAGAAATATGTGAAGTATCAGTGGGAAACTTGATTTAAATCAATGATTTTCTTGGTGATTTAAATCATGATTTAAATCGCCTTGATTTAAATCAATCCACCCTGCTTCTCGTCTGGGGCTGGAGCCCGAGCTCTGGAACCATCTCAGAGTTCAGGCTCCAGCCTGAGCCCAGAAGTCTACACAGCAAACAAACAGCCCCACAGCTTGAGCCCAGCGAGCACGAGTCAGCTGGCACAGGCCAGCCGATGGTGTCTAGTTGCTCTGTAGACATACTATATGCAGCTGGTTCTCATTTGGGGATTGCTAAGCATCTATCTCTGAAAGAGGGGCAGGGCTTAGCCCACTCCCTTTTCATTTGCATATTCCATTAGCTAATGTAGACTGTTGCCTTTGGCAGCTCTCTGCTTTGCATGCTTGCTTTTGCAATCTAAGGTCTGTATCTGTCCACATTCATTGTATAGGCAGCATAGGCACCTGACTCAAACACCACTGTGATCCACAATGCCATTCTTGTGATTTTTCTAGGCACCTAGAAGTTAAGTGCTGTGATGCTCAGCATTGCAATGTTTAAGTCCCTTTGTGAATCTCACCCTTTGTGTTTCCCTAGCTATAAGCTGTGTATGCACAATACCTACACAGCTGGGGGTGGATGGGTTACAAGGCTAATTATTGTTTCTAATGTATTTTGAGATCCTTGTTTTAAATGCTTTTTCAAAAATAAATATTACTTCATTCTCAGCATGCGTGTCTGAGAGAAACATCCCTAAGCATTAGTGAATTACATGCATGCATGTTTATGAACACCAACTTTCTTTTTTTTTTAGTTTAATGTAATTATAAGCCTTTGTCCTCATTATACTTTGTAGACAATTTACAAGCAGGCCATTCCTTGGCTATAAAGCTGACTGACATTTTGTCACTTTGACACGAACATTTTATTGGCAGTATTTCATCATGCCTACCTTGAAGTGCAAAGTTTCCCTCCAAGTTTGTAACACCCAGTATTGACTACAGGACATATCATGATGAGCTGTGAGGCTGCCACATCTTCTCAGCAAAGCAAGGTTCAACTGATTCATTTCTTGGATGGCAATGTCTAAAGACAAAAGATAATGAGGTAAAAGTGATAAAGATATTAATTTAATTTTTATCCAAATAACATCCAAGACAGGGTCCCAAAGAAGTGGCTAACCGTCAATATATTTTGCTAAGTATGCAGAGTTGCTTAGCTGTGTTGGTCCCAGGATATTAGAAAGACAAGGTGGGTGAGATAATATATTTTATGGATCAACTTCTGTTGGTGAGAGACAAGATTTTGAGTTTACACAGAGCTCTTTTTCAGGTCTTGGACTATTACTATAGCCATAGGACCACTTGGACCAAATTGTGCTGTCAGTTACACCTGAGTGAATGTTCCATACATTCTTGATAACAATTGAAGTTATTTAATATTTAGTCCTTACACAGCAGTTTTATCCTATGATAATTTGTGGTCAGGAAGGAGAATGCTTTTCTATGGACAATCTTTCAATAGAAATATAGTGCCAATCAAATTTTTGAAACACCAGCTATATTTTCCAAGTTTATATAGTAAGGGGAAAAGAAGAGTATTAACACTCTTTCTACACCAACTAAATTGGTTGGACTTCCCTTTCATTATACTTGTAAATATTACTAAGACTTCACTTAAGAGATGTTAATCATTGAGTTCAGGCATAGCCTAACAAGAAGCAATTCTGTGTGGCCATTAACTTCTCTGGATGAAGGGATTTGGATAAGAAAAATAAAAGGCCAGGTTTCTTATGCCACTGGCCTATTACTAAAGCATCAGTTAAGAGTAGGTTTGAAAGGATTAGATCTTTGTAAGTAATTATCAGCAAATGTTGATTTCACTTTACACATACAAATCTACAAAAAACTTACTTCCATCGATAATAATCCAAATGTACAGATAGGGAGAGTAATAAAAGAAAGAAAAGTGCTGCTTCAGAAATGGAGCTTGATTTTAAAATATTTATTTTATATACTTTGATGTGATGTTGATAATTTGTGTTTTAATGGTTATAAACCTTTACATTTTGATTTCAATGTCTACTGTCAGTAAATAATTATTGTCTGCTCCATAATTTCTCAACTGAAAATTTAAATCAATAAAAATAAAAAAGGTTAAAAATATACAAACATTTGTCAAAATTATAAGAAAATATAAAAATTAAATTCTTCCATGCTTAGTTAAAAGTATCTTTTTCTTATATGTTTTTACAGTTCCTAGCAAAATGGGATGCTGATCCAATACTGGAGTTCTAACGTACTACAGCAATACATAAAATAATAATAAAACTAAATCAACTTCCATCTCCACTGCCTCATGTGTGAAAATGAAGATTTCAATCACAGATTAGTAAAAGTGAATTTTGAAGATCAAGAAAGATGAGGTATTTGTACTGCTCATGACATTCATGATCTGAACGTTATTAGATTTTGAACAGATGAAAAAAAACCATACAATTCCCAAGATTTGTCAAATTCACAATATTTACAAATCAAAGAATGTGTCAAGAGTAAAGAGGCTTTAGCCAGCTATCTTTAAAGAGAAAACTATGTTGTTACAGATATTAATCTTAAAGGGGCCATATCTCATTTATGTAAAGCTTTGAATAGTATTGATACAAGATACCCACCTTTTATGAAGAGGTAGGAAGAAAAATTGATGCAGAAGATTAAAACTCAGTATGGAAAACAAGTGTCCTATTTTCAGTTCGTACTCTTACAAAACAAAATCGTTATAGTTTACCCTATCTGGGGTACCTTACTGAACACCAATCAGGTTAAAAATGTATTTTTGGCCAGGGATAACGTCAGAGAAGGATTTCAAACAGATTTGGTAGTGGACACCTAAAATGGAAGCACTTTGGAAGCAAACATACAAACAATGACATCAGTTACAATTAACCTGTTGATACTTTTGGTAGGACTGCCATAAAAACAAATCACTGCTACTTAAAACAAAGAATTAAGATCAAGATTTTCAAAACTGGGTGGCTCCTAACCAGTATTTAGACACCTAATTGAGTGGCCTAATTTTCAACAGTTCCTATAAAAATATACATAAATAAATAAAAACAAATCAATGATTTTCTGCCTAAGTGGCCCAATTGTACCAGAGCATTTGGTCAAGTAAGTACAAGCAAACTGATTCCTGGATTGTTAATATCTATCTACCAATAATGTCTAAAAATGGATGACAGTCATTGCCAAAGAATTAATTGTCATGTAACAAAGTCACTGTTTTACCATCATCCATCAGACAAAATGACTACCGCTACAGTATATCTACTGTTTGGTATAATAGAAATAAAGTAATTATAATTGAATGTTAACATATGATTATGAGCCCTACTTAGGAAATATACATGCCTCAGTGATCTTGCAGCAGGATTAATTTATGACAAGGTTTCTCGTCATTGGCATTACCTGTTATGTTTTGTTGTTATCCTCCCACCTGCAACAAAACTAAACTATCTTGTCTTTTTTGGGTAAATTTCACCTCTCCCTCACCTTGCATCCCCATAAACTCTAGAAAAGTGGCTATGCATGGAGAAGGATGAAATCTGCTTCAATGTTGTGATTAGGATTCAGGGCTGAGGGAACTTTGCTCCCAGCACTGGTTAGGGGGACTTGGAGACTGCCCTAATTTATTATACAAATGATACAAACCCTATTTTGTGGATAGTATATGTAAATTCTTCATTTTTGTCATTTAAATTTGGGACTGAACTAAAGGCTTTTGAGCTGCTCTGGCTGCTGAAGCTAACTGGCAGTAGTAAAAGGGTAAAGAACCCTTTTTGAAATCTACGAGATAAAGAAGAAACCTATCTCAAATGATCAAATCTTAGACACAGACCTGCAGCATGAAAAAATGTTTTAATCCCCAATGATATCAACAGTGTTCTTGACCTGAATGCAGTTGCAAGAAACAACAGGCTGATAGTTTTATGTACAGATTTTTCATGCACAGCCAAGGCAGTTATATCCCAGACTATAAGTACAAGGTGGAAAAAAGTGTTATTGACTATTACAGTCCCAAAGAGTTGTTAAAACTCTAGGCTACAATTGTTGTCCAAGTCATACAAATGATCTGTAAGCAGGAATGGTCTCTGGGCCTGCTGGCAGCACAGTGTGTTACAATGCAGGCATCTGAGTTTAAATTTGAGCTCTATCTACTCCTTCCTGTACGATTGGGGTTTTATAATCAATCTGAAGTGGAGATCCTGTATGTGCAGTTTAGAGAGGAACCAGTGAGTCACTTAATCTGTTTGCTGGCACAGTCGTGCCCTTGAGATGACCTATCTTTGAAAAGCGTGCAGCTTCATCATGTGAAGTTCTCTGAAATACTTTGAAAATCCCCATTGAGTGGCCAGCCACTCAGTAAGGACTCAGGTGACTTTGGAATGACTGACAAGCTCCTCTGAAAATCCCCTCAACATCCACATATGCCAAGCCCTAACTGGAACAAGCAAGAGGCTACCTGCACCTGTACAAGCTTTTGAAAATTCCAAAATGAGGTTTCTGTGTTAACTACAAAATAAAGGTGGATACAAATAAGACATCATGGGGTAGAAAATGTGGACAATGTTGTTGCATCTCACAGTTCTGTGCCATGTAAATCCACAACCCTACCTGTACAATAGATGAACAAAGTGGATTGAGAATGCTAGGTATAGGCAACTCTGTGTACTTGGTGGCAAGCCATACATTCATTTTGCAGTAAATTCCCTGGATTCTGTTGCACTCAAATGTGGACATTCTGTAGTAGCTTAATTTAAATAAATAGCGACAATGATTTTAGTGTATATGGATAATCTGTGTAGTAGTGTACCAGCACTGGTAGGAGAGTATCTAATCTAATGGCACTGTCACTCTTTACAGAGCATGGTGCATGCGCCAATGAGTTATTTGATGGATGCTGGGGCTGATGTGTGAGTGACAATCCCCTCCACAGTAAGGGCACACCCATTCACTGCCAATGCTCTCAATCTGACCAGCAGATTCTTTTCTCCTCTGACGCTGGACATCACGAAGCTTGAACCAGTCCGTCTCACAACGCCTCGCTCCATATACAAGCTGTCTCCGCCAACCAGAACAGCATTCCGCACCTCTTTCCCAATCATCCACAGAGAGAGATTCCAAAGGATACTAAATCGTCTTGGCAAGCATCCCAAAACCTGCTCAGCAGTCTGCCTCTCTTTCTAGATCATTCATGAGCTTCAGAGTACAGAACACTCATCGAGATCCTGTAATTCGGCATTCGCTTGACATGTCCAACCCACCTCGGTCTTTTCTTACCAATCAATGTTCCCAAGTGGGTAAATCTGTACCACATTTTCTGTACTTGGGGAAAGCAGACTTTGCGGAGTCAGTATGTTCCCCTCTTTGGTGACAGGTATAGTTCTGTCATGGTTTAATCCCTCTCCAGAGCAATGGGGAGATTGCAAATTGCCCATCACAGTTGCTTTCCAGGGCTGCTACAAAGTAATGCAATAATACACTGCCCCTTGCTACAGGCTAGATTACCACCTCTGATAAAATATCTAAGAATGTTTTTTGAAAATGATTTCTTTCAAATTAATATTAGGATTTGAGAATTATTTTCCACCAAAGGCAGTAATGAAATATTTTGATACCCTTATTCACACTGGGTAGCACATTACTTCCTAGATGGTCCCATTTGAAGTCATGGGACACTTTGAAGAGTCAGGTCAATGGGTTGTAGGGATTTAAGAATCTGAACCTATATCTGTTACAAATCTAGTAATTTATTGTATCATATAGTTCATATCAGTTGTAAATTAAATAAAAAACATTCTGTTCTATTTTATAAAGATTCTTATAATCTCCTCTCCCCCATCACTGACGGATCTGCTGCCTTCTATATGTGCATTAACTGACTCTCTCTCACAGGAAGTTTATTCTCTCGCCAGCTGGAGATTTGTGTGTTTAGTGGTTTGTTTTAGTAGGATGTTTTTTGTTTTGTTTGTTATGTGTGCATGTGTGTGTGTTGCAGGGGGCTGGGATATTTTTTAAATGTACACATTGCTATGTATTGTACTTCTTCAACCAAGCCTTGTCCAGTAAATCTTGCTCTTGGAACAGATGGTGGTTAGATTTGTGACGTTCCATAGTCACTGTGAGATTTCATTTCACAGCTATGGCCCAGTCCTCTTGAGAAAATTCTATATCCTGCAAACAAGCTTTACCTTCATGATAGAGAGGTTGGTACTATTATTTGTACACAAAGCACAGGGCTACTAATTTGAATAACTAAGAACTCTATTTGCATAAATTGGTTCTTACTGGCTTGAAATTATTTCAGTGCAAAACTGCCGTGTGTCTGCTATACTCTTCTAAAGATGGAAGAGAGTTTATTTTTTCCTTTACTCTTAATATTTCTACCAGCACCATGCATAAAATAGTTTAATCAACTCTTAACTTATCTGATTAAATAACATTTCAGTAAACTAATGAAATTAATGGATCTTCTTATCAGTTTCAGGCTAAAGACTCAAGTCAAAGGAATATGATTAAAAAGAAAAATTTTGAAAAATTATTTTAGTAACACATTTCCCAAAAACAGAACTTTCAAACTCTCACATGCATTGTTACCTACATCCAGGAATTCACAATTTGAAGGTCATATACTCTTGTTAATGTAATTAAGTAATGTAGAGCTTTCTTTTGGTCCAAAAGTGTAGAAACTTATTGGACCAGTTTCTGCACTAAGGTGCATATACAAAATTTCCACTGACCTTTACAAGAGCCTCTCTTCTGTAACTGAAAGCAAATTTTACTAACCCTAGATATAGGCCAAGATTTTTAAAAATGGGTGCCAATAATTAGATACAATATTTCAGGACCTAACTAAGTGGCCAAATTTTCAAAAGCGCTCAGAAACTAAACTACCATTGACTTCAACGGAATTATTCTTGATTTACACTGAGGTTGGTGAGAGCAGGATCTGTCTCATTATTTTTAAAATTATAAGTAAAAAGATACATTAAAGATGTTAAAGTCAATTACTCAAAAGTTAGGAAAAGCCAGAATTAAGGTTGCTTGTGCAAAATTTGCTTTGTAAAGATTTAATGTCTGTACTCTCACCTTCTACAAATTCACTATGGTCCAGATTTCTAATGTAATAAAACAAAGATTCCTGTTTCCAGAACTTCCTTTCCCTTTATTCTTGCAGCCATGACACCTGTGCTCCTACTAAAAGCAAGAGTAATGCTCCCTTCCTTGCTCCATACTCAAAGTGCTATAGGCAAGGCTGTGTGTTGTAAGTAACTCCCAACCCTAAGGGGTAGTACAGAAGCACACCACCTCAGGGAGAGCGGCAGGAGTAATTCTGCCTCCTGAGATACAGCTTATTTGTTCTTGGATGGTTAGCTGGCTCTGATCGGCACATGGGAGGAAGCCTCTTCTCCACCTTTCCCCCACTCCCTTTAGGTCTCCTCTATGCTTCATAGTGGAATTAGAGATGGGGCAGCCCCTTAGCATGAATTTGGAGCAATTTAAGGAAGCTGTGATAATCTTTATCCACAAACACAGTACCGGTATTCCTTCTTCTATCTCTATCACTATAATGAGTCATTAATATAACCTTTGGTAGTTATGAGTAATCAGCTTTCAGAGTCCTCCTATATGGAGTCCTTTAGGGATTGCTTTTACCATTGCTGCTGTTTTGTGTGTAGGTGAAGCCACTCTTAGAACTGATAAGGAAGCAGTCATATCATCAGTATGCTGATACTCAGGCCTGTGTTGCTGTCTAATGTCTCTGCTGATTTACAGCAGCTGAAGATTTTTCCTAGTGACTCCATTTCAGCCCTGTCTTACTGCCTATCCGAGACTGCATAGTGGGTACATGAAGAGGAAACATCATACCAGAAGTTGAGTTATTGCTTGTGGCATGTTGAAAATGCATGAAGGATCTTGCCTGTTGAATGACTGCCCTCTGATGATGGTGTTTGTCTCAGGAAAATTAATAAGGTCTGCAGTCTGAGGAATGTTTTGTCTGTGACTACACTGTATGCACATCCAGGTATGAGCTTAGAGATCTTGCTTGTGTCCATACCCATAAGGTCTCATTTAGCAATGCTAGAGCTGGGCCGATCGTGAGGCATCCAGGATGTTAGCTGATATCATGTGGAACTTGGTGTCACTACTTTCTAAACTATTTTGCCGGTGAATGGGAGGTTGAGATAAGACAGTAGCTGAAGAGATCTTCAGGGTTGAATGTTGGCTTCTGGAGAATTGTTGAACTGTTTTATTCTTCAAAAGGTATACTTTTTTGAAGGAGGTATTGATTATTTCCATTAGTAGTGGACATAGTCTCTCTGTAGCCAGCAGGAACATGGATCCATTTCACAGGCTGTGACTAATATTTCTCTGGGTTTCTTGAGTTTCACCATGTGTGACAGGGCCAAACCCAATCGGGGGGGAGGTGTAGTTTTCTTTCCTAGTTAGTGCCATACATATTTGGTTGATCTTAATAAAGTACACTGTCAGCTCTCTATAGTGCTCAGTGCTTGTGTCTGGGCAATGCAGTGTAGGTTGATTATCTGGTTTACTATGTGACCTAGCTCTGTTGGTCGTCATTCTGCAGGATTGCTTGTGTAGGAGTAGCAGGCTTGTTTTGCCTCTTTTACCGCAGTGGTGTAGTCATCTAAAAGTTGTTTATGCTGCTTGTGGATGAATCCGGAATGTTTTATGCCATGGATGTTCTCATTTTCTGCCCATTTGCTTCATCTGCCAGAGTTTGTTTGTGAACCAGAGTGATCTTCTCAGTTGGGTGGAGGAAGGAGGTGGTTTTGGGCCAAGACAACAATGGTCCTCTGCTGATTATACTATTGTACAGCCCACCAGATCATTTCATAAGGCCTGTGGCCTGTTTCAACACAATACACTAATGGACAATTCATTAGCATTTTGTTGTCATGTTTACATCATTTTAGTTTACGCAAGTGTGTAAATAGACAATACTTACAAAGAAACAACCAAATACATATGAAACCAGCTGAACTTAAAATATAAATCAATACATGTGACTTTAAATCTTATTAAAATATGTAGAATCTGGCCCACACAAGTTTGTGCTTAGATTTATGTGGCCCTTCTGTATAATAAGGTTGGGTATCACTGCCTTAGTATGTGTGTGGCTTGTTTTGCTCAGAGGCTCAAAAACCTAGATGGTTCAGGATTTTTTTGGTAGCAGACCAGCTTTGTTGCTCTACATGTTTACTACCCATTCCCAACCAAATATAAAGCTATTGAATTGAATTTTTTTTTTTTTATTTCATGATAAACATTTCTTACCTCCCAGAGGACTGGGTCCTATATGACATTGTTCAGGTTAGAAGGGCCTTTGCCATTTTGTTTTCAGCAATAGCTGCTGTAAAGCTAAGCCAGCAGAGGTGCTATTCTGAAAAGCTTCAAATGGATAACAAATGTTGTTCTACATTTATTTTAAATTTTATTCTTGATAACTTTACAATATGAGATGATCAGCTACTTGAGTGGCAGGTGCTAATTTAAATCCTAAAATAGATAGGTAGATTTACACCAGAACAGTCTTATCCACTCAGTTATTCCTGCAATGAAATAAATTCAGTGTTACATACTTCAAAGTCCCAAACTGCAAAATTTTAATCTGAGTAGCAGCCTCATGAACTTCACCTGAAATTCTCATGAATAAGGGTAATTCTCAAGCATACGGGTTTTCAGTATTGGTTCTACCTGATCAAGATGGCACAGTAATGAACACTAAGTAACCCGATAGAGCAGTAGTCTTCCATGCAGTTGGGAGCCAAATTTGTACACACTTTATAGTTATCCTCTTTTACTTTATTTTAGTGGACCAGATGTTGTAGTTGTTAGGGGCCTGAGCCACCTTCCACTGAAGTCAGTGGAAGACTCCCATGGACCTCAGTGGGTGATGGATCAGGCCCTACATTAGCTTATTCTACAAACTACAGAGCCAAATCCTGCTTGCCTTATTTATGCAAATAATCTCAACAGTCATATAGGGTCCATTATGAGAGAGGAGTACTGAACACTTGTAATTCCCAGTGAAGTTAGTTGGACTTATGGGGTTCTCAGTACTTCTCAGGATTGGGCACTATCACTTTAACAATTGGTGGAAAATGAAATGAACCTTGAGACAGCTTTTCTTTAATATTTTTTCCCAATAGTCAATACAAAAGAGAAAGGAGACAGTTTTTTGTTATATAAGTGTACAGTGCCTAGAACAATAGGGCATTGACTGGAACCTTATGCACTACCACAAAACAATTAGTATAAAAATATTCAGCAGGCAAGAATTGTTTTCAGTTTTAGTTTCTTAGCCAATTCTTCAATGGGGTCAAGATTTCAGGAGGAAAAGGAAGTCAGTAGGAGTTATGTCATTGACTTCAACGGAGCCAGGATTTCAATCTACTGTCTTAATTTAAAATCTCATCCAAGTTGTAGCATTCACGTCAGTAGAGACATGATTATTACGAACAACTATCAATTTAGCATGTACAATTTAGTTTTAATAGAAACCTGTGACAGACTTGTTCCTGGGCTCACAGTCAGCCACTGCTTGGGTATCAGTTGGGTGCACAAGACAAAAAGGACTTTCTTTGGCTGTCACTTCCTTAAGACAGAAAATCACTTGCAGTAATTTCACCCAGCAACAACACACAAGGTACTGGTAACAAGTCACCCCAGTTATCCCAGGTCAGACCTACCGTCCCTCAGGGAGGCTGTGGTAGGCAGCAGTCTCTTGAACAGTTCCTAGCCCCAGCTAGGATTCTCTCACTGAGTGAGAGCTGAAGGTCTGGTCTCCCTCTCAGCCAGCTCCCAAATGAGCTGTGCTCTCCCTTCTTAACCCCTCCCTCTAAGCCCGACACCTACTTTAGGTGTAGCAGGGTGGGGCTAACTAAGCCCACAGCAGCTCATTAATCCTTTCCTGGCCAGTGTGGGTTTACGTACCCAATCAAAAAATCTTTGCTAGTTTAGCAGGGAAAAGCAAATTAACTTCTACTTGCAGGAAGTTGTGTTTCACAGTTCCCCCCAAACATTCTCCATTTTGTCTTCATCGCAGAAAGATATTGCAACTATCTTTGTCCTTTGATAGCTGTAAAGGTAATTAACTTGTCATAGCACCCTTACATTTTCATTCAAGTTTTACAAATCAGTTTCAGAAATCATAATAATCAGTAAAATTAGGAGAAAGTGATTGGGGCCTGACAAGTGATTTGGCAGAAGTGTTATTAAATAAAGACTCAACATTTCCTCCAGGTTTCTGGTTCTTCACTTCTGTCTTTAGAAATATAACAACAAAGAGTTTTGGAACTCTTTCCTTGGAATTTCAGTCTCATGAAATTGATTTAAAAGAAAAAGAAAAAGACTGAAAGTGACATTATGGCTAAATTTTCAAAGTGCAAACTTGCACAGGGGCCAAAATCATCTGGGGAATTCTTGGTCCCTCAATTTTCAGAACGAATGCCTGAAATTAAGGAGTTTATTTGGCTAAAAAGCAGTCACAGGTTCCAAAGATAAGTACAAAATAACTGCAGCCAGAATTGAGCTGTGGATTGTACCATGTGTAGCTCCTGGAACTATGGTCATGTTGAGACACCCCTGACAGTAACAGATGGTGAGACACATGCTGAAGTACTGGCCACAGTACAGAGCATCAAAAGCAGGTCACTAGATGCTTCCCAGCTGTTCTCAAACTGATGTTGCACTCCTGGCTGTACTGGGATGGCTTCTAACAGCCACCTATAAAGGGGGACCCATACAATAGGAATGAAAGTTAAGCTGTCTACTGCTGGGATGAAAAATAAATGGTGGATGCTCAAAAGGGAGGATCACCTGAGAGAAGCATGTCTCAAGGAGCAGCAGTCAGGCCAAGTACTTCCTAAATCCCAGCATGAGCAAGAATCATCCCACAATGTTGTAACTCCTTAACAAGCCTATAGCAGCTCACACTGGCTGTTCTTGACTCTGTCATAGAAACCCTGGATAAAAGACACAGGACACCAAAAATTAAATATATCCTATATTAAAATGCAACAGTTTAGGGTGAAGTTGAGATTGTAGCATGAATTATGTTAATACAATATTAGTGGGTGGATTGTGTGGTCTATGGAGATAATTCAGTTCAGTGGCTATGGATTAGTCATTCGGTAGAAGCATTACTGAGTAGAATTGCTACCCAAATTTCAGGTATTCAAGGAATCTCTTGCATCCAATTGAAGCCTTTGGAAGTTCCATAGCAGTTGCATTCTCTAGTCAATGCTTGTGTTGCTCTTCACAGGTACAGCTTTTCTCCCCTTGACTGAGCTGCTAGGCTGGCCTTTTATACCTCCTCTTCCTGTCCTGGCTCCACCCCAGTATTTGGTTTGTAGGGCTTCAATCTGCCCAGGAGGGGGGCTGCAGCTTTTCCTTGGGCCCAGGCTTTGAAGAAGGCCACAGCACCTTGCTACCGTGGTACAAAGGCAGTCAGATGATTTTTAGGATCTTGAAACGTTTTTGTAAGGGATGATAAAAGCACCATGATAAAAGGACAGTTCATGGTCACCTTAATATAATCTCAGATGTCATATATTGTGCATATATAGTAAATCACAAAAGAACAGTGAAGATGAAAGCATGACACATCAGGATACAATGCTGTGCTAAAGGAGCTGTCTAAAACCTCTCCATTTTTAATGTGATTATAACAAAATGGTATTTCTATTTTTGGTAAAAAGGTTTTGCAAAGAATTGAAATAATGTTTGGGTATTGTTAACTTATACTGGAGCAAGTTTATTCCACATGTGAAATTTAAATCATTTAATTGATTGGTAAATGAACAAAGTTTGTAAAATCAATTACAACATAGAAAGAGAGCTTCTGGCAGACACGAGGGTTTCCAGTTTGGCTTGTCATCGGACAGAATCTAGCTAACCTGGCATGGGTTTTAGAACATGAAATCAGATTAGCTCTTTTCCATTATCCATGAATATTGTATTTACTATTCATATTTGTAAAGATTTGGGATTTAAATGGACTGAAGCAAAAAGACACTACTTGGAGCAACAAATTCTTTTTTATTATATTGTTTTTATACAGTTATACAATTAAGGAGGCTGCTGCCATCCATAGTTTTTAATGTTGGCTGTTAAAGAGGATTGTTCATTCTATGCTAAGTCACACAGACTCATAACAGTACAGGTTACAAAGATATTACATCTTGGTGGCAAAGACCTGGTTATGGAACATTAACTCTCCAGATGAAATATGATTAAATTGAGTTGAGATATTTATCCCAGTGGCCAAACTGTCATACTAATGGGCCTAAAAACTTAATAGGGGTCTAATAGGGTGGTAAATGCAAATAAAATTGAAGGCTTGGTCTGGGCAGCATGTGTGAGATCAGCCCTTCCCCACCAATGGATTATAGATTAATTAAGAATGGTGGTTTGTCACCCAACCAACTGGGATTAAGAATTTGGGAACATATCCTATCTCATGGAATCCTCCCTGTCATACCAACTGGGAGTAGGATCCATGGCAATACCCTTGTGCAGTCTCAAACAGCACTGCAGACATGCTTAGAATGTGGAATTATGAAGCACTCATTTAGGATTCAAAATTATTAGGTTTAGAACTCTGATTGTTATATGAGTACAAAAATTGATACAGGCTGGTGACTGCATAGCAGCTTTAATCTTCTCACTTCATTTCAGGAACTTCCAGGACAGTCAACTTTCAGATCCTGCCTATTTCGGTTGCAAGTTTGTTCTGTTCTGACTAGTGCCTGCACTGACAAAAAAAAATCCAACAACTCTGAATCATTTTAAAACTGTTGCATTACCTGTTGGTTGGATCACTCCTAACTACCTTGCACCATTCTTCTTCCTGGCTCAGACATGTTTCTAAATTCCAAACATTTTATGATTCCCGCCCTGCCCTTCGGCTGTCTGAAATGGGGAATTGCTAACCAGCATCATAAAAGCCAAACAGTCCCCTAGAATTCTCAATTTGCAGAAGTAAAGTAAATGGTATTCCCACAAATTTTCTCAAAGTACAAGTAGCTTTTTTAACAGGCTCCTATGTCATCTATGGCTTTTGGCTTAGGACCTTCATACACAATGTCAACTCTCCGAATGGACTTTGTGTATGTGTATATTGCAATACACAATGTCAACTCCCAGAATGAATTCAGACTTCTTACATACAAGAACAAAACTATTCTGAATGTGAAAGGCCACCTCTTGCCTCAGGAATATAATAAAGTATAATGATGACCAGCTGCATCATCAGTTATATTTATCACAAGGGATGTACAATGCCTACACTTGAAAAAAAACAAGGACTTTGTCATGTCCGGTTTCTATTATTTATAACCTAAATGTAGGAAGCAATAAAACTTTAATGGCGATATTGTCCATAGCACTTGGACTTTGACCAATATGTAGGAGAAACTACTATAATGTTAATAGCACTATACAAAGATTCGTATATATAAATAGAAGAAATGGCTTCTTATGAAGAAATGATATATTGCATAAATAAATCTTCCAAAATCCGTCTTAAACTAGGGAAACTTTGTTGCTCATCTCAAAAGTAATGCAGATTGGAGCATAGATATTTTGGTGAAAGGATGCATTAATAATACCAAAACAGATAATTCCAGATTGTGATACAAACAAAGCATTACTTGAGGATTGTTTCATAAGTGGATTGTTTAACAGCATCCCATGTAATCTCCCATACTTGCTCACCCATACATATAATTTTTTTTTCACTGTCAGTGTTGCATACATCTCCCTGCTTATCTTCACTCAGCTGATATAATGGTTTCCTGAAGTGGGGTGATATTCCTAGAGACCACATCTTCATTCTCTCTTCTCATGATGGATGTCTGATATTAATGGTTAAGAGTGTGACAATAAGCATTTTGACATAGTCATTTGAATAGCATGTAGCAGTGGAATTGCCCCTGATTTATGCTAGTGGAATGAAATCAGAATCAGTCCCACTTTAGATCCACGTGCACTGATTTATTCATTATGATTTACATCACCTCTGACCTTGGCCCATTGTCTTTTGTAGTGCTAAGAGTTAGTACTAGCTGCAGTAGTTGACTGTGATTAAATAAATAATCACTACTTAGACCTAGATCCTGCAACCACTGAAATAATGAAGTCTCATGGGGATATTCACATGATTAAAATTACACATCCGCTTAAGTATTTTGTGGTGCTAGTTACAAAGTTTGTATTAACAAAAATAATACTTCGCACTTATTTGTGTTTTCATCTTCAAACTACTTTACAAATATCAACTAATTAATCTGATAAGTACTAATGCTTTGTCAGACCCCCATCTGAAATAATCTGTGCTGTTTTGGTCATCAACTTACTTGAGGTTTTTCTGTAAATTGTAGTTTTAAAGGTGACCTGCACAGTTTTTTATTTATTTATGTATTTATTTTTACAGTTTTCTAACATTCCTCACTTAGGATATACTAGAATTATGGTATATGGTGCAATCTTATTTCCACCCTCTTGTGCATCCAGCCTGTGCACTGATGGAGGCAGGAGTCTAATGAAAAAAATAATATGGGATCATGTAATTAAAGTTGGCATCATAATGCATACACACAAGGGAGGTGAATGGAGGTTGCATGGCCAACTGTAAATGTGGGATTTCCTAACCTTTGAGTGCTTGACTTTGTAAACTAAATAACATTCTTTTAATGTCATTTTTATAATTTAGTTTCCAGTTTGGGTTTTTGTTTGTTTTTCAAGGAAAAAAATGGAAACAACTGCTGCAGTCCCCAGTTGTAAATCAGGAGGGTTTGACCCCTGAACCTTCACTACCACAACACGAGAGTTTACTGCTTGAGCTACAAGACTGACTATAGGGATTGGCATCTACATTACTTTTATCCCTGGAAGGAGGGGTGCTGAGGGACGAGCTGGTTCTCAGAAAAATGGAGCCAGGCTCTCTCTTCTTCCATCTCCATGAGTGCTCCTGCCTCATGTTGTGGCTGCAGACAGGAGTAAATGCACAGCTGCACTCCTATACAGAGTCTGGGAGTTTGTCAGGGGGAACCCAAACCAGCTCCCTCCCTCACGCTACTCCTTTTCCAGTATAGAGGGTGCTGCTGCACTTGTGTTTTTATTATTTTGATAGGCTGCGAAAATGTTCTTGAAGGACATAAGAAAGAGAAGGGAAATAGTGATTCTCAAAACATTCTCTCGCTGAAAATACTGAACAGAATTTTACTGTGACAAAGAAAAGGCATTTCTGTTACTAGAGGGTTTTTCCCTGCCAAATCTCAGTCCTGATGCCAACAATGTAAGTGTAACAGCTGCTCAAAAAAAGTCACTAGAATCCTTTATAAGTAAAAATGTTAGGTAACCTAAACTTAGAGGTATACTGCAAACACACACACCACTTCTCTTTTTTTTTTAATTCAATTCCTTCATGAAGTTTGTGCTTTGAATACACCTCTTTGACCTTAGCACTGTATCTAACTTTGTTTACTGTAAAATTGTAACATCATACACTTCATAGACATGTTAATCACTGAGTTACAGTCTCAGCTAATTTTGGTCTGAGAGATTTTCACCTCTCACACTCTCTGGGCTCGGAGGCAACAACTGAACCAAGTTCAATCACAAACAATATAGCAGCTTTAACCCAAATATGTAACAATGAATAAACAGAGTGTGATGGAGAGGGGAAATTATATTTCCATCTGTTTGGCGTGCAAATAAAACCAATATAACTACTGCTCACTCTGGTTTTTCTGTGACGTGGAGATTGATGGTGGGCTAGAGAAGAGTCAGAGTAATTAATTTTAATTTTAAAAAAATGAAAGCAGGAATTTTGACAAAAAACGTGGGTCTTTATGGATCAGGAATCTCTTATGCTGTAAAAGTGAACAAGCCGTAAAAGCTTTGTAGGTCACGCTTAAGTAAATAAATTACCTCAGGCAAATCATTCACTAAGCAGTTAATTACTGACAAATGGTATCTAACATGTCCTGAGAGCCATTATTATAACTTTATTAGAGAGTCTGTATTTTAGATTTCAAGTTATTAATGCCTAGCAAAAATAAATGTTAAACTTTTAAGCAATAATTTGACTTCAAAGAAATAAAAAAACTAGGATATTTTAGCATATTTATATAATGCAAGTAAGGAGGCTTTGCATACTACAGATTCAAATGTTCTCTTTTTGTAATGTTTTGCATACTTCATTACTAAGCAGTCATGGAGATTTCTGCTTGGTCCCAAGACATACACCAAACATTTAGCTCATTATCACATTACACACATTCATATAAAGGTGAGCAAAATACACTGATAACTAAAGTAATTTTCAGCTGAAGATACTGTATTGTGTTGATTTAGTTTTAATGCCAACATATTCCATTTGGAATTTTGTCAGATATCTCCCTGGTAGGCTGTGCCAGTCACAAACTATTTGAACTTGGAAGAGAAGCAGACTGAGAAGTCCTGTTGTTCAGCTGAAGTTGACACTGGAGTGGGTGGGAATGAGTTGCAGCATAGCAACCACAGTAGCTGTTGTCAAGCTTTTTTTTATTTAAACGAAGGCTATATGCAGTTTTCCTCACTATTAACCATATTATACAACCCCACTCAAGCTAAGCTATACACAGCTATTTTAGAAATAATAATAATCCATTATTATTCCCCTAGAAAAATGCAATCGTCCATACCACTTTCAAAAAGATACCACTGGAGCCAGAAGACCTCTCAAACTATCACCTTCTATCCAACTTTCCATTCATAAGCAAGAACACAGATAAAGGAGAAAGCAAAGACTTTCAGGTTCCAACAACATGTGACATCTACCAACATCCTGGATTTCCCAGATGACTTGCACTTGGGTTTCAGCTAATGTAATAGGAAATAGAGCATTCTGGTAGCACAATTAGATGACCTTTACATGGCTATGGATGCAGGCAATATCACTATGCTCATATGACTAGATTTCTTTGCAGCTTCTTAGACAGGTGACCTCAAGTATTGCTCACCCACCAACATGACCTTGCTGGAGTAAATGATACAATATTACAAGTGGCTGTCCCTTTCCAGTAGAACCCAGAGTGATGATGAGTACCAATTTGAATACTGCTTGCAGAGTCCCACAGAAATCCAGAATACCTCCTTTTTTTTAATCAACCACTTAGAGAAGCAGTAGGACACCACTGTATGCAGTGCCAATAGTATGCTGAAGGCATTCACTTTCAAGTCCTTTCATAGTCAATCCCCACCCTACCTATCATCTCTCATTCATTATTGAGCTGACTGTGCTCTTCTCCCATTGGCCCATGATGCCAGCCTTAACTGTCCACTTGTAACATTTTAAAACACCTTTGTGCTTTTTCCTATGCTGCCTCATACACTTGGGAGGTGTGTCACGTAAACATCCATCTTCAAATCCTTCCTCAAAATGCTCCTTTTGTCGTGATGTCTACAAAAAACTTTGCAAGGGTTAGACTGCTAGTGTACTGACCACGATTGTCACACAGTTTACTTGAACTTCCTTCCCCACATCTGTCTGTATCTATCTGTTGTCTTATACTTAAATTGTAAAATCCTTGGGGCACGGACCATCTTTTTGTTGTGTGTTTGTAGAGCGTCTAGCACAATGGGTTCTGGTCTATGACTAGTGACCGTAGGTACTATGGTAATACAAATAATAAATAAATGAAAATAATAATTCCTTTGCATTTCTTATTTTCCACAGATGCAACCACTGCCACTACTCAGAGGTCACAATGCCTACAACAGATCTGCTCCTAGAATAACAGCATCTGGCTCAAATTTGACCTGCTAATCTGAACCCGAACTCCCTCCTATACTTGCAATAATTGTAAGAAAGTAACCATTTTTTGTGCATGTTGATATGATTGATGCACTCACTGCTGCTCTGATGATTCCTTCCTCTTGCTTGTGACCACCCAAGAGAGCAGCTTTGTTGCTTCTAGAAGGAGCAACCCAGGTACCTGTACCCATCATCTACCACCCTCCTGATCCTCCAGAAAATTCTAGGTATAGACAGGACTCCAACCAAGCTCAGTGGGGCTCACAATAGGAATTCTTTGTGGGTTTGATTCTTACTTGGAACTACTTTCCCGCATATGAAGGAATTCTCTCCATAGTACCAATGTCTGGGAAGGAGTGATGATCACATTCACAGCTGATGCAGCCACATACATGGGCTGGGATGGGGGTGATGGAGTAATGAGGTTTTATATGCCTATTGTAAATGTGTGGACTACAGTAATGTAAATGTGTGGACTACAGTAACACAGAATGTTGGCATCATCTGTGAAAGTAGACATGGGCTAATTATTAACCAAATGTTGGCCCCTAAATGGAAATTTATATTAAAGTATAAAACTGACTTTATTATTAAAATAATGGCCCTCCATGTTTTGCTGTTGCCCCCTTGATGCCTCTCTTATTCTGTGCTGCTACCAACAGCATATATGTATCAGCCTATCTTAATGTGCCCATCTTAGATAAAAGATCACACACACACTGCTCAGCATATTGGATTATTTGCAAGAGACCTGGGTATGTGGTGAGAGAATGGGTAGTGAAAGAGCAAAGTTGCCTTCTTTGTAATTGATGATGGGAACAACATAATCAAAACAATTCATGAAGGGAAGTAGCATGTGACAACACTGGTTATATTATTTGACCCCTCGATATTGCCCTGTAATATCTTGCCAAGCCCTGAAACTGCAGAAGAAACTATTGCAACTGTACATAGCACCAGAGTCACTGGATGCTCGTTTCCACTGCCCAGGCTAGCAGCTTGGTTGCTACTAATTAAGCAAGCCCAGAGCCAACAAGTCAACTGATGGATCTAAGTACAGCAAGGATGGCATATGTTGACTCTCCTCCCTTACCTGCTGTGTAAATAAAAGTGTTGTTGCTCTCCAAGAGCACCTGCAAACCTTTGATTTTCAGAACAAACCTTGAGAACAGCTCAGTTCCCACCTGGCTTTCTGGCTCAACCTTTCTCCAACACTGCCTCTCCTCTCTCCCCCTGACATAGGCAGACAGACTGCACTTCTGTAAATCCATCCTGTGACAGGGTGTGTTTACCCCACATTAGAGCCAAGGGAGCTGATGCTGTATTATGGGCAGAGGAAGTCCTGTTCCTTAGACTGTGCTGGGCATGCGCCAACTCCTGTCTCAGTATAAAAGGGAGAAGCCCAGCTCATTCAGGCTGACCACTGAGGAGAAAGGAGTTCTGCTGGAAGTTCTCATCATGAAACAAGCACACCCAGGAACTAGGAGTATTCAAGACTCAGTGGACCCAAAAGGAGCTCCAGAACCTGCAACCACCCAACAAAGGCTGGATACATTGAAGGACCTGGAGGCCTGATGAACTATCATCAGAGGAGATGGGGTAGGAAGTAGCCCAGGGAAGGGGGATAGTCCTGACTTGTGGGAAGAGTCAGCATGTTGCAGGAGGATCCTTGCTGACTTGGTGGCAAGTACCCCTGCCACCATTAGGGCACTGAGCTGCGGCTCAGAAGAGCAGGGAGGGCCTAAGGCTTGCCCCCACCCTGGATGCCACAAGCTTGTGGGTTGTGCTCCACTCACCAACAAGCCCCACTGTCCCCCAGAATCTGGAGATACTGGTGACTCAGGTCACCAGGCCATGCTGCCCTGACCCAGAATGTTCACTCATTGACTCTGGCTGTCGGGCCGCACCGCCTCGCAACCCCCGGGCAGCGCTCCCGACTCTGGCCGTCGGGCCGCCCCGCCTCGCAACCCCTGGGCAGTCAGAGTGACCCTGGCTGTTGAGCCTTACTGTCATGCTTTCCCTGAGTAATTAGACCCCCAAAGGGGATGGGGGCCTAACCCCCTGACACATCCCTATCTAGTAAATAGCAAAGGCAGCTGAGCTTGGGGCCTTGGCAGACAAAGAGCAGGTTCACCAGTGTATTAGCTGTTTGACAACAATATTAGAGGCACAAGCGAATCCTCTGTGTTATGATGTTTGCAGTCTGTTTCTGATTTAAAGCGCTCAAATGTTCTCCTCTGCCTCACTAGCTACAGAGAGATTTATTGTCTGTATAGAGAACAAGATTTCCAGGGAATTTATGTAAGGGAAACTTCAAGCTTTTAATAAGCTGACATTGCGATGTGGTTGTCTAAAGCATTCACGACGGTCACCAATAGAGGCTTTCAGCAACAGAAACAAACTACTTATATTCTCTGCCAGTGACCAAAAGAAGGCAAGCATGAGCAAGACTGCCAAATGGCTTGCTCACACAGGTCACATGATCGAGCTGCCCCACTATTAACAATATCTAGATTTGTCTTGGGACACTTGGGAAACGCATTTCCTGGGCTGCACATCCTTACTTATCCACGTTCTGTTTACATATACTTCATGTCGAGTGATTTATTTCTTTGTTTTTAGGTGATCCTTAACAATTTATTATACTATTTATATAGGTATGAAGAACAGGCCAAGGATGAAGTATGTAAATGAGCAATGATTTCACCTATGTGGTATGAGTTGTGAATAAGGTGAAACCAATAGGCACAGTTTAGTTTGCATATATTATGATATAAAGAATGCTAGTAAGATTGCACACCATTTTTCACAATGTAGTTTGGGGCGGGCAGAGACTTAAATTCTACATTGAGGATTTAAGTAGGAATATAGTGGACATGCCTTATGCTGGTGCTCTGCAGTGGGTGTGAATTTCATCCTCAGTACACATGCTGTATAATGCTCAGTGAATAAGGCAGATGTGCAATATTTATTTTTATCTTCCATTTAGTGGCTCCCGCTCTTATTGTTTGCATATTGTCCCACTGGTATACTGAGTGAGTACAATCCCCCGTCACATTCACTGTGCATTATCCATCCTAGCACAGAGGGACTAAAGCTGCTCAGTGTCACCAGTGCAAATTAAGAGTAATTCCTTTGACTTCACTGGGTTTACTCCACATTTTGTGTTGTAACTGCAAAAAGATTTGTGCCCATAATGAGGAATCAGTCTGTAGGACCCATGTCTCTAACTATTTATCGCTTCCTGTTCCCCATACTCTGCACGTTAAATGAGGCAAGGGTCCTGAGGAAATGACAGCGTGTGCTCATGCATTTGAAGATTGTATAGTAATGAACATATACTCTGGAGCACAGTTAAGATTGCCGGGGTTATAATGGCAAAATTCGCCCTTGTGCAGAGACCAAACCTGGAAACTGTAAAGCTTTCAGTTTTGCAGTTAATAAGTTAAGAGCAACTGAAATGTTCTTTACAATGGAAATGCGTGGGCAGTCTAACCATAGCAGTCACTACCTGTTTCAGCTATTATATACACAGATGTGTGCATGTCTGTGTATTTACAAATGCATACATCCATAGGTTCACACCCATACGCACATATGTAAGCACCCATCTACAATGTTGCTTTATATATTCCTATAATTCTTGAAATTCCATCTTAAATCTTCTTTCAACTCGCATTCCACCATATCTCTCCATTTGGTTACTGCCCATTGCCACTCCTGATCACAAAAAAACAAAACAAAACAAAAAAACAAAGCATTAAACAGTAACACAATAAAAACAATTGCAACCCTGAGTGAACACAGACAAAAAATGGTCTCCCAAGGACTGCTCCCTGACTTTGTTTATTTTATCATGCCCCTTTACTTGTTGAGTTACACTGGGAGCAGTTAATACATTTTCTTTTACCTTTTCACTGGAAGATATGCTGCTACTGGTGGCAAATGGCACTATCACTGGCAACAAATTACCTCTCAGTTAAAAGAACTTTCTATATGTGCTTACCGTGGCCCCAATCCTGTAACAACTTAGGATATGTTGACACTGCAATAGAACTCCTGAGGCTGGCCCATGTTAGGTGACTTGGGCTTGTGAGACTCAAGCTGCAGAGCTATAAAATTGCAGTGTAGATATCAGAGCGTGAGCTCTGGGACCCTGATCCAGCTAGACCCCAAATGTCTACAGTGCCCTTTTATAGCCCTGCAGCTCGAATCCTGTGAGTCTGGATCACCTAACATGGGCCAGTCACAGGCCTTTTATTGCAGTGTAGATATACCCTTACACATATTTAACTTTGGTATTGTAAATATCCCCATTGATTTCAATGGTACTATTCATGGTAATAAAGTTAAGCATGTGCTTAAATGGCTGCAGGACTGGGGCTTGTCTCTGTATTAATTACACTGTAAGCTCATTGGACAAAGGCTTTGTTATTTTATATTTGTGAATTGTCATGCACACCTTTGGGGCTATATAATAAATAATGAGTTGTGTGTAGAGAGTGTGCACATTTTGTAGAGAGACCAGGGCATGTATTATTTTTATGAGTATGTGCAAAATTTTATGTAACTCGTCACCTCATCTCTGCTTTTATCTTCCCTTTCTTCTATCCAGTCCCTTTCATTTTACTACTCCATCTTCCACTCTTCTTCAAGCCTTCTATCCTACTGGAATGCATATTTGCCCTCACTTGCCAGCCCCTGCCCCACTTTCCCACCTCCACCACATTCCTGCTCCAAATATACCTCTCTACACAATCCTTTTTCCTTTATAATTCCCATCAATAATCCCCCACCCTTTCCTTCTCTGGACTGTAAACCTGTGATTGGTCTCATTTTCTTTAGGCCGCAGGCTCTTTGCAGCAGGGAACATGCTTTATATGTCTGTACAGTGCTATGCAAAGCACAGTGCTCTATAAATTCTTTATTATAATAATCATCATGTATAAATTGCTTTTGCCCAGGACCTTTCACTCAGCCTTACCACAATGAGTAGTTGTCTGTCCTGTTTTCTATTGCTAACATGACTAGCACTCCTGCAGTTATTTCTAAAACCATCTATTACACAAGAAGCCACTCGGACATTAGCTTGTGAACTAGACATGCTTTTAAATATCTGGTAAAAACATTGTAGTTCTGTTAGGAATAATTGCAAATTTAGTTGTTTCTTCCCTAAATCACCTCTTAAATCGTCCATAAATAAGACAGTTTAATGTGTCTATCATGAACAGTGTTAGTCTCCTTTCTAGTAGATAATCAAACTCAGTTTATCCAGATCATTGTGATTTGATTGTGACAGCATCTCTTTTCTTCCATGGCTAGAGTGATACAAAACAATAGGCTGGAAAACCATCATCTTCTCTTCATGCTGATTTGGCAGTCTCTAAGCAAAAATCAACTTAAAAAAAATAAGCTTGAATGTTCATGTATTGTCACGTTTTGGTCTTTTAGATTTGCTCAAGTACATACCAAGGGAGCCAATTAGTTACCTTTTTGCTGCATTTTCAGACATTTTAGGCCTGTCATGGTTTAAGTACTAGTCACAAATTACTACTTGTATGCCATGGCTAGTTCTGAAATTAAGGTCTTATTTTCATGATGTAAGTCTTAGCTCTGAGAACCAGCCATAGTTTTCAAATCTTCTATCTTTATTAACTTAAATACAGAGGGGAAATTATATAAAGACAGTTTTAACCCTTTCTTATACTCAGTGGCAACATAATAATACATTTACACAAAGTTAGTTAGTGGGTGGTAGGCTGTCCCCTTGTATAATGCTGAGTCGAGCAAAACTCAAACTTGTGAAAACCAGGAAATGCAGAGTTAAAATTAACCATGCAACCTAACTCTGCCCTCTTTCAGCAATGCCCCAATACAGCCCATTAAACACATATCTTTATTCTGCCAGCCCACAGTTGCTGAAATGTACAAGCTCTTCATCTCCTTTTACAGCCCATTCACTCTCACCCAAAGCATTCCATCTAATTCTAATAAAGGACCAAAAAGGGGTGGGGGGAGGGGAAGATCACCTATGTTCCCGGTGCTGGCAGGTCCACATGGCTGGCCCATGGGAATTACGTGCATGCATTCCAGGTGCAGTCAGTGCATTAGGTGTACTTACACTATATGGTTGGGGCAGTAGTTGATCCTGCTTCAGTAAAGGTATGTTTGTGACAGGAGATCATAGGTGTAAGACAGAGCAATGATTATGGACAGAGGAGAGCAATGTTTTATGTCCTTTCAGGTGTGTGATAAAGGGAAGAGCTGCATGTATATCTTCAGGATTCATATGCATTATTTCTATGCAGAATTGTATACAATATATAAATAGCAGGGCACAGGAGTTATATTACAAAGTGAATTGTCAGTAATGAGCTGGGATATGAAAACTGTAAAAGAATTTATCTGCTTGGACTCCAGGTATAGTGAGTGTGGTCAGTGTCAGGTATAGCTGTGCTGAGCCATGGAGACCGTAGTTAACTCTGCTTGGCACAGGTGTGTTTGCAAGATCTGTGGATTACATTGAGGTGTGTGACACAGCTGTGATTGTGATATGAGGACATCTATGTTTTGGAAAAGGAAGAGTTGCCTCTGTATCTTCAGGATGCAGTATCATCTTTTCTATCCAGAGTTGGGTAGGTTATGTGAGTAGCAGGGCTATTATTATAAAGAATATTGCTAGCAGTGAGGTGGAATGTGAGATGAGTCTAATGCTTTAAGAGGAAGTGGAGGTTGAGATGGTATTCTGTGGGTGACCATACATTTATATTTAAGCTGCACGGTGTGATACCCAGCTTGTGTAGACAAACTTGTGCTAGCTGTACTCAAGCTAATGCACTAAAATAGCAGAGTAGCCGTGGTAGCATGGGCAGCAGCTCAGGCTAGCCACCTGAATACAAACCTGCCTGGATCCCCCAGGTATGTACTCGGCTGGCTAGCTCACTCTGCCTCCCCTGCTACCCCAGCGACACCGTTATTTTCAGTGGGCTAGCCTGAGCACAGCTGGGAATCACACTTTCCCCGCTCAAATGTAGACCTACCCTCAGAGTAAGGGAATTGCAAATGGCTGTGAAGTAGTTCTGAAATCCTACGATGAATCCTTTCTGGGGAGTTGGCTAAGGGTGTGAGTGTGCATCAGGATCTGGACCTTCCTGAATCTGATGGCACATATTCACACTGTCCCTTGGCACTATGTGCGTATAAAGACATTGCTCAAAGAGGGTAGAGAGAAGGTAGCATGGGCAACCTTTTTTCTTTCCCCCTCTTTTTGTCCTTTAATAGCGTTAGACAGAATGCTGTGAGTGAGAACGAATGGGCTGTAAAAAGAAGGAAAAGATTGTACACTTCAGTGACTGTGGGATTGGCAGAGTAAAGGTATGTGTGTTCATGAGGTGGATTGGGGCACTGATGAAGAGGGCAAGCATTAAAATTGTATGGGAAACCTTGACTCTGCATTTCATGGTTTTCAGAAGTCTGTGTTTTGCTGAAGGGGATGACCTACCTCCAATCATCCTTAACCCTACATTAATGTAGTTTGTCATTGAATTTCCTAGTTTTTTAAGTTGTTGGAAGGAGTTGTACATATCATGTCCCACAATTAGCATAGTGATCTAGTCCTCCCGCCCCTCACATACACTGCACCCCACCAGCCCTGCTTTGGCACACCTCCTCATCCATGCCCCTGACCCATTCAATGCATTGCCTCCTTCAACCTCCACACTAATGTATCCACACTTATCCACACAAGCAGGGACCACATCTCCCAGGAGTCTTCACTCCCTGGTATGCAAATATTTCTATTGCCAT
This sequence comes from Emydura macquarii macquarii, assembly GCF_026122565.2. NCBI lineage: Eukaryota > Metazoa > Chordata > Testudines > Chelidae > Emydura > Emydura macquarii. The sequence continues at coordinate 1,003,827 of NW_027132817.1, read as the reverse complement.
TACTTCCCCCTCCTATAGTGTGACACATGCAATGCCTGGAGCAAAGGGCAACTAAGTTACAGGGGAATAGTGTTCCTGGATGTTTCACAATGTTGGAGGAAGGAGATTGTGGCCTGGCAAGAGAAATCCCAGACAGGGATTGTGTTTCAAAATACTGACAGTTTTGTATTTGAGACAGATTCTCTGACCCCTGCCCAATAGATGTACCCATTTCTGAGAAACACTGAGGAGTCACAGCTTGTAATGCTGCTATGCCATACAGAACACATTTTACAGGTCACCGTGAACCCTCCAATTCACTGATGAATATTCTTCCAACACTTCATTAATAGCTTTCACGCCATGTTGGAGTGCATTGGCAAAGCTGTGGAAGTGGAGGTGGATTGGAGTGCACTGGCAGTGCTCTCAGGTGCAGAGTGATTGGGGTGCACTGGGAGAGCTGGAGGCTGTCATGCCTCCCTCCCCAGAGCTCCAGTGTCTCTCCTATCTATCCCCATGACCTCCCTCTCCTCGCTGCAGCCCCAAGTCTCTACCTCTATTCCTCTACCCCCTGTTACCCATTTCCTCCCAGGAAGCATTCATATGTCTAAATTTCCACCACAAAATTCTCAGTCTGGGTTCCCCAAACACTTAGTGGGTGCCATGCAGTACCTTGACAGACTGAGATCATTTTGACTCGCATGATGTCCATCGTAGTTTGATTTAGCTTGGCATGGCGGGGGAGAACAAAGGGGGAGAGAAAAAAAATCTATTTTTTATTCCAGGCTCAGCTCTTCGTAACTCCTGCCTTAAATGATTCCAAATCTAGAACCCTGCACCTTCCTGAGACACACCAAATTTCAAAGGAATCTAACTAAGCATGTCAATTTTCAAGGACCTAGAAAAGTTGACCTTTAAACAGATGGCATGATGCAACCCTTAATATAGTGGTGCTATTGAGTCAATAGAATGATGGAACATATCGCAAAGAATCAGATGCTCCCTTATAAGCTTTCAGTTTTGTTAAAACCAAAACCAGGCCATGAACACTAGAGCTGGTTGAAATTTTTCATCTGAAATATATTTCTGGAGACAAAATGGCTTTTTCAATAAAAAGGAAACTTTCAGGAAAAAAATGGCCGTTTGTCAATTTTTTGTTTTGATTTTTGGGAAATAAACTAGAAATTTTTTGGGGGGGAGGGCAACTGGACACATTTTTAGTTTATGATCCAAACTTCTTTGCCTTTCAATTCAATGAGAACCATACATTTCATAGTAAGATTTGCATAAAAACCAATATTTTGTCTAATTTTTTTTGTGGGGAAAAATGATTTTCTGTCTAGCTCTAGTCAACCCTGATAAAATAGAAGTGGTGGGGGAAAAGAAAAACATGCTGCTTTCCAGTCAGCTGACACACCGGTGGCTGTAATTCCTGTCAGCTCACATTGATGTCAAAGCTCCTTTCTTATACACACGGTAGCCCTGGTTCCTCTGATGTCAGGCTGGATCGGGAGGCCAGGCCCACAGTTTGACAAAGCTTCCTTCTGTTCCCCAGCTGAAGACCAAAATCCAGCACCACCTAAAACACAACCTTGAAAAACGTCCAGTTCCCAAACAAGGTTGCCCTTCGCATTAAGATCTTCTTAGCATTACTGTAGTGCAGCAGTTTAGACCTTTCCAAATGCCATAGGCCTTACACTCTTTCCAATCTCTTTTCTGTAGGTAAGCCAGGTTTATCAGCCTCATTGTCATGACAGGCCTAGACTGAAATGACAAAGTCAGGCATAGCAGTGGCATCCACCTTATGAGGGTCTTTGGGGACAATATTTTGCTTTTTTCTGTATAACCCAATGCAAACTCGTGGTGACTATAGACTCATATAACCTTTTTGTCTACAAAGGGGTCCCATTCATTCAGAGATCCCACACCACATGTGAACCACTTGCCAAAGCACCATCCCATATTCCCTCTTTTAACTCCAACACCAGACGGTTGTGGCAAAAGTCAGCTCTTTTACAGCCTTCTCTTGTTCCCATTTGTTATGCCAGGCACTGCTGCTCACAGTTGCTTGCAGTTTCTGGATACCAGGTGAGGAATAAAAACACACCCACACCAGTTAGGTACACTTATCTTTAATCACGGCTTACGCTCCAAACAGCAACGGGAGACTCTAGGGCATGCTGCGAAGCGGGCTGCAGGGGATTTGTACCACGCAATCCCAGTGAATTCATGGCCAAGTCTCATTGCACACTTGCATTACAAGCTTTTATATACAGCATAACATATTTATTCTAGGGAACAGATAGCACTGGCAAATTTACAGCACCTGACCTTGCTTCCTAACTTTCCTCCCTTTTTGGCACAGAAAGCAAGCAACACTGCAGGTTGCAAAACTGGCTCTGCACCTTGTTTTCCGAGCTAGGCAGTGCTCCTTATCAAACCAGTTCTGACCAGACCCATCAAGCCCCTATCTCTGTCCAACGCGTCACAAATATCTTCCGCGGCCTACACCATTTCATGTCTGCTTCCTCACTTCCTAAACCACATAGGGGGTCACCAGAGATTACAAAGTCTCAGAAATGGGTGAAGAGTTCCCCCAGTCTGCAGAAAATTATGGGTGGTTGAGTGTGTAAAATGCAGAGCTGGAGGAACCAGACAATGATTGGAAGAAGGGGGTAGGACCTGGCATATGTTATCACACATGGTGTCACAAAACCTAAGGCTGGTCCTGATACAAACCTTTAATGCCAAATCATCTTGGGTTGGTGCTGCATTTAGTAGTATGCTATTATGAGGCATTTCACTGTAACTTTTATATGATTACAATATATTTGGAGAAATGATATAAAAGTATCTCTATCTCCATGGAAAACAATGTGGATAAAATTACATGAAACACACTGAATATGTCTGCACTGCAATAAAAGACCTGCGACTGGTCTGGATCAGCTGACTCAGGCTCACAAGGCTCAGACTGTAAGGCTATAAAATTACTTGTTTTCCAAGCCCATGCTCTGAGACTCCACAATGGAGGATGTTTACTTTTATTTTCTAACTCACTTTTATAGCTTTGGTGATTTTTCCATTAGAGGATTAAAATCATGGGACATGAGAAATCAATTTCTTTCATTTTAAATGGTGAAAAACTAGTAGATTTGAGATCTACTTTAACTGTACATTAGGTGAAAAGAGGCTCAATTACCTTTTCTTTCTTTCTTTTTTTAAAGATGTAGAGTCAGATCCTTGTCCCTGGCTTTGGCAGAACAAACAGCTGGCAACTTCTCCTCAGGGGGCAGATGAGGATTCTCTCTAACAGACATAGGGAGCACCTCATGGAACCCTGGATCCAGCATCATTTAGATCAGCCCTGGCCAATCAGATAGGGGAATGGGTTAGAGCTATCTCCCGCCACCTTCTCTCCTTGGTTGTGCTCTGTCAAAGGATTACAAATTTTTTTGGGGGGAACAAGGACCCTGTGAACAAAGATCTGAGACAATTTGATGTGAATGGCCAACATTTCTGCCTACTTTTAAACAAAATAAAAATATTTTTTAAGACTCAGCAATTAAGACATGCACAACTTCATATCAAAATGTGGATGACTCCAATTCTGATCTCACTCTACACTGAACTCTAAAACTAGTGTAAGTAAAATTCAGAATCAGGCCCAGAGAATCTCTAGATGGAGAGGAATTATTAGGTCATTTTGTCCATCTTCCAGCAGTGCAAGAATGATCCCTATTATGTTTACTAACCTCTTGACAAGTCTGATTTTAAATGTGTCAAGCAATGAGACTTCCATCACTTCCCTTGGGAGATTATTATACAACATAATACATCTCAAGCTCAGGCAGTTTCCCCGTATAGACTAAATTTGCCATTTTTTCACTACATCCCATTAATCCTAGTTTTACCTCCTTTTATTATGCTGGATAATTCTTCTTCTTCCCTGTTCATAGAATGATAGAAGATTAGGGTTGGAAGAGACCTGAGAAAGTCATGGAGTCCAACCCCTTGCTCAAAGCAGGATGGACCCCAGCTAAATCATCCCAGCCAGGGCTTTGTCAAGTTGGGCATTAAAACCCTCTAAGGATGGAGATTCCACCACCTCCCTGGGTAACCCATTCCAGTGCTTCACCACCCTCCTAGGGAAAATGTTTTTCCTAAAATCTAACCTAGACTTTTCCCACTGCAACTTCAGACCTTTGATCCTTCTTCTGTCATCTACTACCACTGAGAACAGCCTAGCTTCATCCTCCCTGGAACCCCCCTTCAGGTAGTTAAAGGCTGCTATCAAATCCCTCCCACTCTTCTCTTCTGCAGACTAAATAAGCCCCGTTCCCTCAGTCTCTCCTCATCATTCGTGTGCCCCAGTCCCCTAATCTTTTTCATTGCCCTCTGCTGGACTCTCACTACATCCTTTCTATAGTGAGAGGTCCAAAACTGGACACAATACTCCACATGTAGCCTCACCAGTAACAAATAGAGGGGAATAATCACTTCCCTCAATTTGCTGGCAATGCTCCTATTAATGAAGCCCAATATGCTGTTTGTCTCCTTGGCAACAACATAGTATACTGTTGTCTCATATCCAGCTTCTTGTCTAATGTAATCCCCAGGTTCTTTTTTGCAGAACTGCTGCTTAGTCAGTCGGTCCCCAGTCTGTAGCAATGCATGGACTTCTTTCGTCCTAAGTGCAGGACTCTGCACTTCTCCTTGTTGAACCTCATCAGATTTCTTTTGGACCAATCCTCCAATTTGTCTAGGTCACTCTGTATTCTATCCCAACCCTCCAAAGTATCTACCACTCCCCTCAGCTTAGTGTCATTTACAAACTTGCTGAGACTGCAATCCACCCCATCATCCAGATCATTAATGAAGATGTTGAACAAAACTGGCCCCAAGATCGACTCCTGGGGCACTCTGCTAGACACCGGTTGCCAACTAGACACTGAACCATTGATCACCATCCCTTGAGCCTGACAATCTAGCCAGCTGTATATCCACCTTATAGTCATTCATGCAACCCATACTTCTTTAATTTGCTGGCAAGAATACTGTGGGAGACTGTATCAAAAGCTTTGCTAAAGTCAAGGTATATCATATCCACCACTTTCCCCACATCCACAGAGCCAGTCATCTCATCATAGAAGGCAATCAGGCTGGTCAGGCATGATTTGCCTTTGGTGAATCCATGCTGACTCTTCCTGATCACCTTCCTTTCCTTCAAGTGCTTCAAAACGGATTCCTTGAGGATCTGCTCCATGTTTTTTCCGGTGATTGAAGTGAGGCTGACTGGTCTGTAGTTCCCCGGATCCGTCTCCTTTCCTTTTTTTAAAGATGAGCACTATATTTACCTTTTTATAATCATCTAGGACCTCCCCTGATCACCATGAGTTTTCAAAGATAATGGCCAATGGCTCTGCAATCACATCAACCAATTCCCTCAGCACCCTCGGTGCACTGCATCCAACCCCATGAACTAGTGCATGTCCAGCTTTTCTAAATAGTCCTGAACCAGCTCTTTCACCACTGAGGGCTGCTCACCTCCTCCCCTTTCTTCCTGTGTTATCTGTGCCCTTTGAAAATTTGAAGGCTTTTATGCTCCCACTTCAGTCTTATCTTAAGCTTCAATTTTTCTTTTTAAAGTCATCCATTTCTCTCCTGTTTCTGATGTCTTCTTTGAATGACTTCCAGTTTATGAATAATAATACCTAGCTCTTATCAATTGTTTTTATTAGTAGATCTCAAAACCATTTACAAAAGAGAGGTAAGTATCATTATCCCCATTTTATAGAGGACTCCGCATAAGAGAAATCAAGTTGAACTGAACACAGTATTACCATTGCAGCTACACTTGCAAACACAGTTATCAGAATGTGTCTAACTATGAGCCAGATTCTGATACTCAGAGCTGTGCTACTCTCCAAAAATTCCTACTGATTCTAATTGGACAAATCATGGAGGTAAGTACATGAGTAGGTGTGACAGCATCTGGCCTGAATAGATCTGTGTGCACAACTACTAAACTGAACAATTCTATTCTGTCATTTACACTCATAACTGGTTGTGCCCACAAAATAAAACTTTGTCCCAGGCAGTGGTATTTTGAGACCAAATTTAAACAAACATCTCATATCAGCAGAGGCTTTTCTAGATGGCTTATATTTTCTTAGAAGTAAAAAAAGTTTGCTTTCTGGATGCTGAGGGTGCTATATGTAAATTGTTCTATTAATCATAATCAAAACCATGAACTTAAAAATGAAGGCAGTGTTCTTTCTTTTGAATTTTTTTTCCCTGTATAAACTTTGTTTCACCTCTCCCAGGCTCATTTCCTGAAAGATGAGAACAGTGACTGACCAGTCTGGCAGTCTGTCAAAATGATATTACCAACCTGTGTGACATTATGAATTAGAGTTTCCTTGGACTTACATTTCATTGCTTTGATGGAAGCCTACAACATCTTATATTTTTGATGAAGTGGCAAGAACAGTTGAGCATATTTTCCTGTACAAAATATTGCACCTTCAACACGGGAATAATCTAGTTTTAAATCCCAAAATTCCAAGGGCCAAAATCTGGTTTAAATGGTTCAAAACCACATGCATTCAAGACTATAAAAATGGGAATATTTATTGTGATCAGTAATGGCTCTCCAGAGCCACCATCCACAGATTATTATAGCCACAATCACCTCTCCGTACTCCTAAGCTTGTTCCAGTAGATATAGGAATTGGCTGAAGATAAGATGTAGTTGCCATTCCCAATTCAGGGGATGTATGTGTGAAAATGAATGGATCACACATTCTAGTCCCTAGAATGGCCCTCTGATGCTACTGTGACATAGGGCCAATGGAATCGCTTTCCTAGGACTAAAATCAGGAATAGAGACTTCTAGGCCATACTGCTTCTCCACCAGCAGGTTTCCTAGCAGGTGTCTACATGCCCCAGCCAGACTGTATTTCTCCCAGTGAACATAACTTTAAAAATCATACACAAAGATGCATTGTCAAGTAGTTTAGGCACAAGTTTAGCCATCTTAAAATTGTTATAATCTGATGGTTGGGATCCTAAATATTTATTGACAAAGAAAGTTAATTACTTATTGGGGAAAGCTGACAGGTGTGGATGAGCATGTGGTTCAGACAGAGACATTCCTTATGGAAGGATCTATTAAGGGAGATTCTCTATATCTTAGTAAGGACCTCACATAATGGCAGGCAGCTAAAAAGTGACAATTTTTTAAAGTGCTTATATAAAAAGGTTAGAAGTCTAAATACTAAGATGAGTGAACTTAAGTGCCTTGTATTAAATGAAGATATTGATATAATAGGCATCACAAAAACTTGGTGGACTGAGGATTATCAATGGGACACAGTGGCACTATATGGAAAAGAAAGCATAGAGTGCTTGTTTTCCAAGCTTCTTGCATTTGTGTATAGGCACTGGAGATAACTGGCCGATTGCCCTACTTTCTCAGTGCAATTCTGGAGGCCGCCCCTGTTGCACCCTCCTCCTTCTGCTTCTTCCTGGTGTCCCACTTCCCCACTTACCTCCGGGCTTAGGTTCCCATCCCCCATCAAATCTAGTTTAAAGCCTTCCTCACTAGGTTAGCCAGCCTGTCTGTGAATATACTCTTCCCTCTCTTGGTTAGGTGAATCCCATCTCCTCTTAGTAATCCTTCTTCCTGGAACAACATCCCATGGTCGAAGAATCCAAAGCCCTCTCTTCAACACCACCTGCGTAACCATGCATTTACTTTCGCAATGCAACGGTCCTACCTGGGCCTTTTCCTTCAACAGGGAGGATGGATGAGACCATCTCTTGCACCTCAAACCTTCTTCCCAGAGCTACATAGTCTTGATTATGTTGGCTCATAAACAAGGAAATGAAGAGTCATATTGGCAGCTGCTCCCCATTGCCATATGGAAAAAGACTATATCTATTAAATACTATTTCCAAGATCTTTTAAAGAATATTTAAATTCAGAGGAGAGGGGAAGGAAGAAAAAACCCCAGAATTCTTAGTTATCCCATTAAGTGATTTAATTGCTATATTTATTCATATTCTATCTGAAGTGAAAATAATCATTTGAAAAACAGAAATTATTTTTTTAAGTCTTAGCCCTTTTGTTTTCAGGTTCCCTAAATTTGCCACCCCCTATATAGCTGGAGTTGGATAGTTTTGCAAAAAGGACATTTGGAAGCTCAATAAGAGATACGGTAGGCAAAAGTTGTATACTGTTCTGATTTTTTATATAATATTAATATTTAAATTATATTCTTGGCAAACCTGGCTAAGCTGCCAGATAAAGCAACAGATAAAGGTTAGCACTAGAACGTCAAGCTAGGAATCAATGAAGGTTCAAGCACCAGACAATAATCAGACAAGCCAAAATGCAGAGCAGCAGAAGATTAGGACAAAGGAAGTCCAGATTAAAAGCAGCCTCATATTTAAGTTACTACTATCAATATGAGATTCCCTCCTCACTCCCCTTATGGAGCAGTAGTGTTAGCAGCTGGCTAAGCTACTTAGCAAAAGAAAAAGAATGAGAAAAAGGGAATCAAATATTTTTTTCTTTAATTCCTTTTTGTTACATTTTAGTCAAATATAACAACCACAATATTGCGTAAATCTGTTTTTAAAATATCATTATGTGGGACTGTGTTGTGATCTGATTAGTTTGGATGCTACATAGCCCTCCTGCTGAGTGCAGGCACCTGAAGATAATTACATGGCAGATGGATTCCCTTTTCAGCCAATAAGCTGCTACTTTTGTCCAAGCCTGTTGATAAAGATATCATTTTTAGTCAGGTCACAAGAGTAATAGAAGTCAATGCTTTGTTGCTGGATTCAGTTTTGAGAGCTGAGTACAGTTTAGTAGATCTGCAACAATAAATTCTGTTATTGTTTATGCAGAACGTCACACACTATAGCGTTGTTGTGGATTACTATAGCAGCTAGTTTTAAGCAGAAATCCTGAATACCAGAACTGATACAGAAATGCACAAATTGAAGATTCAATGAATCGACGTCTGGCAAATAAAAAGGATTGTTTCTAAGAATGGACCTCAGTATTTCTTTTAAAAAATCTACTGATTTTGCCAAAGTGTGGGACTTACTCCTGTTACAGTAAGTTCATGCTATCCACAAAGAAATTGCACAACGAGGCAATTCTGCCATCAACCTTTGCTTTGTTCAGCCTGCATTTTGTGCTTTGTGCACATTTGTTTTGTTTGTTTTGGATGCTGAACTGAAAAATCATGCACTCAGCTCTACTATAACAATGCTTACAGCGCTGGTGCTAGGCATAAGCAGACTAAGCAATTGCTTAGGGCCCTGAGCAGTTCAAGGGGGCCCTCTATTCATTTTTTATTTATTATTATTGTGGGGGGAGGGCCCAAAATATTCCTTCTCAGGACCCCAATGGGCTAGCACCACCTCTGAATGCCTATAGATAAGGGCAATGTTTTTATTATAAGCACGTCAAGAAGTGCACCTTGTCTTGGAAAGTACTGAAGGAAAGAACTGGCTCTAGAGAAAATCCTTAAAGAAGGGAAGAAAATAGCCTCATGTGCTGCCCCTGAGTATAATTCACAGAAAATTCTTCTATATATTTGGAAACATCTGTACACAGATATTTTCGCTATAGAATAGGTTAAACTTTAGAGCTGTACTTTCCTCCTCTTAGTGCTTGGTGAATGAGGCAAGCTGTAAATCTCTTATGCATTAGGGTGTGATTTACCCTGCAGTGAACATGATTCTACATATCCTCACTGAAAGCACATACCTTTAAAACTGAAGGCTTGGTTCTGACAAAGAAGTGAACTCACTCAATAAGTAAGAAAATGCTTCTGAGCTACTACAGTGATACAAAAATATGTGCTTATGGTTTTTCTTGCTGTTTGTTTTTGTATTTTAATAGACGTGATTTGCTCAATGGCATCAGATAACTGTTCTGAGTCACTTTGTGAAGTGGAGTGCTCTGGATACCTTCTTTAGCAAAACTTTGTCTGCCAGATTTGTAAACTGGTTCTCCATCTTTATATAATAATACAGGTTGTTTTTTTAGCTTGGCATTTTTTACCTGTGAGATGTTTAGAATTATATAACATTTATCCCAAACATTTCACAGGTAAAAAAAAGCTAAGCTAAAAAACATATCTGCCAAATCTGGCAGACAGCGTTATGTTAAAGTAAATCAAATCAAGGATGCCCAGTTATACGTGTGGACTCTCAGCTGACAAACGCAGATACTTGTGTACCTAAGTGCTGGTGCACTCAGTCCTGCCAGGTACTTAGGCCCAAGTCTTCAAATCTGCATGCCTATGTTAGAGTTGGATCAGGCCAAGGGCCCATATCCTCATATAGGTGCCTTTGAGGATATGGGCCCTGGGCCTGAACCAGCAAGCCAATTAAACATCTGCTTAAATTTAAGCATGTGAACAGTCCACTTTTAAGTCAATTAGTTTTATTTTCACTAGGAGTATGCACATAAAGTTCAGTATGTACTTCAATTTTTTGTTTCGGTTTTTATGTTCAGGTTAGAGCATTCAGTACCTTGCCAGAGCGAGTCTTATCTGATCAGGTTAGCTTAGATGTGCACATTTGAATTGTGGACACATCATATTTCTAAAGAGACCTGTAATATCTATGAGTTGGGTCTGGTAATATAAATGTAACGTAATACATTGGTCTTGCAACATCCATACCTCTAGCCATGTGAGGAAGAAAGAATGCATTTACCAGTCATGGTAGAGACACAGGGTCCTTTGAATATTCATAAATGTACACAAAAGGTATGAAAGGAGGACTAACTTGTTTCTCTCCCCTCATGATATTTCCAGTAAAAATCCATTTTGAAATATGGCTGTTTTCATATTATGCAGTTTATCATGTTTTAATTAATATTATTTAGAATCACACTTTCACTGTGAAGCGTATAAGAGGGAGATGAAGGGAACTTTATTAACACAATTATATAACTTTAATATTAAAATACAGTGTTCAAAGACAGTTAAAGCAATGTCAAGATTACACAGTTCGTATTAAAATGGCACCTAATCCTCATTGAAGATCATGGGGAAATTTCCATTCATTTCAGTGTCATCAGTTTAAAAGTCAAGAAATGCTAGTTAGAATACCAAAGCATTTTTGTATGGCATATGTTTTAGGACACATAGCAATATATGTACAAGAAAAAGAGAAATAGAAAATATGACTTACATGCAATATGGCCAAGATAATGGAACTTGGTAGTGTATTTCTAAGTTTTTTTTATTTTGACGGAACAAAATTGGAATTGCACTGATGCAGGATAGTTTGGGTGGCTTCTGTTATTTTCCATTTTTAAGGTTTTCTTTAAAAGGAAAAAATGCAAAGAAATAGGAAAAAAAGTTAAGAAAAATAAAAATCTCAGAACTACTGGGTGTACAGATGCTTCCCAACCTATTTCAGTTCCTTGTTCCAGAGCTAAATAGCTAACAGGGCTTCAAAGCTCTTTGTTATGTGTTTAATTGTTCTGTGGAGCTAGAAGCTATTCTATATTAACCAGCAGAGTTTGCAAATTCCTTGCTCCCTTGCTATTTGGTGTATGTACCATTAAAGCTCCATCCATTTCACTAGCAATGTTTGTAAATTTTTTTGGCCTCCATCCTTGCAGCTGTGCATGACCAAAGAAGAGAACCTTCAAAAACTATCCTATCTAAATCCTGCCTTCTCCTTTCCATGCTTTGTAAAGTGGAACTGCACTAGTTCTGTTTCCAGGGGTCCTTCCATAGCCAGAGTTGGCACAGAATTTGACCCTAAGTGATCACTCAAAAAAGTAATGATACATACACAATGAAAGTCAATCAGAGTTGAAGGTGCTCAGAATTTCACAGGTTCAGGGTACTAAACAGGAGGAGATATTGAGTTCCAAGTGTACCATGCACTTCCACTTTCATATGCAGTTTAGTAAAAATATGTAGAGCTTCCTGCAGTGGAGGAAAATTAAAATATTTTATGGGAAAAAATAAGAACTTCATAATTTCTTTTCCTCCTAGCGCTGGACCTCTTAAGTTTGTACACTGCCTGGCACAATAGGTCCCCAGTTCTGACTGACCTCTTTGAGTTCTATTGCAACAGAAATAATGAAGAAGATGATAAAAGTAAACAAGGGTTTCTCATTCTAGCACTGGTCTCTCTTGAGCCTCCTGTGCCCACTAAATAAGATTCAGTATTTTGCATTTAAATTAACATTGTAAATATTAACACAATGCTAGGGAGTTCACTAAGGACCCTTTCTTACAGATCAGAACAGCCATGAAAATGTGCTTCATTAAACCAGAATTATAGTAATTTTTTTCCTGCACCTGGAATGTTCTATAAATGACATCAATGTCTGTTAGATTAATCCCCGACTACTTATATGACATACCACACCTAGATTACATGGCTACTGACATTGGCCTCCTGGGCAACTTTATATCATGCCCAGTTGACACTTATTCAGAAGCTAATCCATGCAGTGACTGACCTCTGTGTCTCTGAGAAATCCTCTTAATTCACTGTCATTAGTGGACTGTGCACAAGTATGCATGACTTCCTTTTCTATCTCTGCATTTAAAAAAAAATCCATGCAAGCAAATATTCTATACTCTATGAGCCTCATCCAAACCCTTTTGAAGTCAATAGGAATCTTTTGATTGACTTTTATCAGGGACCAAATTTGCTTGTATTCCCCACCTTCTTAAAAGAGAATTAATGGATTGCAGAATATTGTTTTAATCAAGTGTTTCTGCAACTATAAGGATGTTTTTCTGGAGAAATCTAAGCTAGCAATGAGATACAGCATATATTTTCTCCTTCCTGCTTAAACTTTTTCACTCGGCACATAAAGACAAACTGCACCACCAAAAAACCAACCAAACAGAAAACCTCTAACAAAACAAAATTCTTTCAAGTTGGCCTTCACTTTAATGCTCCTTTGTTGTGGATACACACTCACATTGTTTCCATCTTCCACATCTGTCTTATTAAAAAAGGGAAAATCTCACATTTTTCTGTTTGTTTATTAGAAATGTCAGAGCCTCTCTTTGATAGGTCACTGTGCAGGTCTTCCAGCAATGTCACACAAGTCTGACACCTGAACTGCAGCTCTCATTCCACTCAAAGGTGGGGAAGAGATGAGCTTACTTAGACTCTCCTGATATTTTTGATATTTCAAATATAAAAATGCAGCAGACAAAGAAAAAATTCTGAATGGTTGGGGGCTATTTTTATACATCATAAGAAAGCAGTAAAGGACAAACCTAGACATTTTTGTTTGCTTTGTAATTAACGCTTAAAATCAGAAAGGTAGATTAAATACTGATTTGGAAGGTGGCTCTGCTATTGACTGAGTATTTAGGAGAAATGACACAGCAAGGGACAAAAATTAGCAAGCTGCCTGGTTACATGTCTAAAATATATTTCCAAAGGACACAATTTCATTTTCTTGGAGAAGAGATACAAACACGGGAGACACATTGGAGATTTACAAAAATAATAACCACTATTGGCGAGAAGAATATCACATTGGGGAAGAAAGGTACTAGAGTTTCTCCTGGCATATTGCTTGGGGTGTGTTAAAGACCACAGGGATCTGATTTGGACATGGATAGAGACCTCTTTAATATTTTTAATCAAGTAAATACTTCTAGGAATTGTGTGATTATGGGAGATTTTAACTTCCCAGATTTAGACTGGAGGACAAGTGCTAGTAGTAATAATAGGGCCCAGATTTTCCTAGAAGTGATAGTTGACGGATTCCTTCACCAAATAGTTACTGAACAAACAAGAGGGGATGCCATTTTATATTTGGTATTGGTAAGAAGTGAGTACCTCATAGAAGAACTGGTTGTAGGGGACAACTTTGGTTCGAGCGATCATGAGCTAATTCAGTTCAAATTAAATGGAAAGATAAATAAAAATAGATCTGTGACTAGGATCTTTGACTTCAAAAGGGCTAACTTAAAAAATTAAGGGAAATAGTTGGGGAAGTAGACTGGACTGAAGAACTCATGGATCAAAAGGCAGAGGAGGCTTGGAATCACTTAAAGTCAAAGTTGCAAGAACTATCTGAAGCCTGCAAGGAAGGGGAAAAAATTCATAGGCAAGGGTTGTAGACCAAGCAGGAGGAGCAAGCATCTCAGACAGGTGATTAAGAGAAAGCAGATAGTTTACAAGGAGTGGAAAATGGGAGGGATCAGCAAGGAAAGCTACCTCTTGGAGGTCAGAACATTTCGGGGTAAAGTGAGAAATGCCAAAAGCCAAGTAGAGTTGGACTTTGCAAAGGGAATTAAAACCAATAGTAAAAGATATATAGCCATATAAATAGGAAGAAAACAAAGAAAGAAGACATGGGACCGCTAAACCCAATATCTAAGCAAATACTTTGCCTCTGTTTTTAATGAGGCTAATGAAGAGCTTGGGGATAGTGGCAGGGTGGTTAATGGGAATGAGGATACCACATCCGAGGTAGAAGCCAAACTCTAACAGCTTAATGGGACTACAGTGGGAGGCCTGGATAATCTCCATCCAAAATTATTAAAGGAACTAGCACATGAAATTGCAAGTCCATTAGCAAGGATTTTTAATGAATCTGTAAACTCAGGGATTATACCATATGACTGGATAATTGCTAACATAGTTCCTATATTTAAGAAAAGGAAAAAGTGCTCTGAGTAATGACAGGCTTGTTAGTTTGACCTCAATAATATGGAAGGTCATGGAAAAAATTTTGAAAGAGAAAGTAGTTAAGGACATCAAGGTTAATGGTAATTGGGACAAAATACAACATGGCTTTACAAAAGGTAGATTGTGCCAGAGCAACCTGATCTCCTTTTTTTGAGAGGATAATAGATTTTTTAGACAAAGGGAATGCAGTGGATCTAATTTACCTAGATTTCAGTAAGGCATTTAATACAGGTACACATGGGGAATTATTAGTTAAATTGGAAAAGATAGAGATTAATATGAAATTTGAAAGGTGGATAAGAAACTGTTAAAAGGGAGACTACAATGGGTCATAGGTGAACTGTTAGACTGGAGGGAGGTTACTAATGGAGTTTCTCAAGATCGCTCTTGGGACCAATCTTATTTAACCTTTTCATTATTGAACTTGGCACAAAAAGTGGGAATGTGCTAATAAAGTTTGCAGATGACACAAAGCTGGGAAGTAGTGTTAAGACAGAGAGGGATTGGGATATTATACAAGAAGATCTAGATGACCTTGTAAACTGGAGTAATAGAAATAGAATGAAATTTAATAGTGAAAAGTGCAAGATCATGCACTTAGGGACTAATACCAAGAATTTTTGCTATAAGCTGGGGACGCATCAGTTGGAAATGACAGAAGAGGAGAAAGACCCTGGGCATATTGATTGATCACAGGGTGACTATGAGCCGCCAATGTGAAGTGGCTGTGAAGAAAGCTAATGTAATCCTAGGATGCATCAGGCGAGGTATTTCCAGTATTTCCAGTAGAAATAGGGAGGTGTTAGTACCATTATACAAGGCACTGGTGAGACCTCATCTGGAATATTGTGTGTAGTTCTGGTCTCCCATGTTTAAGAAAGATGAATTCAAACTGGAATAGGTGCAGAGAAGGTCTATTAGGATGATCTGTAGAATGGAAAACCTGCCTTATGAGAAGAGACTCAAAGAGCTTGCTTGTTAAGCCTAACCAAAAGAAAACTGAGGGGAGATATGATTGCTCTCTATAAACACATCAGCGGGATAAATATCAGGGAGGGAGAGGAATTATTTAAGTATTTAAGTTCAGTGTTAATGTGGACACAAGAACAAATGGATATAAACTAGCCATCAGGACGTTTAGACTTCAAATTAGATGTAGGTTTCTAACCATCAAAGGAGTGACATTCTGGAATTGCCTTCCAAGGGCATCAGTGGGGGGGCAGAAAACCTACCTGGCTTCAAGACTGAGCTTGATAAATTTACGGAGGAGATAGTATGATGGGTCAGCCTAATTTGGCAATTAACTGATCTGTGACTACTAGTCGTAAATGTACCAATGGCCTGGGATGGGATGTTTGATAGGATGGGTTTGGAGTTACTACAGAGAATTCTTTCTTGGGTGTCTGGCTGATGAGTCTTGCCCACATGCTCAGGGTTTAGCTGATTGCCATATTTGCAGTCGGGAAGGATTTTTTTCCCAGGGCAGACTGGCAGAGACCCTGAGGGTTTTTCACCTTCCTCTGTAGCATGGGGCAAGGGTCACTTGCTGGTGGATTCTCTGTACCTTAAAGTCTTTAAACCATGATTTGAAGACTTCAGTAACTCAGTCATAGATTAGGGGTCTATTACCAAGAGTGGGTGGGTGAGGTTCTGTGGCCTGCATTGTGCAGGAGGTCAGACTAAATGATCATATTTGTCCCTTCTGACCTTAAAGTCTATGAGTTTATGAGTCTATGGTGGATTCTCCATCACTGACAATTTTTAAAATCAAGATTGGATGTTTTTCTAAAAAATCTGCTCTAGGAATTATTTTGGTGACGTTCTAAGGCCTGTGTTATATGAGAGGTCAAGCTAGATGATCACAATGGTCCCTTCTGGCTTTGATATCTGTGGACAACAGCTGGGCAGCTAATATGTCTTCATATGTGTTTGGAAAGTCCCAAGCACAATGGGGACTCCGTCTTCAATAGAGCTGTAATATAGCAACAACATGTACCGTATAATGCCTTTCTTGGGGGAAGTCAAAGAAATATGAATGTAATAAGTTAAATTTCTGTGCAGCTCTCAAAATCAAGGCCATCCTTCAAAAAATGTGAGCTACATTATTATTCCCCTCTATTCCCAGGTCATAATCAGAGTAAAGAGCCTTTGGGCAGGAATCTTGTTTTCTTACCTATCTGTGGCAAGCACATATGATGCTATGTCTTGACTCTCAGATAGATCCAAGAAGGTCATGATGGGCAGTTACTCCTCCCAAGGATGTGGTCCTATGGGCTGTGCAAGGACCACTAATGTCACATTTTTATGTAAGGCCTCTTGGAGAAAGACACTGTGAGCTAAAGTGCCACCAATATGCTGGCAAAACCCAGTTCTGAATCTGCTTCTAATCAAGGACCTGACTCTGCCGCCATTTAAATCACTAGGACTTTTGTTAGTGACCTCAGTGGGAGTGAAATCAGCCCTCAAATGTGGATAATCGAGTGTTCCTCCTGTCTGACTGCTCTGGGAAATAGGAGCTTGAATGAAAACACCTGGTCAAAGCTCCAGCCAGCCAACACGAGGGAGAAGAGTTTGCTGATAGGAGAGGGGAAGTATTATGAGGAAACAGCAAGAACTGTGTTCCATGCACTTATGACAAGAATGGACTATTACTATATGCTTTACTTTGGTCCGACCACGAAGGCTCTCCAGGAACCTATAGCTGGTCAATATAGGGTGACCCCGCTGCTAGGTTGGGTAGGGAAGGTAGAGTACATCCGAGTGATATCAGTACTCCAAACTGGTGTGCTAGCATTCCTGGGTTCGCACCAAGATCCTGGCCTTCTGCTATTAAGCTATAACTAGTCTTGGCCTGAGTATCTGAAATGGGTCACCTTGCCTATCCCTCACCTTGTTTGCCTTCTGTTTTGGACATCTATTGTTCAGCCAAGCTTTTTTTGTGCAACTCCCAACTTCAGCAACTAGACTGGATAGTGACACTGCAGCTAATGGAGCTTGTGGAATGAGAGGCACAGTGTTCTCAGTGAAGGGGCTGACTGTGGTGTTGTTAGCTGTGAATGTTTAGTTATATTATGCAGGGTAATTTCAAACATGTGGTGGAGAAAGGCAAGTCCTCTTTCATGAGGAATTTGACTTGATTTTTAATCTCATGTATTATTGCCTAGATACTACAGTGATTGATGTCTTAGCAATACAAATAATATTTGAATATAGAGGGGTGTATGGGCACGTGTGTGTATGTAACAGAACATTAAGGTGCAATGTCAAGCACCCAAAAGTTAGAAAATGCCAGAATTAATGTTGTCTGTGCAAATTTAATTCAGTCCTTCATATGTATGCATTATGATATATTCTTTAATTACAGGATTACATACTAATTTTTTCCACAGGACGTCTGCCTCATTCAGTACCCACTGCCCATTCACTGATCTCTTCAAAATGTTGTTTTCTCCTCATTGTTCAACGTGCAGCCACAGGTTTTCTTTCCTGCACACACACAAACCCTGCCTTCTGTAGACAGAATTATTATCTCCCCCTAGGCAGCTTTATGGCACTCATCACTATGCTATCTGAGTGCTTCACAAATGCTAATTACCTTCACAAAACCCATTAGTCCAAAGGGGTATGTTATCGTATTTTACAGATGGGGAGCTGAGGCACAGAAAAAAGTCAAAAGGATCCACTAATTTTGATTGCTCAATTCGAGACACCTAGGACCTTATTTTTCAGAGTACTTATCATTATATAGCACCTTATATATTCAAGTACAGCTCCTATTGACTTCAGTTGCAGTTGTGAGGGCTCAGCACTTCTACAGATGATGACCCAGGATCTAAAGTTGGGCACCAAAAAATAAGGAAAACTACAGTTAGTGACACCTTCTGAAAAGCTTGGTTTAAGTGACTTGCTTAGCATGGCATAGGAACTCTCTGTCAGAGGCAGGGATAGAATCCATTTATCCAGGCAGCAAACAGTCTAAACCATGAGATCCTCCTTTTTCTTCCTGCAGTCCTCTACCTCTTTCACTCTTCACTTCCAACTTTGGCAACAGATGAGATAGGGCTCCTACAAGCAGCCTCCTTTATTATACAACACTGATTTATTCCCAGACCAAACCCATCCTATGCACTGAATGAGGCAGGGACCCTGTGGAAAAATTAGTATAATCATGTAATTAATGACCATCATAATATGTATGCATGGGGGAGCCAAGTTAAGGCTGCACAGACAACGTTAATGCTGCCATTTCCAAATTTTGACTGTTTGAGTTTGCAATCTTAATAACATTCTTTTAACAGTTTTTTGTGTAATTTCTTAGGTGCCTAAAGAAATCAACCTGGAAAACCAACATTTCATGGCATGACATCATATGTACACTCACATGATTCATCAGGATGATTAGAATCATTAGATCTGCTGCTCAGACCTTTGCCACTTGTACTAATAGAGTAACTGATAGCAGAAGGAGAATTTCATCCTCTATGTGGGCCAGCATCAGTGAGGGATGGGGCACACACTTTGTCAGTGGGTTTCAAAAATATTTGCTGACAGCAAAGAAATGGTGAGACTTGAGAATGTTTGGCACCATCCCAAGCTCTGGAGGGCAGTGTTTTCTAGTGGTCACAGATTTCTGCGTATTCCCTGCCCACGTCCCATGTTTGACCCCTTCTGCCCCATCCTTCCTCCAACCTCCTCCAGTTCATCCTGTCTCTTCCCCAGTCCCAGTTCCTTGTCACAGTCCCATTCTCCACTCCCAAGTTTCCCCTTCAGGCTCCTCATCCAATTTGTCCAACTGGATCCCATTTCCAGTCTCCCTCCGTCAATTCCTCATCCAATCTCAGTCTCCCTCGCTCTTAATCCCACTATTTTAATCCAGCCACTCCCAGTTCTCCCATTGCACCCCACCTTCTTGTCAGATCTGCCTCTATTTCCCCCCACCTTCCCAGTGCTTCCAGTTTCCTTGTCATCAGGCCATCTAGCTCCTTGTCCAATATGTGCATAGCTCCCTTCCTCCTGGCAACTGGCTCCCAGTCTCTCTACTTCTCTCAGCATCTCCTAGTCTCCCCACCATCCAGTCCCCATCGTAGTCCCAAATAACCTCTCCTCCTCATCCCCCCCAGATCCTAGTTTTCATGCCCAGACAACCCAAGTTTCTCCCAACATCTCCAGACACTCACCACACCCTGCTCTCAGACTTCTTGTTCCAGTATATACCTTTCCCTCTCCCTGGTCTGGTTTTTGTCCCCTCTGCATCTGAATCAGAGGCTTCTTCCTCCACACAGCTCGGATGAGGAAGAAAACAAAATCACTGAAAGTTTTCATATGACACAAATAATGAAGAGGACAGGTCACTCATACAGAATGATCTAGAGTGTGAGGCAGAAGCAAACAATATGTGTTTTAATATGGCTCAATCTATTTAGCTTAAAGATCAGGTTAAAAGAGGACTTACAGTTTATAAGCACCTACATGGGGAACAAAAAAATTAATAATGGGCTCCTCAATTTAGAGACAAAGGTATAACAAGAATCAATAGCTGGAAGTTAAAGCTAGACAGATTCAGACTAGAAATAAAGAATAATTTTTTTTAACAGTTAGGGCAATTAATCATTGGAACAATTTACTAAGGGTTGTGGTGAATTCTCCTTCACTAGCAGTTTTCAAATCAAAACTGAATATTTTCTAAAAGAGATGCCCTAATTTAAGCAGGAATTATTTTGGGGAAAGTTCTATAGCCCATGTTAACTGTGACCAAATGTTTAATACAATTAATGTTAACAACCAGGGAGAAGGAACACAAGCCAGAATAGAGAAAGAACAGGTTAAAGAATATTTAGATGATCTAGATGAACTTAAGTCAGCAGAGCCTGATGAAATGCACTCTAGGGTACTCAAGAAACTAGCTGGAGCAGTCTCGGAACCTTTATCAATTATATTTGAGAACACATGGAGTATGGGTGAGGTCCCAGAGGACTGGAGAAGGGCAAACATAGTATCTATCTTTAAAAAGGAGCACAAAGATGATCCAGAAACTATAGACCAGTCAGCCTAACTTCAATATTTGGAAAAACTCTGGAACAAATTATTAAACAATCGGTTTGTAAGCACCTAGACATATAGGGTTATAAAAGTTATAGCCAGTGTGGATTTGTGACGAACACAAATCACGCCAAATCAACCTAATTTCCATCTTTGACAGGGTTACTGACCTATTGGGAGGGGGAGAAGCAGTAAACGTACATCTTGATTTGAATAAGGCTTTTGACACAGTCCCACACGACATTCTCATAAGCAAACTAGGGAAATGTTGGCTAGATGAAGTTACTATAAAGATGGGTGTACAACTGGTTATCAATGATTCCCTGTCAAAGTGTGGAGGGGGAGGAATGTATTTAGTAGGGTTCTGCAAGGGTCTGTCCTGGGTCCAGTACTATTCAATATTTTCATTAATGACTGGGATAATGGAGTGGAGAGGTTGCTAGAGCTTTGGAGGATAGGATTAGAATTCAAAACAACCTTGACAAATTTGAAAATAAGTCTGATATCAGCAGGAGGAAATTCAAAAAAGAAAGTACTATATATATAGGAAGGGGGAAAAAATCATATGGATAACTACAAAATGGGGAATAACTGCCTAGTCAGCAGCATTGCAAAAGAAGGATCTGGGGGCTATAGTGGATCACAAATTGAATGTGTCAACAATGTGATGCAGTTGCAAAAAAGGCTGATATAATTCATGTCATATCGGAGGTAATTGTCTCACTCTACTTGGCAAAAGTGGGGTCTTAGCTGTAGTAAAATGTCCAGTTCTGGGCACCACACTTAAAGTGAGATATGGACAAACTGGAGAGAGTCCAGAGGAAAGCAAAAAATGATAAAAGGTTTAGGAAAGATGATTGATGAGAAAGGGTTAAAACTGGGCATGTTTAGTGTTTAGAAAGGAAGACTGTAGGGAAGGGAAACCTGATAACAATTTTCAAATATGTTGACTGCTGTTACAAAGAGGATGGTAATGTAATTCCATTTATATATGTTTTCTAACATACTCTAAAGTGTCCCTTTCACAGTTTCAGTCAGTCTTGAGGTTTCCCATTTTCATTCTTAGATTGATGAAACTTTCATCCAGTTGCAGCATTCAAGTAATTTTAGAAACTGCTCCATTAATCATCTTATATAAATAGTTTTAAAGTCACCAAATCTTCACATTAACTTTGATATTTTGATTTTATTCAGGGCATTCTTAGACACAGTTCCTGGGAAGATTGAAAAGTATTTGTGTGACATTATTTTTTGCACCATTTTTGCTTAATATTTTCAAGGATGTATGTGTCCAGGTCAGGCAGGAAAGGAGCATAGGAACATTCCCTTAAGACTGCACTAGTCACTACCCTACCAAAAACGGTATCTTTGGGGTTCCGAGGAATAGCCAGATGACTACAAGCTTAGAGTTACTCCGTCCTTAGAGGATATTTGTTTTGACTGACTTGGAGAAGACTGTGTCTACAATCCACGTAGGCCCTAACTTGAGTCTGCAGAGTGTGGTCCAATAATAAGGGGGTAAAATTATTAGTGGATCCATATTACTTCCTTTTTAATAAGTGAAAACAATGATGGGACCCTTCTACTTGTCCGTGCAAATGTCATTAGGCATATATGGTGATGCCACTACCGTCACATCACAAACATTGATGTGTGAGAGTTTAAACAACAACATTTGCTTTTTGTGAATTGTGATGTCAGTAAATCTGGACCACAGGAATGTTTGTGGAAAGTGACCCTAACAGGAATGCAGAAGCAGGGCTAAAGTGCACAGTGATCATATACTTAGAAAGCAAAATCCCCACAGTACTCTAGGCCCTTTATACTGGGTATGAGGGCCAAAGGAGCAGAAAGGAATCCTAAAAGCTCATTTGCAGTCAGGGGAAAATTCCCCCACCACAGACTCTGCTGAATAGAGATGTAAGTCCAGGTTGCAGGAACCTAATCACAGGCACACATGTATAGGATGTGCTGGGGCAGGATGGCATCAGGCAATGTGGTGAGATTTTTGGGCAGAATTGCAACACACTGGGCAACCCAAGGTGGCTCTCATAACTTAGACAGTGCTAGCTTAAGTTGTGCCAGGAGCCTCTCCAGCCCCTGAAGGAATCCAAGATGAGAAGGGTGTCAAAGCCACGTAAGTCCTGCATTCCCCTGGGCAGCAAGTTCTGTGCTGTAGCTCTATGAGTCCTGTGCCATAGCACAGAATCTCACCCACACTGTATTGGTATTTCTTGCCTTTTGCTTAGATTGTACATCTCAGCGGGCAGGATTTGTCACTTGTTTTTTTTGTACAGTGCCTAGCATGAGGGAGTCCTGATGCATAAGAGGGCTCCTTTCCACATACAAATAAAATCATAAATTAACAGGAAATGTAGAACTAAGTTGTTGCCTGCTCAAGAACTGGAGAGTGGAATTCGCCAGATGGGCAAAGAAACACCCATTTAAGTGTTCTTGAGTGCAGTGTTGATAGCTCGGCCATGGCCAGCTCAGGAATTCTGGGTGGATCTGTGGTTGCCCTTGCTGTTCTGTATTTAATGAAAACATTGTTCTGAATTGTATAGCATAGTTCAAGGCAGCCCAAGTGACGTAGATCTAAAAGTAAGATCGAAGAGGAATTAATGTTTGTGCAGCACTGAGCTTTAAACTTTCAATAATGTTACAGTGCTTGAAGGATAAGTATTCTTTATACTTGCAGTTTCTTTTGTAGCCGTAGATATAAAGATTACGGCTGGATTTCTGGAGGTAAGTAGATGTTATTTTGCTCACTAGATGTTGTGATGCCTAATTGACTTAGGAACTTGGGCTCTGAAGCCCATCCCACTGCATAGGCTATAGAGGCCAAGCCACAGCTAGAAGCACCATCTACACTGCTATTTCAAGAGCACTGGCGTGAGCCCCACTATCTTGAGTCTGCTGACCCAGGCTGGGGAGGTTTGCTGCTGTGGGCTGTGTAGACAGGGCCTAAGTCACTTTTGAACGTGAGACTTTTCATCTTGCGCCACTCAGGGTTCCATCACTTCATTGTGACGGGATCGCCAGGGTACAACTTGCAACTGTGGGAGCGCTGTGCTCCCTTAATTCTGCAGTCCGGGTTCCTCTCACACAATGCTGTGCCAGTGACAATCAGCAACACCTCTACAGGTGCTGTGACCACTCAGCTATCAGCATGTAAAGCCCCACGCCCAGCTAAGTGGCATGAATACTCCGTGAGCCACTCATACATCCCACAGAGAGAGGCACCAGCCAATCACCCCAGCAATAGACCATCTTACACTGCTCAAGCCTCCCTTGGACAGTGCAAGTTCTTTAATTAGTTTGCCACCTCTTCAAAGGAAAGTGGACATGCACCAGCCTTTGTAATCTGAGCTGAGATTCCCCAAGCACTTCAACCAAAACCACACTGTCTTAGGTAAAATATAAACCAGTTTTGTTAACTACAGAAAGACAGATTTTAAGTTATTATGACTAACAGGCACAGAGATCAGAGGTAGTTACAAGAAATAAAAATAAATTCGCAGTCTAAATTCTACTCTACAGACTAAGCAAGATTTGAATCAGTCTCTCACCCAAACAGATGTTACAGGCAGCTCACAGTTCCCCATACACAGGCTGGGTTCCTGTCCAGCCTGGGACCAATCTCCCTAGTTCAAAGTCTTTGTCTGCCTGACAGTCCTCCAGGTGTTGAGATGGGGGAGGACAGAGGCCAAGTGATGATGTCACTGTCCCTGTTTTATACTTTCTTCCAGCTACTAGAAAGATCCTTGCCCTGACATGGGGGTCAGGCAGTCCCCACTGCATGTATGCCTGCTCGTAGGAGCCTTTTGGACAGTGGATTCTTCTTGATGGATCTTTAATGCCTGTCTGGCCAGTGATAGATGCTCCTTTGTCCCTACTGAAAGGGCAGCTGTGGCTGTCTCCCAACCTCACAACATCTTTCAATAACACATATAGCAATACTTCAGAACTTCATTAGAATGTTCATAGAACTTTATTATTCATGTAGAATGATAGCACATGCAATTCAACAGGATATTAAGGTTCAAGAGATAAAGACTTTAAAAATGAAGATACCTCACAGGCATGCATTGTACAAAACATCATAGTCATATGAGTGGTGAACATGGGAGTTCCAGGGTGCTACTTTAAGGTACAGAGTGTCACACTAATACCTTTAAAAATCTGGGCCCATGAATTTATAGTAGATAGCCTGTTTCATTGGTTTATACAAGAAAATAAGCCATGGTAGGTTTGTTTACACTTATGAGGTGCATTTCCTTAGGATTAATTTTCATAATTTTATACCATTTCTTTAGGCTTGTACATATTGCTTTTTCATTATCTTTTGTTATTTCCTGTGCAGCTTCTACTTGTTCCTGTAGGCCTAGACTTTTTAAATGGTTTGGTTTGCTTTGTCCATGGTAATTTAATAGATTCAAAGAAAATTAGAGTTGGAAGGGACCTCAGGAGGTCATCTAGTCAACCCCTTGCTCAAAGCAGGGCTAACTTCAGCTAAATCATCCCAACCAGGGCTTTGTGAAGCCGCAGCTTAAAAACCTCTAAGGATGGAGATTTCACCACCTCCCTAGGTAACCCATTTTAGTGCTTCACCACCCTCCTAGTGAAAAACTTTTTCCTAATATCCAACCTAGACCTCCCACACTGCAACTTGAGACCATTGCTCCTTGTTCTGTCATCTACTACCACTGAGAACAGTCTAGCTCCATCCTCCCTGGAACTCCCTTTCAGGTAGTTAAAGGCTGCTATCAAATCCCCTCTCATTCTTCTCTTTTGCAGACTAAACAAGCCTAGTTCCCTCAGCCTCTCCTCATAAGTCTTGTGCTCCAGCCCCTAATCATTTTTGTTGCCCTCCGCTGGACTCTCTCCAACTTGTCCACATCCTTTTTGTAGTGGGGGGCCCAAAACTGGACACAATACTCCAAATGTGGCCTCACCAATGCTGAATAGAGGGGAATAATCACTTCCCTCAATCTGCTGGCAATGCTCCTGCTAATTTCTTTGATTCCTTTGCTATTTGACTGTTATCTTAGATCTCATACCATGTCAGTGTAAATGATGCTTGGTTCCTTTTATGATGGTAAGTGTGTTTCTCAAATTATGTAGAGTAATTGGCAAATTGTGATTTAAACTATCTCATCTTTATTTCATGTTCTGGAGTCATAATCTCAGAGATCAAAGTAAGAACCTGTGGTATCTGAATTTAAGAACTTATAGCCTGATTCTCTTTTCCACCAGTTTTACACTAGCTGTAATGCCATGGATTTCCACAGTTAATCTGGATTTATAACCTTGTAAATGAAAGGAGAATCAGGCCCTCAATATGAATATATTTCAGACAAAAGTGAAAACATAGATGCATGATGAAATATGGCTATACACACAGCAACAACTGAAGATTCAACCAAAAAATCCAGTCAGCCTTCAGATCCAAAATGACCTACAGGAAATTAATATGATATTGCTATCTAGGTATTCCTATGGTGCCCAGTCCTATCGCATATAAAGCATATCTCAAAAGTAGAGCAACATTTGGCCCAAAGTACTTCAGGTGAATTTGGCAAACCTCATACATTCCTGCTAGCCTGTAGTTTTAAAACTGTCTAACCTGAAGCCAGTTCATTGAAGATAATTTATTCCAGAATTGTGCTTTAGCCTCTGATGCTTAGCCAAAAATAGGCTTTTGCACGTTTCAGCAAAATCAGAGTTCCAGGGGGCAAGCATGCACAGTTTGCATGGGTAACAGCATGGGTTTTGGTTTGCTCCATAGGTGCAATGTAATTTTGTTAAGTAAAATAATTTTTTAGAGCCAGAGACAACTTAAAGATATTGTACAGTGCAGTGGAGTGCTGGTGAAGGAGTCATTGTTTGCCTTTTATTCTAGAATAACTGTCTATTCACCTGATTTTGAAATTACTGAGAGTCTATCCCTTGCACAAGTGGGTTAATGGCATTCAAGTTACCCTCTCTACTAAATGCCTAGAACAGTGGTCCCTAAACTGTGGGGCAAACCCACCTAGGTGGGCACGGAAGATCGTTCAGGGGGTTCGGAGCAGGGCCCAGGCCAGCCCTCACATGGGGCAAGGAGGAAACACCATCCAGCCCCGCTCCAGTCCCCAGGTCCTCGGGGAGCACAGACCAAGTAAGGGAAGATGTGGACCAAAAAAGTTTGGGGACCACTGGCCTAGAAAAAGACTACTGAATGCATATATCAACCCTTAAGCTTCAAATACATATCCATGGTCCGGGCCTGCTTTGGTTCAGGCCTACATCACAGTACTCACAGTGCTGGGGCCTACAGCAGTCAAGACTGGGCATGAACACTTCTCTCCTCAGAACTGTATTAGTAAAAAAGTCTCTAGCAAAAAGGAACACAAAATTCTTCTGTTGTATAGGTCTGAGGACACAGCAGCTATAACAAGGGGCCAAGGAAAAATAGTGTGATTCATTTTAATAAAATCCAACCTGATACTTCTAAGAAATAATTCAAAAGCAGATGTTCAAAGGATGGGATAGGAGTAATGCAGAAAGACATCAGGCTGTTCTATTTAATAGTTATTTAAACAAAACTTTGCAATATTGTTTGTGGGGGGTATATTCAAAGGTATCACATTATAAATACTGTAGTAATAGTTTGCTTTTACAAAGCTCTAATACAAGTGCACCTGCAATACTCTGTTCATTCCTGTTATCCAGTCAGGGAGCAGAAATACCACCATGTGACGTAGGCAGTCAAAGATGTAGGTAAAGCAAGAGGTTCAAGAACAACAAAAGACTGAAATTTGTTTGCATAAAAAAGTGTTTTGCAATTACTCAATTAACATTTTATAAAGCAAACTCAGTTTGCAGATTATTAGTTACCTTTATTACTTCGTGCCTAGCAGCCTCACTCAGGATCTGAGGCCCATCATTCTAGGCAACATGCAAACACAGAGTAAAAAGTGGTCCTTGCATTAATCCAGTTCACCAATCTAACACAAGAGATTCAGCAGTGTGGACAGAAAAAAAGGGGCTGGATCTTAGAGTAGAGACATTATGGAGATGTATCAAGATTTTGACATTTTCATGAAATATAAGTCTAGAGAGAAGGCAGAACTAACTGCAAGGGGCAGGGAGAGATACATTACCAATGGAAACAGGCTAAATTCATCCATTAAGTTATTCACTATTAGTTATTCAACAGACTCCCTTCTTCAGGTTCTCTTTCAACCAATTGACTCCACTAGACACTACAGGTGAATCATCTGTACGAGGGGAGAGAGCACAAAATGTTAATGTAAATTTTTACTCCGATAAAGACTACACATTAGCGCCCCAAGATTTTCTTCTGTTTTGTTGGAAACGTTTCCAAGAATTTAGCTAAAGTGAATTCTATGTTCCTATAAAAGGTAATCCCTCACGCTTTTGCTGCATTAAAAAGGTGCTCTAACTATATCTGGTTGAAAAATAGCTTCCCTTTCCATCCTGCCCTTCAAATGAGCAGTCGTTTGGAAACTGCATTTTCCCTTCTCTGACAAAGATTGTGCAAAATGAGTCCTGTCAAATATAGCCCTTTTATTATTTGGAAGCTGATTACATTAAAGTCTTTAAAGTTTTATGAACATTTGGTAGGTTGTGGAATAACTGTCTAGAGTACTGAAACATTATTATTAAAATCTGAACAAATTTGATACATGAATGTCAAGTGTAAAAATACATGGACTGGGCAACTGAGTGCTTACCTCCCAGAAATGCTGCAGGATAGGAGTAGAAGTCACATTAATAAGGTTTCCACACCGTGTTACTTCCCTATTGGGGCTCAGGCAGGAACACCTCTGTTCTTCTTGCTTGTTCCCCTGATCTCAACAGGGAATAGAAGTGAAATTCTTCTCAGATATCAACAGGACAAAACACATTAAAGATTGAGGAACACTATGGCTGCATCCACTCTTCGTTATGGCTGGAAGAAAAACCTCTACAAGCTGATGGCAGTCAGATCAGCAACCAGGGAATGATGCAGAAGGAACAGGAGAGAATTCTTTCAATTAACCTGATATCGTTACCTGGAAAAAATGAATTTTGGGATGTCGCTATAATAACCTGCATATTGCCCCTTAGTCCATTCTTCCCAAGGTAAAAGTTTCTGAGGTTGTTAAGGAATACTAAAGGACTAAAGGATATAACCTTCCAATAAAGTCATTGACACAGACTTTAATTTGGAAAGAATACTGTACCTTTTTATTGATGTAACTAATAATCCCACTACAATATGATCTAAAAATCCTAACCAAGGTACAAAATCCCTGAGACACAATTCCTTATTGCAACTTAAAGAGCACTTAAACTACAATAGAATCATTTAAACTATATGCTAAGCGAAGCAATTTGTTGCAAACTGATCACTTGCAACAAATTACTGACAGCAGAGCTTAAGGCTTACATAGATAAATGGCAATTAACAATTTTATGCATTCTTATCAACACACACTATCCTATACTTATACTAAACTATAATTAAAATATATTAAGCTTACTCTAAGTCTGTTGATGTTTCCTTTAAAAAAAAAATCACGGCTGCTGTTGTTCAGTTCCTGGTTGGTCAGTTCTCCTGCGCTCCAGTTTTCTTCTTCCTCTCTGCAGCAGCTTTTCTGACTTCTCTTGCTGGCTTCCTGGCTGTCCCCAAGCACCCCTCTCTTTCTCAGACACAGACTCTGAACTCTGAAACTGTTGCTGGCAACTGGCCCTTTATTCTACCTTGTAGCTCTCTTGATACCTTGCTATTTTTAGAAGCAATTACCTCACTCGCACATGCACAGTCTTAACGATTACCTCAGTTTTCTGATTGACAGCACTGACCTTTAAAACAAGTTGGGACAGTATGAATGGGTTCTGACCAGCTGGCTGAACTCTGTCACTTCTTACTGCACATGCTCAGTATCCACCAATCTTGCACATGCACACTGTTGTCATTTACCTCAGATCTATGATTCAGCCAATCCACACACATTCTTGGCTCTTTGCCAGGGCACCAATTTAGGATTCCTAGGTTTTCACTGAGCATGCTCAGAGTCCTCAGCCATGCATCTCGGGGGGGGGGGAGGGGGTGATTTTTTGCTTATTCAGAGTAGAGATTAGAGACTGGTGATGTAGAGACTGGGGAATTCTCTAGTAATAATGTTAGGAGGTGAAAGAAGACTAGGCAACAATATGGGAGATTAAAGAGGCCAAGTATAAAAGAATAGAGGAAGAGAGCTGGGATGGGATGCAGAATATTTTGCTTTTCTATAGCTCCTTATTGGTTACATAAAGAGGGTTTGAAGTTTGGACTAGAGGAGGTTTGGACAGAAACCTCAGCAATATATGAAGGGAATGAAGTGGTAACCCTTTCAGTGGACACTCCCATTAGGTAGCTAGGTACTCTGTTTGAAAGTAAATGCCCTCATTATTAGTAAAGCATAGTTTAAAATCTTTGTGTAGAAAAATGTAATAGTGTTAAAGATTTTCTCTGGAAACATTTAAGAATGATAGTTTAACAGGGCTTTTTCTGGTACATTATTCATTTTCTTCTACATGTATTTCAAAGACCACTGCAGTATTTTGGCTACAAGATGAAATGTAAGAGTAGCCACAGTAACTGGAGCTTGAACAAGATATCTGTTGAGTAAATTGTTTTAAAAGGTGTTTGTTTTTTGCAGGGGCTCAGATAGCTTCCAGTTTCCTGCAACAGTCTCACAGTTAGATTAAAAAAGCATGGCAGCATTCACACTTTTTCAGCTCCTAACTAGTGAGAGTCCATATGTGCCAAGAAAGCATGCAGAGTGCTTACTAGTTTTCTGACAAATAGCCTAATAGAGCTTTAACAGCCAGCCATGGGGAAGGAAGTTTGAGAAACTCAACATTCTGATCTTGATCAGAATTCTAAAATTACTGGAAATGGCAGAAGTTTTTAAAGTAAAATTTTACATTTAAAATTTAAACGAGACATGGCCTCACTCTATAGTTAACCCTGTATACAGTTTTAGTCCACCTGAGCAAGAAAGAGACCCATCTACTTTTGTAGTTGCCTTTTCTACACCACAAACTAAAATGTTCCTGAACCAGACAGACTGGCTACAGAACTTGCTTCTGAGCGAGATACACACCAGATCTGTTCACTAAGAGCCTTTAATTTTTTGCCAGGTACTGCTGACATTAGCTTAAATAAGGTATTTTACACACAGTGCCACATGGTGGTTGAATATAATACAGTTTATCATTCCACTGCATCTCCCCCTTTAAGTTCTACATTCTTACCATTTACAGTATCAGGCTGTCTGAAGTTCTGCACATATCAGTCTGTTAAGCATCTCTGGGTTATGTAATAGAAAACAGTATGATTCAAACAACTTCAAACAAATTCAAAATGCCTAACAACTTGGTCATCTGACTGTCAATTAGTTGCAATGACTGGCTGTGGTTGGTCTACAATCCTTGAGTTGTCTTATTCTGCATCAGACTCCAGGACAGTTTGTTCTGTTGATTGTTCTTTTTGAGAAACAAACTGTAGATATCAGTGGTTTCTGTTGAACTCTCCACTATTGGTCTTGATTGCATATGATCTGGGTTCTGAATTCTTTTTTTTTTCTTTTTCTTTTTTTTTTTTTTACAACAGCCAGAGTTGTCCATTCTTTTTCTCCATCCAATTTGACATGAACATGGTCACCAGGTTCTAGACCTGGCAGTTCCATAACTGAGTTAGATCAGTTGTAAAAGTGTTCATAAGTTTTATGCTTATCATATGATTTGGCTACTCTTCAGAGTGGCCAGACATGGAGACTAGACTCTGAAAAGGAGTCCAACAGTAGTTCTGATCAGTCTTTCCATTAGGGGTTGTACTGGACTATCTCCAGTAGTTGTAGTCAATGTTAATCTGTAGCTTAAGAGCAAGGAATGATCATCCTGCTGTAGGATTTTCTTGGCTGTCTATACAGCTCTCAGCCTCTCCATTTGCTTGTGGAAAGTGTGGGCTCCTAATATGATCAAAACCTTATTTTGTTCAGAATGATTAATTCTGCAGTGATAGACAACAGACCACAATTCACCACTAGTTGTTCTGGAATACTGAAGTGAGCAAAAAAATGCACTTCAGATTCTTGATAACATGTTTTATCTTTCAAATATGTTATTTCTGTATATCTGGAAATATAGTACACGATGACCAGGTAATGATGTCTCTGAATTTGCATAAATCCACAGCTAGACTCTTTCAATGTCTGTCTAGTGAGGGTGTTTATTGTGTTGTTCAGCATGGTCTCTTAAGTTGATTTGTACTAGATCTCCTTGCAAATGTCCAACAACATCAAAGCCTCCCTTGAGTTCTTTTACCTTTCTCACTGGGCCCATCCTGGCTGCCACTCTGCAGCTGAGATAATTGTTGGTCTTTGATCACATGCATGTTGAATGCACAGCTTTTGTCTTTCTAAGTTGTTTCGGTAGTACGCGGGCCTATGCAGTTCAGAATACCTACAAGGCTAGTCAGAGCTGTGTCAGGTGACTTCATTTCTGGGAGTGGATGCAGATGACTAAATCCCTTCTGAGATGACTGTGACTTCAGGTCCTGAGTCTATTTTAAAGTCCGTCTTGCCATGAAAATTCAGTTTCACTCTCCAGCCAGGTTCTATGTTGTCACAAGTGTTAGATCCCAGAAACAATGGTTCTTGACTGTCTGCAATACAAGTCAAGTTTCCAAATGCTTTGATGCAGCAAACAGCTGCAAAATGTCCTTATTTTGTGCATTTATTACACTGTACTTCTCATTGTACATGCATCATCTCTTGGGATGCAACTTTTTCCTACACCTTGTGCTAGTAGGTTGGAATTTGTCCTCTCAGCCTGGGAGTTCTGTCTTGTTGCTTCAAGGCTTTTAAGAAAACTTTTAAACACTCAAGGGTCTGTTTATAGCTTCTAAGCTAACTTCAGGTTTTTCAAATTGCTTGTTTGACTAGTTCAGACAGCTTTGCTTTCTATATAGCTGTGGCTAGGGGAAAGGCTGTCTTCAATTGTAGCTGCTGTGAAAGATTTTTCACCTGTTAACCCAATAACCAAACTATCTGATAGTTTCATGTTTTGTATTCTCCCAAATCAGTTTTCAACCAATGTATAGCTGAGCGTTTATAAAACCTTCAATGTTTTCCCTTGGTTCTGGAATCCTCTGGTAAAAATGAACTGTGTCATAAAGCACATTTCTCTGAGGTATTAACACACAAAAAAACAGTCATAAAAATTACTATGAAAGGGTTTTGACTGTCTTCAGTAAAGTCAAAGGATTAAGATATGCTCTGCCTGTTTCCCATAGTATAAAGTAAAGATACCGGTATATCTCAAGTATCCTTGTGGAGTCTCATACTGCTTTGACTCTGTCCATTCTGAAGGTTTGTCATAGCTGAATTTCTCTATGGCATTGAAGGGTGACTTGTTGATGAGCTCCTGCAACCGTTGTTGCTGTTTTCTTTTTGTTTTTGATCTTCTCTTGCTCTAGTTTACTTCTGACACCATGTTATGTTCCTGTGCAGATGTGGACTGGCTACAGAGCTTGCTTCTGAGCAAGAGATGTGTTCACTAAAAGATCCTTGAATGTTTTGCCAGGTATGATTGAAGTTAGCTTAAATAAGTTAGCTTAAATAAGGTTTTATATACAGTGCCACCTTGCAGCTGAACAGCATAATAAATTTAGTATTCAATTATAGTACTCCAATGTCTGTAGTAGATATATGTAGAGACCTGCGTGGATACAAAATTTGTATCTGCATCCAATCCATAAAAATGGTCCATGGACATAAAGCAGATATTTGCAGAGATCTAAAAATCTGATTTGGCTATGTGTACATATAGAACACAACATTCCATTTCTCTAGTGTGCAACATTTAAAGTTGATGTTTTCAGGGCCATCTGTGTGCAAAATAAACCCATACCAGGCATTTGAACAGTTTAATGCATCATTCAAAATTTTACCATCCCAGATGTCTAGCATGGGAGATAGCAATTAACAGCAATACTGGCCCAGTAGGGAAATAGATAAATGTCAAAGGGATCTTTTCTTCTGAATGAAATAGCATGGTCCAGTAGACTGGGAACAGGACTTGGAGTCAGGAGACCTAGGTTATACTCTTGGTCCTGCCACTGATTCACCATGTGACTTTGGACAAGTTGCTTATTCATAGTTTCAGAGAATCAGATGCCAGGCCAGAAGGGACCTTTATGATAGTCTAGTTTGGCCTCCTGCCCAAACACTAGAATTTCACCAATCATTTTTGGTTAAGCTACACAATATCTTTCAGAAAGACAATCTTGATTTAAATACTTCAGGGAGAAAGAAGATTCACCACTTCCCAAGATAGTTTGTAAAAAACACTCACTGCAAAAAACAAAACCACTGCACCTTATTGCTACTCTGAATATGTGAGGAGTTAGATTACAGTCATTGTTCACTTAATGTCTTTGTTCCACAGTTTCCTCATCTGGAACATAAAGCACTTTGAGTTCTATGGATGAAAATTACTAGAAATATTATATATTTTATGGCCAAAGTTGATACTTGTTAAATTATTTTACCACAGTTGCATCCAATGGGCTAGATCTACTTTGATAATAGCTATTCCCTACAGGACACCACAACACCTTCATGATTTGCTGGGACTTTGTCTTAGCTTCAGCAGATGTAATGCTGGTCTTGCTTTACTACTCCATTGTGGGGTTTTTTCCTCCTCAGAAGCGACACAACTGTGGGAATTCATAACCAGGACCGCCAAAATGGAGGCAGTTACAGTACTCTGTATAAGGGTCTTAACTATATGAGGCTCTCAACTGAATGACACAGTCGATTCATAATATCTAGATTTCAATTTCTTCAGAGCACAGACACTGTCCTTTTATGTGTTTTCACATCTCCTAGCACTATGGGACCCTGATCAACACCTCTGAGTGCTAGAACAATACTATCAGTAATACTTTATTTCATTTGATTAGAATGTAAAAAGGACAATAAGCCATGGGAGAAGGTAAGGAAGGAAGGCAAAGAGAAAAATGGAGGAGAAAACAAGATAGATAGGTGGAGTATGTGTCAGTACAGTTACAAACACTTACTTGTACGGTATTTAAAATTTGTTCACCCACATACATCAAATGGGAAACACATGAACACTTTGGAGGCCCCTATAATTTTGAGAGGTTTGGTCCCCATTTCATCTTAATCTTTCCTAATATAAGCCCTTAAAGAGTCATTAAAGACCATGTGGGACTTGAACCAGTGGCTCAATATATTAAAAAAATGTAGACTTTCAGTAAAATTCTATGCGCAACAGGCATATATGAATTTCCATGCAGTATCAATAAGAGCTAGAGTGTTGAAATCAGTATTTAAAAGGGTTTGCAATGTCAGATGCTGGCAGCAGGGAGGCAGAAAGTGAAAGTCCTAATAAGTTTGATCGGAGTGGAATTCAGTGTTGAACTGACAGGAGACAGGCAGTGACCAGTGGAGACAAGAGTTGAATATATAGCAATCTAGACTTGCACTTAGCAGTAAATGGGAAAGCTCATCAAGCAGAAAATACTTTCACACTACTGGGCTCCAACAAGTTAGGAGTTGCCCTTGAAATAAGCAGCAGAACTGGAATATAGAATGGGATGAACTATTCCTTCTCAGGCAATGTTCCTGTTTTTGAATGAAGTACAAGAGTGCTGAGTCTGTATTAAGTGCAAGCTCTCTTATGTACTTGGGGAGAAGACAGGGGAGCTCAAAGTTAGGAGCAAAAAAGGGGACACCAAATCAGAAAGTGTGTTAAAGGAAGCATTGTTGGTGGAAGCACTACAAATTGAGATCTTGGATGGAATAGATGTGGGGGATTGTGAAGGAAGGTGGTATCGGTGAAAACTGGAAGCAGTAGGTAGAGCAGAAGGAAAACTTTTTTGGAGGTATCCCAAAGAGATATCTGTAAGTATTAAAATTGAGCTTGGATCTCTGATCCGTAGTCATATTATTGATTTATTTTTTACTATTTGGGTGACTGCAGGTGTAATGAAACTGTCAGTGAATTCCTCAAATTTTAGGTTAAGTGATTATTCATCTGCAGATTTGTTATGAGAGGGGGAGGGCTATGTGTTTTTGTGGGATGCTAGCCACAGCTGTGTATCTCCTGTAGGAGCCATGCTGCTGGAGGAGCAATGTGGACAATCGGAACCTCTGTGGGACTGTGGGATTCCTTTTCCATAGGTCCCTGGGATCTTCAGAGTTCAGAGGCTGCTGGCCTTATCGTCTCAGAGTTCCACAGAGGTGGCAATTTGACAGAATCTCCACATGCTGAACTTCAATTTCCTGACTCCACTAATCTCTTCCCATGTATTGTCCACAGCAAATTACAATTTGACCCTAAACTGAGATTAGATTAATTAAAAACTCTTCATTATCAAATAAATCAATATGGTGAATGTG
Organism: Emydura macquarii macquarii; assembly: GCF_026122565.2. Lineage (NCBI taxonomy): Eukaryota > Metazoa > Chordata > Testudines > Chelidae > Emydura > Emydura macquarii. Next base: position 967,627 of record NW_027132817.1, on the reverse strand, counting down.
AATGGAACGAGGAAAAAGATGAGACATCGGTTAGCAGTCGCCAATGCTATTAGCAAAGTCTCTATTATACCATAGAAAATATTGAATCAGACTGCTGTTTTTAATTGTGAGGCTGGCATAATAAAGCTAGGTGAACCCCAGGATCATGGGAAAGCAGACAGGTTTAGCAAGTTTTGCTGCTGTCTCCGCATCCCTGAGGTAAACATGGACAATACTGGGCTTGCCCTGCTCTGGTTTCATTGCAGTTACAAAAGAGATGGGATGTGGGGGGCTGGGAAGGGAGACAAACACCTCATCACATAATTATTCATCTAGGGAAGCCTCCAGCAAGTCTCTTCTCACTCAATTTATATAAACCAGCAACTGCCTAAGGGAATTATGCTAGAAAGCTGTTCCAAAGTTTTTTGGAATGAACTCAGGCAGAAGACTGATATCACTTACTATTCACTTATTTGGTTCAGGATTTTCTTTAGAGACAACATTATTATGTCTACATTTTCCGAGGAAGAAATAGCTATATGCAGGTCAAATCTTTTTGTTCTCTGCCCTTTGCTCCCAGAGTGTGAACTAGATTAACGGTTTTGGATTTATTTCCTGTCAAGATTTGTAAAGACAGTGTATTGACGTCTTCCGATATCTGTTATATATAGCTTATGACGTGATAGATCTACTAGTAAATAGACAGGTTCATCTGATATATTAAAGCAGACTCTACACAGTGGATTGTCATAGAGGTTTGGGGATAGAATATTCCCCACATCCAGTCAGCAGAGTAGTAGTAAAGTTGAACATCCCCTTCTCCCCTCTATTTTGTGGGACGAATTGGCTGGTGGATCAGCGTAGCCAGGAATCCAGTGACTAGCCACACTGCCTCACTCTGTGCCCCACACTCCATCCACCCCATTGCAGACAGAGCCCCTGCAGAACTGAGTGAAAGGCGTGCACACATCATCCATGGAGAATTCTTTCCTCTACTCCAAATCCCCATTTCAGTTCTAATTCTTTGCAGGCTATACATATCCAGGAAGGGGTGGGGCAGGATTGGTGCCTATACTGCTCATTTTAAAGACTCAGTTTTAAAGACATCTTTTTAAGGGTTATCACGAAGTTTTGAAGATATCCATAAACAACTTTGTTTTCAAATCATTCCCCCTCTCCCCCAATATTTTGGGTGTTTCTGCACCAGCTTTATGGTTTTTGCACAATATTATGTAGAAAATTGTAAATGGCTATGAAAAACAAATTATTCTAAAGGCACTGCATAGTAGGCAATACTGCAAAGAATAGAGTTTTGGAGCACACATATGTTGCTTGAATATCTTTACAATAATGCCATTGTTCTGTAACTTTCAAAAAGTCTCACTGTTATAAAATTAATTGTTTACATTGAGTTTCTAGATTTCACCAGACATGCATTTCTATGGAACATTGTCTAGAAAGTACATTATCTACAGGTGTTGCTTAATAATGTACAGTAGCTTAGATGATTTAATATATTAGTGGTGTAGCCTATTCATCAATCTGCTAAAAGTAGGCAAACCACAGTAGGTCATTCACGGTGTATCTTCAGCAGACAATCCTGTGGATAGGCCCATTTTGAAATAGAAGCTAAATGTAATTAAGTCCTACAGCTTCATAGTGAAGGCTGTACAGCTGCTAAGGTGCCCAGAGTCTCTGCAACTTCCACTTTGCGGGACATCAATTTTAGCCCATGATTTATTTGCCCAACTTTCAAAAGCTCAAGTTGTCAAACACTGCCACCACCATATTTAGAATGCTTGTTATTGATTGAAGGAATGGCATGAGAAGCAATCATACATATGATAGATATTAGACAGCTGCAGTAGGTTGGATTTGAAAGTCAGCCTACTTGGGAAATCTACCCATCAGCAGCCTCAGATTCAATTTAGAAAGTAAATACTTACATGGAAAAAAATCTGTATCATCCCTGTATAATTTAATAGTGGTGCAACCAAGATGTGTTCTAGGGAAATCATTCTGAAAACCTGAAAAAAAGTATTAAGAGTGATATGCTTTCTATAGCATTTTAGGACAGCTCACAGAACTTAAGAATTATAGGATTTTAGAATTCTATAGAAGAGGTTATCATTCTCTTTGAAGGATTTTTACATTAAGTATTGTATTGCCCAAATAACATTCCCCCTCAGTCAGAATTAGAGGATATAAAACAAAGTAAAAGGAAAGGGTGATGGTTGCTTGCTACATTAAAACTCCATTCCAGGCTGGTAAACAACAACCACCACCACGAACAACAACACAGTATTGTTACTGACTCTGAAGAAAGCTAAAACACTAAAATCTAAATCCATGGTCTTAATTCTACCCTTGGTAAGATATATGGGTAGAAATACCAGATAAGTGCTGAATTTTGCCTGTCAGGAGCTATGTAGTTTTATTTCATTTATTATTCACCCATTAGTAGATCTGACTATGGAAGAGGTTACTACATACACACTAAGGAAACACAATATGTTTGAACAGTAGCTCGCCCCAGTTATGCTGGCTTAGGATACCTTTTTCTGCTTGCTGCACACAGAACAGTTAGGCTATTACTCCCCTATGGAAGTGTAAACACTTGCTACTGTGATGGCAGGGTTTTTCCACTGTTGCAGTAAATCCACACCACTTAAGAGGCAGTAGCTAGGCTGATGGAAAAATTCTTCATCAATCTAGCAGCATCCATACTGTTAGGTTGGCTTAACTACATCTCTCAGGGGTTTGAAATGTTCACACCCCAAGCAGTGTAGCTAGGTCAATTTAAGTTTTAGGTGCAGACCAGGCCTTATTTATATTCTTCAAGTCTCCCAGAAGGTTATCCCACCTGGGACTAACAGCATGTAAGGCAATTGTTCAGAGCAATAAGAATTACAGCAGATAAACCAAAAGGTTATTCCATGGTGCATGCAACATTTTTCCTGTGCTGGACTATCAAGGCATGTCATCAGCCCTCTCCCCACAAGTTTCTTTCCAAAATAAAGCAGCAAGGACAATACCATTTAAGCAGCATATACATCAATACACTGAAAGGCATGTCACTCACCTATTCTTCCTTTGTCACACTGTCTAGGGTGTGTCTGTTATCCCAGTTCTGGCTTGCACAAGTCAAGAACTGAAGACATAACTTTCACTTAGTTGATATGCCACATGCCTCTAAATACTGCACCTCTTCTCACAATACCTGGAAACAAATGAACAGGAGCAATGGTTGAATAAGGGATTGTAGGAAGGTGCAGTGGCCTTTCTCAGAGCTTGGGCCCGAGAAAGGGCGCGGACGACCTGAGCAGACAGTGAAACGGCCTGCAATCCAGTCTGCCTGGCAACCAGGGAGCTGGACAGGGATAGGTCCACCTGACCAGCCTATCCAGTAACAGAGGGGTGGAGCTTCTGCCGGGGCAGGGAGTACAGAAGGCAGGCGCCGCAGCACAGTGGGAGACAGGCGGCTGCCGGAGGCAGACGTGCCGTCTCGCCGGCTGCAGCATAGGCCTGACCCCATCCAGGCTGCTGTCCCGAGCAAGTGCCTCCCGGAGCAGAGGTGCCAGGAACGGACAGCCAACCGACCCCTAAGGACTAGATAGGCCCCCCAGGATCCCCTGACTGGACCGGGCCACCAAGCCCCAAAGACTGGACAGGGCTCCTGGGCCCTAGCAACTGGACCGAGGCCCCTGAGCCTGAGGACTGGGAGATACCCTCGGAGGCCGGCCCTGACCTGGAGGAGCTGCCTGACGCTGAAACCCCAGAGCCCTGTGACCTGGAGGAGTTGCCCGATGCCGAAGAACCCCAGGAACTCTGTGACCTAGAGGAGCTGCTCTCCGCAGAGGAGCTCCCCACCTTGCCGCCGGTGGACGAAGAGGGACTGGTGAGCCTGCCGCGGGCCATGTACCCCAGCGACCCTGAGGACCCGGAAGAGACAGGTACCTGGGGATACGGGGAGGAAGTGGACCAGGGACAGCCATAGCCAGTGGCTGAGACTGGGGCAAGACCCCATCGGTGTGTTGCGGCGGGAGCCCTGCCGACTCAGTGACAACGCTTTTGCCACTGCTAGGGCCCTGGGCTGGGACGCAGTGGAGTCAGGTGGGCCTGCGTCCCCCTTCCCGCCCGTCCTCGCTACCCAAGGAGTGCTTTCCGTCCTCTACTCTATCGACCGGAGGATACTGCTTGCTTCCCCGCCCTGCCAAGGACCGGGACAATAGACTGCTTGCTTGCCCGCCCTGCCAAGGGCCGAGGCAATAGACTACTTGCTCGCCTGCCTCGCCCTGCCTCAGGGCCCGTGGCGGCAGACTGCTTGGCAGTCTGCCCTGCCTGAGGGCCAGGATTAAGACCCAGACAAAGATGCTAACGTTCCCCTTTTAGGAAGGTGCAGTGGCCTTCCTCAGAGCCTGGGCCCGAGGAAGGGCCGCAACGACCAGACCAAACTGGACCCTGGCTTACACATGGTAGAAAATGCAGGCAACACCCCCTGATGCAAAGGGGGCCTGCTTGTGCCGGCGCTCTAGTGAAGTGCGGATGCCAACGGGTCCAATGATGGAGGCTGATTGTCTGGTGAAATGGTGGGCGGAAAGCCAACACCAGCAGCAAGTGACCCAACTGCAATGGCAGCACCAGTTGCTGCAGACTTTGTGCACCCAGCAGCAACAGATGATCCAGGACCTGGGGGCCCAGCAGATGGAGCTGCAGCAGCAGTGGATGCGGCAGCTGGGTGCCTTGCTGTCGCCACCCACCGGGCCGGACAAACCCCGGGGGCCTGGAGCCAGGCTTCACCTGCAGCCAACTGGGGCCTCTATGCCGTCAGTACCCATCCCTGACCTGTACCTACTGTATGGTATACGCTGGAGAAAGGCGGGCCCGGGGCCCCTCTGGCCCTAAGACAACAATCACGGTTGGCCTAGCCGTGAGACGAGTAGAGGCCCTAGTTGACTCCGCATGCGGGCAGACCCTCATCCTACGGGGTCTGGTCCCCAAGGACGGGAAGATCCTAGGCAAAGTCGGTCTGCGTTGCATCCACGGGGTCCTGCGGTTCTACCCTACCATGCTGGTCCCCCTGACCATAGGACCACAGAGCCGCGTACTGTCTGTAGGGCTGGTGCCCCAGCTCCCCTACCCGGTGATCCTTGGCTGGGACTCACCCGACTTCACGGGGGTCCTCCAACAGGTGGGTAATGCCGAGGACCTCAATGCAAGGGCCCCAGGGGAAGGGACCCCAGGAACCCCAGACCCACCGGAGGGTGAGGACCCGCCGGACCGCACCTCTGAACTGACCCCAGAAACGGAGAGGCCAGGAGAAGGGACAGCCCTGACTGACAAGGACCCGCTGCCTTCAGAGGACCCCATGGCCGACTTTTGCCAGGACCAGAGGGAGGACCCCACCCTCAACCGGGCTTACAAACAGCTGTCTGAGGTAGACGGGGTCATAACCAACCCCCAACGAGCCGCCCAGTGGCCTCGATTTAAGCTACGGCAGGAACGGCTTTCCTACCTGGAGAGAGACCCGCAGACTCAGAAACTTCACGCCCAGCTTGTGGTGCCCCAACCACACCGTTAGGCTGTCTTAAGGTTGGCCCACTACATTCCGGCACAGGACACTTAGGTGTGGACAAGACATTCGCCTGAGTCCTCTCCCGGGCATGCACCGGGAGGTCTGGGACTACTGCGCCTCCTGTCCCGAATGCCAACGAGTGGCGCCGGCAGCAGTTCCACGGGCTCCCCTAGTTCCTAGCCCCATGACCAGGACGCCCTTCAAACGGGTTGCCATAGATCTGGTGGGGCTCTTAGAGAGGAGCATGGCCGTATTCCGCTACCTCCTGGTCCTGATCGACTATGTCACATGCTTCCCAGAGGTCATCCCCCTGAGAAATGCCACCGCCTGGACGGTGGCCGGCGAGCTCATCAAGGTGTTCACCGGCGTAGGGCTTCCCCGGGAACTGCTAACCGACCAGGAGACAAATTTCACCTCCCGGCTAATGCAAGAGATTTGCGCCATCCTCGGAATCTGGAAGCTCCGGACCTCCGTCTACCATCCGCGAACCGACGGCCTGGTCAAACAATTCAATCGCACCCTAAAACACATGTTAAGAAAGTTCCCACCCGAGGACCTGCAGACCAATTAATCCCACCCTTGCTCCTCGCCATTCGAGAAGTCCCGCAAGCCTCCATGCAGTTTTTCCCTTTTGAGCTACTGTATGGCCGCCAACCCCATGGGATCCTGGACTTAATGAAAGAGCACTGGGAGCAGGCCCCGTCACCATCTAAGGGGATGCTCCAGTACGTGCTCGGTCTTCAAGAACACCTTTGCCAGGCCAGGGCGTTGGCCCAGGAAAACCTCCAGGCCAGCAAAGCCAGGCCCAGGCCTACAACCAGGGAGTCTGAACCCGCTCCTTCGAGCCCAGGGACCGGGTCCTGGTACTGCTGCCCTCAGTGGAGTCCAAGTTGCTTGCCAGATGGCAGGGAACGTATGAGATCCTTCAGTCCATTGGCCCCATGAATTACGAGATCTGCCAACCCAACTGGAGAAAGAAGAAACAGGTGTATCTTGTCAACCTGTTAAAACCCTGGCGGGAGGGAGAGGGACTGTTGATTAACTTGCAATCCCCAGACTCAGAGCTGGGCCCACTGATCCCCGAGCAGGAGGAGCCAGGAGAACCCCAACTCAGGGGCACCCTTACTGGACCCCAGCTGCAGCTGACCCGGCACTTGATCGAGACCTTCGCCACCACCTTCACCGCAACCCCTGGAAAGACCGACCAGGTGTACCACATCATCAAAACCCAACCAGGTGAGGTCATGCGGACGGGCACAGGCTCGCCTCCCCGCCACCTACAGGCGGCGGTAGAGGAGGAGGTCCAGGCCATGTTGCACCTGGGTGTCATCGAGCCCTCAACTAGTGAGTGGCAGAGCCCGATAGTACTAGCACTGATAGCTCCCAGCGCTTCTGTATTGACTTTCAGCAGGTCAATGAGATTTCGAAGGTCAACGCTTACCCCATGCCTCGCATTGACAAGCTACTAGACTGCCTTGTTCCCCTTTTAGGAAGGTGCAGTGGCCTTCCTCAGAGCCTGGGCCCGAGGAAGGGCCGCAATGACCAGACCAAACCGGACCCTGGCTTACACATGGTAGAGAATGCAGGCAACACCCCCTGATGCAAAGGGGGCCTGCTCGTGCCGGCGCTCTAGTGCGGACGCCGACAGGTCCGATGATGGAGGCCGATTGTCTGGTGAAATGGTGGGTGGAAAGCCAACACCAGCAGCAAGTGGCTCAGCTGCAACGGCAGCATCAGTTGCTGCAGACTTTGTGCACCCAGCAGCAACAGATGATCCAGACCCCGGCTTACAGGGATCTTCACACAGTGGAAGCCATCAGATGATGAGTGCTCCAAAGACTGAGCTCAGAATTGAGAAAATATAGATCAGTTCACATATCCTCATCAAAAGGATGCACATCCACTCTCTTATATGGATGGGGTAAGGGACTCTGAGCTCTCTTTTCACAGTCAAGGGATATGGCACTGTCATAGGGCATGCTCGCCCTTTACCACCCCCTGCTGAGTTAGTATGGCACTAAAGGTACTCCCCCCCTCAGTTTTCCTTCTCAGGAAGTCAATAACGCCTCTTCAGGCCCTCTTGACATTTGACTCAATAATTCTTTCCTCAGGGTTGGTTTATTACAAAAACTCAAAAAGGGCCCATAACAAAGTCTGAAACAAACAAAAGGTTTGCCTGGCTTTCTGATTTCCTCTGAAGCCTGATTTCTGTTTCCAGCCCACTCAGGGTTCTCTTGGTTTCTACACATCTTCTCATGGCAGGAGCCCCAGCCATCCACCTGGAACTAGGTTGCAATTCAGCCCACTGAAGGGCCATAACCAGCATCTCTCTCAGCTGGCTCCACTTAGTACTCAGGCTTAAAAGGCTTCTCCTGCTGGTGTCTGCCTGCTGTGAGGGATGAGGCAGCTCTTATACTGGTCCCTTTATCCCAGCTTATCCCCAATTGGTTGGGTGGGAAGGGAGCCTTGCCCTACCCTCTCTGCAAGGCTTCCGGCTGCCTGCCCTTAAACACAAAACAGTAATGGAATTTCCTTTCAAGTCCTGCTCGCTCCCACAGCTGCTTTCTCTCTCCCAATATCTTCCAGATCCTTGCATCTTTAATCAGACCTTTCAACACTTAAGGATCCATGCCAGGTGATGAATAGAATGACCATTAGGTAGTCATACCCATAAGGAGCAGACCATCCCAAAAACACCCTATAAAGTGCTTCACATAAGTGCAGAAGAACAGTGGACACAAGGAGCCAGCAATGCTATGCTGGAGCACAAACCAGTTTAAAAGGAGTAAAGAATAGATGTGGTCATGGTTCAACTCTGCTGGCTGGCAGAGAAAAGGGCTGATCCTTGGAAGGACAGGCCCAGTAGCTGTGCTCTCCAGTAGCCCTGGAAGGCATTGTATATTTGAGACAGGGCTTCCCAAAGCTCCCATCTGGGCAATGTGATATGACACTGTCCCCCTACTCAAGACTCTTCTTCTATGGCACACTGTCCATTACTGGAGTATTCTGCTCCCCTTTCCCCTTAGACACCCATACTCTTGAATCCAGGGGTGTGGGAACAATTTGTACAGTCGGGGTGCTGAGAGCCACTGAACCAAACTGTAAACCCTGTATATGATGGAAACCACTCCAAGTTGGGGGGGGGATGCAGCAGCACCCCTATCACCCATAATTCCAGCACCTATGCTTGAACCAAGATTTACTTTTACTTGTATGATTGGAATCTCTATAAAAAAAATCAATGCCAGTTTTCTCTCAGTTCAGCAGTGAGCAACATTGGTGGGGAACTGCTAATGAGAACTGTTGAGTTTATTCCTTTCACCAGTGTGCAAGGCAGTGGCAGTAATGCAAGCTTTTCTGTTTGCACTAGGTTATTAGGTTCAGCAACAGATTCCATGTTCTAAGGTGAATAATCAGCAGGTTTTTTGGGTGTGGTCCCTTTGTCTAAATTCTGATTAAAGCAAACAGCTGCAGGCACAAGGAGAGTGTTATATCCTTTGAAAATGATCATGGTAACAGCTGTTTTCTTAGAAAAACTGGGAACATCTGAACAATAGGAATTAAGTAATAACTGTTCACACAGCAGGAACACTGGGGAATTCACCTGACTTTTACAAGGAGAAACTAGGGAGCAAAGAAAGTGTTGATTATAGGAAATGCTTCAATGCATCAAGCACTGACAGAAGTCAAAGGGATTTGAGTTCTGGGGAATTCAGGTCAGTATAATTTTTGCAGACTCCCTGCTATTACTAATCTCATAATGAGCGGTAAGACTAAAAGCTGCTACCATGCAGTATATTAATTGGTGGGTGTGGGGGAAGATAGAGGGCAGAGATGAATTATCACTTTTTTAAAATTGAATGTATTGTTCCTTGAAGGTGTTCACCTGGCACTCTTGGAGACTAAGGCTATGTCTACACTTTTGTCAGTAAAACTTGTCAATCAAGGGTGTGAAAAAACCCCACCCACCTAAGGTTCACCAACAAAAGTGCCAGGGTGGACGGCGCTATGTCAGTAGGAGATGTTGTCTCACCGACATAGCTACCGCTGCTTGTTGGAGGTGGTTTAATTATGCCAATGGGAGAGCTTTCTCCCATCAGCACAGAGTGGCTACACAGGAGACCTTACAGTGATGCAGCTGCAGTGGTTCAGCCGTGCTGCTGTAAGGTCTCTAGTGTAGACATAGCCTCAAACCCTCTCTTTCCACAGATAACTTGTTTAGAAGTAGCTGTGCAAGCTTTCCCACTTCAATCCTGGGGTGAGATCCTGGATCCAGAGAATTCAATGGCAAAACTCCTAGTGATTTAATTAGGACCAGGATTTCACCCCGATCTGCAAGAAGCACTTTTAAAGGGCAAGGCTGTAGCTGCTCTCCATGCATAGTCAGTCCTTGGCCTCTCTGCAAGACATGCCTGTTGTGCCTGACAGTGAAGCTAGTCAGGGAGGGAAATTTTGCAAGTTCAAAACAAAAGGAACATTTTAATTTTTTATTCAATTCACTCCCCCCTCCATTATTTTTACTGTTTATTAACTGGTTGTTTTCAATTTATTGTAATAGAAAACTTTGACGGGGCTGGCTTGTGCTGCCATTGAAAAATCAGTTGCAAAACTCACCATCATTTCAATGATGCCATCTCAGGCCCTTGATTTAGGACCTGATTCTCAGAGGTTCTGAGTGACCTCAGCTACCCCAACTTCAGTGAGAGGTTTGTGCATTTGGTTGTTATCAAGTAATACTGGGTTATTAAAAGACAAATTTGCCACCCAGGTGCCTCTACAAGTTTTTACAGCTTTACTACTATAAAGCATTTTGCGAGACAGCAGTCTGCAAGGTAACTTATTTGCACAGATAAATGAGTGTTGTAAAAAAAAGTTTTGGTCTTACTAAGCCATATGGTGATCAGTAATTCCATCATCCGCCCAAGTTAAAAGGGTGGGTAAGATTACAAATTTAAAGTGACTATCAATGGAGACATATACAGACAATAGCTATATTTTCAGTAAAAATGTGACTATTCATAAAATATGAACAAGCAATAGGTGAACATAATGCTATTAAGCTGCATAAATAGATTGCACAAGGCTGAGTAAAGCTGCTGAATGCCAAATGGTACAGTGGAACTAGTACAGTGGAACTCAGCCCACGCTTCTCTATTTTTGAAAATATACCAGATACAATACAGTTAATAGAATTGACTGAACAATTTCATTCATAAAGTCTCAGAAAGCAATTTTCCCTATCTACAGGCACCCTGGCCTCAGAGTTGCACCTTTTTCTGTTAATGAGGCAGGGCTCCACAGGAGTTCTCACCTCAGTCTGTGCGTTTCCTTGTAAAGTACAAAGTGAACAAGGCACGATTCCTCAGGAGACCTTAAAATCTCATTCAGTGACACAACGGCTCTAAATCTTCTATGGTGAAAATTGTACAGATTTTAACATGTAGAAGATAGAGACTCCCTCCTACGGATGATACGAAGTGCATGAAATAGAAAAAACAGACAAACTGGAATATGTTCACTTCACTCAACCACAACCACTTTGGACATTCCATTAAAGTTACATTAAAAACCTTTATGGTCACACAGTTAAGCATTCAAAACTCATGAAATGCCAAAGTTAAGAAGGCACATGCTAATGTGACTCTGCCCCTTTGTACATACGCATTACCCTTCAATAATGGACATAATGACACATAATTTCTCAATCAATACAATACCATACAATTTTCCTTTCAACTGTCTAAGGTGTAATTTACACATTTTGATTAAAACATTCCTTGAAGGTAATTTAAATCAAATTATATTTACACATCTACATTTGTAAAAAACACAGTATTTGAAAAATTATTGTAAATCATATAATCAAAGTTGCATGTATAACCTTAAGTGTCATTTCCTGACTTCTGAGTGTTTAATCATGCAATGGCAATGGTCTTTTAATACAAGGGTTTTTTTTAAATGGAATACACATAAAGTGTGAGTGTTATAATCTTTACACAAAAATTATCATGGAAGGCTGGTCTATAATTAAAAGTTTTACTGACATAGTGTCAATTACGGTTATGATTTTTTACCAATATTTATGCCAGTAAAAGCCCAGTTATACCAGAATAAGCCTTATACCTGTATAGTTTAATTTGGTTCCCAAAATGGAATAAATTGTTCTGGCATAACTCCATCCACATTAGGGGAATGCTGGCATTGATAAAGCAGCAGAACTTTCAAGTATGGACAAGGTCAAACACTGAGTTTAGTTTGCAAGATAGTATGTGCCATCAACACAAATGAAATAAGCAAGGGAAAAGAAACAGTTAAGTCATACACCACCTCATCAACATTTCATTCATTTTCCATGTTCAACTTTCATCACCTTCCTTTCACCACCCACACACATCCACACTTTCACAGAACCACCAATGCACCTGTGAACTAAGACCATGTTTTTTGGTTATGCTGATATGCTTTGATTAATATAAAATTATGGTGACTTTTTAAAGTTATATTATGCATAGTTGTGTGTGTACGTGTGTGTGTTGGGGAGTGCGGTCAGACTGTAAATGGTGGCTGCCAGATATTTTGCTGTAAAGTTTATGAGTTGTATGTATTGTTGATCTATGCCGTCAGACTTGTGCAAAAAAAGTAATCCGATTTTGAGGAGTTACAAATTGAAATTCACATATGTAAGAACATTTGTGTGTTGTATTTATGGGGAGATTTAAGGCTACAGCACATATAGTTCACTACAGAAAATATCTTTCCCTTCCACGTCCTCAATTCCAGCTCTCCACTGCCCCAGCTCAAGGTCTGCTTTTTTCTCATGTTTCCTCCACACAACTCGACTTTACTCTTTCCTTCTTACTCACTCCGCATGCCCTCTCCAAACACCTAAACCACTTCAACCAAATCAACCCTTCCACAAACTGATGCAGGGTGCACCTGCAGAATCAAAACTGAAGTGCACAGGGATGAGGAAGAAGGGGGTGAATGGGGATGAGAAGATGATATGGATGACAAATAGGTTGAGTGGGGGGAATTGGAACACCAAGGGAGTACCAGGGCCTGGAGGGGAGAGAGACTATTGCCTCTGTACCATGTCTTTGACACTTTAATGCCCTCACACAATGCTACTGCCTCATCCTTGGAAAGCAGAAGGATGAGTGAGGATGTCTGCACAGAGAACCTGGGCAGCCTTAATCAATCCACTGCCCCATACACACACTTCCTAAGTTTCTTCCCTTGGCTGCTTCCCCATTCTCATTCAAACTTCCCCCATCTTCCCAAAGTCCTGCTCAGCCCATCCTCTCCAAAGCGCATCACAACACATCATGTCCCTATGGATCCTGTCACACTTCCTGTCCCCCCATCTTATCTCCACTCTCTACTGCCTAATCTGCATCCTGGTTCACTAGGCACTGCTGGCGAGTCGGGGGCAGTCAGGAACAAAGATTCCTTGAACTACATCCGAGAAACATGACACTTATAATGACTAACCATGGCAACAAAACAATTAATCAGTGCTAGTTTAGAGTAATTTGTGGTTTTAAATGTAATATTCCACAATTACCTAAAACTGAGGTGTAAACTAAAGGTGTAGGTCAAGTTTGGAGCTTGGGACTGTGGGTTTTTAGCTAGCGGATCCCAAAGAAATGTGAGAGAAACAGCAAAATTTTAAAAAGGGAGCAGACTACAAAAGTTAAAGATGTCACTCTAAAAAGTTACACTAACTTCAGTTGTCTTCTGAAGAGTTATTGTGCCAAATTTGGTGATTGAATGTAGAAACTTAGTTCTATATTTGTCCCATTGCTATAAGAGCAAATCTCAATGTAGTTTTAATAATGGATTTACTACAAATACCCCTGCAACATATATTTATTAGCATCATTATCCTGTGGATTATGAATACTAGCCAGATTTCTGCTGTGGAGAAAGACCCTGAACAAGACCATTGCTGGGATGAAGTGTTTTCTTCATTATTTTAGTCCATGAAAAAGTAAGGCTATATTTCCTTTAAATTGTGTGGTACTTTTCTTTTAATAGAATATTCTGGTCTCAATATAATTTTCCATAAGTAGATTGAGAAATCAGCTGGAAATATTTTCAATGTAAGTGTTTCAAATACAAATTGCAGTTAGTATGACCTGGACAGAACCAGAGCAGTAGGGTACAGCATCACAGTCATTTTTCTGAGCCCTGGAGACCCCTTCAGCCTGCTGACTGACTTTGGAGAGTCTTCAGTGTCTTGGATCTCCAACCAAGTCACCAAGTCCAAATGAACCCCTTCTGGGGAAACTAAAGAGTCCAATAAGTAAATAGTCTATTTGTCCTCCCTAGGTCTTCAGCTCTGGGCCCTTAAAATTCAACCCTTTGTTTGGGTTGCCAGGTAAGGCCTATCCCCTTTTGGGGTTTAGGGCACTTTACCTGTGGCTAGTGGGGAACCCAGACATACCCACTATTTTAGGCTCCAACCCAGGGATCCTATACACAGTAGCATGTACTGCTTCCTCCAATCCATCACTACTATTTCCCTTGGCCTCTTCCTACCAGGCCTCTTGTCTCCAGCCCTATTGCAGGCCAGCAAGAAGCATCTTTCTTCACTTCTAGTCCCAGCCAGGAACTGACAAGCTAAGGCCCTGCAGCTCCTTTTATCTGAGCCTGCAGGGCTCTGATTGGCTGTTGATACCCCTTCTGCCACTTGGAGGACCAGGCCTCTCATGCACAAGATGGCTGCTCTAGTAAGGCCTCTCTAGGAAGGCCTGAAGGACCCAACTTTACTGCTCTTTTCCTCCTGCTTTGGTGCTTCCTGGAATGGGATATAGTAGAGCAACTGATCCTCTAGCAATGGGCCACAAAGGCCTGGCATACCCCATCACAGCGCCCAACCCAGCAGAACACATTCACAGTCTCTGAATCACTCAAAATAGTGGTTCTCAACCAGGGGTATGCATACCCTTGAGGGTACACAGAGGTCTTCCAGGGGGTACATCAAACTCATCTAGATATTTGCCTAGTTTTACAACAGGCTACATAAAAAGCACTTGCAAAGTCTGTACAAACTAAAATTTCATACAGACAATGACTTGTTTATACTGCTCTATATTCTATATCCTGAAATTTAAGTACAATATTTATATTCCAATTTATTTATTTTATAATTATATGGTAAAAATGAGAAAGTAAGCCATTTTTGAGTAATAGTGTGCTGTGATACTTTTGTATTTTTATGCCTGTGTTTGTAAACAAGTAGTTTTTATGTGAGGTGAAACTTGGGGGTATGTAAATCAGACTCCTGAAAGGGGTACAATAGTCTGGAAAGGTTGAGAGCCACTAACTCAAAGGGTTCAACCTTATCAACTTCCCTCTCCCCCATTTTTCTTTTAAAATAAACTTTTTTGAAATTGAAACATTTCTGCAAAATATTTCACTTTTGATTAATTAGGATTTTCCAATGGAAAAATGTTGCATCAGAAGATTTCCAATCGTCTCTACAGAAGAGTACATGTAAATGTAAGCATGTTTCCCTCTCTTCTGGAAGATTAACAACACTCCAGTTTCTATTTGCCCATCTTTTTCCTTCTGCCCCTATGGGGGGCTGCACATCATCTTGGATACTTTGCCACAATAATGTTATTTAGTAAGATTTAAAAAGGATTAGACAGACATTTTAAGTAGGCTTTAACGTTTGATTGAAACACTGCATCCTGTCAACCGTTATTCCTGGGGTTCTCGAACGTTTTTTGTTTTGACCACCTTTGAAAATATTTCAGGCTGTAATGCCGCTTCCAAAAAAAATGCCCTGAGATAAGGCTCGAGCTGACCTTTGTTTCATTGCTGCCAATTTAATAAAACCAACCTCCAGGAAGGGGATAAGTCTGCGCTCTGCACAGTGTGTAGACTGGTGTCTGAAAGCAAGATGGGAAATGCACCTGCTTGCAGACATTTATATGGATAATGAGAATACCAGCAGCAATTTTACTAGCTTAGATAAAAATGCATAAGAGATAGTCGACCTGCTGCCTCCTAATATTTCAACTAATTAATGTTTGGAGTAGGAAAAGCTTCCCCTTAGCCATGTTATTGCATAAATTGCCTATTATGGAGTTTTTCTATTTTCCTTTGAAGTTTCTAGCACTGTTAATATCAGTGACAGGACAATTCAGTCTGGCAAGTCTTAAGTTATTCCACTATGGAAAAGGAAAACAATAAGTGGATAGTCCATAGGGGCTGGCGTAAACTTTCCCTAGCAGCCCTAACTCTTAAAATTAGGAATATTAAATATCTCACTGTGGTTGCACATTAGCATTCAGCTATTATGGTAATGAGGGCCATATCAGCCCCAAGATAAGATGAAGCCAGAGGATGTGGTGCCCCTAACATTGTGCTAATAGGACATGCTCTCAACCCCTTACCTGTTGTTCTGAGGGCACCCCTAGTTTCTGGAGTCCATACTTCCCCTTCCTTTCATAAACATTGTTTGGCTTTTAAAGGAGAAAAAAAATTGACCTACATACCCCCAGTTCTTTCCTTCCTGACTGCCCCCTTGAATGGACCTATCAGGTTCTGATGATTTTGAATTGAAGACCTTTAAACAAGTCTTCCTTGGTTGACTGAACATCAGCCAGCCAAGGGAAAGCAGAGACAGTTATTATTAAAGGTAGAATGGTAGGACTGCTACCAACGGGCGTGTGTGTGTGTGTGTGAGATGCCATTGTCACATTTCCCCCCCATATGAACCTCCTTCAGCTGTCCCCCTTCAACCAGCCCCTGCTATGCCTGACCCCAAAATGGGCATTCAACAAGATAGATTACACAAAAATTAACTTCGCTGATTTCTTAAAAACCAGAATTTTTGCAGAACACATTCTGTAGATACCTTGGAAAGCAAAAATCAGTGTGTTCCTGTGTCGGTTCATTTCTCGGCTAAGCTGTCAGGCAGCAAATGTCCTGGAAGCCAGGTGTGGGGGCGGGAGGGTTGAGATCCAGTCTTGCTGGGGGAAGAGAACACAGGAAGCATACCTTCAAAGCTGTCTGAGGGAAAGTTTTGCAAAGCTATGCCATGTCCTAGGACAATTAGTAAAGTTTCAGGGTCTTTCTTCTTCATTTTATGGCCAACCGTCAGGCACACAGGCAGGGCTTTCAGAAAGGGACAGTGGAGGGACGGGTATTTCTGGTTCAGATCTCCTTTTGGATGAAAGCTCTCCATTCTAGCTCAGAATTATGTTGATTCCCATTTTACTTTTCTCCCAATCCTGGAAGTCTAATCTAGCAAATTTTTCATTCAGCATGAACTCCAGCTAGTCCTTGGGGTTCACCGGGCACTCAACACTGTCTGGGCAACCTTCATAGTTCACCAAACATTTCCATTCAATAATATGATGTGGGGTGACCACTCTCATAAACATCTCTGTGACATAGATTGAGGAATCCCCACCACAGGACTGAAAAGCCACTTTGTCTTTCCCCTTCAGGTACCTGAAATACTACTATGTCCTCCAAAGGAAGACCAGCCTTAAACGGTCAAAAGTACATCTGGTCGCATATCACCATGAAGGAATTAGCCCCCTTCTCCCCACACACACACACCCCTATTCCCTAGTGCCATAGTGAATACTTTAATTTGTATCTCACCATTATTTGCCTCTAATCCTTCCTCATAGGCAGCAACAGCTTTCTGAGAACCAGGGCACAATATGTGGAGACAGTTATGTTCCTTAAATGTTTAGATGTATCAAAACTGTGGCCTTCTAAAGCAAAATGAGGTTACATTGTGGGGAAGGGAAAATTGTGTAGTTTTCTCCCAAGGCCCAAAAATACAATATTTTCACTGTCTCATTGAATTGGCAGGACCTTTGACTCCTGAGACTAACAAGAGTTCAGGACCAGCACCCCAGGGAGAGCAGAGGAAGATGTAGAAGGGCCATGGAGGACCTATGTGCTGGGATGGAGTGGAGAAATCAGGAGCAGTCTGAGTTCCTGAGAGCAAAAGAGGAGTGGGATCTGCAGCAGGAGGGGAGGCTTTTGGGCTGGTTCCTGGAGGAGAAATGGCATCAAGAATGGGAACACACCCATATGGAACAGTTCACTGGACTGATGTCTGACAAAATGCAGTGTCCACCTGCTGCTGAGGCCCCAGGACAAGCTCATCTGCCACCTCCTCCTCCTCCATCAGTAGACCAGGGTGCTGTTATGCCTTCAGTTCTGTGTTCAAACAACACTCCATCTGGGCAGAAGGGCAACACTGGACTGGCTGGAGCACAGGGACACCCACAATTACCAGCTTCTGCAGCCTCTGGAAAAACCCCAGTGTGGTTCCGAATGCCATCCTGCCTCATCTTTCCCTGCAGCTGACTAGGAGCAGGAGAAGAAATGTTCAAAGATATTAAACTTTGGGCACAATTCTCAGATTATATTTTTCTAATTTGAGAACTGTTCTGATAACTGGGCCTATAAATGTACCCTATTTGTGAGCTCAAATGCAAAAGGTATGTGAAAGTTCATAAGATGTCACAATAACCTATAACAACAAATGTTGACAGGAAAATGTACGAAGGGGAGACAGAAAGATGAAATCAGTTCAAACAAAATGACCTACTGCCATGATTCACACAAAATCGGTGTGTCAAAAACTAGGTCTTGGTGGTGGACAAAATAATAAGGGGATGGACTATTTCACTTACCATTCCATTTGTGGGTCCTTGAAGAGACTTTGGAGAGAAAAATTGGCTACTGGAGGAAGCTTCATGGTAATGGCTCCCGTTTACACCATATCATGCCCTTTGTCATCCTGACCCAGAAAGATGTCCTGACCAGACCGGGCCAGAGAAAGGGCCCCAAATAATGTCACCATCTCTACCGGATTCTGCTGAATCCCAAACACTACCAGGATTAAATGAAATCTGTCTTTAACAATAGCTCTAGCCCATCTCAACTAACTTCTTTTCCCCCCAAAAGGACTGTTATTACCATCTTTGATACCATTTAAGAGACTGTCAAACAAGGGGGTTTTTGCTTCTAAAAATTCTTTAGCTAATGCAAAAGGGAACAAGGTATGTTGTTAAAATAAAAGAGAAGACATGTTACATTTCTAATGCTTTAACCATTTTTCTTTTCTTTAATAAAAGTTTTATAGGATTTTTAATGGTGTGTTTGCCATTGTACTAAGCAGACTGAGAGCTCTATACCAAACTCTGAAACTTGTAGAACACTGTTCCATGTACATCAGTGGCTGAGTTATGTTAACGCCTTTGGCCCATATGTTTTATCTACAGACAACAGAACCGTTATGTTATTTTGTTTTTTAACTCTTGACTTCTGACATATTTCATAGAAAATTATACTTGGAAAAAATTTTTTGAGCGGGGAGTGGGTTTATATGTTGCTTTGAGAAACAATTTGCTGCCACTTGCACATCTGCAGTACTGTGTGTTTGTGTGGTACTGTGATGTCCTAAACCTGTTAAGATTGAGTTACACAAAGATGTTCTTGTAGATGTGTGGAGTCTTTTTTTTTTTTTTTTTTAAAGAAAATATGAAATTTGTCCATCTACTTCCCAGTTTCAGTAAAATTTAAAACTTATTTCACTGTGTGTGTGTCTTTTCTCTCTGGTACATGGTGAACTGACGGTGTGTAGAATTGTAGAATTAAACTGTCACACTGGCTGGATTGGGGGGGCATTTATTATATTATTTAACATCAATATGTCAAAATCATATTAATTCATGTGAGATATACCATGTCAGGTACGGTTAGAAAGGCTATAACATGCTAAGTAAGGTGATAATGTTTATGTTCATGTTTTATATGTGTATTGGAAGTTATGGATATGGCTGATATATCGCTATTTCAAATTGTGTTGTGTCTGGGCCACACCCCAGACAGGATGGCTACAGAACGAAAGCCTGCTTGATGGCCCATTAAGAAATTCACAGGTGCAACGGACCTAGGGGGAGAAGCCAGGGATACCCCGATGAGTCACCAGGACTTACTCATGTGACTCTGGACTCCATTTTGCTTCCTGTAAAATTCCACAAGCAGCATGGCACAGACCAAAGGACATAAAAGGCAGCTGCACCACATCCATTTTGTCTTCAGTCACCAGTCTTTAGTCTGTCTTTCAGTCTTCACCTACCTCTGGATCAACTCATCTACAGAAGCTGTGAAACAAAGGACTGAGACCCATCCAGGTACTGGATGTATACCAGAGGGACTATACAAGCCTGCAAACTCCACAATTCTTCTAGAAACCTGATGTATATGTACTTTCAAATCATTTGTATGTATCTGATTGCTTTAATCCTTTAACTTTTATCTTAGTTTGTTTGTTTCTTTTTGTAATAAATCTTTAGTTTTATTCACTAAAGGATTGGCTGACAGCATGGCATTTTGGGTAAGATCCAAACTTATATTGATCTGGTACTGTGGCTGACCCTTTGGGGTCAGGAGGAACCTTTTTTGGTAAAGAGCATAGAGTTTTAAATAACTGGTCTCTTTACTGGACCTAGTGGCTGATTGGAAGCCAGAGACAGAAATGCAGTAAAGGGGGCTGTGTATATTTTTATTTTGGCTTCTTGATAACTAGTGTGGGGAATCAGAAGAACTATTTGTGGCTGGTTGGGAAGTCTGACTTCAGTGTCACCCACTAGTGCTGGGAGAATCTGCTCTCTTTTTGCAGCCTGCCCTGACCTCGTGACCAGGTGGCTACCCTAGGCACAGACAGGTCACATAAACCCAAGTTAATTACCCCATATCATTGCAGGGTGTACAAAATTTTGCTGGGATGACTGCATAAATCTTTTAAAAACTCACCCAAAGTTCAGAAATCACACGTCTTAGTGATACACACATCAAGGATGGGGAAAGTTGGAATATATTTGTTACTTTCCAACGCAGCTGATGTCCACCATATAGTCATCAAAGGACAGATATCCATCTTACTTAATTCCTTTATTGCACATGCTGAATGTTTAAAAATGAAGAGAAAAAAACCCACAACCTGGAACATACCAGTGTAATCCCCCTTTCAGTGCTAGTTTAGTACCAGTATGATATGTGAACAGGAGAGAGGTTCCAAAATTTTTGTTTCCTGGGCTCATTTCATTGTGCGCTGGCAGGTGCCTGACTCCTCCTTCTGATGTGCTAAAGAATAAAACTACTTGGTGGTGCGTCCAATGAGACAAAGGGCTAAGCACACTAAGGCAGAGGCTACCACACAGAACTCACAAATAATTCAAACTTACCCAAGCAAACATATTAAAAACCAATAACTATGATCTTCATGCAAGGATTTGATTAAAGAGAAATATGCAGTCAATACAAATATTAAATGATTAACATGATTAGAGATAATAATGCTTTTTAATTACAAAAAAGCTGTCAGCAAGCATGCTAAGTCACATGACCACACACTTCTCCACTGTTCCTATCCAAAAATGACTTCCCTTTCAATTCCATCTGTCCATCTGTTCTCAGATACCCAGGTGGTGCACATGGAGACTTGTTGCAAGAATGTAAGGCGATCCTGTTAGAAACACTCTTTATTGAACTGGGAACTGGCAATGAAGGTCTTGATGATCCAGGCAGATGAAAGTCCTATCACAGATGCAATGAGGTTAATAAGTAGATATATAGGCTAGCTATCTAACCTATTAACCTAACTATAATACAGGGTAGGCACTCAGGTTCCTTTGCCGGCAGAGTGAGCAGGAGATTGGTGCAGGCAAGCAGGTCCTCCCTGGGGATACCTGGAGAGGATTAACCATCCCCAACAGTCTTTAAACTTGGAACTCCAGGTTCAGTTGCAAGCTGGTCAGGTCTCTGGATCCAAAATTCCAGATCTGGTGTGGGCTGTTGCAGGGCAAGCAACAGCAGGAAAGCCAGGCTGTATCTTCCTGTCGCTGGCAGATTGGTGGCAGCAGAAGCTGACTGTCTCCTCCTGAGACTTTTCTGCTGGCTGAGGTTACAGACAGGCCAGTTGCTGGTCCTGAAAGTGCTTTGTTGACAGACTGCAGGGAGACCATCTCCCCCTCTTTTCTCTAGCTGGTCTCTGCCATGTGCAGGGAAAGCCTTCCTCCTGCTTTCCCAAGCATCCAGGTCTCTGCCCAGGGTCAGAGACTGCTTGCAGTGGTGCCTGGCTGTCTTCTGTCCTCTAACAGGCTGCTGGTGACTCCTGCTGACTCCCCTCCTCCCACTGGTTGAAGGAAGTGGGTTGCCAGGGTGACTGGGAGGATTGTATCCCCTTCTCTCCTGCTGCTGGAGGAAATCAATAGCCTTCAATGACTGGGACATGGGCAGTCGGAGCACAGTCAAAACCAAAGACGGTGCCAGGTACCAGTCTGAAGGTCAGAGATGGAGTCAGGTGCCAGGCCAGGAGTCACAGCTGGGGACAGTATCAGGTGTAAGGCTGAGGAGCAGGGGCCTGGAGTAGGGCAGGACAGCAGGAAGTGGGATTAGCCGAGGTCTGGGATGGGAGGACAGGAATCAGGAGCAGGCAGGAATGCAGGGGTCAGGTAAGCAGGAGGGGTCCATAGTCGCAGTCAGCCAATTATTCTTCTACTTGCTCAGATACCTTCCTGTTATTACATCCTCATTGATATTGTGCTCCTTAGCCAATCAGGGGTGCTGGATGTTTCCCCCAATTGGGAGTTTTGGGGGCAGAGCCCTTTGTGAGCTATCCCTTCCCTGGACCGTCCATAATTACTCAGGTGAGATGCTAGTTGGCCATCATGGCCTGAGTGGGGCTGGGGGACCAGAGGTCCTGAGTTTGAGGCCTGTGATTCCTCACCACAGCACAGGATTCTGTCATGGACCCAAAGGGTGGGTCCATTTTGCCAAGCCATTGAGAGTCCCACTCCTCTGTACGTACCCCGCCCCGCACACTCCTTAAACACATTGCAACAAACTTGTTAAGAGGCATCTGAAATAACTGTTAATTGCAGTAGACCCTGGGGACAATGCACAGTCAGAAGAGTGACATAAAGATTGCATTTGTCCCCCACAGCAATTCCTCCCCACACCTCAGAAAAGTTCAAGGATACCTGTTAATGGGTTTCAATACAGGTTCAAATTGTATTATTCAGTAAAATAATTCAAAACTCATTAGGTCACAAGAGACTGTAATGCTCCCTAACAGCAACCACTTAGCAAACCACTAAACTATTGTGTAAATTCAGTTAAGTGGGGCTCCCCACAGAGTTGGAAATTAGATTAAGGACATACAAAATGAGAAGCAAGGTAATAAAACAATGGCTGTACTGTCACCATCAGCAGATGGGCATCCCCAGACATAACGACAGTGCATCAGTGTTGCTGAGGATTACATACACTGTCAAAAGTGAGAAGCACAAACACATCACAACAGCTGCAACCCTTCATATCAGAAACCCGACTCCAAACTGTAAACATGTTCTAGGCACCTTCTGCAAAGAAACAGGCTAAGAATTTCAGCAAGTGCAAATCACATAATAACAAAAACCTTCAGAAGCACTTTTCTCCCATTTGTATGTTAGCATGTGCCCTCATATATAATAAAGCAGCTTCACTGAAAGGCTAGCCCTCAGAAGAAGCACAGGACAGCTATCATCCTCTATCTTCCTGCACTGCCAGGATGTGTGCACATATGGCATCCCTAATTTCCCTTGCCTGTCTGGATCCAGGACCAGTATGCATTTGTGTAGGATCTGGTTGAATGTACAGAGTTTGCAAACTGGAAGTACTGAGCCTGCTTAGCACAGAAATATTTGCCGGCATCCTCACAAATATTGTGAGGTGCACAGCAGGCCACAATCATATGAACAGAGTTTGACACACTGACATCTAGATGCCCCATAAACCTTTCCTGTGCTCCCCATGTTAGTATTCATTAATCTACCTCTGTGGTCCAAGCCTTGAAGAATGCTGAAATAGTATCCTTTGTGTTTCACATATTCACACTCCTTGTGGTGGATAAACTCTAGGCACATGAGTTCCATTGATGGCACCTGCATAGTTGGGAAACACCATCCTCTGAAAACCAGGTATTATTTCATGTGCTTTTTTTTTTTTTTTTTTTTTTTTAATGACAGCCACCTGAGTAAACCACAGTATTAAACGCCTCAGAAATCTCCCTAACCAAAACCCTAACAAAGGACTTTCCAACTCTAAAGTGGTGTGCCACAGACCTGCAGCTTTGTGGCAGTGGCAGACCGATGGGGGGGGGAGGAGGCAGAGGTGGGAACAGGAGGGCAGGAGGGGGCCAGGACCCCCGGCGCTGGCCTGGGAGGGGTATCAGTCTGGCCCTTCAGTGTTCTATGGGAGGCACTCACAGCCTCCTTCATTCAAACTCCAGCTGCCTGCAGCGCGGCTGGAGTCAGACCTGTGGGGGCGCTCCACCAGGGGAGAGGGCAGTGCCTCATTCATGGCTTGAGACCTTCCAGGTGTGAGGCAGTTTCCCCATCAGGCTGGCTCAGTGTCAGGCTGCCAGCCCTGGATGATGCCGGGGGGGGGGTGGGGGGGCACAGATGCAAGCATTGGCCCCCAGGCTCTGGATACCCATGGTACACCACTGCTTTGTGGCATAGCTTCCACTGGGCAATAGCATCCTGCTTCTGAACTGGTATGGCTTCTCTGAATCTACTGTTCTGACTCTGGTGCAAGTTCCTCACACAGCTACATGATGGTCTGTGTCCTCATGTGTCAGTCCTGGAGCCTCTGCAGGTCATCCCAGGTCCCCAGGATGACATGATCCTGCCACACCATGCTAATTGTCCTGCACCAGAAGTGATGGTAAACCAAAAGGGAATTCCATTGCAATAGCAGCATTCAGCATATCCACCCACTGTTTCATAAATTAATTTTTTTATCCTCCCTCAAGGCATGCCAACTTTACCATGTCAGAAAATAACTTTGAAATGCCAACCAGCATTTTGATGAGCACCTAGTCCACTGTATGAACATAAAGAGTGGGAGCAAGACCACATTCTCCAACTGATCTATGATTTCAACCCAGGTTTCCATGGTTACAAATGAGGGGGTGACGTGATCTAGACATGCCAATTGCAAATATGTGAAGGCAGAGAACTGTACCAACAAGAAACCACAAAGAGATTCCTAGAATGTCTCCATGTGATGCACAGAACCCTGATATCGGATCCCTGAAGTGGTAGTACTTATCTTGGGGACCCAGAGAAGCAGTGTGGATGCAGTTAGACACATGTATACAACGTTGGATGTGTGTCTGGAACAGCAAGTGTGGACTCTTGGGGCGGGTTTGAGTGGCATTGGCTAGCATTAGCACAATCCAGTACTCAAGTATGTGGACAAATGTAGACAGATAGCCTTAGTTTAAGAGTAACCGTTGTTCTTACCATTACCATTGACTCATTATCCTATTCAATCTAATTCAAGAGAATAGTTGGTCTAATTAGAACATTTACACTGGTGACAAAGGAAAAGAAAGTGTTATTTGTGCTTAGACAGTTCCCTCTTCTGTATCCTTTGTGATTCCTTTTTGGCTTTTATCAAAAGGATTGAGATTTATGTACAAAACCAAAGAAAAGTGTTTCAGTTTTATAGATGACTCCCATCCTGACTTACCCCCATTACCAAGAAGACAAAGACAAATATAGTAAAATATATCTTTTACTATATTTTAACTGCAGTACTCGAGGGACTGAAACTATCATTCAACCAGTAAGGAAACAGCTCATTCACATGCATGGCTCTAAAGTGAGACATTCTATTGCTCATCTATGGGTATGTCTACAATGCCCCCCCCCCAAAAAAAAAAAAAAAATTTCAGAGCCCAAGTCAAGTGACTTGGGTTTGAGCTATGTTGCCAAAAATAGTAGTGTAGATCTTCTGGCCCAGGCTGGAACCTGGGCTCTGAAATTGGCGATGCGGGGAGGGTCTCAGAACTCAAGCTCCAGCCTGAGTTGGAGCATCTACCTACCCTTCTCTTTTTCAGCCTCGTCACTTGAGCCTTGCAAGTCCAAGTCAGTCGACCTGCGCTCTTAGACCCACTGCTGCCAGGTCTTCTTTTGCAAAGTTGACATATGTTATGCTGGCAAAGTAGTCAAATAATCACCTACCTTAAACATCATTTTAGTATTATTCCCACAAGTTGTGAATTCTAAGGAATGAACTCTATAAAATGAGGACTTATCTACACTGAAGTGTAGATACTACCTATGCTGATGATAGCTAAGCTGATGGAAGAATTCTTCAGCTGACCTTTCTACACTGGGGTTTAGGTCAGTTTTACTATGTCATTCAGAGGTGTGTTTTTTCACACTCCTGAGCAATCTAGTTTGGTCAACCTAACTTTTTAAGGTAGATCAAGCCTGAGTCTTGCTTCTGTTGACTCAATATGCGTCTTTTATTGTAGACTGTGAATGTATTCCTAAATCCCATGATATACATGATCCTAAGATAAAATAATGTAAAAATATCAGTGCATCTACTGGAATTTCCCATTTGTGCTTTTGGGGAAAAGCACCTAAGCAAATTAAAAGATCTCAATTGAATATCAAAAAACTGTTTCGTAATTGAGATGGGAGAGTGGGTAGGGAAGTTAACCAGAACTTGTCTTCATCACATTCACTCACTGGGATATAGTCACACCCCATGTAACATCTTCACAATATTTTGTCAAAAGGGGTTGTGTGTGGTCTCTGTTGAAATCTAAGAACCAGCTGATTTTCATGGCTATTGTGCTATGTTTGTACAGGAAATAGTTTAAGAGTTATGTAAAATGTAGAATGTTAGGTTTTAAAACTGTTGAAGTGAGACTTGTCACCTGAGGCGAGTTTAATTGTCTTTCAGTACTTCAACAAATTAAAATTATCCTTTGACAGAATTATACAGAATTATACAGAAACCAAAACAGGGCAACAGAAAATAGGAGGCAAGCCTTGTCCTAGTTAAAAGTATAAAAAAAACATTAGTTATAAAACAAGTCAGAAACATTCAGATACTACAATGATGGGAGCCTATATAGTTTCAAGGATAAATATCACTTTCTGTGTATCAGTAGATGGTGGTGGGGGAGGGTTGACCTCCAATTTAAGGGTCCATATAGACAAATTCATATGCCTCCAGTCCCCAAGAACTACAGTCTAGATCCTCAAAGTCAATGAAATTAATCACAGGAGTAAAGTTACATACATGCTTTAAGGAGTTCTGGGGCCTTCATTTCCTAAAAATGACTTGACAACAAGAGAAGCCATTATGCAAGCCTTGGGGGAGGTTTACTCAGTATGTTCAAATAGTTACCTTGTTTCATATGATACCTAATTTGGGCCAAAACCTGTGCTCATTTCTGCACCCTCAGAGAGTCCTGGGCCAGCAGCAATGATACAGTTCTGCTATGGAAAGTGGAGAGGGGCAGGATTAATATCCTAAGCAGAGTGTATGGACACCTGGGCAATGCAGCATTCTAGTTCTAGGGAATTTCTATGCCCCTGTGTGTGAGAGGATCAAGGGCACTAGGAACCGCAGGCATACTGGAATGGGGGGGGGGGGCGGTGTTAATAACATGCTTGAAACTGTACAGCTGTATCTTGGTTCCTACATGAAGACGCATGGAGCTGAGTGCTGGTACCAGTTTGAAGTAGTGCAGATAGCTAGGAGTAGGCATAACAGAAGACTATTTTAAGGAGGAATTTAAACTAATGACAGGTTCTTTGTCTTAAAGCAGACACTAGAAAGACAGCTCAAAGAACATTAAAGGGTATGAAAAAAGCAAAGTGAGCAGGAGAAGGATACAGCTGTGATATGGATGAGAATTTTATTCTTTCAGGCTCAGATGGTTTCTGTTATTTATTCTGTTTTGCAGTGACAAGCTCTATTATGTGTATCTTTGGTACTTAACACAGAAAATATAGTCCATTATTTGATCCATTAAACATGGATTTTGTTATGGACCATATATTAAACTACATATTAGAATTTAAATTGTTTTCTGACACTGCACTGCAGGAAGAGAGAGGGGCAGAGTCTTGAGTGCTGATGGCAGAAAAAGGCTGATTCAGACAGGATGAACAAATTCCTCCATGCCTATTCTGAAGCTGTATTTATTACAAGCTGAGAGAACTTTCCTATCAGCCTCCGTTCAGGCTTCCCAATCCCATGCCCAGCAGCCATCTAGGGTTGTAAATCACTTAATTGATCCTTCAAACATGCAGTAGTTCAACCAATACTGAAGATCCCTACCCTGAATACTTCAGTCCTAGACTATTACCACCCAGTGTCAAACCTGTCATTCCTGAGCATGCTCATAGAAGCTAGCCAGAGGCTGATTATAAGCTTATCAAATTGAAGCCAACATCCTAGACCTGGCACAATCTAGATTTAGGCCAGGACAAAGAATCAGAACTGCTTTAGTCACTGATGATTGATCTCCTCCTGTCAATGGATAGAGGTCAGACATCCATTCTTATCCTGCTGGACTTCCCTGAAGTGTTTAGCACTGTTAACCATGAGATACTGCTGTCTCATCCAAGTGAAGTAGCAGGAGTCAAGATAATGCAGTAAAATGATCTGAGTCCTTCCTGGAGGGACACATCCAAAGTGGGGTGATGGGAAACTGCATCTCCACCACTACACCATTTACTTATGGGTTCTACAAGACTTAATTTTCTCTCTGGTCTTTTTCAACCTATACATGTAAGTCCATGGTGAATTGGTCTGACAACAGGAACTCAAATGCAGGCAATATGCAGATGATGCATAGCTTTCCCTATCATTCACTATATATGACCATGCCACTATTACCAAGATGGACTAGTACTTGGATGAAATCAGTTCATGCCTGAAGAACAGCTGGCCGAAGCTGAACCTAAGAAAAACAGTGGTGGTGCTTGTGGGCAGATGAAAGCATTTTGTGGTGTTTTCAGCCATTGCAATGTGAGAGCTGAGAATCAGCAAGGAATTCAAAAGTATTCCTTGACTGAGAACTGAACTGATTGACTGAGGATGTGTACCTTCAATCAAAGGAGACTACACCGTGGCTGCACTGTGGCAATACTTTCTAACTTCTCTTGTTGGGCAGGAGACCCCATCCCATCCTGGCAGCTGAAGACCTGGCCTCAGTTATTTCTGCCTCTGTCATGTCTCATCTGGATTAAAATACGATATACCTGGGCATGAAACCTTCAGCACTTAAGAAATTCCAACTATTAGAAAATGCTGCAGGGTGTCTTCTCAGCAACACCAGCTACTGTGAGCACATCACACCTGTTCTCCTCTCGCTACATTGACTTCCCATAGAAGGTCTCAATCTGTACCTTCAAAGAAGTCCCTGGTCTGGACTCAGGATACCTAAAAGACTGTTTAAAGATCCAGGACAGACACAGTGGCTGACTACTTCGTTCCTCAGGCACAGTAGGCTCCTATGGGGGAACCCTAAGAAAGGGTCAGGAAATTGAAGTGAGACTAGAAGAGGCAAAGGGCCTTTTGTTTGCAGAGTCAAGCCTGGCAAAGAGCCTTTTGTTTAGAGCTGAACCCCAGAAGGGGACTGAACTGATGTGTGGCTTGGCCAAAGGGCTGAGCCACAGAAGATCCAGTGAGAGAGTCAGGGGGAGAGATTGGCTGGGAATGGTCATGGCCAAGAA
Organism: Emydura macquarii macquarii; assembly: GCF_026122565.2. Lineage (NCBI taxonomy): Eukaryota > Metazoa > Chordata > Testudines > Chelidae > Emydura > Emydura macquarii. Next base: position 938,491 of record NW_027132817.1, on the reverse strand, counting down.
AGTGGCCATGAGAGGAGATGTGAGAGGCAAAGTGCCCTGCAATGTCCTGTCCAGGCTGGAGAGGGGGAGCCTAAGAGATAAGGATATGGGCACTGACACAGATAAGGGATATTGTTGTTTTCATTGTAAATAATTAATGCACTTTAGAAGTAATAGGAATTGTCCGGCACAAGGAAGAAGGACTGTTGAAAGATATAAACCAAGGTATAACTTTGGAATATTAAAAGAAATTGCTTACAAAGGGGATCCCAATTGATTGTAGGGGCTAATAATGAAATACAATCCTTGAAATGAATGAAACATAAGAAGCTGCCGATAAGAAAAGGATTGAAGAAATCTGTTATGTACCAGTGCCATCTTCTGGATACTGATGGAAACAGCAAAGAAACAGAGAGCTGAAATCTGAGTCCTCATTTGGCATATATCCAAAAGAAATCAGAGGATAGACCCATTCAACGAGCTCTAAAATTGCAGTGTATAAAACTGAAGTCACCATGTGCAACTAGAGGTAATTGATTGAATCTGACAAGAAGCTGCAGAATCATAAGTGCAACCAACTACCAGACTAGCCGTGAGGAAAGGACTCTCCTCCATCCTAGGTTTAAGAAGAAGTGATGAGATTTCATTTCAGTTATTGTATTTCCCCTTCTACTGTTTCAGATACATAGCTATAGGTTATCTTGCTAAGTCTACACTCTTTAGTGAAACTTCAAGTAATCATATTTCAGATTTTTACTCCTTTATAAGTCCAAGCAAACTGGCCTAAAAGAGATTGAAAAAATGATAATTGTAAGCAATTGCTTTTGGTACTCTAAGGTGGTCCCTTTTGGACCAATTCATTCAAACAATAGTAACCACACTCTTAAAAATGCCTTAAAGACAAGTCCTGTCTTTGGAAGTGTGAGAAATGTATTAGGTACTTAAGAATTGAGGATCGATGATCAAAAGAAATCTTGGTGATTTTTATTGTTCCTTACATAGCGCCTCAACTCTAATCTGTGATAATTACGTGCAAGATTGTATTATGTGTTTAGTACACACCTAGAACATTGGTTGTGTCTACACTTCAATCATGAACTCTTGATTGTATACTAATGTGGTTCTGAGTGAATTAAAATTGTTGGTTAGTTAAGAATAAACGACAGTGGTTATCTCATTAGGGATATTGGCTATAACACTTATCTAACTGGCAAACTTAGTATGTTAGATTTCATCTTTAAAATCTAACTGGCACTTTGGCAAATTCATAAAAATTAACCCCCCTTTCATGCTTACACCAGATACTTATATAGCCCCCTTCCCCAAGTAAGGAAAAATAAAAATTTCTCTCTCTTTCTCTCCCTCCCTCGTTTCCTTCCTTCCTTCCTTCCTTCTCTGCCAATAAGTGCTTTAATGTAGTACTGGATGTGAGAGGTGAGCCTGTATGGAGGGACAGCCATGATGATGAACATTAGACATATAATTGTGGTGAGGTTTGTGATCATTCTTAACTCATCTGACTCTGAGTTTTATAATTTAGATCCAGTTCTTGTGAAAGTTCTGTGTGAGCTCACAACACTCCTCTGTGTAGTAGAAAGTGAGAACTTGAGACATGAGGCCCATTATAACAGGTCAGGCATGAGGCCTGAGCTAAAGTAATAGTTAAACTCTGCCGTTATAAAACAAAGTTAGCAGAAATCAGGCTGTGAATGTTGGCAGACTTACAGTAACTATCAAGAACAGAGCTGGTATTACAGAAATACACATTCCTAAAGAAGTGCTAGGCACAGAACACACAAGCACATTTTAGAACATCTTGATACTAGGAATGGTACAAGCTTATTTTTTAAAGCTAACAAGGACATACTGCCTCTCCAAGTTTAAGATAACAATATGATAAAAATGTTTTGATTGAACCATTTTGTACAAAGTAAAGGCTGGTATCTTCTCATGTTAGAGGGTGGCAACTACACACGTTAGAGAAGCAATATAAAACTTGTTTGTATTAGTGTATAAAAGAGGGTCTTAAAGGGAGTGTGTTTGTTTAGCTGAGTGAGGAATGGAAAGTTCCACCATTTCCTGAGTCAGTCTATTGTTATGGGCATACATGCATTAAGTGTACTTTTAACACATATAGAGCGCTTTTTACCATGCTTTGTCAGCAATAAACCTGGCCAAGTGCCTTCGTTACCGAAACAAATGTCCGGTCTTACTGGGTAATCCAGTCATAGTTTCCTGTATCGGCTATGTGTACAGAGTTGGGAAAGCATATACACTGAGAGAACACACACACAGCCAACAACTTACAACACTGTGAACCCCGGTTAAAAGACAGAGTTATTACAAAAACCACCATTCCTAAAAATTGTAAGCAATTTAGCAATTAAGCATTATATTTAGTATAAAATATTGATAATGCACCTCAAGTAAAAATAAATGTATAACATTTGCAAAAAATATAGCTTGTGTTAGAAAAGATTTGTTCCCTAATACATTATAAACAAACTAACTTGATTTGTGTATTATGTTTTAGTTATTAAAAAAAATGTAAAACAATCAAAACTTTATTATGTTAATTAATTTAAGCTGTTTAAGATTGCATTCTACAAACCAAAAACACAAAAAAAATATCAGTACATAGTAAAAAAAACCAAAAAGCTAGTCATAAATAAATAAATAAATAAATAAAGTGCTTTATAAATTACAGATTAGTCTGGTATAGACCTCAGTATACCATATATAAACAATTAAGTTGGCAATCAGCTAAAAAGCCATTAGCTGGACCAAGTTAAATTGCCATTTAATTTAAATTTAGCTGCTGTGTAAAAGCAACTGTATTATTGCTCCGTTGCTGTATTATTTCTGTATTGTATTGTATTATTGCTGAATTGCTGTACACTATTTACAATGTGTATAGCATTGCTAAACTGTTTTCACAAGTAAAAATTAAACTAATAGCAGGAAACAACATAAAAACAAAAACAAATTAGTAAAAACAACTATTAAGTTATATAGTAACTACAAATTGTGTAAACAAATCCCGTTAGTACTAGTCATTATTTAAAATTAGTAACAAATCTTAACTTAAACACATAGTATTCAAAACAATCTCATTCAGTGTCTGAGTACCAACACGAGTAATCCTAACACAGCAATATTTAATAAATCCGTTTCTGTCCATTCAATAAGTTATTTTTTTTAAAAAGCATCTTTAAAAAACAACTGAATCTCTGTCAACTATTGGTATATCACAAAGCAATGCAACTATGGGTGTATCACAAAACAGTGCAACTAATAAAACAAAGAAGCTAGCCATTTTACTTCTTATATACAAAGCACTGTAAAACACACTGCATCTTCCTACATCAGAGGGTCGCAACTACACACCTCAGAGAGGCAATATAAAACTCAGTGTATAAAAGAGAGTCTCAAAGGGAGTGTCTTTGTCTAGTTAAGTGTGGAATGGAAAGTCCAGCCATTTACTGAGCCAGTCCATTGTCACGGGCATACACGTAGTAAGTGTACTTGTAGCACGTATAGGGTGCTTTTTACCATGCTTCATCAGCAATAAACCTGGCCTGGTGCCTTTGTTAATTAAACAAATCTCTGGTCCTATTGGGTAATCCAATTGTGGTTTGCTGTATCAGCTATAAGCACAGAGTTGGGACACCATAGATACTGGGAGAACACACACACAGCCAACATCTGGCAACACCCTTCTTGGTAAATAATGTCTGTTCCAGTGGACCATAGTTGTCTTAGGAGATCATGGTCCTGAAAGGTGAGGAGGGCTGTCAGGTAGCTGCTGCCAATTCTGTGGCAACTTTTGAATATCAGGACTGAGATCCTGGACTAGACTCTTTTGGGAGGGAGCCAGTGCAGATAATCAAACACCAGGGGTTATGTGCTGCTAAGTGTGTGCGCTTCTGAATTTTGTAAAAGTTGGAGCTTTATTACAGTGTGGCTTCATTGATAGATGTAACAAGTTGTAACAATGAAGCCCTGAGTTCACAAATGTGTGGGATCACTGTGGCCAGATCAGTGTCCCAGTACAGTGGTTTCTTTGTTTGTTTGGTGTGGTGCATGTTTTTGTTTTGTGTGTGCTGCATGGGCATCCAGTAACACTGAGATGTCCAAAAGAATGCCAAGACTGCAGGCCAACTGAATCAATGGACAGATGTCTCCGCAGATGGGAAATAGTATCAGAGGTAACCAGCTCTTCCGAGTGCTTTCCTTTTCCTACCAGTATCACCTCTGCTTGCTGGTATTCAGCTTTAGTCATCTGCTCTTCTTTCAAGTGCCATTTCAGTTAGGCATTGAGGGAGTTGGTGATTATGGCTCTGTGTTTATTTGACAAAAATACAGAACTGAGCATCATCCATCAGCCCTGTTGTGTCATTAGCTTTCACCCAACATCTTCAGATAGAGCTCAGATAACATGGGAGAAACGACTGAGTTTTATGGTGCTTTGCAGGTGAGAGCACTGGAGGCCAAATAACAGTTATACATAACAACACTGTAGTTGTGGCCTGAGAGGAAATATATGAGAGAGTTCATATTTGATTGAAGAAGAGTATTGGGTGATCAGTGGTGATCAAATGCTGCAAAGGGGGACCAACAAGAGGAACAAGGATGTACTTCCTTTGGACAAGGCAAAATTATCCAACAGAGCAACAAGTGCCATGTCCTTACTATGCCCTGGCTTGACAGAGGGGTTCAGTATGCTAGAAGCTGGCAGGAGGCATGAGACATGGTTTACCAGCTCCCCTGTTAGCTTGCTTAGAAACAGAGCTGAGCCAATGGGGGGTATTTTGAAACCTCAGAGATTTTTTCTTTAGGATCAGTTGCATTATTACATGTTGTAAAGTGGGCTGTAGACTCAGCTCATGAAAAAGAAGTGTTGATAAGTCTTAGGCCCTGTCTACACTTACCTGTGAGATTCAGCGGCAGTCGACGGGAGTTACGCAAAGTATGCAAAAAAGTTGCATAACTCCCGTCAACTGCTGAGCTTCTCTTCTGCGCTCCGTCTGCACTGCACTGCGCTACTTGTATAGCTGGTCTTAGTACGTCAATTTCTGGATCAACTGAGCGGGTCTGCACTGACCGCTCAGTCAATCCAGAGAAATCGATCTGACGGCAGCGAATTTGCCGCCTTCAGTGTAGCCGTAACCTCTGTAAGAGTCCCAGGTCTACTCCTTTACCCACTGGGAAGGGCAGGAATTGGAAGTGGTGGCTCTGATTGTCATCTGCTCCTCACAAACAGCAATTTTCAAAATGAAACGAGACCCCATTCTCCAATAACGCATCCCAAAATCATTACTTAGTTTACCCTTGCTCGGTGGACAGTAAAGTTTGGCCCTTAGTTCATAGGCAATATTTGTCTCAATACCTTTAGTTGAAAACACTAAACTGGATGTTTTATGAGTACATCATGTCTTGGGAACATTCAGTATTCTCTGACTTTGAATGGATTAGAAATATTGTGCCAACAGCTTAGTTCATGATGTTTCTGATTACAGTGCCAGCAGAGATGGATGAAAATTATAAGAAGCTAGAAATGGGAAGAATCCCTTTGTGAAACATTTCAAAACATTTGAGTTAAAAAACATTTAAGTTAAAAAAAATTACTTAAAGGTTTTTTTTTCCTTTTAGCATTCAGTGTAAAATTCCTTTCTTTATTATTTCTTTCACAGGCACGGCCCGGCCTGGCCTAACTTTTGCCTCACTACCACACACATGCACTATAAGAGAGCTCCTCAAAATAAATAAGATCATGCAGTGATCTCATTTTAAATGTCTTTTTCCAGCATTTCATTTTATGTCCTTGCTCACAGCATCCTTCTGGCTTGGTGGTGCAGTTGTTTATGCTTGGTGCCTATACATAGGTGGCAATTCTATATACTTGGAATCATACTATACCTATATCTTTACAATGGATTACAAAGTTTTTCTGCTCATTTATTTCTGACATTGATGGCAACAAAATACAAGAGTATCAGTCAGTTTGAGGAGACGAGGAAAATTAAAGAAGATGTTTTCCAAGGTAACAAACACAATGCAGGTCCAGATCACAGAATAGGTTAGCAACCACATCTCTTTTTTTTATAGCAGCTTTCCCACAGGTAGGAGATGGGGATAAGGGTGGAAAGAAATAAAATTGCAAGGATAAAACAGTTTTCATTAAAATAATTTTATTTTCCATAGACATCTTAGTCATTTGTTATTTGGCTTCAAGACTGCAAGTTAGTCTTGAAATGTGTAATTAATCTTGGAATTAGGGATAGAAAGCTTTTATTGCTGATTTAGCCCCAACATGACAATGGTGGATGAGAGGATTTAGACTAAAAATTGAAACAAATTCAGGTGAGATCTGGCAAAATGCTAGTTTGCGAGCTGCTATTTGTTTATATTGATTTTTCCTGGCAGTCCTGGAAACAAGGCAAGAACTACTTTCAAACAACTCTTTGTTGCATAGCACAGACTTCCATCCAGTTAGACTTTTTTTAATATAATTTTTTCTATCTAGTTAGACTTTTTAAAATATAAATTAAGCTGTCTCTGGAAAAGAAAAAAAAAGGGGAAAGTTAGAGAGGAACACTAAATTCTCCCATCACCACTGGAAAAAAAAATCTTCTATAAGCTTAGTGAATTATTAATATTTATATTACAGTTGTGCTTATGGCCCTATTGTGCTAAAAGCTCATAATGGGACTATCCATTTGCATGTTTGCAGGATTATAAGTAAAATAATTCTATATTTGTCATTGATGTCAACATTCAGGTTTTGTCTAAAATGGGAATTTTTCCCAGCTAACAACTGAGAATTGCACAATAGGGCCCAAATTTCTTAAATGAAAAGATCTCTTGCTTTTCCTAGTTTCAGAGTGCTTGAAAAAAGACAACTCTATTTCTGTACCTCATCTCATCTCTTATTTTCTTCACCCATTGTTTCAAAGGGTGCCGGAAACATTGCTTTCTTTTTCATGTACTGCTTTTGCCATCTTGTGTATATCAGCTTTAATTCAAAAGTGATAGGTAGAAAGCAGTAGAACAGCATTAGCTAACTTACTTTGTCAGATAAAAGGATAACTGCAGCTGGATCAGAAATTGTCAATTTTTTTTCTGTTCGAAAGCGCTGTTTTTACAAAAAACAATTTTTTTGTTATGTCATATCAACTGATGAAATTTCATTCAGAAAAAATGGGAAAAAAGTCTAATTTTAAGGCTCACTTTGATAATTTTGGAATAAAACATTTCAATTTTGTTTCAAACTGACTTTTCATTTTGAAATTTATTTTATTTTAAAGAACAAACACAAAGATTGTTAAAAATCAAAACATTTTGATTGACCTGAAACATTTTTTCAGAATTTCATTTTGTGAAAAAATTTGACTTGTCGTCCTGATTTGGGAGAAAATTTCATGGAATAGGGAAAAAAATGGTTTTCTGACCTGCTCTAATGATAATCATAGAATCATAGAATATTAGAGTTGGAAGGGACCTCAGGAGGTCATCTAGTCCAACCCCCTGCTCAAAGCAGGACTAACCTCAGCTATATCATCCCAGCCAGGGATTTGTCAAGCCTCAGCTTAAAAACCTCTAAGGATGGAGATTCCACCACCTCCCTAGGTAACCCATTCCAGTGCTTCACCACCCTCCTAGTAAAAAACTTTTTCCTAATGTCCAACCTAGACCTCCCACCCTGCAACTTGAGACCGTTGCTCCTTGTTCTGTCATCTGCCACCACCGAGAACAGCCTAGCCCCATCCTCCCTGGAACCCCCTTTCAGGTAGTTAAAGGCCGCTATCAAATCCCCCCTCACTCTTCTCTTTTGCAGACTAAACAAGCCCAGTTCCCTCAGCCTCTCCTCATAAGTCCTGTGCTCCAGCCCCCTAATCATTTTGGTTGCCCTCCGCTGCACTCTCTCCAACTTGTCCACATCCTTTTTGTAGTGGGGGGCCCAAAACTGGACACAATATTCTAAATGCGGCCTTACCAATGCCGAATAGAGGGGAATAATCACTTCCCGTGACCTGCTGGCAATGCCCCTCCTAATGCAGCCCAATATGCCATTAGCCTTCTTGACAACCAGGGCACACTGCTGACTCATATCCAGCTTTTTATCCACCATTACCCCCAGGTCCCTTTCTGCAGAGCTGCTGCCCAGTTCGTCGGTCCCCAGTCTATAGCTGTGCATGGGATTCTTCCTTCCTAAGTGGAGGACTCTGCACTTTTCTTTGTTGAACCTCATTAGATTTCTTTTGGCCCAATCCTCCAGTTTGTTTAGGTCACTCTGTATCCTATCCCTACCCTCCAGGGTATCTACCACTCCACCCAGCTTAGTGTCATCCGCAAACTTGCTGAGGGTGCAATCTACCCCATCCTCCAGGTCATTAATAAAGATGTTGAACAAAACCTGCCCCAGGACCGACCCCTGGGGAACTCCGCTTGTGACCGGTTGCCAGCTAGACATGGAGCCATTGATCACTACTCGTTGAGCCCTATCCCCTAGCCAGTTCTCTATCCATTTTATAGTCCATTCATCCAACCCATACTTCTTTAACTTGCCGATAAGAATACTGTGAGAGACAGTATCAAAAGCTTTGCTAAAGTCAAGGTATATCACATCCACCGCCTTCCCTACATCCACAGAGCCAGTCACCTCATCATAGAAAGCAATCAGGTTGGTCAGGCATGACTTTCCACATGATCTTTCCACATGATGCATATTTGATTTTTGCCAGGAAAATTTCTCTGCCTCCTCTCTCCAAACCAAAAACTGGTTGCATACAGAAAGTTAAATTTGGGAAACAGTGAAAGAGAGAGCTAAGAGGTAAGTGTGGAGCACAGGACCTGAGTTCAGAAGTCAAACTCTTATTTATATTGAGTGCAGGGTGGCTATGGTAAACATCCCACATATCCCCATGCACCCCACAAAAAAGGAAGAATGAAGAAGCTCCATGACTACAAAGTTGGAGTTTTCCAGACTCCTGAGACTGAATAGTCTTGGCAGGGGAAGGATTTTCAGCCTTAAGAAGTTTGTTAGAGGATTTTATTGACCTCAACTGTAGAAGCAAACAATGAAAGACATGTTAACCATTAGCACATTGTGTATGGTTACGTTCATTTATAGCAGTGGTTTTGCATCTCTGCCCATCCTGGCTAACAGCCATTGATGGACCTATCCTCCATGAACTTATCTAGTTCTTTTTTTTAACCCTGTTATCATCTTGGCCTTCACAACATCCTCTGGCCAAGAGTTCCACACGTTGACTGTGCACTGTGTGAAGAAATACTTCCTTTTGTTTGTTTTAAACCAATTACCTATTAATTACATTTAGTGACCCCCTACTTCTTGTATTCTGAGGAGTAAATAACACTTCATTTACTTTCTCCACACCATTCATGATTTTATAGACCTCTGTCATATCCTCCTTAGTTGTCTCTTTTCCAAGCTGGAGTCCCAGTCTTATTAATCTCCACTCATGTGGAAACTGTTCCATACTCCAATTCATTTTTGTTGCCCTTTTCTGTACCCTTTCCAATTCCAGTATATCTTTTTTGAGATAGAGTGACAAGATTTGTACACAGTGTTTAAGATGTGGGAGTACCATGGATTTATAAAGAGACAATATGATATTTTCCTTCCTATTATCTGTCCCTTCCCTAATGATTCCAAACATTCTGTTAGCTTTTTTGACTGCTGCTGCACATTGAGTAAATGTTTTCAGAGAACTATCCACAATTACTTCAAGATCTCTTTCTTGAGTGGTAACAGCTCATTTAGTCCCCATCATTATATATATATAGTTGGGATGTTGTTTCCTAATGTGCTTTACTTTGCATTTATCAACATTGAATTTCATTTGCTATTATCTTGCCCAGTCACCGAGTTTTGTGAGATCCCTTTGTAATTCTTCGCAGTCAGCTTTGGATTTAACTATTTTGAATAGTTTTGTATCATCTGCAAATTTTGCCATCTCACTGTTTATTCCTTTTCCCAGATAATTTATGATTGTGTTGAATATTACTGATCCTGATACAGACCCCTGGGGGATACCACTATTTACCTTTCTCCATATTGATAACTGACCATTTATTCATATGTTTTGTTTCCTATCTTTTAACCAGTTACTGATCCAGGAGAAGACCTCCCTCTTATCTTATGACAGCTTAGTTTGCTTAAGAGCCTTTGGTGTGGGATCTTGTCAAAGACTTTCTAAAAATCTAAGTACACTGTATCTACTGGATCACCCTTGTCCACATGCTTGTTGACCACCCTCCAAGAATTCTAGTAGATTGGTGAGGCATGATTTTCCTTTACAAAAACCATGTTGACTCTTCCCCAACAAATTATGTTCATCTAGGTGTCTGATCATTCTGTTCTTTACTATAGTTTCAACCAATTTACCTGCTATTGTAGTTAGGCTTACTGGCCTGTAATTGCTGGGATCACCTCTGGAGCCTTTTAAAAAAATTGGAGTCACATTAGCTATCCTCTAGTCATCTAGTATAGAAGCTGATTTAAATGATTGGTATGTAACCTAAGTTAGTAGTTCTGCAATGTCATATTTGAGTTCCTTCAGAACTCTTGGGTAAACACCCATCTGGTCCTGGTGACTTACTATTGTTCAATTTATTCCAAAACCTCCTCTAATGACGCCTCAGTCTGGGACAGTTTCTCAGATTTGTCATCTAAAAAGAATGGCTCAGGTTTCAGAATCTCCCTCACATTTTCAGCCATGAAGACCGATGCAAAGAATTAATTTAATCTATTAAAATAAATGAGAGTCAAATTATCCAGTAGTGCAAGAAACCTAATCTCCACCCTCTTCAGAGGCAGTGGGTCCTCCAGAGCTGTGTTTCTTCTTTTTCCATACCACCTACTCTTCTTAGTCTGCCTAGCACAAAGCCTTCTATTCAGGCCAATACTGGTCCTTACATGCTGAGACTAGTCTCTGCGCCCCTATTCAGGCCTAACTTCAGCCAGATCCATACTACTCCTCATGGCCCCAGAAAAATATGAGCATGCGTGTAGAAGAGAATGAATGTGGAAGAGAAAACAAGTGAGGGGGTAAAGAATGGATGATGTGACAACTTGGTATGTGAGATAGCAAGAAGGAGAGAATGTGGGGAATGAGGACTAGAATAAGGTTAAAAATGCTGACGAACAGAACTAAGTGGGAAACTATGTCCTCGTCTGCAAAAAATTGAAATTTCAAGAATTTTCCTGTTCTTCATTAGGACAAAACTGAGACCTTGTAAAGTGTACTTAATAGAAAAACAGAGGGTCCTAGAACAGTTATAGTCCAAGGGTTAGGGCACTCACCTAAGATGTAGGTTCAAGTCTCTGTATCTGTAACATCCCTTTTAAGTACCCTTTCCATTGGGATATTGGGTATTCTGGGTGACAGGCGTCTCTTTCTCTCATAAATATATATATATATATATATATATATATATATATACACACACACATCACACACACACACACACATGGATCTGAGAAACTTCTTTCCCCACTAAAATGTTCAGTTTTGATTAAATATTTTCTGACTAAAGTTTTATTAAAAAGTTACTGACCTGCCCCACTGAAGAACAAGTCTAGCTGAAGAGTTTTTGTGATCTAAATGATGACCAAGCCTGTGCAGAATGTGGAATTTATTTCTTAGCCTATTGTCTACATAAATGCTGGTTGTCCATGTGCAGAATTGACTTCCCACTAATGTTTTACTTATAGTGGTATAAGGTTATTTCAAGAACGATAATATATACCTTTATTTTATAGAAGCTATTTTATACAGCATGAATCACATTCTCATTACAATAAATAGTGGAGGTTTCAGTTCTCTCAAGTGAAGATTGATCTCATAAGAAACAACAATGTATGTTGTCTTTCCATTGTCCCACTGCTTCCAGTTCAAAAACCATTTTAATTAGCATTAAATCTCTATGCAAAATCCTATTATTTAGAGTTTAATGAAACAGAAGAAAAATAAACACTCTTGCTTCATAAAACAGAGTGACCGAAGAACTGGTTGATTTTAAGAGGCCACTATTTTTTAATCTAATCAAAGAGACAGTTTCAAATGGTTCAGAGGAGATATATGGTCATTGATTGTATAGATGTGCTCTAAGGATGATAGCAAAAGAAACTGAATTTTTCTTCATGAAATCTAAAATAAACACCCATAGGTGTTCATTGAAAGGAGCTTCATCTTTTAAAATCAATAGCATTTTCAGAAACAACTCTGTAGTACACTGACTCACCATCACCTAGACTGTTCAAAGGAAAGTAGTTTAAAGAAAGGAAGCTTATGCCTAGTGATCAGTCTTGATCTACAAAGAAAAGGAGAGAATATTGCTGGATTTTAAAAACAACAAAAACAGACCCCTCCTCCGAGTAAAACAACTGCAAGGTTTGAAAGAAGAATGTGAAGGAGGAAATAGGAAAGAAAAAAAGATACTCTAACTGTAAGGTCTTAAGTACTACAGCTACTACAATATGTCTACTGGCTTTGTAATAAGAAATAAGACGTACGATACAGGTTGAAGTCCTCACTCTGTTGGAGTCAGTGGAAATTTTGCCATTGACAGTTGTGACAGGATTTCACCCTTAAGGTTTACTGGTACCACTCATGCAGATAATGCATTGTCTCTTAACTTCCAGCCAGAAGGTATTCTAGCAGTTTAGTACAACTTTATCTCATATTCTGATTCTAGCTCTGCCACAGATTCACTGCTCAAGTTTGGGCAAAATTATTTCTCTGTTACAGTTTCCCAATCTGTAAAATGAGGATAATTATACTTCCACTTTTGTGAAATGTTTTGAGTTCTAGAAAAGAAAAGTGCTGTGTGACTAGTATGAGAATCATTATTTTTCATACCCATTACTTTAAGGTAAATCTAGTATAGTACTAACCATTAATTCATCTTGTTAGAACTAGTCTTGGAACCTGTGAACAATGCAGTAGCACATGGTTTTCCTAGAACCAGCTAGAGAGCTCCAGGAAACAGTCTCTGACAGAAGCATCTGTTTGTCCTCTAGAAAGCAACCACATCTTCTAGGTGGTAGTAGGTACTTTCTCTCCCTGCCTCCTCAGCCATCATTGGTGTTATCAGCACATATACAAGTAGCTACATTAGATACATAGGAAGGGAATTCTAATCCCAGTTGCATGCAGCAGTGACTGCCACCTGGCCCTGCATCAAGGAACTTGAGGTTCATTGCCTGTCTTCTCCATGTGCATTTTCAGACCAGTCATGATCTAACTGAGAGGAAAGCAGGCAGAGAAGATCCTGTAATGGTGAGAAGATACAGTTCAGAGGGAGTAATGTAATGTAATGCAATGAAATGAACAGTACAGGTTGTCTTGGGATGGGACTGTGGGTGGGGAGAGGGGCTGATAAAGGCAAAATTCTGTGTGCCATGAACTAGCTGTCTAGTCTTGCAAGTCAGTTATGTCATTGGTCCTTACAAATTAAGTGTTACACTTTAGAGGATGAAAACCCCCAAATTTTGAGCTAAGTTAAATCTAAACCCTAAGCCTAAATAAAGCTAAACCCAAAATATTTTTCTCGGGGAGGTCAGGGTACATCCCAAGTCCCACTTATGGGATGTGCTAAACTTTTCTTTAGTAAGCTCTGGAAAAAGATTCAACAGCCTGTTAGCCTTTCCATTGTCTTTAGAGCACAGCTCAACTACTAGCCCATTCCCTTTGACAAGAGTGAGGGCGTCATTGCAGGTTCCCCTGCTGCCACATCCAGTCCCCACACGGGCTTCCCAAGGAAGCAGCAATAGGTCTTCTCCAGTAGCAAGACCTAGAAATGTCTCTGCCTGGGCCTATCAAACTTTATGATCCCATCTTTAATGGGAGATTTTGAAATCCCTAATCTTTTATGAAAAATAGGGATTTTGGAAACATCCATTGTATTCAGAGTTGATAAACTTCATGGGATAGTGTCTACATGGCTGCTGACCGCATGCTTCCCAGACCACGTAGACAGACACTCATTAGCTCAGCTCAAATAATGTGCTAAAAATAGGCCTGAGCTCTCAAGCCCACCCAACTCCCTGTGCCTGAGCTCAGGTGGCTAGTCTGTGTTGAGCTCTTCCAAAACCCCTTGTATCTGACGGTTCAAATTCAGAGAGCTGCTCCACCTCTGCCCTCAACCCTGACAATCGTTTTCCCCTTTGCTTCATAGATATTATGCAGGATACAGCAGGCAGTTATAACCATTGGGATTTTTTTCAATCTTGTACATAAACAATACCAGCAACCCTTCAAATGATCAAAGGCACATTGAACTGTCATTCTGCACCTGCTGAGCCTGTAGCTGAAGCGGTTCTTGGTGCTATCAAGGTGGCATGACTTTGCGAGCCATGGGAGTAAAGGGTAGGCTCGGTCTCCCAGGATCACTACTGGCATTTCAACATTCCCAATGATAATTGACTGGTCAGGAAAGAAAGTCCCTGCTTTCAGCTTTCTGAACAGTCCTGTTCTTATAGATGTGCATGTCATGCATCATCCTTTACCAGTTTACCTGTGACAAGGTGATCTGGTGCTAAAATAGATGGCATGCATAGCTCTATCACCCCATCACAGTTCAGAAATCCTATTGCTGAAAAACCATCCACTATATCCTGCACATTGCCCAGAGTTACAGTCCTGTGTAGCAGGAGGTGATTAATGAACTTGCACACGTGCATGACAACAGCCCTTGCAGTGAATTTCCTGATTCCAAATTGCTTCTCAGCTGATCGGTAGCAACCTGGCTTTGCAAGTTTCCACAGTGCAATCACCACTGACTTCTCAACTGTCAGTGTGGCTCTCATTTGGGTGTCCATGCACTGGAGGGCTGGGGAGAGTTTGGCACACAGATCCAGGAATGTGGCTTTGCGCATCTGAGAGTTCAGCAGCCACTGCTCGTCACCCCAAACCTGCATGACAATGCGATCGCACCAGTTAGTAATTGTTTCTTGGGCCCAGAATCGGCACTCCACCATCTCCAGCAGCTCCGTGAACACCACCAACAACCTTGAATTGTTTCTTTCTATATCCTACAGGAATCTAGTCTCCAAGGGATGATTGCCACATTCCCTGCAGCTCCTCTTGTGGCTCTGCAAATATTACAGGATCAGGTGCCCTGTGCTTGTAAAGCTTATGACAATAGTGCAGAGTAGTGCAGGCTCCATGCTTCTGTCATGGATGGTAGACAGCAAGGAGGGACAAGCAGATTTGCAGGGATTTTGAAAAGAGGTGTGAAATATTATGGGATGCAGATGATATTATGGGATGGAGAACACTGAATTATGGGAAGTTGAACCCATTCTCCCAGTCACCCCTGGGTGACTTGTTTCAGCCCCCTAAGGCATTGCAAAAAACTTTCTAAAACACCCTGCACTGGATGGTGGCAAGTTGCACAGTGAGATACCTACCCACAGTGTACTGCATTCCGCATTGATACAAGCACCCCTGGTGAGGACGTGCAGCGCTAACACAAGAGGCGTAGTGTGCACATGACCAAGTGTTGTAATATTTACCATAACTGTATGCTGACATAACTTAGGTCAACATAATTTTGTGGTGTAGACATGGCCTTAGCAAAGAAATAGCATGGAGTTTCTTTCCACATAGACTGCTTGCCGCCTTGCTTCAAGCTGGAAATGCTTCTCCAGGGGTGAACGGGACTATAAAAAGAAGCGACAGACACCCCCAAGAGATCCCTCTGTCTCTCTTCTTGCCTATCACATTCAATACATATAAAGAGACAAAGGAAGCAGCTGTTGGACTCTGAAGGAAGAGTCCTGACCTGAGAGTTCGGTCAGTAATCTGCTGAAGTGTGTGGTGAGTATATTAGATGCAAAGCAAAGTTTTGTTTGTTAAATTATGCACCAGTGAGCATTTTATCTTTATTTTTCTTGTAATCATTTCTGACTTTTATGCCTCATTATTTGTACTCACTTAAAATCTCCCTTTGTAGTTAATAAACTTGTTTTATTGTTTGATCTAATACAGTGTATTCAAGTTGAAGTGTCTGGGTAACTCCATTTGCATTATTCATGTGCATATTATTCCCTTAAAAGAATAATGGACTCAATGTATTTGTACTGTCTAGGAGAGGGCTGGGCAGTCCAGCACCTAAGTTTCTGGGGGAAAATATGGGACTGGGAATGTATTGGAGACACCCTGTGGTATTCTGTAAGGAAAGTAAGAGCCGAGGTGTGGCTGGCTGGTGCCCACAAAAACATAGTTGTGAGTGATTTACATGCTTCAAGACGTTTGTGAGCAAACCAGATTGGCGACTACAGCAACAAAGCATTGTAAAGGTGCTGCTGGTGTTGAAGTTGTCCCATCCAGCTGCCCACTGTAGAGACAGAGAAGAAGCAAGCATTACTGAATGTTCCTAGCCTGGATTTTGGCAGCAGCCACCCCAGACAACCCACTGAAGAGGTCAAAATTTAGGATGCTTATCTGAAATCCAACTCAAGCAGTATTCTTCTTACCTGTCTTTGCTTTCCCTTGATAAAATAAAGTTGCCAAGAAAGAACGTGGCAGATTGCTTATTATTCTAAGGCACATCAGCTGATGCAATTGAAAACCATCACTGACAATGCAAGCAGATTCTTCACCATTGTTTGTTGATCTTGTGCCAAGATACTTCCTTCACCTCAGCATGTCTCATTCAGGCAGTGAAGGACCTGTAGTAAATCAATCCTACTCCTTTTTATTCTTCACTCTGATTTTCTTTTTCAATATTTACAAGGTAAGCCTCAGGTTAGCCCCAAGCCATTCTCTTAAGCAAAACACCACCAAACTCACAACACAGACAGAAATACCTTTCTGTGCCCCCTCCCCAGGTCACTGATTTACAATGGTTGCCAGCCCTTCCTCAGGCTGCAGTTAACTTGGGTGTTTTCACTACGGATAGGAGAGACAGCTTTTCAACCCTGAAGAAGCTTTTTCTCCCCGACGCAGCTTGTTTCTCATCCATCCTTTCTTTCTTTCTCGCCAGAAGATGGTGGGGTGAGGTTTAAAGGTCACTGACAGCCGTCAATTGGCATCAAGTGTCTCTCATTAATCGGAGATAACCTCTTTTCAGCTCATGGAGAGAACCTTCACCATTATAGGACTGATAAATCCAATTTCCACCACTCTCTTCTAGTGCTCAGGTCTACTTTGTTAAAGTCTAAAGTAACTGCAGTTTCTAGAATTGTTTTTTGTTGTCCTTCCTGCTGTGATTGACCCCAAGTGGTGCTCTTATTTAGGAAAGTAGCCAGGGGATAGAAACTGTTATATCAGTATTGCTAGAACAAAGTAGTCATCAAGAAGAAAAGTGTCAAACCAGTAAGACTGGATTTCAGAAAACTTAAAATGTCACCCAAATGAGATTGATACCCAAAGCCATCTGCACCTGTAAGCTAGCAGAGTCTCTCTCGTATTTCAAATACTTAGGTGAGGTGACTTGTCAAATAGGAAAATAAGAGATTTTGTACTGAATTCCTTATTTCGTATGTTACATTATTTCCCACAGAGCAAAATATTCTGTTAATTTGTTTGTGTAACACTGTATACACATTTATATTATATATGTGGTTTAGATCAGGGTTTCTCACAAGAAATATTTTGGTGGAGTCAGACGACGGTTTAGATGGTATGCTTGAGACATAGCAGCAGTGAGTGGAAGTTCATAGAGTTCTGGTTCAGTTCCTTATTCAAAACCATCCCAGAGGGTGACTTGTGATGGGCAACTGCATTTCTGACTTTGGGTACATCATTGTGGCATTCTGCAAACGTCTTGTTTCTCACATCCTGTTTAAACCCATATGTAAAACCATTAGGAGAGAATGAGACACATTCTGGCCTCAAAATGCAAACAGTATATAGCTATCTTGTGCATCATATCCTAACAGCACTACTCCCCAGCTGACACACAAACCATGCAAGATCAACATCTGAATGTAAAATAACTGGATGAAGCCAAACCTACCCAATAGAGAAATATTAACAAAAAGAGAGAAACTAGCCAAGCCAACAACAGTCTCAATCATAACGATTTAGTTTCTTTGATTGTCATGTTAGCTCATAACCTGAGGGAGAGGGGACTCTTCTTTGCTACTAGATTCCCAAGTAGTAACAGGCGTTAGAAATTTTTCCATCTTTGATATGCCAGGAATCTGCACTCCACCCTGCTGGATGGGACGTTGGCCATGATGACCCATACATTCATGCCTTTCAGGTTTGACTACTGAGAATGAAAGTGACATCCCTGAAGAAATTCCAACTCATTCGAAATGCTCTTGCCCACCTGCTACATAAGCAACAAGAGACATTATCATGCCATTGCTCCAGATGCTAAAGAAACTCCCTAGTAAGTAGTGAATAATAATCAATATTCTGTTCTGCATGTAGTCTTAGGTCAGGTGACCTCAGACATCATTCTCCATGACTTTCCTTCAGGAATAAGTAATTGTTAGCTACAAAGATCATACTTGTGAGAGCAGTGGAAAGAGATAGGAGCATGGATTTAAATCTTTCCCACAAGAAGTTAGAACAAACAACATATCTCACTGCTTTCAGGACAAAATGCAAGATTCATCCTTTCACCGCAGCTTTCCTATCAAAACATTAAAAAATACTTTAATTGTTCAAAAGTTGTGCACCTTTCCCTGCCATCTGGAAGAAGAAGAGAAAGAACCAAGGGTCACAGATTAGGCCAAATGAGTCTCTAAGGAGTCTCCCCTGCATTGTATTCTGAGTAGGGGAGGACAGACCTGGTCTTTGTACTGCTCTGCACAAGGCTACTGCCAGTATTGGTACTAGCTTCCCTGAAGCTGGCATAGGGATGGGAGTAAGGGCCCTAGCCCCACTGCTATATACCTGGTTAATGGCGGGTGGTGCAGCGAATGGTGACGAGTATAAGACTAGGCTCTCTCTTCCTTAAAACGAACTTTGGAAACATTCTGAGGTATTATTCATTTCAAATCCCTTAGCACATACAATATTATGTATTATGGCAATCATAAAATACCATTTAAATATTGATAGGAACTGCCTGGTGGCCCAATTTTGCATTCCTTATCCACCCTGACCTCCCCCTGGCTTCAGAATTCAGCTCTGGGGAATGGTCTGAGACACTATTCCTCATAAACCAGATATTAAAGCAAGTGACAGAAATGTGCATAATTCCATTTGTGGAATGTTTTTATAAATGTTTGCATGAATATTACTATTAAGAGCAGCCCTGTACTCCGGGAATTATTCTAGTCAGAGAAACTCAGGCAGCATACAATCTACTCCTGTTATTGCTCAGACAGATAAGGAATCTCTCTTTGGATCTCTCTGCATAGCTGACCAGCAGAATTCACTTGTTCATCATAAATCCTCCCCAAAGGTGAGATAACCACCTCTGTCCTCCTTATGCCAGCATGTTCCAAGACAGATGCATACCCATCACATTTAGTCCTGCACAAAAGACAATGGTGGGCAAACACATCAGGAATTTTGTGGGGGCGTGTGTGTCCCCCCTCTCCCAAATAGCTCAGTGGGTAGAGTGATCACCTAGGATGTGGGAGACCCAGATTAAAAATCCCTGATTTATTGGTTTTGGAACAGGGACTTAAACTCTGGTCTCCCACCCCCCAGGTGAGTGCCCTGACTATGAGGCAGTCTAGGGTGAGTCTCAGTCTCTCCTGTTAAAGCTGTTCCACTTTGTGAAAATAATATGTATTCAGACAGAAAGAGACTGACTTTATAGCCCAATAGTTAGGGCGCACAGCTGGGACACCCAGGTTTGAGTCCCTGTTCCACATAGGGCAGAATATGGATTTGAATCTGGGTCCACCACTTTCTAGGTGAGTGACCTAATCACCGGGCTATTGGTTATAATGTGATGGGGGTGGGTCTCTCGTGTATGTGGGTGTATGCACAGTAAAGGTGCCTAAACCTGGTCAGCCTTCATTCTAGGGGAGAGGGCGCAACTGAGAACAGCTGCCTCAGTACCTTTATGAAACCCTGTCCCCTTCCTCTGCATTTCACCCCGTCTAACTTAGGCAGTTCCCTGCTCCGTTTGCTGATTTTGGGGATCCCTTTCTTAGATGCTTAGCTCTCCTCATGGGTTATATGTGGTACCTGAGAAACTAACTCTAGGGTGAGAATTCCAGTAGGCAGCAGGGTGCATATGCGTTAGTGTTGCACTATATTTTGCACTATAACAGCTATATTATGTATGAGGAATATCGTAAAACAGCTAATGTTTCACACATTCCATTTTAAAAAAATAGTTTAGGTTGTGCAGATGAATCTGATGATCCAAGCACAAAACCAGATTATTCTAGTATATTGAACACACTGCAGGTCAAAATAAAGCTTCAGTGTCCCATTTAATAAACTGCAGTTCAGTCTCCTTAGCCAGGCATGTAAATTAAAATTTTGGATTCCATTTTAGTTCTGTTTAGTTTATCAGGTCTCTATTTACATTTTATAATCAGGGAAATTATGTTTTTTGTTACGCAAGTGTTAAAAATAAAATTTGCAACACTGCAGTGGTTTGTAGATACATGATTCCTATGAGTCATTCACTATGCTGACAGAAAAATAGCTCTTATTTGATTTCCAACAGAATAAACAAAATTGTCTTGTGCAGAGTTTGAGAATGTATCATTCTTTAAAAGACTCTATACAACAGATTTTGCATTTTTATACTTTTTTTAAAATGAAACATGTCAACACCACACACTTATATCTGTGGAAACAAGACTGTAGCATTATTAGACCAAACACATCTGAGACAATATAACCTTTACAAAAATTAATTCATATTCTGAGCAGACTGGTGGTTTTATTATCCACGTCTGAAGTCTTCTTAAAATTAACAAAGTTTTATTCAAGAGAGTTTAATGGGACTTTGAAAGTACTCACCTTCAGTAATTTTGGCATTCCAATTTCTAGAACTCATTGCTTTCAATTATCCTTAAAGAACTAAAAAGATGGTAAACTTTTTAATGTATGTGCACATAGTAAGTATGCTAAAATATTTGTAAAACTAACACTTTATGGCTTTATAGCTGCCCATGAACAGGTGATCAGAAAAAAAATCCAGCCTGAAAAGTTATTAAAAAGTTATTAAAAGTTTTCTTGCATAAATATTGTATTTCTCAGATTCAGTTTTAATCTTATAAATAAACTGCGTTTTTTTTTTTTTTTTTTTTTTAAAGGGTCTTTTCTCTGACGTTTTGATTCCTCCCCAGATGCCTTTGACTTTTCTGAAATAATTCTCAGTAAGTTTGATATCTAACCCTGTCAGTATCCTAGGATGCTGATCATCAGGACCAACTGCTTTGTATGATGTGCATTCAAATTGTTCAGATACCATAGTTGGCCTTAAAAACTTAAATTGTCCGGGTAAGCTAAAAACGTTACCCAATTAGTTTTAGCATTCCCTGTGCTATTTAGTGAAGGTTAGAAAATACTGCAGCAACATCTAATTTGTAAAGACGAAGTTGGAACTTCCCTTCCCCACCATAGCTTCCCAAGCGAGACCCACTGTACACCATTATCTGCTCATTTACGAGATAAATGCCTTTTCCTAACTGTGTGTTTATTTTCTACATTTTTCTTTACATTTTGAGTTCATTACCTCGGCTATTTTTAGTCATATTTAATTTGACCTCCCTTCTCAATGCACCTACATTCACAGTAATACCATTTCCCTTATAGATGATCTTTCCTTAAAACCCTAATTATTTCTCTTTAGTCACCTCCCCTTCATGCAGTTCAATTAGGTGTGTGGGTGTCTTTAAACCAGATATTTGAGCAGTCATGTTAAAGGCATATGTCGTTCCCACACACCTGCTTCAGGGTTGCTGATGCATCCTACCTTTATTTCTCCAATTGGGGAACAGCCTTCTCCCCAGTTCCAAGGGTCTGATTTCTTAGGGTATGTCTATATTGACGGCGGCAAAGTCGCCACCGTCAGATGGACCTATCTGGACCAATTGAGCAGTCAGTGAAGACCCGCTCAATCAGTCCAGAAGTCAACACTGGTAAACCACCCCCTCAAGTAGCATAGCACTGTGTCGACAGGAACTGGCACACTGCGTAGCTTGCGTAACTCCCATCAACTGCCACCGAATCGCCAGGTAAGTGTAGACCAGGGCTTAATGGAAAGTTCACAGAAACACAAGGAAGACCTTCACACATCATTCTTAGTAGGGAGGCAGATTCCATCTGAGTTTCAGGCCCCCCTGGATCTATCAATCATACATCCAGGCCCATTATCTGCCAGGTACTCTCCACCTCGATTCCTTCCCTGGAGCCCTGACCTCTGCAGGGCCTTCCTGCTTACTGCAATTCATTCCCTGGCAGCATGCAGCTCCTTCCCAGCTGGGCCTCCTGCAGTTATCTAGTCAGTCCTTCCCTTGGTTCTTTTCCTTGGGAATTCTCCTGCTCAGTTCCTGAGGAGCTCCTCTCCTTAGGAGCCTCCTCCTTCTCCAGTCTATCTTTGGTAGCCTTTTGTCAGGTCCAGGTTCTTGTCAACAACTGCAAACCAGTCACCCAGGGCATTAATTACTTACTGGTATGCCCAAACGGGCTCATTCTCCTTACAGAAGCCAATCACAGGTAGACTGGGCCCTGACTTCCCATAAGGGGGCCAGCCCCCTTACAACTTTATGACAAGTCACATTGGACAATTCGCTTCTTGCTTTCTTTTTTAAGGGGAGCTTTATTCTATTGTATAGAGTTGGGTTTTAATAGTGCAGCTCATTTGTAGATTTTTCTGTTCTCCAGAATTTGCTTTCCTAAAGTGCATTGCACTTCACATTTGCTTTTGGAATTACACACCAGAACAAAGTGAAAGTTCCATCTCTACTTATCAGGTGTAAATCCCACCTAACAATATCTGCCAGTTTAATTATCAGGGTTTCCTACACTTTCTGCATCAAAATAATGTAAAATCCATGAAGTTTAAGGTAAAACTATTGGAAAAGATTCAGTTCCATGTAATTTCATAACTGAAATTAAATGTCTTTTTGGATCAACATGTCATGTGGTATATAAGACATGGACATTTCTTATTAAAAGAATAGTACTTTACAGTTATGCTCCCACTTCCCCAGATGAACATATACAACTGGTAGGAAAAAGTTTGACTCACTCCATTTTCATTTTTTCCGAGGTGAGGTATTTCAGCTTTTATGAAGCTAGTTAGAATTTTATTTTATTAGATTATTAAGACTAATATTACATTAAATAGACTTCTGAAAGTTATCACCAGCCATTAAAGTTATAGTCTCTGTATGTACATAAAGGGCACATTGACCAAGAGCAGGAGTAAATCAGTTATAAGAAGGCACAATGGCAATTAAGGCTGTCACTATCTTTTCTCTCTACACCATTCCATTTACCTACAGTAGATTAAATGAAGGGTTTGTTGTAAAATTACTGATACCTTGGAATTAGTACAGCCATCTGAGAAGAAAGTTCTTTCTGGTCTCACATTTCAGGAGTGAAAGTGGATGGAAACACTTGTAAAGATAAAAGAGGAAAAGGTCTGTGTTGAATGGATTGTTTGCAGACACATCTTGAGATCCTGAGTGGCAGAGGGAAGGTCGGCTATCACAAGATTATTGCTGAACCACTTGAAGACCATTCCAGACTTTAGGGGTAAATACATGTTTGGGGTGCTCTACTAACTGGTTGTGGATGTGTGGATGTGCTGGAGACTAAATAAAGTAGAATGATGAAAGCACTCTTCTGTGTATTGTTTATGCCAACCATTCAAAAGATGGATGTGCTGTGTCCCCATTGATTTATTTTCTGACTCCATCTTGCAAAGAGTAAAGTTACCAAAAAGCTTTGGATTCAGAAAAACCTCGGGTAACAGTATAACTGCTACTGGAATACCGTGTCCAGTTCTGGTGCTCACAACTCAAGGAGGATATTGACTAAGTGTAGAGGGTTCAGAGAAAATGCACAATAATGATTAATGGATTAGAAAACATGCCTTATAGTGACAGACTCAAAGAGCTCAATCTATTTAATTTAAAGTGAAGGTTAAGGGGTGACTTGATTACAGTCTATAAGTACCTACATGGGGTATAACAGAGAAAGGTATAACATGATTCAATGGCCGGAAGTTGTAGATAGATAAATTCAGACTGGAAATAAGGTATACATTTTTAATGGTGGGAGTAAATTATTCACATAGTTAATTACAAAGGATTTGGGCGTATTCTCAGTCACTGATAAATTTTTAAATCAAGATTAGTATGGATTTTTTTAAAAAAAGATATGCTCTAGGAATTTTTGGGAGAAGTTCTATAGCCTGTGTTATACAGAAGATTAGACTAGATCAAAGTAGTCCCGTATAGCCTTGAAATCTATGAACATTACTCACACAGAAATCTCTTAGGTCTATCATTTTCCCTGCAACATAAAGATTGCCCCTCTTAATTTCAGGTGGTAGATAGCTATGAAAATAGTTATTACTCTATGATGTATTTTTGTATGTTACACATTTAAAAACACACATTACTGCTTTACTACTTTTTAAAGTGTTAAATTTATTAAAGTTTGAAAAATAGGAGGGCCAGGACAGAACAACAGAAGAATTTTCTGGAGACTCAGGGCTGAACACAAGTCTTCCTTATCAAGTAGGGTTTTACAGAAGGAATTGTGGATTAACTCAAATGGACACCAATTTGGCAAAAGTCTCTCCTACATTCTTACTACATAGTCTTACAACCAGTAAAACTCAAAGAATACAATAAGAAGCACAAAATTATACAGAGCAGCACTTCTGTTCCTCCACCCCCAACTTTTTCCCCATATAATCCTCATGTCTCTTCTGTTTCTGAACATATACCACATCCTTTTAAGGTGTTAAACTTGAATGGTCTCAGCTGCACCTAATTATCTCCCAATTTGGTAGAGCCTCCTAGAATTGAATGGGGATTATCCCTGAAATCACAGGCCTCCTAGGAATGCTGTTGGGTGGGGATACAGTTGGGAATTAACAAATCTATTCACTCACTCCATTATAAGCAACAAACCCCAATTTAATTACTTGGAAAAAAAAAAGAAAGGATGCAGTGCAAAAAAGTTGCATGTGGAGAGGTGGAAGAAAGCCATGTAGGAAAAGGAATCTCTTTCCATAGACTAAATTTGTGCTGTACTGCTTCCAGCTGCTCTTCTTAACTGACCTTGAAAATTACAGTCCAAGGGAAATTTCTAACTTGTTTGACAAAAACAGAGAAGCCTGCTCTGGAATATTGTTTCCCATCTGTTTTCTTAAGCCTCCTAAATTATGTGAGAGAACTGTCAAAATATTATATTGAAAATATATCTTAAGCCATAATGTCACCTTTGAGCATCCAAGACAACATGGCCCTTGAAAAACAAAGGAAGGGGAGGGAGTTGAGAGAAAAACTTGCAGAATGTTAGGGGTTTGATTCACTTAGGAAAATACTGTATCAAGAACAGACATGATGTTTTGTGCTGATTGACATGTGTTAGCTGTAGATAGTGTTGTTGTAGCCATGTTGGTCTCATGATATTAGAGAAACAAGGTAGATGAGGTAATATCTTGTATTGGACCAATTTCTGTTGATGAGAAAGACAAGCTTTTGAGTTACACAGAGCTCTTCTTCAGACCTGGGAAATGTATTGAGAGTGTCACAGCTAAATACACAATCAAACAGATAGTTTAGCATAAGTAGTTAGCATATATTCTAAGGCATTATTCAAGGTGAAGTGACCTGTTAACATGCCTGTAGTCATAGGACAAGAAGAGGGGTTAGTGGGTTGCAGATTGTTGTAATAATCATAAATTCATTGTCTTTATTAAGAGTCTAATATTATTTAGTGTCTAGCAAGTTTATGAATTTAAGCTCCCAGGCTCATCATTTAAGTATTATGGCAGGTTTCCTTTGAGGATGAGGACTTATAGGTCAGATATAGAATGATTGTTTTGTGAAAGAAGTGTTCAGCCATAGGCGATATGGTGTTTTGTCTTTTATTATTTTCCTGTGAGACTTCATTCAGGAGCATAGGGATTGATTTCACCCACATAGTTTTTGATATTTTGCCATTTGCACTCGAATGGAGTGAAGCAAGGCTATGTACATGCTCCAGTGCCATTCAACTTGTTTTTTGCCTGTGTCCTCAGCCATGCCACAAGGGACCTGGATCAGAGGATACACATCTGCTACTGACTCGATGGCTCTCTCTTTGATCTTCGAAGACTCAATGCTAAGACCAAGACTGTGGAAAGCCTTCTTGTAAAAGCTCTTTTTGCAGATGACTTTGCCTTGATGGCCCATAGACATGATGACTTTCAGGTCATTGTGGATATATTTCATGAAGCATCCCAGCTCTTTGGCCTCACCATCACTTTCAGTAAGACCATCTGGTCTTTTTCCAGCCAACCAGCACCTAATTCCAATATCCGAGTGCCAGCCATTTTCATCCAAGACATACAAGCTGAAAAATGTGGATCGGTTCAAGTATTTGGGCAGCACCATCTCGAGTGACAATTCCTTTGATAAGGAAATTGCCTCCAGAATGAGTAAAGCCAGTAAGGACCTTGGCTGACTCTGAACAAAAGTTCTTAACTAACACAACATTCGTCTCGCCACCGAGTTGTAGATCTACAGTGCAGTAGTCCTAACATCTCTCCTGTAGGGATCTGAGACCTGGACTCTCTATAGATGTCTCATTAAACAGCTTGAGCAATTTCACGTTATTGAGCAGTCCCTCTGCTCAATGAGGCAGGACAGAGTGACCAATATTAAATTTCTTGAGAAAGCAAACACAACCAACAATGAGGAAACGCTTTTGAGAGCACAACTTAGGTGGATAGACCATGTTGTCAGAATGGAAGACCACAGTCTCCCAAAACAGATCTTGTATGGGAAGCTGAGGCAGGGCGAAAGAAAGAAGAATCATACACTCCAAAGATAACCTGAAAAGCATTTTCCAATGGGTTGGCATCAATCTCAAAGAACTTGAGCAAATGGCTCAGAACAGGGCTCACTGGCAGTCTCTGCAAAATCAGCATGCAACAGGTTTGAGCGGGACTGACTAAATTATTTCCAGGCTGCACATGAAAAGAGACACAGAGCTGCATCATCAAACATCATAGTTACAGACTTCCCATGCTCTCAGTGCAGCAGACTCTGTGCCTCAGGGTCTGGACTTCAGAGTCATATGCATAGCAATAGAGAAGAATTGCAACAGTATTGTCAGCATCATCAGTGGTGGACTACCAACACTTTGGTTGAGACATTGCGATATTTGACTCCCCATTTTTTGCAATAATAAAAGGCAGTTTTCATTATTGAAAAGGAGAGCATCTACTAGTTTTCAATGCCGTTACTATAGCCAGCCTTTTTCAGGCAGCTAACCATTACAAGGTGGAGCTCATAGTAACCTCCCTCTTTCCTGATCTGAAATTGCACCTGTTCCTATGAAGCCAGTTCAGCTCTTACATTGTTGCAGTACCAGTGAAGTCAGTTCAGTCCAGAATTTAGTGACTATTTAGAGGGAGGTTCTTTGGCTGAACTGTCTTCAGCAGAAGGTCTTCAAGTTCTACAGAATCCTGAAGAATCCTCTACTACAATGCGGTCCCTCTGTCTTCAGAAAGTAACAAAGCCTTGTAAGATTTTGAGCTTCTTTTAGCCTGCCCTCATGGATCACTTGATGATAACCTGTTCTATTCATTCCCTCTGAAGCACCTGGCATCAGCCAGTGACGGAAGACAGGATATTGGGCTAGATGGACCATTGGTCTGAACCTGTATGGCTGTTCTTATGTTCTTACTGTAAGTTATCTTGTTGCAAAATAAATTTTATTTATTTGAACAGACGAACTTTCATTAGATCAGCGAATCCAGTTAGATTTATCAATGTGCCATGAATCTATCAAAAACAGATTCTGATCAGAGCACACTGTGGCTGATGGCCGGCTTCCCTCCAGTGGGTCTCGCACCTTCCTGCTTGTAGTGGGCCAGGAAGTTGCCCGTCACCCCGTCTTCCCAGGGGAGGGGGGAGGGACCCGGGCCCACCCACTCCTCCGGGTCCCAGCCCAGGGGCCCTATGAGAAGCAGCTATGTGCTGCTGGTACTGCTTTCCAGATGGCACACTCTTCCCCTGGGCTAATTCTCCCCCTCCTTCAGTCTTTCTGGCCTCTTGAGCCGGTACCTTCCTCCTCACTGTTCGACTGCAGAGCTCTGCTCTGCTCTGCTCTCCAGTCCGCTCCGCTCCGCTCCGCTCCGCTCCTCAGCACAGCACAGCACAGCACAGCACAGCACAGCACAGCACAGCACAGCACAGCACACCTACTTCCTCCAGCTTGTGCCCCTTGTGTTTGGGGCGGAGCCCTTTTATGGAGCACCTGGCTGAACCTTAATCAGCCTCAGCTGCTCCTTATTGCCCCCAGTGGCTCTGAGTTAGTCAGCAGGGAATAAGGCCCGGAGCATTCTGGAACTCACATACCTCCCATCCACCACTCTTCTACCGCCTCCTGCCTGCACCATATCACAACACATAGAGGTTTAATGTCAGCTAAAGTAATTTATGGTAGAGAGCCAGGGGCAAAAAATATGGCTAAAATACTTTTCCAAAAGCAAAAAATGCATATTCGTTTGGAAAGTGATATGTGAAAGAGGATGGTCCAGTGGTTCAGGAACCATCCTAAGACTAGGAAGTTCCTTCCTAGCAATAGACCTTGGGCAAGTCACTTGAAGTCAATGTGTGTTAAGATCTTTGAGGATCTGGACCTTTGTCTCCTTGTGCCTCGGTTTCCCCTTTGTAAAATGGGACTAATAGTACTTCCCTACCTCAGATGGATATCTTGAGGCTAGGTATGCTAATGATTGGGATGTGCTTATGCCTGAAATGAAAGTAGAAAACAAGTTACCCATACGTTATACGGGGGGAATCATTACGTAGTAAGCCTCATCAACAGAAGTATATTGCTTTAGCACTTGGAGTCAGGCAGACAAGACTGCAAGACCTATCTGTACTTAACTTGTTGCTGAGAACTCTAAAGGATTTAACCATTACTTGAAAAATCTCTAATATCCTTTATGTTATAATAGCAAGTTGGCAACAGTTTACCTGGGTGCTAGTACATGAGGTGGCACACAAACACTTAAAATAATTGCTTACAAGGGCACTTGTGCTAAAAGTACTTCAGTGTCAAAGAACCAGTTACTGTGTCAGTGAATACAAGCTTTCCTGGAACAGGGACCATATTGCTGTAAAAACAGGGGCTTCTGTTTATGCTTCCATAGCTCTGACAACTATGCAACTGAACTGTGCCCAAGTAGAAAAAAAAATGCTGGCAATAGCATTTGGCTGGACTCAGTTTCATCAGTTTATATACAGGGGGGAAAAGTAGCTGTGGAAATGGATCACGAGCCTTGAGATAATTTTCAGAAAAATCTCAGTAAATATCAACTGGGCATTGGATACAAACTAGGGAAAAGTTAACAGTTGCATACATGTTGCATGGTGAAGGAGTAAGTTCAGAGGAAGTTGACATTGCAATACAATCTCATGATATCTTATTTGCCTACTTCAGAACAGAAATTGAAGGAATTTCAAGCAGCTACTACAAATATTGTCCTGCAAACTTTAAAACAAACTATTTTGCAAGGATAGCCAGACAAAAGACCTGAAGTACTATAGGATTTCTCTATGTGAACAATAAGCAGAAATAAGAACCACGTGGGCAAGATGGGCTTGTCTTTAAAAGTGACAATTAATGGACTGTCCAGGCTCAGAAAAGAGATGTGTGCTATTATTCATGAGAGTCATCTAGAAGCAGACCTCTGCTAAGGGAAAGCTCACATTGCTGTCTCTTGGCCAGGCATGTGTATTCAAACTGAGGACATGATACAGTCTGGCAAATCTTGTCATGTCAAATCTGGTAAGTCATGTCAAACCCTCAGAAACGAAAATTAAAAAGAAACAAATACTATCACTTGAGGTCCCAAACAGACGTTGGCAAAAACTTGGCATGGCCCTGTTTGAGTTTCAAAGGGCAGATTATCTTATTCTGATTATTATTGAAAATACTTAGACATCTGCTTGCTACAGGACACCACAAATGCGTCTTTCAGACATTGCACATCTATATTTGGAAGATATGGCATACCATATCTCATTAGAATCATATCTTATCTCATTATCTCATTAGAACTCATGAGTGACAAGGGACCACAATTTTGTTTCAGAGACTTTAAACATTTTCAAAACAATAGGACTTTATTTATAAAACATCAAGTCCGTTATTTCCTCAATTGAATGGAATGGCTGAGAGAGCAGTTCTATTGTAAAAAGGATTCTTTAAAAAAAAATGTGGATAATACATATCCCTATCTTAGCCTGTTGGAGTCTTGGAATACACTCATGGGAGATTTAGGATTACCTCCTCAACTCCTCATGGGAGGACATCTAAGGATCAGATTGCTGATTTCATCAGTTATTGCAACCCAAGCTGATATAAGGAGACATACAAACTAGCCTAGGAGACAAGCAAAGCAGAGATATTTGACAAAGGTGTAAAGCCTTTATCACTACTGGAAAATGAAGACACTCTTTTTATTTGTCAAAAAAAAAACCCCATGGATATCTGCATAGGTATTGACCAACAGTGCTCCAAGCTCATACCTTGTTGAGACAGAGGAAGGAGATGTTTATAGAAGAAACAGAAAGGATTTGATGAACACTAAAAGAATGGCACAGAAGGAGAATGAAAACATGGAACAAACTGTGTTGTCATCAAGCTCAGAAATACAAGTCATACCAGACCAGTCTACTGAATCTACTGAGTCTCAAGTAGCCAGTTCAAATACAGAAAAGTAATGGGACACTGGTACTCCTGTTATTACCTCTAAAGGCAGAGGGATAAGAAAACCTGCTACATACAGAGACTATTTTTTCTAAATGCTCAAGGATTCAGATTAGAGTTATGGATGCTGAATTAAGCAGGTCAAAAAAGTTTAAAATGTAGTTAAATTGTATATATTTTTTAAAAAGATGTAATGATAGTAAGAATTTTAAAGTAGGAACCAAAGTTACTTGGTGTTTTAGTGAGGGAATCATTATGTAGTCAGCCTTATCAGAAGAAGCAGTTTGCTGCTACAGCATTTTGAGCCCAACAGGCAAGCCAGCTATACCTATTTGTACAGCAGCACAGGAGCCAGCAAACAGCAGTGTAAATGGGAATTTGAGTGGGATTTTGGGGGAGGGAGTGTGTGGTATTCTGGTTTTGTTTTGGGGTTGGTTTTTGTTTGTTTTTAGTTGTTTTTTTCTTCACAGGACTTTAGGTGGGACAGCTATGACAGACACAGAAGCAACAATTGGTAGTGACCCAAGCAATGGAAGAGACAACAAAGATGACCAGATGTGGATGGATGCAGAATGTACATGCTCCTGGAGCAGGTATCTGAAAAGAGCTTAGTTTCTGTGAAGTGCCACCTGATACAGCTGATGGAAAATATCAGAGGCTTGGAGATGCAGGTGGAAACTATGGTTGAGTTTTGAAAGGGGATTCAAGCAGATGGGGCAAAGTCAAAAGGAGGCTGAAGGGAAAAGTGAAAACTTGCAGATGCAATCTGGACTGAAGAACTCTGAAGGAAGATTGCTGGGTGAGGAAAGTGGCCAGTGGAAGCATATTACCAAGAGAATCATGCAGCGGAAAAGACCGGCTAGTGAAGGAGAAATAGAGCTCAGGAACAGGTTTGATGAGTTTGAAAGTGAAGAAGGGGCACATCAGACAGTAACTAAAGATGGAAGGGCAAGGAAGAAGAAAAGAACACTATTCCTATAAGAAGAGGGGAAGAGTCAATGGAGATACCCAGAGCTGAGAGCCAGGAAGATGACTTGCAGAAGATTGCAAGAGAGAATAAAAGAAAGAGGACTTGCAGCCAGAAAGAACAGGAGGAAGGCTGGAGAATCATACCAGGAAAAGGCAGGTCTATGTAACTGGTCACTCCCTACTAAAAACAGCCACACCTGTCACCAGAGCTGATCCGGAGAACAGAAGGGTGTGCTATCTGCCAAGAACTAAGATATGGGATGTGTACCAGATGTGAAGATGATCCTTATGGGATCAGGAAAGAATCCACTGATTGTCCTTCATGTGGGAATGAATGATACAATTAGGTTCTCACTGAAACATGTCAATGGAGACTATGCCAGGCTGGGAAGACACTTAAGGAAATGGAGGCTCAGGTGATCTTCAGTGGGATTCTATCAGTCTCTAGAGGAGAACAAAGGCAAGACAAGATTGTGATGATCAACAGATGGCTCAGACAGTGGTGCTATAAAAAGGTCTTTATGATGTTTGACCACTGGAAGGCATTCATGGACAGTACTATTCTCATGGAATGGACTACACCCGAGTAGGGAGGGAAATAGACTTCTGGGATGGAGGTTGGCACAATCGATTAAAAGAGTTTAAAACTAGGAGCAAAGGGGAGACAGTTGGGAGATGCTCATGTAATCTCCATACATGATTTTAACATTGAGAGGAAAGAAAATCAAGTAAGAAAGAATACAGCAATGGAGAAAGGAACAGCAATGGGCAGGAGAATGGACATTAAGAGTAAAGATAGTGCCGACAGCAATGAAGCTAAGAGTCAGGTAGGTGATACTGGCAGTAGAATGACTGTACCCAGTTAGGCCAGGAATGTGGGCGAAGCCAAGCAGCAATGATTAAGATCTTTTTACACCAATGCAAGGAGGCTGGGTAACAAAATGGAGACTCTAGAACTATTGGTGCAGGAAGTGAAACCAAATATTATAGGGATAACAGAAACATGGTGAAATTGTAGTCATGACTGGATTACAGGTATTGAAGGGTATATGCTGTTCTGGAAAGATGGAAATAAAGGGAAAGGTGGTGTAGTAGCATTGTATATTAGTGATGAGGTAGACTATAAAGAAATTAAAAGTGATTTTATGGGTAAAAGTCTGTTTAGGCCAAAATCACTTCGGGGAAGAAAGCTTCTAGAGGTTCCTCTGGGCAAATGCTTGAGAGATACTACAGAACCCCAGGATTAGATTTGGATATGGATAGAGACCTCTTTAATGTTTTTAATATAATAAATACTACTGGGAATTGTGTAATTATGGGAGACTAACTTCCCAGATATAAATTGGAAAACAAATGCTACTAATAATAGCAGAGCCCAGATTTTCTTGGTTGTGATAGCTGACAGATTTCTTCACCAAATAGTCATTGAACCAACAAGAGGTGATGCCATTTTAGATTTGGTATTGGTGAGTAGTGAGGACATTGTAGGTGAACTGATTGTAGGGGACAATCTTGGTTCGAGTGATCCTGAGCTAATTCAGTTTAAACTAAATGGAAGGATAAACAAAAATAGATAGGCAACTAGAGTCCCAGATTTCCAAAGGGCTAACTTTAAAAAATGAAGGGAAGTAGTTAGGGAAGTGGACTGGAACAAAGAATTCAAGGATCTGAATGTGAAGAAGGCTTGGAATTACTTTAAGTCAAAGTTGCAGAAGCTACCTGAAGCCTACATCCCAAGCAAGCAGAAAAAACTTATAGGGAACATCTTGCAGACCAAGCTGGATGAGCAAGCATCTCAAATAGGTGATTAAGAGAAAGCAGAAAACCTACAAGAAATGGAAGGTAGGATAGATCAGCAAGGAAAGCTGCTTCTTGGAGGTCAGCAAGTGTAGGGGGAAAAGTGAGAACTGCCAAAAGCCAAGCAGAGTTTCACCTTGCAAAGGGAATTAAAACTAATAATAAAAGGTTTGATAGTCATATAAATAAAAAGAAAACAAGGAAAGAAGTAGGCCCACTAAATACGGTGGATTGCGTGGAGATTAAAGATAATCTAGGCATGGCCCAACACCTAAACACATATTTTTCTTAAGTTTTTAATAAGACTGATTGATTAAGATCTTAGGGGTAGTATAGTGGCTAATGGGAATGACGATATGGAGATAGAAATTACCACATTTTAAGTAGAAACCAAATTCACAACAATTTAACGGTCTTAAATTGGGGGTGGGGCAGATAATCTATGTCCAAGAATATTAAAGTAACTGGCACATGAAATTGCAAGCTCAATAGCAAAGATTTTTAATGAATCTGTAAACTCAGGGTTCGTACTCTATGACTGAAAAAAATGCTAGTTCCCATTTTGAAGAAAGGGAAAAAACTGATCTGAGACACTATAGGCCTGTTAGTTTGACTTCAAATGAATTCAAGGTCTTGGAACAAATTTTGAAAGAGAAAATAATTAAGGACATAGATGTGAACAGTAATTGGGATAAAATACAACATGGTTTAACAAAAGATAGATGCTGCCAGACTAACATGATGTCCTTCTTTGAAAAGATAACTAATTTTTAGACAAAAGAAATGCAGTAGATCTAATCTACCTGGATTTCAGTAAGACATTTGATACAGTTAAACATTGGAAATTAGAGAAAATGGGGATCAATATGAGAATTGAAAGGTGGATAAGGAATTGTTTAAAGGGGAGAATAAAGTAGATCATGCTGAAAAGTGAACTGTCAGGATGGAGGGAGGTTCTTGTGGAGTTCCTCAGAGATCTGTCTTGGGACCAAACTTACTTAGCATTTTTATTACTGACTGATTTTATTACCCACTGGCACAAAGTGGGAGTGTGCTAATAAAATGTGTGGATGACACAAAGTTGGGGGGTATTGCCAATACAGAGGAGGACCAGAATATCATACAAGATCTGGATGACCTTGTAAACTGGAGTAAAAGAAATGGGATTAAATTTAATAGTGCAAAGTCATGCATTTAGGGACTAACAACAATAATTTTTGCTATAAGTTGGGGGCATATCAGTTGGAAGCGACAGAGGAGGAAAAAGACCTGGGTGTACGGGTTGATCACAGGATGAATATGAGCTGAGAGTGTGATTGTGGCTGTGAAAAAGGCTAATGAAGTCCTAGGATGCATCAAGTGAGGTGTTTCCAGTAGAGACAGGGAAGCGTAGTATCATTATACAAGGCACTAGTGAGATCTTATCTGGAATACTTGTGCAATTCTCATTTCCCATGTTTAAGAAAGATGAATTCAGACTGGAATAGATGCAGAGAAGGGCTACTAAGATGATCCGAGGAATGGAAAACCTATTTTATGAGAGGAAATTCAAAGAGCTTGACTTGTTTAGTCTTACCAGAAGAAGGCTGAGGGGAGATATTATTTTTCTCTATAAGTGAATCAGAGGGATAAATACCTGAGAGGGAGAGGAGTTATTTAAATTAAGCACCACCAGTTTGGACACAAGAACAAAGAGATATAAACTGGCCATCAGCAGGTTTAGGCATGAAATTAGATTAAGGTTTCTAACCATCAGAGTAGTGAAGTTCTGGAACAGCCTTCCAAGGGGAGCAGTGAGAGCAAAAAAACCTAACTGGCTTCAAGACTGAGCTTAATAAGTTTATAGGGGGGATGTTCTGATGAGACTGCCTACAATGGCATGTAGCTAATTTGACTGCTAACAGCAAATATCTCCAATGGCTGGTGATGGGACACTAGATGGGGAGGGCTCAATTATTACAGAGAATTCTTTCCTAGGTGTCTGGCTGGTGGGTCTTGCCCACATGTTCAGGGTCTAACTAATCACTATATTTGGGGTCAGGAAGGAATTTCCCACAGGGTCAGATTGGCAGAGACTCTGGGAGTTTTATGCCTTCCTCTACAGCATGTGACATTGGTCACTTGGAGGTGTAAACTAGTGTAAATGATGCACTGTCTGTAACTTGAAGTCTTTAAATCATGATTTGAGGCCTTCAGAAACTCAGCCAGAGGTTAGGGGTCTATTGCAGGCGTGAGATGGGTGAGGTTCTGTGGCCTGCAGTGTTCAAGAGGCCAGATTAGAGGATCATGATGATCCCTTCTGACCTGAAAGTCTTTGAGATCTCAGCAACAAGTCAAGTCAAGGGTTTACTGTTACTTAAATAGTCTCCAGCTTCTTACGTTATAATACAAAGTTGGCAACAGCTACTCCAATGGTGATGGGAACACATCAGTACCTAAGATTATAGATTCATTTGCTACAGGGCAAGAGGGTCAATTGGGCTCCTGCCAAAAAACAAAACAAACATTTCATAGGTCAGTATGCTCCACTCCTCCCCAATTTTGCAGGCTAATAGAATCACATTCTGCTAACACAATTTTACCACGCTCCCCCTGAATTTTTATAAAATTATGCCCCTCCCCTAAGATACCTAAATAGGTAGAATGTTTGAAAGGTGTTCCCAGTATGACTAGGCAATTATCCACATTTTGATAAACAGATATTCATTATGATCTATCAATGGTTTAAAGCCTTTATCCCAAATAAGACGAGATGTTCTCAGTTGCAAATAAATCTTGCTATGAGCTTCTGATCTATATTTTGATCAGTATAAGACACCCACTTGCTTAATATATATTCATATACAACTGAAACTTTTGTCCCAAATAATGGGACAATTCAATAGAACATTACAAATAAACATTGCTACAAGACTCCAATCAATATTCTGATTATTCAGTATACATGACTCGCATGTGTAATATGTATTCAAATATCCAAATTGAAAGTTTAGTTACTAATTGATTTTTTGGAACACTGGATGCAGACAACATTCTATTTAATTTGAAATTTTGGAAATGGTCTTGTATATGTAATGTATTTGTTTCTTGGTATCCAAACCACCTTTACATTTTGGATTGTGTATTCAGGGACATGGAAGACATTTTTGTCTGTGACCTTCCATTGTAAAAATACACACAGAGATCAGCTCTCTGTCAGAGATATTAAAAACCACCACCACAAAAAAGCTCCACAACAAAAGTCGGGGGCATCATTAATAAAATAGATAAGTGGGACACTGCCCCTTTAAATCGGTTTAAACAGGTTTTTTTTTGTTTTTGTTTGTGCTGTTATTTTAAAATCTCACTTTTCTGCTTTCCAGATCATGGACAGTAAAGCAGTAAGTCAGAGTGAGTTTTATGTATACAGTTAAAAATATATCCATTAACTGTATGCTGTATTTCACATTCTATAAAGGCAAAAATAAACTGGTGCTTTCTATGCAAGTTAAAAATAAGACAAAAGCTATTTTATGGAAGTATTAAGCAGCAATCAGCTGGTCTTCAGTAAAAGTGTGTATGTTAGCCTGTGCGGAGGGTTGTAGCTTGGGAGTGGTATTTAAAAAAGTGTTTACAAAAAGGGAGTACAAAATTAAATTGGATAACCTTTCAGTTAGGCATGAGCTGACCCTGTAGTCTTTGCATCTACTTGAACAAATGACGGAAATTGCCTATTGTGAAACTAATTGAGAAGAGAACAGATTGCTATCAAATACAAATTGTACAATATGAGTGGCTGTGATTTTCCAGCTAAATGACAAGACATTTTGTGTGGAAAGAAGGATACATTGTCCCTTCCAGCAGGGACAAATAGGCACTTAGTGAAGTCCTTCATTCCTGGATTAGCCTCTCTAGCCTGGTCTACACAGACAATGCATAATACGGCTTACGTTGAATACATAAAATATGCATTTCCACTGGCATGTCAGTTCCGTCGACCTAAATTGTGGTAAAATTAGACATAATAAAACCACCTCCGCAAGTGGCATAGCACTGAAGTCGAATTCTGTGGGTCAAATGAGAGTCAGTGCAGGCAGAGCGCAACATAAATCAATGTAATTGGCTTCCGGGAGGCATCCCATAATGCTTTGTTGTGACTGCTCTGTACATTCGCAGTCAGAAGCAGTGTGGCCATGTTAACAGGAAATAGCTCCTTCCCACAAACCCTGGGAAATTTTGAATTCCCATTTCCTGTTTGGTCAGAGTGGAGAGAACTTGCCAGTACAACTGATCATGGCGACTGCACGCCTCAAATGCGCTGCAGCCTGGATTTGACCTGAGGTCTTGGATCTCATCGGTCTGTGAAGCGAAGAGTCTGTTCTGGCTCAGCTCTGAGCAAGCAAAAGAAATTTGGATATCTATGAGAAGAAATCTTGCGGCATGTTGGAGAAGGGGCACAACAGACGCCTAGCAGTGCCACATTAAGATCAAAGAGCTGGGGCAGGCTTATCAGAACTAGGGAAGCTAACAGTCATTCTGGCTCTTCATCCAAAACATGCTGCTTTTACGAGGAGTTGCATGCGATTCTCGGCGGAGAACCCACCACTATGCCACCATGCAGCGTTGATACCTCAAGCGAATCCAAGACCAGGTTGAATGAGGATGAGTCTGTGGACGAGGAGGAAGAGGCGAACAGTGGGCAGGTGAGTGGGGTATCCCTTCTCCCTGAAAGACAGGAGCTGTCTGTAACACAGGAACAGCTCACCCAAACGCAGGAAATTGTGACTGACCGGGATGCCAGGGAAGGCACATCTGGTGAGTATGTACTGCAAATTGCATGTCTTTGGTTATATTCCCAGTCCAGAATCACGTAACAGTGGGAAAAAGTGGTGTGTGCAGTGGAGGGGCTGTGCTTCCTCATACTTGGTGTGCTTAAGCATTGGTTTCATCCCAGAAAAGATTATTTATGTGCACAGGGATGCTCTGAGAATCTTCCATGCATATCTCCAGGAAACTTTCATGTAGGTATTCTTCAGTCCTTTGCAGAAAGTTTCTTGGGAGGGAGCCTTATTTCTTCCACTGTGATAAGACACTTTCCCCTGCCACTCTGTTAGTAATTGTGCAGGTATCTTTGTGAAACACAACATAGCAGCATAAGGGCCAGATGCTTGCAGCAAATCCTCCCTTTTCACTTGTGTGACCTTTAGCAGGCTGATCTCACTCATGGTTACGTAGGAAAGATAGGGCACATTTACAGTACCTGCCCAAAAAGGTTTTTTAAAGTGTGTGTTATTGCACAGCTGGGGATAGTTTCTGGGTTCAGCACACCACAAGTCCCTAAACAGGACGTTGTTGCTATGGGCCTTGGGCATCCGCAAACAGGTTCCCATTTTTTTCCTACAGAGACGGTTAACCTATACCCACCCCTCACCTTTTCTACTGCCTGTTAAAAGCCTTATCAATTGGGAGCCCGCCATCCAGGGTACTCTAGAGAGCACGGACTTGTGCAGCATGGGCACCGGGGATTTCCCTAACACAGATGCACTAGCCCCTTGCATACCATGGCTGGAATAGCGCTCCGACCCCGGCAATAGTCAGACAATGGTATGTGGTTGGGAATGTGCAGGGGACTTATTTTTACATTGTAACATTGCATTTTGTCCATGGAATGAGTTAACAGTGGGTACCTTGTGCTTTGCTTCCCTCACAGTGGGCAACATGTCCTTCAACACACCCACATCCCATACTCCTGCAGAGCACCTGGCGCAGATAAGGCAGAAAAACAACAACTTTGGATGACATGTTTAATGAGCTAATGAATGCCTCCGCAGCTGCTGACTCAGAGCTAAGAGCATGGAGGATTTCATTATCTGACAAACTGACGTGGACATGAACAGGAAGGCAGCACAGGACTCCGAGCATTCAACACAGGAAGAGATGCTGCGTATAATGCGTGATCAGTCAGACACGTTGAGACACCTGGTTGAGCTTCAGGAAGCTCAACGGTAAGACAGTCTCTTCTCTGCAGCCCCTGCAAAATTCTGAGCTAATGCATTCTTTCCTAGCCCCCACCACAAAGCAGTCTATGAGGAGGTTGAGTAGGGTGCAATACATGCTGCACTCCTCGCCAATTGAGGAGAGCAGAAAGAGGTGACAGCCCCTTTAAGGAGTGGGGATGTGTGATTCTTTCATTTGTGCACAGCCAAAATGGGTTCTGTAATCCTGGCCCCACACAATGCATGTGGAACATTCCATTTTTTTCCATTTCCCCCTCTACAAAGAATCACCAATAAAAAAAAAGTACTGCTTTACAATTCATTACCATTTATTTATTGATAAGGGAATAAATGGAAGGAGAAGGTGGGGGGGACTGGAATGGTGGGTGAGGGGGAAGTGGAGGAACTGGCTCAGTGGAGGATGGGTAGAGGATGCAAAGTGAAACCACAGCACAGATAAGCAATGTACATTACTGTTGTGTCTCATTGCAAAAGTGATTTTTCAATGCTTCTCTGAGGCGCAGCACTCTGCGATTGGCTCTCAGCATTGCAGTGGCATCTGGCTGCTCAAAATTTGCAGCCGGCCTATCTACTTCCACAACCCAACCCAACGGGAACTTCTCCCCCTTTGTCTCACAGACATTATGGAGCACACAACAGGCAGAGATAACTGTTGGGATTTTTTTTTCCACAGAGGTCTAATCTAGTGAGCAGACTGCACCAGCACACCTTTAAATGTCCAAATGCACATTCAACTACCATTCTGCACTTGCTGAGCCTATTATTAAAACACTCCTTTTTGCTATCCAGGTGCCCAGTATATGGCTTCATTAGCCAGGGGAGCAAGGGATAGGCAGGATCCCCCAGGATCACTATTGGCATTTCAACATCGCCAATATTTATTTTTGTGGTCAGGGAAAGAGCCTGCCTGCATCTTTTTTAACAGAACTGAGTTCGTAAAGATGCACACATCATGCACCTTTCCATACCACCCCACATTGATGTTGGTGAAGCATCCCCTGTGATCCACAAGGGCCTGCAACACCATTGAGAAGTTTCCCTTTTGCTTTATGTACTTTGTGGTAAGGTGGTCGAGGGCTAAGATAGGGATGTTCATACCATTATGACCCTCCCCCCCCGCCCCGTCTGGGAACTCCATTGCGGAAAAGCCTTCCACTATGTCCTCCACCTTTACCAAAGTCACTACCCTTCTTAGCAGAAGGGTATTAATGGCCCGGCACACTTGTATCACAGCTGCTTCCACAGTGGATTTACCAACTCCGAATTGATTCCCAACTGACCCGTAGCAGTCTGGCATTGCTAGCTTCCACAGAGTGATGGCCACTCTCTTCTCCACTGTCAGAGCTGGTCTCAAACAAGTATTCATGTATTTTAGGGCTGGAGAAAGCTCTCCGCAAAGTTAAAAGAAAGTGGCCTTTCGCATTTGAAAGTTATGCAGCCACTGATCATCACCCCACACCTTCATAACGATGCGATCCCACCAGTCACTGCTTGTTTCCCGGGACCAGAAGCAGTACTCCACCGACTACAGATGATGCATGACAGCCTGTAGCACACAGGAATTGTTTTGTTCTATGGCTTAAAGCAAGACAGCCTCTATAACATCGCAATTTTCAGCAGTGCGGCGCCTCTCTCCCCCCTGTAAATACTGCAGAATAAGTCATGAGGTGTTTGTGATGCACACAATAATAGTGCAGAGCTCAGCAGGCTCCATTCCTCTCAGACAATGGCATGTATGCAGCAGAGAGTGAAGGGTTTGAAAAAATGGCGCGAAAAAGTGATCATCTGTTTGTTTGGACTGGGACAAGAAGAAAGGGGGGGACGGAGTACGTTGTATCATGGAAGGATGACAACCGTCCCAAAAGCCTCTGTGCCTAGTTGCACTGTGGGATAGTTACCCACAGTGCACTACTGTGATTGTCAACCCATGCACAGCTAGTGGGAATGCAATCCCCTGATGCAATGAGCGTGGTGTGATCACGCTCCTCTGACTTCTAAAATTCAGAGGGTGAAAGTCGATTTAAAATAAATCAACTTCCCTTCTCACACAGGGTACGTCTACACTGTGAAGTTGGCACATCCTTTAAGATGGGGCAAGCCAACTCTGTAATAAGTATGGAGCACACTCGGTGTCAGCCTAGCTCAAAATCTTTATACGTTTCTCCTAGAATTTCTCTTGTGCCTACTGCACAAGGTTATTGACTTCTAAGGTGATGTCAATGTGTACCAAGGACCCTATAGTCTCCTTCCTCTGTCTCTATTACTCATATTCCCTACCTCCGCAATAGAGCACTATTCTCTTCTTTCTTCCTCCCATGATTACCCACCAATAGGTCTTTGTTATTACTATTATTTAGTATTTGGACTGTGGTAGCACCTAATGAGGCCCTGATCCAAGACTGGGGCAATTGTGCGTTTGTACAGGCTGAAGAACAACAAAACAAGGGTCCCTGGCCCAACAAGCTTACAATCTACATATAAAACAAGACAATAGATGGACACAACAGATAAGACAGATCAGCATGAAAAGCCATAGTCATAGCACAACAACTGCTTAAGTATTGTCCAATGTTTCGAGTCATGATGGCAGAGGAGTTTTAAAAAGGAACATGAAGGACAATGAGATGACTTTTCAGATGTTTAGGAGGAAGTCCTCTAAAGCAAAAGGGCACCAAGGGAGAAATCACAAAGGTGCTTTTTTGAAGTACCCTGACCTCTAGCACAATTCTGTTTAATGTTGAAGATCCTGTTGGAGCATTCCACAGCTTCTTTGCTACCAGGTTGCTTCATAGCAGCTGCCTCACTCAGCCATTACATGCAGTGCATTCTGCAGTGCCCCTGGCCTAAGAACTTCACAGTGCTGAAAATTTAAATTGGAAGAGCAGCCAGGACCCAGGATCGAGGATACCAGAAACAATCTATTGATCTCATTACTTTGAAAGATCTTGCCTTTGAGCAATTCGTAATGAGGCATAGCTTGCCTTTTGATCACCAATCAATTCTTTCAGGGTTAGTAGAAATTGACAGCTGTTATTCTATAGCAGTGAAATGGTCTATATATTAGGTTATGTGTCTTCATTAAATTTGTTAGATGACTTACCAGCTTTGAAAATGAAATAACTTAAAAACATACTAACATGAATTGAGCACATAATCACTGTGGCCAGGTACTTACCCATAACCATCAGAAAAGGTGGTCTGTGCTTTTTAGTCAGCGTATTAGTTACATTTGATCAAGCACCAAAAACTAAAGATCTCTATTTAAAAAAAGAGGTACTTTTTGAAAAGGAATGGCTTCCTGCAAACACCTCACAGCCTCTTTAAATTCAAAACAGTTAAGGCCTGATTTAGAAACAGTTTATCACTGTCGGTGCACATTTCACTTTTCTATACTTCATATTATAAAAACATTTCCTAGTGTACTCAAACACATTGCTTTTCCCCACCACTACCACTCTTTGCAGAACAAACTATAGAATCAAAATGGATACCATTTAATTTACATTA
Source organism: Emydura macquarii macquarii (assembly GCF_026122565.2). Lineage (NCBI taxonomy): Eukaryota > Metazoa > Chordata > Testudines > Chelidae > Emydura > Emydura macquarii. The sequence goes on along the minus strand of NW_027132817.1, from coordinate 895,386 downwards.
TATTTTGCTTTACTGAATAAAATTATTTTTGTGCTTTTATGGGTAGTTGGAAAAGGCTGTCATTTTGTGTGCAGTTGGAAAAGGTGGGCAATTCTTGTATTGAAAGTGCTCTCATTTGTCCTTCTTCAAATCTCTCCTGAACCCAGATGCTTTGCCAAGTCTTCCAAAGCTGATGTTAATATTGATGTCTCTCAGCATCTTCTAAGTAAGTCTTTTCCTATGAATCATACAGTGAATTGTGTTATTTTCTGTGGATTTTACAGTAAAGGTTAGAGAACCACAGCAGTGTCCAGAGTTCTAATGAAGTCAGTAGAATTATCCATACTCAAAGTTTCACGCTGATGAATCACTGTGCAGGATTGGAGTTTAAGTCAGACAGACCAAGATGACACATGAGAAGACAATACAGGGAAGAAATGGTGTGGAAAAAAAAAATCACTGCGGCCATCAGCTTTGGAAAGCTTGATAAAAGTAGCAAGTTCAGGGATTTGAAGAAAATAAGGGAGGATAGGTGATGGACAAGCAGAAGGCTGTTCTCCAAGCACCGAGAGCAGCATTAAATGAATGTGAAGCTGAGTATGGGAGAGTGAAAAGCTCTGTGAGGTGAGGGAGCTGGGAGCAGTGACGGAGAAAAATGAAAGCAGAGATGCAGGTTCAACCTGGGGAGTGTTGGAAAATGGACATGACAAGCTTGAACAGAGGCACTAAAAAGAGACAGGAAACCAGTGAAGGAGTTTGAAGAGGATGGGGGAAATAAAAAGAAGAAGAATACTATCTCGCTAACACTGTTTGTAGTATAGCCATGCTTAGATGCACCAAGCATACTGAGACCCCGTTGTGCAAAGTGCTTTCCACACGCTTAGGCTACATCTACAGTTGGAGTTAGGGGTGTGATTCCCAGCTTGCACAGACCTACTTGCGCTAGCTCTCATTGAGCTAGAGACCTAGAAATATAATGTTGCCATGGTAGAACAGGCAGTGGCAAGCAGCACCATGGGCTAGTCGCCCCAAATAAAATCCCCCTGGGATCCCATGGGTATGTACTCAGGATGACTAGCCCATGTCACCACTGTCCAGGCTACTATTTCTAGTGCTCTACCTCAATGAGCGCTAGTGCCACTATGTCTGCATAAACTGGGAATCACAACTCTAGCTGCAAGTGCAGCCAAAGCCTTAGTAAGGGTCAGTCCATGCTGCAAAGAGTTTACTATTTGAATGTAAGACAGGGCTTAATGGGCGATTGAAACAAACAGATTCATGCTAGCCAATTTGATTGGAAGGTATGAAGCTACTTAGACTTATATCAGTGACTTTGGATTTTATTTTAGAAACAGCTTCAGAGGACACTAGGTTTTGTTCTGCAGGTTTATATTCAGCTTTCTTCGGTTCACTCTCATTTTTGGCTTGTTTCTACTCTTGTAGGTGTATCATACATTTCTATGATGCCCACTTGCATGTGTGCTCCCTTTCTGTTTTCTTTGGATTGGATTATTTTGTTGCATTCTCTTGAGCAATGCCACACTTATGCTGCGGCACAATTTATTCTAATCCAAAGAATTTCTTTACATATATGCAGGGAGTACTTCTTAAAATTTAGTTCTTATTTTCTTCTTCTATATACAACTGCTCTATCTATAATATGTTTAGATTGCCATCTGTGAATAGAAAGAGTATTCTTAATTGGGAAGTGACAACTCCAGCATCTTGATCACTATTCTTCAATACATTTATGTTTTCTCCTGACTTATTTGCTATTTTATTCCAGAGCTGATAGCTTGCAGCCATTTCTTAAAGTTTCCAGAAAATAATTTTCTTCAATATCACAGGAAAACAAAACTAATTTTACACTAATTTCAATTTCTAGCCCCAAATTGAGCTGTCTGACTACTGAAGCGAGAAGCTTCTATTGGCCTCCTAGGCAGTGCAGTGCCAGATGATATAGTATTTTCTGAAAGGTTACTTCTCCCTGGGTAGCCATGCTGCTGATTAAATAGCTGCCTGATTCTGTCTCGTTCCCAGGAATAGAATTACAGACTCTTCAGAGTCTAATCTGCTCATGGGGATCATGCTAATCAAGTTAATAGCAATAACATTGTGGATGTAAAAATAGGACTTGTCTGATATATACGGATTTTTGTTTTTAATCAAAATGTCTGTAGCTTTCAAGATCTTAGAGTTTTCTGAATGCAGTAGTGGCTAGTCTGATTCTTTTTTTAAATGTCACCTTCATAATTCCCATTCTTTAAGACTAGTCCTCCGCAGTACACACATTTTTCCATTTGTTGTAGTTCTTTGTCTGAAGTTTGATCTTTATCTTTCTTTCATCTTCCAATTGCCGTAATTTTTGTCTTCTCTTTTTTTGTGTGTTGAACTTCAATCTGTATTTTCTTTCTTTCCTGGTCTACCTTGTCAATTATTCTCTGTAAATCCTCAAATCAATGCTATGAGGTCAATATCACCTACAAATCTTATATTATACACTGTCCCACCACATAATACGACTCCTCCCATTTCATGCACAATGCTACAGCCATTGCGCTTCCAGTCCCAAGTTGAACAAATCTGGTGATATATACATCTGATGCAAGCTGACACAACTGCCATGCCGATACTACAGAATGGATCAGAATGCTAGAGTATGAGGAAAGCCAATGAACAAAAGATTTTCACTGCAGAAATGAACTGGCTGAGGGGAATGCTGAGAGTTTCAGGACTGCAGAAAATAAAAGGAGAGATAAGAAAACAGGTAAGGCAGAAATAACACTGTTAAAGAAGATTCAAGAAAGACAAGTGCAACAGTTTGGACTTTTGACAAGAATGGACTGAGAAAGGATGCCATGCATGGTGATACATACCATAGTGCATGGAACCAGAAACAGAGGAAGACTGAGAATGTGTTGGATGGGTATGGTAAAGAATGACATAGAACTAAAAGGTTTAAATGTGAATGAAGCTGTGATGCTGCTGCAAGATAGAAAGTGGTGGAAAGACTTTATGCAGCCTATCTTCACTATCGAGGTGATGGAGAGGAACCAAAGAAGAAGAATACTTAGTTCTTATAGCACTTTTCAATAGTAGATTTCAAAGCTAGAGCTAGTCAGAAAAGTTTCAATGAAAAAAAATGTTTCATTAAAATTTCCCATTTCATTGAAATCAAAACACTCTGTGCATACATATTGATTTAGATGAAGTTACAATGGAAGCTAGGCAGGGTACTGGTGAAAACCTACCTGGTTTCCTGCCAGGCTTCTGTGGACCAAGGACTCTAGAAGCCCTGGGAATCCTGGCTCCCAAATTCATGGCTTCGCAGCAGATCAGACTCCATGGCAGTCCACCAGGCAGACTGCCCAGAGGAGTCCTATTCCATTTTGCAGAGAACAGAATTTTTTGCTTTTCATTCCAAATTGGAATGAGACAGATTTTGAAATGGTGAAATCCTGCTCAAAACAGTTTACAGTTCTCCACCCAGCTCTACTCAAAGCACTTTACAAAGAGTGATATCTTTAAAGCGGGGAAACTGAGGCACAGAGCAGTGAACCAACTCACCCAAATTCACCCAGCAGGTAAGTGGCAGAGCTGAGAATATAACAGGTCTTCTGAATCCCAGTTTCACTTTCTATCCCCTAGAACACACTACTTAATAATGTAGCAGCCTTTGCATTGGAAAAGAACAGTCATGCTCTTCTAACCATTTAAGAAAATAGCATTTAGGGTTGTGTCACAGACATGTAGCTTGAATCTGTGGTGCCGCTGAACCTCCTTACTCTCATGGCTTTTGCTGACCTCCAAATATACTTCTGTGCATAGAATATTATCTTTTGTTAATCGGAGCACAGATTACCTAAACACTTCACACAAAACCACACTGGTTAAGATAAAAAACAAAATTAACTACAGAAAAATAGATTAAGTGATTATAAATTATAGATGTAAGAGATCAGAAGAAGTTATCAAAGAAATAAAAAAATGCAATCTAAATTCTAATACTTGAATATAGAAGGGTCTCATCCTGGGACATGGTGTCAGCAGACTTGCCGCTCTTCAATTAACAGACTGTTTGCCTTGCATCCTGTATCCCATCTCCCGCCCCCCATTCAAAAAAGTCTTTTGTCTTTCAGCCATTTTTTCAGGTGTTGAGCTGCGGGGAAGTGAAGACAAGTCAGGATGTCACTCCCCTTCTTTTATAATCTTTTTCAGCTTGCTGGAACAGTCACTGCTTGTGACCTGGGGGTGGTTGTCCTCATTGGTCAGTCAGTAATCAATTGTGTACATTCTCCTTTCTGTAAAGCTCCACAGTAAATAATCACTGTTAGTGGAATCCATATCTTTATGAATGAGAGATAGCCATCAACACTGTCTAGCCACTCCATTGGTGTGCCTGAAAGGCTATTTGTGGGAGTTTCCTACCTTGCAACATGTTCTAGTAGCATTTTCATAAATATTTTATAACTTCACATACTATGGTAGCACAGGCAATCCAACAAGATATTAATGTTCAGCAGATCAAGACTTTTAAAATACCATACAAGGCATACCTCGTACAGAACATATCATAATTACAAGACACTGGTGAATATGGAGTTTCTGGGGTTATTGCTCTCAGACACAAGTGTTACAGAATGATTGTTGCTATTCGGAAGTTCAGAAGTAGCTAGAAGTCAATAAATGCTTAACAAAGACTACACAGACCTGAAGAAGAGCTCTATGTAAGTTTGAAAATTTGTCTCTCTCCCTCACCAGCAAAAGTTGACCCAATAAAAGATATTACGTCGCCCACCTTGGCTCTCCAATGTCCTGGGACCAACATGGCTACATATATTTAAACCCTTATTCAAAGGTGCCTTCATCATCACTTGTATGGTGTGTCTACACTAACGACTGCATAAATGTGCTGTAACCTCCCCTATTATCCATACAAACCCCTGAAGCATGTCTCAATGTGAGCAGAGGGAGAGCAAGCTAGCATACCTCAAGGGTGTGGGTAAGTGCACGTTAGCTGTGGAATGGCCCTTTACCACTGCCAATTTGCTTGTGGATGAGGGTAGAGTGCAGGGATCAGGTCTTCAGTTTCAGTAGTCCTTCACCCCCATTCCCACAATGCACTGAATCCTTTTCTTCTTGACCTTCACACAAACTAGCATCCCAACGACCTAGGATTTATGGGAGCTCCCCAATAAACATCCACAAAACTAACTCATTTTGTGTCTTCAAATCCCTCCTTAAAGCTCATGAACTGTAATGCCTATAAAAAAAAACCTGACAATGGTGAGGCTGCCGGTATGCCAAGACCACTGCTTATGATGTTGACCAATATTGTCTCATTAGTTCTTTGGACTCCCCATTGGTCTGTCTGTATCCATTCATTGTCTCTTGTCTTATACATGGATTGTAAGTTCTTTGGGATACAGACTATCTTTTTGTTCTGCTTGTGTACAGTATCTAGCATAGTCAGGTCCTGGGCCATGACCGAGTCTTTTAGATACTATGGCTATACAAATAAATCTTCTATGGCTGGATGACAAAAGGACAGAACAGAAGAGCTCCAACAAAGGGTGTTGGTTTAAAACTGACCTGTGGGAGCTACAGCTCAAAACACAACCACCTTCCATAGAGGGATGGACTAGAAGGTGCAAGCTCAGATACCAGGTCTCAAGATCCTCATGGGGCAAAGTTATTCTAGTACTCATCTATTGGACTTCCCCAGCTAGGTGCTTATCTTATTGAAGATTAAACCACCATACTCTTTTCTCTTACTTTCTTGGCAATACGAGTAAGTAATCCTGTCTCTCTCTGAGCTTATAAGTGTTTATTGAGACCCCACCATATAGGTTCTCTAAGGCTTGACATCAGAGTGTAGACAGTGTTTGCCTTCAAGGTTATGGTCTATCATGCTACTGAGGATATGAACAGTTATGGCGTATTACAATGAAATGACCAACAGTCTAAACAAAACCCCTTAAATCTGTGCAATTAGTTGCTCTGGAAGCACATTTTCCTTCTAAATATGGCAGGCAGCTTTTCCTACCACTGGCCTCCTCTGCCCCAACCCATAATCCCATCTCTACTGGTGTCAGACAGGCACCTCTGTATTTCACTATATCATGAAAAGAAAGCAGGCTTTCTCCTATGGTCTATATTTTCTATGAGGCCACTTAGTATTTACAGTATTTGTAATTTTAGGTGCTCAACTTGAGAAGCCTCTGAAAGTCAACCCCATAGAAGGTGCCTCCAGTGGGCAATCCAAAAAGTTAGGCCTGAACTGGTCTGGATGGGGGTGATTTTCAAAGGCACCTTGGATGCCAGTGTGAGCTGGATGTATAATTTCCCCTCAGTACCTTTGAAAATCTCCCCCTCTTTGAAGAAAGTATCAAAAGTTTATTCCTAAAAACTAGGCTTTAAGATTGCAGAAAGGTTTCTGTTTAACTATAGTACAACTAGGAACTACCCCATAATATAAGACATGGAAACCTAGCTGAGAGAGATTACATCCTGCTTAGCTCCTTGAAATCAATTAACTTTAAGATAAAAAATGCACTACAGTTTCAGTAAAAAAAAAAAAAAAAACTCCTGTAATTTACAGTATCAGCAGAGATGTCCCTCTACCAGTATTGCCTTTTAAAAGGCTAGATAAACTATACTCCATCAAGCTAGAAATTGTTAAAAGGGAATTGTGATTTAAATTAAATCATTCCCAATTTTATATTCATTGTTACCATGGTCATTTTGAATCATGTTATTATACTTAATTGCTACATTGCACATCAGTATCAGAAGAAGTAAACAAGGTTATTATTCACTCAACTGTAACTCAGGAGGGGACAACACCTAATAAGAGTTGTGACTGTTATTCAAAAAAAAAAAAAGTGGAATTGATATAAGTTATCCCATGCATATTTTCTACCGAATTCAACCCTTACAGGTGGAAATGCTGTAGAGAGAGTGTGTTTTTTCTGAATAAGCATACTATTCTATGTAATAACGACTTCTAAACAACGACACTGAAGATGTTGCAACGGTATCCAGCACTCATTTAATTTTGATTTGATAACATACTGTAACTCTCTTTTGACCCGAGTAGGTTGTCAAAGTTCACCTGGACGTTCAACCTCGGAGTAGAAACTGATGGAAACTAGAATTTTCTTTGGTGTGATCTAGTTTATTTATAAAGAAATGTACAAAGTTTGGCTCCTCCTAATGCAGCAGAAGCCAAAGGCAAAAGGAACAGTTTCTTATCTTATGGGTCCAAGCCTAAGTTAGTGCATAATGGAGATCTCTTTTGATGAAAATATACATCAATCATCAAAAAATATCCTAACTCACATTTTAGAACTAAAGAAAGGAATTACCGTTAACTGCATCATACTCCAGAGGTAAGCAACCAATGAGATGACTATCAGTCGGATGCCAGGGATGAATTCCTGGCCCTATTGAAATCAAGGGACTTTTGCCATTGACTTCAGAGAACACAAATTTCATTCTTGATATTATATTTCTCAAGATAGTGAAATCATTCCTCATCACATGATACTAATGTGACTGGACTTGCCACTTTGCTCTTAAAAAAAAAAAGTATACTATATTCTAGAAACTTTATCCTAGATACAAAGTCTAATCCCGCAATTTACAATTTAATTATTATCCCCACTTTACACAAGGAGAAACTGAGGCACAGAGGGGTTATGTGGCACACAAAAGGTCACACTGAAGTAGTGATGTCATGTTGCATAAAATCCAAAACTTCTGACTTTCAGTTCTGCGCTGAGATTGTTAAATCATGCTGCTTCCCTACACAACAGCAAACATTCAATTTAATAATTTACTTGTGTTTTTCATTTTCAAATCACTTGAAAAGAAATGAGCATCTGCAATGCATTTTGGTATGAATTTTCAAAAGGATGAACTTCAGATTCTTAACAAGCAATTATTTTTTCCCTAATAGAAGACACTTCACCACAGAGTCTTGTGGTATAAAATGCAGGTTTAAAAAAAAAAAAAAGAGAGGAACATTTTGGACACTGAATTATGACTGAATTGTATTGAAAAATAAAATGAAAACTTCTGTTAAACCATGCATAGAAGGTTTGAAAACAGCCAGGAGTAAACTGCTTTTTTCTGACAAAAAAGTAAAGTGATTCATGTGAGTGTCAGAATATCTTCCTAACATCCTACCACATTTAGGGCAAGGTAAAAAAAAAATGCCTTTCATTCATTAATGAAAACCACAATGGTTCAAGGACATTAACAGGTAATGGTTATTGCGCAACAAATTAATGACACACTTTACAGACAGAGAATGTAAGATGTGCTCAGAGCCTTTGAACAGGTCATATTCAGAGCAACAGATCAGATTAATCCCTGTGTAAATGGGGATAAACCCCTTTGTCTACTTAAACCAAGACTGACAATGGAGCAACATATTTACACTGAAATAAAAGAGGCCTCCGGTTAGGAAGAACAACTTTTTGAAACATAAAATTAAGATCTATTCACTAAAAACACATCAGTTACTAAGTGATCTAGAGTTCTTTCTGGAGCCATGACATTAAAAGAAGAGTTTTTTTGGTGTGGGTTTTCAATTCTTTTTTCATTTGTTAGTTGGCAGAATATTAATTTGGGGCAAACTTGTCTGAGCATAAGCTTTTAACTTCTCAAAAATCCCCATCCTCATGCTATGATTAGCCTGTGTTATAGGAAAAACTAGTTGCATTAAAAGGGGTTCATGCTTGGTAAAGACATTTATTTCCAGAGAGCAACCATGAAGGACTGCCTGATTCTCCCAAGACTGCTCTATTTTGCACTGGCACATAATTCACTCATAGGCATAAAGGGGAGCAACGAAAAGGAGTCAAGGTACAACAAAAGGTCTGGCCCTTTGGGTGCTACATGGCTAAAGTGATGTAGTACTTGTTCATACTGCAGTCTGTGAGGTTTCCAGCCTATCAAAATTTTAGCAGCAGGGCACAGGAACACATGCATGAGATCATGAGCTATACCACCAACTATATTTTCCCCTAATGAACTAGTACAAGAGGCTCATTAGAATTTGCCCTTCAACTAAGGAGATTAATTTTTTTAGTGTTTCTTATCAGTTAAAATATGGCAAACAGATCAAGTTATAAGATTAAACTTCTCTACTTTTCCCCCAGTTATTTAATAACCTCCCAACTAACATTTTATTTTTTCCAAATTTGTTTCTCCAGTAGAGTAGCAGCCTTTACTTCCCTTCCTTCCATCCCTATTTTCCTTGTGCCTCTCTCTAACCACTCCTACCATCTTCCTCTTCTTCAGTTTCTGCTTCCTTCCAAAGTATGAATAGAACTTGAAATTCCAGACTTTTACATCTGAATGACTATAAAATGTATCATTTCTGGGTGTATTTTTCCATTCTAACCCTACTTTATTGCTCCTGCACCAGTACCTGGCAAAAATCTTAGAGTGAAATTATTACTTTTGCCTCTGAAGAGCGTACCAGTTTATGAAGGTTGATCACAGAGAGCCTAATTCTACCATCACTTGTATCCTCATAAAGAGACTTTTAAAACAAGAGAACTAAATTCAAGTTAACAATAAAGTCTTTAAGAATTACTATTAATGCATGCCCATGATGAGTTCTTAATCATGACAATAATTTATAAAGAAAGACTGTTCAAGATAGCCTAGACTTTCAGAAGAAAGGCACACAAAATTCCAGTACATACTGTTTTCCTCCACCCCAGCAGGAAGTAGCAATCATATAAATCAAAACTAAAAAGAAGCAAAAGCAGAATACTTTAAAGTCTGTCTTAGCCCAGAAAGTATTATTCTGTCCCCAAAATATGGGCATTGCCATTAACATGATAGTTATAAAGCTGCTGTGCTGTGACCACTATTTATTATGCTGTCCATAATCATCTCATTGTTACACGGAGAAATAGGAGGGAGCACAAGGTATCTGGTACTCACGTGCCACTTGTGAACAGTCCCTTCTAATCTTAGGCTGTTTTCAGATGCACTCCACATATAAATTACATGCTGATACTGGTAGGTTTGCCTTTTTCTTTTCTCCTCTACCCCCAGTTTTCATTATAACTACTACATTCAATCTCCTTTCTGCAATGGGAACCTTAGATAGCACCACTCTCTAGGGTCTGGAAGTCTTTGGCAATATACACCATTCAGCAAATTAGATGGGTTTCACCTCCCAGTTCCTCATGCAGCTAGAACAGAACTGAATAGGAAACAAATCAATGGTAACAGTGTAATATTTGGTAAATATTACCTTCAAAATGGTGACTACAGTTGGTCCAGTAGGGCTTCCAATATTAAATAGATGTTGTGCAAAAGGTTAATATTGCAGATAGCATAACTGAAAATCTGGGCCCTGGAAGACGGGCAGGTTGTCCCAAGAAAATCTTATTTTAAAAGGAGCCATCCAGCTGGGGAAAAAAAATGTTTAATTTAGACTTCTAATACTATCGTTGAGATTTTAGGTTCCCCAAACTTCAGCTTGTGGTTCAGATGTGTGCAGCTCTGAATTTACATGTTCACACTTTCACGAACAAGAGAAATTGCCTAATACTGTTGTGTTTGCTTGAATTGCTGGTCACTTTTTGCAATGAGCAGAAAAAAACTGCAAAAAAGCATAAGGAAAGGCTTACATACCAGTTCACAGTCTAGGGATGAAACCACTTCTTATATACAATAAAACCTAAAGCTCTTGGAGGGGAAAACAATGAGATCAATAGAGCAAATTAAAAACTATGGACCTGATCCAAATCCTGTTGAAGTTAATGGGAATATTCTACTCTACATCAGGCCATATGATGATAAAATCTAATCTGATGGAAATTTGGGTTTTCCCCTGAAGTCTTCAGTAGGGAACATGATATTCTACAGCATAAATCATATTGAATGAATGGTTAGATACTTATTTAAAATTTGAAAACCACTAAATGTCCTAGTTTTTGAGTCCTGAAGATTCTCTCTTACTTCTAAAGCCCTAGCCAAATTATAAGGATGAAAAACAAAGATCTGTTTAAAAAAAAAAAAAAAGCCTTCTAAATCAGATGTAAATGATCATGTTTCAGTAGAACTAATACTTAGAAAAAGAATTAAATGCAACCAACTAACCAACCCTAAAAATGACATGTATAAAGAACCCTGGGATGCTAACTCTTCTTTGTGAAGTGATGGAGTAATCAAATCCAAAGCCTGAAAGAACGCCCAGAAAAGAAATGTAAGAGCCAAGACCATTATAAATAAGAAAGATATCCATAGGTTAATGTTGGCATAACAGTAGCTGATGATTCATTAAAACGTCATTAAAAAAATTCCACTTAAAATTCTGGAACAGAATAGAACAGATCCAACCCACAATCTCCACTTCAACTGACCCTCATGCAAAGAGAGTAGATACACAACTCTGCCTTTTCAGGGCTCTATTGTTATTCCAAAGGGTGTTCTGGGAGGGCATGCAAAGGCCAATGTTTATTACCATGAGAGAAGAGAAATATTAAAAGAAATATTAATTGGTTTGGTCTGTCTGATTGGTCTAGCCATTATATTCAAATATGTGTGCTGGCATTTATGTTACATTCAAATAAAGGAAGATCAGTTTCCACATTCTCTTCAGATTGTACAATATGCTGACTCCTGAAGTGTAAAAGTATGAAGAACTAACAACCCAGAAGTGGCTCATATGAAACACCATCACACCTGGTTGGCACCATCCAATGACATGGGGAGACAGTATAAGGCAGAGGCTTGAGCACAGTACTTGGAGCTAGGATCTGCTAAGCTCAGGTTTTTCCATTCACTTACTGCACAGTTTTGAACAAGTCAATCTCTCATTTTCCTCATCTATATAAACATATTGCACATCAGTGTTATAGAGACATTAATCCTTAGGGTGCTGTTCAGGTAAATACAGCTAAATATCTTAATAGGATTGGGGTAGATGTCCCTCATTAATACTGGAATAAAAGACTTGAAAGACAATAGAATGGGTAGACAAATTACAGTTGTCTTCTTTTTGAAAAGTGTTTCTTGTATCTTAGACTGAAAAAATGTTTGAATGAACATATATAAAACTGCTGCTGCCACAATCATTCAGCATATAAATCTAAATCAAGTCCTCGTGCAAATGATAAAAGCTGCAGCTTAGTTTTGTTCTTTCCTACTTGATTTAAATGGTTGAGTTCTGTTTTAGTGAAATTACTGACTTTCTAATTCACTTTAAAACATTGTTTAGAATTAAGTTAAATATAAGCTGAAATAAGAAAGAGAGATTAAATTGCCAGTAAACTGTCATTGTTTGCAATGACATAGAAGACAACTAATTAACAACATCCATTACCAGCACGTGCAATGCTTTAAAAATAGAAAAGCCCATTAAACATCAAGGATAAAAGAGTCAACGAACTTCAGTTAGGCAATTTCCTAATGTAAACAGTCCTTCATTTCTTAACCCTGTAATGGAATATGGGTTTTTGTTGTTTTTAAAACATGTTTATTGTTATAAGTTATTTGCACTCAGAGAGAAACCAGCAGACAAACACAGGGAGATGTAAATACACATCAGACTGAGTTTATTCTCCTACTCTAAGACCAGACAGAACTGGCTGAGCTATTCCATAATATTCTAGTTCTGTTAGGTACGGCAGGGTAGACAGGACACAAAATAAGTGTTGTGTATTTGCTTAAAACTTGCCTAAATTGAGCCTTAAATACTCAGGATTAAAATCCTACCCTATCTTATATAGTGAGCTAGAAGAAGAAAAGGACATAGGGAGTTTTGCTCATCCATTCCAGGGCACCCGTGCAAGAGCAGGCCAGGGTACCCATTTAGGCCCTGACTCAGTAAGATAAAGCACATGCCTCGCTTTGAGTAGTCCCACTGACCTTTGATTCATATCCTTAAAGTTAGGCACGTGAAGCAGTACTTTGCTGAATTAGTGCCATTGTGTTTGGAAAGTGAATTCCACTATCCTGAAACATCCTGTCTATCTTGCACTGGCAGGATTGCTTTGGAATTCACCAAACAACTAGGGCAGCTTCACTCCAAACTCACCCCACAACCAAGTACTTTCAAAGAGTAAGGAAATGATTTTGCCTTAATTTAAGATTTCTTTCAGCCTGTTGACAGTGGGAAAGCAACCAATTCTTCTACTGACGTTTTCATCAATGCTATAATAAATGGCTAGAATTTAGTTGTTTTTGCATATGTTTACTTCTTGTCTGCTCACAGCCCTTTCTTCCACCAATATGGCTGTTGAGTCTCCCCACTCCTCGTTCCCCTTCACCCTTGACTCTTTTGTCCCCCTCTCCCATCAAAGTCAATCTGCCAAACCCCAGCCCTGGCTCACCCCCAACATCCACTTCTTTCACTCCTGCTCTTGTACTGAGCAGCCTGTCTGGTGGAAATCCAGAGATCAGGCCAGATTTCCTCCAGAACAAGTTTGTTCATTCTCCCTTCTTTCAGGTCACCCATCTTCCTAGAGAAGCAGATCTATTTCTCCAACCATCTTGAATTCCATCCAATAACCCCAGATGCATTTCAACACCTTTGATTCACTCCTCAAATCTTCTGCTTTTACTGCCTCCACATCTCTCTCCACACATGATCTTGTCAATTTCTTTCAAGAGAAAATAGACAACATGCAAAGTGACCTCCCTTCTTCCCTCAGCTTGCTTTCCCTCCGCCTGTCCCTTACAACTCTCTCCTCCGTCTCTCAGGTCACAGACACAGAAGTTTCTCATTATCTCTGGTCCTCTTACCCTGAACTTGCCCCAGTGACCCCATCCCATTTCATGATCTCCCTTGCACCCACTATCATCTCTTCCCTTAGCTGTCATCTTCTTAACCTCTCACTCTCCTCTGGTTCTTTCACATCACAATACAAGCATCCTCCCATCTTACAAACCAACAAAAAACCACAACCCACATTTGATCACCACTTGCCCCTCCACCTATTATCCCATCTCCCTTGTGTCTCTATGGGCATCAAATAGGCAGTTTACAATCACTGTCTGGAGTTTCTTTTCCCCACTTCTATCCTAGACTCTCTCCATTCTGGGTTCTGACTCACACACTCCACTGAAACCACTCTGCCGAAATCTCCAATGACCCTTTCCTAGCCAAGTCTCAGGACAGTACTTATCCTCATCATCCTTGATCTATCAGCCTTTTGACATAAAGAACTCAAAAGCATGTCTCTTCAACAATATAAGTTGGTCCAATAAAAGATATTACCTCACTCACGTTGTGTCTCTAACCTTCAGCATAGTCAATCATACTCCTCTTCTTGAAATCATGTCCTCCGTTGGCTTCCATAACTCTGTCCTGTCCTGGTTCTCTTTTCATCTCTTTAATAGTTCCTGCAACATGTCTTTTGGTGAATCCATCTCAATTGCCTTTCAACTTTCTGTGGGGATTGCACAGGCTCTGTCCTTGGTTCTCTTCTCCTTCTATGCTTATTTCTGGGTAATCTCTTCTGCAGACAAAAAGTCAACTATCATCTTATGCCGACTACTCATAGACGTACCTCTCTACTCCAGACCTGTCTCCTTCTGCTCAAATTCAAATCTCAGCCTCTCTCTGACCTCTCCTTGTGAATATCTAGCTGCCAGCTCAAGCACAACATAGCTAAAGCAGAGTTCAATCTTTCCCACAATCCTTCCCACCTCACCTCCTTTCTCAATCACCGTGGACAATACCACCATCCCACCGGTCACTCAGATATAGTGTCATCTTGATCCTCCCTAGATCTTAACATCCAGGCTAGGTCTGTCTTCCAGAGTTTTTCTACATAGCATCTCTAAAATTCAGCCTTTCCTGTTTATCCCCATGGCTAAACTCCTACCTAGTTCCTATTCATCTCATATCTTGAATATTTGTTCCTCTGGCCTTGACAAATACAATCTCACCCTGCTCAGATCCAATCAGAATACTTCTGCAGAGATCATTCTCCTGGCCCATCATTGTCTTTACAATCACCCCTCTCTTTTCAAACTGTCGTTGGGTCCCTCTTCTCTATCACATCAAAATAAGCTAATTGTCTTCACTCCACCTAGTATCTCTCATTCTGTAGAGGTCAGCTACAGTCTTCAATCAGACCACAATGCCAGCCTCCATAGCCAACTTGTTCAATTTTTCTCTCATGCTACTCCTCATGCTTGGGTGGAGCGCCCTGTAAAAATGCGCAAAGTCACTTCATTGATCTGCTTCGAACATTTAACACTCTCCTTTGGTGTGATACCTACAAAACCTCGACAGACATTAGGATGCTGGTATTCAGAGCTCACTGCCTAGCAGACTGACCAATATGGTCTCATTGTTTCTGTATAGTCTGGCTTACAATTTAGGTTGTTCTGTCTGTATCCATCTGTTGTCTCTTGCCTGACACATAGATTGGAAGTTCTTTAGGGCAGAGACTGTCTTTTTGTTCTGTGTTTGTGCTAGGCATTGTACAATGTGGTTCAGGTCCACAACAGGGACACCTGGATGCTATGACAATACAGATAAATAATAGTAATGCAGAAGAGCAAATATAACCCAACAGAAGATTTAGTGAAGGATGTGCTGTATACATGTGTTGGATGGGAGTGCAAAGGGGGCTGTTTAGGTTTCTGTAAATGAGTTGGCCTCATTCCCTCTGAGGTACCTCTGTACTACACTGCTCATTACGTTTCTTCTTCCAGGCCCTTTTACACAGACTCCCCCCCAGTTTGCTCATCCAGGGACCATCTTTATTGGAGCTGGTTTTGTTCAGACAAAATTAATCCAGCAGTATAACTCAAAGGCCCAAAAGTCTGTCCCAGGGCATGGTTCTTACCTCAGAGCCTAGATGAGCAAAAGGATTCCTTCAAGGTTTGTTTTTTTATCAGTGTTGATGAGATGAACCATTCTGGGGTTCTGCTTGCAACAGCTCAGCTCAGCTCTAGATCCCTTTCAGACTTCCTAGTCAGCCCCTTCCTCCACCACCTCCTCCTTACTCCCCTCAGCTCTTTTATATGGAACCAGTAGTTTCAGGGTCCCTCTCTGAACCAGGTGTCTCAGGTTAATTCATTTAGCAAGCCTGCTCGGGGCTTCATGTCTCCTGCAGGCAACTGCCTCTACTCTTTCATAGTCTCCTTCCACACAACCTCATGCAGCAGAGGTGGAGTCCAGGAAAAGAGCTAGAGACTTTGTTTTCAAAAGCTGAGGGTCTCATTGACAGGGCCTAAAGACTGCTTCTCTTAACAAGGGACTCACATGAGCCACCAAAGTCCCCCTTCAGTTTATCAGTGGCCATGCTACTAAAAACCAAATGCCCTTAAAGTTAATCAGAGCCCAATCAGTTACACACTAGGCCCAGCCTTGCTCTTTTAGAAGTCACTGAAAATCCAGAATCAGGTTCAAAGTGTTTAGAAAAATTCTTAACACCTGTTTCTTGCTTGCAGAATGATTCATGGCAAGAGCAAGTATTAGTGCATTCCACATGGGCAATCATTTCAGTTGTTCAAGTACAAGTAAAGATATTGCAAAGCAGTTTCCTTTTTTACCCGTATAGCAGTATGAAATAAATCCAGAAGGTGATCTCAAAATGGACCACAGAAAACTATCATAGAGTTCCAGTTTAAGTTGTTTCAGTCACCCATTTAGCTGTTTAGTAGATTTTATTCCCTCATTAATCTCTTTCAACTCAAGCTGGTTTGAAAATGATAAAATTTTCAATATTTTTGCTTGAAATATTTTGAATGGAATGTTCAATTTTGAGCAGAAACTGACAAGCTTTATAAACTGGTCAAAAACCCATAAATAATTTTCATTACAAACTTTCAATTTTTTGACAGACAACTTGAAAAATGCCCCTAAATCCAGCCCTGAGTGTGCTCAGCGGCCACTGACCAGTTAGGTAGTCAAAATCTGGTGGTGATGCTGCTGTCACCACCACCTGCTATGTAACTTTTAGCTTAGTGGTCAACACACTCACCTAGGATGTGGGAGACCTAGGTTAAGTTCTCTCTCTATCTGCAAGTGAGGGTGGGAAGAGGCTTTGAACCAGGGTCATCCCACCCCTTAGGGGAAGGTTCTACGTATAGTTTGACGTCAGGCTCTCTTCTGTTGAAGGTGTTCCACTTTGGATAAATACTTAGCTACTCATTGAGCCAGAGCGGTGGGGGGAGGGAGGGCAGGGGGAGAAATATGACTGTGAGAGACCCCGACTCTTTACTTATTTATCTGTATTGGGACAGCTTCAACAGCAAAGACTGAGGGAGCGCCTCTTTAGAATATCCCATAACTCAGTTGCTAGAGCAGGGGAGCTGTTCAAATCTTCTCTGTCCATGATGCAGAGGAGGCAGTTGAACCTGGGTTTCCTACAGATTAGGTGAGTGCTCTCACCATTGGGATAAAAGTTAAGATAGGCACCACTCCCACCCATTTTGAGAGGAGGGAAGCAGACAACTAACTCATTGTCACAAGAAACAGCTTAGGTGCCTCTGAATCACCTGACACCAGGAGACAGGGTTCCTGATTGGGAATTGCAAGACTGCATCTCAGTCTTAAGCACCTACCTCCCTGAAAGAGAGGGTCTTAGGACACACTCCTCCTCAGCATCTCCCATTGGCTAGTTTAGGCAGCTGACTTTTGTGGATTGCTTTTTTAAGGCATCTTCTCTCTCCCAATTCTTTGTATGGGGATCCTAGCACCTAGTTCAGGCTTTGTGGATTACAGTGTTGTTCCAGTGATTTTCTAGGCACCTAAAAGTTAGGTGCTGTGATGCTAAGTGTTGCAATGCCTAAGTCCCTTTGTAGACCCAGGCCTGAGTGACTGCATCTACCTGGTTAAAGGCTAGCCAGCAATATGCCTAAACCAGCTATGAACCGAAGTCTGATTGGCAAATGACAGAAATGCAAAAATCAAAGATTTAAATAAAACAGAAGGCAAACCAAAGTAGTTCCAAGTTTTATTTCTAGCCTGCTATGAACACGAAGTCCACACCCAGTGCATCCACCTCAGCATCAAATCATTGTTGCTAATGGTACCGTGTCCTAATGTGACCAGGAATTGTGCTGGGAAATGCCTACAGGTGAGGATTGTTGATACTGTTTCCTGAGTGGGAAGTGCTTCTACAAACTAAGCCTTTTAAAGCGGTGTTTGATCTCCCAGCTCCCTCCATTTCACCCTCCAGCACACTGCTTTTTTTTTTTAATCTTTTGTGGGGGCTGAGTCTGCAGACCAGTCTGGCAAGCCTTGGAGAGTTTGCAGGAGAGTTCTCTTACTTAGCCTATAAATTGAAAGTTTGATACAATTGTGCAATGGATTGTTTGTATTGATGTGAGGCACCCAGCTGCCTCAGTGATGAGCACAGATAAATGCTTATTAAATATAAGGCACAGAGGGAATGTGGGGGTTTATCTTGAATTATGCTGCTTTTATCACTCAATTTACTAGCTCTCTGGATTGATTGAATTAGATTAAGGAATGAGCCATATACAGCTTCTGGTGAGGTGAAAACTGAACTGAGCAGTTGTCAGCTACTCTTGAAAGCTAATCAAATTGCTCAGCACTCCTCTAATCTACTTGGTTGAATAATGTTCCTAGCTCTCTCTGCCTTTGCATCCTCCTAGGTACTTATATCCCCTCCCTCCAACCACAGCAGTATTTCAACAGTACATAAGCAGTAATAGATTTATCCTCATAACAGGCCTACAACATAGGAAAGTTAGAACATCCCCACTTTACAAATGGGGATGGTGGTCTAGAGACACTAAACAATTCACCCTAGATCTCCTGAGTCCTAATTCCTTAGCTACAAAAACATCCTTCCTCTCTAACTGCGCTGCAGGACCCTGCATCCTTTGAACTTTCAGACGGGTCAGGCAAACACTCTTCTGACCAGGCACAAAGGAGGGTGGAAGATGCTAGACCATTGGCATGCCACTGGTTTGGCTTCCATATGGAAAAAGGAGAGGATATTGGCTCTGTGGATGGGAAGGGAGAGAATGTCTCCTGCTGAAGCCATTGCCTCTAGAATAGTGTGTAAGTACAATGACACACAGAAAAATGTGATTACCTTTCTCAAGCTCACACAGCAAGTCAGTGTCAGATTGAGAACATCTAGCTCTCCGGAGAACTGGTCCTGTATTTTTGCCAAGACCATCAGATAATGTCTCCTCATGCTGTTATTGTTGAGAGGCTCAGATGAAAATATAAGAAACATATTAAGATGACCTGAGCAATTATTTTCCACTGCAAAATAAACTCCTCAGATAGAAATACTGAGACCTTACAATGCTGCTGACAATGGAATAAAAATAAAGTTCATCTTATCAAACAAAATATTTGGTGGGCTGCATGGCACCCTGGTAGGTTATTTATTTAAAAGAAAAACATTGTTTTTTACTTCCTTTTAGAAATTGAAAGACTTTGTTCATGGTCCCTGATGGTTTGGCAAAGTTAAACTTCTCTGCCCAGAAGCCATTGAGTAAATCCTGGCAAGATAATTTAAAAAAAATAAAATTGTAAAGTAATTAATATTATTAAATGCTATTATTTCTTATCTTAAGGGCCTGCTCCAAAGCCAGTTGCAGTTACAGAGGGTCTTTCTATTGACTTCAGTAAGCTTTGGATCAGGCCCTCAATTACTTATTAGAGAGTGAGATTTCAGGATTGTCACTTGTGTGTGTCACTCTAAGGCCTAAAATTGCTGTTTGAGTCAGTTTGAAGCAATGAAAACAGCTACAGCCATGGATGAGGGCTCTTTTTGTTCAGAATATCACCGAATTGAATCATGGCTGGGTTCCATACTCTGTCACCATTCAGCAGTGAAGTTCTCAACTATTTTGACTTTATGAATTACACCAATGCCATTTACCATTACAGTGCCATGCCAAGAGTCCTAGACCATGTCAATATCAGAAGTAAAGAGTAACAATGTAGTGTTCTCTTCTAAAATTGGATTCCTTTTCCGCTGTTATAAAACCATATAAGACGAGAAAGGTCACTTTTCTAATTCAAGGTCAATTAGGGGTAAGGCATATTTCCTTTGGTATTTTTAAACTCCTGTTGTGGACTCTTAGATGTTTTAAATCAAAATAATTCCTCCAAGTTTTTTAGTTTACTGAAATTGTACCTATTAGGACAAAAATTCCAGAGAGGTAGCCGTGTTGGTCTGTATAAGGTGCTATAGGACTCTCGTTTTTTCTGTTAGTACAAGGAATTTTAATTGTGTTGTGTGCAACATGGATCAGGTAGCCTTGATTTTCAAGACACATTCCCGTGGGGAAATGATTAATGCTACCACTACTGGCAAGGAGTTTAAAATGCAGTACAGCTGAAACAATAAAAGTACATCAACACAAACCTCCGCAAAGAAATGACACACCCCAAAACAACAATATAACAAAGGAGGACTAATATCTAGGGAAAGAAAGGGTCAAAATTAATTATTAAATATTAAAACATTAACAAATTTCCTAACTCCCAGTCCCACTTGGCACCTTCCCAGGTCGATGCTACACTGAGGATGCATGCTGCAGTTATGAATGTTGGCTGGCTTAAACGAAAAAGTACTCTTATAGTGTCTTTGCCCATGGAAGAGGGGCAAGGTCCTCTCCTAGCTCCCTGCTCTGGAATCCTGTGGTGGTCTTGGCAGCTGGTACTTGCTCAGATTTCTGCCACTCTGGATGCTGGTCTTCGCAGAGTTAGAACTGCTTGACTCACACATCAGATCAAAGAGACTCCCTCACATTCTCTTCAGTGAAGACTAATGCAAAGAATTCATTTAGCTACTCTGTAACAGCCTTGCCTTCCTTGAGTATTCTTTTAGCATCTTGATCATTCACTGGCCCCACTGACTGATTGGCTGGCTTCCTGCTTCTGATGTACTTTAAAAAATTGCTATTAGTTTTTGTGTCTTTTTCTAGTTTCTCTTCAAATTCTTTTTTGCCTGCTTAATTATACTTTTACACATGACTCGCCAGACTTTGTTTCTTTCTATTTTCCTTAATAGGATTTGACTTTTAATTTTTAAAAGATGTCTTTTTGTCTCTAACCACCTTTTTTGTTCTGTTATTTAGCCAGGGTGGCATTGTTTGGTCCTTTTACTGTTTTGTTTTGTTTTTTAATTATTTTATTTGGGATAGACATGTTGTTTGAACTTCTATTATGATGCTTTTTAAAAGTTCCCATGCAGCTTGCAGGTATTTCACTCTGACGACAGCTCCTTTCAATTTCCATTTAACTAGCCTCCTCATTTTTGTGTAGTTCCTCAAACCTGTGATGGGTTTCCTTGGAATTCCCCCCCCCCACACAAAGATGATGAGTTTACATTCCATTATGGTCACTGTTACCCACTGGTTCAGCTCTTGGACCAGATTCTGTGTGCTATTTAGGATTAAATCAAGAATTGTCTTTCTCGTTTTGCTTCTAGAACAAGCTGCTCCAGAAAGCAATGATCAATGATGTCAAAAATTTTATCTCCTGAGGTGATATTTTCCCAACCAATATTGGGGATAGTATAAATCCTCCATTATTACCCCATTAGCCTCTCTAATCTCCCTGAGCATTTCACAGTCAACATCACCATCACCATCCTTGTCAGGTGGGTCGTAGTGTATTCCTACTGCTATACCTATTATTCAATCATGGAATTTATATCCACAGAGATTCTATGGTTCTGTTTGATTCATTTAAGAATTTTACTATATTTGACTCTATGCTTTCAATCAAATACAGGGCCACTCCCCCACCACTGCAACCTAATCTGTTATTCCTTTATATTTTGTATCCTGGTATTACCATGTCTCTTTAATTATCATTGTTCCACCAAGTTCCTGTGATGCCTATTGTATCAGTAGCCTCATTTAATACCAGACACTCAAGTTCATCCAAGTCTTAGTAGTTAGACTTCTTGCATTTGTATACCAGCACTTGTAAAATTTGTCAATATTTAGTTGTCTGCCTTCATATCATGTAATTAGAATGGGATCATTTTCATTTGACTATTTTTCTTCAGTTCCTACCTGTAATTTATCAACTTTTATCCTCTCCTCTTCACTAGGATACAGAGTATCCTTTTTTATTAATTCCTTCCCTAAGGGATGTGTCTTTCTGAACTGTGTGCTCCTCCGCACTTGTTGGCTTTCCCCAGCCCTTAATTTTAAAAACTCCTCTATAACCTTTTTTAATTTTACATGCCAGTAATCTGGGTCTATGTTGGTTTAGATGGAGCCTATCTTTCCTGTATAGGCTCCACCTTACCCAAAAGGTACATGGAAGATAAGAGAAGTTATGTCTAACTTGTGGAGAACTCATTGGAGGGCTATCTGATAGAGAGAGTCTGAGTATGAATGACATCACAAATTAAATTTTACCGGACATATCAGAGAGCATGAACTACAGCAGATTGGAAACATCATTGCAGCATATGCTTGCTTTATAGAGCAAGCAAAACAGATGATTTCTGGGACACCAGACAAGCAACTTTACATCAGCCCATAGCTGGATGATCTACTATTCAGGGAAAGCGTGGGTGGGACTATTCCCGGTGGTGGATCTCTTGCTTATGTTTAGGAATCTTTGCCCCTCACAGTCCAGACAGCATAAACGTCTCCTTTAATGGGCATTTTTATTCCCTTCCTCGCAGCCTTCAAGCTGTGATGGGGTGCAGGCTTGTGCACTTACCCTCTTCAGGGGTATGGGGGAAGCAATCCACAAAATCTTTGCTCCACAATGGCTTGTCTGATGTCTGCAGGCCTTCTTTTGTTGGGGAGAAGATAACACCTCTTCTGGTGAGCTAGCTTTCCACGCTTGGTAACGCTTCTCCCCTGACTGTGGGGGATTTATAGTCCTAGCGAGCATTTTTACAGTTACAGAGCAAACATTTAAACAATACCTTATACCATGGGATACAGATATTATAAGTAGGATAACACATGCAGCGTTCTAGAAGCATTCTGTAAAGTCTAAATACTCTCTTATACACGCTAATAGCTATTTTAACTATACTAACTCACAGGTAAGCCAGACTGGTTTCCAGCTATGCATTTGTCACTGTCCAGTGAGGCCTGGGGCTTTGGTATGAGCTGCTGCCAGCATCACACCTGGGTGGACTCACTTTCGATCATTTTCTTTCCCAGCTGCCTGAGGCTTCCCATTGCAGACTACGAAGGCCCAACTGACCAACAGTCCAACCAGCTCCCTGACTCCAACCAGGCTTCTATCATTGAAAGACATCCAGAGATATGCTCTCCTTCTTAGTAGAGGTCAAGCCTTGAAAGAGGAGATAAAAGGGCTTAACCTGACTGCAGGTGTAGCTGGGGTGAGGCTGATTGCACCCATCGGCTCTCATTAACTACTTCAAGCCCAATGTGAGGTTTGTACACCTCATCACAGTTACCCAAACTACAGAATATTACACTTCTTTAAAAAATGTGCATAATGTTTATAGCACAGCACCCTGAGTACATGTTTTTGGCTAGAGTGCAGCACGAGAGGGCTGCATAGCTAATCAACATAGAAGTCTTTTGATGCCTCCAGAACAAGAGGGACAAATTTTGCTTGGTTTGATGGGAGCAGAATCTGGCTCAATACATGTCATTTCTAAAATGGAATATAAAGCAGCTTGTGATCTAAAGCCAGGAGTCCTAGCACAGTTTTAGAAGAGTGAACAGGGAAGGAAACTCACAACTCCTGAAGTGTTCATCATAATATATTCTGGTTCACATTTCCAAGGAACACACAAATAAAAAATTCTATTGGTATTCTGATGAGGCATCTTTTTCAAATACATCAATAGAAGGCCTCTAAAAGCAGTGGATCACCATGTTTGACTGGGCTTGCATAAGCCATGACATGGTAAAGGTGTATAAAAGTTTAAAGTAATGAATCAGGTGTTCCCATTTACTCTCACTCAAAATACTAGAACAAGTAGCAAATCCAATTAACATAAAAAAAGCAATGAGTTTAAAACGGATAAAAGAAAATACTTGTTTACATATTGCATAATTAACCTGTGAAACTTGCTGCCCCAAATGTTAAGACTAACATCTTAGTAGGATTCAACAAAAGAACTGACATCTTTATATGAATAGTAATATGCACAATTCCATTCGATACAGTAGGATTTTAAAAATAAGGAAAATGAATCATTTTCCTTCAGGGTACAATTCTGTGTGATTAGGAAGAAACTTTCTTTATACAAGGTTATTATCTAATCTTCCATGCAGGAGTTTCTTGCATCTTCTTCTGAAGATGGCCTCTGCTGGTGACAGGTTATAGACGTAGGCAGACCATTGGTCTGCTCCAGTGCACCATTGAGACACAGATCATCCTTATAGTTGCCTGGGGAGGTCTAAATTAGCTGCCTAATGTGGCCTAAAATTCACATTAACAAAGGGTTAGTAAAGCACTTTGAAGATGAAAAGGACAATATAATTGCTAAGTATAATGGTTACTATTAATACTACCGAATATAAAACATTGACAGAGGGTGAGAAATAAAATAGCTATTTCCTGTTTTAATTATCTTCAGAATTCTGTTTCCCGGCAAGATATCATAAAAGCATATTAATTTAACTCTATAAAAGTTAGCTTTTTAGACATCATTCACCCAGTGTGGCAAACTTTCATGAAGTTATTACTAGTCTTATGATATTTGGGATTTTTTAAAGCCTCACCTCCTGGAGTCAGGTGATCATGTGGGAATTTTAGCTCTATTTATTAAATATAAATTTCTACCTCTCTTGATTGTGAAGTAAAGCTGAGAACATGAACATAGTGTTCCGTAAAGGCTCAAAAACCTAATGGCAAATGTAAATAACCCCAAACTTATTATTAATTATTATTATTTTAAAATATTAGGAATTTTAAGCTAATCACAGGAGATCTATTTATTTAGAGGACTCACTCGAATCTATGAATGCTTGGGGTTGGCAGTACTATTCAATTAAAGGAATGCAGTGGGTCTAAGGTCAGCATGATGCTTTTATAATGAAAAGGAATTAATGCATGCTATTAAGCATATCCATTGCAAGCTTTAATACAATTAAATAAAACTTAAGAAACTAATGTGGTTTCTTACAATGCATGTCTAAAGAAACAAATGAATGAGGACTCCATACACAGGCTAATATTTACAGCCTAATGACCTCATACCAATCAAGTAGAATTATACCTGGGCTGATGAGATTGCCAAAGATCTTGCGGTTTTTCTAAAAATAATTTCTCACAGCTTGACATTCCAATTCTGTGGCCTGTGTTTGTGTTCTAAAGGGAAGAGAAATGTAGGAATAAATAGATTTTAAAAAGACATCATTTTATCCATAAATCTGTACTACAATGTTTATGAACATCCAGTAAGCACTTATTTCATCATTTTGAGTTAGATGAGAGATAGAGAGACACAAAAACTAGAGGTGAGCAGGAACTGGATTTGCTGTTTCATGGAAATTCTGGGATTCTAAATTTTATTTCCATTCCAAAATAGACCAAGAACCAACACAATTCGAAATTTCCCATGAAACAAAATGACAAAATAATTTAATTTTGTTTCAATAAAATCAAAGCATTTAATTAATTTCAACCTTTAATTTTTTAAAAAATTAAAAAACAAAATGAATTTCATTTTTATTCTGAAATGAAAAATTGTAACATTCCATTCTGAACATGCCAAAATAGGACATTCTGGAATGACCAAAATACTACATTTGTTTTGGTTTGTTTTTTTTTCCCACCTAAACAAAATTTGTCAAAACTTACATTTTCAAAAGGTTTTGATTTAGAGGAAAACTATATTTTTCCATCAAAAAACATTTCAATAAAAAAATTTCTAACCACCTCTAATGAAAACCTTCTGTGACAAAGCCCTATCCAAGCATTGGATTGCAAAGTTAAGCCAGGGAACTCCTGAAAACAGCTCACTGGTAACCACCAAATGGAGAAGCTGGTAAAGAGGCAAAGTTTCGGCAGTAGCCTGACTAATGCCGTTTTTTTTTTTCTTTTTCTTTTTTAAATGGTTTCATGGAGAATGTTTTCTTAAGACAACTAATAAAGACTTTGGTACAATAAAACATTAGCAGTTTAAACCTCATACTGCCTCATACTGTACTTACATTCACCTTCCTATTGAATGTGAAACAGCTTTAAAAAGCAAAGGCAGCTATTGAGTACATGCTGAAAGTAGAACTGGTCAAAACTTTTGTCAAAACAGTATTCCATCATAAAGTGTTGTTTCAATTAAACATACATTTTTGATAAATTCAAAATGTTTGAATAAACATATTAAAAATATGATTACAAATTTAATGAAATTGTTTAAAATAACTGAGAAAAACAAACAGTTTTCAAAATATTACAACATTCCATTTTGAATTGGCTTCTCATTTTGAAATTTACTTTAAGTAAAAATATAAAAGGGTCAAAATCATACATTTTGAATTTATCAAAACGAAATAATTTAATTGACTTGATTTTTTTTTTTTAATTTTCTCTTTTGTCCCAACTCGAGATAAAAAATAATTTCAAAATCTTTTAATTTTTCACAGGATAGAAAGTTTGTTTTCTGCCCAACACAAGCTGAAAGTGACATAAGAATTCTGTTTTAGTTCAGCACAGACATTAACACAGGCAGAACTGTGGTTTTGAAAGGCATCTATCAGGCAAACAATGGTTACTAGAAAAGAGAGAGAAGAGTCTAAATTGCACTTGCTAATGTGTATTTATGCCAACTAAAACCTGTCACAGTGCAAATTAATATACTCTGTTGAGCAATCCACAAGGTAGATATGTGACATGTGATCCAGAGAGGCTCATATTACATACACACATGGTACGTATGTATACACACATTTATAGTGTGGTTTAAATCCTCTACCCTCCCCTTTCACAGGACACGACTCCAATTACTCCACCCACTTAAAGATTTTCCTCCCCATATAAACAAGTGCAGACGCATGCACGCACTCAGGCTCACCCACCCAGTTCCTTGTAAATCACTGCAGGAGACAATCCCTGATTTGAGTCATCTCATAAGGTATCAGAGCAGGCTTCACCTCCTTCGAGCTTTTGGTACCAATACAAAATGCAGGGAAATTCACACACAAAAACATTTGTTTAAAAAAAAAAGTTGATTGGAAGCTTTGACCTCAGCATGTGCTTAGTTCTTTGCTGAATTGGGACCTACAGAACTAACATGCACTACAAAACATAAATCCTTCAGTGGACTTTGGATCAGGTTCTACATAACCAATATAAAAATCAGTAAGTGTTAATGCAAAAGGATATTTATAACCAAGGTGGCAAAGTAAAGTTTGGGTAGCTGTAAATCAAGTGAGAGTGATAGTGAGTGAAGAATCATATACTAGTGAGAATAGGCTGAGTACCTTATCTGTTCATTTCCTGTAGTCTAACATTTTGTTTTTTAGAAAGTGTAGATTCTTGTAAGGGAAATGAAATATTGATTGAAGGTGTTAGCTGGTCTCCATTAAGAGATGTTTTTAGCCTTAACCTTTTTCAACTAAGATTTTGTTTGTGAGGAATGGAGTCTTATACACATATCTCAGTTTTGCTAATATGCCAGTGTGGGGTTTTCGAAAGCACCTAAGGGTATCTTTCTTGACCTCCTGAGGTCCCTTCCAACTCTAATCCTCTATGATTCTACGACAACCCTTGGTATAGGGGTCATATAGATCCTCTGCAGCCATTTAATAGTTCACAGTTATCCTCAATACATCTCCTTTTTTCACCAAACTCATTGTTTGATTCATATCACTACTGATCTTTTGGAATTCTTTTTCTAAAATATTGGCCTGTCCTAAATTGGAGACCTCAATTTCATTGTTTACAGTAGGCCCAGGTATACATTTTACTTTTACCTTGAATTTAATTCATTCTTTCAATCTGCTTATATATTTCTGGAAGCTTTGAGTCTGTTCAATTTCCCACAGAAGTTAGACAAAAAAAGAATGTTGGAGTTTTTCATAATCCTTTTTCCCCACCGCTTCACATATAATTCATTAAATCTTTATTATCCATTGTATGTTTTGCTTTCTTGTATGCCTTATCGCTTTCCTTGATTGTTAATCTGCAAAATCATCATTCCATCAGAGAACTGGATTTTTAAATTGGGAGCAATTTCATTTTTTTGTTGTTGGCCAGATCAACTGCTGCTGCAATTCCTTTTATTACGTTGTCATAGAATTCTCCTAGGTTGTCACTTGTACAGTTACTGCATAAATAGGCATCAACCCAGATGTGACTAATTAAGCCTCAGACTGCTGGATAACACTTTCCAGTCACTGATGCGGCCGACGCATCCTATTACAATTCCATGCCTTGAAGATGTAAATGCTAATTATTATTCCCCCCCTCTGCTCTAGTCAAACAGTAAAGAGCAACCTTATATGTTCTTTCAGAGACGCAAACTGGGGAAAACAAAAAACTCTAACTGGTGCTTAGGAAAACAGGGTAAAGTATTTGAAATTCCCCTTTCACAAAGCGACTGTATTCATACAAATGAGATTGACAACAGGCAGAAACACTACAGTTTGGACTACTTATAGCTTTAATATTTAAGAATATGTACATATTTAATTAGTAATAATTAGTGGGCCAGAGCCAAAATCCCAGGTCCAGATATCCCTAAAATTTGGGATGGGGGCAGGAATTCAGACTCAGACCTTGAATCTGGATATGAATCAGACACCTGGCCCCCTTCTCAATCAGTCAAAACCCCCAGATCTGAACAACCCCAGTCACTGGGGTGAGATGGAGGGTTGTTGAAATCTGAATCTGAATTTTGCAGCCTGAGCCCATCACAGTAATTCTGGGGCCCATCTTATAACTCGCCCAAGTCTAACTCTTTCATTTGAGGAACATATCAGGATCAAAATCAATATTGTAAATTCAAACTGTGAAAGTGTCAATATTCACTCTTCTTTCCAGTCTACTATAATGGCTCCGTGGATGAAAAATTCAGTACCTACAAATCATACATATTCTTGTTTCCCTGCCCTGTTGGACTGATTTCAAATCAGCCTCTCCCTCAAAACATCATGGAAAAATATGCCAGAGGGATCTTCCAAGCGTACACAGCTGGTGTACTTAAAATCTTATTTTAATATCCTTTATTGTTCAAAATATAAGAGTACGTTAATAATGCCAAAGGAAATAGACAGCCACAAACATAATAAAAGTCAATGCTTTACAAACAGGTGGAGGACCACTTGCACAATGAATGAAAATCCTGGTAAAGCCAATTAGTGAAATGCCAGTTGTTAGTCTACATTTCTAAAAGTGGAGAGGTCTGATTCAGTGTGGAATAACTAATTCTTTTGGTTTAGAACCATGAGGGATTGGTGGTGACTCTGTTTTTCTATCAAAGCTTGTGTACTGGATGAACCACCATGTAATTCTGACTGATTTGAAAATGCCACAAGCCACCCTCAGGGTATTTCACTATTTATGCTTCCAGTAAATGTGTCTGAAACTTGGCAGTATCGATTCACCAGACTTCAAGCAAACCTTTTTCTTTTTTCTAAAAAAAAAAATCCTTCCAATTTAATGCATTTGGGTCACATCCTTTAAGTTCCTTTTAGTTTCATGTTAGTACAAAACCAGAAAATAGAAGAGGAATTTGGGTAAAGCTTGGATGGGTTTTGCGTTTCAACTATTTAAGATGACCTTTCAAGTGGTTTCCAGTAAAAACTATCACTCTGTTCAGGCTTGCTTGAAACTTGGCCCACCCTTGCTGAAAGGCTTGTGAACCTGGCCTGAATTTTTGTTTTGTAATGAAACCTGAAACCAGGCACAACTCACCCAGTTTTGGTATCATTACAAGTTCAATCTGCTGAAACCAGGAAGCAGAGACCTGACAAACTTGTACCAGAATTGGGTAGTTTAGGGCATGCCATTTAGTTGCCTCATTTTGGTTACAGACTTACAACAGTGTTGTAAAATACACTGTCTTGGCCAGCCAAGCCAGACTCTCATTGAGCAGAAGAAAAAAAGAAAAAGGATAGGAAAGGGAGGAAATAATGTGGGGAAAGAAAAGGACACATGGTAGTGGAGTGGCAGGCCAAAATTTCACATTGTAAAATTACAGTTACAGACAAAAATCCTTATTTCATTTTAAGCATATAGAGAAAAGGGGGAAGAAAACTTCATTATATTTTAAGATTTGCAAATTCCTTATTCCAAAATTGGTATTTACAAATCTCATTTGGTTTGATGTTATAAAAATTACAGGTAAACGTTTCAGATGTTAACAAAGAACTTATTTATTTGAAGCTAAAATACAACTTAAAACTGCAGCTGTTAAATATTTGTAAGATGTTTAAAAACAAAGTGGCTTTTATTACTTTTTTGGCTGTCCTTTCAGAATGGGTAAAGATGGAAGAAACTTTCCCTTTTTATTGTTGCATATACAGTTGAAGTTTGCACAAATCATGAAAATTATATATACTGGGGGTTAAACTTGCTTACTTGGAGACTGGACCCAAGCATAATTTTTTCAGGCCCAGTACAAACTTGTAACTTGGGCCCCCTCCCACACACACACACATACCACAATCCCTCATCCCATACATACAATCTTATGAGCCATGAAAATTTTTTTCCTAATGGTAATGGGGGTAGCAGCCTGGGCTGGGCCCCAGTAAAGTGCACCCTTCCCCTCATCCCCCTTCGCCATGTGGGGATGCTGCTTGGAGAGAAAACTTTAGCTTTGATGGCATTTTTACCCAAGTGTATTTCTTTCTTTTACAAAGAAGTGAGAAGATGATGTACTTTTGGAACCACTTTTGCATTTATAAGCCATTTGCAACTCCACATAGTAAAAAGCAGCAATAACAACGTTATTTTAGAATCACTTTATTTTGCAAAAATGTAAGTATTTAAACCAATATACTTTTCATATCTAATAAAATAACAATACTAAAGGCAATGCTAATTTGCATAATTAGTGTAAAAAGTATTGTTAATATATAAATTGTTAAATTTTTGTTTAGTTTTGTAATTGTATGAACCAACATCCAGTCCTAGGTGGAATTGGTTCATAAAAAAAGGGAGATATTGTAGTAATTTGAGGCCTACTTCAATTGTTAGGCTATCTGGTGAAGAGTGGATAAAGATTCATGAATTGTCACAATAATCTGCTATATAACATTTTTTTCCAAACAGTTTTAAAAAAAAATAAGGTCGGGAGTGGGGGGGAGAGGACATACCCTGGGGCGGGGGGGACCAACATTTCACATTCCAAGTGGTATTTGAAAATTTAGTTAAAGCTGGTGAAAGTGGTAATGTTATTTGGGTTCTTTTCTCTGGCCCGGTCTTGTTGGGACATTTTAAAAATTAAAACAAAAAAGGATGGTAGAGTAGCAGCCATAATGGCAAAGCCACAATAGTAAAGCAATGTTTAACTGCGATATAAGCATCCAGGCTTGGACTGCAGCGCAAGCTCTGGGACCCTCCCACCTTGCAGGATCCAAGAGCTCAGGCTCTAGCCTAAGCCCATATGTCTGCACCACAGTTAAACAGCCCCTTAGGCCAAGTCAGCTAGCACAGGCCAGCTGCGGGCTTTTAATTGCAGTGTAGACATACTCTGTCTAATGGCCAGCACCCGTGTATTGTTTTCTCGCTAAGGCCTGTTAATAATGTATTGTCAGTAGTTACAAGTTGCCACCAGCTCTCTCAGCCGTGCATTTATTCTTAAGGTAAAAGCATTACAGAGGAAACATAAAGACCATAAATAGAGGTAAACACACATTAAACATACCAGGAAACACCCCTCAGTCTTGTGGGGCCTTAGTAAAAAAAGTCTTTTCCAAACCTTCTGAAAGATTGGTGCTCCCTTGGACAAAAGTTTCATGTCCATTTGCTAGGTCAGAAGGAAAGCCCTCTGTCAGTTTAAACTCAGCCTTTTAATACTAAAAGCCTTTTATTTTTCTATTAGCTTCTGGAAAACCCAGTTTGAACCAATATATACAAACCTCCCATAAATTTGTGAGTCTCAGTATAAGGATATTTGTACTGTTTCTTTAAACCTATACTAAAAGCCAGGTAGGAGAGGGGGCTGGAGAAGGTTCTAGACAGAAGCTTTATGGTGAAGCAGAGGTACGAAGTACTTTAGGGATATAAATATTTTCCTTATTCTAATAAAGTTCCTTGTTCAGTGTTAGAAGAAAGTGATGGTTTTTTACCATCATGATATTACACTCACCACTTCATTCACATTCACACAAGGAAACCACAACACACTTCACTATAGTTGCCCAAGAAACATTCCACACTTGAACAACAGGGGCATGACAAGTGAAAAGTGAGTTGAAATGCCAGAGCTGCGTTGATATCTTTGTACAGCATCACCCAACTAAAGGCCAAATCCTTCTCACCTTTGTCCCACTGAAATCAGTAGGACTAATTGTGTGGGTAAAGGAGGTCAGGATCTGGCCATAGATGTGGCTCAAGGCAGTTGTTATTAGCTCATTATCCTCACAAGTACTGAATGCCTCATCAAATCTAAGAAAAAAGTTATTTCCTCTTGCAGAGGCCTTATCCATTTCAAATCAGTTCACTGCTATAGGCTTTAGTATCTCATTAATACTATAAAAAGCTACTTTCAGTACAGATTTAAATTTATATGTTTAAATTAGGCTTATTACATGGCACTAATGGCCAAAAAGCAGAGCTCATTCTAGACTGCTCTAATGATGTGCTAGTCACATTTAAATAAGGGACTCCCTCAAAAATGTTCTGCCTTAGCCACTGATCTGTGTAATATTCCTTGGATAAAATATCCTTTACCCAAAAAAATCCTCCTTAAATCTGTGTTTCTTCCCCATTTTATACTCTTTCCCCAAAATTATTAATTTCATCTTCTTTCTCTCCCCAAAACATCCAACCATTCTACCCTCCCCTCTCTGAAATCGGTCAATCCGTCCACCCGTATTATCCAGCCCTGATGCCCAGGACTCACCATGTTTCCCAGCACCCCAGGGACACTCCACTTGGTAGTGCTTCTCCTACCTACAACTATCCTTCATGGCAGCAGTAATGGTCACAGGCAAGTTTTCCTGGAGTCTCTATCTGTAGGTTGGGCTGACTGGTTAGCAGGGTGGGAGGGGATGGATGATCAACTGGAGAATTGATCAACTCTTGTTAATGAGGTGGGCAAATCTTCCCTGATTGATAGAAGCCTCGCCTAGCTGGTGTATTGTTTGAGTACCAGGATGTGGGCAGGCGCAAGCAAATGAGAAAACAGGAAAAGGTGTGAAGGTCAGAGGGCTAAATAGAGGGAACCTGAAGAGGACACCGAGCAGAGAACCTTAGACGGCACCCACTGCTCCTCAAACGTAGCTAAGGAGTCAGCGGACATGGCCCAGAGGAGCTCTGCCTGGATACTGATCGGACAGAGGAACAGAAATAGTCCCCACAGTCGCAGAGCATCTCCTCGGCCAACAGCCTTTTCCTGGTGTTGTAGGTGGCCAGGTTGGCCAAGGCAAGGAGGAGGTCAATGAGGTGGTCCTGTAACTTTGTGGAGCCACGGACAGACTGCATAGATCAGAAAGTGTGGGGAGAAGAACCTCAGGAGGAGGATCCGAAATAGGGGCTGCAACCTGGTGCACTCCAGATATATGTGGGCCAGGGTCTCCCTCACATTACAAAAGGGACAGGTATTGGGACAAGGGGTGAACCACGCCAGGTATATGCCCATGAACACAGCTCCATGAAGGAGCCACCAGCTAATATCCCTGGTGAGCTGTGGAACCAAGGTGTAATACAAACTGGCCCACCAGAGTTCCTCACCCTCAACAGGTGGTAAAAGGTCCTGCCACTTGGTGTCAGGGCAGGACACGAGGGCGAGGAAATGGAGAATGGAGCATGAGCGAGTATAGGTGTGCTTGTGGCGCGGTTTGGAAGTGCACCGGCTGCACATTCTGCAGCTGGCTCAGGGTGTGTGGAGAGAGTGGCTGGGGGCACTGGTGGGGCAGGGGTCCAATGAAAAGGTCCTGAGGGCCCAGGGTCAGGGGCGGGCGGGGAGCGCCCTCTCACAGGACCCGCTTGAGGTAGTCCCAAGCAGCGGTCAGTAAGGCTGCCTTCACCTCCTAGAGTACACACCGATCCAGTGCTTGGAGATCCACCCAGTCCCCCCTGTTGTAGTCCAAGAGGTCACCGATCTTGGTGATGCCTGCCAGGACCAGCCTGGCGCACCAGGAGGGACTCCGCCACCTGCACACTGAGATGGGGATTGTGTAGCTGGGGCTCTGCAAGGAGATCCACCCCCTCCGCAGTCGCCACTGATCTGGTTGCCGAGACCAGCCTCCGGGTCCCGAGGAGGTGCTGGTAGAATACCAGCAGCTCAGGGACATCTCGCAGAAGACCCCTCGGGTGGAGACAAAAGAACTTCCGCTATAGACAATGGTGGGAGAGAGGGTTGCAGGGCAAATTTGTGTGTCTGCCTGTGAAAGAGTAAAGGGAGTGAGGGAGGTGCCTGGAGGACATTTAAAGCCTGGAGCAAGCTTGCTAAATGAGCTAAACAGATGCCTGACATAGGAAGGGAACTATAAACAGAAGGTTCCTTATAAAAGAGGTGAAGCAGGTATTTGAGGTAGCTGAATCTTCAAAGTCAGCTCTCAGCAGGACAGCTGCAAGCTGAATCTCCAGGTGGGTCACCCCCAAGAACTCATAAAAAAAAGAAGTTCTAGACGTAGGCACTCTCTTGCTCACCCCGGTTGAGGTAGGAGCCATGTCTTGGGACAGATTTCTGGGACTCTGAGTTTTACTTTCGAGTTAATGTCTGAACAAACCCCAGACCCCTAAAAGAGTGATGATTGGTCAAGCAAGTGGGAGGAGTCTCTGCAAAAGGGCCTGGGAAAAGGGAGACTAAAGGGCAGAGCAGAGGCAGTCTGTCCACAAGAGAGCACACAAGAGCAGCCCACTCTCTTCTACATTTCCAAATGCACCAAGAGACACTAGTTGGACCACTAGAAGGGAGGCCCAGATCTACAAAGGAACATAGGTTCCTAAATCCTAGAGTTAGGCACTACCGCAATCCACAAAACCCTCACTCAGCTTCTGTCTTACTGGATAAACCCCTAAATTTCTACTATAAAAGTTCCTTAGGTTCTTACTTTTCTGCCTCTGGTCATGCACTGTGCTGACTCAGCCAGGTGCCCAGATGCCTGACTCACCCCTAAGTCCCAACACAATCCTCAAGCCAGGTGGCGACAGAAGTTTGCCCATCTATCTTGCCTGTGAGCCCTAATCAGGTGAGCATGCTCAGAGCAAAGAGTGAGAATGACTCTGCAGTACAGTAGTTAGGGCACTCACTGGAGAGGGGCTGGCTTTTGTAACTCCCATTCAGAGGCACTTCCCCATGTACTGAGTAGGAGCCTAGGTGCCTAACCCAGGTTTTGTGGATGATGGTGATTTTCAAAGCCCCTAAAAGTTAAGCATTGCAACATCTAGTCCCTTGGTGGTTTCAGGCTGGAGTTCCTCTTTCACCAGCTGCCCTAACCACAGCGATAGTAGTAGGTGCATTCAGAAAGGACTGAAAATATTAACAAGCAGACCCAGCTTTAGCATCTCAGGATGGGTTGTGAGGCAGTTTTTGGCTGCTTGCGCCTGCAAAACATCACCAGATTCAGTCCCTGTTTGTCACACTGCTATCCACAGAGCTGGCCTGGAAGTTAGTGAGCTGGAGGAACCACGGCAGAGGAAACAGAGCGGGGAGTGGCACATATACTTCTCCTTTCTTGTGGCCATTCCACCCCCAAGACAACTGTTGGTTGGGATTGGGGGAGTGGTTCAGAGATCGGCCCCACATAGCTATTGCTGACATGGAGATAGGATATTAGTTCTCTTTGATTTTCATGGGATCGCACTTTTTTCAAATATATCTTTACAAGTCACTGCCTTGTAAGTAACATAACCTGACTTTGATTTTTAAACCAGATTTTTCTGGGATTTGTCACCTTCCCCCTTCCTTTCTTATTAGCCCTTTTCTACATACACAAGTTGTAGTGCTTTATTTATACCAATACCATTAAAGCAGTTCGATACATACTCACTCCCTG
This sequence comes from Emydura macquarii macquarii, assembly GCF_026122565.2. Lineage (NCBI taxonomy): Eukaryota > Metazoa > Chordata > Testudines > Chelidae > Emydura > Emydura macquarii. The sequence continues at coordinate 859,350 of NW_027132817.1, read as the reverse complement.
CCATGGGGCCGCAGTTTATATTATGAAGGTGCTTATGCCAGTATAACACGTTCTCATGAGGGAAGAGAATTAAAGAACTTTAATACTGGTAAAACTGTATCCACACTAGGTGTTGTACAAGTGTAATTATTTTGGTAAAAAAATATCATACACTTAACTCAATGAGTTATATCAGTAAAAAAATGGTGTATAGACCAGGCCTTTGGATACCTATGCAGTAAAAAAGAGAAGAACTCATGTTATATTTCTTGTGGAGAGTCTTTATCCAGTGTGACCAGATCTCTTCTCCCATATCAAAATGTATTAGAATACAAGATATTGCCAAAGGGATTTGACACTCCATATCGCTTAGAGCAGCGGTTCTCAACCTTTTTTTCCCCGAGTACCACTCGGGCCAGGTACAGTCGGGTCAAGTACCCCTTGACCCGACTGTACCCGACCCGAGTACCACTCGGGGAAAAAAAGGGAGGGGACTTGCGGCGGGGTTTCGCGGCGGCGGCGGGAGGGATTTGCGGCGGGGTTTCGCAGCGGCGGGGTTTTGTGGCGGAAACAATATCCGCCGCCGAAACCCTTCCGCCGTTTTCCCATTTCCGCGGCAGGGTTTCACACGGGCGGCAGATTCAGCGGCGCGCGTACCACCCAGCCTTCCGGTAAGTACCACCGGTGGTACGCGTACCACCGGTTGAGAACCGCTGGCTTAGAGAACTCTACCACCAATACAATTCCATTACTTTAGCTGTAGATGCGTCAGTCGCTTTCTGTCAGTATATTAACATCTTGGTCAACTGATATGAGGGAGGGAGATTTTTGCTTTGTTGAAAGCTTCTGTGTTCTTCAGTAGTCACAGAATAAGCTACCATTTGGAAAAAAAGGATGCTTGCATCATTTGAGGCTTTAAATGTATCTTTAATGCACGTGCTGATGTATTTAAAGGCACCAGAGAGTCAGTAACCATGCAACAACAAGAAAGGCAAATTACAGGGAACCTTAAAATGCTTAAGCATCTTATTGCTAGTGTTTTTATTTATCTAGAAGTAGCAATAAGCAGCAGAGATAAGGTAATGGGAGGCACAGGCTGACGCACAAAGCTACATCCTGTACATTCCATTAATGTAGGAAACTTATGAATTTTGTCTTTAAATATATAGTCAATTCCATAGTGGCTACAGTTGTCCCATAGAAGCTATCGTCATCTTCTCAATATCACACTCATTTAGTCCACGTAAAATCCGGACATAACCATTTTCTCCCCAAGAATTTGCAGCAATCTAGAGAAAAAATAAAATAAAATAAATCCCAGTTGTATGATTTAATTTTAAAGGTACAAAGTGTAAATGAGTAGAGTAAACACATGGTGTTGTTTTTCAAAGACGCACATAGCACTGCTGCTGGAAATCTACAATGTGCATCATACACTCTCACCCACTTACTCTGATCCCTGTTAACTTGACCCGCTCTAATTTGATCAAACCCTCAGGATCCAAACCATTGGCGATAAAATCTAGTGCTACTTCCACCAGATGATTTCATAACTTTAAGCAGGAATCATTAGATAATTCACTTAAACAATAAAGGTCAAAATTCTGAATGAAATCAATGAGTTCAGAGAGAGATCCAGGATAATGAAAGAATGACCGCAAATAAACGATGCATAATTCAGATACCTATTGGCATGGTGGGTCAAATCTTAATTTTATTGCAGCCCATAGGAGTTTTGCCATGGATTTCATGAGGACTAGGATTTAATTCTGGGAGCACTTCCATGAGCTATATCAGCTGCAAATCACTTCCTGCGGGCCACAGGGATAATTGTGTAGGCCACTTATTTTATCAAAGTGATAAGAATTGACCTATTCAAAACAACAGAAGCCACTGCCTCCACAATTTTCTTCCACATTTGAAGAAACAAAACACAATCCACTTGGCAGAAACAAACATGGCTCATCTTTTTGTTTTTGACAAATGACAGTAAATACTACTGACTTTTTTTTGTAAGCCCTGGGGAAGAGGTGAGTCTAATGGAGGAATTTGAATGAAGAGAGGAGAATGGCTTGGAGGAGCATGATAGGGAAGTTATGGGGTGATGTGGATAAAAGCACAGATGTAGGTGAAATAGAGGAGAAATAGGATTTGAAGCAGGGATTAACAGCCAAGCGGAAGGAGCATGGTGATAAACAATTGCCAGATAAGTAGAGAGGGGAACAATTATGCAGGGCCTTGAAGAGGAGGCAAGAACAAGATGTGGAGGGAAAGAGGGAGTTAGAGAAGGAAAGATTCAGTGGAGGAGCCTTTTGAGTGATTTGAATATCCTATCTTCTATTCTTTACATAGCACAATGATAAGGATTCACTTATCCAAAATGTTCGCTTTTGTTCACTTGCATCTTTTAGTGCACTCCACCTGTTAGAAGACATGACATTAGTGAGATGTCTTACTTAGATGTTTATATTTCAGAGCCTGAAGGAAGAGCTTTTGTTACTTGATTTTCTCAAACACAAAACAGCAGACAGACATGTTTTAATTTTTTTTTGGTAAACTCTGGTGCTGATGAAAGTGAGGGCAGCGTTCTGCTGACTACAAACAAATTGCCATTGGGAACTAAAGAAACTTCCAAACATAACTGTCTCTCTAGCCTATCACTGCAATAATGTAATCTTTTCCTTCACAGGGTCCCTCCTTAGAGAAGGCTACCAGCTGAACTGAACTGAAGTGTATGGAAGTTTTTAAATACATATGAACATATTTCTCCAGAGGTTCAGTTGAAGGACCCATCTCCCCATTCTACATTTCACTTATATCTCAGCCAATACCTTTACAAAAAATAGTTAATGGAATTAGAACCATTTATGATCTCAGATTTTCTCATCTCAGAATAAATTGCTCAGAGTCCTATTTGTACTGTGGGGTAACTCACATGACAGGAGCACTGTCATGGATAGGTATAGCCTGTTCAGGAAGGGGAGAAAAGATGGAAAAGTTGCACTGTATGTAAGAGAGCACTATGATTGCTCAGAGCTCCAGTATGAAACTGGAGAAAAGCCTGTTGAGAGTCTCTGGGTTAAGTTTAGTGGTGAGAGCAACAAGGGTGATGTCATGGTGGGCATCTGCTATAGACCTCCAGATCAGGAGCATGAGGTAGATGAAGCTTTTTTCAGATAGCTAATGGAAGTTTCCAGATCACAGGCCCTGGTTTTCATGGGGGATTTCAATCACCCTGACATCTGCTGGGAGAGCAATACAGCAGTGCGCAGACATCCATGAAGTTTTTGGAAAGTGTTAGGGACAACTTCTTGGTGCAAGTGCTGGAGAAACCAACTAGGGGCTGTGCTCATCTTGACCTGATGCTCACAAAGAGGGAAGAATTGGTAAGGAAAGTAGAAGTGGATGGCAACCTGGGGAGCAGTGACCCTGAGATGGTCGAGTCCAGGATCCTGACAAAAGGAAGAGAGGAGAACAGCAGAATATGGATCCTGTACTTCAGAAAAGCAGACTTTGACTTACCCAGGGAACTGATGGGCAAGATTGCCTGGGAGGCTAATATGAGTGGGGAAAGGAGTCCAGGAGGCCTGGCTGTATTTTAAAGAAACCTTATTGAGGGTGTCAAAACAAACCATCCTGATGTGCAGAAAGAATAGCAAATATGGCAGGTGACCAGCGTGGCTTAACAGAGAAATCTTTGGTGAGCTTAAACACAAGAAGGAAGCTTACAAGTAGTGGAAGCTTGGACTGATGACTAGGAAGGAATATAAAAATATTGCTCAAGCATGCAGGGGTAAAATCAGGAAGGCCAAAGCACAATTGGAGTTGCAGCTAGCAAGGGACGTGAAGGGTAACAAGAACGGTTTCTACAGGTATGTTAGCAACAAGAAGAAGGTTAGGGAAAGTGTGGAGGATGTTACTGAAGTGAGGAGTGTTACTGAATGGAGGAGGCAACCTTGTGACAGATTATATGGAAAAATCTAAAGTACTCAATACTTTTTTTGCCTCTGTCTTCACAGACAAGGTCAACTCCCAGACTACTGCACTGGGCAGCACAGTATGGGAAGGAGGTGAGTAACCCTCAGTGGTGAAAGCACAGATTCAAGACTATTTAGAAAAGCTGGACTTGCACAAGTCCAAGGGGCCATATGCAATGCATCCGAGGGTGCTGAGGAAGTTGGCTGATGTGATTGCAGAGCCATTGACCATTGACTTTGAAAACTCGTGGTAAACAGAGGAGATCACGGATGATTGGAAAAAGGTAAATATAGTGCCCATCTTTAAAAATAGGGAAAAAGGAGGACCAGTCAGCCTCACCTCAGCCCCCAGAAAATCATGGAGCATGTCTGCAAGATATCGATTCTGAAGCACTTGGAGTAGAGGAATGTGATCAGGAAGGTTCGATGTCTAGTTCACAACCGATATCAAGCGGAGTGCCCCAGGGGTCGGTCCTCGGACTGGTTTTGTTCAACATCCACATTAATGATGGGGTGGATTGCATCCTCAGTAAGTTTGCGGATGACACTAAGCTGGGGAGAGTAGTAGATATGATGGAGGATATCTAGAGTGACCTAGACAAATTGGAGGATTGGGCCAAAAGAAATCTGATGAGATTCAATGGAAGAATCACATACACTGCTACAGACTAGGGACTGACTGGCTAAGTAGTAGTTCTGCAGAAAAGGACCTGGGGGTTACGATGGACAATCTGGATATGAGTCAACAGTATGCCCTTATTGCCATGAAGGCTAACAGCATATTGGGCTGTATTAGTAGGCGCATTGCCAGCAGGTCAAGGGAAGTGATTATTCCCCTCTATTCGGCACTGGTGAGGCCATATCTGAAGTATTGTGTCCAGTTTTGGGCCCCTCCTACAGAAAGGATATGGACAAACTGGAGAGAGTCCAGCAGAGGGCAACAAAAATGATTAGGGGACTGGGGCACATGACTTATGAATAGAGGCTGAGGGATCTGGGATTCTTTAGTCTGCAGAAGAGAAGAGTGAGGAGAGATTTGATAGCAGTCTTCAGCTACCTCAAAGAGGATGAAAGTGGGCTGTTCTCATTGGTGTCAGATGACAGAACAAGGAGGAATGGTCTCAAGTTGCAGTAGGGGAGGTCTAGGTTGGCTATGGGGAAAAACATTTCACTAAGAGGGTGATAAAGCACTACAATGGGTTACCTAGGGAAGTGGTAGAATCTCCCTCCTTAGCGGTTTCTAAGGCCCGTCTTCACATTAGCACAGAATCGATCCGGCGACGCCAACAGTGCCGTCGTCAATATAGACATACCTTAACCCTTGCTGGCTTAGTGTCACACATATTTAGGAAGGGGAATACCAGAAATACCATGGAAAATGTAATTACGGTGAGCTGTGAATGTAAAGATTTTGATGGCATTGTTTGTAAAATACATGAACTTCATTGGATGTGATGATTTTAACACAAAGATTATGAAATTTCTGGTTATCCTGCTAATGCTCGGCAAACAGAAAAGCAGTTAAACAAGAGAGTCATGTTAATTTCAGATCAGGGTGGGAGTGGGGATGGGGGAATTGTTTGCTAGAGAAAACACAATATTGATAAATAAATGTATTTGTAAGCTTCTAATATATTTTAAAGTTGTTAAGGAGGAGAGTCTGGCACTTGCGTATCATAGGGATGGGTGCAATATTACTTCATTGAGAGAGAATAAAAAACAAACATTAAAAACTTAGGTACCTAACAGGTCCCCTTTTAAATTGCAAGTGGATAGGCTGGCATGTAGTAGCAGCATCCATAGCTGGTAACAACCTTTCTAGCATTTTAGGAAACTGAATCCTCTCTCTTTCACGATTTGGCTGAGTAAATGAAGATTTGTGGCTGGTTGGTTGGTTGGTTGTTGGGTTTTTTCATTGTTTTTTTCCAAATATTCATGTGAATAGTATAGCTAAGACATATTTCTGGTCTGCTGTTTGCCTTATGGGAACTGCCAGACCTGGTCACAAAAGTCAATTATTCAGACAGAAATATTGGAGTAAAACACAAGGGCAATTAAATAGAAAATATCTACTCTGGAAATCAATATCTTGATGAAGGGAAAAGTAACAAGAAGTTTTGATCATAGTGTCAAGCAGCTTATTAAATGTTGCAGTTCATTAAATGTAATGAGTCATAAAAAGGAAGCTGGTGATCCAGATCATTGCATAAAATCTCTCATTAAAAAACCTACCCCTTCTTGCTATTTCTGTGCACAGCAGCAATGTAAAAGTTCAGTGATTATTAAAATAATTTGTCATATATCAGTTCATAATCACGAATACAAAATTAATATAAAACATCTATTTTCATATCAAATTCAGATCTACTTTTTGCAATGGTGGCCACTTTACTCAAAAATCACATCACTTGGCACAATGTCAGTATGAGAGAAGTGGCTGGTGACAGCTAAAAATTGGTAGGCAAAGTTGACAAGTAAAGGTGAAATGTTCCCTTTAAGGGCCATTTTCCATAACACACTCTGATTGTTACACTAATCTGAAATGAGGGTGAAAACCGGTTTAAACACTCTTACATGAGTGCCCACACTTCCACTATTATAAATGAACTTATATTTTTGTGTAGGATGATGACCCCCACTTGTATACTCATAATTGTGATTAAACATTTTGCTTGAGATTTTCAGACAATTGATTTAGGTGCTCAACTCCAATTATTTTTAAGCAGAGTTATGTAACTATGTGCCTTAGCCAGCTTGGAAAATCCTAAAATGTATATTCAAATTCAAACTGAATTTATTGGTGAGAAATACTTCTCCCTGGGAACATTCAGATTACTTGGCTGAACCTCAAAGGGTTCAAGGAGACATTTAAACCCACCACCTACACCTAAATTCCATTATTTTGCTACTACTAAATGTAGATTTTGCAATGATAGAAAAATGAGAAGACACACACACATAGAGGACTAGATTTTCAAATAATCATGGGAAAATCATGTTTGGCCAACACTATGCAGAATGCATATGCATTTGTCTATATCTGAAATACAGATTTTTATCCCCTAGGACTAATAGTTGTGAAATTAGCTTTGGTGGCCTGGGTACTTGCCCATGCATCCATGTATAATTTTGCTTACACTAAAACATATATTCCATGGCAAATCTTTCTTGTGATTTTAAAAGATCAGTTATTGACTCGATAATCCATTCCCACTGCGATTTGTTTCCTAAATGAAAGTACAGTAGTTATTAAATGTGACACTACCTCTCTATAGTGAAAAGTTCCAGAGGGGTAGCCATGTTAGTCTCTATACAGCAAAAACAACAAGAGTCCTGTAGCACTTTAAAGACTAACAAATTTAATTTCTGCAGGAATAAGCTTTCATGGGCTGCAACCCACTTCATCAGATGCATCTTATGCCTGCAGAAATTAAATTTTTTAGTCTTTAAAGTGCTACAGGACTCTCGTTGTTTTTCCTCTCTATAGTGTTCTTCAGTACATGTGCATTGTACTGAGTTATCATGTCAAGTAAATAACTCTATATGATAATAGATTGTGGGCAGGCAAATGACTTTGCCAGATCTTCAACTTCTGCTGCTATTCAAAAAAAGCAGAACATCAGGTTTACTTTTCTCCATCCAAAGAGTACAACCAGACTAGGAGAGCAGGCCAAACCAGGAAGACAATTTTGAATAGGAAGGTAAAGCAGGTTGGCAACTTCAAAGATGACTTGCACTAGAGGTAGTGTGGAGTCCCAGTCATGTTGGGAAAACTTCACTAGCATTTGCCAAACCTTAATAATCTTTTGATTCAGGTCTGGTTCAAGGCGGCAGTTAAGATTTAACCCAGTTCTCCTTTAGACCAAACTAGTTTGTTTATCCTAATCCCAGCTTTTTACTTTATAGCTGAATGCTTCTATTGTTCTGTGAAATGTTCTAGGCATGTATTATTTGTCTAATGGCAGTGTTTATGCCAGCACAATTTAACATCATTCATGTTACATCTGGGTATGACTGAGATCTTCAGGGAATCAGCATTTCTGGAACTTTAACATCCTGGTCCATAAGAATATACCTTCCAAAGGGAAGGTAATTATTTTCAAAAAGTCCAAAACTTTTCCAGATAAATAAAATAAAACAATTAACATAACACATGCTATCTCTTGTTCAGTTAGTTTAAACATTTTTTGCAAGAGTTTCTGTGGCAAGGCTGTTATAAATATGTATTTGACTAATTATATTTTCTAAATATGAATCAGAGACACTACATACCTTTCATAATGTAAATATAAACTTGGCCATTTGATCTTCTAAAATTTCCCTAACTGTGCTTTCAAAGGAGTCCTTTTCCCAGTGTATGTTGTGATATCTGAGTAAGAAGCAGCTTTCATGAATCCAGCTTCACAGACATTACAAATCAATTCTCAATTGTATCATTCAGTTGTCGCTGTCAAATGTAAGCTGCAAGGATAAAAAGTCAGAGCTTCCTCTTCAGCTTATTTAATTTCACCAGGGAAAACAAATCTCCAAATATTCTTGCTAGTGCTAAAGCCAGTCATCTGAAGGTGCCAGTGAATTTTCTGTTATAAAGAAATATGTAAAATAAATTTACAATAATAAATTCAGCTTCCATTCTGACTGCTGTTGTATTCACTGCTATACCAACTGCACCTCAAAGCATGAACATGTGCCTCCTGATAAGAATGTCTTAAAATTATCAAATTAAATTTAGTGGTCGGTACACTGGCTCAGGTTACACAAAAAAACACTCAAATGTTTGCCCACCCCATGAACTGTATTGAAATCAAGCTATGGACACCCTAGTTACTGCAACCAGGATTAATTGACATGCCAATAAATAGGATGGCAAAAGCATTGTTTTTAAAAACATAATATTTCATTTTTATGAAACATTTCTCCAAAACTGGAGAGCAAAATATCCAGAATTGAGAACACAGAACAATGTGTCTGGACTGCTGGATTCTAGCTTCACCTCTGCCCCTGAGAGACCTTAGGGTTGCAAATCCCTCTATCTTCCAGGCCTCCATTCAGAAAAAGCATTTAAGCATGTGCTTTACTTTCAGCATGTGCTTATATTAAATTGAGTAAATTTCCTGAACAGGGATGGCCTTAAGTACCATGGGCTTAAGTGTTTTCCTGAATCAGGGCCTTTGTGCTTCAGTTTCCTTATCTGAAAACAGGGATAATTCTTACAATAATTTACAACAAATGGTGGTTGCAAGTATTAATTTAAAATAATAAATTATAAAGCACCTTAGGCAAAAGGCACTACAGATGTTAAAAGTATTATTATATTATCACCAGTAATAATGCTAAATGCTAGTATTTCAGATTGTTTTCTTTGGACATTAGTAGCCCAAGGAAAGTGTTGCATGATCTTCCAAAGCTTTGGAAGGAAGGTTTTAAAAACTGGATGTCTAAAGTTATGCTGCTAAAACCTTCTTTAAACTAAATTCTAAAGAAGTGGTCTGGTTTTCAAAAATGCTGACTGTCCTGCACATCTCACTGAAGTCAATTGGAGAATGGGGATATTATTTAAAAAGCAAAATTGTTGTTATGGATGCTGTAGAATGTAATAAAAAAAATAGAATACTTAGTACTTGCATTATATCACACTTTTCAAGTACTTTACAACTGTAGCTGTTTCAATCCCTCAGTTTCCCTATGAGATAGTTATGATAAATTATCCTGAGTTTAAAGATGGGAAAATTGAAGTAAAGTCATAGTTAGAGTTGGAATTAGAATTCAGGAACTCCTGGATCACAGTCCCATTCTCAGACAATAAAACAAAATGTGCTTTCTCTGAAGGATGAGTCTGAAATATAGACGAAACCACTAAAAACCAATTATGAAATATGCAAGAAGTAGAGAGGCAGTATGGTCCAATGGATAAGATATCAGAGTAGGAGACCTGCTACTATAATAAAAAGAAATTAGAAATGTTATTTAAAATCTCCAAACTCATCAAATATCTAAATGTGTAAAAAAGAAAAGAACAAAAATGCTCTGACCACTGAAGTATAGTGAAAGAAACTTCTAACTGTACAAACAGGATATATCAGAAAAATGAAATCTATATTTGAGGTTTAAAAGAAGTACCAGAAAATGGAAAAAATATATATTTAAATATTAAATCCATAAAAATTAACAAAAAGGCAATAGAAATTACTATAAGCCCTGTTTAAAATTAAATTTTTAAAGATAGATAAAACTCTACAGCTAAATTTCACCTTGGTATTCCAAAGGCTGGAAAAAGCAATTACTATTTTAAACAGAGATCCTTATCTGGTCATTGGAGAAATAGAAAGTACCAGAGACTGAAGATACACAAGCATAACATATGATTTCAGGGAAAAAAATGAATGGAAAGTCAGGTTCTGTAGACATTAAACCACCAGGAATAAGATCAACATATTGAAAGAAATACATGATGACAATGGTCAGCATTAGGATTAGAATCCCTGATGATATATCAGGTTTTCATGAGGTAAAACAAAGAAGATTGGGAAAGGAGTAGAAGGTGCAATTTCAATTTAAAAAAAAAAATAAAATGAAACAGGACTGCTTGGTAAACAAGGCCACAAAGCTAGTCAGTATTATATGTGCCATTGTTGAGTGGATGAAGAAATGGCTCAAGGCAGACAATAATGGATAAAAATAAGGAAAGAGAATATCATTTATTAATTTTATTATTGTAACATCTAGGAACTGTAGTCATGGACCAGGACCCCATTGTATTAGGTGCTGTATATGAAAATGATTTAGTGCAGGGGTAAATACCATTGCCACAAAACTGGAGGAAGAGCAGTTCTACCTCCACTTATATCCTATAGTCTCATGGTTAGAGCTCTCACCTGGTTTCAGGTCCCCCCCAAGTCTGTCTGATTCAGAGCAAGGACTTGAACATAGGTCTCCCGCACTGCAGGTAAGTGCTATCCCTGGGTGATGTACTATGTCTTACTCAAGTGGTCCTGCTGAAGCTGTTCCACTTCATATAAATAATTAAATATTTATTGCACAAGGGACTGGAACTCAAGTGAATATCTAACCACCAGGCCATAGAGTCATTCTTACCCTTTTGCTCTGGTCCAATGAATATTTAATTAGTTATACACAGTAGACAGCTTGAAGAGGACATAGTCAGCAAGACTTTCTGTAGAATGCTCCTATAGTCTAGTGGTCAGGGAACTCACCTAGAATGAAGAAAACCTGAGTTTATGTCCCTGCTCTGAGTCAGGCAGGTTGGGGACTTGAACCTGGGTGTGGTGGGGGAATAAGTGCTTTTTCTTTGTTTTACTGGGAAATACACCAAGCCTAAAACTTTAATCCCTGTCCCACCAGAATTGTATTTCCACCCTGGACTCAGTTTATAGACTTGCCCTGCTCACTACTGTCGTAGTATCACTGCACAACAAAAACATTTAGCCTGTGCATGATACCCCTTCCCACCAGGTTAACCAAACACACTGAACCTTCCTCAGGAAGTGGACTTTTATCTAGTAGATTAGAAAGGACAGCAGTACTTGATCTTTATCTTTCATTTACAAATAAAAGAGTCAGATATACTGGTCAGTATCATTTTACAGATATATCTGGTTTGAGAATGGAATCTGATAGAACGGTTTTGTCTGGACTTGAAAAATGTATGAAATTATCAGTGTGAGTCAACACCTAAGTGATAGCCACAGGACACAACACAAAATTGTATGGGAGACATGCTCATAGATTTTACAGTGTGAAAGACCAAATACTGTATTTGTTTTTGCTCCGCAGTACTTTATTGTATTTTTCTTTTCTGCAGGGTATTTTTGTGTAATCATGGGACTGTGTATGCGTGCATGTGCATGTGTAATGAGTGAAGTTTATTGGTTTGGAAAATAAGATAATAGTTCCTGTAGTGACTTTTTCCATATTGCAATACACTATGAACTGTTTGACTCAGTTCTATAATGTGAGTGCTGTCATCTAATAGTTGAAACAGAGCATTTCGATGTTTCTGTGTAAAGAAGGAAAGTAATTCATGACATGATTTTCTGTGGTTCAAGATACTGTTTATTGCTTATTGTTTATTGCTATTCTGAGTTGGAAGAGAACAAGTGAGCACAATGAGGGAGAGAGCAGCGTCTTCAAAGATGAAGGAACGGACTTCACTAACAACTACTGGTAAGTAAATGTCTTTTTAAATTATTGGACTTGGGGGTGGTGGTGATTCATCTATTTTTGGATTAGATTCATATTTTGTTAAGTGCTAGTATATCACCCCGTCTTGCTGCACACTCAGCAAGAAAACCAGTGCATCTCTTCGGATTGCATGGCCATTTGTATTAAGCAGCAGCTAATTCAATCTATATCCCATGCTTTTCTCAGCTCCCATGCTTTTCTCTAATCTGCTGCAGTTTCACATTTTAAATGTGACTCACTTCTAGTGACTCATTGACAGCAGGACAATGAGCTACTCATTAATGGATATGTTCCCCCTTCAACTCGTGAAAGCTTGTCACATTCTGACCACCTTTATAAACAGCTGTAAATAGCACTTTTTGTGTAGCATCTAAGGCTTGCCCTGAAAGCAATTACTATGGTGTCCCTGTCTTAACCACAGACCTTGTTGAACTATACCTGCTTCTGGCTTGTTATCTGAGACTCAGGCTTTTAAAATCTCTTGGGCCCCTGAGGCTGCTTCCAAAATTTTAGCATTTGCAATGGGGCAACAACCATGGTCACTACAGTTGCCATAGCTGTGGTTCTGGTATTGTAGCCATGGCATAGAAGCTGAATTGAATGGAGGAGCATAAGTGAGATGGATTCTGTTTGGCTAAGTAGCAAAGAACAATCTTGAGTTCTTGGCTCCACCATGTTCTGTTTAAAGAGAAGATATAGTGTATCAGCTAGTGTGAACCAGTGTAGTTCTACTAAAGTCAACATAGCCGTATTAATTTACACTAACTGAGGATCTGCTCCATTATTCTCTTGACCTAATTACATTATATTTATTTGATGTCATTTTCCCCCTCAGATGGCACTGAGGAACCCAGAGGGGTTGCAGGGAGGAAAGGTATAGTCAGCAGAGAGAAATGAGTCAGTTTTTTAGGTTTACAGATAATATGCCTCGCACACTGGTTTGGTAGCATTGACTTAACTGAGTGTACCTGATGTAAATTTGAGGCCAAATTAGTCTCTGCTGTAATTCCACTGAACTCTATAATACAGCCGTTTGTCTGAAAATTGCACCAATTTCTGTTTGACCATGATTGCCATATATTTTCAACATATCAGATTATATAGTGATAGAAAAAGACTAAAATAATGTGTTTTTTTCTATCTTCAGTATCTTCTGAAGAGCAATTGTCAAGAACCTGAAAATATAGTAAGTACTTCAACTAGAGAAATCAATGTACTTCTGCTGTCACCTCTTTCTCTGAAGTGTCAGGTCTCTGTATCTCATTATCAACATATCCACAGCTCTTTACATAAATTCAGAGGCAGGAAATAAGAGCCATGGAGATTTTACTCAGGAAAAATTCTCACTGAAGAGAATGGTAATTCTTGGAAAATATGCTTTAGTGGAGCACAAGTTATTGGACTCAGCACAGGGGTAAATGGGTGAAATTCTATGATCTGTGTTATACTGGAGGTCAAACTAGATGATCTAATGGTCTCTTCTGGCCTCAAAATTGTTCGAATCAATAAAATGTCACCCAAGTAAGAGTTGCAGGTTCAGGCGCTATGAAGGATCATTCCATCTGTCTAATATTTATTTCCAGTCTCAAAGACCAATAAGTATCAGTGTTTTAATACATTTAGGCAACTCTTTTAAAAGGAATTCAGATATGGGCCCAAATCAAACCTTTGGTTCTGACCTCCCCACATTAAGCTTTGGAGAAGTTTAGTTCCAACTCTAATTCTATATCTAATTGCTGGGCTACATCCCCAGCTGGTATCAATTTAAACCACTGAGGATCTAGTTTTCTGAGTTTTGGGTCCTTATGTAATGTGACTCAAAAAGCACTATTATTTTCTACTGAGTATTCAAACTGCTTTTAATATTAGAAAGCCTGAAGGGAAAAAAAAGACAGTTTATTGTCAGATTGTTTTTGGCCATTAACCTTTCCACCAAAATATAGTATAGTTGTAAAGGTGACACCATAACATTTTGACTTCTTCCTTTTTCTTAGTCATGTTTCTTATTTGCAACAACTGCTGATTTGCTTTTACTCCAGGATCATTATTAGAAGGACTCCCTGAACTTTATCCAGTCCATCACTTATACGTTATTGACATACAAAATCCTGGCGACAGTATCATGCTATAATTAAAACACACTATGACACTGTCTGGATTAGGGGTGACCATTTGTAATATTATTTAATACCAATATGACAAATTTGCAATGATTCTTACAAGATATACCATGTCAGGTACCTTTGGAAAGGTTATAATTTGCTAAGTGTGATAATATTGTTTATATGTATGTATCATCTTTGTACTGTAAGTTATGGATACGTGTGATGTATTTGTATCTAAAAATTTGTGCAGTGCTACTGAGGTACACCACCCAGGCAGATTAGTGTCAGCATTGATGACTTATCAAGGGTACACCACCTATACAATGAGCCTCGGGAGTGAAGTCAGGGCTACACCTATGAGTCATCAGGACATGTAGGGACATGCCTGTGGTCAGGGGGACGGCAAGTGCTTTTCTCTGCCCATGGGCTGTGAGCTTGTGTTTGAAACAAGCCAAATGGCAGACCAGAGACTATAAAATGTAGCTACACCATCTCCATCTTGTCTTCATCCCTGCTTCCTACCTCTGGATCAACTATTCTACAGCTGAAGCTGTGAAACAAAAGACTGAGACCCATCCAGTTACTGGATGTACACCAGAGGAACTGTAGAAGCCCGCAAACTCCAATACTGCTAAGAATCTGGTATATATGGACTTTGAAGTCATTTGTATGTATATGATTTGATTTGATTTGATTATTTAACATCTCTCATCTTATTTGTTTCTTTCCTTTTATAATAAACCTTTTAGTTTTAGTTACTAAAAGATTGGCTGGCAGTGTGGTATTTTGGGTACGATCCAAATTCATATTGATCATAGAATCATAGAATATTAGAGTTGGAAGGGACCTCAGGAGGTCATCTAGTCCAACCCCCTGCTCAAAGCAGGACTAACCTCAGCTATATCATCCCAGCCAGGGCTTTGTCAAGCCTCAGCTTAAAAACCTCTAAAGATGGAGATTCCACCACCTCCCTCGGTAACTCATTCCAGTGCTTCACCACCCTCCTAGTGAAAAACTTTTTCCTAATGTCCAACCTAGACCTCCCCAATTGCAACTTGAGACCATTGCTCCTTGTTCTGTCATCTGCCGCCACCGAGAACAGCCTAGCCCCATCCTCCCCGGAACCCCCTTTCAGGTAGTTAAAAGCTGCTATCAAATCCCCCCTCATTCTTCTCTTTTGCAGGCTAAAGAAGCCCAGTTTCCTTAGCCTCTCCTCATAAGTCCTGTGCTCCGGCCCCCTAATTATTTTTGTTGATCTGGTAAGTGGCTGTCCCTTTGGGGATCAGGAGAACATTTTGGTAAAGTGAATAGAGCTTTTAAATAATTTATCTCTTTACTGGACCTAGTTGCTGATTGGGAGCCAGAGACTTCTTGTTTTAGCTTCTTGATAATCAGTGTGGGGAATCAGAAGCACCGTTGTGACTGGTTGAGGAATCTAACTTCATTGTTAGCCACCAGTTTTTGGAGAATCTAGTCTTCTTTAGCAGCCTTCCCTGACATTGGCATTTTCAAGTGGGTTACCCTAGGCACAGATGGATGGGTCACACACACCAATAGGAAAATCAGTGTGGTTTTTAAGATATTTTATAATGCCTTCTGTAGCGTGAGGGAGACCCTGGTGCCTATTTACATTGAGTGTGGCATGTTGCAGTCCCTTTTCCAGCTCCTCCTGAACCTTCTTCTTAGGTTCTGGCTGCACTTTTCCCCACACCTCCTGATTTATGCACACACTATCCATGGCCCCATGAAGTTGCAAGACCTCCTCATCAACCTCCTCCTGATGCAAGCCAAGATGGCCAGCTATTGCACCAGGAGGAGGATGCTGGATGGGGAGGTGTTCTGTGACTATGGGGCCTATTTCAGCTCCTCCATTGGATCATATATCTGGGCAGAGTTCCTTTGGGCCATGTCCACTGGCTCCCTAGACAACTTTGAGGAGCAGTGGGCGCTGTCTGGGGGTTCTCTGCTCAGTGTCCCCTTCTGGATCTCTGATTTTGATCCTGTAACCCTCACTCCCATCCCTGGTTTTTCATTAGTTGTTTGGAATTGCTTGAGCCCTGGGTTCAGTGGCTCGTCCCCTTAGGCTGGAGGAGGGGCCTTCAGATGTGAGCGGGCTTGTACCCACCCTCTTCCCAGAACTCATTCCCTGCACTCTATCACAGGGGGGACTAGCAGATTTCAATGTTTATAAAATGACTCTTTTGGCCATTGTAAGTGCCACAGCAATCCATTTCTTGGCAGTACTCAAACAGGGTGGCTCTTCTAAAATGCCCAAAACATGGAGGCTTGATGCAGGGGAAACCTCTACCCTGACATATGTTCTTTTTGATATTTGATCTTTGACCTACAACATACCCCATCATACAATTTCACTTCAGAGTTATCCTGCAACATCTCATATCATACCATTTCAAGTTAACAAAGGCCCACCTCCACACTATTAATGATGGTTAAACAAAAACAGGTAATAGTTATTCTTTCCAATGAACTGTAATATTCTCAGTCATGCAGAATAAAATAAAATATATGTAATGATGGGAGCTGCCGATGCTCAGCTACTCTGAAAATCAAGCCATTAGTTTCCAAGTTTCATACTAAAATATAACTGACCTCTTAACAGTTAAAAAAAAAAAAGGAGGAGATTTCACTCACCCAATGATTTTGACTGAATGTGTTCCCCAGTGCTTGTGTTCTTGAAAATCCTGGAAAAGAATGAAAGAGGAGCTCTTGATATATGAATATTTTTGTAGCACCACAAAAGCAGATGTAATTCATCTCTGTCTACTGCAATAGACACTCAGACTGATTGCCTTAGATATTTTAATGTCCATGTGAATAACAACTCTTCTGAATTAACCTAGATCTCAGGGCTGATATAACAACTGTGGGAATAGCCCAGCCCTGATGTATCTAGCTTGCCACTCTGCTGGCAAGAATTAAAGAACACCGGAATTAAAGGTTGGCAATTAGTGTGGAGCAGCTAGGAGGGGCACAGATTTTTGTGGGAAATAGGAGGAACAAATAATTTTTTGTAGGGGGGAGAAGCTGAGTTTGTATTTGATTTTACAAAGTAGAATTTTAATTTATATTGTTATATTTGTGTACATGAAGTATTTTTTTAACTGTTCAAGTAGAACTTGAGGGCTACTGGAAAGATCTTGCCCAGGCTGATTGAGCCGGTCAGTCAAGCCCTGGACATGTTCCTTGTTACAATACTCCACACCTCCGTCACCTTCAGATTGGATTGAAATAACATGTTTTACATAAGGGCAATACCTGAAGACCATACAAAATATTTGGATAAAACACAATGCAGCTAGCTGCTTATTCAGTGATGCTTAACACAAAGAGCAAATTACACCCGAGTTATACAAGGGGTTCCAGTCCATCTCTGAGTGACACTCAAGGTGCTGTTCTTGATCTACAAAATCCTTAATGATTTAGGTCCCGGCTATCTCTCTCTTCCCATGGTGCCATGGCAGCTCTGGTCACCTAAAGCATTGAAGCCAGTAGTTTCCAGGTTTAAATAGGAGAGGTGTGCTAGCAGGGCATTCTCAGCAAAAGGTCTTAATTCTCCAATATGCTTCTCCCAGAGGAAAGAGTTCTATTATGTTAACCTTTCCGGCATAGTGGAAAGTATCTCTTAGACATCTGAGGAGGTTTGTTGATAGCCCTAAAGCATTAATTTGGGTAAGGCAGAGTTGAATTTTTTCACTAGTCCATTTTGAAGGGTTTAAGATTGGCTTTACTGTACATTCACCTCAAATAAATCGTTAGGTGGATTTTTTAAATCTAAACAAATAGATTAAAATATTTACCCAATTTTTTTCAAGTACCCTCAAGCACTCTCAATGCTTTGCATTCATGTTGATTCCTGGTATGGCAAGAGATAAAATTCTGTGGTGAAAGGTTGTCAGTGAACTGACCATTGGAATGCATTGCTAGTCTATTGGCTGCAACAACTGTTTGGAAAAAAAAAAATCTGTTTATCAAAAAACACCTTCTATGTTTAGACTTATGTATCATCTCTGATTATCATTACAGATGCATCAAAGCACAATCATAGAATTTTTCTGATTGCATAAGATTCTTTAAAATCAGTTTGAAGGAAATTATTTTTGGGTTTTGAAGGAAATTTTCAGTATTGTACAAGGACATAAAACCATGGTTTGGTCTACTATAATTCATTTATCATAGATCAGAAGAGACTATTTTTGTCATCTTGTCTGACCTCCCATGTTTGGCCAGGTCTAGAAAGAGGCTCAGCAGCTTCATTTCCAATTGACTTTAACAGCAGACATGCATGCTCACCACCTCTTTGAATGTGGGTCTACAAGTTCATTTTGCCCCACATTCCCTTCCTCCTCTCACACTGTCTGGCCTGGCTCACAACTGTGAGTGCCAATCTCATGTCAGATTGTCAAAAAATAGGGCAGACAACTCAAACTGGTGGTGTATTCTATAATTAAATTTCACCAAGCCAATAACAAATGTGCACTCCTGGATCACTATATTAGTCTTACCATGGAGTCACAGATAGTCCCCTTAGGTTCTCCAGCCTACCTTGCCACCCAGACAAAATGGACTTTATGATACTGGTCACTATATCAAAAATTACATCACATCAGGTTACTCCCAACCCCAAAGGATCAGTCACTTACCCCAGGTCAATGGATAATCACGATCTTATACCAAAGACAACGCTGGCAGCCAACTTCTCTAGTAAACTAACTAAAGGTTTATTAAGAAAAGGAAATGAGAATTATTGAGAGGTTAAAGCAGGTAAAATACATTAACAGGTGAGTCTAAATGTGTAAATCCAAAATGATAGCCAAGATGTAGTAATCTGCTAGTTTTCCATAAATATCTCAGGATTACCCCCAAATAACTTTGGGGATCTCTGTCTTGCATCTGGAATGCTTCCCTGTGAGTGTCCAAAAAGTTCACAGATGAAGGCTCTTTCCTTGAATCCATCTTTTATATCTTCTTCACATAGCTAGCTGACAGCTTCTGTACCCACATGGGCCTTCCCCTTTGTTGGCTGTGCATGAGAAATGAAGATTGAGTCTATGAATTCCCATTGTGAACTCAGTGGCCCTTGCTTTGAAGTTAACATTCTTCTTTGATGAGTAATTTAGCCAAAAAGATATATATAATGCATATGCCAGCCATTATATAGGAATGGATAAGTGAGAACAATACATGTAACATTCCATTCATTTTCATGAAGTTTCCATATCAAGTACATTTTTAACACACCTTTTATCTAGGGTTATTTAATTATCAGGGTATGCATAATATAAACATAATTACAGAGGTGTATGAAATGCAAATGTAACGTAATAACTGATAACCGGTTACAGATAAGTAAATACAATAACATGAGCATCTCTTTTGATTTCTATTAGCATATGAGTGAATTAGGTTGAATACATACTAACACTTAACACTTCTTTGATATTCATATATAAGTGAATTGGACTGTGGCTCTAACCTGATAGACACTTGCCTTTTTTGGCAAAAAATGTTTAACTTAAAAATATGAAGCTCAACGTTGAAAGTATGCATTGGCTTTTATGTATATTCTCTCTGATGGATGGAATAGGTTAGTCTTGCTCACCTATTCATCACTTTGCTCTTGTCTTGCGTTCTAGTGGCAAGACGGAACTGAAGCTACATGTCCTATTGCCTATTATCACCATTAGCTAAATGTCATTCTCCTTTATTTTTAGTGTAACACTCATTTTTGAGGCCTGATCATAAGGCCCACTGACATCAATGTTAACTTCAATGGCCTTTGGACAAGGCTTTTGGAGAGTAGGGCTGAGTTCAAGACCACACACATGTAAGACCCTAACAACAACATTATGCATTACGTAGCCATGTGGTGTTACATAATACCAAAACACCAAAACACTTATGGAAGTTTATATCCTTGGGGTTTGGGATTGTTTAATATTAATGACACATAAGAGGAAGATGCGGTGTAGCATATCCTTGTGTAGCACTGGAATGAGAATCCTATCTCATTATTATTAGTTATTTAGATGGAAGGATTTAAGAATACAGATGCAAGACATTTTAAGCATGTAAACACCTAAAAGGGAGGATTATTATTTAGCATAACAAATAAGTGTAGGAATAGAAATAAAGGGTCCAAATAAAGAAATGCAAAAGTTAGGCTGAATATCTGAAATCTTCCGCACAGCAAACTCCATTAGCCTCAGGAAGACTCTCCCAAGAGAAGTAGTAGAAGCCCCATGATTTGTGTAATTTAAAACTAGACTGAACAAAACACTGATGAAAGCATAGAGGGAGCAATCCTGCACTGGCAGAAAGAAGGACTGGCTAATCCAAGGATTCTTTTCCCTCTCTTGACTCTGTGATTTAAAGGTACAGCTGCAGAAACCTGCATCCATGGGGAGGGATCATCACCTAAGGATCATACTTTGTTTTTCTTTAGTTTCTATGTATCCTCGTGTGATTTACAGCATCAGAAACAAATGAACATATATTTTAATGGCCATTCCAATGCCTTTTTATTTTCTTCAGACAGAGTTTGTCACTGCAGCTGTGTAGAATGAGAACAAGTTAAACCTCTGACTCCCCTTTGCTCATGTAATTTGACAATATTTTTACCTACATGTTTGAGTAATATCAGATATATTTCCTAATAAAATGCCTGTAAATATGTGTAATCTACTTCAGTAAAGAGGGTCATATAATGGTGAATGACCAAATATATGAAAACATGATGTCTGGCTGTTGCAATGTTCAAGCATGCCGAGCTGTACCAATTCCTGTATGGTGCAGCCAGTTCATTGCCTTTCACTTCATCTTGTCTCTTTCACCATAAAGTCTCTTTTCCCTCCTTATCTAGGCTGTAAAGGGCAAAGAAAAAGCTCTGGAACACACTATGTTCTAAAAAATCCTTTGAGACCTCTTACAGGACAAGGTGTAGTCTTTGTAAAAATATTATCATTTGCCGTTAAAAAAACAAAGAGCTAGCTGACACTGCTCTAGTACAAGTGCAGTCACCTTCTGCCACATTGATACAGTGCAAGACTATAACAAGGAGAATAAAAATAACAGGATTTGCAGTTGAAAAAACCCAAGATACTCCACAGTTTCTCTGATCCAAAGGGTCATGAATCCACCCAGGCCACTCAAATGGCTGCAAAAAACTTGGGAAAGTCTGTTTCTGAAAGTGCATTCACTTAAAAACAAAGCACATAGACAAGGGTCTGACTTATTTCCATACTGAGGAAATGTATTCAGACAGTTTCCTGTGCTAACACACTTACTTTACTATATATGTGATACAGCCTTGACTGTGTTCAGCAAACCTAATCCTCCTGTCATCTTGAAGTCAGCCACATGGAACAAAAAGATATGTAACTTCTATGCAAATATTATAAAATCAGTATGTGTTTTAGATTACTGGATGAATAGATGAACTAATAATGAAAATAGACCTTTTTATATATGATAGGCCTCACACCGTTGGGTAGAGCTGGCTGGAAATTGAAATTCCCATTCTATGGGAATTTTTTAAATTAAAAAAATATTAAAGAAAGATCATAAAAAATATAATTCCAAGAAGGAATAAAAAAAATTGTAGACTCCTGTGGAACCTTCCAGACTTTCTGAGAACTACATTTTCCTTGAACCGCCTAGATTTAGAAATCCTAGTGTGAAAATTTATCATCTTATAGGACAGGGATAAAGCATGCATGCAAATCATGCATCAAAGTCGTGAAATGGGCTACACAGGCAATAAAAAATAAAGTATTCAAAAGTTTAACAAATGGAGATGGCGTGGCACTGAAGACGCTCTTTTCCTGGGGCGCCATTTGATCTAGGGCCGGGCCTTCCTGGAAGCCCGTTCTCCCCAGCAGTTTATCTGGCAAGCTACCAAGGAGCATGGAGAAGGGGTAAGCTGGCAAGAAGCCAGGAATTTTTCAGCAGACAAGGTTGCATTGGAAACCAACCTGGTTTCCATCAAAATTTCAACATGTTTCCTCAGAATGTTTTGATTTTTTGAATAGCTATTTTCCAAAGGAAAATTTCCAGTCAGCTCTACCATTGTGCATATGTTATGGTGTTATGTAAAATACACTTTCTCTATGAAACACATGTCCTTCCACTTGGCCACAGATGTGTATATTTACTATTTACTATAGGGCAAAAGTTAACACAGTGTTATTCACTCATCCTTCACTAAGATTTTTCAACCTATGGCACTTGTTTTTTCTGAATGGAATCTGGTATTTTTCTCCTCCTTCATGATTTGATGCCAAGCTGATGGCAATTCAGGGCCTGCGGGATGCCCTTGTTTGGCACACCTGGGACGGCATCTTGAGCACTGTGTCAATTTGCTTCCTCCGAGGTTTGTTTAAATATTCACATATTCAAGCACCATCTGGTACAACTGCTCATAATCCACTCTGAATAGCCATGTTTTAAATATCTAAGCTATTGATCCATTTCACTTTTATGTTGACATTTAATTGCCATACAGAATCAGATCACTCCAGTATTCTGTCTTAAACAGTACCCAGAAGCGGCTGCTTCAGACCAAAATACAAGTCTGCAGTAGGCAGTTTTAGGTCAACCTTCTCTCCCACCTCCCTCCAAGGAAAAACTTTTTCTAGCTCCCTTTAGGGCAGTGGTTCCCAACCTGTGGGCCGCGGGGTCTTTCAGAGTGGCCCGCTGCTCCACTCCCATTAGCTGCAGAAAGGAGCCACTGCGTAAGTACCTAGGCGGAGTGTGTTGCCGTGGGGCTACAAGACCGGTGCAGGCACCTTGCGAAAGCCAAGGGGATGGGAGTTTAGCGCTCCCCACTCTCTGGCTGTTGCAGGGAGCACAGCAAAGCGCTCTGCCTGGGTCACTAGGTCCCAGCTGGAGCCAGAGGGAGGGGTGCACTGATTTCCCGTCTTCCTCGCTGCGGAAGGGAGTCACTGCCTAGGGACCCAGGTGGAGCGCACAGTTACAGGACGCATGCAATTTCCCTGCTGCAGCCAGGGGGACAGGAACTCCTTCCATCTGGCTGCAGTGGGGCATAAAGGGGGGCTGCTGGCGGAGCAGCCGGGACCTACCATGCTTGAGGAGGGGCAGGAGTCTAAAAATCAGTGCCTTAAGGTTTGACCTGCACTTAGCAGGCCACCCACCATGACTTGCCAAGCCATGCGCTTCAATGTGTAGTGACAGTCACCCATCTACACTAGTGCTTTGTCTGTGAGTGTGTGACAGACTGTGAGTAATTTGTAGGTGTAAAACAGTGAATGTTAAAATGAGCACAGTAGCATCAAAATGTTTCCTTTAACTATGTAGTGGTTTGTAGTCCTTAATGGTGTATCTGTCAATACATTTTTTATGAGTTGACAGACTGGTGGCCCTTCAGGGTTGGAAAAATGATATTTGTGGCCCTCGAGCGGAAAAGGTGGGAACCACTGCTTTAGGGTATGTCTGCGCTGCATACCACTGGCAGCGGCATGTGTAGTTACACGCTGCAGTGAAAAGCTGCCTGTGATCCACACTGTGGTGTGCAGCTAGGTGTGTCAACGAAAGGCTCTGGCAGTGGGGAAAGGCTCCAGCACATGTCTGCTGGAGCCTTTCTCTGCTGCCAGAGCCTTTCCCAACTGCCTCCCCCTGCCACAGCCTTTCACTGCACTGGGGAAAGGCTCTGGCTATGGGGAGTCAGGGGGACATTACAGTGCTAAAAATAGCAATGTAGACTAGAGAAGCACTGCTTAGGTGTGTAGATAGGGTACATATGTAATTTCTGCTTCGTATGTCACTCTGTCCCCCTCTAGTGGCAGCTAGACCAGCTAGATCAGTGGTTCCCAACCTGTTTGGCTCAAGGGCCACAGATACCATTTTTATAACCCTGAAGGGCCACCAGTCTCCACCAGCAGCCCTCTTCCCACTACAGCCAGACAGAAGAAGTTCAGCGAGACCTCCTTGCTGATCTCCTGTCTCCCTGACTGCAGCAGGGAAACCGCATGTGTCTTGTAGCCCTGTGCGCTCCACCTGGATCCCTAGGCAGTGGCTCCCTTCTTCAGCCAGGAGGAAGGAGCACTGATCTCCCCTCCCTCTGGCTTCAGCGGGGACCCCAGCGCCTATAGACCCAGGTGGAGCACTTTCCTGTGCTCCCTGCTACAGCCAGGGCGAGGGGAGCACTGATATCCCATTCCCTTGGCTGCAGCAAAGAGCCTGCACCAGTCTTGTAGCTCTGCAGCAAAGCGCTCCGCCTGGGTCCTTAGGCAGTGGTTCCCTTCTGCAGCCATTGGGAGGGAAGCGGCAGGACACTTTGAAAACCCCCGCAGGCCACTTTTGGCCCATGGGCCACAGGTTGGGAAGCACTGAGCTAGATATTGATGAGACTACTATAGCCTTGACTAAGACATTTGTCTTTTAGCTCATGCTGTAGGGGCTCGTGTATTAAATTCCAGAGACCCCAGGTTTAATCCTGGCTGATGACGACCGGGGTCTGTCAACCTTACACATACCAATAGGGTTCTGGTGTGTCTTCACTCTGCTTATCTAAGCAGTGCCTCACTGTTTACACTGCTCTTTATACCTGTACTAGGGAGGTGTGCTGTGCATGTACGCTATTTGCTGGCATAAGGAGAGTGTAGTGTAGACATACCTTTAGCTACAAATTGGCCTATGTCCTGAAGCATGAGGGTTTCTATCCCTTCCAAAACTTAGGGATTTTTAAATCCTTACTCTTACACCTCCGGATATTCTTGATGGGTAATTTTTTTAAAAGCACCTAAGGAACTAAATCCCATTTTCAAAAGTGACTCAGGCCCAGATTCTTAAAAGTATTTAGGTTCCTAACTCCTACTGAAATCAGTGAGAGTTAGATGCCAAAATACTTTTGAGGAGCTGGGCCTTCAGCACGTGGGACTTAAGGTCCTAAATGCCTATGTCACTTTTGATAATGAAACATATATCCCTATCCATAATAGTCCAAATCTTTTTTGACTCCTAATAAACCATTAATCCCAATAATATCAATCCATTGCAAAGGCTAATTTCCTCAAAGATCTGTCAGAAATGCCTGGTTGACAGCTCCCAATGGCACAAACAAAGCATCTGTTAGATTTGAATACTGTCTTGCAAAATTATCATTACAATTAACCAGCCCATGCACAAAGTTTCAACCTGAAGACTGATGAGACTGAAATAAGAAATAGTATTGTATTGTATTGTTCACTGTGCACAAATCATCAAGTAGAATTTGGCAAGGCTTATTTAACATGCTATATAGACAATAACCCTGCAAAATACTGCAAATTATCCAGCTGAAGACAGGATTAAGAACTTAATGGACCAATGGTCTGATCCAATAGGGCAATTTCCATGTTCCTAAATTGCTGGCAATGTCTCT
Source organism: Emydura macquarii macquarii (assembly GCF_026122565.2). NCBI lineage: Eukaryota > Metazoa > Chordata > Testudines > Chelidae > Emydura > Emydura macquarii. The sequence continues at coordinate 833,689 of NW_027132817.1, read as the reverse complement.
AATAGCCTCAAATTGTGAATCATAGCAAATACCCCTCACTAACCCTCTGCTCTTATCAGTTGAAAAATATAGCACTGACTAAGAGCCATAAGAAACCTAAACTGCTGCCTGTTGAGAAGTTGCTCTGGTATTCAGAAACACTGCCACCATATGGGAAATGAGACATCTACACAAAACTAGACACATTTTTTCCAAGGGAAAGCAGTAGCCAAATTTGTAACTTACAGATTTAAAGGATAATATACTTCCTGCTCCCTACCCACTTTGCCTTTTAGTCAAAACTGGCACAATTACCCTCCATTTTACCATATAGATTCAAGCAGGAGATGGAATAAAACCCAGAATTATTGTACTATGACAAATTGTATGTGGGAATAATTTCCATATTGAGAAGGAATATGAACACATGAACACACACAGAAAGACAGAATAACCATATCTTTAATAAACCAGCTGTGTGCCTTCTACCACATGAAATTTAACCTGTAGATTGCTAACATAATGGTTAAGATTTTCTTGATATTTAGTGCTTTTCAAAAAAGTGCCACATTAACCTACATATCTGCTCTATTGTTTGTAAATAGTGTGGAAGGCAAATACACTGTGCAATAATGCACAAACCTCACAGTTACATCATACTTCTTGACATAAGACGAACTGACATAACACTGAGGTGTATGTATCACACTGTGTTGTGACACAGAAGTCATTTTAACACTTTGCTTTCTAATAAATAGCAGGTATTTTTATGCAGATATGCAGTAAATCAAGAAATCAGTACACCTCCACTTACAGCAAATAAGCAGTTTAGAAACGCCTTCTTAAATAAAGTGCAGTGATCATGCTTGATATTTTCAACTTTGTTAGGAGATACGGGAGTTTTGGTCTACATATTTAGTTGTCAATTTACAGTCATGTCCAGCCAGGCTTTGCAGCCGAGACTTCAGAGCCAAGACTTAGTTCCTGCAGTAGATGTATTATAAACTCCTGTTAGTTCTTCTGGAAAATGCTAGTATATCATAATGGTCTATTACCTTGGTCAGATTTAAATATCTGCTAATCTTTTAAAAGTGATAGATCCCATTAAAACTAGATGTGCCTCCAGTTTGATGGAAGTTTGGATTTACATCCTAATTTTGTGGCTGACTCCTTTCTCTCTAATGTTTACTCATGAGAATATACCTGATATTTTTGCAACTGTTCTGTTCACTGCGTATCCCTAGAGGATCATGCTGTTCTCACAAACAGTCAGCATGAATATTTCATTGGTAATAGAACTTTTTGAAAATTCTAAAAGCAACTTCCAGAACTTTGTATTTTTCAGTAAATTCCCCAGGCTCAGACATAGCTTTATGATGTAATTTAATTTGACGTGATTAATGTGGTGAAGCCTGATTTGTGATTGAATATGCCAGCCAAAGAAACAGCTAAAAATGTTTTACTTCAAACCAAATATTTCAACATTACCTAGAACAAAGGCTCTGCTGTGTTTGAAAAGTAACTAACATAAGAGTACCTTTTCTTCTTGGGTTTTTGGTTGGATTTTGGATTGGTTTTTTTTACATAATTACTGAGTTGAGAATATCTCTCTCTCTCTCTCTCTCTCACACACACACACACACACACTTTCTTCAAACACAATGGAAAATGTGAGGTTTTGTTCAGAGTTGCACATTCTCAGCAAGCAAAATTCTACATTTACACACAGAAGAGTGGACCAACTTCCTGTGAGACAAACAATTTCTTATTTAGCCAATGTATATATAGGTTTATATTTGGTCCTGTGACCAATAAACACAATGAAACAATTGCACTGTACATACTGCAGTTTCACTCCTGTCCAACAGGATAGGTGATGGAGGTAATGTGCCCAGGTGATCATTGAAACCTTCTTCTAGTGTCATTCTCCAGAACTGACTATAGTGCTTGGCTTTCCATCTGCCTCACAAACAAAAAACACGAGTGCATGATTAAGGTGCTGCAACTGCTCTTATAAGTAAATAGCATATTGCTTTCCTTATTACTCCACCACTAACAACAAACTCAGCTGAAAAGATTTTAGTTCAAATTTACTTAGTTTTATTTGAAAACTGCTTATTCAATACTGAAATGTTATATACAGGACGAGCCAAATGCTGGCTTTCACACTGTGAGCAGCATGGCAGTGGATGAATGGAGCGTCCTGAAGGCGACATTCTGTTTGCACTGGGCAGACTGCAGGCACAATGCCTCAGAGGGGTGCTGAAGACAGATGTCCCGCTGTAGCAATTCCTGTTGCCTTGAAAGTATGCTTAAACTACACTTCAAACCAGATACCAACTGAGAAGTAGGGGCCACATACAGCTGGTCATGTTACCTTGAGGCTGTAGCGCACCGCTTGGTGTGACACTCATGCACCATTCAGAAAGCACCACCAGCTATATTCTGCCTGGGTTCTGTGCAAGTAACCAGGGTGAGAGAAAAGGTTCTCCGCATCCTCTTTACCCACCTGGTCCCTTGTGCACCTAGCCCCAAATCAGTATATAATGTCTGACACATAAAACTTCACAAATAAAAACATTTAGCTGAGAACAGACATCTGTACAGCAATCCAAACTTGAAACACAAATCAGAGAGCTATTCCTTTAAAAATATTGGGCCACAGTTCTCAAGGGAGAGGACTGACTGGAAATCTCTGTATTATATTGAATTCTTCACCTACAGAATTGTTGTTAGAAATCATAGATATGATTACAAGGTGCAGGATGGTGCAGCACTCACAGTCACAACTTAAAACATGAGCTGCTAAATTTCACTCACAAAACATGTGCATGAACCTGTTCTGCAAACAGTCCCTGCAGAGGAAAATTTGCACACCCCAAATCTCAGTGGAAAAAGCACTCAGAAGGTGTCTAGAATGTCCAATATAAGGGAACAAAAATACACAAAGATAACAAATTGTCATTGTTCAGTGTCTTCCTAATTTAGGACTGTAAATGTAAACTGCCTGGGAAAACTTTTCTGCAGCTATAAATTTGCTACCAAACATGAATTTATCTTGTTCTACTATCGTGTTCAGAAAACAGCCACAGGAATGATGAAATGAATAAAAATAATAATTAAAAAAAGCCTTACAGTGATAGGCTCCAGGAACTAATCAATTTATCTTAACAAAAAGATGGTTAATCTCCAGTATTACAATCTATAAGTATCAACATAGAGAACAAATATTTAATAATGGGTTCTTCAGTCTAGCAGAGAAAGGCATAACAGGCTGTAAGTTGAAGCTAGATAAGTTAAGACTGGAAATAAGGAGTAAATTTTTAATGGTGAGAGTAATTAACCATTGAAATAATTTTCATAGATTCCAAGACCAGAAGGGACCATTGTGATCCTCTAGTCTGACCTCCTGTATAACACAGGCCATAGAACTTTCCCAAAATAATTCCTAGAGCAGATCTTTTAGAAAAACATCCAATCTTGATTTAAATATTGACAGTGATGGAGAAACCGCCATGGCCCTTGGTAAATTGTAAATCTTATACAAATTTACCATAGGTCATTGTGGATTCTCCATCACTGACAATTTTAAAATCAAGATTGGATTTTTTTTCTAAACTATATTATCTAGGAATTATTCTAGGGAAGTTTGTAGGTCCCAGCACTATGATGTAGGCCTGAACTAGAGCAGGCCTGGACCAGGGATACATATTTGAAGCTTAAAGATTAATCCTCACACTGAGAAAGAATAAAACTAGGCATTATAGATAGGAATGTTCTGGACACATTGATTGTTTGTTCATGCCACCGCAGGCTCCACTATGGTAATTGACTGCTTGAACATATGAGTGGGAACATCCTGCCTAAACATTTTGTGATTTAACATTTATGACACATTGGAGCCCTGTTTGTGAAGATCTACGTATGAATGTTTGGGAACATCCTGAAATCTAATTGTGATAATTTACAAGTGAAGTAAAGTGCCCAATGCATATCAGGAAAGTGGTTGATGTGTAAATCATGGGACAAATAAGATTTCTTTTATTTCCTTTTAGTAAAATTGGTATTAATAGAATTTGTGTAGGTATAAGGAATTTATTATGTTAGTAAGTATAAGATAATGCACCAATGTAATGGGATAAGAATGTTATAGTTTTTGGTAAGTATGAATGAGGAGTGAATGCAGTCTGAGTCTGCTGAGATAAGACAGCGAGGAAGTAATTGCTGAGGTAATGGTTTGCAGCCTCCAAGGGCAGGAGGGAGAGAAGATGCTTTTGTTTAAAGAACTTACAACCCAGATGGCTGAAGATCAAGATAACCTCGGAGTACAGGGGAGTTAACACCCAAGGACAGGAACAAGACAAAGTGTAAAACAGGAATGAAAAAATAATGGGAAAGCTGTCACACTTGCGATATCAAACGTAATTGATGATTACACCAAAAAGGAGACTATCTGACATGACAAAATCCATAGACCCAAATGGGAATGGGTAAGTATGAAAATAGGGCGAAGAAACCTGGAATTTGGGTTCGTTCTGCAAACCCCAAGGAGCATCCTGTCGCGATCGACAGAGCCTGGCTCCATCCTCGTGTCTGAGTCACCTGGCCGGTGATCCAGCTCGAGCAGCTGGTAATTATATTCCTCCTGCAGAACTGTGTGTGTGTGTGTGTGTGTGTGTAAGTGTGTTTTAGGCAATTGCTGTTTCAAATATTTTCTGTATTCATAATAAACGCGGCATACTGCCTTGTCCCCTGAATAAGATCCTGCTGTTTTATTTCATAAGTGTAACAAGTTCTATGGCCTGTGTTAGACAGGAGGTCAGACTGGATGATCATAATGGTCCCTTTGGCCTTGAAATCTATGAATCTATTCTCTTAATGGGATTTCAAGAGGGGAAAAAAGCATAATTTGTTATTTGTACCTATGTACCATGAGAAATATGATTATCTTGAAGAGGACCTTAAAACAGGAGTGTTCTCACCCATAATCTTCAGTATTGAGGTGCTGTACTAAAGCTGAGTGAACAAGTGTGTGCTGTGTGTTGCGTATTTCAAATTTCCCACTCACTGTTGCTGCATGTTCTGCAAGGACGAGAAAATTAACGAGCACAGAATACATTGACAAAGGACAATTATTCAAATAAAAGCCAAACTATATTTTTAAACAAAGTATGTAAAAAAAATTGTTAGTACATTGTTAAGGAGATAATGTTGTTGCTTAAGGCTACCTCCATGGCTAACATTTCCAAACCAAAAGGTGTCCTTCATTTGGTGTGTAACATGTTCCTGAGGTGAGACAGCTGAGCACTCCAACATGCACTGCTGTCCATAGGAGGCATGAGTGTTTAGCAGCCCTCCGTGTCAGGCCGTAAGACTGTAAGCCCCTTGTCTTCTGTATGCCAACCCAGTATTCCTTGCACAGACAGAACTCCCATTAAATTCAGTGGGAGCTTGGGAGGGCAAGGAGTGCAGGATCTGGTCTATCTGCTTGCAGGGCAGAATGCATACTTCCAATAGTGTGTAAATAGATTTTGATAAGAATTATAATGGCTGTTGACTTCCTGGACCAAATGAATTAATTTTACTCTCTCTAATATGAAAATGAATAATTTCACTTGCAAGCCTGCTCAGATTTCAATACTGTTTTATTTTAGGCTGGAATCTTACATTGTAAAGCTATGAGACAGGAATCATGGGGTGGGGAGAGAGAGAAAACAAACAATGGATGAATTGTATCCGGAAGGCTCAAGCCTGTCCTACTGGATCCCTCCCGGCAAGAGCACCAGGACCAGGGCATTAGAGAACTCTTCCTTGCACAGGGTAGTTCTGTCCTGTGCCCCCTTTTAGGAAGATTCAGCATGCTTCTCCATTCTGCAACTCGCCACCTCCACTAGTCAGTGTGGAGTGAGTGCAGGGACTTAGGCCCAGATTCTCAAAGATATTTAGGCACCTAACTCCCCCTGAAATCATGAAGTGGTCCCTGAGCTCAAACGTGGCTGTCCCTAACACAGCATGTGCAAAGGAGAAAGAGGAGAGATTCCTTTCACACACCTCTTCTTTGGATTCTCATGCCAGGACCAGCCACAATCTAGCTCAGTATCTTTGCCAAAATTATTTGCTCTCCAAGAAGAAAGTTCCCCCCTTCCCCCCCTTTTTTTTTCCTGCTGTTATTTTTTAACAGGCTTTTAAAGTGGAGGAATGACTTTCAAAACAAACGCTTTTATTTACTCAGTCTGCTACATTATGTTCAGCTCCTGCAGTTTTGTGGAGTTTTTGCCTGTGTAAAAATCTAAACCCCTTCATGAGTGCCAAAGAAACAGAGGGAGGACAATATAAGGTATCTTTTTAATCTTCAGGGATTTTTATTTTATCTTTTTTATGTTCAAATCTATAGCGGCTCTATCATACAAAGGGGTACATACTCTTGGAAGTTCAGTGCAATACTTTCAGGTATTGCTAAACACCTTGAAGGATTGAGCCCCAAATGCCTGAGAGTGAGATTTTCAAAAGCTCTCAGCATTATCTTAATTCTGCTTTCACCAAAGTCACTTCCACTGAAGTCAAAGCCAATGGAATTAACTTCAGTGGGAGCAGAGATAAAGCAACATAGAGCGGTTTTGAAAATTCCATCTTTAGGCTTTGATCTAAAGCCCATTGATGTCTATCTTTCCATTGACTTCAGCGGTTAATCTAATCCTTTGAGCATGTTGATATGAAGACAGATCTTCTAGTCACTTTGACTTCTGTGGGAGTTGCACATTTAATGTGAATTAAGGATACTCGCTACGTCTCAGGATCAAATTTTTTTTCTTAAAATATGCTAAATGCAATTTAGTTTACTGTTCTCTCAGACATTATCAGTATTTGCAGTTGTCTTTAATTATTGCTTCTTCTCCATAATGCTGACCATCTTTGTAACAACCTGCCAACATAGTAAATAAATGTGTGAAAAAGGTAATAATTTTTTTAAGTGAATTAGCTCAAACTTCATGCTAGTAGTGAATTAATTGCTTGTAAGTCATATGCATAAATTATTTTTATCAAAGATGACATCTATTTCCAGTTTGTGCCAAGTAACAAAGACCATATGATGAATTTTAATTGTCTCTATTAAAAACATTATTATTTGTAATTAATAAGATTGGGGATGGATTTCATACTTCATGCTGAAAAAAGACCGTTATATCGATTAATTGTGAATCATTCTCCTTCAAACAAAATTATTCATATTTTCTGATAGATGATTAATAAAATGGAATAACATTCAGAATTTTTCTTTTTAAGCAGTCCTAACAGCTATTCAGAATCAGTTGTAATTTATTAATTACAGAAGAAGTTTTCCATAGATAATAATTTAATTCTCACAGCACTAAATATACTGAAGATATGATGTGATGTGAATGTAGATTTCATGGGCTTTCCGAGACTCAGTAGAAAAGAGATACCAAACATTGTACTTGCCACGCACACAAGCTTCTCCCAAAATACTTTCTACTTTACACCTGTTCACTAGGCCTGAAAATTGTCCTGACCAATTCTCTGAGGCCAGCACATAAAGTGTCCTACATAAAATGAGTCCGCAACAACACAATGCCTTCAAAGTGCCAGGGAAGATGTTAATAGGGAGCCTGAACCAAAGCCCATTACAGTTTATGCATTGGACTTGCATTGGATCAGGCACATAGTACTATTAATTCTGCTCACAACATACCATAGAGTATCGTTTTTAACTTTTGCTAATGCTTTTCCCACGAACTTAGGACAACTTACAGCCTGAAAACACAGGCTTTCTCAACCACTTACAAGTAAGGAGGAATCTCCTTAAATGTCTACAGGAGTCAATACAGTGCTCAGGACCAAGAACCTTCAAGTTCTATTCCCACCTCTCCCCTCAACTAACTTTAACAATATTCTGAGTTTGTACTTTGCTCATAGCACTGTACTAACATTATTTCATGGGCCTCTGATGATGAAGGGCATTTTTAAGCAATCAGTCAACTATCCAAGCCACTGCCAATGATTGGAATGGATTATCAATTATTTTGCTTATTGCATTTAGTAGGCCTCTGTAGGAACTTACCATCATTAAGGCAAAGCCAGGAAGAGGGGAGGGGGCAATCACAAAGAGTGAGTCTGACTCTATATATACTCCCTGATATGCTGGGCTATGTGCCTGTGAAAAACAGGAAGTAAGGATTTATTTTAGGACTGTCATTATGAGGATATATGCTGCCAGACTAATGGCTTGAAACTGCTTGCTTAAAAAAATTTTTTTGTGTGTGACATATTTTTGTAACACCTGCTTTTGACCCAACAATTGATTTTGTTTGGTTAGCTATGTAACATTTTAGATTGATATGTCTCTGTAACTTTTTGAGTATAAGAGGGGAATTGTGGGGCTAGATCAAGCGGATCGCTTCATGGATACATTAGAAAGATCTCCAGCAGCAGACAGAAGGATGGCCACCGGAAATCTGCTGCTGAATCACCCAAAGACTACTCCAGACTTGTGGGGTAACTATTAGTTTGGGTTGCTTTATAACCTATTGTGTTTGTATGTGCTTGAGACTAAATAAAGCAGAGACTGAGTAAAGACATTCTTGTGAGATTGCTGGAGACTAATAAACTGAAGGATTTAAGTGAAAGTACTTGGTTCTGTATGATTTATGCCAACCACACAGCAGACGGAGGTGCTGCGTCTCCTTTGGTTTATTTCCTGACACTGCCTCGCAGAGAGTAAAGTTACCGAGAGCTTTGGTGTCGAGGAACCACGGTTAACACTGACACTATATGATTGTTGCCCTTCATTTTACAGATGGGAGCTGATGTTCAGGTTGATCACTTTAGTGTAACAGCCAGGATGAGAAGAATTCAGATATCCTGACCTAATCAGCAATACACCCAATAAACTTACTTAATCTTTCCATGGCTCAGTTTTCAGATCTGTCAGAGACACTTCAAAACAGACTCACAGTATGTGACTGTCTGTCACCAAATCAAAACTGGATAGTAACTGAAAATGGATTCTTATCTCAAATCCTCCAATATAAATCCAGAATGATTTGTGGTCAGTGGAAGTACTCCAGATTTATATACATGTAACAGATTTCTGAACCTGGCCTATAACATAAAATACACTGCCAACTACCTCCTTTATGGCAGTATAAAACCCATCAATTCCATCAACACTGTGAAACCTATCCTTTATACAGAGATCTAATATATTGACTTTGGCAACACATACATATTTTATCAAACCAATAAAGTGATTGAAACAGAAAAAAAATAAAAGGTTAATAAGTAAAATGATTAATCAGACCCTAGGACTCTTGTGAATAAAGAGCCATAACTTTTATTCAATATCAAATGCATCCAAAATGTGTACAACTTCTCCTGACAATGTATAACAGAGATGATGGGATAAATTAAGTACTGATAAAATCAATGGAGTTGTACCTATTTAAACAGGAGTGAATGTGGCCCTGAGAATTCTGCATGCCAATGGAAAAAAGAATAAAGGAAGCACCCATTATTGCCACACACTACCTTGTTGCATAGTCAGTCTTAAATAAAACATGTAGCTGTTTAAGTGCTCTACATTCCATGTCACCTAAAGTACTTCAGTTTGTAAGATTAGTTGAAAGAATAAAATAGACTTATATAGTACTGACAGTCTAACCACAGCCAACCAAGAGATCAAAGTACTCTTCATGAAAAGCAGTTTGGCTAGTACTTGATTAATTCTAAGCTATATCGAGGTGCTTTCATTTAGTAAAACATAAGAACTTATGAATTGCCATGCCAGTCAGACCAATAGACCATCTAGCCCAGTATCCTCTCTTCCAAGGGGCCAGATGCTTCAGATGGAGTAAACAGAATAGGGCAGTTATTGAGTGATCCAAACACAGCTTCTAGCAGTCAGAGGTTTAGGGACTCACCGAGCATGGACTTGCTTCCCTGACCATCTTGGCTAATAACCATTGATGGACCTATCCTCCATTAACTTATCTAATTCTTTTTTAAACCCATTATATTGTTGGCCTTCACAACATCACCAGGAAACAAGGTCCATAGATTAACAGTGCATAATGTGAAGAAATACTTCCTTTGGTCTGTGTTAAACCTGCTGCCTATTAATTTCATTGGGTGCCTTCTGGTTTTGTGTTATGTGAAGGGGTAAATAACACTTTCCTATTCACTTTCTTCACACCATTCATGATTTTCTAGACTGCTATCATATCCCCCCTCTTAGTCGTCTCTTTTCTAAGCTGAATAGTCCCTGTCTTTTTAATCGCTTCTCATATGGAAGCTGCTCAATACCCCTAATCATTTTTGTTGCCATTTGCTTACTTTTTCCAATTCTAATATATCTTTTTTGAGATAGGGCAACCAGAACTGCATGTAGTATTCAAGGTGTGAGAGTATCATGGATTTGTATAGTGGTGTTATAACATTTTCCTCCTTATTATCTATCCCTATTCTAATGGTTCTTAATATTCTGTTAGTTATTTTGACTGCCATTGCACATCGAGCAGATGTGTTCAGAGGACTATACATGATGACACCTCGATCTCTGTTTTGAATGGTAACAGCTAATTTAGATCATATAATTTTGTACGTATAGTTGGGATTATGTTTTCCAATGTGCATTAGTTTGCACTTATTAACATTGAATTTCATCTGCCAGTTTGTTGCTCGGTCCCCCAGTTCTGTGACCTTTTGTAAGTCTTCACAGTCAGCTTTGGTCTTAAGTATCTTGAGTCATTTTGTATTGTGCAAACTTGCTGCCTCACTGCTTTTTTTATTAATTATTTATTAATACACTGAACAGCACTGGTCCCATTCCAGATCCTTGGGGGACCCTGCTATTTACCTCTCTCCACTGTGAAAACTGACCATTTATTCCTACCCATTGTGTCTTATCTTTTAACCAGTTTCTGGGCCACAAGAGGACCTTCCCACATATCCCATGACTACTTACACTGCTTAATAGCCTTTTGTGAGGGATCTTATCAAAGGTTTTCTGAAAGTTCAAGTACACGATATCCACTGGATCGCCCATGTCCACATGCTTGCTGATCCCTTCAAAGAATTCCAACAGACTGAGGTATGATTTCTCTTTACAAAAGCTGTGCTGAGTCTTCCCTCACATATCATCTTCATCTATGTGTCTGATAATTCTGTTCTTTACTGTAGTTGCACCCAATTTGCCTGGTACTGAAGTTAGGCTTCCTAGCCTGTATTGCCAGGATCACCTCTGGAGCCTTGTTTTAAAAATCAACACTACATTAGTTATCTGGTCCGGAGTCTGATTTAAGCAGTAGGTTACTGTAAAGGTACCCAGGCATGGGCAGGGCTGGCGGCCCTCCCTTGCAGTCAGTCTGCGAAGGAGACCACACCTCCCGGCACCTGTGTCCTGTGGGGAGTTCTATCAAAAAGGGGGGAAGTTTCTAGCCCTCAGTAGGGTGAGCAAACAGTTCACGGCCCCGGCCCTTAGGCAGGGTGGGCCAAGCAAATGGGAAGTAGTCTCTAGCCCTCAGCAGGGCGAGTAAACAGTCCAAATCCCTGGTGCTTAGGCAGGGCGGGGCAGGCAATGGGGAACAGTCTCTGGCCCTCAATGGGCGATCACCTCTAGGTCAGGGTAGGAAGGAGGGAGGGGGACACAGGCCCACCCGACTTCACTGCATCCTACGCCAGGGCACTGGCAGTTTATCCTGTCACTGGTTCAGCAGGGCTCCAGCCAAAACGCGCTGACTCAGTTACAGGCCATAATGCAGCCGGACAGGTGTTTGGCTCCCCTGGGCTCCTTCCTTACCCTCTTCCCTAGAGTGCTTTGTCCCCCGTGTTGCTCCCCATTTCCTCAGGATACTCTGCTCAAGGGGAGTTCCAGAATCCTTCGGCCTCGTCGCTCGATGGCAGGTACGGGAACTCTTCAGAGTAGTCTGCGGAGGGCAGCTCTTCCAAGTCACAGGGATCTCCTCTGGCTCGCAGGGGATTAGCAGCTCGGGTAGCTCCTCCAGGTCGTAAGATCCAGGGGTCTCCTCTGGCTCGCCGGTCTCAAGTAGCTCCGGCAGGTCCTCAGGGCCCCAGGCAGTTGGCAGCTCCGGCAGCCTCTCCTCCAGGTAACAGTCTGGCCCAAACTCAGGCCCTGGCACCAAGGGAGAGACGTTCTTCTCCCTCGGCCACCTCCTTCTCACTGACCTGGAAGGCCAGCCTTTTATACTTCCTGTCCCGCCTTTCAGCTTCTGGTCAGATGGGGGTGTAATTCCGGGTTCCGCCCCCCAGAGGGGGTTTGGCTCTCTCTCGCCATCAATCTCTGAGGGAGGACACACCTCCCAGCTACAGTTACATACCACAATTAGTAGTTCTGCAATTTCATATTTGAATTCCTTTAGAACTCTTGGGTGAATACCATCCGTTTATTACTTTCCTCTATTGACACCTCAGTCTGGGACAGTTCCTTGATTTGTCACTTAAAAAGAGTGGTTCAGGTGTGGGGAATCTCCTTCACATCCTCTGCAGTGAAGACCAATGCAGCGTATTCATTTAGCTTCTCTGTGAAGATCTTGAGTGCTCTTTTAGTATTTCAATTATCAAGTGGCCCCACTGATTGTTTGACTGGCTTCCTGCTTCTGACTTTAAAAAAATGCTGTTAGTTTTTGTGTCTTTTGCTTTTGCGTCTTCAAATTCTTTTTTTTTTTGCCTGACTAATTCTACTTTTACAGTAGACTTGCCAGAGTTTATGCTATGTTAGCTGTAATATTGTTTTTAAAAGATGTTCCAGGCATTCATTTATTTTTCCTTCCGTCTTTTCTTTTCCTACTTTAATTCTGTTTTTCTTGTTCTGCAATCCTTTCAATTCCACAACTTCCTTTTGAATAAGTTTACATTTCCCCCATTGTGTTTTTGCTGTTTTATTATTCTCTTTCTACACTTTAAAGCTAGTATGCATCTGAAAAACACACAAAAGACAAATAAAAAGTTGCTGACTTTCCATGGCTACAGCATTTTATCAATCAGAAAAATCAGGAATTTATTGTGAGATCAAAAGATAAACTCCGAGCTTATCCATAGGATAAGCAGGAAGAATAGGTTGAAAATCAATACTTGGGATATGCCCGTGCTTGGTTGGTCGTTGCCTAGTCCTCATGCTGTTGCTTGGACAGTGAAGAGGAGGAATGCATTACGCATCTCCATGACGTACTGTCCTGAGCCAAATCTGGCACATTACAGAGTAGATGCCTGTGAGGCACAGGTGTCTGTTGATGGAGGTTAGCCATCATGTTTTAGAACTTTTGGGGGCCTTTTCTATCCTGATTTCTTTGGGTCAAAAGGTAATTCTTTCAGGGGTTCTGTAGGCATTTGGAGCAGAAAGCACTGGGCAACAGTTTGAGAGAGCAGGACCTGTATAGTTAGAAAACTGATCTCATTCTACATGAATTCATGCCATTTGATGTTTTCAGTCATTTGGAGATGCTACATCAGAATAGTGTCAAACTTCTTTTCAGTCTTGTCAGCGAGGGGCCATGCATCAGTCCCACATCAGAATACGGACCACCAAATCATTATATATCTTCAGCTTCATCTCTCTACTTATTAGGGTGTTTGGATTGCAAAAGATGTTCTACATGAGATGACTATTTTTTGCAGTCAGGGCTTCAAGTTTCTTCTCAATGCCACCCATGTTAAGACAACAGAGCTGAAGTAGATGAAATCACTAACAATCTCAACTGGTTGTTGACCTCTAAGACACTAGAGCCTACAGCAAGTTCAAATTGCCAGCTGGAAGAATTATGGTTTAACCCCCAATTAATTTTCAGGATGACTTTTGCCACTGAGGTTTCCCGGGCTTTTAGTCCCTCAACTCGCTCGTTCATTGATTTCACAACTAATGCTACGCCAGCAGCAAAAAATTATGTTGGCGAGGTTCTTATCATGAAGATGTATGCCAAAAATGAATTTACTTAGTGTCTGGTCAAGTACGTAGTCAATGATGGCATTGAAGAATTCTGGGGGGGCAACACATCCTTGTTGAGCACCCAGCCTGATTCAGAAGAAGGTGATTGTTTCCCCACTTACAAGAACACAGCTTCAGGAGTCAGCATCTAGGAGACAGAACATTCTTCAGAACTTGTCAGGGAAGCCTGTGCATTTCAAGATCAGCCAAAGGGATTCACCGTCACAGTCAATCACAACCTTCATATCCACAAATGCAATGTCAATAGTGTGGTTGAATTCTTGTGCCTTTCAATAATGCTGGTGCACTATGAAGATTTGTTCTGTCACAGAATAGCCAGGTGTGAAGCCAGCTTCTTTTGGTATTCTCTTGTTCCTTTAGATATCAGCAACTCAGGCCGATAGGACAGAATCAAACACTTTCCCAAGTTTAGATAGAAGAGTAATGCCATGATGGTTGCAATATTTTATTTTCTGCCTATATAGTTCCAAAGTGATAAAATAATGCATTTTTGCCAGTCAGGCCGGACTGACTGTTCTCCAGATGATACATGAATATACAGTACAATAATTATGAAAGGGTGAAATGTTTATAATAATTGGATTGAGGGGGAGATTAAAAATCTTCTCCCTCCTCCCTGCTTGCTTCTCCCACCTGTTATATTTTGCCATTTAGACCTCAATCCAATAATTTGTTCAATTTAATCAGATCCTTGCACCTGAAGCCAATGGAGCTTCTCTTGGACACAGGGGTGTACCTCTGTAAAATAAGTTGTAGGATCAGAGCAAAGGAACAGAGATTCTTGTTCATACATGTTTGTGAGGAGCCAACTACAATGAAATACTGACTGGATGAGGCAACAGGCAATGGTGCACAATAAGTAAACAATAAACAAATGTATTTAATTACGTTAAAACTAAAACTCTAGATTATTAAGAACACTTTTGTAAATCAAATTTACTTTATACTGTTGATGCTATTTGTTCAGTCCCTATTATTATCATCCATTATTTATTCAGCACTGACAATAGGTCTGACTCTATAAAGAACATACAGTCCTGAGGAGTTTCTGAGCTCCTGAGACAACATAATACTGAAATGTATATCTTGGCAATGTTGCAAAAGAACAGCTAATTTAAAAATGGTCATTGAAATAGTTAGCTTGGTCTTAGGTTTTGGAAAGAAGCATGCCACAGTGTTCCTGCACTGGATTTATACACAGGGGTAGGGCCGGCACACTGAGGGAATCCTCAATCAGTTAGTTAAGCTAGCTTTATGGCCCTCAAGACCTGGGAGTAGATCCTAAGCTAGTTTTAATCAGTGTAACTGTATTGAACTTGATGGTGTATCCAATTTGCAGCATATGAGGCCCTCTCACTTTAGCTCTAGAAAAAGTTTGGATATGAGTAGGCTAGGCTAAAAGATGAATCCAAACGGACATTTATTTAATTATGTCCAAGGAAATTTACCTAGAGAAAAAGAAGTAATAGTGCTCTAGATTCTGCTTTTAGTAAGTTTGTGAATCACCAACTTTTCCAGTGTTTATGTAGATTCTACACCTTTTAAATGATACATTCTAAAATTCAGTCAGTAGCTTTTCTTCTAGTTACTTTTCCACTGTGCTGTAATAATGTAATTTGAACACTTTCTTAGTACCTACCTGATAGTTCCAAGGGAGTTGTCCTTGGATGTTCTGATTTGGGTGAGTAAGAAGGCTGTCTACCACAAACAGTCCAGAAATCAGGACAACAATCTACAGGATCAGGAGGATCCGAGGTAAAGAACTCATCACAGTAACAAACAGCTTTTCTGGAAAAAGAATGTAACTTTCAGTCATCATCTCTTCCAAGACAACAGCCTCGTATCCTGCAGTAACTTCTCCAGAATAGGGCACTTTTGGGTCTACTCCATCCTGAATTATTGAGGTCTTCAGTAGAATAACTTCTAATGGCTAATTACTTTTAGAGACAAATTGTTTATCCATCCAAATTTCTGTTGCAATGCAATACTAGATGAAAATCTGTCTTTTGAGCCACATTCTTGAGTTTATATGTTGGGTTTTATATGTCAGTGATCTAAAATCCTTTAAATGTCTAACTGGTTAGCATAAGTGCAAGAATCTTCTGTTGTTATTCAAAAAGAAGTCTGAACAGAAATTTGCAAATAACACTTTCCCTGGAGTGCAGAATCTTTGTATGTTAACCATTAGTCAGAGCTGCTATAAACTGCATTGTTTACCCAAGATAAAAAAAGAGTTTGTTGGAAACAAAACATATCTATTCATCCTCAGAGGATAAATATCCATCTGTTTAAATTGTTGGTTGTTTAATGTGTTCTTCTGCAGATGAGAAGGATTAGTACAGATAAGTACTCTTAAGGGGGCAATATGTGATCCAACCATCTTTTATTCTAACTTCCAAAATTAAAATATCTTCAGCACAAATGATGCAAGTCAAGATACTATTTGTTCTGCCTGTTAACATCTCTGCAACGCTCATTGCCAGCTATTCCACATCTAATCAATATGTTCTCTGCATTATTGGAAATTGCACCAAATTTAAGTTTCATGCTGCTTTGTGACTCTTGTTATATAATCCAGTTCTCTAGACCATTGATTTTCACTAGAATATTAAGCTCCTTCTTCAATCTTGTTCGAAACAACTAAAACACTAATACTGAATGTGAATTTAAAGAATGATGTTTGTTCGAAAGAACAGATGAGTTGTACTTGCATTGTATATAAAATTAAAATGGCACATATTAAATGGATTAAATGCTGTCTAACTAATACAGGTCTCAAAATGTAATTATGAATAGGGAATCAACATTGAATGGGTGTATTTCCAGTGGGTTCCCACAGAGATCAGTTCTTGGCCCTAAGCTATTTAACATTTTTATTAATGACCTTGAAGAGAACATAAAAACTTCACTTATAAAGTTTGCAGGTGACACAGAAGTTGGGGGACAATTAACTAATGAGGCGTACACTGATTCAGAGCAATCTAGATCACTTGGTAAGCTGGGCTCAAGTAAACAATATGCAGTTTAATATGGCTAAATATAAACGTATACATCTGTTAATGAAGAATGTAGGCCAAATGTACACGACAGGGGGATCTATTCTGTGAAACAGTGATTCTGAAAAAGATTTGGGAGTTGTGGTGGATAATCACTGAACATGAACTCCCAGTGTGACACTGGCTAAAAGAGCTTATGAGATCCTGGGATGCATAAACAGGGGAATCTCGGTGTAGAGAGGTTATTTTATTTCTGTATTTGGCACTGGTGTGACCGTTGCAGCAATCCATTTCTGGTGTCCATAATTCAGGCAGGATGTTGACTAATTGGAGAGGCTTCAGAGAAGAGCCATGAAAATTATTAAAGGATTAGAAAACATGCCTTATAGTGATTGACTCAAGGTGCTCAGTCTATTTATATTAGCAAACAGATGATTAAGTGGTGATTTGATTACAGATTAGGGGGAACAAATACTTAAGAATAGGCTCTTCACTCTAGCAGAGAAAGTTATAGCATGCTCCAATGGCTCAAACTTGAAGCTAGACTAATTCAGACTAGAAATAAGGCATAATTTTTTAACAATGACAGTAATTAAGTAATGGAACAGTTTACCATGGATCATAGTAGATTATCCATCACTGACAATGTTTAAATCAAGATTGGATTTTTTTTTTCTAAAAGAGCTTCTCTACAAATTATTTTGGGGAAGTTCTATGGTCTGTGTTATACAGCAGGTCAGACTAGATGATCATAATGATCTCTTCTGGCCTTAGAATCTATGAATACCATTGGCTGCTGGCCAGGATTGCTTATGCTGGACTCTCTCCACATGTCCACTAGTGCTAGGGACTTAGGATGAAGAAAAAAAGATTCAGGTCAATCTTCTTTATTAGTTTCTTTCTCTCCATATGCTTTTTTGCACTGAGAAGAGTAGATGGGCCAGAATCAGCAGTGTGCAAGCACTCTGCATTGTGTTCCTATATTCCAGAATATAAATCTCAGACATGAAACCTTTGCTCTTCTAGTGCTAACATCTGGAAATGTTTTTAAGAATCTGTTGCTAAAATGCAATGATTCATTGTGGATACATTGTGTACTGGAGCTCAGAAAAGATATGTTCACAGGAATTGCAGTGAGTTGCTTCCTAGAACTAATGGTCCTGATTCTCTCACATCAGTAAAATTACTCCTCGTTTACACAGATGTTAGCGAGAATCAGGTCTTTGATCTTTTTGTGAAGATTTTGCAAAGTTACTACTTTGCTCTGAATAAGCATGAGAAGAAAAGCAAGCTTCCAAAGTTATCATATGTTATAGTGATTCCAGGTAGCACAGGTAGATGAAAAGACATGTTTGTATTTCCAATTACAAACCTCTGTTTTTTTAAGCTATATAGTCAACTGTTGAGAGGTGCTCAAGGCTGAAACTTGACAGAGTTGCTCAAAGGTGAAGACTTTTTGGGATGAAAGTGAACCGGTTTGCAAATGTAAAAAAGGAGTGTCTTTTAAAGAAGTGTAAAGATGAAAGCATTAATCAGTGCTTCCAAGCACCTTTGTTGTGCAACACAAGATATGGTATGGTACATCAGTAAAAGCTGATTTTTTTGTCCTTGGTTGTTGTATGAGTAACCCTGAGAAATTCATGAGCATCATGTATTGTGGTTCAGCATAATATGGAGATTTCAACTGTTTTCTTTGTAAATAAAACGCTGTCAAACTCTCATTCTCATGTCTTGAGAGCCCAAGGGCAAAATGCTCATTTACAGTAAGTGTTTATTATACCTTAAAAAGGTTTTTTTTCCCTTGGAGATTGAGCTAGTGAAAACTCTTGCTAAAATTCAGGAGCCAGTTCTATTCCTTTATAATTAAGCACAAATGTCTTGACATTTGAGCCTGATTCAAACCCACTGAAGTCAATGGAAAGATTTCAATGGGCTTTGGACTCTTAGATTAAAAATGCAGAGCAGATTTAGTGGATACTTAAGTATTTGCTATATTATTGAGCATTCTCCTTAGAGAAGTACATGAGTGACCATTGAAATTACCATACTCAAGCATGATTATATTGATGGGATTTTTCATGGCATGTTACTTCAAAATAGTGTTTGACATATTTTAATAATCATCCTCGCCATTTTAAAATCTCATTTCTAATCAGCTGGTCACCTACAATTAAGGCCTCACTATCCAGACTCCTTTAGAATTAAATCATGGCATTACAGCTAGAATGTGACAACATGGTTAACTCCTGCCTACAATTCACACTCCAAAAGCAGCACATTGGAAGCAAAGAATTATAGTTGTCAAAGGAAACGCTGCAGATGGTGCCATTTGGAAACACAGCCCAGAACGTGAATGCTCCGTTTTTTGATGTTCTCTAACTTGGGAGAATTTTCAGAGCTGAAAATAGACATTGGAAGAGCTCTGAAAATTCGGCCCGTTATCACAGGCACATAAGCTGCCTGGGAATCATGAC
The DNA here is from genome assembly GCF_026122565.2 of Emydura macquarii macquarii. NCBI lineage: Eukaryota > Metazoa > Chordata > Testudines > Chelidae > Emydura > Emydura macquarii. Next base: position 814,262 of record NW_027132817.1, on the reverse strand, counting down.
TTCCTGTGCGTGAACGGTCACTAAGGTTCCACAAGGCAGCTGTCAGCAGTGCTTAATCAGCGTCATTGGCGAGGTTAATTTTTCAGGAAGTTATTCATTTTCTACCTGATCTTAGCCCAAGTTCTGATATGACCCAGTGGCTATTATTATTGTTAAATGTATTTGTACCTAGAGGTCCCAAATGAGATCAATTCCTCATTGTGCTGGCCACTATACAGACATACAATGGGAGATAGTCCCTGACCTGAAGAACTGACAACGCAATTAGGCAAGGCAGACAAAGGGTGAGAAGGAAAATAGAAGGGAAGGGAGCAGCCTAACATCACAAGTCAGCATCCAACCCAAGAATAGAACCCAAGTCTATGGGGCCCAGAACCTTAGCCATTACATACTGCTGACTTACCTAAGATCTTTCAGTTAATCAGGTAGAGTCCCTCCCCTCCCTCCCCCATTTGCTCATGGACTGCTTAAATTCTCCCATGATAGCGCTGTCCTGTTCATTTGAGGACAAACTAGGCTGGTGACTCATTGCACGTAATACATCATAGATTTCTAAAGGGTGGAAGAATTTTGAGTTGAGCTCTCTGTAGATGTTGTCCCTAATTATTGTAGTTCATATCCCACTATGATTGCGATGAGGCGAGTGTTTGTGTGCATGCCTATTCCATAGAGAACATCTCGCCCCTATGATCTCCCTCTATATCCCATGCACAGATCACAGAGCGTAACTCACCAGAATGTGGATGTCTGTGTCCCCAGCAAGTATGATATTCACTGATACAATGCTAGCAATGGTTCCTGGTATGCTCTTCCACTTGTACTGGAAATGTGTCAGTTTGGAGACAAAATGTGCTGCAGTCATATTGGGATTTCTATGTCCCGAAAGAACATCACACACAAAATCATGCTTCTGGTGCAAATATGAGCATTTACTAAGGGGCAGTTTGCCTTCTACAGACATTCTTCAACATGTACTCAAAATGCACTGGTTCAGTGACCATTTAAACTCATCAACTCATCCACTGGAAGATTTGCAAAGCAGCTGTGACACAATTGGCGTAACTCATGAACAGATCAGAATGACTATTCCAGGTTAATTTGGTCACTTCATTTTCCTTATTCTCCTGATCATTCATTTCCTCCAGACTCTCCGACTTATTTTTGTGGCTTTTCTCTGGACCCCTCCATTTTGCAAATAACTTTCTACTAATGAGGTGTTGTGCGCTGAGCCCCTCAGGGCCAGCTGTGCAGTGGTTGGCACATGGCTTACGAATGGCACCCAGGGGGGCTTTATGCCACCTTTGCTCTCTCCTGGAGCTTGGGGCAGGGTTCAGCTCCATAACCGCAATCTGCTGCAGCAGCCAGGAAATGCTGGAACACAGCAGGAACACTCTGACCATACCCCTAACTGCACCTTTCAAAACACATAATCCAGCTCTATAGCACCAAAGGATTTCCTTATTCTTGTAAAGTCCCCAGCCGACCACTTAGGCTACCTTTAAGGCTGGTTTGTGCCAGTGGTGTGGCCCAAAGCAACCACACCACAGCAGAAGTGTGTTCAAGGGGTGGTTGCCTCAGCGCCGTGCAGAAATTGCATTTCCCGTGTGTTTGTGACAGAGAGTGAAAGAAAGAATCACTGGGATACTCAGTAGGATCAATGGGCATTTACCTAAGTAAAGACAGAATAAACACTGTGGAAAGACCACAAAACTTGGACCAAATAAGTTATACCCTCCACCCATGAGTTTTATAGGTCTATTGAAAAAGCAATCAAGTTTCTTCTGGTGACACTTGCTCTTCATAATAGTTCCTTAAAATAAATATTTTTTCTATTCTTTTAATAGGGATAGGCTCATTTAGACTGTAATTGCCAATATACTCTTCCTTTTCATTTTTGAAAGAAGCCATTTCTACAGCTGTAAAAACTGAGGGTTCTTTTTAATATACAAGGATAAAGAAACTCAGAAAACAAGGGGACGATGAAGAAATTTGTCTCTTGTAACTTACTGTGCCTCCAATAGCTCTTTATCTTTTTTGTATTTCCTCTATTTATGGGCTTCAATCCACAAAGATTCATTATTTAAAGTTTAAAACATACTGGTAGAATAATAATCTATGCTAAATATGCAGAGCAGCCAAGAAGGATTCAGGCTTTACAAAGATAAAATCCAAGCATAAAAAAGAAATCATTGTCTGAAGAATCTCGTAAGAAAAGTGAAGCCTGACGAGAATGGGAAAGAAGTTTCACTAAAAGTCCAGAAATTCAAAAGTCACAAAGACCATTGTTCTTAGAAACGGAGCATAGATCTTTCACACTGAAGTTAACGATGAGCATTATTTTAAAAACAAATATTAAAATCTGTATGAGCTAATCCTTTTTCAGTGTCTGAATGAAAAAAACCATAAGAATTCTTTGAAGAAGCTTGGCCTATTATACCCACTTATTTTTCTATTTCTTGCTTTTTTTTGTGAGTTTATTCATTCCTATACCTATTTCTGAAACAGTCTCCTGAACTCACTGTTGTGCTCTTCTCAGTCATTTTTGCCACCTATTTGGTGGCTGTGCTCGTCGCAAGAGGGATGCACTTAATTCCTGTTACCATTAGTCTCTTGAGAAATGAGTTCAGTGTAATAGCTGGGGCTGTGAAATTGACAAGAAAGCCCCTCGAGAACTGAGTAGCTAGTCTCCACTCCCAGCTGGGAGCAGGACAAGAAACCCAGATGGCTGGTCTCCCTCCACTCCTGGCTGGGAATAGGTAGGGGGGAAGCCCTGTGCAGCTTCCCCCAGCTGCCGGCAGAGAACAGGGAAGGGAGAAGCCCAGGGCTGGCTCCCAGCAGGGAAGGGAAAGTAGGCGGGGCGGGTCTCCCAGCAAGGAACTGAGAGACCAGGCTCTCAGCTGCCCACACTGCCCCTCATAGGTCAATGGAATCACACCAGATGAGGATGCACTCCTCCAACCCAAGGAGGGTAGAGTGGACATTAGCCACACCATGATTACCTAACATAGATTGACTTATTTTTCTAGTGTAGACAAGGCCTCTGTTAAGAGAGTTTCCTAGGAAATACTTGGGGGGGGGGGGGGAATGCAAATTACTACCTCTGGACCCAACCTTTTGAAGCTAAGCCCTGAGGAGCAAGTCATTGTCCGCTGATTATCTGTGTCCGAGGTCCCATGATCAAAGGCCAAACTGTATAAAGGAGTGCCTCACAGATTCATGGGAGTTTTTGTTGTGAGCAAAGACTGTGAAGAACTTGTAACCACAGAAAAACCCCTGTGAGAGGTCTGAAGGACTGGTTGGAATTAGGGTGATGTCTGATAAACTTATTAGCATGCATGTAGGTTTCTACTGTGTTGAATGTTTTCTCTGTAATGCTTCCACCTTAACATAATGTACTTGCTTAGAAAGGCTGTATGAAAGGTAACTTCTAACTGTGGGCAAGTGTGCTGTCTATAGTCCCTGGGAGAGAGAGCAAAGGCGGCCTGCTTAGGCAGCCTGACTTGCTGGGGAACTCAGTTAATGCAGGGAACCGTGCAGCCTGGAAAAATCCTCATCAGGAGGGAGAGACATGTCTCTGCTCAAGAGAGGTGATAGCTGAGGAGATGGGCTTCGATAAGTGGGTGTCTTTGCTAGACCGTAGAAGGGGAATACAGGTGCGGTTGCCCTGAACTGTGGCACCCCTTGTGACTAAGACAATATGCATTGTTTAATATCGGTGAAAGCTTTTACCTAACTACTGCCTTTTTTTGCTCCAAATTTCCTGACGCTTAGACTTTAGTTCAAAATATTACAGATCAGTTGGTGAAAAAGGTTTCAGGATGGGGTGCTAAATTTCTTGGAGACCTGATAAGAGGCTATAGGGGCTTTCACCTGACTCAAACGCAGCCCAACTCGGCAGTGACTTAAAGCCACGATAGGTCCAATACTAATAGGTGCTAAGTGTCCTCAATGCCTATTAAAATCCAATTCCATTTTACTTAGCTCTGATAAAGGCTTTTTTTTTTATTTGATCACGACATTACATTTCTTTTAATAAACATGCTGAAACTTAATCAATTTCCATTGAAGTCTAAATTATCTTAACAGAACCCCTGACATGCAACAGAGCTCCACCAGTTCCCCGAGAGCACCTGCAGTGGGTGCCCCCCATGACGCCTAGCCCCACAATATGGGAAGACCCCTGTGATTTCCAAGTTCGAGGACCAAGAGATCACACGCAGGAGTAAAGTCCAGTTGTATCCAATGTTGGCAAAGAGAAAACTTTGTTCGGTCTCTTACCCTTCCATGCACTGTGTGCCGAAAACACATTATGCAGAACCCAGATTCAGGGAAGGCTCAAGAAAGTGTAGCTCACAACGTTAACAGCAGAGTGAACAGTTAACTCTGGAGAGTGGTGATTCTCCCCCAACTCAAGCACCAGCACCTATCTCAACCCTGATTGTTCTTCTTGCAGTCTACAGGCTGAAACTGATGCTGATTTGGTTAAATATTGTATGACAGGAAGGAAGAGCCCTCAATCACTACGAATATTGATTGCAGTAGGTAGGGGCACATATATAAAGAGGAAAAATGTACTTCCTTGACTATTTCACAGAATGTAACTAACTATTGCCAAAATACAAAAGTATTGTTAGTGGGAATATTCTGTGGCCACCAATGTCAGCAACAGTTACCAATATTTGGAACTGGATTTATGCAGAAAAATAAAACACAACAAACACTTTTCAATACACACACTGTCCAACTTTATTTAATTTCAAAACATAGCTTGTTTTCTAGAGAAAATGTGCCATGTGCTTTATGGCATACGTTAAAAGTACAGCTGATGCTGTATATAAATTTGCCACATTCATTTCTGTGTCCGAGGGGTTCTCTGTGCTGGTATAGGCTACATTATCTCCTAAAAACAGCTCTGAGTGCTACTGATTCAGTGCAGTTAATACAAAGGGAAACAACATTTTTAAAAAACAACAACATTTAAATCCACTTGAGGCATTGATTTCATCTCAGCATTGCAACAGGCTTCAAAATACTCTACAGTTTTAGCTTCTGATCCTAGTTTACAGCTGCAAAAGAAAAGAAGACTTTTCACATGCATGTAACTAGAACTAGAAATAGGTGTACCTCGTCTAATGACAATGAAGTCAACCCCGTGTACCCCACCAAACGTTCTGGCTGATAAATACACAATGTTCCGTATCCACACACAGGCATAATGTGCTGTTGTCTGCAAGAACTATTTTAATTTACCATAATAATTCATTAACTTTAATGGAATTATCCTGATGTGTGCATAATCATAACAGAGTCAACGTGTAATCATAATATTTTAACCTTTGTCATTCCTCACCCCATCTCCCCTATTGCTTGCTATTACTTGTGTCACACATAAAATTCTATTGTAAGCTCTTTGGGAAAGGGATGATGTCTTTGCATACCTACTCTAAAGTGCCTAGCTTACTTTTAGGTGCTAACAAAAACAGTAAAAATAAGTAACGATTTAAAAAGCAACTGTTTCAATTATGCAGCTGATTTACAAATTACAGTTAAATATATATTCCAAAGTGACTGTATAGTATCACTAAGCAGAATTATATGTTAATGGATACTGTTGAAAAGATCAGTCAGAGATGGAACACACCCACATTGAACTAATTAAGATTAAGAAAAAATGATGTAGCTAAACATTCTGTTATATTATTTGACCATAGAAAAACTTTGTCAAAGTGAAGTTAAAGTTGTGGGTAGAGCTGTGAGAATAATTGGTTTTCTAGGCTGCTGACAGTTCCAAAAACATATTCCTCTGGGGTCAATGAAAAACAAAAGTTCTTCAACATTTGTGGCTAATCAAGTAGAAGAAGAAGAATTCAATGAAATTGACACAAATTTGCAAAATGTTTCAGTCAATCCAAAGATTTTCATTTTTTGCTTGAAATTCAGCTGTAACACTTTTCCCAGCTTTAGTTGTGGGTACATTTTAGTGGTCAGAGTGTAACCAAGGCAGTACTCAATTTAGTTTAAGAAAAAAATGTAATACTTGCCCTTGCAGCTTAGCAGAACCTCTCTCATTGGCAGTCTGTAGGAGGAAAAAAAGGGGAAGAGAAAAAACGATGTGCAGAAGAGAATAGAAACTGCGGTATGGAATATAGGCCTAATCTTACAAACACTTTACCCATATATGGATAACTTTACCCATATGAGGACTCCCATTGAGCTCATCTTTTTAAAAACAAAGATCTCTGCGCTAATGATCACCAAACTATTAATTATACTTATTGCTTTAAATAGGGTTATTCAAGTGATTATTTATATGGTACATGCATTGCTATCTTTTCAGATAGCATTTCAGTTGCATTTGAACTGATTGGAAAGTGGCTAAGTAATGTCTTCCCTGTAATTTTATCTAGAAAATATTTTCGGAATAAATAATACAAAAACACAAGAGTATAAAGCAACACTCATATTTTCCACTAATATTATGTTGTCCTAATAATAGCCTTGCATCACAATGTACTAATAGCAATAACTAATTTTCTGCTTCCCTAAAACATGTACATATGTCATTGAAGCTGGCAAAGAGCACTGACCAAATTCTGCTCTATTACGCTCCTGTAGATACAGAGTAATACCATTAATCTCAGTGGATTTACTTGAGATTCACATGGGTGCAGATGAACATAATTTGTTCCTACTAGTTTTTTAATGCACACAAGGAAAATGTAGGTCATTGTCCCCCTCTAGAGGTTGGTTCATTTAAAAAGTTAATGAGCCTGCTACAGCGAACACCCAAGGGTCTGACACCTTTAGCTTAAGTGGTAGAGGCTCATCCTTTTAGTGTACATTTAGAGGTTTAGTATGTTTTCGTTTAGCTAAATTGTTACAGGAATGTGGAGCGGACCTTGCTCAGGCCTTGCTCAGTCAGAACTCTGACTGATGTCAATGGAAGTTTTGCCTCATGGAGGGGATTATACAGTATGACCCAATTATACCGTTACTGCCTTTTTGACCCAAGCAGCCAGTCAAAGTTTGGGGCCTTGGAATGTTCCAGTTGGGAACAGGAATTGATGATGAAGCCTAGTATTTTCTTTGATGCAATCTTGTTTATTTACAAGGAATGTACAAAATCCTGCTTTGGAGAACGCCGGGGGAACCAAAGGCAAAAGGAGCAGTTTCTTGGCTAACAGGCCCATGCTTCTTTTCAGTCAGCACCCCTGACGTACAATCTCTCCCTAGGTTTCTCTCAGGCTTGCACCATGTTTAAAGGCTTCTGCTCAGATTTCTTCAGACTATAACAGTCTCTCTCAGGTTCTGTGTTCTACCTTCCCTCCCCCTAAACCTACTACTCAGCCAAAGCCCCTCCACCCACATAGTCCAAAATGCCTTGGCAGGTGCACATAGCCCCTTTGTTTTAGGTGTGGGACTGGGATTAATTACAGTTAGGTTAATTGAAGGATGTGTTCACACAACCATTGTTTTCGATGAGGTTTTAACTCAACCCATGACCAGGTTTTACTCAGTGCATAACTGGGTATTTTATCAAAAATAGGGGTTAAAAAATACAGTTAACATTGATCTGACCCAGTATGGCCGTTCTTATGTTGTTATGAAAGTTTTATGACTCCATGTGGATATGGTTTTCATAGACTCATTAGCCAGACTCATTTCAAAGAATTACTAGAGTAACTATAATAGATGTGCATCATAACCTTGGCACACTATAGATTGATGTACAGTAACATACAAGGATAGCTAATTAGAATTACTGATGTACCGCTTAGCTGGGTTTTGCAGGAGTATCTCCCATGCTGAGTGAAAAGTGCTCACTGCAGACAGGGCTTTTGCAGGCTGGAAGTTTTCCTTTGCTTGTCCTTTTGCTGTCACAGGTGGGCGGCTGATCTGATTTACTTGATGCTGCTGCAGAATGAAGCTAAAGTTGCATGAAAAATAGAACACAGTTATTCTGAATCCAGCGTGGAACCATTTTTAAATGAATCCTCTTTGGGGAAAATGAAATGAGGGGCTGGCAACCATGCATACTCCACACCATCAAAAAAAAAAAAAAGACAAAGATGTTTGGGTTTCCCATAGCACCAGCCTATTCAAACTTCCTTATTATCATGTTGATACAATTGATTTCTTCTCATCATGTCATTAAACTTTTTTTTAAAAAGTATGTATGTATAGATGATTTTAAATAGAGAGAACCCTATCGCGGAGAGCAGAGACGAGCGACAGCAGGGTCCAGAGCTCTCATTACAGCAGAATGTCAGTCAGCTGACAAGACCAACATTGCTGATGCCTCAGTTGTAAAAACAGGACTTCACTGAGAAACAGATGCAGCATCTTAGGCTGAGTTTTAAAGCGTATGAAGCTATAAATGTGGGTGTGAGAAACAGAGCATAAAGGTATAATTGAGCATAATTAGTCTGTATAATTAGGAAAGGCTGGTGGTGTATTTCTTACTTTCTAAAAGTGAAGTAGTAAAACAGATCCTTAATTCCTGCAACTTTAAACACACTGGGCCAGATCCTGCCACCTCCTCTTTCTCGCTGCAGTGAAAACAAGGCAGAAAGCTGCATAACTCTCCAGATGGGGATTCCCCAGTGTAGAGTAAATTGCCAGGTGATAGGCAGCAAGGCCAGAACGCTGCCACATTCCAGCAAGAACCTGTCCAGCAGAATGTCCCAAGGGAACCATTACGGTCAGAGCAACTGAGAAGAGCACTGAGGTTGCTCTAAGCTGCACCATGGGCCAGGCCCTTGCCATCTGCAGGACTGGGGACCTAAAGGTGGGATTAAGGGCTGGCTCCTGCACCGCCAATAGCTGATATCTCTTTCTTGGTTCCCAGGCTTCTTCCTTTATGTGTGCCCCCTGCAGTCCTTTTTCAAGGCGCCTCGATGGAAGAGGAGGACACCTCTCTCCATATCCTTTTGACTGAGGCTGAGTGGGTGACTCCAGACACACCTTGTACTTTCTCTACTTCTTCCCAGACACTGAAGGACTTTGCTCTCTCCTGAGGTGGTCTTTGTGAAGTTAGCCCGCCCACGGTCCATGAGTCACGGCATCATGTTAAAAATAAGATGTATTTAAAAAGAGAGAAAATCAAATTGGGGCAGGGATGCTGCGGGGGTTAACCCGGGGAGCGCTGAGAGTCAGGGGACTCCTTGTTCCTTCTCAGTACTGGCTGTTCAGACTCCAAGCTGCTGAGCAGATAGGCACCGGTGGGGAGAAATTCAGCTTGCAGGACTTAGTGCAGCAGCAGCTTAGCCCTCCCTGCTCTCCTCTTCCTTTTACACTGCTGGAGAGTATGACAAGAGGGAGAAGAGTGTTTGCAGGTTATGTTGTGCTTCTAGCAGCACTGTTAGGGGAGATAGGTGGGGAGTAAAGACCCAGTCCTGCCGAGGCAAGAGTGAGCTCAGTGTCAGCCTTAGCGAAGGCTGAAAATGTTAGTAAGGGCTTGTCTACAAAACTCCACAGTCCGGATTACAGGGGTGTGAACTGCAGTGCTCACTAGCGTGCTGCGTCTGCTCCCCTGCATGAACTAAATGGTACCTCGTTCCTGGTTAAAGAGGACTACATTAACACAAATGATGTACTTTTAGTAGCATCCACATAGTAGCATCCACAGGGGGAGTCACAGCACAGCAGGCTAGTGCATGTTGCAATTCACATACCCGTAGTCCAAACTGTGGGCCATGTAGACATAACCTAAGCCACCATCTCCTTCACATATAGCCACCAGCAGCTTTTTGTGTGGCCATGACAGGCCTCTGGGTGGTGATGGGGTTGGGGGCAAAGCAGCGGCTCTCCACCCCCATTACTCCTGGATGTGCTGGATTTGTGTTGGTGGCTGAAGCAGGGGTTGGCACTCTGTGTGGCCTCTGGAGACACACAACCCTGGAGGAGCCAGGTGACTTCCCCCCAGCTTTTCAGGGCTCAGGCTTCAGGCTACAGCCCTGGGGTGGTGGGACCGTAGACAACAGGACTTTGGACTTCAGACTTTGGCTGTGATACCTTGGATGCCAGCCCCCAGCTCTGGCCATGGGGCTTCGAATGCCAGCCTCCAGCTCCATCTGCAGGGCAGCAGGACTCAACACCCACCCCTGCCATTGCTCCCAGACCCTGACCCCCTCTGCCTCACCCCCAGATGCCCCCATCCAGGGCTTAATTTGTCCCGGGGCTTGCAGTGAAAAAGTGATATTAACAAACATACAAATATCACTTTTCACAGCAGCAGACTTACTAGCTAGCAAGTCTTTAAAAAAAAAAAAAAAACACAACCAAAAAAGCAAAAGAAAGAACAACAACAAAAGACAAGAACATGCAAACCACCTTATTTGTGTTCCTATTCTGTTTAGGTCCAGTAAAGGATAGAGACAACAGTACATTATTTTTATTACAGAATCTGCAAAAAAAAATCCTACATAAATAAATTACAATGATTTGGATGTGTTTATGTGCATATTGTGGTAGGGTGGCCTTCGTGCTTCTGTGGGCTGAGCGCTTCTTTTGGTGCCAACTTCGGAGGCATCCGTCTGCAAGATAAATGGTTCATGAAAGTCCGGGGCGATCAACACCGGGTCGCTGCAGAGAGCCATACGCAGGTCCTCAAAGGCTGCGTCTGCTGCCTTGGTCCACTTAACCATGTCGGGGCCCCGAGCCCTGATCAGTTCTGTTAGGGGGCTCGCCCTGGCAGCGAAGTGCGGGATGAAATGCCGGTAGTAGCCCACCACGCCCAGGAATGCCCAGACCTGCTTTTTACGATTCGGTCGGGGCCATGTCTGGATGGCCTCTATTTTATTTACCTGGGGTCTCACTACGCCCCTCCCCACGATGCGTCCCAGGTATCTAGCCTCCGCTAGTCCGACAGCGCACTTGGCAGGGTTTGCGGTGAGGCCGGCCCGCCGTAAGGTTTCTAGTACTGCCTCCACTTTTCCCAGGTGGGTCTCCCAGTCGGGTGAGTGGATGACTATGTCATCGAGGTATGCAGTCGCATAGCGCCCATAGGGCCGCAATAACCTATCCATGAGTCGCTGGAAGGTGGCTGGGGCCCCATGTAGTCCAAATGGGAGGACCGTATACTGAAACAGCCCGTCTGGAGTGGCGAAGGCGGTCTTTTCTTTAGCCTCGTCTGCCAGGGGGATCTGCCAATAACCCTTCGTTAGGTCCAGTGTGGTCAGGAACCTGGCCTTACCCAGCCGGTCCACCAGCTCGTCTATTCGGGGGATGGGGGATGCGTCGAACTGGGAAACCTCGTTCAGTCACCGAAAGTCATTGCAAAAACGCGTGGTGCCGTCTGGTTTTGGCACGAGCACAATCGGACTTGACCACTGACTGTGAGACTCCTCAATCACCCCTAGTTTTAACATCTTCTTCACTTCGGCCCTGATCTCCTCCCTCTTGGCCTCCGGGATTCGGTAGGGTCGCATCGTAACTTTAGCGCCGGGGTTCATGAGGATGTGGTGGTGCGTCTCTGTCGTGCGGCCTGGCCTGGTCAAGAACACATCCTGGTTTCGGCCTACCATCTCCTGTACTTCGGCTTTCTGTGTCGGCGTCAGGTCAGGGGATATTGTCACCTGTTTGCGGGGGTCGCCCCTCTGAGTTGGCAGGTTGAGGGCGACCATACCTGCTTCCGGGGCCTGCCAGGCCTTCAGGAGGTTAACATGGTAGATCTGCTCCCCTTTTCGCCGATCGGGTTGCCGCACCTTGTAATTTACCTCTCCAACTGGCTCTATTATTTCATAGGGCCCCTGCCACTGGGCCAGGAGCTTGCTCTCTGCCGTGGGGACTAATACCATTACCCGCTCACCGGGCTGGAATCTCCTAACCTTCGCTAGCCGGTTATAGGAGGCACGCTGAGCCTCTTGGGCCTTCTCTAGGTGCTCCCGGACAATAGGGGTGACACGGGCTATCCGGTCCCTCATCTGGAGCACATGGGCTATTACGTTCCTTCCCGGGGTACGCTCCTCCTCCCAGACCTCCCGGGCTATATCCAGGATCCCACGGGGGTGCCGTCCATATAGCAGCTCAAACGGCGAGAACCCAGTCGAGGCCTGGGGCACTTCCCGGATCGCGAACATGAGGTACGGCAGTAGGTCGTCCCAGTCCCTCCCATCACAACTCACCACCTTCTGGATCATGGACTTGAGGGTCCAATTGAACCGTTCTACCAGACCGTCGGTCTGGGGGTGATACACCGAGGTTCATAGGGTCCGTACGTGGAGTAGATTGCACAGGTCCTTCATCAACTTGGACATGAATGGGGTCCCTTGGTCCGTCAGTATCTCCTTGGGAATTCCCACTCAGGCAAATACCTCCAGTAGCCTTGTCGCTATCACCTTGGAGGTCGCGCTCCTCAGGGGGATGGCTTCAGGGTAGCGGGTGGCATAGTCCAGGATTACGAGTACGTGCTGGTGTCCTCGGGCTGACTTCTCAAGGGGCCCCACCAGGTCCATTGCTATACGTTTGAATGGGACCTCAATGATCGGCAGTGGTACTAAGGGGGCCCTCAGCCGGGGTCGGGGGCTGTGTAGCTGGCATTCAGGACACGAGGTGCAGTAGCGCCGGACAGACTCATGCACTCCCGGCCAGAAAAACCTCCGCAGAATTCGGGCAAGGGTTTTCTCTGTCCCCAGGTGTCCCCCAAAAAGGTGACTGTGGGCCAGGCTTAATATGGCCCTCTGGTGCTTTGCAGGGACTAGGAGTTGGTGCACCTCCTGGTCCTGGCCCTGTCCAGGCGCTACTCGGTAGAGCAGGTCTCTTTCTATTATAAAGTAGGGTCCGGGCCCTGGCGTCTTCCCTTCCATGGGTATCCCTTCTACCCTCATCACCTCTTTTCGGGCAGTTTCATACCGTGGATCTTTGGCCTGGTCCTGCCCAAAGGTCTTCCATTGCTGCCCGAGGGGCCCTATTTCGAGGGGCGCAGATGATCCCTCCAGGCCCCGCTCGGTGCCCTCCCGCCGGGGACCAGCCTCAGGTGGGGTCTCTCCGGAGGGGGGGATCGGCTGCGGGCGCTCGGGTCCTTTTTCCCACGAGGGCGGCCCTTGGGCCCTGGCGCAGGATCTGGGTCCCTAATGCCTTGGCTGCTCTCCTTTCCCTCTTTGTCTTCCTGCCTTTCCCCGGTTTGGGAAAAAGGTCGGGGGCGAGTTCCGGGAATATTGGCACTGTCCCCTCTCCCTGTGATGGCTCTTCTTCTTGCGGGGCCCTGGTCCCTCCCGGCCCCTCTGCCGGGAGTAAGGCTCCGAACTCGGGGAAGTCCCTGCCAATGATTACTGGATATGGGAGTTTCGGGACTACCCCTGCCATCACCTTAATATGGGCTCCTTGTACCTCAATTTCCACTGGGAGGGTGGGGTAGTAGGCGACTTCACCATGGACGCAGGTTACCCCGGTGTGATGGGACTGAGCCTGCTGGGTCGGGTCCACCAGGTTGCTGGAGACGAGCGTAACTGCGCTCCCGGAGTCAATGAGCGCCTGGGTGTCGACCCCATTCAGCTTCACTGGTTGCGTATATCGGTGCGGGGCATCAGCAATCCCCACTAGGTAGACCAGGGAGCAGGGATTAGTCCAATTCCCCAGGTTGCACTGCATGGGTTCTTCGGCGTTTGGACACTGGGCCACCATGTGCCCCCACTCCCCGCAGGCGTAGCATCGATACGGGGCCCTGGTTACCTCCGGGGCCGTGGGGCTGGCGGGCCACGAAGGGGTGCCCCTTGGTTCTCTTGGAGTCCCTGTCGGGCCCTCAGGCCCCCTTTTCCTTCTCTCCGTCCTACCAGAGGCCCCCGTCACAGGCTCCACTGGGAGGGGCCCCGGACGCAGACGGGGCCCCAACCCTCCCTGGGTAGGGCGGGAGAGTTCTCGGGCCATCAGCCTCCTCTCTACTAAGGTGACCACTTCATCATATGAGGCAGGGTCGTGTTGTCCTACCCACGTGCGAAGATCGGGGGTTAGCCCTCGCATATACTGGTCTAGTACCAGGAGCTCTACGATGGCCTCCGAGCTGTTGGCCTCTGGGCATAGCCACTTCCGGGCGAGGTGGATAAGATCGAACAATTGTGACCTGGGCGCCTTGTTCTCCCGGTATCGCCAGGCATGGTACCGCTGGGCCCGGACGGCCTGCGTCACCCCCGCCCGGGCCAAGATCTCAGCTTTCAGCTGGGGGTAATCGGCGGCCGCGGTGGAGGACATATCAAAATAGGCCTTCTGAGCCTCCCCACTCAGGAAGGGGGCCAGGATTCCGGCCCACTGGTCCCGGGGCCAGGCTTCCCGCTCGGCAGTCCTCTCGAAGGTGAGGAGGTAAGCCTCAACGTCATCCTCCGCAGACATCTTCTGTAGCCAATGGGTGGCCTTCAGTGTTGGGGGGGGGCCTACTCCTTGACCGGGGGTCGATAGGGTCTTTAGTTGGGCCACCACCTCCCGCATGAGGGCTCGGTCCTGTGCCGCCTGGTTAATCAGCAGCTGGTTGGTTTCCTGCTGGACCCGGGTTGACTCTTGCTGGGCTGCTGTAGCCTGTACTAATGCGCGGACCACATCGTCCATCTTGGCAGGGCCGGGGTACAAGGGCCTTGTGCCCGGGGCGCTCTCACCTTGTTAGGGGAAAAGGCGATCCCACTTCTGACACCAGTTGTGGTAGGGTGGCTTTCGTGCTCCTGTGGGCTGAGCGCTTCTTTTGGTGCAGCGGGCACGAAATGGCCGCCCGGGGTTCCCAGCAGTCCTAAAATGGCGGCCGTCCCACCTCTGGCCCGTCTCCCTTCGGGCCTTCACCGGCCGGGCAGTGCCCTCGGGATTCTGCGGTGGGGTGGGGGGTGTCCGAGCCCGCCCTCTCCTTCAGACACCAGCCCAGAGACCCTGGCTGACAGCAGTGGCTGGCTGCTGTTATAACGCACTCTGAGAATCCTCCCTCTGGGCTGCTTCCCCACCCTGGTTTCCACACTCTTCACACTCTCCCAAAACTCCAAACCTCCAAACTCTCCCAGAAACTCCAAACCTCCAAACTCTCCAGATTCCAGGAGACCCCTGCCTGGCTGGCAGGGAGCTTTTATCTGCTCCCAGGCAGCCCTTAATTGGTCTCAGCTGACCTTGGCCTCAGCTGGCCCTGATCAGCTTGAAGCAAACCTTGGGCAGCTGCTAGGGGAATAGGGCTTTGATCAGTCTTGGACTAACATAGCGCCCTTCTATTACCCTCCCGTAGCCCCTGTCACAATATTTATTTATTTTTCCTAAAGTTAATTAAGTATTTTAGGGAAAAGTGTCGGTGTGACCACTAGCAAGAGTTGGTGGCCGCACTCAGAGGCCAACAAAAAATTTGTTGTGAGAACCCCTGACCTAAACAGAGCCAGTCTTTGAATTTTTGGGCTGGCCAGAGAAACAATATTTTGTGCCCTCCCTCTCCACCTAAACCCTACCCTACCATGTCCACCATGATCACACCTCTCTGCACAAGGGTGGCTTGACAATTTGCGGGGGAGTTAGCAAGATGATTTTTGGCATGCACCCCAAACATTATTGACTGACATTCCATGAAAGTGTGTGAACAAATGAGAGGGAGGGGTCTTTACATTCCTCCGCCTCCAGGAGCTGAAGTAGACTCCAGGCATTCCCTCCTAGGAATTGATTTATAGCAGGTTATGTTTTTAATATGAACTCCATGTGGAAGAGAGTGAAACTTTTTTTTTTAATGTAAACTAAGATTCTCCATCATACGCCCGGAAGAGAAGTTCTGTTAATAAAACAAGTGATCACATAAACTTTCAGGTAATTCCCCAATGGATCAGCGTTTTATCTCCAACAGCCATCCACTGTTTTTCAAACCAATAGGGAAGCCAATAATTTGGTAGTAAATATAGGAAAGTGCCATCTCATGTATTTAAATTCCAGCTCACCTTTAGCACTTTCTAATGGACTAGAATAGACTAGTCAGTGATGATCCTATTTCTGTTGTTAAATGTATCTAAAAGGTTTTATATGATTACCACAATACCATGGCTAAAATAATGGGGCCTCAGTAGTCAATAGCTATTCATCTATTGTCATTGAATTCACACTGCAGTGAATGTGTAGGTGCTTCTAGAAGTAAGTTATGCTTTATGTGAATTTCTAAAATAACACTGAGACCCCGCAACTTTCCTTCTTAATTAAGAATGTTCAGTTTCATTTCAAAGCTTACATTAAAGAATCTGGTATTTAATTCAATATTTATTTCAACATCAAGACTATAATTTTAAATTCATATTGACAGCTCTGCTGCTCTCTTTGGGCAGTGTGGCCTAGTGTATAGAGCACTTTGACTGGGACTCAGGAGACCTGGTTTCTATTCTCAGCTCAGCCACTGGCCTGCTTGGTGACCTGGGGTAAGTTACTTCCCCTCTCTATGACTCTGTTTCCCCATCTATAAAGTGGGGATGACGATTGTGACCTCCTTTGTGCTTTGAGATCTATTGATGAACAGCGCTATATAAGGTATTATTATTATGCTTTGTCCCAAGAGCAGCAGATAGCATCAGCTCTCGTATGAAGTGTGTATAATCCAGGTTAGTGAATTTTACCTTAGCTCAGAAAATAATCCTGGGCAACATATGTGGTAGAGAGCTGTATGCTGTCCCCTGTGTTTTAAAAGAGGGTATTGTAGGTATGCTTACAAATTCAACCTGTTCACAGCCCCAGGGATTTGCTATAAAAGCAGTACCTTTCTGGTATTTAGAATAGGAGCTTCTACTTTACCACAGTCACTGCAGATTGTGAAATGCTGGGTTTTCAAATGGAGCTCACTGTGTCTGTTTTACTAGTTCCCCCTCCCAGGCATTTAACCATCCACACGTACAAATCAGAAACATGGAACACAATGCTACCTGAGCTTCTTGAAGAACTCAGGCTCCAAAACCACATTATTTTTGGTTTTTACTAGCCGTGAATCACAATCATTTACACAGTCCGTGTGGTGGACCAAAATCCTTTCTGCAGTACACTTTTTGTACATCTGAGGCCCCCACATGTTATGTTAACTGCAAACGCTAGGCGGAACTGATGCTCATAGATAGCATGCCTGTAGTTATAAAACGTAAATGTCATTCAGTTACCTCCTTAGAGCTGAGGGCTTCATTTTCTGGAATAGATACTATGGGATGACGAGGCTGCAGAGCAGAGATGCCAAGGATGTCCCAGAGAGAGTGTAAGTGAAAAAATATGCAGTTATGAGTTACATTTTAGTAGACATCAAAACAACATTATCAAAGAGCCTTAACAATTTACATGCAAAGGGCAGTTAAGCACCAAGTTCTCACTGACTTTCAATAGGAGCTGGGCACCTAACTGCTCTTAAGAAATGTCTACATGGCAAGTAAAGGGGTGATTGTAGTATGGGTGGGCATAGCAGTGCTAGATAGATTCAAGCACAGGTAATAGTGTTGGCCCAATCCTGCTTTTACGAAATACGTGAAAGAACAGAGCCACAAACACCCTCCGCCCCCACCTCCTTCCTACCAAGAGGCACTTCAGCCTGATACACTGTAACTTTAATCAAAAGCTAAAACCTCAACTGACTTTTATTGTTCCACCCTTTGAAATGTTCACTTCAGTCTTTTTAAAATATTCATTTACTGCATATCATTGGAACAAGAGATCCCAGATTTTTGTCTAAACTATTCTCTGTAAGTCCTACATTCCTGTTTGACATGGTTCCAAATCATATTATTTAGTAATAATTTAAGTCTGTCTTTACTTTGAATAATTCTATCTGTTTTAACATTTGTAAAACCATGCCACTGACGATTTTATCTGTTGATTTTACCCACTTTCAGAATATTTGTAAAAATCCTATTTTATATGTGCTTAGGTCAAAAATGAAATAATGTTTACTTTAAAAGACATGTAAATTCTTCAGCTAGGAGTTTACACTGAGTGATTGGAGTGTGAATGGCTGAGCAATTGAAGTGGGTGTGGACAGGGAGAGTGATTGAACAATTGATCTAAGTAAGGGATGTCTAAACATGATGAACAAAACACCAGCCTCACCTCAAACCTTTGAGGGAGGAAGAAAGGAGTGAAGATAACAACTTTTACCACTCAACTGGCCGAAGAGGAGTCCACACTGATAACTTTGGAGTCAGTGCACTTCAAAGAACAAAATCTGATCAGGCTTGCAACAATGTGGGTGATTAAGGATCACACCAAATGCAGATGCAGCATGACAGAGCAAAAGCCCATAGACTTACATGGGATCTTTTTCCTATAAAATGGGACAGAAAGATGAAGGCTGGAGGTTCAGGTCTACATCACCACACCAACCAGGAGTACCGATGCGCATCGGCAGAACCTTGCTCCTCACCCTCATGCTACAGTCACTACCAAGAGCACCAAGAGGCTGGTAACTATAACATCTGTGAGACCCCTATGTTTGTTTTTCTGTCTCCCTGTCTGTGTACGCCTGTCTGTGTGTATGAGTGTGACTGAAAGTTCCAATTGAAACATGTGTCAATGAAGTATACTTTATTAACAAGAGTCCCTGTATTTGTAATCACTAGGTAAAGCACAATATTGATATTGATACTGTTTTCCTGGTATTTACATTATTGATTCCATTTCACTAAGTAAAGCACAATATTGATATTGTTACAGTGTTGATCCTGTTTCCCTGGTATTTGCATTATTGATACTATTTACCAAATTTCTGTATTCACAATAAACGTGGCTTGTTGCCTTATCACCTGAAAAAGATCCTGTGACATTTGTTATTTGGATAACAATAGTAGTAGTATAAAGTGGGTTTCAGCATTGGCTAGCCACCTGAGGACAAGCCACAGGGGACACTGGATATATGTGCAGGTTGCTAGTCTATGCTGAAGTTATGTCTGTATTACTATTGTTGCCCAGGCTAGCTAGATTGCAAGCAGCATGGGTATTTCTATCTGTGCTATAATCACATCTTTACTCTCAGTGTAAATGTACCCTTTGTTCCCCTGAAAATCTCTGGACCAAGATATAGGCTGGTTTCCAGCTAACCACATTGTCATATAATTTTAAAAAGCACTTTTCACACCGAAATGACTCAGTCAGAATCATCGCAAGGACAAATGCCTATGTAAAGGAAAGGTATAACATGAGACAATGCACATACAAGTACATAGAACTCTCACCGTATTTCCAACACTTAGCATTTATATCTTCTTAAACAGCTCCCAAGAGAGCTCACTTTGGGTTTCAAAGACACCAATCTTTAACTGACAGGACTGTTGAACCATTATTAGTATATACAGAGGGAGGGTTTGTGTCATGGTGATTCTTTAACATTGTGTGATTTGTATCTGAGTACTGAAGTACCTGCTCCAAACTCCATTTAAGTCAATGTAAAGATTCCCTGTGACTCCATTGGGCTTTGGATTAGACTCAAGGACAGGGGTCGGCAATAATTTTTGCTGAGGGGCCCTCCACAAATTCTGGTAAGTCTCGTGGGCCATGTGACGCTAGAGCGTAAGGCAGCTTTCAGCCAGCTGCTACCCGAACATCTGGCTTCAGGAAGCCAAATGTTCGGGTAGCGACTGGCCAAAAGCTGCCTGACACGCCAGCGTAGTGCTCCTGAATGGCCAACAGACAAGTTAGATGGGCTGGATTCAGCCTGCAGGCTGTATTTTGCCCACCTCTGCTCTAGGCAGGTGAACCAAAACAATACAGAGATAATAGTAGGTTCATAGGACTGCAACATTTTAATAACCAGATGAAATACAGTTTTCGTATTTTTAGTTCTGTTCAGTAAAGTTCTCTGAATGTATTGGTTTCATGAATATAGCTTTACAGAAACCTAGTTTTCAGTGTTTTCACTGCTCTGTGTCAGTTATTAGCACAAATCATTAACTGAATTTATAAATCAAGTCAGAATGCCTTTTTTTTAAGTCCTGCACTTTTTTTTTTTTTTTTTTTTTTTTTTTTTTAAAAGAGTTTTGAATCATTATTCATAGAAGCGCAAGTCTAGTTTGGTAAACTGCTCCAATAATGATAATGTATTGTCTCAACAGGACTTGGCATTGTTGCATGCCAAGAATGCAGAGAGTGAAGTTAAATAAGGCTGGGAGAGAATACCTTAACTCTCACAGTTGAGAATTTATTGCTGGCAATACAAGCACTTTAAATGTCGGCACCAAGAAGACATACACACTGCAGGCTTATCCATTCCATTGGCTGGGGGCTCACCCTCCTATTCCATTCCAAGTAAATAAGCGGGTGCTGTATGCTACAGTTAGTACCACACAGAGCGCTAGTACAGCCGTACCAATCTGGCTGCTAACATGCTGCTTATGAGTTATTGGGATGCTGCAAATTCATTATTCACCCTAACACAAAAGCCTATGTTATTTTGTAAGGAATGTGCAATCAGTGTGGGTCGCTGCTCTGGATGGATTGCTTTCTATTTACCCACCAGGCATCAATTAAGCTCTCTGGGGGGTATCAAGTGCCCACAGCTTGTGCAGAAAGAATACTTGACTAGGCAGGTGGTGAGCTGAGACCCTGGCTATCATTTATCTTGATTAAGAGGGGAAAAAACACTGTGTACAAACCATGTACATATCTAACCTATGAAAAATGTGCTTTTATCACTATTACCTTGTCCTGCCTTCTCTTCTCATTACTTATTGTCCACTCAACTTTATGTTTCTTCTCCAAGCCCAGGCACAATTCTGCCCTCTCCCACTCCACAAATCTCATCCCCTATGTCCCTCCTGGACCCCATATGACAGTGCCAACCTCCCTCACCCCACACCCTCACCCTTTGTCTCCTTCTCTTACTCTCATTTTTGTGCTTTCTTGCAAAAAGTGAAAAGCCACTGTGCATTAGGGACCCGCACAGGGCAGAACTCCAGAACTTAACCCTGAGGTTTCCACACAGTATCAATGCATATTCTCTCTGCCAATGCCTTTGATTTAAAAGAAGCAGGGGAGGAAGAGAGGGAATGAAAAAATTCTGACTAACCGATTAATGAATATTTCAGTAAAAGAATAAAGGAAAGAATGATAATACAGTATTAGACTTCAGTGGATTGTGCATCCAATGATAGTACCCTATTTCCAACTTCTGAAGTATAAAAAGTCTTAAGCATTGTCTGTGGAGAGGCCATGTTGTCTAGTGGCTAAGGCACTGTATTGGAAATCCAGAGACCTGATTTGGCCACTGATGTGCTGTCTGACCTTGGGAAATAACTTCACCGTTCAGGGTCTCTCTTTTCCTCCTGCCCTTTGTCTGTTTTGTGAATTTAGACTGTAAACTAAGTTCAGAGCAGGCGCACAGATTGTGTCTCACTATGGGCATGAGCCCCTTGGTCTCACCTTTGCCTCCTTCAAATCCCTCTTCAATTGTGATGCCTCTAGGAAACCAACCGATTAATTATGGCAAAAGGGAATGTAACATTCTACAGCACTTTAAAACGATGCAGAACCATCCAGGTGGGCACATAGCTAGCCTATGTAACTGCCTTATCACTGCTATACTTATCCTTAAATAGTGGCCCTTCCTGTTATTTGTTATACTTGCTGCATCTTGTCTTTGGTTACACTGCAAATTCTTTGGGGGAGTGATTGTGTCTTCCTATACATTTGTATAGCACCTAGGGAAATAGGGTCCTGATCCTGAGTGGGGGCTTTGGGCACTACCACAGATCAAAGAGTTAATAATTAGAATAATATTCTGCCTTATTTTCAAACACAATGGGCCCTATCAGGGATCAAATACTCATGTTTAAGGCACTGGACCAGGATTTAGGAGATCTAAATTCAATTTCTCACGGTCAGAGATTCACTGACCTTGGGCAAGTTATTCAGAGTATGTCTACACTGCATTGTAAATCCAGGTCTGTAGCACTTGGCCTTGTGGACTTGGTGTTTCCAAGCCTGAGCTTGAGCGTTCACACCGCACTGTAAACCTGGGCTTACAATTACTGGACTCAGGTCTCCCAGGTGTGCTCGAGTGTCCATATTGCACTGCACAGACTTTTGACTCGGGTCTGCGTATTGAGCTGCGTCCATAGTACAGAACGATAGGGCTTGGCAGTGAGTTTTGCAAGACTTGGGCTCTGACCACGTGCGCCCCCCATGCAGGGTCCAAGGACCTGGGTCCTGAGAACTTTCTGACTCGAGTCAGACTGATTTGTGTGTGGATGGAAGGCTGGCTTTGGCTCAAACCTGAGCCAGACCCTGGACTTTGTATCAAGTGTAGATACACCTTCTGTATCTCAATTCCCCATCTGTAAAATGCTTCCTTTGTGTGTCTGCCTACTTAGACTGCATACTCTCTGGGCAGGACTTGCTTACTATGTGTCATGACAGCACCTAGGACAATGGGTGAGGCTTCTAGGCCCTGCCGCAACATAAATCAAAATATCTGAAAACCAAAATATAATCAGACCTAACCATTGCTTCCATAAAGACAAATACAAGCATCGACGTAAGTGGGCGAGATGGAGTTGGGGAATTTATCTATTTCATTTTGAGAAAGAATAAGTCTGACTGAATGAACATGCTGCCCTGATTTTCCAAGTCTCCCTGGAAAATTCTAAATGAACAGGGGTGGGTGATTTCTCTGGAAAGATAAGAAACCTAGTTTTCCCTTGCTGAAAAATATATAATTGGACATTCTGACCTCAGACATGTGTAGAACGCTGACCTATGTCTGTTAGCTCTGATTCTGGGGTTTAAGTAAATAGGCTCCATATTTCTTTTTAATATTTATAGGCTTATTAGGAGTCTCCATATGGCATTTTCTGCCCTTGGCATACCTGCGTCCCCACGTCCAAATGGCTGGCAGTAAGACTGTCTCTTTTACAGTGATTTTGACAGATTGTTCTCATGTCTGTAGGAGAAGATGGGAGGTATAATTCTCCTGATTTCTGTCCTTGATTACTTTGCTGACTGTAAAATTCTCCATTGTCATAGTTTAATTAGGTTGCTCGGTATATAGGGCTGCATTAGTAGGAACATTGCCAGCAGATCAAAGGAAGTGATTATTCCCCTCTATTCGGCACTGGAGAGGCCACATCTGGAGTACTGTGTCAAGTTTTGGGCCCCCCATTACTGGAAGGATGTCGATGAAATGGAGAGAGTCCAGCAGAGGGCAATGAAAATGATTAGGGGGCTGGAGCACATGATTTAAGAGGAGAAATTGAGGGAACGGGACTTATTTAGTCTGCAGAAGAGTGAGGGGAGATTTGATAGCAGCCTTCAACTTCAAAGGGGGGAGGGGTTCAAAGAGGATGGAGCTAAGCTGTTCTCAGTGATGGCAAATGGCAGAACTAGGAGTGATGGTCTCAAGTTGCAGTATGGGAGGTCTAGGCTGGATATTAGGAAAAACTTTTTTAATAGTAGTGAAGCACTGGAATGGGTTACCTAGGGAGGTGATGGAATCTCAATCTTTGAAGATTTTTAAGACCCAGTTTGACAAAGCCCTGGGTGGAATGATTTAAGTGGGATTGGTCCTTCTTTGTGCAGGGAGTTGTACTAGATGACCTCCTGAAGGTCCTTCTGATCCTAATATTCTATGATTCTATGAATGACAACCTGGGAATTTCACAAGCTTGCACAGTTCTCCTGTAAACCAGATGGGTTTCTTTTATTATTTCTAAGGATCATAAAAGAGCAAAATGGAAAATAAGTAATTATTTATGACTATGGAAACTATTCTGAAAATTACAGAATGCACAGTCAGAAAATCATCAAGTATTAATGTGGAAGTTCATAAGGAAAATATCCACCATGCCAAACAGGCTTCTTATATAACCTTGAACAAGGCTCAGAACAGAGATTATAAAACAACGTAATGAGACTTAGCATCATAGAATAATCCACAAGCTATGTTTGTCTTAAAAAGGTCAATTTATCATGATTGCACTGTAATTCACAGCTGCCACTGAATTAATCTAAAGCTGTCTAAAGTCTTAGCAGTATGTAACTTTTTCATAAACTGAAGGCTTGTCTACATAGTTCATGAGTCCTCACTAGAAGGGTGTAAATTCGAGTGCGCACTAACTGGTCCATGTGGTTTCACACAGTACTATGTTAACATGCTTTAGGGAACTTTTAGTGTGCACACCAGCAGGGTCCAAATGGGACCGTTAGTGCACAACACTAGTGCACTCTAGAATTTACTTCTCCCTGATGCAGACTAATGCACCATGTACTAATGCACTAATTCACTGTCTAGAAGCATGCTGTATCCTTTGCTAATTGAGACAGAGGTGTAAGGCTCCCCACAATCAATGGGAGATGATATATATATAAAAATAACAATGCTGCAACTATAGCAACAAAAATCACATATACACCATTCTTTTTAATTACTTAATTAAGTCTTTAATCCATTTTTAAAAATTAAATTAGATGTTCAGACACATGAAATGCAGAGTTATTCTTTCTTTATGAGATGGATAAAGAATGGCCTTACTAATCTTTTGTTAGTTCAAAGACAGGGAAATGTTTATAATGGCATTTAAAAAGGATTTTCTGGAGAGACTGGCATTTGTCTAAAACTATTTTATAGATACCTACTTTTTCCTGGTATAAACTGGTAAAGGATACAAGTACAGCATGAATTGTAAAACACTCACAGCAGCGGCGTGAGGACTATTTCTAATTAAAGAGAGACAAAAAAAAACTACAAGTGGAAACAGACGTTATATAATTATGACATATAGACTCTCTGAAATTCCATGTTTTATTAATTCATTTAAAAGATTCAGTCAGTTAAGCATCCAGTTTTTTGGCCATCATCTCTCTGCAAAAGTAAATTTAATATTAAATGATAATCATACCAAATTCATATTGTGCCTTTTAGCCGTAGCACACTACATATTGTATCGAATAATTTGTATTGTATAGACCGCGGCTGCTTTGCATTTAGTAGCACTTCTTTATCCATAAAACTCAAAACCCTCTACAAAGGTAGGTAAGAATTGTCTCCCCATTTTGACAGGTGGCGTAACTGATGCCCAGCTAGATTCAGAGTGAGATTCTGACAGGGACTTACATGAGCACACACAGGAGTGTGTAAGGAATGTCTCTTCCTTGGGTCTGGAGGAGTTGCACCCCTTTGGCTAGGAAGGAGGTGGGACTTGACTCCATCTGGCACACAGCAGAATGAGAAAACGACACAAAGGGTTGGACATATACAGCACCACATGAAGAGGTACAGGAGAGGGCCTGTTTCCTTCACCAGAAACTCCAGGAGAAATGATTCCTCCGTGAACAGTGCGTGAGGCTTCATACCATTGCTAATGCAGGACTCTTCCGAATACGTACTATGAGGATGGTAGAGTTGCTCTCTTGTAATCTATGAATAACAGTGGTCTGAATATTGTAAGGGACCTGGTCAGTGAGGTAAGGCTGCTGGAGAGGTATTAGAATTTCCTGAATGAATGTATTGATCTAGCTTAATAGAGGGCTGTTGGGAGAGCAAACAGGAAAGCCACACAACAGTTCTCGATCAGCAGCCCCAACTGTGCACCTGGAGGACAACGGCGCAAGCTGTTCGCTTCAAGGATCATGTCTCCGATGAGCTGCAAACCTTGTTTTGGTCGGTTGGGAGGCTAGAGACCAAAAGAAGACTGAAGAGTTAAAAACTGTTTGACTGGGCAAAAGGGGATCACTTGTCAGGAGCTGTCTAGAGACACAGGCTGGCAGACCAAGAGACTCTGCGAAGGGAGTCTAAAGAAATTGGGCCTGGCCTCAGACACGCAGGAATGGCAAGATGGGTATAGTCGGCTTGCTTGTTTTTAGGAGACATTTTCTCTGAAATACTTCTGTTTTAAATTAATGCCACTTTGCTTCCACTGCTCTGAGGGAATGGAATTGCAGGGTCTGGACATAAATTAGACTTACTGAGATAAATCACAACTGATGCACAACAGGACTGCTACCCAAGGCTTACTCTGAGAAAGGGAGAATTGCCTGATTCTGTCCCAAGAGACAGATGGTGGCTAGAAACCTGAGACCTAGAGGGGGTGCAATCAGGAAGGATTGATGGTGCAGTTAGCCTGGTAACTATGACAGACACAAGAGAGTTGATATTGACATTGATCAACATACAGAAAGAGATAGAGGCATAGTCTGAATATAATCTAGATCTCCTGCCTCCCACTCCTGTGCTCTATCTATTAGAGCACAAATGCTCCTGGAACCTCCAATCCAAATGCCTTCAAATTTTAGGAAGGGAGTGAGGGATAGATTCAAAGCTGCATTTTTCTTCATATTCTTGGATCTAGACTGGATGGGGCTTGTTTTCCAGTTCAAGTTTTAATGCAGCCCAAAACTTTTGTCAAATCTGAACCTTCAGCACAGTCCTGACTGGGTCTCAATCCTGAACCCCACATCTTAGTGTAAGTTTAATCAGGATCCATATTTCTGACCATCACCTTCTGCACCTATCATTTATGTTAAGATCTCATTTCACTCCCCACTAAAATGGAGCCTTGCCAGCTAATAGCACAGAGGGAAAGGCAGTAGTTACGAAATAACACAATACTTTCCACGCACTGCATATAAGCCTTCTCATCAGAGGAGTTCAAAGCACTTTACAAAAAATATAATAATTAATTAAGCTTCAAAAGAGAGGACAAAAAGTAACTTGTGCGATGTCAGGAAAAATTACTTTTCCATGGCAACCCTGAAATGCAGTTTCCATTCATAGAAAAGATGAAATTAACAAAGAGGATGTCAATTCCTGTTATGTGAATCAGAATTTAAACTCTAGTGGATAAGAGGTGAAGTAAACACTGCTGAGTTCATTAAATTATAACAGTGGTGCAGTATTAAAAACACTAAGTTTCCTTTAAAATACTCTCCATACATACAAAGTCTCAATCCTGCAACTTGTTATGCCAGGCAGATCCCTATGTCCCCACAGATCCTCACTGACTTAGAAGGGGCTCTCGTGGTCCAGGGTGTATGAAGCAAGTTGCAGGATCGAAGCTTCACACATACCATGTGACTATAATAAAAGAAGAGAAAATTCATAGTCTGAAGGCTTGTATTGTATGTTGACCTGCAACCTTTACTCACATAAGTAATATCTGTGTAAAGGCCGTTTATCTGAAAAGGGTTTGCAGGATTGGGGCACGATTTTTCAAATTCTCTACACGTCTTTGAAGAGCAGCATTGTCCCAGATCAAATGCTGGGATTTTGCTAGTAAAGATATTCATTTAAATGGAGATTTTCACAGATACAAATGGGAATTAGGTGTCCAACTCAGATGGACAAAAACACAAATGGGAGTTTGAGAGTCAGTGAGAGTTGGGCATCTACCTCTCATTTTTGCTTGTGAAAATCTGCACACACCCTTACACATCTGAACTGATATTTCATCACATTCTCTTCCAAGATTATTACTGATTTGTCAATATCTAAGACTCTCTGTCCTCACTGGCCAATTATTTAATCCAATATTTTGTCCATCTGAATAGGAGCAGAATGAATCTGTGGACAGAACTACTAATGGAACCTCCCCTTTTAAGCTGGGACCTGGGAAGTAATGGATTGGCTCACGTATAATATATCATGAGTAGAAACAATTTTAGGGGATGTAAAAATCACAGAAGATCCCAAGGGATAATCTACAGGAGGGAGGTTTTTACTAACAGAAGAAAGAGCAGCAGCAAAATGCTGATCTGGTAGCCTCTCTCCTTGGCTTCTTGATTCACCAGTTACTTCGTATAGCAGAGGATTATCTCACTTGTATTAAAGAATGCGGTGTCACCTATGATTGAATAATGGCGCACCAGGACATGCGGCCATCCACGACTCTACTCCCACAGCCCTGCCATTGTGCCATGGGCCTGTCCTTTCATTGCGACTCTCTTCTCTAGAGGTGCAGGGGCAGCAGACCGGGCTCCCTTTTTCCTTCCAGAAGCGGAAAAGCAGATGTTCTGCTCCCTCCTAGAAAGGCCTAGGTGGCAATAGGGGACTCTCCATTACTTGGTCTCATAGCTGGGTTGTATCTGCATACATGAGTCGGCTGAAACACCTGTATTCTTCTCCTGCCACGCACAGAGTCCTCTTTTGGGTGGCAGGGATCCCCAGAGTAGTGAGTTACCCTCTTGAGATGCATGGACCTATGCACACACCTAAAGTGCTTGTGCCTTAATTCAGCCTTGATATAATTTAGGAGGGAAAGAAGAAGGAAAGAGACGCAGACATCAGAGGTCAATGATAGTTATAGGGGTAGCAGTAACCTTCTCTTATCTGGAGTCTTTTAAGCCCCAGGAGCAGTGATGAGAGTTGGAGTGGGTCCAGCTAGAGCAGAATCAATTTTTCTAGAGTGGGAAACCCATCCTTATTTAGGTCCAGCTGCACAGGGATGGGGCGAAGGAGCAAAGACCTTTTCCCCCACTTGCACCAGACAGTGACATATACAGCCCCTGCAATTTCCTGGCATTAGAGCCAAAAAAAAAACAAAAAACAAAAAAAACTCATAACAGATTTTACAGGGTTTATCAGCATGAAAACTCAAAATCTGTTATGATATTGTATGAATATCAACTAAATCTGTATTAACATTGTGTCCAATTATCAACTAAGGCCCCAGTCCCAAGCTGGGTCCACGTGGGTGCAGGGATATATCTGCCTGTGAAGATCCAATTGCAGGATCAGAATCTAAAACAGAATTAACATTGCCTCATGTCTATCTAGTCAACACATTATTAATCCTTGTATCTTTTTGTTAATGTATTTCAGATTAAAACACCTGTTATCTGCATGTGCCCCGAGTCTACAAATGAAGTGATAAACACTCCAGCCCTCACAAAAATCTAGCAGAACAGATACTAATTCACAGAAAGATGATCATCCTGTTTTTCATAAAGCTAATTTAAAAGGGAATTCCATTGAGACAATTTTAAAACAAACTTTCAGAGTGAAGAATGGCAACTGCATTAACTGAAATATCCTACTTTCAATTGTGTATTCACAGTGTATTTCTAAAAGTTTCCAGGAACTTCTTGGCAGTGAGTTTAGCCCTCTTCTGGAGAAGCAAGCAAAGTGCAATATATATATTAGTAGAAATTCTTCCTCTTGATACCGACCTGGCTCTTCAGTATTCAGTGAACAAATTCATTTCAATATAGATAGTTTGGAATGGAAATTAACTGAGCCAAAGTTTGACCCACTTTAGAATATGCTGCAAAAGCCAGCTCTTTCCCAATATTTTATCTATGTAACCAAAGTCTCACTCTCTGTTACTCAGATACAAAATATTTTACAACTAAGGCAAGCAGGTAGAGTCTAATCCAAAGGCTGTTAAATTCAAAGGAAAAACTACTTCAGTTTACAGTTACCTACAATTTACAGATAAAGATCTGGTCCTAATTTTTTTTTAAGTTTCTTAAAATAAGAAACTAAGTTGAAACTGAATTATGCTCAGCATTCTCTGCTAACATTCTAGACAAGGAAAGATATTCTTCCCAAAAAATTTCAATACTACCAAACCATTCTTGCTACGTACTCCACTTCTGAAGAGTCTGATTCTCTACACTGGTGTGATTTCCATAGTTACACTAAAACTGGTGTCTTGGTGTGGTGAGTCAGGCCCTGTATTTATTTGCTTTGGGAAAGCACCAGATTGCACATATAACAGCGAGGATTATTATTACTATTTGTATTATGGTAATGCCCAGATGTTCTGTAGAGTCCAAATGTCCCAACCAAAATCAGGAGCCGTTATGCTAAGTCCTGTGTATATATCTATAGTAAGAGACGGTCCCTGCCCAAAACAGACAAAGGGTCGGAGGGGAAACAGAAGTACAAAGTGGTGAACTGTTCTGCTCACAGTCACACAGATGGCCAGTTGCTTAGCCTGGATTACAACCCAGGTCTTCTGACTGCTAGTCCAGTGCCATACCCACTAGACAAACTGTTTAAAAAAATATATCCTTGTCTTGGGTAGAAAACTCCAACCTGTCACAAACAAGAATTTTTTGCGAACTGCTCAATCCATGTGTCTGATTAGTGCTCAGCACAGGGAAGGTAGGATGGGCTTAAATAAAAGAGGCATATGGTCAAAAACAAACAAATGTCTATGGGCCAATATGAGATGCTTATAAGCAAAAATAAGTGAACTAACATGCCTGGCAATGGAAGAGGACCTTGATTTAGCAGGCATTACCGAAACATGGTAGAATGAAATAAATCAATGAAATACTGCAACATCTGGATTTAAACTATATAGGAAGAAGTGATTAGGCTATAGAGATGTGGCTAGAAGTATGAAGCACTGTAGATAAAGGACCTCACAGAATCGAGTAAAATAAAAATTCTGACTACAGAGGACCACTCAGTTGAATGTGTGTGGACACAAATCCCAAACTGTAAATATGTGAATACACAAACAGGACTATAGTACTGGCCCTTCAGATCAAGACTAGGATATTGAGTGCACAGCTTTAAGAGAGATCAGAGGCAATGAAGTTGAACAAAATGATACTAATGGGGGACTTCAACTACCCACAAATAAACTAATCAAAATGGAACAATGGCCAAAGTTTAGAGAAGCTATTTCTCAACAGTGAGTAATTGCTTCTTGGAACAGCTAGTTCTAGAACACATTAGGGGAGAACTCATTCTCAACTTAGTCTTGAGTCACACACAGGAGTTAGTTCAAGCAGTATCCTTAGTTGAGCCATCACAAGGGACCTGAGGCAAATGGAAACTCAGTGTAATAGAATTCCGCTCCATCATACTCCTTGCCCATCACTCTCCCTACCCAGAGTGGTTAAAGCAGCTGGCACAGAAGCCGGCTCTACTTCATCGCCAATTTTATGCCAGTGGGATATTCTCCTCCAGGGGACCCGGGATCCATCCATAGATCGCACCTAAGACAGTCTAGACAGATTTGTCAAATCATCCCTTTCAGTGTAGATTTGTTGTATTCTACATTTTTATCACAGTCATGTGGCAGGCTGCTAGGTAAATGCTGATTTATTGAAATTCAAAATTTAAAAAATAAATCTACATAATGTGTAAGTATTGGTGAATGGAACTGAAACTAACAGAAAAACTTCTAAATATAGCATATGCCCATCATTGTCAAACATGGGTTACACTCCATAATTAGGCACCCAGTTGGAAATGGCCTGAATTTTAGAAATGCTGAGAATGCACAAATCCCAATAAAGTCATTCAGAATATATCTACACAGTTGCAGCTTGGGGTGGAGCTGGGGATCTGAAGTCCACCCTGCCTTCCTAGGCTTCAGCTCCTGAACTCCAGGGCAAGCCGCAACATCGACACAGCTATTTTTAGCATGGTAGTGTGAGCTCCATGAGCCCAAGTCTGTCCACCCAGGTGGGGATGCTCAATGACACATGCTGTATAGATGTATCCTAAGAGCTGCAGGTATTCACAGCACTTTTGAAAATTAGGCCATTTTATTCAACTGCCTAAAAACAGATGTAGAAACCTAATTTTAGGCACCAAACTTTGAAAATGTTGCTCTGTATTAAAAGCGACTGCCCATCTGGTGTAAAAATCGATCCTTAGCTCAGAATTCTCTCTGTTACAACACAAACATTTTGCCTTCTAATTTTATATACTAATTGCAGAGTAAGATCACTGCAAAACAGGTAAAATGCAAACAGATGTCAACAACTATTTTGAAATCGTGCTGCTCTGAATTCATGAAGCTCCTGCTGTGAAATTGACATAAGAACATAAGAACGGCCATACTGAGTCAGACCAATGGTCCATCTAGCCCAGTATCCTGTCTTCCGACAGTGGCCAATGCCAGGTGCTTCAGAAGGAATGATTAGAACAGACAGTCATCAAGTGATCCAAGACAGCAAACAACCAATGTAGGGGACACATTGTCTATACAGACACTGCGTCACCCCAACTTCACTGACATAAGCCTTATGCCTCTCATGGAGGCAGAGTTATGTCATCAGTGTAGTAGAGCACTTACATGAGTGGGAGGAAGGCTGTAGTGTACACACTGACAATTAGGTCAGCGCAAGCTGCCTTATGTCGACCTACCTGTGTCATGTAGACCAGCCCTTAGCAAGTATCAACAAGAATGGATGTGTTCAATGAAGCTGCTCATTCTTTATATTAATGAGTATTCTGAGTTGATTACCTAAGTTTCTGGAACATCCCTCTTTCTTTTCAAGCACAGGATGTCTTACACTCTCAAGAAATGCCTTGGTGGTTGTTTAGTGGCAGTAAATTCCCACTTCGGAACAAAAGATTCATTCTTCTGCTATGACTGTATGAACTGGTCATTAAAATTGTATCCTTAATAATCAGCAACCTTGAAAATATCTCACTGTAAATTACTGAGTAAATAAATATGTCAGGTAAGTTTAGCAAAACTTAGATTAGCAAACAAAACCCAATATGGAGGCACATTTTCATATCTGTGCTTTTTTTAAACCTTATATAAATTAAAATAAGTGAACAAACAATCACCAGTTATTCTTATCGGAATCTCGAGAATATAATTTCCCCCGAAGAAGAAACTGTGATATAGCATAAAGAAACAGCCACCATATGATTTTTTCATCAAGTCACTTTAAAAAAAAAGGTATACTGTACTGTCTCAGGGCGAGGATCATATAACTTTCATGGCATATTGGTTTACCACTTTTGGCCAGATTTTGTCTAATTCCATCAAGGTAAATGAGAAGGTAAATTCTGGCTTAAATCATCAGAGTGATTTAGATACTTAACTGTCATCAATTTCAATGAGAGGTGCCTAAATACCTTTGAGGAGCTAGGAATTTCTTCCCACATAAATGCCTCCAGCAAATACTCACACACATGATTAATTTAAACTCATTGGTTTTAATAGGACTACTCAAATAAGGAAAGTTAAGCACGGGCAAATGTTTACAGAATTCGGGTCATAATCCCCGAGTGCAAAGATTGTGTGACCCTTGCTCCTACAGCAGAGTTAACAGCTTTAAATGAGATGGAGAGGGGAAATCAGGGCCTGACATTTCTTCCCACCATACACACAAAGACTGGCAAAATAAATTTTCATGTGGGTCAGGGAGCATAAATTCTGCTGTGCAAAAGAATGATGATTCCACCATTATTCCCTGTAGCTGCAGGATATATTGTGTCTGTCTGTGGCACAACATCTCCCAGAGCGTCTGTTGGGCAGCTCACCTCTAGGGGTTTGGTCTAAAGCCACAGCTGAACTCCATCCACTTTTAAAATTTATTTTCAAGAGCAAAAGAATCTTGAATTACATCACACATAACACAAGACAATAGCAGCACAGAAGGCTCACCTTGTTATACAAAGCGTTGGGACTGTAAGGCCTATAAGAACTCTCATGAGCATCACATAAGATGGAAGACAAATGACTGAAAGGCCCAGGGGTTAGACAGTCAGCATGGCAGAAGGATTGTGGATGTAATGGGGACTTAGTTGGAGGGACCAGTTTAGTCGGATACAGAGGGTGGAGGGGAGCGTTGTCCTAGAGAGAAGAAAAGCATATAAAGAGTTTGATTAGTGGACAAAAAAAGAAGCCTTGTGCAGAAAGGCAAATTATCTTCTTGGTTACTCCACTGCAACTTCACTGATGTTAATAGGATTGCACCAATGTACCCAAGGCAGGAGTTTGGGCCAGAATGCAAAGCCTAAATAGTCAAGAGACTGTTGGAGGCGGGATGCCTTGGTAGCAGCAGTGCTCAGCAGACAAACAATATTTGACAAATACTGTTATTTTATTTCTAAATGTGACCGATTTATTATATAAGAGGAAAGTTAGATTTAACCCAATTTATATTAGGTAACATAATAAAGTTAAAGCATAGACAAGAAGTTTCCATCAGTTTTATTCTGAACGCTTAGTAATTACATTAGGGAAGGTACACGCACGTGAAATTTCCCTCCTCTGTGCTGTCAGCTTTTTAGAGTAATCAAGAAGACAGAAAATGGCTTTTACAAGCATTTAGGATCACTTGAAATGATAACTTGAAAGAGCATGTGAAATGATCTATGAGTTAAGGTTAGTCCTGCTTTGAGCAGGGGGTTGGACTAGATGACCTCCTGAAGTCCCTTCCAACTCTAAGTTTCTATGAGTCTATGAATGATTCTCCTAACATTTTTAATAAAAGTTACAGCTGGATGCAGGGGACTATGCTTTTCTGGCAAAATCTCAATCACGTTTTGCCTCTGCTATGATAAATCCAAATCTCTCCAGCATCTCTCCCCCACGTCTAGTCTAGTTACTGAGCTGGATTTGGTCATCGAAGTTCACCCATTTACAGTACCTGGAGACTCCATACAACAGGATTCTTCGTAATTGTAGCAATCAGCTCCTGGGTGAGATAATATACTATTCACAGACATAATGAAAGGCCATAGTGTGGCGCGGGCAGCTAGTTTAGCCCTCTCGTGGGTACTGTGCCCTCTTCTGCTATGACTATGGCGTGCCTGGGTGGGAGCAGAGGGGGCCCGGTCCCACCCTCTGCCCGGGGCCCCGACCCAGGGATCCTGTGTGGAGTAGTCTTCAAACTGCCCGGTCTGTGATTTACTCCCTTCCCTGGGTCGCCTGTCTTTGGCCCCACTGCTCGCAGTCTGCTTCCTGGAACTGGGTGGGGAGGGGTTCTCCCTCAGGCCTGTGCCTTGGGTCCCTGGCCATAGCCAGACAGGTACCCCCCTTGTCTCTGGTACCTTTGGAGTTGTAGTATGTGGCAGTGGTTGCTCCAAGTCCTGTAGCTGCGCTGCACCACATCGCTCTGTTCCTTCTCCTAACTCCCTTCCAGCTGCCCCTGTCTGCCTGACAGGGAGGCTTTTAACTGCTGGGGCAAGCTCCTTGATTGGCCTCAGCTGGCCTAATTGCCCTGGAGTAGCCCCAGCTGGATCACCCAGGGAACAGGGATTTGTTCATTCTGGGGCTAATATAGACCCCCTCTACTACTCTCCTGTAGCCATCAGGTCTGGCCCTGTCACAATAGAATGAATATAGAAAACAAGTGGATGTTGGGCTCGATAGAAAAAAAAATAGTCAGAAAGGTACAAGGATATAGACACCTGAAGATATTAGTATTTACCAATTCTGCATGCTGCAGTTTTTCAGAAGAATCCCTATTTCACCAGTGACACAAAGTTTGGGCAAATGTTCCATTTGGCTTTGTATCAAATTAAGTTTCATTCCCCACTGCTTCAGCCTGATTCCAAATGGGCTTACTTTTAAATATAAAGAATAGGATTGCATGTACTCTTATTTATAAGGAGCTGTGAATGCTTGCAGTTCTCTAGGACACATTACCATTTTGCTGTTGGTACATTACATTTTCCAAAGAAAAAGCATCAGAATTCAATTCTCTTACTTCCAGTGAGCCTCTGTTGAAGCCAGCATGTTAGGAGGAATACAAAAAATTATATTATTCATTCACATTTACATTTATTTTATGGTGTTTCTTTTCAAATGGGGAATGCCCACAACTTAATGTGTAATTATGAGATCTTGCTCCATTTCATAGTCGCTATATGGGGAAAAAAGAAGAAAAGAAAACTGCTTCATCCTGTTTTCATTCTAAAAAATCATGCAAATGAATAATACACAGATGAAAAAAATATAGGGAGCCCTTAAACAGCTGCATAATACATGACGTTAATCAATTCTTTATGCCCATAAAGGTCTTCACATCCACAAGACACAAAATCTATCATTTGATACTTTAATGAAAACTATGTCTGTCATTCATTAGCATTTGTAGAAAGTATTTACTGTAAATAATGCACACTGTCCATTATCAAATATATCCTTTAAAGCAGACTTGCAGAGTCATCATTAAAATGTACCAGCCAAGGAACAAAGACTATTCCTATGACGAGGAGAATGATAAAAATTATGGTATTCTATTCAACCATCAAAAACGTATTCATCCATTTAACGGACACATAGAATCATAAATGCTTAAAGGCTCAGAAAATGTAGGCACTGAACCTCAGTTTTTCCATAATTAATCAGCCCCATAAAAATATAAAAATCTATCTTTATTGCTGAAAATAGAACTGAGAAAAGAGAAAGGTAACTTCATGAAGCATTACTTGATTAGAAAGATAATAAGTGGTGATAGTAAGTTCAGTGAATGGTCACGGTTAAAAGCCAGAAAAACAGCAAAGCAGTGTGGGCCATTACAAGAAAAAGCCAAAATAAAATCAATGTTTTCCCTAAATATATACATTTCATTGGCACCTAGGCATACAGGCAAGATCAAAACATTGATAAAAAGAGCTCCACCCATTTGTATAATTCTACAGCTTTTCCAGAGGAATTTTAACACATTAAGGAACTCCATTTAACATAGCCTGAAAAAATATGGTCAACACACCATTTCAACATTGCCAAAATGAAAGTACATTCAAAGCACAATATATTTTCCTACTTTACATAATATGATCCTACAAATGAAGACTCTCAGGTAAAGGTAGAAGATGAATAATGCACAAACACATACGTGAAGAACGTCGTGAAAAATGCTGAACTTAAAAGCAAAATTTGGTATTTTTGTTGCAAGGACAGATATTTTCCATATGGAGTTTGCCTGTCCTGTTATAAGCGAAAAACTACTCTCTGCCATGCAAATTAGGAGTTCTATACAGGGAGATGGAGCTGAAGGTCACCAAATACTGTTGGTTGCATCACTAGTCTCAAACTGAACATCCCCCACATGATCACCAGTGCTCAGAGTCAAGCAGGGAGGCGTGACAGGGAAAGGAGGGAGATAGTGCAGATGTCTAAGAAAAAATCAGAAGAGAAGAGTAAATACAATTAGCACCATTTAAAACACCAGCTACTCTATCTGCACTTTTTAGTTCTACCACTGAAAGGAAGAGCCACATCAAGAAATTCCTCTTTTGTCTCATCTATGTTAAGGATGTTGGCAACATGACTTGGAAAGGGCAATGTGGGGAGACCAGGGTATTGTAAAGAGAGGGAAAGAATGAAAAGAGAGAGAGAACAGAAATATGAACCTTTTCAAAAAGGAAGATAAAGCTTTCCAAAGCCCCAATTTCCATGAAAAAGGAAGAAAGATACAGACAGTAAAAATACCTTGGTTTTCAATTACATCAAAAATAATTTGGCAGGATTGTACTGGTCTCACATAAAAAAGTCTGTAGTCAGGAAAAAATTTGAGCAAGCAAAAATGATCATCAGCCTCACTATGTAAAAAGCTATTTAAATATTGTGACAACAAGTAAAAAAGTGAAACGACCCAATGGCTCCATTAAGTAATGACATTAAGAGAAATATCATATATGAAAAATGTGAGGAACTAAACATGGAATTTCAATCATATTTTAGCAGACAGGGGGAAGAAAAAAGGTGAGATGGGCAAGTTTTCCAGCTAGATGAGCTCCTTACATAAAAGAGTAATCTAGTGAATCTGTACAAGTAGGGATGGTTGAATATTAAAAATAAAATCTGAAGTACTTTATTGAATAAAGGTACGAAGTTCAGTTCACTATGTTTCAGGGGTTATGGTAAGTTATTCATGTGTATTCAGCCAACTCTGGATTTTCATAAAAATGCCTGAAAATCCCAAAAATTTTACAAATTTTGGCTCAAATGATTATTTGTCTGAAAATTCATACTGGTTAAATAGTGTTCTCCTAATTCATTCATGGACTTCAATAGAGATATGCCAATTGACAGCAGCTGAGGATCTGGTATTCATTCACTATAATATAACATCCCTGAATTCTGTTTCCTTTCCACATACCATCCTCCATCCCCCCCCAAAACACAGTGTATTATGTTTTTCATTTCAGGAGACAATTAAAGATCCCTGAAAAATTACAAGTCTTTTACAGTAGACTTATGGTATTTCATATGTCATGATGAATATGTTCATTTTAGCATCCTTTAACACATATTGCAATTTTCTTTTACATAGAGAAAGTAGTATTTAACATTCATCATGAAATATAGCCTTTTCCTTCTGACATATTCAGTAGTCTATTTGTTAGAAGAGAACTTTGATCATTTGGTTTTGCTTTAGTTTTATTTTGGCTTTTATCAAACAACCATATTTTTATACTATTTTGTTAGTTTCCTCAAACTTCAGTAACTTCAAACATATACTACTTAGAGATCTGCAAATCACTGCACATAGACATAGTTTGGTTTCTGTAAGGTAGGATCAGAGAATCCTCAATGTATCTCTAAACTTCTGTTTATTCTTTTTAAAAACTAAAAATTTCCCAAGTGATATAACAGTTAGAGATGCATTAATGATATTGTACTAATCTACATCATGCAAAATAACCTTTGGAACCAGATGCAGCCCATCATATAAATTGATGACTCAGAAGGCCTACAAATATATTCTATATAAAGGGTAGGATTTTCAAATAGGCTCAGCACTGGCTTAATTTTGCTCCTATTGAAGGCAATAGTAAAACTCCCATTGAAGGTTAAGCCAATGCTGAAAGCTTATGAACATTCTATTCATATAGCTTAAATCTGGGTAATTGTTTAATAATTTTGGAAATAAAACAAAAATTTAATAGAAATGTTTCTTTATTTTCAAAATGTACTTATTTTGACTTAAGATACGCCCGCTGCTGTGTATAGGCATATGTACACACCAAAGTATACACCATCACAAAATGTCCGCATATAATTGCCCTGAGTTGCATAAATTAGTTTATCACCATGATAAACCTCAAATGTAAGAAAGACTGCTGAACAGAGATATAAAGTACAACTTGTCTTTATTTCAAGTTACAGAGCTTGGCAATTGGATTGTTCCTTCATCAACAAAATACCCATTGCACTTGGATCAAATTAATTAATCAGATGAAGGGAGGTGTAAATTACTTCTTGTTCAGCAAGGCCCCTTAGGTTTGTTTAGACCAGTATTTCTCAATCAGTGGGTTGCAATCTCCCCCAAGGGGGTAACAAAGGCAATCATGGGGGATGTAGGGTATTGAATATTTTAGTACAATCTAAAGTAAACTGATTCCCCACACATCCTTACCATTCAAGGTCAAGTACTCTCTGTCAAACCCTCAAAATTCCCGCAAATAAATTATATATGCTTATTGTTATCACTGGTACAATTTTTACTCATACTTTGATTGAAAATGTAAGGAAGTCATGAAAATTTTTTACTTTGAATAAGGAGTACCAACCTGAAAAGGTTGAGACCCACTGATTTTAGACTAAGAAAAGGAGTCAAGGTTAGGTTAGCTAATCCTTCCCACTCCTCTTAGTCTCACAAACTCATTGCATCTCATGTTTGATACAGTTTAAGGTCGTGTCTGGCCTAGCGAAATGAAGTGTGGTTTGCAAACATGTTTGCTAACATATGTTCATTAACATGTTTAAAACACCACTTAGCACCTAGGGATGGCAGAGACTGAGATGTTTAAAATGTGGTAGCTGGTAGGGATTAATCCTAAGGTCAACCGATAAAGGGAAGCATGTGTTCCTCTCTGCAACTAACCATCTCTGCCTCCGATGGACTTACCTACATACACAAATTCTAATATTAAGATCAAAATCATTGGCTGAAGTTTAATGTAGAGTAAAGAAAGCAAATTAAATTTAAATTGGGAGTTTTGTCATTGACATCAATTGGTGCTCACAGAGAAACTAGGCATGTCCTGACCCTATAAACATACTCCTACACATAAGAACATTCAGCCTTCTAAATAAATAGTTATAAAGCAGTCAGGAATGTTCAGCTAGTAACAGAAGATATATGGTGCTGGGAGGAGCTTATTGGAAATTTTACAACACAACAGGTTTTTGTCAGAAAATACTTATTCACCAAAACAGGCTTTTGGCAGAAATGTGAATGTTTAATTTACAGTTTTTCAGGTACAGGATGAAATTTCTGGTCAAAACTGGAGGGGGGTGTGTGATGCACTCATGTGGAAGGAACAAAGTTCAAGTCACTATTACACCTGATCCTCTTATATTCCAGGTAAGAGCCCTTACCATCAGACTATTATGGGAGGGTCTGTCTCAATCTCGCCTGTTGGACCTGTCCCACTACATATTCATTATTAAATATTCAGTGGGCTAGAGAGAGAAACCTGACTCTATAGCTGTGTGGTTAAGGCACTCCCACATTCCTTGTGAGCGGCTAACCACCTGAGTATTCTAGGGTGGATCTGTCTCTACCACTTTCTTTAATTTTTTCATTAAAATTTTTCAAAGGACCTCATTTCATCCCGATGTAAAACAGGAAAGATTTTTGAAATCACAAAAACGATTGTGGGATAGGAAAACGGTTTCTCATCCAGCTCTGGAATTATAGAATTATGGTCTTAGAAAGGACCACAAGGTCATCTAGTCTAATCCTCTGCCAAGATGCAGGATTTGTTGTGTCTAAACCATCCAACTCTTTTTGAAACCTCCAGCGAAGGAGATTCCATGACTTCCTTAGGCAACTTATTCTGTTGTCCTACTGTTCTTACAGTTAAGAAATTTTTCCTGAGATTTAATTTAAATCCACTCTGCTGTAGTTTGAACCCAATGCCTCTTGTTCTGCCCTCTGAGGTAAGAGAGAACAACTTTTCTCCATCTTTTTTATAGCAGCCTTTCAAGTATTGGAAGACCGCTATCAGGATCCACCCCCTTAATCTCCTCTTTTCCAAACTAAACATACCCCGTTCCTTCAGTCTTTGCTCATATGATTCACCTCTGGATCCTTTCCAGTTTCTTTACATCCTTCCGACACAGCGGTGACCAAAATTAGACACAGCACTCCCGATGAGGCCTAATCAACGCCAAGTATTACCTCCCATGATTTGCATGCTATGCTTCTGTTAATGCAATGCAATGCAAAACTGCATTTGCTTTTTTTGCAACAGCATCACATTGTTGACTCAAGTTCCAAGTGTTGTTATCTCCCATGGTCATCCAGCCCTAGAGACAAACTCTACATTTTATAAAGAAGCATTTATATATAACGCACAGGATGTTGGAGCCCATTGATATTACAGACAATAGGCCAGATTTAGCTCTAATTTATACCAGTGAAACTCTATTGGGAAAGTCAATGGAGCCAACCTATTGCAAATGTGGGGAGAGAGACAGTTAAAATGAAAAAAAAAAAAAACCTTTAAAAGGAAAGACTAACAACAAAGCTTTTAATTGTTACTTTTTATTGCTAACGTGATTAAAATGTGATTAGAGGGCCCTAGAGACAGGGGGAATTTAATTATAAAGGTGCCTTGTTCACATGTCATTTGGCAAGCATTGTGATCCTCTACTACCCAGCAGATGGATGATTCACAGCATACTGTATAAGTTAATTGTAAGTTTCCCCAGGAATGTAATTACATATTGCAGTAAGGTTTTAATTCAAAGCAATACGCACAAGCACATATTTACCTATATGGACTCAGAGATTCACATACATTTAGTTGTTTTGAGACAGTGGCCAACCCCAGTCAGTAAATAGCTCGGAAATAGGGCATGCACAGGGTGGGGGGCAAGAAGGAGCCCAGGCCCGGGCCCCCCCCCCAGTAATCAGCGGGGAGGCTCAGAGCTCCTCTATCCCCCAGGGCCCCAGCGGGGAGGGACTGCGCTCCTCCAGGGCTCCAGCAGGGGCACAGAACATGCCCTTCCACTGGAACTGAAATCCCTGCACACGCCCCTGCTCAGAAATGAAAAATGTGGTCACTACAAGGTGCTCTTAATGACCCTACAGGATGTTCTTAATGACATTACACAAAGTGGTAGGTTTGATATTGAAAGCAAAATCTGATTTTAAATCAACATGAGTTGAAATCATCAGAAATATGGGACTATTATTTAATCATGCAGTTTTTCTTATATGTTATGCTCTGCAACAGGACACAATAACTTGCTGGCATATGGTACTATATAAGGTTACAAAGCCTCCCAGTCCTAGTAAGTGCATGATTTAAAATTTAAAATTTAAAAATTATCTTTAGTGTTACAGAATGACCATGATCATAATTCATTAATATCCATATATGGGAGGGTGGTATATATATTGCTGCTATTTATTTTATATAAAATATAATATATAAAATTTGCTGCTATATAAAATAAATAGCAGCAAATACATAAATAAACAACAATCCAAGATTCAACTTCATCAGCTTCTATGGAAACTGACAACCACTACAAAATCTTTGGAGGGAGATGTTTTAATAGAGCACTCACCTGCTCAATATTTGGATCTCTGGTTTCTTCAAGGTATTTTTTGAAAGGGTTTGGTTGATAGGGCTCCTCCATTTTTAATATGATTTTTGCTTTTACTGGTACTGGACGAATAACACCAGGCTTTGTCTTGATCCATAACAAGCACAGGGGGGGGAAAGAACAAGAAATGTAAAAACCTGAAGCAGTAACAGATTATAGACAATTATATTTATTTTTGGACATTCTAATTCCAGTCTTATTGAAGCTACCATATTTCAAAAGATGACATTTAAAAAGTATACAAGGAGCAAAATCATTCAATTTCCTCATTTACTGGCCTGTTTTTATTTCAGAATATGGAGAAATGTGTTATCAGTTGTGATTTTGCAGTCACAGGAAGTTCTTAATTAAGATCTATTTGTTATCAACACAATGAATAGAAACTAGCCTGCCGGTCAAACAGTTGTTTCTGCCACCTCTTGCTAGCTGCTCAACTGCATCCTAATAACTTCATCAAGTCAAGGATTATGTATAAGCACATCTGTTTATAGACAGCAAATTCCAGTACAAACTTTTCAAGACAACACAAAATGAAAAACAGTAAAGACGGGTAAGAGCTGATGCAGTTATATTGACTAATTTCTTGCACCAACACATTGTAAGAAAGCACTTTTTAGAAAAGCCAGACTTAAACTGTGGCCAAATATCATGTGAGCTATCCCAGCATTCCCAGTAAGGAACTTGAAACGGACCATGAACAACAGCAGCAAACAACAGTTGCACAAATGTAATTAGGCCTTTCAGTGCTAACATCTCAACTTATTCATCCTTCAGTCACTGGAGAGCAATAAAGGAGGAAATGAATGGAAAAGAATAAGTGTCTACTCTACAGAGTACAGCTGGCTGAAAAACAATAATTCCAGTTTATACACATTTTCAAAATTTGCTTCTTTTTGGATGTAGGAGACCTAGGTTTAAATCCTCTTTCTGCCTGATTCAGAGCAAGGCTTTCAACATGAGTTGCCCACATTTCAGATTTTTGACCTAACCACTGAGTTATTATGCAGTCTGTCAGCCTCTTCTCCTCTTCCTCCTCCCCACCCCAAGTGAGGCTGTTTGTTATGTGCTGTGTGGGTTTCTGTTTGTTTTTGTTTTGTTACTTGTTGTTTCTTTCTTTCAGGGGTGTTGTTACTTCCGTCCCTTTTTTTCCTTGGGGAGTGGGGGCTTTTTCCCGAGGATCTATTTCAGGTGGGTTTAGTGGTTTGACCCACAAGCACGGGGGGTTTGGTGTGCGCCTGCTGTCTCCAGCCCTGTGGAGGATGTGTTTCTAAACACAGGCAAGATCATTGGCTGTGCTAAAATAAAATCTGCCTCCTAAATGAACAAATCTACAGTGATTTTCCTGACCCTGCAGCACTTTGTGAACTGTTGGTTACAGGAGTGACTCTGGGGCAAGGAGTCTTTTGTTCAAGTATTTCCCTTGTTTACCCCTGCTCCTAAAGCAGGTTTTTCCAATGTCGCCCCCTTCCTTCACAATGAGACACCAGTGTCTGATCTCCCCCATTATGGGAAGGTAGTTTCTGCTGGTAGGATGAAGCCATTAGGCTGCAAGAACCCAGATGTTATATCATCCCGGTGCCAAGTATATGTGGTTCTAAATGACCCTGAACAGCCCCTGAACCT
The DNA here is from genome assembly GCF_026122565.2 of Emydura macquarii macquarii. NCBI lineage: Eukaryota > Metazoa > Chordata > Testudines > Chelidae > Emydura > Emydura macquarii. The sequence goes on along the minus strand of NW_027132817.1, from coordinate 770,472 downwards.
GGTTTTAAAGCACCACATGGGTGGGGTGGATTATACAGTGTTTGCTACCTCTGAAAACGTGAAATGTTTCCTGTGTGGTGACCATGGGCATTTGGGGGGGTTCCTGCCCAAACATTGCTGGCTTGGGGGTCCCTGGTAAGAATGTGGGATCCCAGGATAGTGGGGAGGGGGTAGGGACATTAAGGGACCAGCAGGACACAAAACCTGTATCTGCACAGAACACTGCCAGATTCTATCTCCCTGCCTCCCAGGCCATAGGTGGTCTGCCATTATCCAGAGAGCTGCCCTGCCCCACAAAGGAACCTTTGGTTGTGGCACCATAACCGGTGCTTGTACAGAAGCAAGTCCTGGATTGTCTCCTCCAGACCTGAGGCTAGTAGATGGTTGCATGTTCTCTGACCCCACTGTTAGGCAGCACTCTTGGCTGAAGGCTACTTCCAAACAAGTCTCAGGGGCTAGACTGGATCTCTTTTATACCATGAAGGTCAGCATGAAGATGTTTGTTCAGGCTTCCATGTCTCCCACTCACTTGTCTGATCATCATGATGTGTCTTTCAGTGTTTCTCTTCCTCTTCCTACCTGTGCTTCCCACTGGCACTTCAATAACATTGTTACAGGACTTGAATTTCACTCCGTTGTTTGCTGTGTTTGGAGAGCATTGCTGGCAGTACAAGCCCCTGACTGAATCTTTGAGACACTGCTGGGATGTCGCGAAGGTCCAGCTACAACTGTTCTGCCAGCAGTTTACCCAGCCTGCCATGTGGTCCTTGCATCAGGCCATGAGTGCCCTGGAATGAGACATCTTGTGCCTTCTTGGCAATCTTGACCCGAAGCAGATTCACCAAATCTTAACTAAGGAGCACCAGATCCTGAGGAGCTTCTTGGAAGGGAAGGAGCAAGCAGCCCTGGTTCCGGCCAGTTTTACTCAGCTCGATGAAATTAATGCTCCCACAAGATTCTTTTTTAGGTTAGAGAAAAAGTCTACAGATCATGGGCAGGTTTTTTGCTTCTTACTGCCAGAAGGTCAACTGACGGCTCACCCTGCTGACATCTAGAAAGCAGCTTTTTCTTTTTACAGTACTCTATTACCACCTGAAGCCTGTGATGTGCTGGCAATGGAGGAGCTGCACCAGTGGTTACCCCATCTGACCAATGAGGAAAAGCAGTGCTTGGATGCCCCGCAAGAGCTCTCTGTTGCAGTCCAGCAACTATTTACAGCCAAGACCCTAGCCATCAATGGGCTGCCATCTGACTTTTACAAGCATTTCTGGCATTTAGGCAGCAGGGTGATGGCCTTTCACCTCCAGCCTGTTCTATGGTTGCTTTATTCTGACTCCCCACTGGCCTAGAAGTCCCTTGCTATTTCTCTCCTCCATCATGCAGGGGGGATGGGCTTTGACTCTCACATATTTTTTTTTGACACCTGGTCAATTACAGAGTCTAGATTTGCCTCTATTCTATAATAGTCTTTTTTTTAAACACCTGGTAACTTCTGCAAAGTGCACAGTCATACCAGGTATTTTCCAATTATTTTCTGCCTTTTAACAGGCTACTAAATCTTCGATTACATCTAGGTCCTTTTAAAATTCTCTGTCTCCCTGAGGCTCTGATTCCTGCCTAATCTTTTCTCTTGTCTTCCTCTATAGCCATACCCTCCTCATCTCCTCTCTTTCTGGATATTTTGTTTCGTTATTTTGCCTTTCCTATTTCTTCATTCCTAATTATTCCTCCTCTCCTATATCATCTACACTTCCCTTCCTCAATTTTGCCCTTCCATCTCCTTATCATACCTGTCTCTTATTCACTCTCATCCTCACCTCACCCCCCCTCACCCCGTTTATCCACCCAGGACCCCATTTATCACCTTCCATGGTGCTTCCCTTCCATGACCCCACCTCATCCAGCTGCCTTCTCTCCTTGCTTCCTGCACTGGGAGATGAGCTCTCAGCCACTCTGTTTGCCGCCGTGCTGGTCACTCCAGAAATTAGCTCCCCACCATGAGGTCTTCAGCTGGCTCAGCTGCCTCCTCTACCGGCTACCTACACTAAGAAATAAGTTAATCTAGTTTCCTTCAGTTGCCAGAGCCTTCCTGTAGCTCTCTGTTCACACTTACTGTCATGCTGGCTGGAATCTGTGTGAAGACCTGGGAGACACATTCCTCAGGACCTTAACGCAGATGCTGTATCCTGCTTGCAAGAAATTCTGACATGGCATAGCATAAAATTCTTTCAGAGCAAGCTGGTTTGGAGGGGATACCACTAACACAGTCATTCCAGCCTCGATATCTTTAATCCCATACAAGTAAAGCTTTAGATGGTTAAATGCTGATATCAAACTATAAAAAAAAATAATTCTCAAAGATAAAAGTGAAATGCTTCTTCCTGAATGATAATCTCTTTGTAAACAAATCATGAGCTCATAAAAAAAACATCAAGTAAGCACTAAATTATGTATTACTTATTATTATGGAGTCATCTCCCTATAAAATTTTCTGTCATTACTAACAAATATCAAGTGCAATTATTGCTTTATTTTAAACTGAACCACATTCTTGTTACAGCTTTTGCCTGTGCCACATTACAGTATGTAATCAACCCGGCCAATTCCAGAGAATTGCCACTGAGCACACACCACTCCCACTAATCACAACGGGGCTGCACACACTCAGCTAGTACTCAGTACTGCTCAGAATTAAGTCTGCACTGTTTGTCATTTCCATAATGCCTGATGTAAGAGCGCAGCCGGCTGCAGCCCACAGCCAGTCTACTAAAGGACAACAGATAGAAAACTCTTCCTAGAGCCACCTCCCTCATTTATTAATTTAGACAACAGACTCAGACCAACCAGTTGTCAGAATTTTGACTGGGGCCCTGTCTACATTCACTCACCAAGTCATTTCAGTTTTATCCTTGAGTCCAAACCTGGGTGGCTCTGAACAAATCCAGGCTAGGCTGGCATTGACCATTATTTCTGACAAAAATTGATATATTCCATGATAAATTTTGTTGAAACATTCTTTTTCCAAAAGCTAGCCTCTCAGCTCTTCCCCCTCCCCCGCAGCCTCACTCTACGCCTTACATACACCCCAAAGAAATCTACTGTTCAGTTTGTCTGCTTGGAATGTACACAAGAACACCTGCTAATCGACTGAAGGATTTTTGTGCATGAATGTGTGGTGGGGAACAATAATTTCTTTGCATGGTCAATGTATTTAGAGTAGATAAGGCCTGGGAGGTCCCTCAATGTCTGGTGGCTCAACACCCAAACAAACCAAAAGCAAATCAGGTTTTGGTTGCCAGGACCCACCGAAATAGAAATCTAAAGCTCCTGGTAAAATGCACAGCAGCTCCCCAAGTAGCCTTCTTTGCTTAGAGATTGCCAATGAAGTGGGGCTACCTTTAGTGACGCAGGCTCCAGAGGGACTCAGTTGTCCTCTCTCATCCCCTGAGCTGAGGGGTGAACTCTTCCAAGCCCCACCTACCTCTGGAACTCTCCTGTCCCACTGTCTGCATCACTACTTCTTCCCTGTGTTAGGGATGTTAGGAACCATGGTTATAATAACTATGCTGGGCTTTTCTATGGTTCCAAAGGAGTGCACTGCTCACTACAGTTATTAATTCCCTTTATTTTACAGCAGTCTTCCGGCAAGCAAGAGTTTTGTTTCCTGAGGCTTCACAGAGGATTGCATTTTTGAACTTTTTCTATTCATTGCTGTTTTCTGTCAGTTTGTCTCCATAACACACACTCCCGTGTCATCAGACTCAACAATATTTAATAACAGAAGAGAGTTAGTCTCTGTCTCTCATGGAGCACAGCATGCTTGGGAAAACACAGGCTGCTGCAGTGATCCCTTGGGGACTTTTACAATCCAGAGTAGGCTAAGGAAGCCCAGAGGCTGCTCTAAACAACACTGCTGATAGATTTGGTTTAAAAAAAAATTGGTCCCAAGGTAAGGGAGCCACAAATGGATGTTTTGATGTTGAGCATTGAGCCCTAGGGATGGAAGATACCTTAGATCATTTTGTACATCCCACTGAAAAGGATGACACCCCACAAACATGCCAGGTTTGAGGGTACTGGAGTCCTAGGCATTGGTAGGACTGAGCTCCCTGTAACGATATTTGAGTTCTCCATATACCAAGAGGATTTTTTGGATCACTCCAGTATAATATCAGGTGCTTTGCTTAGCAGAGTTTTACATTATTTTAAAATATTTCCCCTGATATTGCTTTTTTGTCATGAACTATTTTTCATGGGGATAAGATAGGTAATTAAAATGACTCATTTATTGACTTTTCCTGTCCAAATCTTAAGTTTATAAATGCAATAAAACATTCTATGATATGAAGGAGAGTCTAACAGAGTTCTTCCGCAGTGCACTTGAAATCTGAAGGCAAGTGCCTGGGCAAACAATGATTTAGGCCCCTCTGGCTAGTCATTCACAGATCTCTGTAAAGGCCCTGGAGGACGGACAATTATTTTGTATGCTGCTGTGCTGATGGAGCAGCAGGACATCTATATCCCAGACCTCATAATAGCCGGAGAGGGACCTCTTTGTAATGCAGGTTGTTATTTCTATTTACATAAAAATATTTGAATTTCAAGAAACATATGAATTTTTCAACACTTGTACAAATGCAAATGACACTTTCAACTAACTCTGCACTAAAAGACTATGCAAGACCTGACGCCACTTAGCCTCCATACACAATTCAGAGAGGACTCTAGGGTATGTTCCCTAGTACATAGCAAGAGACTCTGGCATATAATTGGAACCTTTGTTTCATTCCACTTACGGCAATTATATTCTGCCTATCTACATTTCCTGCTGCAGTTTCAACAGTCTCAGGCTTTCTTTATTGTCTTTCCTGAACGATTGCCTAGTGTTCTCAAAAATAACCTGCTATGTTTCACCCAAGAGATGGCTACAGTTCAGTGGTAGAAAGCAATCTGGTATAGACTGCTTCCTCAGATGCCATTCCCCAGTGCCCAGTTGCAATGCAGTCAAGCTGGGCAAATTAATGGCCCAGAGGAAGAATCTGGGGCAGCAAATCCTAACTGTACCCTGGAATGGTTAAGTGTTCCACACCAGATGCTGCACTGGCCAGGATATGGTGGTAAGAAATTGCTGAATTAAGTTCAGATTGCTTTACAACAAAGGGGGTTATAATGCCATAAATCTCAAGGTTTAATTGCTATTCTGCTCAGTCATAGTTTAATTGAATTCACAGAACTTAGTGCTAAGCAGCTTTAAACCTAGGAAACTCAGTGAGTTCATGTAATTCATTTATCCTCCTGAATGAATCGTAGAAAAATCACTTCAAGCTGTTAAATTACCTTGCAGTACATCTCAAAACTGCTACGTATACACCTAAGAGTTAAACCACACCCTTCCACATGAGATGTATCATGCTGCGCATTACCTAGGTTTTTCTCACTTTTTAAAACATGTTTGAAATATATTTAGCCTTCTCTTCAGCCCACCTCTAGAATTCTGGTTAGTATCACTGGCCTGCAAGGATCTGAGCTCAGTGCTCTCTGTTTTAGATGGTTATAAACGCTGACTGCTGTTCTATTGTTTGGTGAATCTGCATATCCATCTGTCACAATCTGCCCTTGCATGCACATGTGCAATGCTGGTCTTGTGGTTAAAGCACTGGACTAATATTCCAGAGATCTGGGGGAAGTTGCCATGGTCACTAGCTTCCTGTGTCATCATGGCCTAGTCACTTATGGCCAGATTTTCAGAGGAGTGCTGCAATAAGTGTTATAATGGGAAGTTCCAGGGGCTGAGCACTTTGGAAAATCTGGCCCCACATCCTTAAATGGAATCTGAGCTACACTGGCAGTCTGGCCCTGAATCACTCTGTGGTACAGTTCCCTTATCTGTAAACTGGGGATAAGAAGATTTCCCTACCTCACAAGGTTGCTGTAAGGACAAAATGAAGTTGCACTATGTAAGAGTTATGTTTTGGTCTTAAAATGCTTCCTTTGGCCTGGTTTTCATCTCACTTTTCACTAGTTTAGCTGTATTTGATTTAAACAGGTAGAAGCAAGGAGATTACGGCCCCAGAATTTTGCCTATGTTTAAAAAAGAATTTTCAAACAAAACTGAGATATTTTTAAATGGCCACTAGGAGGCAGTAGGCCACCCAAATTACCCATTCTCTCTGGCCTCTGTCAAATCCTGCAGTTTGTCCTATGATTCCACCTCACTTATGGGTGTTGGCACACTTTTGCATTCAAATTCATGTTCAGTATGGAAGGAGCAATATACTGCTTATTACTTTCATCTGGAAGCATGGAATGAAGCTTCCTTCCAAGGACTAAGGAGGGACACAGGAATTTCTTCATATTTTATGCTTTTAATTTGGAAAACGATATAGTTCAGACACATGATACATACCAGTTGACTCTCTGTCACTGTAGGTGCAAATAAGTAAAGATTAGCCTGCAAAGGAGTAAATAGATACAGTGTTACATAAACCAGCATAATCCATTATAACAGTCACACAATCTGGGATAAGGAGGAATGTTTATTCACTACAGAGAGGAAACCAGGAGGAGGAGTATTTCCATAGATTATCAGTGGTTCCTGGATGATGGCAGGAGTACAACATTTACATATTATCATGTCACATGTAAGTATTTTTGTCTTCCTAACAGAAGAAAGGCATTTGATCAACAGTATATTCCTCTGTAAGAAGTCTTTATATCACATGTGAAGGTTTGCCTCAGCAGGGTGGACAATGAAAACAAGAATCATGAAAATGTATTTCTAATTTATAGCCCCATGTGAAATTAATCCCTTACTAAAGTCTCACGGGGCTCATTACTGAATGGACAGTTCCGGAGCATTAAAATTCCACCTATCTTCTGGGGAATATCCTCTCCTATAAGGGAATTCCATCGAACATCACTAGGTTTTTGGATAAAAGACATTCCTCTTTCTTCACTGTTAAGGTCTCTGGTCTCTAAACTTAGAATATTCTTTAGTTAATTAAAAACTCTTCATATATAATAGCTGGGCTTTGAAGCTACAGTTGCAGCATATTAAGGCCCAGATTGTGGCATATACCTACAGCTTGCGCTGGATGGTACTGTAGCAGCAGCCTGAAGGAGGGTTAGAACATGCACACCCCTTGCTCCTACCAAACTCCACTGTTGGGTATTGTTGAGGGATGGGACCAGGGAACTGTCTTCACTAACTCCAGTGGGGTGGATAGTGTCACCAATGGTCATACACCAACACTGTGCCTCCCAGTCACATTGTTGCTAGTTCCTGCACATGGCACAACCCAGGTAAGCTCCTAGTTCCCTCTCCCACCTTCCTATGCCTGCACAGGGCCAGCCACAGCACTTTCAGGCCTGAGTTCCCACTGCCTTGTACTTTGTGTGGTCACTTACATCTGTGGAAAGTGAATTCAAAATTGGTATCAAATGCAACACAAGGAGAAATAGTAGCAGTGGAGAATTCAGCACTTTCACTTTTAAACACCCTTGAGAAAATATCAAGCAAACAGTTTGTATAGACTCTTACCATGAGGTAGATTAAAATTACCCTAGCTAGTCATTGTATACAAACACTAATATAATGTAAAGAAAATAGGTAAAGTAGCTTAGGCGGATAACAGCTTTTGCTGGGTTTGATTGACTCAAATTACTATGCAAAAGATCATCTATTTTTCTTTTGTAACCAAATGACAGCATCTCAACAAGCATCCAATAATAGAAATTATGCATAGAAATAATTATAATTATACTGTCAAAATACCATGCTAATCTTTCTAAGTAAATTGAATTTCAGTTGAACAAACTAAATAAGTATGTCAGAAAAAAGAAACATAGTGCAACTCCCTCATCAAAAAAATTAAATTAAATTAAATTAAAAAATCATTGCTCCAAGCAAGTCATCAGGTAGCAAGCATGCTGGATGAACTCACAGTTTGATATTAATACAATAAACGTCCTTATACTGGATGGCAAATTCAGTGCCAACAGGTCCATCACAGAAGTTCCTAACTTTTGAATTCATTAAGTAGAGATGCGACTTTCTTACTAGTGCAAAATAGAAAACTTGAACCTAATTGTATGATATAGCCCCTTTATGTGGCATGAAATAGGCAAAGCAAGCTACCAGAGAATAACCCTGATAAATGGTGGTTCGTTGGTTGGCATAGTGCTGTCTTAATGATTCGGAACTGGCCCCTTCCACAGCCCCTGTTATAGGTAGTTATAGGCAGATGTAGTGTGACCTGGGTATTCTCATCTGCCACAGGGGTTCCTAGGAGGCCATGGCCTCAGAATGCAAGTTAAAGCAGCCATGAGGATAAGTGATCATGGGAGAGGAAGGGCAGTTGAAAAGGAGTTTTGGGGACTCCCCTGAACAGACAATATTTGGGGGGTGAGATGAAACATACAGGAAATTGAGCCCCTAGACACACAGGAATTTGTTGGTGTTTCTCCAGGCATAAATCCTCAACCACTGATGGATTCCCTCAAGGCAGCAGCTTTTCTGGCTTCTGAGGAAGCCCTGCAGGTGGCAGCAGACTTGGCTTTCTGAACTCCTGAGGAGCAGCCATCTGAGCACTTCCATGTGCATTATTTTAAACTTGTGTTTCCACCAACCTATGGTATTCACCTGCCCCCAAAACTCCACAAGCACTCACAATTTCACACCTGGGAGCAAAATATAAAAAACTCAACATGGGCAAGAAGACTGTTCATGAGACAAGATATCTAAAGAGACATTGGTTAAAAATGATATATTTCAGTTGAAGTGAGACTTTAAAATATCAGTGCATTTGTAAAGATCAAATAAAATGAACCTGACTGCGACCCCATTAAAAGAGTCACACACAGGTGAGCCCCAAAAATGTTATCTCAGCCAGAAATGCTAGTCACTGTATGTCTTGTAAAGATAATTCTATTTAGAGCACAGTTTAGAGATTATAAGAATTACACGGGAGTGGTGAGCAAAATAGGTTATCATGCTGAGCTTGTTTTGGTATTTTTTTGGTATTTCACTAAAAATGGAAGTTTGTTTTCTATTTAGCACAAACTAAAATTCACATTCCACAGTATGCAGTAAAATACAAAACTGCATTCAATTAAAAAAAAAATCACATCTGTAGCTACTTACTCCAGAAACAAAATTGCATTGACCAAGCAGTATGCTGGGAACAAACTGAAAAATCTGTATTGCTTTTGCCTGCACTGTACCTAATCTGTGATTGAGTAGAAAGGCAGATTGGTGAATAATGAGCAGACATATATCAGCATATGAATAAATGGATCACAAGTAAAATAAGGTACCTTCTTTAACTATTTATGCTAATGAGAATAAACATGTTAATTGGGTTTAATAAGTTTTAGTAATTAATAAAACAAATTATTTAAGAGAACTAATTTTGTGCATGTATAGGCATGCTGTGCATGTATTTAAGGTGCCAGAGGAAGGATAGCAAAAAGTCAACTTTTCCAGTCACAGTACATGTAAAACAAGTGCAGCATGGGGCAGTGGAAGTGCAACCACAACCAGAGAAGATGAGACCTGCCTGCAAACATGCTGTGTATCCCCTCTCTGAAAAGAAAAACCTTCCCTCAGTTTCCCATGCTGCTCCAACGACTGTCCAATTTTCCTCCAAAAATGCTTTTAGCCCTGTTCTGGTGGGGACCAGTTTTAGAGGTGACAGGATAGTTTGTGCCCATTCAGGGCTAAATTGTGTTTTTTCAGTACGACGGGATAGGAATGCCCTGCCAACCAAGTGCTCCTGGTGAGACATTTTGCCTCAGGTTGGCACTGCACTCTTGAGAGTTCTGAAGGGACGCAAGCCAGAGTGGCCTTTGCTTCATATTTTGAAGAACCCCATATGTGTCAACCCTGTGGTACAGCCATGGGTCACTCTTCGGTCCTCCACTCTCCTCTTTGGGGTGGCCTGTCCCTCTGTAGGCATTAACTTCAAGTAGACTTTGGTGGTGGCCATTTCTGCACAGAGGTACATTAAGAAGGAGAGGCTTTTGACATCTTTTCACCCTAACCTGTGCATCTGTACAGGGCTTCTTGTAGCTGGCAACCAAGGCACAATTGTAAGGGTGTATTTGGGTAATATAGAAAATTGTCTACAAAGGAACTGGACTGAGATCACCAACTCACATCACACTGCACTGCCACAGGATGGTAAGGCTTGAGGTGTATTTGAAATAGTGATGGGAAGTCTCAAATCTCATTTCCAAAGCCCTGAACTATTCGCTTCCACTACCACTGTACAGAACTCTTCATATCCTAAACGGATTTACTCCCTTCCCAGACCCAGTCATTATTGCAAGCAGGATGCTTAATTCCACAAAAATAAGACATTTCTGTAGCTAAAACACAGAGTAATTATAAAGGGACTTACATATCTGGTTTCCCGGCCAGCTGCTCTCTGCAGTGTTGTAGACATCTGTACACAAGATACATTGATATAACACACAACCAACAGTAATCGGACAATTCCACGAACTTTCATCTTTGTAGTAAGATATTAATTGCTAAAATTCTAAGAAACCATCATTCTGCAACCATTATGAAAGGTTCATCAGATTGGTGAGATGTGATTCATTAAAGTTTTGCTCTCAGTGTTGAGTAATTATTTTACTTATTAATTGTCATAAAGATGTGACCCCATGATGTGACCTCATGATGTTATAGTTGCCCTTGGTATCATGACCACATAATCGCTGAGAATTCTCAGAATAAACCTGTTAATGGACAGAAGGGGAAATATCCAATCCCCAAACAGTATTTCATTTTTATTTGCCTGGGAAATATATTGGAATTATCTTCTATTTTGTGCTATTGTCTTGCTAGAACTCTTCTTTCACCTGATTCTCTTCTGCTGTCTCTCTAGCCCATGACATTCCTAAGACACTTAGACTAAGATATCCATTGTATCTCTCCTTCTCCCACTCCCTCGATTTCCCTTATCATTCCTCTTTACTCTGGTTTCTTCCCTTCTGGATCGAATTTTCCACTGTCTTGCACCTGGTGTAATTATATACACCTGTACAAAGTGGGTATAAATAGCTATCACATCAGAAATCTCACTCCCACCTGTAGTAGCATTTGACATCCACTTTACTCGGTGTTAATAACTACACCAGGTACAGTTAGTGAAGAATCAGGCTACAGACATGTTCAAGTATCCCCTGTATCAAAAAAAAAAGCAAAAAAAAAATCTTTCCTCAATCCCACCTGCTTCTCTAACTACTGTCCTATCTTCCTCCTCCTCTTTCTCTCATGAGGCCTATGACTTGCTTCACCATTGCCCTGCAACTCATGAAATCACTTACACCAGTGAAAAGTCAATACAGAGTGGGTGTAGAATACTCCCATTCCAGTATGGTAGTGTGTTACCCCCACTTTACACTAGTGTAAATGACCAGACAACATGCAGAGCAACAGCGAGTATTGTCTATTCATACCACACCTATTGGCTTCAACGGGCTTTGGATCAGTCCCACTGCCAAGATGTCCTCTTATCCATCCTCCAGTCTGGTTTTGCTCTCTCCACTCCATCAAAATTGCCTTGACCAAGGCCACTACTAGTATGCAGCATTGTTGCAGCCATGTTGGTCCCAGGATATTAGAGAGACAAGGAGGATGAGGTAATATATTTTATTTGACCAGTTTCTGCTGGTGAGAGAGACAAGCTTTTGTGCTCCACAGAGTTCTCTTTCAGATCTTGGAAAGATATTGAGAGTATCACAGCTAAATAAAAGATCAAACTGATAGTTTAGCATAAGTAGTTAGCACATATTCTAAAGGATTATTCAAGGAGAAGTGGCCTGTTAACACCCCTGCAGTCATAGGACAAAAAGAGGGGTTAGAGGGTTACAGATTGTTGTAATAAGCCAATAAATTCCATCCCCTTTGCCAGGTACACTGCTACATCAAAGGGACAGGAATAGATGGAGCAGCTGTGACTGCCTAAGGAGGCTCCAGCAGCCCTACAGAAGGGATACCTGTGCTGCCAACTTCTCTTCCCCCTCTCCCCCCAAATACAAATAATCTGGTGCAATTGGACCTAAAGGTTCAGTGTCTCTTATTCACCTCCCCTCTGAACTAAACAGTCACTGTCTTTACGGCTTCTCCTAAAATATAAGTCTGTCTATGCCTCTAATTTTTCCTCATTGCCCATCTGTGAGCCCTCGCTATATTATCTGGGCTGAGGGAGTGTAGAAAGCTTGCTGGGGCTCGGCAGTAAGGGGCCGGAGGAGTGAGTTATGCAGCACCTACGGCTGGGTTCAGTAACCAGCCTGTTGGCCATTCACTCAGACGTCCTCCTCTGTGGAAGGCCAGGTATCCAAGGATTCTTCCCTGACCTCTGGACCTTCAAAAGACAAATTCCTTTTCTTCAGACACTGCAACTATTTCTGCCTCCAAGTAGACATGTCGCAGTGGAGAGGAAGTGGCTCAAGAGCTGTAGCTGCCCTATCCTCCATCGCCATCTGTTTTTATGGACACTAAGGGGAAGATCTGAATTGATCTTGCCTCTTTCAAGACGTTCTGTAGCTTTCTACAGGTTTTGTATCTATGGTATGTGGCCAAGTTTACCCACTTACTTTGCCTACATCTGAATCCATTGATGTGTGCAGGGAAGATGGAGAAGATTCACACCGGCGCTGAAAAATGGGATTAAAAAGAGCACAGACTTTGTTAATAAGAAGAGAAGAAGGAAAACAGAGAGAACGTTTTAATTCCACATTAGTGTTGTATTACCATGGGCAAGGGATCCTGTAAAACTTGATCAATGGCAGCACAGAGTTCTTCGGTTTGTTGCCTGAGCTTGGCAGGGGAGCACATCTGGAAAAGTAAAAGAAACAGCTGGATTAGTGTTAGCTTTGTGATTCCAAATGAAATGCTAGGGATTTATTTGTGATTACCTACTTCCAAATGTGTATCCAAAGAGGTGTCCTCAGTCCCTTTTTCTGTTTTAATTGGCTCTTCTAATGCCTAGAGATAAATAAAAATTGTTTAGATGTTAGATATACTGAAAAATATGTTTTTATTTTTAGCCAGAAAGTTTCCTTACTTGGTACTTCCCCATATCAGCCGGGAAAGAAGATAGCTCTGTACTAAGCTTAGTCAAATGAAAGTGATGATATCTTGAGACATTAAAGATGTTCTCCACAGACAGAGCACCAAATTCCTGTGATATTACTAGGCAGGGGGAGAACCTCCTGCAGAATGCGGTTGTCTTGAGCCTAATTATTCCTGGAGTTCAGAACAGTATCTTAGATGGCAATTTTCCCCCATGTAATTTAAACCCATTGTCTCCCTATTAAGGGTGTAATATGTTTACTTGCAGTATGTTATATAGCCATTAGATGTCTCTATGTGCTGTACAGCATTCAAGACAAAGTGTGGTCAACGACAAGAGAGAAAAGACTGGGATCAAATCTGTGTGGAAGCCTTTTGGTTTGTGTCTGTGGCTACTTTCTTTAATAAATGGCTCCTACTTAAGAAGTGCTGAGATTCCATATAACTTGAGAAAGGATGCAGCAAGTTTTTGGGTGGGGATTCTAAACAAAAAATTGTATAGATAAAAGAAAATCTTTGCTATACATTAATGAAAGAAAAAATTGCTAAAACCTCAGTGGCTGGAGTAGGTGATTTATTTATGGGTATCTGTTCAGATTTCCTTTTGATTTTTTTCCTCACTTCCTCTCACCACAATCCCTCCAAAGCAGAACACAAACCCAGTGTGCTTTGAGTACAGGTCAAACGTTCAAACCTTCGCAGTTGGTATCAACTTGAAATTAATGAAAGTGAATTTGCCCATCCCTAACTTTACCGGTAAGTGCAGAGTACCCACAAAAGCGAGGCTTTTAGAGGAGAATTCAGAAACTTATTCCTCTTTTCCTTACTTCTTCTAGGTTCTGACATACACTGTAGTTGCTGTTACCCTGCTCCTGCTTTGAAGTGACTTCCAAGCAGACTCCACGCTGAGATACCATAATGACCCTGCAATCCGCTGGAGGATGAGGCTAGACTACAGGGGTCGGATCCGTGGATCTTTTAAGAGATTGTGCTTTTTCAGTTTCCTTTTTATTATTTAATTTTTTTAAAGCTATGAAAAGAGCAAAATATATTTCTTTAAAATTAGTTACCCTGCCCGCTGCATGATCCCTGCTTATGTGGGGTTATGTGCGAACCGTGACATCTCAGCCATGTCCAGGCTCCCCATCACACGAGATGTTGTGGTTTGAAAATAAGCATGCGTTTAAGTAGTGAGGCACAGAATACCCCTCTTTGCCCAGCTATTGAGGACTTCCAACAGAAAATTGTAAAATTACTGGTCTTTTACCTTTGCAGCTGTTTCAATTGTTGTCTATTGCATAATACATCATTTAACAGTCACAATCAAAACAAAAGGTCTCCATCAATCTCAGGGATTTTTTTTTTAAACAGAACTTTCATGGAAAATTTTTAAATATTTGGGTTTTGTTCCAAGTCAAAATGAAAACAAATTCTGAGATCTCAAAACCCTTCACAAAATGGAATTTCTGCCCTCTGCCCAGTTCTAGTAACTGGTAATGCGTCTGGATATGTTAGAAAAACAACCTATTTTATTTAGATGCTTAAACCAAGTAAACCCTCTGAATGGAGACTCTGCTAAGCTTCTCAAAGAAATCTACCTCCATTAGGATACTAGAAAAAAGCTTTATAACATCAGATTGCTCCGAGTGGCTGAACTCACTCTGAGATGAGGAAACAATTACCTAAGCAGCATCTAACTAGTCTTTCCACAAGGTACTCAAAAGTACTCAAGTGGGCAATTTAAGACAACATATGAATAATCCCTTCGGAATGCTGTTATGGTGTGATATCCGCTTTGGGGAAATTTGCGCTGCTTGTTGCCCTTGTTGTACCTGGAGACATGGATAATTTAAATCTTTAAGGTCATTGATCTTTCCCAAGCATTACATCACTATTTAAAAAAAAAAGAACCACACACATTAATGAGTTTCACCACTTTTCAATTACTCTTATTTTCTCTCTCCAAAGCAGTGGAAGAGATAAGAGGAAACTGGTTATCCAGTGCCTGTACCCAAATTGATTCATTGTAATACATTAGTAGCATATCAAAATATAGCTTCATTCTTTTTTGATCAGTGCAATATTCTGAACTTTCACATGGTAAAAAAAAAAGCATGTAGGTTCTCTAAATTATTTGAAAAGTAAAGTTTTTTTTTTTTTAATTTAGACTGGCATTTCTCAGCCAGCCACTGGTGATGTCATATACTATTACTTTGCAGCATTATTGTTGCTATCCACTATATGGACAGAACAAGTCAAGCTTGTCATCCTGTTCTACTGGTTTAACAGTATGAAAAATAGCATTTCTACTTATGCACTTCATCTTTTGTTTAACCATTAGACAGAAGGAGAAATATTTCCAAAGTGAAGTGTAATAGAGAGAGTGTAAATATAGTTCTCTGTGCATTTGAGTGTGTAAATCAGATAATTACATGTCTAGCTGCTCATTTATCCTTCCAAACGTGAGAATTTTTTGTGGGTGCAAGCCTGCATCTCATTGAAGTCGGTGTTGACAGCATGGACGCCAAAAATTCCTGTGTTTGCTAAACCAGTATTAAAGCAGAAAGGAAACTGATGAACAATCTGATTTTGGGTCTGGATAATGGATTAGAAGAATCAAGGCTCATTACAGTATAGAATGTACAGGAATCACTTCACTCACTAGTGAAATTATCTATTTTTAAAGTGGTTTAGGGCCTATACTCTGTTCTGTACCAGCCACCCTCCATAACAATTTGCTTATCGTATGAATTTTCAGAATCCTATGTTGAGCAAAACAGGTGAAGGGTTTCTTTGGGTGGGGCAAAAGGGGAAGTATTATTTCATGTCTCTAGTACATTTTTCCTTATCAATATATTTCCAAAGCCTCAGCATGTACAAAAAGTCCCTTCCATATGAGGGAACTTCAGTTATTATCAGCTTCTCATATAATAATATAATTATAATATAATATAATTTCTTAAAGACCCCAAGAAATGACACTGAAGGGACCTGAATACCATGAAAGTTTGATACAGTTAAAACTCAAAAAGTCTTCAATAGCTTTTAAAAAGAAAGAGGGAGCTCCAGATCCTGCTTTGCAAAATTGCATATTGACAAGCTCAAGACAATACAGATGGGCTCTACCATCTTAACAACCACATGAACTGATAAACAATTTATTTTCCATTTTACGCCTGTAGATCGGTCTCCAGCTAAGAAGTAAATGTTTTTTCTTTGGGGTGAGCATGATTCTTTGATGCCAAATATTCATGTGTCAAATGTGTGATGATTAGGGTTTCCTGTATAATCATATGGGTCTAAATCCTCTTGAAATATTGTTTTAGAACCATATGATATTAATCAAATGATATTATTCAAATGGGGATGGCAAAGCATATCCCTGAATGGCTAAATCCAAATAATGTAAAGTTATTCTCAGTATTCCAAAGCCAAAACATGATACCATAGTCGTATGCTATTTATGAAAATCAGAATGAGAAGTCACAGAAACAAACAGCACAGGATAAATATTCCCTCTTGAGAGCTAGAGATCAGCTAAAGTAGGGCAGACTTTCTTGGCTTGTGACTCCAGAGTTACTGGAGGTTTTGCATTAATGAACTGTCCAATTTGGTTTCTATTTGAAAACCAAACAATCGTTGCTGAGTCTGAAGATGGTTTCATTTAAAGAATTATCTACTCAAGGCTCTATTTTAAAAATCTCTTTTATTCAGGGGAAAATAGAGTCCTAATAGAGCCTTAATAGAGTCCTGAGAGTAGCTTTAATGAAATGTCCATTATAGATAGTTTTGAGTCAGTTTACTCAGTATTCTTTGAAACAAAGCCCTTTATCATGATCCATTTTGAGTAAAAGGCACCTTTATGGCACATTTGATAAATGAAATCTCTAAATAATTAATACATTATGTTTGAAAAAGAAATAATCTGTCCCAAAACTGCAATTTTTGAATTAGAATCTAGCCTCATAATATTTAAATAATGGAATATAAGAATCAGGGTTTGAGGAGTAATTTAGAATACATAATAAGTGCAATCACAGTACATGGCCTAGCTTTTTGGATACTTGCTGAACAAAGGTAATATATTACTCAGTATTAATCAGGCCCAATCCTCCATCCCTTATCTATGCACAATGATTGAAGGATTGGCCCCATCATTAGTCCAACACTGATGGATGCTGTGATACAAGAAAAAATGAAATGCTTCAGTAATGAAAGAGATACCAGTGTGGGGTATATATTCAGCAAAGCACATAAGGAGTTAAAGACTCCTGTTGCAAATCAGATATTGAGAATTAATTGTGCCAAATATTATAACGTAGTAAGTTTATGAAGATGCAATCCTTTAACATGTCAAAATAAATGTTTTTACTGATATACATTGCTAGATTCACTTTGATGACTGCCATTAGCAGATTGATAGGTAGCTCACTAGAGTCACATTGTCACTGGAGCATGGTGGAGATAAAGAGATGGGCTAATTCCACTGGCCTACGTGGTCCACTGATTTCTGACTGTATAGGGGTTTGTGAAGAGCAGAAGGGAGGAGGCAATAGTGTAAACTAGTTTCCTGAAGGACTAAGGAAGTAAATTATGCTTGTGAAAGTAACTTTCAGTTGAGGGAGGAAAATGGCACATTTTATTTTGGCTCAGCCATGTAGAAGCACTCCCCAGTAGAGCTAACACCTTTGGATTACAGAGGTCCTGGTATGGAGTTTCAGCTTCCTATGCAATGTTCAACCCTTGAATGGAGTATTCCACTGGTTTGATACACCTTTGCTTGGACTGGCTTACAAATAGATAGCAACTTTACAGTTGGCAATAAGAGTAGGATTCTGTATGTTTGCACTGGTAAGGGAAGGAAAGCATATGATGTACAATGATGCATTGTCTACATGGAAAAAATTGAGTTGCCCTTACTGTCTAGATCACAAGGGGTCTTCCCTTTAGTTCACTTTGCAGAGCTTCTGCCTCTGGCCCAAGAGTATCCCAATTTAAATCAATCTCAGGGAGTGAAGAGCTCCATTAATTGACCAATTGGATGAAAAAACAATGAAAAAACCATCAGATGAAAAAATAATGAGCCTCTTATCTAACAATGGGAAAAAAGTTAAAGACCTCACTTCTACCAGCAGACTCGGAGGAGGAAAAAGGATTCAAATTATTATCTTTCTTGACCCTCAGATGTTAAAATGACAATGGTATATTGAGGATCCATAAAAGGAAGTTTAAAAAATATATGCTCCCAAACATTATGCATACAGAGAGAGAAAGCGTGATTAGAGATGGATTGATTGGACAAATAAAAGTTAGATACAGGGAGGGAAACATATTAGCAATAGAAACAAAATCACTGTCACCTTTTTTATCATGAAATATGGTACATCATATGAATTGTGACTCAACCATAGACTTCAAGGCTCTGGGCAAGCACATTTCTCTTGACCTCTCGAATAGTTAGATATTTCTGCTTCAAAAGTGAAACAAGGATTGTCTTATTTTTCTGTAGTGGCATACTTCTACAAAAAAACTTCAAAAACAGACTTCATCGAGAAACTGCAGAGCTGGAACTCATATGCAAACTTGACACAATCAAACTGGGTCTGAGTAGAGACTTGGAATGGTTATCTCATTACAAGAAGTAATTGTCACTGTTCACACATTCTCACCTTCTAATCAATGGTTGTGAATAGGCCTCATCTACCCAAAGTGAATGGACTTTGCTAACGCCTACCCTCCTCATTGTTATTCCTTACCCTTGGATGTATATATATACTCCCCATCTGATTTCTATTTCTTGCATCTGATGAAGTGGGTTGCAGCCCACAAAAGCTTATGCCTGCAGAAATTAAATTAGTTAGTTTTTAAAGTGCTACAGGACTCTTGTTGTTTTTACTGTATACAGACTAACAAGGCTACCCCTCTAAGAAAATCTTTGTTTCACCTCTTATGCAGTGATATCAATTTATAAGCAGATGATACATGCTCAGCCTGTGTTCAGTAGTGACTATCATGACAAATGAATGTCTGTGTTGGATATTGCAGAACAGCATTTCTTGGTGCAATAAATGTAGCTCTAAGGGTAGGTCTATAATTCAAGCTGGAAGTGCAATTTCCAGCTCAAGAAGAGATACTCACTCTAGCTCTGATCAAACTAGTGTGCTAAAAATAGAAGTGTAGCCACAATAGTGCAGCTAACTGCCCGGATATGTATCTAGTGTCCCAGACGGGCTTGTCCTTGGGGCAACTACCCCCCACCACCACCACCTTGTGCACAACCACAGAAGCACTCTCTTTTTAGCGTGCTAGCACAAGCACAGCTAGGTCGACTATGTCTGAAAACCACACCTCCAGCTCAATGGGTAGACATACCTTAAGACTTTTCACCTAAACTGCCCTTATCTTGCCAAGAATTATATGCTAAGAAAAAGTGATTTGCATCACCAAACCTTGTTCTCTTGCACCTCTCTTTACAAAAACATTAGGTTCAAAAATTGAAATGATAGCTGGGAAAAAATTATTGGCAATAGCAATAACTGTGGGCTAGACTGTGACTTGAACTACATACCTACACAGAAATAATAATCCCCCTCTCCTTACACATTGTGCAGGCTACCAGGACTGAGTGCCCTGGGGTTAATAGGTGCTGTGTGTCTACTTACTCCCTCTTGGACCTGATAGGTGGAGAATGTGCATCAACCAACCCAGCTGAGCAGGATGTTATAATTAGCTGCTGGTATAGGCCAGGAGGAAATTACTCTTCCTCCCCACCCCAAAATAAAAGAGAAGCAGGGAGGGAGCTGTACCTTGAGTCATAATACTTCCCATGCCTATTTGTGGTACAGTTTAGGCAGTTAAAGGCATAAGCTAGTACATTATAGGCTAAATTATCTAATCACGAGACCCAAATCCTGCCTTAGAAAATCTAATTTCTACTGACATTACATGACTTTGTTTTCTTCTCCCTCTCAGAATGTACCAATATTTTCATTAGAAAGGGTGATTATCAAGGGTTTCTCTCCAAATGCTGGTGTCATTTCAGACAGTACCTTCATTTTCTGATGGCCCTCTCATCAGTTTCTACAACCTCAATGTAATGTATTGGGAATAAGGTGCATAGAACTAGAAAAAGGTAGAAATTACCACATTCCATTCCTAAAATGGAATCATCCTTGATTTGTTATACATGAAATCAATGTTCAGGAAAAAGTTGGGCACACAAGACTTAAATAACAATCAATAAAAAACTTCAATCAAGCATTAAAAATTTTTTTAAATAAATATATTACATTGTTTGAAGAAAAAAATCAAGTTTGTATCTGTTAACAGTGGTGTGACTTTCAAATATGCCAATTATTATCTGCTGGGCTACATTAATAATACTTGAGCAGGGGTAAAATTCTAAAAAGCACCTATGGGTACATCTCCACTGCCTAGTAAGCCCAGGCTCAGACTCAGATTTTAACCCAAATCCTGCTTCCATCCACACACAAATCAATCTGACAAATCAATCAGCAAAAAGGCAGGACCCAAGTCCTAGGACCTTACTAGAAGGTGTGGGTCAGAGTCCAATACCCATTGTGACTTGGGTCCAAGCCCTGCCATTTTGCAGTGTGGATGCAGTTCAAGTCTCAGACCTCGGTCAGAAGGTCTGCACAGTGCAGTATGAACACATTAACATAGATGTGAGATCTTTACAATTTACAAGGTGGATGCTCAAGTGCAGTTTTGGAGACACTGAGTCCCACATATTCAGGTTTACAATGCAATGTAACCATGCCCTAAGTGACATATGACCCTAAAACCTATTTTAAAAAGTGACTTGGGCACTTATGATCTCAAGTCTTATTGAAAGTTAATGGGGCTTAGACGCCTACGAGCCAATTTTTCAAAGGTATTTAGGTGCCTGAGGATGGGATTTACAAAAATGTCAAAGCAGGTTAGGTGTTAACTCCCACTGAAATCAATGGAAGTCTTTCTATTGACTTTAATACAATACAAAACTGATGCTGGACAAAATTTTCAATGACAGTCAATGGTTCTTAGGCTTCTAAATCACAGGTGTTTTGAAAATTTAATCTTTCATTCAAAATTAAAGTTTTCATGTGCATCATTGTATTCAGTGGTTGCTTTGTATGAGTAAAAACTGCACAATTTGGCCTTCTTTGTGTAATCAAAATTTAGCACCAGACATTTGTCACGGTCCCAGAACTGTGAAAACCTGGCCCTTTGAAGTTTGCAAAGAACATTTTAGACACTGTGATGTAAACTGCAGTTCCCATGAGAAAAAATATTTTCCACAGGGAATTTTTGTAGAAATTCAGAATAATGAAGTCTCACATATTTTATAAGAAACTACTGGCCTTGAAGAAGAGTAGCATGTAAAATCCTGAGTAGTCAGCCCACAGAGTTTATGTTTTGAAATATTCCCAACATAAATGTCAGGCAAATCTTAATTATGAAATGTTCTTAAGTGGAACATCCTTGGGTACATAAGGCAATTTCCATGCTCTTGAGCAAACACTAACCTTCTGCTCCATAAGCAAGGTGTTTGTAGGGATTGCTGCAAAAGCCTTGTAGCTTGTCTTGATCTTGTATTGCTAGAAGGGATAAGCCAGAAAAGCAGGAATGGGAAAAAAAGTATGATAGAATTAAAGATAATTCTACCAATCTCTGACAAATTATCAATAATAAAGTGATTACATTTGGTTTGAAAACGTTTTTTCTTATAGAAGAACTACATAGTTTTTACTCCAGGGTGCTAATTTCATGTTTTTATAAGTATTTTTAAAAATTACCATGAATATTTTATATATAAGACATTAAGTAGAGCTGGGGAACTGTTAGCAGCACACAATTTCTTCACTTATCTTGGAAAAGTATCTATAAAGAAAGGTTTGTTTTCTTTTTTAAAACTTTTTTTTTAAATAACTCAGTGAAAGGACTGTGCAAACATATTCCTGTCTATCTATTTCTCATGAACTGTCCCCTACAACTGTGGTCTGCTTCTGGACCATTGAAGCTAGTGGAAGTTTTGTCATTGATTTTAATGAGGCAGACTCAGGCCCTATTGCCTCGATACTATTTGCGCTCTGTGGATTGGTAAACTAACCTGTGGTATTGTTTTGATCCCTGTCTAGGCAACTCCAAACCCAAGAAGATCTTTCAAGACATCTCTGTGGACCCTTCCATTGTATATAGCTGTGCGATATTCAGAGTTTTACCAACCTCAAGCATCCAAAAAATCATAAATCAGGTCCCTAAAAATCATGAGTTTTTTAAAAAAATACATTTTAGATTCTTTTTATTTGCCTTCTAGTTTATGAGCCTTTAGGGTTCATACTTTCGAGATTTTCTCCGCAACTCTGAGAGTTTGAAACTTACTTTAAAAAAAAAAAGAATGCTTAAATGCTCATAAAATTGCATGATTTAAAGGGCTAGAACTTTTAGTGAAATACCATATTGTGAGGGATGGCACCACTGTTCACATAATTATTTGCATGCCTGACTAGATACTTAAATGTTTATTTGTGACATTTTTCCTTTTCACAAATATTCTGATGAACAAAATTTCATTCGCATGAATCGTCATGAAAAAAGTAAGTAAAAAGTGGTCACAAATACCACCAAAGTGAATGGTCAGTTTTCATGTAAACAAATGTTAATGAATACTTTTTTTGCAGTGTTCATCCAGTTCTAGAAATGAAGCAACAAAAATATCAACTTTGCTTTTTCACTGTGTTGTATCAGAGGCAAGTCAATTCTTACATTGAAGATTGGGTAACAAGTTATACTTTTGGGTTCTTCAGTTAATACATTTTCCTGCTGTGATGTTGGCCTCCATGGGAACCATGCTCAGACAGCTTAAACAGGGCAAAACTGCAAAGAATGGGGCAGGCAGACCCCCAGTACTGATAGTTTTTCTTCCATAAGAAGCTGGGACATGCAGCTTGCAGAGTTCCTCAACCCTTTCTAGCACAGTGTCATACCCCCAACATGATACTGGTGTAGGAGGGAGTAATCAGAGCTCCTAAATACACCTCAAGGGCCTCACAATCTTGATATGGCATTAGCCACCTTTTTTTTTTTTTTTTTTTTTTTTTTGGTATGAATCATGTTCATACTGAATTCCTTGCAGGGCCAAGACATTGACGTATGCTTTGACAAAGGTTAGTAATTCAGTCAACACTCTGAATCACTTTAGTGATTCCGGGGTCTGGCCTATGTGTTGATTTAGCATAGACATTCATGTCCTCCAAACTGCAGTCACTCTGACATTTAGGCATGAAGTCTGTGAGGTGTTGTGCCTCAGTTTCCCTTTTCTACACAGCAGATTAGATTTGTAATGGCTTTTCTGCTATGAAAAGTTCTAGGGTTGATCATAGACATTAGCTGTAAAATTTTAACATCATCAGGCTTTTTACCACAAAGTGAGCTCTCACTCAACAAATCTGCATAACCGTAAGGATTTTTATCACATAGTGAGTGTGTTCTCATGTACCATTTCCAGCATGTTTCAAGATTTTTCTCATAAGTCAAACACAAAGTACATTTTTACAGATTTTGACATTAACATTGCATTCATTCCAAGATTTATTAGCATCCATAGCAACATTGGACCTATCACAAGCATGCTTACACAAGTGTGTTTGTCACTATGATTAGTTTGCTTATTGCCCTTCTCGAATTTTTGCACACCATGAGTCAGCTTCTTTTTCACCTGGGTGTTTCCCTTTGCATAATCTTTTAGTTTAATTACATCCCTGGAGTTCTGGTGTGTTAACATTGAGTGAGGTAAGACTGTAAGGATATTCTGCTTTCAAGGGTTTACTTGCTTTTCTCCTTTCTGTCATGCAGGTCATTAGCATCAAAACAGGACACTAGCTTTGAAACACCAATTCCAAGGTGGGACCCCTCTTCATCTCAAGGTTAGAAGATTCATATACATTTGAAATACTCTGGCCAATCAGAGCTGGCACGCCTCTTTCATCAGATAAATTATTGCTTTCTACAGATTGCGATTTACTCTGAGCTAACTCAGTCAAACCACTTTTACATCCTTCAATTGTAGCAAATTGCTTGCAAAAGCTACCAGGAGGTTTTATTCTGCCAGAAGTTTCCCTAAGGAACAATCTCGATATCTTGCGCCACAGAAACATTGCTCTGCTGAGTTACCACAATAAACTCTTTCTGAGTTTCACTGAAATCCAGAAATATTTCTGGCACATTTGGAGGCTTTATATACAGTCCCCCTTTCAGATAAGCTGCTAGATGCCATAGTCAGAGGATTAGAGACATTCCCATCACCTCTTCAGTTTGTCTTTCTGACAACATGCAAGCTATCAGGCTGAACACATACAGGCTTCAGATGTCATTTTCTCATTGTCACAAATTTCTACACTGGTAGTGGGTAACATTGTCAAATCTCCTTCATGCTTTCCTTGTGCCTTAGTCATGATATTAACCTGTTTAGACAAAGTTGTTATATCCATACCCAGAAACACATCAATGACTGGCAAACTAGAAGTCTCAGGATTATCTGGACCCTGGTGTCCAGTTATGACACTAACTGGATGCAACCTCATTATAATGTCACTACCCTTATTCAGAAACACATCAGCAAGAAGCAAACTAGAAGTATCAAAATCATCTGGATTCTGGAGTCCAGTTATGACACTAACCGTATTAAACCGTGTCATAATGTCATCACCATCAAGAGATATAGGCTTAGGAACACTTCCTTCCTGGGTTTTAGTTGAATCCAGTATCACCCCTCGTACAACTCACAAATTCTCAACCAACATAGGCAGAAAGACACTCCCTGTTTGTTTACAAACTCCTTTACTGTCAACAGCTAGGCAGTTTTTCCTAACAGACAATGGGGAGGAAGGACAGCTTCCTTAACAGGCAAATTGCCTCTCCCAACAGATAGACAATTACAGACAGACTCTCCTTTTCACAGTACACTTGGCTGTTTACAGACAAACAACTGGAGATCAAGGTAGCTCCCTCCACGTGCAAGTCATTACCCCTTAACAGATATAGCTTAGTCACTGCCTACACTAGAAAGTTTTGTCAACGCAAGATACAGCGATGATCAAAAGTGTCCACACTTGGTGCTCTAGCATCGACATTGAGAGCAGTGTACTGTGGGAAGCTATCCCACTGTGCAACTGGCCACCTTGTATTTCTAGAGTTGTGGAAAGGCAGAGAGGATCACAGTGCATCATGGGTGCAGGCTTAACATCCCATGCTGCATTGATTTCTGTCTTGTCATTCCGTGGGTTTCCAACTGCATTTCATGGCATTTTTCAATGGCTCCAACAGAGTTTCTTGAGCATTGGCCATCTTTGGCTGAAAGGCTGGATTCTGCACAGCTCTCCACAGTTGCTGTCATGTTCTGAAAACATCACAGATGGTTATGCAGTATATCATGAGCTCCCAATCAGAACAAGAATCTGATCTGTGTGTTCCTTGCAAACACACACCACCCGATTACTGTTTGCATTCACGGAGCATTTGCACACGGTGCACCATCTCTTTTGGGCACGCAAAATAAGCACTGATTGGTGGGATCTCATCATTATTCAGGTCTGGGATGACAAGCTGTGGCTGCAGAACTTTTGAATGCGCAAAACCACCTTCATGGAACTCTGTGTGAAACTCGCCCCTGCCCTATGATGCAAGGACACCACAATGAGCGCTGCCCTCTCGGTGACAAATTGCGTGGCGACTGCTGTGTGGAAGCTGGCAACACCAGACTGCTACCGATCTGTCACTAATTGGTTTGGAGTCGTGAAGTCCACCGTTGGCGCTGTGTTATCACAAATGTGCAGGGCCATTAATCGCATTCTGCTGTGAAGGACTGTGAGTCTAGGGAATAGTGGATGGCTTCACAGCAATGGGATTCCCTAACTGTGGCGGGGCAATAAATGGCACGCATATCCAATTGGCCCATCTTGCAATGGAGTACATCAAGAGAAAAGGGTACTTCTCTGTGGTACTGCAGGAGTTTGTGGATCACCACGGGCGTATCACTGACATCAATGCAGGGTGGTCAGAGAAGGTACATGACACATGCATCTTCAGGAGCACTGGTCTGTACAGAAAGCTGGAAGCAGGCACTTTCTTTCCAGACCAAAAGATTTCTATGGGGGATGTTGAAATGCCCATTGTGATCCTGGGAGACCCAACCTACCCCTTAATGCCATGGCTCATGAAGCCTTATACAGGCAACCCGGACAGCAACAAGGAGTGCTTCAGTATCAGGCTGAGCAGGAGCCAAATGACAGTTGAATGTGCATTTGGCAGATTAAAGGCTTGTTGGCGATGCCTTTACGGCAGGTTAGATCTAAATGAAGACAAATATTTCAATGGGTATAGCCGCCTGCTATGTACTCCATAATATATGTGAATGTAAGAGTGAAAAGCTTCCCACAGAGTGGAACACAGAGGTGGATCACCTTGCATCTGAATATGAGCAACCAGACGTCAGGGCTATAAGAGGGGAACAATGGAGGGGTGGGGAGGGAAAGCGGGGGGCCATTCAAATCAGGAAGGCCTTGAGGGACTGTTTTTGACAATGAGCACCAGTAAGGTGTCTGTGTAAACAGCACTGTGCCACACTATGACTGCTATGACTATACAGCTTGAGCTGTGCATCAATGACAGGTGCAACCACCATTTGCAACACACAAATAAAGAGTTCTTTTCACTCAGCATGTCTTTATTAAATAAAAGCAATTCATTACACACACAAAACACGATGCTGGAGGGGAGAAAGCAGTGAGGGTCAGTGAGATAGCTGGTTGTATGTCCAACTATCGCTCTCGTAGCTGTCTGAAGGGGTGGACTGAAGGGGGTACCAAGACAGTCCAGAAGTTTCATAGGAATGTGTGGGGAGTGAGTTTGGGGAGGGTATGGAAAGCAGTTCTGTATTGGCTGCAAGGAGGGACGAGCAAGTACGGACCCTATCTGCACTGTAATGATTGTCTTTAGCAGCTTTGTTTGCTCCTCTATGGCTTTGATCATGTGCTCGTGACCTGCTAGTACTCGATCATGTTTTTCCTTTCTCTTCTGTCTATCAATTTTCTGACTTTCGGACACAGCGTGCCTCTATGCCCTTTTTTTCTCTTTTTCCAGCCTCAGAGGCCTGGAGGAGTTCTTGGAACATCTTCTCTTTGCTTCTCCAAAGTCATTTTCTTATCAACCGCAGGCATTCCACAGGTGTGGGATGTTTTGGTGTCAAGGGCACACCTGTAGAAGCACAATAAACAATGAACAGATGCATTATTTTGACTGAAATAACAGCATTGATGCATTATGTTACAATACACCTCTTTCGCACTGGCCCCTAGCAAACTCAGAGCTCGACAATCAACCAGGACACAGTGAGCTGTGTCCGGGGAGGTGGGGTGTGGGGTCCTGAAGCTGGGAAAAAGGTGGAAGCCTGTTTCAGGTATTAATGCAAGTGGACAGGGACAAATTTTCAAATTGTGCCAACATTCTCAATAGGTGGGGGCTATAGAAGCTGATATCTCACTCCTGAGAATAAGCAGGGATGCTGGAGTTCATCTCCTCCGTGCAAGCTGCACAAGTTATTGCCATTTGGTGTTGGAAAGTGTCCTACAATGGGGGAAGAAACAAAGCCGCTTTCCAAAGGAATCTCAGGCAGAGCATTGCCGAGTAGCTACAGGAAAGTTTCCTAGAGATCTCTTTGGAGGACTCCTGTAAAATCTTAGCATATATTAACACACTTCTCCAATGCACTGGGTAGCTGAACAGTGGAATGGGAAGCACATGCAAACACAGCTAGTTGTGTGCATCTCTATCCCTTTAATCACCTCTATCATTTATCAAAGCAAAAGACAGACATACCACCTATAAACAAGCAGCATCAGCTCCAAAAAAACACTTACCAGAGCTCCTCTCTCCTGCATCCTGTATGCCAGAGCTGTAGGGCTGTGACCTTCTGGGGTCAGGAAGAGAGGCTGACTCCCCACATCACTAAATGACCCATTCCCCAGCTCCGCATCATCCAACTTTACCCCATCATCCAAAACTTCTTCATTGGGGTTGAGTCCAATGTCCACTGACTCCAGGCCCGCGGAGGTATCCAAGGGTGGATGTGGGGTCAACACTGATGATGGCTTCCAGGTCCTTATAAAAGTGGCAGGTCTTTGGCTCTTGCACCAGAGCAACGATTTGCCTCCTTAGTCTTCTGATAGTCCTGCCACAGCTTCTTGATTTTTGCTCGGCACTGCAGTGTCCCCCATTCATAGCCCTTCTTCTCCATGGCATGACAAATCTGGCCATAGATATTGTAGTTCCTTCAACTGGAGCAGAGCTGGGACTGCATGGCCTCCTCTCCCCAAATTCTGATGAGATCTCCAAGGGGAGAACGGTTGATGTGTGGAGCAACCATGGTCAGCTGGGAAGAGGAGATGTGGGCTCTCCATGCCAACCAAGCAGGAAGTGGAATTTCAAAAATTCCTGGGACATTAAAGGGGGTGAGGCGGATGTCTGCAGGGCAGCAGAGTTCAAATTGATGGCCAGAGCAGTCTGGAAGGGCATTGTGGGACACTTCCTGGAGGCCATTTACCGCGACATAACCAAATGTGATATCTATACTGATGTTTTGTTGACACAAATTGGGTTAAAAAAATCTCTACGCCTCTCATCAAGGTGGTTTGGTTTTGTTGAAAAATCAGGGCAGTTGCGTCAGTGCAGGTGGGGGGTTGCTGTGTGTACACTGTTGTAATTGGTGTGTTGGTCACCGATGTTTATCAGTGTAGGCTGAGTGCATGGGTCCCTGTGTAGATGCTGTCCCAGCTCTAATCAGGAAACTGAGACGGCTCTTACGATCGAATGAGTCGACACGACCACAGATTAGCTGAGCAACGAAGGCACCCAGGCCAGATTTATTGCGTGCGGCACAATGAGAAATAACTTACAGAGTATCTCTGGGTCATTTTCATATTGGCGGCGTTACAATGGTCTCGGCCCAACGACGGGACTTTCCGTTATCCCCTAGACCGGACACTGGTATTCCCTCTGACACCCTCTTTTATACACTGTTACATACACTTTCGTTCTGTCCCCTTTAACGTAGGTAGTTGCCACTCTCCTAACGTAGTCTAATACCACCTTTTTCTGTTAATTGGCTAATTTGGGCACCGCCACTCCATGTATCATTTCTATCCATAAAAGTGTCATTTCAGAGAGTTAGTATCTTGGTACCTCCTATACCTGCTACATATTTTAGTAATATTTTGGCAGTCTTACAATCTTGCAGTATCAGCACTTTCCTGTACCAGTTTCAGTTAACTTAAGTAACCCCTTATACTTCTGTTCACTTGGCTTTTTCCATTTAGGCCTTAGCCTGTTTTACAGGCCTTAAGCTCTCACTTCTTACTACATACACCACCACTGTTTTGTCAACAAAAGCTGACTTTGGAAGTTAGAGTAGGAAGGAGTTACATAGTTTGAGTTTGGAAGGTTAATGGAGATCATTTGCACTTGTAAGGCGTCAGATGAGCTAGTGAAGTAATTAGCTCATGAATTGGATAGCTCAGAAAAGAAAGCAAGCAATATAAAAGGCTCATCCAGGGAGCAGGAGGGAGGCCCTTTCTATGTGCTGCCACATAGTGCTGTATCTGAAGCATCAGGCAAGAAATAATAAAGACGGTTGATGAAGGTACCGTGGTGGAATGTGTGCGTGCTGTTGAATCACCATGAGGGCTTACCAGCCAGAGTTTCCAGGGCAGAAGATGGAACAAGCTTATATATATATATACATCTATGGTATATAAATACATAAAGAGCTAAATATTCAAAACAAATAAAACCCTTCAGTATTACGGGCATGCCTTTTTGCACCAGCAATTGCATGTTTTGGTGCCTAATGATCTGAATGCACTTGCAAGTCAGATGGGATGTCTAAATAGGTGCATCTGAGGGTCTACTTATGCTCACATTTAATTGCCATGTGCAAAATTGTATGCACAATACTGAAAGCTGATATGAGGCCAGGCTAGAGTCAGTGTCATTATATACAAAGAAGCACAACGCAGAAAAAAAGGGCCGCAGTCCTCCTCCTACCAAAGTGAGTAGCATTTTGCTGTTCACTTCAATGGCACTAGATTCAGGTTAAAAAAATACATAAAAAAGGAAAATAGATCCATAAAGGGAAAATAACCAATGAAACTACAATTAAGTAAAGTCCAGTCATGCAATGTACCATGATAAACCTCCAAAGAGAAGAAACTCAGAGTTAAATATCCTTCATTCATCTTTATTCCTGACACTCACACATTGTGCTCAGCTTTCTGCAATACTTGGGCACAATAAAGTAAATGAAACATTTCTGGGTTTAGATCATATAACATTAGGGGGAAATTTTCAAGAGTGGGCATGCTCATTAGAATTGTAAAAATCCGGAAGCAAATGTAGTAATTGCATACCTATCTGAATGTTCAATTATTTGATTTCTAACAGAAGCACAGGTTGTGTGTGAACATATGTGGATTTTGTGGGCAAACTAGTTTCATTCCTTGAAACTTTGGCCTTCAGTGTTACTATAAAGCACAGTATATTGGTTGTATTTAATATTTTATATATATAATCTACATAGACCCACACAAAATGACCAAATCTTAAAAGCTCTGGTAAAAATTGGTCAGACACTGTTACTGAAACTGCATCAATCCTTTTTGACCAACTGCTCTTTCATTAATATTCTTATGGATATTCCCCTGAGATCATAATGACTTCTTCAAAGCCCATGCAATCTTTGAGTTGTTCTATGTAAAACAAAAATTTGCAAGTCTTAAGCAAATATGCATAGGGAGGCAGTCCCCACCCATACTTCTGGGAAGACACAATGTCTTGGAGAATTTTCAATGAAGGAACAAGTTGTCCAACTCAGAAAATTCAACACTCCAAGGTGAAATTCTGGCCCCACTGAAGTCCATCCTTAGAAAGGCTGAAAGAAGTGGCTGTTGTCTGGGACCACATTCCCAGGAACATAACCTGTGGAAAGATATTACACAGACAGAAGACAAGTTCTCCACCATAATAAGGAGAAGATTAAGACAAAGGAGGAGGCCAAGGTATGTGGGAACAAAAAGAGTGATAGGGAACAACATGGAAAATGGAGAAAAGGAAAATATGGGAGGGGTTTTATCTACTTAGTTGATTTGGGAAACCAGGAACCAACATCAAGGTTATTAGACAGAAACATTGGAAACATTATGAAGCACTGAAAAATGGATGCCATTCTTTACAAGCCTACATGCCTGAATGCCTTTCAATGGTTGAGTGATATCCTCAGCAGAACACATGCTGGGGACATTACACTGAGAGCCAAACATGTAGGAAGCATAGAAAAAAAGGCATGTTTAAGACAATGTACTGGTACTGAATGATCCTCTTACCCTACATAATTGGGGCAATCAGTACAGTATTTTCAACACTACAGCAAAATAAGAAAGAGGAAGGAAAGGCGAGAGATAAAAAAGGAGACAAAAAGCTCAACTGTTTCTAAACGCAAATATGTTACACCAGATGTAATGTCTACTAATCTCCTAATGCTAAATTTTAAGAAGTATTGTGTTAACAGTATTTTTCTTACTTGCTGGCTATGTAAGAATTTTTCACTGGTAAAGGTGATAACTAGAGCTCAATGGAAAATGGATTTTTTTTTCCTATGGGATATTTTGTCTCTTTTTGTCAAACTTGAATTTTTTGGCCAAAAATGCTAATTGGGTTATTTGTTTGTTTTCGTTTTTCAAATGAAAAATCCAAACTTAGAAGAAAGCAGACAATTTCCACACCAAAAAATTAGTTAATTAAAAACCCAATTTTCAATAAAAAAAATTGATGCAAGTATTTGCACCAGCCCAGATGATAATTAATAATTTCCAATAATGCATTCTTTTACTTATTCAATGAAGCCCCCATCCAGGAAAGTACTTATATATGTATTAAAATTTAGGCACAGATAGTTGCATTGGACTTTTTTTTTTTCTGCAGGGCTGATCCTGAGAGGAGCTGGCCACCTGTGACTTCAGTGGGAGCTGCAAGGGCTCAGCAGCCCTCACGATGGGGACACGTTTTTGCAAGCTCTTATTCTCATAGATTGGGATACACAAAACAAGAAGAGGGCAAGGTGCAAACACTGCTATTGAGACCTGCTTCTGAAATAAATTTCTCATACACACGAGAAAGCATAGTCCAAGAACAGGTACTCCCAAGATACAAATATGAGAAAATATTTAATTTGCACATAATGAGAAAAAATACATGAATCTGCAAGTAGTTAAACTCAGTCAGATAGGTATTAAATGATTGAAAGAAAACAATCCAGTTTGTGCCTGCAAGTTGCAGGTACTCCAATTATGACTTGCCATTCCAGTTATTAAAATCCGATCAAAAGTGTTTATACAGAGAGGGCCACTATGAAAAGAGCAGACAATAGATAGTGATGGTTTTTTTACAAGTAGCCGGTGCTTGTGAAATTTAAAATATATGCTTTTCTTTTAATGGATTAATACGGTATCCATTAAACTAAGAGGATTGACCTCAAGCAGGGCGTGATCCAAAGCCCTCTGGTGTCAACTGGAATCTTTTCACGGATGTCAATTAACTTTGGATCTGGCCCACAGTGCAGACAGGTGCACTGTATGCAGCCCTTCATTGCTGTGTCAATGCACTTGCAGTACATCCTGTCTTACATCACTCTCAGTCCCAGTCCTAAGCAGAGCCAGCCAGTTACTAACTACGTAGTGTTCTTTGTAATATGGACAACTAGCAATTCATCTGAGCCCACCACACTGAGGGTAGGATTCTGCAGCTTTTCCATGAATAGCTCTACTGACTTCAATGGGACTACTCACATGAGTGAGGCCTGCAGCACTGGAGCCTACTTGTTCATCTGCGACCTATGGAAAGATTTGAATTCAGGAGTGAAGGCATAGCTCAGTTGGATTCAATGGCAAAACTCCCATTCACTTCAGTGGGTCTAGTGCTTTACCCTAGGTCTCTAGCTGTGAAAGGCTAGTTTTAGCATTTGAAATACATTATTTCCCGAATGGGGATAAAGAGGATTGGGGTTATTCTCCCCCAAGAAATTTTGTGGAAAAATACATGCAGAATGGAGTATTCCATGGATAAAGAGTTATGGTCTTCAGGAGAATCTGTGTCCAGAGCCAGCAACACACTTAAGCACATATATAATTTTAAGCCCATGAGCGGTTCTACTAAAGTCAAGCATTCAGGTGGAGGATGCAAGACCAGCAAGTCTATGGGACCATTCACATGCCTAAGCCATGTGTGTGTGTGTGTTGCTGAATCATGTCCTTTAGGAGACAAGTACAGAAGTGTCATTGGCAGGGAGGATTGAGAGATATCCAGAGAAGGGATGCTGTGACAGTGTGCTGGGAGAAAGCAGGCTGAATCAGCCCCCTGCCACTGGAGCCCTGATTGAGGGGAATTGGAACTAGCTGAGTAAACCTGCACAAAGTGGGCCGATGAGGAGCAGCTGCCACTATAAAGTTAGTTATAAAGGAGTTAGCAAGCCCCTGTAAAGGCTCACAGGAAGGATGCCAGGGGGGATGTTTGGGGCAAACAGCCAGCATAGGGAGAAGCTACAGAAGGAGGGCGTGCTTCCCTTGAACAGTGGCTGGAACAGTGAGGCTCCTGGGGCTGTTATGCCATAGTGTGCATGGACAGATGGTGATGGGTAACAACCTGTAAATAAAGATCACTGGTGGAAGCACAAAGCTGAAACTTGCGAGTGGTTTTTGGGAGCAGAGGACCTGAGCAGCAGGGGGGCCCTGTGCGAACCCATTACACATGGGGACTCGTTGAGGACCCAGAGGCAGCGAGCCTGCTAGAGATGACCTTCTCTAGAGGGAATGATTTTTCTCCATCTTTCTTTTGAATCAAGCACTTATTCATTATATGTATTATTATACAGTGCCCCAAAATGAGCTACACACTTCACTAAGATGATGTTTAGAAATTCTTTTAATATGTCCATCAAATGTTCTCTCCCCGTTTTCTCACAGAGATGAGGTGGGTGAGGTAATATCTTTTACTGGACCAACTTCTGTTGGTGAAAGGGACAAGCTTTTGTGCCTACACAGAGCTCCTCTTCAGGTCTCAGTCTCTTGTAAGCAGAATATGATCTCCTTCATGTTCAAGTCAGACTTTCAAACTCAGGATTTTTGAGTGTGATTGACATTTGACTAAAGAAGCTCAGCCATCCCTACATTTTAGAAAGCTGCTGTTCTGTGGTTTTTCCAGGCTTTACAGCTCTTGGTAAACAAGTGTTTTCTAAGCAAGGAGAGAGTTAAGACAGAGAATGTTAGACCCAGTGCAAAGCTGGCTCTGACCTAGTTTTTGTCAATCAATAGGAGTGAGAGTCCATGAAATCACTACTGATTGTTCTCAAAATTACTCAAAATAAAGACAGCATTTGTATTGAAATTTGTAGTTGCATGGTAGCTAAAAATATGTTTTCTGTACATTCTCATTTCTATTTTATCTATACTGTGCAAATTGCAAAATAAAGACTCAGTTTAAAAAAATATAGCTTCTGAGAATACTAAAATTTGTATGCTATTTCTATACCTATATATGTAATCATTTGTACAGTTACATAAGCATTTTAAAATGTGTATATATATAAAACTAGCATGGTACATTCCTAACAAAACCAAAGAAAAACAGAGTTGGCAGCTGAATGGTTTAATCAATATTTCGCATTAGAGTTGACACGTCCCCTCAGTAAAAATTAAATCAGGTCAATATGTTCTGTATAATTCTTGTCCTTTTTTTAGCAAATCTGTGTTGAAAAAATGACAGCACAAATGGTTCAGCACCCAAACATGTCATGTTCCATTAAGACACTTTTTCTGTAAACTACGCTCTGTTGATGAGAAAGCATTATCACTTTGATTTTGTGTTAATGATGGGGTTGCTGAAAGCACATCAGATAGATAAGATTAATTTTTTAAAATGCAAAAAACTAGTGTTAATACAGCAATAAGAATGCAAAATCAAGCACTCATAAGTCAACAAATTCAAAAGTTGTTATTTCCCTCAGTGTCAGCTTAATCACATTGTAGAAACTCAGATATACAGTTTATGTTATGCTATGCAGTAATTAATATCAGTCACTACAGTCTCTGTGCAGTACTTAGTGCAAAAATCAAGCTGATTGAGGCTAACGAGACCTGTGAACTCTGTGTATTGCTAGAGCTGTCTCACCTCCAACCTTCTAAAAATTAAAAAAAAGGGAATATTTGAGACGGGATGGTAACCAGAATCGACAAATGAGCAACAGCCTACCAAACCAGTGAGTTTGTGGAGCTCTTGGTCCAACTCAGTGCAGACAGGGGAGGGAGGCATTTAATGGATACTGTTATCAACCATTAATAAATTCATAGATGTTGAAGCCAGAAAGGAGCCCTGTGATCATATAGGATGACCTGCTGTATAACACAGGCCATAAAATTTCACTCATGGATTCCTGAATCCAGTCTGTTACTTTTGGTTGCACTAGAGCATTTCTTTTGGAAAAACATCCAGTCTTGATTTAGAAGAGTTCAAGTGATGGAGAACCTGCCATATCCCTGGGTAAGTTTTTTCAGTGGTTAATTATTGGTAAATATTACTGATAAAAATTGTGCCGTATTTCTAGTTTGAATTTGACTAGCTTGAGCTAGTTATAATTATCATAACAGCTTGGATGTTAGGAGTTTCTATCTAACATACCTTGATCTAGGAAACCATATTGTACTGGATTGTGAATGATTAAATGAAGTATAATATTCTAAGATAGTAACTGTATACTAAAATATACTATTCTAAGATAGTAACTGTGCTTCAACTGTAACAGGAGAGCTGAGAGGTAAGGGTACATTTAGACTGAGGGCGGCAAAGTCACCGCTGTCAGATCGACCTCTCTGGATCGATTGAGCGGTCAGTGAAGACCCGCTCAATCAATCCAGTAATCAACACTGTTAATCCATCCCCTCAAGTGGCGCAGTGCAGTGAAGATGGCGCGCAGAAGGGAAGCACCGCAGTCGATGGGAGTTACGCAAGCTACTCTGCGTAGCTTGGGTAATTCCTGTTGACTGCCGCCTGGTAAGTGTAGACCAGGGCTAAGAAAGAAGAGGAATAAAGGAAAATGCGGAAT
This sequence comes from Emydura macquarii macquarii, assembly GCF_026122565.2. NCBI lineage: Eukaryota > Metazoa > Chordata > Testudines > Chelidae > Emydura > Emydura macquarii. Next base: position 734,185 of record NW_027132817.1, on the reverse strand, counting down.
GCAAAATAATGGCTAAGGGGGAAAGAAATCATGAGTTCTGTTTTCTTCTGTCATCATCTCCTTTTTGTGTTTTCTAGCTTCCTTTGTTCTCACATGTACACTTCTGTTGCATTCTTTATGGCCCACCCATCTTTTCCTTTCTCTGCCCCCCCTTCCTTCTTTCTTACTTCGCCTTCCACATCAAGCATTTTAAAAAGGTGTCACTGATGTCCAAATCCTCTGACAGCAATTGCCTTTGCTATTTGTCCTCCCTCTGCTGGGACTTTCCCCCCCCTCTTCTTGTGAGTGACAAACAAGCGGAGGCACAGATGATTCAGCAGAGGGCCGGGCAGACATATTTGCAGCAGCAAATCTAGTTGAGAGGTTTCTTTTTTCGAAACACAAAATTTACAACAAGGACACAGAAGTACAGGAATCAAGTCAGCACTTTACCAACCAAGTTAATGGAGATGACATATCTACAGTGTAGTACAGAGACAAGTGGGGGTGAGGTAATGTCTTTTATTGGCCCAACTTCTCTTGGTGAGAGAGACACGCTTTCAGCTACACAGAGCTCCTCTTCAGCATGTGGACACAGCAGAATGAGGCAAAAGGGTTAGGACAGAGCTGCAGAAGAGCTGGGACGTTAGCCAAAATGTAATAAGCTGCCAGGACTGGGCATGAGAGCAGCAGAGATCAACAGTAAAAACAGAGAGAACAGACGGATTCTTTCTCTGCCTCTCCACAGCTTATATAAATTGGTATACTTCCATTGTTTTCAGTGGGGAACTATGCTGACTTACAGCTGTTGAGGATCTGCTCTCTTAACTTGCACAAAACAAGTTTAATGATTAATATTATATCCAGCAATGTTTTATCTGAGTTTTATAAAAAATAATCAAATCAATTGCCAAGCAACGGCCAACAAGTCAATCTCCATCAGCTCCTCCTCCCACCTGTTGACAATACCTTTTTACACTCAAAACTCTCAAAATGGCTGCATCCATAATATAAAACAAGCTGTTAGCAACGTTTGATGCTGTGATTTTGAATGTACACCATTAATACAATAAGTTTTGCTCTTTTAAAAAATTACCCAGTTGCTTAATTTTACCATCACCATGCAAAATGGGTGTACATTTTGAATGAAAGCCAAAGGTCTATTAGAAAATAAGCATGCAAGACAAGTACCTTGGGTTTCAGGTTTTCTTGAGCAGGAGGCAGGGAAAAAGACTTTGGTGAACTCAGCTCCCTGGATCTTGACAACAGTGTACAAGGTGACTGCCCTGGGACAGGAGATCTACATGGTGTTACTGATATAGTGGGCAACTGCTTAGGTCTTGCATCTGAGGAATAAACTCTATATTTTGGGTGCACTGAGGAAGAATTAAGTTGTGGTGAGTGGGAATGAATATTATAAAGTGGGGGAAGAGGCAATGGAGAATTAGCAGGTGAGGAAGACCAAAGGGTTGAGACATTTGAAGGGGTAGGGGAAACACGATTCAGTTCCTGAGCAGACGGCTGGGATAAACCTGTTTTTGATTTATAGGCTGAATACAAAATATTTGGAGAAGAAGAGGAACATTTTTCTAGGGTAGGGGAGAATGTGCCTCTTTGGTTGGAAGGAGAAGACAAAGGATATGATTTACAAGTGAAAGTGGGTGAATAGGTATGGACTCTCCTAGACTTTTCAGGCCCGTGGGGTTTGTGGACAGAGTAAGGCAGACGTTTTGTAGGTGAAAGTACAGGGTTTAGGGAAGAGGAGTGTCTTGGGGCAGGGGAAGGTATTGAAGAGGATTTGGATGGTGACAGTGGAGACAAAATAGTTTTCCTATAGGAAGAAATGGTGGATGACAGAGGACACAATGAGTCAGGAGAAAGCATTCTGGTATGAGGGTGCTTTTTAGGGGAAAAGGACCTAGCCCAAGGGGCAGAGATGGGCTTTGAAGATAAAGGCACATGAATGGGCGAGTGAGAAAATACTGAAGGCCAATGTTCCTCTTGGCTTGGAGAATTTGACCTAATAGAAAAGCTTGAGGCAGATTTCTTAGGAGTAGGGGGACTTGTTTTAAACTTTTGATCTATTGTGAGTGTTGAGGAGCGAAGGGAGTTAGGAGAAAAGGTAGGGGGACAGGATGCAGGTGAGAGTGATCTTTGCTGAGATGGGCCTGATTTCAGAATAGCAGTTAAAAAAGAGAGTCTGGTTGGCAGATGGGTCCTAATTCCTGACTTTACCAGGTTTCCACTAGATGACATTCTGCTACCAGGCTCATTTATACTACATATGGTTGATGAGGAACCATAAAATGGGGAGAGCAGTGGTTTAGGACTAGGAGATAATGAATGTGTTGTGATATGGACAGGGGTGTCAAAAAATGTGTTAAATCTCTTAAAAGAACAGGGAGATACAGGCTGATCTGGTGAACCTGGCATTCCTGCAGAATTGGGAAAATATGAAACTGGAGCTGGACTCTTGATTGGAACAGATGATGTTGTGAATTCAGATGTTTTGTAAACATAGTTAGGCATAGAGATTTTAGGCATTTGAAGGTTACTGGAGAACTGAGCACTGGAAGAAGGGCTGTTTAATACAGAGGGAGATCTCTGGGACATGTGAAGAGGTGAACTGTGATCAGTAGCCTGAAAACAGGTAGATGAATCATATTTAGAAGACCTAGTTGCAGACTGCCACTTGTTATGGGATCCTTCCAGAGAAGAGGCTTGATTTGGATTAACCATGTCACATTCTACTTTCAGTTTAGTTGGAGAAATTAAGCAGACAGCAGGTGGTTTATGAGAAAGATGATCAGAGGTAGAAGGAGAAGTTAACTGGGGAAAAAAGAAAGAGAAGTGTTAAAATAGGGTGAGAGCAGGGAAACTGTTGAAATCCTATACATCAGTTGCATGATCATGCATGAAGTGTTTATATTAGTACTATATTATAAGCTAAAGGCACAGGGATATCTTAATGGTCAGTGATACAGCCTGATGGGCTGCTTTCTAATGAGACATGACTTAGAACAAACAACTTGTGCACATAAGTTACTTTGATGAAGATTTTGTGCGTATAAATAAGTTACCATTTCACTGGGCTCAAGGCTATTGTATTTTCCATTTAAGCAAAATCTGAAGCGTCAATAAATATATGATGCAACTCAAAGTTATGGTAGCCCAACAGCATATATGTCAATATCAGTGATCACAATAACAGTTACATTGGTGTGAGAGCAGAATGTGGTCCAAAATATGTATAATATATTTAGTGCCCAATTCTGTCCCTTATGAAATAAGGTCCTACTAAATATAAAGGTGACAGAATTTGGACCATCTGTTATCAAGAGGATTATCCCTTGTAACGTCATAATCACATGTGAAAGATATCTCCCGCCATTTAAAATACAATAGAAACCCCCTACAATTCATATAGGACTAGGTATGGATATCCTTAGTCAGGCAATGATTTTCCTAAGTAAGTACTTCAAGCTTTCGTCCATATGGTTTAGAATTTTTCAGATAATTAGCTATGTTGCTGGGTTTGCTTTGCATCATACCATACTTGAATTACCACGACTCTGTTACATCTGTGTCAGACAAATAAGGAGGAAAATGTTTGCGGGTTGTTGTTAAGTTCTTTTAACAAATAATTTCTACACATTACCCATTGACTTTCACATTTTAACAAATACTTCTAACTACTAATATTATCTGAGACTGAGAGAGCATCTTTCATTCCAGATGGTCCCAAACCATTTAAAAACTTCAGGCATGATCTTGCCCCCACTGAAGTCAATGGAAAAACTGCTACTAGCTTTCATCAGAGTAAGACTAGGCCCTTTATCTACAGCGAGCACCATTTCTATTTTCTATTGCTAAAAAGAATTAAACAAAAGCATCATGGTTCAAACAAAGTCAGCAATTTCTAACAGTTATGGTCTTTCCTAATTTAAGTACAGGAAGAAACTGACCCTTCGTGGTAACTGTTGTTTACATTTTAAAAGGCAACCATTGAATGTGTATATAGATCAAGTCACACTGCTGAAATGCAGCTTCCTCTCAGGTTGACTGCAGCTACCGCCTACCAACACATAAGGGTGGCAAGGAAGAAGAGCAGAGTTTATTGAGGAAACGTAGAAATAGAGAATATAAGTACATGCAGGAGAAATGGAATATGCACAGGACGCCAGGGCTAACACCCCATTTCTTACATTACAGTACATTTGGATCTTTAAAGATTAGGAGCCTGATTCTCATTTGCTTTACAGCTGCTTTACATCACTCTGATTGTGTAATCAGGCCTTAAAGTGGGTGTAGATGTAACTTGCTCCCATGTTAATGCCTCTGTACAGTGCCAGAGCAGTAGAAAGCGGGCTTTTGTGCAAATGAGAATCAGGTCCTAGAAGTGCTTAGGTCCTAATTTTTAATGTCTCATGCTAAAAAGCAGCACCTCCTACAGCACTGTGCTATCACCATGTAAGGGATTAGTGCAGTAGCAGTTTAGAGGAAAGAACGCCATCTGGCAGTCTGTTTTCTTCTGACTATTCTTATCATCTATTGAGCAATGGCTTTGGCCGTTTACAAACAAAAGACAGTATGTCCCCTACTTCAAGGATCCTACAGTCTAGTTGAAGCTACAATGAACTCTTTGATGGGCACGTTGTTTTTTAGGTTTCTCATAATTATGTTCATAACTGGGTTTTAAATATACCCACCTTCACATATATATGGGATATACATGTACATATATTTTTATATATATATATGTATACACACAAACACAACTTTAAAGAAAAATTTCACTAGACAAACGATGATCTTGCAAAAGTATTGGTGAAATACTGAAATCCAATGTCATAATAAGAATGAAAGGTGTTTGTTGATGTGAGGTGCCTGTACCATGTGGAACATGTTAGAGGTAGATAAACAGACTGCATTTTTTTCTATTTCTGTTTATGATCAGTAAGGACATAAAACATTGGGCTGGATTCATGAAAAGGTTAATGAGTTTTTTAAGTTTTAATGATTATCTTTCCTGTTAGCTATTTCATGGAATCTTAGGTCGTAATAGGGTCAGAAAAAAACCATCTGGGACATCCCGCCTGATAAACTGGGATTTGCACATAGGTCAGCCAAAGACAAACACAAAGATCTGATACTGAAACGCTTACACATTTCCTGTAAATTTCACTGAGTCTGTGGAGTGGGAGCCAATCTGAAAAGCAGACTCTCAAAGATACCATTGGAACAGAATCCAGAATGCTGATAAACTACAAATTATTCTAGTTTATTTTCTCTAATAAGGGCTAGATTGTGGCCTGAAGCGAGAACCTGTACCCAGAGCTGGTGCACCATTCACTCTCATCTATGCATCACCAGCTTCCTTGGCAGATGCGGAAGGGATTGGAGAAAGAACCAATACCCCCAGCTACAAAGTGATGGGGTTTACGTAGGGGCACAAAGGGGAAATGAGGGAATGTTCTCTCCATGCCCTCCTACACAGCTACAAAGGATGAGCCACCCTGTGGCCTTATGTGCAACTGCCATCGTTCATCAGCTGAATCTATTACATAAGCCATATTTTAACATGGAACATTATTTGTTTATTCCTCCCTATTGACTTCTTGATCTGTTAGTAATTTATTAACACATGAGCTGATCTAGTGGCTCTCGCTTCTGGGGAAGCTGGTGCTGCATTATGCCTTGTGGGTGGAGCATGAGCCTTACTGAAGAGAAAAAAGAGAGGACTGGTTGGTTTAGGATCACTGCCTGCTATACAATTCCCAGCTACTTCAGCAATCACTGCTGCCTCACAAGAAGTGATAGGAGCAGAAGAAGTGATAACTAATAGATCATTACATTTTAAATACTGAATTACTTTTCATACTTTGAATATGGCATTAATTTTCTAGCAGCAGAGGTCAAGCAAATTGAGGGTGGTTGGAATATCTATTTACTTCATTGTCAGTCATTGTTCTCCTTTCCCCACCAACAGGAAATTAATATGTTATTGAGTCTTTTAAACAAATGTTTTATTATATGTACAATCACCTAAATTGATCATGATATCGATTTTATAACCAAGATCATTTGACCACGTAGACCCCTATGTAAAAGAATCCTCTGTAGAGAATACCAGTAAATTTACTAGCAGATAAGTAAGGTAGCTATTTTAAATTTTCATAATTTCCTTTCATTTTAGGGTGGATCACTACACTAAATACTAAACCACTGAGAGTAAATAGTTATCGTAGAAATATTGAGAGGGGCTCAGTAGAGATAGACTTTGAACATCAGAGAACAACAGCTTAGTCAAAATGTATTCTGTTTAACACATACAGGGCAACAGATATTATTTAGAAAATAAAGAAGATGGGAAGAATACGTAAAGTTGTTGATCTGTCAGCCGTATGTTTTTAGAACAATGACCTAAAAAGGTATATGCTTAAGGTGTACATATCAGGCATAATCCACATTTGCTCTATATAAACTCAGGGATATGATTAATACAGTTGAACAGACTTTATCTGAATTCTTCCAAACTTTGCACAGAAGGCCAAAGGCTATTTTTTTTTCTTACTCTGCCAATCAAGTCTCCTATTGCTTGTCAGACCTTCAAAAATGCAAGAAACTGCAGCATATATATTACTCTCTACTTCCCTCATAAAAGCTTTGCCATACATTTGATAGCAGCCATTGGAGAACATTCCTAATTAACCCTTCCATGATCTATGTGGGCTCAAACTACCACAAGTAAATTTTTATTTTCTAGATCCTTCATTTATTGAAAGCTGCCTCTACAAAGACTAGATCTTTTGCTCCTTACTCAGACAAAACTCCCTATTATCAGGGTTCCTGGTAGGCACTTGGTATGCCCTGGGCCCGGCCCCAGCAGTCACCCAAGCCTCTGCTCTGCAGTGTCCAGGTGGTTCTGCTTGCCAGTCCAGTCTCATGAGGCTCTGCCTTCTGGCTGAGTCCCGGATAGTCAACCATTCTAGGGGTTGCCAACAAACACACACCAACAAGTCATCCCACAAATGGGGTAAAGCTCTCTTCCCTCAGAATGCTTCTGGAAAGCTGTGGGCCCAACTAGGTCACCAGTACTGAAAAACAGTAGTCCCGTCACAGGTGGATCCACAACAGATTTGTCCTTCCTTCCTTCCGAGAAGGGTCTCCAAGCAGTGCTCACCTAAGGACTTCTTGCCTTTAGCCAGTTCTTGCTCCAGGCCCTGAGGACTGGAGACCTGCATTCCGGACTGATGTGCCACCAACTGAGCTGGGTTTCTTCCTTTTAAGGTCCTCTCTCCAATACTGACATCTCTCACAGGTGCCATGGGGCAAAGTGGCCTGAGCCCACATTAGCTCCTTAACCCTGTGTTGCTCAGTGTGCGGTTTGTATGCCCCAACACACTTCCATTGACCCCACTTGGACTTTGTATGTCCAAATGAATAAATCCTAAAGTCCTTTCTTGTTCAAATTTTACTCAGTCACAAAGTCACATGAGAACATTGACATCAGTGGGAATTTGACTAAAAACTGAAGAAGGACATCATCAGGATTTGAGCCTGGGGCATCAAGAATTATCCATTTTGTTAGGCCAAGAAAGCAACTGGTCTTATTTTCTCTTTAAAAACATTGAAGGACTGGAGTTTCAGATGGTGCAAATTAGCATAGCTCTATTGAAGTGAAGGGATTTACATCAGTTTACACTTACACTGAGGATCTGGCCAATCAGCGCTCTTTCCAGAGATATCAGAGATCAAGTTTCTGAACATAATTGCAATTTATTTACCCTCTAGTTCAAGTTCATACATCTCCAAATAAAATCAACTCTGAGCAACATTTGTTAATTTTTTTTTCTTTAGAGCCCTAAATTTTGCCTAATATAAAATCATGTGCCTTGTATAGGATAAACAGAGGGTGTGTCTTCACAGCACAGTTAGCTTGAGTTATAACTCAAGTGTTACCCGTAACTTGTCTCCCATCCACACAAAATAACCTGTAGTCTAAACTCAACCTACCTGGCTCAAGGTGTGTATTGTAGCTCAAATTACAACAACTCATCATCAACTAATACGATGTAATCATTCTGCTAATCCAGTCACTATTTGTGTGGTTCTGAAGTGGACTCAAGCACAGTAACTCAAGTGTACTAACTGTTGCCGTGAAGACAAGCCCACAGAATGGGCCTTACACCTTGAGTTATCATTTACACCTGTGCAAGGACAACACAAAATGACACTAAGTCAGAACAGAAGCATTTACACCCTCTTTGGATGGAAATGATGGCATAAGGTGCAAAGAAGTGAAAACTCACAAACCAGATCCTCAGCTGTAAATCAGCATAGTTCCAAGATCCACTGATTTCAATGGAGCTGCGCCAATTTGCAAAAGCAGAGAATCTAGCCCTATACCTTTAGATTGTGTTGTGATGAGTAGATCAGAGAGGGAAAGAAGAAAAAGTTTAACAGATCGGCCCCAGCTATCCACCCCTGCTAACAACTCCCTTTATACATCATCTCTATTGTGAGACACATACCAACTTTTAGCTAGAAGTGAAGAACTATTGACTGTGGCAAAAGGGAGAAGTTACTAATAATCCGTAAAAAAGCGGCCAGTAATCAACACCCAGTCACGAGCTGAATTGAATGACCACATCCCAAAAGAGATGGCAAATCAAATTTGACACGCATACCCACACAAACACCTGCACCCACACAGGAAAGTTAAAATAACAACATACCTGTCGTTGTTTTGGACGACTGGTAGCACTGGGAGACAGCACAGCACATTGTGACTCAGGAACATTCAGGTCACTAAGAGGTTTGCTTGACTCACCACCAGGAGAAATGTGGGATGTGGCCAATAACTGGCATCTTGCGTGCCCATTACCAGGACCTATAGAAGGCTGTTGAACATTGTTTTTGGAAATAGTCTCTTCATCTCCTTCATCAGAGTCCGTAATAAAGACAAATTCAGCCTTGAAAAGGTCAGTCTCCTGCATTTCTCCTTTGCTCATCTTAGACCCTTTTGGCTGGAAAATCTTTTGTCTGGTGCCTGTGTGATAGGTGTATTCACTGTCTTGCCTGATTCCACTTTTTAAGGGCAGGTCTTCAGAGCCTACGTTATACTGCAAAACATTAAAATAAATTCTAATGTAGCTGAACGTTATTTGTTCTCCATAAAAACAGAAGGAACCTTTAGTTTGCAGCACTAGCTGTTACTATGCTACAATCTTCCAGAAGATAAGTCATGATCTCAGGCTCCAGCCTAAGCTGGGCGTGTCAGAGAAACAGAAGATGGCTCTTCTATTGTTCCACTAGCATGCTTTCCCACTCCCAGCACCTTCCCTCCCACCAGCACACTGGCCGATACATGAAGTCTGTTATAAAGGGAGACACTTGTCATCTTTCTAGCTACATAACTCTGAAATAGAGGACTCAAGTCAAAATGATAGATTGGACTTGATGTTGGGAATAACACTGGAATTGGGAGGAGGGAAGGTGCAGTCAAGCAGAATGATCTATGAGGCCAGTCTAAACCAGACATGATGAGGATGGAATTCTGACTGTGGGATCCACAAAAGCAGACAATACCTCTCACAACTATCTGACAGAGAAATCTGGGGCAAAACCCATACATAGCAACAAAGAACAAAGGATCTCAATCCAGGACATTCTCTGGAAAGAGGAAACAAAAGAATTGGAGGTCAGGGAGCTTTACTGTACATTTAAGGGTACGCATTTTAGCACAAAGCACAATTGTTCTTTTTATAGCAGATAATATTCTCTTTTTTTCAGTTTCTAGTATTTAACCCCACAAGTGCCCTTTGAGTAAAAGCAGCACTGGTGTTATCCTTTGCCTCTGTCATACACATAGCTGAGTCACCCAATATTTGAAACTATTGATATAGTTTGTTTCTCTAGAAGTAGATAATCAGAGAAAGGAATGGACATATGAAATAAATCCTACCGATAGAGCATACATATGGATCCTCTGTAAGGGGCATGCTACAGAATTAGATTCTTATTGACTGCAATGGGAGTTACAGGGAAATCAGCTCTTTCAAAAATCAGACTACTTATTTAGATATCTAAGTATGAGCTTGGGTGACTCACTTGTGAAAATCTGGGCTATGCTCAGTTTGAAAAGGAGATGAAGATGAAGATCTTATGAAGATCTTAATGCTGCTCAGCATACGTGAGTGCTGTCTGTATAAGAGCATACTGAAATGGGATGGACAGGCACAGAACTTAGGGGAACCTGATTCTGCTTTACTAAGAGCACAGCTAGTAGCAGTTAAACGGCCAAACAAAAGAGCAGGTAACTGAGTATTTATTTGCATGCAGAGGATTACATTTAAACTCAACCTCCTCAGACACGCTGAGGAGAAAAATGCACACATTCAAACGCTTTTTTAGTGCTGTCCTTCAGGGAGAGGATGTTCAAAATGCTTGCGATGTCCATTCAGTTCAGAGACTATTCCTAGTGCCACACATTACTTGCCCTCACGTGTAGCTTATGTTTATTTTAACTGGAGTGCCACCAAATTGCATTCCCTGCTATGCAGCATACAAGGAGGTGGAGGGCCAAGACCAAAAAGAGTGTGTAAAGCACTCATGGGAATTAATCAGAGGATCGTATTTATGCTGTCAAATTACACAAGGAAATATGTTTACCCTATGCAGTGTAATGTCAGCTTGGGGAATTCATTATCACAGGAAATCACACAGACAAATAGTTTAGCAGCATTTTAAAAAATATGTATATATGATCAAGAGGAACATTTGTAGTTACACAAGCTAAATCCAGAAGTTATACAGGATATTGGTCTGCAGGAGATAAGATGATCACCAGCTGAAGTCAGTAAGACATGTTCTCTATGCTGTTCAGGGGTTGTACTTTAAAGACTGTCCCAGTTAGCAAAGGATACCTGCTTCCTGTGGTATTCCCAATTTGAACTGTAGAGCATCTGTCTCAAACTCATTGGAGGTTTCAAAACAAAAGAAGCATCAATTTTACCACAGTATTTTTGCATAATTAGAATAATGGGGACTGGCTCCTGCAGTGGTGGCCCACTGCTGAAGGCAGGATTCTGTGACTTACTGGTGTATTCCAGTACGATAATTCACATGCACTTATTCATGTCCCTTTCCCACCCTCAACATGTCATTGTGATATATTGTTACATAATTGGCAGACCACATTATGGAGGTAGGGAGTGGTTTGCTTCAGGTATAAACTCTGCCAAAGGCAAAATATCTTATTAGGCAGACCATCGGTTTGCTCCATTACAGCAACTCCGATGTGTCTCTGTATATAGCATGGCTGCTTCTCTGGTGGTCCTGGAATTTACAATCAAACCCCAACAGGGAAGAGATTAAGGAGAAACAATACAGTTCAGTGATGGTCAGGAAGACTTTTCCATACTTTTCAAATAAGTGTGAAACTAAGTAAATATAAAATCCTACCCGATTTATAATTTTTTGACTGCTTTCATTGTTTGGCTCCTCTGAAGTGCTCACAAGGAGTTTAGAGACATCTACACCCTGAAAGTGAGTTGGAAGTCGTCCGATAGATGGAACAAATGTGAAGGTCAAAGGTTTGGTTCCAGGTTCTCCAGAGGGGACCTACAAGATATACAATGAATGCAGTTTTTAATCTTGATGGAGATTATTTTTGCCAAAGAAGAAATAATTAGTTAAATTCCTTTGAATGATCCACATACATCCTTATGCTTATTGCACTAGCTTTCCTGATGGATGGGTTTTGGGTCCTAACAATATATGTATTTTCTAATCGATTCTGAGAAATTATTTTCATAAAGGCTCACACCCAATCCTACCACATTGCATCGATACAATTGCATAGTGAGTATCTCAGGGGAGAATTTGGCCCATAGTTTGATGTTCCATAATTCTCCTCCATCAGCAACGAAGGGTCCAGTTTTGCTCACCTCTAGTCTGCATATGCTACTGTGTAACTCCCACTGCCTTCAGCAGAGTGACGCCAGCTTTATACCAGTGTGATTGAATGCAGGTTATGGATGAAAAACCTTTTGCGTACGAATTGAACACAAATTGAAAAAGCTGTTTGAGAAACAAGACACCTTTAAATTTAGCAAATGACATAGGAATAGAGCTGGAAGCTTAATGGAACCATGCAATCATTTATCATGGCTTTCTCTTACAACCATTATATCTTATCTAAAATCAACCCACCCAAGTGTTTTACCTGTGAAAATAATTCAGGAAATAGAAGAAAATCCAAACTTGCTTCATTGCTTTTGTCATATTGCTAGTTTGTGCAAATGACACACTTCCCAAAGTAAGAGTTGGAATGGAGCCATTGCTAACCATGAATGCGTTTGGGGATGAATTCTACTTCCAACAGAGCCCCTGCAAATAGAGGTTACAGTATACTTCCTCTTTCACCTCCACATCAGGGACACCCAGTCCCACACAGGCCAATTGTCTGGATATATGGGAAGGTGTCAGGGCAAGGGATGGCCCCACCTCCTTCTCATCCTTTCCTGCCCATTTGTGGTACCACACAAAGACTGAGAAGGAAGAGTGCAGGCTGGGGTCAAGAGGGTGGGCTGTGCATTTTTCTCCTCAGCACATAATGGGAATTCCGTCTAAAAGACAGCACAAAGCGTTTCCACGGCCCTCTACAACCAGTGAAATCCCCCTTTATAGGAGGTCATGGGGGGAAAAGTGCCGACAGAAGAAGCCCTTGTAGTGCAGCTGCTATAAAACTACCAGAGATTGGAGAGAGGCTGCAAGCCCCTCCAGGGTGTAGCCTCAACAGGACCCCATAGCAGCTCTGGGAAGAATTGTGGACCAGGACTCACTGATTCTTCTATGGGTGGATATTGGGTGCAAGACCCATCATCCTGATGGAAGAATATGAAAGGAATTCATGGAGTTTATCCCTAAAATCTGACTTCAGACTGTAATGGTTAATCTAATTTTCAAACAAAATAATAATACAGGACTAAATTGAATTGAATTATGCTGTAACAGAACAGCAGCAATCTAGGGAGTTCTCCCCCATGGTTTTCTCATTTACAGTGAAACAGAAATTTGAGCAACGTGCTACTATTTACGCTCCTTTGTAATTTGCATCTCTAAGCAAGTAGCAATTTTAGGACATAGAGATGAAAAACACTCATATAACTCAAAGCAAGACTAGCCTTCCAGCTGCTGCAATGTTAAAAATGAGAACCACAGATTTTCAGATAAAAGAATTTGAGTCACTGCTGTTTTCATTATCGGAAAATGACCTACATGAGGCAATCAGATTATTTACACAAAAGGAGTTTGTTTTACAATTTGGGATAAGAGCTCTATTCTCCAAGACAGAGTCAAGAACAATTTTGTATTTCACTAGATCTAATTCTGAACGAGCAATGCTTTAAGATCTTCATAAGTAAAAGCACTGAATACATGGTAGTCATCTCAAAGCTTGTGAACAATATGACCTCACAAGTCTTAACTTTTGTTCACAAACCCATCTGAATGTGTTATACATTCTAGAATTGCTCCTTGCTTCCAGATGCAGGTTACAAAGGGATGGGGAAAAGAGAGAGACTGGAGCTGATTGGCAATGCATGGAAGAACATGGCACATGACCCGCGGGCTGCTGTGGGGAGGAGTGAAGGCTAGATACTCCTTTTCATGGGTCGCTTTGGGTGGTATTTTGCTTCGAGAAGGCACGCTGCTTTTTGGAGTTTGCTCTGCAACTATGCAGCTCTGCCTTTCCCCCAGTGGGATCTGTGCTTCCATCTGGCCCTTGGTCTCCATGACTCAGAGATGCAATTGTCAGGTAGGCAGCCTGGCAAGGATTCTGCACACAATAGAATACCTAGGCCTTGCTCCTGCAAAGAGGGACATAGGCAAGTTATCGTGTTGATTTTCTGGAGGGGTATGGGAGTTTTTTCATGAAGTTGGTAGATTTCCATTTCATACAGCTAAATTCAGCAGAATTGGAACTCATCTGCAAACTTGACACAATCAAACTGGGTCTGGATAGGGACCGGGAATGGTTATCTCATTACAAGAAGTCATTGTCACTGCTCACACATTCTCACCTCCTAATCAATGGTTTTGATTAGGCCTCAACTACTCTAACTGAATGGACTTTGCTTCCCCATTGTTGTTCCTTTACCCTTAGATGTATATATATATATACTTCCTATTTGATTTCTATTCCTTACATAGGACAAAGTGGGTTACAGTCCACAAAAGCTTATGTCCTCAGAAACTAAATTTGTTAGTCTTTAAAGTGCTACAGGACTCTTGTTGTTCTTGTTGATTTTGGGACTATTCATGTGCATAAAGGTAAGCATGCGCATATTTGTTTTCAGTATTGGGTGACTAGAATGCAGTCTGGTCAGTAATCTACACACCAAAAACGCTAGTATTTTTCAGAATGAGCATGATCTATGCAGAAAAAACTAGGTAAGTTTGCAAGTTGCATGACCCAACTCTGACCTTTAGAGACATACTATAGGAAAATACAGTGATAGTGAGGATCATTCCTTACAAGTAGAATAGAGATTTGATTTGCTAGTGTATTGTTGGTAGTTATCTGATGTTGTTTGCATATATCTAGTTAGAGGTTAGCAATGTAGATAAACTGCTTTCCTGTCTATCACGGTTATTTTATTTGATTAAGAGGTCGAAAGGGAATATTAACATTTAGATGGAATTTGAATGTAACAATACTATTGTTTTTATTTCTCTTTGAAGTTTAAGTAGTAAATACCTGTGAATGGTTGTAAATGGCCAATTACCTTATGCTAATGTCACTAGTTACCAGTGTGCACAGGACATAGGAGATATTTCAGAGTCCCAAGTAATCATCTATTAATTGTTCAAGACTGTCAAGACGGTTTTGGCCAGCCTGCATGGATCTATAAAAGACTCTAGTGGACTGATCCTTTTTTATCTCAAATCTGTCCAAGCTTGTCAGGGAAAGTTTGGATTACAAGACTGGGATCCCAGCACCAGCTGGAATCATCCTGCTAATTCTCATGGGAGAATTTGAACAAACTCTGCACATGGACTATTTAGTCTTCATTTCCCTGGCCTGGATTTCTAACAAAGAAGCTCTAAACAAGGACTGATGACCTCAAGCTGTTTGGGTAATTTCAGAGGCTTTGCAATTTCAGAGGTTTGCAACTCAATTATCATCTCTACTCTGATACTGACCTAAGAGCTTTATTTTCATCTGAGTTTGTACACTGACCTTTTAACCATTACTCTCTCTTCTTTTTTTTAAATAAATATTATTTTACTTAATAAGTGTTGACTTTAAGCGTGTATTTGGGTGAGACCTGAACTATTCATTGATCTGCATGGTAAATGTGTCTGATCCTTTGGGATTGGTAGAATTTTTTTTACATATAATGGATAAAGATTTTCAGTAACCCCCATCATATTTGACTGGGCTGTCTGGGTGCTAGCCAAAGGACTGGATAGCTTTAAGGAAACTGTGTTTTTGTCTACTGAATGACCAGTAAGGTCATCAGAAGCTGTTTGTTGTTCGTATATCTTATGGAAGAAAAACCACCAGTATTTAGGGCTTTGCCTGCCCCATTCTTTGCAGATTGCCCTGTTTAAGCCATCTCAGCATGGCTCACCTGGATGCCACCGTCACACATGCGCATATTTGTTTTCAGGATTGGGTAACTAGAATGCAGTCCGGTCCGTAATCTTCACACCAAAAACTGCTGGTACTTTTCAGAAGAAGCACAATCCATGCAGATTGCATTTCCTTGTTGTAGAAACTTACAGAAAGATTGATATCACCCCAGCACTTTCCTGAGCAAATATTTATGACGGCATTTGTGATCACCTTCCCTCAGTCTGGGGCATCCTTCATATTAGGTTGCTGTTGAGTGAGCTTTGTAAAGCTGACACCATCCATCACAGTCTTTGCAGCACCTGGATCTTCACTGCAATCTGTTGCAGGCAGCCTTTCAAATCTCTTTAAAAACAAATTTGGATTTTTTTTTATGGATCTGTGATTGCACTTTGACCTTCCAACTCTAGTTAAGAAATGCAAGTACTGAAGCATCCTTGCTAGCTGATGCATTTGCTAATGCTTTCTCTTGTTACCTCCTCGTTTGCAACGCAGTTGTTTGACACTTGATATCAGATATTTTATGTGATCAGACATGGAAGTAATATTAATATTTAACAGGGGTTATTAGTTAGTTTTCAGACTAATACATTTTTAAAAGCTCATTGAAGCAGAGAGAATACCAAGTACACAGAGAGCAAGCATTTGTAGCAATAAACAAACATTAAAAAAACATTTTTTACAACTATTTATATGCATACTTTCAAAATGGGAATGCAAGCAAGAAGAAATTATATAACGACTGGTGCGTTGTACTATGGCATCCTTCTGGTATTGAATATAGCCCAGCTAAGATTCCCTTGGCCAGATTTGCCACTGTTACACCACTGGTATATCTCTATTACTTTGGTGTAAAACTTGAATAAAACAGTGGTGAAGGCCTTATTGCTTTTTAACTTAAATATATGATGGAATTAACCATCAACATTAATAGAAAGATAAAATTATACTTGAAAAATTAAATTTAAGAGGTGTGTGCAAGAACTTATAAATTAGACAGCATCATCCACCAACTACTACATGACTTCCGTTCACCACCATTTTCTTCTTTTGGAGGATGCCATTAAATTGATGATTGTTTGAATTCAGTATATTTTAATTCTGTGTCAACCTCCAATTAGAATTTCTTCCTGTGTTATATAGGGTTAGGCTTATACAGAAAGTTTCAAGTAACCACATGGTACATAGGAAAGTACTCAGTGCCACACTTCCTGTTGATTCGCTCAGACTTGCAAACAGAGACAGGAACTTGTAGCAGATACAACTACAGTCATGCAAATCAGGCTAAGTTATGTTAGCAATAGAACGAGAAGATACTTGATAAACAGAGCTGGTCAGAAACCTAATGTTTTTCAGTGGAAAAATCCTTTTTTCCACTGAAAAATTGGTTTCCCATGGGAATTTTGAAAACACAGTGAAAAATTTAATTTCATTCATTTTTCAAAACATATTTTGAAATTAATATTATCATTTCTATTTGAGTTCAAATATGGCTTCAGTTTGGATTTTGGAAACAAAGATTTCAGCTTTCCATTTTTGGTTTCTAGATTTTCAGCAGGTTTCCCCTCCCTCTCTTGCTCTCCTGGTTATTTACTCACCCTCCATCCCTCCTCACCCCCACTGGAAGAGAATGAAGGTCAAAAAGCATGGAAATGGAAAGCAACCCACTTTACAACAATTTTTTACTGTTTTTTTCCAGCTGGAAAATGTTTTCATGGACTTTTCTGTTTTGCACTTTTTCCAGCTGAATAAGTTAATCAAAAGTTGTCTAAAAAGAAAAGTAAAGTGCAAGATAGGAAGGCTAAACAGGTGACAAATGTAAGATAACATTTGTTTTCTAAAACCATAAATCAGGAAAGCATCCCCATTCAGGAAAGAACATAATCACCTGCTTAACTTTAGGCACTTGTGCTTAAGTTTAATTGTAAATTGATGAGACTTAAACAAGTCCCTAAAGATAAAGAGGTGCTTAAGTGTTTTCTTGAATCAGGATTCATACTTCAAACTGATTCTAGAAAAGGAAAATCAAATGTTATCTAACTTTTATTTTGAATTTTCATTGTTCGTTCAAAATAATTGGGATGACTACAAAAAAAGCAATAATGAGAGGAAATTAGCTGTTACTTTTTGGAGTAAGAGAAAGAAAAAGAGAAAAAAAAGAAATAAAATAATTGGATGGACAAAATGAGAAGAAATGGAAGGAGAGAACAAAAGAGGTGAAGAAATGTGAGTAGGGCATACATAAAATAGGACACACCTCTTTTACACAAGAGAATTTAATTAACTTATTTTTACTTCCTTACTTTGCTGTACTTTCCTGGCAGACATTTCAGAACTCTGAAAGTTTGAAGGAAATGGATAACATGGCTACTCTCAGCATTTACATTATATTTCTTTTACCAGCTCCTCTGGATTCTACAGGTTACTGATCTGAGAAAGAGAAAATAGCCCTAAATTCATCAGAATACATACAAAAACCTACAGCAGACTGGGATCTAGATTCCAGAGCGCAAAAATAACAGCATGAATTCAATGGCTCTTGCTTTTAGCTGGCGTAACTCAACTGGAACCCAGAAATTACAGCCGCAGAAAATTTGGCCCACTATATCTATTCAAGAAAATATTAAATAATCACTTTTTGTCTATCTAACTTATTCTATTCACAGTGAAATAATTGCCTACCTTTAATTCTGATTTTTTATCTGATTAGGCCTTTGAAGAATATTAATGTTTAACATAGTCTGAATAGTTTTTTCTGTTAGTAATTCTACTGGAAGGATCCAGGCTCTGACATTGCAGAGTGCTTAGTTATTAAACAAGAAATTTATGGTAAATGATTTCCAGGGCTTGCCAGTGGTTTGCAAACATAATGCATAATTAACATGTTCTGTTTCCCCAGGAGCCTGAAGATAATAAATTAA
This sequence comes from Emydura macquarii macquarii, assembly GCF_026122565.2. Classification (NCBI taxonomy): domain Eukaryota; kingdom Metazoa; phylum Chordata; order Testudines; family Chelidae; genus Emydura; species Emydura macquarii. The sequence goes on along the minus strand of NW_027132817.1, from coordinate 715,642 downwards.
TATCTCTGTTAAATGTCTCTCTCTCTCCTTTATAATTTCTTCAGATTGCATTGTTGTAAATTAAATTTAGTCTCCGTGACTAGTTTCCTTAGATTTCTTTCATGCTTGAAGACTGTTAATATGAAATAGACCACTGTTATTGAAATAACAATCTTTTCCAGCTATTTGCTAAAGTAATCAAGTTCAGTAATAACAGAATGGCAGTTTTCACTGCTACTATGTCAGCAAGACTAACTATGTAATAGCAAACATTTTCTTGTATGGGTTTTAATTGAATTTATTTAATGAAAGGGAAGAGACAGAAATACCTCTATGTGTAATAACAAAGTAACAAATATCAAAAACATATTATTAGATATATATATATATACGTGTGTGTGTGTACAGATATGTTTTTAGATATATACATAAAACCCATAAAAGTAAATGTTTGCTATTAAAATAGACTTTCTGACACACTAGCAGTGAACTACCATTCTGCTATTATTGAAGTTGATTACTTTAGCAAATAGCTGGAAAAGGCTGTTACTTCAACAACAGTAATCAATTTCATATTAACAATCTTCAGTCAGGAAGGAAATCTAAGGAAACGAGTCACAGAATAAATTTACTTCACAACAATGCAATTTGAAGAAATAATAAAGAAAAGAGCACCATTTAACACAGATATTAATATATTATGCTCATTGGGAAAGTAACAAATAACAAATATGGGAGTTAGCCAGCTGGTGAGTATTTCTGAAGCACTTCTGTCTTATTGCTGTTGATTAATGTTGGGGGACAAAAACAGAGCACTTTTCTGTACTGGGACCTGCCATTGAGTTTCACAGGATGCTGGGCTGGTCTATTGGTTTGCTGTGTTTGGTGTTTGAAATCTAGGCTTCGTTGCTAAGTGTCTGTATTAAGCTGCCCTGCAGTTAGGTGGGTTAGTTCCTGATTTCTTTCAGGGATCTTTAACATCAGAGCATTTCAGGGTTCTTTGAATAGGCCAGCAATTAGAGACAGCTGAGTGAGACAGGGTGAGTCATCATTCCAGCTGTGTGGGAGGCCCAAGTTTTCAAAAGCATTGGGGCTTTCAGTGGCTGGTTATAGAGTTAGCCAGCTGAGTCCACTGAAGAGTTTCCTTCCCTATACCCCTTATCTTTCAGGGTGTACAATGAAGAACCTGCAATGGGAAGAAAATGGCACACTGCCAACTTCACAGTGAGCTCTTCTTCTGCCTGCATCTCTGAGGGGTCCTGGCCAGACAGCCATCCTGACTCTGGAAGCTTCTATCCAGGCCCTGGTCTTAACTTGCTGGGATCGCAGCCTGCATGTCCCTGCTGATGAAAGCCAGGCACAGGGAACCACCCAGTTTGAGAGGTGTCTGTTAGTGGAGTCCCTCAGGTAGCAGGTAAGAGAGCTGAAGGAAAAGGTGGCTCATCTACATAGCATCTAGTTGCATGAGGACTTCAACAACTGGATGTATATGGAGACATCCAAGCTAGAGGATGCTAGCCAGCTACAGATGACTGCAGCAACACCAGGGGAGGAAAGAGAACTGGTTGCTCTGCAGGGAGGAGATTGGCTGCTGGCCCTCTCGAGCAGATCTCAATGGCTGAGAAAGAACTGCCACATCCCCCCAAGGCTGAGAGGCTCACGGCCACCCAACCCAAGAAGAAGAGACATAAGGTGGGGGTGTTCAGGGATCCTCGCCTGAGGGGGACAAAGGCATCCATCTGCTGATCTGACATCTGTTCCAGGATGTGCACTGCCTGCCTGAAGCCCACACCTGAGACATCATGGAAAGGTTGCTGAGGCTCATCCATCCCTCAGATGACTATCCCATACTGCTCATCCCCGTGGGCACTAATAATGCTCTCAAGTATGACCACATTATGATATCCACAGCAAGCCAGACTATCTAAGGCCAGCATCCACACTGTGCTTTCTCTCCAGAGATTATGAACAGTAGATCAAGCCTTATCAACCTTTCCACAAGGACTGGGGCCCCCTTGGACAGAAGGTCCTGTTGTTTGTTAGGCCAGAAAGAAGGCCCCAAGCCAGTTAAACTCAGGCTTTTCATCCAAAAGGTCTTTCTTTGTCAGTATCTGGAGAATCCCATTTGAATTAGTAAATGAGAGCCTCCTCAGAAAGTGATACTTTTCTGAGGAGTTACAACCCCTCTGATTTACCTTAATCACCACTGCTGTTTTCAGTTCCTGATGGAGCTGTGGTAGCCCTCCACCCCATAGTAGCACACAATCATATATAAACTATTTATTTTAAACAATGGACCCCAAAGATATGTATGAGGCTGCAAAATCTATCACATTTCCCCTCCGAGAAAGGTTATATGTGATCCTGGACCACAAAAATGCATAAACTTAATACAATAAGGTATTTCAAAACTATGGCAGGAAATGCCATAACTGTCACAGTGGGTGCATAAATGGTTGAAAGACCATATTCAAAAAGTGTTTATGGCTCACTATCAAACTGGGAGGACGTATTTAGTGGGGTCTGTCCTGGATCCAGTATTATTCAATATTTTCATTAATGACTTAGATAATGGGAGTGGATAGTATGCTTTTAAAATTTGTAGATGACATCAAGCGGGAGAGGTTGCAAGAACTTTGTAAGACAAGCTTAGAATTAAAAATGGAGAACAGATCTGAGATCAAAACGATGAAATAAAGGGAAGTGCAAAATATCACAGTTTAGAAGAAAAAAAATCAAATGTACAACTACAAAACTGGGAAAAACTGGCTAGGCAGTAGTTCTGTTGTCAAAAATCTGAGGTTATAGTGAATATGAGCCAACAACGGGATGCAGTTTTGGAAAAGGCTAATATAATTCCAGTGTATTAACAGGAGTGTCCTGTTTAAGACACAGAAGGTAATTGTTCCACTCTACTTGGAGCTGGTGAGGCCTCAGCTGGAGTACTCTTTCCAATTCTGGACACCATGCTTCAGGAAAGATATGGACAACTGGAGAGAGTCCAGATGAAAGCTACAAAAATGATAAAAAGGATTGGAAAACCTGACCTATGAGGAAAAATTAAAAAAAAACTGGGCATGTATTGTCTTCAGAAAAGAAGACTTAGGGAGGATCTGCTAACAGTCTTCAAATATGTTAAGGGCTGTTATAAAGAGGATGGTGATCAATTGTCCTCCATGTCTACTGAAGCTAGGACAGAAAGTAATCAGATGATTCTACCGTGATGGAGATTTAAGTTAGATTAATATCTAACCTAAATTTCTCAGTGAAGCCAAACCTTTTAGCTTGAAGAATAGTTAATCTTCCAAGGGTGGTTGTAGAATCCCTGTCATTGGAAGATTCTAAGAAGAGGCTAGACATGTTTGTGCATGTGAATAAATGATACGCCTTCTGAAGCATGTTTTGCAGATTTTGACCAACCTCTAATTAGACTTTATTATACTTATTTTAGTCCAAGCCATGCCTCAGAATCAATCTAGTACTTTTTGTAGACAAAATATTAAGCTCACCTATTAGTACAGATGCAAACACTTATGCCTCATCATCTAGATCAGGGGTAGGGAACGTCCCTTTTCGGCGGCGGGGGGACTTCGGCGGCGGGCACTGTCCCCACCCCCTATGGAACCCCGCCGCCACCGTGAAACCGCGCCGCCGCCAAATTCTCCCCCGCTGCCGAATTCTCTCCCGCCGCCAGGGCCACCATCAGGCCCTTGACATAAAAATGGTTCCCCACCCCTGATCTAGATAGTTAGCTTTTATTGGTTAAAGCAAGAAATAAGAAATCTACAGCAATATTCTCACATCTTCACTTGTATATATCATAGCAAAAGAAAACAGATTAGATGACCACTATATAATGTCTCATCTAAGCCCCATTGTAGACAATGTTGGCTGTAGTAGATGCTCATCCAAACAATAAATGTAATTCCCTGAAAATATGATGTACTGGTTAAAAAGTGGAACTGAAAATTAGGGTGAACACGTGGGCCCAACTGAAGTCAGTGACAAAATTCCCATTGACTTCAGTGGGTCCAGGATTTCACCCCAGATCTCCTAAGTTCTCTTCCTAGCTCTATCATTTATACTCTGTCTCATCCTTAGTAAGTCACCTAACCTTTTGCAGTTTACCTACCCATAAAGAGGGAACCCTGCCTGCTACACTTTAATATGGCTGCCTGTCCCAAGCCCAGATACAGTGGGGATGATTGAGCACAAGGCCTCACTATCAACAAAACAAAACACTACCAATCTCAATGGTTATAGAAACAGAACCAGGCTACCATTCCTGTCAAAATGGCTGCTCAGTAGAAAACACTGCCAACGCCTCATGGTGTACGAAGGTTCCCAGTAAAAACCAGTCTTTGGGAGCCAGAACCACAGAAAGTTTGATTCTGGCAGCAAGAACACTTCAAAGTCAGTTATTGTAATGTGAGAACAAAGTTTCAAACATCAAAGATCTCACAGATCATGAGGCAGATAGACAACTATAGACTTGAAATCCTGGGCATCAGAGAGAGCAGGCTGACAGATGCAGATAAAAAGCACTTCAAGCAGGAGAAGGAACAGCTAATCTATTCAGATCATGATGGTAGGCGCAGATAGTGCAGCACTCATTATGACAGAGTCTGTGGAAAAATCACTTATCACCTGTGATTATTATTAATAAAAATAATTGTCTCCAAGTGTGACAGATAGAATACCAAAACATGATTTACACCTTGAAATGGGTTTCTTTAATGTTGAACTAGGCTGTGACAACAAAAGAATGGAATGAGGAAGGATGGGTTGGAAAAGATCAACCAAAATGGGAGAGACTCATTGAGTTGTGCTTGGTGTCCAGCCTACTTCTTGCACGCACCCTATTCCCTCTAAAAGAAAAATGGAGTTCACCAGATGGCAAGACAAAACACTAGATCAATCACATCTGCATCAGCTTGAGATAGAGGTCATCTGTCCAAGATGTAAAGGCATATTGAACAGCAGGTGTCAGCAGCAAAACTGAAATTAAAACGGAGAAAAATCAACATTCCAAAAGCTGCAAAGAAAAATCAACAGTACAGAATTGAAAACAAAAGAGTCCTTTTGTGACAAATTCTAACTTGAACTAAAGAAGAGATCAGAGGCAGAGGAAGGTGAGACACAGACTGAACCTGGAGAAAAATGTGCTGTGCTCAGAGACAATATGATTTAAGTTGCAGCACGTTGAGATATCAACATTGACAGAGCAAGAATATGATAAGCCAAGAGTTCCAAAAAGCACTGAAAGGAAAATTCCTGAATGCAAAGACCAATGAAATGCTGGGAAAAGCAAAGGGGAAGTAGAAGAAAGCAGACAATATAATTAAAAACAATGCAAGAAAATATAAATGGAGATATGCTGAAGACCTTCAGTTGAAGCTGAAGCTGCTGCTATGATAGGAAACCAGGGAATCATTTACCAAGTGACTAAAACCCTGTGTGGAAACTTCAAACTAGGAAATAGGCCAATAAGAAGTAAAGTTGGTAAATGCTAACAACTGAGATAGGACAGAATAACAGATGTGCAAAGCACTTCAGAGAAGTGCTCTACAGATCAAGCCTACATCAGCCCCAGAGTATGATGAAACATGTGAACCTGATCAACTAGATATCAATATCAGTCCAACGGAGATGTCAGAAGCACAGTCTACACTCAAGAAGCTGAAAAACAACAAAGCAGCAGGAGATGATCAGATGACAGCTGAAATGTTAAATGCAGCTGACACAACCACGTTAACAAAACTGGCAGAGCTGTTCCATGAAGTCTGGGAAAGAAAGACTCCTCCTGACCAGTGAAAATATGGAACAATTATCAGAATACACAAAATGGTTGGTCTTACAAATTGTAATAACTGGAGAGGAGTCTCTGTGTTGTAGGGAAAGTCTTCTGTAGTGCGATACTGACAAAGGATGAAAGAAGCATTGGATGCAAAGTTTAGAGAAGGTCAGGTTGGCTTCAGGCTCAAGAGATCCTGTGTAGCTCATATATTCACACTAAGGATCATTGTAGAAGAATGTATAGAATGGCAGGCTCCTCTTATTATCAGTTTCACTTATTCTTTCAAAAGGCATTTGACAGCCTGCATTGGCATATATTTTTATGTAATTTCAGCTCAAGTCATCAACATCACAGCTGCACAAGCAATACAGAGGGTGAACAACGAGACAGAGTAGTTCACAGTGAACACTGGGTTGCAGTCTATCTCCACTGTTGTTTGGCATTGCAATAGACTGGATAATGAAGAAGTGTATTAGCAACACAAAAACTGTCATAGCATGGAGAGATGGCAACTGTCTAGAAGACCTAAGCTCTGCTGATGATATTGCACTATTGAGCAGCACCCCCAAAAAGCTACAAACAGAGACAGACGTCTTAGCAAAAACAGCAGGCCAAGCAGGGCTCAGAATCAGTTACACCAAAGCAAACATCCTTGAAACCCAGACATCAATCAGTAACAACATATTAGAAGGCAAAAACTTCAAGAAAATAGAACAGTTCGTTTACCTGAGTAGCACCATTCTACCCAAACAGAGACCTCAAGAAAGAAGTGATGTCAAAGATAGGAAAGGCATCCACGACATTCACTAAACTCAGCAATGTATGGAAATCAGAGATATACAATACCAAAACAAAACTGAGAATTTGCAACTCAAACGTAATATCAGTGCTAACATGCAGCTGTGGGAGTTGGAGATCTATTAAAATGTTAGACAGAAAATGAGATGCTTTCGAAAATAAGTGCCCAAAAAAGATTCTGTGCATCGAATGGAGACACTATTGCCAGTGAAGAGATGCAAGAAATTACAAACCAGCAGGTCACGTCCACAAGAATTAGAAGGAAGCGTTGGACATGTTTGCGGCACGTACTCCAGATGCCAACGCACAGACTCCCTCGTGAAATGGAAATCGACAGTGTGAGGAAACAAGGGAATCGAAGAGAAATCTTAGGACGGAGGTTCCCAAACTTTCTGCCGGCATGACCCCATTTTAATTAAGTCTTTCCTGCTGGGACCCCAGCATGGAGAATGCCATTTTGAAGAACAGTATGTCATCCTCCACACACTATGACTTTGCATGTACCCTACGTGTGAGGTCACAGCACATGGAGGATGCCATTTTGCTCTACAAAATGATGTCCTCTGTACAGTGTGACCTCATGCATTGCGCATTCGAGGTCATGCTCTGCAAGCAAAATGATATCCTCCGCATGGGAGGGATCGCCACGACTCCATCTGCTGAGAGTGTGACCACAGCTGGGGTCACGAACCACACTTTGGGAACTGCTGCCTGAGGAAAACCCTTAGCAGGGAGAGCCAATCTCAACAACACAGAGCAGAAAGAAGCAGTAGCCAATGACAGAGAGGGATGGAAGGGGCTAGTTTCCACCCTGTGCACCAGAGAAGGATGTAATAAAGAAGAAGAAGAGGGACATAATAAAACTTATCTAAGTAAAAAGGTGTTGTGAAAATTAATATCTGTAAAGAACTAGAAAAGAGTTGGAGAAAAGGTGTTCTAGAATTGTAATCTACTATTTGAAGTGCCAGTTAAATGTTTCCTTTCGACAATACATTATTTAAATTAGATTTTGCTAGTGTATTTCATAACATTGTAGCTGATGATTCAGTATTGTTGACATGGACTGAAGTGAGCAATGCACTCAAAGAGTAAAGATGGTTTTATGGCTAACGCACAGGATACAAAGAAAAAGCAGCAGGGGTCTTCTCCTGTCTCTGCCAAAGACTTGCTGTGTGACCTTAGGCAAGTCACTTAACTTCTCAGACTCACTTTCCTCCTTGTAAAGTAGGGATAAACAATAGGATTGTAATGTTTAACTCAGTGTTCGAAAGGCACTGATGTCCTCAGATGGAAGATACTACGAGTGCATCTACTAGATAATCCAAAGCCTCTTAGTTCCACTTGCAGTGTGGAGTTTATATATAAAATATATGCACGTGTTTATATATTAGGTATATAAAATATTCTGCTGAAAGCAGCAGCACTGAGGGCCTTGAACTGCCTTTCATTCTGCTATCAGTGCTATAGTAGTAAGAGTTTCAAAATTAACTTCAACTGGAATTTTGCCTGTGAGAAAACTGCATGATTACAGTCCTACAACGTAGTACTGCAGTTCCACCTTTCCTACTCCCAAGGTAAGTCACACAATGTTCTAGGACTGCTCTTTCATAATTTTGCATGACATAATTTTTCTTATTTTCCTTTTCTAAAAGCCGCAGCTACTATATCTTAAGGAGACATAATTATCAAATCAAGCAGAGAGAACAGAAATGAATCTCAGCTTTTATCTGTCATGGTCGAGAGATCAGTCCTCAGGGATGATGTTAATGGGGAACTTTAATTTAATTTTATTGCAGCATGCATCAGTCATTTGCACTTTAGTTTCTAAACATGCCTAGACGGTTGGGTGCCAGATGGAATTCAGTCTAATTGTTTTTCTTTTCAGCGACGTCAGTACCAGACCTGCATGCATCTCAGTACTGATCTCCCAAAATGGCCTGCTGTGATAGTCTCACTGTCAATCATTTCACAACAGTTACCCACTGTGCCACAGCTTCCACACACGTGCAGCTCCCATCAGAACTAATTTGATGTTTCCTGTCGTTCAATACTAGATCCACTGGAGGACCAGCATTAGAGATACCGGCATGACGCCCCCAGGAGGGATGAGCATTTCTTCTGCGGGAGGTGGAGCAATTTGCTTCCCAGCTGAGGCAAATTTTTGCATTTATTTTTCCGGGATTACTTTTCTATTGATTATTGGTAATACTATTAAAAATGCAATAGTAGCTTTTAAAAAAGATGGGAAAGTACTCCATTGTTTAAGAAGTTAGCCCCGTCTGGCTCCAGTCCCCCATACTCTAGAATCATAGAATCATAGAGTTGGAAGAGACCTCAGGAGGTCATCTAGTTCAACCCCCTGCTCAAAGCAGGACTAACCTCAGCTAAATCATCCCAGCCAGGGCTTTGTCAAGCCGCAGCTTAAAAACTTCTAAAGATGGAGATTCCACCACCTCCCTAGGTAACCCATTCCAGTGCTTCACCACCCTCCTAGTGAAAAACCTTTTCCTAATGTCCAACCTAGACCTCCCCAACTGCAACTTGAGACCATTGCTCCTTGTTCTGTCATCTACTACCACTGAAAACAGCCTAGCTCCATCCTCCCTGGAACACCCTTTCAGGTAGTTAAAGGCTGCTATCAAATCCCCCCCTCATTTTTCTTTTTTGCAGACTAAATGTGAAGCCCAGCACTGGCTTTGGTAAGTACACATGTTCATGTCTGTAGAGTCGCTGTAACCACAATGCTCTCATGTTACTCCTACAGTCTCCTATGCCCTAGGAATATCCCTAATTCTGTCAACCTACTGCTCCCATTGGCTTCTTAAATTTTCTTTCATCTGCAGCTGATATAAAAAGATACATTTATATTTTTGTGGCATTTTTCAGGTTTTGTTTTAAAAAAATAGAAGTTTTCAGAAACTGTCAAAAACAAAAACAAATTGGTTTGAGGATTTGAGGGTTTTGATGAAAACTTGAAAAATGAAAAACAAGTTTTTGTTTCCTCAGTGAGTCATTTTTTGTCAACAGAAAGTTCATACAAATATTCAGCTAGCTCTGCCCTCAACTGCGTGTCTTTTTATGCCTCAGACGTTCTCCCTGTCCTCATCCACAAAGCACCCATTCAAACTTCTTTCAATCTCTCTTTAAAACAACAGTTTTTCATCAAATACCTCGTCTCTTCTGAACAGCAGACCTGTGCCACACTTGGTATTTGGACACTTTGTCTTATTAGGGCTACAAATTCTAGGGGAAGTGAACCAATGTGTATAAAGAGCTGTACAGCATTTACCGCACCATGGCTTGGTTTTTCAAAGGAGTCTCCAGGCTTCTCTACAGGGGGAGTTATACATGATTAACTCCATGATTAATTCCAGAATAATAGTGATTTGTTCCAAATTAGCTTAATTCAGTGGATTAATCCACGAGGCAAAGCATCAACTATATAACTAGAGTCTAAGGGTCTGCCCAGCTTTCTGCCACATAACCAGCAGCAACGAGTGTCTTATACAACCATCTACCAGATGCTTGGTCTTCCAAAATAGAAATTAATATATTACAGCGTACAACTGAGCCCTAAAGTGTTCTCATTAGCACTATTTCAGACTAATGAAACATTCTGGAAAACACCAGAGATTAAATTCTTTGGTCCTTAACTGAGCACAAGTGAAGTCAATTGGGACTTTGCTCTGTTAAGGACTGCAGCACTTAGCCAAATGTTATTAACAATAGGTTTAAAGCCAGACTTTTATATTGGGAACGATAATCTAAAAATTGTTATTGCATAACAAATCCCAATATCAATCCTTTGGTCATCTCTGTGAGATATTTTACAAAGATGCAATGTAGCATTCTCTAAAAAAAAATGTCTTACCTGTTCTGTGCTAAGGAAACTCAATGGACTGGTGACTTGTGTGTCTCTTTTTCCAAATTGCTGTCCAGGATGTGTAGGATGCGGCTTGAAAAAAAATAAAAGGACAGGTTTTAAACAACCATGTGAATCAGTATGAGAGATTGAAGAAGAGATGATATTTAATTTTTCACTGTTCAGCAATGATTTCTAGAGGGCCTTCTACAAGATATTTTCTGAATAGGTGTGTGTGGGCCTAAAAGAATTTTGGATACAAAGAGAGACTGTTCAAGCACCCAGCTACTAAAATGTAACATGGTAAAGATGAAATGATTGTTTGCTTCTTGAATACATTTACAGAGAGGAGATGGTGTCAGCATATGATTTCTATTTCTTTTTTGATTGTGCTAATCATTAAAAGTAGTTGTTTTTAAACATTTGATATTTCACTTGAATTGCAAAGTTAATTTCCCTACATGCCAAATATGCACATCAGTGCCACCACAGAAGTGATACATCCTAAACAGATCCATTTTTTGTATGGATTTATTTATTTCCAAGAACAGCTGTATGTGTTGTAATGGCACCATTTTACTAAATGCTTTTTTTAAAAATAAAAGTGGTTCTGTTGGAAATTTTCAGTTGTTTGTTCCAAACTTCACTTTGTCTCATTGGGAAAAGATATATTTTCTGTTTTCTGTTTTGCAAACTGCTTCAATCAATCCACTAAACAGAGTCATGCTCCATTCCCCAAATGTTTTAGAATGTGGGAGGGAGAGAACAGAAATAGCTTTTCAAGAAGTTACTTGTACATTTTTTACTGAGAAAAACAATATAATGAATAGTGGAAGGTCCTATAGCTTCAGAACTGGGCACTAGGCTGGTGGGCTTCTTTTCCCAGCTCTGCCACAGACTTCCTGCGTGACTCTGGGCAAGCCACTGGAAGCTTATCTACCCTAAATATTTTGTCAATGCATGTATAATTGTAACTCTGTAACATGTCTGTAATTACTTAGGTATCCACAGGCAAAAGTGCTTGCAATGGTACCCAAGTATTGACACTGTTGTTGTGACTGCACTTGTTCTGAAGTTGTCTTGTCATGTATCCCAGCGATTGTGCATTCAAGTGCTAGCATAACAGGCGCAATGGTGCTATTAGTTCTCCCTAAGAAACCAGATAAAACTGAAGTGATTCACCCACACCCTTATCTAAAAGAATGTGAAGAACTCTCTGCATTCCTAACTCTTAAATTCAATAGTTTACTCAGGCAGAATTCCCATTTCAACAGAATGGTGAGGTTTTGATAATTAGAAGGATCCAATTAAGGCTGCCACTTTTCCATTGGGCTATACACAAATTAAGCTCCATCTGTGCTCTTCTGCCAGGGAATGTCCCTGTCAAAATTGAAATATGAATTATATTGCTTATCTCAGCAGTCAGCTTTTCCTCCTTTCTAGCCTCTCCTGTTTGGTTGGCCTCTTATTCCCAGGTCAGCTAGTAGGTCAGCCGTCTATCCTGGTTTCACCTCCTTTTTTATACAGCCCTTACTATTCTCTCTGTCTCTTCTGTCTCTCATCTACATCTGTCTTCTCTTCGCCTGAGTCGTATTTCTCTCCACTAGCCTCTCCCCCTCTACTTGTACTTCCTTCCATTATGTCAAATAACATATGACTCCTAAAAAGATCCTACCCGGTTTGCAAAACTGTATACAAATTTTGCCACATAGATTTTGCAGCACATGAAGCAAACCTGTAGAATGTGGCCCATTTGATGAAAGAAAATCTGACAAAGGACATAGTCAAGTTTGGTCTTGATATACTACTGGTGGCATTCTTCTACAGTAGATCCCTCCAAAAGCAAGCACAAAGGAGTGTAGATAATTTTGAAGTACAGAAATGATTTTCAAAAATGGTTTAATATACTACACACTTTTATTACTTGATGTTAGTTAGTATTCCTTGGATAGGAGGTTTCCTTTTATTTTAAGCAGTGGATAGAGTCAAATATGAGCCTTTACAAAGGCACCAGAAAATCTTAGCATTTCATACATCGTTATCTCCAATTGCCCAATGTTCTTATCCAGTTCTGAAAAGCAGCTACTTTGTAGGTCAAGTAGAGACAAGAATAATACTGTGCATCTGGAATCAATCTTAACTGGATTACAATGAAAATAGTATGATCGTTATTTCCCTGAATGGATCAAAGCCAATTCAGTATTATTTATTAAAGAATCAAAATTTCTTTACTTATTTTAGGCTTTGGGCTAGCCGCATCTGTAAATAATGTTATCCAAACAGAATGTTAACATAAGCTAATCAAAATGATGACTCTTTTAAAGAGTGACATAATCCCCCTTTGAAATAATCAATCACTGTCATTTGATTTGATATCCAGATGGGCAGCTAAATTTTTCAGTTTAAGAATATAAATAATTTAGAGGAAAATGATTTTGTAAGTGGCAAAAATAACACAAATACTAACACGGCATTCACTCCCTGTGTATTTGAGCTTTAATTTGATTATTTTAAAAACTAGTGATAGCTGTTAATTATGGCTAGCTCTATCTGTGTAGCTCTAGATAAGAAACAATTTAGACAATTTATTGTCAGATCTGTCACAGGGATTTTTTTTTTTTAAATAAACATTAGCATCAACTTTAAAAAAAACATTTCAAACCCCAAATTTCCCACACTATATAGAAACCCATCCTGTACTATTAAAGTTGTTTCTAATATCAGCTACACTATTCTATGCATGTTCTTATACCGGCATCATCGCCGTATACCTCAATGCCTTCCAGTAGCATGTTAAGAACTGGAAAACATCTGTGAAGCATGGTTCATTCTCTCTCTCTCTCTCATTCTCTCCCCCAAAGAGAAAAGTGTGTGTGCAGTAGAGAGTTTTGATTTGGGTTGGTTTATGGGGGGGGCTTTTTGTTTGATAGTTTTAAAAATTATACAGCACGCTGTGCATTTGTATTACCAAAGGCCAAAGAAGTGCACTTGGTGTGGAAGGTGGTAAGGTTTGTCTTGATTCTTAAGTTTATAGGAGTTTGTTACACAGCCTTGGACTAGCACCAGGGAAGGCTCTCTTTTCTTTACCCTCACAGCAGACAGCTGCATTGGGCCTAAGGGTATCTCTAGATTGCAACTGGGGATGTAATTGTACCACATGTAGACATACGTGAGCTAGCTTTAATCTAACTAGCTTGGTGTACCAGAGTAGTTGATGCCATGGCAGCATGTACATCTGGGCCTGGCAGCCCAAGTATCTACCCAGAGTTCCAAGCAGGTTCGTACAGCCTGCACAACATCGCATGCTGCCGTGGCTTCACTGCTGTCAGTACGCAAGCCTGCTAGACTAAAACTAGCTCATGTATGCCTACACATGCTGCAGTCACACGCATCCCGATTTCAATGTGGACATACTAAGAAGCAGATTTATCAAGCTTGGAAATGCTCCTCGCTCCCTGTGATCTTCCAAGATGTGTAGGTTAAGAGGTAAAACTTTTAGGCCCTTTCTGCAGGAGGGCAAAGACTGTGACCTGATGGAAACATTGAAAAGAAACTGTTTTATTTCCCCATAGTGGAGTTTTTAGTCATGCCTTGGTGGGGGGGAAAAATACTACTGAAGTCCAGGGGAGTTTCACCTGAGTGAGGACTTTGGAATTTAGTCCCAGATTTGTAACAAGAAAGGAAAGAAACAAGTCTGAGATGCCACTTGGAAATTTTTTTCTGCCTAATACATCTTCCTGTTTTCATTATTACCCAGAGTGGTAACAACGGTCAGCAAGAGCATGGTTGCTATTAGCCTAGAGGAACGCTTCTGACCATGCAAGGTATTTCAAATTACCTGCATCGTAATGGCATGTGAAGGCACTCGGAATCACCACTCTTTCATTAAGGAGTGCTTTATAAATTCAGGGATTTCAAGGGGTTATAACTCATGCTTTTTAAAAATGCTTTCTGATGAAATGTGAAATATGATTTGTCAAGTCCAACTTCAAAAAGCACTGGAAATAAGTGCAAATCATTTTACATCATGGGGCATAAAATGGGTTTTCAGGGGGTTCCATTTTTCCTCTCTCTTGCTAAAAATATACTTTTCAGGAAAAACTTAGATTATGTCATTCAAATAGTAGGAAGTAGGAGGGAAATACAGGAGCAGGAAGAAGGGGAAATTTTAATGCCTTAATTCTCCCTTTGTTATTTTTAGTATGTTTCATTTTTTTATTTCAATGTACTTAAAGCATTACACCACAAACCAAAAACAAATCCTTCATTTGAATTCCAGGAGGAAAACTAGATCACTCCTATGCTACTCCCTTACTCAATGTTTTGACAAGTGAGAAGATTTAAAGATTAGAAACAGATTTGTGGATTTGAACTACAATAAACTCTCCTTCTTAGGGTTCTGCAAATATCTTTTGCTAAGATTCTTCATCCCAAAGATTGTATACATTTTTTGATGAATATTAAGGAATCACAAGTGTTTCTAATAAAGTTTTCACATCTGTGGGGATAAAGCACCATGTGAGCTTCATAATCAACATGTTGTGAAACAGCTTCAAAAGACCTAGAGAAAAAAGTGAACCTTGGCTCAAGCTATAAGTAAATAGGGGCTAAAAAGGTGAATGAGGCATCACTGTAAGAATACACTAATGGTAATTTATTTGTGGTATAACCTAGTTTTACTCATTTATGTTCTGTGCATGTCAAAAAAAAATCTGTGCATTTTGTAGTAACAAAAAGGGTATTAGTTTATTGTTTGCACTAATGCTGTTAAATTCTATTTCGATGGTAATATTTTTACATTCCTTCTGATTACATCTGTTTCCTCAAGCAAGGCCTGTGATTAGAAGTTTGAGGCTCAATCTTGCAGAAATTACCAACTTTACAACAGAGGGTACAGTTCTCTGGGACTGCTCAACTGCATGAAGTTAAGCGTATGCACAAGTGTTTGCAGGAACAGACCATTAACCTTTCTGAAAGGCCTTTTCTCATATTTTCAAAGGGCATTTAATCAAATGACAAGCTCATTCAAGCTTCCTTAGAGTAGTTGCAGTCTAACATCATGTCGCCCAGTCTTTACACTCTAGCGTCCCATTTCTCAGATTCCCTGCACGTGATCAAAAGCACTTTGCAGAGGGATCCTTCAGAAGTTAGCATTGAAGAAAAAAATCATGTTTGAAAGCAAAGGAAATGAAGCAGGATATTTCTGGAAATGATTCATAAGCTCTACTGTACCGAGGATTTATTTTCCCTCTGTTTCCCAGCTAAAATCCTTGTAGGAATGCTGACATTCTGGTAGCTTATGACATTTTAAAATCAATGAAAAGTTGCTTTTAATGTAAATGGGAGTACAGACGTGCAGAGCCTGTTGGGGGAGCACTGCCTTGACTGGCTCTGCACTGCCCGTGTGGTCAGGGAAGCTCACACCTCCGCAGTACAAATTACAGTTACATGGTCACTGAGCACTACCCATGCTGTCATTGCCTCCTCAGCCCTTGGGGGATGACATCAGAATGTCAGTCCACAAAGAAGATGGGGAGGATCTCCAATGGACAACCCATCAGTTGTGCAGAACATTGAAAGGGCACCTCTTGCTCTGCTCTCCCAGCTGGCAACTCCCTCGTTGTGTGATACAGCACTTGAGGTCAGCAGAAGTGCTCAAATTCACAAATCACTAGTTACAAATGAGGGGCTGGAGGTGGAGTGCTTACAGTGAGGATTGCCTATCTTTGTCTTGGACCTCTGTTCTTCACACACCATTAAGAATACTAGGAACCCATGCAGGCACAGTTGGATTTCAAAAACTATTTTTATTACCTATATACAAACATACAAGGTTTAGCAACATATAAACGCACTGCTGCTCTAGCTTCTTCAATGGAAGATAAGGGATCCCACCAGAGGGATCCCAAACTATTCACCTCCTACAGTTTGGTATCTATTTTCCCCCATTGGTTTCCTAGAACCTGAATATGCTGCCCTTCAGATCCTTCTATGACTTCTCTGTACTCCAGCCTTTTTGGAGGGAGTGTGTGTGGGAGGACGGGGAAGAGCTGCATGGATGGGAGAGGACTGGGTGGAGTTTTAGGCCCTGATCTTGCAAATAACTCTATGTGAGCATACCTCTGCTTTCATATGAACTCCTCTTAAAACCAGGGGGGTTGGTTCATGCAGAAGCTGTGGGTTAGTTTCTGTGGTCCCCTGGGAGAATTTAGATGGTGGTTCAACTTATTGTGCAGTTTCTGAATGAACTCATTTTTAAAAAATCAAAATAAATAAATGTGTATTAATGGTCTGAGAGAGAATGAACATTATAAATAGGGGAACTAATGAATTGTATATATTATTACAACGGAATACATGAAAAATATATTACTTCCTGTAAGTACAAATTAAGACCCTGATCCCACAAGTAAAATACCAGTTCATGTCAATGGACCAGATACTAAATGACTGACCCTTTTCCCACCTTTGCAGTTCTGTGACTGAGAAACCTTAAAAGGTTTCGACATTTAGTCTAGTTCTGAATAAGCCCCCAAAGGTTTGTATTTTTAGCTGAAGTTAAGCCAAACTATGTAAACCTCTTAGATCTTCAAAAATCAAACCAGAGGTTTCCTTGCAAGATTTCCCACTCTTGTTACTTCCAGTCAGACCACAAATACCACAAGAACATGCTGTCTCACTTCTGATTCCCTTGCAAAACCAGGCTCATATTACATAAACAGATAAAAAATAAAGCTATTGCACAGCCCTAAACATTGTGCATGCTTAAATACTATGGGTGAAACCCTGGCCAGGCCAATGTTAATGGGAGTTTTGATATGGACTTCAATAGGTTCAGAATTTCATTCTGTATACAGTAATGCATTCAGATGGTAATTATTTTTAAGAGTCTTAAAAAACCAGTGCCTTATAAAGCTCTCTCTCTCTCTCTCTCTCTCTCTCTCTCTCGTAAACCGAATTAAGCTGCATTTCAATAAAGCCCCAATCCTGCTCTTTCCCCTTAATTTCAATGGGGATCTCTGAGGGCATAGCAATACACCCACACACTACATGTTGCATGTTCTGAAACAAAGGTTGCAATGTAAAATAACAAAAACAAAGAAATTCAAAGGTGACTCTACCATACAGCAATATGCCACAGTGGTTTCATTCAGCATCAAGGAACTGCATCAACTTTAAATCTCTAGCCTTTGGAGGTCAATGTTTGAATACCTGCCCCACAGGGGCAAACTTGAAAAGTCTACATGTGGTAATACTCCCTTGTACTGTATTTTGTGTTGCTGATCACCAAGATAAATAGGCATAGATAGATGCTCTCTGCTCTGACGCCTAACTTTGCTTAATTCTTTCAAGGTGAAATTCATCCTTATGAAGAGGGTCAACATGATGTTTATGAAACAAATCTGCAAAAACATTGCTTCAAGGACTTATTTGGTGCACACACCTCATGTTTGTCTTCTACAAAGGAGTGAATTTCACCCTTGGTGACTAATGGTATGTGACTCTAAAAGGAGAATAAAGATCCAGAATGGCTCTGAGGCACATCCAAAAGTAGACCACGCATTGCATCTGAGAGTAAATGTTGCAATCTATCTGAATAGCAGTGAGTGGTGGGGAAGGAAAGAGAGACGACTAAACGTAGTAATTCAGTGTTTGTTCTTTCCATCACCTATAATTTATTTTTTTCAAAGACGTTTGTACAGTGCCTATTTCTGATAAAAATATAAAATATCTTAACAACCTGAGACCATTCAAAGTAAAGCATTCTGATGAACAACAAGCCGCTAGAGCAAGAGAGCTCAGATGAAGAACTCTTACTGAGGAAGCAAGGAAAAATACATTCCGAAAGTAAGTGCTGCACCACTACTGCTAACTAATGTGTTCACTTGCCAAAATAACGGAACTGCCTAATAGAAACGTGCAGTTACAAAGCATCTAGGTTGGAATTTTCAACTAAGCAACTAAAGGCTAGATCCACAAAGAGATTTAAGTGCCCAACTGACACTGTAGGTGCCTAAATCCAAACTGTAGAGCCTAGCTTAGCTGCAGGCTAACCCTGTAGGTGTCCATGGGTACGTCTACACTGTGATAGAAGCCTCACGGCACAGCTGCAGCTGACTCAGGCTCGTGGGGTTTGGGCTGCGGGGCTATAAAATTGCAATGTAGATGTTTGGGGTCGGCCTTGAGCCCAGGCTTTGAGACCCCACCCGGAGAGAGGGTCTCAGAGCTCAGGCTCCAGCACAAGCCCTAACACTGCAATTTTTAGCCTGGCAACTGGAGCCCAAGGCAGCTGATCCAGGCTCTGAGATTTGGTGCTGCAGGTTGTTTATCGCAGCGTAGACATACCCTGCATTTCCACCAGTAAGGGCCCCTCAATTTCTGCCAGTGCACATGCATAAAGTTGCCTAAGTCAATACGCCACGAAGCCGCTTGACACCAGAGGCCTGGTGGGATACTCAAACTCAGCGTTCTCTCACCGCCGGGCCCAGTCCAGTAGGCATTCTCAAAGGCTGCCTAAGAGTACACCTACTGGATCAGGCCATACACAAAAGATGGTGGCGCCACTCCCTCACACTCTATAGCTCAGCAATAGTGGTACTGCCCCACTTACACCCTATAACTCAGTGGTTAGAACACTCATCTGGGATGTGGGAAACGTGGATTCAAGTTCCCAGTCTGGGTTCAAGTCCGCAGCCAGCCCATCAGTCTGGAAGGCCTGGGGTCCTCAGCATGCGGCGGTCTGCAGTGGGGTGGCCCAAGAGCCATTGGCACTGGGAGCTGGTCCCAGGATTTCCAGCTTCTTGGTTCTGCAGCAGAGAATCTGGAAGTCTGAGAACCCTGGCCAGCAGGAGCCAAAGCCAGTTTACAGCCTGGATTCCTGGAAATCCTGGTATGGTGGAGCTGCCCTGGAGCTGTGGGCCCCAGAAGACAAGGGTCTCCAGTCTGGCAGAGCTTTCTCTGTCTTTTGGGTTTCTGGAACTGGGGATGGGCAGGGAGGCAAAGCAACTGAGGTTTTCTGCTTTTGTCACTCTCACCTTGCAGAAAGTGAAATTGACAGGAGCCTTCTGAGTGGGGAGCCAGGGAGCAATCATTTCAGTTTTATCCAGGGAAAAATCAATGTTTTTTCCAGCAAATATGAAGTTTTCTCATGGAAAATTTTGGTTTTGTGAAAAGGGAATTTTTCATTAGAAAACTATTCCCACAAGATGTTTTTGGTCAGCTCTAATTTTAATCTTCCATCCAATTTATTTCAGGAATATACACAAACTGATATATCTTGGTCTTGTGTAAATTATACCAATGCAGCTGTGCATACAAATGTAATATAACTCAGCTTCTCATTACCACCTTCATGTTATGTGCCAACTACATCTGTGAGGAATTTCTCTATTGACATTGTAGGCCTCATGTAATTTGCAAGGTATTTGGTTCCACACATCAGCAGCAAATCAAATTAACAAATTTTGATTCTGGATGGATGGATCAGACTTCCAAAGTTAGTATTCCAAAGTAGTTTCAAACTGATACTAGATGACTAACATTTTAAGCTACATTACACAATATATTATTTTATTAATAATATCAGGGTTTCACTTTTTCACACATTTAGAGCTCATTTAGATGGAAATGTTCAAAATTGTTTCAGGGATCCTTTGCACACACAAAAAAAGCCACACACTGATACCAAATCCTACATGTAATATTTCAAGCTGTTTGTAAGGAGGTGAAGTTGTGTGACAACCTTTCTTAGTTGTCAGCTGTCAGCCCTGAGACAGCCGACATCTAAATCAACATGCACTATCTGCCACCATTATGAAGACAAGTCTTGTCCTCTGAACCAGATAGCTAGGTCAATATCAACAAATGAGCATCAGCAAAAGCAGTATACAATAATCTCAGTAATGTTGAAGGATGGGTCATGAGGATGTCAATGTGATATGTACACAAATACACATTAAAACTATTAGTACATCAAAATAGAGTCCTGGGGCAAAGTTTTGACTAGTTGGTGTCAAAAGTGGTGCTTCTAATAACAGTGTCAATTATCAAGATGCCTTAATGGCAATATGCCTGTGTGTGAACAACAGTTAAACTTCACTAGTGATAATGCACTGTGTACATGACAACACTTTTCTCTGCAAGTATCAAACCAGTGATTAGAAAAACATAATAGATGTCAGTCTCTTCTGGACAAGTACTGGCAGTCAGTATGCTTTCTTAATAGAAACTGAAGAAATCAAGGCTATCTACCTCATCAGTAAATGATGGAAAAGGTTCACTTGCCTAAATCTTCAAGGACTGCAAATGCACTGAGATTCCTCCAAATGTGAGTGACCAAAAGAGACTAGCAAAGAATGGATGATACAACAAAGTTTTTTGTATTAGTGCCGACTGAGATATTTTTCCTAACATCTTTATCATCCAATTGGTATTGTAAAATTCAAAGTTGCAGAGTGTTAGACTGTTTGACTATCTATACAAGAACCCTGAAAATATATTGCACAAGTTTCAACGTGCGTGTTGGTCCCAATATAGTATTCATAAGGGTGGAAGTATTCTGACAGAAGCATGCAGATGGCACGTTTCACTTTTATACTTTCTTAAACCACTTTCTACACACTTCCCTGAGTGTGTGATAAACAAAGAAGACATTGTGCATTGTGCCATCATTCTGGCTCATGTCCTTGGTTTCTATTATTGGAGACAGCCATCAAAAGGTGTCACAAGAGACTGAAATGAATGCAATATTAGCTTTTTTGAATTATGTGTTTTTATGTGATGTTTCAAATAATGTAGCCTTCTAAATGAGAACCTCTTTGAGTGACGGCAGCCCTTCTGCATACAAAAATCACATGAATTAAAGAAAGGCCCCTGATCTGTTAAGAAATTTAATTTCCAGTTTAAGGATCTGATCCTGCAAGGTACTGAGAAACTCTTCGCGCCCATGAAGCAAACTTCAGCAAGAGTTGATGTTAGTGGAAGCTGAGGGTGTTCAGGTCCCTAGAAGGTCTGGAGTGTAATACAACTAAGGCCCATATTCTGATCTCAGATACATGGATTTAAAACAAAATGAAACCAATGGTGTTCCTCTGAATATATAAGGATGCAATGGGGAGTAAGGGTGGAAACTGTAGCCCATTGAAGTCAGTAGAAGATTTGCAACTGCTTTCTAATGCCTTAGAATTTTGCGTGAAGTGTTTTCATGAATGTATTCCTGTCAAATGAGGTAGGGATGTTGCTTTCTGTCATGAACAAAAACCCTGGGGCTGAATTTGGGTTGTGTGGATTGGGAATAGCTTATATCCACTTGCATATTTTGTTTTCTCACTTTGACGTATAAACTCATCACTAGAAGCATCCAGAAAACTTTAACAGTTTCCAGAACAGAATGTTTATGGATTATGAAACAGAAGATCACATTGCTGGGGGCTACTGTAAAGTCCAAGTCATACTACACATTTGTACTATTTGACATTGATCACACAAAGTCATAGGGAAATATTTTGGTCTACATAGTATAGAAGACACCAGGGTGGTAACAAGTGGGCTTTGGTTATTTATTTCTTGTTTTCATGTGTGCTACTCTTCCTTCTATATAACTTCATAAGAAAAGGTAAGAGGATAGGTGTCACAAGATTTGAAGCATCCTTGGTAACAGGTGCTAGTTGCGTTATTACCCAGAGAATCTGATGATTTTACTAAAGTAAATGCAGTTAGTTGCAAAATCTTTGCCAAAATTACCCAAGAATTTCTTTGTAATAGCTTCATCAGTTTATCTGGGTAGCAATTGTACTTTCATGTTGAAAGCACAGAAAGCACTATCTGGACTAGAGCAACACAAAATGCCATAAGCACATTAGAAAATATTTTCTTCTCTTCGAGACAATAATTATATCTTTTTGTTAAAGGTAAAATACTACACTATATTCAGGAATTACTTTAAAGGAATTCAGACAAATTGTCACTGAAAAGCTACAACACTAAAGAGTGACTATCTGAATGATGGGTTGTTGTTTTCTTTTCAACGGCTAACTTTATGCCTTTTGTGACAAACTGGGAAAATGTCTGAATTATTTCTTAGGAATATTATGTATGGCTTAGTTTCCCTATTCAATTTTATATTGCTGTCTGACTGAATCCATATAGTCAAATCAAAGGAGGCTATACATGGGGGTTGTTAAGGAACCCAGGAAGAGTAAAATAGTGACACAGATAAGACAGCAAAGAAGCAGGAACCTGCTTCAAAGGCATTAAGACAGCAATAGCTTGGCCATCAATTGGGGGAAAAACCTATCTGGCTGGCACCATCCAGATCAGGATGTTTTTCTCTTCCTCCGATCAGAGCTGAGATCAGAAAACCTATGGAATTAATAAAGTAACCCTGACAGAAAGGGAGGGAGACATGGTCAGCTCAGCTGGAAGATGACAGAGACAGTGTCAGCATGCAGTGAGGCTGACATGCAGACTGACTGACTGACTGACCTTGGAGACAGGATCTGCAGCCACCGTGCTGTAACTTTGTGCTCGGAGAGAAAGGAGACACCAAGGCTAAAGTCAAGTCAGCCTAGAGGCTTGAGGGGAATGCCACACGTAGGTAAAACAATAGGCAAATAGGTCTCTTTAATGTTTTTAAATCCCTTCTGTAAGCTCTGTATACTGTTTGGGCAAATAAATCATATTTTGTTTTAGAGAAACTGCTTCTGTGTCATTGCCTGCTATTACTGACTCTGCAGGGCCCAAGCCCAGTTGGACCTGCAAGATAACACAGTTGGCAGGCAAGACGGTATAACCCGGAGACCCAGTCAGAGTGTGGTTGGGTTGTGGGATCCCACCTCAAGAAAAAGTGAAGCCATGGGCTTGCCACATAGAAGGGGTGCATTCAGGGGACTGGAAAAGGAAGGACCATGACACCGTTTAACGTGACATCTGCTTTGCTTACTTTGTCAAGTTGTTTTGGACCTTATATATGATTTGCTTTGGTGAAGTACCTGGCACACTTGCAACCAACTCTACTTTATTCCCTCAGTTTTCTGCCCCATTCTGATTCTGTTCCCTATTTCCCCTTATTTTATTTATTTTCCTTACATTTTGTTCATTTATTTATGCACCCCGTGTTCTACCCATGGTAGGTGTGAGGGCTTTCAGAGGTGGGCCATGGCTGAGATGAATGCCACTGCAGTAGGGCAAAGAAAGATGGTGTGTTTTTATAATCAGAAGCAGAACTCCATGGGAAAGGTGGAATAACTTGGGACTTTTTTCATACTTCTATATTAAGGTACCTTTATGAATAGTTTATAAGATTAATAATTAATAGATGCTATGAGCACGTTCCAGATGTAAGTAATATGTGCTATGTATAGTTATAAGCACGGCAGAAGAGTGTTATCAATGAGTATAATCCATCACATGTGAGACTCTATAACCATTTATTCACCAATAAAACATCTATCAATCATGTATTAACCCTTTGTAAACTAAAGTAATTAACCTGAATATAAAGTGTGACCTCTGCCATCTTTATTTATCTCTAAAATGAGACTTCAGATTTGTGGTGCTCATTGTTATAAAATCATCCCAGTCAATTATCTGTAAACCATAGCAAAACATATTTGCAGTTGCCTGTGCAGAATGTTCTGCTGGACAAGAAAGCCAGTTACATTTCCCCCGCCCCCAACCTCATTGCAGAAGAAAGTCATTCCTGGTGTTACCTACATTGAGGCTACTCCACTGATGTCAAAGATACATTTAGTCCATTATCTCCAAACATAATCAATCTCGCACTAAAAATCATGCAAAAACTATTCACACCCTTTGCTGAATTATATTTTGTAACAGACTTCAAAATATATCCCAGAAAATGTATATGCTCCAGAAAATAACCATTCTATGGAAATTGGACTAAATAGTAAGCCTAATTGTAGCAGAACTGATAAATTAATCTATGTATCTGAAGCCGAGGAAGGAAAAGCAAATAATACCTGGTTCTCTGACCTATTCACCCTGACTTGTAAGTATCCTTTGTCTTCTAAATTATATGTCAAACATTTGATGCAGCTAACAAGATAAGCCATTAACCCTGCTTTGGAATTCCTAGCTGAGCCATGATCCCCGTAATTAAACCCTTTGGGATAAGTAAACCCACTCCGCTTTCATTAGCACAAATCATTGAGTCCGTGTTAAACAAGTGACACCATCAAGGTTTAGCTGTTTGTTCTTCCCCAGGCGAGGGTGATATACTGGGTTGACAGTCATTGCTTCTTTAGAATGGTATCTTTTATGGCTATTAAACCAGCTGTTACAAGAATAATGTGGTGCAATGTTGAGCTCATTTACTATTTATGCCGTAATACAGTCTTTTTTTTTTTTTATGTTAAGATCTCAAATGATATCAACAGTACTGATCTTAAAATAACCCTGAAATTGTTTCAGTTAGAGGGAATTCAGAGGAGGACAATGAACATTGTTAACTTTGAGGGGAATAGTTTATGGCGGCAGCTTAAAAAAAAAACCTAACAATTTACAGTATGGCTGAAGGACACCTATGGCGGTGGAGAAATGAGGGAGTATATGCTTATGTTATTGGAAGAAGGAAACACAAAGGCAAAAGAGAGTTTGTTTCTGGTGATAAAAAGGGATTGCGATCTACATCTTCAGCCACTGTGAATCAGCATGGTTCCATCTACCTCAGAGAAGCTACATTGATTCACACTAGCTGAGAATCTGGGGAACTAGAAGCAAAGAAATATATAAGCTGGATATGAGGAAACATTTCCCAACAGTGGCATCTATTGGACGCCAAGGAGCATGAGGATAGCTTTATACTAGAGTTATTTAAAACTGGACAATGGTCAGTAATCCACTGGCAAGAGCAATCCTTCAGTGGCAGAGGAAAGTAGATAAGGACCTAATAGATATTTTCCATCTCTAATGACCATGAATCTATAGCTATGGCTTATATTTCTTTCTTATACATTTTGATTTAGCCCACATCCCCTTTCTAAACACTAGTAGTATCTGAGATTTTGCCATCGCATTTCATTATTGTCGTATGAATATCAGCCTTAGAATATGTATGGCTTGTATGGTTCTACAGATATTTGTAGAGCTGAGTTACTTTTTCTGCCCCACAAGTGGTGAGGTTCCCAATACAAAGGTAGGGAAAGGTAACAGTTAAACAGACACAGCGGATACTTTCTTCCTTTACTTGTTTGGAGTTTATTGCAGAGTGCTGTTTTATTTACAGGGTTTCTGAATGACTTTGCAGCTGAAAACACTGAATAGAAGTTATGTGGCCAGTCCCCTACAATGACACACAGGCAACCCTGTTGACTAAAATGTGACAGCAGAAATGCAAGCTTCATGAATTTGAATCTAAGCCTAGACTTTGATGTCCCACTGCTTTGCACCGTGTATTGACTTGTACAGGGTGATTCTAAAGCTCTACTGCTAGTGTGAGCAGCAAATTCCAATTTGGTAGTGGTTTACACCCTCTTTGCACACTGTGCAAAGACAGTAAATGCAAGATTTTTGTAGCCAGTGTATATTGTGTATGATTAGTAACACTTTTACTAAAGTGGGCCTTACCTTGTTCAGTGACCCAGCTTGCTATTGTGTGTGTGTGTGTGTGTGTGTGTGTGTTACAGCTATTTATTTATTTTTTTTATCCCTCGCCATTTTGCCAGTGCTAAATAAAGTAAGGTAATATAAAATTGAAAATAAACAGGAAGAATCTAGATTTATTTTAGAATAAATCTCCTAAAAATAATCTTCATATCATGATGCCATGTGTACTGCTTTGATATATTGCTGCTATTTTATCCTAAAATGTGTGGAATCCTCTTAGGGACTTCTTTTTTCCTAATAGAAAAAATTAAAAGCAACATGATCCCTTAAGTAAATCATTTTATGAACATATAATGTGAGGTTATTGGTACCAAGCACCTCCATCTGCCACTAAACTCAATGGGAATTGAAGGCTTTCTGCAGTGCTAGCCTCAGGCCCATCGTTTTGGAAAATACACTGTGATAATGATAGTAGGTCCCCTCTTATACCTAATTATTCTCACTAGACCATACAAAGAAAAGACTGGGAAATAGCATGGCAGAGAATATCTTTGGTCAGCCTAAGCTAATGAATGGCATTTGATATGCCTTAAAACATTGACAGGTGGTTTTCCTCCTGCAATAACCAGATCAAAATCCTATGAGCCTCGCATCACAAAAGATGGGAGAGAACACTGTTCCATGTGATCATTTACAGCATGTTTTATGCCCTGTCCTTCCTTTGCCTTTTGCATTTAAGTCTTTTGTTTCTATTTCTGAAATCTGAGTATTGAATTCAATTAGAGAAATTTAACTTAGTAAGGCTGCGATCATGGCACCCTTATTCAGGAAGAACCAGGTTGTAAGCCACTTACTCTCATGGATGAGCAGTTACTCTTACAAGCAGCCCTATTGACTCCAATGGGATGATCGTGTGGGTACTTAGCCCCACAGAGTAAAGGCTAAAGGGGCAGGATCCATATGCGCTTTGGTTCCTTTCATTCTATAATTTGTTTTGTTTTATTTTTGTACAGATGCGGCCTCTGTCCTTACCCAGCTAAAACTCATTATAATTCTTGCTAACCCAGTGTAGCTCTTTGTCTCCTCCAAGTGCCTAGACCACATATAGAGCAGTCTGTGACTCTGTTACTGTCTGCAAGCCAAGGGAGTGTGAGCTGGAGCAGTAGAGGCATGTGCCTTTGAACACACGTGTTCAGTCCCTGCAGATGAGCCCCATCCAGGAGCATTATTGTATAATGAAACCAATGAGAAATTTGGACTAGAATTCTGGGCTTAACGGGTGAGATCATTCCTTACTTTGGGGAGGGGCTGGGAGGAAAGAGAAAACTCAGATTCCCTTTGAGAAGCTCCCTTCAAATTCGCGCATTGGGCAAATGGGGCTCCCTCTTTCCCCGTCTAAGCCCCTCAGATCCACAAGACCCTTGTGGACCTTGTGGATCCACTGGAGACATAACACCATCAGGGTAGAGCTTTTACACCTCCACACCAGTACCAAATAAAACCACTTCAATTTCACAATTTCCAAAAGTGGCAAATTGCAACTAACCAATGTTCAGTTGGGTATATGTCAACGCAGTACTGCTTATCTTCAGGCTAAAGCTGCAGTTACTCAGTCTGATAGAGTTTACAAATCAAACCAAACAATCTAGTGACCAGTGTGGGACTAACCTGATGACAAGAATATGCTCCCTCTTCAGACTGCACCAGGGCTATTTGCAGAATCTTCACATACTACTTCCTTTCCATTTCAGTTAGACTGTCACCAGCGCAAATTACATGCTTTGGGTGGCGTTGTCTTTTTCCAATAGTACCTCACATATTCTGTCTTTGCAGAACTAAATTATTCATGATTTATGCAATTTTTCCCGCTGCCCAGTGGGAACACTATTCTGCAGAGCAGTCTATTACAGGAGGGAGTACAACCCAGGGGTCCTGATTTTCCCACAGAAGAATTAACAGGAGAGCAAATCATCCAAGTTCGAGGACAGGTGCACTGATGCAGAGAATGAGGTAGCTGTGTTATGTTTTTGCTAAATGGATTCATCTGCGATGATAATATATGAAGGGTGTGTGCTTCAGATCTTGGAGCAAGGGAGGAGGAGTCAAGACTCCTGGATGTTATTCCTGCCTTTGCCATTTACTCATGGTATAACCGTAGCCTAATCACACCCCCTCCAGGCCCAAATTTATCCATTAGGAAAATGTGTTTAATCGTGTGTGTGTGTGTGTGCTGGGAGAATTAATTAATATTTGTATGCACTGCGAGATCTTGAAAGATGCTGTGTATTCACCACATTGTCTAGCTAGGTGCTTTGATGAGAGCTATTACTGCATCAGGAGACATTCAACACATTTTGTCATATGCCCCAGGTGCCCTCTCAGCAGGTTACTCCTTTGTTTATTATTTATAAACCAAGTACCCTGTGTGCAACTAAAACATCTTTTATCAAAGGCATCATATCTGCCACAATGTTTTCTGTTTTCACATGTTTCTTTCCGTGAGTGTTGAACAGCTCTGCATTCCATTTGTACAACAAAAGTGGAAAATAAGCCAAGAATAATGGGCCAGATTCTCTGATGGCGTAATTCCATTGACTCCAGCTGAGAATGTGGTCCAACATGCTTTCCAGTGCCTGGGTTTTTCATTTCACTGTTGGGCTTGAGGCATAAAGTTATAATTTAATTTAGTATAATGAACTGGAAGCCTCTAACCACCACATCTTTCTGTTTCCCACATTTATGAATGACACTATCAGATTCTTCCTTGCAGCCCAAATGAAAATATTTGAAATCTTCAGTCTACTTCCAAGGAAAACAGAGCGATTGATGCAATTCAGGAATGTACTTTTGTTATCTACTTTGATAAGGGTCCTTATGAAAATTATTACTGAGAAAGAGTTTTATGTAAGCTGTTTGAAACACAGCATTAGGATTTCTTCTCTACATCTCTCTTTCCACCTCCTAAAAACAGAACATAATTCCCAAATACTCACAGGCAGCAGATAGTTCCCTCGGCCATATAACAGAAAAGTTTAGGGAAAATAGTTGGAAATGTGATTGCATAATCTCAAAAGTATAGCTCTTCTCTGCACAATTTTTTTTCCTCTTCGTTGTCAGATTGACATTTAATTGTGTTCAACATCTTGAATATCAAAAACATTTTAGCATAAATGACAATTCTGTGGCTTAGGCCTTTCAAAAGGGGTCAGTCAGTTTACTTCAGTGGGACTACATATGGATGGGAGGCACTGCACCAATGGGATTGAGACATTGATGACTACATTGCCTTATGAAGAACAAAATAACTTATTATTACATATGTATAGCCTTTCTGTCAGATGTTGTCAGCAGCAAAACCCTGGGTTCAACTATTCAGGGGTTCCTTCTGTAAACTTAACAAATAACAGCAGCTCAAGTCCCCACCCAGAAACCTGGATAGGTAATACTTCCCCTGCTCAAGAACTCAGTCTGTTGTACAGACAGAGAAAACTTTATGCGGGGAGGGCTGAGGGCAAGGGGCACAGAATAAACTTGAGAAAATCAGTAATAATTAATCAACAATGTCTGTATATAGCTATTCAATAAGACTGCCCCCACTCCCAGGTGTCTTGGCAATAACCTTAAACTCAGTTCTCCACCCGTGGTTATAAGCATCCAACAAGGCAATGTTTTCCTGCAGTAGCCACCTCCCTCCTCCCATGCAACTCCATTCTCACGTTATCGTCCAGAGCGAATCCCAGAGTTTGGAAAGGACCAGCTGCAGTCCTAAAGGAAGTGCTGCCTGGACTGCTCTGGGGCTCCACCATGATTACAGCTTTTATTGATTCTTCAGCTATGTTGTTGCCCTCTGCAGATTTAGCAATAACTGACTCTAAGGTAAACCACCTCTTATTCATAAAAGGTATCTTTGCACCACCTCTTTCCAAAGTCTTCAGAGAGAGACCACTTGCAGGTAGGACCCTGAACAGGGCTATTGCCTCCAGAAATACAAAAAAAAAAAAAAAAAAATTGCATCAGAGGATAGAAGCCCCCTTTTGAACTGTGTCCAGACTCCAGTACTCAACCATGCCACACTGTGGCTTCAGGTAGGGTCACCCTCAGCCCAGGCGTATTTGGTGCAGTTCTCTTGTACTTTCATTTCTCAATGGGGATAATAAGTTTTATTGTCTCCAAACTAAAAATTTAACTGAATTTTTAGCAAAATGCCCCAAATTGTCCATTCAGTCATTTCCCCTTGCTTACCAATAGATGGCAGCAGACAGTTCTTTCCCCTATGAAACATCTGTTTGCCTGGAGTTCTGAATCAGCTCCTGGATGCTTTTCTCCTTTTTCACCAACAGGTGTCAAAAGCAAGCTCCCTTCTCTCTAGGACTTCAGGCCAGAGGGCTTACTTCTGCAAACTGCAGTACATATACCTATCTTATTTTTCTCAGCCGTTGTATCCCCTATCATGCTGGTGAGAAAGAGAAATAGGATCTTGTACATTTGACAGATATACCAGTCTGGTGGTTAATACTGTAGTTAGATTCACCAACCAGTAACAAACGGTGCTCCTGATCCCCCCACACTGGTTATCAAGAAGCTGAAAAAAACAAAATCACACAGCTCCCTTTATTGCATTCCAGTCTCTGTCTCACAAATCAGCAAATAGATCTAGTAAAGTGAAAAGTTATTTAAAATTCTATTCACTATACAAAATATTCTTCTGATCTCCAAGGGCTAGCCACATTACCAGATCAGTACTAGTTTGGATCTTATCTTATCCAAAATACCACGCTGCCAGCCAGTCCTTTAGTATCTAAAGCCAAAGGTTTATAGTTGTTAAATGATCAAAGCAATCAGATACATACATATGCCTTCCGGATCCATATATCAGATTATGGTTAAGTCCCTCTGGAACACATCCACAGCTTGGCGGGTCTCTCAGTCCTTTGTTCAAAATTTCAGTTTGTATAGAAGAACAAAGCTTCTGGAAGTGAACCACTGGCTAGGTAAGTGGTGAAGGGTTTTGGTTTTGTGGAATATTGGTCCTCCTTCTATGGGGAAAGGGGGCAGTATAGTTTGGATGGCCTCCACTTCAACAGAAGGAAACCAACTTGTAGGGGACAGGCTGGCTAGAGTAGTCACGAGGGCATTCAAACTAACAACAAGAGGGGAGAATGAAACGAGCAATCATTTAGCAAAAAATCAAAATGTTGAGAACTAAGTTAATCATGATACTAAAAGATGTGAAGAGAAGAATTTCTTCAGTTGCATGCACACCAATGCTAGGAGCCTGGGTAATAGTCAAGAGGAACGGTAATTGATCAGTTATGAGCATAAATTTGATCTAGTTGATCTTATTGAAAGTTGGCAGGAAGATTTATGTGATAGGAGTGTTAAAGTCAATGGTTATAACCTATTTAGGAAGGATTGAGTGGATGAAAGGAGGGGGGGGGGGCATGACACTCTATTTCATAAATGACATCACTTGTTTCAGAGTCACTGACCACTCAAAAGAAAATGATCTTGAATACTTATGGATCAATGTCCAAAAAGATGAAGTATGGGACAGGTGATATCTGCTACAGACCACCAAATCACACTAGGGGCAAGGATGACTGGCTTCTTAAACACATTTATATTGCGTAGGGAAAAAGCTGTGTTACTATAGGAACAGATGCTGAGAGACAGATGCAGGAGGTCTCATGCTGCCAGGACTAAAACAACTTTAGAATGTATGTGTTATAGATGACAGTTTTCTTACTCAAAAAGTGTTGCATTCAGCATTGGGGAATTCAGTATTAGACCTCATCTTGGCAGATAAAAAGGAAGTGAGCAGAGAACTAAAAACCAGTGAAGAGGTGAAGGCAAGGAAACATGCAGCTAAGACATCAGATGGGCCATCAAAATGGAAGCTGAAGTTACTAAAGATGAGCATATGAGATAGTGAGAAGAAGAGAAGCAAGTTAGCCAAGAGTTGAAATCAGAGAGGAAGGGTAACAGGGAGGAGATGGGAGACAGTAGATGACACAACAAGTGGGGGAAGGCGAGAGGAGTTTTAGATGTTGCTAAAAAGAGGGGGAAGAGGGAGGTTTGCCATAGCTGGAACAGAAGAGAAGCCCTACATACTCACCCCAGTCTGATCTAGGGCAGGGAGTGTGAGAGAAGGAGAAGGCAGCAGCACAGATCATGTCAGACAAAGAGGCCCAGGTTTCATGAGACCCAGAAGCAGGCCAGTTTTTAATCCATTTAGTATGTGCCATGTTGATTTTGTACCCTCTAGTTTTTTCATCAGAATGTTGTGCAGTACCAAGTCAAATGCTTGCAGAAGTCTCAGAATATTACATCGACACTATTGACTTTATCACTTGGAAACCTAGGTGCAAGCAAAAAGTATGCCAGTAAAGTCATATGCCTAAGAACGTAGGCCGTATTCACAGGATGGGGGACTCTATGCTGGGAAGAAGTGACTCTGAAAAAAATTTGGGGATCATCGTCGATAATCAGCTCCCGGTGCAACACTTTGCCCACAGGGGCTAATGAGATCCTTGTATGTGTAAACAGGGGACTCTCGAGTAGGAGCAGAGAGGTTATATTACCTCTGTATATGCCACTGGTGCAAGCACTGCTGGAATACCATGTCCAGTCAGATGTGCGTTGGGGGGAGGCGGGGTTGCTTGCAGGGGCTATAGCCACCCCAAAATTTGCCTTAGCATCCCAGTAGCCACCCCTGCCAGCGCAAAGGTCAAACGTTATGCAGCAGTAACAGTGGCATGGTATGGTTTGCCACCCTTACTTTTCCACTGCTGCCGGCAGCAGTGCTGCCTTCGGCATTGGGCGGCTGGAGAGTGGCAGCTGCTGGCAGGGCCAGCGGCAGCAGTGCAGAACTGAGAGCTAAGGGTGGCATGTGCCCACACGATGGAACTGCTCCCGCGCCCAATTTTCTGTCTAGCTCACCTCCCCCTTCCACAACCCCATCAGGAAGAGACCAGTGCCACTCTGTGTCCAGTTCCGGTGTCCACAATTCAAATAGGACGTTGATAAATTGGAGCAAATTAAATGAATTTAATTAAAATATTAGAAAACATGCCTTACAGTGATAGACTCAAGGAGCTCAATGTATTTAGCTTAATAAAGAGAAGGTTAAGGGGTGACTTGATCCCAGGCTGTTCCCTACATGAGGAACAGACCCGGTGCCCCGCCCCCCCCCCCCCCCCCAAGCTAGGGGGGTGAGGCTGCCCCCCATCCGAGCCAGCGCCAGGCTGCAGGGCTGAAGCGGAGGGTAAGTGCGGGGAGCGCATGAGGCTCTGAGGGGTGCCTTCAGCACCTCCCCCCCTACACACTGTGAAGGGCTGGCCCAGCCCCTCTCCCCAGGCTGCCCCATCCAAGCCGGCGCGGGGCTGCGGGGCTGCAGCAGGAGAGGTGGGCACCATGCGCCGGGTAAGTGCGGGGAGGGGAGAGGCAAGAGGCCTAGGGTGCGCAAATGTGCGCAAGGCACCGGAGACCCTTGGTATGCCATTGAATCAGACCTCCCTGTGAGATCTTGCTATTGGAGGAAAAGGAGCCGGGGGATCCTACTGTGCACCAGATCCCCGGCAGGGCTGAGGAGGGACAGGACTTTCCCTTCCCCTGCACAGCCGCTCTTGGCGGAGATCAGAGACACCTCCGAGAACCCAGCTCTCAAGGCTGTGCAGAAGTGACATTGGCAACCTCTGTGCTACACCCCATGACCCACCTAAGAACATCAGAACGGCTATACTGGGTCAGACCAATGGTCCATCCAGCCCAGTGTCCTGTCTTCTGCCAGTGGCCAATGCCAGGTGCTTTAGAGGGAATGAACAGATCAGTTAATCATCAAGTGATCCAGCCCGTCGCCCATTCCCAATTTCTGGCAAACAGAGGCTAGGGACACTTCAGAGCATGGATTTGCATCCCTGCCCATCCTGGCTAACAAATTCATGGACAATAGGTCCATTAATGGCTATCTAGTTCTTTTTTTAACCCTATTATATTCTTGGCCTTAATAACATCCTCTGGCAAAGAGTTCCACAGGTTGACTATGCATTATGTGAAGAAATACTTCCTTTTGTTTGTTTTTAACCTGCTGCCTATTCATTTCATTTGGTGACCCCTAGTTGTTGTGTTATGAGAAGGAGTAAATAACACTTCCTCTTTTACTTTCTATACACCAGTCGTGATTTTATAGACCTCTATCTTGTCCCCCTTAGTCATCTCATTTCCAAGATAAAAAGTCCTAGTCTTTTTAATCTCTCCTCATTGTTAAACTATTCCATATCCCAAATAATTTTTGTTGCTCTTTTCTGTACCTTTTCCAACTCCAATATAACCTTTTTGACATGAGGCAACCAGATCTGCACGTAGTATTCAAGATGTGAGCATACCATGGATTTATATAGAGGCAGTATGATAGAGAATAAGAGAGAAACTATCCCTTTCCTAATGATTTTCAATGTTGTTAGCTTTTTTCACTGTACATTGAGTGGATGTTTTCAGAGAACTATCCACAATGACTCCAAGATCTCTTTCTTGAGTGGTAACAGCTCATTTAGACCCCATCATTTTATATATATAGTTGGGATTATGTTTTGCAAAGTGTAATGCACATTGGATTTATCAACATTGAATTTCATCTGCCATTTTGTTGCCCCATCATCCAGTCTTGTGAGATCCCTTTGTAACTCTTCGCAGTCAGCTTTGGGTTTAACTCTCTTGAGTAGTTTTGTATCAGCTGCAAATTTTTCTACCTCACTGCTTACCCCTTCTTCCAGATCATTGATGAATATATGTTGAACAGTACTTGTCCCTATCCAGACTCCTGAGGGACAACACTATTTACCTTTCTCCATTCTGAAAACTGACCATTTATTCCTACTCTTTGTTTCCTATCTTTTAACCAGTTACTGATCCATGCAAGGACCTTCCCTTTTACCCCATGACAGCTTGTTCCAGGACCCATTTTTGGACTGGGATCTCCACAGTTACAACATTGTGAAATTTCAGCTGTAAACATCTGAAGCCATGAAACTGACTAATTTTAAAATGTTATGGCTGTGAAATTGACTAAAATGGATCATGACTTTGGTACAGCCCTAGAAATAAGGCAGCATTTTTTAACAGTGAGAAATAATTTACCAAAGAATTTTTAAATCAAGATTGGCTGTTTTCCTATAAAATAGTTGAAACAGGAATTAATCCAGGAGGCCCTCTGGCCTCTGTTATGCAGGAAGTCAGACCAACTGATCACAATGTTCCCTTCTGGCCTTATAATCTTTGAATCAGGACATAGTACAATATGTAATCAGGTTATGTGGGAAAAGACTACAACTACCAGCATAAATTATTCTAAAATGTGAGGTTCATAAATAAGTAAATCTAAATATTAACTGTAATAAAATTATGAAATAAAAATAAATATTCAACACATGAAAATAAATATAAAAAGGATAAAAAGCTTCAGGGAAATTCTATGTAAATTATTAAATGCCATTGATGTACCTATTATGGTGTTGAAGTTTCAGCTCTTTCTGAACATTAAAAATCATGGCCATTGAAAATGTTTGCACTTTTCACAACAGTAAGAATATTTTCCCTGGAACCCTGGCCATATTTCAATCTAAAATTTCCCTACAGGTTCATTTGTCTATAGTATCCTTAACTTCCCACCTAAAAGGTTGTGCATGTGCACTGTTAAACAGCTGCCACCCACATTCTAATGCAAAGGTTACTGTATTTCAGTGGTGAATTAAATCCTTTTATAAACAGGCAATAAAAGTGAGCACTGAATAATACAGAAACAAAAGAGAAAATAAACAAAATAAAAAACAAACAAAGATAGAAAAATTTAAAGATACGAGGGAACACACACACACACACACACACACACACACAAAAGAGACGCATTAATCAAAAAGTTCTCTATGACCTTTAGAAAGCAGCTGTACTTAAAACCTTCTTTAAATTACTAATTAAACATTTAAATCTTCCCAGAAATGGGCTGTCTGTGAATAGTGGAAAAAACCTAAAGTCATTTGAAAAATATTGTTATTAATGGGGTGAAACCTTTTTAGGGGTTGAGTTAAAACCTTGTTAAAATGGATGTGTGAACACACCCTTCACTTAAAATCGTTGTAAGAAACACTTAAGGAGCCACACCTAAAACCAGGCCTAATAAAGTCTGCCCATAAACTAGTACCATGCAGGCAGAAAGTTTGACTGGGTACTGTGACTGTGAGGGGGAGCTGCTTGTGTGCACGTTTGTTCAACTGGGTATTGTGACAAGGGATGAGAAAGACAAGCAAGAAAATAGGGGAAGCGAAGAGGCAGGAAGAGAGCCAAGCAATTTTAGGCACAAGTTGACACTGGAAAAAGCTAGAGTCATGCTTTTGGTCTGTTGGCTAAAGAGACTTTGGACTGTAAGCTAAGAAACTGTCCTTTTGTTCTTAGTGTCACAATTCAGGGCAACTGCATCTGTATTGCCCCTCTATGGTCCATCAAGGACACCCGCTCTTAAGATTCTGCCTCCACAAATGTCATCAACTCTCTTGGGCAGAGACCTGCATGTCTCTTCCTCCTGACCAGGATATTTCCAGGCTTCCCAGTTCCCTGACTGCACTGTGAATTCTCCAGTAAGTTAACCCACCCAAAAGGCCAAAGTCTGCGCTTTGCTTTCTCTTCAAAAGCTATGACCGGTTGTAATTGTCCACGGTTTTAAGTCCCCACACCACTCTTTCTAAGCAAGCACATTTATTCTCAAGGTGAAAGCATTACAGAGTGAACATATTCAGAACAAAAGAACCAGACTAAGAATCTTACCAAAGATCACACACTCCCAACTCTAACAAGGGCTCTGGTCAATGTCAGTCTGTCCAACCTTGCCCTAAAGACTGAGATCCTCCCCTGGGACAGAAGGTCCTGTCCATTTGCTGGATCAGAAAGAAGGCCCTGAGACAGTTTAAATTCAGGCTGTTTATCCAAAAGTGCTTTCTGTGTCTGTTGGTCCCTGGAGAATTCAGTTTGAACTAGTATATAGGAGTCTCCCCAGGAGGTGGTACTTCTCTGGAGATGTTGCAATCTGAGTGACTTTGCCTAATCTGCCCCCAATGTTCTTAAGTCCCAGAGGGGGCTGTGTTCCCCCTCCCCCATGGAATTACATACAGTCCCTGGTCCATACTGATACATAAACTTAATACAGTAAAAGTTCCGCAAGATACTGCAGGAAATGGCCATATCTGTCCCACTTGTCTCATCCTGCGTTTGGAGAAGGTCTTTGTAAATGTAATGCTGACAGACCCCAGTCAATGATGGCCCGGATCAAACCTGGGATCTCTGGAGCTTAACCTCTACAACATAAGCTAAAGAGACATCTCTCTTAGCCGCTTAGGCAGGTTCGTCAATCTTTAGATGGTATAGCTGCCACTAGAGGGGGACAGAGAGCCACACCAAGCAGACATGGGTTACATAAAGACGACTGCATCAAAAAGAACAACAGACTCCATCAATTTCTACTTCCAGCTGAAACATCCCCATGACCTTGAACTTTGACTAGCTGCTCAGGTCAAAAAGGGGTAACAATATTTTTAAGCAGAGAGTAAAACCCATCTAGCTCCATTTCCACTGCATTAAGAAGGATGAGTTTTCATTGTCATTTCTCTTTGCTGTATGGGATGACTAACCCTTTTCAGAGGATATATATATAGCACAAATTCAACACACACTCAAGAAACCTACAAGTGAGACCAACAAGGAAGGATAGGCCGCACTAGAGGCTTCTTTCGTAAAATGGGCCGCTCCTAATGCGGGCAGCACCATCTGCTCTCCAGGCTTCCTGGGGAGGGCTTGACTTCCTGTGGGCGGATAATTGCCTCCTAGGCCGATGCAACTCCCAAATAGGGCCAGTGGCTACATACCACAATTTGCACCATAGTATGTAAGATTCCGTAGTGGTCTGAGCTCAAAGTCCCCAAAACAGGGATATAGGGGCTGCAACACTCATGCAAAACATAGGCAAGTTAAAGATATTGGGCTCAACACTCAGGTCTATCCAAAATATGTTTAGTGTGGGACACAAGGGAGAAAGAAGATGGCTGTTGGACAGGAACACCCCCAGCATGCTTACACGGGAACTGTCCAGAGTGGGGGCAGTATGAAGCCCTATGCCAGCCAGGGATTCCCCTATGCTGAGTTAATCCTCAAGTAATCAATTCAACTAAGCCAGTTTTACACCAATGGGACAGCTGGTCTGGTTCTCTGCTCCCTGTACATTATTTTAGTAGGGTTGTTTACTCATAAGCGTAGCTGGCCTAGAAGCCAAACATCTACTTGATACTATCCATTCTATTTCTCAGAAACATGACCCGTCATCAACAGGCTCACCTTCCATCTTTTTGGGCACAGGGTGTGGAACTGCTAAGAATAGCGGCAGAACTTGACTACAGACTCTATTGCTAGGGTATACTAAAATCTTATTGTGTGACTCACTCTGGTGACTGAATTGCCGCAGCCTTACTACTATGGCAGGAGGGGGACAGAAGGGGAAACCGTGCTCATTAAAATGGTTTAATATGCGCTAAAAACTGGCCCCGTCCCTCCATTTGAAAGCACTGATGTCAGTTAGCCATGCAGCTTCCATCAGAATCAATTGCTTTCCTGTACTAAAACAGCCACATAAGTTATTTTTTTTAAATGTATACGTGTGTTTTTTCCAGTCAAAACCGAAGCTCAGAGGTCAGCTGTAGATACAACCAAAGCAGCACTCGAGCTTGGATGGACATCTCAGAACCTGTGTGTCAAAAAGTATTTTGTGTCTTGCACAGTGTCCTTATTTACAGCATCAGCCATAAAATGAACTGCTTTACTACGACATCTGCTACATGAGATAATAAGAGTCAACTCTTGTGATGGACTGAAAATGGACTCTTTGGCTCTCTTTTCACCTTACCAAGCCTTGCAGAGGCTCCATTAATGACTAAAAGCAGAAGCAGCAGGATAAACTAGGGGTGGGATTCACTGAATGGCACTTTAGGTGCCTAAGCACAACATTTAGGAGTCATTGGTATTTACAAATCCCATACCTAGTTGGTGCCATTAAAGTGCCCGAGGCATCTACATTTTGGGAGCTGGGCATGCATACAAATGCCTCAGATCTGAAATCGTGCCACAGTTTGGCCCCCAATTTATGCCCAAGTCCCAGCAGGATTGACAGGTAGGCATTCCCCCAGCTATCTTGCTATTGGGGGTCCAGTCCACTAGACTTTTTCTGAGCACATCTTAACCAACACAAAATGACTGGGGGAATCTCAGTGGTTAGAGC
Organism: Emydura macquarii macquarii; assembly: GCF_026122565.2. Classification (NCBI taxonomy): domain Eukaryota; kingdom Metazoa; phylum Chordata; order Testudines; family Chelidae; genus Emydura; species Emydura macquarii. Next base: position 676,330 of record NW_027132817.1, on the reverse strand, counting down.
ACTCAACCAGGATGTGAGAAACCAACATCCAATTAAACCAGCTACTTCATCTGCTTGATGGGGAGCAGGGACTTGAACGTGAATATTCTACCTCCCAGGCAAGCACCCTGACCACTAGACGATAGAGGCTGTCTAAAACTGTCTCTCTGACCCAGAGAACATGTAATTATTTAAACACAGTGGAACAGCTTCAACAAGACAGACTGAGAATGACCTCCCTCCAGAACACCCTATAGTCCAATGGTCAGGGCACTCTCCGAAGAGGTGAGAGCCCCAAATTTGTGTCTCTGCTTGACCTGGCTTAGTTGCTTAGCTCCTCGAGAGGCTTCAAATCCAACAGGACCTTTATCCGAATGAGTATGGGAATAAACTGGCAATGATATAGTTCAATATGTTGCAAACAAAAGCAACCCCTCCATTTTATGTATATCATCCAGTAATGCTCCATGGTCATTTATGCTGGTTACTAGAATAGAACATACCCATGAATCAGCATGCTGCAAAGAACAATCTCATTCCTAGGCCCAAGACTAAAGTCAGGCTGGAATGTATCAGTCGTCTCACATCTCTGGAGGTGAGCCATGGTGCTAGAGACTTCTGCAAACACCAAAAATGGAAGGTAGAAGGAATCACATAACGTTTGGTGACAATGTGCTGATGCATGAGAAGGCTACTTCAGCACTGAAGTAACAACAGCCAGGTTGGACATAGCCTGAAATCAAACGGAAATTAACCATGGAAATAATAATAGTAAAGTAAACCAAGCAAAGTGCCTGTGCATTTCTGGAACGGATACTATACTGCAGGCTCCTTTCCCAGGCTGACGTTTTTCCTCACACAGGGCGAGGTTGTACTCAGACAGTTACTCGAGGGCATGAGGGAAAGTTTTATTGCCAGATAACTAGCTACCCTTGGATTCTCTGCAAGGAGAGGTGCCATTTTTAAAAAAAAACTATTAATATTGAAGAGTCTGAAAGATGAGTAAATAATGCATCCAAGTTCCATGTTTGGGATGCCGGAGGGCTTGGGTGGCAAGCCCTGTGTAAAACTTGGTTTGAAGAAGAGTGGAGAAGGTAGTATGTGGAACTCAGGGGAAGCACGTAATGGTAAGTAAAGTGTAATTCTCTAGAATCACTCCTAACCATGAGGCAACTCCAGGCCTTAAGGAAGCCAATGACAAAACTTCCATTGACTCCAATAGGGCCAAGATTTCACTCCATATATTTAAACACCCTATCCAGGCAATATATGACAAATCCTTATTGTAAAATGTTACCTCCTGCATTATTTGTGATTGGTTTATAAATATTTAATGATTAATAGATGTTAAGTCATGTTACTGACATGCTTTATATGGGCCATAGATGATTATAAGCACATCAGTAGAAGGTGATCTAGAAATGGGTATGAGCCACACTTATAAGCAACCTATTGATCTGTTGGACTCTAACAATTGATTTCCCATTAAAAAAAATCTAGTAATTCTATATTAACTCCATGTCAACTATTTATAAATGGAATGAAGTGTGATTGGACTAAGTTAATAAAAAACCTTACTGAGCACTCTGCGCAGATGTAAATGGCTACAAAAAGTGCGAGAGGGTGGAAAGTCCATCCCAGCCCATCCTGTCGCCCCTTTTTTGTTCTCTCTTTTCTCTCCTTGTTCAATCTCCAGTTTATTAAAATATTGCATGTATTGTTTTTAGTATTGCTCATGTTTTCATCTCTTTCCTATTAGATTCAGAGATTCCAAGACCAGAAGGGACCATTATGATGATCTTCTCTGATACTCCTATGGGCCATTGAACTTCCCCCAAAAGAATTCCGAGTTGTTTTTTTCTAGATGGTTTTTACATCCCTTGACCTCTCTCCTACTGTCTTTTTCCTTTTGTGTTTTTACTTTAGCATTTTAATATACATCTTATTATATACTTATTTTAATTCTTTTTCTGTGTTCCTTCCATTTCTGACTCCCTTTCTCATCCAAGGAATCTCTCTCTCTCTTTTCTTCCAGTCACTTTCCCTGCCTCTTTCAGCTCTCTTCTCCAACCTCCAGTCATGTGTGCACCCAAACTCTTTCCATCTTTTCCTTGGCCAGCGTCATACAGTGTTTCCCCATACAGCACTGGCTTTTATCATGGGGTAGCACCAGACAGAGATGAGATAAGAGTGGAACAGTGTGGTGAGGTTGGGGTGACTCTAGCTGCATCAAAGGCAGCTAAGCACCAACTGTATGAATCCTCTACTCAGTGGAATACAGCATGGCAGAATCCTATGGGAATGAAAGCCATTCAAACACTTGGACTTGGAACAAATTGATCAGCTAAACAGTAGTAGGTCACCAGGGCCGGATGTTATTTAGCCAAGAGTCCTGAAGGAACTCAAATATGAAATTGCAGAATTACTCACTGTGGTATGTAACCTGTCACTGACATCAGCCTTTGTCGGAGATGACAGGAAGGTAGCTAACACAATGCTGATTTTTAAAAAAAAGAGCTTCATAGAAGATCCTGGCAGTTACAGGCCACTAAGCCTAACTTCAGTACCAGGCAAATTGGTAGAAACGATAGTAAAGAACAGAATTAGCAGACACATAGATAAACAGGATTTGTTAGAGGAAAAGTCAACACAGCTTTTGTAAAGAGAAGCCATGCCTCACCCATCTAGTAGAATTCTTTGAGGGAGTCAACAAGCATGAGGATGAGGGTGATCTACTCACTATAGTATACTTGGGATTTTCAGAAAGCCTTTGACAAGATCTCTTACCAAAGGCTCTTAAGGAAACTAAGGGAAGGTCCTCTCTTGGATCAGTAACTGGTTTAAAGATAGGAACCAAAGGCTTAAGAGGGTTTGGAAACAGAAGTAGGTAGTTAACCATTGGAACAACTTACTGAGGGTTATGGTGTATACTGACAATTTTTAAATCAACATTGGATTTTTTTTAAAAGATATGCCTAGGAATTATTTTGGGGCCTTTCTAAGACCTGTGTTAACAGCAGGTCAGGCTAGATGTTCATAGTGGTCCCTTTCTGGCCTTGGAATCTATGAATCTATGAAAACTACGATTTAAAAAAAAAAAAATGCCATTGTTGACAAACCGTCAAAAAGCCAGCAAAGAACATAGAAGCCATCAACCTACCTCCAATTTCACATCCCTAGGGGGGAATCTTTTGGAAACAAGCAACATTTGCCAACATTCTGAATGGCTCATAATCAGGTTTTAGATCAGCATACCGCCCAGGCTATGTTTCAATGCTAATGCTACTCCAGGTCTCTACAGTCTTCATTACAGTGGCTCACAATGTGTCCCTGATCATCTTCCATGCCTTTCCTACAGTAGATGGTGCAACATTACAATGACAGTCATTCCTCACCAAGAAGATCCAGAGAGTGGCAAATATACAACTGTTGATCATCTCTTACGTGCCTGACCTGCAGGCTCGCTTAGGATCTGTCCCTCTCCTCTCTTCATCATCATCTTGGTGACAATTCAAGGAACCTGCTGCCAAGAATGTGCTGATGACACCATCTGTAGCTTTCCTTTTTCACAGGTGCAATCAATGCAATCCCAAGGATTTCACAATGCCTGCATGTGACTAGCATTTGGATGAAGAGCAACTGGCTTTAACCCAACTCAGGCAAAAGTAAAGTGATGCTGATCAGATCGGGGAAACATTTCCAGGATTTTCCAGGATTCCCCCCTTCATCAAAGGAATCTCCCCCTCATTTTTCAAAATGGTGAACAGCTTTGATCCTCTGATTCATTACTAAAGCTAGACGATCAGTTAGTATGAGTGACGACAAGCATTCTGGCACCTACAGCTTGCTAGGAAAGTTCATTCCTACCTCTGAGATGATAATCTGGCTACGGTGGACCACACATTCCACACCTCCAGGCAGGATTATTATATCTCACTATCTCAGGGGCTCCAAGGGGAAGCAATGCAGAAGCTCCAGTTCGTGCAGTGCAGCAGCCCACCCCCTTGGCCGGACAGGACATTTGGAGCATTACATCTGTGTGGTTCCCTGGACTCTCAGTCCACTCTCATTGTCAGCTCAAGCCTTTGATTCTGATCTTCAAAGCCATTCAGCGGTATGTACCCAGCTATTGCAATGACCATGTCTTCTTCTATGACCCCCCAAGCCAGTTGCACTTCTTTGGGACAAGGAAGCTCACAAACCCCCAAAGTATATAGGAACTGCAGACAACACATCCACTAGTGAGGGGGGAACACAGCTGTGACACAAGCTCCCAAATGATGGTCAGAGTGATGTGGAGTCTAACCTTCTTTAAAGCAGGCTGCAACTCATTCCTCTCTGATAAACTGGAATGATGTATTCACATACAGAGAGCTGCACCTAACTGTGTATGGTAGTTACTGTGTACACCTATTTAGAGTTTGACATACACTGCTGAGAGTAACTCTCCAATATTAACCCACTAGACAAGGAAAGTCACAGGAAGAAAAAGTGTGTGGAAGATACAACATATTTCTACAAGCTCCCCAACTAGAACAGAGTCAATGGAGAGACCTGCTCAGAAAATAGGAGAGAGAAAAGTTTTGGCAGAGTTGTGAGTTTGTCTCCACCACTAAGTCCCCTCCCATCTTTCCTGAACCAAGTGAGCTCAGTTACTACTCTTTACAATAACCTGCTAGAGCCAGTACTCCCTCCACAGGCAGAAGGGAGAAGAACAAATGCAGAGGACAAGCGTTCCACAGCATGATACCCCTCCACCCAAGCTGCCTGCTCATTGATGCAGTAGCAGTCTAATAGATGGAAACTATGTCTGATCTGCCAACAGACAAGAGAATATCCCACCGGGATGAGGGGCTGCCCTGCAAAGGCACTGTTGCATGACCGCATAATCGCCTTCTTGGTGAGTTAGCACAAGCAGGCAGAGTCCCCAGAATGACAACACAGGCATAAACTCAGTAACAACAGAGCATGTATTTATTCCTGGAAGTCGGGACAGAGGCAACTCCCCTCCTGATCCTGATTCCAAAACATTTCTGCTTTCTGTGGGCAGAAACCACATCCCACCCCGAACCTCTTTCCAGGGTTATTTCTGAGTCAGGGTCCTTCCTGTCTGGGAGGAGCATCACATCTTTTAGGGGCTGTCTGTGGACATGCCACACACACACAGACCCAGCCAGCACAGTAATTCGATTACACTCAGGTAAGTTGGAAGAGAAGTTCAAGTGATGGGCCTTTGCACTGATGGAGTACACAGCTAAGACCTGTAGCATAGATTCTCTGATGGTGTGAACTGCAGCTGGTCACAACTCTATTGTACAGATTTCTACTATTGTCTAAAAGACAATTACATTGTCTGCACAGGTCTGCCAGATGGGCCTGAAAAATAATGGCGCTCCTTGCACTGATGGCTGTGTATACACCCACCTATTAGCAAGATGATTAAGGTCCCGCTTGGATGTCTCAGGGACAGTGGGGTTCAGGAAGGTCTGGCTAAGTGCAAGAGAGTGAGGAAACTGGGATATTTGTTTGAGAGTCTAATGTGCTGTTTGGCTTTACTGATAAACCATTTTACTTTCTCGTCTTTCCAAACAAAGTTCATCACCTCTCACTCTTCAGATTGCTTCACTGACTCCTCAGAGCACAGAGCTACCTATTCTGTAAACTGTAATAGTTCTCACAGAAAGGTGAGTACCCAGGGCATGAATCCTCAAAGACTTGAGGCAACATGCAAAAACAAATAAAAAGCCATCACTAGTGAATAACCCCCTGATCCTGTTGCCAGTGAACAGAGAACAATCTCCCTCTGGAGTGGACTAAAAAGAACCAGGCACCCTCCTACACCAAAGCAAGTGCCACATCTAGTGGAATAGCAGTTACAGTTCTGTAGCATTCATACGTCGTTTGCCCCACCCTTATTCCTTCTCAATACCAGACTCACTCTTCCTGCGCTTCCCAACGCTACCTTTTTCTCTTCAAAATCCCCCTTACCCTCCCTATTCCCTTACACATTGAGACCACTTCTGCCATTCCTTTTACCTTTCCTCTACCCCCCACCAAAACAAACAGCAAGTAAGTTGAAATGTGTGCCAGTGATCATCCGTATGTGATATCTTATCTGGTATTGGTCCTTGAGACTGCAAAATCTGCTGGGCATGCTCTGTCTCTTCCTAATTGTAGAGTGAGGGCCTGATCCAGAAGGGAGTCTATCTTTTGCTGCTACCATCACATAACCAGTAAATGATCATAAATAATCATAATAGCAACTTTTGCCTTTGGGGGATTTGATTTAAATCATTTGGTTCTGTACTAGCCTAAATCCTGCCTTCCTTTCTTATATAGAGCATATGTCCTAATACCTCATCAAGCAAAACATGCTAATTTTTCCACTCTGCATATTTGTTTGGCTTAATTATTTGTCCCTCTGTGGCTTTTCTTTACCATTATTTAATTTATTCTAAAAGTCAAATGTATTTTATAAACTTAAAGAAATGCTAATGCAAAGATTGCACGTTCTCTGTGTCAATTTGCTAAAATTGTTCAGAGAAGAAATAGGTAAAATGTGAAATATAATAAAAGCCTTTCTATATCAGTGGAGGAGGAATCAGGAATAGAAAAAGGATGAATATTTTGAACTCAGTATCTATCTTCATATCAATAGGGGAGATCCAGAAATCCCTCTGCCTCGTGAATCACAAAATCCAAAATCAGAAGTGTAAAAGGATAGCTCCATGAATCTGTTTAGGCTGATCTACTGAATATTAATAGAGATAGAGTTTCTTTAAAATATAAGTATACATTTCATTTTACTTTACTGTCACAAAATAGAACTAGCATAACCTTTCATTTCCACAGTCCCTTTTAAAAAAATTCTCCCAGAGAGCTTGACAATAAAAAGACTTGCTCCAACAAGCCCAGGTAAGGGGAGTTCTTTAAAGTCAAGTCTGGAAATTATTAAGTGACTTCACCTGCGATAGAACAGAGTGCCATATATTTATGAGGCACAAAACAAAGAACTTTCAGGGTCTATGGGGACATACAGAACTAGACCCTCACTGGTCATAGTAAATCATCCATACTTTCAATGTAAACTGATTTACACTAGCTGAGGTTCTGGTCCACAGTGTGTGTTGAATGAGCAACAAAATCAGATTGCAGAAGACGTAAGGGGACAATAATTCCTGTTTATCAAAGAATCAGATGGCAATAACTTCTTTACATACAGTGAGGCTGTCCCATCTTGAAGACATACCTTGAGTATGAACTAGTCTCTGGTTAATGGGTAGTCATTGAAAATTTCTGAGAACTGTAGAAACCTGTGATCAGATCTTTGTTCTAGTGAACACGTGGGTGGAAATATTTGGAACAATCAGCAAAGTATAAGTCAGAATTTAAAATATTGCGGTGTAGTCTAATTCACAGGGTATAAAATATAGAATTAGTATGTCATACAGCAGGTAGTAATCATAGCTCACACACACTATACACTGAAGACAAATTAGTGGAAACTAGTGTGAATAATGCTAAAATAGTATTGCCTTGCTCTCAGGATCACAGTACATTGCTTATTTGTTTCTTAAAGAAAGATGACCACCACTTGCACTAAGTACAGCTTATCAGTTTGCAAAGTCAAGAACAATATGACATTTTGCTGCTGTCTGGGAAATGACCTTTGGCATTAACAGGTTCTATTTTGCAATGTAGACCTGTATTTAAATACTATGTTACTCAAAAATAAAATTGCATTTTTGACCATTCTTTTTTCTTTTGGTCACCTATTTCAGCTTATATTCATTTTGAAGTTTCCAGTAAACGACCTGATAAGATTTCCTAATCAACCTGCCCTTCACTGAAGTTCAGTTATGTAAAATAAACTGCAAGGGCATGAAAACTCTCTGATAAGAAAATCCTGGAAGAAAACTGAGTAATAGACATGAACTTGGGTTATATAATTATTCTGAATTAGTTTTGCACTTTGCAGCTACACAAATGTCACTAATGAAATTCCATCATTTCCACTGGAAGATATCATCATAATTATTTTCAACAGACAGCACTGAACCTGTTAATCTTCAAGGTCACTGGCTAGGGGACGCATGGAAATATTATTGGAACCTTTCTAAGCTTCAACAGTGCTTTGCCTTTTCTCCTCACCATTAAGTTTTAAATGTTTCTAGAATAAACCTCAGCAAATCTTACCGTCAGCTTCTCCTTTAAGGACAGTTTTGCTGAAATTTCTCGTTCATGCTTTTCTAACTCCATATCCCAGAAAAAAAAAAGTCTCAGATCCTGGGTAGAAGTGATTTAATCTGAATACATATTAGATATCACTGTACTTTTCAAGTTGTGAGACAGAACTCTATCAGGCAGTGCTGGTGACAATTTCTGGTTAGCTAGTGTTTCCATTTATAGACGTAGAAACTTCACAAATAGAATCCCAGAGAGAAGGCGGGCAGCTGGCCTAGATAACAATAATTGTTATTTTGGCATCAAAGCAAACTGTTTAACATGAGTACTGTTTTAACAGGTTTTTTTCGCTACCTGGCCCCCCAAAAAATAAGTTTGTGTTTAGAGACTCCCTGAAAAGGAACTGAAAAATAATAGCCAGATTGCAGTAAAACTTATTCTTGTATGCACAGTTTATTAGCCAATTAAAATGACAAATATGATCAGCTTGTGTGCTATGATGTTACATAGACATCGAGAGTAACCAAAGCAACATTTGAAAAAGGATACATTCGTTTGTCTATTGATCTTTCTCAGTTACCAGTGCCTGGTATTGGGTGGTCCCACTAGAATTTAATATTGAGATGTATTCTCCTTATGTCCTTCTAATAATAGAACATGATATATTAAATGTCGTCTTGATCTTCTGAAATGCAGAAATAAAATCAGAACATATCTGTGCTACAAGTGTTAATACATTCAAGAACTGTTCAATGTATATATAAAATATCACTGTATTTAAAGCCCATTACATAACAAGGGAGATGGACTGTGAGCTTTTAAAGTGAGTTAACTATAGAAGAATAGCATGATTCAGGTTCCTGATGATAAAGTCAGGAGTCTAATATTAGAATCTGTGGTGGGAGGAGATTCTCTCCTTGGCTCTGCTGTAGATTCCAAGGTTTACAACACAACCACTGGTTGCTACATCAACTAGCTCAATGCTGATTGACTTTTGAGTGATTCACACGCACAGTTTGTTCTGAAATTCCTGGATACTAAAAGGGAAAAGTCCAATTGCAAACAGAGTTCTGTAAAAAAAAAAAAAAACAAACAAAAAAAAAAAAACTTTGCTACTGAACAGATTACTTTGCTACAGAATAGCTTCTTTGATGGTTCTGGGACATATCAGAAAAATTAAACTTTCCTTCATGAAATTGGCATTGTAGGTGTCACATGCTCTGATTATATTATGAAAATTTCAGTTACTAGTACAAGACCCTGCTCTTTTGCCTGAAACTCTTGCACTAAAACCAGAAACAGGTTTATATAGTAAAAACCTAGTTTTGGCTTCTTGGAATTATTACTTGTGTGTCACTGTGGAAGTGACAGTCAAAGCTAAACACATTTCTTCCTGCATTGCTTATTTTTGTTATGAATTGTATTCACAGGATCTCCAGAGCTTCAGGTGGAAAGGAAAGAGGAGTGGGGAAAAGTCATAGGACAACATTAAATAAAACTGTCAAAGAAAAAGTTGGCAAAAATCACATTTTTCCTTCTTTGTTCATAACAAAGAAAAAGTTATTTCCGTGGTTATCTTTTATTGTCTCTCTTATCTTTGCTTTGTGGAAGTGTAAGACAGTGGATGGAAGAGTGGAGGAAGGGAAATGTAAAGAACCACACAAATTTACAAGGGTGAGACTAGCAGAAAAAAATATAAAATTGCTTAAAATTCAGAGGCTAAAAATATCTATATACCCTCATTGATTCTTCTGAAAAAGGTAGGGCAGAAAAAACACAAATAAATGGCATAAATGTAGGGAAGTAATAGCATCACCCCTCTCTCAATCAGGAATGAGAAAAGTACAAAGAATCCATGTCTCACCTCTCTTCTGTAAGGATGAAATTCATCCCCGGGTAGAGGGACTAGAGGCCTATGCACCACTTATGCCATCAAAACAGTGCTTAAGTGGGATTTAAATAGCAGCTTATATTACACTGTTGCAAAGGGGTGAATGTCACCCTAACTCACTAATCCGTCCATGGAGAAGTGCCACAGAAGCACAACAATGTTCCTTGTTCTCTTCCAGGCATTTTCTAATTTGAGTATGCCAGAGCTAAGTGGATTACAAAATTGTACCATCTGCTTTCTGAAAATTCCCTTAACACAGATGAAAAATTGAAAGCTCTTTTACTATTAATCTGGCATTCTGAAGTAATTTCAGATGACAGAAAGTAACCAAACTGTCCCAAATCAAAATATTCTTCCCTGGTGTTCCAAAGAGAATAAATGTGAAGCAATGTAATATAAATTCTACTTTGGAGCCACAGTTTATCACTGCATCATTGGCATCTTGGTCATTTAGTTAGTGTTTTCACTATACATAGACAGATGGGAATCACATACTCAAAATTCATAAAAATGCATTAGAAAATCTGCTTCTGTTCCCAAAATGCAAGAAAAACCAATATGAGGTAGTGGTGAAGCCCAGAATAGAAAGTTACTTGCGGAGCACAGAGTAAAGTGGGATGCTAACTTCAACGGAGCTACACCATTTGACACAAACTGAAGATCTGGCCTGTAAGAGTTTATTCTCTGCATTTTTAATAAAAGGTGGCCTGCTTCTCCTCTTACTTATATTACTTTTACACCAATGTAACTCTATTGATTTTAGTGGACTTACTCCTGATTTTCTTTGCTGAAAGGGAAAGGAGAATCAGGCCCAGGGTGTCCAAATAGAGAAGCAATAAATCCTTGGACTACCCCTGATCCAAAGCCTACTGAAGTCCATGGAAAGTTTCCTGCTGACTTTGATGGCCTCTAGATCAGGCTATTGGTTTAGATCCAAGGATGAGGTGGAGGCAGACTGCACTTTATTAGGGGTCTAAGCTATGTGTTACGTGACTGCCTATACTAGAAAAGTCACGACTTGCTAACACAAGACATGCAAGTTATACATGTAGTAAATCTTATAGCTACGCTATTGAGGGACACATAGTTCAGTTGCAGAGGATGTCAGGATGTCTGCTGGCCCCTGTCAAATGCAGCCAAGAAGAGCATATGATTCCTTCTGAACATAAGCACATGAGCATAACTCCCAGGATAATCAAATCTGCCTGCACCAGGCACATCCCCATGATATATGAGCACTTTCTCTAGCTTAAAAGATCTTATTCTTTTCAATTCCTTCCCCCTATTGATATGATTATGCATTTTAATATATTACTTATTATAGGAAAGCTAAATTTAAAAAGTCAATCTGAATCTTGCTCTGTGGGCGCTGAGCTTTGTGATGTTCCTAAACTCTGCAGAAAGCAAGTGCAATAGTCATGAACCAGCTTCTAAGAAAGCTCAGCCCCCTGTATTTGTAAGTCTTGTGTTTTGTTCCCATACAGAATTATCATGAATGGCCTGATGCAAAGCCCAGTACAGCCAGTGGGAGGCTTTCCATTCACCTCAATCAGCTTTAGAGCAGGCCCAAGATTATCACTGAGCTGCACAGGACATTGAGAAAGAAGGACAATTTGTGGTCATGCTGATGTCCCATTCAGCCCATTGGAGAATAGGGCCCAATAGAGGGCAGACTAGCGTATGGTTTATGTTTCATGGTGGTGGATGCTTCTTTGAAACTTTATTTGGGCTCTAAGGACCCACCAGTTTTTACTCACTTTCAATGTCTTTTATGGTTGCCACTTTTGTCTCACCCAAGGGCACCTGGACATGGCTCTCTCCAGAACCTTTCAGTGCTGCTCCTGAATCATGCAGAAAAGTTACTGAGTAACAACCCCACCCTTAACATCAAGATGTCTCAAAGTCAAGTGATATCAAGGGAGGGATTGAGAATAACATAAGATCCTTATGACACGTACCCAATGAGGTTCATTTTATCGTTTAATTGTGTTATCTACTCTCATGGCAAATTCGTATGTTATTTCCTATCTAATCAAAATGTGATGAATAGATTTAAGCTGTAGATATAGGTATAGACACAAGTAGGACAGGATTATAGGAGTATAAGATAGACAAGTATTTAGGGATGACGAGTGTGTATTAGGTATATAAGTAAAATAAGGCCATAATGCAAGGCCTATAGGCTAAAGCCTGTAAGATTTCAGCTTAGAGCCTTAAGGAGGTTTGAGATAAGTTGGTGATCCAGGAATAACCCTATGCCAGCAAAGTTATAAGATTACTGAAAAGAATGTGCCAATAGGTGATGTGGGAAAATATACTTCAATCTAAACCACAAGGCACCAGATTGTAAAATCATTATGAAAAGCACTGCTCTTACTGCAAGTTACCACGGGAACACATTTATGTAAATGTTAATAAGATGTTAATAAGAGTAAGGGGAACTAGAAGAACAACCTATGAGAAATGGGACAATCCCACATTTATGGTGTGTGGAAGTACGAATAAAGAAAAGGAGGTAGTAGGAACCCTCACGCATGTGCATAAGGTATTAGGTGTGGTCATAACAGAATGAAGAGGGTTCCCTGGTGTGGATAGGGAGGGAAGACTCCAGTAGGAATCACCCACCAGTGACCCACCACCAGCCTCTATAACATCTTTGTGTATGTTGCATGTTCTATGTGAATATGAATACAGCAGTAGCTATTGAATGGGTTCTCTCAGGTTTTGTATACATATGTGTGATTGTAACCTTAATCATCTGCTTAGTACAACTTATAATACAGACAAGATTCCTGACTTGTGACTGTATTTGTGGTCATTGTCTTCATTCTTCTTCTGTTCGTAAGGCATTTAAGAGAATCAAAGGATAACATTCACCCTATTGCTCTGAAAAATGTAGAGCCACAAGAGCCAAGCTCACTCCCTAGGGGCACTATACTTTAACACAGAACTATCAATTCAATTTAAAATAGAGACTACAGACAATTCATGTTTCAATAATGATTTTCCATCCACACCCAGACAGTGTTGCCTATTAAATCTATCCACCAAGTCTCTTACTATAAAAACATTGGGCTAAATGTCTCCATCACAATGTGCATCTACCATGCCCTGAACAGAGGAATACAAAAAATGTGTGGGAAAATAATCCTGAAAAGGGTAAAAATAACAGAATGTAGAGCTGCAGTTATTCCCCCACTCCCTATAAGAATGCATAATCACATCCCCATATATTGCATTCAACTGGCTCTCCATGGCTCACCCACAGAGTGGGAGCAAGTTTCATTGAAGGTAGGGATGAAACCAGAGAGCAGCTGCTGTTCTGATGATCTGCTGGATAAAACACTGGGAATGTCAGCCATAGGTGTAGCATCAGGACTAACAGTATCATGATTCCTGAGTGACTCTGCTGCCAGTAGGGGAGAGTAACCCAGGAAATAGAGTAAAGGGGCTTCAACATCCTGAAATCTAATGGATTGGAAGCAAAATGCCCCCGACAACCTCAGACTCTTTGTGATTTGGAGGACAAACACAAGGGGAGACTTATGTCCAAACCAACGTGATTTCCTTGTTTGATAGGGTAACTGGTTTGGTGGATACGGGGAATGCAGTGGACATAATATACCTGGACTTTAGCAAGGCTTTTGACACAGTCCCACATGACATTCTGATAAGTAAGCTGGAGAAATGTAGGCTCGGCATAACTACTGTTAAGTGGATATATAATTGGTTAAACAACTACAACAAAGAGTAGCTATTAATGGAATGATGTCATATTGGAAGGAGGTCTTACGTGCGATTCCAAAGGGATCAGTCTTGGGTCCAGTGTTATTTAACATCTTTATTAATGACCTGGATGTAGGAATAGAGAGCGTACTGATCAAATTTGCAAATGACACAAAGTTGGGGGGGGTTGCAAACATTTTGGAGGAGAGAGCTAAAATTCAAAGATATGATAAATTGGAGAACTAAGCTATAAACAACAAAATGAAATTCAACAAAGAGAAATGTAAGGTGCTACACTTAGGGACTTAGGGAAGAAAAACCAAATGCATAAATATAGAATGGGGGATAACTGTTTTTGCAGCAGCAATGCCAAGAAGGATCTGGTAGTTCTGGTGGATCACAACCTCAACATGAGTCAACAATATGATGCTGTTGCTAAAAAAGCAAATGCAATTTTAGCCCTGGTCTAACTTACCTGGCGATTTAGCGGCAGTCGAAAGGAGTGACACAAACTACGCTGAGTGGCTTGCATAACTCACGTTGAATGCTCTGCTTCCTTTCTGTGCACCGTCTACACTGTGCTGTGTCGGTAGGTACAGCGTTCCCGTCGACGCAGCGCTACACTAATTGAGGGGGTAGTTTTACTCAGTCGACTTCCTGATCGATTGAGCAGATCTACACTGACTGCTCAATCAATCCAGAAAGATCGATCTGGCGGCGGTGAATTTGCCGCCCTTAGTATAGACATGGCCTTAGGTTGCATTAACAGAGACATAGCATGCAAGTCATGAGAGGTGATAATACCGCTCTACTTGGTGCTGGTTAGGCCTCAGCTGGAGTTCGGTGTCCAATTTTGGTCACCACTGTATAGAATGGATGTAGTAAAACTGGAAAGGATCCAGAGGCAAGTGACAAAGATGATCAAAGGAACATATAAGCAAAGGCTGAAGGAACTGAATATGTTTAATTTGGACAACAGGAGATTAAGAGAGGGACATGCTAGATGTCTTCAAATACTTGAAAGGTTGCCATAAAAAAGATGGAGAAAAGTTGTTCCCTCTTGCCACAGAGGGCATGACAAGAGGCAGTGTGTTCAAACTACAGCATAGCAGATTTAAATTAAATCTCAGGAAAAATTTCCTAACTGTAAGAACAGTAGGACAATGGAACAGACTGGCTAGTGAGATTGTGGAAGCTTCTTCACTGAGGTTTTCAAAAAGAGGCTGATAGTCATCTGTCTGGGATGGTTACACAACAAAACCTGTATCTTGCCAGGAGGTTAGACTAAATGACCCTGTGGTCTCTTCTAATCCTATGGTTCTATGATTTTAGGACTGTAGTAGTGACCCTACGAGTTGAACCCCACATAGGTCTAGAAGCACTTTTCCCTCTTCCCTGGGTTATTCGGGGGGAGAGGGGGAGTATTTAGTCCTTATGATGTAAAGTCATTATTTCTACTATACTGTGTCAGCAACTTTCATATTTCCTATTTTTTGTTTACAAAGAACAATACTCCTCCTCGGATTTTGAGTAATATGTATTGTATGGGCTTTTTCTCCATACATTATTGTACTATTTCCAGTAATTTCTTCACTCTGACACTTTTCTTTTCAGCACATGGCACCAAACTATGAGCAACACAGCAGGAGGCCAAGAGAGAGACCCATATTTGGCGGGGGAGAGGGGGATGGAATTGTTGCAGTCCCCATATAGAAGCATTTTATAGGTTGACAATTTAATGAGATATATTTTCTGTGCTCAAATAATCTGCAGTGCTTGGAAAAAGAAAATAGGTTAGTAACAATAATTTCCACGTCATTTTTATTCAACAACTCCAGTATTTCGCTTACTATTCACATTTGTGTAGCACCCAGTCATGCTACTACAATTCTGGATCCCCAGATTGTGTGAAATGTGTGTCTGATATTTATCGTCTCTGTCTTAACTTCAGAGACAAATGTCTTTATGACTGTCCAGTGCCAAAACACACCGTTAGGTCCAACATGGAGTCCTGACATATATCTTATTTAGGTAATAAGCCATATATGTCAGCTAAGAAGTCTACAAGTAATACAGAAATCTTAAGATTTCTTAAGGTTTGGGAAGAACATTTTGATTGTTCATTTTAAAAAACAATTCAAAAGGTAAAAAATCCCACAGTACTCAAATAGATCGATCCACTCCCATCTGACTGCAGTTCATGAAGAAATTACAAGTTAAGATTTCTCATTTCTTTTTGACTCTAGCAATTGTTCCCCTGAAGTATGACAAGCCAGCAAGTATCTGTCTGCATATGCTAGGTGCACATGCATATGCTAGGTGCACATGTATAAAACATCAGGATTCCAGATGCTTTTCTAGCACGTATTTTATATTATATCAGCAGAAATGAATGCGTGCTGAAGTTGCCTGCAGTTCATACTAAGAATGCTTACCTTTCAATTGACATGGAATCTGAGGGTGGGAAGTTAATCCTCGCAAGGGGTCACAGTCCACGTCTGCAGCAGCAACCCCAGCAGCTGCTGCTGTCACTCCTTGGACAATCTGCTTACTCTGTAAATACTCAGGGGAGGGAGAGATAATAGGCATGGCGAAAGAGGGAAATTATTACATGCAGTATAAATCCTCACCTCATACATGGGGAACCAATACGTAAAAGCATTACAAACCACATACAATGTATATGAATCTCTTCTTCAAGTTTCCTCAGAAGAGAACCTTTTTGACTGCATTGATTCTAGGAAGAATGTTGCAGAGGTTATTTATTGCACTACATTAAACAGACCATTCTGAGGTTGTTCTTGCTCCACTAAAGTCAGTAGGCATTGAGAACAGACCACTCTGATAACAGTTACTGTCAGTTTATTGATTGAAAGTGGACTACTACAGACAACGGTTCAATGACAACATACTGTAGATGCTATGACTGAGAGGTAAAGAACATCTCAGAAACAAACAAGCCCTTCTTCATTTGACATCTGTTGCTTTAACATGAGTAATTGTTTTCACACACACAATACCCTACATTTATGCCTCAAAAAAAAAAAATTGTCTACACCAGGCATTGTCAAACTACTTCACAGTGTGAACCACGTTTACATGGAGATCATCCCTTCCCCCAACCCTTCCACGCATCCCTGGTACAGACCAACCACTCCTCTCACTCAGAATCACATCCCTGTGGCAACTATAACAATTTCTTAAAAGGAAAAAGCAACATTAGAGAGGTATTTAAGACATTCTTAATTATCTTTTAATGCAATTTTGCAGCTAGTAACAAGGAGGAGTCAGCAGCACATAGACAACCAGCAAATGCTCCACGGGGAGCTGTAAATAGCTGGTCTATGCTGTAATTAACTAATAAGTATAAGAACTGGGCAATGGTTATGACAGAATTGACTGAAGGCTTCATTCAGGGCCTGTGTCTGCCCAATCTTTTGTCAACAGTGGTTCAAGTGTGTGAGCATAACACAGCACCAGTCACAGTGAAAGAATTTGGCCCTTAATTTTTTATTTACCCCCTATGGAAGCAAACCTCTCCTTGAAGTGAATGGAAATTTTGCATGAGTAAAGTCTGAGCAAAAATTGAGTAAAGGCTTCAAGATTTGGCTTTTCATCTTTTGTAAAGGGCCATGCACATTCATGGTGCTGTCTAATTAATAATACACTAGAGTAATGTGTCTGTATAGTGATGTTATTGAACAAAGTCCATAAAAACACCACCTGTTAACATGTGATCAGTACATCCATTGGAATGAGAATTATGTCTGTGTTCATATCTGGAGCAAAAATCTCCACTCTGCCGTCTGAATTTTGCAAGTTCAATTAAAAATGAATAAATAAATCTCTACATTTTCAAAAAACCAAAAAAACCTACAAATTAGGGTGCTTCTGTTTTGGTGGGAATAACTTAAACATTAAAGGTCTTAATTTCAGAGGCCCATGACATCAGCTGAAGTCAGTATAGCCTCAAGAAATCACAAGATGAACACCCAAAAAATCAAGGCACTGAAAATTAGAAGCCACTTTTGAAAACATAGGCTGAAGTGCATAGTATACACTAGCATACAATCACCCTGCCATTCTTGAGTATTTTGGAAAGCAGTATCAAAGTTATATATCTAAAGAAGACAGGGCTGTAGTAGAGCAAAGTCATGAAAATATGAATAGAATAGAATCCTCATTTCATTCCCTTAGTTAGCTGAGGTTCATTTCTGAAACCAGTAATTGGTTTATAAGGGTGTAATATCTACAGTTTCCTATTCCTGCAGTCTAGGAAGACATAATTCAATACTGATAGAGTAAATAAAAATATTGCATATCATACACTGGATTGCAAAGCCATTTACTAGTGGAGAGAGCCAGATTTTAATAATAATTTTGCATTGTACACTGAATAAGGACTATGTCACCATGGAGCAAAGATGTGTGTGGCAGAAGAGAGGTTGAGAACAAATGTTATTTTTAAAAATTTAATTTCATCCACTGAGGTTTATACCCTGAGTCAAACTAGGAAGATTGTGTAATTAATATAGTCCTTATCACAGCATTAGCAGATTGTGTAGTAATGCTCAAGTCCCAGAATTAATGAAAATTAATTTAATATTCATGTCACTGGTAAATTATCTTCATTTCAACAAAGTGCAAAATAAAGAGAAAACTGTGGTGGAAACAACTAGTGATGGACGATAAATCCCCATATCATGAATTATCAGTGTTATCCTAATTTTTCAAATTACATTTCCTTCACGCTTATTAGGGGTGATTTCCGAACAATATGATAGCAATCCTGTAGATTAGGACTGCTAACTACTACAATGTCATTCAGTCGTTCTGAGAGTTATATCAGCTGATTGCCCATGTATTTGAATAGAAAACGAGGCTCTACCAAGTCACTGGGCTATAGTGCGTTCGCACATTATAAAGAATCCATGTTTACATAAACACAGATGAGGGTCACCAGCAAAACAGGCCTAATGTACGTTTGGAATAAAACTCAGTACATCCTTCTCCTGTAGGAGTGGTCTCTACCACTTTAACTAAGGGAGACCTTCCTTACTAGCTGGTACCATTAGTACTTACCACTTAAGTGACAAACACACACCTGAGTCATCTGATTCCACCGAAATACAGAACTATATACACACTAGCCAATACCATGTGTTGTACTTAGTTCCAATAATCCATTATTTTTTGACTAAAAATGTGGTAGGTGCTTGAACAGTATGGAAGTATAGATTCTGGTGAAGAGAAAGAGTGTTGACTGCTCAGGAGCAGGAACATTTGGTGTCTGTTCCTTACCATACATATTTCTGTTTACTATGAAAAACACATGCCAAAGTTTCAAGCCAATTTTGGGTGTTACATTTTATATGCAAATTGAGGAGGAAGAGACGAGCCATGGAAATCACTCTGGGTTAAGAAGCTCTTTCTCAACCCATTCCCTGGTTCATGGCTAAAGCAGAGGCCTCTCTAAGTTTTTATCTAATGGGATCCATACTTACAGGTCTTTGTAAAAATCTCACATGTGGATCACATAAAATATGTACTCAGAGAAACCTCCTTTAATTCTTTTGCGTGACTTGCACATTTCCAGGGTGAATTACATCTATCTACAAAAGAGAGAGCCATTCTTTAGACTGAAGAGTAATATTTTATTCAGATAGAAAACAACATAAAAGGGGACAGTCCAAAAGACTATGTAGATAAAACAGGGGATTGGCCATTTAGAATATGCACCTGGGTTTAAAAAATAAATACATCTATACATTTGCTTTTATCATGTTTCCAGATAGGTTGTGGTACCCCCCCAAATGGATACAAATCTTTATCATCACATTGAATTGTTACAGAATGCACTTAAAGTGGATATTTGAAACACTTGACTGGTGACATTCACATAACTTTATACAGATCATTCCTTTTCAAGTGTATTAATTCCAAATGAAGTCAAATTCAAGGCAAATCAACATAAACGTAAGTTTGGTTTTGTTTCTTCAATTCAAATTCAGCCCATGTATTGGTTTCAACTATGAGTAAGGCATAGTGGTTCAAGTACTACCTTAAAAGAAACAGAACAACAGTGAAAAAATAATACCATGAAGTTCTTCTATAAGAGTACTTTATTAGGGAGGATAAAAAGCATTATTTAAACACTCTGAATAGACGTGGCTTTCTGCACTATCCGTCTCCTCAGGCTCAAAGTCATCTGGATCTTGGGTTAACTGGTCGGTGTCCTCATCAGAAGTGGAAGGGCGTGTTAGGATGATTCGAGGTATCTTGGGTAAAATAGAAATCATTTCAGAGAAAAGGGATGAGAGTTCAAAAACAGGAAAGCACAAGAAAACAAAATTATATTGAATGAAAAGCGAACACAGCCGATGAATAAAATAACTAATGCAATTAAAATGTGCAACAGATATGAGCAATACAGCAGAGATCTGTGGCAGATGAAAGTGTATGAAGAATAAACTTACCTAACATACCTTTTACAAAATCCATGCACTTGAAAGCAAGGAAATGAGTTATTAAGAACCTCATAAATCTTTCATTCTCAACAAAACAAACAAAACAATATTCTTATTAGGTATCAGGAAGTGCACACTTCATCATAACACAAAGTCCCTTAACTCTGATACATTAATTATTTGGGTTTGAAAAATATATTATTTTGATTTTAAAGTATTTGTATTTTCTTTTAAGGGATACATTTAAAAAAAGGGGGGGAAGTGTTAATCAATGTAACAATTAATATATTATTTGTCACATGACTAAATAATTTTGGTAAAGTACTTATAACTGATGTGCTTTGAGAATTGTTGAGTGTGATTTAATTTTATTTAATAATTATCAATTTTTATTAATAGGTAAGTACATGACATTGTGATTGATAGTAAAATTATGACTGTATATGGATTTTTATTTGAGGCTGATGAATGTTTTATTTTATATATATTTATAAATATTATATTTTATATATTTTCGTAGACTATAGAAAGAATACTTAATGGGTTTTGTGCTTTAAGATAGAATAGTAAAGGATATAGCTTGGGAAAAGGGCTGGAAGGACCTGATAAGGGCTGTCTGGGCACCAGCACAGCACAAATAGAGGACAAACATAAAAACAAAAGCTGACCAGAACTGACCACACCCAGCTAAATAACACTTGAAAGTGCCTATAAGTCAGGATGCCTCAGCAGAAATGCTCACTGATCATGATACTGACCCAAAAGTGACACTGTTCACTGATTGGTTAAGCTGACTGCAAAAGTGACACTGTTCACTAATTGGTTACATACTGATAGCAAAAGTGACACCGTTCACAGGTTGGTTACATACTGATTAAGCGCATCAGTTTGGTGATCAGCCTGAGAGTATTTAAACCCCCAAAAGTGAGTGGCACTTCGGACTGCAGCCCGCTGGGATCCTCGATAGCTGGACTGAGCCCTTCTATGAACCAGCGGCATCCACGGGACGGCTAACACTTATCATAGTCGACTCAGCCAAAAGGGCTTAAGGAGAGAAGCGCTTTTGGTAACGTATGAAAGTAGCACTTGCTTTAAGATAACAAACGAACATCTATCTATCTGTCTGTGAAAAGTAACTAGGATTTTACAAACGACCATCTGTTTGTAAATAACAGAGTTTACAAGCGAATATCTGTCTGTAAACATAAATGACCAATAATAGAATTGTGTATTATGAGAAATGATTGCATGCATAGAAAAATATTAGGCCTTTGTATCCTTCTTTGGTTTCATGTTTGTATTGTTTACATTTATGCTCTTTATTTAATATTAATGACTAAATAAATGAGCCATATTTCTTCAGTTAAAGCCCTATTCGTATTCTTGTTCAGTCATCCCCGCCCCTTGGCTGAGGCAACTCCTCTGCTTCCAGAGACCCACACTCCTTTCAGGCCGCTCTGAGTCCACGATTTTTATATATTATTCTTTTATATATTTTATATATTCTTTCTCAAAAAGAAACATAGATATATATAGTTGTGTTTCTTTTTGAGAAAGGTGTGTGTATGTTTAAATTTTGAGAGTACTGATGAAAGTAGTAGTTATTGTGGATAAGATTTAAGGTTGCTTAATTGTGTTGGACTGTGCATTTCTTTATGCTTGATAAGAATGACATGCTTGTTAATTATGTTGGTAGAATACAATTTATCATATCCTTAACCATTCATTTCCTTGCTCTTAATTGTTTCGTTTTTGTAGACTGTGTGGTAGGTAAGTGCACAGATGTCACTTAGCAACTTCAACCATGAACTAAAAAATTAGGTTTTGGTTTTAGGAATTTCCCAAGTAATTTTTGGTTCATTGTTTTTTCCCGTCCTCTCTTACATCTTAACATCTTAATTAACCTAAGCAAAAGGAAAAAATTAAAGACCCAGTGTTTGAAATTTTTTTTAAAATGTGATAAAGAGGTCACCATATTTAATTAATAGTGAGTGAGGTGCTAGACAACCTGAGAAGAGCTCCTGAGGAGATGTGCCTCATTCAGTACACCTTGAGAAAAGATGTATGTTCACTACATAGATGAATTAGTTTTGCATCCAAACATAGAACCACCTACCTTAACAGTGAATGTTGGCATAAGGTGCTATACATCAAAACCAAGACTAGAACCCAAGTTGCTTTGTTCTACACCTAACATCCAATCCAGTAGACCTCAGATGGCCTAACAGAGATTTGTACTAATGTGAATGAGAGGCACTGTGGGCTAGTGGGAAAGATTTAGGCTTCTCCTTCAGAGATCTCAGTGGCAAAAAAAAATTATTTATATTATTGTAGCTCCAAAGAGCCCCAGTCCTGGATCAGGATCCCATTGTGCTAGGTGCTGTACAAACACAGAACAAAAAGACAAAAAGTTTCCGTCTCAAAAGCTTACAATCTAACTCTAAGACAAGAGACAACAGATGAATACAGACAGACTGATGGGGGAGTACAAAGAAGCAATGGTCAGCATATAGGCCATGATCTCAGCACACCAGCAGCCTAACTGTTGTAAGATTTTTGTAGGCATCAAAGCAAAGGGAAGTTTTAAGGAGGGATCTGAAGGAGGATGATGAGTTTGTTTTGCAGATGTTTACAGGAAGTTCTTCTCTGGCATGGGAGGCAGCAGTGGGAGAAAGCATGAAGGTGCTTGTTTGAAATTTTAACAAGTGAGCAATGGAGGCTGGCACCATGGGCTGATCAGATTCAGGAGTCAATAGCTCAATAGTCAGTGACAGAGGATAAGTAGGGACAGGATAGGCTGCAAAGGGCCTGGTAAGTGGACACAAATTGCTTATGGTTGCCAACGATAGATAAGAGAGATGGAGGGTTGCAAAGAGAGGGGTGACATGGTCAAAGTGACAGGCTAGGAAAATGATATTTGCAGCAGCATACTGAATGAATATGAGTGGGACAAGACTGCATTTAGCAAGGCCAGAAAGAAAGATGTTGGAATAATTGAGATGAAAGTTGATGAAAGCCTGACTGAGGGTTTTAGCTGTGTGGATAGATAGGAAAGGCCATATCTTAGAGATGTTATGCAAAGACTCTGTATGACTTAAACATAGCCTGGATGTGAGGATCCGGAGGGAAGTCTAACACCCAAGTTAAATGCCTGAGTGACAGGCAGAAAGGTGGTGTTGTCCACAGTGACTGAGAAAAGAAGTACCAGGGAGGCTTGTGTGTGGGGATTAAGAACTGTTTTAGCCCTGTTGATCTTGAGCTGATGGCTAGACATCTAGAAGGAGATGTCAGAATCATGTCTAGTTTTCAAATAAAGCAATTTCTTAAACATTTTAGTAGCCCTGCTTTTGAAATCTGCATTTTACATGAGCCAATGTCAAATGTAACTATGCTTCAAATATCGTGATGTAATTTGATTTCATTGGGCAGGTTGAGACACAAAAAATTAGATGTTTTGAAAAAATGTCTAGAAGGAGCCAATTTTATGTCTTTCAATCACAAAAAGTGCTTACTTCATTTAATCAAAAATGTCAAAATATTCTCGTTGTCAGTGAGCTGGAACTAAAAAATTAAATGTTGCCCTTAAACAACCTTCAATTCAAGAGACATCACTCATTTCAGTCTTAATCTCATCCCACATTCGGGCTTTGGCAAGCTGACAGGTAAGGACCTGGACAGAGTTGCAGTTTTAACTCTGGAAGGACTATGCCTTCTCCATAGTATAACACATACCTAGAGTGCCAAGACTGGAAAACAGGGTTACTTACCAGTAAACTGATATTCTTCGAGATGTGTTGCTCAGGTCCATTCCACTATAGGTGAGTGCACGCCACCATGCACGGTTCCCGGAACATTTTTCCCCTTAGCAGACCCCGTAGGGCTGGCTCTGGTGCCCCCTGGAGTCCCACGCGCATGCCGCAGTATATTAGGCACTGCTGGCCCTACGCCCCCTCAGTCCCTTCTTTCTGCCAATTCCGGCAGCAGGGACGGGGGGGGTGAGTTGTGGAATGGACATAAGCAACACATCTCGAAGAACATCAGTTACTGGTAAATAACCTTGTTTTCGTCTTTGAGTGATTGCTCATGTCCATTCCACTATAGGTGACTAACAAGCAATACCTTGGAGGTGGGTAGCAGTTACCAGTGAGCTGCCCTCAGCACAGCTCTGCCAAATCCCATGTCCTCTCTCGCCTGCGGGATCATGCACACTAGGTGAATAGCCCTCAGCTCCTTCACTTTGATGTGTAGGCACCTGTCCTCCCCCGACCAGAGCCCCTGAGTGCTCAGGTTGGTGCTGATGTGGGCTCCCCATCCCACATCCGAGGCGTCAGAGATTAGGGTGACCGACGGGACCAGTTCCCTGAATGGAACACCCTTCAACACTGCCCTGGGAGACCTCCACCAGTCTAGGGAGGCTAAGATGGGCGGGGGAACTGTGACCACCCAATTCATTGGGTGTCTGCTCGGCACATACATTGAGACCAACCACGCCTGAAGCTGCCTGAGCCTCAGGAGAGCTAGTCTCACTACGTATGTGCAGGCCGCTATGTGGCCTAACAGCTGTAGGCAGTGCCTGGCTGTTGTTGTGGGGCATCGGTGCAGCTGGGAGATGATAGAGACCATCACCTCGAAATGTGGCTGAGGCAGGAAGGCTCTGGCCTGAGTAGCGTCCAGGGTGGCCCCAATTAATTCTATGCATTGCACTGGAGTTAGTGTGGACTTCTGCTTGTTTATGAGCAGTCCCAGCCCACTGCACGTGTCTTTGTTCTTTGTTTTATTGTCTTTGTTACTATAGACAGAGATAAGCACTTAATAGAAGTAAATATATATAATAAAACAGTCCATTAAAAGACACAAATCTTTAACTTAAGTAAAATTTACCAGGAAATGTCATCCTAAATACAGATCCCCTGCCTGCCGAAGGGATGCACCCCTAGAGGGTCCCTCCATGGGGTCTGACTCCTCATCCAAGGAGCGGTGTCTATGGGCCTTCTCTTGTGTCGGGGGTATGGACTGTACCCCAGTTGACAGGGTGGATTGGGGCCCTGGTCCCATCTGGATGCCCCATGGTGCCCAGTAAGGCCATTGTTGCAGCCATTGTCCCTGGGGCCAAACCGAGGCTGAATGTGCCACCGGCTGTCCCAACGACTGTCCGCCCTGTGGGACCCCGAGCCACTAGACTGGTGGTGACATGGCCATCCTCGGCCCCGGGGGCCGTGCCGAGCCGGGGACCGTCCTCTCGACGTCTCCGATGTGGAGAATGACGAGGACCACTTCCAATCGCCACGAGTGGTGCTGACAGACGGAGGCACGCTCTGAAGAGCTCTCAGTACCAGAGCCCCATCTCAGTACAGAGGACTTGTGGTGCCACTTGCCCCTTGGTGATCGAGACCAGCACCACTCCAAACTCCGCAGTGCCACGCCTGACTCTAGCAACCGGGTTCTGTGTCGGGGACTGCGTGGTGTGGGGTCTTTGTATGGTGACCGGATTCCGCGCCACCTCAGTGCAGTCAAACCCTTCGGTGCCAAGTCCCCCGACAGTGTCCAGGTCCTGCGCCGCCTCAGTGCAGGCGAACTCCTCGGTGCCCGGGATCTAGAGCAGGAGGTGTTTGAGCACTGCCTGGTGGACTTTGACCAGTGCCGCCTCTTGCCTTGCGCTCCTCCGGTGCTGGGGACCAACGTCGGTGCTGAGAGGGAGACTCCACATCTTGAGTCAAAGCAGGCCAGCTCGACGATGCCAACCTGGAGTGACTGCTGGGGGAGCATTCTTGCTCTACCCTCAGTGGCCGCCTGGTGGGTGACTTTGCTCCCTGTACCAGGGATCTCCACCGCCCTTTGGGGGACCCAACATGGGCTTGCCCCGGGACACCAGCCCCTTCTCCCTCAGTAGAGGGCAGGGAGGAAGTGGAATAGGCAAGGCCAACAAGGTTCTTGCTGCCTGAAAAGCCTCCAGTGTCGCCGGCGCCAGCAGGGGCACTCTCCCACTTCCAGGAGTCAGGGGAGGCTCCCTGCTCAGAGATGCAGGCACCGGAGAAGGCTCGACATGGCCAGTGTATCTCCGCACTTGACCCTGCCTGTACCAACAGCGCAGGGGAGTGTCAGCACTCCACACACTGTCTATTCTTCTTCGGCACCAAGGATGTTGCTCGGTGCCGAGTCGAGCCCGGTGCCAGCAGTACACTCTACACCAAGGTGATGCTCGGTGCCGAGGTGGAGTGGGACAGCTCGGACACTGGGCGAGCACTACCTCCATAAGCAGGGCTTTTAACCGGATCTCTCAGTCCTTCTGAGTCCACAGTTTAAAAGCCCTGCAGATCTTACATTTATCTTTCCTGTGCTCTTCCCGCAGGCACTTAAGGCACCAATTGTGGGGGTCGCTGAGCGGGAAAGCCTTCCTGCAGGAGGCACACAGCTTAAATTCAGGTGACCGGGGCATGGCCTGGCCACTCTAAGTCCCTCAGGGACTTCTTATGTAACAAACAAACACTTAACAACACTTAACAACTACTTAAAACTAACTAAAGTATTTCGAACAACAAAGAGTTCAACGAAGTGGAATAGTACTTGCAGAGAGCAAAGCGAGTTCCAGCAACCATCACGGGCAGAAAGAAGGAACTGAGGGGGCGTAGGTCTGGCAGTGCTTCATAGATACCGTGGCATGCGCATGGGACTCCAGGGGGCACCAGAGCCAACCCTACGGGGTCTGCTAAGGGGAAAAGAGTTCCGGTAACCGTGCACAGTGGCGTGCACTCGCCTATAGAGGAATGGACATGAGCAATCACTCCAAGAAGAACACTGAGCTTTTAGTTCCAAAAACACAGGCCTCTACCGTTTTGAGTGAAAGCAGGTAGCACACTTATGAGTAGAAAGATTTTTCTCAGACACCTCCCGTTATTATGACACAGGCCACCTTGCTTCTCATTCTTGATTCCACAACATCACTATGGCAACCACAGCCATTGCCTCTATGAAAAAGTAGCATCAGGAAGTTATTTCATGTGTTTTTTAGCTGTCTCTGCATGCAGTTTTGCAGCTGGGGAAAAAAAGTCATCACCATGTGATCAGCCAACTCTATACAGACTATATTAAATCACTTTGCAGACCAATACGGGTCCAAGGACTAGAGTTTGGGGACTTGTGAGCCACAGGAAGAGAGAGCACAGTCAGCTGTCATCTACAGAAATTCCTTTATATTCTTTCTAAGCACCACCAGCTAGCATAAGGGAGCATGTTCTCACACTCAGTACTGCAGCTACTGAAGGGATACCAGTGAGTTTCTTCTTCAGGTGAGAAGGGGTTTATCTTGCCCAATTGCAGCCCAGACTGTAAGGAAAGGTCTATAGTCTGCCACAGTGCCTCCTCTCCTGTCCACCTAGTTTCTGCTTGTCTCTCTAGTCATTCTGTTTCCTGAACCCCATGCTAGGCCTTACCATATATTTCCCCAATCTTTTTGTCCATCACACCCTTAACCTTCCATTGTTTCATTGCATGCTAACTTTCCATACAGTGGTGAATGTTGCTATGTCTAACGGAGTATTTAATGCCATTGTTGGAACTGACCGGTAGGCATTGATGATGAAATAATTCTTACGCCAGTGTAAATCTAGAGTAACCTCAGTGAAGTTAATGGAGTTGCCCCTATGTAAACAGAATTGAGTAACAGGAAACTCAAGCGTCCTTCTTCTATCCTGGTACTCTTGCCCAAATGACAGAAGTCATTGACCTATTTTCTTTGTGAAAAACTGAGGTAAAGAATTCTTTTATTTTCCCCGGTCCCAGAAGAATCTTTATTTGAACCTAACCTTTTGTTCCAGAGGGGTGGCTGCGTTAGTCTGTATACAGCAAAAACAACTTGAATTCTGTAGCACTTTAAAGACAAACAATTTTAATTTCAGTAGGCATAAGCTTTCGTGAGCCTCAGCTCACTTCCTCAGATGCAGTTGATAGAAATGATACAGCAAAACAGGAAACATAGAAAATATATAGAAGGCAACATGTACATATCCAAGGGCATAGATAACAATGGGGAAGCTGGGTACTTGAGGCTTGATGACAACCATTGAGTAGGAGGTGAGAATGGGTCGTCAGAGCAAATTACTTCTTGTAATGAGATAGCCATTCCATTCCATTGTCTTCCTTTCATGATCCATCTTTGCTTTTCTTATCATTTGTTTGATTCTTGATTTTCATTATATTTTTCTATCTTGCTTTCAAATCCTCATCTTCATCTAATGCTTTATACATTTCAGATTTACAAGTCTTTCTTACCCTTATTGCCTTTTTGAAATTTCTATGCTCTTCTTTGTTGACTTTAGCTTCACTTTATTTAGAAGGCAAGCATTGCTTTTTGGGTTATTTTTAAGATGTATATTTTAATACATACATCTCGCTTCCTCTTGGTATCATTTCCATTGCTCTACCCCATTTGGTTTTATTCAATGTTCCCTGAATTGTTCCAAAATGTTCCTTGCTGAAAGTCAAAGTCTCCCGTTTCTTACTCTACTGTCATGAAATAATTATTATTATTGTAATAGCACCAAGGCATCAATTCAAAGCCCATAAATGTATATAAAAATATATTTTCAGGAGAAAAGTGTGAGTTACAATTTGAAACAGATTATTTGTTATTTTTGCTCTTCTTCTGAAAATATATTTCCATGTTATTCAAAAGTAAATTTCACATCATTTCTATTTCTATTATGTTTTATAGAAAGAATTTGCCCTACACCAAATTAACTGTTTGTAGGACTTAATTTTTTCTATTTCTGCTGTTCACTTACTTCTTACATTTCTCTCTGCTTGAACAATGAAGAGACAAGTCAGTTTCACTTTTGTTTATAGTTGCATCTGGTCAGTTTTATACTACCTCACTTGCAATGCAATGCATACAATTTCCTTCCTATCTCATAATAAAACGTGTGCTGACTGTGGTCATAGCACCCTCTAAAAGAAGCCATTTGTTGGGTATGATCTAATCACTCTCAAAAACTAAACAAAAAAAACTAGCTCATCATCTTAATTTCTCTCTCACAAAAACTGCATCTTTCCTACTGATCTCCTCTCTAGTTAAATTTCCATAACTAGTGCCCTTAGCAGTAACAGAGAGCAAGTGAAATCCTGGCCCCACTGAAATCAGTATGACTGGGATTTCACTAAAGATTCCTATCTGCTTTCTTGGCACTTTCTTGTCCCTCTCACCTTCTCACATCACGAGTTTCTAGTAGGCAGTCTCTCACAAGAATCACTCATTCCCTGCTCATTGACACCGTCTGCTGGTGCACTGTGTATTCCTTCATTTACTGAGTAGAGAAGACGTGTAGTGGAGTCATCATAAGTCTGACTCTGACTATTCTCCCACCGCCAACTCTCTCACTCCGTGTATGAACCACTTGTTGCCAAAGTATAGCAGAGAGATTTGGTCTAGAACATGAAATCAAATCCTTTTGAGTTCTCTGGTTTAATCAAAACCAGAGCACTCAAAAGGAACTCAGAGTATTAGAGTGAAAGCTGCAGAATAATAAACCCCAATATCTGCAGTTGCAAGGTACTCAAAAGAGAGAGAGATTTAGGGTGCTAATGGAGGTGGGCCCAGAAAAGCCACATAGACCTGATTCTGATCTCACGTGAGTCTCTCTATTGACAACAAGCTAGTTACTCCTGTTCTACACTGGTGTAAGTGAGATCAGAATCCACTCCTTGATCTCACTTGTACCAAATTAAAATTCTCTGTTTAGGACCTTTTCTTAAAAAAAAAAAATTTTAAAAATCGATATGTTCTCAGGTTCATCCACTGCACAAGTGAGAGACAATATTCAAATGCATTTCACTATGGGATCTTAATTTGAGGAACAAAACTTTACTAAGAGTCTGGAAATAGTTTTGACATTGTGGGAAGATAGAACTCTCATTCGGCTGGTTCCATTTGAATACTGTTTATATGTTGCTTCTTGGCTTCTGTATAGAGATGAAGGCTATCTAAAATCTATGTCCATAAATTTGATTCAAACAGCCTAAAGAAAATACCTTCCGCTTTATCAGTATCACCCTTGGATGTGCCACCCAGAACTAAATACACTACTGTTTTTCAGTGCTGGTCTCACCAGAACTGCACAGAAAACAAATGGTTACTGGTTCACCAGGCATCATGACATGACGTCTTTGTGTATATAAACCACATTTCATTGATCTTTTTGGTCACTAGTTTTCCCATTTGAATCTCATTTTATTCCCTGCCCGTGTTTCCATCTTAACCATCCACCTCACCAGCCTTTGTAATATATCTCTGCCCTTTTTCATACTTAAAACCCATTTCTAATTTAGTGTCTTCCATAGATTTAATTAACAGGCTGTTTGCTTACTCTTCCAAGTCATGGAAAACATTAAATGAGATTGAATTTAATTCCAGTCCCTGCAACATTTCACTAGAGGCCAAATCCAAAGTCCAATAAAACCAATGGAAAGACTTGCATTGATTTCAATGGGCTTTGGATCAGGTCTTAAGTACTTTCCCATGTCTTTTAACACAGCTGATTATCATTAGGTTGCATGACAGCTGAACATACCTCCTGATACTATCATGCTAGGAGCATTTGGAGAGTACTACCAGCACCTTAACGAAGTCATCCAGAAGCAATAGGTCAAAGAGAGAAAGTAGAGATCCAGGCCAGCCAGCACTAGCTGAGTGGGGGATAGGAGGAGCCAGGCTGGCAATCAGTAACCAAAAGAAGATGAGAGCAGCCAGGGCAGATAAACAGGATGGGAAAGGGGCATTTGGACTGGCTGGTGGTAGATGAAGTTGGAAAGGTGGGAATTTTTAATCCCCATTTCAGACAAGCTAATTTTTAATAAGCTTAAGAAAACAGGAACAAGGTCAGATCAATTTACTTAAATAAAACTTTCTTTAAAAAAGTTTGTTTCAGCAGGGATACAACTCCCCACTTTTCTTTCTACTGAAACAATGGTGGTACTAGCACCTGAGACAGGAACATGTTTTAGAGAGATTTGTTTTAAACAGAACACACCTCCCTAGATCAGAACTTTTGGTTTGTGTGTGAAAAGTATTGACAAGTTCAAATCTAGATTAATATTGTTTTCTAATTAGCACTGATGAAGGCAATAATGGTTAAACTTTAACAAAAGTAAAACAGCGTTACACACCTGACTCATCAGAGATTGAAAATGTGTATTTTACTGTGTATACACCAGCAAAAGTTTGGATTGGTATCTATATCCATAACAGATATTGTAGTTAAATTTCTTTACTCTGAGTGAATGAAAGAGGTCATTCCTACTAATCCCTGAGAAAACTAATTACATATAGCTCTTTTTTAAAATAATAATATTTTTTATCAGAAGATGTGTCAGAGAATTGTAGTAGTGAATGTATTTATCAGCTTTCCCATGAGTTAGATAATACTGACATCTGCTGGCTTTTAAATTAATGTAATAAAGTGACAGTTAAATAAATACAAGGCAGACGGCACAACCATCTCTCTGAGAGAAAACAAAGAAAACACAAGTTAAAGATACAAGAATGCAAATACTTTGCCTCAGTTTTTAATGAGGTTAATGAAAAGTTTAGGGATAGTGGCAGGTGGGGCAATGGGTTTGAGGCTTGGGAGATAGAAATTACCACATCCAAAGTAGAAGCCAAACTTGAACTGCTTAATGGGACTAAATCGGGTGAGCCTGGATAATCTCCATCCAAGGATATTAAAGGAACTAGCACATGAAATTGCAAGCCCATTAGCAAGGATTTTTAATGAATCTGTAAACTCAGTGGTTGTACCGTATGACTGGAGAATTGCTAACATAGTTTCTAATTTGAAGAGAGGGAAAAAAAGTGATCCAGGTAATTACAGGCCTGTTAGTTTGACCTCAGTAGTATGCAAGGTGTTGGAAAAAATTTTGAAAGAGAAAGTAGTTAAGGACATCGAGGCTAACGGTAATTGGGACAACATACAACATGGCTTTACAAAAGATAGATCATGCCAGAACAACCTGATCTCCTTTTTAAAGATAACAGATTTTTTTAGACAAAGGGAATGCAGTGGCTCTAATTTACCTAGATTTCAGTAAGGCATTTGATACGGTTCCACATGGGGAATTATTAGCTACATTGGAAAAGATGGTGATTAATGTGAAAATTGAAAGATGGATAAGGAACTGGTTAAAGAGGAGACGACAACGGGTCATACTGAAAGGTGAACTGTCAGGCTGGAGGGAGGTTACTAGTGGAGTTCCTTAGGGATCAGTCTTCAGACCAATCTTATTTAACCTTTTTATTACTGACCTTGTCACAAAAAGTGGGAGTATGCTAATAAAGTTTGTGGATGATACAAAGTTGGGAGGTATTGCTAATACAGAGAAAGACCAGGATATCATACAAGAAGATCCAGATGATCTTGTAAACTGGAATAATAGAAATAGGATGAAATTTAATAGTGGAAAGTGCAAGGTCATGCATTTAGGGACTAATAACAAGAACTTTTGCTATAACCTGGGGATGCATCAGTTAGAAGTGACAGAGGAAGAGAAGGACCTGGGTGTATTGGTTGATCACCAATGTGATGTGGCCATGAAAAAAGCTAATGTGGTCCTAGGATGCATCAGGTGAGGTATTTCCAGTAGAGATAGGGAGTTGTTAGTACCGTTATACAAGGCATTGGTCAGACCTCAGTTCTGGTCTCCCATGTTTAAGAAAGATTAATTAAAACTGGAACAGGTGCAGAGAAGGGCTACTAGGATGATCCGAGGAATGGAAAAACCTGCCTTATGAGAGGAGACTCAAAGAGCTTGGCTGTTTAGCCTAACCAAAAGAAGGCTGAGGGGAGATATGATTGCTCTCTATAAATACATCAAAGCGATAAATACCAGGGAAGCAGAGGAGTTATTTAAGTTCAGCACCAATGTGGACACAAGAATAAATGGATATAAACTGGCCATCAGGAAGTTTAGACTTGAAATTAGATGAAGGTTCTAACCATCAGGGGAGTGAAGTTCTGGAACAGCCTTCCCAGAGGAACCATGGGGGCAAGAAACCTAGCTGGCTTCAAGACTGAGCTTGATAAGTTTTATGGAAGGGATGGTATGATGGTACAGTCTAATTTGGCAGTTGACTGATCTTAGATTACTAGTGGTAAATATGTCCAATGGCCTGTGAAGGGGTGTTAGGCAGGTTGGGTTCTGAGTTACTACAGATAATTCTTTCTGGGTATCTGGTTGGTGAGCCTTGCCCAAATGCTCAGGGTTTAACTGATCGCCATATTTGGGGTTGGGAAGGAATTTTCCCCCAGAGCAGATTGGCATAGACCCTGTGGGGTTTTCACCTTCCTCTGTAGCATGGAGCACAGGTCACTTGCTGGTGGATTCTCTGTACCTGGAAGTCTTTAAATTACATGAGGACTTCAATAACTCAGTCTCAGGTTAGGGGTCTATTACAGGAGTGGTGGGTGAAGTTCTGTGGCCTGTGTAATTCAAAAGGAGCTTTGCCTATTGGGATAAAGTTAATAACTGTGTTGTTTGAGCACTTACAGGGCTGGCATAATAGATTAGACAGACAAAATAGGCAGACATTATAGTCTGTTCCAGATTTTCAAACGTATCAAGCACACAACTGCATACAAAATACATATGAAACTGCACAGCTAAATGTATACATGCAATATGATTTCCTTCTCTATAGTAGTTTTAAAACATGTTTGTTAAAATGTTCCAGTTGACATGTATTTTTTAAATAGACAAGCTCTAAATGTTTCAACTTTATCTCCATGTTCAACAGTTTGCTTTTCCATTGAAAGAAAAAGCCTTAGCCTTAAAATGAGCTGATTGTGTGTTGAAGAAATATATCAAACTTCAAAAGACAGCCAAGACAGGCAAATAAAAGTGTGAATTCATTCCAGTCAGAGAGATATGAAAGAGAAGCAAACTCCTCAAGCAAAGAACAAAATAAGAACAAAATAAAAGAGAGGCATAAACCCTTCCAATGCCCTTGGGAACATCCTTGCAGACTCTTTTTTCTACTGTGCTTTTCTGAATCTTCTAGTGTTTGATTTTTTTTGAGACAAGGTTAAGGATTTAGTGCTTCTCTCTGTTACTTTTTTTTAAACTAAATCATGATATAATTAAGAAGAGATGGATCCCACTTTAAATATTTTATATATTTCCCCAATTATGTTGTGGTTTTTTAAATTGTATATTTCCTATGTTGTTGGAGGCAGAGGAGTCAAGCTTAAAAGAGAATTGTATTTTCTCCCCATTCTTCTCCTTAGTTGCTACTAGTATAATATCCCCTCTCCTCCAAGGAACAAATTAAAAACAAGGAAGCTGAAATTAGAGAAAAATGCATAGGCTCAGATTTAGCAAAAGGCAAAAATGATGGAGAAAGACAAATGTGTTCCCTTATTCTCCCATTACATTCACAACCCCCTTTGACCACAGCAGGTTTAGATGTTGTTCGAGATGTTGCTGATGTCTTCACTCCAGCTCCCTCATCTTCTGACATATCGTTCAATATGGTTTTGTCTGACATTTCATCACCCTAGGTCCATCACTGTGATTTGAAGCGAGCTTATCTACAAAGGAAACGGTTAATCACAGTAAAGCCAGGATGTGAATTTACTGTGAACTAGCTACTCCAATACTGATTCCTCACATGGACACTATTACTGAGCACTAAAAGTGCCCTTGAGTGGTTTAGCTTGGTACGCTTTAAAGTGTACTTTTAGTGTGCAGTACATTTGTCCACACAGAGAATTAGTTCAAGCACTTTAAATTCACCCCCTAGCTTGCTGCTCACTAACTTCCTATACAGAAGAGCCTTAGAATCAAAGTTAGCAACATATGATGCTGAAATATCAGACAAAACCATATTGAGTGATATGCCCTAAATTAGATTCAGGAGGACTTGAGTCTCCACTGTCTTTCATCTTGTGTAATTATCCATGGCCTGATCCTACAAAGCAGTTAAGAACATGCATGGCTTTTCTCACATGAATTGCCAAATTGACTTCCTGGGGACTATTCACATGAGCAAACTATGTTTGTGCCTAAGTGCTTTGTAGGATTGGGTCCTTCCACCTGTGCAAAGTGGATGTAAAGTGCAACCAAATCAGAATGTTTGCATCTTGCACACACTTTCAGAGGTGTAAATGATGAGACAAGAGGCAAGGCTGTTGAGAAGCAGACCTTGTAATCTCTAAAATTACCTCATTAGAAGGGAATGTTAAAAAACTGATCTGACAGCACTAAGGACCACGTAGGTGTTTTTGATCAATGATCATACAATTCTTCATATACAACTTTAGGGTCTGAAAATAATATCAAATCATATAATGTCAGGATAATAGGTTACTCAGAGCATTCACTCTGAAAATTTCATTTGTTTAAAACAATTTTAGGAGAAAAGTTTGAGCTATCTTTGAAGATGATTAAAGCATTCTGTATTCCATTTAAATTGTCTGTTTTGTCTTCTGCTTCTTTGAGCTGAACATTCAATTACTT
This sequence comes from Emydura macquarii macquarii, assembly GCF_026122565.2. NCBI lineage: Eukaryota > Metazoa > Chordata > Testudines > Chelidae > Emydura > Emydura macquarii. Next base: position 640,582 of record NW_027132817.1, on the reverse strand, counting down.
TTTTTTCAATAAATGACAAAGATGAGGTGATGTCTCAAGTACGGAGAGGAAAATTTATCACATTTCAGTAAAAAATTTACATTTTCCTGCTATAGCAAAAATTACTAAGAAGAATGGAAAGAAATTATTGATGCTTACATCTGAGTTTTTAATCAGTCCTGCATCAGGACATTTTCTTGCAAAGCCTGGATTAATTGTAGATGAAAAAGATACGTCCATTTTGATTCTAATTAATTTAAAAATTTTCTTGGATCATGTCTGAGCCATGTGAATGAAAGACAGAGTGATGAATGCCTACATTAACCAGCCCAACTGATGGAGGGCTGCAAATTGAGGGGCAGACCCACTAATTGGGATATGTACACCCAGGGCTTTTCACACCAGGGCTTTTTTGCATTGCCTCCCCCAGAAGGAGAACTTTACTCTGCACACTCATTGGTCAGTGCCACCCTCTTTGGGGGTGTGCTGACCAACTCAAGGATCTCTGGGAAAGCAGTGGTTATGAACATCCTTTACCCACCACCATTCTTCTGCAGGTTGAGAGAGAATGCGCAAGCCCCTAGAATAGCCAATAGTTTCGTAGTTAGGGCATTTATCTGGGCTGTGGGAAATTCAGGTTCAAGGCCCAGCTATGCCTGATTCAGACCAGGGACTTAAAGCTGGGTCTCCTACACCCCAGGTGTGTCCTGATCACCAGACTGTGGTATTCTGGGGTGGGTCTTGCACAGTCTCTCCTGTTGGAGCAGTTCCACTTTGTATAAATAATGAAATATTCATGGCGTGACAGACAGACTGATTCTATGGCCCAGCAGTTAGGACACTCACTTGAATGCAGGTGACCCAGGTTCAAGTCCCTGCCCTGATCTCTGTTTCATCCTGACGAGGAATGGGAATTTTTTTTAAATTTCCAAAGATGGAAACAATGTTTCGCAAGATGGAAAAAATGTTTCCCCTCCAGCTCTGTTAAACAATAAGGTGTGATTGATGATTGCAATGCCTGAGGGGGAGAGAAGGAAAGACACCTATGGGAATAGATGCCCCACTCTCCTTTAAATACTTGTAGGCTTCTTTGAAAATCAGCCATAATTAGCAATTATCAATTACTATTAATAAACCACATACAAAACTACACCAGAGGAAACATGGGAAATTTGCAGGTTTCAGAGAGAAAGATAAGGAGAATTAATTGTAAAGGACACTGATGAGATATTACATGACAGGACTTAGAAATGATATTAAGTCCAAACAGTCTGGTAATATTAAGGATAGGTCAATATTAATATAGGTCAAAAGTTGCAACAAAGATTGACCAGAAAAGAAGGAGGACATGCTGAAGCACTTCAGAAGAGAAGGAGAGGTGATGCGGATAACTTTTGGTATTGGAGACAGTCCACTGGAAGTGAAAACTCAGAGTTGGAGAACAAGGTGTGATTTCCTTTAAACTGAGGAGCAACTGTCTAGTCTCTAGAAACAGTAGCAGATACTGAAGACTGAGAGAAATAAAATAGCAGAAAATTGTGTTCTTAGAGAAAGCCAGGCAGTGCAAGTGGATCAGGGTCAATGCAGAAGCAGCAACTATTACTCCAGGAGGAAAAAGAGAAAGATGGGGAAGATAAAGAAATAGAATCAGATAAAAAGCATGCAGAATCCAAGAGAGCATAGTAAAGGGCAAGCCTGAGTGATGTGGTCCTGTTGGAAATATGTGAAGTCAGGATTGGCCCTGGAAGCACAGAGCTCCACAGTTAGCAATCTGAGTCCCGTGCCATTAGGGTATTTTTTGGTCTTTTGGCTTCTCACGACTTGGGTGCACACAGCTGGCACTGAAATGACTACATCAGTTTTAATTCAAGCCTTTTTGGAAGTCTGAGTGTGGACACTCTTACGTGGATTCAGAGCGTCTTATTTTTATTTAGTTTAAATTAGTAAGGAATCAACTTAAGATAACTCAAACTAAGACACTTTTATTCTGAAACAAGAATGTCCCCACAGACTTACCCCAATATAAAAAAGGATGCGAATTAAAACTGATGCTGTCATTTTGCTGTGTGCCAGTAATTTTGTGGATAGCTATGAAAAGTTTGTAAAGTTTGGCAATTAAAACTCTATTTAATTGTAATTTAAGTTTATGTGACTGTAAATTTCAAAAGTTAAACTGATCAATCACAAATTTTTAAAAAAGGTTAGTCTGTTTCTAATTTTTCCTTTGAAAAAACAGTGAGTCAGAGTGAAAGAGCTTTTCTTGTTTGTCCAACTAATTACTGATAATTCAAAGTGGCATTAAATCTGAAAGCTGGCATTTAAGCATCTAGATTTTGGACTAGATAAAATTCAAATGAGCCTTTCAAAACAATCTGGAACAACCGACTCTTTGAAGAATGGAAGACCAGAGAGGAGAAATTGAATCTATGGAGACATCTTTTGTCATGGCAATGATAACATCTGTGGAGACATTATTAAGGAGATAAAAGAGGCCAGGCAGGTTGGTGAAAGAAAAGAAGTTATTATTGATAATAAAAAGGAGAGGTTTTCCTGATTAAAACACACACAGACGTGTTTTATTCCTGAATTTATAACTGAATAAATGTAGAGGAAGATGTTCCTCTCTGTTTTTGAGGCATGATCAGAAATACAGGGGAGAAGAATACTCTGCTAAGGCCGGAGATAACATTATAATGTTATGCCCTAGATCTTTAATAAGAGGAAGATTCTAGCCCACCAGAGCTTTAGTTAGGACCATCTGCATCATCTAGTCCACCACTCTGAATACCAAAAGTCTTTTCTCCCCATGTATTGACCCAATGCTGCAGTCTCTCTCAGGGTAAACAGGAGCTTTGCCTGAGTAAAAACTGAGTAAGAACATAACATGACAGATTGACTAGATCCAAAGTCAACTGGAAAACATTCCCCAGGATACAGAGTGTTGTATACTGCCCTGAGCCAAAGGCACGGTAATATGCACAAATCAACATAAAGACTTCTGTGAATAAGTCTCTTGCAGAGAGGCATTTATGAAGATTTCAATGTAAAGGTTTCTCTGCAGAAAACACCATGTACTGAAGCATCTCAGCACCCAGAACAGCTCTGGCTGGTTGGCTCCTTCTTCAGCATCAGCAGCAGCAGAGTTGAGCTCTTTTGGAAATTTGATCCTGATTATGGCTGCTTAAGTACTTGATAATCTGGACCCCAGTTCAGTGTTCCTTTTATTATTCAACTTTTTTTTCTTTTTTTTTTTTTTTGCTTAATTCACATTTTTTGCTAATGTTCCATGTTGGAATGCCATGGCAGCATTTATAACACATAGCTCACAAAACATCTGTGAAAAAATTGCTGTCTGTTAACTGAATTCACCATCTTCACTTACTGTTATGACGTGGTTTACTGTCTGGAATGGGCTGCTTTTAGCTGGTGCTTCAACAGGACCAGAATCAGGTGTGTTTGGTTCTAAAAGGATGGATCCCTTAGGGGAAAAAAAAAGCATAAAATGACCACCTTTATTTTCTGGGTACTGCTAAAATAAAAGATGACTAACTCACTCAGATCAGTTTAAACAGCGACTAGACCCATTGTCATGTAGGATTTCACAAGGGTAAATTCAAACAGGGTACAGTAATTCCTCTCTCACTGTTCTCTAATTCACTAAATATATGTGTTTGAGTTTTTGAAAAGGTCAGAACACTAAAAACTTTTAAAACACAAAGCCAAGTGACAATTTTAGTCTCTTGAACATAGACATGTCCTGTGGTCAAAACATTAAAACTCCCTTATTAACATATTTTAAAGTATTTAATTCCTTTTCATCTTGCAAAAAAGTGAAATCTTTTCCCATATTCTTTAAATATATTAATTGTTCTGCTAATGGTGCCATCTTGTGGCACACACAGAAAATGCAGATACTTGTAGAATCAGCAGCATATTTGAGAAGGAATGTCTTCCCTTTTTGGTTCTTGATTTTACACGCTCAGCAACTGAACAGTATTTAATAGCTAATACGTGCTGAGCAACTCTGTGGGTTCTAAGGTATTATTACTACATGGGGCCATACTGCACCACTGATTTTTTTACGCAGAACTTTCTATTGATTTCAATCAAGAATTCTACTTCAAGATTGAGGGCACAGTAGGGCCGATAGTGATTAGAAAAGTGGATTTATTTTGCAGATAATCTGATGATATGAAATATATATGGATAATTTAATGTTTCTTTCAAATTTTCAGTTTGCCAAAATCCAACTTTTTTCAGGTAATAATAGTCCTTTATTCAAAAGAAAGTTTGTATTCAGACAATGGAAAAGTCGTATAACATTTAACAGAGAATTATAACCTTTCCCAAGAATTTTTCAACCAGTCTGTAGAATTCAACTACAAGAATATAATCCTCCATTAAATTCTACAGGGTAGTTTTAAATATTCAAGAGAAAGAATATAATGCTGTTAAATTCTATAATTTCTTGGAGTAATTTCTCTAGAATCCTGTTTCATTTTTATACATCCTTATTTTTTTTTGTATCCCTATCAAATTCTCTAGGACTTTTCTATAAAAGTAGGCTTTGTAGATCATGCATTATATCCCTAAAGTAGACAGCTTAATATATATACAGTAATCTTTACTGAATCTACTTTGATTCACCAAGAAACATGTCAGAATAAATAGTATTAACTCTAGTAACAACAACAATAGAGTGCTAGCAACAATACTAAAAGACTACTAGTTTGAGAACAATAGCTGAGGAATAGGTGTTAGGGAATAGTAGCACCAGTCAGGGGGTCACATTCATCCCAAGTTAGCCCTGGCAAGCCACTAACCATTAATAAAGGCACTGCATTTTCAGATTCATTTTAAGGGCATTCTTTTTTCTTTATGAATTAGTCATTAAAGATCAGAATATTTTGTTATACACTTAGAAAGTATAAGATCTGAAAAATACACAGTAAATAATGAGAGTTAGCACAGAAGTCAAGGATGTCATTTCATTAATGATTTTCATATTGAAACAAGAAATGATTCCAAACTGCAAAATCCAAATCTGGAGTCAAAATTCCAAAATCTGAGATATTCAGATTAAGGATTTTGGTTCAAGTGCATCATAGAAAGTCAGATTAAACAAGTGTTTATATGACCCTGTGGTGGATGAGGGGGGGAATTCGATCACTCACATAAGAAAATACAGCATTAACAGATCAAGCTTTCTACCTCCAGCACTTTGTCTCCTGTTTGTACCCCAGCCAAGTCTGCTGGGCCATCTTTGGCCACCCGTGCAATTAAGATTGCCTGGTAACATAAAACACAAATTTTAGATCCAACAGAGTTTATCCCATTGCTCTGGGATGTTAAAAAGTTCTCAGGCAGCAACTGATTTTCAAAACCTGTCACTCAGCTGCCTCTAAATAAATAGAAGCTAAATGACTTAATCGGCACAGCAACAGAAAAATAAAACCACTCAATGCTGACTGACACAAACAGCAATGAACAAAAGTCATTAACAGTTTACCCAGTGCCATGAGGGACATATTTGAGAATAAGGATTTCAGTGATGATAAACTGAGAAAAGACAAGAACTAGTCAAAAAGGGGTTAGTGTGAATGAGTAGGTGGGATGGAAGCTGCATTAATGTGTGGGCTGCAAATGGAGTTATCTTGAATTCAGGTGGAAAATAACCAATGGGATTTCAGCTGTGAGGCCTTCTTCAGGAACTAACCGTTCACATGATGCTTTCTTGCAAAGATCATTACTCAAAGAGGCGTCACAGTCGAAAAGCTATCACCAACTTCAACGTCAGTTTGGGAGGCAAATATAGTACAACCCTTTGGTTCCCCTTGTCAACTGTTTTACTAAGATTATAGCATTACACTGATTAAAACTTCGAAAAGAAAACAGCTAAAAAGGCTAGCATCCAAAAATTGCTTTTTCCCCCTCTTTCTGAAAGGTTACTTGGTAAATAAAAAGGCTAGCATCCAAAAATTGCTTTTTCCCCCTCTTTCTGAAAGGTTACTTGGTAAATGTTGGAGTAATGAAATGCACCTCATCATTTTCTTTATATGGAGATGAGCCCTTTCCACCAGCAATGCTAATACCAAGAGTCCCCATTTGACTGCACACAGTAATGGTTATCTGCAAGAGAATTATAGTTAATAACAAGTGGCCTGATTAATCAAACAGCACCCCGTACATTACACAGGCAACACTACTGTAATTCCCATTCTGTATACAAACATTCTGCCTAATTCAATGCAAAGAAAAAGGGTGTTTATGGTATAGTAATATGGTGTTTATGCTGCAGCCCAGAAGCACAAAGAAACGGCATTTCCAGATTTGGTTTTAAAGCCATGCAAAGACAATTCTGGAAGCTTACAGGTTCTCATCATGGGCCTGATTTTGTCACCCTTGTCTACAGAGTACCTCACTCTGTGATCAGTCCCGTGGCTTTTAAGAAGACTATTTATGGAGTCAGGTACTACTGAATGGATGAAAACCTAGTCCTATTGAAAGCAATGGCAAAACTCCCATAGACTTCAACGAGGAGAAGATTCCACCCAACGTGAAATAGCTAGTGCTATTCATTGTATTCTGATCATCAGGTATCCATTTGAGACCCTCCTTGACACAATGTAGAAAGGCAATAAGCCGGTCCCTGGCATCACAAAGCTTGAGAAGCACGGCCCTAGAGCAACCTGGAAGCATGCAGCTCCTTCTCTGTCTACTCCAGGGGAAGTGCACCTAGGTATGAATGCCATGCCTAGGGCTGTGGTCAAACCATGATCTAACCTTCCCTGTCTCCCCTCCACCCACCCACACAGTAGTTTTTTCTGTAAATCCATGGCCCAATTTTGCAATTCCCACTCATAACACTAGTCCTTGCTCAACTGAACATTCCCATCAGCTTCAATGAGATATTCCAGTAAGCAAGGCCTGTACAAACAGGTAAGGGTCTGTGAGGCTGTGAGTCATTAAGGCCCAAATGTTCACAAGTAACCACTGGTTTTGGGTGCCCAGCTTGAGACATCTTGTGATTGATCTTCATAGATGCGGAGCACCCACAGTTCCCATGGACTTCACTTAGACTTGCGAGTGTGCAGCACTTCTGACAAATCAGTCCAAGGTTTCTGACGCTGGGCATCCAAAAATTAAGGCACCCAAAAGAGCAGCTGTTTTTGAAAAGTTTGGCTACAAATAACTAAGCATGTGGGTCAACCCCTGTTCCTACTGAAACCAATGGGAGCAGGAATGGACTCCTGACAACATTTATGAATATAATGCAAGTCAGATGAGGATATTTCTTGTTTTTACATGTCACACTTAAAGACTGTCTTCCTTTAAATTCAAAGTTTCTTGTATAAACCAAGATTCATAGAACTGGATAGGATTAAAGCCACATCAGTGAGGTGATGCATTACCTTTAATGGTGGCTGTGTCACATCTGCAGCTCTTGGAACCTGCTCTTTCGTTTCCTCTGGAAACCTGTTGCTCTCTGTTGGAAAGCTGCCTGCTGTTGAGGCAGAACTCTGTGGCTTGTTGTTAGCCTCTGGAAAAGGTTTCAATTTAGTTGCTGCTTTGTGCTTTTCCTGAAGAGCTGTTCTAGTGTTTCTTTGGTCTTTAATGTTATCATCAGTATCAAAAAGACTGCCAGAAAACTTGGATATAGGCTCCTGCTTGTTAGGGAAAAAAGAGAAAGAAAACAACAGAAATGTAAATACCTAATTACTGTCTAGCAGTCTAGACATTATATTCAGTAAAATTAGAGTCATTTTTCTCGGTCACATTGGTGTAGATTGGGGGTAACTCCACTGAAGACACTGGACCTAACTGTGTCCCCAAAAATAATGTGCAAAGAGGACCCTCCGTACAGCTGCCTCTGTGGGACCACCTCCAAATTCTCAAAATCTGTGGAGAATGCAGTTTGGGATTGACAAGCCACAGGAGGGGACTGGGTAAGGGTGAAGGTGGGCAGTGGGTGTACTCTTCTTGGCAGGGTTGAGGCCTCCATCTGCTCTGAACCCATGGAGATAAGGTCATTCAGCCTGGGACTGGATTACCTGATATGTAGAACCTACTCTGCAGTGGGAATCCTCCATTAAGGGAGTAGGGGGCAGCTGGAATCCTTGGTACAACAGCTACCGTGGCGCCAGGCTGCCAGGAAATGTGAATGGGGCAGTGGAGACAAATGCATGGCGCAGAGGCAAAGGGCCTCCATGCAGACGACCTTATATCTCCTGTGGATCCCCAGAGATCTGTGTAGTAACCCCAGGATCCATGAGCAAGTGGTGATCCAACCCACTGTTTTGAGCTCAAGCTACAAGAAGTAGTGAAGAAGAACATAAATATAAACTACCCACATAAAACACACCAAATAATTAATTCAGGCTGAGCAGATGCTTGAGAAAGGTCTGGTTTCAAAGAACACAGATTTCCCAGTCTTCACAGATGCATTTTAATTTTCTTGATACTATTTTTATTAGAGAGGCATTAGCAAGCTGGCTAACCAAATCCCAGCCACTCTCTTCTAACTTGGCTCATATTTACAGGTTTCATATTTGTATACAGCTGCTTTTTTCTTTCTAACTTGGCAGCTAAAGGTTTGGATAAGATCTTTTGACTTCTGCATCCTTTACACCTTTAGCTGGAAGTAAAATGATTTCATATACATATGGTGCATGAACAACGGGGCCTGCACTTCAGCCTCCCTTTCTAAAGTTTCAGTGCTTAATGCAAAGCAAGACCATAGGCCTAATCATGCCATCTTTCCTTGAGCATTAATTTTCCTTTCCTCCTGGGCATTAATTTTTAAGGCTAGATTTTGGCTTTTCCACAAACCCTGTGGATGGGGTTTGGAGCAGCAGCACCAGCCAGGAGAAGAACAGGTAAGGGATTCTGGCTCCATGGCACAAATACCTCACTACTTCCTTTTGATTCAAGGGGTAGAAGTTAGCTGCTGGTCTGTACCAGAAGCAAATTACAGCAAGCTCAGCTCTTCTGGTCAGTGATTTAAGGGGGAAGAGCCAAGTCTCTGCCTACATGCTTCAGGGGTAGGAATTGCTTGCGCACTATGTGGGGCATAAGAGGAGTTCTTATATGAGTGAGTACACCAAGTCACAATCTAGCTTTTGGATAGCACTGGTCATGGATTTATATACTGATTTTCATAAGGACTGTACTGAATGCAGTGTTAGCCGAATAACCTCTCTTTACTCAATTCAAAGCACTTCAGACTTCTATAGCTTCTCCACACTAGCATTTGTATGGATATAACTAATTAACCTGAGGTCCCTTGTCTCTGGAATTCACTCTCCATTCCCCTCCTCCTTCTCCTCCCATAGTCTAAACCCACTGATCTTCATGCTGAATGGCCCACTTAGCTAGAACTGAGGATCTGTAGGGTTAGGGATTTCTCAGGAAACAGAGGCTATTTCGTTTTTTCATTGATAGCCAGATTTTTATTTTTTTTTAAGTGTTGGTTAGGGGCTCTGCTCCTGAGTGGTTTTGTTTTAGATAATTGTTAAGGCTCCTAAAATCTGGGAGAGGCATTTGCCTAAATGTATTTCCATCAAAAGAAATACACAAAACACAAACAGGAACATTGAAACTGTGGATTACAACAGCAACCAGTCCAGTTCAAGAAGCTACAACTCCTTTCTAACCAGGAGGATCCAGATGTTAATCTACTTAGAAATTTAACCAGTTGAAAAATTTATATATATATTTTTAATCGGCTATATTACATCTGTGAGATTGTAAGGGAAGCTACTTACATCCTCATCAGGATCTTCCAATTCCTCTGCTTCTTGCTCAGGACTGATTCTCCCTTCCTTCCATTTTTCATTGGCTGGGCTGAATTTGTACAGACTGCCCCCATGAAAACTTTCCCTTCCCTTTAATGAGGCCCAGCGAGAACCCTGCGAGCTCCAGTTATGGCCGCTGTAGAGCTTAGGAGACTTGGGAAGCCACTTAACAGAGTCCTGGTGAGGAAGAATAAAACAAAATGACGGGCAATGAATACGTTTTAAAAATGTGACTGTATTACAGCCAATATCTACCTAGTAGGGAGATGGTCTGGCAAGTATGGTTGAGTGTGTCATCACCAAAAAGGTTTGTTGGCTTACATGGAGGTAAGCATTGCACCTAGGAAAGCGTCTTTAGTCCAACAGAGACATTTAAGGTATGTCTACCCTGCAATGGAAGGTATGATTTGCACCAGTTTTAATCTAGCTAAACACACTGAAAGCTGAAGCCCATGCCACCATGTCTTCGCGCTGGTTTTATCTGTGCTAGCTAGATTAAAGATAGCACAAACACACGTTCCTGACCTGGAAAATCATGCTTTCAACTGCAGTGTAGATGTACCCTTAGGGAGCAAATAGGCTTTACTGGTGGCGTGGGGCATGATCTGAAGGCCATTGAAATCAGTGGGCATTGAATCAGGCCCACATTCAGCATCTTAAAGAAGGAGCTTGCTGCTCATACTCATAAACCTAATTCACAATATTGTCTGTGATGGCACCATGGGATGGCTTTTATACCGCTCTGTTAAAACCAATAGTATGAGAGAGCTGTTACTGTTTTTCCCCACCTCTTGTATTAAGAATCCCAGCTATAGTTAAGTTTTTGCTTTCGCTATCCTTGAATGAAGTGTTTTATTTTAAAAGCATTGCCAACAAAAGATAAGAAACATGAAATTCATATATATTTTTTTTAAGTTCTCTGATATCCAAAACACTGTGAAAAAACTAAGGAGAAAAGAAAAGAGGTAACTTCGAGAGCCACATAGCACCCTATTATAATGTACGGTGTAGCATTTTAATCCAGTTTTCACAACATGTGGACCTCTCATTAAAGCTATACAAAAATAGTCATCACTTTTACCCACCCAAATTTACACATTTCATATTACTTTGCATTTGTCCTTTTATTGAATTTTATCCTATTTATTTCAGACCATTTCTCCAGTTTGCCAAAACCATCTTGGAATCTAAGACCATCTTGGAATCTAATCTCATCCTCCAAAGCACTTGCAACCCTTCCCATCTTGGTATCATCCACAAACTTTATAAGTATCCTCTCTATGCCGTTGTCCAAATCATTTATGAAGATATTAAATAGAACTGGACCCAGGACAAATACCTGTGGGATCCCACTCTATATGGCCTTCCAGCTTGACTGTGAATCATTAATAACTGGTTTCAGAATATGGTTTCTCAACCAGTTGTGCACCATTTACTAGGTTCCTCTAGGCTATATTTCCCTAATTTGCTTATGAGAAGATAATGAGTCACAGTATCAAAAGCCTTATTAAAGTCGAGATATAACAGATCTATTGCTTGTTAACCTGTGATAGAAGGATATTCGGTTGATTTGACATGATTTATTTTTGACAAATCTATGTGGACTGTTACCTATCACCTTATTATCTTCTAGGTGCTTACAAACTGATTGTTTGATTATTTGCTCCATTATCTTTCTGGGTACTGAAGTTAAGTTGACTGGTCTGTAATTCCTTGGGTTGTCCTTATTCCCCTTTTTGATAGATAGTTACTATATTTGACCTTTTCCAGTCTTCTGGGATCTCTCCCATCGTCCACAAGTTCTCAAAGTTAATTGTTAATGGCTCAGAGAATACTTAAAGAATTGGTTGAAGGTGATCTAAGATTTATTTTGTCAGGTCCTGCCAATTTCAAGACATCTAACTTGGACTCCAGCAGAGGTTTCCATCCCATTCATACTACACAAATTATTTGTGATGAATTCAGTCCATCTTCTGAATGTATCCATGAGTCACAGAGCAAAATGTAAAATAAAATAAATGTGTGTGTGCATACACAGACACATACATGTCAATGAGAACAAAGAGATGGAGGACAGTTCTAGACAAGACAAACTTCAGAAAAGGCTGCCTCAAAAACATTCCATCCTCAACACATGGTGGCACTCATGCTGTTTAACCTGATGTTGATTCAAATGGTTGATAACAAATGGTTTTCTTCTTATTTCTTTTGTGTTTTTAATGCAGCATCATTATTTCACGAGACTTTGCACATACACAAATTACTGGTGTCAGCACAACAGATAGTGCAATCTGTATTGTACAATAATAAAGCAATCGATGACAATAAATGACCTACAGAGGGAACATAGGAAGACAAAGATTACCATGCTGAAAGATCATGCAATTCGTTAATTGTTACATTTGCAGTCCTTTTAGGATTTTTGTTTTCTTGTTTTTTCTTATTATAGTTGGAGACTAGGTACCATGCAACAGCAGTTCAGTTGAAGATATATGACAAGATTACAGAACACTTCCACAGACTTTTCTAATGGATCATAATACAATAAAAAGTAGGGCTGTCAAACAATTAAAAAAAATAAATGCTATTAATCGAAATTTTAATCACACTGTTAAACAATACTAGAATACCAATTTAAAATTTGTGGATGTTTTCTACATTTTCAAATATATTGATTTCAATTACAACATAGAATACAAAGTGTACAGTGCTCACTTTATATTATTTATGTGCCAGATATGCTAAACATTGATAAGCCCCTTCATGCTATGGCCACCATTTCAGAGGACATGCTTCCATGCTGATGACACTTGTTAAAATAATAATGCATTAATTAAATTTGTGACTGAACTCCTTGGGGGAGAATTTTCTGTCTCCTGCTTTGTGGTTTTACTTGCATTCTGCCATATTTGATGTTATGGCAGTCTCGGATGATGACCCAGCATATGTTGTTCGATTTAAGAACACTTTCACTGCAGATTTGACAAAACTCAAAGGTACCAAATGTGAGATTTCTAAAGATAGCTATAGCACTCGACCCAAGGTTTAAGAATTTGAAGGGCCTTCCAAAATCTGATAGGGACGAGGTGTGGAACATGCTGTCAGAAGTCTTAAAAAAGCAACACTCTGCTGCAGAAACTATAGAACCCAAACCACCAAAAAGAAAATCAACCTTCTGTTGGTGGCATATGACTCAGATGATGAAAATGAACATGCATCTGTCCACACTGCTTTAGATCCTTATCAAGCAGAACCTGTCATCAGCATGGAAGCAGGTCCTTTGGAATGGTGGTCGAAGCATGTAGGGGCATACAAATGTTTAGCATATATGGTACATAAATATCTTGCAACGCTGGCTATAAAAGTACCATTTGAACACCTGTTCCCACTATCAGGTGACATTGTAAATAAGAAGGGGGCAGCATTATCTCCCATAAATGTAAACAAACTTGTTTGTTTTAGGGATTGGCTGAACTAGAAATAGGACTGAGTGGACTTCTAGGTGCTAAAGTTTTAGATTTTGTTTTGGTTTGCAGTTACATAAAAAAAAAAATCTACATGTGTAAGTTACACTTTCATGACAGATTGCACTATAGTATTTGTATGAGGTGAATTGAAAAATACTATTTCTTTTGTTTATTTTTTACAGTGCAAATATTTGTAATAAAAATAATATAAAGTGAGCACTATATACTTTATATTCTGTGTTATAATTGAAATCAATATATTTGAAAATGTAGAAAAACTTCCAATAATATTTATACTAAATTTAAATTGGTATTCTATTATTGTTTAATAGTGTGATTAAAACTGGGATTCATTGTGCTTAATTTTTTATACAAGTTATTATTATTATTTTTTAAGAGTTAATCACTTGAGTTAACTGCGATTGACAGCCCTAATATAAACTAAACATACATCTTCCATTAATATATTCCTGTATGGTCACTTTGCCTCAAAAAAAAAATTTTCTGTTAAAGGGTGCACTCATAATAATTTCATGCTTAGAGATTACCCCCCCTCCCCCCTCCCCCGCCCATCCCTGACTGTTTACTGATAAAACAGCTAGGATTTCTGGATATTCTAAATTATGTAAGGTCAGAGTATTTTTCTTTGCAGAGCTGTAGAACCAGGTCACCAATGAATGGAGTTTAAAAGAGCCACAAAGTAATCACATTTGCATTAGTGTTTCCCATTCATGACAGATTGCTAGGTAGGAGAAACGATTCTTTGTTGCATTTATTTATCACTCTCCTTGGATGTCAGGCAGCATGGGTAGTGCTCCTCTGATCACCACACTGCTCATTCTTTTTGAGATTAGGTAGGAAGATAAGAACTCTGATCAGATGCATGGATTAAATGAAAGAGCCACATGAGGTTCTAAAGCTGCAGGTTGGGTATCACCAGTACAGGATGTTATATAGAGATTGGTTTTTTAAAACATTAGAGATGGGATTGAGCCACAACTGGAATATGGATTTGAACTTTCCCATCATATGAATTTGAACTTTCCTATCAATAAAAGTCAACAGTGTAACACTGCTGCAAAAAAGCACACATTATTCTGGGATGCATTAGCAGGAGTGTTGTAAGCAAGACATGAGAAGTAATTCTTCTGCTCTATTCGGTGCTTATTAGGCCTGAGCTGGAGTATTGTGTCCAATCTGGGGACCTAATGGTTATTAGGTTATTACCATTATTAGGTCTGAGCTGGCGTATTGTGTCCAGTCTGGGGACCACATTTCAGAAAAGATGATGACAAAGTCCAGAGAAGAGCAACAAAAATGATTAACGATCTAGAAAACATGACCTATGAGGGAAGATTGAAAAAAATTTGGTTTGTTTAGTCTGGAGAAGAAAAGACAGAGGGGACATGATAACAGTTTTCAAGTACATAAAAGATTGTTACAAGGAGGAGGGAGAAAAATGGTTCTCCTTAACCTCTGGGGATAGGAAAAAAAGCAATGGGCTTAAATTGCAGCAAGGACTTAGGTTGGACATTAGGAAAAACTTTCAGGTTTTTCCGGTTGTGGAATCGTCTTCACTGGAGATTTTTAAGAGCAGTTTAAACAAATACCTGTCAGGGATGGTCTAGATAATACTTAACCTGCCATAAGTGCTGGGGACTGGACTAGATGATCTCTCAAGGTCCCTTCCAGTCCTATGATTTTATCATTTAGGGTATATGGACATAGCGATTGGACCTCTGTCTGCTTTGCATCTGAGACCACTAGAAAGCATGAAGCCCATGTTGATAGTACAAATAAACATAGGTGTGTCATCTCTGACCCCATTTAAAAGCCTGAACTCCTGAATGGTAGCTCCTCAAACACACACACTGTTGCAAACACTTTCCCAATGGGACCAGAAAAAGGCCATTTTCCCAAATGAGTGCAAGCTGAAAGAGGTAAACAGAGAATATTATTACTGAATGTGGCTAGCGCTCAGTCATTTGCAAAGAAAGAGCTTCGTGTTATAATATCCCTAACTGCTGGTGCTGCTGCTGTCATACACATATGGAGAGTGAGCAGGTAGTCCTCAATACAGTTTAAATTTCAGTTTTTAACTTGGAGGGAAAGATAAGCCTGGAGGATGTAACTGCAGGGTAGCCTTCATTCCCTATTTACATTTTCTTCTTTCGTAGAATAAATTTCATAGCATCAGTTTTTTAGGCTGGACTTTACGCTCAGGCCTTAAGGGAATTGCCAACTAGGCAATTAGTATTAATATTAGTAATCCTGAATGTTTTGCACATCCATGAGCTTTTCAGAGCATTTTACAAACAATAGCTAACCTTATGACACCCAGGTAAGATAAGCAGATAAGCATTCACATCTGTATTTTACTATTAAAAAAACCGGTGGCACACAGAGGTTAAGTGCAAACCTAATGTGCCTAGTGTCAAATATGGATGTAAGTGCCTAGCTTTAGACAATAAAGTTGGAAATTTTGAAATAATCCAACGGTAGAATTGGAGTTCCTGGTTCCTAATTCTGTATTCAGAACTATTTAAAGAAGTTTTTTAAACTAATCAAAGATATTTTGCTTATAATATATTGTTCTGGTCAGGAAATTTTCAATAATTTATTGAAAAACAAATTTTGCTCATAACCATCATAGTTTATTTCATTATGGTGCACATGAATACAGTTTCCATTGCATGCCCTTCATCAGCACGCATACGTCATGTTGACTTACAAATCTGTTTTTCTACTTAATGAACAGGGAACAGGTTGAGTGAGCCTCCTTTACACTCCAGAGACTCAATCTCTACCTTCTTTCCCTGTGTATGCAATCCCTATGGAAAATCATAATTTTTGTCAGACCCTTGTGTATTAAGAGGACAAGCTGTCCTCACGAAGTATAAATAAAATGGTGTGCAGCTATTCTGATAAAATCTCTTTAATAAATCCTCTATGGGAATGTGTTTCCCTCAGGCAAAAATATTTTCAAGTGCCACATATTGCTATAAATCATCTGTGCAAAACAACAACAATAAAATCCCAATCATTACTCAAAACAGATGAACGGCTGATTAATCTCAAAATGTAAATGAGTTGAAGAGAAACAGAATCTTTACAGCAGTACGCTGTGATCTGCCAATCAAAATACAATGTAAACATGGCAGAATTTTCAGATGTTTAGAACATGTGGAATGAAGCACACTTTGCTATCCATAAATTTCACAATTCAGCCTGCTTGTTTCCTATTTTTTAAATATAAGTTTATTTATATATTAAAATTGTGAAAATATGGATCAGGTTTTAATTTTGCAAGGTGTTTTCCTAGAGTAGACGTCCTTGACATTTTATGTATACAGTGCATGTAGCAATCTCACCAACCAAAAAAGATTATACATTTATATGGCTCTTTTAAAGATAGAAAGATTGCAAAGTGCCATATACTCAAACTGATGTAAAAAGGAGTGTGCAAATCCCTTCACCTGATCAGCACACACCAGCATTAGTAAATCCACCAGTATTCTCAGGAACAAGAAGATGCTATTTCCAACCTGAAGGTTTCAGAAGATAGGTAGAAAGTAAATCACTTGAACTGGTCAGTTCATCAGAATCACAGGGTCAATGTTTCTACCCTTAAAAACAAAAACAACACAAAAAAAAAACCCCAAAAGGCCACAGGATCATTAATCACCACAGGTGATCAGGACTTCCAGGATGGCATCTCATCCAAAAGACGGCAAACACCAACAGTGTTTTTCTCCCTACCCCATGGCTCAACTCTGAGTATCGGAACTTCCTTCAGTTCTAATTAAGGTAACAGCCACACCTACCTTAGAGCTTCTTGATTCAGGTTTTGCACCTATTTAAATAAATGAGTAGATGAAATGAAAATCTCCTATTGTGGATGCAGTTATGCCAACAGAAAGGTGGTGTTTATCCTAAAGACGTTTATACCAGTATAAGTTAGTCCACATTCTAGACTAGAGTTGCCTAGATTTAACTAAAATTGATGCAAAAGCTATACATAGATCAGCGATCAGGTCCTAAAAAATAGAAGTAGTGCTGGAACACACTTCTGGTACTATCACTCATAAGCAACAGAACCAAAAGTTCCAGACACTGGAATGCAAAAAAAACTGGATCAGGGTTCTGTCATGACTTGAGCCCTAATATGTAGACTAGCCCATAGGTACCTTCAGTACCTACGGATCAAAGGGACAATGCAGCCTAATCTGACCTAGGCTGTGATATATGAAAGAATCATAGCACAAGACAGTATAGCTACCGGTTTGGTTCACATATTGCCCATCATCAACCAGCCACACTGAGAACTGCAGAAAGTGTGCTGGTCCCAAGCACACTGAAATAAATGAAATAATAAATAAATAATAATAATGGACAATAGAGTTGTCCATAGCAAAAATAAAACCCATAAAATAGATTTTAAGTTGCAATCACCACCAATACACATACACCATGTGTGACAGATGTGGCAGTTTCCTGCAACGTCATTGGCAGAGCTTACTATATTAAGTTTATACATCACTGTGGGTCAGAGATTGTATGTCATTCCATGCAGGAGGCTGACCACAGCTCCTCCAAGAATTAAGAACTGTGGTGGGGGGAGTGGGTAATTAGACCAATTCACTAAAGGTACCACCATCTGGAGAGGCTCTCATGTATTAATTCTGGATTCTCCAGAGACCAACAGACAAAGAAAGGATGTTTGAGTAAATAGCCTGAGTTTAAACTAACTTGTGGCCTTCTTTCTGAACCTTCTGCCCAACAGAGGCTCCAACATTTGCAGAAGGGTTGGAAAGGTTTTGGCCTACTGAGGCCCCTTAAGACTGATGGGTAACCTCTGGCAATCTGTTAGCATGCGTACAGGAACTTTTATTGTTTTTAATTTTTTCTCTATAATGTTCTTACCTTAATAATAAAGGCGCTTGCTTAGGAAGAGCTGTGTGGTAACTTACAGCTGCTGGAAATATGCTGTTCATAGCCCTTGGAGAGAAAACAAAGTGTAGGTGCTGGCCTTTTTAGACAGTCTGGCTTGCTGGGGTTAAACAAAGTGTAAGTCAGGGAGCTGAGCAACCTTAAAAGCCTCTGTCAGAAAGGTGTGGGACAAGCATCCCCACCTAAAGACAGGTGACAACAGGAAGTGAAAACCTGACTGGAACTCCCAGAGTGGACCACACCGGGTGGGGATACAAGTGCATTTATTCTGAAACTGTGACAAGAGAGATGGAAATAAAATGCAGTGCAAGCTTGATGAAGTGGAGACAATGGTCTGACATCCAGAAAACGAGTAAAAGACAAATGTAAAGTGGTCCATACAAGAAAGAATAATCAAATGCACAAAAATTGGGCCAAATCCAGAGAGGTGATGAACACTGGACACTCCCATTCGAGTCAACACAAAAGACAGGCATCAAGTGTCTTTCAGAATTTGGCCCAAGAACGGGTGTCTATTGTTTACCCAGTAGCAGAGAGAAGAATATAAAGGTTATAGTCAGTGAAAAACTGAAGAAGAATCAATAATGGGGATGGAAAAAAACCCAGCAAATGTTACATCTAATAAACACAATGTTTTATGTGTAAAGCAAATGAGGTAATTATTCCATTTTCAGATGGAAGAATGGAGGCACAGAAGAATGATTTGCCCTCAGGGACAAAATAAATTAATGATAAAGCTGAGAAAAGAACAGGAGAGTGCAGATTCCCAGTTTTCTGGTTTACTAGTAGAGAACACATCCTATTAATGTTCAAATACTGTGGTGAGGAGCATAATAAAGGAAACATTCGAAGTAACAGCCATTATAGTTTCATGTTTTAGGAAAGTGTAACCTTAACTGAACATGTACATCCACAATATTCCACTTACAGAACATGGAAGCAAAAGGTTACACATAAAATCTCAAAATGCATCTGTGAGATTACAGCTGTGAAAATACAACCACACTTTGCACTACAAATACTTGAAGTGATTGGAAAAATCTGTTACTGTACAGAGACCACAGAAAATATACTATTGAGAAATGTAGAATGCTTGTGGTATTCATACATGAGACTACTGAGCTGTGACTGGATTGAGCCTAACAAACTCCTTCCCCCTATGACTACATGAGCTGAATGTCAGTAATGAAATGTTAATATTAATCCACACCACTATTTTGGGTCAACTGGTTTTCCTTAGTTATGTATTCAGCTAATTTATGTTAGAGGAAAACAGCGGTACACTGGCACTAGTGTAATAAATTAGACCCAGCATCGTCTGTTTTTCCTTTTTAGTAAATATAAATAATACTTATATGCCATACCTTACAGTGGTGTTGGGAGGATTAATGTGTGTAAAGCACTTTCAAGACGAAAAGCACTATATAAAGGGATGGCCATTAAACAGTCAGGATTTTCTGTTTCCTATTTAAAGCATAGCTTGTTCTCAGTCACAAGTGTAGTAACTCTTGGCAAATGCAGTGGTGCCATCTTTAATTCTTATTAGCTCCAGGTTCTATGAGGAGCGATGTTTCCTCCATGATAAAGCACAGGCTGTGGACCCAGTAACCACAAACTGAAACTGTCTAACTAATACTGTCTTCACTATTTCAAAAGATAAGCAGTAAATTTCCAACCACCATTTATGGCAGCTCTTGTATGGTCAGTCACACTTTAGGCAGTTGCTGCAACCTAGCATTCACTAGCCCAGATAACCTGCTGACTCTGCTGGCTTCCCAAACCTCCTCATCCCAAATAGAAATGGAGCAATGTAGAATCCCAACCTGCCGCACAAAAAGTTTTAACAGGGTCACTAACAAGACAAGAGTTCCATCGGAAATTTTGCCTTACAGGGTAACGTGCATATTCTTGCAGCCCCGCTCCAGATTCTCACTCGTGAGAGATTAGGGGAAAAAACAGTTACCTACCTTCCATAACTGTGGTTTTTTAAATGTGTTGCTCATGTTCATTCCAAATACGTGTGCATGCGCTGTGTGCACAGAACGCCAGAAAAGTTTTCCCTCAGAAGTACACCACATCTGCCACTGCGGTGCCCATGGTATCGCAAAGAGCTGCGCCTTCCTCCGTAGCTGCCCACCACGGTGCCGGCTCTCTCATGAGACATATGATTCTGTCTCAGAGTCTTATGAAAACTGCTTGCTCCTTGGCAGCCATGGGGGGACGGTGCCAGGCGGTGCTGGGGAGCGGTGCCACAGGGATCGAGACCTAGCCATCATGGCTGGTTTACCCCTGCACAGTACCGCAGATCTCTTTGGTACTGGATCCCAACTGTGGGGATGCAGTCTTCTTGATAAGATCTCTGGCTGCCTCAAAAGTTTCAGGGGTGGAGGGAAGCTGGATGTCCTCTTCCCATATCTGTCTACATGGAGAGTCGATTGGTTCTGGACTCAATGAGACCCTTCTCTGTCCTGGAGTCAACGGAACCAATGCTGCCAGCTCAGAGCTTGAGTGCCCTGGTGTGGGTCACACTGTACTGGCCTCCACGGATGAAGACTTAAGCATTGGAGAATGGCCCCTGTTCATCTTCATCTTCTTTTGCGGCACCAGGGAGTGAGAGCGGTGCCGATGACCTCTGTGCACCACGCCCTTCAGTGCCAAGGAGACATGCTGGTGCCGAGGGCCTTTTGGTGCGGAGACCTTTCTTGCCAGCTTCTTAACGGAGGCTGGGGCATTGCACACTGATGCAAAGGAGCTCTGTTCTGTGCGACAAAGGGCAGCCTCCATTAAGAGGAACTTCAGTCTTTGACTGCACTCCTTCTGGGTCCTGAGATTGGAACCTCTGCAAATCTTACACTTCTCCCGTTGGTGAGACTCCCCAAGGCACCTAAGGCAGGCAGAGTATAGGTCGTCTCTCGGCATAGGCTTCAGGCAGGACTCACATGGCTTGAAGCCAGGCATATCCTGTCTCCGGAGGGGAAGGGAAGTTAACAACCCGGTAAGTGGGAACACCTAACTACACTAGAAACACTAGAAAAACAACAAAGAACTACTACAACTATTTACAGGTACTTGAGTCAACAACTCAAGAAAGAAGCACTTGCTAAGCAAGAGAAAATGCGGTAAGAAGGAACTGAGGAGGCGGAGAGTTGGCAGGGCCCTATATAGAGAGCCATGAGGGCGCGACTCCAGAGGGCTCCAGTGCCAATCTTCTGGATACGTCTGAGGGAAACCTTTCCGGCGTTCTGTGCACGCGGCACATGCACACCTACCTGGAATCAACATGAGCAAGCACTTGAAGAACAAAAGACGGTTACTTACCTTGTAACTGTTGTTCTTTGAGATGTGTTGCTCATGTTCATTCCATTGTAGGTGTGTGCACTCCTCCGTGCACGGTTACCAGAACTTTTTTCCCCTTAGCAGTACCCGTAGGGCCAACTCTGGCGCCCCCTGGTACCCTGCGCACATGCCATGGTATATGAGGTGTTGCTGGCCCTATGCCCCCTCAGTTCCTTTTTGACACCAACTCCAGCAGCAGGAATGAGGGTGGGTCATGGAATGGACATGAGCAACACATCTCGAAGAACAACAGTTACAAGGTAAGTAACTGTCTTTTCTACTTCGAGTGCTTGTCTATGTCCATCCCATTGTAGCTGACTCACAAGCAACACCTTGGAGGTGGGCCGGAGTTACTGATGAGCTGCCTGCAGCACCGCTCTACTGAAGCCCGCGTCGTCCCACACCTAGTGGACAATGACATAGTGGGATGTGAAGGTCTGTACATATGACCAGGTGGCAGCCCTGCAGATGTCTTGCACAGGCACTCTCGCTAGGAAGGCTGCGGATGAAGCTTGAGCGCTGGTTGAGTGGGCTATAATTATCCCCAGAAGTGGCATCTTCGCCGGCTCGTAGCAGAACTTGATGCAGGAAGTTATCCATGATGAGATGCTCTGGGCGGAAACAGGTAAGCTTTTCATCCGATCAGCCACCATGACGAAGAGTTGAGTAGATCTCCAGAACGGCCTCGTGCACTCGATATAGAATGCTAAAACCTGTCTCACATCTAGTGTGTGCCACCTCCTATCCTCCTCCGAACCATGTGGTTTGGGAAAAAACACAGGGAGAAAAATACCTTGGTTATAATGAAATTGGGAAACCACCTTAGGGAGGAAGGCCGGGTGCGGCCTCAAATGAATCTTGTCTTTTGTGACAGGGCCAGACCGGAAGGCTATGGAAGGGTGCTGGAAGGCATGTATATTAGCCCCAGGCTACATAAAGCCCTATTCCCTGGGTAATCCAGCTGGGGCTAATTCAAGGCAATTGGGGCAATTAGGCCACCCAGGGCCTATCAAAGAAACTGCCACAGCAGTTAAAAGCCTCCATTTCAGGCAGGCCGGGGGAGCTGAAAAGGGAGTTGCCTGCTGGAGCTGAGGAGGTGCAGCACAGCACAGCACAGCAGCCCTGCTGCAGCTGCAGAGCTTGGAACTATCACCTGTTGCTGCCACAACACCAGAGACTGAGAGGTTCCAGAACAACCCTTCACACCGTACCAGGGAGCGGGCCACAAGCATTGGGGCCACAGACAGGTGACCCAGGGAAGGTAGTCGGTCTCAGGGACTAAGCAGTGTGAGACCACTCCTCGTAGGGTCCCTGGGTTGGGGCCCAGGGTAGAGGGCGGGACCAGGCTCCCCCCGTTCCCCTCCCAGCCACACCACTGGTGTGGCCAGAAAAGCGCAGGACCCACAGGGCAGAATAGGCTCACCCCGCCACACTTTATAAAACACAGTATAAGGAGGCTGCAAGGTCAGTGCCCTAATCTTGGAGACTCTCCTTGCTGAGGTAATGGCCACCAGGAAGGCCACCTTCCATGACAGCAGCAGTACAGGGCATGTAGCCATGGGCTCAAAGGGGAGGCCCCCATGAGCTGTGAGAGGACCAGGTTGAGATCCTAGGGAGGCACCGGGTCGTGGACCTGCGGATAGAGCCTTTCCACCCCTTTCAGGAACCTAATTGTCATAGGGTGGGAGAAAACTGATCTCCCTTCCAAAGGTTGGTGGAACTCCGTTATAGCTGCTAGGTGGACCTTCAGGGAGGCCACTGCTAGTCCCTGGAGTTTTAATTGCAACAAGTACTCCAGGATCACCTGTATCGGCAATAACCCAGGCGAAATTTCTTGGGACTCTGCCCAACAGGGACTCTGCTTCCATTTTGCCCGATACACAACCTGTGTGGAAGGTTTCCTGCTACTCAGCAGGATTTGCTGAACTTGCGCCTAATAGGCTAGCTTGTCTGCACTCAGCCATGGAGCCTCTATGTTGTGAGGTGTAGGGAATCCAGGTCTGGGTGTAGCAAGTGACCGTGGGTCCTGGGACAGGAGATCGTGCCATCTTGGTAGCTCCAGTGGGAGGGCAATCGATAGGTTCAGCAGCATGCTGAACCAGTGCTGGCGCGGCCAGGCCAGTGCACTTAGGATAACATCTGCCTTGTCCCTCTTGATTCTTAGCAGGACTTTGTGAAGAAGAATGGGTGGAAACACGTACATGAAGCTCCCCGACCACTGCAGAAGGAAGGTGTCAGAGTGAACCGGCCTCCAGACCGTGGAGGGAGCAGAACTGCGGGCATTTCCTGTTCCATGCTGATGCAAACAGGTCCACCTGGGGAGAGCCCCACCACTGGAAAATCATAGAGATCACATCTGGATGAAGTGACCAGTCACGGTGGGGTAAGAACAACCTGCTGAGGAGATCCGCCTCATCGTTCCTCGCTCCAGGGAGGTGAGAGGCTATTATGTGAAAATTGTGCCTCACCACAAGGTCCCACAGACAAATTGCTTCCTTGCAGAGGGCTGAGGAACGGGATCCCCCCAGTCTGTTGATGTAACACATGGCTGCTGTATTGTCTATCAGTATCTGCACCTCCTTGCCCACAAATAAAGTGGAGGAACACTCCAGAGGCTAGGTGAATAGCCCGTAACTCTCTCACGTTGATGTGCATGTGCCTCTCCTCCCTCGACCAGACCCTTTGTGTGCTAAGGTTGGTGCTGATATGGACCCCACGCCCTAAGTCCGAGGCGACCGATACCAGAGTGATCAAGGGGACTAGCTCCTCGAACTGCACACCCCTCAACAATGGCCAGGGGGCTCCACCACCAGACTAATGTGTCCAGGAGCTGGGGCGGGACTGTGACCACCCAGTCCAAAGAGTGTCTGTTCAGGACATAAACCGAGGCAAGCCACGACTAAAGCGGTCTGAGACTTAGCCGAGCCAGCCTCCCCACATAAGTGCAGACCGCCATGTGGCCTAACAGCTGCAGACAGTGCCTAGCTGTTTAGTTGGGCAGAAGTGCAGGCTAACGATGATGGCGGACATTGCCTCGACGCGTGGCTGGGGCTGGAAAGCTCTGGCTGGGAAAGCATCCAGGACCGCTCCGATGAACTCTATCTGCTGCACTGGAGTTAATGTGGACTTCTGCTGGTTTATTAGCAGGCCCAGCCGGCAGCAGGTGTCGCATGTCAGATTTACACTGTTGTGGACCTGGGCCTGGGCCCTGTATCTGCCTCTGATTAGCCAATCATCCAGGTAGGGGAAAATTTGGCCCCCTTGAGCCTCAGGTGCGCCATCACTACCACCATACATTTTGTAAACACCCTGGGGGCTGAGGAAAGGCCAAAGGGCAACACAGCAAACTGGTAGTGGGAGCCAGACACCACAAAATGGAAGAAACAGAAAATGAAGAAAAATAGAAATGTGGAAGTATACGTCCTTTAGGTTGAGGGCAGCACACCAGTCTCCTGGATCCAGGGAGGGAATGATGGAGGCAAGGGAGACATGCGAAATGTCAGTCTCTTCAGGTACTTGTTGAGATGACGCACAGCTAATGTAGGCCTTAGACCCCCTTTCGCTTTGGGGATGAGGAAGTACCTTGAGTAAAACCCTTTTCCCCTCATATCCGCTAGAACCTCTTCTACGGCCCCCAACCTGAGAAGGGTCTCTACCTCTTGCCAGGGACCGCAACCGGTGCCAAGAGGGCTACCTCACTCCATGCCCCACCAATGCGGGGTGCTCTGGCGACCGTGATCCGGAGCAACTTCTTGGGGATTGGCGCCGTGTCAACTTTTCCACTCAGGGCAACCAGGCTGTTGGAGATTGTCCCCTATGCTCTGGGTATCGCCCAAAGTGGGCTTTCCCTGCGACACTTTCTCTCTGGGTGGAGACCGGGGTGTGGGCAGCATGGGCAAGGCCAACAAGGTCCATGCTGCATGAAACGCCTCTGGTGTTGACAGCGCCAGCAGGTACAGAAACGCCCTCCCAGGAGCTGGCGGTGACTCTCTGGTTGGAGACTGAAGTTGTGTCTACACTGACACTAAATCGAATTAACAAATTTGAATTAGGCGCTATGCCACTTGCGGAGGTGGTCTTATTAAATCGATTTTACAGGCACCTTAATTCGAATTAAGAGTGGTGCCAGTGTAGACGCGGGTGTAATTAAGTCGACTTAAGTGACTAAGTCAACCTAAGTCGCCAGTGTAGACCAGGCCATAGGCTCCAGCGGTAGCAAGTGAGTCTCCACTGTCTTACCTCCATGCAGCTCTGTGCTCCACCCCTTTCTTGAATGGTGCAGGGGAGTGGCCTTGCTCTGCACGCTGCTTTCACCGCTTCTTCCTCAAAAGGAGAGGAAGAAGTCCGCTACTGAGGTGGGGCCAGTGCCGATGGTGCGCTTTGCACCAATGCCAGACTCAGTACAGAGGTAGAATGGGTTGGTTCGGAAGCAGGTCTGAGTGCTGTCTCTGTTAGTTAAGGCTTTCATGTGGATTTCTCTGTCCTTTTGGGTTCGAGGTCTGAAAGCCTTACAAATCTTGCATTTGTCCTTATGAGCAGCTTCCCTCAGACACTTTAGGCAACTCTCATGGGGGTCGCTCAGTGGAAAGGCCTTTCCACAGGAGGCACAAGGATTGAAGCCTGGTGACCAGAGCATGCCCTGATCCTGGCAAAGTCCCAGCTAGGACTATCCTAAGTGACTAACTACCACTATTAACAACACTTAAGGACTAATCTACCTAACTAAGACAAACAACAAACAATTAAGGAGAACAAAAGGGATTGAGAACACTTGCGATACAAGTCATAGCAGTTCCAGCAACCATCTCAGGCGGAAAGAAGGAACTGAGGAGGCATAGGGCCGGCAGCACCTCATATACTGTGGCATGTACACGGCGCTTCAGAAGACGTCGGATACGGCCCTACGGGTACTGCTAAAGGGAAAAAAGTTCCGGTAACTGTGCATGGAGGTGTGCACATACCTACAGTGGAATGGACATAAGCAAGCACTCATAGAAGAAGCCAGGCTTTCAGTAAACCTCAAGGAGATAAGACAAAATGCTAACAGAGGTCTAAACTGCAGCCTAAAACTACTTTCCAGTCCACTGTGACTTCCCTCTAGAGATAGTGTCTAAGAGATTTGATATGTCCACACCACGATGTAAGCCCAGGGTCTGTGGGACTTGAGCCCATAAGTCTGGGCTTGAGCAGCCACATTGAGGATGCAGGCTGCTACCTGCAGCCTGTAATAAAAATTGTATTGGGTCACAAACTGGAAATCCCTCCTATTTGTATATTAACAAACCTGGAGCCAGAAACTTACCAGGTTCTGGGGCTGCTTCTGCATCTCTGTTTCTCCTGCTGCTGGGTTGCCTCTGTGTGTGGGGAGGTCAAACAGCTCCTTCAAGTATGGACCCAGGATGTGCTACAACTGCAGTGGAGACAAAATCTCCTAGGGGACTGGCCTGAGCACCAGTCACTTCACTAGCTTGATCCAGTGGCTACTGGCTCTCCTTCTGGTGCTATATTAGACACAGGGTCAGAAGATCACCATCCTGGCTGATCAGCCTACTACAAACTGCTGTTGATGCAATGCTCGATGCAGCATCCAGCACTAGTTCAAGTTCTCATAAAAGAGGCAGGGTGGCAGCAAGTTCCCAGAGGTGCAGTTCTCATCCCTGGCTTTCTAATAGCCATTCTAGAGTCACTTACTCCAGTTCCTGATGCTGCCAATTTATGCACTATTGCTTGACACACCTGGTCATTTCTGGTACTCTTACTGAAGTCAAACGTCTTGCTTACCTCACACCAGCAATTTATCAGAACCAGACTGTCTCCCATGACCAGGTAGCAGTGTGCTTGGCAAAGGACTTCTGCGTTAGCTATGGCCATGGACAAGGAGACGATTCATTCTGTTTACAGCTCAGTGGTCAGAATAAAATGGAAGGGTTAAAAACTGAGCAGTTGTACCAAGGTTGCTTCCATTTCCTGGTAGTTAATTAGCTAGTCTTGGGATAGAAAAGAAAGGAACACTGACCCATGGGATTGTGGGATAGCATTGGCAGACTCTCAGGATGTGAAGTCTGGGGACCCAAGCCTGAACTGCATCCACACTGCAAAGTGGATCAGAGTCCCAGTGGAACTTGGCTTGGACCCTCCCCTAGGTCCTAGAGGCCAGGTCATGCCAACTTAGTGGCCCAAGTCAGACAGATGTGTGTGTAGACAAAAGGGGGGGGGGGGTGTTGGCTTGATCCTGAATCTTTGACAGAGTGTTGGGCAAGATCCAAATTCCAGCCCAACACTTTTTTTTTTTTTTTTTTTTTACCCTAATGATTACTTGTCCAGAGTCTGGAGAAGAAAGACTTTTCCCCAATTAATTGCCGATGGAGGATGGTGCAGTCATCACAGGAGACTATGGTGTCAGTTATCATTTTTGCTTTACTCCAGTCCAAAAGGTTTATTTTACAATAGATTTGCTGAGGTTTATATGGACTTGAGTTACCCAGTCTCCCATAATTTGAGATCTTTTGTAATATTTGGATTAATAAAAAGCGCACTCTTTCCAAGGTTGTAGCCAACCCTACCACAAACTGACAAAATTAAATAGCAACTTACCCATGACAAGCAGAACTCTGCCTCGGGCAACCATATTTCCCTTACTCCATGTAAACCTAATGCCTAACAAACCCCATTCTCTGCAACAGACCATGCAAATAAACATGACTTGAGGGTCAAAGCTGGGATACTTGGGACCAGATAAGAATGAAATTTATCTGTACATGAGCCCTGGATAAGTTAGAGAGAGTTCATTGCAAATTCTGGAGGAAAGGGAAAGTTCCAGTAAGTGTCAACCTGATATACCCAACATTTGGCGAGTGAAATATTGATTTTGTAAAAGTCTGACGTGTTCAAATACTGCAAAATCTAAACAAGTCAACACTGCAAGTCACCACACTGTGAAAAACACAAGATAGCATATCCTACTCACACCTTTTACTGATGTTTCAGTGATTTACAGTGTGCGCACAGTAACTACAAACATTTAATTTTCATAAAGAAAAACAGGTTAACTACCTGTAAAAGTTGTTCTTCAAAATGTGATGAAGATATATATTCTACTTCAGTAGGCACACCCCAAGGACACCTGAGCTGGAGAACTTTGTCAAGCAGTATCACAGGGGCAGTGCTTATGCCCTACAGACCTAACCCCTCCCCTGGTCCCATAAGGACTGCACTGCCCCAACCCCTCAGTTCCTTCGCACCAAGCATCAGAAGTATAGACTGCGATGTAGCAGGGATGGAGTGTGAGTCATAGAATACAATTCTGGATCACATCTTTGAAAAAAATTACAGTTAGGCAACCGTATTTTTGTCTTTAAGTGGATGCAGCTGTGTGGTCTACTTAGGTGACTCATAAGCAGCACTCTTAGGCAATGGTGCTCACAGCCTACTTAAACAAAGACTGCAGGACTCCTTCCCAAAGTTTGCATTTGATCTGGCTAGCACAGTAATGGCATATTCATTTGTAAAAGTAGGCCCAGAGGATCAAGTGATAGCCCTGCAAATGACCAATATAGGAAGGTCATTTAGAAATATCATCCGTTCCCTGGGCTCTTGTGAAATGACCTCACGTCCTTTGAGGAGACATGGCCTGGGCTACTTCATGTGCTGTCATGATACAGGAAGTTACCACCTGGAGATCGTCTGTGAAGAGACTGTTTGACTCTTCATTTGGTTTGTATGTGAAACAAAAACGGGATGAGACGCGGAAAAGGTTTGGTTCTAGCTAGATAAAAAGCTAAACATTGCATGTCATCCAATAGATGAAGACATCATTTCTCTTGGGTTGAATGTGGCTTACAGAAGAGCATTGATAAATATATAGCTTGGTACAAGTGAAAATGGGAACCACTTTGGATAAAAACTTATGGTCCGGCCACAGGGTTACTTTGCCTTTAGAAAACCGCATATAAGGGGATTCAGCCATCAAAGCCTGCAACTCAACCACCCTCCTTGCACACATTATCGCCACCAGGAAGGCAGTTTTCTGACAGAGAACGGAGAAAAGTTGCCAGAAGTTCAGAGGCCCTGAAGGAGCTGCTAGGACAGTATTAAAGTCACACAAAGGAATCGGCTCTTTAACCAACGTGTGGACACAAGAGATTTTTCAAGAACCTCATTGCCATAGGTTTGAAAACTCTGACTTACCACGGATGGGCAAATGAAAGGCGAAATTGCCACCAGGTGGACTCTCAACGAATTAAGCACAAGACCAGAGGACTGAAGGTGTAACATGTACTCCAAGATCATAGAATCATAGAAGATTAGGATTAGAAGGGACCTCAGGAGGTCATCTAGTCCAACCCCCTACTCAAAGCAGGACCAACCCCAAGTAAATCATCCCAGCTGGGGTTTTGTCAAGCCACACCTTAAAAACCTATAAGGATGGAGATTCCACCATCTCCCTAGGTAACCCATTCTAGTGCTTCACTACTGAAATGTCATGGATGATCTCGCTGGGCCAACGACCATATCAAGAACTGCTTCAATGTCACCACATAAGTTGCACTGGTGGAGGGCTTCCTTCTATTGAAGAAAACTTGCCAGACCACCTCTGAAATGGTTCCACCTCCTCATCTAACTACACAGCATCCATGCCGTGAGATGCAGGGAGCTGAACGCTCAATGCAAAGCCTGACTGGGATGTTGAGTCAGGAGGTCAGGATGAAGAGGAAGGGATATGAGAGGCTGAAACGATGATGACATGAGGATGTCAG
This sequence comes from Emydura macquarii macquarii, assembly GCF_026122565.2. Taxonomy (NCBI): domain Eukaryota; kingdom Metazoa; phylum Chordata; order Testudines; family Chelidae; genus Emydura; species Emydura macquarii. The sequence continues at coordinate 610,300 of NW_027132817.1, read as the reverse complement.
AGAACCAACGGTGTCTCAGCCACGCTGGAGCAACGAGAATGAACTAGACATGGTCCAATTTTAGCTTGAGAACAACCTACACGATGAGTGGAATTGGAGCAAATATATACAGGAGTGCTGACTCCCAGTTCAATGAAAATCACCATTCAAGGAACTCAGATTGAGAGACTGACTGATTGACTGAGTAGCCGTAATGAGAAATAGATATGACAGAGGAGCTCCTCTCTGGATTTGCCTCCCACTAACCAATCATCCAAATAAAGGAAGATTGGAATTCCCCTCTTCCTGAGGTATGTTGTTACCACAATCATACATTTGGTAATAACCCAGAGACCAGAAGACAGGAAAAAAGTCAGCACAGTGTATTGGTAGTGCCAGCCAGATATGACAAATCTGAGGAATCTCCTGTGGCTCGGAAGGATTGTTATGTGAAAATAAACCTCCTACAGGTCCAGGGCAGCAAACTAGTCATTCTGATTTAAGGAGGAGAGGATAGTTGCTAGATTAACCATACAGAATCTTATGCATCTGATGTATTTGTTGAGATCATGGAGATCAAGAATATCCCTCCCTTGGGCTGGACAGCAAATATTAGGCTTAGAACCACTACAAGGGGACAAGTGCTACAAGGGGACCGCCCCTACACCTCCCAGAGCCAGTAGAGATTGAACTTGCTCAAGGAGCAGTGTCATGTGAGAAGGGTCCCTGAAGAAGGATGGGGTGGGGTGGAGGAATGGAGAGAAATTGCATGACAACCTGATATAACTGTGCTTAGGACCCAGTTGTCCAAGATAATCAAGCCCCAAACACCATAAAAACAAGGCAACCTGTCCCTGAACCGAGGGGATGGAGAATGAGAGGTCACCAGTGGCTCACTGTCTTGCACATACAAGTCAAAATGGGCACTTGCTGGATGCTGGGGTGTGAGCCAGCCAGTTTAACCCAGAACCAGACCACCTTCTTCTTCCCTGGGATCTGCAGCCCTTCCAGGAACATAGGACTGTCTCAAAAAAATGCTGCAGGTGGTGCTACTGTTGCTGACCACTGTAGGGCGCCTCTCCATGACCGGATCATGCCCCCACACAAAGAACATCAAGTAGCTCATGAATTTTTAAAAGAGAGCAAGGTTTCATCGGTTTTCTCTAAAAACAAAACCGAGGCACCAAATGATAAATCGATGGTCTGCTGCACATTGGGTGCAATGCTCAAATTCTGCAGCCATGAGGTCCTCTTCATGGTCACAGCTGCTACCAAAATACTGGCTGCAACATTAAACTCTTCCATGGAAGATTCTGGCAACTTGTCCATGAACTTAGACATGGCTGCCCAATTGACAAGGTCATATTTAGAGAGCAGCACATGCTAGTTCACAATGTGCATTTGCAGGGAAGAGGAGGTATAAATCTTTCTCCCCATTAAGTCCATGGGCTCTTCGTTCTTAGGCATTGACTTGTATCTTCCCAACCATGCCTTGTCTTTGCTGCAGTTACCACCAGAGTGTTAGGGGCCAGGTAGGAAAATCCTGCATAGGAACAAAGTACCGCTTTCTCCAAATGCTTCACTGCTGAGAAGCTGAAGTATTCCACGTCTTTGCAGGCACCAAAAGAGCCTCATTTATCGGGAGCTACTCTCCCTAGAGCTGATAATTGTAGAGTACCCAGCAGCTCCTGGAGAAATTTCTCCTGGATACCCAGATATTGGCCATACACCTCAGGAGGTCCCGGTATAGCTTAAAGTCCTCGGACAGAGAGGTAGAGAAAGATTCTGGCAAGCAGAGTTGTCCGGGCAGGATGAGGTGGTGGTGGTGGTGTGCCAATGATGGGTCCCATTATTGCACCATAGGATCCTGTGGAAGGAGCCTTGGAGGTTAAGGGGGAACTGACTCAGTGGTCACTTGTAGATGAGATGATTTGAGAGTAGGAGCCACCATTGGGACCAGTAATCTCATTCTGGAGCAAGTTGAGGAATATGTCCTCAGGGACCGAGGAGAATCCTAAGGACTCTGGGCATAAAGATAAGGATTGGTAGCCAAAAAGGCACCAGGCCAAGAGCCCCTGCGCCGACTGTGAGACAGATGCCAAATCTCAGTACGGAGGTATCTGAGGTAAATCTCTGGAGCTTAATGGCCTGCTCCAGTAGGTGCTGCCCCAGCAGCAAGTCTCTTGCCACCTGAGTCCACTGTGAACGACTTGCAGATGGAGCACTGCTCTTTAATGTGTTCTTCATTGAGACACAACAAGCACCTTGTGAGAGAATCACTGTTGGCGATGCCCACACACACAACGGAAAATGCTTGAACCCTGGTGTGGGCATCACACAGGGCTGTCAACTACTCCAATACTTTAACCTACGGTACTACAAGAAAAAAAATTCTCAGAAATGGAGATCAAAGCCCAAGGTAAAAAACATCACACAGAGCTTTGGCTCTAGCAACGGGCTGTAAGCAGGAAGTGAGGGGGTCAGGGCCGTGCTGCCCTTGTATGGCAAGGGGAAGGGCTAGGGCTGCAGGGTGTGAGCACCACCCCTATGGGTACTGTTGGGCAAAGTTCTCCAGCCCTGGTCCGCTGCATGCGCACACACACCCAAGTAGAATACACAGTTGCATCTACTTGAAGAAATTCTATTATTGTTTTCACCTGCCACCACCATGCCTCACTCCACCCCACTCACCTTTTCTGTGCCTGCTAAAGGAAAATTGAAGTTTATAGTTGTCAGTTTCTTTGGCCTTCAAAATATTCTTGATAATAATACACACTGGACAAAGAATTTCCTCATTATGAGTTTCTCAAGTCTTCCTTTCAAACATTCAAATGTTTACAAGCAGTTCCAAATGATTATGTGCTGAGGGGCATGGTATCCAGTCTTGCCTGAAGTAGTAACACACTCATGTATTTTGATCTCATTTGAGTTTGTTCATTTCAGTTATAGGTTTGCATCTGAATGCATTAGGTACATTAAACCTTGGTTCTGAACCTAAAGGCTATTCAGTTGTCTACAGTCTTGGACCAGTTCCTAGTGAACACAGACACACAACATAGATACTATCAAAACTGACACCATTGTTTCAAGTCTCAGCAGAGGTGCCAAGAATTTAATATGTATGGAGATTAAATTGCTCTCATCTGTATGCCAGAGTCCAGGAACACTGACAGTGGCAATGTGAAAAACCAACCTTACAATGCAACTGCCTGTGTTGTACTGCGCTGCGTTTGAGAGACTCCTGTCTCCAGCATATATTAAATCTGGTACTTTTCACACATTAAATTCAATTTAGCGAAGTTTACTTAAAAAAAGACCCCACACTTAATAAAAATGTAAAGCCATTGTTGGATAATTTATGACATAGCACAATAAAATAAGTCAAGTCAATTCTAATATTTATCATAGCAATTGTAATGATAAATAAAAGCTACTGAGTCTTTAAGATTTTTATTTTATTATGGTTTTATATATGGATATAAAACCTCCAAAGCACTTTAAAAGAATCACTCTTCTCGTGAAGTACATAAAACTAGTTTCATACTGTGCTTCTGAAAGTCTACTGTGCATTTTGTTCTGTTTATTTTACAAATGGCACATTCAACTTTAAAAGTGGGGGTATGAGTTTCTATTGACTGAAATCCAACACTGCATCCAAAACGAAACATTTCCTTATGACTAAGTTAAAGTGTGAGTGCATTGTGTAATAAACAGTAGCAGTCTGGTCATTTAATCTCAACTCAGCATACAATAAAACAAACAGTTGTGCTTTACAAATTGGAATCCTGTAATAAACATCAGTTTTTCCTTTTTTTTTTTTTTTTTTTGGGGGTAAAATACCCCAAAAGCTAATTACTGCTTCAAATGAACACATCCAAACAGGCACCACAGTTTTAACCTTATTGTTCTGCCTAAGGATTGTTTTTTTCTTTTAAGACTGGTCTGATATGCAAGACACATTAAGGCACAAGTGGGCGGTACAAACAACAAATGAATACAACTGTCCATGAAACTCATGTTCTCTTCCACAAATACTAAAATATGTACCGGTTAAGATAAATTTCTTTTTAAAAATGAAATACACCATCTTGTTATGAAACTCCTATACAAAATTTTAAAATGTACATCATCTGAGCTGCCAAAAAGAGTAAAAATTTATCCATTTTCCACATAAAACTATATTTCTCACCAGCATATCTAACAACTGGGAAGAAGATACCCAGCACGTAGGAAAAATTATATTTCCCCATGTATAAGACAAAAATATGGCACTTTCTATTTCTTTAAAAAAAAAAAACTATTAAAAGTACAATATTGATTTGTAGATTGGTTCAATGCATGGCTGAGATAAGGCACTTTCTTCCAGTGAGCAGCACCTTCCACACACAAGGAGATGATGAATCAGGTTCTGGTTAAAAACAAAAGGGGGCTGAATGAAGTTCCAAGAAGACGACAGGAACATTTCAACAGCAGGGGAAGACACAGGAGGTAAAACCTGGAGATGAAACTCTACACAGAAGTGGTCACTCTGTCAATGGCATTATTGACCTCATTTTTGTTTGAATCCAGTCCTTTAGCAGCATTCATATCATTCCGTAAATTTTCCACTGTCTTTTTCATGTTCTTTAACTCTCCAGGATGTGGAGTGGCTCGCCTTAGAAGTGTTGTCTAAAAACAAACAGTGGAGTAAACGGTTTTGCTTTTGTCGTTTTGAAACACACACACTTTCAAGGTTTTAGCATTTAATACCAAATATTAGCTATAACATGATTTTTATTATTGTAATGTTAATTTCAAGATATGTTAATTTCATAGCTGCTTGATGATGAAGTCAGTGAAAGAGGTCACTTGGGGGGATGGGGGGGGGAGTGGGTTTCTAATCTGACCTGTTAATTTGAAATCCACATCAACAGAAGCTGAAAAACAGTTCCCAGTTGTGAGGTGGGGGTCATGAAAAAACTATATGGGATTTTCAAAACCGCCTGAATGATTTAAGAATTAATTCCATTAACCAAACATCCCACAGCACCTCTCTGTGATGTCTGTCTATATTGCTAAATAAATGTTTGTGTGATATTCTACTCTTCTTCCATCATCAAGACATGGATCAGGCTATATCTTGCAAAATAGGCATTGGGAACTTGGAGGGAAAGGGGGAACATTTCAATAGTTTATTTTCAGTGATTCTGTACCATCTGCTAGAGAAGGATATATTGTCCTTATGTTGGCATATGGGCAAGGAAAGTTGACAAAAAGCTAAATGGAAAGATAATTTACTTCCATAATTTTGATAAATAGTGGGATTAAGTTTTAATTTTCTTTAAAAAAAAAAATCTATACTACACTAAGTGTAACAGCACAAATGTGTATGCATGTGCATTTTTTAAAAATAAGTGTTGTGTGTACTGTTTACATTATTACAGTAGCACTAGTGACCTACAAGGGACATACACTGGGAGTTAATGACTAGCTGAATAAAATTGACTAGATCACAAAATGATTTACATAAAAAATCCCCCTCCCCCACCCAATATCAAAAGTGGACTGCTTCAAGACAGTCTGTAGATCCCCAAGTAATGTCCTGCACTTGAATTTTTAAGTACAGTGTTTCAAAGTTCCTGCTGTTCCCAGTTCACTACAAGTGGATCAATAATAAGAGGTGGAAGTTTTACGAGTTTAGTTAAAGATTCTTATTTCACAACTTTATGTGGTTCAATTACAAAAAGTGACACCTTATTCAAAAGGCAGTTCTACTGTGTGCTGTCCAAGTCTCACATGCTGCTGTTCATGATCAAATTTAGTTCTGCTACTCTTTACTCCAGTTAGCCTTGCACAAATGACACAGCTAAAGGAAAGTAAACTAGATTATATTCTCCCTTGTGCATTCCCAAAAGTTGCTTACTACATTTCCATCAGCTGTACCTGTGGAAACCAACAAGAGGAAATTACAGCTGGCACAGATGTCAGAGGGACTAATTTGGTCTGCTGAACCCTTTAGTGCTGGTTCTAAGGACAGGCCCTGGCTTGTCAGATCCCTGGTTCAATTTACAGGGATGATAGAAGGAAAAACATCTGTATACTTGTAAAGTGAGCATATTTGATATGGAAGTGAATGTTAAAAAAACCTGTCTGTTTCAAAGTCCCTTTTCAAAATAAAACCATACTGCTAGCATGTTTGGAGTATTATAACCAAGATATTCTTCAGTTAAAGAACAGCTCTGAAATCCCCCCATGTTTGGAAATTTTTTTATATTGGGGTTTTGATGCAGGCTCACTTCAAATTAAGGCTGAAGGTTAAGTCTTCAGCATGCCTCTGAAAATGGGCATGCAAAACTGGTACAATAAGCAAGCTTTGTGGAGACACTGGAGAGGTCAGCTGAAAATTCAGCTCTAAAAGTGTCAATATTTACAAGTAACAGCTGTCAGTGATGCAAAGTGATTGCAGAAGAGGGCTTTACCCTTCAAAGACCACCTAAAATTTTTGATCTCCAGGGAGTGTGGAATGACCATTTAATGGAGGTCTCATAAGTACAGTGACAGATGCTCCCAACATCCCTTCTTCATTTGAGTGGGAAACAGCAAGCATCAGTGTGCCACATGCCATCTGATTATGGACACTATATGTTGGTTTCAATACACATGGTCATGAGATGAGGGAGGGGTAATGGAAGTGGGGAAAAAGACAAAGCACAATAGGGTGGCAGAAAACTCAATAGGGACCCATGTCAGGGTGTAATAACTCAAAATTACTGCCTAAAGGACATAGGGTCCAAGGCTTACACCTTCCACAGAGCAGAAGACGACCCTACTCCTATCCTGCTTTTGGAAAACTGGAAGGAACCATCCTAAAGAAATAAAGAAAAAAGACTAACATTTTCCACAGTAAGACAGTCTTGTTTTAGCAGAACTGAAAGTTGTATTTGATTTATGCAGATTAAAAAAAAATACCAAATTTAAAAAGCCTTTTAAAGCCACTATAAAACAAATGTTTAGCAGCTCTGCCATAAACATGCATATAGGAAGTCCACTGCTATCATTAAAAGCTTAGAATGTTTAAGGTAAGATGTAGAAAATTCAAATACCTTTTTTTTTTAAACACAATTTTTCATTATAGTCACTAGGTGTGTATTACCATGTGTTTGAGAAACGTACCATTTCGTTATCCTCTTCATCTTTTTCATCTTCTAAAAAGCGGATTGCGCTGACTCTGTTTACTGCACGTTCATTCCAGGTTTCATCTGACATTTCATGTACCAAGCTCTCAAACGCACCACACCGGGGCAGGTTATCTGTTACAATGGAAACAAGCAAATCAGAACCCTTTCAAAAAAGAACAGTATGCTAACAATAATATAGAATAATATAGACATATACCAATATAGATTATTGGGCTTTCATTTTGCAGGGTTTGTATTTAGCAATTTTAAACTTTTATGTAGATGTCCAATCATTTGAGCCCTGAAGGAACTAGCTCCACATGAGGGAACAAAGCAAAAGAGTTTATAATTTAACTGACCCCACCATTCCCTCACCTATCCTTTTAACACTGTAATACAAAATGATGGTGCATTATTTACATTTGAGAGAAAGCCCGCTTTTTTCCAGAAAGGTGACATACTAGGGATGATAATACCTATTGCTTATGACATCTGCTATTAATTCACATTGATCTTTCCTGTCAAGACTCAGAGCTTTTCAACCATAACCTTCCAACTCTGTTCCATGATCACATACACAAGTTTGAAAAACAGGTATCCACTTTATACACATAGGATCCACTAGTGAGCCCTCATGCATTTTGGGGTAATATGATTATTATGCTTGCTTACTTGTCTTTGTATTTTCATTAAATAAATTCATGCTTATGTAACTGACGTAGAGGGGAAGTAAGTCAATTTACTTTCCAAGTTACCCAAGGGAGTTAAAATCTTTTGAGAAAGTGAATAGTGAAAACCAGAAGAGAAGCTCTTTAAATGGTAAACAACTAAAATGTTGTCCGTTACCAATAATGAACTGATTTTTTTTTTTAAATAAAAATGATAAACTAAAGATTGTTGTACATGTTGGGGAAAGATAACAAGCAGTAGATTTTTAAGATGACAGTTCTGACGTATGTAGAAATAATTTTCCAAGTATACCATACCTTGGCAACTGGGCTCAGAAGACATTTGAGGAAGTAATACACATGTTAAAATTTTTTCTCCTGTTTCAGAGTCTGTGTCGGTCTGGAACATCAGCAAAGGTTGAGACTGGTTATCCGACAACCACAAAGCCTTCAGCTTTAAGGAAGTCAGTGACAGAGGAAGATGTATCAACCTAATTTAAAAAGAAATGGAAAGTCTGAAATTTCAGGCCAGTTTCTAGGAGACTTGATAAATCAACCTGCCTAGTTGGGCAACCAGCTGCTCAACAAGCATATGGTTTGATTTCAAGTAAAACACAGATGACTCAAGGAACTGGCTAACCATCTCACTTTATACCTTGTACTCCTGTCCGTTCTACCTAGCTGTTTCTCATTATGCTCAGATTGTAATTTGGAGCACAGAATGTCTTTTCATTGTGTGTGTACAGAGCCAACCACAATAGGGCCCTGGTTCTTGATTAGTGCCTCTATTTGTGCAACAATGCAAATAACGAATAAATAAAACCAAAACAACACTGCACGACTTGAAATCAGTAACCCAAGTTTTTATGCTGATAAAGAAAACATAACTTGAGTTGTCATAATAGTTATATGATTAACTATACAGTCAAACTCCAACTTCCGAAGGATCATCTGGCATTAATGCAGGTATTCAATTCACCAGGCTTCACTTGAAGCCAAGATCTCTGTTTTAATTTAAAGTCAGAAGTACATGAAAAATTTTCTGTTCATGACTGAAGAAAACCTGGAATTGTGATTGGGATCCTATATTTTTATGCAAATTTGTCACAAAGGTAGTTTTGACACACAGTTGCGCTCAGTATTGGCAGGGATTGGAATTACATTTGACCAGAGGACAGGAATATATTACCAGTTTAACAGTACTGGGACTAGTGAGAGTGGAATAGAAGCTTTTTTGCTGCTTCATTCTAAGACATAAAACATAACATGCCTCGACCGGATACGAAGGAAACCAGCACAGCAACAGGACACTATAAAATCTCTCTCACCTGTTTCCAGCTACATCCAGGACATGCAGTTCAGTGGCTTGTGAAATCTCAGAGGGAATTCGAGATAATCTGTTGTCACGCACAGAAAAGACATTAAGACTGCCGCACCCCCCAATCTATATTAAAAAGAGAGAAAAACTATTTTTGTTGCAGAACCATATTGTAACAAAGGCATGTGGCACAGAACACACATGTTGTCACAGCACATTCAAGTTACAATGGCTGCAAGTCACAGGCTGCAAATTAATGCTCACCCTTATTTTATTTTTTAGAGAGACAGGCCTCCAGCCAGTCTTTGTTAGTACTTTCAAGAACAGTAACTTTGTAAAACAATTTCATTATTCAGAACCAAAGAGGTCAAGATTCAGCCTCACCTATTCCTGCCATCAGTTTCAAGACCAGTTATCCCACGTGTACAGTTCACTTGTATGCTTCTCCTAGCAAGTATTAAGTTTTGCCCCTGAACTTTTTCTATCTTATCTTATATTTCAATCTTAACATTTTAAATTAATTAATTAACATTAATTGTTTATGTACCACACCAAGCACAACAGAGCTCTGGGCAATATAAAGTGTTAAATAAGCCAGTCAGCTCTTAACATTTATTGAGATCAGGGTCACTATAGTCAGCAACTAGCAACGGTGTTTAACAACGTAATAAATATCTTACAAATTAATGTCTTCAGTGTGGCTCAAATAGTGGCACCATTGTTTTATTAGAAGTTTCCAAAACTCATCCCTTCTTTCCCATACAAATTGCCCAACCTACTCTAATATCCCCTCCTTCCAGCCTTTTTCCAAATGTTGTATCTGCCTTCCTCCATCCTCCCAACTAAGCTAACCTCATCCGCAGCACTCCACCTGGGTAATGTAGCCAGCATTATTGTCTGTTCTTCATAGTTAAAAGTTTCTGCACCCTGACTCGATACAAAATATATTTTTATATAAAATGCGTAGATAAAAATTAGCATTCAATTTTTAAAATCCAACTTCAGTCACCTTTGCTCTGGATGGCAACTACTGATAATGTGAGTACTGAGGTGGTTATTGAATTCAAAGCTTCTTCAAGCAGCTGATTGGCTGTTTTCCTTTAGATGAGAACTTTACTTACCTTTGGGTTGCTAATCTTATATATGCTCACAAACCAGTATTGCTAATTTTGCATCCTTTTAAAAAACAAACAAAAATTCCTCTCATTTAAAAGTATATTTCTTCTCCTTTAATACACGTATTAGACCAAAATATCAGAAGCCTTTTGAAACTTTCAGATGAAGATGATTTAAAATGTGACTGCATTAGTAAAAACAGAAGCTATTGACGTTGATCCTAGTCTAAAAAGTAAGACTTCTACATATACAGATGTACAATTTAAGTAGTTGAATAATATTTTATTTAATCAAATCAGTATTTTATCTCAAGCTACCAATGTGTAATTTATATTATCCAGAATGCTCCCTTTTAGCAGCTCTCTCCAAAATGAAGTGTCCTCTGTAGTCAGCAACCCCACTACCTTGCTAAAAGAGAAGGCTCCTTCGTAAGCAATATGGTTCTTTCATTACAAACAACATTCAAAGCTCTTAAATCTTTGATTACGGATCCTCAAGTTCAGTCTGAAATTACTTGAGTTAGTACTAACGAGCTACCAGTACTAACGAGCTATCAGTACTAACGAGCTACCTTCGCCAAAGCTAGAAATTAATTAGAAAAAAAAACCCCATCTAAAATGTAGTTGTGTGTTAAGTCTTCCCATTCAAAATAATGTCTTTTGATCATATCCATTTAACCCACTACTCCCTTCCTCCTTGGTTAATAAAGGGTTTAACAAATTGGATTAAAAAAAAAAATCCTAACCGAAACAAAAACGTCCACCATTCATCTACGTTATACATATATTTTCATGGAAGAATGAAGCTTTTCACTATCCTAGAAACTGGCATTGAAAGCATAAGCAAAAGTTTTAAAATGACACTTCTTCTGCTAATTACTTTATTTCACCACTTCTTTGCAGTATCAAGTGACCACTCACTCAAATTCTTAATTAAGATGTCTTGACAAAGTCACAGCATATGAGGTGTCATCTAGAAAAAAAACAAATCTATTCAGTGTCTAATTGGTGCATCTAATATGAGGAGCTGTGAGGACATCAGCTAGTTAGTGAATGTTAGATGAGCTGGCAAGTGATGCCTCACCATACACAAAGTGTTTGCTTTTCTATGAATGAAGTTTGAGAAATTCAATCTTGGGAGCATGAGGATCTGAACGATTTTGCCAGACAAACAGAAAAAGCCATGCAGCCCTGTTGGGATACCTCACTATGCTGAAAATCTCTATACTTTTGACAATGAAAAATGCAGCAGTGAAGCCAGCTGGTTTGAGTCATCATGCATTTAAAGACGTTAAATGAGAGGTAATAGAACAACTGTGGACTGAATAATATTTAAAAGATTACAGGTTTACCTGACTCAATTTTCCAAGCAGCTAACAATTAAGAAAACACAAGAGTCATTCATTTGATTTATTCTTCATCTGTACTGGACAACACTATGCTAAAAATGGAGATAAAACATAAATCTCATCTCCGCTAAAGAGCTGTCAAAATTCACATGTGGTTGCTGCTGTCTTCCAATTACTTTATCGTGAACTATTCATCAGAACATAGTCTAGAAAGAAGAGTGATGATTTAACTCACAAGTACAGAATACTTGTATTTCCAAAAAAAAAAAAAAAAAAAAATTACACAGACAAAATACTGGAAGCCATTTATGAAACTATGTTCTTCCATACATATATCAAGCAATTAACATTAGAGGAAGACTGTATGACAGGATACATGGGTCATTTGGAAGATAAATATTTGCTACTGTTTCAAGAAGAGAATGCATCCTCTCAGCACTGGAGGAAGACACCATGCCCAAAACACAAAAGCTGTTGAGATAGACTGCATGTACCAAAAAGCATATTAAAAGAAAAATAGATCACTCTGACCACTACGAAGTAATGCAATACCAGAACACTGTACTTGACTTGTTTGAGAGTCATTAATTGATGAAAAGCCAGGCACTCAGATCATGCTTTTGTTGGTTTGGCAATGTCTATTATATACAATTACAAACACATATTCAAAGCATCACATATACACTAAACACACAACATTTAGGCCCTCTTTCCAAAAAACATTTAAGCACATACCTAACTTTAGGCACTGACCATTGATTTTAATGGGACTACTCATCTGAGGAAAGTGCATACTTAAGTGCTCTGTTGAATTAGGGCTGTTTAAGTGAGGACGTTAATTAATCTGTTTTACTGAACTATACGCCAGGGGAAAGTGCTGATACACAACCCATTTTAAAGTATATCCTATACACACACAACTGAACATAACACGAAGAAAATACATATTAGTACTATAAAAACAAGTTTGTCTGCCTGTTACAACAGCCTTGCATAACTCTCATGTTGTATCACTTGTCCACGCCCCTTAAAAAACCAACAAAATCAACTCAGCTGGACAGATGGCAATTTGTAAGGTTGAATTACATATGTTTAAAATAAGAGACTAGAGCTTTAAAATTGATAGTTCTGAAGCCTACATTTGATAATTGTAAGAAAATAACGTGTTTAGCATTTAGAAGAAATTACCTACAAATAACGCACATGCTTATTATTTACATTAAAATGCTAGTGTTCCAGAATATACACCGCTTTGGATAACATGGAAACTCTTCCCTTGGCTTATCTGGTACAATTTTTTATTTTCCTACCTCGGACTGCTCTTCAGTAGCAACTGCTCTTCCCTATTCCCAGCATGGATGACCTTTAAACCTCACCCGTGGGTGACTCTTTTTACTCCCATGGTTTCATCTATCATTTCTATACTGATAATTCAGCTCAGCCCACCACTGAGCTTTCCATCTCTGCCCAACTTCTGTGCACATTGCCACTTCTCTCCAACATCTTCTACCAGATGTTTCACCATCAACTAAAAGCTTAACATGGTTAAAGCAGAGCTCTATCTTTTTTCCACAAAATTATCCCACTCTTCCTCCTTTCTGGGTCAGTCAATAACACCATCCTCCACCTCACAACTTGGGGGTCCATCATCTTCAACTCCTATCTCATTCTCAACATATGTCCAAGTCTTGCCATCTCTTCGTCCACAATAATGTTCCAAAGATTCATTCCTCACCCTTATAACCCCGACAGCTAAATATCTCATCCATGCCCTGATCAATTCAGTCTTGATTCTTGCAGCCTCTCACTAAGGCCATGCCTACAGGAGCACTTATGTCAGCAAAACTTCTGTCGCTCAGGGTATGAAAACACACACCCCTGCACAACGTGAGGTTTGTTGGCATAAGCACTCATGTGCACAGCGCTTTGTCAGGGGGATATAGCTACTGCCACTCGTTGTGCTGGTTTTATTATGTCGACAGGAGAGCTCTCTCCTGTTGGTATAATGTGGTTAAATGAGCTCTCATACAGTGGTACAGCTGTACTGCTGTAAGCTTGTAAATGTAGACATGGCCTTACCTGACATCTATGTCACCCACCATAAATCTAACCCAAATATAGCAACATCACTTCCTCTTTTGACTTTCAATGTTTCCAGTGGCTTTCCCCTTCCCTATTGCATCATGGACTCTGAATTTATCCTTCAAGGCCCTGCATTACTCATCTTTCCTTGCTTGTTTACTTCATCTCTTATTGTGCTGCTGTGACACTGTCTGAAAGAACACCCCAGAACCCCATATTTACCATTGTCATATAATTATATGTTCTGTACAAAGTATGCCTTGTGTAGTATTATTTTAAAAGTCTTGATCTGCTAAACATTAATATCCTGGTGAATTGTGTGTGCTATCATTGCTTGTGAAGTTATAAAATATTATTGGATATGCTTCTAGAATGTATTGTGGGGTAGGAAACACCCACAATCCAGTTTTTCAGATACCACAGTGAAATGGCCAGATGTGCAAATGGCCCATCAAGGATGGATTGTTTACAATGGAGACTTCACTGAGGAAGCAAGTAGGCAATGGTCCCTGATGACTGACCATTGAGGACAACCCTCCGGATCACAAGCTTCAATTGTTCCAGCAAGCTGGAACAGAATATACAAAGAGGTGAGTGATATCACTTGGCTTCACTCCACCAGAGCTCAACACCTGAAGAAATGGCTGGATAACAAAGAACTTTGGACTGAGGGAGGGGATGGTGCCAGGCAGGGTAAGCAGTCTCTGCCTGTGTACTGAAGATCTATAGCCTGCTCATACCACCTCTCAGGGTGAGATATTATAGATTCAAATCTTGTTAGTGTGTAGACTTAGACTGTGATCTTGTTTTTATTTCTTTGGTATCTATTTCTCTTTACACTTGCCACTTATCACTTAAAATCTATTTTTCTGTAGTTAATAAAGTTGTTTAATGTTTTATCTTAACCAGTGTGTTTTTTATTTGATTAGGCAATCTCAACTCAGATCAAGCGGGGGTGCATAGTCTCCCCACAACGAGGGGGTGTGTGGACTTATTAATGAGCTTGCATGGAACAAATCTATGTTCAGTGGAAGACAGTATTATCTCAGGGTGCACTCCTGTAGTGAAGAGCTTGGGGTCTGCAGTGGTTACTGACTGTAATCTTGCTCCATGGTGGGTGCATGAGTGGCTCAGGCAGAGTATTCATGTGATTCAGTTGGGTATGTGATGCTACCTGCTGTTGTGTTGGGTGACAACAGGGTCTGGAGAGACTGTGCATCATCAACAGAAGCCACAAGGGTAAGAAGGCTCAATGATACCCCAGATTCAAATTGCATCAGGCTGCATGTCCGTGACAGCTGTTCCTCCAGAAAATTTTGCCAATCTCAAGTCTTCATTTTCTGCTTCTTCTCCCCCCAACTCCTCCCTGACAACCCTGTGCCTTGTTTCATGCATGGAATGGCCTTCCTGAGCTGGTCTGCAAGGCCATTACCCTCGCTTAATTTAAATCCTTAATTAAGGTTTCTTTTATTGTGAACAGCACAGCAGGAGTAAATTATAGTCATATCACTTGGGACAAACTAAAAAAGATGGAACATTACTACCCTTCTCACTTTGCTTGAATGCTGTATCCTTCACTCTAGACAGAGGTTCTGTCTCTAAGGCTATGTCTACACTAGAGAGCTTATAACGGCACAGCTGTACCAATGCAGCTGCACTGCTGTAAGATCTCTAGTGTAGCTGCTCTAAACTGACAGGAGATTGTTCTCCTGTCGAAATAATTAATCCACCCCAATGAGTGGTGAAGATCACTGACAGCACTGTCCACACCCAACTTAACTTATGTTACTCAGGAGGGTGGTTTATTCACACCCCTGAGCGACATAAGTGGTAGTGTAGACATAGCCAAAGTAGCTCTAAACTCTTTGAGGTGGTGCTGCAGTATCTACTGAATCTCTTAAAGGAATGCTGCACGAATCATTAACCAAATGAAGGGACCCCTATTGTACTTCAAGGTTTAGCATAGTTCATCAATGTAAGAAAACTGTGTGTCAAAATATTTGCTATAATTTAACTATTTATTTATCACACCTTTTGTAGATTACTCATTAAATTAGTACAGAGAATTAGTAACTTGTTTGCTATGTTTATATTTCCTCCCAATGTGTTCCATGCATTTGTATAACTCAATTTTTTTTTTTTTAAAGAAAAACCAATCATTTTTGAGCATTATACAAATATTACTTTAATAGGAAAGATCACAGCTGTATTTAGACATTAACAACACTTTTAGTCTCAAAAATTCTTAGAGGCTTGTAAAGCCCAGATAATAAAAGGGAAATTTAAAATATTTCCTATTTTGCTGTAGAGAATCAGGCACATCTATTTAGAGTGACATAACCAGCTATTTGACTTACACACACACACGAAAGTCAGGGTTTTCTTGAACCCCAAGCCAAACACATTAATCCCTCTGAAGAAGAAAACACATTTAAGGTTCAACAGTTGCTTGATTAACATTAATAGAGCTGTGACTGAAGGTCTCAGTGGGTTATGAAAAATCTCAAAAAGTGAAAGAGGCTCATCTGCTTCAGTAGCCCTACATTGCTGCTGCACTGTGAGGAGAAGAGGAAATTGGGGGAGAAAACTATGGCTGAGAAGTGTTTCAAAGCAGGCTTTCTCCCACCTTTGCATTCTGACACTCTCCCCTCCCTCCCCACCAAGATATCCACCTGGGCAGAAATGGACAAGGCAAGGGTGGAAGAACCCATACTGTTTGTTTCCTTGCCCCAAGACCGAAGATATGATGTAGGAATTCTGTTAATACTAACTCAATGGCATCGCCACCTGTTGCATGCTGAGACTCTCCTCCTGGAGACAGCACGCCAGGGGCAGCATAGCTTCTAGTGCTGCCATGGCTAGTAAAAGGGGAGCAGTGATGGAGTGAAGAGCAGTGCAAGAGGAAAAGGTGGTTCCTCTACATGACTTGTCAGGATCTGCAGTTGGAGTTCAGATGCCCTGGCTTCAGAGGCCCCAAATTCAGTCTACCTCTTGCCAGCCTCACGAATCTGAGGTGGAGATGGCTGTGGTTGAAGGGTTTGGACTCTACTATTCCAGTTTATGAAATAAAGGAACAATTGAAACTGAATAATGTAAAACTAAAGGCCTCAAAGCAAGCAAGCATAAATAACTGCTACCCAAACAAATCTACAGATTTGCTTTCTGTGGTCCACCTCACCAGAGGATTTGTTGACAAGTACATGTTTAGTTATTATTACAGTTGTCTGGAAAATAGGAATCCCTTCCCATCAAAAATGTCATGTTTTTGAAAAAAAACATTAATCTCAAACTGGGATGAAAAGTCAAAACAAAGAAAAAATTCACAGGAAGGGATTTCAAGATGGGAAAAAAAACCAAACTATTTTGAAAGATTTAGAACAGAACTTTTCAAGCTTCTCAATGAAACTGACATGAGCCTTCCAGCTTGGCTGCCTGAAAGTCCAGCACACACAGCCTCCCACTTCCCCCTACTTCCTCCCCAGAGAGACCAGTGCTATGCTTCTCCAGCAGCTGAATGGCTGGTGGAAGACAGGGAGAGAAACTGACAAGAGCCTTCCAAGTGGGCAACAAGGGAACTGTCATTCTGATTTTTCCCACCAATGGAAATCTGAAGTTTTCCCAGGAAAAATGTTGATTTTGCAAAATGGGTATTTTCAGTCAGAAAATCATTCTAACAAAAAAATGTTGACCAGCTCTAGTTATGATGCCAGGTAGTTCTCTTTGTCAGATTTCTCCAGGTGATGCAGACTAATTAGTGAGCACATAATTACACAATTTAAGATACTTTAAAGCATCCTAAACAAGTGGTTCAGCACACTGAGGTTTCCAACCTCAGGATGGGATTTCAGGATTAGAGAAAGTCACCAAGCAGGTCTTTTAAGTTTAAAGGAATAAACCATTTGTGATAATGAACAAGTTTAAACACATTCAGCTCCTGCTGAAGTCAGAGTTTTGCCACTAGCTTCAATGAGAGCAGAATCATCTTCAGAATACAAATACTTTAATAAATGACTTGTCAAGTGACTTGAGTATCTGTCAGCCATTCAATTGTTAAAATTTTCACATTATGAATTATCAGGTTCAGAAGAACCTTTGAACCAGGAAACATCTGAGAAGTTATGATGTTAAAGGTTCAGAATAATCTTTAATTATACCATAATTATGTAATGAAGGGTCAATGCCAACTTACTACTGAAGGGAAAGTCTGGTTTAACAAGTGTGTATAGAAATAAGTACGTAAACACACTTGACAGGTTTACCCAAACCCCATGCCTAAAATAAAGTTAAATAAACTACAATTTATAGTTCTGTCAGAGAACTATATTTTCATTAGAACAGAAATATAATTTCTGACATCACAGGTATAAGTTATGTCTCTGCTTCAGGAAGAAATTCTAGGGGGCCAGGAGAAAGGGAGAGAACACGTGTGTTGAGCAGCTCATGCTTGATTATTGACATTTATCTTCCCAATGCTATACCAATAGCCATCTTGAGTTAAAGACACAGAGGGAACAAGTCACCAATGGCAGTTTTTGAAGTGAACATTCAGATGTCCTTGTTTAACTTCTCAAGCTGATTTTGATACGGATGAGAATAAATGGGAAAGTGATAGTGAACACGGTACACTCTCACTACCAAGTAGCCACAAGCAGGAGACTTCCCTCCTTCTGCCATCAAGAAGAATAAATGAAAAGGTCTTCAATACTTGTAACAACACTGTTTCATTCAGCAAGGAAGTGGAAGCTGAACCTTCCAGCAAAAGACTAAATTCATGACAAGATTCATCATTGGAATCATACTACCTACTTGTAGTGTGCCAGACTACTTTTTTCTTTTAGAATTGCAGAACATATGAATCTCCATTCATCCCCCCCACTTTTACATCATGAACATGTGCCACAGATAAGAAAAAACATTCATGTTTTGCTAAAGCCGGTGTTTGTGGTTAAGACAAGTGCTACACTAAGGAAACTGAACTGTTTATTACCCCAAGCACGTATAGCATGAGCAGCACAGCAAGCTTCTCCACATGATCCTACTAGTGTTCCATAAATCTTTTTGGGGGGGAGCAGAATCTAAAAAGGAATTAATGTGGGTCAGTCTAAGCACTAAGAACTGAGACAAGTCCACAGCTGCTAATTCACAGCAGTTAGATGGTGGTTTTTGTGATGTGTTCTTTACGGAAGCAAATGCAGAAGTTAACATGTGGCTCCAACAGTGCAGCTTATTTTCCATTTGCTATGATTACCAACTCTGAATTCAAACCACTGACTTGAGGTGAAAGGCTATAATAGCATCATGTAAGAGCAAGCAGGAGATTGCATTTCCTGGAGTTTCAAGGGCTAGCAAAACATGCATGAAGCAAACACACTTAACCAAAAAGGTAGTGCTCCAGAGCATTTTATTAGTGGTGAAGACAGACATAAAAGTAAAGCTTATCCTTCTGATTAGAGTGAGCATTAAAACAAAACAAAAACAACTCAGATCTGTAGAGAAAGATGTTAATTAAGTGCACAGTGCTTTGTAAAGGTGGATATTAGGGGGTCAGACGTTTTGTAGCTTTTGTAGGCTGAGTGCACTGTGCACCCCGGGATTTCCTTTTATTCCTCCATCTCCACTCCCGCTCCCTGCATGCCACCCTCCCAGCCCCCTCTATTTCAGGGACTCCCTGCAACATCTTCCACTCCCATCCCATCCCCCACATGACAGAGGGCGGTGTATCCCCATCTCTTCCTCCCCCATCCCATTGTCCCCATACTCCCCCGTCCCCCAACAACAGGGGCAGCCTATGACATTCATCCCTTCCCTCCATGCCCCCAATGGCAGGATATTCCTTTCCCCCTTCACCACATGCCAGAGACTCTGCGAGTGCCATTTCCCACTATGCCCAGGTCTCTGTGCAGCTCCTTCATTCCTCCAAGCCAGGTCAAGCACTCTCACCCCACTACAGGGTCTGTGGCTCACCCTTGTCCACTCACCATTTGTTTCCCCTGACTCCACACCCACCCACTCAGTTTCCCTCATTGCTAATACTCCCATCTTGCGAGTCTCCAGTTTGTCCCCATCCACCCACTTCCCTCAGGCCCATTACCAAGTTCGCTTCCTTCATTGCCACTCACCTCAGGATACCTGCGTACCCCCCCCCAAGTCTTTTTCCAGGTTCCTACTCTCCTTCCCCCCTTCAGCTTTCCCATCCTCTCCAAGTCTCTGCTTCCCTCAGCACCTCTGTCCAATCCCTCCCATCCTGGCTGCTTCCCATACCCCCACTTCAGGTCCCTCCCTCTGCCTGGTCCCTACTCCTCCCCTTTCCTTCCCCCCAACAAACTCTCCCTGTAAGGCTCCTATTTCTGTGAGTTCAGGCTACAATCTCCCCATGCAGCAAGTTAAATAAGCTGTTGCCTCTGATATGGGCAGGCAGCAGCAGGGGGCAGCAAAGAGACAGCTCTACCTGCACCACCAAGCAGTCTGAGGGCCCTGATTTTCCTCTGAATCGGGCTTTTCTGATGTTCTATTTTGCATTCACAAAAAAGCCAATCAATAGGGTTCTGCCCGCTGATGGCTACAACATTCCATGATATTTTGGAATTGGTTGGCTGCCATGCCAGAAAGGCATGAGTGTAGCATCTTGGTTTGCTTGGCCAATTATCTACAGATAGGGAAACTGAGGCAGAATGAAGGCTTCAATTACATGGCAGGTGGGAGGAAATTCACACACTGAATCAGTAGCACAGATGGAACTATAATCCAGGCCTCCTATCTCTCAGTCCCACATTTTAGTCACATCACACTGGCTCTCCCTTATTGTCCTCCCTGCCAACACCAGCAATACCAAGCTCTCCAGGCTTTACTGATGAGCTACACCAACTTCTCAGACCAATATGACATTTAATCCTATTCTACCTTTGTTTCACTTCATACGCTGCTTAAGGTGAGCAAGAAGTCGCAGTGATAACAGCTATAAAACTAGGGTATCGCTAAGCTTAGTATTACACAAATCACTACTTTATGTCTGGCTGTTTAATGACACAACCAGCCTGTAGTGACTTGTATAAAACAAAGATCCTAAAATTGGAGCACCTCAAATCATCTCTTCTCTCTCAGGATATTAAAAAAAAACCAACCAAACAAAGAAACATGCACTTTCTAGCCACAACTTTATGAAAAAGATCAGGACTTCTTGTGGTATCTTCACTCTACCTGCAGAAAGAATTACACCTGTGTTCAAGTGCACAGAGTTATTACCAGACCTTAAAAACCTGTCTTCCAGTAGTGCTGGGTCTGACATCCACAGTCGGAAATCAGCTTATAAGAAACTATTTAGATCTTGGACCTCTTGTTCAAATACCATTATGCTGGCCACTCACTAGCAACCAAACCCCCTCTACTTTTGTCCAGGCCTCTGCAACCCAATAGACAGAACTTTGGTCACAGCCTGTTCAGTATGAATATTCTTCAGTAATTCACATAGAACTTACTTCCTACAGGCACCTATATTCATCCTTTTTTTTCGTAACAGCATATCTATACTAATGCATATCTGCAGTCATAAAGGTTAACTGCACAGGACATACCTCTTTGGGCAATGACATTAATTTGTTTCTGTCGACATTCAAATTGTTCAGCTTCTTTAGTTTTCCAATGCTCTTCGGCAATTTCTGTTTCAATGACAACAAAATGACACGTGAACAAGCCTTCTATGATCAGTGTCAAAACAAAAGTTTACCTCATTTTCAATGTGATCTAGGAGACTGAACCCTTTTTATAATAAAAAGGTCTACATAAAAGGGACTAATTCTATTCACAGTTGCAACTGTGCAACTCCATTGACTTCAGTTCCATGGTTATAACAGAGGGCAGGATTGGATTCTTGTTTGTTTCAGTTTCTAACCCAAGTGCACTCCTTATGAATTAGCTTTGTACTAAAATACAAAGAAAAGGTAGAAGATACGTTATTTTAAGTGTCCTTTTGCAGTTTTGAAGCAGTGGGGGGGAAAATTCCCACTGTAACTAAACCTCAGATTTTATTTTCATTCAAACACATGTAGCATTAACGACTGGCCAAAACAACTGATTAACACAGGAGGGAGCAACACAAAGAGCAGCCACAAGGTACTTGGGCCTGCAGTTTAACTCCACCATTATTTCTCAAGATATACACAGTAGCAACTGGCATCAAAGGGGAGCTTTGTCTATTCCCAATCCAAATCCATGTGTGGATGCTCTTACACTGAAATAAGAGGATTCATACACCAAATGAAATAGAAAATAGTTAACCCATTTTAAATTCACACCCTATCTAATTCCAAAGGAATGTTCATGTGTAGACAAGCCCAAATTAAAAGGTTCCTAACAGGTTCTTTAATTCTCTTATTAATCACGAAAGACTTTAAAATGAATACGTAAGTGAACAACGTAAGTAACAACTCTTCCTTTATGTCAAGTGAGAGCCTTCAGTATTCATACAGCTGGTGAGAAGTAAAAGACAGGGGAATGTGTTTAGCTAGATAAAGTATAAACTCTGGCCACCGCTTTCAAA
The DNA here is from genome assembly GCF_026122565.2 of Emydura macquarii macquarii. NCBI lineage: Eukaryota > Metazoa > Chordata > Testudines > Chelidae > Emydura > Emydura macquarii. The sequence goes on along the minus strand of NW_027132817.1, from coordinate 588,096 downwards.
TAACAGCAATCTCCCCATAAGACACTCAGTATGAATTCTCATTTGGGACAACGGCTCGGACAAAGACATTAAGTTGTTTCTTTTATTTAGAGAGGTTCCCATGCCGTCTCCTTCTGGATTACAAGTGCTCAAATGAGCTGGTTGAAGAATTTCCTCCCTCTATCCTATACACAGCAGATAAACAACTCTTGCTATTACCTAAAAGAATCCAGATTATTTCACCTATGCAGAAAGGTGCAGGCAGGGGAGTACGCCCCTATTACTACACTATTCAGGTTATTCTTTGCAATTCAGTATGCTCAGCTGACTCATGTAAAAGGTGTATACAAGTTTAGATTAAGTTAAAGTGCAGCTCTACTTCAAAATATGGACCATGCAAAAATGACACTTCATTACCTAGCATGTCGCTCTCTATATATTTGGAGTCATAGGTACATACACTTCATGCCATGGTCAAGAACAGAGTAAAAAGACCTAAATAGTCACATATGTTGACTTTGATAGATAAGTTTTTACTCGTTAGTACTGTAGAGTCAACATAACTAAAACCAAACTGGGTTCCACTCTGGTTTTTGCATCAATAGAACTGTGAACTAAGATCTAATTGCAGAGCCAAGTCTGCCTTTAGTTACATTTGGGCAACATGAACAGTTTAGTCTGTTTAGTTTTTTATTCTTGTTGATAATGATGCTCATATTCAAAACAATCCAAATTGATTTTTCACTCAACAGTAGAGTCTGCAGGTCTTGCCATTAGGGGGGAAAATCTTTATACTTGTAAACAAAGCATATTTTCAGTAAGAGTCAGTAAGACAAATCTGTAACTCCACAATGGCATTCTGTCATAGAATCACTCTCAGGGAAACAGTCATTTAAAAATGTGAACTTTGATTTACTATTTTTATATTAGGGAGAGTTTCTCTTGAATGTATTGACATTTAAATATACAGAATAGATTATATATGAAAACGATATATCGACTGCTGTAACAATCCTGCATTGACTTAATGGAAACGCCACTGTCTTGTACTTAGCAGTAGCTATAATAGGAGGGGAAATAAAATAAAGGCATTACAAACAAAATGAATCACTGCATAGCAGCAGGCCTAATTACTGCCAGCTATTTGAGCAGTCAAGACCATACTCACCAGCAGCTGGTTTTCTGTTAGAACTAGTTCAGTAAGGCTTTCACAGTCTCCTATTGCTTCTGTCAACTGAACAAGTCTGTTCTGATCAACCTTCAAGATAGACAGCTTCTTTAAATTTCCTATACATAGAAGAAAATAGTTAAGTTTGGTGACTGGCTTCAACTATATCCGCACGAGAGGTTCTCTTTAAGATTAACACATTAATATTGCTTCAATTATATTATTCCAGCACATCTGCAGTTAGGGTGACCAGATAGCAAGCGTGAAAAATCAGGACAGGGGTATGGGAAAATAGGTGTCCATATAAGAAAAAGCCCTGAATATCGGGACTGTCCCTATAAAATTGGAATATCTGGTTTCCCTATCGGCAGTATAAGTGGATATCTAAATATTAAATCTTTTAAAAAGGACACCTTAAAATGTTACATTTTGTTACTGCATTACATTTTTGTAAAACCAATGCTACAATGCTACGTTTCCTCAGATAACCTTAACTAGTGTTGTAATGCTATATCAATACTATTTAATATTCTATAATTCAGAAAACATTTAATGCTTTGGATTGCATTGCTAAAGGGGGTTGAACACAAGCAGTAAGAGCAAAAAAATAAAGTAAGGAATACTAAGCATGTTCAGAGGCGGACAATGGAGACTGAAACTGCACATAACCTATAGTTTGAAATTTTAAATCATACAAAATACAGTTCAACTTCTCTTCTGTTGGAAAATTTTGGTATGTTTGACAAGAATTTTCTAGCATAAAGTTCAATACTGAAAATAGGGTAAGTGTCAGATATGGACAATGAAAGTTCACTTGGAATTATGCCTCACTAATGTAAGCCAAACAGCTGAATTTTCCAGTTTGCAATGGCTGTGTTTTATTGAAAATGTAATGCTCATTTCCACTTAGATTTTGAGTGCCGAATTGCCACTATAGTTCTTCCAGACAACATAAATGATAAGGAAATATCCATAAATACATTTTAAATGAGGATTGTTAATGGTGGAAGCTCAAAATTAGACAGTGACCTCCTCAAACAGTGACTTGACTCCATAAATCTATGTGAAAAGGGAAATAAATTAGTTGTAGGGTGAACCTGAGAGCAAAATTATCCCAGTAATAAATGCCACTAAAAATCCCATAACTGAAAAGTTTGCTTGGGAGAGAAAGTGTTTTCAGCTATGTTTTGTTGAGTCTGAAGTTTAACAAAGGGGTAATAGTATGTGTTAAGAAATAGGAAATCTTTCTACACGGGTAGCATGAGAGATAAGCAGGAGTTAAACATTTCACCATCCAAATATGACTGGGGAGACTGGGGACAGGGAACAAGCCATACAATATTTCCTGATAAGCATATAAAAGTGTTTGAAATTTTAAGACTCTAGTAATCTGCATTCATTAGACACAGGTACTAAAACCAATGTAGTACTTAAGCAAAAGTGAACCTGCATCTAATTTTCATCAATCAAAACAAACTGCATTTAGTTAAAACATGCAGGTCCATGAAGTGACTTAGGATACCCTTATCTAACCCTATCATTGGGCTGGACTACTATATAAATATGCTAGTTTTGTACAAAATACAATTATAATCCCAAACACTAAGTTATCAGATCCTTCATCATATAATGAATTCTCTGTGAATGTACAAGAATTTGCGTGATTTCTCTTCTTGCTCTGTGTCCTTCCACTATGTATTCTTATGACAATGTAAAATTTTCAAGCATTTACCTGACCTAAAATATTCTTAGAGATTTTAGCAGGTAACTGAAATCATACTATAAAGGATCCCAGGGAGGTTACACTGGTAAATGCTGCAGTTTAATATCTTATCTGCATAATTAGATATTATTTACTCCAGGGGGCTAAGACCAAAAGGCACAGAGGGAAAGTTCCAACAACTCCATCTATTATTAGTATATGACTTGTAGTCTGAACTCTGCACATCAGCCTCAAAGTCTACAAGCAGCACCAAGGATGAGCTAATTTTTTCGCATTCTACTTTAAAAAAAAAAGCCGACAAAAATGATCACACAAACTCCAGACTACTACTACTACTGTTAGCACAAACACAAGTAGTAATATCAGTAATAAGAAGTAGTAGTTTGAGATAGCCCCAAATAGGACCGCAGCCAAATCCACTAGGTGCTGTACAAACACATAGTAGCTAGTTTCACACTGCCCTGGTCAACAAAGGCAGACGCAGTAATGGATAAGGTCAGAATTCAAAGAAAATTATTCAGGGAGAGGAGTTCAAGCCTCGTCACTGTCAAAGCGCGCTCTATCAGAATCACTGTAGCTCAGTACACAGATAGCTAGTATAAGCGTTAAGTGCCACTCTGTTTCTTGGAGGAATGGAACATGTCCTTTCTCTAGGTCACCAGTGTCTAACCTTTTCAGTTAAAGAGCCAAACACTACTTCTAAAAAGGTCAATGAGCCACAACTGATACTTCAGGGCAGATTCTGTCCTGTTCTAATCCCTTTTGTGCTATGTACCCTGGAGACCTCTGCCAGCTGATGAAAGTTGGAACATTGGAGGCAAAGAACCTGACAGGCTTCACCGTTTGCCAACTCAAGTTTTCTTCCTTCTCCCCTCTCTTGAGCTGCCCCAAGTTGCTGTGTTAGGCTCGGCAGCATCAGTCGAGCTCCGTTCCTGTTCTTCATAGAGCTCTAACAACCCAGCAGGGAAGCAGATAATGCAACTGCCAGAGTTACTCTCCTCCCTCCCCTCAGATGCAAGAGGCAGCAGAGGGTGGAGCAGCTGACCTGCTGCAGCAGGAAAGAAAGAGCAGCTGTTCAGGGTGCCCCAGCTCACACCAGGCCAGTTACTGTGGTTGACTCTCCGTAGTGACAGGTTGACTTCAAACGTTCCAAGGTTAGAATCACAGGATATAACTCATTTTTCATTAAGAAAATACGTATTTAATCATGAACACAGTTGCCCAGAGTATCATGGCCTAAGATAGAGCTTCAAGCGGCATATGGGACACAGGTTGGACACCACTACTCTAGGTTCAGTCCAGTGCTGAGCACACTGCTACAGTCCATGTAATTACGCCCATTGTTTAAAAAAATCACAACACGTTTTCTGAATTATGCTCAGTGAATTTTACTAAATAATTTTACATGTGCTGTACTCCAAAACAGAATTTACAGATAATAAAGTCTCCAACAAATCAACATGTACACCTGACTGTGACAGTCAGAGCAATTTCCTGAAGTATCTTTGAGAGATCTTGTTGTCTTACGTGTATGTATCTTTGTAGACCAGGGATTTCATGAATTCCATGGTGGAGGGTAACCACATCTCCTCCAACTAACAGAGGGGGTGATTAGGCAAATTCACTCAGGCTATAACAACCTCCAGAGAGGTGCCACAACCAGGAGAGGCTCCCATACACTAATTTAAACTGGATTCTCCAGAGACCAACAAAGAAATGACTTTTGGATAAACCGGGTTTAAACTAACTCAGTGCCGCCTTCTTTCTGATCTGATTCAGCCAGCAGACAGGACCTTTTGTCCAAGAGGGCACCCAAACCTTCTCATGATGGGCTGGAAGGACTTGGGCATACTGAGGTCCCATATTACAGATGGGTGACTTCTGGAAAGCTGTTAGCATGCATATAGGATCTTTTATTGTTTTTTAGATGTTCTCTCTGTAATGCTTTCATGTTAAGAATAAACGTGCTTGCTTAGAAAGGGCTGTGGTGTAACTTTGACCACTGGCAATTACAGTTGTTAATAGCACTTGAAAAGAAAGATGCTGGTCCATTTAGGTAATCTAGCTTGCTGGGGATATCACAATGTAGGCAGAGAACTGTGCAGCCTCAAAAAAAACCGTCAAGAGGAAGAGAGATGCATGTCTCTACCCAAGAGAAATGACAACTGAGGAGCCAGGAGCTATTTCCTCACAATTACACTGGTCTTTTCAATAGATCATGAAAAGGGAACACACAGGGCAGTTACCCAGAATTGTGACACTGAACCCTCTGATGCTGAGGGTAATAGATCATATAGGATGTACTTTCTTATACTTTGCTCACCAAGTTAATAATAAATTTAGGCAACCTAAATGGCAAGGCATCAAATCCACAGTAGAAATAAAAATATTCAAAGTGTAAAAAAAAATTTAAACTGGGACAGGCTCGTCTCTTACATAAGCAGAGTACTGCAAAAGATATTCAGAACACCTACACTTCCTATTTAGAGCAGATCCAGTGGTTGCCTATTACTAGGTTTACTTTATACTCACCAATACCATCAGGTAGCATCTCAAGTAAATTCTGAGAAATGAGCAAATCTGTTAAGGAAGTCAGACCACTGATCTCGTCAGGAAGTTTTTCCAATTTATTTTCAGAGACATCCAGACATAGCAGGTTTTTCAGGTTTCCTATTTCCTACATTATGTTTAACAAAACAAAAACAAAAACAAAAAATAATCCTAATCAAGTCCAAACTTGCAACACCAAGTAATTTAAAGTTTCCTACCACACTTAAATTCCATAAGGAGGGTCAGAAGGAGGACCTCTTTTCTAAATGCTGGAAAACTACCATTATTGTTTTGCGTGATATTACAAATGACAACAGCAGCTTCTTATGATGAAAATATTGACTAGCACAGGCTAGATAATTTAGACAAAATGCTTCCATTTCAAACATTGTGTACATAATAGGAACCATAGGCAAACAGTATAAAGTGAAACAGAAGCCAAAACTGAGTTTTGACTCAAGAAAAAGACTACACAGTTGTTTCTCAGTGCTACATATCTCAAATCTCACACACAAAGTCTGTCTCTCCCAAGTAACTCAAGGCAAGTTATGATCAGCCTCTCTTGGCTGATATTTCAACACACCATAACAAATGACATCTAGGGATTTCATATCTTTTTCCTCTCTTTGCAACAAATGGAGAAATACAAAACAGAATTGAACTAGCAAGCCTATAGACCTATGAAATTATACGGAGGTCCTCAGCTATTGTTACTAATTACTTAGTTTTGACAATGATATAGTTTATGTAAAGATCTGATTGGAAAAAATTGACACCTTATTTTTATATTTTTCAGTACACCTTCACAGTGAATACACACCTACATAAATTCTGTCATAGCTGACTTTAATTGTCAAAACATTCAGCAATGCTACACGAACACAGCTGAAAATAAAGACAAAAAACAGAACTGCAACCTTAATATTTCATATATAAATGTCAATAAAGTGGCAACAAAATCAGTGAAAACCTTAAGACTGATAATGTTATATAGCAAAGATTTTTCTCTCTATTTTCTAATATTTGAGCAATGAATTATATAAAGAAAATGGCTCATAAAAAGCTTTTTCTTAGGGTTTCTCCAATGGATATTAACAAAACCCACTAATTATTGCTAAAAATGGCTGCTGAACTTCAGATGTCCACCGAAGACCTAATATGGCAGTCTGATTGGATTTGCTTACAAGTTCTTATTGTATCTAGTCTTAATGGTTTAAAAAGGCACACACTAAGCTCAACTACAACCAACATTGTTTTTGCATTGATTTCCAACCTGCAGGATTTCTACACCACACACAGTGTATGTACTCAGCATATAGAACAACAGTGAAATGGCCTGATTTTTTGGCTTGAATCTTTAAAAAAAAGCTGTTCTTAATGCACTAAGGACAGGGAATCTTACCAGATTACAGAAATACCTGAGCTGTTAAGGCCCCTCATCCTGCAACTGAAGTCAATAGGGCATTTGCTTGCATGGATCCAGTTGCAGTACTGGGGTCCCGAAATTCTATTTGTGATGGGGATTTTATTATCCTATTTCCTCTATACGCTGTATTTTAAACAGTAGAGGAAAGCTACAGAAGATGACAGCTCACACACAACTTTGCCTACTTGCATTTTGACAAGTGTGAACAGGGAGGGTCAGTTAACTTAATAGTGGTCCCCCGTTCTCTGGGCCATGAACAGTACAGACTGAAAATAATCAATTTCTGGAAGAGGGAAATGTCTTGTCATTCAGCAGATAAACCTTTTGTCATATGCACCAAAGCTGCTGAACTTTCTGAACTTTTCAAAACAAGCTTATAAACTTCAAAGCTTAAAAAAATATAAAACTCTCCTCCCCAACCCCCAAGCAAGTTTGATATTTGCAGTTTGGAAAGAAAAAGTATGTGTGAAGAAAAAAATTCATGAGAACTCTGCCTTACCTGAGGTATTTCAGTTAACTGGTTTCCATCAAGCCAGAGGTCTTTTAGATTGAAAAGTGCACCAATTGTTTCTGGCTGCAACATTTCAATAAAAACAAAAAAGCAAAGGGTAGTTAGGATAATATAGAAACAAGCAATGCATGCAACAGAAGCAAAACTTGCTGCCCAGAAGACATAACACATTGATTTTGGTACTGTTTTACTATATTGCAATGCTAGTTCTGATTTAGAAAACATAACTAAGTACGACTATAAATTATCTGTACTAATTACATATTTTGGTAAGTATCCAACAGGTGATTTATATACTTGACTAAGACTATGTTAGACTAACAAAGGGGACTCTACATTCTCAACAGTTTTTAACATCCTCACATACAGAGGAGAGACAGATATTATGCTAGTAATTACAATCCATTAGACAGAATTTAAAAAGAAATTATCTTCAAGTGGCCATACAGGGTCCTCTTTCTTGTTTTGCTTACCTAAAGAATTAAACTCTAAGTTATAGCTCCCGAAACAACTCTAAATTATCCCATTCGCACCCCCATAAACATGCATAACATTGTGTATTACTATCATATTTAAATGCTGTAACAGTATATGGGAGAATACAATATACCACAATTGTATAATTAGGGTTGCTGGTGGAATTAATCATTAATAATCATAATTATTTATATTAATAATCAATTAAGTGTAGTATTTAATATAATTACTTACTAAAATATGCTTTAAAAAAAGAGCAAGCTGTAAGCATTTGTGTTTCTGCTCAAGAGGCCTATTTCATTTTTCAGCACTCAAATGAAACTTCAGCTCAATCTTGAAAAAACAAAAATACTGGGCATATCTGAGGAAAGGAGAAAATAATCTGCGCCTCTTGCTTTGTTTCTGCAGAGAAAGATCTGTGGGGATCTTTCCTTTTTTTTTTCCACAGAAAAATAATTCACCAGAGGTTACTAATTTGTGGTAAAGTGCCAGACTGCATATCACATCATTTTAATAACTTTAGTAATAGTTAGGATAGGGACATAAAAATCTCACGGTACATGAGTTGAACTTATTTTTTTTATATTGTATGATAACCACAAAAAACAGGTAACATGGCGGCAGCATGTCACTGCCAATTTTTTATTTGTACATATAGAAAAGTTCCAGAAGTGTCACTGCTTCTAGTATGGGAAATTTCTGTTCTGGATATTTTAGTTCCATATGAAACAGCAACATTTTCAATGCCATATTCCACTGATAATATCTTACCAAGTTATAAAGTTCATTGTTTCCTAAATCAAGTTCTTCTAGTCTCTGCAAGTGGGTGAGTGATCTGTAAACAGAGAGAGAACCACATTGGGTTAGACCACCAGTACCCCTAGATATCTGAATGAGCTCATTTCACTGTGTAACAATACATTCTTCTAGTAAAGGATTTATTGGACATAGGTATGTATATTAACATGCTACTAAAGAGTACTGGGTTTGTCAGTATAATGTTGTGCCTCTGGAGCATAAAATGTACTAAAACTGATCAGATCAGATTAGCCCATTATGCTAATCACCAGTCTTTGCCATGGTCAATACCACGAATTTAGAATATATTGAAAACCTCCATAAAATGGATCCAACCAATTGTACAGTTCTTACATTACCTTGCATTAATCATATTAAATAGTTTCTAAAGCATGTAGGTCAAGATTTGACATTTTACCAACTGCCTTCTCACCAACAGCAAATTGAGATTATTTTCCCTGGTAAAAAAACTTAACTCATCAGCTTCTGCAGAATTTCAAGCTTGGATTTTAAAAAAGAAATTGAGCCCTTATGGCTTTAAAAGAAGTCTTCTGAATGAGAACAAATAGAGCTTTCCTGATACCTCAAAACAGACTCTTTTCTAGAGCGTCTGCTTACCTTTTCCCCAGCTCTAGCATGAAGACAAGACTGGTCAGTTTCACTTCTGCTATTCAAAACTCTGAGCAGCAGTAAGACTGTCAACATTTATAAACAATTTTACTCCAATGCTGCATGGAAAAACTATCTAGCTATTTATACTCTACAGCCCATTGTGGCGTTGAAGCACCTTGAGGCTCATGAGAGTTACAAACTGCAGCAACTGGAGAACCACTGGATATATCCACAGAGAAGAAGACTGAAAAGAGACTGACATAGGAGCAGAGTATCAGAGAGACACCCATCCCCAGGCATTAGCAGCCAGGAAACTAGGAGAAGAGACTCTTTACTCCCTCAGTCTTTAGCAGTGAGGAGATTCTGGGATACTGGAAAGAAAGAAGGGAAAATTCTCCTCTTCCAATAGCAAAACGGAGTAAGGGGTCCAAAAAGAATCAGATGTCTAAGCGCAAATACAAAAAAGACTGACTGCATGTACATGGTGCAGACACAGCACTCTAATAGAAATCCCAGGACCTTCTTTCTTTCACAGCAGCTGAAAGTGGGATTGAAACTTCTCATCAGATGCTGCCAAGGGCACATATTAACTAAGCACACATAACCACAGACACACATGTAGTGGAACTTACTCAGGTAAATAAGTCAGCAGATTCTCCCTTAGTTCCAATGAAGCCAGGTTAAAAAGGCTAAAAGATAAATAATAATTTTTGAAGCCATCTTAAGATATTTTCTTCAATAATTTCAATAACTAAGGAAAAAGGAAGTTTTATGCAGTGTATTTCAGTGATCCCCAATGGAAGTCATCCCCCAATAATTTATTTTTTTAAAATTTCCCCACTTCATTTCACAAGATTGCTTGATAGACTAAAGAGAAAAATTTTAAAACTAAACTCTCTCTTCCCTCCATCCCCCTCCCCCGCCCCAAATATTTAGAAACATTACACAAATCAAGGAAGGATGCAATCAGCACAGGAAGTAACAACCCAGGTTTCCACTTTAATAAAAAGGTCAGTGGTGTTAAGTTACTAAAAAAGCAGCATGAAGGGTTTTATTTAAGTCATTATACAAAAGTAATTTTTACTTATTGGCTTTTAAATTAAGACATGTGGGCTACAAAAAGTTACAGCATCAGCTAAACTCATCTCTGGCTATACACAATTCACCATCATGGCATGCTCATTATCATAAGCGACAGTATGTTTCTAAGCCGTTTGCTTACTCCATAAACCAGGTTTTTACTAACATCACCATAGTAACACTCAGATTTTTCAGGGTTTTATTTATGACTAAATGGAACACAAGGAGTTAGACATTATCCCACTACTATAATCCGCTTTAATCCTCTAGCGTCCCAGGAAAAAATAAAAACCACATACTGTACCTACAAATAAAAAGCAGTTCTCTACAACAGAACACACCCTGCTTTACTTGAGTGCAAAAGATTTACTTCGTTTTTGGACAAAGTGAGGTAAAAAAACAAAACAAAACCCAGAGTTTTATAGCTACTCCTGCAAAGAGAAATGCAATCACTGTCCTATTCTTCAGCCAAATCTGAATTCAAACAAAAACCAAATTTAAAACATTTCTAACACTGATTATATCCAACACTGGAGAATTTATTACTAGAACGAGGATACATGGAGTTGAATGGGCACCTTAGTATACAAATCCACCAAGGACAAACAAAATTGCAAATAAAGATTTTTCTTTTGAATCAATACAAGAAGCTGGATTATAATCAAGTATCCTCAATGATGAGATGCCGTTACCTTGATTAGGATTAACAGTGATTTATGTGAGTTTAGAATCTAAGGCAACTTTTTAAACAAAATAATTTAATTACTGCAACAATTTACCATGGTTATGTTAAATTCTCTATAGCTGGAGTCTTTGGCTATCTTTAGAAAGATATGCTCAAATTCAGCACAAGTTACTGGGCTCCATATAGAAGGCACTGGGTGAAATATTATGGCTTGAGTTAGAGAAGAAGTTAGACTAGATTACAACAGTCCTTTCTAACCTTAAACGTTATGAATTTTGCATTTATTCAACAGAAAAAAGTTTGGAATAAACCACATGGTTTAGGTTATTTAAAAAAATATATATTACTACATGTTCAATGAAAATATCCCAGTTGTTACTGCAACACAGATCATAATCAAATAACAAATCGGTCATTTAGGAGTTCTTCTAATGACATGGTGGGACTCACATTTCCTAGTAATCTAAGAATTGTGAATTTGTAGGTTCAAATAGATAATAATTTGTAAGTTACAAGGTCACATAGTGTCTGACTTCCTCATGTAGCCAAGTGGATAAAGACAAAAGACTGACCATGAGGCAGAACTGTATCCCTCCAGTCAAACATCTCAGGGCACCAGAATGTGAGTCTACTTCCTATTCAATTTATTCCTCTGTGAGACTGCTGAGAGACTCCTGTTGCTTCCATTGGTGACTTATTTCCATTAAAAAAAAATCTCTTTTAAATATCTGTGCTATCCTGCTTGTGCTTCCCTACCACCGTATTTCCCCTATTTCCTTCCAACATCTGTCCACACAACCTCCCCCTTTCCTATTCAATCTCTTACGAGTTATGTGTTCCCTTTCATACCACACTATCTCCCCTTGGACCGTTCCCCCTCTCCAGTCTCAGACCCAAACATCCCCAAGATTCACTTTTACCAAAAGTAGATTAAAAGCCAACAAGATGCATGTATTCCCGCAATGCTATGTCAGGATTGTTGAATTTATAACCCATGTTCATCTTCTCATCTCCTCTCTTTTTGACATAGTACAAACTCTTAAGTAGAGCTGTTTTATTCAAGTTCTTATACCACATCTTTCACGGTCTACCCTGATTCCCTTTTGTGGGCAACCACTAATCCTGTGCTTGGATTCAGCTGCAGAATCCCACATTCTTCTAAGCCTCTCTGGATCTGGGTAGTGATCAGCAGCTCGATCTTTTGCTGTGGATCTCTAAGGTGCTCTCCCAAGTGTAGACTCTCTGTCAGACACCCCCCTCTTGGGGTCCATCCACGTGAGATCCTGAATACTTTTAATGCTTGCTACAAAAAATACACTTGGGAGTATGAGTGGAGCCACTCAGTGCTAGGCAATAACAAACTCAAGCTGATGTAAAAGCAGGCGCTGCAGTTACTGAAGTAATTACACCATTCTCCATGTCAACATCCCAGATGTTTTCCAGTTTGAAGTATGGAATGAATTAGACTTTAAGGGATTACATGCCCAAAAATGCCCTTTAAATAGTAACCAAATATGTGGATTCAGTGTCAAATCAGAACTAGGTTTAAAGACAATACCTCCTCATCTGAGCTGAAAGAATCTGAAGATAAGGATGTAAAACTATGTTGTTTATTTTAAAAAAATAAACTTAAGAGCCACACTTAGCCCATTAACCCTAAACAACTGGGAGTGTGGTTAGAAGAATACATTTTAACGATAAATCCTAGAAAGCCTTCCACAGTTTAGGGCACATACCTCTACCCTTTTGCAAACGAAGAGCATTGGCCCAGTTAGAAATGTACAGAGTTCAGCATTTTTACTTTGTCTCCGAACTGATCATAATGGATGGCATCTACCTGACCAGATAAAAGTTTGCTAAGACGACAACAGACTTTAGAGCTTACTTCTATTTCAACCCAGCAAACTTTGGCACACATTCCTTCAGGATTGGGGCAGTGACATTAGCAACATAAAAAGGTATGACTCCCGGGGGGCCAGGCAATAGGGTGCTGGAAGTTGAACCTATGTTCACCCTATGCATGGATTACTGGTGCAGGCAAAGACAGACAGGATTAATTACTTTGATTGCTGGAGATTCTGCAAATAAGGCTGATCTCTGGATTTGCAGGCTCTCTGTTGTGCACTGGGCCCACTAGATAAAAGCTGGGTTGCAGCTGAGGCTATCTGCATTCAATGGCTCAGCAGAAGGGACATGTGAGATCAGCTCATGCTTCCTCTGGCACTTTTTGATGGGCCAATTACAACCACCTAGTGTCCTGGACATTTACCTTGGTGAAAATGATCCTGGTGTCTGCAGTGGAGTAAATTTGAAAGTGAAGATTATTCAGGGGGGTGTAAGACGAATTAACATCATCGCCGAACTGAAGACTGGTTTAGTCAGAAATCTTCATGAGGTGAGTCTGGCAGGGAGCAGTTGAGCCAACCTGTGTGGGGCCCCAAAGAATGTGAACCTGAGGTTGCCAGAATCTTTCTGGCTGCAGGTGACTCCCAGAACATACATTGGGAACAGTCAGTTTGAGATTTTTACAGATGGAGTACGCTTGCCGGATGCAGGGGCTGACATCTGGCAGGAAACAGGTACCAGTTAGTGGGGGTAAGGGATTGAGACCAAGCTCATAGGTGGAGCCCCCACTGGTCTTTGTGGATAAAGATTAAAAGGGCCAGCACCCAGAAGTTACCCAGAATTTAGACCTGTTAGACCTTGTGCCTCTGGGAGAAGGAGAGATCTGAAGTCTTCACAGACCAAGTTCCCCCTTTGGTACTCTCTACCCCTTTGAAGTGGAGGAGGTTAAAAGGATTCAGAGCTGAGTCCTAGCAGTAGGCTGAGGAGGGTCTACCATGAGTTACTGGTTATATGACCAAGTTAAATGCCTAGCACATGAGAGCCTGGGGCAGATGAGCCTATAGCGCCTCAACCCAGTGTTAAAATTAAAACTACAACTTACCACTTAAATCCATCTCTGTGCCTGTCCTCATTCACCTGCATGTACCAATCAGTTATTACTCAGAAGCCTACGCCACAAGCTTAGCACTTACCGAAGTGTTTGAAGAACTGGGTTCCTGGGCAATTCTGCTTTTTGGTGTAATCAGATTTCCTTTACAAACAGATTAACATTAGCATTCTAAGGATTACATTCCAGGCTTTTCATAAAAAGTTCTATGACTATACAGCCCACAAATTATACAGCTATATATCCACTGATCTACTTTCCTACCATATTTTTCCTTTAAAAGGTTGAATACTAGATGCTTATTTACAGTTGCAATGAGTGATTAATGTCATCATATGTAATTATTGAAAGTTGCATTTCAGACCGAACTTTAAATGGTCATAAAATGAACTGATGATTCATATCTATTCTTAGTATACTGCAAATGATATATAATTTACATTAATTTCATTTTCCCAGTAGACTAATGGTTCCATAAAGCCATATTTAAGCAGAGGTTTTTTTAAATGGGTTTTGATTAGATGCCCACTTTTTGGTTCTTCAATTGGGTAAATATATATTACAACATGAACATATATTATAACAATGAACATAAGTGTAAGTAAAACTCATTCTATGACTAAGAATTAGTTATTCTTTTTACTCTTATAGAATTTAACTAGGTTTTAAAAGCCTACAGAATTTAATATTCTATAGCTTTTTGGAAGTATCCTATAGGATTCAGCAGGAACAGTGACACACTTCTTTAAAATGGTCATAATCTACACAGATTACCACTGAAGTCAATAGGATTTCCCCATTACGAATATGAAAAAAGGCTCTGCCACCTCTCCAAACATACATGTGACTATTAAAAAAAATTAAGTGAGGCAACCACTTGTTAGTTTTGATAAGGTATTTGTTTTAAAGCAGTTGTTATATCTACTAACCAATATGTTTAAAGATCAATTTAATTATCTCTGAAGAAATATTATTTTTTATTTCTGGAAGCCAAATAAGATGAGGGTATGGATTGTCCAAATATGTTCAAGTTACACTATTTTCTTTTCTTAGTGTTCAATGTATAATTTTTTTTAGGGGAAGGAAGGTAACAAGATAGGGAAAACCTCCACTGATGGGGATTCCACAACTTTTCTTGGAAGCCTATTGGAGTGCTTAACTATTCTTTTGTTAAAAAGTTTTTCCTAACATCTAATCTAAATCGCCCTTGCTGTATATTAAGCCCATTACTTCTTGTCCTCCATGTCCACTGAAGGTAGGACAACTGATCACTGTCCTATTTATAACAGCCCTAACATATATGAAGATTTATCTAGTCCCCCCACCACATTCTTCTTTTCTAAAGACTAAACATACCCAGGTTTGTTTGCGTTTTTTTAATAAAATCTTTCCTCGGAGGTCAGGTTTTCTACCTTTTATCATTTTTCTTACTCTCCTCTGGACTCGCTATAATTTGCCCACATTTTTTGGACAAAATCCTGAAGTGTGGTGCCCAGAATGGCACACAATACTCAGCTAAAGCATCACCACTGCTGAGCAGAGTGGGACGATTATCTCCCTTGTCTTACCTATAACACTCCTGTTAGTACATCCCAGAATATCAGCCATTTTTTCAAACTGCATCACATTGTTGACCCATATTCAAATTTGCAGCCAACACCATCCTTAAATCTTTTTCAGCAATTCTACTATGTAGCCACTTATTCCCCATTTTGTAGTTGTGCATTTGATTTGTCCTTCCTACGTGTAGTATTTTGCACTTACCTTTACTGAATTTTATCTTGTTGAATTCAGACCAGTTCTCCAATTTGTCATGGTCGTTTTGAATTCTAATTCTATCCTGCAAACTGCTTGTAAACCTCTGGTGTCCTTCACAGATTTTATAAGCATATTCTCCACTCCATTATCCAAGTCATTAGTGAAAATATTGACAAGTACCAAACCCAGACAGGCCCATGTGGGACTCTACTAGATACATGCTTCTAGTTTGACAGCGAACCATTGATTACTACTCTGAGTATGCTCTTTTAACCAGCTGTGCATCTACCGTATAAAAATTTCATTTAGACTACATTTCCCTAGTTTGCTTATGAGAATGTCATGTGGGACAGTATTAAAAGCCTTACTAAAAATCAAGATATGTCTACTCTTTCCTCCAATCCACTAGGCCAGTAACCTTCTCGAAGAAGGATATTGTGTTGGTTTGACATGTTTTGTTCTGGACAAATCCATGCTGTCTATTCTGTATAACCCTATTGTCCTCTAGCTGCTTACAGACTGATAAATAATTTGTTTCATTATCCTTCCAGGTATCGAAGTTAGACTGATTGGTCTATAGCCCCCCAGATTCCCATTGTTCCCCTTTTTAAAGATAAGTACTATGTTCACCTTCCTCAGTCATCCATGAGTTCACAAAGATAATTGGTAATGATTTAAGATTGTTTCAGATAGTTCCTTAAGTTCTCTAGGATGAATTACAAGAGGCTCTGCTGACTTGAGTACATTCAACTTATCTAAATATTCTTTAACCAGTTCTTTCCCTCTTTTGGCTTGTGTTCCTTTCCACTTGTTAATATTAATTGTGTTGAATATATGGTCACCATTAACTTTTTTAGTGAAGACTGAAGCAAAAATAGGTATTAAACATCTCAGCCTTCTTGATATCGTCAGTTATTAGTTCTCCTTCCCTAAGTAGAGGACGACCTACACTTTGCCTCATCTTTTTCTTGCACCTGATTTATTTAAAGAAACCTCTTGTTGCCTTTTATGTCCTTTGCTAGATGTAACTCATTTTGCGCCTTAGTTTTTTTTATTTTGTCCCTATATTCTTTGTTCTTCTCCTTACCCATTCATCCATTTTTCCACCTTTTGTAGGATTCCTTTTTGATTTTCAGGTAATTAAAGAGTTCCTGATGGAGTCATACTGGTCTCTTACTATTTTTCCTATCTTTCCTTCACATCGGGATGGCTTACAGTTGTGCCTTTAGTGTTGTCTCTTTGATAAACTGCCATTTCTCCTGAACTCCTATTTCCGCCTTGGATTTTCTTCCCAGGATCTTACCTACGAGTTCTCTGACTTTGTTATAGTCTGCCTTTTTGAAGTCTATGGTCCTTATTCTGCTGCTTTCATTCTTTCATTTCCTTATAATCATGAAATTTATCATTTCATCACCACTTTCACCCAAACAGTCTTCCCTCTTTACATTTGCTACCAATTCCTCTCGGTTGGTCAGAATGAAGTCTAAAATTGCTGTCCTCCCGATTACTTCCTCCATATTCTGAAACAAAATGTTTGTACTTTGTCCCCAATACATTCCAAGAATTTATTAGAAAATTTGTGTTTTGCCATATCATTTTCCTAACTGGAAAACATTATTTGTTGCATGATGATTTCTGAGATTTGTCAAACAGCACAGTGTGTCAATAACAACATTAGTAAGAGAATGTGAAAGCAGGAAGCACAAATTAAGAATGTGAGCCATAATATTTTTAATTTATGTCAACTAACTTGATCTCATTTCTCTATCACTCATCATTTTCTGATGCCTGAACTATATCCTTTGAAACAGGATTTCTTCTCTGACAAAACCATTTATATATTTTCTCCAGTTCCTCATAGCTTCTCCCTCCATCCCCACAAAGCTGGGTCCAGGTGTTGGTCTTTATCCTTAGGAGGTCCCGCTAAACCAGATGGATGAAGCTAAACATCTCCATTTCACTGGCAATAATTTTTCTCCTCACCTTCCACCACACCCATGACAAGGATACTTGGCCAGAAATTGTTATTCTGTAGAGAAGGCTAATAAGGATGCTAGCCTCTTCCTACTGGGTCTGCATCCTGGGGTATCCCGGCATAGGGAAAACACTGGAAGCCAATTTTTCAGAAACTTGTAGCTTCAGAATGGAGAGGAATCGGATACAAAGTTATTAGCAGGGACTGTCTCCCCACACAACACAGAGGGAAAGAAGCCCAATATTCAGAAAGTCTGAGTAAGAGGAATTTTAACTGAATGTAGTTTTACTACATCTCCGGTAGTTTATAAGTATTTCTACCGCTAAATATGCAGTTTGTGGTTCCTTACACATTTATTCATCTTCATGTTTCCTTTAACTGGCCTTTATGGATCTCACCACAGTATACTAGGTGCTCCCTTTTGCACTAGTATCTCAAAACAAACATAAGCAAGAGTGGGCACAAGTGTTACAAAGCATCACTTTCTACAAGCAGGAAAGTATGATCTCAATTATCTGCTAATTTAACATTATCATCATTAGGCTTCAGAGCTAGTAATGTTAACTGTTTCATAGTCCTAGAGCCACAAATTGGAAAGGGGCCACAGGACAGAAGAAAAAGCATTTAAATGGTCAGTTGTTTGAATTTCCAAACACAAGGGCATTATATATTTTGAACAGTCTTTCAAAGAAGATCTCAACCCACATAGAGATAAGATAACATAGCTTCACCCAGCACTGAAATGCAGCATCCAAGTAACAGTTTAGGTCAGGAAGTAATAATTCCATATCCAGTAGAAATTACAGAAATATTTAGGTAGGCAGTACATTATTATGGGCCTGATTATAAGCAGTTCTGAAGAACCCACTACCCAAAGAAAATCGGAGCTACCAGGACTTTATTGAATTATATTGGGCCAGACAAAGATTCTTGGCCTAGAGCAGGGGTTGCCAAATGGTATGCATCTAAGCTGCCCGACGCTCCAGTTGCCAAGGTAGCTTAGCCTGAAGTTCTGCTGCTGACGTTCTGCTTAAGCTACTTTGGCAACCGGAGCATCGGGCAGTTTAGTTCCACGGATAGTGGCTTCTCGAACTTCCAGCTACATGACCAGAATTGGTGGTGGTGTTTTATATTGGTGGTACACAACGTGGTATAGTTTAGGAACCACTGGCCTAGACACTTCTGATGAACACTCAGAAGTGATCAGAATGTCAGCTATACTTTATTTGAAATATACTCCATTGGCACAATACCCTCTAAACACCACATTGAGGAACTACTTCAGCACCAACTGAACAACCCACAATTTTTTTAAAAAAAACACTGTTCTTAATCAGTCTCCCAGCCAACTGCCAACCCAGCCC
Organism: Emydura macquarii macquarii; assembly: GCF_026122565.2. NCBI lineage: Eukaryota > Metazoa > Chordata > Testudines > Chelidae > Emydura > Emydura macquarii. The sequence goes on along the minus strand of NW_027132817.1, from coordinate 569,037 downwards.
AAGCCTGCTTGTAAGAATTTAACCAGATATCCTGGCTACAGAAGTGTGACCAGCCTCAAACAAGCTACTTAACAAGCCTTGGCTAGATAAAAATGTAAAATAATTACATTAGTCAGTAAAAGAGATTACACAATTTATGACCAAGTGTCTCTTAAGTGTTGTTATACAAGACAGAACTGCATAAAAAGTAACACTTTGCTTAGGGAGGAGCTATTTTATTTGATGTCAAACTAGTCTTCAAAAGAATCTACATTAACAAAAATGTTTTAATCAGCAATACACAAACTGATCTAAAGTTTCAGTCGCTCTTGACTATTCAGATTTAGATGAAGATCAGACTCTGAGTCCACCCTTCTCAGCCTGGCCTTGGCTCTCTCAATCTTTAATATAACCCTCCAGTAATCTTATTCTCCATTTCCACCCATTCCAAAGATTACGGGACCCTGAATAAGAGAGCTGCTGGGTCTAAGCCACTGTTGAAATCTAATTTTATACACAGCGCATTTTAAGAGACAGCATAACTAACTTGTGGCCCAACAAAGATAGTCCGAGTTACTGGACTCCACCATGGAATCTTCAAAAGGGTTGTTGGGGAGAAGAATTAGGGAGCTTAAAAATATATGAAGCAATATATGAGATTTTGGATATCCTAACTGAACATTCATCAATGTTTACTCATCAATATAACCGAAATAGGAGTAAATGCTAAGACAATTCAGAAGAGTTACAGCTATTTTCAAATGCTATTCCGTTCACTTTATTTACCAGTTTGTTTTTCCACTGCCTCCATTAACAGAATAACTCAACAAGATTCAGTATTTTAGTTAATTACGGAACTTTTAATATTAATTTACACACAAGTTGATAGATCTATTAAGATCAGAGGTCACTGTATTCATTACAAGTATTAAATTGCTAGAATAGTGCTCATGAAATAGAAACACTTTCAAGTTCATGAGCATTCAGTTTTACTATTTAATGGAAAGCAATCTAAACCACACACAGCCCCACCTAATCAAAAGTGTAAATATTACTAATGCTATGCTAAACTCTGATAAGCTAAGAATCAGAGGGAGAATCCATACCATTAACTGAGTATCTAGCAGTACAAATAAAAAAATTCCACTTTCAGTATCATTAAGCATTGCCTTCTCATTTGTTGCATCTGTAACACGGCACTTTAACAAGCTTCCATTTTAAGATACAGTCCATTTATTGAACTCTTCTGTCTTGATCCATACAACATGTAGAACTATTTTTATTCCACGTGATGCCATCAGATGTCTCAGACTGCAAATGTATGTCAGTAAAAAAGTGCATCTTTTCCCATCTTACATCAATCTGATTTAACCAACTTTCTCAGTTACAGATCTGTTCATAAAGCCACCAGTGAGAAGTAATAAGCCTAACATTTGGTATGCATTTCTGAGACATTTCCACTGCCTCTATAAAATCTTTCAGTCCACCAATCTTAATATAACTTGATGCAAGATTACAGCCATTTTAAGCCTACAAGTTACAAAGTAATTCAAAAGTCTCTAAACTCAAAAATTAAGATTTTGAGACTTCATCTTTTGACATGAAATCCAAGGATATTTAGATTTCTATCTACTCTGGAAAGCATTCCTATATATAAGTTTCTCAAAAGTCTTACGTCTTGTGGAATGTTTTAAGTACACAAAGACTGGTCAATAGAGACAAATTATTATCCCCTCTGGGCATTCAATTCTAATAGTCATAAGTGTTACTTGTAACAATAGGAAAAATACATCTATGCTTATCTGAAAGTTCTCTTTCTTTGAACAGTAAGATCCACAGATCTGATACAGTGAGTACATCAGCCTGCTCGCAGCTTTGGGGCAGAATCAGAACTCTCAAGATAGGTCTACACTGCCAGGGCCGCATGAATCAATGCAGCGGAATCGACTGAGCGGGCAGTGGAGACCTGCTCAATCGATCCCGGAAGTGCTCTCCAATGGATGTGTAGGACGGGCTCCTGCCCGGTCCAGTCCTGGCGGCCCTTCCGCGGGCCCAGGCTCAGAGGAAGGCCACTGTGCCTTCCTACTTGACAGGGGAATGTTAGTTGTACAGTCTTGCGCCCCGGCCCCCAGGCAGGGCGGGCGAGCAAGGAGTCTTGTGCCCCGGCCCCCAGGCAGGGCGGGCGAGCAAGGAGTCTTGCGCCCCGGCCCCCAGGCAGGGCGGGCGAGCAAGGAGTCTTGCGCCCCGGCCCCCAGGCAGGGCGGGCGAGCAAGTAGTCTTGCGCCCCGGCCCCCAGGCAGGGCGGGCGAACAAGGAGTCTTGCGCCCCGGCCCCCAGGCAGGGCAGGCGAGCAAGGAGCAGTGAGCTCGAGTTCAGCGGGCGGTAGAGGTGATTTCCCTTTTGGGGGTTGACAAGGATCAGGGGGGAGAGGAGGGGGACGCAGGCCCACCCAACTCCACTGCGTCCCAGCCCAGGGCCCTAGCAGTGGCACGGGTGTTGCCACTCATTCGGCGGGGCTCCTGCCGCAACACGCCGACGGGGCGTTACCCCTAGTACAGCCACGCCTCTGGCTGTCCCTGGGCTCCTTCCTCCCCGGGTTCCCCGGTACCTATGTCCGTCGGTTCCTCCGGGTCGTCGGGGTACACCGCACGGGGTAGGCCCGTCAGTCCTTCTGCGTCCACGGGGGGTAGGTTGGGAAGCTCCTCAGCGAGGGGCAGCTCTTCCAGATCGCAGGGCTGGGGGTACGGTTCAGCCTCCGGCAACTCCTCCAGGTCGGATCCTGCCTCCAGGGGTTGGGCGTCTGGCAGCTCCTCCAGGTCCGGGCCGGCTTCGGGGCGGAACTCCCAGCTCTCCGGTTCAGGGGGCTCGTCCCAGCCGCTGCGGGCCTGAGGCTGGGTCCAGCGCTTCGGACCTGTAGGCCTCGGCCAGTCCAGGGGGCCCGGAGGTCCAACCCAGGCCTTAGAGGCGGGTCGCCGGGGCCGCAAGGCCGGGGGAGGGTTACCTGAGGCAGTGGTCTGGCGTGGTTCAGCCCCTTGCCGCAGCCGGCGAGGCAGTGCGTATGTCTCCGCCGGCAGCCTCCCCCCTTCTGAGCTGCAGGGCCTGCTTTTTATAGCTGTCGCCCTCCCTAAGGCTCCGCCCCCCTGCCGCCGGGTTGGCCGCCCGGCAGGACCTATCGGGGCCCAGCTGTCTGGTTGCCGGGCAGACTGGGCTGCCGGCGAGTCTAGAGTCTGATTGGGTGCCTGCAGCCCTTCCGCGGGCCCAGGCTCAGAGGAAGGCCACTGCGCCTTCCTACAGATGTAATAAATCCACCCTATTCCCAACCCCGAAAAGAGTACGGCTGCGTCGACCAGAAGGCATTTCCTGTCAACTCAACGCAGTGGAGATGCTGTGTTAAGGGAATGATGAGAAGTCGATGGGATGTATGCAAGCTATGACTTCCGATGGCTGCTGGCAGTGTAGACCACGCCTCAGTCACTGGCACCAAGAGAACACCCCACCCCTGACATCCCCTCCACTTGAGACAACTTTCACAGACATGATCATTCCATTCTATTTTCCCAAATTACAGATTATGTTAATTACACTTTGAAGGAAAAGCATAAAATTGTGCCTGCTGCAGAGCACGGGGATAATTTATTTTAGCAAAATAAATCTGAATTCTCTGGATGCCAATTTTAGTTTCTATTCTATAGGAGCATATCACCACCAGGCAGGGCCACCTTAATACTGGAGGAAATTTTTTCTAGTAAACAGAGATGAAAAAGTTTCCTATTTGGTCCACAGAGCCATTACAATGAGATTTTTCACAGCAGTGTGCCTCCGGGGCGGTAACTGGACATAACAAACATCCAAAACAAAATATATGATAAATTCTCCATGCCTCAAGTGCCTAGGGAAGATGCAGAAGGCTTTTGCTGAAAAAAAAAATGGCAAGTGGCTAAAGATTGGATGACCGATTATTTACAATTTGGTGAATTTGTGTAATGGTGGCCACTTGGGTAGCTAGCAGATCTTGTTACATTAGATACAACCTCTATCTTGACATTCACAGTGCTCCTATAGATTGGACACTGATACTTGACAGGAGGAAGAATATTTCTTGAATTTACTTTGGGAATGAATGTGCTGCTGGTGCATTTGGAGTCCCTGCTACTTCAGAAACATCGCCCCCAACAGTCAGGTTTTATGAAGAACAGATCCATTTTGACTCTCCACTTGTTGTCAGAGATACACCATGAGTTCAAGAAGCCTCTGCATGTAGCATACGTGGATGTTAAGGCCGTATTTGATTCAGTTGATTGAGTTGCGCTATGGAAGGCCTTCAAGGACAAAGGTGTCCCAACCACTCCACTGGACTTGATTAGCAAGCTGCATAATGGAACCACTGACCGAGTACGTCTGGGGAATTGAATGTTGGCACCTTTTAAATCAGTATCTGATGTCAAGCAGGGCTGTGTCTTGGCCCCTGCACTCTTTTGTCAGGCAATGGATTTCATAATGCAGCATTCTGTCAGGGCGATAGGCATTCAGATTGATGACCTCTCACTCTCAGACCCTGACTCGTCTGGTGACATGGTTCTTCTAGTACAGAGCCCCAACAGGATATACAAGGCACTCCAGAAAATGGAGGAAGAGTCGGCTAAGGTTGGCCTCCATGTTTTGTGGTCAAAAGACAAAATTTAGGATCAGGTCCATCTGCGACTCCAATCTCTTTGAATAATGAAACTGTCAAAGCAATCTCCAGCTTTTGCTATTTGGGTTCTATACTCACCAGTTCCTCCAACTCTCACATGGAAGTTCTCCACCAGATTGGCATCGCAGCATCTGCCATGGGTCATTTACAATGAAAATGGAATCAACATCATCTCGGCACAATCACCAAGTTCAGGATCTATTCAAGCTGTATCATCTCCGTACTGTTGTATGGCTGCGAAACATGGACACTACACTACTCAGACTGGGCAGATCTGGAGGCTTTCCATACAAAATGCCACCATCTATTGGGCAAAAAGTGGAATGACTTCATTTGTAATGCAGATGTTTACAGTCCTTCCAGTCTACAGACTACATGAGCCATTGTCTGCAGATGGCATCTTGTGCATTTCGGACATGTCACAAGAATGCCACAAGACATTCTGGCGAACTCCATTCTCCAGGTGGCTTTTAACATCGGGGATAAAATTCCACCAACCAAGGGGTGGAGACGGCCCAGAGGCAGACCCTCTAATACATGGGTTCATCAAGTCTGTTTCGATGTTGGACTCTCGGCCCATCAAGTCCTTGTGGCTGCACAGGAATGGATCAAATGGCAAACCATCGCTACGGTCAACTGTTCAGCTAACCGTTGAAGAAAATGTTGTTACAAAGAGAAGGGTGAAAAAAAATTCTTGTTAATCTCTGAGGATACGACAAGAAGCAACAGGTTAAGTTGCAGCAAAGGAGGTTTAGGTTGGACATTAGGAAAAACTTCCCAACTGTCAGGGTAGTTAAGCACTGGAACAAATTGCTTAGGGAGATGGTGGAATCTCCAGCATTGGAGGCTTTTAAGAACAGATTAAACAAAACACCTGTCAGGAACGGTCTAGTTATTACTTAGAAATCAACACTCAGGGCAGGACTTTCTCGAATCCATGAGAACAATGATCGCTTCATCCAACCATCCATTTTGATCCTATCTAGTCTTGGATCAAGGATTGCTTTTGTCATAATAGAGGCAGCCAGAGGTCCAACGGAAGGTTAATCCAGTCCAAGAACCATTAAGGCATAACCAGTATCACTGCCACTCTCTCTCTCCTATCTTTTGTACAATACTGGGGAGAAGTGGAAAAGAGGTGGGAAGGCATATAGCAGAGACCTCACCCAGCTTCACAAGAGATCATCCATCACCTTGAAACTGGGTCCTGACATGTGGAGAGGCCACAAGGCACTTTACTGCCATTTCCATATGCAAAGAGGTCAATCATCAGCCCATCAAACTGACTTCTAATCAGCAAGAATACTTCTGGATCCAAATTCCACGCTGCTTGATCTGACTTCTGCCATGTAAGCCATTGTATTCATCTTCCCTTTGATGGAAAGTACGTACTGAGGCAGGAAATTTTGCTCTGCCCAGGACAGAAGTTGATTTTCTCTGAGGTGGGGTTTACTGTGTTCTACTTTGTTTTTTGAAAACCCCATCAGATATAGATTGTCCTGACCAGAACAAGTCTGTTATCAATGGAAGGAAGAGCAGGGTACACTGAGACCTCAAATCACTGTGTTGCAGTCAGTGGATGCTATGCTCTCTTTCTAGGACCTATTTTTCTGGATAGAATTGGTACCTGAAGCCGCCTTCTCCACTAACTCCAGCTAGTATCTGACATAAGGAGCTCTTAAGTGAGTTAGTCAAAGGGTGAATCCCTTGGAAAAAAAAATCTCATTCTCTGCATTCCCCACTTCAGGGAGTGGAGAACAGACAATGAGCCCTTGACCTCTGTCAACAAACATGATATCAGGTGAGATTCAGAAGGGATAACAGCAATTACTAGGTAGGGCTCATGTGAACTCTGATTCATTAAAATCTCTGTGCATAAGCTCAGCCTTTCCCAACAGGCTTCACTAAGAACTAGGTTTCTGTTTCTGACACACCATTAGTTTTCCCTTATGACCATCTTCATCTAATGTTAACATTCTCTGCCATGAGACCTTTCACTAACAGAATTCATCCTCAAGTCCAGGTCTATGATTGAGTTCCTGGCCCATATATCTGTGTTTATCATGAATCCACAATACTCCAGAAGTCACATCACTACAGATTTTTTTCAACTCAGAAAAGGGCTCAGATGAGCAGTTTTTTCCAGGAAAATAGGTGTGAACTCCCTTTTTCCTTAAAGCCAGTATTAATACTTTCATGATCTTGGAAGAGACCCTGGAAGCATGTCAGATCAAAGAATAATGAACAATTTTGAAGAAAATAGCTCAACATCTACATGTCAAGCTGGAGAGCTGTCTGAGGAATGGTAACATGAGATTTTGAGCCTTCTTTAGGAACTTCAGGTGTTCCAACAGGGGGTCAGTGTTTCTTCCTGGTTCTCAAAAGCTAGAAATAGGATGAGGAACTTGATGAATGGGAGTATCACTCTGATCTGAAGTAGATGGTGTATGATTTCATTCCTGCCCTGACATTCCCATAAACTACTAGAAACTGGGAATGGGAGAAACCTGTGCTTGCAATTCTAGAACAGCTCCATGGAGTAACCCCTGTGGACAACGTCCAGTGACCTTATTTTGAGGAAAGTTATATGCAGCTATTTGTTCAAAAAACTGAAAGAGTCTTGCATCAGTCAGGATCTAACAGATTGTTTTGAGGCAACTGAGGTCAACTAATGATCTGGCCAGAGCATCCTGGATTTGTTCCAAGCACCCCTTGTGAAATAGTAATCCATCTTGTACTTCAGGGACTGCTTGCCATGTTATCTGTATTCCCTGCTGTAATGTCTGGCAGGAGCCTGGATAGTATATCTATTTTTCCAGTAACTCTGGAGTAGTCTCAACTTTCCATCAACTACGAGAGCTGAGAACTAACCTGTCCAAGTGTCTGATTTCAATGACAAAGGCCTACATTAAACAGATTTGTTTCCCTACTATCTGTTTCAGGAAGAAGCCCTTAAACTACAGAATATTTGAGGACAAGAAGGACCATACCTGTCATACTGACCACCCAAGTTAGCATTGTTTGTGAAAGCACAAGGAAGGTGCCTACATTTAATAAAAAGTCTTAAGTTTTTTGTTTTGTTTTTAAGTTACTCTTTGGCAGATGCCAATTGAATGCTTTCATGCCCACAGGAAGGGGCTGCAAAAGGCTGAGAAGACCACTCCATCAGGTAAAATATATCTTCCCCAGTTTGAAATGCTGAGTGCCTTAACACCAGGGAAGATATAGCTATATTTACCTTCAGAAGTGACACCAGGTTGAATTTGGACCGGTGCACACTAAATGAATCACGTGGACTTATAAAATGGAGGCTGGAAAGTAGTAAATGGTGCGCTAAGTGCCCCCCCTTGTTCTTCCACCCCTGGTTGCTCTCCCTCCTTGTCACTCCAGAGGCTGCTGTTGAAGGAAGGATGCATTGGTGAAGCATGGCAACTTGCAGCAGCAGATAGCAACAATTTTGACGTTAGGGTCTGGCAACCCATAGTAACAGAGGATGACAATCTGATATTTTCCTCGTCTTTCAGGTGCAACAGGAAATCCCTATTTCTGTAATATGGTATCTTCAGCGGGAAGATGAGAGATAAATAGCTATAGTTTGTCTAGGTTGGTCACAGATTTCCTAAAGATAGTTTCACGGTACTTAGTACTCTGACTGAAGAGGCCTATCATCTTTAAAAGTACTTGATCCCTAACTCCAGTTCAGAAGGTGCCCTTCCTTTCTTAAGGAACAATTCCTTTTGTGAGTGCACACATACAGAGTCATCAGCAAAACTCTCTGGTTTGGTCGTTTCTGTGTTAGTCTACTCACCTCATGAAGATGAGGAAAGAAACAAAATAATTTTTTTTTTTTGTTATTTATATCACCTTTGGAAGTTTGTCCATCTGATCCTGCATTCTAGTATTAGAGGGAGGAGCTAACATTGAACTCAGTCTTCTAAGAATACCTCAAGTGGCTGCAATCTTCCTGCCCTCAAAGCGTGTGGGCTTGTTTTGTTTCCCCAACAGGGGCCCCTTCTGCATCTCTCAGGGAAAGTAGCCCGGTTCAAGAACAGACTCCCCCAAGGCTCTGCCCCTTCCTATTGTGTGGGGACCATACAGACCAAAGAGGTCTGCATTTCCCCAGGACGCCCAGCCTGGAATAGCAGTAGGAATCCCAAGAGGCATGTTACAGAGGTGACAGCAGGATGGAGCTGGATTTCCCAGTTTTGGCCAGTGTCTGTGGTGTCTCCAGTGTCCGCCATCTGTGGCATGAAGGGAACGAGGGGCAAGGAGGTAGCTGAGCTCCTGTCAGGAGAATGACTACTCCTGATGCAATCTTCCATCAGGCACACTGCCTTTCTGGAGATTGGGGGGTGGGAAAGAGCCTCCTGCCCCTGAAGCCAGCTATTCCAGCACTGCCTGGATCCTTTCCAGTCCAGGGTGGGTGGGGGCAGAAGCAACCCCACTTGGACCACACTGAAGAGATGAACTGCACTCTAACTTCAGAGCCAGCTGAGCTCCCCAGTGAGAGACCTCAATAAGGGGTGACACAGGGGGACAAAGGCTTTTCCTTGTACCTCCTCCTTCCTGGCCTAGCACTCTTCCTGAAGCCTGCCAGGCACCAGCCACTGCAAACACCTCAGAGGGGGTAGCAGAGGTGAGGGGAAGTGTCCCCAAAAGGCAAATGCAGCATTGGGACACTGCTCAGAACTGGACAGACACTAAGCCAGACTGGTGATCGGAAACGTGACCCAGAAGTTTGCTGTTTCCTTCAGAAGAGCTCTGTGGCAGAGGGGCCTGCCAGAGCCACGGGCCTCTGCGGGAGGACATAAAACTGGACAGAAATCCAAGGGGTGGGGCATTCCCCTGCTGAATCAAGGCTGAAGTCTCCACTGTAACTGCTCTGCAGCTCGCAACACGATGAATTAAGTAACAAGTCTGAGAATAGGTGCAATTATCAAACTGATAACATCCTTTCAGTCTTTCATCTGAATATCCAGCTTCTTCCACCTCCCTAGATTTGTACCTCCCACAGACTAGAAGACTAAACATATGCACAAATACCCTAAGTTCAGTGCAGTCACTTCAAATGAGCAACCTACAAGAACGCAAGAGAAGGTTTTTAAACAGACTACGAAAATGTAATACACAAATTAGTAATTGTGTCAGGGTAACATACTTGTACATCAGGTATATGCAAAAATGTAAATTTACAACATCTACGTCAGGGAAAACAAACTAAAGATCATATCTTAAAAAAAGAACTTACTTCCCAATGTTCTCAGGTAGTGCCTGCAGAGAAATGTCATTTACAGAAAGACACGTCAGATTCTGTAATTCAGGAAAGCTTTCAGGCAACCTATGGAGATATTAATTCAGATAAATCAAGCACTTGTACTACAATAACTATTCATACTAGCATAGTGAGATCATATATATTTGGTGGGAAAGGATATGAGGTAGCTCTTCTATTAAAAAAAAAAAAAAAACCTAAACAATAGTACAAGGATAAAGAGAAAGGCACTAGAAAGAAATAAAAATCAAAAGTAAACAAAATGGGTTTAACTTTCTTCTTGTTTGTATGCATTAAGGCAATGCATATCCCATATAAGAATGCCACAAAAGATACATTCAAAAGCCATTAAAGTAGCATATATTGTTAGGCAGAAGTTGGTATTAGGGAAGTATGGAGAATTTGGCTTATTTTCTGATGCTGCTTGTTTTAATATTAGGTTTTGCAGCTGCCTCTTTTGTATTTTTAACTATTTATTAAAGGCATCTAGAGCATGGGACACTTTGCGCAACCATCCCACCCATCTCAAATTGCTAAATACCAGGGAGGTAGCTGGCTTGATCCCAGCTATGTGGGAGATGGATCTCACTAAGGAAAAGGTGAAATAGTGTGGAAGAGGAGGAGACTCTTTGGCCTAGTGATCAGATAAGACTGTTAACATGAGCTATCTTTAGGGCATGTGGCAAGATCTGTTTTTTTTTTTTTTTAAAAGAACGGTGGACATTAGTGCATTTTCAAATGTTAATTGAATTTTTTGGTTTCTAATTGTTTGAAGGTTGCAGGATTATTTATCTGATATAGTTTACCTTTTTAAAAAGGTAGTCAAAATGGGCCTGGGATAGGCCCTTTTTTATGTATAAAACTAACTAAATAAAAATCAGATGGAAAAAAGTGGGTTGACAGCCGCTTTTAAAACTGCAGATAATTACCCTGAGTAGTGTTGTAAATACTGGAAATACAAATAGAAAACAGGAAAAAACTGACCCAGAAAAAGTGTTTGATAATACTATGATGGAGGTTAGTTAAGTAATATGCTGGGAAAACTGCAGTGTACTGGACATACCACAGAAACCAAAAATACCTATTTTGCAAGGCATTTTTTCTTGCTTGAATATTTAACGACGTTCATTGGGGACCTCAACAATGAGGCAACTCATTGGGGTAATGGAAGGACATAGGTTGGAATTATCTTTGACTGGCATTTAAGCCTAAAGGAAATAGGAACTGAACTCACTGGTCACACAAAAGTTCAGTTCTACACAGAAAAAGAGGTGATTACTGGGACACACAAATATGCATGAACAGGTTGTGCAAAGGTTCATGCTACTGTATTAGATAGGTGGAGCTGGTAACACTGCCTATATAAGGTTGCCCAATACTTCCATTGTAAGACCCTGTTTTCAGTTGCTTTTAACTTTGCCAAACTAACCATTTGGGCTGAATTCAAGCTGAATATTTTCAAAAAGTTGCACCAAAAATGGTTTGGTCATGTCCAAGACCAAGATTAGGGAAAAAAAACACATTTTTGCCATGTTAAACAAGTCATTCAACCATTTTGTGGAGAAGAACCAGCACCACTGTGCTTAGGAGCAGGGACTTGAAATGCAGCACAGGGGTTGCCTTTATGTCAGGGATGCATGTCTTCTGCTATTCTCTTGAAAATACACCCAAATTTGCAAAATATCAGTCACACATGCTTAGCAGAGAATTGTTAGTTTGGCAGTTATATCCTCCAAAGATTCCAACTGTACTCAACATGCTCCGGCCTCTGGCTGTGGGGGTTGAGCAGGACTTTCCCTGTAATTGCTGCTCCCACCTGCTGGGCTGCTATAGCATCAGACAGGACCCACCGCACCCCCCCTCCAAATATTCCTCCTCACCCCTTTAGGGAGGGCACGCCCTACAGTTTGGGGACCACAGCTCTAAATGCTGTCATCTTAATGACCCATGAGAGTGTCACCATGGTTCTAGGGGATTGAATTTCTGCTTTATGGTTTTTTTACACCTAGAAAGTTACAGTCAGCATTCAAAAGTTTTAAGATTGCACAGGCAATTTTCTCTTGATCCCTTGTATGTAAGCATTTGGGTACAGACTTTAATCATATACTATATTGTCCACATGATCCTGTCCTCAGTCAGTGCACAGGATGGACTGACTAGTGAAAGGGGCTGTCTTCCGTAGGATCCGTCTCATTTGTTGCAGAAGTTGGAAGACAAGTAGTTATGACAATGTGCATGTCAGAGCTGACATTAATGACGGCTTGCTGGAAGCAGAATGAGTTCAACGATGCAGCGTGTGCCAAGGAGATCCAGACATTCTACGACTGTGTGGCAAAGGCAGATGCAGAGCGTAAGGAAAGACTTAAAGAAGAGTCCCTGGCCCGGATGGGAAACTTATCTCCAAAACCAGTGAACAAACTGCTGAAGAGGTTCCCTAATATCACAAGTGATTTTTAAAGGAAGACTTACTTTCCCAAGTAACTGGAGGCCAGTAGCTAAAGCTGGTGTTCTTTTTGGAGAAGGAGTTACGAGCAGTGATGAAGTGAGCAATTGCGGCTGACGATGTCTGTCAGCATTACTCAGAGGTTCTTGCCTTGAACATGTTTTGGGGTGGGATGGGTCACTTTCTCCATTAGCTGAGATTGTTCTGTGGGGCTACAGATTCTTGTGATGACAGGATGGATGTTTGCTAAGCCATAATGGGGTCTTGAGTCTTGCTTCATTGTGAAATAAAGTCTAAGGAATTCAATAAATGAATTTTTTCACCCTCAAAAAAAAAAAAAAAAAAAAAAAAAAAAAAAAAAAACCAACAGATTCTATCCCTGCCTCTGCCAGAGTTCCTATGTGATGCTGGGCAAGGAATTCAGTGGACAAACGCGAACACTTTTTTTTGTGCGTTCCTCAACTTCTGGATGCCCAACTTGACCTCCTGGAATTTGATTTGCAGAAGTGCTGAGCACTCATGGCTGCAACTGAAGTCAACAGGAGCTGGAACATATGAAATACTAATATCTCAAAACCAGTTCCTAGGCATCTCAATTTGGGTATGCGAGATAAGGGGACAGTTTTTACCGTAGTCTCTCTATGTCCAAGTTGCCTTATGTAACCTGGAGATACCACCACCACCTCACCAGGGTTTTGTGAAGTACATTAATTTAAATAGCTGTGAAGCACTCAGATTCTATAGTGATCGTCACCATACTAAAGCCCATGAGGAAGTTAACAGTTTTGTCTTCAGAACAAAATTTCAACAATGTGCAGCAATTAAGACCTGGGGCCACACACTGAACAATAAGGAGAAAACAAAATATTGAACAGCTGCTCATTCTGTGAGCACCATCCATGCTGTGCACTCAGTGAGGTAGGGATCCTGTGGAAAAAGTAGCATGCGATGTAACTGAAGGTCATCATAATGCAGATGCACAAGTAGGCCAAATTAAAATTGTACAAGCAACCTTAATTGTGGCATTTCCCAGCTTTTGAATACTGGACTATGCAACTTTACAGTTCTTTTATTGTATATGTTTTGAATGCAATATAATGTACATTAGAGAAAGACCAGTACATATTTATTTTCAGTAAATCATTTTAAGTTGCGCCCCTCCATACAAAACCTCTGTTTTCCTTCACTATGGAGCATACTGCATATTGCCCCTCATTTTCATAGACTTATTTGCCCACAGTTTTAAAGCTTCACAATCAGAAGCTTATTGCTATTTTCTAATACCTTGTGACTCACTTTAGAGTTTAGGAAATAGGGAAGGATTCAGCCTAGAAATAATCCAATCCTTTTAAACACTAAATATAGGAAGATCAGAAAACTAATTCTTTGCTATAATAATATGAGAAGCATAGAGCCTACCTACACAAGTGTAACATGCCAAAACACAGTTGTGGCATCCACGTACAATGCTTTTACTGCTAGCGTGGACATGACAACTACTGGTTAGAGAATGTTATGGCTTAGGTCATGTTATAGTCCCACCACATTAGACCAATGCTAGCCTAAATATTCCAGGCTAGGAAGGAGTGGGGCAGCTACTGGCAGACAGGACCTACGTCCATTGGATTGGTGACCTCTCCACATAATAAACATGCTACCCTGTTCCATCAGGGAAGGATCATTTATGCTGAATCCCTCCGTATTTCTAAACCTCTTGAGTGAGTCACAATGCATTAGAGCAGTGGTTTTCAACCTTTTTTCATGTGTGGATCTCTAAAATATTTCAAATGGAGGTACAGACCCCTACGGAAAACTTAGACATAATCTGCGGACTCACAGAGGTCCACAGACCAGAGGTTGAAAACCACTGCATTAGAAACTTCCCTTTTATTCCCTTTCTAAGCTAGATGCAACAAGCCAGGGCAAAGGAAGAAATAGCAGCTGCTGCAGCACCTGGTGGCACCACAGCACTTGAAGGCTAAGCTGAGCCCCGCTTCTCCTAGCTGCCTCTGCACAGTTAAAGTCCCAGTCTATCACTCATTTTTTCCCCATTCGATTTCTCTACCAACCACCCAGATTTTTCAAGAGACTGTCCTCCTCTTTTGCCACCACTCAGCTTTGTGTAATGTTGGGGAGCAGGGGGAAAAGGGGAGGGTTATAACATTAATTCATTAGGCTAAAATCAGAGCCACAGCAATCCATTGAATCCCACTAAAATGAGCCAATCAAGCAACATCTAAAGGACATTTTTCTTAAAATGAGCACCTATTGGGTCTTTGGTGGAAGAGTAACCATCACTGAGGCAACTACTACTCTCTCCTAGGCCAGGACAGGAGGGAGCAGCTTGAGGTGACTAATGCCACTATGAATTGCTTTCACTGCAACCAGGCAGCTCCACCAAGAGGGGGAATATGGATATTAGAGATGCAACAGCCACCATCAGGTGAAGTGCAGTTCGGCCACATGGCACTGAATAAGTATGCTGGATTAGCCCTAATTCAGTGGTTAATGACACAGCATGGTTCCAAGCCTTAAGGTATGTAAAGAAAGCCATTATTTGCACCTGTTGAGTTAACCCCAGTTTTTAGCAGTCAAACTGTACCAATGCAGCTACACTGTTTGCTGGCCACTGATTGCTAAATCCCAAGCATAGACAAAGGTTAGAAATGGAAGAAACGGGTGACAGTGGAAAATATAATACCATAGCTTTGCTTGTTTATATTGCTGCCCTGCTTGAAAAATCCCGGTACTTTTTATCATTTGGATTTGTGCTCTTAAGTACTGACTAAAATCACATTTGTTCTGTGTTGCTTATTATCTTCAACCCTTTGGGAAGGAAGGGCGCACCTGTTCATATAGCTCTGAACTCTAGCCACCGCCCTGCGGAAGAGACAAACTGTGCATGACTCAGACACAGCCCATAATATTTGCTTTAAGAACTGAGCAAGTTAAATAAGGTTGTAGTGTTGGCATGGAAAGCACTTAATGTAAGGGGGAGGGTTACCTGGTCAGTGGGTTCCCACTGAAGTCTGCTACTTGTAGTGCTTTGCAAAACGAGATGCTTTCTGGAATTTCAGGAATTTCTGCAGAAACAAACAAATGCACTGTTAACGACTGTGCTGTAAAAGACTTTCTATTCTGAAATGGCCACAGCATTACATACATTGGTCATTCCATTCAATTCAAAGAGGAAGAGAGCTGAAGTCTCTCGAAAGCTTATGCCTGCAAATATTAAATTTGTTAGTCTTTAAAGTGTCACAGAACTCTCGTTGTTTTTGCTGTATACAGACTAACACGGCTACTCCTCTGGAACCATTCAAAGAATGAATGTGTGCTGTGATTTTTTAATATCAGACTACTTTTAAAGATATTGATATTTCCAAGTACAATTCAAAGTTTTAGCTAACATTTACAGAGCCCTAAACTGGGTGGGACCCAGACATTTTAGTGACTGCTTATCTCACATGCCTTCCTCAAAGCAGCTGGAATGCTCATTTGTCCTAATGAGGATTGATGTCTGTCAATTGGCAGAAGTATGTGGAATTCAATCCTTTTGTTCAGCAAAAGCCAAATTCAGTCACTTAAAGCCATCTAATCCAACCCTTAGGGTCAATATATGGACAATTACTTGTCTAGAGAGGTATGGGGGTGGAACAGGAGGTATTAGTTAGGAGTATCTCTACCCAAATGTACACTCATGGGAAGAGATCCATCCCTCCCATTGCACTAAAATCTCATAGCGTTAGTACTGTATTACTGTGCTTCTTGAACCTTGACTATTGCTTTATTGTTTTTTCTCTTGAATTTAAAGCTATGGCTACACTACAGAGCTGTAGCGTTGCTAGTGCAGACACTCTAAGATGACAGGAGAAAGCTCTCCTGTCCACTTAGTTATTCCAGGCCCCGCAAGTGGCGACAGCTGTGTTGGCAGGAGAAGCTCTCCCAACAACATAGGCACGTAGGTCGGTGAAACTTATGTCGTTCAGGGAGGGTGGCTTATTCACACTCCTGAGCAACATAAATGGTAGCGTGTACCCAGCCTGAGTCTCAAATAAATCCAAAATATTATTACTCAGGCTTGGTCTACACTAGAAATTTATGTCAGTATCACTGCATCACTCAGGGATGTGGAAAATCCCCACCCTTGAGCTACATAGTTATACTGACCTAACCCCCCAGTGTAGACAGCACTGTGTCAGTGGGAGGGCTGTTGGGGAGGGGAAATATCTATGCCAATGGGAGACGCTCTCCTTTCAGTGTAGGTACAATCCTCACTAAGCAGATGCTTAATGAAGACGGTGGTAAGAGCAGACAAGTCCTCAGAGGTCTGGTTTTACGTTAAATCAGAAGATAATCAGATCTTTGTACCTAAATGTAAAGTTTCAAATACTGTGCATTACATGATTAGAACATTAAAAAGATGCCTGCTAGACTTCATGTTTCAATGCTATTTTTATGAGCAACCTACGTTAAAGGGCCCATAGTGTCTTACATCAAACTCCAACAAGAATAATGCCCACACTAGTAGGACATACTTGCTTAAAAGGCTTCAGATTCATGATTCCATCCTTCACTTTGAAAGGAATAAGATTTATATTAATACTTGAAGAGAGAAATGCAAAGGAAAACAGCATGTTCAAATAGTAACCACAATTAAACCTTTGTACATATGTAGCTTCCTTTCAAGCATCTTCTTTTTGATCAAGAGCCCCCTTTCGTCTGTAAGTTGTTTAGAGAGGCTAGATAGTAGATAGCACTTTCAGAATGTTTATCTGCAGAGTAACCCTAATTCTTTGTTACTTCTATTAAAAACTTACCCTAAATTTAGATACCACTTTTTCATTCGAAGAGCACTTAGATCAGCCAATTTAACAAGAGGTAAAACCCTCATACCAGTGACAGTGAAATGTGAAGCTCTGGTTAGAGACCTTTGCCAGGGACAACAATCTAATTACATTAATCGAGTGTTTTAAGTCTATCAAGTTTTGCTTTATTTTGTGTTTTGGTCTCAATATTTGTCAAACCAGGGATCACAACAACAAACATAGTTATCTACTTTCAATTCTTGCAGAAGCTGGATAGGAATATTATGCATTTAAAACAAGCATGAAATATACAGAAACATCACTCTAGGAAGTTTATGTCTACATTCTCTCCAGTCAGGAAAAAAAACAAGGCAAATCTCAAAAAAGTAACAGATTTCCCTGTCATAGAATTTATCATCAGTTCTCCTCCACCTCCCTCACATTTTCCCCAGACCACATCCCCTGTTTAAGTTCATTAAATACACTCCTCCAATTCTAACTGCACAGAAAGTATGGAAATTCTAAATGGATCGCACAATGTGACTCCCTGAGATTTACAGATTTCAAAGCCAGACGGGACCATTGTGATCAACTACTCTGACTTCCTGCATAACACAGGCCATAGAACTTCCCCAAAATAAATCTTAGAGTATGTCTTTTACAGAAACATAATGTCACGCTGGCTGGATTGGGGGGGGCAGGCGGGCGGGCATTTATTATATTGTGTGACATCAGTATGTCAAAATCATAATAATTCATGTAAGATATGCCATGTCAGGTACTGTTAGAAAGGCTATACTATGCAAGTAAGGTGATAATACTTATGTTCATGTGGTATATGTGTAATGGAAGTTATGGATATATTTGATATATCTGTATTTTAAACTGTGCTGTCTAAGACACACCCTAGACAGGGTGGTGGCAGAACAACAGCCTGCTTAATAGCCCATTGAGACATTCACAGATGCAAGGGGCTCAGGGGGAAAAGCCAGAGGTATACCTGATGAGTCACCAGAACTTGCTCATGTGACTTTAAACTCCATTTTGGTTCCTGTAAAATTCCACAAACAGCATGGCAGGGGCCAGAAGGTATGTAAGGCAGAGGCCTGGGAATCCATTTTGTTCTTCAGTCGGGATTCAGCTTCAGCTACCAACCTACCTCTGGATCAGCTCATCTACAACTGAACTGAAGCTGTGAAACAAAGAACTGAGACCCATCCAGGTACTGGATGTACACCAGAGGGACTATACAAGCCTGCAAACTCCACAATTCTTCTAAAAACCTGATGTATATGGACTTTCAAATCATTTGTATGTATCTGATTACTTTAATCCTTAACATTTCTCTTATGGTTTGTTTCTTTCTTTTTAGAATAAACTTTTAGTTTTACTTACTAAAGGATTGGCTGGCAGTGTGGTATTTTGGGTAAGATCTAAACTTATACTGATCTGGTAATGTGGCTGACCCTTTGGGGTCAGAGGGAACCTTTTTAGTAAAGAGCATAGAGTTTAAATAACTGGTCTCTTTACTGGACCTAGTGCTGATTGGGGGCCGAAGACTGAAATGCAGTAAAGGGAGCTGTGTGTATTTGTATTTTAGGCTTCTTGATAAGCAGTGTGGGAAATCAGAAGCATTGTTTGTGGCTGGTTGGGAAGCCTGACTTCAGTGTCACCCACCAGCACTGGGAGAATCTGCTCTCCTTTTACAGTCTGCCCTGACCTTGGCATTTTCAGGTGGCTACCCTAAGCACAGAAGGGTCAGACATAACTTGGCCTTTTGACAAGCCACAGAAGTGATGAGATAATCTAAAATGCTTAGTCCTGCCAAGATAATAGAGCAAAGCTCTTGAAACTTCCAAAGTTTGGCATCACATATAGTATGATGTAGTAGTATTTTGGAAAGACAGGTGGAAAGTTAAACTGATATAGATGAAATTTCAAGACCACTTTAGGGTGGAACTGAAGGTGTAGTCTCCGTAACCCTTTGTCCCCAAAGAGATCCAGTCATAAGATCCAGCTCGGAGCTTGTTGACCCTCCATGCTGGAGGCAATAGCAACTAGAAAAACCGTACTGAGGGTAAGATGATGAATCAAACCATTCTAGAGCAGCTTAAAAGCTTCTCTCTGAGGTTTAGGAGGACAATGTGAGTATGCCACAGAATGATATCATCTCTAATAGGCGGGTAAGCAGGTAGGAGGCCCCTGAAGAATTTTGATACAGTCATACTCTTCTCATCTGAGGGTATTAGAGAGTGACACAGATACTGCTGCAAGGTGGACTTCAACTGAACCAAATGTCAGTCCAGCGTGTTTCAGGTGCAGCACTGGTGAAATGTCGGCTAAAGGTTGGCTACCGCACATCCACTTAAAAAGTCTTTAGGGTCATGGCTGGTTCCTAGAAGGTGCGGAGCAAATGGGATTATTCTGTGGTAATGGCAGCAAGGCCACACCATGATCATTTTCTGGTAGAGAGGGGATTACACAGAGCCTCCTTTTTGTTTACACAGTGCATCAGGGAAGTGCTGTGTCAGTTACAGGGCAAATCTGCACCTTCAGATCTTTTTAGTTCCCCTTGAATGCACATGCATGCACGCACGCACGCACGCACACCTCCCCTCCGCCCCCCCCCCTTAGTGACAGACCTCGCTTTCTGCACCTTATTCTGGGCAGTGTCATGGTCCAATCATTCAGACTGGAGGAATGTATACATTGCAGTCGAAGGTGTGATTGCAGCTCATGTAGGTATATCTACACTAGCTTTAATCTAGCAACATGGCTAAAAATAACAGTCCAGATATGGCGGCACAGACCCCAGTGTGAGCTAGCCATACAAGGACATACCCAGGGTTTTGGGTAAGTGCGTAAAGCACATGCCGCTGCATCTTCACAGCTGTTTTTAGCCAGGCTAGCTACATTTTAAAACAAAAACAAACAAATAAACAAAAAAACACGTCTGACACACACTGGATCTCTGGCCTGCAGTACCCATCTTCCAAAAGTGGGAATGCTGCAGGCCTAACTGCATTTGGCACCTCTGAGCCCCTCTCACTACGGGTACCCGTGAACAGCAAACTGACTAAACATTCAAGTGACTCAAAAAACAGCAACAAAAAACAAAGCATTTATTCATTCCCAGAGGTACAGAGGGCACAGGGTGAAAACAGTAAGTGGCCTACGCGCCTACACTGTGTCACACCTAGACCTTTCTTTCACTTTAATCTTTCCTTGCCAACTTTTCTAACTTCCCCACTGGCAACTATTCTCCACAGGCATGGCTGGAGGAAATAGACTGTCCTGCTTGCAGCATGCTCTGTCTGTGTGTTTCCTCGGGAGCTTGTCGACTAACTGACACTCCCTGGGCAACCTTCACAACCTTCACCCAAATCCCCTCCTTTTGTCCCTAGGCGCAGCGTCCCCTAGTCAACTTAGGCCATGTCTATACTGCCACTTTTGTTGGTATAACTTATGTTGCTCAGAGATGTGGAAAACAAACAAAAAAAAACACCCCCAAGAAACATAAATTGCACTGACAGAAGCGCCAGTGTGAACAATGCGATGTCAGCAGGAAAGCTACCGACATAGCTACCACCGCTTGTGGGGGTGGTTTTATTATGCCAACAGGAGAGCTCTCTCCCATCGGCACAACCGCATCGGTAGGGCTGTGCTGCTGTAAGCTCTCTAGTGTAGACATGGTCTTAGTGTTCCCTTCGATATCTCTCTCTCTCTCTCTCCCCTCAGCCTTGGCAAACCAGTTATGTCACCAGGTTGGGGCCAGGAGCATCACAGCTTTAAACCTGGCTATTGTGCTTGAGTGTTTGTTGGAATGCTCCTTATATAGGCCATTGTTTTCCTTTCCTGCTTGGTTGAACTAACCACCCCTTTTGATACCAGTCTATAGCAAGTAACCCAGCATGAAGAAACACAGAGGCATGCACCAGATTTAAAAAATACAAATATTTCCCAGTTCATTTCATCTTGTCTGTCAAGATCTGCATAACGGAGTTCTGCAAAACAGGTAGAAACACTATGCAAGCCAACCAGATGGCACTGAGCTCCAGGATTTTTGTATGTCATTTCAAGTTGTCCTGAGCTCAAGTTATTTGCATTTTCAGATGTTTTAAGTGGGTACCCCAATCTATCCCTGAAGACTGTAATGAGTGTTGTTGGGAAGGGGGCTCAAAAGAGAACAGCCTTTCAGGTCCTCTGGGTCCAGCCACCCAGCGAGTTCTCACAGAATTTGGGACAGGACTGGACAGTACGGTACGCTCTCATTCATGTGACCCAGTGAAAAGATCGTGCCCTCTCAGCTGGCTCTGTTGTGGCTCCCAAAAATCCAGTCAAAATTTGCTGATGCCGCATAGGTGCAGGGGAGAAGGCTGGCACCAAGAAGAAACCTGGGTTCAACAGGGTCATGATAATCAGGTTGTCTGGTGCGTTAAAATGTCACCCTGTCTCATCTGGGGTTGAGGACTGTATGGCTTGCAGGATGAGGCTGAGATGTAGATCCCCAAGTGGCCCGAGTGTCTTTTTAAGGAATGCCTATTCACTGAACGGTTCCATGCCTTCCAAAGACAAGTCCTCAATTGTGGTTTATATGCATCCCTGCTGATGCCTAGTCCTTGAAGCCAAGAAACACAGATACAGCCATTGCCACCTGCAGGGGCATTCTGGCCACCAACTGGTCCTCTGATTATTTCTATGAGCTATTATCTGTTCTAAGGTGGGAGCTTTGATAAAGAGGGCATTGCTCTACCCAGGTCAAAGAATTATAGTCTGCCAGAAAGGTTTGATATTTTGCCTCCCATAGCGGAAGGGAGGTAGAAAAGTGGGATTTCCTCACAAACAAATTGAGTTTGTCAATATGTTGAACAACTTTTGAGATTTCCTTGTATGATGATTTCTCTGTTTCTGGAGTCTCCACAAGTCTCATAAGAAATTCCAGAAATGACATGAAATGGTATCTTCAGTGCTGGTTTACTTCATCAGGTGACAAGGATGAAAAAGTCCTTAAGTGGTGAAGTAGGTTGCTGTTGCTACTCTGGTCCCAGGTCTCCTCCTTCCTGGTTCTCCTCCTCACCCAGTGTAGGTGGCCGAACCATGAATGCCACCGGGGACAGTGATCTCTCTCTTCCTGGACTGTGGTGGAGCTCGGCTGTTAGAAGCACATGAGGTTGGATCCCAAGTTTCATGGTGGCATGCCCTATCGATGTGGCTGGCTCATCTGGTATTGGCCCGTTCAATAGCAATCCTGATGTGATGGTGCCTGAACCTTGTAGGGACAGCCAACTAGTCTTTCAGTGGTGTCACCCACAGATCTCAGAGGAGAGCGTTCTCTTTTCAAAGTAGGTGAGAACATGTGCACTAGTGGAGAAGGAGTAAATCTGTAGGAGCAGTGCCAGGGCCTACAGCACTCTCTGTACCAGGACAGCACTGAGGACGTGCCTGCTTCTTCTGGGGGTATATCAGGCCATCCTGGTTCAGCTGTAGGCATCGATGCCAAAGGTTGTGCCACCAATACCAAGGGTTGGCGCTGGAGAACTTTTTCTTTGTGCCACAAGCTGGTTTTTGGCACTAGCCCTCAGTGTCACACCGGAGGCTTAATAATTCTCGTTCCTGAGGCCTCATTCAGTCTGTCCTTTCAGGAAGGCCCTGAGCTCCATCTAGAACATCTGCTCGTATGTTTGGGGAAGCCCCTCTGAGCCAGGCATCAGTACCAGAGAGATCAGTGTTTGCTTCAGGGCCAATGCTTTTGGTGCTGATGCCAGCACTGGATCTTTTCTCTCTGCAGTCTTCTCTGTGCTGGTTTTAGGCATCGTATCTGTTAGACCGGGCACATAAATAAGTTGGTTTGCCTGGTACCCGTGTTCCGATACCTGTATCCTCAGGATCTGAAGAGACCTTCATAGATTGGCCCTGTAGAAGAAGAGTCACCATGAGCCTGCAACTTGTGCATCCTCAAAGAGAACTACCAGCATACTGGGAATTTATCCACTGTCTGGATCTCTCCTAGACAGAAGAGGCACCTACTGTGTCCATCTTCAGTTGAATTAATCTATCACAGGAAGGGCAAGGGTTGAAGCCAACAAATTTACATTTTGCCATGTTAAGATGCCCTTTACAGAAAGATCTAACCATTAAATTTCCATCCAGATAGATCAAAATTATTCATGGCTGTTCTTTATAGATGAAACAGAAGAGTTATGAAGTCTTTTGAGAAGTCTTTAGCTGAAATTAAAGACTAGCTGATCTCACATTCTCCAGGTTATGTCTTGCTGCTCAGGCAATAAAGTGAACTGAGGAAGTGTTGCGGCCACTCTTTCCTTCATGCCCTCAGATGGGAGCACAATGTGCTACAAGACCGATTGTTCAAAAGACTCTGCTCATGTGCATATGAGGCACATGTGCACCTATAAAAATATCCACGCCGCCACATTCTCTAACAAGCAGCTGTAGTTTTTATGCTACATTCTTAGTTCCGTTAATTTTCCACCCAGACATCATTCAAAATGTTTGTTTTCTTTAAAATCTTCTCTAGAAGATGCAGGAGACAATGTCTTCAGTTAATTAGTGCTTCCTCTGCACAGGTGCATATGTGTGTATGTCTGTCCATCTGCTGCAGGTGGAGGCTCAATGACCAACAAATATAAATAGAATGTAAACACTTTTCTGGTGTCCTTCTAAAAAGGAAAGTTAGCTAAGCTCAGCCCATTAACTAATATTAGCCCATTAACTAATAATTAGCTAAGCCCATTAACCTTTACCAGAAATTGAATTAGTTCAGATGTCTCAACCTTACAGCATACTCCTTTTTACTGGTCAGCA
The DNA here is from genome assembly GCF_026122565.2 of Emydura macquarii macquarii. NCBI lineage: Eukaryota > Metazoa > Chordata > Testudines > Chelidae > Emydura > Emydura macquarii. Next base: position 545,023 of record NW_027132817.1, on the reverse strand, counting down.
TGCAGGGTAGTCGACCTGTGGGTCTGCCCATACGTCACTCCTTCCTGCCCCTTACCAGACAGCTGCCCAATGGAGAAGGCGAGAACTATATTGGCCCTTGAACTTCCTTCAGTGTTTGGGCTTATTCTGACAAGTCTGATCAGCATTACATTTTATCTCCTCATATTCTCTTTGTATCGCACTGAAGCATACTGTCAGAAATATATAATATTTATGTCATAACAGATGCTACAGTGATGGGCACAACAGTTTAAAAAACTAATGAGCACATAGAATCCTGTTTCTTTGCGGCCCAAACACATTTAGTACCTATATCTGCCTCTTCTCCAAAATCAAAGGAGGAACTATTTTCAATCTCTTCTGGGTAGTTTTGGAGGAGGCAGATAGTAACAAGTCATATAAAAAGAGAAAACTTGAAATCCACTCAAAAAAAATTTAAGAAATAATTCCAAGAACTAATCACGTCCCTAAATTCCTCTCCCACTTCATGGTTTTATAACCACATTTTAAAGAAATTCTCTTCCATTGCTGTATGTAAGACCCACACAAAAACAGAACAAACAATTTTATTGAAAATATTTTTCATATTTTTCAGTTACCTTACGTGTCATTTGTAACAACGGTAGGTAAAATTAAAGCCAAAGACTGATTTTTAAATTGACACAAAACCCCTCAATTTTCTTAATATGTAAAGTTTTCTATTTTAAAAGCAGTGCAGACAGCCTGTTTAGATAAATTATCATTCAGATGCATTTATAGATTAAAAGAACTATTTTTGTTGGATATGAGTACATTCCCTCCCGGCCTCTTTTCTCCTATTTCAGACCCACGTAAAATCCAAGGATTATGATTTCACTACAGGAGCAGAAATGCCTTCACTAAGTGGAAACAAATTCTGTGGATGTTTGGGGAAGTGGGGGGAAGAGGGCTTGCCCATAAAGTGTCTCTTCTTTCCTCCCACCTGTACCCCCAATAAAAACATTAATTTGATATTCACTTGAATCACACAAGGTTAACAAAAAACAATCACACCAGAATGAAGGCTGACACCTAAACTTCATTTTTCTTAATTGCAAGACATTGGGAAAGGATTATCAAGTGAGCTGCAATATCTGAACACTAAAGGTCAACTTTTAAAGCAGATGATTTAAACAATATTTTGAGCTCCTTTAATTTAATGGTCGAAGAAAATAATGAGATATAGGTGTGCAGGGAAATGTATGAAATAAGCGCCAGGATGAAACACTGCACATATCAAGAATAATTGGTAATTGTAGTAGAAGAAAGAATAGTTCATAAATGGAAGAAATAACATCCACCAGTACAAATTCTGAAGTCGCTGAGAATGCAGTAGCTTGCAGTGCATTATGCAGCTTCTTCCATTACGGTTCACTACTAGGTTTCATAGTTGACATTTAAACAATACATCCGTGCCAATACTAAAGCTAGCTAGGTAAGACACTTTCCTCACGATCACTGGATAACAGACTCCAATCCTGCTTAAATATCCAGGATTTTTCTAACACTGCACATTGATGAATGTTCTGCATTGACACGTACTGCCCCAGATGTTCTGGCATACACAGACACATAGTAAGCCTATAAAGCACTGATAAGCCCTATGACGTGTGGCAATGCAACCACGCTGACAGCAAGTGAAAGTTGTGCCAGCACACACGTGGATAAAATCAAGCTCAGCAGTCATGTGTGTAAGAGGATATACCTTTTTCCAGGCAGGGTTGCTTTCTGGTAATTTATTACCCTTGTCTAAAAAGAAATTGTGCTTATAGCTGACAATCTAGCAAGCTTGTTATATTTAAAGCACAAATGACTACAGAATTCACTGCACAGTCTTACCCAAGCACTACTTCCTTCAAGATTTTAACCAAAAACCTGTAAGTGCTAAACTAATCATAAGATACAATCTCTAATTTCTTTGATGAGGATATTTTACAATTTATGCTGCTTTACTTTTTTTCCTAGTAGGTTTTCATTTTATGGTGAGAACAGCCTTGTTCTGGAAACACCTAAAACTAAGGCCACGTCTATACGCACAGCACTGCAGCGGTGCAGCTATTCTGATGCAGCTGTACCACTACAGCACATCTGGTGAAGACATTCTATGCCAACAGGAAAGAGCTCTCCCATCAGCATACCGAAAAACACCTCCGCAAGGGGCAGAAGCTCTCCTGCCGACAACACTGTGCACACGAACACCTCAGTCAGTGTAACTTATGTTCCTCATGGGGGTTCCTCACTTGTGTTTTCACACCCCCGAGCAACATGAGTTACGCCGACATAAGGCTGTAACATAGATGTAGCCTAAGCCACTTCGTTCTACAAAGAATTAAAAAGTAGTATTTTTTTAATGTAGCACTTGTGCACCATGTCTCCAAAGCACTTAAAGTAACAAATGAGTTGCTTCATTTGCTTACCTAATGGCTGTATTGCCAGTATCTATTAAGCACGCTACAACAACAGTTCACACAGTTTTCAATATCTAAAGCAGACAGAAAAAGTGGCTGGCTAGGACACTCTAGTCACTATAAAAGGTCAAATTTGGCAGCATTTCCAGCCTTTGGGCCAAATTACATTACCAGTATTAGTATAAATGTGTGGGGTACCCCCTCTGATTTAAATACAAATATTCTGGATTTAGACCAACAAGATCAGAGTCTGACCCAAAGCCTATGAATCCATACAGCATTATCTTGCTTAAGGGGAACGAGAACTGGAAAGGAAATGTACTCCAATCCAACCATCCCTCCTTCCCCCTAGTATTTTACTTTACTAATTTAACATTATAAGGAAACGTCTTGTGCACCTGCCACAGCAATCAGCCATGCAATCAAAACTTGTTTTTTGACAATTAGGCCTATATTTGTAAAGGTATTTAGGCATTGCTCCACTCAGCATCGCAATACCTAAGTGACTGAGGAACCTAAGCCCCATGGACATTCAATGACACTTAAGCTCTTAAGTGTCTAAGGCCTGATCTACCCTGCGATGTTAAGTCGACATAGGCCTCCTTGCATCGACTTAGTTATACATGTGTCTACACTTAAATTGGTTTCCCACCTATCTAAGAGCTCCATTACAATAAAACCCCTCCCCGAACAGTGTTGGGCCATGGCCGATATATTAAGGTCAACAGCAGAAACTGCATTACTTATGTTGACCTTAAGAGTCCTCCAGCAGCTGTCCCACAATGACAGACACTGACTCAGATTACAGTTGAGAACTCCATTACCCAGGGGTCACAGAGACCAGACAGCCCCAATCCCTTATAAAGCTCTGTACATTTTTTAAATGTCTTTTCCTTGTTGCCCAGCTTGGCGAGCACACCTAGCAACTCTGCATTGTTGTGCACAACTGCCCAGCTGACCACATGCTCCAGACACGCTCCTGCTTGGAGTAGGCAGGAGATATTGGCTCTCCTGGGCCTGTGGGGAGCAGAGGTTGTGCAAGCACAGCTACGGACCAGCCACAGAAACAAGCATCTGTGAGCAGATTGCATGAGGGATGCAGCAGAAAAAGTACGACAGGGATAAGCAGCAGTGCCACATGAAAGCGAAGGAACTGTGGCAAGCATATCAGAAGGCCAGGGTAGCTAAAAGTCGATCTGGCGCAGAGCTGCAGACCTGTTGCTTTAACAAAGAGTTGCATGCCATATTTGGCAGAGACCCCAGAACCACCCTGCAGACCACCATGGATACTTCTGAGGAGTCTCAGTCATAGGCCTTTGATGTGAACAGTAAGGAGGTGGCGGAAAAGGAGGACATGCAACTGCTGGGGGGGTCCAGCTATGCTGTGAGCCAGGACCTATTAGAGATTCCACTGCAGTCCAGTCAGTCCCAGCAATCAAGCATGAGCAAACCCAATGCAGGGGAAGGAACCTCAGATAAGCGTGCAATTGTATTTCCCATTGCAATGATGTCCTGATGGCGCCCCCAACTTAACAGAGGACAGCTATTGACTTTTCATTAAATTTACTCATAGCAGAAGATGTTACACCCCCACAAGATTCCACATGGCCTCAGGGGCCACATCCCTACCCTATCACTCCACACCAGGTAAAATAAAGGACAACCACAGCTTCACATACATCAGTTATGGCTTTCACAGCTGGGGTGTGTGTGTGTGTGTGTGTGTGTGTGTGTGTGTGTGTGTGTAAAATGAACGTGAGTGTGTAAAATGAACGTGAATGTTGTTTCCCCTGGTTAAGTTCTGTTCCATTAAGTTTTTAATGTACTTGCTTTTAGAATTGCAAATCCCCCCCACCCCCCAAACTGGCTGTGTTACTCAATAAAATTCTATTATATACAAAATTCATCTATTAATTCACATGTGCTGTAGAATGCCTAGCAGTTCAGAAAGTACCCCACTTGTTACCGTGCAGTGTGACATCTCATTGGATCAGTAACACTAATAATCAGAAACTGTACAGCAAGCATCACAAAATAGGGGCACTGACAGTGTTCTATTTATAGAACGTATACCAACCACCATACATAATGGCAGGACCAGGTAGAGCACAGTCACCACAATGCATTATAGTGGCTTGCTGTTAAAGTGCTCTTTCAAAGCCTCCCTGAGCGATATAGCCCTGCTTTGAGCTCTTCTAATAGCCCTTATGTCTTGCTGTTCAAACTCAGCAGACAGCCGTTTCATCTCCGCCCTCCAACCCAGTGGCAACTTCCCCCCCTTTGCTTCACAGATATTTTGCGGGGCACAGCAGGCAGTTATAGCCACTGGGATGTTTTTTCACTGAAATGCAATCTTGTGAGTAAACAATGCCAAATGTTCCTTCAACATACCAAAACCGCATTCAACTGAGCCAGTAGCTGAATCTTTCCTTGGTGCTGTTGAGGCGCCCAGTGTATGGCTTCCTAAGCGAGGACAGGAAGGGGTAAGCTGGGTCATCCAAGATCACTATGGGCATTTTAACATCACCAATGGTAATCTGCTGTCAGGGAAAAAAAGTCCCTACTTACAGCTTTCTGAACAGTCCTGTGTTCTTAAAAATGCAGGTGTCATGCACCTTCCATGACTAGCCAACACTGATGTCAGTGAAGCATTCCCAGTGATCCACTTATGCTTGCATAACCATAAGAAAAGTAGCTCTTTCTGTTGATATACTCGGTGGCAAGGTGGTTTGGTGTTAAAAATAGGGAAATGAGTGCCATCTATTGCTCCACCGTAGTTCGGGAACCTCACTGTTGAAACTCCTTCTGCTACATCCTGGATGGACATTGCCAAGAATCACAGTTCTGCGTAGCAGTAGATTAATGGTCTTGCACAATGACAACAGCTCATACAATGGATTTTCCAACTCCAGAATGATTTCCCACTGACCAGCAGCAATCTGGCGTTCCACAGCGCAATTGCCACTCAGTCATTTTGGTGCCTCTGTGCTGGAGTGAGCTTGGCACATAGATCCAAGAATATGGCCTTGCGCATCTGAAAGTTCTGGAGCATCAAACTCCTTAGATACTGGCTTATAAAACTAAAGATTCTTGTTAAATGGCCTCACTAATTTAGTCTCTGTTAAATACCTACAGCCTTACTTTTAGGATTTAAACACTGGTTGGACTAGTAGTAGCAGCAGCATTCCCTCTTGAACTAGCAGATCCATGTTGTAATTGTCCCCTCACCCCATAGCTTAAGCACTATTTAAGTCCTTCCCTGGTACCATCAGTTTAATTTCAGAGTACGTCACAAGTAACCACTTCCCCTAACCCCTTTGGGAAATATGGAAATACCTTGCCCCAATATCACACACTGAGCCAGTGGCAGAATGGGAAGGAGAACCTGGGATGTTTTCAATCCATTGTCTTAGCCAAGTGAATGATGTGTTCACGCCATGCTGCTGATACTGGATCACAAACCCAGTCCAATCTTCAAGTCAGGTTATCATGGTACTAAATAAGAGTCAGATGGATCTTGAGCCACAATCTAATGCATGTAAAGGCTCAAACTGCAGGTGACAAACTGATTTTATATTATTTGTCCTTTACCTTGTTTAATATTATATACAACTTTGAAGTTTTCAACACCAACACTCCATGCTGAGTCGAATGTGAATTAAGAGGCTTTCCTTAAGAAACAGAAGTGCTGCTGTTGCCAGAACAGCATGTTATACCACAGCAAACCAGCATGAGTACATGTACTCAGATGAAGTTGAGTGTACTCCATGGAGGGGCCTCTCAGAGCTCAACTGACAAATGAGTCAGAATGAAAACACCAGAACAACAACATCCTCAGATCTCAAAGCACTTTACAAAGGAGGTAAGCGTCATTATCCCCATTTTACAGTTGGAGAACTGAGGCAGAGGGGGAAAGTAATTTGCCCAAGTCTACCCAGTGAACTAGTGGCAGAGCTAGGAATAGAATCCGGATCTTTTGAGTCCCAGTCCAGCACTTGATCCACTAGGCAGCACTGCCTACATAACCCACCTACTGAAGACAGACTATTTTGATGAGCAGTTTAACTGCTAAGTGTTATGTACCTCTCTCAAAGTCATCTTTCCCACACAGAGACTCAGTGAGCACATGTATGCTTAGTGGTACCAAGAGGGATAGCAGGAGAGTTGTAGTATGCCTACACAGCAAGCAGAAACCTTCAGCAGCAAGCCTGGATCTACAGACTCAGACTCACACTACGGCGCTAAAAATAGACATGTAGACAATCAGGCTCTGGAGCCTGGGCGCTCAGACTCAGCCCCTCACCAGGTTTCCAACCCACTCTGGCTGGAGGCTGTGCAACATCTACCCTGCTGTCTTCAGCCTGTAGCACAAGCCTAAGTCAAAAGACCCAGGTTTTGAGACTCACTACTGCAGTTCTTTTTGTTTTGGTTTTTTTGCAGTGTAGATGTACACAGAGTGCCCAGATCCACAATCATCCACAGTGAGGCTAATCTTATGCTGTTTACATGTAAACACGTTGGCGTCTTCACAGGAGTGACGGGCCATAGAGGGATCTTCCAGATGGCACTCAAATCTCTAGAGAAGGTCTGCCCAGAAGTCAGGGACTTGTGTGGCATTTTTAATACTCAACAGTCACTTATGCAATATGACAGATTTCCTGATTGTACTCAAAGTTGCCTGATAGAAAGCTAGCTGATGTATGTTTACCAGCATCTAACTGACAGATTGTTAAAACACTCAGAGGACATAATGTTAATCTGAAGAATAGTTGGGTTGTTATTTCTGTCAGGAAATATTAACACCCCCCTCTTCTTTTTAAATGAATTTAGGGAGCGTACGCCTTCCCAGCTAAACCATAACACCACCCGAGGTACTGCCAGGATTATTACACTAACATGTAGCATATGAATCTCAAGTTTACTAACTGAAATACAAACTATCAAAAAGATGTTTGTCTGTGGCCCTGGTATGAGACATCACCAACTTTCTGCCAAAGCAAGTCAACTTTCACGTGGGCTGCACAGGAAAAAAAGTGTTTCCTAATCATCTTTAAAATATTCATAGATATTCCAGGAAATCAGCCTTCCACTTTGCCCTTTGACATTCACATCCCTGTCTCACTCATTCCTCCTTGGTACCTCCTCCTTATAGCTTTGCTTATGCTTAGAAATTTTTCAGATGAACTGGTGATGGCACTAGTAAAATGCTTTGGTAAAACTCCCATGAAGACTCAGCCTTAGAGTGTGATAACTAATAGCATGAACAATACAAGTAACTCAACCATAATTAGAATTCATGCTGCTTACACAGTTCACTCAAGTCTCCTCCCCAGAGCCAGGGGGGGTTGAGGGAGAAGTAAAGCAATACTGAAAAAGAAAAACAAACAAACAATCTCATGCTTCTATGCTGGCAAACAAACAGTGATATTAAGAGGCCCCGTATGGCATGCACCTGCTGAAGATTTCAGTCTACTCTAAGGCTTTTCTTAGAGGGAAATTCACTGCCTTATATTCAATATTAGCACAAGAGAGTTTGAGAGAAACTCAGTATGTAGCAATGAGTTTCCCTTAACAATATACTTAATCATTTAAGAAAGCATCACCTCTCAAATGCTTTCCTGTTCACCTTTTAGTGAGGAATCCACAAATTAAAGAAGTCCAGTGCTGACTTCAAATTCAATTTTTAAACAAACCATTGTCAGGCAAAAAGCCATTTAAATATGCACACAATTAATAATTAATACTGTGAGGGGAGAGTTGAAAATAAACCTAAGTTAGATGGTAACTCCACACAGCAGTCTGTACAACAGATTCAAGGACCAGCCCAGCAAAGAAAGTGATCTGCAACAGTGGACAGTTAGTGGTGCAGAAATACAAGAGAAGGAGGGGAGAAGAAAAGTCCAGATTGAAAAGGCAACAAGACACTAGTTGCAGGAGAGACCCAAGGGAATTCTAAAAAACAACTTTGTTTCATTAGGAACAGAGATAATATTTATATACTACAACTAGGTATGCAAGGCAGTCTTATTTTCATTTGAGGCTGACATTATGGGGGGGAAGGACAAAGAGAACATTTGCCCCTCTCCCAACAATCCTCCAAGGCATAATTTTACCAATGTTAAGCAATGAAAAGCAGCAAACTGGAGAGTCTTCATCTTTTATATAAATTATAAAGCACAACAAAATAGTGGCATAGTAGCCAAATTCTACTTTATATATTATATTATATATATATAGGGAGTTTATTTTTTATGGATGGATGGATATAAAAAAATCCTCCCCCAACAATGGAACCCTAGAATTGGTCCTGAGGTGAAGGTATCTTTCGTATTTCATATGAAATAGGAAGGAACTTCAGTAGCATGAGAACAGTTCATACACAGCAGTGGTAGCGTAGATTTCCCACAAGAGAAGAAACATCCTTCTGGCCATTAGCTCTTTGCACCTCAATCACTCGAACACACAAGCGCTATAGAAATTAAGATGGGCTAATTCTCTTGTCCCTTCAGTCTGATTGAAGTGGTAGATGGAGGAACTACTGCTTGACAAGCAACTGAGAATGACTAGGATAAAAAAGTGGATAGCTACCATCCTCCTCGCTGCCATAACACTGGCAATGTCTGGGGTTTAAGTTAATGCTAACACAGTTCACATTAGTCATAGTAGGGCTAGCATCTGAGAGGGAAACCACAGAAGGGCAGTTACTGCAGAAGACATGCTGCTTTTGAGGCCAGAAGTAGTGCTGAGGCATGTTCTACATTTAAAACTTATACAGGCATAACTGTGTATTGGTTAGGGGTGTGGGTAATATTTTTTTTTTAAACCGACAGAACTATGCCAGTATAAGTCCTAGGGCTTGTCTACACTTGAAACTCTACAGCGGCATCGCTGCAGCACCTACGCCAACAGTAGGGGTTCTCCTATCACTATAGTAGTAGCTAGGTGAGTGGAAAAATTCTTCCGCCAACCGAACACTTAACTACGTCGCTCAGTCGCTCAGTAGCATGGATTTTTCACACACCCCAAGTGAAGTTGTTGGGACAATCTAATTTTCTAGTGTAGACCAGCCCCTAGCCTAGGCACACCAGCATAAGAGTGCTTCTGCAGGCACAGATTATGTCTCTCAGGGTACTGGTGTAAAATATGCCAGAAGCACTTTTATGCTGATATAAGATGCATCTACACAGGATGGTTTGCTGGTATAGCTATTCCAGCATAGATATGCCAGCACAACTTTTTTGGTGTAGACAGAACAGATGGCCTGTGCCTGCCACATGAGCTGGAACCCCTGCCCACTCCAGGAAGAACAACTTTTTGTTCCTTTCCATTACAATTCTAACAGCTTGTCTACAGGGAAGTTAAGCCAAATCAACTAAAGGTGCAAATTTAAAGTGTATTAGTTAAAGTACATTAGGACTGGTCTATACCGGGAACCTACATTGAGAGACATAGCTAAGCCCACCCAACCCCCAATGTAAACAGCACTAGGTCAACAGAAGAATTCTTCCACTGACCTAGCTACTGCCTCTCAAGGAGGTGATTACCTATTCTGACAGGAGAATCCCTCCTGTTGGAGTAGGGAGTATCTACACTGAAGTGCCACAGTGGTGCAGCTGTGCTGTTGTAGCAGTTTAAGCATGGACCTACCCTTAGGCTCCTGTGTGAATGCTCTCATTCAGAAGTACAGTGGACTGAGTTCACACTAGCTTAATTCCTCATGTAGTCATGTCCTAAGTTTCCAGTCCCATATGCAGGGATAACACACATGAGCAATGATCAAGCTTGCACAAACATCTTTTCTGAAGTATTGAATGTGTCCTCTGTTGAAGTTTATTATTATTCCTCCTTCTCAGCAGCTGCTACCTCAATGGGGAATGCAAGATGTCCCAGAGACCTAGAAATCCTGGTACAGTATATACTGAGTTAGGAGATCAGGCACTTGAGTGGCAAGCCTGGGAGGGCTGGGACTTCCCCCTTCTGGGAAGTAATAAGGAGCAAAGGCAACAGGGAATGGATTTCACCATCCTTGACAAAGCTTCCACTGAGTAGCATTCCTCCCTTCGTGCCAGCAGAAAAGACAGACTCACTCTGCTGACAGCATGATGAAGTGTTGCCTGCGTATAACAATTCACTTATACCTTGGAGTTTAAAATATAGTGCAAGTTATATTTGTTGGTGCAGGGGGTTCCACTGGCTCTTTATACACCTTTTTTGATTTGCAGTGCAGTTCTGTAATCTATACATCTGTATAGCTGTAAAGTTGCCCTCAGCTTATCACCTGAAGGCTGGGGAGAAAGCAAGAAATATTAGCTTTATGCTAGGAGGAGGATAAAAGCATTTTGTTCAGTCAGTAACTTCTCTTCCCCCTCATCCTATAATGGAACTCAGAGCATCCCCTCAGTATCTGCGGGGAATTGTCAGGTACTGTGGCCAACTATAAATTAATGAACTAGTATTTGTGTTCTATTTCTGAAGGAAGTAGGACGGTCAGAAATGAAAGCCATTAGTACACTAAGCAAACGGCTAAGACAAGAACAGAACAATGATCTCTTGTGCCCAGCTTTAAGATGTCACCACCACACTTTCCTATTCATGTAGCAGGTCATGTTTTGACAAACAAAGCTGTTTTTCTAATTTTGAAAGCAATACAAATCATCATACTAGTTTTTGCTGAGTATATAAATAATGAAGACTGATTAATGAGTAGTCACTGAGTAGGAGGAACCTTCAGAGAGAATCTCAACATGCCTAATTAAAGTTGTGCTGAAGAATAGAAGTAGGAACTGCACAGAACTTTGATATTTAGAATATTGGAGAATCCTTACACAAGGTTGTTTTAAACTGAAAAGAATTCAACTAAGTTGTAAACAGTTACATGCAACTGGATTAAACTGAAGAAAGTAAAGCCAGTCATTTCTGGTAATGAACTGGGAAAACAAGAAAATAACACAATAAAATGGGTGATTAAGACTGGACCTTGGATGTACATGAGAAATTGCTTCCTGCAACCTACTTTAGTACAAGTCATCACTTCAGAAGTTATTGCACAAGGAAGTATTTTGTAACCACCACCACCCCATACACACATTCATTCATTCATTCACACCATCCATTCTTGTTACAGTTGAACTCTCATGCCAACTTCCAAATGAAGTCAAGCTGCCTAAGGTTCAATGGCTCTGCTCCACCAGTTCTTCTGCAGTCAGTTATTCATTTGCAGGGAGAAAACAGAGTTGAGCCAAAGTACTGTTTCCTTTGAAATTAAAGGGTTGCTATCTCTTGGCAAACCTACACAGCCAAATTCTGTACATAAAGCCAATGGCATTAAACACAGAGACATATACCATTTTTACAATGCAATTTCTTAACCAATTGAATGCGTTCTTTCCAGCTCCCAGATAATTCCTGTTCAACCACACAGCCTTTTTCCTACAAAGCTTTGTGAATATGCATGTAATGATACAGTACAGTGGAAGTCCTGCACTAATTCTCTTGGGGGAGGTGGATCAGCTAGGGTTGCATTTCATTACTGAATGTCCAAAGGAGGGGGGTTAGGTGGGACTATAATCACCTAACATTTTCAAATGAGGATTCAAAGTTTAGGCATGGAAGGGTGAGGGAGGGCGCAGAGTGCCTCGACAAATGGAAACAAATACAATTTCCCTTACAGTTTAACTTCACTTCTCTAGCCCTTGTGTTTTTTCTTCTTCTCCTTAAATTCCTAGCAATTTTCTTGAGTACACAGTGAAGCTACACCCCAGATATAACAGGACAGACATGGCTGCCTTTGCACTTAACTGACTCTTGTTCCTTTAGTAAACCAGCAGTGTATTACTGAGTGTGACTAATCTGCCCAGGGGCCTTGTGTGTTGCTTCTGCAATGCTCCTAATATTCGCTGGCCCAGGCAACGAGATCATGCTCCATCCTGAACACTGATTTGTTATTCCTAGCCCATCAGGGCAGCAAGCTGCTGAGATGGGGACTCTGCAGGCTCTAAACATCACCCATGGTTTCCAAGGGTACACGAGGCTAGAGAGCTGACAAGTCATACCAATCTCTCTTGGTCACGGCTTGAAAAAGCAGGAGCAGTATAGCTGAAGCAAGCGCTAGAACTCAACAATAAACCACTGCTCCCTGCGCCTACGGTATGCTTTTTACTTGCAGTGAGAAACAACAAAAAAAGATTAGAATTAGGGGGAGAGAAAAGGAAGAGAGGGGGACGAGAATGAGAAATGGATATCTAGCCAGCGCACTGCCTCTGTACAATCGATGAGCTTTCTCCAACATCTTTCATTTTGGTCTCTGCCTTCTAGGTGCATGTTCATAAACTGTGCTTGAAAACCTTACCAGACAGACACACACAGAGCAAAAGGCGGGGAGGGGGAGAAGGGATATTAGTATTCCTTCAGTCAACAGTATTTAACCTTTCAGGAAGGAGTGAGTAGAGAAGAGCAGTATTCTAGTGAGGTCATTGTATTGCTGGCTCCTCCTAGCATTGAAGCATAGCATACCCAGTCTAGAACTCCATAAAACTCTGAGAGTTACCTAGAAACACATTCTGCAGGATATTTAGAGGCTTCAGAGCCATACGAAGATCTCAGTTACTCTAGCATTGAGAATCATGATATACAATAAATAGGGCAGAACCAAACAAGTCTGTGAATACTCTAGCTTACCATTTCGAGACAAATCAAGTTCCACCAGCTGCATAAAGTTTGCTATTTCTGGAGGGAGCCGCTGAATTTCATTATCACTGAGTCCAAGTTTCCGTAATTTTACAAGCTGGAAAAAGGGCTGAAAAAGAAAATCCCATATTAATTATTATTCATATAATGCATTTGCAACTTGGTTACATTTACATGTCAAGTTTCTTGGAGTGACTGGTTTCTTGGAGTACTGGTTGTTAAACATCTAAAATCCCAGGGACTGCCTCACAAATCTACTTACTCAAATAATTTTTGATAAAAAGCAAGTACAGAGGCAACTTAAAAAGAAGTCAGAGATTTTCTTTTCAGAACTAAACAACACAGTTTCCATCTAGGTGTTTATACTGACCTACCTATGAAAGGTGAGTAGACCTTGCAGGACTCTTTTTTGAAAAATAAAATTTCATTGTTTAGGGTAGCTTTCAGAACACTTATAAAATTATAGCCATTATGAATCACAGTCGATTCATAATGGCTAGACAGTTACCTAATAGTTACTTATAGGCTTGCTTTTAAGCAATAGTTTGCTGACTGCACTTCAAGATAAATATTACTCTCTGAGAGGACATCTCAGAGTCCGCATTATTCTGATTTCACAAAGATTATTAAAGCTATTCGCACACACAGATATCCACTTGGCTCTGCCCACCCACCTCAATTATGATGCTTAGAGCACAAAGGGTGGAAAGTTCCATTCCTATAGTTTTAATACTGGAGGGAAATATTGTGCTCACACAGTCAATAAAACACCAGCTCTAGGACTATGTGGTGAAAGCTATGGACTTGGATATTACAATTTTCAACTTTGAAAACTGCTTCTCAGAAGAAAGCACTATGAAAGAAAGACAGATTGAGTATTGCCAATTCAAAATTATATTGCAAGACCCACGTTATTTAGATTTGGAGGGTTTTGTTTTTAGAAGTCCCAGCTCCAGGACTCAAGTGATTGCACAAAAATCTCAGCTTTCATTTAGAAAATTTTCTAGCCCTAATAGTGAATACGTGGACAAAGTGTTCTCTAAAGGATCAAAAAAAACAGATGGCAAAAGCAGCCCCAACTTTTATTTTTGTTTTTAAACTCTCATTTTTGGGGAGGCCTGACACATGATTTTGTAACCCTTCAGGTTGACAATACTAGACTCATCACTAATAAAACTTATCTTTTACTATCCACTAAGAAGCCAAGAAATATCCAGAATTCACTTGAAATACAACTGTGCGGCAATGAAGAACTAAAACAAACTATATTGATATCTCTACTCCAAAGGCTCAAGTTACATGTTATGGGGAGATTTTACAGCAAATGGGAAGGGATATAGTGCACACAGTTTTGAATGTAAGGGGAGGGGTTCACAGAAAAGCTATTAAGACGTAGTCCGCACTAGAACGGTTTGAGAACTCCTTGTCATCCATACAATGTGGTTTGTTCCATATACGCAGTGTGTGCATATGTTCAATATATATATTGCAAACACCATATAAAAAATGTGTAAGAACCAAATATGACCAGCTAAACATGAACAAGTTACAAGATATTTAGCCAGATAACTATTCCCAAAGTGAACTAAATCTCATACATTTAAAATTCTCCAAGAACTGTATTTCTGTTTTGCTCAACAGTTAAGGAGGCAACACCAATATTTAGATAAATGATAAACTGTAGCTATGTGAAATTATAGTCTTATTTTAAAGTTGTTGTAACCTTTTAATACAGACCTAAATCATTTCTCAATTCTACTTTTAGTGAATCCTATTTCAATTTCAGATAATGCTTATTTTTAGTTAAGCAAGAGCCACACTGTCAATGCTCACTGAAGCCCTGAGGTAGTCTATGAGCTATCCCTGCTTCTGCCAATTTTGTTTGTTAGCAGCCAAAATAGCAATATTTACATGTTACACTCATCAAGAAAGCATATTGCTTTAAATATTTGCTACATGTAATCTGATAGACTTGGCTCATTACTAAATGACTGTAATAGCCAGACTGT
Organism: Emydura macquarii macquarii; assembly: GCF_026122565.2. Taxonomy (NCBI): domain Eukaryota; kingdom Metazoa; phylum Chordata; order Testudines; family Chelidae; genus Emydura; species Emydura macquarii. Next base: position 529,902 of record NW_027132817.1, on the reverse strand, counting down.
ATTCCCAAAGCTCTGATAGAAACCTAAATGCAACATAATATTTCTTGATAATTGACGGGGCACCAGACAAGCGTGTCCACCCAGCAGTCACAATATGCTGCAACAGCATGACTGTAGATCCAACTTCTTTGCATGTTTGTTGGCAACACTTTTTAAATACAGCTTCTTTAATGACTTCGGTTAGCCCAAGAAAAGAATTTTCAGTTAAAAAAGTGAACATTACCCATTTTGCTCAGTAATGTGTTATAAGGATTTATATTTATAGGAGCACCGCAAAGCCCTATGCCAATGCTGTTCATTTAGCTGCCAAAGAAGGGGAAGTCAGTGTCACAAGTGGCCCTATCTACATACAGCCCACAAGTTAAGACATTGTAAAGCAATATTTATCCTGGTAATATTCAGAAAAAATAATTATATACCAAACATTTCATTCCTTAATTAAATCTTTTGGGGGCAAACATTAAAATTGGTGCTCCTGAATCCAGAAGCAAACAAGCCAAAAGAATAAAATAAACTGACTAACTCACTAACAACTGATGTAACTCGAACTTCTCTGGTGGGCAACTGTCCAAACACACACATTACTGGATTTTTTTGATTGTTCCATTCTTTGTAAGAAACCAGAGCATTAATACACTAGAATCCTTGAATATTTCAATCCCTTGCCTTAACAACAATAAAGAGCAAATGAAAGCAAGAGATAATGAAAAACATAGGGAGTGGAAGGCTAAAGAATACTCCTGAAGCTAGGCTGCCTTAAGAGTTCTTTTCAATGTTACAACCACACTTAAACTGACTTTCACATGTTTTATAATCTCACTTTGACATAGCAGTTTGAGCAAAAGGCTTAACATCACAAGCAATATCATCCTCCAAGAAGGCCACCACTAGGAACAGGCAGCTCAGAAAAGTTACTAGGGCCTGATTTTCAAGAAACGCCAGAGTTACATCCACAGTAAGTTGCCATGAATAGACTAGGAATGAATTGCAGGATCAGTGTTGCATCCACTGAAAACGGAGGCCTTATTTGAAGGAAAAAAGGCACTTAAACTTTATTTTAAAATAACCCGGTATGCATTTTATATGTAACATAGCTCTGATGTCTGATAATAGCAAAGGCTGGAATTTCAAATCCAAGAAACAAACGTATTGCTAGTGATATCAGAAAGTCTTTGGAACTTTTATTGTATTTACAGCTTCATAGAGTGCCCATAATTAAAGTATCAAGGCACAGAATAACTGAACAGAAGTAAAAAATTCACCTCTCAAGGCAGCTACAGCTTTAAAAATGAAAAATAAGCATACAGGAGTTACAGATTTAGGAAGAAAAGATCAAGAATAAAAAGTCTGCTATATAGTAAATTGAGAAAGAACTTTAATAAGAAAATTTGTGGGAGGAGGGAGGAAGGAGACTTTAATTATGCACATAAACCCACACTTCATGTCAGGCCACTTATTTAGAAGCCTAATTTTAGGCAACCATTTTTAATACCTTAGCCAAAGCATGAAAGTCACCAAAATGAGAAAAACCCTCAGGTTTTAAACAAGTAATCTTCCATTTGCAGATTACGTTTCTGTAATTATCAAGACACTGATTAGAATCATCTTCTTTCAAACTGAATTTTTATTCCTCTTTTACTCCTCCCATAAGAGGAGGATTTGAAACTCTGACACAACCACAAATATTTCTCGGGGCAAACAGGCAGAAGCCAAGGGAAGTTTTGGTAAACTGTCTGAAGAGAGAATTAAAAGAAGGCCTTTTTCCAAGTCATCTCACAATCTTTGAGGTTGCAGATACCTTTAAATGCATGTTTGTCATAGCATAGATATGATATGAACCCATCTGAGCACCTTCGTACTTGGATGGTAAAACACATCTGGCATAGCTTACATTTTCTGAAGTTGTAACGAAGAACATTACATCAGTTTGCTAGGGGTCTGAACCTGGAAAAAGATATAAATCCTCTCCCAAACATAGTGAAATGGAGCAGTTTTCACACATCATTGATATGATAAAGCATGAAAGAGCGCTACTTCAAATGTGGGTGATGGAAACAAAACTGCAGAATGTTATAATAATCAGAAGGGGGAACTAACTGTTATGGTTGATTTATTTAAGATGTTTTTGATTGGACACTGGAATCCTCTACTGCTGGCGTCACAAGTGATATCAGTCCAGCAGTCAGCTCAAATATAAATTTTAATTCAATAAATCTTTACATTCAGATATAGTTTGCACAGAGGAAAACAATTCTCAGCATGGGATCTTTCAGAACACTGCACATACAGTTAAAGATTTACACTGGATGCAGAAAATTCAGACTAACTTTGTAAGCCTACATATATATCGTGGGCCAGAGAGTCCATCTAAATATAGTTGTAATAAATGGTATACGTTTTTCAAGATTACTGGTCTCCAATTTTAAATCAAAGAGGATTACAGACACATTTAAAAATGTAACAGACAGCTAGACTGGTTCTTTGTGTAGAATTTTATACGCTACGCAACCTATGACGTTGATTAGCTTTGCTAAAAGCATAATTTCATCTGTAGAATATACAAGGATAGAGTCATTCCAAGTGCTTATTTGTCCTGGTAAGATATTGAAAGTTAATTAGTAATCATCAATAGAGTAGTTATTCTTGAATTTTAAGTTCTAAAAGTGTGGGGGGGTTGTGCCAACTGCACTTACCATGTCCAACCTAACCTCAAATTTGGATTCTAGTTTTGGAGCTTGTTCCAAGAACAGAAAACCCATACTAAGCTGAAAAATGTCAAAAAGGACTTTTACAGCAAAAAGAGACTGCCAAACCCATAAAGGCCAGTAAAAGACCTAATGCATATTTAAATTCTGTTGAAAGAAGTCTCTGCGAATTCAGATAAAAATAGATCAGCAGTTTAAAAATTACCAGATCATTCATTTTTTTAAAGTAGTTTATAGACTACCTGTGTATGTGCACAGCTGAAACAACAACTGAATGACACCTGGCAATTCTTCAGATTTCCATGAGACAGCCCCCAGCCAATTAGTACATACCCCAGAAGCAAAATAATAGGAAGACAAAGGAGCCTCAGGCCAGTATTCATGGAGATAGGATCCTTCACAACCAAAGAGGCAGACCACCCCCTACTTAGTGCAGTTGGGCCTAAAGCTTCAACTCAAACTACCAAGGGACTTCACTGTCTCCCAAGAAACTAGCTCCAATATTATTTCTTTCCTTGAAGAAGACTTTTCAATTAACTGTGTAAACCCTCTGGTGGTAAATTTAAATTATAAGTATAGCTAGAGGGCTTAAGCTTTCTTTTACGCTGCAAAGACAACCAAGCTTCAGAAGAAGAACCTAATTTAACATGTAAGAGATGCTGCTAATAGTGAACAGCCATTGTTTCAGCTGCAAACACCTGCTTGGGTAAAAGATGCTTTCCTTGTGGAAATCAAGTCACTGTATGGATAGGTCAATACCTATTTTAGGTACTGTTTTCGTTTTAGAACATCATTTCTGTTTTAGATCATCATTAATGTATTATAGACACATGCCTTACAGTTACTTTCTTTGCTGTAAAGGTACATTCAACTGCCTTTTTGTTTTAGGGCTTGTCTTCAATGCATTATGTTAACTTGAGCCATATCTCAAGTTTTGCCCCCTAATCTGACTCCCATCCACACACGAGTCTCCAACTCAAGTTCAAGTGGTGATACCTGGAACTCGAGCAAACTGGTCTGTTGGGCGTGGGGGGACAGGAGAGAGGGTTGGTTGGAGCTTATATGCAATGGAGATGCAGTTCATTGCGCATCTTTAACTGCACATCTTTAACTGCGTTGCATTAAAGAAAACGAAGTCTCTCTCGATCTAAGACATGATTTGCTACTGCAGGCACAGTGTGAGGAAAATTCAGAGAAGGCAGTGCAGGGGAAAGAACGTGGAAGAAAATTGGCAGCATGTGACCTCCCGAAGAATGAGAACCTACATGTCCACCATGCAGATAGAGATAAGGAATTGTTTTCAGGCTCTCTGCACAGGTACTATAGCGGGGAATGATTTGGAAGACTCATCTGAGGGAATGGATCAGAAGGAGACCCTGATGTTCAGAAGGCAAGGGATGCATTGTCCTAGGGATGGGGGTTCCATGGCCACCACTCCCAAGAGGAAGAGAAGGGTGATGGTGGTCGGGGACTTCCTCCTAAGGGGGACGGAGTCATCCATCTGCCATCCGGACCGGAAAACTAGAGAAGTGTGCTGCTTGCCTGGAGCTAGGATTCAGGATGTGATGGAGAGACTGCCAAGACTCATCAAGTCCTCAGATCGCTACCCCTTCCTACTTCTCCATGTGGGTGCCAACGACATTGCCAAGAACAATCTTGAGCGGATCACTGCAGACTATGTGGCTCTGGGAAGAAGGATAAAGGAGTTTGAAGCGCAAATGGTGTTCTCATCCACCCTCCCTGTTGAAGGAAAAGGCCCAGGAAGGGACCGTCGCATTGTGGAAGTAAATGCGTGGTTACACAGGTGGTGTCGGAGAGAGGGCTTTGGATTCTTCGATCATGGAATGTTGTTCCAGGAAGAAGGAAGATTAGGAAGAAACGGGATTCACCTAACAAAGAGAGGGAAGAGTATCTTTGCAGACAGGCTGGCTAACCTAGTGAGGAGGGCTTTAAACTAGGCTTGATGGAGGACGGAGACCTAAGCCCGAAGGTAAGTGGGGAAGTGGGACACCACAAGGAAGCAGAAGGAGGAGGATGCAGCAGGGGAGGCCTCCTGATTCATACTGAGAAAGTAGGGCAATCAGCTAGTTATCTCAAGTGCCTATACACAAATGCAAGAAGCCTGGGAAACAAGCAGGAGGAATTGGAAGTCCTTGCACAGTCAAGAAACTATGACATGACTGGAATAACTGAGACTTGGTGGAGTAACTCGCACAACTGGAGCACTGTCATGGATGGGTATAAACTGTTCAGGAAGGACAGGCAGGGGCGAAAGGGTGGAGGAGTTGCACTGTATGTAAGAGAGCACTATGATTGCTCTGAGCTCCTGTATGAAACTGGAGATAAGCCAATTGAGAGTCTCTGGGTTAAGCTTAGAAGCAAGAACAATAAGGGTGATGTCATGGTAGGTGTCTGTTACAGACCAGGAAGACGAGGTAGATGTGGCTTTCTTCAGTCAACTAGGGAAAGTTTCCAGTTCACAGGACCTGATTCTCATGGGAGACTTCAATCACCCTGACATCTGCTGGAAGAGCAATACAGCAGAGCACAAACAATCCAGGAAGTTTTTGGATAGTGTTGCAGAGAACTTCCTGATGCAAGTGCTGGAGCAACCAACTAGAGGCCATGCTTCTCTTGACTTGCTGCTCACAAACAGGGAAGATTTGGTAGGGGAAGTAGAAGTGGGTGGCAACCTAGGCAGCAGTGAGACTAATATGAGGGGGAAAGGAATCCAAGAGAGCTGTCTGTATTTTAAAGAAACCTTATTGAGGGCACAGGAACAAATCATCCCGATGTGCAGAAAGAATAGCAAATATGGTAGGTGTCCAGCTTGGCTTAACAAAGAAGTCTTTGGTGAGCTTAAACACAAAAAAGAAGCTTACAAGAAGTGGAAGTGGAAGCTTGGTCAGATGACTAGGGAGGAGTATAAAAATGCTGCTCGAACATGCAGGAATGAAATCAGGAAGGCCAAAGCACAATTGGAGTTGCAGCTAGCAAGGGATGTGAAGGGGAACAAGAAGGGTTTCTACAGATATGTTACCAACAAGAGGAAGATTAGGGAAAGTGTGGGCCCCTTACAGAATGGGGGAGGCGACCTAGTGACGGAGGATGTGGAGAAAGCTGAGGTACTCAATGCCTTTTTTGCCTCTGTCTTCACAGACAAGGTCAGCTCCCAGACTGCTGCACTGGGCGGCACAGAATGGGAAGAAGGTGAACATCCCGCAGTGCTGAAGGAACAGGTCCAAGACTATTTAGAAGGATTAGACATACACAAGTCCATGGGACCAAATGCAATGCACCCGAGGGTGCTGAGGGAGTTGGCTGATGTGATTTCAGAGCCATTGGCTATTATCTTTGAAAGCTCGTGGCAATTTTGGAGGTCCCTGATGACTGGAAAAAAGCAAATATAGTGCCCATCTTCAAGAAAGGGAGGAAAGAAGATCCAGGGAACTACAGACCAGTCAGCCTCACCTCAATCCCTGGAAAAATCATGGAGCAGGTCCTCAAGGAATCCATTTTAAGGCACTTGGAAGAGAGCAAGGTGATCAGGAATAGTCAACATGGATTCACCAAGGCAAAGTCATGCCTGACCAACCTGATTGCTTTCTATGAAGAGGTGACTGGCTCTGTGGATGTGGGAAAGCGGTGGACGTGATATACCTTGACTTTAGCAAAGCTTTTGATACGGTCTCTCACAGTATTATTATCAGCAAGTTAAAGAAGTATGGGTTGGATGAATGGACTATAAAATGCATAGAGAACTGGCTAGAGCATAGGGCTCAACGAGTAGTGATCAATGGCTCCACGTCTAGCTGGCAGACGATCACAAGCGGAGTGCCCCAGGGGTCGGTCCTGGGGCCGGTTTTGTTCAACATCTTCATTATTGATCTGGAAGATGGGGTAGATAGTGTCATCTGCAAACTTGCTGAGGGTGCTAAGATGGGGAGAGTGGTAGATACCCTGGAAGGTAGGGATAGGATACAGAAGGACCTAAACAAATTGGAGGATTGGGCCAAAAGAAATCTGATGAGGTTCAACAAGGACAAGTGCAGAGTCCTGCACTTAGGACAGAAGAATCCCATGCACAGCTACAGACTGGGGACCGATGAGCTAGGCAGCAGTTCTGCAGAAAAGGACCTGGGGGTTACAGTGGATAAAAAGCTGGATATGAGTCAGCAGTGTGCCCTGGTTGCCAAGAAGGCTAATAGCATATTGGCCTGCGTCAGTAGGAGCATTGCCAGCAGATCGCGGGAAGTGATTATTCCCCTCTATTCGGCATTGGTGAGGCAGCATTTGGAGTATTGTGTCCAGTTTGGGCCCCCCACCACAAAAAAGGATGTGGAGAAGTTAGAGAGAGTCCAGCGGAGGGCAACAAAAATGATTAGGGGGCTGGAGCACAAGACTTATGAGGAGAGGCTGAAGGAACTAGGCTTATTCAGTCTGCAGAAGAGAAGAATGAGGGGGAATTTGATAGCAGCCTTTAACTACCTAAAAGGGGGTTCCAGGGAGCATGGAGCTAGGCTGTTCTCAGTGGTGGCAGACGACAGAACAAGGAGCAATGATCTCAAGTTGCAGGGGGGGGAGGTCTAGGTTGGACATTAGGAAAAGGTTTTTCACTAGGAGGGTGGTGAAGCACTGGAATGAGTTACCTAGGGAGGTGGTGGAATCTCCATCTTTAGAGGTTTTTAAGCTGCGGCTTGACAATACCCTGGCTGGGATGATTTAGCGGAGGTTAGTCCAGCTCTGAGCAGGGGGTTGGACTAGATGACCTCCTGAGGTCCCTTCCAACTCTGATTCTATCTTGAATGCTGTTTTGCAATATTGCAGTTTTCTATAAAATCAGGCTAGCTCAAGTGGAGAAACTTAAGTGTACTGACTCAACCTAACTGTTGCAGTGAAGCCCTTAAGAGTTGATAATCCCCATTGATCCCAGACAAAAAGACTTTTGAGCAAGAGTATGTGGGAACAATGAGAAATGACAGCTCATGAGATCAGCAGAAAACAGCCAACTGTCTGTCTAGCCATGGTATACATCTGGAGGAAGTTAAGCATCTGAAATGAAGTTAAGCATTTGACATATGAAGCTTAACTAGTTTGGACATATAAGTGTGAAATCAAATTCAGTGGGAGTCTCATGAACTATATGGTGGTCACAGCATCAGCTTTGTGTATAACAGAAAGCCACTTACTATAACATAACTGAAGTCAAGATCTTTCCGCTACCCAGTAGCCTCACCATCGGCAACTGGACAAATCCTGCATTCTCGACTACTCACTGGGATAGTAAGTAGGGTGCAGAACATAATGGGATCTGTCAGACACCACTCCTCTCTTTTAGGAAAAATATTAAGATTGTAACCTTTTGGGGGCATGAACTGTCATTTAATTGTTTGCCTAGTACAACAGGGCCTTGACCTGGTTGAGGCCTCTACCCACTACTGCTATGTGATATAAAACCCAACAACTATTGGACCTCATCGCAACAAGCTGACCTCATTTCTGCAGCACAAAGCAGCAGATGGCACAAAGAATCACTCACTTTTTTGTGCAATGAATCAGCAAGTCAGTGGATGCCCCGCAAAAAAAGTCATCTGACAGTATTTATCACAATGAAAAGGAGCCTGTTATAGGTTTTTTGGAGAAGGCATCAGTCAGGCAGAAGAATGGGGGCGACCGTGGGGAGGGCTTGTTTCCAAACATCTACTCCAAAATTTTATGGCTGGGTTAGAATAGTGCTTTCATCTTTCTAAAGTTATTACATTGTTTTAAGACTTTGAATAATGCATGAAAGCATAATGTCATGCTACTCAACAGCATGCAGTGCATGCTATCTTTTCCTTAAGCTTCGCAACTCACCCTGAAAGGAAGGGAAGGAGAATAGCCAAATTTCATAGCAAGAGAAAGGAAGTTCATGATGCAAATTCTGCTGGCATGCACCCTAAATGACAGGCCTGACAAGACACATAAGAAATGCAGCGTGCCCCGCTTTTTTCCCTCCAATGGATGCTTTGAAGTCTGAGACGCAGGATCAGCAAAGCAGAAAGGGAGGGAAAAAAAAAGAGAGTGATATCTAAAGCCTCACTAAGGTTGGCACTCCAGCACCACCAAGTTAGTTTTTGGCAGCTATGCTCAAAAGACTTGCCATCCCTGGCCTACAATCAGTAACAAGGCCAGGTTTTGAGTCCAGATCTATCCTGCTACAGCTCACTTTTACAAAAACAGAGAAAGAGTCCCAGGGGTTATCCACGCTTAAAAGTTCACATGCTGCTGCATCTCTACTCATGTGTCTTCTTTGTAATGCAACACAGTGAAACACAGTCATTTTGTTTTCCTGTGGGCAAGGATTTACTTTTTTTTTTTTTTTAAATGTGGACTAAGCAGCAGCAATAAAAGATTAAAGAACATCTGGTGCCACAGTCATCGGATCACAGCAGAGGGAAAAAAAACCAAAAACATAAAAAGCTTTATTTTAGCTGCTGCAGAGGAGGCCAGTGATCATTTATCATGACTGGATGCTGCTAAGGCAGCAATTACACTGCCTTAGCCCACCTTAAGCAGGGCAAGGAAGCCACTTGTCTCACTGGTGCATGCTACAAATTAATCCATCTGCTAAAGCAATCTATATTTTACAGTAAAACAAAAAGAACACTGTGTTTTGAGATGTGCTTTCTTTCTTCCTCCATCTCAGATACATGCCACTGAAACTGCCCCCCTAGACAGGACTGTAGGCAAGGGGCTCCCATATTAAAATAAAAGGGAAAGAAATATAAAATCATAGGACTGGAAGAGACTCCACGTGGTCATCTAGTCCAGTCTCCTGCACTTATCGCAGGACCAAATGCTATCTAGAGTCTGGACCATCCCTGACAGATGTTTGTCTAACCTACTCTTAAAAGTCTCCAATGATGGAGAGTCCACATTGTCCCTAAGCAATTTATTCCAGTGCTTAACTCTCCTGGCAGTTAGGAAGTTTCTCCTAATGACCAATCTAAAGCACCCTTGCTGCAATTTAAGCCCATGCAATGTGACCTCACACGCACCATGTATGTGTGAGGTCATACAGTCCAGAGGATGCCATTTTGTAAAGCAAAATGGCATCCTCCTTGTGGCATGACCTTGCAGGTACAGTGTGTGTGAAGTCACACTGCAGGGAGGACAACATTTTTAAATGGCAAATTCCATGCTGTCTGAGGTAGTGGGAAACACCACATCTGAAAATGGGGTCATGCAGAGAAAATGTTTGGGAACCGCTGCCTTATTGACTTTCATCCTATTTAAATCAGACCATTTTGTCAGTTTGTCCAGACCATTTTGAATTTTAACCCTAGCCTCCAAAACACCTGTAACCCCTCCCAGCTTGGTATTGTCCACAAACTTTATAAGTGTACTCTCGCTGCCATTATCTAAATCACTGATGAAGATATTGAACAAAACAGGACCCAGAACTGATCCTTGCGGGACCCCACTCAATATGCTCTTCCAGCTTGACTGTGAACCACTGACGACTACTCTCTGCGAACAGTTTTCCAACCAGTTATTCACCCACCTGATCGTAGTTCCATCTAGGTTGTATTTCCCTAATTCGTTTATGAAAAGGTCATGTGAGACCGTATCAAAAGCTTTACTAAAATAAAGATATATCACATGTACCGCTTCCTGCCTCACCTCAAGGCTTATCACCCCGTCAAAGAAAGCTATCAGGTTGGTTTGACATGATTTGTTCCTGACAAATTCATGCTGACTGTTACTTATCACACTCAAGTGGACCTCAAAGGAAATCCAGATTTTTGAAAGCACTTATATTCTGCTACATTCTCAGAGCCACCAACAGGTAATTTACAGGCTTCTGCAGAAGCTGCCTGAACATTCACTATGCTGAGCTTGTTTTCATCTTTCGTTGGCAGTTTTGGAGTTTTTGTTTGTAAGTCAACTAAAAATACAAAAATTATTTATTTAATGCCTCAAACAGCAAAAGGACAAAAACCAATTTTAAATGAACGTTGTGTACTAGTAAGTCTGCGATTTGGAGCAATCAGCACTCAATGTTCTGGTGTACTTACATTAGTTGTGTTAACATAATAACCCAGCATAATTTCTCTGCAAAGCATCATTTATTTTAATTGTCAGTGCAGGTGTGTCTTACAGTTTTTAAAAAGATCAAGGGAGGAGAGGAGTGGAGACACTTATAAAATATAAATTTAGTATCTCATGTAATTTTAGTTATGTCACACAAAAAAAAGTCAACTTTTCAGTTCAATAATCTTCACAGAGCATATGCCCTCTACTTCAATTTCATGCAAGAGAAAGTACGGAATGTATCCAAATTTATTTGTTGTATAATGTATATTTCTAGCTTGAAAGCAAATTTAAAATTGCATTTGACATGAATGTTTCAGGTGCTAATTATAGAATAGTATTTACATCAAAATCCAATAAACTCTACTGATAGAGATGTAATTAGTGGAAGCATTAGTGTTGTAGTTTAACCTTAAACCCTCGTATATGCCATCATCACAGTGCTAGTCACAATTGCTTTTATAATCCCATCTGTAGCATGTTGGACTATGTTCCACGGGATATCTCTTCCCTCTTCTCCCCCCATATGAGAACTTCAAATGCTGCACATTTTTTCTTTAAATTTAAATAAATTTTATTTAGAAATAATATGTCATCATAACGAAGAATGATTTTAATGCATAAGGGGATAAGCTAAGGTTGATCTTCCAAACTTGAAAGTATAACTAAATAGTATATAAAGTATCTCACATTTCCTAAAGGGAAGGAAAGATCTATGTTTAAAGAGCATTCAGGGCCCTTAATCCTGAACGTGGAGGATTTTGATCAAGAGATAGCACACATTTTATAGATACAGGGACTAGAGCTGGGCAAAATTTTTCAGACAAATCGTTTATTTGCCAAAAATGCAATTTTGCATTGACAAAAACTACTTGTAAATTTATGTTGAATTTAGTTAATTGCTTTGGCCAAACAAAAAAGTAAATCTTTTTCAAAAGTATCAAAACATTGTTTTGACACTGTCAAAATAAAATATTTGAAAATTGTGTTTAGAAACTAGGATTTTTTTTTTTTTTTTTAAGGGTAAAAATATCCAAAACCAAATCAAAACTAAATGAAAAGAAAATCTGTATCAAACAAAATGTTCAATTTGACCCCAAAAATGAATGTTTGTTTTCTTTTTAGTTCACCCATTCATTTTATAGGGACTGTAAAAAGAGGCACTAACATACTATAACAATTGCAAGACATTTCAGAGGGACTTGACAAATTATCAGAAAAGGACACACACCGCTGTGGGCTTGTCTACCCATAAAATTGCACCAGTTTAACTAGAGGAATGAATTTAACCTGATGCACACACCTAGATGGACACACATTTCATTTTAGGATTGGCTATTTCGGTTTAGCTTAAACCTGTTCCCATGAGGCTAAACTGAAAAGCCACTCTAAAATGAAAGAAGAGTATCCACACAGAGGTTTGCACTGGTTTAAGCCATTCCAATTTTCTGGGTAAACAAGGGCTGTGTCAGTCTCAGTGGAAAAATTAATAGATTCATCGACTAAGGTAATAGTCTTGATCTAATGAAAAATTGAAACAGTACAAGGACAAAAACTGAAAAGCCAGTCAGAGAAGTTATGGAACCTTTCCATTATTTGCCAACATAATTGATCCCAAATACAAAGGTCACAGGTTGTCCGCAAAACAGGAAGAAATGGCTGAAATATAATCCCCCATTCATTCCTTTAATTTTAAAAGATAGAAGAGAAGACCCAGTTTTCTACCCCAAATCTATACAGAAGTATGTGTGTCACAGTTCATTGCATTAAATGTTAGAAGCAAAATGACAAGATGCAACAGCTGAATTCAGAATTTTAGCAAGTATTCAAGGACCTGCACTTCTGTCCAACCAGTTCAGCATTGATGGGACATGTTTTTAAACATTCAGATTAGTTTGATTGAAACTTTGTAATAGGTCAGGTGCTGGAAAGTAAATAAATTGATTAAAATGTGTAATGGTCATTAAGGGCCAATACACAACAGTGGGAAATACAACTCAGTTAAGCTTTTCATTTTTGGATGCCTTTTCATGTTTATGAAGTAAATTTGCTTCCTTTCATAAAAGCTTTGTGGGCTCTCTCGATTTTTCTCCAATCCCACTAGCATCTTCAGATTTGGGATGAAAGAGGAATTTAAGAAAGAAAAAACAAGATAATCCAAAAAAGGCTTACTCTTCACTGAAGGTTAGTTTCTGTACCATAGCAAATATAAAATTAAGTGGAAATAAAGTTTTTTATTCTTCAACTCCCTAGGTGAGTAAAGATGGGACAAGTTTAAAGAAACTTGGTTTTACAAATGAAAGATTGTAAGTGACTACGAACATTGTTGTGGCCATGCATTGTGCTTTTCCAGTCAAAACTAAATATAGTCAGTCAAATACTGTATGTCAAAAAGAGGCATACAGTGAGGACTATAAAGTATTTTTCTTAACACCTAGATTTTGGTCAACCAAACCAACTTTTTCTTTTTTAAATCTTAACCCAATGAGGTATAGGAGATTGCTCTTTGTTCACCCTGTCCTTAAGTAGATCGGACAGCTTAGTTAACATACAAGGAAGTTATGCTGCTCAGTTGCTCTTTACTTAAAGTCTTCTCCAATCAAGATCAGATATAAGGATGCTATAAGGATTTCTTAGGAGATGGATTACCAGAACATACAATAGAGTGCATGTTAGAAACAAAGAATCTATAGATAGGCTAGTGACTGTTGGGGGGATAACAAATTCCATGACTACTTTTGTGTTTTAAATAATCTGAGTGGAGTAATGGAAGGCGATCCCCACCAACCTTCAAGCTGCCACCACTGATTTATATTCCCAGTGTTCACCAATTGACAATGCTCTGCAACTCAGGAGTGGGTAGATGTGCTTTGTGGGAAATCCAGCATCATGGAATGTAGGACAGAGAGAGAGGGAGCATGGGAGCCATGATTTCCTATAGAAATCCTGGCAATGGATTCAGGGCTCATCTACACACAAACTGGAACTGAAATAACTAATATCTAGTTTATTTCACAATTTTTGTGATTTCTATGTAAGTCTATATATGGACATTTCAAATTAAGAATGTCCTACTGTGATTTCACTTAAGCTGATTACAAAAATGGACTGTAGCGTTAAAGCAAAACCTACAAAGGCCAAATTCTCATCACTGCCTGAAGCAAAAAAGACAGAAGTTTGTATATGGGGAGTGTGAAATTGTTCCACCAACCTACAGTCAAAGCATAGAATAACTTTTCAGCACAGCCTCTAGACTGTAGTAATGCATGACACAGATTTTGGCGAGTGTGTCAACATACTTAAATGAGCCTATGGCTACATCCCACTTATTCTCTAAACACTCCTTCCCTCCCTCCTGCCATTATAAATAGTGATGTTAAAGAAGCATGTACAGGCCCCATCTTTCCAGACACTGGACAAACAGTAACACACAGTATGTGTCCCACAGAACTGAATATTTAAACAAACAAGACTGGCAATGCATGGGATGGAAAGCAGACAGAGGGGAAATTACTTGCCCAGAGCCACACAGCAGGTCAGCACTTGCTCAAGACTGCAGGATCTCCAGTCCAGTGCTGTAGCCACTGGACTACGTTGCCTCTGAGGCCCTCCTCTCCAGCCCCAACCAGACCCTCCCAGTCCATCCTTCAGGACTATATCAGCTCTAGTGCATAGCAGCAAAAGGCCTCAAAAGCTAAGGTGCAGGCTTTGCCCGCTAATAAGGAAGTAGCAGATGGCATGAATAATCTGCCTACAGAAGTGTAACTTCTTACTCTGTTGACAAACTCTACAACTCTGAGCAGCACCATCAAAAACAGTTCTGCGAAGTATGTAATTTACTAAGTTCCTCAAGAACAGCCTTAAGTAATCCCTTTTACTGATCCCAAGTATAGACATTTTCATCAGGACATAAATATTTCTGGGTTTTGTTACAGAATAAGTCACAGCATCAGCTCACTCATGGTCTGCAATGATTTCACTTGCAACATTGCACTTAATGAACTTAAGGATCTTGCACCATGCCCTAACTTCCCACAGCTTTTCCTGGGTAGGAACCGTGAATACAAGAAATATGCAAGAGGAGTTTCTAGCTGTAGTCTAAGCAGGGTTATGTTGGATTCAGGAGGTCTTTGTTGTTAAAGAGTTGTTCACTTTGTGTGTTCAAATGAGAGTTTGTTTAAAAAAAATATTGGATGTTTAGAGCACAATATAAAAATAAAATTTGTGACTATTTAGGACCATTGTTCCATCAGTTCATAAGCAGACCTCCCCTACAATGTTAATGATATCTTCTCCTTAAGAGAGAGCCACAATACACCCTTTACCAATTCTTTGCAAAGTTTCTACCTCGCTATTCTCTTTATATAAAATGATGACTACATCATCTTGTGTGTGATTTAAAGTTTCACTTTTTAAAAAAATTATTCTTAAATTACCCTTCCAGGGCAGTTTTATGCCAACAGCACAACTTTAAAACCATTTTTTCCAGTGGAAATTTTAGAGAAGTGGTCTCTGTCTTTGATCCCAACAGATTAAAAGGGCGCTAGAACACATACTTTTATTATTATTTCTAATATCTATGCAGACACTACTCCTAGCTGAGTCCATTTATCAGACGTTGTTAATGACACGCAGAAGAACAATGGAAGAGAAAAGTCCATAGGACAGTACAAAAAGCGCTAATAAAATCTGTTCATATGTTTCCGATAAGACACACAGCGTAAGGATAGATGTCACTACAGACAGTTTCCATAAGCTGTATGTGTTGAACACAGTACCTATAAAAACCCATGCACAAACTTCAGACAAGATGGCAAGTGTTCTCAAATATATCCATTTCCCTATCAAGAATTATTTTTAACTCTGATTCTCGCTCATTTCTATTGAAACCCTGGCACACCTGTTCTTATTTGTCAGCTATTTTCTATACCTGGGGCACTCCCAACACACTGAGAAGGATTACTATGCCATCACTAGGCAGGCTGAATGCAGCAGCTCATAAAAACTACTGTATGATTCACCACACAGACATCAATACTGCTCAGGAAAGACAAAGCAATGACTGCAAGAAGAGCATGGATCATTCTGCCTCTGTTTTCTATAGCAACCAGTTATTTTACATTTATACAGAGCCATAGGTCCAATTGGATTTACAACCCCGGTTTGCACTCCTGCTGCATCCCTGAAATGTGACCATATCTGGGGCAGGGTGTCAGTAGCTACAGTAGAGTTGAGTCAAGCATGCCAAGACTCAAACCTGTTGTTCCAAGAAGTCCAGGTATTTCAAAAGATGATACTTAGACCAATAAGGCATTCCCCTCAGTTATAAACACTTCTAGTCTCATGATGCAAAAGTTACACCTTACCATTTTATAATTACTCTTATTACAAAAGAGTTTAAAAAACCCAACAATCATAGCTTCTGTAAGAAAACCTTTAAAAAAACCCATCATTTATCTTTCAGATAATAAATTAAAAATTTCCTGATCCCAGAAAAATAATACTGGACACAGCTGAAAGTTCCTTCTTTCTGGTTTATCTGTTTTTGTTCAGTAATATAGGCTATTTTAACTGAACTCTGAGTTAACATAAGTTCAGCTGCCTATTAAATTCAGTTCCAGTTAAAGCATGTTTCATTTCCAGTGTTAGATTTTTATCACTGCAATTTCACTAGGGTCCAAAGTCTGACATGAGAATTTTTTTTTTTTTTTTTTAATATAAAGCAAAGTACCACACCCACAAATTACCAAGTTGCTAATCCTCTTCCCATCCTACAACCTTTAAAAAGTTAAAAACAAAAAAACAGCTAGACAGTTACTCCTGGAAATTACGCAGGAATGTAGCTTTTCCAGAATCACCAAATGCTCCTATGCCACTTATGGTGGCAACGCCTAATGTTTCACCACAGATTACTATCAAGTTTTATTAAAAGTTGTACAGGAAATGTTGTCAAACAAGACAAACTATGCAAACAAAGTACTCCACAGAAAGTTCTGGTGAATGCTTTCTGTAAATGAGGCAGAACACTGATGACCTAGCAGAGTACATACCAACAGGAAGAGCAAATCTATAGTAAAACAAAATAAGAATCAAACCTATTCAGTTTCCAGAAGCAGAATAGAAGAAAGAAGAGGATCATCATTATACAAAAAAAGTCATCCCTATAGATCATATCTAGCAAGCCAGGTTTTTTTAAATACACTAAAGTGTGTTTGTAACTCAGCACATAGACAAATGTGAATAGACGTGATTGACATTCATGTCAACAAACTTCAGGCCTTTAATTCACCCACTTCTCCCACAGCAAATACTACTTCCACACCACTAGGATTTTGAAATATTGTTTCTGAAAGGCCATTTACACCACTTTGAGCTATGGTGAAACACAAAAAACTATTCCAGCATATAATTTGATAAATCCAGCTGCATAATAATACATTAATGGGCATTATCAGGCAAGCCTAGGCTCAGAATTTAGAACCAAGATCAACAAAAGTATTGCTATTGACTTAAAAAGCACAAATGAAGGTAGCTGGTTTAAACTTAGATGGACAGTGACAACTTTAAACTTACTCATTTAAGAGTGCTTTACATGTGACACCTAATCTTATCACAGCTGTAAAATGAGAGAAGTCTATTTCTGCAGTCTGTTTACTTTGTACACTCTATAGTACTTCATGTACAGTCAAGTAACTCCTTTTGTTTATTTGGGTCTGTCACACCAGAGAAAAGAAATACTTTTTTTCAGATACAGAAAAGTGTTATTGTAAACTCACAATATTAGCATGTAGTATCACTTTTCAATCATGTTCTGACACTGACAAGATCTGAAATTGAGTGCCCCTTTAGACATTTCCTTACAGAAAGTGAATGAGTCAGAGAATGAAACTTAGTAGTTTATTTTTTAATATGGCAGACCTGAGGGAAGTACCAGAAGTAAACACACACTGATGTTGTAAACTGATCCATTTTTTCATTTTCCCTTCCCTTTTATTAGCTAAAGTGCTATTAGTAATACAGTCATTAACTTAAATCCCTTTAATTAGACAGGTGATAGCAGGCACAGTGATGTTGTTTTAAGACTATTAATTCTGACAAGCTTCCCAAGAAAGCTGCCTAGATCTTATGATCTGTTGGGTTTTTATTTTTATGGACGGGAAAAGGAATTGTTTGGTTTTTAGATGACACCCAAGACGTGCAAACATCGCTATCAAAGTTTGTTCGTGTTTAATTGGTGAACTGCACCACGTCATCCCAGAAGTAAAACGCGTTTATGGAGTCACTAATACTAAGCCTCAGCAAATGCTCTGCCAGGGTGATGGCTGGAGACGACAAACTAAGGCAGGAGCACCCCCTCCCTGCGGTTTCCCCATGGTGGATTGGTAGGGGAGAGCTGCACTACTCTGCTTCAGAAGGATCGCTCTGATGTCAGGAGGGAGGGGGACCCAGCACCCCACAACCGCATGGCTAGCACGCTGCTGCATGCCGGGAGGAGCGGGGGGGGGGGAGTGTTGAAGCACCAGCTGTGCAAGTGGATTTGGATTCAAGGTGGAATCTAATAATTCCCTTTACAGCTGGCTCTCGATAGACGGACCCGCAGGTCCGGAGACTGCTCTGGGTTTCAGAGGAGCTGGCCCGGGGCAGAGCCGTGGGGGTTTTAACTGGCCTTTCTTGACCTGCCACCCCCGCTCTCCACACGCCCCTTTCCCAAACACCTCCCGGCACTTCTCCCCGCTCAGCCTCAGCGGGTTCCCCGGGCCACGGACTCCTACTGGGGCTGCTCCCCCGGTGCATTCCCTCGGGGGGCAAAGGGGCTGCGCACCTGTAACCGCAGACTGGAGCAGGCTGCAACAATAGAGGGGGCGGGGCCCCGGCACACAGGGCAGGCGGATGAGCCCGGCTGGGTTACACCTTGGCCCTTCCCTGGGGCCGGAGGAAGGACAGGACGGGTCGGCCCCCCGTGCTCACCTTGGGCAGCTCGCGGAGCTGGTTAGCGTCCAGCAGGAGCTCCTCCAGGCTGCGGCTGTAGCGGTAGATCTCCTCGGGCACGGAGAGCAGCGAGCAGTGCCGCTTATCGATGGACTCCACATGACGGTTGCACCGCCACAGGGGGATGCAGTGAAACATAGCAGCAGCCAGCGCCACCCAGGAGAGGTCCGGCCGCTGCGGGGCGGGCAGCAGCAGCGCCTCTCCCTGCCGCCGCCGCCGCCCCCCGGGCTGCTGCCGGCCGCGCGAAGAGCTGGGCTGCAAGCGCCCGCAGCAAGCCGGCCGGGCTCTGAAGCGCCCTTCTCAGTAGCCTGCGCCGGGGTGCGAGTCCCCCCTAGCAACCCTCGCCGGCGCCGGGTTCTAAAACGCCCGCCTCCCTCCTCCCAAGCCCCGCCGGGTTCCAAAGCCTCCCGCCCACCCCGCCGCTGGCGGGTTCCAAAGCTTCCTCCCTCCTGCTCCTCCTCTTCCCACTGCGAGTCCCAGCAGAGGCAGCAGCAAGTCCGCAACAGGAACCAGCATCCAACACGCTCCTGGAGAAGGAGGAAACTCTTCCCCCCACCAGTCCAGTCCCAGAAAGCCCAATGAGCAGGAGCAGCGGGGGGGGGGGGGAGCCTCTCTTAGGGTCTCCTGGGGGGTCTCTGCTCTCCAATCATTTGTATCGCGTTCGCTCGGGTTCGTTAGGCGCTCTGCTCTCCTCTCTCTCCTTCATTCCTCTTCCTGACCCGGAACACTGGCGCCCTCGCCCTCCCCCTCCCTCTCATTCCAAGCTGACATCATCACTCCCTGATCCCTCCCCTTCTCTCTCCCTGACTCTAGAGTATCTGACCCCCAGGCTCTGGGACACCAATCCAGGGCACTTCTCCTGCTGCTCCTTGCTGAAGCAAAACATGAGAGAAGCAAAGGGAATAGAGCAATATCTTTCAAAGTTTCCTGCTCATTAGGAAACGGGATAAACACTCCCACCCTATCAGCAAAACAAGATGAATGGGGGATACAAGGGGGGGGTAGAATCTGATGGATTGATTGATGGATTAGATAGCTAAAAAGGGTTCTGTACATATAGACAATAAAATCCCATAAACAGAAGTTTGTACAAACCCTACTATTGCTGTGAAACTGTAATTTTTTCCACTCTACCTTTTCTTTTAATAGGTGAGCAAATCTGACTGTCCTCTTCAGTGTTTGAAATCTTGTCCATAGAAAAGCAGCACTGTCAGTAATAATAATTGATGATATTGTCAGAATATAAAAGGATTGTCATCCTGGCCTGTGATTGTAATCACAGCTCTGCTCACAAGAGTCTCGTCTTGCAAACACTTACACAGGTGGAGCTATTCATCTGATGAAAGTTATGTTCACAGCTATGTGCAGGATCAGGCTCTAGTTACACAAAACCTTGTCTTCCTATGAATCTCAGTACACACACATACACCTTTCTAACAACTCTTTTGTCATACTACACTAGCTGGTGCCTTAAAAATATAACACAATAGAAAAGAAATAATAGCCCCATGTTGCACTCAGCCGTAGTAAAGTTCACTTAAGCTCCAACCTTGCAAACACTTTTTCAGCATGCTTAACTTTACTACTCACATGTATAAAGTTAAGCACTTACATAAGTATATGCAAAATCAGACCTCATATAGGACAGGACAAGCAGAACTTTTTTGTCGTGGTACTAATTTAAACTGCTACTATCCTAATGAAATATATAATTTAGAGGAATATCTAATAAAAGTATTTTAGAAGGTATGTAATGATATTCTAACATACTTAACATAAGCCCTAATGCGAGTAACTACACTTGTGAGCGAGTAACTACACTTGTGAGCAGTCCTATTGAACTGAAGTGGGGCTATTTATAGGTGTAAGGATTTGCAGGATCACCTACTGTAATGTTAATTTACATCTTCATTCAGATATTATAGTATAAACTATATTGTGTAAATAAAGAGACTGAAATGAATTCATCCAGCTGAATTTACCTGGCTTTAACTGTAAAGTTGGCCAGAGAGGTCTCAGCTTCCTTATCAAGATGCTTTATATCTCATAAGAGCAAGACTGTGTGAAAACTGCATAGATTTTCTTACATTACCTTCTTCATAGTATATTGTTGAAGCAATTCAAAAAGAAAATATTATAACTTTTTTTTGTCGCTGATGTGTCATGCACCTTGCAAACTAAAATTATTATAGCATAAAAATAAGTCAATGTGCTGTGCTGAAGACTTTCTAAAATAAGGTTTAAAAACCCATTTGAAAAAGGGCTAATTCTAAGGTCAAGAAGGTTAGCAGAGGCAAACATACAAACAAGACTCCATCTGTTACTGCAAACTCCATTCCTCATGCCTGTGAGGGTGGGATGGCATACAGAGCTTTACTGAGATAACTCAGTCTCAAAGAATCTTGTTTGTTGGGTTTCTCTATACCATTTTTGGACTCTACATAACTGTGTATAACTTGATTAGAAAAATAATCATTGAACATCAGAACTGCTGTTAATATGTTACTAACAATAATTATAAAATTGGGAAAAAATGGAAATTATATATTTTTGGAAGGGAGCTAAGTCCTATAGTCTCTGTCTCTTCTTGCCCCCTTTCTATTATCTTGAATAATTTCTGTTCAGTAGTAGGGATATGAGAAGTCTATTTAAAATCTGATTTATTGTTTCTCACGTTAGATCAACTGCTCATCTTGCAAATTCCATTTGTCTGATTCTACAGCGTTTGCAATTATCTGATGATTTTTTTTTAAATGTGCCTGACCTTTTAGGATTTTGCACATTGCTAACAGTTAGCTGTCTTACAAGATATTAAATAAATATCTGAAATGTTACTTGTTCGCTACAAATACCTCAAGACAAATCTGGAACCAGAGATTTCATTTGTTTTTACATGTATCCAGGGATTTAAAAAATAATAACAACGGGCCCTGAATACATCTGAAGAAAATGCATATGGAGAAGGCTGCTAAATTGAGTAGATTAAATAATTGTAATGATTGTTGATCTAACATCAATTAGATTAGTTTTAGCACACAAAAAACTTTTTTAGAAAACAACAAAATACAACAGCTAAGTCATGAGTAAAACAAATACTCACTACATCAAGGGTGAAATGTTGGCCCCGCTGAAGTCAGTTACAAAATTCCTATTCACACAATTGGATTAGTATTTCACTCCAAAAAAACATAATCAGGTTTACAACCTAATTTTAGTCCATTCTGAGCATGCAGACTATTTATTTACATTTGCATAGTAAAAAAATGTTAAGTGTTAGAAGGTAGTTCCATCTTGATGTCCTTAGCTTCTCTGCTGGGAAAGACCAATAGGGGTATCAATTAGCGTAAGTTGTAGTTTTTGTGATATAGACAGCTGTCATCTGGGAGATGTGCGGAAGCAGTCAAACTCATTTCACATAGACCACGAAACATAGATCATATAGATCACTACCAACCTGGTCTGGATTCACACCAGGACCATCACATTTAAGCCTCTCTCTCTCTCTCTTCTGAATAGTTTCCATATTACATGCTCTTGCACAAAAGAAATAAAAATCTCCATGTTTTTTTCTGATTTTTTTTCAAAGCAGTTGGAAACCACATGTAAATACCTAGTAGATTAGACTGATCTCACTACGAATCCTGAGGGTTATTATTTGAAATCAGTGGGTGAGAGTTCAAATTGTGGGTGTCACTTGCTCAGTGCCAGAGATTTGACAGAACAGCTTTCTACTCTTTCAAAAAGAATGTGAGGAATGCCTCATTTGTTTGCTCTATAGAACAAACAATGTAAAGAAAGTTTAGAAAGATACGATTGGAATACAAGGCCATAAATCAAGAAAACCCATAGTTCTGTGTGGACATGCACTGAACCTGCTTCTCCAAACACTCAGATAAATAATTAAGTCCAGCTATTTAAATGTTTTGTTATTCAACAATTTATTGTCAAATTTGGAGTTATTTTTGGCACTGCCATAGAAACAATGCTGCTGTGCATGCACAGATCCATGACAGCAATTTGCTTTCATTGTCCCATTTGTTGTTGGTGCTTGGGTAAGAGAAAAAATAAGGGGAGAAGAAAATAGAGATGTAAAGGAACTAGAGACTAAAGTGCTACAGGCTATTGGATTAGTTACTTTAAAATATAATCTTAGTTTAACTCTCAATCTTAAATTTCTGATTCTCCCTGCAAGAGAAATTACCAACCCCCTTCCAACAAATGAAATCAACATACTACCAGACAAACACAAAACATAAGCCATGAGAGTTGCTGGAGTAATATGCTTCTCCTTTCTCAAGTTTGTCTGCTGATCACTGCAACCTTTTCTAGCTCTTACTTCTTATTTAAATCATTAAACAAGCTGTTGTAATTCACTAAGTAGGCCAGACACTTAAAGTGTCACACCTTCATGTGCACAAATCAGATATCAGTTAATAAACAGACCTTTTTGAAGTAACTCTCATGTATTATAAGTCTAAACAAATTTAGGAATTCTGGCAACATCATAAACCTCTTGAGCAAAGCTTCAGTGGCTTGTGCAGTTACAATGCATTTAATGCAATGTATTTATAAGCTGGTATAAATAGTAATATTTTGAGCCATCCTACAGCATCTCTTCTCTCCTCCCCCTAAAAAGAGAGATCGCACACTGTAGCCTCTGCCTTTGTTTTAAAATAATTTGTTGTAAATCACATCAAGCAGCAGTCTTCTGATTTAATCTGCTTTACTTAAATTTGATTTGTAGGGAGGGCTAGCAATAAGCCTGTTGCTTTGCAAAGCATGGCTGGTCATACTGCACCTATCTTCAAGGGCTGACCCCCTTTTGATAACTACATTTGTGTAGCCAGAAAAGCCAAGCAAAAGAGCTGGGATTCTGGCACGTGAGGCTTTGGTAGTTATTTCTGGAGAAGGATTCTTTGCTTTCCCAACTGTTGTCATGATCACTATGAGGGCAGCAGGCAGAGATGAGCATTCAAGCCTAGGCATACATTTTTTAAAAGCCTCTAATATTGCACCCACAATTAATTGCAGATGCAAAATCAGAGCCTGACTTGAGACACCTTTAAAAAGATAGTTCCTACAGAGGGCCAGTGTCACAAGGCGGGCTCTCCCTCACCAGCCCACAAAGTAAAAAAAGATTCCTCTCTGTCCAGGGACTTCTCCCAAACAAAAGTCTTCCCCTTGCCAGGGTACAGGCAGGCACCAAAGTCTCTTATCGAGTCCAGCATCTTCCATCACTCTTTCCTTCTCTTCCTTTACACGCGTCAGGACCACAGTGCAGCACAAGAAATCGCAGCTGTGTTGGATCTGCAGTCTCTTAATTGTTTGTAGTTTGGTCCTGTACTCCTGCAGACCCAACAGAGAAAACTGAGTTGTTGAATTTGGCTAGACCTGAATAGCCTCAGCCAACCTGCCCAAGCATATTCCCAAGCTGGACAGGCAGTGTAGTCCATTAAACTCAACCTGAGATCTTTGCTCAGAAGTCCAGGGCTTTGTTAGACAATGACCAGCACTTCAACTTAAGCCACTGAACATCATTATTGATTATTATTATCTGTACTGAGTTAAAACCCACAGGTTCCAGTTAGGATCACTGGAGGTGCGGTACAAAAACACAGGAAGACAGTCTCTGCTCTGAAGACCTTATAATCTAATGCTCTTCGGATTTGGAGGTAGACAATTTGAGAGAGAACCACTACCTATGTATACATGAGAGGCAGTTCTCTGCCACATTGTTTCCAACACTGGTTGTTATATCTGGAGAACATTTTGCCAGTCCATCTGAAGTGAAATAAAAGTAATTAGCATTGGGGTTCCAACAGGTTAGGTGATGGTAATAAATGTTTTAACTGGCTCATATTTTTTTCCAATCTGTAATTTTTATTGTACATACATATACACACAAACATGCACACAAACACTTTTACATTTTGTTATTGATAAATGCAAGTTTTAATATTGATTCTTACACTTCAATTTCCAGTTATGGTAGTTAGCTGATATCATGCATGCTAATTCAATTATTATATTGTAATGGTTTTTGGACAAAGAAAAAAAGTTATTTTGCTGTTTGTCTTTCAAATAGCAAAATATCCTGGTAGAAGAATATCATAAAAAAAGAGATTTCCTCATTCGAAAAGAGGAACTAACTTACTGTGAAATTTGTTGAGTTGATAAATCTCAGAGCCAGGACAAAAGGAATCTTATCTGGAATTTATTTGCAACACTCAATGGAAAATGAATCAAAGAAATTAGTGGAAACGAATGCAGTAGGTAAAAGACTTTTTATCTGCTTTGAAATTGCCTTCTCATAGTGCCTATCAAAGATGAAAGCAGAGACATGTGAATTCATTGAGTTGATTACTGTATATAATAGTTTACTAAGGGGAAGAATTGTCTGTGGAATTAGACATGATTCTTCAAGAGAGAGATTATTAGAACACCAAAAGCGAAACGTGCAGTTTGTTTCAAGGACATATATATGCATGATTGCTCAAACTTTGAGCAGTCATATAAAAATATAGCACGAGAATATATTAAAATTATATGAGAATTTTTTTTAAAAGTCCTGGCAAAGTTAACATCAAGTTAACAATAAAATGGCAGAGTTAAACTGTTTGGTCACAACATCAATCAAGCAGCTGTTCATTTCTGTAAAATCTGTGTCACAACTGTCATAAACAATTGTTTTTAAAGGTATGTAGATCAAATAAAGTAAACATTTCCTAAACAGGCTCTCAGTGAGAGATCAAGAATTTTTCATAGGCACCATAAAGTGCTCCAGAGCAGTGAAAAGAGTAAATGGGAAGCAGAACTGACAGATGGATATTTTCAAGCTTGGTACTGGCACAGAAGCAAATATTATGATGTGTTTAATGAGCTCCAAAAAGGGCAGCAACTTTGACCAATCAGACTTTAGCTCCTTCAACTGGGAAACAGATTCTCCAGATATAAATGTACTCTGTTAAAAATGCTTTCTTTTTCTCTGTAAAGGTGCTGAAATTAATTTGCTTCTCTATAGATTTGGAATGATAGCAAATATTTGCTAAACAAATTTTGAATAAGTAATTGCATAATTATATTCTACACAAGTCTGGAGAATACACTGTGGATCTCTTCCATATACCATATGTGGTAAAATATACAACCAAAGGGCTTGCACGCATATACTTTTCACATGGAACTGCCGTTAACTATAGCCCGATGATTTGGGTCAGTATTCTTTTCACATGCTTTGTAGTTACACAGCTCTTGTGCAGACAGAAAATGTGATCCTACAAACCCTTATTCATGTTGTAATTATACATCTGTATTCCAGTAACACCCAGCTCTCCCAACTAGGCACTTCACAAACACACAGGGCCTTATCCCAAGCCCACGGAAGTCGATGAGAGTCTTTCCATTAACTTCAGTGGGCTTTGGAAGAGGCCTGGTGAGAGAGATACAGTCCTTGCCCTAAAGATTTTACAGTCCAAATAGATCCAACAGACAAAGAGTGGGAGAGGGAAATTAGGTGCAGTGACTTGCCTACAGGCAAATAGTAGGTCAATGTCCAAGTGAGGAACAGAATTCCAATTGATTAATTCAAGTCTGGCAGCAGGATTTAACTTGAGTAATCCCAGCGGATCTTCAGCAGATTTACTTGCATGATTTAGGCCTAGTTATAAGAGTATGCAGCAATAGGTCCATAGACTTGCAAACATGGGCCTTGTCCTGACCTCTCCTTCTTTGTATACCACAGTGAAGAGAGACCATGCAGAGTGAGGGTCCACCTCCTGCAGCTACTGGGCACACCCTATGTGGTTTCCCCCATCTTGACCTTGCACACCAGAACCACACCAGTCCTGCCACAAAGGGCTCTTCTGCAGCTGCAGAGAAGGGGGGCTGGATTTGTCCTTAAGTGAAATCTCAGTAAAGACCTCAGGATACAGCCCATAACCATTAACAGTTATAACTTAACAGGAAAGCTAAGTGTGTGTTTCACACGTTGCTGAGATTGAACAGTCCTCCCCCAGTTTTGGCCAGCCCCCACACTTTCTTCACTCTTTCCTTATATGTCATTCTCTCTGCTCCTCTCCCCCATTTCTCTTGTTAGAACAAAATAATTTTTATTGTAAACATAATTTTTGTGAAAGATGAGAAGCTCTCTACTATAATCTCAATTAATCCTCAAATCCAAAAGCAGAGAAGAAGAGAGGATGAGATGACTACAGATCAAGCCAACGCTATGCACCTTATAACTGCAGTGAGACATTTTTAAAGACACATTGAACAAAATCTAGACTCATGTACAATACCTTAAATCCTGTAAATTTTCTTTCTTTGTATCTTTCCTTCCTACCCTTCCACAGATTCAAATCCCCTCTGATTAAAAACAAACACCCTTAACATTTTGCAGTGACACCAGGAAAAAAAGAGGCAGCTTATCTTCTTCCACCACCAATAACTATAAGCAAAGCTGGTAATGATGTCAATAAACAATGCTCAACACCTCCCATTAAAAAAATCTTGTTTCCAGTTGCTTATAATTTTGCCAAGCTGTTTGGGCTGAAATTTTCAATGCCAGCTGTCTGATCCCAGGTGAGGTTTTTTTTTAAAAAAAGTTTCAGTTAAAATGGTCCAGCTATTTCCGAGAACAAGGTTAGAGAAAATTATGTTGTTTTTCCCATGGTGAAAAAGATTGTAATCATTTTATTGAGATGCTCCAGTGCCCCCTGCTTTGGAGCAGGGACTTGAAATTTAGCAGGGGAGTCTATCCCATCAGGTATCCATCTTTCACTGTTCTGCGGGGGGGAGGAGGAGGGGAGTGCAAATTTGGCCAAGCTACAAGCCTCTGAAAAGATCTCATTGCACATGCTCAGTAGAGGTTTGGTAGCGTTTTGGACCTAAACTTCCAAAGATTCTATGTGCACTGAACATGCTTCACTCTCACAACATAGCTCCTATATGGCAATTGAATGGTGCATGCAGCATCCCCACGGAGCTCCTTCCAAGGGTTACAGGGATGAGAAGAAGCACTTTTCCAGCAGTGGCTCTTCCAAGCACCCAGAGGCAGCTGCAGCATCAGCACCAGAATTGAGAGCATGAAGACTGTCAGTCTTTTCTCTGCTTACAGTGACCCCCCTCCAGGGCGAAGGCAATGAAGAAGAGAAGGAAGAAGTTACCTGATTTGAATGCAGAGGGAGAAGGTGTGGGGAACAGGAACAGTAGTTGGGCAGCAGAAGGGGAGGAAGGATTGGCCAGAAGCGTGGGGCAGAGGGGGGGATGGGCAGGAGAGCCAGAGCTGGGGAGGTGGGAATTGAGAGCAGGAAGTAGGCAGAAACTAGGGGATATGAATGTGGATAGGAGCTGAGAGGGCAGGAGCCAGGATGGGGTGGGTAGATAGGAGGAGAGGAGGACAGACAGGCTAGAGACATAGGGACAGAAGAGACTATAACCTCTATAGAGCACTTCCCTACAGAACCTCAAGTTGAATCCAGGAGTCCAAAGCTTCTAATCTGCTGTTAGCAAATAGCTGTGAAACTCACTAGAAAAGTGTGCATCTCATTTCCTGTCCAGTGACGAGTCCACTGACAGGACAACAGTTAACTACTCTTGCCAGTTACTTTCCTAGTTCAAGTAATAGAGGGCTGTGCTATGGATCTAAATGTCTGAACATGGCTGATGACCCAAACTGCTGGTCAATATGGTTTTCCGTAATGATATTTCTCGTTTTTCAGTTTATATTTTTTTTTAATTGGGAAATTACATTAAAAAGGCTATGTTAAAAGCACATAAAGTTGCAAAGTCAAGCACTCAAGTTTGGAAATGCCAGAATGAAGATTGCCTGTGCAATCTTAATTTGTCTCCCTTGTGCCAAATACTGGCATTTCCTAACCTTTGAGAGCTTGATTTTGCAGCATTCACAGTCTTTTAAAATATCTTTAAATGTAAAATAATAAATATTGATATCCCATATGTATATACCACCTTTCATCTAGCAAGACTCCAAAGTACTTACAAATAGCGCCATTGACATGCAGCCATATTTGGGGTGGAGAATTTCAGTCAAACAACAATAAGCAGTACACTGGACAGCACTGGCGGGTCTGGAAATGTTGGCTACACCCCTGAGTTACAAAAAGTGCCAGGGGATCTTTAATAACTATACAAACAAAAATAGGACCTCAGTTTTTAAACTTGTCCAATAGAGCTGTATGACATGTAAATTGCATGTAACTCAATCTACTTAGAAAGAATGAAGGGTTGAATTTACACTACTAGGATTCAAATGTGGTTTTAGCAAGTCCATCTAGATATTTCAAACCTGATGCTTTAAAAATAAGCTATCCCCTCCAGTTCTATGCTGAGCGCTGCAGAAGCCAGTTCAAACTACTGAGATGCAAACTTGGAACAAAGACAAGCAGTGTCTCCAGTGTGCTGACTGAAAAACAGTAGATGCTTTGCTCATTGTTTGCACTAAAATAGATGATGGACATTACGTTCCCGATCAGGCCCTATGTTTGCAAAACAGTTGCACTAATAGGCACCTTGAAATCATCTACATTGCAGGGAATTAGCTATTTTTTGCCAGTGCTTTGCTCTTCTCAGAAATTTAAGTTCTCATTTTGCATATTATTTGTAACAAAAGGAGGATCTGCCTTTTGAAATTTCAGAGCAAATCTTTTTAAACTATAAAGCAAATATAGCATCAAATCCAATGCATTTATGGTAAGGTTTGTCCTACCCCTGTTAATGTAATGGGTGCAATTTGCAGCCTTCTGTGCCAATGGGGCTGCTATATCCCACCACAAAATCCTTGGGGTGAGGTGCAACAGGCTTTAAAGTTAGGCTTTCTGGAGAATATGTTCAGTCAGCACATCTCACAGGCATCTGGGCCACATCAACACCATCCAAGGAGTCCCAGGTGAAGCAGGGGTTTCAGTGGGTTTGTGTAGCTGGGACCTCCCCAACTCATTGAGGAGTTTCTGCTGCTGGGGTACTCCACTTTTGCAGATTCTAAAGTGAAGCAAGGCCTTGGAATGATTCAATGTGAGAACTACCCTGAATCATTTTACTGTGACCCAGGTCAAAAGAAACTTCTTAGTCATTGGTCAGCAGAAGGAAAATGAAATTCCATTTAAATCTGTTGTAAGGTAACAGAAATGTCAACTTATACTGAGAGTAAAGGCATATGAACCATAGCCTGATGCAACTGCACCCTCAAAAATAGCACAACAAAGTGTCCAGCATAGATGAGCCTATCAGAAAAAGCCAATTCAACCTCATTACAAGGTACAGGGGCCATAGTCAAAAAGAAGCATTGATTTTGATTTCAGCCTTACAAACGCTGTAAATTAGCTTTGATTTTTCACTTTAGCTGCATTGAAGTCCTTTGCTGAGGAAGAAAGGGCTTTGGATTTATAGTAACACTTATAGCAAGAAGATAATATACAGGCACTTGGTATCTGTGCCTTGTCGTGGCGGGACAGCTTGTGTGCCCTAACGATCCCCACAGCCTGTGTCAGCGGGGGCCTCTTTCTCCTGGTAGGTTTAACCATGCCGAACTGGTCAGTGGGGGAGGGGTCCAACAAAAACAGACACCCTGGTCCTCCAGGTTTGGGGTTAGGCAAAGGGTTAATAACCCCATCCTCAATAGCACTGGCAGGTAAGGCTCTTGAGTCATGGATTGGCAACCTATCTAGGAGAAAGTCACTCCAAAATAAATCCTGCATCCCTCCATGCTGCTAAACTCATGGCAGTTCCTGCACCAGTTAGCATATGGGGTGCCTGGACAAGAGAGTGGGAACGGGACTGAACAAACCATTCTCACTATAATCCACTCACGTGCAGGTTAATCAGCGATGCCACCTGACTAAGCACAACAATCCAACCTTTTCAAGTCCTGTGGCAATAGGCAAGTGGTGATGGGGATAGGCCAAGGATGCTGCTGGGAGTCTCTAGCCACAAACCTGCACATGTGTCCCATGAGTGATGGTTGTTTGCCACAGACCAGGTAGATGTGACACTCGTTTCCTGCATGGGTGACAGCAGTCCTCTCCAGGGATAGTAATGCTCTCCCCACATGGAAACAGGAACTGAAAAGAGACCCTAAAAATTGCCTACCCTTTCATAGCGCGCCAGGTGACCACTCCTGGCTAGCCATCCAACTATGTGGTCGAAAAAACAGATACAATGTGAACCTTGCAACATGGAATGTGCGCATATTGATTGATAATGATGCAAGACCATAAAGGCGCACCGCCCTATAAAGTAGGATATTCAAGAAATACAATATGGATATAGCAGCATTGAGCAAAACCCGGCTCTCAGAGGAGTCAAGTCTGGTAAAGGTTGGCGCAGATTATACATTCTATTGGATGGGCAAACAAAGATGAATCCAGAATATCTGGAGTGGGTTTTGCCATCCATACACCTTTACTGCATGACATGGAAAAATTCTCAAAAGGAATTTGTGACAGATTGGTGGTCATCTGTATAAATCTTGTTAAGGGTAGACACCCTACAATCATCAGTGTGTATGCCCTACTATGACCTACATTGACGACGTTAAGGAGGCCTTCTATGAGCAAATTTACAGACCAATAAAGGATATCCCTCGCAATGACAAACTGATAATCATGGGTGACTTCAACACTAGAGCTGGTTGCAATGCAACTTCATGGAACAGAGTTCTGGGGTGTCATGGCCTTGGTAAAGCCAATTCCAACGGACTCCTGTTCCTGCCCAAATGCACTTAATATAACTTATCTATCACTGACACCATGTTCCAACAGCAAAACAAGTATAAGACTACTTGGATGCACCCCAATTCCAAGAAATGGCACCTGTTGGATTACATCATTGTAAGACAGAGGGACCTCAAAGACATTAAGATCACTCATGTCATTAGAGGAGCATACTGCTGATCATAGACTGGTCAGAAGCCAAATGTCTCTCCATGTCTAGACGAAAAAGTGGCAGCACAGATAGAAGCCTTCAAAGAAATTAAACACTGTTAAACTTAAAGATCCATGCATCCAGGAAGAACTTCAACAGAAATTAGCTGCAAAACTCTCAAGCTTCACTTTTACAGACACAAGCTATGAAAAGGCACGGATCGAATTCTGTGATGCCACATACTCCACAAGCACAGAGGTTCTCGGGTTTCTTAAAAGGAAACATCAAGACTGGTTCGATGAAAATGATACAAAGATAGGTCAAGTTTTGGACAAGCTGCACACGTTTCACAGTGCATATATCGTTGACAAGTCATCTATGGATATGAAGGCCCGCTACCTTGGGCCAAATCTCAAGTTCAAGCCCGACTATGGCAAATGAAAAACCAATGGTGGAAGGAGAAAGTCAGCGAACTACAAGAAGCAGCTGACAAACACAATATCAAACAGCTTTACCAGGTCTTAGAGCTGTCTACAGCCCCGTATCAAATGGAAGTACACCTATCTGCTCTGTAGAGGTGGGAAACACCTGAGAGAAGAATGAAATCTTGAACTGCTGTGCAGAACACTTCAATTCTCTTTTAAATCTCCCCTCCAATATGTCTGTAGAGGCTTTGGATGATATCCCTCAGCAAGAAATACTAGCAGCACTTGATTAACTACTTTCACCTCATGAAGTCAGCGAAGCAGTAGGCAGGCATCATCAGGGAAATCCTCAGGACCAGACAGCATACCAGCCGAGATCTTCAAACAAGGGGGTGATTAGATGCTCAGGAAACTCACGCAACTCTTCCAATGTATTTGGAAACAGGGCTCAGTGCCCCAGGATTTCAAAGATGCATCAATTGTTCATCTGTATAAAAGGAAGGGTGAGGGAGTCAGTTGCAATAATCACCGTGGAATTCTCCTCCTATCTGTCACTAGGAAGATATTGGCAACAGTGGTTGAGCAACTTCAGAATAGTTGAGCAACTCATAGAGAATGTATTCCCAGAATCACAGTGTGGATTTAGAGCTGGCTGAGGAACCATAGACATGACATTCACAGTCAGACAGATTCAGGACAAGTGCCTGATGCAAAATCAAGATCTATACACGGTCTTTATAGACCTGACAAAGGCCTTTGATACTGTTGACTGCGATGGTCCGTGGAAAATCCTCCATAAACTTGGCTGCCCAGAGACATTTGTATCCCTCATCATATACTTCCATGAAAGGATGATGGCCTGGGTGCAGGAATGCGGGGAATCTTCTGACCCTTTCCCAGTTTCAAATGACACAAAAGAAGGTTGTGTATTAGCACCAACACTCTTTTCTATCATCTTCTCCATAATGCTTTTGGATGCCTTCCATGATATTAACTGTGGCATCTACATCCAGTCTCATACAGATGAAGGGCTGTTCAGTCTGAAACATCTGCAGGCCCACACTGAGGTGGTGGAGCTAGTGATTAGAGACTAGTTGTTTGTAGATGATTGCTCCCTGGCAGCTCACTCACTAGAGAACATCCAGCTTATCACTGACTGGTTTGTGCAGGCAACCAGGTGCTTTGGACTTACCATCAGCTTGGAAAAACAGAGGTCATGTACCAGCCATCCCCAACTAAGGATTATATTGAACCTGCTGTTGCTATCAAAGTCCCCCAATTTAGAGCAGCTGATCAATTCTCCTGTCTTGGAAGCCTACTCTCCAATACTGTCAGCGTTGACACTGAGATCATTCAACGCATTGCTTCGGCAAGTTCCTCCTTTGGGAAACGTTGTCATCCCCTGTGAAATGAGAGAGGGTTCAGACTGCTCACAAAAAGCAAGGTGTACCAGGCAGTGGCGCTGTCCACACTGCTGTACAGATGCGAAGCATGGATGCTTTATCACAGACGCCTCTAGCAACTTCAGCAGTTCCACCAGCGCTTCCTGAGGTCCATCTGTAACATTCAATGGCACAACAGAATCCGCAGCATAGAAGTCCTTGAAAGGTGCCAAATCTCAAGTATAGAAGGCATGGTGCCGAGAGCCCAGTTTCGGTGGGCTGGACATGTCAGGAGGATGGAGGACACCAGAATTCCTAAAGCTGTGTTTTACAGCCAATTGAAAAATGGAAAAAGATAACTGGGAAGGCCACATTTGAGAAACAAGGACATCTGAAACAAAACCTTAAGGCCTGCAACATCGATACCAACAGCTGGGAGGACTTGGCCCTCAACAGGGTCAGTTGGAGGCAACACTGTCACTTAGCCATCAAAAACCTCAAAATCAATCAAACATAAGAAAGGAAAAGAGAGAAAGGAGAAAGGCCATCCCAGGACTTCCATCCATTGCTGGTTTTACCTGCAGTATCTGTGACTACATCTGCAGATCAAGGATTCACCTTATTTCGCACAACTGTACACACAAATAAACTTAGTCACAAACAGCTGCTGATATAACTCATTCATTGTCTTCAAAGGGAGACTCCATTATCAAGAATACAAGACCAGCCATACTAGTCAAACCAATGGTCCATCTAGCCCAGTATTCTGTCAATGGCCAATGCCAAGTGCTTCAGAGGGAATGAACAGAACAGGCAATCATTGAGTGATCCATCTCCTGTTGTCCACCCTCAGCTTCTGCCAAACAGAGGCTAGGGACTCTCAGAGCATGATTTTGCATTCCTGACCACCCTGGCTAATAGCTATTGATGGACCTAGCCTCCAGGAACTTTAGTTCTTTTGAACCCTTTGAACCCCCTCTTAATTTCATTGGGTGACCCCTAGTTTTTCTGTTATGTGAAGAGGTCAAGAATATTTCATTATTCACTTTCTCCACACCAGTCATGATTTTATGGACCTCTATCATATCCCCTCCCCCCCACGCATCTCTTTTCCAAGTTGAAAAGTCCCAGTCTTTTTAATCTCTTCTCATATGGAAGCTGTTCCATACCCCTAATCATTTTTGTTGCCCTTCTCTGTACCTTTTCCAATTCTAATATATCTTTCTTGAGATGGGGCAACCAGAACTGCATGCGATATTCAAGGTGTAGGCATACCATGGATTTATAAAGAGGCAGTATGATATTTTCTGTCTTATCTATCCCTTTCCTAATGGTTCCTAACCTTCAATTTGCTTTTTTGACTGCCACTGCACATTGAGCAGGTACTATTTACTACATGTGAAACACCTGAGATTGGGAGGATTATCTGATGAGACGTTTTGCATCTGGTGAGGGTTCAGACATGCACCCTAGATTTGTGTCCAGAGGGAACACTTCGTATACACATCTGCTCCTCCTGCACCTGAGGTGGGTGTAGTGTATTAGTGGGAGGTGAGATGTTCATTATCCCCTCTTCCCACGCCTTACAGGCCTGGGGTGCTCTATAGAAAGATATTAGCGTCTCACTCTGTAATATTTTTCTGGAACCCATTCCTCATGGTGGAGGGGGGGGGGGGTTTTCCTATGTAAAGGGAACATTGTATCTCAGTTTTCACTGAGTCCGTCCTCAGACAAAACTCCCCTTGCTGACAAACAAGAGTCTTTAGTATTTACATAGCACAAACTTCCCCATAACAAGAAAAACAAAATTTTAAATTACATTTTCTTTAGCAAACAGTGGTTTGAATTAAGAGAAACCCAAAACTTTAAAAAAAAAAAAAAAAAAAAAAAGTTCTGGACAATTTGTGAAACTGAAATGTTCCCCCATGCCTAATTAAAGGGCATCAAATACATCTCCCTCCTTTTTGCTGGATAAATCTTTCTTTTAGTTAGATTGGCATAAAATATTTAGTTGGTGACATCCCTTTCATAATTAAGAGGAATGTTGGCCAAGAGGGTGGTTTCACAGTAGCTGGGAAAACAGTTGTTGAGAAGGAGAAACAGCAGGTTTGGTGAGTAGCTTGTGCCCTGGGGCAGTCGGGGATGAGAAACGCCCCATAGGATGTTGTGGACATCATGTAAACTTGTGGCAAACAAAAGGAGGTGATGATGTCCCAGAAACTGCAAGAGAAACTATCTTTTGAGCAGGAGAGAAACAGCTCTCTGGGACTGTCTAACAGCAGCAGTCCCATGCCTTGATGGCTCTATCACACTTACCTCTCACTGACACTGTGAGAGCAGCTGAAGCAGGGCTGAGCATAGTTTACCTCTGTTACTGCTAACCTGTATCCAACTCTAGTTCAGCAGCACCAGTTGCTGATGCCTGTTGTCAGCAACAGGTAATTTCTATAGCATATATAAATGCGGAGACCAAAGGATTTGCCCTTGGGAATGAACAGAAACTTGAAGGGAAAAGACAGGGAAAATTCATAGTGCAGATGATAATGAATACTACTATAAGTGGCATCGAGGAAGGAAACAAACATAATGACCCCATCTGTCTGGGGAAAAACAGACTTGATTGAGGTAGTAACAATTCAATTATCAGAGATTAGGGAGAGAGAGTGAAGAGGAGCAGAGTATAAATGTGTTCCACATAAATTCCCCATTGTAACAACATTAGGAAATGAAACTACTTCGCATTGTTTTATATACGTTAAGCTTCAGGCTCGAGGGTGTACACTCTGAGTGACATTTTAGGCATGCTCTCTGAAACTCTGGGAAGAAGGTCATTGTTGCGTGGAGGCTCCGTTGCTAGCAGCCTTCATAGGTTTGGATCTTTGAGAAAGAGGACATCCTGTGGCTGAACATGGTAGCAACAGCCTGTGAAGGAGTTCATGGTGGATTAAATGCACGCCAGTGCCGGGGACTTACAAAAAGCCAACTATACCATTTACACCACACTTAAATTCTTTATCTAGGGCTTAAATGAGGCTTCAGTGACAGCAGAAAGCTTTGTGAAATTGCAATGCACTGGGATGAATTTCACCCACAATGAATTATCAGTGAAGGCCTAGCTGTTTTACCAGATATGACCTGGAGTCCCACTTAATTATTGCTAGTAAAATCTTCAACAGTGCTACATTTCCTTTGAGCCTGTGTATACCACAGTTTCTTTACATGCAGTGTCTTTTCTTCTTTTTTAAAAAGATTTTTTTAAATGCTGCAGGTGAACAGACTTAGGCCCATATTTTTCAAAGCCATAGATCTAACACTGAATCCTACATTTATTTTTAAGCACATGTAGTAAATAAGTTTGATTTGCAGAAGTGATGAGCACTCAACAAATTCCACTGAAGTGATTGAGATCTGCAAGTGTTCCACACCTTTGAAAGTCAGGCCATCTGTATTGAGGTGTTCCACTACGAATTTAGGCATCAAACGTAGGTACCTAAAATTAGAATATTTTCACCTAGATGTTTATAAACCCCCATTATTGTAGCATTTAAGTAATAAGTATAGCAGTTAATAGAATGTGTAAATATGCATCTTAGGAGAGACGCTTAAGAATGAATTAAAGCAAAACATATCTGATCAAATCATCCTTTACCATAATGCTACTGAGTCAATGGCCAACTCAAAAAACATAAAATTATAGGGTGAGCATGTTGCCACTGTACAAAAAAAAAAAAAAAGATTCAGAATGAGTATATACAATAGCTTCAATAATATCCAGTAGATATCAGCCTCTGCAGTTGTTGGCACACCTGCAGGCCGTTTTAGTACGCAGTGTTCTATTCATTTACTTTGGTAATAGCTGTGTAATGCCACCACATGCATTAAATGGCAACCCAAAATTTTGTGTGGTTTGACTAGTAATTATAATAAAATTTAGGAGAGCTAAGCCAGCACAAACTCAAATTGAGAGAGGATGAATGTGCAGCACTAGAAAGTAGAAAACTATCTACCTCCCTGTAAGCTGAGCTGATTTGATCTAGAGTCATTGACAGACAATGACAAAGGGCCTTGGTTGCTTTTCCAACAGATACCTTTGTGGTTTCTCCACTGCTGTTCCTTACACTTACGAAGAACCTTGTCAAAATTCACTAACATTCTATTTTAAATCCCTCCTTAAAAATCTATCTTTGCTTTTACGGACACAGTGCCACTGCCTAGGCTGGTAGCTGTTGAATGTGCTCACCCCACGGAAGAAGGCAACAACATCCAGTATGAGTTTTAACCAGGCTGCAACTTTATCAGTCAAAATTACATATGTGATTCCAACTGAGGGACAGCCCCCTGCAGTCACTTCCACTCCACTGATCCTTTGCCAATTCTTGTGGTGCTCACACGACAGGGGGAGCAGTGATCACACCAGGAAGTTCTTTAGGGGCTCCCCTGCATCCATTCGGGGGTTAAGTTGAGAGAGGACCTTGACCCCACAGCCAGCACCACTATAAAGCACACTGGGCAGGGGCAGTTCCCTGCAAGTAGTGTCCCACCATTTGCCCTCAGCAGGCTAGACACGTTGCCCCCAGTTCGTAATGAGATGCCCTTGTGATGTCCATCCCATGTTACTTTTTTAGATATGGAGGCTACGTCAGCAAATTACAGCACTGGACCCCTGCCACCAAGGCACCAGAATCAGCTTGGCTGTCTCCACCCCACCCCATATAGGAGTTTGATCAACCCAATACTGAGATCATCCAGGAACAAATCAGCACCTATGTCACAGATGTACTCCATCCCTGCAATAAACCTCAGCTGCACTCCCGGCTAGACAGCCATGCTGGATGAGTGAGTCACCTCAGGCCTCCAGCCACATCGATACTTTCCGATTAGCGTTCCGTTAGGCCCTATCCACCTTTTGCGGGTGGACTGCAGTGCATCAAACGCTGTAGGCCAGCATCTCCACCCCTACTATCCCCCTGTCGGGAAGTGCTACAGGACTCTCGTTGTTATATCTGCCAGCAGTCTACACTCTAGTTTAGCCTTCCAAGTCAGTTTGAACCCTCTTAATCACTTAGCTACATTAGGTAAGTAATTACAGGTGGGCAAAGTTTTGGCACCTGCCTTCTCTTTCTTCTACGATACGCAGCTGTAGTGGTCTCATGAGATTAAGTAAACTTGATTGAATCCTCTGCCCCCTTTTTCTTGAAATCCAAGCTTACTATACACTTTTTTCAAGTGTGTTCTCTTTGTGTGCTAAGCAATAAATTCTCTTTTATAAACATTGATAGTTTTAACACACTGCACTTTGGCTTATTTGCAGCTGCTTTGGTCTTTTCTATCTCATCATCAAGGCCATCCAATTGGTCAATACTTTAAACAAAAAATGGTGTTAAAGAGTTTTATTTCTGTGGACCACAGCCCCACTGTAACCAACTTGTATTTTGCCATTTGACTAGCTAGCACTACTATGTAATTTATTATATAAAGAATGCAGGACAAATCAGAGATTTTTCCACAGTTGTTCACGATGGGTTTCTTGCATGTTCCTATGAAGCATATGGCATTGGCTATTGGCAGGATGTTAGACTAGACTAACCCCTGGTCCTAATGTGTATAGCAATTTCTAAGGATCCTGTTAAATTATTTAAACAGGGTAAATCCCACATGCTGAAAGTCAAAGCAGATCTAATTCTCCTAGCTCACAATTACCAAAAACAGGATGGTTGGCTGGATACAAAGACCACCTGTAATTTGCTTTCCGTTATATCAAGATCTTTTTCATTTGAGAAGAATACCCGCCCCACTAATATTCATCCCATTCAGAGAACAGATATTAATATAGGGATGGTATCCTTGCCCCAGTGTTCAGAAAACAGATTTTAAAGGGATAAGCCTACCATTGGAAAATTATTTCTCCCCCCGAGATCCTACATGCTCTCCTCAGTCCAGCCACTACTATTTTCAAGATGTAACATCTTTCCCCAGATTTATCCTCCAAAGTACAAAGGATTTACAGGAGTAACTCCTATTAACACTCAAAGCAAGCATCACATTCTCAGTAGCCTCATGGTGTCATTCTCTAACCTTCTGAAGCACCTACATGTGCTGTCTTATAAAGCTGCCAGAACAAGTGGAAGATTTTTAATACAGTATTTCCTATTGAAAGCAGATGGGAAGATGAAAATTAAGAAGGGCTAGTATTGCTCCCTTCAAATAGAAGCAGTAAGCTGTGCAGTTTGTAAACAAATGCACTGTGGCATACTTTTGAAAGCACTGTCCCTCTTTCAATTTTTTTATGCTTACTTTATCATAAATGGA
This sequence comes from Emydura macquarii macquarii, assembly GCF_026122565.2. NCBI lineage: Eukaryota > Metazoa > Chordata > Testudines > Chelidae > Emydura > Emydura macquarii. The sequence continues at coordinate 490,137 of NW_027132817.1, read as the reverse complement.
AAGTGGCAGTCCATTGTTCGAACACAAATGACTGGTTAATGCATCCTAAATGAATCTGGTTTGCTTCCTCCCCCCTGTACCAGTCCCATTGTAATCACTGGATTGTACAGAGAAATTGGATCCGACTTATCAGCGTAGTGCATATATTTTAGATTCCTAGATATAAAATTATGGTGTTCCTGGAAAGCCTTCTAAGAATTCTCCCCTCTAACAAATCTTCCTCTAGTTTAATGGGTGCAAGAAAGTGACATGGCAATAGCTCAACATAAAATCTGACTGAAGATATGAGTTCAGAAGTTGATCTCTCATTCTGTGTGCTGCTACAGGCATGGAAAAGAACAAGAAAAACCAAAGATTACTAGCCCATGAGATGTGCTGATTTGCTACTAATAGAACATCAGCTACTTCTCTGCAGTACATGTTTTCCTCTAGAGAAATGGCACAGAAGAGAAAATGAGTTTTCTTTTTAGATTTTCACAATATCAGACTCGCTCTTAAATATATTCTAGTAATTCCATTAACTTCTAAACAGGGATTTTCCAACCAAGAAAAGGATTTGGATGTAAATGTTAGGGCTGGTCTACACTGAAAAGTTACAGCAGCAGAGCGATCTCTCTCAAGGGTGACAAAAATCCACATCCCTGCAAAACACTGAAGTAACTAACTATCTAACCCCATTGTACACAGAGCTACGTCAAGAGAAGAATGATTTCACTGACCAAGCTACTGCCTCTCAGGGAGGTGGATTATCTACAGCAATGAGAGAACCCTTCCTGTCAGCAGAGGTAGTGTCTACAGTGACATGCTATAGTGGCACAGCTGTACCATGGCCGCTGTAGTGTTTTAAGTGTAGCCTTAAAATGAAATATTAGGCTGCACTTGCTGTTTAGAGACTGTGGGGCACATGTCCCAGGGTTAAAGGTGCTAGCTAAGTCTATTGCCACCACAGGCTGGAAGATGAGGCACCTAGAGTTCACATTTTCCAAAGCGCCTGTGAGTTAGGAGCACAAGTCTCATTGACTTTAAACTGCCAAACCATAAGGGAGGTTTGGTCAAGTCTCAGGGATGGTCTGCTCAGAGCATTTAAACTTTTCTTTACTTAGGGAAGTTCAACATATTGGAAGGTGGTGTGGTTGCAATTATGTCATCAGTCTATATGCTTTTCAGTTTTGTGCTTGAGTTTGTTTTTTTGCAGTAAGACATTAATGAGGTCCTGGCCTTGTCTTGTTCATCATACATGAGCATTTTAAGTAGGAAACTTCTTAAACTGAAATAAACCTGTGTAAAATCTGAAATTTACTAACCATTAGGAAAGTAAAGAAACAAGTACAAAACAGTCACTTTAGCAAAGTGCAAAATGGGACAAGAACCAGCAGCATATAAAATAAAAATCTAACAAAAAAAAAAATCTATGTAAATTACATTAAAAAAAAATCAATTTAAATCATGATCAGTTCTGATTTAAATGTTATTTAAAATTAGAATTCTAAGACATCTGGATAACAACGTGACAGAATTTTACCAGCATAATTTCTACTAATGAAAAGCATGCCTCACACTAATTAATTATGTCTGACCATGTCACTGTCAATAAAGTAGAATTGGTTGATGTAATTCACTCACAGTTTCAGAAAGTTTTAGATATATTAGCCTCTTGGGAGGAAATAAGGAAATTAAGTGGTTATACATTGATTTGTAAAGTTCTGTCATGGACTAGAAACTGGTATAGAAATAGGTTATGTCTGCACTATGAGCGAGAGGTGTGAATCCCCTACTCACATGCACATACTTGTACTAGCTCTGACTGAGCGCACTGGCTTAGCCATCCCAGATACAAACTCCTGTAAAACTGGTGGGTATAGCACTCAGCACAAATAAGCTGCGCCTCTGCTGCTGCTGCTACCTATGCTACACATCTACTGATACTCACGCTAGCTTCTGCTCCTCCAACTGCAAGCAACTGATCCCGTCTTTCAACTGGCTCAGTGGCTTTCAAACTGTGAGTTGGGACCCTGTTTTAATGGGGGTCACCAGGGCTGGAGTCTGGGCCTGAAGCCCAAGCCCAAGCCCCACCGCGTGGGACTGAAGCTGAAGCCCAAGGGCTTCGGCCCTGGGCAAGGGGGCTCAGGCTTTGGCTTTAGTCCTGGGTGGCAGGGCCCATGGTACAGCCCCCCCAGCCCAGGGCTGAAGCCCTCAGGTTTTGGCCCCCCTGCCTGGGCTCGGGCTCATGCTTCAATCCCTCTTTCTGGGGTCCTGTAGTAATTTCTGTTGTTGGGTCAGAGTGCAATGAAATTTGAGAACCGCTAAACTTGATGTTTTCCTTGGGTTTAAAGTAGCAAGTCTCATGATAGCACCAGCTCCAGACCTTTCACATCCCCCTGCTGAAAGTGTTGGGGTTGTCAGAATTCCTGCAAGATCCCCAGACACCATCCCTGACAATGGCACAAGCTCGGGGAATTTAGCATCCCCTGGTCTGATGGTTCTCTATTCTTGACGTAGGTCCTTTGTGTGTTCAAAGGGCAATATTACAATGGGACTAATTCCTATTATTTTTCATGACCACAGAAGTCCAGATAACTAAAGCAGTCATCCAAAAACTGAAAAGTTGAAATTTTCCACAGAAAAGCAGACATTTCACAAAAAATTGTGTTAGAAAATTCCATTTTTTCCAAAAATACTTTTGATAGAAAGTTTTCTACCAGCCATAGCTGAGACACTCTTCAGGTGTCTATGTACCTACCACACGGAGGGCACTATAGGAATGCAAATTAATAGTAGTACTTTTGGGAACATGGAGCAGCACTAATCATTTCCTCTAAATCATCCATTTACGATCTCTATATTTCATGCAAATCTAAACTTGCACATTTTCCAGTTGTTTAGAAGCTACCAAAAGATTTTTCTGTGCAACATTCAATACTATAATGGAATTTGGTCAGATTTCAGTTTTTGTCTTAAACAAAAAGGGATAAATATTTTAAGTACTGCATCAGTCACTGATGAAAAATCATCAAGTTCATATACAAGTCTTCATAAACTACGACAAGGAGCATCCATGAAAGTCTGAATGAACTGCCTTGGCTACAGATTATTGGTACTGTTAGACAGTTATGGAGTTGCCTTGTTTCAATTTCACTTTTGATAATTGGCTCATGGATACAAAGGAGTCAGCAGGAAAAAGGCAGGAAAAAACCCCAAGGATTTAGATTTTATTCTAAATCACAAACCATTGTGTGCATTCTGCCACTTTATTCATTAAAGAGACCACTTTGTTAATTGAAGGCAGGTTATATTCACATATCACTAATTTACATTACATAGACATAGCATAGAATATACAAATATTAACGTAAGCTTAATCAGATATGCAAGATCCTGTTTTATCGTGGTCCAACTCTATTCTTGAAGGCTCTCAAAGATTTTTTCATCATTGGTGCAATTTCTTCAAAGAAAGAAACAAGATTATAGTTACATAATACTCAACACCAACTCAAAGTGACTTTAAAGTAATATTGTCAGCCATTAGCCACAGTCAGCCAAACAGAGATAGTAAAGGGGAATTATTCTGGAACTACTTACTTTTGACAGTTTTTTTTATATCCTGACTCACTCCACTTGAGTAAGTGCTGGAGCTTCCATTTGTTATACTGCTACTGGTTGCGTTTCGACTTGGTGAGGTGTTATTTCGGTCTCTGCTTTCTGGATTCTTTGTTCTATTAAAAACAAACAAACCAGGAAGAAGTGTTCATCTTAAAACCCTCAGAGGGGTTGATGTCATTAACACTAACCTGTTTTGAAAAACAAACAATCACTTAAGATTATGAAACAGGAAAAATATTGAGTCAACAGACCATATCGTTTGCAATAACCTCACCCTCCTTATCTCCAAGGGATTGCATTGACAGGTCTATTGTGGCACTTATTTTATTAGGAATATGTTTCGTCATTCTTTCCCCCACATTTATATTCCACTCATAGTAATGGTAAAGACAGATAAAACTCATCACATTTAAGTGACCACAGTTCATGTCCAATTGTGCAAAGATGTTTAGCAAGAGTGTTACTCATGGCTTGTCATTAAGTCCTTTTCAAATAGTTCTTCAATTTATCTTTTATAGTTTTTTGGGTTGATTGTGTGGTTTTTTTTTTCCAGGTACCTAGTTAAAGAGCCAATGAACACAAGTAACCCTAAGGAAACCCTATGTGCTAGAAAGGTCAGTCCACAATGCTAAATGAAAGCTTTCCCTTTTAGCGTCACTTTCTTATCAACACCAACCTTAATCAGTTTCAAATGTTAGACACAACCTACAGAACAGATGCTTATTTTTCAGGTTGAAACCAATATGTTGCTAGAAACACCATAAAAATAGAAAACTCAGTAATAATGGGGAATTTCAACTATCCCCATATTGACTGATTACATCCCCTCAGGACAGCATAAATGACTGCTTCTTGGAGCAGCTAGTCCTGGAACCCACAAGAGGAGAGGCAATTCTTGATGTAGGCCTAAGTAGAGCACAGGGTCTGGTCCAATAAGTGAATACAGCTGAACCGATTGGTAATAGCGACTATAAAACAATTAAATTTAACATCCCTGTGGGTAGAAAAATCACTGAAGGAGCTCATCACAGTAGCATTTAACTTCAGAAAAGGGAACTACACAAAAAAGGAAGACTCTAATTAGATGGAATTAAAAGGTAGTCACAGAAGTGAAATGCCTGCAAGTTGCATGGAAACTTTTTTAAAAACACCAAAGAGGCTCAAATTAAATGTGCACTCCAAATTAAAACACACATAGTAAGAGGACCAAAAAAGACCTCCATTGCTAAAGTAAAAGAAGTAGTTAAAGGCAAAAGGGCATCTTTTAAAAATTGGAAATCAAATCCTGCTAAAATAGAAAGGAGCATGTCTGACAAGTCATGTATAAAAATATGATTATGCTCTTCAAATTCATTTTTGGCCTGCAACTAGCCAAAGACCCAAAAACTAAAGTACATCAGAAGCAGGAAGCCTGCCAAACAATCAGTGGATGATCAAGATGCTAAAGGAGCACTCATGGAAGATAAGGCCATTGCAGAGAAGCTAAATTAATTTTTCACATTAGTCTTCACTGCAGATGTGAGGGAGATTCCCACACCTGAGCCATTCTTTTTAGGTGACAAATCTGAGGAACCGACCCAGGTTGAGGTATCAATAGAGGAAGCTTTGAAACAAATTGATAAATTGAACCATATTGTAGAGGGTAAAACGTTTCTTACTAATCATTAGCATTCTTTGAGGGGGTCAACTAACATGTGGACTAGGGTGATTCAGTGGATCAAGTGTACTTTGACAAGTGCTTAAGTAAACTCAGCAATCATAGGATAAGAGGGAAGGTGCTCTTCTGGGACAGTAACTTGTTAAGAGAGAAAAACAAAGGGTAGGAATAAATGGTTAGTTTTCAGAGTGGAGAAAGGTAAAAACAGTGGTGTCCCCAAATTTGGAGATACAGAATTACTCAAGATAGTTAAGTCCAAAGTAGACTAAAGAATTACAAAGCGATATCCCAAAACAGAGACTGAGCAACAAAATAGCAGATGAAATTCAAGGTTGATAAATGCAAAGTAATCCACATTGGAAAACATAATCCCAACTATACTTACAAAATGATGGGGTCTAAATGAGCTGTTGCCACTCAATTAAGATCTTGGAGTCATTGTGGATAGTTCTCTGAAAACATCCACTTAATGTGCCATGGCAGTAAAAAAAGCTAATGTTAGATACCATTAGGAAAAGGATAGATAAACACATTAAATATCATAATGTCACTGTATAAATCCATGTTACACCTACACCTTGAATACTGCCTGCAGTTCTGGTCATCCCACTACAAACAAAATATTAGTAATGGAAAAACTAAAAAGAGAAAGACAACAAAAATTATTAGGGATATGAAACAGCTTCTGTATGTGGAGAAATTTAAAGGACTGGGACTTTTCATCTTGGAAAAGAGAAGACTAAGAGGGGATATGATAGAGGTCTATAAAATCATGACTGGTGTAGAGAAAGTACATAAGTGTTATTTATTCCGCCACATAACAGCCACCAGGGGTCACACAATGATATTAATAGGCAGCAGGCTTAAAAACAAAACACAAGGAAATACTTCTTCACACATCGCACAGTCAACCTGTGGAACTTGTTGCTAGGGGATGTTGTGAAGGTCAACACTATAAACAGGGTTGAAAAAAGTAGAAGATGGTCCGGGATGCAACCCCGTACTCAGTCCCTAGCCTCTAATTGCCAGAAGCTGGGAGTGGACCACAAGGAATCACTCAACGATTGCCTGTTCTGTTCATTCCCTCTAAAGTACCTGGCATTGGCCAATGTTGGAAGACAGGATACTGAGCTAGACAGACCATTGATCTGACCCAATATGACTGTTCTTACATTTCGATTACAAAAACACTAGCTTTATATAAATATAATGCAATGGTACATAAATAACATTGAAAGACAGTAGCTCAGTTTTTCCCTGTTAAAATATATTGGCTGATTGACCGCCCCATCACAGGCTACTCATCCTTTAGAAGTTTAAATGTATACATTGAATCATGAATTATGGGTTTTTTTGAAGTAGGAAGAGCTGGACACCAAAGACAAAACAGCAGATCCTAACAAGGTGGTGTTATGTGAGTGTAGACAGCCATAACAATAAAATTCAAGAAGGTCTCAAAGATAGCCATGTCCTACTGCATTAGACATTTAAAACCAACAATGCCAGGTGAGTCATTCCAGTCTTTATACAAACATGCAGCTAATGTTAGAGACACTCCAGTAAAGTCAAGATTGGCAAATGAGTGGGTAAGTGTGCTATTTACTGCGTTCTGAACTACAAGAAACAGAGAAATCCTGTTAATAGGGAATTGCAGCAGTTGAGACTGTGCCAAGAAGGCCTGTGTTGCTCTAAGATAGCCACAGGATAAATGACTACTTTGTGCAAATTGCACCACAGGAAAGAACACTTTTATACCAAGTCTAACAAAAGGAGGTTTCCATAGAGGGCATGGTCAAAAGTGGGGCCAAGACTAGCAATCTAACTACCTCTGAACAAGTCTCAGCAGTGCTCAAGATAGAGAAGCAAGACTCCTTATAAGTAAGCCAACCTTTACCCAGCAGAACTCTTCCAACTTTGTAGCACTGCACATCCATCAGACAACATTATAAAATAGTTATTCATCCAGGGCAGAAACTGAACTATAAGGCCCATGAGGCAAGACATACAGTTACAGACAGACAATCATCTTTGAAGGATCATATGTTTCCATTCCTTCAGTGATGAAAGCTGTCCACACCTATTGATTGATCATTCTAGACACTCCCTTAGCTTACAAAGCAACAAGCCTTAGTGAAGTGCATCAACATCTGCTGAAGTCCAACATGACTGGAACTGCCAGCTGAGTTAGACTGATAACCGACAAGAGACCATTTGTGATCATCATCTAGGGTCATAATATGAAAGGAAGTTTGGACTCCACACAGAATGTCAAGCAACACTGATGTGATCTGGAAAGCACAGACCCACTCCCCAGCTAGAGGAAGGGTGACCATAGCACTGGAGTTTTTGAGGAAAAGGGACGAAGTGAAATTGGGGCACACTGGAGAGCCATACAATTCCGAAAATGTAAGTTTACATTTCTGATAATGGAAATACTTAAAAACAAAAACACACACACAACAGTTACAGTTTAGCTGCATTTGCTGACATGGCCAGCATACAGTCATCTAATCTCCAATCACAATGCAGTAACAGTACTTACTTGCCCTTTTCTATAGGGTGAAGCTGAACAACAGGTCCAGCTGTCCCATAGATCTCTTGCTGCCGACGAACATTTCTGGGTGGTTTTGCCACGCTGTGTATGTAAGCCAGTTTAACTTGTCGCCCTAGCGTAGAAACAAGGGAAAATATCAAACTTTAAAAAAGCTAAGACAAGAAAAAAAAATGTTCAGAGAACAATGACAGTGTGGCCATGTGATTCCAATATTGAATGAAAATGTTAAATATAGGAAAACAGAGTGACAGGTTTACAAAACCTTATATCTGCGTGCCAACAGAAGGACGACAAAGTAGTATTACAGAACATGCACTCTATTTCTTCATAGAAACAGTGTCTGGGATGGCCAAGTGATCTAGTGAACACACCATACAGGAAACAGCCAGCGCTGGCTCCTGAAGTGCTAAACCAGCAAAGTCAGACATGGTCTAAACTAAAGCATGAATCCGTTACATGAATGAATCTTGTATGTGACCTTTAAAGGTGTATAAACATAAAGGAACAGCAATCATCTTGAAATACATTTTTATTAACATTCATTGCAATTTAAAAAACAAAAAACGACTAAATTCCCATATACATTTCTGAAAAATTTTAAAAAAGGGGGGGGGGAGGAGGGGGAAAGAGCAGGCTAAAGGGAAAGTTACCCAAAGACTATTTACCTTTAGGCTTTTCAGATTGAGCAGAAATAATGTTTTTTGTGAGGGTCTTCAGTTTTTCTTCTCTCTGACTGAAGAGCCTCAAGTACATTTCACGCCATGACTCATATTCCAGGAGGTGATCATTTTTAAAATCCCTTTGGCAGTGTTTCTTCCACAAACCATCAGACTCTTCTATAAATGTCTTGGTTTGAAGCAAAAGGTATTTAATACTTAAAGACAGTAAAATTTTAAAGAGCACCTATGGGACTTAGGCACCTAACTCCTATTGGTATTCAACAAGACTTAGGATCCTAAATCACATAGGTACATTTGAAAGTGTTATCCTCTGTTTAGATTAGCTTGCTCCCCAGTCTTACAGCAAAGTAACTCTAGTCAACATCTCTTCTCACCACATGCCATAACAGTCAGAAAGCATAACACCACAAGCAATATACAAGCCACGTTCAGCAACATCTAATCTTTGACCAATGGGTACAGCAGATTAACGGTTATTTTATTATACTGTGGATAAAGAGGATTATTAGCCAAAATTTTCAAACTTTAGTGCCTAAAGCTAGGCACCTAAAGAAGAGTGGCCTGATGTTCAGGAATACTAAGCAACCACAAATCCAGTCCAGAAATAATATGTAATTAAAGCCCTTACACCATATGCATATGTTCAAGAGGGCAGAGTTAAGGTTATTGCAGAAAATTTACCTTTGACATTTCCTCATTTGTGCATTTCATTCTGCAGCTTTAACATAATTTTTCACTTGGGAATAGCTAGAATGCATTAACCTATGTATTTCATAGAACCAATTTCAAATACTGTCTTCTTCCTTTATTTTAAGGGCAGAAGTAAATTGGCATCCTATGCTAACTTCCCTTGATTCACCATTAGTAATTCCGCTGATGCTTCGGATCCTGACATACAGTGAAGAAGCCAGGAGGCATGACAATGACAGCAGAACTAAGAAACAGTGATGGGTGATTAGGGTAGACTGTAGAGTTTCTCTTTTAACAGCTACAATGAAGCCAGCAAAAGAATTATGCCCTGAATGGTTCCAAGCTAGGAGTAATAAAAGCAGGCTGCTTGCACCCCTCACATCCCCTCCCATTACCAATGGGTTCTTCAGCTAATAACCTCCCCAACTCACCCCAAACAGTTCAGTGTAGGAGTCTAATTTCCCCCTCCTCTGAGCTCCCAAAGCTCTCTGTAGTGATGTGGTACTGTGTGGAGAAGCAGCTATCTAGTGCAATGTCCCAGTTTGTCAGATCCCCTTCTGCTCTGTCTGACATAGTAGTACAAACAGACCCGTCCCTGCCTTCAACCAGGAATTAAAGCAGAAGCTGGGAAAATGAAAATATAATAAGAGAACTACATTAAACTATTTCAGAGACAAGCTGTGGTCATCCATCTAATCAACTTCAAGCCAAGAGCCAATTTTTGTTCTCTGGACCTCAACAGTTCCAAGCTTCACCTGAAGGTTTGTTTTGAGCCCTTTCACGTTAGCTGCCAATGCCCTTTGTATTTTTCCTTGGTGTTGAGAGACACATTTGTCTTGTCAGAGTAAAACAGTTTGAGGCTATGGTCTGCTCAGTGGAGCGATGAAGGAAGTTTCTTAGTGAAGTTAGCGCCTTACCTACTAAAAAGTAGACTATTGTAGGCAAGGATAAAAATTATTGAAGGGGGAAAAATTAAAGTTAGTAGAACTCTATGCATTAGAGTTAAAATGTAAGTAAAGGTCAAGGCAAGAGACTGGATAGAAGACAGAGTGAGGGCAACTGGATTAATTTAAACAAAACAAACCAAAAGTCATCCTCTTTTTCAGTCTTCATGTGTTGTCAATTTGGACTGCAAATGTTTTGAGGCAGGGACCTGTCCAAGCATATATTCTATAAAGCATGTGCCACACTTAGATGCTAAATAAATATTCTTTTCAGAGTGTCAACAATTGTAGACCAACTCATACTATATGTAACATCTGATCAGTTTGTGAACTAGCCATTTCTGGGGTGGGAGGGAGTGAAGCCTTCACAATTTTTACTTTGTAGTTTTATTAAAAGTTATTTTGATTTTGAGCACAGCCATTCATGAAATGGGTTCTAAGGCATTTAACAAGAAAGACTTTACCGGATTGCACTCCTCTATTCGAAACAACTGCTCTGGTGTACAACGTGTTAGCACGGGCTCGAGAATTTCAAATGGCACTCCTCCTACTTCATGCAGTGCTACAAAGCAAGACAATATTTTAAGTATCCCACCCATATGTAGCCAATAAGCTTCACTACTTACAAAAAAGTATTATAAATAGCAGATAAACTTGTATCTGTTGGTGGGTATTTTAAATAGCTACCAGCTAAACAGGTGTTCTGAAGTCTGGACAACCTAAACTATATGTAGATGAGCTATTCTGTACTAACCATTAAAGCAGCAGTCTGAAGAAAGATAGTAGGCATCCTTGCCTACCCATTTCACCATCTCTCTCCCTCCCCCTCAATTCCTCCTCCAGACACATCAAAGTTCAGAATGCTCATATGCAATTTAGATGCAAGAGGTTAATATGCATACCAAGTATTTTCTTGATAGTTTATCCCTAGTTTATACCCAATACAGTTTTAGCTCAGATTAAACATGAGACTAACAGCATCTAGACAGAAAAAAAAGCAAGAGGAGTTTTTTGGCTTTTGTTTCATGAGGTTTATATTGCCAGGGCATCATAGTTTAATGTGAAGTTGGAATTTTGTAAGAGACTTAATTCTTCAAACTCAAAGAAAGATGGTCTTACACTACTGAAAGCCTAGCACTATAATGCCATTCAACCTGCTGAAACCCATATTAAAGTACTCACAATCAATGTTATTTTGAAGTACACGGATGCACTGTTCATACAGCGTTAGCATCTTTGAAAGACAGACTGTTTTAGAGCCAGAGTAAACCTGCATTTTAGAGTTCAGTCTGCGTCCTGTGAACTGATTTGTATCACTGCTTTGTTGAGGTGCTTCTGCCACTGGTGCTACAGAAATTACAAACAAAACAAATCTCAAAGAAGGGTTTTGCCTCTGTATACTTAGATTCATACTGTATTTCTTTAAGGATGTTCAAAGCAATCTAGTTTCCTAAAGGCATATAATTAACTCATTGAGAAACATGCAGTTCATTTTCATTGCAATACGAAGTTCTCCTACATCTATTCAGGACTTATTGACATTTTGCATGGAGCAAAAGGGCCAATTCAGTTTCAGCTGTGGCAATGAGTTAATGCCTTTTACTTATAGAAACCAGAGTTCAAATGCTGAATTATATCACAACTGAAAAAAATTGGTGATTTAATTCTCAAACATTCATCTAAGTTACAAAATTGTATGACAATTTGGTAAAATTCATACACTATATTTCAAGGCCAGAACACAGTTTATCAGTAGAACTGTGCAGAGAAGCCCACACCACAACTACCTGCACATTTTCTGATCATGTTATACTGCACATTCAAGGAGTAGCACATACAGAAACTTGCAGATGTGGCAGCAGTGTATTTGTTTTATCCAAACAAGTTTGAGTTGGACTAGATGACCTCCTCAGGTCCCTTCCAACCTGAATCTTCTATGAGTCTGGTTAATAAATTCAGAATCCTAGGTTCCTCCATAGTAGGAGGTGCAGAAGGAACCAAAGAATAAATGGAGAAAATTGCCACTGAGCCTGAAGGAAATTGATTCAATGTGGCATGTTCCTTCCCTTCAACAGCTTCTTTCACACCCATTGAAGCCCTCCCCATCATCCCTGTATCGTTTGGATTCCACAAGCATTGAAAGCCTTGTCAGAGTGGGTGGAACTGGGGAATCAGCTACCGTATGCTACATGCTTCCTTCAGAGCCTAGTGGGTTCCCAGTGGGAGTCAGTGCGGAAGGGGAAGTTTTGCACTGGCACAAATACTGGCATGGTTTTTGTGAGGGTACAGCCCACACTGTTAGCAGGATTGCTCTGCTAAGTGTGCTCATTTTAGTTTCCTCTGTAACAGTCTCACGTTACTCACCTTTGAACTCCGTAGAGTAGGGGGGAGAAGATAAGGATATGTCTGGCAGAAATTTAGGCAGTGGAGTATTAAGTAGATCTTGGAGTGATGCTGTCTTGGCCTATGTGCATTCAAGGGAACACCATTACAATATCCCTAATTCTTATCAGAGACAAAGGAGTCTTCAAAAACATCAAATACTAAAGCAAAACCAAAAGAGTAACCAGACTTGTTGCTGTCTCACACTAAAACAGGACTTCACCATAACTATGAATTACTTTTCACTTTATCCATTCATTCATTACCACCACTATATTACATACAAAAACCCAGTGGTGTACTGTGGGTCTCCAGTGCCCAATGCTTGCATTTGCACCACCACCACCCTCTGTCAGGAGTAGCAGCAGCACCCCCTGGGGGTGGGGGGTGTCTGCAGGCCCGTTTCCTGCTCTCCCCCACTCCTCCCCTCTGCTGTGGTGCAGCTGGGAGCAGGAGTAACAGGGCAGATGTCCCAGGGCCGCATGATGGCGAGAGGAGGGGGTATGTGTGTGATGGGTTCTGCCCCGGAGTCCTGCCGTTGGGCCCATCTGCAGCTGGGAGCCCCATGGCTCCCTGGTGTCAACTTCCAAAGCTGGGCTGCCTGTGAAGATAATCTCCTGGGGGGGGGGGGCAGCAGCCCCCTCCCCCTCAGCAGCCCCATCTCTACCAGCATCACAAGGAGCTTGCTCCTGCCTTTTTAACAACGTGAAGTAGGAGCAGATCATGGTGAAATCTGCAACATCTTCAGACTAAGCGCACAGCCTGCTGCTGAGAGTTTCCTTCCAGCTGAGCGTGTTTGCTTCAAAATTGAAAAAGTGCTCAGTGCGGGGGTAGTGGGGGGGCCAGGAGGAAGCTTGCTCCCCCTCCACCCCCACAGTGGGAGCCTGCAACAGTGGGGCTGGCTCCTCCATGGAAGGCTCGGCTGGCACTCCCCCACTCCCCCGGCCAGCGCCCAGGGGCATGGCCCCTCGCCCTGGTACGCCACTGTAAAAACCCAGTACGTCAGAGGACCTTTGCCACAATCTGTGCACAAGAATGGCTCAAGGAATGAATCACAGGTATGTAGTGAATAAGAATGTCATCAATAGATGCTGGTCTAAATCACTGCCGAAGTTGCAAGGTGTGTAGTCATTGAAACTAAGAACTGCAAGAAGTTGCAGTTGAGAAGAGATGGTTGTATGGTTATAGGGCAGTTGAATAGTACCCTGGGGGAAAAAAGAGCCCTTACACCTGCCTCTTCCACAGCCTTCCTACGTTTTGCTGGGCAAGTCACTTAGTCAAAGATTTTCATGGTTGGCCTATGGTTGTATGTTCCTGCCCAACTTCAGAAAACTCAGGAACCTGGTGTTTCAAGTGCTGAGTACATACCACCACAAGTGAAGACAACAGGAGCCGCATATGCTATATAGTAATACTCTTTATTAAAAGAAAAAAATCAGGCCGGGGGGACCTTAAATTATGTCCCCCATCACTGATCACTCAAGACTTTTGCAAATTTTGGGCTTAGTCTCCCTAAGCCTCAGATCCCCAGCTCTAAGTCTTCTGCTCCCACTCAAGGTGTTGTGAAAATAAATTTGATTATGAGAACCAGATATTATGGGGATGAGTGCCATAAGGAAGCCCATGAGGAATTTTACACTTCCTTATTTGGTGTGTGTTCTGGATGTTGTGTTCTAAAGATGGTATGAAGATACCACACATTCAGTGAGGATAAATTATTGGATAGCTGCCTCATTCCTTAAGCACCAGCTAGCTTGCACACTAAGGGCCTGATTCAAGGAAACACACCAAGCATATCCCTACTCGGAAAAGCACTTTAAGCATATAATTAAATCTCATGGAATCCAAAGAGCCTTGCATATACTTAAAATTAAGCACAATCTTAAGGGATTTTGTCAATACTACTTTCCTGAGCCAGGGCCTAAATGAGGCCCTGTGGGGAAAAAAAAAACGTGTGATCACATCATTAAAGACTACCATAATCCATATGCATAAGGGGACACAATTAAGGTTGAAAGGGCAATCTGCAGTTTCTTATTTTTTTGGTGCTTGACTTTGCAATCTTAATCATTTCATTTTTATTCATTATTCGATCCATGAAATAAACTACAACACTTTTTCTTTGGGTCAAAAATGATTCCTAATTATTAGTAATCACTTCTATGTGTGGCTGATATGTCAAAGCCATGCAATCTGAGGTTTGAGTTAAAACACACTGAATTAAACTACAAAATAAATGTGTTAAAGTACTAATTTAATTGGGTTAATTTCTTTCTTGTTAGCTTGACTAATAGTTTACCTTTTTAGTGGGAGTTTCTGACTGATTATCTTCTGATTTGTGTGGTTTTTCCTCTCTCTCTTTTGTGACTGGGGATATTGAATTTTTTTGCAGTAACGAGCAATTTTTCTGTTCACAGCCCTTGATGCTTTTTGACTGTTCACTTGTAGTACAAGTCTTCCTCTTTCTTTTACTTGAAATCTGATCATAATTAAGATAGGATTCAAAAGACATAGTAGGGGGCTCAAAGTCCTCATCACTGGGCAACTTCACTTTGCTTTCCACACTAAGAGTTTGTTTTAATTTTCCTGGATCCTCAGAGTTTCTCTGTTTGGAGAGATCCTTACAAGACTCTTGTGTTGGTGACAGGTCTTTTTCGCTGGCTGTCAGGGAAAGGTGCTTTTCTGAAGGTTTTTTGCTGGGTGCAGAGGTTGTTTCTCTGCAGTCACTTTGTGAATCTTTAGGATTGATGCTTTGGGACGTATTTTTAGAACTATTGGAGCTATGTGGTTTGCTTTTGTTTCCATTATAAGACTCTGTACCTTTATTTCTTTGCTTACTGTCTGTAAAACTGTGCTCCTTCTTCCATTTATCAGATGTAGGCAACCTTTTACAATCTTCTGAGGCTGGTTCAGATATTTTTGATTTGTCAGAGTGCTTATTCTTCTTACAAATTGATGATTTTGTCTTGACCGATGAGAATTCTTTCCTATCTTCACTCTTCTGTTTTTTCCCCTTGTGGTCACTGCAATACAAGACAGAAACAGAACAGGCCCCAATTTAATGCTAAGTTACTGAGGATGACCTTCAAACCTTGTACCGATGTTATTAGTAAAAGGAAAGTTTTACAGGTCACATGCAATACGCTTCAGTGCTTGAGTTGTTTAAAAGTCTTCTACAAAAGTAAGGAGCACATTTGTATTGTTATGAGCTGGATGAAACTGTTATGAGATAACTTAAACCCCCACTGCGATTGACAGGTGTGAACCCACTCTTCAGTTAACGTAACTGTAAGCATAAACCCTAACCTACAACAAAAAAGGGAGAGAACATGCCCATGAGCTTTTAGCTGAGTATTGTTTAGGGCAGGGTATGTGTGTGAGTGAGGAGGGAGATCTCACAAACTGAGAAAAGACAGGGGGAGGCCAAGAAAACCAACCAGGAGCTTGTAAGCACACAATGTTATGCCCTCTTCCCTTCCCCCCCCCCCCAAAAAAAATGCTAGAGTGCACACTTTTGGATGGCTAAAGAGGCTTGGGAGCTGTAAATTAAGAAACTGCTCTTTGTTCTTGGTTATTTCTGCATTTAGAGTCAGGACTTCATATTCATTTTAAATAAAAAAAGTGCATCAAAAAAAGGCTGCATGGAAGAAAATACTAGAGTCCATCAATTTCTTCTTCCAGCTAGAACATCCCCAGGGGTCCAAACTTTAACTAGCCACTCGGGTCAAAAAAGGGCAACAGAATTAATAATTTGGTTGTCTGCGATGTAAAATTTTCCACAAACCCACATATTGGCCCTGAAACACTTGACTATGTCCCTTGAAGTAAACAAAAAGAATGATTATAGTAGTCACAGTACTGACAAAACAACCAGTAGCAAGTTCAAAATCCACTTACTGCTCCTAAAAAGGAACTTTATGGATCCCAGCAAATACAAGGTTTGAAAAATAATGTTTGTCTTTAGAGTTACAGTAAATGCACCTTTAGAAATCAGTGCGGCAAGCTACAGCATGGACAGCTGTCTGAGCCCTGTCCACACTAGTGCTTAGCACTGCATGGTTGTTGGGAAAGGAGTAAAACATTTTTGTAGTGACAGAGCCTAAAGGGTCAGGCGTTTGACTTGAAATCTTTCCTTGAATCTACAAAGTACACTTGATGCACTACGCTTTTCTTTCCCTCCCCCCCCTTTTGCCACTTCAATAGCTACAGTAAATCCTTTCTAAAGGCACCCCACCCAGCCCCTACAGGATGGCACTCCAGAAACAGCAAGTATCAGCAGACTACCTGACACAGCACCTCTCTGCTTGTCCCCACAATGACAGATCTCCCTTAACAGCATGCTTTGTAAAAAGTACTAGAAGGCCTGTAGTGCTGCTGTGAGATGCTTCCACATTAGCATAGGGTCTCAGTGAAGCAGAATATGGGTCCAACCATCTAGCAGCTGCTGTCACCAGCAAGTGAGACGGAGCCACCCTTCCAATCATTTCCCCAGAGTGCTTCCTTCCAGAGAGAGGAACACCGACCAAATATTTTCAGCATATATTGAAATAGGTGATATTCATCCCAGGTTCCAGGCACATTACTGGTTTTGATCAAAACATTGAATAGAAATTTAAGATTTAAAATGTATAGTTCAAATGTAACTGATTTTCCCCACAGCAAAAACAAAAAACCCTACAACTTCAGAATACCTCCTTCACCCTACTTGACCTGCCTAACCCCAAATCCACATGGACCTTCAGCTCTCAAGCCATCAGCCCAACTCTGTCCCAAAAATATCAGGCAAGGAACTATAAAGGGCCTAAAACACATTTGGCCTGATGAGGGCAGCAGTGGCTGTATCAATGAGCTAGAGATTATGTCTATTCAGTGACGCAAGCGAACAGGAGCAGCAAACAGGAGTTTTGTGAGACAGTGTGGCAGCCAGATATACCAAACGTTCTCTAAATTTAGGCCAATCAACATCTCTCCCAGCTCCCCCACAAAAATGATGCAGAAGTAAAAAGAATGCAGGCAGAAGTCCAACAGCAGAACGCGGGCTATCCAGTTTATTGCACTGAATGCAGCATGTCTAAGGACCTGCCTTGTGGGCAGGTAGTATGTATGTGCATTCAGCACAAGGAGCTCATGGCCCTCAAAGACCAAGTACGGGCTCTTCAGACCAGAGTGGCTGAAATGAAGGAGCTATGCGAGACAAAGGTATGTAGACAAGACTTTTTGGGACGCAGTAGGAGGTATAGAACGGCTTCCATATGAGGAGAAATTAAAAAGACTGGGACTATTTCAGCTTGGAAAAGAGAAGACTAAGGGGGCATAGGATAGAGATCTATAAAATCATGAATGGTATGGAGAAAGTGAATAAGGATGTGTTCATATAACACAAGAACTAGAGGTTACCCAATGAAATTAAAAGGCAGCAGGTTGAGAAAAAAAAAAAAAAAGGAAGTACTAATTCACACAACACAGTCAACCTGTGGAACTCACTGTCATGGGATGTTGTGAAAGGCCAAAACTGGATTAAAAAAGAATTAGATAAATTCATGGAAGATAGGTCCATCAATGGCTATTAGCCAAGATGGTCAGGGATGCAACCCCAAGCTCTGGCTATCCCTCAAGCTCCGATTGCCAGATGCTGGGACAGGATGACATGGGATGGATTACTCATAATTGCCCTGTTCTGTCTATTCCCTTTGAAGCATTGACATTGGCCATTGTTGCAAGAAAGGATACTGGGCTAGGTGGACCGTTAATCTAACCCAATATGGCAATTTTGATGTATTTGCTCTGTATGTAAGTGGGAAACAAAAGTCAGATGACAAAGCGAGAATTATATAGGAGCCTTATGTAACTAGCCATTACAGTGCCACAATACTCAGGACACAAATCATAGTAAATGATTCTGAAGTCAGGGTCAACAAGAATCAGGGTTGGCCCTGAAATACATTAACTTGTAGCTATGATAAGCAGCTTCATACATGCTTCATGAAATATTCCTCAAGAAGAACATAAAAGTGGATATTCATAAGTTTAAAGTTCTGGGGTTCCTCTTATTCTCTTGGAAGTAGCATGATAAGGGAAAGGAAATCAAGTGACTGGAGGTATGATGAGGCAGGAGCAACATTTAACTAAGTACTATCACATTAGTTCCCTTCCGGATCTGTACTTACCATTTTCCTGAAGAATTAGAGAATGATGCCCATTTGCTGGATTAGTCCTGCCTTCATCAATCCATGGGCTAAGGACTGGTTCAACTACAGTTAGTCAAATATTTATTTGCCAACAATACTGTTGGAAGTTTTGGCAATTTTTATCGAATACTATTCGCAAACTAATTTTTCATTCAATCCACTCTATTTCCAGAATATCTACTTCTTTTATTGGTCTTATCTTATCACGCCAATATCATTGTATTAAAAAAAACAGTCAGAACGCTTGAGAAAATTATTACACTAGGCATCAATTTATCTCAAAATTAAAGTTAGACTCACACTTACCTTTCATTTTCTGGAGGAATAAGTTTTTTCCAGTGGTTTACCAGAGATTTAGCTATATTCCCAGCAGTGGCATGTTTGCGAAAACTGTTAACCATTTTTCCTACTCCAGTTTCCTATTGAAGACAGTGCAAGGAGGACAGAAACACATGACCAACATCCTGAATATATATTTTCAGCTAATTAAATTCACAAAGCAATAAGCTGGTGGTTGGAAAAGTCCTTTGACAGATCACTCAGATTATAAAGACCATTTTTGTACCAAAAACAAATATTGCAAGGGAGCCAAAGCAAAACCACACATTTAAAACTCAAAATACTGACTGTGCAATGTGAATATCTTTCTATATTTAACTTATATGAAAGTTCAGCAGAGAAATTAAGTTACTTATTTAGCAATCTACTTCTGGCAGTTCATTTAGGTTGAACATGTGAGTCCTGTCTACATAGCCACAAAAGGAATGGCTCTCAGTGGGGTTAGTTTAATTTGATTGAAATCCCCTCTTTAATACTCATGTAGACAGACTAGCAACTTTAAGAGCACTTGAACTGGTGTGTTGCAGCCTAACTTTATCTAAACAGGCATTGTATGTATTTTTGCCCATGTAGACTGACCCTTGGAAACTAGACAAGTCAGGTTCATTTTCTGGGTCTCATAGTACCATTATTATTCATATTGCAGGAGTGCTTTGGGGCCCCAGCCATAGATCAGGACACCACTATACTAGGCGCTGCACAAACTATCCCTGTCCTGAAAAGTCTGTGGTTGTGGGTACGCAATATTGCAGGTGAATTTGCATCATAATTATATTCATTCATATTTGGTTACACAGCCTCTTCTTTAAGATGTACACAAACCCTAAAATTATCCTACAATAAGGGGACAGTGACCTCTTAAAGCTCTCCCCAGCTAAGTGACAAGATATAACTCGTACTTTCAGATATCACACGAATGTGTGCTTTTCCTGCACAACCATCTGTCCATATGGCTGTTCAAAAAAAGTTATTTCATTTAATGCAGAAGGGTCTTCAGTGACATCATCCAATACTTTTCAGCAATGCTTCCTACATGCATGATGGTTCACAGTTTACTTGAAATTCATACAAGAGAAGCTGTAGCTTTTCCTAGGACTAATGTTTGAAACATCTCATAATATACTGGTAAGGCTTCTAGATAACTTTATTTTACTGTTAATTATAACCATCACCCTCTTTCTTCCCTTCACATAAAGGCTTCCAAATGGCCTGTCACATTACAAACAATGACAGAGAACTTACAGTTAAATAAGTAGTCCACAGTGCTTTCGGATTTTAAAATCTCATCACTATATGAAGGGGATTACTCTAGCCAGTATGGAGTGTAGAAACACTGCAAATCAGGTATGACACAGTGAAGAATATCATATCCACATAGAACTAAAAGATGAATTTAGGCAGGCAAGAGGCCATTACCAGATTTGGAAATTGGCCAGGATATCCAAGTTAATACATTTCCTTTCGTGAAACATACCAGGGCATCTTCACAATCCACAAGTGGTTAGGGCCTTGTTATGCAATTCTCCCTAACAGCAAGACAGAGAACTGGTTCACTAGCGACAGCAAAGAACAGGGGGGAGGGGCGGGGATGTCCTAACTGCAGAATCACAATTTAAAAGGGATTTTGTACGCCTTGGAGGAATGAAAGATGTAATCACGGATCTAAAATATGAATTGGTCATGTTTGTTTCATCTTAAATACAGAATCAAAGCACCAGCACATGTAAATAAACTATAATTGTGTGCACACAAACTTACTCCATCAGATTTACAAAGGTCAATTCACTCAGAAGAAAACACAACCAGCACGGGACTCTGTTCTCTGAATGCTAAGTAGAAGAGCCCAGTATTGTCACACCCTGCCACAACTGCCGTACTTGCTAGGTGAGGCGAAGTGCCTCCAGATGGTTTTGGGGGGAAAATGCCATGGTCCCGTATAACTTTTTATATTAAAATTAATTGGGATTCAGAAATGCAAGGTGCAGCAACTTTCCTGGCTTTTATGGTTGCAAACCACTGAAGATGCCAGAGAGAACGTCATAGATGAAAGCTTTAAGCACACAGTTTGTCACTTACCGCTAGAATGTCCAGTGAAATATCCAAATCCTGCAGTTCCTTGAGCGCTTTTATAATCTGGAAGAAAATGTGTCAGTTTACAAGTAATATTTCATGATTTTTGTTCTTCTATTTCTATCCTCTCCTTATATCAGAGATGTCACTTGAAGAAGAATTCCTATCATAACCCCAAAAACAAGAGTCCTGTAGCACTTTAAAGACTAACAAATATCTGCAGGCATAAGCTTTCATGGGCTGCAACCCACTTCGTCAGATGCATGAAATAGAAATCAGATAAGAGGTGTACATATATATATATATCCAAGGGTAAGAACCAACAATGGGGAGGGCAGGTGTAAACAAAGTCCTCTCACCGAATGGACTTTATTCCAGTTTTAGGATTCTGACATTCCAATCTTCTTTGATTGGTGTATTTGATCTTGATTAAGTAACTTCTATTGGACTGAGTGTTAGTAGTTCTGGGCCTTTTGATTTTATTCTGTTGCCCACTTGAATAATCTTTTCCAGCTAAGGGGAAGTTTAGCTGTATAGTTCCATTGAGACATTTCAGCTGCACCCTCAAACTTAGAAGATCTATGTAGAAGTCCAGCAAATATCAGTGGCATCACTGTAGAAATGAGGCCAGATAAGACCCTACAATAGAGACCATTTACATATGCCATCACTACACCTAGCTTAGAGATATCCAGTTATGCAAGGATCATTGATTCAGAGTGTGTCATATGCCAGAGTAGTAAGTTTCCCCACTAGATCTCCCCATAATAAGCAAGTTATGGGATTTGATAGCAGCCTTTAACTACCTGAAAGTGGGTTCTAGGGAGGATAGAGCTAGGCTGTTCTCAATGGTAGTAGATGACAGAACAAGGAGCAACAGTCTTAAATTGCAGTGGGGGAGGTCTAGGTTGAACATTAGGAAAAAGTTTTTCACTAGAAGGGTGGTGAAGCACTGGAATGGGTTACCTAGGGAGGTGGTGGAATCTCCATCTTTAGGGGGTTTTTAAGCTGCGGCTTGACAAAGCCCTGGCTGGCATGATTTAGCTGAGGTTAGTCCTGCTTTGAGCAGGGGGTTGGACTAGATGACCTCCTGAAGTCCCTTCCAACTCATCTTTATGATTCTAAGTCAGACCCTTCCTCAGACAGGGCACAAAATTACAAGACTCCCATTAAATTCAAAGGGAATGTAGCTTGAGTTAATGGTAGGATAATGCTCCAAGCTTTTATTCGTCAGTACTGTTTCTTTTCAGGAAGACGGAGAGCCGTTGTTATTCAGTTTCACATGCACATAGAAGACATCAGCCTTGTTCCGAATACAAACTTTTCACCTTTGGCGATCAAAACAGAAAAAAAAGCTTGATTTTCAGATAATAAAGAGAGCTTCTCTTCCTGACAAAAAAGCTTTGTTTTGACTTGCAAAAAAACAAAAATATTTTAAGCAATTTGATAATACAGCACATAAAAGAGTATCATTCTCAGTGTCACTTTGCTAGCCATAACCATACTTTTAAAACAACCTCCCTGCCCCTTTACTTCCCCAGAAGTCTTTTTTCTTATACAGTATTACATTATACATGAAGAAATAATAATGGACTCAAGGCACAAGCTTCTGATCTGTGCTTTTAACACATCCAAAGTTTGGGAGTTTGGATCTCATCCTTTTAGTTCATGCCATCTCTACAGGTAACCGATTTTGAAGAAGATTTTGCTAGGAACATACATAGGTGAGTAGATCATGTGGCAGAACCTGTTGGCAGTGGCAGACAGTTCTAAATGAACTATATAGATTAATTGACATTTATAATTTTAGATTAAATGTGGCTACTCAAACCCTCTTGCAGGAGGTGGAAGAGGTGCAGGAATTGTTGTTTCAGTAATAAATTTAAAGGGACACAGACAGGTTTTTTTTTAAAATCAATTTTATGGGCTTTTTAGCTGCTCTTGTTACAAGTAGCACCAAAATTACAATTAAACAAAACAAAAGACTAGCAAAAAATATTGTCCCAATTTTTTTTCTTTTTAACTTTACTTTGTGCATAGTCAGTTTCACTGGGTCTCCTGTACATTGTCAGTCTTACCCTTTGCATGGATCTTTCATAAAGTAGCAAGAGGGAAGACATCTAAACAAAAGTAGTAAGTACACTTGCAAAACCACATGAGTTGCTAGGGGGACTCAGACTGGCACAGTACCTGAAGTTACTTTACATTTTAAAAAAATGCAACTTGATTTCAAGATTATAGTGTCCCTTTAAAGGATTATACTTTTCCTGAAGGTAATTTTGCAATTGCTGCATAAGCAATCTGAAGTTCTAATAAAATTAAATAATTAAAACTAACATTTTCCAGGAGTCAGCAAAAGCATCATATATAAAGGACTCTAATTTTAGTATGTGTGTATGTAGTTTGCTTCCCAAAAGGTAAACAGTGGTATTTTTCCTTAAGACACCCTATCCCCAGCGTAGACCCGATTATCTGTAACTTAGAAGAAACATTATATACAGTTAGAGTTAAACTTAGAATAGTCCTCTCTTTCCTAAGTAAGGCATCAGAAAAATCTGATGCACAAATGAGTTCAAAGTAAGGCATATGTTCATAGGTCTTCAGTCAGAGTTATTAGAAACTAAGTTAGCAATATTTTTTTTAAAAACCAAAATATTTTTCCTATAATCAGCATATTAAAATAAATTTGATAGAGCCACTATTTCTTTTAATTTATTATAGTGTTAAAAAGACTTAACTCAAGACATTTAGCCATATAGGATAACTGGACTCCCAAACTAGAATTTATTCCTTGTACTTTGCAAAGGAAAGGTCTTCTGAGTCAAACCTAGGGAGATGCAAAAATGAGTTAATTAGATGTTTTGATCACTAAGATCAAAACAGGAAGAAAATTTAAAAACAGCTCAACTTTACATAGACTTCAGGATAAGTTAATTCACAAAGCTGAATTACCTTTCAGAAGGATCTACAGTAAGATTTCAAGGGTTACTTGTTGCATTATAGGCAATGTGAACATCAAGCCTATTGGATACACCACTTCAAAACCAGCAGGACAACAAGTGCATGTAGATGGCAAGGAATTCTGAGAACATACCAACATATTTTAATGTAGGATTTAAGAGTTCTCATAACAAAGAGTTACCATACCAGGCTGCAATATCAATTGCTTTATTGAAATGTATGATACAATTAGGAAGACAACACAAGAACAAAACCAATTGTATTAGAAAAATATGAACTAAAATAATAAATCAGATTTCCCTGACAATCCTTTTTATGGAAAGCACCTCCTGTTCGCTACAAAGCATGGGATGGCTGAGTCTGCAGTGAGATCAGGCACTATGTATGGGAATACCAGAGAACAGACAGCTCCATTTACTTTGTACTATAAATGGGCAATGTAAATGCCAGCAGCTCGTGTGGCAATAAAAAAAAAATGGCTGACCTCACGATCCAATACAGGAAACTGCAAAACCTGAACAGTGACAGCAACACACACACAGATGCAACCACTGCTGTCTCACATAGGAGCCATCAAAATTCTCATACAGGTATGATCAAGGAAGGAGAAAATGTAGCTTATTAAACAAAACTGTAGCAAAATTCTTCAGATGATAGCTAGTTTCTGAAGTATCTAATTTGCCAAACAGCTTTTATTTTAGCTTTTTCTTAAATCAGATTTTTATTTAAGCACTCATGATCCACTGGCCTTTGCCAAAATAAGAGTAGACAACAATGCATATGAAAAAATACATTTAACTTTCCATCTGACAGCCTCACAGCTCTCCACAAACATTAATTTAGTTCTAGAATGCTCTTTTGGTGTTTCTTTCCATGGAGTAAACTGAGGCAGAGACGGTAAGTGACTTGTGCATTATCTCAGTGTTCTTAGGAGCTCTTCAAATGGAATCTGAAAGTCCTAGTTTCACTGCTTTGTTCTAACAATAGCTACTAGAATGCAAATTACGGCCTTTCTAACGATACTTAGTTCGCTGGACTGTACTCAAAACCTGATATAGTTTTCCCATACATTTTTTATTTTATAGAACAATGTGTTTTTCCCTCCACTATTTTGTTATAAAACCTTTAAGCTATTTTCTCTTTATATAATTACATTAGCTATATTCTTATGGAAAGCCTCATATAATTTAACAGGGATCTATAAAAATTCCTTTTAAAAAATCTACAGAACGTAAAAAACAATATCCTTTCTATAGAATTATTTTATGGATGTCGAGAAGGTAGGTTATTGTCCTAATTATCTGTAACACAGCAGCACCCAGAGGCACCAAACCAAGATGACGGTCCCACTGTGCAGTACCTAGAACAATCACACAGTAAGGGATAGGGGAAGAGACTAAAGGTATGTCTACACTGATGGCGGCAAAGTCGCCGCTGTCAGATCGACTTATCTGGATCAACTGAGCTGTCAGTGTAGACCTGCTCAATCGATCAGGAAGTCAATGTACTAAAACCACCTCCTCAAGAGGCGCAGTGCAGTGAAGATACCGCACAGAACAGAAATACAGCAGTCGACAGGAGTTACGCAAGCTACACAGAGTAGCTTGTGTAACTCTCGTCGACTGCTGCCGAATCGCCGGGTCAGTGTAGACCAAGCCTGAGATCTTACAATTTAACTAGCCAAAACAAAAAGGAAGGACAAAGGGTTGATGAGACATATGGACAGAGTGACGGTTGGCAAAAGTCATCCTAGTTCCAGGAACTGCTTTCTGGTTTTTGTGTCATTTTTTTTAAATGAATGATAGAATCTGAGATAGAACTAGGGAGGGCAGAAGGAGGAGGTGTCAACAAAAGCAAGAGTGAGAAAGACAAAGGAAGTGAAAAAGGACATTGGATGGGGAGAGAAGAAGAGAGGCAAGAAGGAATGATGGTGAGGAGCATGGAGGACAGGGGCAGCAGAGAGACAGTAGGCAACAAGAGGGGGGGGCAAACAGCCAACTAGCTAATAGAAAATAATGTCCAGAGTCTAAAGAGAAGGCACAGTGATGACAACACCAGCATCCAAAGTGCTGTGACAATCCAGGAGTCAGATGGACCTCTTTTACTGGACCAATATGGCTGCTGCTCACTCTCTAGCTCCTGGGCCTGGCTACACCCCAGTAGGTGGTGCTTTGTTTCTGCTCCCCTCATTTAAGACCACATGGCTAAAGGAGGCAGGATGGGGACTAGTGCTTCAGGGGCCCCCCAATCTAGTCTGTCCAAGGGAGGCCCTGACTCAACCTCTCATCTACCCCTAGTGCTGATGGTGCCCATGACCTTGCACAGGGGAAAAAAATCTCTAGCTCCAAGAGCTGGCTCCACCACCTGAAACTACTCATTTTACCCTCCCTCAGCCTTCATGCAGAGGAGCTGCTTGGAGACTGGTATCCCATGACAGGGGGACCTCACTCGGGTCTGGGGATGGTATGAGCAATGGTGGATCCTTGATCATTTATAGGATTTGTCAGAAGGGAAACTATGCTAATTTTTAGATAAATGCTGATCGTTGTCTATTAAGCATTGATTTCTTCATTTAGGTTTGAGATTAATTTGGATTGTCCTTCACCTCAGATTAAGACACCTGACAGCCAACAAATATGAACAAAATAGCCCGGTTAAAGTGATGGTTGCTTTTACAGTGAGGGTCAAGTTGAAAACTGCAGCTTAATACTCTTCTCAAGATGTTCTAGTGTCTTTATAGGCTATAGTCTTCATAGCCTTCTCTTCCAACGTCTCCTTGCATTAGGTACTTTAACCAACAACTTTGATATATTTTAAAGACAGAAGAGAACAATTAGAATAATTTAATCTGGTCTCCAGCCAACACAGGCCCTAGAATTTCACCAAGTGATTCCTGTATCAAGCCCATAACTTCTGGCTGAGCTAGAGCATAACTTTTAGAAAGACATTCATTTAAAGACTTCAAGTTGTGGACAAGCCACCACATCCCTAGGTAAACTGCTCCAACTGCTTAATTACCTTTACTAAAAACAGTTGTGCCTGACTTTTTGTCTGAATTTGTCTAGCTTCCGCTTTCAATCACTGGATTTCATTGTGCCTTTTTCTGATAGCTCAAAGAACCCTCTACTAGCAAATCTTTTCCCCATGCAGGTGCTTCCAGACTGATCAAGACACCTCAACCTTCTTTGAGCTTCTTCAGTCTCAAATTAAAGTAGGTTTCCAGACATCAAGTCATTCTTGTAGCTCTTTTCTGAATCCTTTCCCATTTATCAGCATCACTTTAACTTGTGGGCTGTAGACCTTGGGGGAGACCTAATGTCTGCAGCCCACAAACTGTAGCCCCAGAACTGGGCACAGTATTCTAGTAATTATCTCACCAATGCCATATACAATGGTGACAACATAGCTATATCTACTACTTGCACAGCCAAGGACAGTGTTTGCTCTCTAAGGCACCAAGTTATATGGTCATTTCACGATCAACTGGTTATTCACCATAAGCCTTACTTCCTTTTCGGAGTCACTGCTTTCCAAAATAAAGAACGTGAGAGAAAGGGAACTGTAAGCATGACCTACATCCATGGTTCCTAGATGTAACCTTGCATTTAGCTGCATTAACATGTGTTGTTCAAGCGAGCCCATCTTACCATAGGATACAGATAACTTTCTAGAACTGCCGTGTCACCATTTACTCCTCCCAAGTTTTGGGTCATCTGCAATCTTTACCAGCAATGTTTTTATGTTACCTTCCAGATCAATAGACTCTGAAAAGCATTAGGCCAAGAACAGATGCCTTGGAACTTCACTAAAAGCACCCCCATTGGATGAGGATTTCCCATTTATAATTACTTCTTGAGATTAAACAAGCAGTTTTTAATCCATTTAATGTGCTGCATTGATAAATTAGCACTGTACAAAAAAAGTGTTGTGTGACACTAAATCAAATGCCTTAAAGAAGTCTAAATATATTATGTCACTGTTATCTTTGCCACCAAATTTATAATCTCAAAAATACTGAGTTTGACAAGATGCATTTTCCATAAAAACATTCTGATTGCCATTAATTATGCTTTCATCCTTTAATTTTTTACTGATTACATCCCATATAAGTCATACCACTATTTTGGTGAGGAACAATGTCCAGCTGATTGGCTTATATTTGCTTGGGTCATCAATTTATCCTTTTAAAACATTGGAAAAAAGCTAATGTTGTGCCAATCTTCTGATACCTTCCCAATATTCTAAGTCTGGTTAAACAGCTAAATCAATAGCTCACATGGCTCCTTGGACAATTCTTTTAGTACTCCCAGGTGCAAGTTATCCAGTCCTGCAGATGTGAAAATGTTTAGTTGTAGCAGCTACTATCAGAATAGAAAACATTTAATTATCACTGTGAGCTGATGTCTTCCAACTTCTTCCCCAATACAGCACAGAAATATTTGTGGAACTCATCTGCTTTCCTTCTGCATTATCGACGATTTTACCATCCTGATCTAATAAGAGATCTAAATATTCTTAGAATTTCTTTTGTGCCTCTTATTTTAGAGATTCCTTCTTACTGTGTTCAATCCTACTGGCCATATCTTTATTGATATATTTTGCTTCCCTTAGCAACTGTCTGCATTTAATGATGGCTAGTTTATAGTCATTGCTATTAGCTTCTCCTTTTTCAATTTGCTATATATTTTCATTTTGCATTGCTGTTTTCCTTTCTTAATCACAGTTTTTTGTTTTTTAAACAAACCATCTGTTGTGATTGCTGCACTGTTGTTCTGGGGGCATCTAGTAAATTCCCAATCATTCACATCCATTGGGAAGAAAAATGTACACAACAATTTCAACATCAGGAAATCAGCCCTTTTTAAGTACCAAGTATACATTACTGATCAGGACTACATCTCTCTCACGCGCACACACCACTCTCTCAGAACACTCTACATTTACTCGTTCAAAAATAAATTTAAGTTTGACAGCAAATCCTTTAAACAGTAAGGTTCAGATCCACAAAGGTACTTAGGCATCTTAAATCTAGGGGGTTAGTTGTCTAAGTCTGGCTTTTAGCCACCATTGCACCACTGCTGCTGCCTACCTTTGTAGGTGCCTCAACTCACTCGGTGAGTAAGTTTTTGCAGTAGAAGTTCTCTAGGTGCTTAAATTTCTGTCTCTGGACATGCACACTGGTGCCTCACTCCAAGCATCCTGATGCCTATCTACAAACTGGGGGAAAGATAGGCCTTTGCCTTCCTATCTCACCCATGAAGCCAAATCCTGTAGGTGTGTTCAAAGATTGCCTACCAGACTGGGTCCCATTCAACATCTTTACAGAACTGGAGGATGGGGGAGGAGGGCACCTTATAAATTTTAGCCAGGTGGTTAGAGCACTCTCCTGAGAGACAAGTGAGACCGCCATCCAAACCTCCTTCTTCCTCCCTCAAGCAGAGGAGGAAATTGAACCTGCGTCTTACATCCCTGGGGTAGCGCTCTAGCAACTGGGATTAAGATGGACAGCACTTCCTCTTCCCCCCATCCCCATTTTGTGTGGCTTGAGGCACGTGCCTTACTCATTTGCACAAGAAGTTACTTAGGTGCCTAAGCTGCCTGATCCCAGGAGAGGGGTTCCCACTTGTGGCTCACAAGCAGAGACAGGCACCTCCCAGCAGCCTGGATTTAAACATCTAACTTGATTCAAGGAGCAGGGTTTAGGACATTACCCTTCACACCAGCAGCTCCCACTATGGGCTAGCTTCGGTGGCTCTCTGCCTAGCACAATGGCTTTTGTAGATCACATTCTAAGGCGCTTCTCTCTCCCCATGTATTTTATAGGGAACTTAGATGCCTAACTTGGGCTTTATGGAGCATTGTTGTTCCAATGTTGTTCTATACGTCTACGAGTTAGACCTTGCGACACTGAGCAATGCAATACCTAAGACCCTTTGTGGATCCTGGCTGAAGTTGTGAAGTTCTAAAAGTGCCAGCCATGCAAACTCAGCTAGGGCTCTGAAAGTCCAACATGATTCCCCTCTTCTGATTTTCCATCATCAATCATAAAGATTCCAAAAGCCAACTAATGCTTGCTGTCACACCTGTGTAATGCCAGTGAAGGTTGGTGGGTTTGCAGAGCTGAAAGTGGGAGCATAATTTGCAAGCAACAGTTACACACGTGTCACTGAGAATATCATTTGGCCTGCAGAACCAACAATCTGCTACTTTGACTCTCACAGCCAGCACAAACAGCAAATACTCTTGAAATATAACTGTAGATAAGACATAGGTATCAAAGTAAAGAATATGAATTACACACACGCACACGATAGAAAAATGTAACCATAAATGAGTTCCAAGTTTTAAATTCAGTAACCACTAATTATTACTGAAAAATTATTGTAGCTGTTCTCTGCCTACAATAGCTTTGACAGAAATTGAGACCTTTAACACCAAGGCTTGCTACTTTCAACCACTATGATGTCAGATTAAAAGTCATACTTAGGGCTGGTGTATACTGGGAACTTACATCAACAATCCACACCCCTGAAACTATGCTGACCTAACCCCTGGTGTACACAGTGCTAGGTCAACAAGAGAATTTTTCCATTGACCTAGCTACTGCCTCTCAGGGAAGTGGATTACTTACAGCAATGGGAGAACCCCTCCCGTTGGCATAGGTAACATCTACACTGAAGTGCTCTGTTGTAGTGTTTTAAGCGTAGACATACTCTGTTTCCTTTAAACATGAGGTTGGATGCCCATTAGTTGTCAGGATATTGTGGCTGGTAAAGGGATAAACAGCAGTCAATGGAATCCTGCTAATCTTCCCTCTCAGGTCTGGTTTCATCTTAGTTTGCTTTAGCAGTCAAATGCTGATCCTTTTGATCAGATCGGGCTGATCTGTAGACCAGTGTTTCTCCACCTTTTAAATAGCAAGTACTCCCCTCACTGGGAGCTGGGACCAGGCAGGAAGCAGGCAGCTGCCACCTGGGTTCTCCAGAAGTCAGCAGCTGTCGCTTGCCTCCCTTCACTGGGTTTTTCGCCACATACCCCCTGCCTGTGTCTCATATATCCCCAGGGGTACGCGTACCACAGGCTGTAGACTATGTTTGGGTACTCCCCATCTAGTTTTAATTTCTTATGGCTACTGGGCAATCCTGCCATCCTACAGGTTACTGGATTCCTTTATAAGCTTTGGAGCAGCTTTGTCCTTCCTGCATAACTGGAATATTCAGTAACTTTTTTTTACACTGACAGCTCCAGCCTTTCTTTGCTGTATGGCATTAACAAAATCATAAAGGCTCATCTCTCTCACTTAGCTCCACTATCAAATACAAAGTAGTTTGCACCCTAGAAGCTCAGTGGGTTTTAGCCTTCTATTCTGACTGCCAAGTATTCAAACATAACCAACACTTAAAAAGGTATGCTTTAGATGCTCTATTATATGTAAGTCATAGGTTCTAATGATCTTCTTACCGTTCTGTTCCTTATTCTCATCATAAAGCCCTACTATTTTAGAGAGTTTCCCCATAAGGAAAAGTGTATCCCTATAAACTGGATAAAGTTAGCATGCCTTGCTCAAAACAACCTAAGAGAAATTACAACAAAGGCCAACTGACCTTGGGTAGCTTTTCAAGATTAGTTTATAAAGTAACTCATTACAGACCTGTTCTTACAGATGACCTCCCGCAGCCACCAGAAGGCACCCAACTTTCAGAATACAGCTAGTACTGACATATCAATCCTTTTACTTTTGAATTTAGAGAATTTGCTCTTACAAATTAGCTTAAAACCACTCTTCCATGCTCAGTGCCACTTGAATAGCAAAACAGATGAAAAAGAAAGGATTTAGCTTAAGCAATGATCCAAGAGTAACATTATACATCTGAGCAGTCCCAGTGAATTCAACAGGGCTACTCATGTAAGGCAGCGTTGATGGGACCAGCATTTTAATAGCATTGTTATACCATCATCATGGCTTCCCTTAGAGATATTAAACACTTACATGAAACGTAAGATGCATGGGAATAAACACCAGATTTAGCAAACATGAACCTCAAGATGTAATTAAGGGTAAAAGTTAGATCATTTAAACAAGTTAAAGTAAATGCCACTATATAAAAATTAAAGAAACTTTATATTTTGCTTTCAAGGTACATTACAAACTAACAGCTTCAGATTTTATTCCTATTGCTTTTTAAGCTTGTTTGTAAGCACCTCCTTATAGGCTTCTTTTTCAGTTCGATTTGCTGTGCACATCAAATAGACATTTGACTTTCTCCAGTGGGTATTCATAGAATCATAGAGTTGGAAGGGACCTCAGGAGGTCATCTAGTCCAACCCCCTGCTCAAAGCAGGACTAACCTCAGCTATATCATCCCAACCAGGGCTTTGTCAAGCCTCAGCTTAAAAACCTCTAAGGATGGAGATTCCACCACCTCCCTAGGTAACCCATTCCAGTGCTTCACCACCCTCCTAGTAAAAAACTTTTTCCTAATGTCCAACCTAGACCTCCCCAACTGCAACTTGAGACCGTTGCTCCTTGTTCTGTCATCTGCCACCACCGAGAACAGCCTAGCCCCATCCTCCCTGGAACCCCCTTTCAGGTAGTTAAAGGCCGCTATCAAATCCCCCCTCATTCTTCTCTTTTGCAGACTAAACAAGCCCAGTTCCCTCAGCCTCTCCTCATAAGTCCTGTGCTCCAGCCCCCTAATCATTTTTGTTGCCCTCCGCTGCACTCTCTCCAACTTGTCCACATCCTTTTTGTAGTGGGGGGCCCAAAACTAGACACAATATTCTAAATGCGGCCTCACCAATGCATTCATTCATTCATTGCTACCACCATCACCAATGGCTCTTTAATGTCTTGGTCAGGGACTTTGAACAATAACCGTGCTTGGACCACGCAGGCCATTCAGCACGACGCTATGCAAGAAGCTAAAGCTGCAGACGTTTCAGGCTTAACACGTGCCAGAGGGGATACATGGATCTGGGTGCTCAGGATGAAGTAGAAGCTTAAGTGAAAAGCAGTCAGGGGTGATCAGCTGAAGGCAATGAACCCACAAACTCCCCGTTTGCTGGGGGACCTGCCGGACCGATCCCGCAGCCTCATTTGCAGGGGGCCACTCGGGACAGCCAGCCAGAGAAACAGCCCCCAGCCCAACCCAGCCCCCCGCAGCAGGGTGCGGACTTCCGCCTCCTCTCCCCTAGGCGGGCCCGGGCTAGGGGCGGGGCACGGGAGCGAGGCGGTACCTTCCCGGAATCCTGGGTCTGGCTGAGCCGCTCTTTCAGCTGCAAGACCCTTAGCGCCACGCTCCCGGCCTCTGCCATGGCAAAGCTCTGCAGCGCTCCAGCCGTCACGCGCCACGCCCGGGCAGCCCCGCCCTCGCGCTCTCCGCGGGCCAAGCGCCTCCCCCCGGCAGCGCCTCTTATAGCAGCGCCCCCCAGAGCGCCACAGCCCGGGTTACTCGCCGCTCACGCGCTGGCCGCTGGTGGGGCGGAGCTCTGAGCAGCGCCTCGCCGCCGGGCGGGTCGCGAAGCGAACGCCACCCGCCTGGAGCCCTGCAGGCTTGCAGCTCTGTGGGTCCCGGCCCGGGATCTGAGAGAGACCGCGTGGGGAGGGGGCATGGCCGCGATCGGGCCACCAGCCTCGGGGGGGAGAGAAGCTGTGCTAATTGGTCCGATCGAGGGTGACCAGAGAGCACGTGTGAACAATCGGGTCGGGGGCCAGGGGGATAGGCACCTGTCTAAGGCAACGCCCCGCATAGCAGGACTGTCCAGATAAAATCAGGCCATCTGGTCACAGATCTGCCCTCCCCCACCCTGGCTCTCAAAACCGAATGAAACGTTTTGCTGAAAACCTGGCTCCCTGGTGGTTTTTTGTTTGTCCCCAAATGTTTTCGCCCGGCTCAGGTTTGTCTTTTCTCCAGTTTGGAGCAGCAGAGCCCTCACTGACACCACTACCCCAGGGTTAAGTTTGGGCTCCCTCGCTCTGCCCTCCCTCAGGTTAGGTCTGTGACTCTGGAAGCAGCCCATATTGCCCCCATCTCTTCATCAGTGACTGGGGGAGAGGTTCTTCCAATCTCTTTTCTGTTTTGGGAGCAGATGTGAAGAAGGCAAAGGCTTGGCTTGGCTTTTTGTCCCCTGCATCATCATCAACATCATCACTATGGCGGGATGACTTTTCTCCCCGGCGGGGTTTGTACCCACGCAGTGGTGGAGGATGCCCTGGCTTGCTCTTTAGGGTTGCCAACATTGTTTTTAAAATATATGGGACAGACATCAGATGTCTCCAATCTGGACTTGAATCTCAGGGGACAAATCCCTTTTCTCCTGCTTCCATGCTTCCTAGGGTTTCTCTCTCCAGCTCTGGATGCTGCAGAGAACCCAGGGCTGCAGGTGCTGGGCCCACAGCCGCTGTGACTCCTGGTCAGGTTCTGCACAAGCATCCCAAGCCAAGTTGGAGGCTGCAGTTGCTGGTCTGCCTGCTGCAACTCTGTGCACCCTACTGGGGACGTTGGCAGAGATTCTGTGAGCAGGGAGGCTGGACCCTGGGAATACTGTCCTCCCTGCCAGATAGAGCCTGGTCCTCACCCTAACCCTTCAGCACAGCTCCAGGGCACACAGCCATGTGCACTTGACCTGCCAGACAGAGCATGCACAAGGAAAGCAGCTGGGGCTGGGCTCAAGGACTGGAGTCAGCAGGGAACCCTGTGCAGCAGGGAGCCAGTACTCACGGGTGCATCTTTCCACTCTCCTCCCAACCCTGATGCTTGAGCTTTCCTTGCTCAGCACTGAAGAGCCAGGGTCAGGAGTGGAGTAGAAGATGCATTCGTGGGTACTGGCCCCCTGCTGTTGAAATAGGGGTAAAAGATGTCCTGTACTGATTTAATATGGGACATGCAATTTTCTATTGAAATAAGGCATGTCCCTTGTAGTATTGGACTGTTGGCAACCCTAGCACCACCACCCCCAAAGCAAACCTTGCCCCTTCCACCAGCCATTGAAACCTTTAAGAAGCTTTGAAGACACCATGATTTCACAGACATTGATTTGCAGGTGCAGTTAACAATTCATATAGTCCTGCCACGTGCACCATGATGAAGGGTGGCACTGGACTCAAGGAACCAGAGTTCAAGTTTGGACTCAACCACATACTTTCTGTACCTTGCTTAACCTAC
Organism: Emydura macquarii macquarii; assembly: GCF_026122565.2. Lineage (NCBI taxonomy): Eukaryota > Metazoa > Chordata > Testudines > Chelidae > Emydura > Emydura macquarii. Next base: position 454,907 of record NW_027132817.1, on the reverse strand, counting down.
CCTGCACCTGAGTTCCCCTTTAGTGAAAAGGGGATAATGTTTCCCTACTTCACAGGAGTGTAGTAAGGATAAAAATCCATTAGGAACTATGGTGATGAGGGCCATATAAGTAACTAAATAGAGAGAAGGGATGTGGTAGTCAATTATTTTTGTAATATTTTTATCATCATGAAATTTGCTACAGTGTCTCCCTATGACAGCATTTCAGGTTTTCTCTACACAGCAAGACTCCTCCAGGAGAGGATGCTAGAAAGGACAAGTCCAGATATGTCATGAAAAATATTATTATTATTCTATAGCAAACACAAGAGCTTCCCAAAAGATTTGAAAAGACATGATCCCTACCTGGACGACCTTACATCATTAAACATGACACAAGAAGTGAAGGAGTGTTCAGATGACACACAGTAGGGTAAGGGATGAGGAGGATGAATGCAAGTTGCCGCAATACAGTAATACAACTATTCATTTTAGGCATATGCCCTTCTTGGTGGTTCTGTTAAGCATTTGTTTAATATCTTTTTTAATTTTTATATAACAGCCCAGATCCCATCCAACATAAAGATTCCTCCCTGTCTAGTAGGATCCTCAGATGGCATAGAGTTGTTGTAGTGCATCCTACTGTCTGTCATGGCTTGGAGGGGACCTGGGGAAGGGATGAGGCTGGAAGTCCCTTATGCCCCAGTGATCCCCATCTGCTGAAGGCCATTGACAGTCACTGTTTATAAGGCTGCAGCCTGGTGGATGGACAACCCAGGAATAGTTGGGCACAAAAAGCACCTTTGCACCTCTCACCCATCCCACTCCTTCAAGTGCTGCTCAACCACAGCTGAGGATCTGATCCACTCAACAAGTTTGACTCGCTTATCGTGGGCATCATGGAATAAGAAAATTTTCAGACAAGAGTAGTGACTTGGCATACTGACAGAAATGTGTACCCCTATATGAGTCTATGAATGATGAAAAGTAAATGCTTTGCTTTATTTTACCTATTTTTCTTAAATAATTTATGTTGTTTAACAAGCAGCTGTAATTAGGGTCGGTCTTTTGAATTGTGTGTGAGAGAGAAAACTGTACCTTGTGCCAAAATGTCTTGGGAAGCCTCTGTCCTTAGGGTGGGAAGAGTAAAATGGTGAAGTCAACCAACACGTCAGTGCTAAAGTCACAGAAATGGATGAGGAGTTTCTCCCATCAGAGGTGCTACAGATGATGGACTGGAACCAATGGTGGCTTTGGAAGCCCTCTGCATTTACTGATACTAGGGTACAACAACCTGTTGTTATAAGTTGTCTGGCATTTTTGTTACTTCCCCATGTCTGATAACACAGTGACAGGACAGAGGGTTAAATCCTGACTCCATCCTATCTGTGGTACCTGTATGGCCCCCATCACTGTCATATGTGAACACCTCCCAATCTCTACTATATTTAGCTTCACAACACTCCTGTAAAGTAGACAATTTCCACTTTACAAATGGGGAACTGAGGCACAGAGAGATTTAAGATTGCCCATGATCACACAGGAAGACTTTGGTGGAGCAAGGACTTGAACTGAGACCTTCTGAGTCCTAAATTAGCACTCTGACTATTGGCCAGCTTGCCTCTGGATGGGAGTGTTGTCACTGAGGTCAATGGGACCAAGCTTTTGCCCTAAATCTGTGCAGCTCAGTGACTCGCTCACAAAAAGTGTTTACATTCATGGTATGCAGTGGATTTTTAAAAAGTCAATTTAGTTATAATAAAAATTGCTATACTTATATAGCATCTTTCATGCTTTAAAGAAATATTAGGAAGTGGATTAAAATGAATGTATCAAATCTACATTAGAAAAGGGATTGTTAGGTAGGCAAAATGGAATTACCATTACATTTGAATTGTCTGGCATATTGGGGTCAATGCCCCTACTTTTGCAAATGTACCATGGAATCTTTTTATGATGACAACTTGTCACAGCATTGGTTTTGCACACTGCACATCTTATCCAGAAGATGGCAGCTCTAGCAACGCAGCATGTCTTAGCACTATGACAGGAGTTTGGTTCAGTATGAACTCAGGGGAAAGAGCACCATATACTGTATGGCCAATACCACATCCTGGAGTACTAGTATTTTGCTTGCATGTATCTCATCTTGGAGGGGTTGGGACTGTAGTCGGGCTATCGCTGGTGAGAGCTGATGGACCTCAGGAGACTGAAATTATCTTTTTATCTAAGATACAGAAGTAAGATCGATAGTGGCATTGCCTGCACCACCACCTCGTCAACAGGATCAACCCTACTCTGTAGATACCTCTTGCAGAAGTGAAAGGAGTCTCTATCCATTCAGTATTGGAAAAATGTCAACTAGTGCCAATTGTGATGGAGATTTGTTTGTTTGTTTCTGAGATGTGGACAGCTGTCCAGTAGGAACTGAGCTCAGTTTACACAGGTCAAGTGACCCGTGTAAACTGAGCTCAGTTCCTACTGGACAGCTGTAAACATCTCAGAAACAACTACCGGCTTGAGGGATTGTGACCATGGTTGCTGAAGGGGCTATACTGAGAATGCTTAATCAGGGCAAACTGCAAAGAATAGGGCAAAAGATCCCCAAAACTGGTGGTTTATTCTGTAATCAGATTTCATCAAGCCAGTAATCAAACAGCTTCTATAATACCTTACTGGTGATCAAGAAACCAAAATACAAGTGTCTTTAAGCAATCCTGCCTTTGGCTCCCACCCAGACAGCCAAGTCTATATAGTGAGAGTTGCTTAAAATCTTACTCACCATATATGAAGTTCTACCAATCCCAAGAGATGGGACACATTACCCACCAGGTCAATGAATATTTCAGATCTTATGCAAATATATGCTTACAGCCAATTTTTATTAACTAAATCTCAGATTTATTAAAAAGAAAAGAAAGAGAGTTACTGTGGTTAACAGATCATTATATGTACAGATATATATAAAGTTCCTAGGTCAGTTTCATAACAGAGATGGTGAGGCTACTGATTTGTAAAAGTCCTTTTAGAATTAGTTCAATAGGTTATAGTCCAATAGACAGTCCATATGCAGAGTTTGTTCAAATTCTTCCATGAAAATTTGCAGGGATAATCCAGCATAGACTTGAAGACCTCAGTCATGCAACTTAGACTTTCTCTGACAAAGTTTAAGCAGATCTGCGATACTAAAGATCAGGCCCAAAAGATCCTTTATAGCTGAAGTCCAGCGGATAAGTCTCTTGGCAGCTCATGATCACACAAGCGTCCCTTGGATGAAGAATAGGTAATGTACATTGTTGCTCTGAAGTAAATCTCTATTTCCTAGGCATACACGGATAACTAGTTGCATTCATTAGCATAAGGAAATTAACCATTCAACATTAACCATTAACATTTAGATGGAACTTGTGGTGTACTAATATCATTGTCTTTATTTCTCTTTGAAGTTCATAGGTAATTTACTACAAACTTCAAAGAGAAATAAAGACAATGATATTAGTACATCACAAGTTCCATCTAAATGTTAATATCCCTTCTTGAACTCTGAATCAATAGCATATAGTAATGAAATATTATAAGCAGGAAAAGAAGTTTAGCATCTACAAGCTAATTAGATCACATTGTTAAACTTCTAACAAGATATAGGGCTGATCTACACTGCAGAGTTTTGTCAACAAAAGTCATCTAAACAGTGGAGGAATATACATTAAAATACCCCTCCCACCAATGTAATTCCCCCGCTATGCTGATATCATAAAACCACCTCAGCGAGAGGTATAGGGCTTATGTTGTAGTTAGGGTGATGCAGGGTCAGCATAGAAACTGCATACCTTAGATTGGCTGTTGTCTGTCACCTGCTCCCAGCTGGGGTCAGGGCAAGAAGCCGGGTGCCTGGACCCCAATGAGGGAAGAAGCCCTGAGTGGCTTCCCCTGCTCCCAGCTAGGAGCTGGGGGCAAGAAGCCCAGGCACATGGAGGGGAGAAGCCCCAGGCAGCTTCTCCCGCTCCCAGCTGACAGCCGAGGCAAAAAGCCCAGGTGTCTAGACCCTGTGAAGAGGAGAAGCCTCATGAAATTCACAAGGCTGCCTAGCTCCTGGTGGGGGAGAATGAGAAGCCGGGGCAGCTGGACCCCATTCCCCAGGGGCAAGAAGCCCCAAGCGGTTTCCCCCAGCTCCTGGCAGCTGGTTTCCCCCAGCTCACAGGGAGGGAGGGCAGCCCACTGGGAGCCCAGGAGCCTGTCGCACAGCCAGGCTCCCAGCAGGGACTGCTAGCAGAGCTGAGAGACCAGGCTCTCAGCTTCCCACACTGCCTGTCTTAGGTCAGTGGAAGTGCTCCTGGTGAGGATGCGCCCCACTGACCCAAGGAGGGTAATGTGGGTGTCAGATACCGCAGTAATTAATGTGGTGGCAGTAAATCGACCTAACATAGGTAAACTTATCTTGGTAGTGTAGACAAGGCCATAAGTACACAGACAAATACAATTAGTATCGACTTCTCTAACAACACAAGCCAACATAACAAGAGCAGGAGTCTATTTAACATGGCTTTGCTAATTACCTATAAGGAATGGCCCTGTTTACCATTTCAGTTCTTTTCTAATACATCCTTAAGGATTGCTTTCAGTTCAAGCAGCCTGCTGGTTGCTTATCCCTGGCTGGCTCAGCGTCACAGGGACATAGTCCACCATCAGGCTTGAAAAGCAATCCTCATGTTCTGAGTAAAACTCCACGGCAGAATCCTGTTTGAACCATTAATCTATGAAAGGCTCATTAGTATCCCTTTACTTGTCCCCCTGAGACATCCAGTGCCCCTTGTCTTGTGGGGAGAAGGTCATTTGCATTTCTCTGGAATGGCAATGCAGTTAACACGTTGTGGGAGTTCGCAGCCGAATAAGATATGTGGCCTGCATTTACTTAAACTCATAGTGACAGAAAGAGACATACACTGTGGATGTGGAGAGAAGAGGTCTGAATCAGACTGTATTTTTGCCATCTGGGATAAATAATACAGTAATCATAAACAATTTCTCCCTGAGAGGTTGACATTAGGCTGCCTAGGAGGAGAATGCCCTTTCCTGGAGATTGCCCCATATTTCCCTTGCACATCTATGTTTATATCTAGGCAACAAGTTTGTTTCCTTAATTTTTAAAAGTCAGGCAAGCAAAGGAAACCTAACCTCCCTTGATGGCAGAGAGAGACAGAGAAGGAGGAGGGGTCACTTTAAAGGGCCCCAGAGCACAGACACCAGCCTCTTTTATTCACTGTGACAGCAAAGGGTCACACTAGCAACTGCAATTGCTGGAACTTGTCAGGTGGCCTCTGATCTCTCTCTCTCTTTCTCATTCTCTCTCTCTTCTCATTCTTCCTAGGAAGGGACATTTCTACTGACACCTGGTTTTTCAGCTGTAGGGCAGCGCATTGCTGAGGAAGGTAAGGTTGCTCCTGCTGCTGCACTTGCTGGTCATTTTCATCGTGTTTCTACAACAGTTTTTTCTGTATCTGGCACATTTCAGCATTGTCTTTGGACCTGGAATGTCCTTAGACATGAATTATTCCTCAGCTCAAATCAACATGACCTCTTCTATCTATGGAAAGGCAAAAGGCTGATGAAACCCAAATCAACTGAGGATTGCAAAACTTAAAAATAAAATTAGGATGTTTTTATGGTGTATTGGTTGATCTGTTTCTTTGCTTTTGCATTTCCTGTAATTTAACTCATTGACTGCTTATCAAAACAAACTAGCTCATTAAATTTTTGTTGATAGAAAAACACACGGTAAGGAAAACTTTGGAGAATTATTTTTATAACAAACAACATTTCGAATTACTGAATCTAAAAATAATTCTTAATTGTTTTCATGATTAAATGGGGCATGCATTAAAGTTTATAAAGCTTGTGTCTCTGAAAATATTTAAAGCCACACTTTTGCTTTCCAAGATAATATTTTCTAGCCATCTATAAAGCTTGTGAATAGAATATGTAAACACATCCAAAGTTTGGTCTCCTTTTCAGTCTGTAACAATGAAATATATATTGCACTTTCTGTAGTTTAAATAGGTTGCAAATAGTCATTTGAAACAATAAAGTGTGTCCAAAGTGGCAAATACACCTTAAATTGAACCTGTCTTAAAATGGCAAGCTGCTGTGTGAGTGTTACTATTCCTAGAACTGACTCTGATGGGTTTCAACAGATGCAGCTCTTGGAATGCAGCCAGGGAGGAGGGGAGCAGCTGGAATCTCAGCTCATTCTGGCATGCACCGACACTGACGTTTTCAGCACACATGGGCCTCTCTCGCACTGCACACAGCCATCACCCAGTGGAAAAAAAAAAAAAAAAAAGTGCCCGATTCTTACAGCGGAACTAACCATTCCTTTCTATAATTAAAATGCTGACTTATTATACACTGCATGCTTTAGAGAAATTGGATGCATAGAGATTTTAGAAGGAAATATTACTGAAGATGAGGCTTACTTATTAAAAAGTCTAGTAAATGATGCCTTTGCTTATTTTATCATTTGCACAGCATTCCTCCATGTTCTGTCCTTCTCTAGGAGGTTAGGATCAGAATTTGAGGAAATTGTGTCAGACTGCAAGGAAATAGTGTATCTGAGGTATAATGCTGTATTTCATTAGTGTCAGTGATTCCTTGCATTGATGCATTATTATTGACCAGGACCTTTCTTTAAAGTGAATTTGTTTATATTTTGTAAATGAAATAACTCCACTGAAGGAGACAAAGTGCCTTCTCCCATTGCATTCAACAATTGGCCATTGGCCACTGACTTCAGTGGGAGCAAGAATTTGTCCATAGTTCATATGCATATTTAAACAATTCATCTAATGTTATATAAAATGAGGATTCTTTTCACACACAGAAATGGCTTCTGAAAGCTAATACCTGTTGCTAAGTTTGTATCAATTTGCACAAATTCTATTACAAAACAAAGTGAGGCTTTTTTCAGAAATACCCTCAATAATTGATGCTGAAATGTGGGCACTTAATTTCAAATTATGGACAGTATGATGTAAATACGGGAAAGCTTGGAAAGTAAATTACATGTAGACGTATGTAGAAGTATACTGTGAATATGACATGGGAAATAGTATACCACAAGCCTAATAAATCTAGAGTCCCAATCCTGGAAGCACTCAGGCTCAGATCCTGAGACTAAAAATACACAAAACCATGCCTAAATTGCACTTTTTCCCTATATGTTTCATACACTTTATTTGTGAAAAACTTTTCCCATTTTTAAGTTTTGTGTGTCAGATTCTGAACTGATTTATCCCACTGTAAATTGGGAATAGCTCTTCTTAAAGCAAGCACAGAATCAGATCCTATGCCTTTATTGTGTTTTTGTCTAAAAAAGTTACAAGTCTGGGTCCTGAGAGACTTTAAAATATTATTCTTTTTTTAAAAGTTTATCCTTAGCCAAACTTATTTTACTTTCTTGGGGAAACGTGATTTTTGTGATCTTGTTATAAACAAGAGTTAATTTGGTTGCATTCTTGATATATAACTATATTTCCAAAAGAATCACATTCAGTATTTATTATTAGCAACCACACCCCAATGCAGTCCAATAAAACACACTTTTTTAAAGGCTTCAGTCAGTAGTAAAGTATGTTACTTTGTGTTCAGTTCTTATGGTGGTTCCATTTATTGATAAAGTTTAAACCTTGTTGGGTCATTACTCAGATGTTAAATACTTGTAACTGAAATGTAACTCTAAACTTTACCATTGTATTTTTTTAGCAAGCTTTTGGCTGTGATATTCCATTGCAGTCATGGCGCCTAAAAAGAAGAATGTCAAAAAGAACAAAGGAGATATCAATGAGATGACTATAATTGTGGAGGATGGCCCCCTAAATAAACTAAATGGCTTGAATGGCTTCTTAGATGTAGGGAATGGTTTCAGCTGCATCTCAAGTGAAGTATCTGATTCTTCTTATAGCCCAAATCTCTTGGAAGGGCTAAGTAGAATGAGGCAAGAAAATTTTCTTTGTGACTTGATTATTGGTACCAAAACCAAATCCTTCAATGTTCATAAGGTGCTTATGGCTTCATGCAGCGACTACTTTCATAACATCTTAAAGAAAGATCCATCTACTCAAAGAGTGGATCTCAATGATGTATCCCCATTGGGGCTAGCCACTGTCATCACCTATGCTTACACTGGAAAGCTAACTCTCTCACTATATACAATAGGTAGTATCATTTCCACTGCAGTCTATCTTCAGATTCACACCCTTGTAAAGATGTGCTCTGATTTTTTGATGCAAGAAATCAGTGTTGAGAATTGTATGTATATTGCCAATATTGCAGAGACATATGGACTAAAAAATACCAAAGAAGCCACACAGAGATTTATTAGAGACAACTTCATTGAGTTTTCAGAAACAGATCAGTTCTTAAAACTTACTTTTGATCAGATCAATGAACTCCTTGCAGATGACGACTTGCAGTTGCCTTCTGAAATTGTTGCATTCCAGATTGCAATAAAATGGCTGGAATTTGACCAAAAAAGAACAAAGTATGCTGCAGACCTCTTGGGCAACATTCGTTTTGGTACCATCTCCGCTCAAGACCTGGTCAATTATATTCAAACTGTACCAAGAATGATGCAAGACACAGACTGCCATAGACTTCTAGTGGATGCCATGAATTACCACTTGCTTCCATATAATCAGAATACACTGCAGTCTAGGAGAACAAGGATTCGTGGGGGTTTCAGAGTCCTAGTTACTGTTGGGGGACGCCCAGCATTAACAGAAAAGTCCCTTAGCAGAGACATCTTATACAGAGATCCTGAAAATGGATGGAAGAAGCTTACTGAAATGCCTGCTAAAAGTTTTAATCAGTGTGTGACTGTGATGGATGGATTTCTCTATGTGGCTGGTGGTGAAGACCAGAATGATGCCAGGAACCAGGCCAAGCATGCTGTCAGCAATTTCTGCAGGTAAATGATTATTTATAAGGGAAGGAGAGGCAGATTCCGAATTGTGCAGGAACAAATCCAAGCTTGAGTGCAAAACATAGCAAAACCAAATAAGATTTTTAGCAGGGAAGAAAAAGGATGCTATTAGATATTTAAAATTTTACCTATTACAAATGTACAACTAAAGTCATGCAAAATTTCGATGCATAATCACAAATGTACAAAGAAAAACAACTCCAAATCAGAAAATCTACCTCAAGCCAAAATTAAATGAATAATGGCTATATAAATATTATGACGCCATAAACGGTCTGAAAATGGGAAAACTCATAGATCTCAGTGTATATCTATCTAATAATAATATATAAGTTTAAATTGTGTGCCTCTCTTTGAGCAGCTCCAAGCTCCCTAGGCTACCCAGCCCACACAGCTGTTACTCTGCTGCTGTTGAGTACAGCCCCCAGCAGAAGAGCCCAAATAACCCCTCCTAGGCTACGGCTACCCGCCGTCAGATTGATTTCTCTGGATCGATTGAGCGGTCAGTGCAGACCCGCTCAGTCGATCCAGAAATCGACATACTAAGACCAGCTACAAAAGTAGCGTAGCGCTGCATTGACGGCGTTCCCATTGGCGCAGTGCAGATGGCGCGCAGAAGAGAAGCTCAGCAGTCAACGGGAGTTATGCAAGTTTTTTGCGTACTTTGCATAACTCCCGTCGACTGCCGCTGAATCTCACAAGTAAGTGTAGACAGGGCCCTAGAAGGGTTGGTGAGTCTACAGGGAGAATTAATGCAACACTTTCTCTGTTGTTTCATTGATTGTTTTAGTCATTTATGCCAATTTGCTAGACCAGAATGTTACATAAAGGAGATGGTTCCCCAGCTCCTCCCTCTTATTTCAGGCCCTGCCTGACCTTTACAGAGCAGAACTCAGCCCACAGATTTTTTTATGTGGCCTGCATGGTGGAAGTTAAACAGCGAGATAGAATACGACTACATAGTCACTCCTCACAGGACTCAGAGTGACCCAACCTAGGTTCTATTCCTAGCTCTGCCATTGACCTTGAGCAAGTAACTTCCCTTTTCTGCATTTGCACAATTGCTTTCAGAGTTATGGATGAAAAGTGTCAGACAAGAGTTAACTCTTATTATTTATATTTCCCTTGCAAGAGGCTGTTCCCCACTCTTTTTATATGTAAGCTCTGCCCATCTACTGGTCTCTGGACCCTGTGAAGACAGGAACATGTGGTCCTAAAGATTTATCTGCTTCCCCCTTTATCCTTCCAAATAAGTCATAGTTTTCTATTTGTGATCTCCAAATTGGTTGCTGTGGAGATGTTTAATGTTTTGAATAGAGAATGTCACTTCCAGCAGACACTAACTTGTGGGACCAGTTGAGGTGTTAAGAAACAAAGATCCTAGTTTCATGTAAATCTTATTTAAAATGAATAACAATGAAAGGGAAATATCTAAAATATACATATTAATATGCAGAATCAATAATAAATTGAAAGTTTTTCAGAGATTTTTCATAATGTGAAAGCAGCCTTCAGAAGCTGAAGCTTTTCCACTGTTGTGGAAAATAAGTACAACAGTATGAGTATAAAACAGATTATCAGCCTTTGCTTTGAAATACCTTGCTTTTTCTCATCTGCATAGTGAGCTTAAGATCACATGCACCCTCTGTCTCTCTGTGTCTGTGAATGTGGAATGACTACTGATATCCACAGGATTTGCATTTTGGATCAAAGGCAGCATATGACCTTCAGTGTTACTTGGTTTTTAATGTATTCGTCAGATCCTTGATCATTTATTAAACACCTGTATGCATCTTTGATATAATGCACTGTAAAAACTTTTTTATATACATGACCCGATCCTGCAAATTCTTATTGATACTAACAGTCCCAGTGAATTTAATGAAACTTTCTCTGAAAAAGGATTTTTTGCATTAATAAGTCGTTGTCAGGTTGGCCCTAAATACTTAAAATGCATATTTTTACTGACATAAATGTACAGTTTAAAATGTTTGTGCAGGGCTTGGAAGATAGAATTTATATGGCAATTTGTAAGTATTTCTTAATTACTACTACCAAAAGGCCCAATACTGCTCACATTGGAGTGGTTCGCACGATTCCTATTGACTTCACTGGCAGCAATACTGGGCCATAAAAGAGCATATTACCAGGTACAGTACTGCATATATCATATGAGAACAAATTTAATAAATATGATTATGTAATTATTATAAAGGACCCAATATGTCACTTTTTAAAAACCAGTCATATAAAATCTTGAGATGCACATTACAAGACACATTTGAAGTAAACAAAATTGTAGAAAAAAAAGGAAAATTTTATCTAAAATATAGATACTGTACAGTCACAGTAGTCACTTTCCAAGATTCTTAGGAGATTAACTTCATAAAAAAATCAAATTACTAAAAGTAATTAGATCAAATTATGTGCTCAGTACATGCCAGATTTTAATGACAAAACTATTTTTGAAATGACAAAGATACATTTCTTAAAGAATTAAACCTATTTTTAAATTGGAATTTAACAAAACCTCCAACTTTCAGTTCAAGTGAATTGCAATAGCCAAACAATAAAAATTAAACACAATGATTTAGAAGCCCCACAATTTTAAAAGTATAGAGTGGCAGATGTGTAGGCCTTCCCATAGAAATATTTGAGTATTTCGATTGCATCAGTTATCCTCTTTTTTTAATGCTTGCAGATATGATCCTCGTTTCAACACATGGATTCACCTGGCCAATATGAATCAGAAGCGCACCCATTTTAGCCTGAATGTATTCAATGGCCTCCTTTTTGCAGTGGGTGGTCGCAACTCTGAAGGGTGTCTATCCTCAGTTGAATGCTATGTGCCTGCAGTTAACCAGTGGCAAATGAAGGCAGCACTGGAGGTGGCAAGGTGCTGCCATGCCAGTGCAGTCATAGATGGTAGGATTCTGGTCACAGGAGGTTACATAAATAGTGCTTACTCCCGGTCTGTGTGTATGTATGACCCCACCAATGATAGCTGGCAGGATAAATCCACCCTTAGCACTCCAAGAGGTTGGCACTGTGCTGTTTCCCTTGGGGAGAGGGTCTACATCATGGGTGGGTCCCAACTGGGAGGTCGGGGTGAAAGGGTTGATGTCCTCCCCGTTGAGTGCTACAATCCTTATGCTGGCCAATGGAGTTATGCTGCTCCCCTGCCAACTGGAGTGAGCACTGCAGGTGCTTCAGTTCTTAATGGGAAAATTTACTTGGTGGGTGGCTGGAATGAAATAGAAAAGAAATATAAGAAGTGCATTCAGAGCTATAATCCAGATCTTAATGAATGGACTGAGGAAGATGAGTTGCCTGAAGCCACAGTAGGAGTATCTTGTTGTACCATTGCCATGCCCAATAACAAAACAAGAGAATCCAGGGCTAGCTCCGTATCTTCTGTGCCAGTTAGTATTTAAACGTACTTAGGTTTAAGCAAGAATAAATAAAACACTATTTACTTACACAGCTGGGTAGTTAATCTTTTAAGTAGCCTTCTGTGCTTATGTGGGGGGAGGGAGGGAAGTTGCCACTGTAAAAATTTTAATTTTATGAAACTGGCCAATTTTCATGATTTTTAAAATACATGGTGTGAAACATCTTTAAGATACAGTGAATTTACTTAGTGGGAATAGAGCATTTTGCCATAGATAGAACAGGGACTCAGTCCTATCCCTAGTTTTGCCACTGACCTGCTGGGTTACTTTTGGCAAATCACTTAACTTCTCTGTTCCTTAGGTTTTTTTCATCTGTAAAATGGGGATAATAATCAATTAATGTTTTTAAAGTGCTTTAAGACTTTGGGATAAAAGCACTAGGGAAGAGCCAAGGATTATTATTAATAAATCTCCATATATTAGTAATATGCCATGGCATCATAAACTTGGTCAGTTTTGTTCTATTTTATACATTTTATATATAGCAAAAGTTATTTAACAAGAATTTATTGCACATATCAAGTATGAAGTATATGTTTTTTCCTTTCTGGGAAATTATGTCCACAAAAAAGTCTTCAAAACTTTCTCTATTAGAAATTAGAAAGGAGTTTCTGTGATTTACAATGCAGACATTTAATTTTTATAGGTAGGGCTGTGACAGGGATTTCAAGAGCCAAACTGCAAAAATCCAAAGCGTATCTGTCCTTTATGGGTCAGTCCTGAGGGACTTGTCAGGGCACCAGGCTTCTCCATTTCCCTCCACACACACAAGGGAGCCTACACATGCAGAAGGGAAGATTCCACCTCTATTACATACTCAGTGGAAACCACTCCACAGGGACTCTGCAGGGTACAAGGACAGCAGAGGTGGAAGGGGCAGGCCCATCAATAGTCCTGCTTCTACTGCTCCCCACTTGCAGAGGAACACACTAGAAGTTAATATACCCCAGGACTGACTATCTTCTGTGCTGTAAAAGAAACCCCCCATAGACAGTTCCAGGGGCAGCCACCATAGGGAAAACCCCAAGAAACTGGTGTCAAAAGCAGAGCGGATACAAAAATAATCTTTTCTACTCAGTCCAACAAATTCTTATTGGATTAAGGAATAAGGACTGAGTAAAGGCTGCAGGATTCGGCCCAAAGTGCAGATATGCGTGGGAAATAGTGAGTCATAATGTAAAACTCTGGATTGACATGGAATAGGTTTTCCGGACTATTAATGATGGGATGTTTTGATGCCTCCGTTACCAAGCACAGACACAGTAGCCCCAAAATTAAGCTTTTCCTGGCTTTACCATTGTATATCATAGAATCATAGAAGTGTAGGACTGGAAGGGACCTCAACAAGTCATGAAGTCCAGTCCCCTGCACTCAAGGCAGGGACTAAGTAATAGCTCCATGGGCTGACTTGATCACAGCTCTTTTTATAATGTGACTTTTTATTGCATTTTGCCAAAGACTTTGGATAAAATCTTGGCCTTAAAGTCAATGGAAGTATTGCCATTGACTTCAATGAGGTCAGGATTTCATCCTTAGTCTCTGCAAATTATCCTCTAAGAATTGCTTTCTTAGTTTCAGCACTGTGCCTGGGGAATTAAGCATGCAACTGCTGCTAATTTTCATTGCCAATGGGACATGCACACCCAAATTTCTCTGCAACGTGCCTAGAATTTACACCTACAGATCCTATTATTAATAAAGATGTATACACCCTTCAGCTGGGAGGAAACAAGCAATTCAATTAACTAAAATGATTAGGTAAGAACTCACTCAAAACTGGAAGACTGTTGTACAGATTCATACAACCTTCATGTGCAATTTTCTCTGAATACAATTAACACCTCAAGGGGGCAGTGTCTATTAGAAGGCAAAGTCACCCAGAAAGGAATGTTTACTGGTCACCTGAGTGCTGTACCCCCAATCACAAAGGGAATCCTTTCAAGCTATCTGCAAATGCAGGCACTCTTTGGCCAAGCATTTGCAGCACTCTCATAACCTGAGCATTCTTTGGCAAGTACAGTTATATATTAAGCATTGGCAATTAACATGATATTGTGTCAGAAATCTGAGTTACATCAAAGTGACTCACCCAGTCCACTCGGATTAAACTGAGTTTTGCACAGTCCGGTTTTCCATTTGGTCTAATATAGTTAAAGATCATGACTACATCTTAAGTAATTCCTAGTCCCCACATTCTATTTTTGAGGATTGTACATTATTAGGATATACTGCATTACACTGAGTTACAGTCAGTCAGAAGTCTTATTACAGTAGTGTTACCACCATTGTATTGTATATCATTTAGTATGTCTAATTTAAATACAATTACATTTACACTTTACATTATATAATGTAAATGAATAATAACTCAGATCTATAGTGATTTAATCCTACATGATGTAAAATTGAGTAACTGAATATACAGTAATTTCATTTGAATATAAAAATGCTGTTCTTTACCTCTTCAATCAGCAGTAACTTTATCTGAATATTTCACTCTTCTCATATAAGATCCTAAACACACATTCCACACAAAACCATTTAAGTGGCCCTTTGTAAAATCTTTTTGTCTCCTACAATAATTCTTTCTAAAGTTATCCTTTTGTTAAAGGTCGGTCCTCAGCAGCCGTGCCAATGCATATAATACATATACATCTATACACTCACAGGAGAGGTCTGTTAGGTATTTCATCATCATAGTACCTAGATGGTAAATAATTAAAAATACAAAGAAATCATCATTTTGACCTCAAATTGTATTTGGGAGAAAATTGTGCCACAAAAAACACACTTTCGCTCTCTTTTTTTCTTTTAGAATATCAATTCCAAAACTGGATGTATAATAAAATGTAGTGAGTTGTTGCAAAGTTCTCTCATGAGCAGATACCCACCTGTAAATACACAAGGATCTGCTTTCATTTTTCAAATGGAAAGTTATTTATGAATTATGGGCTAGGTGTACTGGAACTACTATATACTATTTGAAGGGTTAACCATTTGAGGCCAAATTCTGTTCATCTTGCTCACACAGTTTTGAGTACATTTTATATAAGGTAAACAGGATTTGGGCCACTGGGCCGAATTCTGGCAGAGTGCAGCACATAGGTGCCTGACAAAATAATCCATGCCCAGAAGATGGAACACTTACTCAACCCTTAGTCTGCCTCCACATACCCTGCCCACCACAAATCCACAAGAAGTGTTCTGGGGCCTGGATCAAAGGACATTGTACACATGTCCCCAGTACAGCTATGGCTCCTACATACACCCCCACCCTTACTCAGATTATTTGTGCTTCAGGCCAGAATAACCAGTACATGGATGGGTGTACTGGGGCAGTTGTTACCAGCATAGGGGTGCACCTCAGTGCTGCTTTTGCAGTGTGTATATCTACACCTGTTTATGGGGCAACTGCACGCTGAACCTGGATTTGACTCTTAGCATGTGAAAGTGTAAGGCTGAACTTAATTTAATCTTGATTACATCAAGTATCTATTATTGCTTAAATTGTGACATTTTTATATAAAATTCATTAGAACTGTGAAAAATGGTTTGTACATTACATGTTGTGGAACAATTTTCTATCATGGTCCTGTACGGTATTTGTAATCCCAAAATATTTAATAGTAACAGCTAGGTTGAAATTGGAAACATATATCCCTAAAAAGGATTTTAAAGACCATGGTTTAGGATATACAGAACAGGATAAAATTATGAAGAATAATACAGGCTATCTTCCATCTGAATAAAATACAGATTGTTAACACTTCAGAATTTGAATTTGCTTTAGTACTATAGAAGTAAAAAAAAGTAATTAAAGTAACCAGTAACTTCTATCTCTCTATGTATTGCGTGGCTCCTGAGAATTTAAAAATAGAAATTATTTTTCTTCTCAGTCTGGAAATGAAATAGTTTGATTTGTTGACAGCTTTTGTTTGCCTGCTTATTTCTCTTTGGATGGCTGAGAGTGTATGTTATGGGCCTGTGTGTGAGAAGAACTTACTGTGGGAAAACTAAGAGTATGTCTACACTGCCACAGTGGCAGGCATCAGTGCAGTGGCATCGATTGAGTGGATCTGTGTAGACCCATTCAGTTGATGAGAGAGCACTCTCTGGTCGACTCAATTAGTCCACCTCTCCAAAAGGTGGAAGGCAGCGTTGACGGGAGGGCGTCGGGGTATGTCAATGTAAGTACATCGACGGGAGATATGCAAGCTACGTTATAGAGCTTGAGAATCTCCTCTCGACCGCGGCCACCAGAGTAGACCAGCCCTAAGTTAAAGAGGTAAGCTTTCCTTTTAATTCTTGTCATGATGAGGCCAATCGTTGTATTATCTCTTCTTGAATTGAGCTCAATAGTCTACATCCAGTTCCCATGAAACTTCTCTTTCCAGCAATTCACACGCCTCCCTCAATTAGCTAAGTTTCATTGTTAGGGCAGAACACAGATACCAACGGCAGTCATGGTCTCAGGTAGTAGGACCAGTTCTCAGACAGAACGCTTTGCATATCAAGTTGAGGCCTTGAATGGACACCTGATTCAATGGGGAACTAATGCAGAGAGAGAAGCTCTGAGTGGTGTGTCACAGCAATCTGTTTTCCTAAACAAATGGGCTGCTGTGTTTTGCAGCAGTCTGAGTTCTATCAGGGGGGATATGAGAGGGGATTTGATAGCAGCCTTTAACTACCTGAAAGGGGATTCCAGGGAGGATGGACCTAGGCTGTTCTCAGTGGTAGTAAATGACAGAACTAGGAGCAAGGGTCTCAAATTGCAGTTGGGGTGGGGGGAGGGTTTAGGTTGATATTAGGAAAAAGTTTTTCACTAGGAGGGTGGTGAAGCACTGGAATGGGTTACCTAAGGAGGTGGTGAAATCTCCATCCTTAGAGGTTTTTAAAGCCTGCTTTGACAAAGCCCTGGCTGGGATGATTTCATTGAGGCTGGTCCTGCTTTGAGCAGGGGGTTGGACTAGATGACTTCCTGAGGTCCCACCCAACCCTAATTGTCTATGATTCTAGATATGAGTTGCAATAATCAAACCTAGAGATTGCCAGTGTACGAACTGTGGTCCTGACTGTGGTCAGACATGAGTCATATGATCTGATGTCATCCTGCGTGTGGTCAGGTCTGAGTCCAAGTTCCAGCCAATCACAGAGGGAAGTGGGCTCTTTGGGTATCTACAAAAAGGTATAAAAAAGTGCCCTAAATTGAGTTTTTAACATGGCATTTGGCATAGGAAAAAAGAAGTTAAGAATTAAAACTGCTGAATAGGAACACCTTTAAAGTCATCTTGAAAACAAGATTAATTAATAGCCTGATCCTGCAGTCCAAGGTCTAGCAATACCCTCACTAACTTCAGAGGCAGTTTTGCTTTCGTGAGGACTGGTATATTGGGCCCCGAGGACCGAATTCTGCAACACAGAGTAACTCTATGCACGTGAGTAGTCTCTTGAGTTCAACAGGACTATGCATATAAAGTTATGCACGTGCGATTGTGTTTGCAGGATCAAGGCCCAATGATTAATGTAAAGAAATGCATTGAAGCTGGTCAAAGAGAAAAGTACATATCCCTGAAATAGGAAAAGTGCTGCAATGAGTTTTAGGAGAAGTAAAGTGCAAGACTGTAGATAAACCAGTGGTGCTTACTCGAAAGTGTGGCCCTGTTTACAGTACTGCCCTCAGAAGATCTCAAGGAAATAAAAATACATGTATGCAATGCCAGATAACTTGGATGAAAGATTCACATCATATATGATAAGGTAAAAGACTAGCATGAAGATATTGTCACAGAGAATTAGAATTACACTAAAACCGTGATTCATTCACCAGTGACCGATTGATAAGATGTTGAGTTGTGGGGAATAAATGGCAGCATCTTTCTATTGATGTGAATGGGGACACATATCATATAATGCAAATTATATTATGCATTGCCTTGTAAATATTTAAGAATTTTTACTTATTTGTTTCCCATTTCATAATTGTTATACATACTGCTTAAACAAATAGGTTCATTAAATACAAATACTTTCAGGGTGGAATGCAATAATTACAAGGGAACACACATTTCAGTAAGAAAAGATTGTACAAATTTAAAGCGATAATTTTATTACCAAAAATATAAAAATTTGTAATGTGGCGGATGTTAGTAGGAAGTATATAGTAGCACGTTAATCATATTTTTCATTGTTTACTTATACATTAATTAAAACAGTTAACATACAGAGAAAACATAATTTATTCTTATTGTGAAGTCAGTTTTATATGAAACTCAAATGTTCCTATGTGGTTAATTTATGATTGTGGTTTAAATTTTCTTTGTTTTTAAACCCCTTGTTAGTTCTATATTTTATACCAAGTAATTGGAACACCCATTCAATTTTAACTGTAAATTCAACCTCAGATTAAATTGTATTGTAAGACAATAGGAGCCAATCATGTCCTACTTTTTCATTTCTTTTCTAACAGAATTTCTTGCCAGTTTTGTTTTGTAAATTGAATTTAGTAATTTATAATATCCAGTATGCCTGAAAGAGGGGATGGCAGAGCTATCTGGATTATAAATTTCACCTGTCTTCATTTTGAATGTATAAGAAATATTAGCAATGTATTAAAAATTAAAATCTAAACTGCAGAAAAACTGCAGGGCAAATCCAGAAGTGAAAGCTGTGCCATTAATTATTATATGCAGTGCCAAAAATGTGGTTGGTGCTTTCAAACAAAAGACTTCTGGAGGATTTGGCCCCTCTGTACTTCAAAGTAGTCTATTTTCTATTTTACTGACGGTGGCAATTTATCCCCTACTGCACTGAGATGCCACAGTTGGATTTTTAAGTAATGGCAAATGTTGCTAAAAGCATTGAGGCCCCAGTTCAACAAAGTTCTTCAGTATGGGCATAATCTTAAAGCGGAGTTAAGTGTTGCCATTAATACTAGACTGTCTGCTAGATCTGGATAATAAAGTTCAAATTTACTCATTCTCGCTACATAATAAAGTCAGAAACTGCTAAAGTGAAAATGTATAATGGCTGCAGAGCCAGGGCTAAACTGTTTTCCCTACCACAGGCAACAGAAGTTATGCCATCACTGGGATCATGATGTGACTGCTGCATGCTTTTGTCCGGTCTCTGTATTTTCTACTATACTGTCATTGATAAATTATCATCCACCTACAGGACTGCAATGCAAAAGGTCCATCTTTCAGTATCAGAAATTGACAAAGATATTAAGTGAGGTGTTAAATGATCTTTTATGCTATAGAAATAGGTCTGTCTAGAAACTGATGATATTAGGAGCTAATTTAAATCTAATTTATTGAAATAGAAGGAGAATGTTATGGGCTTATTTGTAACTGAGGCTTTAAGAGTTAGAGGAGGAAAATAGGTTTAGTAGTATTTTTAAATCACGTATTTTTGTAATTATGAGTGTAAATAAGTATTTGTTTCCCTAGAAAGACATGCAAAAAAGTAAATCTTTTTTTCTCTATGCACCAGCCAATACTATTTTTAAATTTCTTTAACACAAAAATTATTAGATGATAATTATTATTAAACTATTAAAAACCTGTTAAGGTGTATGATAGATGTGTGTACACAAATATTCATTGGTATATTATGTATGCACAACTTCACACACTGAGTAACACATGAGTGTGTGTATGTGTGTGTGTGTGTGTGTGTTGTGGGAGAGGGGGCGGGCCAGTCAGGTCGCAGAAAATAGGTATGTGTATATTTCTGCAAGGAGAGTAAAACTGCAACAACAAAAATCTGTTTTCTTTCAAAGTAACAGAAGGACAAACTCTGCAGTCTTTTACTCAGGCAGAACTCCTATTAAAGTCAGTGACAGTGGAGTCCTAAAATGCATAAATAAAGTTTACCATATACTACATTCTTAGGGTTGACCATAACTGTCCTTGCAAAAGTACATACAAAAGGATTGTATTGTACATAGTATTGCCTTTCACAATGTCACTGACAACATAGAATCTAACTGTATACAGTATACTTATTTTCTACTGGGTAGTGTCAATTAATTATTTAATTATTTTTGTAAAGATTTTAGTGATCCGTGGAGTACAGTTCATGCATTGTCTTGTGTAAATTGCATCATCATTAAAGTTGTATCCAATGACAAGTGATGTGAACACACTGGTGGATTTTGAACTGTTTCTCAGTATTATCGTCTGTTGACATGCACGCTCTGATTTCTGTGTTGAGTCTGCATCTAATTTCTTTTGAATTTAAGGGGGGGGAAGTGAAGAAGACTCAGTTACTGGCATCTTTTCTACAAGTGAGTGAAATGGTGTTGATCAAGCTGAAATTGTTTCCCTGAAAGATCTGCTAAATGTGAAAGCAGGAAACAAGTTGTAATTAATACAAAACATTGTATAAATCATGTATAGAATCCGTTATGACATAAACTGAAGATTAATCAAACACTAAATGTGATCATTAAGATTTCCATTTTGGGAGAAATCCATTGAAAATGTTATTGTCTGAGATTGGCCCAAGCTGGTAGAGACAGACATTGTAACCAACTGATGGCTAGTTGGCGGTCCAGCATATGCAAAAGGAGTATGCTCAGTTCCTAATGGAGAATGACTGTCACAAAAAGCACTATGCTATACATCACCGTCATTGGCAGCATCACCAAGGAGGCCAAGCACTTAGCAAGCATAGATGCTGAACTACCCTTTCATCCCAAAGCATCACAGTTGAGGCATATTAGTAATGCAACGTGAGAAGGCAATTACACTGTCACTGCCCAGGCAATACTGGATCTGTGGATTAATTTTGGACTTGAATCTTTGGGCTTCTGAGCCTTGCACCTTTCATGCAAGCAATAGATTCGCTCAAAAAAAAAAAAAAGACATTTTCAAAAAATAATAATAACACTGAGGTGTTGGTTTACTGGGGAACTGGTGGATCTCTAAGGACACGAGAGAAAACTTACACAGGGCCTGTTACATCTCCTACTGAAATCTATGAGTTTCTAAGCATTGGCTTCTCCATGAGAACAGTACTGAAATCACAGACACTGAGAGCATTGTGACTTCCCCAATAAGCACAGAGAAATGAGAAAGTGCAAAGCTCCCCTTAAGTCTTCCGCCCAAGCTACCATCATTAGCAGATGGGATTGAACGTGGGACCTCTGAAGCTTAGGGTATGAATCTCAACTGCATGAGCTAGAAGTTAGCCGGTTCTTAGCGCAGGCTGCAACATATTCATCAATCTCTAGAATCTAGAGAATCTAGAGATTCTAGAATCTAGAGTCCAGATGGTCTAGGGGCCACCAGAGGGAGACAGAGCACCACACCAAGCAGGCATGGTTTACACCAGCACTACAGGTCCACACCTTGGGAGCAAGAGAGAGCGCAGCCTTCATGGTCTTGCTATTTCCCTGCCTATGCAGGTTGGTGAAGAGTGGGTGGGCAAGGAATGGGTGGAGCCTTATCTCTGTCCCCAGTCATGACTCTGAGCACACTGAGCTGGCACAGAAGGGAAAAGTAATGTGCTACCTACCATAGGCCACTAGCAGATAACTTGCCCCTTGAGCAAGGGCTGGGATCAGGGATGGACTTGTGACTTTTGGAATAACAATTTCCACCTGGCTTTTCTCTTGTGGTGGCCCAGCTACATACTGCCCCCTACTCAGAGCAAATTAACTTTACAATCTGGCTCTGTAGCTGTAAAAGAAAAGGCACAAAGCCTTCTACCACAAACATTTAGAATCCTTTGGTTATAAATGAGGCCTTAGCAAATTCACTGTCCATTCTAGTCAATTTCTCGACAATAAGATTTGAAAATTGGTCGATTTCAGATGTTTTCGTCTGAAATCTCATGGTGTTGTAACCATGGGGGTTCCAACCCAAAATGGGGTTGTGGTGGGGGTCACAAACCTATTGTAGAGGGGTGGCAAGATCGCCACCCTCACTCCTGTGCAGCCTTCAGAGCCCAGCTGAAGGCAGCAGGGAGGTGAGTCTGATATCCTCTGTGCTGCTGGAAGCACCCCAGACTGGCTGGGACTAGCAAGTAGGGGCCCCAGCTAGGGTGCTCTGACCAACATGTGGGGGAGATCAGACACACTTCCAGTACCTCTCCCTGCTGCAGGAAGCTCCGGGGCTGATTCCTGCAGCCAGAGGCGGCTTCTGATTTCCCTCTTGCTGCTGGGAGTGCCCCAGCTGAGGGCCCCTAACTGGTAGTCCTGGCCAGGCTGGCTCACTCCCAGCAGCACGGGGAAGATCAGATTTCATGGGGAAGGGCCAATTTCACAGTCCATTACGCGTTTTTCACAGCCATGAAATTGGTAGGGCACTAGTTATTATCTCCAGCCAGACTAAATGAACTGGGTTTGAAGAATAATGTATGTTACTATTTGAACTAAAGGAGATCATACTGAATTGAGAGAAGATTGGGGGATTTTAATTCTGTGTGGCCAAAAAGGACAAAGGTACAGTATATACAACTATACTATTGGATTAATGACTTAGGTTTCCAATGATATTGTTGACTAATGCATTGTTTTCCAGCCTGATTAAAATGGATAATACAGGATAAAGTACACATCGCACAGAAGTGTAACTGCATCCTTCACTTTTTCAGGCATTTGGCTGGTCCCTTAAGGTACGTGCACTCTTTTTAGGTTTTTGTATTGTTGATCATAATGTTGATTTCATACTTCTCCATGGTATGTGTGAAATATTGTTTCTTGTTGGAAAAAGCTCAAAAATAGTGGACAGGTCTTCAACTAGTGTAAATCTGCATAGCTTTATTGACTGCTGTGGAGCTATGCCAGTTTATACCAGCTGAGGATCTCACCTAATATGAACAGTCTTGAAAATGGGCAGAGCTGTCGTTTTATCAAATGCTGATTAGTTAAATGCTGTCCAGAAGTGATGGCCATATATATATATATATATATATATATATGTATTACTGACACTTTATATACCATGCGCAAAATGCTGGCCCCATTGAAGTCAATGGGAAAATTATAATGACTATAACGGAGTCTGAATTTCACCCGAGTTAATTGGAAACAGTTAAATAAAACAGACTGCATAATTGGTATTGAATTGTACTTAGATTAAACAAGAAGTGTTTACTTATCTCTGTCACTGAGGAAAAACTACATATAGAAAGGGGACTCCATATATAATATGAGTGATCATATTGGTGCAAATAGCTGCATAATTTTACTGTTTGCCAAGTTTCCACCCACATCCACAAAATGTTGATCTTTAATTGTGCCACTTCCCATTTTGCCTTCCTGTTTCTGTTTTGTCTCTTCCCCATAAGGGGCAGTTGAGTGCATTTCTGGCAGCTGCTCCACTGTTACAGAATGGGGTCATCACTGAGGGGATCCCCCCAAGAATGAGGAATAGCACAACCCTTCCCAACCCATTTTCCAGACCATGTCTGTGCTACAGCAATCAATCAATGGTGCAATAACCGATTATCTTACACTTATTGTTCTACAACCAATGAAATGTTCTCGCACCCTGCTCTGAACTGGAGAATCAGATTTGCCCTTGACTCTACCTTAGAGCTGCATTACACCAGTTCAGGTGGGATTGTTGTCATATTTGATAGCTGTGTTGTTCAGAAAGGGGGGTGGGAAACAGAACATTGAGGAGGGTGAAAGTGAGGAGAGGGAACAGAGTGGAGCATGAAGAGAATTTGTGGATTTGATGGGAAAGGAAAGCCAACTGTAAAAAGGAAAAGTTCCTGAAAAGAAAGGAGAGATGAACATGAATGGGGAGGGAGAAATAGATGAAGTATTTAAAACATGATATGAAAAAGAGAAACGTGATGCTTAAAATACGAATGAAAAGATGCGCAATGGTACAGTATAAAGAAGGAAAGAGTGGGGAGAAGAAAGGGGAAAAAAAGAGAAATTAAAAGCAGAAGGCCAATAAAGTTAATTTTATATTTTGCTATTTTTAAATAAAAAATATTATCCAGTGAATTGATTGCATATGTTTGTACATAGCGGTTACCATAAAATGAATCCTCTTATGGGGGTAAGCCTATCTGATTGCAGTATAACAAGATAGAAATGGGGAGAAAGTTTGCCCTCTGGCAGCGATAGCTCTATCAGGGTAATGTAAACATTTCCATTTTTATGACAGCTTGTGTGCATGCACTTATGTACGTACTCAGGTATACACCTGAGGAAACAGGTGAGTTTTGCAGCATGTGACACACTCTCTTTCCTTGAATTCTAAATGTAAATTCCAAATAAGTCAAGCTGCTCTTTGTAGGGATGGCATAAGGACTTGTGGGAAGAGAAATTGTGAACGCATGTTGAGACAGCTCTGCTTTTACCTCCAGATTTTGGTCCCAAATTATTCCTTTCATTACCACGGCTAAAACGTTGAGTGTTAATGATCTGTGGGGTGAAAGTGTGCTGACAGATCCAGTGCAAGTTTACACAACAGGGCATGTAAAATTTTAATTGAACATGATCACATCTTCAAACATACATAATTGGGGGAAGAGCAGATTAAAATGGGAAGATGATTCGCTGGTGTGCAGAGAAAGTCAAGAGCAATGAAGAGATGGACCCACCAAACAAAACCATCTTGAGAGGTTGCATTCTTTCTGAGACATGGCTCTCCAGCTGTATGGGTGCTTGGGCCTTGTTACACAAGTTAGTATAAAAATCACATACTGTCCATATGCAATAGGCATTTTTCAAATACCCATAGCGTGGTTATTTCTAAACTAAATTTTATCACGTCAAAACTACTGCAAGAAAATGCATCAGAAACATTTCTTAAAGCAAACAGACTCATGCTCAGATAAATTCAAAATGGCCTAGCAGAATTTTACCAACTTTCTAAAACAAAAATCAAACCAAGCGCTACCATCTTTAGACTGCATATGAAAATGTCACTGATTCGGTTTTCAAAAAGCAAACTGCTTGTGAACTTGGGCACATGATGAAAATACCTTGTGAGCCATAACAATGAGAATTCTGTAGCACTTTAAAGACTAACAAATTTAATTTCAGCAGGCATAAGCTTTCGTGAGCTTCAGCTCACTTCCTCAGATGCAGTTGGTAGAAATGATACAGCAAATAGGAAACATATATAGGAGGTAACATATGCATATCCAAAGGCATAGATAACAATGGGATAGGTGGATAAAAGCCGGGTACTTGAGGCTTAATGACAACCATTGAGTAGGAGGTGAGAATGGGTGATCAGAGCAAATTACTTTTTGTAATGAGATAGCCATTCCAAACCCCTGTTTAAACCCAATTTGAATGTGTCAAGTTTGCGGATAATTTCTAACTCAGCAGTTTCTCTTTCAAGTCTATTTTTGAAGTTTTTTTGGAGAAGTACAGCAACTTTCAGGTCAGCAATAGAGTGCCCTGGGAGATTGAAGTGTTCTCCGACTGGTTTATGGATGTTATTATTTTTTATGTCTGATTTGTGTCCATTTATCCTTTTGTGTAGTGCTAGTCCAGTTTGCCAATGTCCATAGCTACAGTGCCTCTACTCAGATATAAACAGCATGCTGTTTTTATTAACTTGATACCAAACCGAAGAGCAGATTTTTCTCAATTTAAGTTAACAGCAGTTGGATGCATAAATCCCTTGCTATTGAGAGCAGCATACACTGCTTTCACTAGTAAAAACGTATTTTCTCCATTCCCCATGTGGTTGCATGTTCATTTTAGCATTGTTCTAAGTTCAGTGGTTCAATTATATTTTTTTGTTTTGTAGTAGTGCAGAGTTTGATCCTCATGTTATTTCTGACAGAATATTACTTGTGCTATGTGCATGTGATCTTTTCTTCCCTTAGCAGGTTTGTTCTACTAAATCATTACCAATATTAAACACGAGAGGGCAGAGTGGAATTGATAACTGTAGCTTGGTGCAGGCTCTCTCAGAGGGTATGTTTGCTGCAAATAAGGTGTGTTCCTAACTTGGGTTAGCTAACGTGGGTTAAAATATCAGTGAAGACAAGGCAACTCAACTTTTAATTCTGGGTAGTAGTTCAGGTTCAACTCGATAGGCTTAAATTTGAGCTGGTAACCTGAGTTAAAAGCCAAGTTGCTGTGTCTTCACTCCTATTTTAACCCAAGTTAGCCAACGTGAGTGGTCTAACCAAAGTTACAAACAAGCCTTTTTTTTTTTTGGGAGTGTACCCTAAGAAAAGGGTTGTGTCAAAAACAGGTTTGGGCCATATTGCAACTATGATCTGAATATACTGGACATGTGAGTCAAGAAATAAGTCTCATCATATTGTATGTGAACCAATATTCCATCTTTTGATCATATGCTGTTGGAACAGAGCAGAGCACAAGTTCACCTTTCCCATACAGTGCAGTAGATGGATGTGAGCCCACGCTGGTGAATTGAAAGAACTGGGTTTGTATCCGCAGAACTGTGATGACAGCACAATGAAGGGGAATACCCCAAAGTAAAGTGATAAAATACTCTGCAGCCCTTTTTGCTTCTTTTGAGAGATTAGGAATTTTTCTTTCTTCACATGCAAGTCAGAGCCCCAGAACAACTCGGAGTGCAAGAGATCATATAAATGCTATACATCAGTAAGTGTGCAACATCCCTGCATTCTGACTGGCTGAGACTGTGCTGGCCAATAAAATAACAGTTAACACGTCAGTGGGTATTGTCAATGCACCCATCATCATACTATGGTATCTTGGCACCTAGTGCAATGTATTATTAATTTATCTATCTGCCTCTTCAGCCAGACCTGTCCAGGTTCTCCAAAGAGCCACTGGGCTAAGAATGTTTAGAACGTTACAGCTTTTTCGAATGCAGGAGCAATATCCCTTCAGCAAATCTCTGTTATCATGACACATAATAAAACTACATAGCTATAGATATTCTTCCAGTTTAAGGGAGAACCATAGAAATGTATGGCTGGAAAGGGCCTCAAGTTAAGCCCTCTGTGCTAAGGCAACATAAAGTAAACTTTGTTCATGTAAGGTGTGGTGGTTGCTTTAGAATCCACCATCCTGCTTTAACATTCTATCAAGAATGACTAAGCAATCCTGCAGCTTTGTATATGATAAGGCTAAAGACACGCACTAAAGCATGTTGCTGGAGGGTGGCACAGCTAACAAGTATCTGAGCCAGCTGCTACCCTGAAGCATTTATGTTGATCCATGCACAATGGGCCTATGTGAGTTCAGTCAGTGAATTACAGTTTGCTAAAATAAGAATGTTCAGTTTTCCATTAGGTGACAGTTACTGTAAAAGTAGCTGATGCACTGGGCCAGCCAATGCAGCAGTAGCTGACATTTCAGTTTTTCTCTTTTGCTCCTTCGTTAAGGTCACGCAGGCTCACACAGGTACTGCTCACATTGTCTGAGCTTAACAGATCACTGTGTAAGAGACATTTAAGGCTAAATTGGTAGTAACTGCCTTAGGGTTTGTCGATATGAGAAATTATACCAGAATGGCTATTCCTGATTAATTCAGTGTGTGGAGGCTCTTATTCCAAAATATGAGCATTCACACATGGAATTAATCAGGAATAGGTAATATCCTTTAAATTCATAACCTACCTTATTCCAAATTAATTTTCATGTGTAGACAAGCCCTTAGACTCCCAGAGGATCTCAACAAATGTCTAATAAATTAAGGCAGAGATTATAAACCATGTGAAATACCCAATGTAGAGCACTGTTATGGTACTGTATAAGTAAAAAATAATAACACCTCCAGCTGTTAGCTACACCATGTACAGTTCCTTATCAAACTATCCCATGCAGAAAAGACGTGCACATCTCAAGTACTGAAGTGAAGGTGATGCTGGGGGCAAGAGGGAGATTAGTTCACAAAGCAAAATTAGGACAGGAAGATATTTATCCAACTTCTCATGGCAGGTCCAAAGGTTGGATAATATGATTCTAATGTTGTGAGAAAAGGGTGTTTAAAGAGTTCCCATTTGATCATCTTCTCTTGCAAACAATGTAAAAGACCAGACTATTCATGCAAGTTATGACACTGAATTTGAGTAACATCAACCACTACCTTGGATGGTGGCCTGAATGCTTTTATACCTATTAGCTTTTTTGATAAGATCAGGAATGCCTAATTCCCTTCATTACAGCTAACATCATTTTTTTTTAACATTACACATTACACAGTTGTCTCTGTGTGCAATGTTTGTTGGCATTCCCAGGCTCTAGTGCTATCCAGCAACTTTTGTCTGTAGAATCCAACATGGCTAGTTTCTTTCCCATGGCAAAACAATTTGACATATATATCTATATTCAGTGCTAGTTTAAATAATTAACCCTAGAAAGGCCAGTGCAGAATAAAGGTCTATACATAGATGGAGAGAGTGTGTGCTGTCTCTCCAAAGGACCACTTTGCACCCCTACCCCTAATCCCAAGCTGTTCTGCACTCCTGGAATCATTGACACAGTCTCGGGTACCTGTACATTATGGCAGCTTCTACCTGGCTGCCTATGGATTGCAATGCTACATGCTGCAGTCCTGCCACTGACATGCTCCTTATGCCAGCAAGGGCTTGCAAGGGGGTCTTTGGGAGGCAACTCCATGGCTGCCTTTTCCTGTGCCTGTTCTGGGGAAATCCTCTGTAGGGCGGTAGAGTCGCCTCCCTCCAAGCCTGAGACGGAGGGACCACTACATTCTCCCTGGGTGGAGCCAAGCCAGTTTCACCCCACACTGGGAGCAGAGGGGAGGGACAGGAAGTATAAGAGGTGGGCCCTTCAGCTCGGTTGGGCCGAAGTCAGTGAAGGAGGCAGATGTCTCTAGCCCACTGCAGAATTCCGGACCAGACCCTGAGCTGTGCAGCACCCTGCTGCCCCTGGAGGAGGAAACTGAGCGTGGCGAAGAGATGCTGGGACTACTGTCTGCCACTTACCTGTCTTCCTTAGCCAGGAGGCTAGACTAAAGACTACTTATTGCTCTGTCCACCCAGAAGCCTAGACTGTGACTACTGTCCGCCCTAGCCAGGCAGTCTGGGCTTGGGACCACTAACTAACTGTTGCTGATTGCCTGATGCAGCAGGTTAGAGTGGCCTGCCTCCAAACCTGAGACAGAGGGACCACTACATCCTCCCTGGCCAGATCCAAAGCTTTTCCAGCCCTGTCACAGGCTGACTGGTCTCTTTAAGAAGGAATGGGTCCCGTTCACATGTGATTGGTTAGTTACCTTCCAGTGGGCCTGATTGAGGGGTCCTGGCCACTATAAAGATCCAGGCAGCATTTGAGAAGGGGAGCAGAAAGGAGTAGCAGGCAGCTGGTCAGAGTTCTTTGAGATCCAAGAGAGCAGTATGTGAAAGCTGATGGTGAAGTGAGCTGGCACAGAGAGAACTGATGAGTGCTGCAGGAGAGAACTGGCCAGAGCTGGGGAACCCTGCCAAGAAGGAGGTTCATACACAGGCTCCTAGGGAAAGGAGGAAAAGCAGCTCAGCAGCAGTTGGACTCACAAGAGAAGGGGACTTAGGAGTGGAACACTATGGGGAGCCTCTCACAGAAGCTCAGAGCTGAGGGAGATGAGCTGCAAGAAACAGTGAGAAATCACCAGAAGTGTGGAGGCCCTGGAAGAGGGGCACAGGAACTGAGGAACTGAGGAGTTATTGAGTTATTAACGGTCACTGGCCTGGAGATGATGACCCTGGAGTGGGAATGATGAACTTCTGCATTTTAACCTGTCATACTTGGGGGTGGGAGGGTAGAGGTTGAGAATTGTCTGACTTAGAGATCTGCATTATGCATAATGCATTATGCCTGGAAGCAGGGCTTGACTTGGATTCAGAGAAACAACATTCTTTTCCTAGGTGGGGTAGGGAGGTGATCATATCTCTGATCTGTAGTGGAGGAAATGGGCAACTCAGTTGGTCCTGGGGAATGTCTTGTAAACGGAGGCAGGATTTGCCTGTCTTGCTGCGGTCAGTTGCAGGAGGGTGCCTGGGCGGCTAAGCCCTGTTACAAGTCCCTTTATGCCACTCTGCCCCTATTACCAGGTGTAAAGCAGCCAAAATGGGAGTGAGGATCTAAAATCATTATAAAACTTGGTCTTGTTTTTCTCATCAGACATGGGAACTTAACAAACACACATTGTTTGCACTGTTAAGGTAATCCCGCCAGAAGCATCCAACTCATACAATGACAAATTCTGTATATGTGCTAGAAAAAAGAACATGATTACTATAATTCTGACTCTCTTCCCTCATTGTATTATTGTCACGACAGTTCATTTTCCTGTTATTCCATTCCTTTTATCTCACCTAGTTACAAGACTGTCATAACAAAGCACAGCATATCACCACCCTAGTATTGAACCTAGGTCCCTAGATGACATCCTCAGCCTCTGTGGGACACTGAATGATTGTCCCTGACCAACAGTCTTAGTGCTAAAGGCTTCCACTTCCACAGCAGCAACATCCCAGGCACCTAATTATTGTTTGTCCAGCAATTCTCATTGGGCATCTGGATTATATAAAGACCCCAACGAGAAGAGGAAACTGTCTGGGCAACAAACTATTGCCTGCTGGTTGCTGGCTAGACCATCTTGCTGCCCTGCTCAACCTTGCCTCCCTAACCCATTGACCCAGCCCCTTGGATTGACCACTGTGAGAACTCTGACCTATGCTCTGGACTGCCTCTGCTACCAATTGATCTCCTAGCTACCCAACCACCTGTGCACATTTGACTACTGCTCTGGACTGCCTCCGAGCTCACCTCAGCCACTGGGCATTACACATCAACACAAAGCAGCTCATGTGCTACCGGATTACATTTTGATTCACTACATTATATAGGAATTAATATTATATAGGAATTATGCTTCCTTATCCTGTTCTAATTACTCTTGGTCTACTTCAAGTGTTAGAGATCTTGTTGCCCAACTTCTGTATTTAGTTTTCTCTTTACTTTTCAACTCAGAGGATATGAATCATGCCTTTGCCCATGTAAAGCTGCACCGTGCCTTACTGTCTTTCAGCATAAGACTTTGGGTCAGATTCTGAACAGTTCGACCTTTGAGTAATGATTTAAGCCCATTGGCCTTACTAATATATGCTTTATGGAGCTCTTCGAAGAACTGTTTGGGGTTTTTTGTTTTTTGTTTCTATGTAAAGAAATCAAAACTTAAAGAGACATTTGAACAAAGTGGTGCACTCATAACTAGTTTAATCTCTGCTGAGTCACTGACTTCCTCTTTGGCCATGAGCCAGTAATTTGATCCCTTTGTCCTTCTACAACCTACATGAGAAATTGGGTAATAATTATACTTCACTGAGAATGAAAGGATGAGGTTGAATGGAATCATCCTCAGAAAATAAATTACTAAACAAGTTGATTAGTGAGAAATCTCAAAATGTTAACACTTGTGAGAGCAGTTGTGTTCTAAACAAGTGAATACTGCTTGACTCACATCATCAAATACTTAGTCATCTTGACAAGGCACAAAAAGTTAGATGACTTAAGATATGAAGAATCTGCTGCGTCAGTGACAGTCCAGGGCTTATTAAGGCTCGTGGGGGCATTAACTTCTTTCTGCAGCTTAGGGCCCCATCCAGTGATGTGCTAAAGCCTTCAAAGGTCTTTGCACCTTGTTCAGACATGTCTCATGTTCTCCCTCTGCAAAATATTCAAGTGACTGAGCTTTAGTGACAGAGGTTGGTGGAAAGCACATTTCAAAGTCATTTGCACAAGAATTCCCAGACACCTAATTTTAAATCCACACGAGTCAGAGCAGCAGCACTTGTACACCCATTAAATCAGGGAACAGAACCAGTGTCGTGGTTCTTATCTGAACAATTGCAGCAGAGCTTGAATTTCAAATAATTGCCAATGCATAGAGTAAAAAACTCAAAAGAAATATCAATTGAAAAAATGTAAGATTTGCAGAGATTTCCACAGTGAGAGGCTAAATTCTTTTAATAAACCATTTGTTGTGAATTCACTTCTCTAATTGCTGTCTGTGCTGTTCAACAGATTTGTATGTTTCAAAGCCAGAAGGGAACACTGTGATCATCTAGTCTGACCTCCTGTGTGACAAAGGCCATAGAATGTAATGGGTGAAATTCCTGCATCAAACCCAATAGCTTACTGATGAACTAGAGAGATGTCAAATCTTGATTTAAAGACTTGCGATAATTTTCATCTAAATAATCAAAAGTCAAAACTGCAACCATCTCTACTGCATATCTCTTGTGATAAATTTAAAGAGCTTGAGCATAAGTTTCTCACCAAGGCCGGTTTTCCATACGTCAAATCATTGTTGTGGCTCTTTCAGAACCCTCCAATGTCTCCACATTCTTTTAAAAGGGTGGATACAAGAGCAGGATGCAGCATTTCAGTAGTAGTGTCACCAGAACCTTAGAGAGAGGCTATATCACCATCCTACTTCTACTCAACATTCCTCTTGTGCAAGGGTCATGTTGGCACTCTTAGACACAACATCACACTAAAAGCTCATGTTCAGTTGATTATCTACTGTGACCCCAACAACCTTTCCAGGGTCACTGCTTTCCAGGACACTGTCCCCAAGTCTGACATATATTTGTTACTAATGTATGACCTTACATTTGGCTGTTTAAAACTGGTGTCGGTTGGTTCCACCCAGTTTACCAAGAAATCCAGATCACTCTGTATAGGTGACCTGTCCTCATCGCTACTTAACAATTCACTGATCTTTCTGTCATCTGCAATCTATACTAGTAATGATTTTATATGTTCTTCCAGCTTATTGATAATGAAAGGAGATGGTGGGGAGAGGGAAGCAAGGTAGGCATTTGCCTTAAGCTAGCAGGCTTGCTCTCCCAGCAGCAGTGCTCTTCTGCTTCTTTCTCTAAGATGGTGGAAGGCCCCTGACTGCTCCCAGGAGCAGCCTGTGCAACTATATGGCTTGCAAGTACCCATCAGCTCATGCGATCTGGATAGTTTGTTAACTGAAGGCCAGTTAGAGGCTCTGGAGTTGCAATGCACTCCAGGTTCCCCCACACCCAAGGGACAGGGAAGAGCTATGATCAGATTAGTTAAGACTGGCGACCATGGGATAGGAACAATCTGTATACTTCATAGAATAAAATGTCCTTCCTGGCCTCTGACAACCTCTCCTCAAACTACTCCCAAGTCCTTGTTGGTTCTAAATCCCTCTTCAAACCCCTACCTTCCCCAGTTCCTGGTGGCTCTGCCCCTCTTGCCATCCTTTCCACTTCCTCACCCTGATGTTTCCTCCCATGTATGCAGGTAACTGGCAAAAGATGCCACTACCCCCATGTACTACTCTCCTGGGGAGTAAGTGGTTTTCTTCCTTAGGCTGAATTTCTTTGATGTTCCTGCTTCTGAGGCTGCCACAGGAGCTGGGGGTGAAGGACAACAGGAAGTCAGCTGGGCAGTCAAACAGCTTCCAAGGAGACACCAGCCACCTTCCTGGTTTCCCAGTAGCAGTGGGAGCTTCCTGCAGTTCAAGTGGGGGACTGGTGGCTCTCTCTTCTCTTTCTGGTCCTGGCCTCCCCCTCTCGTACACCCTGCAGCTTCTGTACCTGCTAATCAGAGGCACAGGAGTGGAGTACCCTTTAGAATCTGATTCTTCCCCATGTGGCAGCAGCAGATCCTGCAGCACTCCAGTCCCTGCTGGGTTAGGATTTTCAGTCATGACTGTAATGAAGAATACCAGCTATCTTACTCACCAGCATTTTTTTTTTAAGGGGAAGAGGGGTGAGAGGAGAAAGGGGGAATCTTCATACACTATCCAACTTCAAAGGGTCCACACTGCTTGGGACACACTTCTCATAAAGCCAAATGGAATCCCCTAAAAGTAGGGGAGCTGGCCTGCTGAACCCCCATCTTTCCTAAAGCAGTGAGGTCATCAGCGAATTGAGGTTATATTACATTACCCTTTCAGAGGAGATGCTGCTGCCTCATGAATCATGGCTTAGCCTGGGATTCCAAAGATCTGGATTGTCATCCTGGCTCTGACACTGCCAGGTGACCACTGATGAGTCACTTCACCTTTCCGTGCGTCAGTATTACGGGGCTAATGATATTGACCTACCTTGTAAAGTGCTTTGACATCTACTGATGAAAAATGCTATACAAGAGCTCAATATTATCATTTGGTAGTCTGTGCATTAGCAGATTTAAGAGCAGTCTTTTAAAGCTCTTCATATGGCATAGAAACAACCAATTTAATAAAATTAAGTTACCTCCTTGTGTGCAATGTCATTTTCCTTACCTAGCAACCACTAGACTTCATATTTAAATGTGGGGGAGGGAGGGGAAGAGAGAAGAGTTTTCCTATTATCCTAGTGTGAGGAACTTGAATATGGCTTTTCTTGTGATGGGGTAACTGTGTAAGGATAATTTGCCCCTGAGTATGAAGCTCTAATTGTTTTGTGCTCAGGACATTGTATAAGTACAGAATTACTAATTTGCTAACATAAGAATGACCATACTGGGTCAGAATCATTAATTTCATTGAGTGACCTCTGGTTCTTGTCTCATGTAAAGGGGTAAATAACACTTCCTTATTCACTTTATCCACAACATTCATGATTTTATTGACCTCTGTCATATTCCTTCTTGATCATCTCTTTTCTAACATGAATAGTCTTAGTCTTTTTAATTTCTCCTCACATGGAAGTTGTTCCATACCCCTAATCATTTTTGTTGCCTTTCTCTGTACCTTTTCCAATACCAATATATCTTTTTTTGAGATGGGGTGACCACAACTGCATGCAGTGTTCAAGATGTGTGTGTACCATGGATTTATATAGTGGCATTCTGATATTGTCTGTCTTATTACCTATCCCTTTCTTAATGGCTCCTAATATTCTGCTACCTTCTTCAACTGCCGCTGCACATTGAGCAGATGTTTTCAGATAACTATCCATGATGACTCTCAGATCTTTAGAATCATAGAAGATTAGAGTTGTAAGGAACTGCAGGAGGTCATCTAGTTCAACTGCTTACTCAAAGCAGGACTAACCTCAGCTAACTTATCCCAGCCAGGGCTTTGTCAAGCTGCAGCTTAAAAACCTCTAAGGATGGAGATTCCACCACCTCCCTAGGTAACCCATTCCAGTGCTTCACCACTCTCCTAGTGAAAAACTTTTTCCTAATGTCCAACGTAGACCTCCCCCACTGCAATTTGAGACCATTGCTCCTTGTTCTGTCATCTACTACCATTGAGAACAGCCTAGCTCCATCCCCTCTGGAACCCCTTTCAGGTAGTTAAAGGCTGCTATCAAATCCCCCCTCAATCTTCTCTTTTGCAGACTAAACAAGCCTAGTTCCCTCAGTCTCTCCTCATAAGTCTTGTGCTCCAGCCCCTAATCATTTTTGTTGCCCTTAGTTGGACTCTCTCCAACTTGGCCACATCCTTTTTGTAGTGGGAAGCCCGAAACTGAACACCATATTCCAAATGCGGCCTCACCAATGCCAAAAAGAGGGGAATAATCACTTCCCTTGATCTGCCTACTAATGCAGCCCAATATGCTATTAGCCTTCTTGGCAACCAGGACACACTGCTGACTCATATCCAGCTTCTTATCCACTGTAACTCCCAGGTCTTTTTCTTCAGAACTGCTGCCTAGCCCGTTGGTCCCCAGTCTGTGGCTGTGCATGGGATTCTTCTGTCCTAAGTGCAGGACTCTGCACTTGTCCTTGTTGAACCTCATCAGATTTCTTTTGGCCCAATCCTCCAATTTGTCTAGGTCTACTTAGGTATCCTATCCCTACCTTCCAGGGTATTTACCACTCCCCCTAGCTTAGTGTCATCTGCATCTGTCATCTTTATGAGTAATATCAGCTAAATTAGACACATCATTGTATATATAACAAGTTTGCTATTATAAGACATGGGCCAGTCAAGTATGATTGAGCATAAACTATGAGCAGCTTCTACATTACAGAAGCACATATGACATGAAGAAACAGCTTCTGGCTCTTTGCACAGAATGTTTTTTTGCTTAATCCAGCACTGAATTGGTATGGGCATAAAAATCATGTTTCCACTATTAACAAGTGTACAAATATGGATGTGAGAATTGTACGTGTTCTCAGAGTGGTCAAAGTACTCCTAGGATATATATCAACCAGTCCTAGGATTCTCTTTTAGCAAATGCTGAATCATAACATGAGTGAGCTCTGACGTCTAATTTCAAAAAACCCAAATAGAATTTAAATTATGTTAATCAGAGAATACAGTGAGGAGTAGAGAAAGGACAAGATGGTGGCTGCATGCCCTGTACCTTGGTAATGGGTTACAGCCTTTTAGTTTTTAGCCATGCCACTATTTAAATATGTTACAAGACTTTAGTGACCAAAAGTCATGCCACTGACATCTGTGAAATGAGTTAGTGGGTTCAGCCATTGACAGAAAGCAGCACTGCTAAAAGCCACTTCCACAACTGCTACCATGTTGACATTTGCAGGAGTGCTGATGGTTATGGAGACTGAACTAAATTCTCCCCAAGCCTGGACTGATGTGTGTTGCTGGGGCAACTGGGAAACTGTGCAAAAACAATTCTGCCCTTTCTGAAAACAGGATTTGGAAAAAATGTTCTGCTTATATTCTAAGAATTTAAACAGCCGTTCATTGAGAAACTCTAGTGCCTCCATGCTTTGGATCAAGGGCTTTAAGTTTGGCAGGGGTGGCCTTTGTGTCCAGGATGTGCCTTTTGCTGTGCCCATAAAAAGCTGCCCAAATGTATAGGCCTTTGAAAAATCTCAGTTCGCACATGCTCAATAGAGTCTGTTAGAGTTTAGTACCTAAATTCTACAAAGATTCCATCTCTACTGAGCATGCTGCAACCTCTCACAACTCTTCATGCTGACCCGACTGTGCATGTGCCATCCCCAGAAAGACTGGGCATACCCAAGGTTGTCAGAGCTAAGCAGGGCTTTCCCTGCAGTTGTTTTTCCTGACTGCTGGACTGAGAGCAGGAAGACTGTTTCTTCTGTACTATCAATGTTCCTGCTGCTGGTGCCTAGGCAACACAAAAGAGGATGCAGCCTAACGGAAATGTAGAGGGGCGATGGGCTGAGCCTGGGGAATGGAAGGAGTAGATTGGACAAGCTAATCTGACTTCCTGAATAACACAGGCCTTAGGATGTCCCTGCATTCCAATATTGCCAACTGCGAAGGTTCAAAAATCATGAGTCAGACCCCAAAGTCATGGAATTACTCCCTGTAACAGGGTTCACCCACAATTGGGTGCCTCCTTGTGAGCGCATCTGGGGATTAGCTCCTTTCAGTCATTGCTCGCACTATCCCACTGCCCTTTGCTCTCTGGAACTCATGGTGCTCCCTCTTTGTGAATCAGCTCTGAAGCCAAATCATTGTATAGTCCTCTCCTTCTTGGGTATCAAAGCCTCACTGGATCAGCTGTCCTCATGTCATTCCAGACAGTCCAAGACCAGGTCTTGCGCCACTTTGCTAGCAGCTGCTAGGGGAACCCAGACCCACCCACTACATTGGGGTTTCAGCCCATATCCAGAAACTACTGTCTGTTGCTTAAAGACCCTGTTGCTATTTCCCTGGACTCTTTTCTTTCTCTGTCTTCTGGTCCTCCGCTCTGGGTTTACAGCCCAAACTCCCAGCAAGTAACTGTCGACAAGTTCTCCTACCGGCCCCTTCTGGTTTCAGCTTCCTTCTTTTATATTGGCCCAATCTGCTCCTTCCCAGTTGAACTTCATCTTCCACTAGGGTTTATTGATCCCTGGCTCTCCTCTAGGTGCCTATAAGGTTAGTTGACCTTATAGATGGGGTTCACCTCATCACAGTCCCCAAAATCATAATTTTTTTTAAAAGAGAAATTATATTGTGTTTTTGGTCGGTTTTGATTTTTGTACTCTTCCTGTCCACCCCCAGTTCGTGTGTGTAACAAATTTAGCGTAGCCAATTGAGGTAATTTTGGACACCCCCCCGCGGGAGCTCTCATCTCTACATCTGCTCAGCTCCCTGACTCACAACTAATTCTGCCCCTCAACATCCCCATCAATTCCGCCCCCACATTTGCCCAGGCTCCCCTCTGCAGAAGAGAATGTCGTGGTACACCTGGCACATTCTTTGTCCTAACTGGCACTTCCCACATACTAGTCAACTGCACCATCTCACACTTGTCATTAATGCCAGCTCCAGGGAAAATGGCCTACACAGTATAGAAACAAACGTGATGGTAGAAACCTGATCTGTTTTAAATTTAGCTGAAACCAACCAATCCAAGATACTTTAAGGACAGGATTATAAAGGGTTGATAATAAAGGCATAAGTGAGTCATTGAATTGTTTACCATAAGATCGTTGTGTTAGACACAGGTGGTTACTGAAAGGCTATTCTGTCATTGTTTTAAACAGAAGTGAGTTAGTTTTCCAAAAAACCTTTCAAGATAATAAGCAACAAAGAAACCTAATGTAACTTAGGTGAAAAGTTGGCAAAGCAATGGTTCGCCTTCATGTTGTCATTAGCACAAAGAATTCCCACTGAATGAGATGAGAAAGAGGGAAAAAAAGTACAATTAAAGAGAATGTCCACACATGAAAGAGTTGGCCCAGTTTATAAATATTAGCATATT
This sequence comes from Emydura macquarii macquarii, assembly GCF_026122565.2. NCBI lineage: Eukaryota > Metazoa > Chordata > Testudines > Chelidae > Emydura > Emydura macquarii. Next base: position 415,961 of record NW_027132817.1, on the reverse strand, counting down.
AATTAAAGAAGAGTACAGTTCTGATTTTTAAGGGCCCCAAATTGCTACATCTGCATTCAGTGGAAGTTTTACCTTTGACTTCAATGAGAGTAGGAACCAGATAAACCTGAGAAGACCTTCAAACAAAGGAGTGATTTACTATCTGCTGATAACCTTTAGCTTCTTATCTTTCCCATGATGAGTCATGATTTTGACTTATCTCTTTCAGAGAAAGAAGACTTCAGCACCATGTGTTTATTTGCTATTTAGAATCGCTTCTCCAAAGCTTTTGAGGCGGTAAGGGAGGAGAAAAGGTAAATCTTTTTCCTGAGAAACCATGGCATAGAGGCTTTGGTTTTAAAAGAAGTCCACAATGGTCTCAGTGGGAGGAAGGTAAGATGGAGTTAGATCGATTGTGACAATGATATTTGGTCTTATGCCATGGCTGTGCAGGAGTCAAAGAAGATTCCTATTCATCCATCACAGCTTATGTGAAATCTCCTGGTGGTATATTTCCTGCTTAATCCAAGCTGGCTGTTCACAATTAGAGTGTAGAGCCTCTCTTCATGTGAGAAATGTTCATGTTACTTGCACTTTTCATAATCTGGGGATCTTGTTGAAGCCTTGGCTACACCTGGATGCTAAAGTAACAGCTGTAGCCAATTGTTTTCTTCCATCTGCACATAGTGGGAAGAGAGTGTGCACTTTTTTTTATGTGGACCTTGCTATAATTATCTCTGCCCTTGGCAACTTGAGCCTAGACATCTGTAGTGTATTGTACATGGAGCTACATCCATACAGAAGCTGAAGGTAGAGTAGAATGCTGCAGTCTATCCCTAAAGGCCCGGTCTACACTACAAAAGTAGGTCGATGCAAGGCAGCTTACCTCAACTTAGTTGTGCACATATCTACACTTAAATTGGTCTCCCACTGATGTAAGTGTCCCGTTATGCTGATACAGTAACACCACCTCCCCGAGTGGTGTAGAGCCATGGTCAATGTACTTAAGTTGATGCAATGCATGTGTAGATACTGCATTACTAATGTCGACCCTAACTGTCCTCCAGCAGCTGTCCCACAATGCCGCACACTGACTGTCCTGGTCACCATTGTGAACTTCCCTGCTCGGGGTCCCGGAGATTGAACACCTCCCTCCTCCCCACCTTAAAGCCCCATGAAATTTTGAAATTCCTTTTCCTGATTGCCTGGCTTGGGGAACACAGCTAGCAGCTCTCCATTGTTGAATGCAACTGGACAGCTGACCAGGCTGACTACATGCCCCAAATGTGCTCCTGCCTAAATAGACAAGAGATATTGACTCTCCTGAGCCTGTGGGGAGAAGAGGCTATGCAGGCACAACTCTGAACCAATCATAGAAACATCAACATCTATGAGCAGATTGCTCAGGGGATTCAGGAGAAGGGAAATGACAGGGACCAACAGCAGTGCCATATGAAGGCCAAGGAGCTGCGAGAGGCATACCAGAAGGCCAACAATCAATCCAGTGCTGAGCCGCAGACCTGCCGCTTTTAAAAGAGTTGCATGACATATGCCACAGAGATCCACCCCCCATCCTCCACAGCACCATGGATACCTCCAAAGAGACTGAGTCACAGGCACAGGACATGAACAGCAAGGATATGGAGGTGGTGGATGAGGAAGAGGAGGAGGAGGAGGAGTATGGGCAACAGGTGACCAGGGGGATCCAGCTGCTCAGTGAGCCAGGGCCTGTTTTTGACTCCACTGCAGTGCAGCCAGTCCCACCAGTCAAAGAATGAGTGAGCCTGATGCAGGGGAAGAAACCTCAAGTAAGTAAGCAGATAAATTTTCAATTATAGGGATAGCACCCCCAAAGTAGCAGGACACATCTTTTGACTTTTCATCAGTTTACTCATGCTAGAAGAGGAGTGGTACAAGTAAGAGAGATAAAGTTGCAATCTGCTTTTCATTTCCTTCCACACCCACAGAATGCCTGAGCCAAATAAGGAAGAGAAAGAAGAGGACTCGGGATGACATGTTCGATGAGATCCTGCAAGCCAGTGCTGCATTGGACCATGAGCACAGGGCTTGGAGGATGAACATTGCAGAGAGCCTGGACAAGGAAAGAGTGGAGAGGAGACCCAGCAGGAAAAGGCAAAGGAGATGCATTAGGGAATAATAGGGCTTCTCCAGCAGCAAATGCAGATGCTGTAGACTCTGGTGGACCTACAGGTTCAATAATCCTGGGCTCGTCTGTCTCTGTAGCCATTCATAAGTCACACAGAGCAAAGCACCAGCAAATCTCCCAAGCCCCCAGCCTTCCACTCCAGAACTGTTCTCTCTTGCCCTGGTCAGAAGCCTGACTGGTGTAAGTTCATTACCCAGTCTGCCCCTCCCTCAATGTGAAGAGGACACACACAAACCTTTGTAAACTGAGCTGAGATTTCCCAAGCACTTCAATCAAAACAAAATGTTTTAGGTCAAACATAAAACAGATTTAGTAACTACAGAAGACAGATTTTAAGTGAGTATAAGTGGTAGACACAATAGATCAGAAATAGTTACCAAAAAAATAAATCTTTACATCTTATTACAATAGGCACTATTTCAGTCACTTTCCTAAGCTATCTTTTATAAAGCAACCCTGCGTAATAATTTAAAATCCTTTCCCCCAAAGAATAACTGACTAATGAACTGAACACTATTTGAGAGGATCAAGTGACCTAGGAATAGTCAATATGTTTATCTATTAAAGCGACACTAAGAAGAGCACAGATTAACTAGGGAAAGCCTTATTTTTAGGAAATCATGCTTATTTTGTGCTTCACTGTCCCTGAGGGATGCCATAGATATCATGGGCCAAATTCTGCCATCCAGTATTTGAACAGAAATTGCGCTCACTTCAATAGAAGCTCTGTGCACAAACCTTAGTGTAGGATTTGGCTCCATGTTTACAATTCGAGATAGCACTTGGAAGAGTTTCCCACTACAGTATAATGTATAAGTTACAAAGTTAAGGGACATGAAGAAATCTGGGTCATAAGATAAAAATCAGGTCATAAGGCAGGAAATACAGTGTGTGTAGATCAAGCAGAGCCTTTTTAACTTAGAATTTTTATCTGAATTCATTCTTGGCTTTAGGCACTTTGCAATAACCAAAACATACAAGAAAAATCAAATTTAAATCAATTAAATGTTTATTGGAATCCCCTGCCACAAAAATACTGGCCCTCCATAACAAGCGTCACCTCAGGGCACACTGTCACTGACCTGAAAGTTGCTGTACTTCTCCAAAAAAACTCCAAAAACAGACTTAAAAGAGAAACTGCTGAGTTAGAAATGATCTGCAAACTTGACACATTCAAACTGGGTTTAAACAGAGATTTGGAATGGCTCTCTCATTACAAGAGGTAAATTGCTTTGCTCACCCATTCTCACCTCCTACTCAATGACTGTCAATAGACCTCAAGTACCCAGCTTTCGTCCACCTACCCCATTGTTCTTTATGCACTTGTATATTTATATGATGATCCTATGTTTCTCATTTCTACCTCTGCATCTGACGAAGTGAACTGAGCCTCACGAAAGCTTATGCCTGCTAAAATTAAATTTGTTAGTCTTTAAAGTGCCACAGAACTCTCGTTGTTTTTGCTGTATACAGACTAACACAGCTACCCCTCTGCAACAAGTCTACCTTCAGTTTCCCACTAGTCAAATGCCTGGGAGAAATGTCATTGCAGCATATCTGGAAGGTTAACAAAAACTGGTTGTAACAGACAAAGGGCTTAGAACCAAAGCCAAGGATTCCTCACAGAACATATTCTGCTGGTAACATCTTCCCTTTTAAATCAGGGCCATGATAGCTTAAGTGACCCCACCAATTGCAACTGCAAGACTATTCACAGTGAGAGAGGTTGTTGCTAAGGTAACCAAAGCACTTAGGTCTTTATTTGTTAATACGAACACCAGATAACTTATGGCTGCTTCCTAATTATCCAGTATAAAATACCACATCCAGTCTTTGTTACAAATTGCAGAGGCACTCGCCTCAATGCGGCTGCCAATAAAATGGCATCTGTTCTGGTTGCTCTGGTTGCCAAAGAGCACTGTGAGGAACTTCAGAGGAACCGAACATAGATAGGTAAATGGGACCATGATGGCAAATGAAGTTCAGTGTTGACAAATGCAAAAGTAATGCTCATTGGAAGGAAAATTTAAATTACTCATACACCGTCCAGGGTTCAAATCAACAGTATCAACTGAGAAAAAGGTCCTGTGAATCACTGTAGACAGCTCATTGAAGACCTCCGCTCAATGTGCAACTCTGGTTTAAAAAAAGCAAACAAAATGCTAGAATGAATAAATTATAATGTCATTGTATCAACCAATGCCTCCTCTGGAGTACCTGCGACCCCCTCATTAAAAGGATATTGCAGAGGTAGAAACAGTGAGGAGCATATGCTGCATCTCTCAGTAACTGTGTAACTGCTCCTGCTCTGTATGCTCCATTCATCTCCCACCCCGCCCCCACCTTTCCATCCTGGAGTATTCTGCATGCCTCTGACGTTGGGGCATAAAGAATGCCCCAGGGCAACCCTGCGGCTTTGCACCTCCCCCAATGACTCAAAGGGAACAAGGGCACAATTAGACCCTACGATTCTATGAAAATCTGCACTGGGCCAGGTTTTTCAAGGTGATAGCACAGCTAGTTAATAACTGCCAATCCAGTGAGCAAGCTGCCAGCAGCACTGTTGTCAGGACCTCGACACATGAAAGCAGTGGGATTTGGCAGGGGAAATTGTTTCTTTTTTACACAACAGTGCAAAGTACAATTCAGTGTGACAGAAGCTGCTGGTATTTCATAACAGGTTGTTGGGGCAAGGGGCAGATTTTCTTTGATCTTATCTTCGTGCCTGGTATACATTCTCTGGTAATAGTTGGAATTTGGACAAAGATTAAATGGAATGTAAATGTGAATAAGTGAGATGACCATGTGGACTGCACATTGTTATTCCCAGGGCAAAACAGAAATATTAGTAGGAATTAGAATCTATAGCGTATAATCATTTGGAGGCAATGAGGAGAAACAAGACTTTTTTTAAAAAACCCTAAACACTATACCAATGACGCTATTAGGGATTTAATAATGCAGTGCACAGTTTGGTTTCAAACTTTTACCCGACATGCTAAACTTCGCCTATTTCCTTACACTGAAGGAAAAAAGCATTCCTTAGCCATGGCTGCTACCAGAAGGGCACATATACATTTGATGAGAGTCAGCGCTTAATTAGTGAATATAAACCCTTGTCATATGCACAGTAAGCACATTACCCAAAAGCCAACTGTGAAAAAGTGGCTTGCCCCTAGAGTACCTCCTCATGTGGCTGGGCATGGTGTAGCAGTTCTCTCCCCATCTGGCCACTCTCATTTTCCTGTGCGCTGCCTCCTTCTGTGACTCTGCCCTCTGGCCCAGTCACAATTTTAGTCCACCCCTTCTGGGTATTAATATCCAAAAATAAAACAATACTATGAAATCAAATTAGGGTTATCCAAGGAGTCTTTGGCAGGATCCCACCCTTCTATTAAGGGCTTGTCTTCATGAAACCTGTCCTTTTAGTCAGTCTTTCTGAGCCTGGTCTTCCCAACCACCAGGAAGCTCATCCAGGCAGTAAGCTGACTCAGGCCTGGTCTATACTTACCGGCAAATTTGGTGGCAGTAGATGGGAGATACAGAAGCTACGTAGAGTAGCTTGCGTATTTTCCGTTGACTCCCTAAAGTCTGTTCTGCATGCCGTCTCCACTACGCTGTGCCAATGGGAAATGCATTCCCATTGACACAACATTACTCCTTTTCTGAGGATGGATTTATTCTGTCAACTTCTAGATCAATTGAGTGCGTCTCCATTTCCGCTCAATTGATCCGGAGAAGTCAATCTGGCAGCGGCGAATTTGTCAGTGTAGACATAGCCTCAGACTCTTGGCTGAAACTATGCTTCCCTCACTGAATGAGACGTAGAGCTCTACTCTGCTCCTTGGCCAGCCCCAAACTGAACTGGGTCTCCTCCTTTTAATTCCATTGTCCACTCCTGGCATCTGCAACAGGTGTAACACGGTGGGGCTAGTTGGGTCCATAGGCCCTCATTAACCCCCTCCTTGCCTATATGCCCCATCAAACACCCTCCTGCTCTGGACTAGGCTTGGGGCACTGGCATACCCCACCCTCTCCCCTCCATCTTATGGGGAAATTGGTGTTGTGATAAGCAGCCCTTGCCCTATGCAGAACTTGGACTGAAAGGGGTTGCAGGTTCCTTTGCAGGAGTCAATGTTTGATGTCCTTTGTGGCATTGAGTCACTATGGAGAGGCGTGGTCAGTAACCACAGTAAATCCTGTCCCAAGAAGACAGTACCATAGCGCCTCCATAGCTCACTTTACAGCCAAGCCTTCTTTCTCAATAACTGACTACGTCCCCTCTCAGGGAAGTTTCCTGTTCAGTCCCAGGAGCCTCCAGGGACAAGAGGCCCCCAACCCAACTTCAAAGGCATCCATTTGGAAGATAACTCCTTGGCAAAGTCTGGGCTGTGTAAAACGGATTCCCTACAGAGGTGAGCATTAAGAGTCTGGAATGCCTTTTCAGAGGCCTCCATCCTGAAGACCTTTCAAGTGCTGCTGGCTTTAAGAAGATCTGGGAGAGGGGTTGCAATGGATGAGAACTTAAGTACAAATCAATTATAATACCCCGCCAGCCCCAGGAATTTCTGGGTTTCTTTGAGTTTGGAGTAGGATAGGCTTGCAAGGGGTTGCACTTGCCCTTCACTAACATATAGTCTAAGTATGTTGTTTCATCCTTGCCTATGTGGCTTTGTGCAAGGTTTGTCATTAATCCAGCCTTCTCTGAGGACCAGAAGACAGCCACTACTTGCTTTAGGTGCCTCCCCAATTCCAGCTATAAATGACATCATCAAGGTAAGCTGAGGCATCACCACCTTGGAACTGAAAGACCCTGTCCATCAGCTGCTGAAAAGTTACCAGGGTCCTATAGAGGCCAAATGGCATGGTTTTTTAACTGATGTAGTCCATGAGGGGAATGCAAAGGCTGTTTTTCCCCCAAGATTCTGGAGGGAGAGGGATTTGCCAATACCCCTTTTTAAGGTCCAAGGTAGTAATATACTGGGCTTCCCCTCCCCCCCAACCAATCTAGTAAATCATCTTCTCAGGGCCTGAGATATTTTGAGATAGTTTTGATTTTCCTGAAGTCTGTACAGAACCAGGTGTGCCATCCTGTTTGGACAATAAGACAATTAGGCTTCTCCAGTGACTTTATGTGACTTCAATCATTCCAGTGGTTCTCAACCTATTTACCATTGTGGGCCGCATATGCAGCTTGTGGCAAATGGCTGGCTTCACCCTAGTGGGTTTGACGCTTTTGCCTCTTGTAGTGGGCCAGGGCATCACCAGCTACCGTGGCTCCCCAGGGAGGCGGGATAGGGACCCAGGCCCTCCCACTCCTCCAGGTCCCAGCCCAGGAGCCCTATGAGTAGCAGCTTTGTGCTGCTGGCACCGTATACACAGCTGCAGTCTTTCCCCTGGACTAATTTCCCCCCTCTATCCTTCTGGCTCCTCCGGCCTTGCTCCTTGCCACCTGGGGCTGGGCTTCCTTACCCAGGCCCCTGTGCCTGGAGGAGTAACTCAGTGCTGCCAGGGGCAGACTTCCCCCTCCTGGACCCAGTACCTTTCTCAGCACTCCTTTCTGCTCCTTCACACAACTCTACTACACCTCCACCTCCTCCATACAGCACGGCACTCCTATTTCTCCCAGCTTGCACGCTGTCTATCTGGAGCAGAGGGTTTTTATCAAGCACCTGGCTGGGCCGTAACTGGCCTCAGCTGCTCCTAAGTGTCCCCTAATGACTTCTGGCTAGTCTGCTGGGAACAGAGCCCTGAGCATTCTGGGGCCTACATACCTCCCTTCAAGCACTCTCCTACTGCCCTCTGCCCTCGCTATATCACAAGCTCGCTATGCATTATGTGGACTACAATCACACAATACCCATATGGCCCTCAGGTTGTCACATGGGCTGCAGCTGTGTGCTGATTGGGCCGCAAGTGGCCTGAGGGCTGCAGGTTGAGAACCACTTAAACTCTAGCATGGTCTGGAGCTCTTGCTTTACAATCTCCCTCATCTTCCTTGAAAGTGGTCAAAGTGTTTCTCTGAAACAGTGTCCCATCTGTGTATGGTGGGAAGGGAAGCCAAGTGTGTTCACCCTGGCAGGGCCAAAAAGACTGTGGAGAATGTAGCTACTAATTATTGCACTTGATCTTCTGCTTTGGTATAAGATTCTCCCCAAGACATATAGTCCCAGTGGTCAAAACGTTGGGTATCTGCAGGCTCAGTTCCAGCTCTGGTGGCAGTGGCATACTGAAGGAGGGATGGGGAAGGCCATGCCCCTGGGGTGCTGGCCTGGGAGGGGCACTGGCCAGACCCTTGGAGGAGAAGCTGCCCCACCCTCTGTCGCAGGCAGCCAGGGCGTCCTCTTGGTTCCTCTGCCCCTGCACTGGGCAGACCAGAGTCCATCACACCTTCCCCTACCCGCTGCTGGGCAGCCCCCACCACCCGCACAACAGGGGGAGAGTGGGAAATGGGCTTGCAGACCAACCTGCGGGGTGCTGCTGATGCTGATGCTACCGCTGACGGAGGTAGAGGGGGAGGAGTGGGGGAAAACAAGACGTGGGCCTACAGACCCATACCTCTCCCGCGGGCACTGCTGACAGGGGAGGACACCACTGTAAGTATGGCCCCCGGATGCTGGAGACCGATGGTACACCACTGTCTGGTGGATAATTCTTCTAGGGCCTTCCATGACTTTTAAAATTTGACATGTTAGATCTGTTTACTCTTTTTCTGGTTCTAATTTCATAACCTACCTGCTATAGAACTTCATAGGGTCCCTGCCATTGGGTCAACAGTTTTGACTCTGTGCTAGGAAGCAAAAGGAGCATCCAGTCACTGGGAGTGAATACTTGGATGTAGACTCCTTTATTGTGCATGCTCTCTTGGATGTGCTAGACAGTCAGAAAGTTCTCTCTTGTGGAGGAATATGTCTTCTTGCAAAGGTTAAGCACATACTGGACTTTCAGCTCAAAGGACACTGTTTCTCCCATATCCCCAAGTCCAATATCACCCAAGGTTGCCTCCCACATAAAGTTCAAAAGGGAGAAGCTCATAGATGACTAGGGCACCTCTTGTATTGCAAACAGCAAGGGGAAAAGCAACTTGTCAAAATGGTGAAGATTGTGGTGACAAATTTCTTTAGCATGTTCTTCAACATATGATTAATATATTTCATGAACTCATGGGTGGGGATGGTAGACAGACATTCTGAGAAACTTATTTTGTAGTAGTTTTCATAATTATCTCATAACCTGAGACTTAAAGCTGGTTTCTTGATTGGTCAAAATCTCCAAGGGCAGTCCTAACATGGCAAAGACCTTCATTAGTTCAGATGCAGTGGTCTTAGCATTCATAGAACACAAAAGCACTACCTCAGGGTAGTTTGTGACATAATCCATGATTGCTAGACTGACCCGGTAGCCAGCTGCACTCTCTTTAAGTGGCCTAATTAGGTCCATTCTGACTCTTTCAAATAGGGTGCTGACTATGAGAAGAGGAACCAATGTGGACTTTTGGCACTCCCCAGCGTGCAGTCAGCTGACACTCTGGGCAGGAGGCATAGAAGTCTTATCTATGATGGGCCAGCAGAAACAAACTACAGTTCAAGCCATGGTTTGTTCTTTGCCCAGATGTTTGGCAAAGGACATGACATGGGCCAAGTGCATGATTTCCTAGCAGTATGGAAAAGGAGGCACTGGGACCAGACTTCTGCTGTAAGACTGTCTCTCTCCATTCATCCTGGATTTCAAATCATGGAAAAACCTTGACTTGCTAATGATCTATTGCCTCTCCAGTCATGACTGCCACCTGTGTTTCATCTTCCTGTTGCTTCTCTATGAACTTGGAGAACCTTGTAAGAAAACTAGTTTCTGATACTGGGCCAACCACTGGCTCACAGTAAGGGAAAGGGCCTAAGAAAGGGTCTTGTTGGCTGGAATTCCCTTCACTGGCCCAGCTGTCTCTCCTATCCTGACAAGGCCCATTGAGGCCATGATCCCCTAGTCCTAGGGAAACGGAGATCAAGTCCCCAGGATCATCTGAGGTCTCAAAACCCACTTTAGGAGGTTCCCAAAATGTTTCCAGTCTTGGCCCACAATGACTCATAGGCAAGTGATGTTGCCAGGGCAACCAATAGGGACTGGGTGTGTTTGCCAGTGGTAGCTGTATCCGTGTGCTCTCTGCAAATAAATGGTTTTCCCAAGAGGCACCTGGGGATGTCACCTCCCCAGGGTTTGGCTGCATCCCGAGTCTACAGCTCCACCACCTCCATTTCATTTACCTTAACATAGTCAACTTGCCGGTCCTGGTCAGCATGCCCTGTCTTCTGCAGTCCAGACCTGTGCACAAGTGCAGTCCATAAGGTGACAGTCCCTATACCCATGCCCCGAGTGCGTGCACAAAAAGCAAAAGCATTGTCCCTGGTGATCAGGGTCAAGACCTGTTCCTAACCTTCAGGACGATCTTTCCACTTGGGCTAACTGTGTCATTGTTCTGAAAGGTTTCCACTTGAGGACCTAAAGGTTGCTCAGGAACTCTCCATTCAGGGACCCTTTTGAGCCAATTGGACTGCTGATTTGGCTTCTGATTTAGGCCACTGTCGGCCAGGATCCTGCAGTTTCTATGCCACATTCCAGAGCTGGGCTCCCAGGGAATTCTTCTGTTCCTGAAAGTGTTGGGGGAAGGTTTCTTTGATGGGCCTCTAAACGGTCCAATATGGCAGCTTTTATTTGGGGGTAATCACATACAACAACAGGACCCAGGCTACAATAGGGCCACCGTAATCAAATATAGGGATAGCACGACTACCCACTGTTCTGGTAGCCACTGCACTGCCATCACCACCCATTCAAATATCTCAAGAAAGGCTTGTGGGTCATCTTTGAGCCCCATCTTTGTGAGTTAGATCAGTCCAGCTGAAGTCACCAGAGCTGTATCTAGGGGACCCGCAAAGAAGACCAAGTTGTTGTGGGAGGTCTCAAGAGGTCCACCACTTGATGTACAAGCTGCTGTTGCAGGAACTCTTGTTGGACAGATAATTTGTACGTCGCATTGAGGACTTCCCGAAAACAAATGAATAATAATAAACAGCTATCGCATGACTACATGTAGCAGAAACTTTTTGTCCCTAAGTTGGCTACTTTTTGTGTATGTGCATTTACATACAGGCATTTCTAGGGTGCCCATTGCTGTAGTTTCTGAGAACCTTTTAAATCCTTCTCCTGGTATCCTTCACTTCTCCTTGAGAGTGCACTGGCTTACTGTGTACCAAAGGTGGTGGCATCTGTAATGTGACCATAGCCACCTCTATATTCACGCCTTACACGCTGCTGCAATATTTGTGCAAAATGTGCCTTGTGAGATATCATTTGAAAACCAATAACACACTGGTCAATAATTTCATTGTGAAATGTATGTGATAATGCTGTGTGTGGAATCATGGATATTCACTGATATTATGCTTTAAAGACTGTGAGTAAAAGGCATGTAGTGGAAGTTGATGAACAGTTTTTCTCACCCAACACCTCAAACCAGATGTGGCCAAATTCAGTGGACTAGTTACGTGCAGCGGAGGTTGCAGCCACAGGAAGAGAACATTTACAGTGCAAAATTGCAGCAGAAAGCATCACACTGGAGCCCACTAGGGGACACTTTAATAAAGATGGAGTTGGCCCCTTGGAAGAGACAAGACACTGAATCCCATAGATCAAAGGTGGACTTTTGAGATATATGGACACACAGAAAGACTGGATTATCCTTTACCTGAAGAGACAAGGAAAACACCGCTTTGAACTCTATGGGGATCCTGGCTAAGAATTAAACTCCTATTGCTGGGAAAGGTGAGGAAACTACCTTGAACAAAGATTGTATCAGTTTAAGTTAGATCATATCAATTAGAAAGCATATATTTACCTCGGTTTGTCTGTAACCATTTTTATCTTTATTTCTTCTACTTGGTATCACTTAAACTATGTCCTTGTGTAAATAAACTGCAGTTAATAAGCACAGTAGTGCCATGTTTGAAGGAAAAGATGTGTTTACCCCAGTTAAGTTAATGAGCTTTAATATACTGACTCTTTAAAAGAGCAGCAAACTTAATATCTTCTGTGAATGTACAGTGATAGGGTCTGTGCACTGCAGAGAAACACCTCTCTTTGGGACTGGAGTTCACTGATTGTTTCCTGCTAGGCACAGTTTGGGCTGGGAGAGGCTTCAGGAGTTTCCTGGTGAGGAAAACAGTGTGGCGTGGCAGGGAGCTGCTGACACACAGTCTAATCTTCAGCAAAGCTCACTGTCACTGAGGCAGAGAGATAACACAGTGGCTCAGAGCTCTGGGTGTTCCCAGCATGCATACACTGTCATTTCAGCCTTTTTCCTCTTTAGCTAGTTGTTATGTGATCGACAATCTAAACACAAGGGAGCTTATAAGCATTAACAGTTCCCACTGTACCCCATTCTAAAATCTAAACCACGGTAAGACTAGTAAATGGCTAAAGGAGGCAGAACTGCAAAATACAAAAGACTGTTACATAATGAATTAAACAAACACACAAAGGAAAACAACAGAGCAAATCCCAGCTCTCAGAAAATCTCTGATATTTCAGACTGCACAGGAAATTCCCTACAGTTTTAGTTACAACAGCATCTTGATTTGGAGCTGATCCATATCCAAACACAACAGAACTTTGGGGGTGAGAACAGGTTCGAAGCTGAGTTCTAAATTAGACACTTCTAACAACCACCAAAGTATATAAAACTTGATCTCTCTTCCTTCACTTTTGCTGTCACTTTCTGATTTTATTCTCAAAGGCAGGGAAATTAGTAGTTTCTCCAATTGCTAAATGATCAATTAATCCCCTAAACCAGGCACCTGGAATTTAATAACACACCATATATTTCTCATCCTAGTAGCAATGGGGATGAGAAGAAAAGAAATACAAACAATTTCTTCGGTGCAATGTCCAAGATTCATGTGTTCTCTCCTGGCCTGGAAAATTACTAAACTGGGAGTTGGATTGAAAAACAGGTTGAGAGCCTGAATACTAATTAGCACAGAAAATCTATCACAGTTAGGAATGCCTTTTTCTTCTGTATTCAACATCAGCACTCTTTTCATACCTGTTTTATTTAAACTCCTTTCTGAAATCATCTTGTATAAAATAAATTTGCAATATATGTTGCAGTACAGCTAACCTGTGTGTATATGACAGAACAAATGGAACATTAACTACACAGAAAGATATATGTTCTGTACAAGGCTGCATGAGTATTGTAATGAAGCAGCTAGATGGTTTTCAAGAATCCTGTCTGGAATTCTAAAGAAGCCATCTCATGCAGGAACTTTCTTCACTACAAGTTTTTATTAACACACAAACAGGGATAAACAAAGGGCCAAATCATGAAGTCAATGCCAGTTGAATGCATGCACCACATTGAAAGAGGTGGATCAATCCAGGCATGATTGGGCCTGAAGAGTCCAGTAGACAACAAAGGGCCCATTGACATTAATAGGAGTTTTGCCTGAATAGACCATGAGCTGGTAAAGCCCAAAACCCACAATATCTCGGGCACCAGGCTGCTTCTTACTGTCCCTGAAGAGTTGTGAGCTTTATGCCAACATGAATGCTCTCTATAATAGAGCTTCAGAAACTTTGCAAGTGTGAAGCAAAATGTCAGCGTAGTGATCCACCTTCTGTTAGAGTTTAATCTAATTCCTGTCATATTCAAACCCCACCCTTTGCATATTATAGGGACTCTTTTTAAAGTTAACACATTAATCCCAAATTCAGCCTAAATAAAAAGATCAAACCTAAAATCACATATTTACTAACAACAGATCTTGAAATAATTAGAACAACTGATAGGACAATAGGGCCAAAACTCAGCCAGTTTACCTCAGTTTCCTTGTAGTTCTTCCACTGAGAATTTGGAATGTGCATGGACTTCAGGGATCTCTGAGAGTCAAGGAACTTCTGCCCTACCACTCAATCTCATGGAAAGCACTGTTTCTGCAGAAGCCACGTTTCCATAGCCTCCCCTAACTGCAGCCATCCCCCTTGATGGGGCTTACTGCAAACTCTAACAGTGACTTGGGATGGCTTACCCCATTGGCTTGGAGAAGACAATCTGCCAGACTACCTGCCACTCTCAACTTGCAGAACTGGAACCCCACAGCATCCCTGCAAAATATCTTCTGTGGGATGGCCAAGGGAAAAGACTATGTCACTCATCCACGTCGGCACAACCGCCCTGCAACCCCTCCAGTGCAAGCCTTCACAGAATCAGAGGGGAGCATGAGGGTTGGTCATAAATATTTACTTCCCACCAGTGTACCCTCATTATGAATCATGTTTGATTCTACTCTTTTCACCTGGCATTGACATGAGTGGCTCCTGTGTTCATTACTTTATGAAACAAGTAGTAAAAGCACGAACATGAGGCAGAAAAACCAGAAGAGGAAAGAATTCTGAGTTGGGATTGAGTAACAATGCTTACAGAGTGGAATCCAATGATTTACATTTACATCCTAAATCACTGCATCTGGAGTGCCTTGATGCTCCATCATGTTACAAGGCCAGCCCAATAAAGCCTGTGGCTAGGGATGCAGGGTGAGTAGCTGTGAGGTAGAGCAGTTTTACCATCAAGAAATTGTCTCCCTGAATGCAGTGCTTTTTCGGGCAGCAACATTACATGATACCATTACAACATGAGGGTCTATGTGAGGATTATTTTTATTACACGCTAACACGTATGCACCAGGGGGAGTTAATTTCCCAATTATTGTTCTTTTCAATTCAATTAATGTTCTTTTAATTTAGTGTCTATGTATGGAATTATTATTTGTTAGGCACCAACAAGGTGCGAAAGCTACGGATCCCATGAGACATCTAGACAGACTTGTGTGAAATGGCAGGGAGGTATTAGTTGTTGTGAACATGCAGATACCAGTGACACAGGAAAAGGTACGAGAGATGTCCTGCTGCCAGTTCCACGTGCGGAGCTGGAAAGGCATGCAGAACTGCAGGGTTTCAGTGCATGGATGAGACGATGATGTGTGTGGGGGAGGGGGAGAAAGGAGGAGTCTATACAGAAAGGATGGGCTCCTCCTAAACCAAAATGGAACCAAATTGCTGGCATATAAAATTAAAAGGTTGTAGATGATCTTTTAGAGTAAGGGATGGGGGAAAGCCTTCAGGTGCGGAGGAGCACACGGTTTCATGTGGAGACATCCCTTAGGGATGATTTTATTAAAGGGGGAAATCTATATCCCAGTAAAGAGGCAGGAAAGAAATTGGTAAAGTGCAGCAAGGAGCTAGTAAGGAATAGTCAAATGTAAGAGAGTCCCATTAAAACATAACACATGAAAGGAAGCACGTGAATATTGACAAAATGTGCAAGTACTTATATACAAATGCTAGAAGCTTAAATACTAAGATGGGTGAATTAGAGTGCCTGGCATTAAATGAGGATATTGATATAATAGGCATTGTGGAAACTTGGTGGAAAGAGGATAATCAATGGGACATGGTAATACCAGGACATAAAATATACAGGAATGACAGAGTAGGTCGCACTGGTGGAGGAGTGGCACTACTTGTAAAAGAAAGCATAGAGTCAAATAAAGTAAAAATCTTAAATGAATTAAACTATACCATAAAATCTCTATGGATAAGAATTCCATGCTTGAACAATAGCAGTTTAGCAATATAGCAGGATGGTGGCAATGATTATGATTATGAAAGCTGGGGGGAGATTAGAGAGGCTACAAAAGCAGAAAACGCAATAACGAAGGGAGATTTCAATTATCCTCAAATTGACTGGGTATATGTTACCAGGAAGAGATGCAGAGGTAAAATTTCTAGACACCATAAATTACTGCTTCTTGGAGTAGCTGGTCCTGGAACCCACAAGAGGAGAGGCAATTCTTGATTTAGTCCTCTGTGGAGTACAGGATCTGGTCAAAGAGATGAAAACAGTGTAATTGCTCAGAAATAGCGATCACAATGTAATTAAATTTAACATCCTTGTAAGGACAAAAATGCAGAAGAAACCCACCACAGTAGTTTTTAACTTCAAAAAGGGGAACTACACAAAAATGAGGAAGCTAGTTAAATAGAAATAAACAGGAACCATCTTAAGATTGAAATGCCTACAAACTGCATGGAAACTATTTTAAAATAATAATAGAGGCTCAAAATAAATGTATTACCTCCTCCCCTTCTCCCCCCCAAAAAAGAGTTCCGAAAATGTCACCATAGCTAAACAACAGAGTAAAAGAGGTGGTTAGAGGCAAAAAGACATCCTTTAAAAATTGGAAGTCAAATCCTAGGAGTAAAATAGAAAGGAGCCTAAACTCTGGCAAGTCAAGTATAAAAGTATAATTATGCAGGCCAAAAGAGCCTTTGAAGAGCAACTAAAAAAATTATAAAAACTAACTGGAAAAAGTTTTTTAAGTGCATCAGAAGCAGGAAGCCTGCCAAACAGTCATTGGGGCCACCGGACAACTGGGATGCTATAGGAGCACTCAAGGAAGACAAGGCTGTTGCGGAGAAGCTAAATGAATTCTTTGCATTGATCTTAACTGCAGAGGATATGGGGGAGATCCACACATCTGAGCCATTCTTTTTAGGTGACAAATCTGAGGAACTGTCCCAGACTGAGGTATCATTAGAGGAGGTTTTGGAACAAGTTAATAAATTAAACAGTAATAAGTCACCAGAACCAGATGGTATTCACTCAAGTGCTCTGAAGGAACTCGGATATGAAATTGCAGAGCTACTAACTGTGGTATGTAACCATCTCTTTAATCAGTCTCTATACCAGATGACTGGAGAGTAGCTAATGTAATGCCTACCTTTTTTAAAGGCTCCAGAGGTAATCTTGGCAATTACAGACCAGTAAGCCTAACTTCAGCACCAAGCAAATTGGCTGAAACTATAGTAATGAACAGAATGATCTGACACGTAACTAAACACGGTGTGTTTGAAACAGTCAGCATGGCTTTTGTAATGGAAAATCATGCTTCACCAACTTATTAGAATTCTCTGAAGGTGTCAACACGCATCTGAACAAGGGTGATCGAGTTGATATAGAGTACTAGAGAGCCTTAGAATAGGTCCCTCACCAAAGGCTCTTAGGCAAATTAAGCAGTCATAGGATAAGAGAGAAGGTCCTCTCATGGATCAATAACTGCTTAAAAGATAGGAAACAAACAGTAGAAATAAATGGTCAGTTTTCACAATGGAAAAGGTAAGAAAGGTCCCCAAAGGATCTGTACTGGCATCTGTGCTGTTCAGCATATTCATAAATGATCTGGAAAAGGGTGTAAACAGTAAGGTGGCAAAATTTGTAGAAAATACAATACTTACTCAAAATAGTTAAGTCCAAAGCTGACTGGAAAGAGATACAAAGGGTGACTAAACTAAATTGGGTGACTGGGCAACAAAATGGCAGATGAAATTCAATGTTAATAAGTGCAAAGTAATATACAAAGCAAAAGTTATCCCAACTATATATATACAAAATGATGGGGTCTAAATTAGTTGTTACCACTCAAGAAAGAGAACTTGGAGTCATTGTGGATAGTTCTCTGAAAATATCTGCTCAATGTACATCAGCAGTCAAAAAAGCTAACAGAATGTTAGGAACCATTAGGAAAAGGAAAGATAATAATTCAGTAAATATCATAATGCCACTATATAAATCCATGGTATTTCCACACTTTGAGTACTGCGTGCAGTTCTGGTTACCCCATCTCAAAAAAAGATATATTTGAATTGGGAAAGACACAGAGAAAGGAAACAAAAATGATTAAGGGTATGGAACAGCTTCCATATGAGAGGAGATTTAAAAGACTGGGACTGTTCATCTTAGAAAAGAGACAACTATGTGGGAATATAATAGAGGTCTATAAATTCATGAATGGTATAGAGAAAGTGAATAGTAAAATATTACTTGCCCCTTCACATAACACAAGAACTATGGGTCACCTGATGAAATTAATAGGCAGCAGGCTAAAAAACCCAAAAGGAAGTACTTCTTCTCACAACACATTATCAATCCCAGAAATTGTGAAAGCCAAAAGTATAATTGGGTTCTGTGACTCTCTGTGTCTGAAAACAACACCCCAGAAACCCCATATTGATCAATGTCATGTAATTCTGATATGTTCTGTACAAGGTATGCCTTATGTGATATTCTTTTAAAAGTTTTGGTCTGCTAAACATTAATATCCTGGTGAATTGTATGTGCTATCATTGTATGTGAACTTATGAAATATTGTTAAGTATGCTACTAGAACATGTTGCAAGGCAGGAAACTCCCACAAACAGCCTTTCAGGCACAACAACCATGAAGTAGCCAGACGTTCTAATGGGCCGTTAAGAAGAGTCTAGAGACTTCACTAAGAAAGCACGTACACAATGGAATACTGACTGACCAATGAGGATGACCCCCAGGTCACAAGCACTGATTGTTCCAGCAAACTAGAAAAGACTATAAAAGAAGGGGAGTAATCACTTGGCTTCCTTCCCCCACAGCTCAACACCTGAATAAATGCTGAAAGATGAAGAACTGTGGACTAGGGGAGGGAGGGTTGCAGGAAGGGAAAGCAGTCTTTGTCTGTAAATTGACAATCACAACCTGCTTGTACCATTTCTCAGGGTCAGACATTTCTAGATTCAAATCCTATTAAAATTTAGACTGCAATCTTATTTTTATTTCTTTGGTAACTACTTCTAGTCTCTTTATGATTACCACTTATTATCACTTAAAATCTGTTTTTCTGTAATTAATAAATTTGTTTAATATTTTATCTTAACCAGTGTGTTTTTGAGTGAAGTGTTCAGGCAATCTCAACTCAGATTACTGAAAGCTGGTGTGTGCCTTCCTCACATTGAGAGGGAAGTAGACTTACTAATGAGCTTATGCTGAACAAATCTTTGTCTAGCACAAGATGGTATTATCTCGGAGTTCATTCCTGTAGTGAAGACATTGGGGCCTGTGGGGATTACTGGCTGTTACCTTGCTCTATGGTGGGTGCATGAGTGGTTCAGTCAGAGTATTCATGTGATTCAGTTGGCTGTATGGTGCCACGTGCTGTAGTGTTGGGTGATAACAGGGTCTGTGGAAACTATGTATCACGAGCAGAAGCATACGGAGGTCAGCCCAAGCCACAAGATTAAGGAGGCTCAGCGATACCCCAGATTCGAGCTGCATCAGGCTGCACGTCCGTGACAGGTTTAAAAAGGGATTAAATAAATTCATGGAGGAAAAGTCCATCAATGGCTATTAGCTCAGATGGTTAGGGATGCAGCCCCATGCTCCATGTGTCCCTAAACCTCCAATTGCCAGAAGCTGGGACTGGACAACTGGGGATGGATCACTTGAAACTGCCTGTTCTGTTTATGCCCTCTGAAGCATTTGGCACTGGCCACTATTAGATAGGTTACTGGGCTAGATGAACTTTTGGTCTGACCCTGTATGGTCATTCTTATGTAACAAGGTGTTTCATAGATTTTAAGAACAGAAGGGACCATTGTCTCTTACTGTATATTCCCCCTCCTTATACATCCAACAATTGCATTAGCTCTTTTGGCCACAAAGTCATGCTGGGAGCTTATGATATATTGATTATCCACAATGACTCCCTCCCCCCCCCCAGTCTTTTTCAAAGTAAATGCTTCTCAGTGTAGCGTTCCCCATCTGGTAAGTGTAGCCTACATTCTTTGTTCTTAGATTCATAGAGTTTAAGGCCAGAAGGGACCATTAGATCACCTAGTCTGACTTCCTGTATACCACAGGCCATTAAATTTCACCCAGTTAACACTGCACTGAGCAAAATAACTTGTGTTTAACTAAAGCATACCTTCTAGAAAGGCATTCAGTCTTGATCTGAAGACAGGAAGAAACAGAGGATCTACCACTTCCCTTGTAGTTTGTTTCACTGGTTAATCATTAAAATTATATATTATATAAAATTATATACAAGTAATATTAAAAATATTAAAATCTGTCTTATTTCGAATTTGAATGTATCTGACTTTGGCTTCCAGTCATAGGTTCTCATTATAGTTTTCTCCATTAGATTAAAGAGCCCTTTGTTACCTGGTATTTTCTCCCCTTGAAGATACTTACAAATTGTAATCAAATCACTTCTCAGTTTTGTTTCTGATAAGCTAAACAGATTGAGAGACTTTAAGAACACAATGTAATGCGTTTTCTCCAGCCTTCAAATCATTTTTGTAGCTCTTTTCTGCACCCTGTCCAAATTTTCAATATGCTTTTAAAATGTGGACACCAAAACTGTATTATTCTAGTATCAGTTTCACCAATGTCATATACAGAAGTAAAATCACCTCCCTAGTCATTCTACTCACTATTCCCCTGTAATATACCAGGGATTGTATTGGCCCTGAACAAGAAAAAATTAAGATAACTCTTGGGGTAGGGACTTTCAGTACAAAAGACAGAGGAGACAAGATAAACTGGGAAAGTCTCAGGGGGAATAACTTGGAGGATTTGTTTGTTCATTGTATTAGTAGATCATATTTTATCATAAAAAAGAATATTCAGGAGAGGCCAGAATGAAGGGAGAGTATAGACTGTCAAATTGAGATGGGAAGGGTATTCCATGCATAGATGGGACATGTATAAAGCTATGGACAGGAATAGGAGAAGATGAATAGTGCAATGAGATGCACATTATTAACAGTGCAGAGCAACTGGAGAGTTCTGAGATGTAATAGTTTAGCAAATTAAAGATACGACAAAATAGGATGTCCCACTGAATCCTATTGCTTCCTGTTGGAAATGCCAGTGAAGTTTATACTTCATTTAAACACAAAGTAACTGGTTACACAAATTAATGGCTGCCCTGTGTCTAAAAGACAGCAAGTACAGACCACTGTTTCCGCTGTCCACATCGAGTGGAGTTGATGACAAGTCTGTGCACAACAGATCTTGCAAGGTATTTATAAAATTCTGTATTGTACTCAGTTACAACAAGGCAATGGGTGGGTCTCAAAAGAAACTAGAAATACAAGTTCTTTGCTGAATGAACATGTTAATTTGAGACAATTATATCAAAAAACCTTGTTAACACTCATCCTGCCCATACATGCATATGAATTTTATAAATTGAAATCCTGACTAAATTTTTGTATACAACTAGAATAAAACAAACAAACAAAAAGCCCACTACAAACCAACAACAGCAACAACAAAACCACCACAATATTTTCTTCTAACTCTTCACCCCTTTTGAGAAAAAATTGAGCCTGATGCTGGTCTTACACTGATGAGAATCAGAAATAACTGAATTTATTAGAGTTACAACAGTGATGAACTGGCATGAGATCAGAATCAGACCTTTTGTCCAAGGACCTAATCCAAAGACCACTGAGGCCAATAGCTTCAGTTCAGGCCCAAGAGACTAAAGGACAGAATCTGATCTCTGATAAGCATATGTAACTCCTATGAATTCCAAAGAGAATTTCACACATCTAGCCATTGACAGAATTCAATAGTGCTTGTACTGACTGAGGAACTTATGCAACAGGATGTGATGATTCAGAGCGACAATTACTTCTTGTAATGAGATAACCATTCCAAGTCTCTATTCAGACCCAGTTTGATTGTGTCAAGTTTACATATGAGTTCCAGCTCTGCAGTTTCTCGCTGAAGTCTGTTTTTGAAGTTTTTTTGTAGAAGTATGGCAACTTTCAAGTCAGCTACAGAGTATAATGGGAGATTGAAATGCTCTCCAACTGGTTTATGGATGTTACCATTTTTTATGTCTGATTTGTGCCCATTTATTCTTTTGCGTATTATTCTACTTGGCATGATTATCTCATTAGAAGAAGTAATTGTCACTGTTCACACATTCTCACCTTCTAATCAATGGTTGTGAATAGGCCTCATCTACTCTAACTGAATGGACTTTGCTAACACCTACCCTCCCCATTGTTGTTCCTTACCCTTGCATTTATATATATACACCCCCTATCAGATTTCTATTTCTTGCATCTGATGAAGTGGGTTGCAGCCCACAAAAGCTTATGCCTGCAGAAATTAAATTTGTTAGTCTTTAAAGTGCTACAGGACTCTCGTTGTTTTTGCTGTATACAGACTAACACGGCTACCCCTTTGGAACTTTCCAATATGCATTAGAGTTGCAATTCTTTCTTGGGAGTTATATTTCCTTTGTCTTTGTGATGGAAAATTTTCAGGACATCTTTAAAGCTAAAATTTTTAATATTTTCTTTGTATTCAGTCCATTTCTGAGATATTTTATTAGAGTTCAACAGGAAACAAATTTTTTTTCAAAAAGTCCAAGTATTCCAGTTGTTTATAAAAAGTTTTTTAGTTCTCAAAAGTCTTTTTAAAAATGCAATAATTCTTAAGGAGAATCTTTATCTTAAGTAGTTATTAAATAAGTTGTTGATTCTGTATAACAATTTTGAGAGAGGGGATTCTTTTTGTCTTCCTGAGTTGGCTGAAGGAGTTGCTTGAGCACTCCCAGTAATTAATCATTTCCCATCAATGTCAATATTCTATACTTAAATGGCTTCTTACATATGTAATTAGTTTAGCAAGCTTTTTAGACCCATGTTGGTACATTTATACAGCAATTATATCAATAAATTACATTAGATGTTTTGCATTTAGCTAAAACACTTGCAAGTATGCATTTCACAAAGGTTTGCCATTTCAACATTTAAGAAATAAACGAAAGGTTTAAACATTTCTTGAAAGGTGTGCATATTCTGCAAATGTACAGTAATTTAATTTATAATTAGTATGCATGCCAAATATTGATTTTTAATTGCATTCAACATACACAAAGATCAAAGTAAATTGTTCTCTTTGAATTTTCAAATAGCTTTTAAGGCAAGACTCAGTAAAATCTCTTCAGTATATGACTTCAGTACATGTTTCCTATAATATTTTTATTTCTTGGAATATATTTTGCTGTGTTTTGCTATGTAGACATTACTCTGTACAAACAATTGTATTGCACTAGAAAAAGGGTTTTGCCTGCAATGGGAAAATTACAACTTAAAAGAAACATGATGATGCTTCTCCATTAGAACCAATGCAATTTTCTTTGGAAAATTCCTGTTTTTAATTTACTCAACTTTTCAATAAATAATTCCTTTTTAAGTATCAGATTATTAGGTCTTTGATTTTATTTTAAAAATTGACTATTTTAATGCTATTTCATATTTTTAAATATTTTGTAGAACTATTTAGTACTGTGCTAATATTGGTCATTCATGAAGAAACTCTTTAAAAGTATAGATAAAGTGGGCACAATTTAGCAATACAAGGAGTGGGATGTATTTTCTAGAGATACGAATTAATCCTAGCATTTAATATTAAAAATCAATTAAATAACTCATTTGGAGTACCAAAATTAGTTTTGCTTCTCTTTATCAAAGAACATGTTGTAGCTAAGTCTAAACAAATAGAAGAATAAGTAAATGCAGGGTAACGGCACCTGTATCCCCGTCTCCATTGTCCATTCCAGGAGTGCCCTGTCAGGTCTCATGTTTCCAGATGTCATCTGTCTCTGGGCAAGGACCCTTGCACCACTTCTCTATGACCAGGATTTTTTAAAGCTGTACAGGTCCCTGCCTTCCACAGTGATATCCCCAGCAAGCCAGCCAGTCTGCCTAATGACCAGTGCCTGTGTGTTGCGTTCTCTCTGAGAGCTACGAACAGTGCCTTGCCAACAATTACAAGTTATCACACAGCTCTTTCTGAGCAAGCATATTTATTCTTAAAGTAAAAGCATTACAGAGAAAACATAGGAAAAAAATTCCTAAACACAGGTTTAAAGCTTACCAGAGGTCACCCCTCAGTCTTATGGGGCCCTAGTAAGCCAAAATCTTTTCAACCCTTCTGCAATAGCTTGGGACCTCCTTGGACAGAAGGTCCTATCAATTTGCTGGATCAGAAAGAAGCCCACGAGTCAGTTCAAGCTCAGCTTTTTACACTAAAATCCCTTCCCTTGTTTACTAACCTCTGGAAAACCCAGCCTGAACCCTATGTGCAAACCAAGGAGTGGAACTTCTCTGGAGCTGTTTAGTTTGAGGGATTCACCTTAATTACCTTTCACTGTTTTTTAAATTCCTGTAGGAGCTGTGGTAACCTTCTCCCATGGAGAGGAACACAATCATACATAAATCATTCATAAATGCAATATAATGGTCTCCAAAGATACTGCATGGGGTTGCAATATCTGTCACAGCTAAGTCTAAACAAATAGAGGAACAAGTAAATGCAATACATAATTAATAACACTAGTTGGCTCTCTAGTATGAAGCAGAAAAAATAAAGATGGTGATATATAAGTAATTTTTGGGTTAGACAGAAGCACAGAAGTCTCAGATATGTCTTGCATTTACATGGTTCTCTTCTCTTCTATTACTATTAGTGTTTCTAGGGACATGAACTGCACACTTCTGAGACAGAAAAAAAGAAGTTCTAATTCCTCACCTTTAGGATATAAAAATAAAACAGGTCACAGTCCTCCCCATTTACTGAGATCCAAGACCAACATCTTTCTGAATTGAGTCTAAACTCTCTCCTCATACACTTAAGACACCTTCCTCTTCTTCTTTGTATAATTAGCATATGCACCCTGAAGTTTAATGAACACCAGATGCCACTTAATCCTTTCCTGTCTGATTTTAAACTTCTGCAGAGTTGACAAGGAAAATTAAAAAAACAACTTACCAGAATGGTCACAGGACCAATAGGAATAGCAAATCCTATAGATACAACATAACCCTAATAGATATCTGTTTGAGAAATGTGTTACAATAACAAAAGAGGAAAAATAAAAATAAGACTTATTTCAGCCTCGCACTCGGTCACATCAAAAGCCTTTGTGTTTTTACAAAACTTTCTCTAGGCACCTCAACAGCATCTTCCTCAATATATAGTGCATCTGTACAGGAAATGTGTGAAATAAATAATAGAAAGAGAGATCTACTGAAAACTATTTGACCTCACATGAGGAAAAAGTGCAGAGGAACTCAGCCAAGTTGACAGTACTTGAAAATCTGGCATGCATCATTGAAAGCTAAACCAAAACAACAGCAGGGAAGTTAAGAAACTGGAATAAAACACATGTGACAAAGGTGTCACTAAAAGACTGATGGAAGGCACTAAAATATCAGAGGGTATTTTACTGAAAAGTAATATATTGAGTATTATAGTTGAAAAAAAGTATATGTATCGTTTAGGATGGAACCTGAAAGGTTGCACAAGGACCTTACCTTATCCTCCAGAGACATTTCTACTCAAACTGTTGGGACTCAGTCTGAACCTGAACATTTCCTAACATACCTAGAAAAGGTTTAACTACGAAAGACAAAGAAAATTAATAAGTTTAGCTACACTATAATTATCTTCTTGGACATCCATGATAAGGATAGACTGGTCAGAACAGTCTAATAAAAAAAAGTGGGAAAATTACATTTTATATGTTTTAGACTTGAGTCCAATGATCCAAAATAGAAGAAAGGAATCTGAATGCCATTAAAAATCTTTTCTAAGTGAAAGAATGGAATGGGAGCTGAACATTGTATGAGGAAAAAACGTTTATTTCTTCTGAGAAGGCTATCCTGTAGAGACATTACTGGAGAAAGTGAAGAGATATGAACAGGTTTACAAAGCTGACAAAGCGGGTTGCAGCCGAAGAAAGCTTATGTCTACAGAAATTTAATTTGTTAGTCTTTAAAATGCAACAGGACTCTCGTTGTTTTTACATTTAAATATGTTATTTAACATCCTGTTTGGCACAAGAGTTTATAACTTTTATTTTTTTAATGATGTGAATTAAGTTGTGAGATAAAAAGACTCTGTCAAGATAAAACACATTATTGAAAACCCAGCAGCAACCACTAAGGTTACATAATGATTTTCATTATAATGCCGTTTTCAGTTGTTCATAACTTTCCCAAAATTTCATCTTTTAGACTTGAATTTTCTCTACCTAAAGGTGATTTCTTTGTTGCTCTCATTGGAAGTCTAAGAAAAATGATTCAATTAGTTCTGAGCATGAGAGTGGAGGAAAATATACCTTTTTCTTTAGTTTAAAAAAAAAAGTCCAATGTCCTCTTATTTGCACACTCATGCAGTTAGAAAAAAATTGAAATGTGGCATTATTTTATCTGATCCCTGCTCCTTTTACTATATTTGATAGATTATAATCATAGTATGTATTTTCAGCAACATACATCACAGAGAAAAACATTTCTGAGCAGACAATTTTTTTTTCCAATGCAGAGTGCTATTTGGCATTTTGTACCCTTCTGACGGATCACTAATGTTATTTTTTCTCCTGGGATTCAAGGTTTCATTTTCAAAATCTGTCTTTCTTAGTCATCCCTGTAGAATCTGAGTGCAATTGCCACTCATCTGCACTTGTAGCATGTGTGCTTTACGCTACATGTTGTATGGTCAACTTGGGAACTGATATGCTGTATATAACGGAAAACTAAGAAGTTTCTCCTCATAACCGGCAAAAGTGACAAAGACTTAAACTACCTTTATGCTTAGCATAATAGTAATTAAAAGCAACCACTTTTTGCCTGATGTCTGTGGGTTGTAAATGGAGGTGTTTTGACAGTATTTGGGTATATATTGCCTCTTCCATCTCTGAAACTGTAGGCATGGAAGTAAATAAGCCACCCCAAGTCTGACACCAGTCCATGCAGAAATGTTAAATTGTGCATAATACAGAAATAGAATATCTTAAAACTCACAAGAATATTTCCTTTATTTCCAGCACATTTAATTTAAAATAAAAGGAAAAATCTCCTGCTCCCACCAAACACGACAGGGGATTTTACTGATTTGTGTATTTGCCTTGTGCTTTCTGAGCCTTTCAGGTAGACTATGAACACTTTTTCAAGCTTTATTCTGCAACTGTGAGAGCTAGAAACTTTAAAAAAAATTAAAACTGAGATTGTGATGTATTCATGTTTTCAGGAGTTGGAGCATTAAGAAAAACACCAAATATCATGAGACTCTTGATAAAATCGTGAGAGTTGGCAAAACTGTGCTCAGGTAGTATGGAGATGGATGCCATTAAGAAACCCTGATAAAATAGGTTGATATAGACTGTTTCACTTTCTGGTTCTCATGTAGTAGTACACATTTGTTGTTGTTTGGCTTAACAACTGTTCATGAAAACATCTGAGTTTTAAAATAGTAAGTATTCCTGTTCTTGTTCTCTATTCTGTCCTCTGATACCTCTCATTTTAGGAAAAGAGGGAGGTGTGGATTACAGAGACTATGTCTTCACTGCTAAAAGGGATGTGTTTTTATAGTGAGATAGTTAGCTGTCTCACTGTAAAATACTAGTGAAATGAAGGCACAGGAGCCCAGATCCACAAAGGTATTCAGGTGCCTAGCCCTCTGTAGGCACCTAAAAACTCAATCAGTGCCTACATTTTTGCAATAAGAGTTCCCTAGGCACCTAAGTTTCTGCCTCTGAGCACGTGCACTGCTGCCCCAATCAAGGTGCCTGGACACCTACTTCCTGCCTAAGGGTATGTCTTCACTGACAGCGGCAAATTCGCTGCCATCAGATCACTTTATGCAGATCGATTGAGCGGAAGTGAAGACCCGCGCAATCGATCCAGAAGTTGATTTAATAAAACCACCCAAAAAAACATAGCGCTGCATCAACAGGTATGCATTTTCCGTCAGCGCAGCGGGGCTGGCGCGCAGAAGGGAATTTAGAAAGTCGACATAAGTTACACAAGCTACTCTACGTAGCTTGCGTAACTCCCGTCTACTGCTGCTGAATTTGCCTGTCAGTGTAGACCAGGCCTAAGCCTCACAGTGATCCAGGGACTGGAGGAAGATAGAAGTTTGTCTGCCTAACTTATGTGCTGAGAGACCACCTACTAGTTTGCATCCCATTGTGGAGTAGAGTCTCCTTTATATATTTTAGTCCAGTAGTTAGCACATTAACTTGGGATGTGGAAAAGCCAGTGTGACCCGTCCTGTGCCCAGGGTAGCCCCCTGAAGATACCAAGGTCAGGGCAGGCTGCAAACGGAGAGCAGATTCTCCCAGCACTGGTGAGTGGCACTGAAGCCAGACTTCCCAACCAGCCACAAAATGCACTTCTGAATCCCCACAGAAGCCAGTACACAAATACACACAGTCCCCTTTACTGCATTTCAGCTTCTGGCTCCCAAATCAGCACTAGGTCCAGTAAAGAGACCAGTTATTTAAACTCTATTCTCTTTACTAAAAAGGTTCCCTCTGACCCCAAGGGGGAAGCCACAGCACCAGTACAATAAAGGCTTGGATCTTACCTAAAATACCACGCTGCCAGCCAATCCTTTAGTAACTAAAACTAAAGGTTTATTGTAAAAAGAAAGAAACCATAAGAGAAATGTTAAAGGATTAGAGCAATCAGATACATACAAATGATTAAGAGTCCATATACATCAGGTTTCTAGAAGAATTGTGGAGTTGCAGGCTCTGGTATACATCCAACACTTGGATGGGTCTAAGTCCTTCGGTTCAGTTGCAAAATGAATGGAGCCAGAGGTAGGTGTGTGTCTGCAGCTGGACAGGAACAAAGACAAAATGGTTTCTGTGGCTTGGCCTTATATACCTTCTGGCCCTGACCATTCGGTCTTGTGGAATATTACAAGAACTAAAATGGAGTCCAGAGTTACATGGGCCAATCCTGGTAATTCTTCAGGTATGCCTTCAGTTTCTTCCTGGGTCCCATGAGCGTCTTAATGGGCCATTAAGCAGGCTATTATTCTGCAGCCCTCCTATCTGAGTCGTTACTCAGACAGCACCATTTGAAATACAGATATATCAAATATATCTATAACTTCCATTTTACGCATCACACGTGAACATAAGTATTATCATCTTACTTAGCATACTATAACCTTCCTAACAGTACCTTACATGGCATATCTCACATGAATTATTATGATTTTGACATATTGATGTTAACCAATATGACAAATGTCCCCCCCCCCCCCCAATCAACCCAGCATAACACCAAGGTTCAGTTCCCCGCACCTCAGACAACAATAGAGAAAGGATTTGAGCAGGGGCCTCCCTCACCTCCCAGGAGCATGCTCTAACTACAGAGCTATGGGATAGTCTGATGTGGGACTCCCTTAGTATTTCTGTTGAAGCTATTCCACTAAATAAAAATGCTTAAAGAATTATTGAGTCACAGAAAGAGTAAGAGTAAGAATGATTCTGTAGCCTATGAAGTAGGAAACCTATGGTCCAGTCCTCCTATTCCTAATTGTTTATCCAAAGTGGAATGACTGCAACAAGAGCGACTGAGGGAGCCCCACATCAGATTATCCCATAGCTCCGTGGTTAGAGCTAAGGGATAGGAGACACCTGTTTGAAATCATTTTTATCCCCCTCTCCATCAGGTGGAGGAGGAATTAAATCTGGATCTCCCACATCGCAGCTGAATGCTTGAATCATTGGCCTAAAAGCATAAGGTGGGCACCATCTCCTCTGGTGGCCGTTTTGTGTGGATGAGGCAGGGACCATCTCCTTCTCCAGCTGTTTGGTATGGCGTGAGGCAGGTGCTTGACTCATTCTTACATGAAAGGACTTAGATGCCTAAACAGCCTGATTCCAGGAGAGGGGTTCCCAGTTGTGGATCACAAGCAGTGATAGATACCTCCTGCAGTTCAGCTTTGCACACCTAGCTCTGTGAGAATGGTGAGCTAAGCGCACACCTTCTTTCAGCATCTTCACCGGCTAATTTAGGCAGTCCCTAGCCCAGCCTGCTGGCTGGTATAGATTGTATTCTTAGGTGCCTCTCTCTCCCCACTCATTGTATAGGGATCCTACATATCTAGCTGAAGCTTTGTGGATCACAATGGTGTTCCTGTGATTTTCTATGTGCCTAAAAGATATCACAACACCTAAGTCCCTTTGGTGATCCAAGCCAAGTAGGTTTTAGCTTGATGAAGCTAGTTAAGGTTACTGTTATAACTCTCCCCCCCTCTCAGGGATGACCTTGACTAGCTATCTTAAGGTAATTTATTTCACTGGGACAGGGCAGTAGTTTCCCACCATAACTTTTGCCATCACAAGTAGGCACATCATATAAAAATGGTAATGAAGTCCTCAACATCAGCTGTACTACTCTGGACTCCTTGGCAAATAATGGGAAGCAAAAAATTACTGTAAAACCAAGCAATATGCAAACATGGGCCACATACATTCACAAGTGAAAATTCTTATCTGTAAATAGTTTAAACTCCTGCTGAACTATCTGTTTTACTTGGATTGCATTTTCCCAAAATAATTTTAAAAAATACTGACAGAGATGGGTGGTAGTAATATGCCTACACACCATTCAGCTGTCTGGCAAGGATAGGGACCAAATGAAATGTGCAGCTGTACCTGAGGTTTGATGGCACAACATGTCCCTTTGTACCACCCAGGACACGTGAAAGCAACCTGGAAACCTACTTCACTACTCCTTCTGCATATGCAGTGTATCCTATGATACGCAGATGCTAGAGAGCCACGAGCAGCTCTTTAATGTGTCTCCTCTGCTTTTTGCAGCACATATTAAAACTGATTTAATTATTAACTAAGATAAGTTATTAACCAATCAGGATATTTTATACTATCTGTTATTAACCAATTAAGTTATCAATTTACACTGTTAGTAACTTATTTCCTGTGAGAATAATATATATATATAAAAACTAAATATTTCCCATCCCACTGTTTAAATATGACTAGTGCTGTAGTAAATGAAACAATGAATTCACACTACCTTGACTCTTGTGGGTAATGTGGCTTGCTAATTTGGCTCCCACACCACTGAGTCCCACTGCTGTAAAACCATTTCACATGTGAACCTTTAGCAGGTGCAAGCCTCTTTGTTTAATAATATTTTAAACAGCCCTTCCTAGAGGGCTTGTGGGTGGCCTGCACCAGCCGAGATCAGTGTCAAGTGACTAACATCAGTGGGGGGACGAGGAGAGCCAGGGTGTGCGGCTGGTACAATGGGTGAACCGCGGGCGCCAAGCTCCGGCCCTGCTCCTGCCCCTTCCCCACTCCCAGACCCCAGCCCAGGAGGCTCCCGAGCTGGCTCCCTCCAGCCCGGCACAGCAAATGGGAGACGGGGGGGAGCGTGCGCTCCGCACAGGCACTTGACTCGCCCCGTGTTCCGGCCGGAGACCAGCGGCCCGGCTCCGCCCTCGGCCCAGCGGGGTGGGTGTGGGGGTGTGTGTGTGTGTCCGCTGACAACGGCGGGCGCGGGGGCGGGGCGCGAGCCGGCCCGGCCGGCGGAAAGTGCTGAGTCACGGCCTGACGCTCCGCCGCCGCCGCCCGCCCCCATCACGTGCTGCGCCGGGACATCGGCTCCGGCTCCTCCTGCCGCCGCTTCCGCGCAGTACGTCCGCCGCTGAGCCCCGGCCGCCTCCTCGGGGGGCCTCCGCCGCTGCTCCCAGAACCCGGGGCCGGTGTACCGGCCGCGCCCGCCCTGCCGCGCCGCGCCGGTCTCGGCATGGGGCTGCTGTCGCAGGGCTCCCCGCTGAGCTGGGAGGAGACGCGGCGGCACGCGGAGCACGTGCGCGGGCACGGCATCCTCCAGTTCCTGCACATCTACCGCGCCGTGGGCGAGCGCCACAAGGATGTGCTCAAGTGGGGGGACGAGGTGAGCGGAGCGGGCGGCTTCCCGCGGCAGGTGCCGGCGGGCGGGCGCGGTTCTCCCTCGCTGCCTCCACTTCCCCCGTCCCGCGGCGGGCAGGGCACCTGCCGGGAGCGGCTGGCCCCCGGGACAGGGCGCGTTGGGAGCCGGCGGGCGGGGGGGACGAGGCTGCCCCGTGGGGGGGGGGGGATGGCCCACCCCGCCGGCAGGCAGCGGTCGCCTCACGCCTGGCCTCTTTGTCGGCTTCGTGTGCGGGGCGCTTCGCTCCTCACGGGGTGCGGGCCCCGGAGCTGCTGGCTGGGCAGTGGGAGGTGGGGTGTGGAGCAGCTCAGGCAGGGCTAGTGCATTGTTTGCTGTCCAGGGGATTGGCGGGGTGGGAGCGGGAACTCTGTCGGTGTTTTCACCAGCCTGCTCCCTTTGCAGAGTGTGCTGCGGACACAGCCTGATGGTTAAATGCTGGCCGACTCCGAAGGCATCTCTAGACTTGTGATACCTGCTTGCTTAAAAAAAAATTGTGCTTGTGAAGCCCAAAGCCCTTTCTGCTCAGGACTTGCTTTAAAAAACCAATCTAGAAACTAAACTACAGAGAGAGATGATTCTGTATTAAGGGCTGGTCTAGGCTAGAGAGTTTTGTCAACAAAAGTCCCCTCTTGTCGACAAGACAGTGGAGGTGTACAGATTAAAATGCTCCTCCCACTGATGCATTCCCCTGCTATGCCAACATAATAAAACCATCTCAACCAGAGCTGTAGGACTTATACCTAGGGGACACAATGTCAATGTAGACACTGCATCTCTTACATCACCTGTGGGGACTCCACTGGAGTGGTGAAATTGATAAGGAAGCTCCCCAGAGAGCTGAGCAGCTGCTCCCTGCTCCCAGCCTGGACACCTAGACTCTGCTCCTGGCTGGGAGCTGGGGCAGCTTTGGCAATTTCACAGCAGCCCTGAAATTGATAAGGCTGCCCAGCTTCCAGGGCCTGGGTGGGAGGGAGTGTGTGAGAAGCAGGGGCAGCTGGACACCACTCCTCAGGAGCCAGAAGCCCCAGGCTGCTTCCTCCTGGGAATGGGGAAGCCTGGGGGGGGGGCAGCCCATCCGGAGCCCAGGAGCCTGTGGGGTTCTCAGCTCCCCCACACTGCCCTCTTAGGTCGGTGGAAGTGAGGACACAGTCCACCAACCTAAGGAGGGTAGTGTGGACATTAGCCACCGCAGTAATTACTGTGGTGACTGTGTAAGTTGACCTATGTTAGGTCGACTTATTTTTCTAGTGTAGACAAGGACTAAGTCTTGGACTTAATTTTCAGGAGTTGAAAATTGGAAGTAGGGGTTGGAGTAGGTGTTGAGTGTTCTGTGTTCAGTGTTGTGTCTAGAGACCAGCTTTTCAGGATTCTCCTTTTGGGTCTTTGCTCCTGAGCATGAGATTTTTGGAACTCCCTCACTCATCAAGCTTTCTTTTAAACTACTGAGTACACTAGTGGCAAGAGTAAAGTGTGATATTCTCAGTTGCTAGATGCTATTCTGTATAGATTCTCTTCTCTGTTTTCTACTCAGTTACTTTCACCACTCTCATGCTTGTAGTATCTGAGCACCTTCCAGTTGTGCATTAAATAATTGATGTTCATTCTGTCATGCCCTCCTATGTGCCATGGAGTGTTTTGCTAGTATTTAAAAAAAAATACATTTATAAAGTAAAAGACGTGCTCTTTTTGCAAATAAGTGCTTGGAGTGGAACGTGGGGAGGTTGTGACAGTTATCAGTTCCTGGAGGAGTTAATTCCACAGTCTTGGACCAACCCCTGAGAAATTTCTATCTCCTGCACAGACTAACTTAATCTTCATTATTTAATTCAAAGCTTCCCTGCCTCACAATGGGATCTAGGACATCACCATTCTGTCAAAAAGGATAAGGAAGAGCTAGCAGGTCATAGCTTGAAACAGTTATTATACAATTATTGAGTCTTCTTATCTATAGTTCTTGTTGTACATCTCCATGTGAGGTAACCACAGGAGATCCCAGTAGGAAGTAAGATTCAGAAGGGACTCTTGCATTTTACTTCAGGCTCTGTTCCTTGATCATTATCAGACCAGAGAGATCCAGTCTGCAATTAAGGATAGATTTTCAAACACTTACCTTCCATAGCACAGTGATCCACAGCCTGGGAGGGGCTCCACAATGAAAAAACTTAGTCTTTAGCAACTCATATATGCTCTGGAGATGAGGGCAGCCCTGCACAGACTGGGGGGTTGTCCAAGACCTGATATCCTAAATGGTGGTCATGGTGCAAATGCACTGTTGGGCCACCATATTTTACATAAACAATCCAGGAAGGCATTGGGTTGTACCTCCTGTTTGGGAATCTCTGCAAGCACCTGGGCAAAGAGACTTCCCTCTCTGCTGAAAGAATGTAGGGCTCTTCTTTTCTCCACTCTTGGCTTAGCCCTTTAATTTGCTTACTCTGATGACCAGACACAAGCTACCAGTCTGGCCTGGGAAAAAGAGCACTACTGCGGACAGACTGACCATGATATATACCCTTATGAGCAGTCTCAGGATCAGGGAGTGGCAGAGCAGAGCTCCTTTCTTCTTCATGTGAAAGTTAACTTTTTTTTAGGTTTTTTCTTACAACTTTTCTTAATTTTTCCTTTTCTCTTTTTTTAATCTTAAATTGGTTTTTCTTTCTGGCAGTTTCCTTTTCCAGGCAGAGGAACTGACTGAAACTATCTGATGGCAACATTTATACTTGACAGGGGGCAGTGCATGATATTCGGTAGCGGGAATGGTTACTCTTTTCTTGGCTACTGATGTTCTCAAGGGTCAGAATCTTAAGATCTAGGGGTGTTCTGCTAACCTCATGCTGAAGAGCTAAAATGCAGGAACAAGAAGCCTGTAAGCCTTCAGGGAAGCAGAATTATAAGCAACTAACTTTTCCTTTTTCTTGTACTGAGTAATTACTACATCTGTTGCCGCAGATGTAGTAATATAGATTTGTGTACTGTATACTGCTGTGCCTTTCAGAGAGCAGATTAATATCTGTGACTCCTTTTAAAAATGTTTTCATAGAGCAAACAGGAGTTGTCAACTCAGTCAGGAAAGATGATGTATTATTTCATTGCTATTGTTTGTTTAATGTTGCTACATAATGCATTGGGTTGACACCTACTGTTTCACTTGTCAGAGTAGCTATCAATGTATGCTAAGATAGCTATTCCTTGACATACTGCAAACTGCTATTTCAGTGGTGGGTCTTATGGGCTCAACAAAGTATTGGAATCTCAAATGTTTGGTGAAACTTGTGATTTGAACTTCTTGTTGCACACACAACAGTAACTCAGTGGCGTACAGAGGGTCTCTGGCACCCGGGGTTCAAGCCTACATTTGTGCCATCCCCAGCTGCCCTGGGAAGGCAGGATCTGTACCTATGGGGGGGAGGAGGAGGTGTGAGGCACGGGGGAGGGGCACAAATGCAGGCTTGGCTCCACCGCCCACCCACGCACTTACCCAGTGTGTGGTGCCCGCTTCTTCCACTGCAGCCCAGTGCCGTGGGTCTGGTGGGGTGTGGGGGGGTGCTGGGTCAGCCCTTCACGGAGGGTGGGGGGGCCCGGGAGGCTGAGAGGCGGCTGCTCCCGCTTCCACTCCTGTGCCCCCTTGTGCGTCCTGAAGAGCCTGCCGGCCCCCCCCCCCCTCCAGGCTGGGGGGTGAAGCTGCCCCATCTGAGCCGGTGCCAGACTGCGGGGCTCGAGCGGTGGGTAAGTGCGCCTCAGGCCAGTACTTCACGATGGGTGTGGGGCACAGGAGATTCTGTGCTCCTCGGAGCCTCCTGTGGCCCCTCCGCTGCCGCGCCCCCCCCCCCCCCCCCCCCCCCCCCGCTTTTGCACATTGTGAAGGGCCGGCCCGGCGTACCCCTGCAAGCTGGCGCCCAAGGGCCTGGTAGCCGCCGCCGCCCCCCTCCCATACACCACTGCAGTATCTTGTTACTTCCATATTTTCATCAGCTTGCAAAACAGTTCATTTGTATTATAGACTGACTACTTGAAAAATAAATTTGACTTCTAGATTTCTCTGATGAAATAGCCAGAAGGATTGTGGAAAGCATTTGGCATCTGTGATTAATTCATCTGAATTAAACCTGTTTTAAACTTAACAAAAAAATCTGCTATAGACTTGGACCTTATATACCAAATTATAGTTTGAAGACATTTTTATTGACTTGGCTATAAACCTTTGAAGATAGGAATAAATAATGAGATGACAGCTCTCACTTAACTGTAGTGATACAGTCATGGCAGCTGTAATAAACTGTTATAAAATACATTTGGGATATAATTGGATAATAGCTTTATTTCTACTTTTTTAAAGGAATACTATCAAAGATATACTTGCCTGCATAGCTATGTGCCTGAAACAATGAGGTAGATAAACATTGAGGTCCCTATCTGTTGATCCTCTCTGTTCTTGTCCACAGGCAGACAGAAGTATTTAGAAGATTCCTTCCCCCTTCACCTCCCAAATTCCTGTTCACAAAGCTGAGTTCACTGTATTTGCTTGTGAATGCAGAAAGAACCTTTAGCGTGGCATTGTAGGGCTGTCCAATGCCTTGTCTATTCTAGAACACTTTCATTGTAACCCTCTAACTTAGTGGTATTCTAAGTTAGACGTATTCTATGCCCCTGACTTTCAAAGGTGTTGAGCACCTCTGGCTCCGCTTGATGTCAGTTGGAACCTCAAGTGTTTTCCACTTCTGAACATCAGGTGAAAGGTATCTGGACATTCAAACAGCATTCACACCACCAGTGTGATCCATTTGTTCTGAACAAAGCTAAGCATAGGTAAGGTAGTGCTATTAGCTCTTCCAGTGTAATCCCACAATGCTTCTGCCTATCTTCCAGTAGCAAGTTTGAAAGATCAAAGCATTGACTCTGCGACCTATTGAGCTACCAACCTACCATCTTGCATACGGGCTTGGGAGAGTCATGTCTTTGCCAAGCTACTTCTCTCTTTTCTTGATCAGACTCTCCCAAAAAAAAAACCACTGCTCCATCAACTAAGCTCCCCACAGCAGCAAAGATGAAAGACACAGGAATAACGAAAAATACAACTTATTGTTTAGAAAATCTTAAGTCTTTTTCTTTTGTAATCTTTAAATTGCTAGAAAAAGAAGGGGATATTGTTCATCTTTCCTTTAGTTCCTTTCCTTATTTACTGTCAAATTAATGATTCACTGTAGTGCAGCTTCGCAGGTACTGTGGTATAAAGTACTACACTGCAGGGAGGTAAGGTAGATTGTGTTCTGGCCTCTCCACCATTGCACTCCTGAAAAGCCTCTCTGTATACTGTAGTGCTTTACCTATCTCCTATTCTGTTCCACTCCATCTTTCTCTCTGCAGTGCAAAGCAGATGTATGAAGTGTAACTTTGCAGCCTGTGGTGGATTCTGAAGAGTGAACAGGCTGGGCTCTTAGCCGCTAGGCTCAGTTCCATTGCTTTGTGCTGTGCATGCATGTGGGTCTACAAAATGAAACCCTATTGCACATATTAAATTATTTTATTTGTTTGTCTCTGCAGTCCACTTTACTGCAAGACAGAACAAGATGACTGATGTTCTTCAGACGTTATGCCACACCAGACCTGGAGTGAATGATGTGAGGAAAAGAGTGACTGGGAAAGGGACTAAAGCACAATCAGAACAGAAAAGAGATGCGGCGCACGCGTGTGTAAAAGTTGCAAATAGTGTAATATTTTTGGTCAAAAGGAAAGCTACAAAAGAAATTATGTTGATTTTATGTGCAAGAATGTGAATGACATGGCAATCAGGCTTGTAATTTCTATTCTGTCCTTGCTTGGTGAAATTAGACATGACCCTTCCATTGGATACAAATCATGCCACTATCCCTTTTTAGGCATAGAATACAATGAGTGGATTCAATTTTCACAGGGTCATTTTCCTATTAAAGACAAGATGTATGAATTTGGACAAATTGAAAACTTGCTTGGCAACTAAGTCTGTTAGCTGTAGTGAAGAATCTGTGCCACCACATTCCTTACAATTTAAATGAATAATAAAACAATTGTGTACTCTTTGTGCATTGTATTCCATTTTAATATTACCAGTCAACTCTATTTTACCTGTAAATAAAGCAGGAGAGAGAGCACACTAGTTTTGTTGTACACATTCTTTCTTCCTGACTCCATTCTCTCTCTCTCTCTCTCTCTCTCTCTCTCATGGTGTATGTTTTCCTACATTGTCTTTCATCTTCTTAATCTTTCCTTTTTTTCTGCATTGTCCTCTTCATCTGTGTATCTTGTCTATCCCACTTCCTCCCACCATCTCATAATGGAAAATTAATCAGACACCTAATAAACTGACTAAACCAGAGAACAAAAATGAGGGGCCCCATTGCCAAGAGCAACACCCAGGCAAGAAGCCAAGCACTCTTTCCTGTGTGCTGTGAAAGGGAAGGGTGAGCTGGTTTCTTTACCAAAATGTGGTAACCTGGAACTTACTCAGACTAGTCTCTGGCTGGTAGTTGTCAGACAAATATGGAGCCTCCCCAGATCCCTCTCCCTGATAGAAAAGAGGCATATTCATTGCATGTATGGTGAGAAGACTTTACTAATTTAACCCTCTCTGCAACTCTTGGGGTGTTTGCTAGCTGCTATCTCCTATGCCTGCCTTCAGATGCTGTTTAAAACTGTTCTCAGCAGCAGCCACTGCAGAGTGAAACTGATGTGGGCCTTGACAGTTGTGTTATTGCCCACAGGACTTTTGAATAGTTGTAAATTAACTGAGGCAGCTGAAGGGAAAAAGATCTGGGTGTCATTGCTTACAGCTCAATGGAGACTTGTGCTTCTTGTGCAGTGGTGGTCCTCCCCTTGCAAAAGTGAACAGTGTTAGACCACAAGAAATGGATGAAGAATATGGTCGAAAAATTATAATGCTATTATATAAATCTGTGCTACACCCTCACCTGGAATGCTGAGTTCTGTTTTGGTTACTCTTTCTCAGAAAAAGTGAAGAAGGCATTTGGATACTTGACAGCTGAATGAATAAAGGAAAAACTTCCATAAGAAGAGAAGTTGAAAGGAGTCGGGATAATTTAATTTAGAGAGGAGACCAAAAAAAAAGGACATGATAGTCGGAGAACGTAAATTGGATACTTAACCCTCTCATCAAGAATAAGGGCATGGTCAACGAAATTGAAAGGCAGCAAACTTATTTTTTATGTATTTTTTTTTTTGTAAAAAAGCAATTGTCCTGTGGAACCCATTGCTGCATATCTTTGAGGCCAAGAGCTTAACAGAATTGAAAAAAGTCTTGGACGCTTGCATGAATGAAAAGAACAGCCAGTTACAATAATAAGATTTAAAAAAAAAAAAAAAAAAAGTGTTAAACCCTCATGCTTCAGGACACTAATCATATGAGTAGGTGGTCCCATGATGGTCCCCTGTAGAGGAGGGTGTCTTGAACCTTCTTCTGAAGCATCTGGTAGTAGCCATTGTCCAAAAACAAATAGTTCAAAACCAGATCAGACAGCAGTTCTGTAATTATAGCATTGCCTGTGTTGCTAGTTAACTATATGTAAATCTTTAAAACTTCAGCTAGGTGAAGATACAAATTGACACTGTCACCTAAAATACACCTTTTTTACCTCTGTTACTAATACGTTTAGGAGTGAGCATTTAAGATTTTAAAAATCTGTGTGTTCATCACTGTTTATGCTCTTTGTTTACTTTGGACTTTCATTCTCAGGTTCTACTTATTGCTGCAGTGCATTTGTTTCAGATGCTGTGGAAGAATACTGTTGCTTGTTTTTACAACATTTAAATGGTGATTCATGTAACTTCTATGTCACTTTTTAAGCCCCTGCAAATTATCCTTCCAGACAGTAAAAGTCTGAAAACAGGCTGTATTTTTTCAAACTCTTATCCTTCCTGCAAAATTTCACAGTACTGGCCCCCCACCAAATACAGCATGACTGGCTGCATTTGAATGGTGGTGGTATGTGAATGGTGTTGAATGGTGGCTGTCTTAATTGCTACTTGCCTGCATGCCACATGAGAAAAACAGCACTCATGAATGATTAGGTTAATTGCCACATGACTGCTTGTTCATGCTTTTTCTCAGAGCACCATTTGACTGAATACAAAAAGTAGGACAATGGCATTATTTGGATATAAACAGAAGATTTAGCATGTCCCTAACATTTGTGTATAACTGCATCTGCTGTATTGATCCTGTTGGCCTTTTCTAGGCCAGGATTTAAAGATGTTAATGTGCGTTACCTGATGCTTTGAAAAGTGTAGGGTCTACACTGGAATTTTAAAATGTGTTAGCTAACATGCTAGTATTACACCTTAAATCTTAATCTAGACAAGGCTACTATCCTGCTTGCCTTTCAGCTATTTTCTCTGCCTTAATGTGGCCTTCAGGCTTACCACCCCCTTTCTGTCTTTTTTAGTATCTTTGTCAAAACCCACTTCACGGGAGAGCTTAAGCTAAATATTTTACATATTTTTTTTAAAAAGCCTCAACCTTCAAGTTGTGTACATAGTACACACTGACCTCTCAAATGACCCTATGATCACTTCACTTCTGCCTCCACCTTTCCCTTCATTTCCTCTGTGGGTCTTATTTTAGAGTGTGAGCTGCTTGGGGGTGATACTCTGTCTTCATAGATGTGCATTGTGTCTTACAAAAATTACATATCTGTGGTGCTACAGAATTAATACTTCAAATGGAAATAACCAATTTAACCACTGTAAACATGGAAACTTTGGATTGCTAACCACTGCTCTGTTTCTGCATAGCCAGTACTACTGCAGTGTTTCAGGCTGATACAGATTACCAGATTTGAAACATTTACTAGACACCTAATTTAAAGAAGACTTGACCGATTTGGTTGAGGAACATATGAAAGACAAGAATTGGGCTGAGGACACTGGTTAAGTTCATGGCAACCCCCTGGTGTGAAGCCCAGCCCCCCGTTACCAGATGAGAGGAAGGTGCTGTTCTTAAATTTTCCTGGGGGGGATGGTAGGAGGCTCAGGCTGTCTTCACAGACGGCGGCAAATTCTCTGCTGTCAGATCGACTTCTCTGGATCGACTGAGTGGTCAGTGAAGAACCCACTCAGTTGATCCAGGAATCAATGTATTAAGATGACCACCTCAAGTGGCGCAGTGCAGTGAAGACGGCGCGCAGAACAGAAGCAGAGAAGTCAACAGGAGTTATGCAAGTTTTTTGCGTAGCTTGTGTAACTCCAGTTGAGTGCCGCCGAATCTCAGAGGTAAGTGAAGACAAGCCCTCGGTTTCTCATATCAGTCTCTGGTTAGGAGACATGATACATTTGATACTCTGCTCCCCCTCCCGCACTCCTCCCTCCAATCTACCCAAGAGATGAAATAGAGAAAGGGCTTTCTATCTCTTCTCCCTCTAAAGCCTTTTAGCTGCTATAGGGGTTCCATTACTCTACCCTTTCCTCATCCTTCCTATTTTGGGTTCTCCCCTTTTTTTTGCTCATGATTTTATGTTGCTGCTTTAAAAAAAACTATTCCTGAGGTTTTCACTTCTGTCTACATGGTTCTGAATGACATCAATGAAATTGGTGAGAGTTTTATTAATGTTTTAGTGCTGCTGCTTGTCAGAGAGAAGAGCTTCAGTAGGTGTTTGGTTTATATTGGTTCACTTCTGGAAGGTTATTTTTGCAACCCATAAAGACTAGAACTAGTTTTAAATGAGAGCTAAAATTTGTCGTAAATTGATGTAGATTCCCTCATCCATAGGTGAGTGGATTTTTCAAGGCTGCTCAGAGACTTTAATAGTAGCTTTGGTCATGGAATATTTGGGGCTCCTGTGGTAGAGGACCCTTTGATCACTGCTCTGAAATCCCTTCTTTTTGTAAAAGTCAAATTCAACATCAATCAAAAACAAGACTTTATTTAAAAAGGAAGCAGAGTTTGATTCTGCCTTTGAATATCCCTATAACAACACTACCCATGTCTGTGCTGTAAAGAGCCTTTATAACAAAGTAGAATGCTTTTGCTTCATTTGTCTCCAGGACTCTTGCTTCCTCTGCTTTTCAACATTCAGCTATGTAATTCTTTAGTAGATGAAGTGATTTCTTAATAAATGGTATTTAGGAAAAAGTTGAGCATGGAGGATGAGCACGGAGACGCCTCCTTCTCCCCCAATCTGATGCAAGGGGCTATTTGAAAGTTGGCCAATTCTTTTATTACAATACAATAAATGTTCCTTTATTGGTCCATGAACAATCTAAACCTATGTGGAGTGGAAAACACAGTTGTACAAATTAATGTCTACAGTCGCACAAAAAACAGACTTTCTGTTTAAACCCAGTACAATTCATAAAGTAAGGCTTTTGATGTTAGATTTATACAGTAAAGTGATTTGTATTCTGTTTTTACAGTATTACACTCTGCTACGTGGTACAATGGTCAAAGAAAGGAGTTCTTTGTTCTTTAATATGCCACATATTTTCTTTAGCTGTATACAAATGACTATAATCTCTAAGTTTAGATCTCAATAACCCTGCTTCCTGGTTGTAGTACATGCTTAGTAGGACATCCTCTAGTCATGTAACAATACCATGTTCAAAAGATCAAAATACCCTGTCCTGATGTGACTAGGGGAATGGGGACAAGCAAACACAGCTCAGTCTGTTTTTGTTAGCTAAAACATGAGCTGCCCCATCTTCACCCATGTTGTCGTTTCAATTCTGTCTGCAATAGCATAAACTCAAAGAACTAAAATGCCAGCATATTTTCTGTCATCTTTTATTTGTGAACCTAAAGTGGGGTCTGTCTAAAACCTTTAACACTTTTTTTCTTTTTCTTTTTCTTTTTCTTTTTCTTTGGGTTCTGTACTTGACTTATAGAAGTTCATATTAATTTAACTGAATAAAACCAGAGAATTCATATAAGCAGTTGGTTTTTCTGAACTACAAATTTTTACTCCATTAGACCAAAACTATCTATCTTTGGGTATGCAGGAGAACATTTTTTAAAAAATTGAGTCCCAGTATTGCTAAGCGCCAATAGACCCAAGCAATTTTATAGTTTGATCTACCAAAAAAAAAAAAGTGCTCTTCCGGACTCCAGTAAGCATAGATACCATTTGTCTGGTGCCAATAAAATTTGTTTCTACTCCATAGAATTTGAATAACTGACGGTGGAAAGGCTACTCCTATTCTGTTTCTGGTATAATTTTGTTCCTCCTTCGCTTAATTCCATAAGGTATGTCTATACTACACCCGTGGCTGGCCTGTGTCAGCTGGCTTGGGCTCACGCTGTGGGCTATAAAATTGCTGTGTAAATGCTAGGGCTGGTGCCTGGGCTCTGGGATCCTGTAAATGGGGAGGGTCCCAGATCCTGGGCTCCAGTCTGAGCCTGATGGGCTATAAAATTGCAGTGTAGACTTACACCGTGAGCCTGAGTCAGCTGAGGTGGGCCAGGCACGGCTGTTTTATTGCAGTGCAGACATACCCCTAAGGACTAGATCTCCTAGACCAGAGTTAGTAAATTATCTTTTGTGAAAGTCCAGCCTCCTTGGTCAAGGTCTGACTCCAGAGAAAATAATAAAAAATAACAAGAAGGATAAATAAATAAAAAGATTGTGGGGTATGTTCAAAAACGTCTGGAGGTCTGGATTTGGCCCACGGTCTGCCTATTGACTACCCTGTCCTAGGCCACTTACCACTAGAGGCTGCTGGAAAA
The DNA here is from genome assembly GCF_026122565.2 of Emydura macquarii macquarii. NCBI lineage: Eukaryota > Metazoa > Chordata > Testudines > Chelidae > Emydura > Emydura macquarii. The sequence continues at coordinate 372,417 of NW_027132817.1, read as the reverse complement.
TCTACCTTAAAGGCACATTACACACTGAGCATTACTATGTCCCATGACAGCTTCCCTGGCTTGTTTACGTTCAGCGTAGGAATGATGACAAAACAGTTGAAGTAGAACTTGCTGATCATCATACTTTCTATGTACAAAGAAATTGATATTCCCCCCTTCTCCCCATTTCTGAGCGAAGATTGTAGCAGATGCTCCATAGTGAGCTGCCATATTACTAAGACTGCATTATTTTACAAAATGTACAGCAAAACGCTTAAATAGTACGTTAACTGATGAAGAAACAAAGTACACCTGGTTTCTTTATTCACTTGCTAGTTCAAAATGTCTGTCATTAGTACAATCAATTTTTAGACCACTGAAGGAGATATTTACTTTTCCGTTGATATAATACGAAATTATATAAAAATGTTAAAACTTAATAAAGTGACTTGTATCCACTATCTTTCTTGGCTTTTGCTGTTTGCAAACAAATTATATCATTTGACCTTTTGGGAAACTTCTGATTTTTAAGGTTTCATATCTTTGGAAGGGAGACAAAATACATAAGAAAAGAGCGTTAACAAGGTAGCTTCAAGGTGACTTGCAAGCAAACATTCCATTTATTTTTTACTGTATTTGCAGAATGAAAACACTGGTAGATACAAAAGTGTTCAGTACAGCAGCGAGGGCCATCCTTCCAGAAGCAGCCCTTGCCCGCGACCCATCTATGATCTGGTTTCTGGGACCGGTGAATGGAAGTCTGAGGGCACGAATGAGGGGAGGAGATGAACATGGTCATGTGTTCTCCACTTCTAACACTATTATTAAAACATTAAATAGGTTATTAAATAATGTTTTATCTTAAAATTGGTTATTACCACATGGGTAAGAAGAAAAAAATAAACAATTGGCTGCCTACTCAACATGTTTCACCTTACTAAAAGCAGAAGTTCGTATATTTACTTTGAATTACTCTCCAGTATATACTACTAAACAAATACACAAACATGTTTCACAGATTCATAATATTTGGTGAAATTAACAGATCAGAGTTGAGATTCTGGACTGTAGTGACTGCTTTTAGTTCTCTGCACACTTAGCTCCTGTCTACACTTACCTCCGGGATTCAGCGGCAGTCGACGGGAGTTACACAAGCTATGCAAAAAACTTGCGTTAACTCCCATCAACTTCTCTGCTCCTCTTCTGCGCGCCGTCTTCACTGCACTGCGCCGATGGGAACCGCGTTCCTGTTGATGCAGCGTTACGCCACTTGTGAAGGTGGACTTAGTACGTTGATTTCTGGATCGACTGAGCGGGTCTTCACTGACTGCACAGTCGATCCAGAGCAATCGATCTGACAGCGGTGACTTCGCTGCCGTCAGTGTAGCCGTAGCCTTAGTGTGATATTGAAATTGGGCATGTTATGGATTTGGTGTAGTGGAATGGAGTGTTATGATGATAGTGAACTAATGCTTGTGCTAGGTGCAACTACTACCTTAATTTATGGTTTCTTTGCTTTTTAGCGTTTGCATTGTGGCGATATGTTGCTTGAGCAACTGTAACTTTAAAGGGTTTTTTTGTGTGGGAATAAATCTAAGGCTGGCTTCCAAATGAGATTACATGTAATGTGCGGAAATGAAAATGTTCAGAACTTGAATGCATCTTAAAGTGTGCTACCTCTTCCCCATGGCAGGGGTTACCTCTCCACTGCAGGACTAGCTGAATGCAACTGTTCAGTTTTCTTTGTAGCTAGTGATTGGCTTCTATCCAAGCAAGTTTGCTTGGAGTTGATTCACATTTTGTCTTGGAGTTGGTTTGGAGCCTGGGCTGTAGAAAGTTGAAGAATCAGAAAATTCTTAACTCGTGAGAAGTGCTCCTATCGGTTAAAACAATACCATTTCATGTCCCCTTCTTGAAGCAGGCTATTGCTCTGTGCCCTTTACCTATCAGATGCAGCGGTGAAGTAACGATGATCTGGAATGCAGTAACAGTAGATCACAGGTGGTGGCAGGTCAGCAGCACAAGAAAAGACCACTGTTTCTTCCCTCAGCAGTTATTTTAGTATGTGTTGCCACGAGGTTCGGTTTTGTGTTATTCAGTTTCTTAGACTGCATGCAGGGTTGATTTACCTTTTAAAATATACTTAACTTCCATACTCTCTAGGTTTATTTTTCTGTGGAAGTGCATTTTCCATTTACCACCATCCATGCAGGATCCTTCCTCCTCTCCACCAAGGCAAGTTTACTATGACTCTTTCAATAGCTGATGAACAAACCAAACTGGCCACTCCAGCAAAATGTAGTGCCCTTCTCTCTAGGAAGGGAAGTCATACACTCAGCTACCCCTCTGTCAGCATTACCCCAACCTGTGCCAGTCAGAGAAACGAGGGATTTGCTACGTTCATTTCAGATTTGGAATGTTTCTTGGGCGTGTAATCTCCAGTCTGTCACTGAACAATTTAAAATGGCAACGCATGTTGCCCCATTGGGCATTGCTAGCAATGCATTTTGTTGAACATGTACACCGGTAACTTGTTCTAATACATCAGAATTCTGAAGGATGTTATACAGGCTAGTTAAAACTACAGAGAATAGTGAACAACAGGAGGACCTAATAAAGTTACATAATAGTAACAATGCCAGGTGAAATTCCACATATTTGGAGTGCAAGGTATTGTAGGCAATGAATGCCCTCTGAAACTTACCAGTAACTACTTTCCTCTGAATTTTGCCAGAGATGGAAAGCATGTGAGGAACCTATTTACAGTAAACTCTGGCTCCATCATGCAAATGTGAATTCTGAATATCTTCCTCCCCCCATCTACAGGAGAAGGCTTGACAGATTTAATTAAAATTGTTTGAGGCTGTTCATTCAATGTAGCCTGCATTGGCAAGCAACTTCTGTGGATTGCCTGGAATTTTTGGCAGCTGCTTGTTGTTTTTTTCCTCTCAGTAATTAACACCAGATCCTTCTGTTAGGAAGGCTGTGGAGATGTCTTTCAGATCCTTTGGATACAAGATGAGATATGACATCTACAGCTGAGTGAATGAGGGGAGACTGCTCATTAATGTGTTCACGTTATGAATCATTTTGATTGGGTCATGTTTGCATCCTTACAATTTCAGATATTTTTTGTAGCTCTCCTCTTATCTTGCATTGTGAAGTCTATAATTGACTTTACAGAGGAATTTGCTCTTCATCCTTCCAAGTTTGAGGCAACCCTGACTATATTTGTTGGGTTTTGTTTAATATTAAAAAAACAAAAACAAAATCCAAACCCTTCCTAGTACAGTGGGAAAACTGTGTCAAAAAGAAGGTGGTTACAGCATGTTTCAAAAGCTCTTAAACTCTGGACCAGTCTGAACAGAATTATGTAATTGAGGGCAGTTGCCCCTCTTCTCAAAGGGCTCTTGAGTATGGGGTGCTGTTCTGTCATTCCACCTGCTCGACATGTATCTGGGGTTGTTAGGCGTGTTAGTAAGGAGGTCTGGGATGTGATGGTTTCAGTATGCTGATGCCCAATTGTATATCTGTCTTGTGCAACTCAAACAACTTTGCAGCCCAGTGCCTCAGCCACTGTGTAGTTTAGATTGGGGCATGGGTGAGATGGCTGTCTGATGCTCACACTGAACAAAAAGGAGGTAGTGATGGCGGGCTGTGGAAAATAGCCAGAGGAGATGGCAGAGTCCCTTTTGAAGGAGTATGTTCCCCCATTAGCCACCAGAGATTGCATCTTGCATGTATGTTAGACTTCCTTCTGTTGGATTATTATTGCAACAACAACCAGGTCAGCTTTAGGATGCAGACCCTGCCACTGATACTTTGTCACCTCAAGAATAGATTTGCAATGCACTGCATGTGAAACTGCACCTTAAAATTATTTGGAGAATGAAACTGGTGAAGAATGCTCGCAGCTCACTTATGAGCAGGGCATCTTGCTGGGAGCCCATGACCAGTGTTCCAGATTCCACATGGCTACCCGCTGTTCGCTGGGTCTAGTTTAAGATGATTTTCATGACCTATGACGGCTGAAGTGGCCTGGGTGTTGCCTAGCTAAGATCACCTGTCCCCTGTTCCATACCATCACTGCCGTGAGGTCCACAGCAGTTCTTGAACTGGATCCCCTGTATTGTAAAAGGGGGGCTGCTAACAGGATGTGCTCCATTAGGACCATGGGACTTTGGAACCTGCTCCCCTTCCTTGATCCAAAATAGCCTGAATTTGATGACATTCCAGGCATGCACAAAGCTCTTTGTTTGATAGGGATTTGAGTAAGAAGGATGAGGATTTTGGGGTTTTTTTTCTTTTCACTGTGTGCTGATTATTAGTATTAATGCTGATTACATCGTGCCCTGACAATGGGACTTACATTAACCAAGCTTTTTATAGGAATACTATCTTTTTTTCCTTGTTTAATGTTAAATTTAAAGAAATCTCTGGCAACTTACTCAACAGTCAGCCCCTCTCTTCTAAGAATGCTTTCTCTGGCTCTCATGCTTTTCATCCTGACTCTTGTTAGCTGCATTGTCTTGGAGTGCAGCTGTCCTATTGGTTCAAAAGTGGAGGGGGGGCGGGGCAGCTGGTTGATGGCCTTAAAGCCATTTTTCAAGGTTTTTATCACAGAAAACTAATAGCCAGTGGTGAGATTGGAAAACCGAGATCATGTTCTCCCAGCTGCTGTCCCACTGAGATGAGCTGGTGCATTCTACACAAGCTGGAGCCTCTGGATTGGTTCTGCCTCTACCCCAGATACAGATAATTCCAATCTAGAACAGAGGTCCCAAACTGGGGGGCGTGGAGGATCATTAGGACATATTTTAAAGGAACTGGCAGCAGACAGCTTAGTTAAATGAGACTGACAAGTTGCACTGTCCTTGCAACTAGGACCACGAAACTGTTGAATTGTGACAGTGCTGTGTTGTGAATAGTGATTAGGTTTTGTGAAGGGGGGAAAAAGGGCACTCAAAGCTAGCTCTTATCTCCAAATGGCTTGGCATACAAAGTCCAAATCAGGTAGCTTTCCTAAGAATTGCTTTTAGTTTGGGGATGCTCTGACATCCAGGTTTCTGAGATAGGCAATAAGGGGGAGAAGGAAATTACCTTTTCTTCTGTATCCACCAGCATATTTTCATTACAGAACAAAGCAAAAAGACAAAATTGAAGATGCACCTGCATGGTTGTAAGTCAGTTGAAGTGGCAGTGAATGATGAAAAATTATAGATGTATTGAAAACTAATTAAATCTTTGCTCTGTTTCTAGATGCTGGTTAGAATTTTTGTTAGCTATTTACGTAAACCTATGAGCTGGTGTCTTTTTGATGTTAGTTGGGATCTGTTGAAACTCATTTTTATCCTTTGTTTTTAATCAATTGTTTTGTTTTGAGCAGTCTTCAAGGGTTTGCATGTCCTGTTTTGAAATAAAAAAATCAAAGTATAATTCATTATCCCAGACCTACTTGCTAATATAGTTGACATACTCAGGAAGATAAATCCATAGTGCAACTACTTTTACCGATAACTCATCAAGGTTGATATCCAGAACTATATAACTGAACTTTCAATAAATCAAACAGAATATTAAATGGAAACCAGGTTAGTAGTACTTGACAGTTAGCAATTTATATGTTAATTATAAAAAGGGAAAATTTAATGCATTTAACATTTTTTTAATTTGAATATTTAAATAGTAGACTTACAATTTCATGATACATACTATACAAAGAAATGGTCTATGTTGCATGGAGACTGGAATGAGTTCTATTTCTCATTTGAGGTTGAAGCTTATGAAACCTCTTAAACTCAATTTTTTGTATATTTGCTCAGTAAAGAGCCCCTCAGAGCTCTTGTCTAATCAGATTCCATAGAATTTCAAACATTCCTGGGTAATGCTGTTTTAGATTTAATCGCAAATTCCAACAGCAGATTACATTCGTTGTCACTGTAGCAGCAGTAACTCAGCCATATACATTAATCAGAGAAAAAGTCTGTGTGGTTCTAATTATAACCTCCTAGAAAACAGTGCATAAGTTATAGCAACAGTTTTTCTTTAAGGAAGTGATCTTCAAATATGACCATTACATCAGTACAAAAGCATATTAAGAACCTCATGAGTTAGTACATAAAAACTTAAATATTTTCATCTTCTGCAGATAGTAAACATATAAGACACTGAACAAATGTTTAGTGAAATACGGATCCTAATAAATAGTGTTGGATAATTATGGGCTGCTGGTGTCTAGAATGTATAATATACTAAACAACACAATACGAAGATTGTGAAACATCCCAGGTGGAAGACTTACTGTGATAATACTTCCTTGAATTTTAATTATGGCCAGCTGTTGGTTTTTAGGGCTGTTAATTAAAAAAATAATTGTGATTAATTGTGAGATTAAAACAAATCATGATTAATTGCAGTTTTAGTTGCATTGTTAAACAATAATAGAATACCATTTATTTAAAATATTTTATGTTTTCTACATTTTCAAATATATTGATTTCAATTACAACACAGAATACAAAGTGTACAGTGCTCACTTTGGATTATATTTTATTACAAATATTTGCACTGTGAAAAAGATGAACAAAAGAAATAATATTTTTCAATTCACCTCATGCAAGTACTGTAGTACAATTTCTTTAATGTGAAAGTGCAATTTACTGTGGAAGCATGTCCTCTGGAATGGTGGCCGAAGCATGAAGGGGCATACAAATGTTTAGCATATCTGTGAAGTAACTATCTTGTAATGCCAGCTACAGCACTGCCATGCAAATGCATTTTTTCACTTTCAGGTGACTGTAAATAAGAACCAGGCAGCATTATTTCCTGTAAATGTAAACAGACTTGTTTGTCTTAGCAATTGGCTGAACAAGAAGTAGGACTGAGTGGACGTGTTTGTAGGCTCCAGAGTTTTACATTGTTTTGTTCTTGAGTGCAGTTATGTAACGTTTAAGTTGTGCTTTCATGATAAAAAGATTGCACTACAGTACTTGTATGAGGTGAATTGAAAAATGCTATTTTTTTCTCTTTCACAGTTCAAATATTTGTAATAAAAAAATAATATAAAGTGAGCACGATACACTTCGTATTCTGTGTTGTAATTGAAATCAATACATTTGAAAATGAAGAAAAACATCCAAAATAATATAAAGCATTATAGAAACATAGTGTTGTCTGTCAACTTTGAATTTCCTAAGTCTTGTGAGGAAGCACATTTAGGGAAATATAACTTCTGAAAAATGGTCTTCAGGTGCTCTTATGCTGTTACCTTATCGGTGGGATAGAAAGTTATTCTTCCAAGACTCAGAAGAGTGCATAATGAACCTTTTTCCAAATGACTTTCACTTATCAACTTAATTTGAAGTGTTAAAATATCCAGGTGGTGGTCATTTTTGTACTGTTAGCATTACTATATTCAGAGAGCCCCCAAGGAATTTTGATAGCAAGAGCATGTTTCAAGATACTAGTAAAAATTAGTCACTTTAAAATGGGATGTTTCCAGCACAGATTACTTAGAAGCAAATTTTCTTTCAGTATTATACTGCTACAAGGGTGACTCTGGCCTTTATAGCTGGACTGTCACTATGTCATAACTAGGTTTTCTGGCGTGTAAATAATGCTCTCACATTAGTCTAAAGAAATTGCTTATTCAAGTGCTTGGGATGTATGGGTGATTTATTTGGGATATATGGGTGACAAAATTCCTCAGGATCAGACTCCAAGAAATGTATTATTTATTCATGGCAAATAACTGCTAAACATTCACTTTCTTTTCTGCAGCACCTTTCATAACATTCATAGTTGCTAATCATTTCTAAATATCTATTAAAGATCAGTAACCTGTAGAATTCCAGGGCCCCATATCAATTTGTGTATAACTTTCCCTACTGTTTTAACACTTCTAAAATGTTCCTACATGCTAACATTTTGTGTATTTTTCATTCATTATTTACAATAGGTGGAATATATGTTGGTAGCTTTTGATCATGAACATAAGAAAGTACGATTGTCACTAACTGGAGAAGAAGTTCTTCATACACTGCAAGAGAAGGGGGAAAGAGTAAATCCCAAGTAAGTAGTAGTTTCTTTTATCCCACTGTTGCATGGTACGAAATGTCCTGAAACTGGGTTAATTATCAAATTTACATTTAGTCAAATTAGGCAACACAGCTATATTTGAATATCTTCAGATAAAAATTTGAGAACTCATGAAGGAGAAAGATCAATAACACTATTGTAAGCCAAACTCAGTGAAAACCGTGCTGTTTCCCCTATCTTATGTTAAAAAAATGAAGTGGGTTTACTCAAGCACCTGAAAGTTAGGAAATGCCAGAATTAAGGGTTCTTGTACAAACTTAATTCAGACTCCTTATGCAAACGCACTAATCTACAATCTTTAATTACATGATCATATGAGGATTTTCCCCCACAGGACCTCTGTCTCATTCAGTATGCAGGATGGATGGTGCTCTGGGGGAGGAATCAGGTTTGTGTGATGGAGGTTGTTGTCTGTAGGACTCCTGCCTTGGTGGTGGTTGCCGAAGTTGGAGGCTGTTTAGTGAATGAAAGAGGGAATGACAGGAATTAAAAAAGGATGGTCTCACAGTTAGGGCATTTGAATGTTATGCTGGAGATTTGGATTCTATCCCTGTCTCTGCCACAGAGTTCATATGTGATGCTCAGCAAGTCACTTACTCTATATGACCAACTGAACATCTTGGTGTATGTGTAAAACGGCACAAAAAAACCAAACCAACCCTGTGGCAGTTAGTCTCAGAGCCTGGGTCTACAGACTTGGGCTTATGCTATAGCACTAAAAAAGCCATGTAGACATTCAAGCTTGGACTCTGAAGTTTGGGGGCAGGATGGGTTTCAGAGCCCAGTTTTTCTAGTCCTATAGCATAAGCCCAAGTCTGTTAGACCCAGGCTCTAGACTCTGCCACAGGTTGGTTGGTTGGTTTGTTGCCATGTAAATACACCCTTAAATGCGTGTGCCTTGTTTTCTTAGTGCCCAACTTGAGATCCTATGGCTGACAACTCTGCAACTGTAGTCACTGGGAGTTGTTTCGAACATAAAAAGTGCTATAAAAATGCTAACTGCTCTGAAAAATCCAGCCTTAGGAGTTTCAAGTTGAGCATCCAAAATTAGTGGACACTTGATAAATATAGTGTTTTGGCAGTCTCTGTGCCTCTGTTCTCCTCTGTAATATGAGGTTAACACCAATCTCTCAGCGGTATTGTGAAGACAAATGTTTGAAGCACTCCAATACTGTGAGAGCATAAGACAAATGCCCATGAGGAAATTAATGATTTTGTATTCAGAGCAGTGTATGGATGGTGTAGGTTTAAACTAGGCCTAGGACCTCATGCTGAATAAGGATAAAAAGGAATATTGGATCACTACTCACTGAATGAGGCAGAGGCCTTGAAGGTCAGGCCGGAGGGAGAATAATCTTTGTAATTAAAGACCGCATCATAATGCGTACGTACAAGCAGGGCTGAATTAGGGCTAAACAGGCAACCTTAATTCTGACATTTTCTGACTTTGAGTGCTTGACTTTACAATCTTATTGTTCTTTTTTAATGTAATTTTCTAATTTACAAAAAAGCAGAAACAAATTCTATCCTGGAATCATGTTAGCCCCAGTCACCTGCTCTCTGTATGGTTCTTCACAGGGTTTGGACCTTTTAGATCCACAACCCAGACCTCTATCACTTTCTCTAGGTTCTGGAGGGAAATGTTCTCTAGTAGTTACAGACCCTCGTACGCCAGCCTGTTTCTCCCTCCCCCCCAGTTTGCTACCCTTCTGCATTCTAGTCAGGTGTCTTCCTACCTGTATTAGTGCCAGCAGGGCAGAGGTTTGTGCAGGAATTTAAATTCCAGTGCTTTTAGAAGGGCACGTTGTGTGTCCCTGCCAGGGCCCCACGGGCCTGGAGGAGCAGGTGTCTTCCCCTCTGGGGACCAGATGAGCTCTGTGTCCCCCTGTCGATTACTGGGGGGCAAGTGCTGTTTCCCTCACCCCCCCCTCCTCCCGTCCACACCCCTGCAGCAGGGGAATACTAGTACAGGGGAGAGTCTCTCTGATCTTAGTTCTATGCCTAGCATCATGTGATCCAGAAGAAGCAATTGCAGGGAAAGTTCTATTCGGCCTCTTCATCCCTGGAATGGAGCATTCTCAGTGCTGATAGGTGTTTGGAGAATGTAGGTGCCAAACTTTTAACAAATCTTTGTGTATGTTCAAGAGAATTTTTTCAAAGGCTTAGAACTTGGCCACATTGGGGTACATTTTCACAAGGAAGGCAAAAGATATATCTGTGACACCACGATAAGTCCCTGCTCCAAAGCATGGAGTCACTAGAGCATCTCAACAAAACAGATGCAAGAATTTTTTAACATGGGTAAAACAGTGTATTTTTCACTGGAAAATGTTTCCATGGAAACAATGGAGCAGTTTAGCTGAAACTTCAACAGGAAAAAAAATCTGCCTCCAACAAACACCCAGCATGCAAAATTTCAGCCCAAATGGTTGAAGTTTGCCAGAGTTATAAGCAACTGAAAACAGGGTCTTTATAATGGAAAGTGTTAGGCAATCTTAACTGCAAGTGGTATTACTTGTGCTGTCTGAAATAGAAATCAGTCATACAGCAGTTGAATGGTAAAAACTACTATTACTCTCTTCGCACATATTGCAAGGTAGGTGCTAATGAGTTTCTAATTCCATAGAATTTTAGAGAATTGGTAGATATGATGGGTCCCCCCGGGATGCAGTCTGGAAACTGGAACCGCTGGGCTGCATGGGCTGACTCTCAACAATGCCTCACTGGTGACAAACAGCAGATCCCTCCAGGCACTGTTATCACTTAATGCAACAGCAGGTGGAGCTCCACACCCAGCTAGACAGCAGGAATGTTTACCTAGGCTGCCTCTAGCACTGTGACTCTGTCAGCAAGCTACAAACTTGTAGCAGGTATAGTACTCACATAGGCTTTCACAGGCAGGTACACACCCAACTAAGGTACATGAATGCTTTCCCTAGCCACTCATGAACCAACAATAGGTAGAGCATCAGCCAACTCCCCTCTCTCCCCCCCCAGCTTTTTATGCACTGCACCTCAGAATTATACCATCTTGCCCTGGTCAAAAATCAGGCCAGAGTAAGCTCATTATTTAGTCCGCCCCTCCCTAAATGTGGAGAAGTTATGCACAAGCCCTTGTCCACCGAGCTGAGATTTCCCAAACACTCTAACCGAGACACACACTGTTTTAGATAAAATTATAAAACAGATTTATTAACTACAGAAAGATAGATTTTAAGTGATTATAAGTGATAGGCATAAAAGATCAGAGAGAGTTACCAAAGAAATAAAAATAACTTTACAGTCTAATTTCTTATACACTAAACAGGATTTAAATCAAACAATATCTCACCCTGTCAGATGATTTAAGACTTTTGATACACAGGCTGCATCTGCTTTGCAGCCTGGGGCCCCCAACCCCATTCAAAGTCCTTTGTCTTCCAGATGTTCCTTCAGGTGACTTCAACTCAGTCATAGCTTGGGGGTCTATTACAGGAGTGGGTGGGCAAAGTTCAGTGGCCTGCATTGTGCAGGAGGTCATACTAGATGATCATATTAGTACTTTCTGACCTTAAAGTCTAGGAGTCTGACATCTTGAGTTGTGGGGCAGTGAAGACAAGTGATGTCATTCCCCCGCTTTCATAGCTTCGTCCAGTTTAGGAAAGATCTATGCATGTGATGTGGGGAGGCTGTCCCCACTGGTCAAGCAATCTCCATTTTGTACTGCTTCCTCTGTGAAGTCTTTTGGGATGGCCTTTGGGAGAGTGGATTCCCCTTAATGGGCGATCGCATATCAGGCTACTCCATTGTTGTACCTGAAAAGCTGGCTGTGGGTGTTTCTTACCTCTCAACATCTCTTCACACACTTTTCTTTCTTACCTCACACACACATGGTAGAACTTTATAACTTCACATACAATGAGAGCACATACAATCCAATATGATATTAATTGACTATATGTCAACAGATCAAGACTTTTAAAATGATACCTCACAAGGCATACTTTGTACAAAACATCATAATATGACAGTGGGGAATATGGGGGCTCTTGGGTGTTGCATTGAGGCAGTGTGTCAGTAGGTTTTTCAAGTATGTGATCATTCTCAAAGGTTATATTCTTTCCTATAATTCATATTTAATAGTCGTTGTTTTTGCAGTTGTATAAAAATATTTAAAATATGACATTCTTTCATTACAGCCACCCAACACTTTGGCGTCCAGAATATGGAAGCTATATGATTGAAGGAACACCTGGGCAGCCATATGGAGGAACCATGTCTGAATTTAATACTGTACAAGACAACATGAGAAAACGACGTCAGGAGGCTGCTTCTGTACTGAAGGAAAATGAGGCTCTTTGTACTGTGACATCATTTCCAAGGTAAAGAAGTAAGGGTGACAGTGTGAAAAGTGATATTTGTCAGTATCACTTTTCAGAGCAGACTTAGCACCCCATTGCCACCCTTACTTCTGCACTGCCGCTGCAACCCCAGAGCTGACAGCCAGAGCTCTGCCACCACCTCCAGGTGAGGGATTGGGGCAGAGTTGAGGTGAACCAGAGCCTGGGCTTGCCCTCCTGGTGAGCGATTGAAGGGAGGGTGGGGAAAAGGAAAGCTACTGCTTTGTTATTTTGCTTCTGCCTCTCAGCCACCTTGTCTTTAAAGTCTTATTTATTGGAGCAGAGCTTTGCTAACTTTCTTTGATGAGATTTTGTAGAGAGGATGTAGCACTTAAAAATTGCAGGTATCTAGAAAATTTATGGAAAACAATAAAACCTGCTGGAGCTCTGCCTAACAGGAGCAGTAAAGAGGGAGTATAGAAATGTGCTTATTGAAATTAATTAATAGTGCTTGTAGTATTGTCCATTTGTAGGTCTCAAAACACTTTGGAAAGGTAAGTATGCATTACTATGCCCATATTACAGACACTGAAGCATAAAAAAGTTGGGATTTGCCTCAGGTTTCACACCATGGTTTCATTGGCCAAGCTGGAAATAGAACCAAAATCATCTGATTCTGAATTTTGTCAGATCAGTAGGCTTCTTTCTTAAGTGTCAGAATGATATGGTTTGTCCAGTCATGCAGGCTTTTTATGGCTAATGCCAGTTAGAGTTAAATGTTACATTTCTATCTGATAGGGCAGGCAGCCTGTAATGTCTCCAAGTAAACTATAACATGCTACACTACATGAAATATTGCATCATATTTTCAAAAATTCTTTAACTTTTGAGCATCTTCAGGTATGCTGAATTGCTTGCTTATATCTGTGTGCAGCCAGATTTTCTTTTACAGCACTGGGGGTTGCTCTAAAGAGCGATAGCCTTGCTCATACATAGCATGTGGTTTGGAGTAAGTCAATCATTCACACACTTACATACCTCCATCTTTGCTACTGTTTGAATTCCTTATTACAAACTAGATATATATCTTCTACTTTAACAATTTCGGATTAGTTTCAAAGAGAATGATCAGAGTACATAGATGTCGTCATATACAATTGGCATCTAAGAGTGGTTGTAAGAATAGTAAAAGTGAAATAGAGGTATCCCTTTAGGACTGTGCAGTTGTTGAATTTAGAAAATGAAACCAATCCCTGTTCAGTTTTACATTGCTGGCAACTGAATGCATGTTGTCAAATCAAAGGAGGTTATAAAGGGGAGTTAAGGTACCCAAGAAAGGTAAAACAGTGACAGAAGTAAGACAGCCTTTCAGGTACCTGCTTCAAAGGAGTTAAGACAACAGTGGCTGGGCCATCGGGGGGAAAAACGTGCCTGCTTGGCCCCCTTCTGGATTAAGATGATGTTCTCTTCCCAAGGCTAGGACCAAGATCAAAAGACCCTGTGCGGATAAAAAGGTGTTCATGGCAGGGGAGAGGGTTGTAGACAGCTCATCTGGAAGCAGATAGGGAATCAGAGTCAGCGTGCAGCAAGGCTGACACACAGACAGATTGATTTGAGAGCCAGGGTCTGCGGCCACCTCGCTGTAACTTGGTGCCCAGAAAAGACAGGGGACACCAAGGTGAAGTCATGTCTACTAGGGGCTTGGAGGGAATGTAGTTAAAACAATATGCATATAGGTCTCTATTTTTTAAATCTACTTATCTGAGCTCTCTGTACAGTTTGGGCAAATAAATCATACTTTGTTCTAGAGAAACTGCTTCTGAGTCACTGCCTGGCTATTACTGACCACAGGCCCAAGAAGGAGAGCTCTGGCAGTGTCCAAGTCCAGTTGGACCTGCTAGGAAACATGGTTGGCAGCCAGGAAGGTATAACCTGGAGACCCAGTCGAGAGTGGCTGGGTTGTGGGATCCCATCCCAAAGAGAAGTGGAGGCATACTTGAAAGAGGAGCAGTTGGGGAACTGGAAAAGGGTCTCAAACGACAGTCTGTCTGGGGATGTGGCCGTAGGGGACTCCTAAACTTACCATAAAGAAGATGGAGGGAGGATTATTTTGGTATACTTTGTGTATTTCACAGCACTTTGTCTTTTCTGTTTCACTGTTGCCTGTGCAGTCAGTTTTCCTTATTTGCGTGTCTCTTTCATGCAGCAATAGGAGAAAAGCATTTTTAATTTGTAAAATTACAAATGGGCAGAGTGTCCTAGCACGTGTTGTACCTGAAACTACTACTTCTGAACTTGACTAGATTTCACGTTGACTTTGTCCCTTTAACAATGACAAGTAAACTCTTGTGAGCATTGCTGAAACAGATTACTTTAGGGATTTTAATTAAACAGTACTGTAAAAAGGAGCAATTGAGGGCAGAGAATGTCGTTGCATTTCACTTTCAATAAGCATGAATGCTAATGCCTTCTAAGACATAGATGAGGACTAATTTTCTAAAGCTTCTTTTAGTGTTTGACATTAAAATGTGAGCATTTACCATCCATTGACACAAAGTGGTGTGAAATTCCACTTATTGCGATGACAATATAAAACTATGGTAGTTGGCAAATACTGACCTTTTAATAGGGATTGTCATAAAGCCTCTCTCTGTGTCAATGACTACTGGTGATTAGGTAATACCGAAAAATGCCTTACAAATACCTAAGGTAAACACTTTTTATACTTTTGTCTATTAAGATCCTTCTCACCTAACCATAGGGCATTAATAACATAAAATTATAATCCATTTGATTTATGATTTACTCAAATTGTCATCTATAGATTAGGATGTCCAGGATTTACGCTACCAGAATGTGAGCCAACACCAGTAGAAGGAGGTGCTTCAAAGTCTATTTTCTTTCCAGATGAAGCCATCAACAAACATCCTAGATTTAGGTAAGAGTGAATGTGGAGGAAGAAGGGAAACACCTCTTTATGTATATATTTAATACACTATGATCAAATTGTGCGAGTGGAATGCAAAGCTATATGAATATTTGCTGTACAAGTCCAAGTGACATACACTAAGATGTGGTGGTGCATATTTACTATCAAGGTGACCTATAAAGGTAAACCATACAATTTCAGCAACTTTAGCCTGATACTGGCAGAATCCACCACATGGTTAACAGTATTCAGTACGTTACCTTAAAACTGACTGTTTCCCTTAAGACCTGCCGGAGTCATCCTACTCCTGATGACTCAGTGTTTAGATGCGATGTCCCAATGTTCATTATTCTGGAAACATCACAACCATCCTAACTGGAGCATGGAGCCAATCTACTTGAGGTGGACAATATTGTATAGTTTTGCAGTGGCTTTTATTACAGCATAAGAATACCCTTTGCAAAACCATACAGTACTGAAAACCAAGTACACACAATTTCCCTTGCCACATTCGACGATAGATCATAGGCCTCTTGATTCTGCATGTGATATTAATGTAGCACACTGTCACAAATAGAATGGACTTCAGTGAAGGACGAAATCTGCCACAGTACATAATAAAGTGGGAAGAGAAGGGCCATAAAGGAAAATGCTTAAAAATAAATGAAAGATCAAACATAACCAAGTTTTGAAAAATGAGCAAGATTCTGAGCGGATGGATATTTGGAAGTTTCTCTTGAAAAAAGCATTTAATTTAAACTCTTTAAATTTTAGTACTCTGACAAGAAACATTCGACACCGAAGAGGAGAGAAAGTAGTGATAAACGTACCAAGTGAGTAAATGCCAGTAATTTTCTTCAAGTAATTGATCAATGTCTGACACTCTACTTATTCAGTTCTTGTATTTTCTTCACAGTATTTAAGGATAAGAATACTCCATCGCCATTTATAGAAACATTTCCTAACGATGATGGAGAAGCAGCAAAAGCAGCTAAACCAGACCACATATATATGGATGCGATGGGTTTTGGAATGGGCAACTGCTGTCTTCAGGTAAAATGCATCTGAGTCTCAAAATGTTGTAAAATGATGCAATGACATTCTCTGCCTTAAACTGCTCCCTTCTTCAGACACTAACACCAATCCTTCAAGTAATCTACTTCACTAGTACTCTCTCAATGCTGGGTCTTTTCAGAAACTTGCAAATTGTATTATACACAGTGTGATGCTTTCTCAAAATCCAGTTGAAGCTTGTCCACAGTTCACCGTTGTCTAATTTTATATTGTAACTTGATAATTTTCCAATATTTAACTTCTTTACAATAAGCTATATTAAATTTATATTGTTGGTATGGCGCACTTTTGGTCTTCATTGAGAGAGAGAGCA
Source organism: Emydura macquarii macquarii (assembly GCF_026122565.2). Classification (NCBI taxonomy): domain Eukaryota; kingdom Metazoa; phylum Chordata; order Testudines; family Chelidae; genus Emydura; species Emydura macquarii. The sequence continues at coordinate 355,706 of NW_027132817.1, read as the reverse complement.
AGTCTTGGAGAACTGGGTTTGCATGTCTTGAGAATTGTGCTAAATAGGCCTCTTTATTTGGCCAAGCACCTTGTCTTGGAGCTCCACCATGTTAAGATATGGAAGATGTGCAGATCAGCACTGAAGTATGTTTTTAGATTTGGAAAAATCTTAAGCAGAATCTCATTTCAGTCAGTATCTGGCCACGTTTTGTGGAAATAGGTGCAGGTCACTTTCCCTAGCATGTGGGTGGACTTTTGAGAAAGGTGCCAAAAAACTGAGAACTGAAGTTATAGGGCTAGGGAAAGCTCTCTGGAACATGTTAAATTGCAGATCACCTTTAAATAAATAAATAAATAAATCACTGTCATTACCATCTTTTTAAATTTTACACCAACTCTGACCAGTGTATAAACTACTTTCCTCTCAGATATTTTTAGGTGTGTTCTTCTTTTTAACCATGCTATGAAACTCCTAATTAATCCACACAGGTATTTTTCTGCCATTATTTACTAACAGGCACACAATCCTTGCACAAGCAAATCTGCCCCTCTGTACCTTTCCATCTCTCCACCCTAGTTACTAATTTGATTTTACTTAAAGTACAGTAACAGTTGGGCATTCTGGAATGCTTCAGTACATTTTAAAATTGGTTATTCTGAGTGTTACTCTACTGTAGCAATTTTGCACAAAGTGCTGATGGCTGGGGTAGTTCATGTGCATTTGACTTTTGTGATGATAGCTTCTTTCTTTGTTGTTGCTGCTTTCTTGGTAACCAGGAAGAAGAGATCATCATGTTATGCCTCCAGGGAATTAAGTAGAATCTTCTAAATGCTGCTTGTTTCCCAGCATTCTGTATGCTGCACTTGTAATAATAATCAATTTCAAAACACCTTTGTTCCAGATTAACGAACGAACAAAGAACGAACAAACCAATAAAACCTCACTGACAGCAAGATACATGTCAGTGAGGGATGAAAGCTCACTACAAACGCAGCTATGGAGGGATACATGCAATAGTACATCCAGACTCCTTTTGCTGGAATTAAACATTTATATTCAGCATTAGTTCTTTAAATTTGTTCATATTTTCTACCATCTTTATGTATGTTTTGTAATTATCAAACATGCAATAACATTAACTTCTTGTAGTCACATATGAAGATATAAAATTATATAAAATCCTAGTTATGGAGAGTTGTGTAGAATTTAGTGTCTCTATAATAGTTTGGGAACAGAATATAGTAAAATTTCATTCTGTGGGCAAGTTAACGATCAAAAGGTAAAGGAGATGTCATTTGATGCGCTTGACCATCCCGGAGCCATTCCATTGCTTGATAATTTGCCCTCTTGGTAGCAGGTATAAAGTACTTTTTATCAATGGTGATGTTTTTCCATTTGTCTGCTTCTTAGAAAAACATCCATCAGTGTAGCTCTGCAATTGTCATAATATAGAATCATAGAGTTGGAAGGGACCTCAGGAGGTCATCTAGTCCAACCCCCTGCTCAAAGCAGGACTAACCTCAGCTAAATAATCCCAGCGAGGGTTTTGTCAAGCCGCAGCTTAAAAACCCCTAAAGATGGAGATTCCACCACCTCCCTAGGTAACCCATTCCAGTGCTTCACCACCCTCCTAGTGAAAAACTTTTTCCTAATGTCCAACCTAGACCTCCCCCCCTGCAACTTGAGACCGTTGCTCCTTGTTCTGTCGTCTGCCACCACTGAGAACAGCCTAGCTCCATGCTCCCTGGAACCCCCTTTCAGGTAGTTAAAGGCTGCTATCAAATCCCCCCCGTCATTCTTCTCTTCTGCAGGCTAACCAAGCCTAGTTCCCTCAGCCTCTCCTCATATGTCTTGTTCTCCAGCCCCCTAATCATTTTTGTTGCCCTCTGCTGGACTCTCTCCAACTTGTCTACATCCTTTTTGTAGTGGGGGGCCCAAAACGGGACACAGTACTCCAAATGCGGCCTCACCAATGCCGAATAGAGGGGAATAATCACTTCCCGTGACCTGCTGGCAATGCCCCTCCTAATGCAGCCCAATATGCTATTAGCCTTCTTGGCAACCAGGGCGCACTGCTGGCTCATATCCAGCTTTTTATCCACTGTTACCCCCAGGTCCTTTTCTGCAGAACTGCTGCCTAGCTCGTCGGTCCCCAGTCTGTAGCTGTGCATGGGATTCTTCCGTCCTAAGTGCAGGACTCTGCACTTGTCCTTGTTGAACTTCATCAGATTTCTTTTGGCCCAATCCTCCAGTTTGTTTAGGTCCTTCTGTATCATATCCCTACCTTCCAGGGTATCTACCACTCTCCCCATCTTAGTGTCATCTGCAAACTTGCTGAGGGTGCAATCTACCCCATCTTCCAGATCATTAATGAAGATGTTGAACAAAACTGGCCCCAGGACCGACCCCTGGGGCACTCCACTTGTGACCGGCTGCCAGCTAGACATGGAGCCATTGATCACTACTCGTTGAGCCCTATGCTCTAGCCAGTTCTCTATCCATTTTATAGTCCATTCATCCAACCCATACTTCTTTAACTTGCTGATAAGAATACTGTGAGAGACCGTATCAAAAGCTTTGCTAAAGTCAAGGTATATCACGTCCACCGCTTTCCCCACATCCACAGAGCCAGTCACCTCTTCATAGAAAGCAATCAGGTTGGTCAGGCATGACTTTCCCTTTGTGAATCCATGTTGACTGTTCCTGATCACCTTCCTCTCTTCCAAATGCCTTAAAAAGGATTTCTTGAGGACCTGCTCCATGATTTTTCCAGGGATTGAGTTAAGGCTGACCGGTCTGTAGTTCCCCGGCTCCTCTTTCCTCCCTTTCTTAAAGATGGGCACTATATTGGTCCCCAAATGGTAAATATAGGCTACGTCTTCACTGACGGTGGCAAATTCACCACCGTCAGATTGATCTATTCGGATCGATTGAGCGGTCAGTTAAGACCCGCTCGATAGATCGGAAGTTGACCTGTTAAAACCAAGTGGCACAGCGCAGTGAAGATGCTGCACACAACGGAAGTTAAGAAGTCAATGGGAGTTATGCAAGCTATGCAGAGCTCCTGAATTTTAAGGTAAGTATAGACCAGGCCTCAGTATATGAGCACCTCCAGTGCATTTATGACCTCCTCAGTGACTCTCTCAGCCATTCCAAGCACCTTCAGAGTGAGGAGAGAGTCTTTGGAAGATGAATCAAATGCCTCCTAGTAAGATAATTTGATTTCTCCAGCCAATCTTCCAGTAATGTCACACACTGAAAGAGAGTGGAAACCTGGCAGTGTGGTGACTTTTAATGGTCTAAGTAATAGGAACACACGTCTGAGGGTTATGCAGCAATTCTGTTTTCTAGCAAGAGGCACAAAAACAAAATCTTGCAGAAGTCTTGGGTAGCGTTTCATAATGAGTACTAGAACCTTGTGTCTTGTGCAAATCTAGACTTTAGTAGCACTTCTCTCTGTGGCATTAATGACATTCAAGATAATTTTAGTGTTAGCTTCTAACTACAAAGAAATTCCACTGAGTAGTGTGAGGCAGCAGCTTTATTATGCCAGTGACATTGAAATTTTTGAGCAATTCTTTGCATGCTGGAGTGTTTTTCCCATAAGGCATGCGGTTAACTCATCCTTTGTGCGAGTATAAGACAGTAGCTTCTTCAGTGTGACAGTGAAGGTGTTTGTGGGAGTCAGTGATTTGAATTGAATAGGAGTGATACCATGGAGTCTCTTCTTTTTGATAATGTGTTTCATTGATTCCTCTGCGTATATGTCAGACAGAGATGGACTTCATCAAAGGTCCAGTGTTTTCTTTGTAGATTCATAATGAAGTCTTCAGCCAAACCTTGCCGGGTGTTAAGTTTCTGGTTTGTAAAGAGCTGTACCTTGATCATATCTGTGATTGCACTGCTGAAAGGCTTCTGCAGGTGTATGGTACCGATCACGTCAGCATGTGCTAGCTTAGGAAGACCATACAAAGATGTACATTAGTTTGCTTTTTGCCTAACACACATGCATTGTTCTGTCACATTCAAACATCACTCCTGGTACCACAAAGAATTCATACTTTCCCAGTCTCATATAGATCAACACGCTGAGATCTGGACACCACCAGGAGGCAAGCAAACGACCCATCTACTGTTAGTTCTGTAATACTCCCTCCCTACCACCTTCATCTGACTTTCTTCTTTGCATTAGAGCACAGCCTTAATCTGTATTTCTTGTTTAGAGCTCATAGATTGATGGAGCCCTGGATAATTCTTTAGAGGCTTTGTACAAGTCATGGTCCAGAGTATCCCTTCAGCTGACACTTTTGGCTATTTCATCACTGAAGACTGATTTTTGTCATGATATTAATGAGCTCTGGTTTGTCATGCAAATGTGTTGCCAGTGTGAATAACTTATCGTGTAGCTTTAAAATTACCCCCTCATGACATTTAACAGCACCTATTAAGTCTAGAAGGTACTTAGTTACTTCTGGGAAGTCCATATAAACTACATCCATATCCCACAGTTTCTTTAGTAAGTGCTTTAAGAGCCTTTCTGCTAAGCGTGTGTTCCTCCTCAGTCTCATTCAAAGCACATATTTCTCTGTACTTAGCCTCTTCATTGGCCATCTCCACTACTTTCCCATCCATTAGAGCCTCTGCAAGGCAATTTATGAATTCCAGCTGAGTCAGAGTTTGCACAGTATTTGATTCCGTTGCTTTTACCTTTTGATGCAACACATGACCTACATCCTTGTTGTAGCACTCAATGTGATATGCAATGTCATATGTGTGGGTTTCATTTGGGTCAATGTGCCCACTTAACATTACGTTTGCATGCACCATTTTCACTGAGTGAGTGCTTCGTTCAGTTTCTCACGTCTCACGTATTGAAACTGTGGTTAACGGATGCCTTCAAATTTATAGATTACTGCAGAGGAAGCAAGTGCTTTCTTGATCAGCATAATGGGACCTATAATAAGGTGAATGTTTCCCAAAGCTGGCATTTGTCCCAACATCTTCAACACTTTCCTGATGCTTGATGTACTTTCTCTCCAGCCTTGCCAAATTCTGTTTATGGGTGCACTTCTTACAGCATATAAGGTGCCACCGAACATGGTGTTAACTAGGTCCTCTGCAGTGGTATTACTTAAAGATTCAGCAACCAATCGGTCCTCTTCATCTCCCTGTTTATGCCTAAAAATGATCAAGACCAAAGGATTTTGTAATAAATTACTTTAGGGTTGTAATTGTCATAAAATGTAATGAAACTATGTGTATATCATTTGTGAGTGAATTCCTGTGATTTCTGGCTTAATGCTGACCTCTTAACAAGTGCCTCCAATACAGTTCTTGGCCTAGTAAATAAAGATGATAATCGGAATCACTGAGCTGCTTCTTTTTTGGTGCTGCTGATTCCAAATCAATTTGAAGCACTTGTTCCATTTATAGTAATCTGTAACATGAAATTAATCAGGTATCCTGTTCTGAGCATTATAGATTACAGATAACAAAGTCAGGAGCCACAATTTAACTTCGTGAGGGCTGCACGTTTGATATGCCTGTGTTAAAGTGTAATACATTTTTTTAAAAATATTTTCTCAAATATATAGCTACATAATTGTTCTAGTTTTATCATGTTGGGTATCGTATTATATTTGTAGGAGAAAAAGCTTTTGAATGATATCCAATTTGACCCATTTCCAGTGACATATTATCAAAATATCCACCAACCAGAGGACCTGCAGTTGGGAGCTGGCGGGAATGAGTCCCTGCCTACAGTGCTGCAGAGGGTGATAGCTTGGAAATTACGATTCTGTAGCTTTTTACAAATCAATTTTTACCTTTTTATCATAACTTTCTCTCATAAATTTGCCTATGGAATTACACATGCTCCCAGATTATAATCCTAATTAGCAAATACTATGTACTGCAACACTCAAACAGAGTAAATGAAGATAAAATTACTGTGGGTGATGTAAGCAACTCATCAAGAATTAACATCTTAATATTGATGGTTAAAGAGAAAGAGAAAGAGACGAGGTATATACTGGTGTATGGGAACTAGGGTATGCGTTTATCTCCATGCTTGAAGACTGGTACTTGGATCTCACCTTGGGCTCAGGAGATGCAAATTGTGAGTAGGATGAGAGTCCACTCCACATGGAATAAAAGGTAGTCTTTGCATCCCACCCTTCACTGAGTCTTATTTGCTGTCTCCTTATCAATACATTCCTTGGGCACCCCTGGTCATCTCCATCCACTATAGGGCTGTTAATTGTCTACAGAACTTGCAAGCAGTCTTGCACTACTACTGCAATCTTCTTCCAGAAACCAGGGTAATCCAGGGCTGAGTCAAATCCCAAATTGAATTTGATTTGCTCTAGACCAGAGAGAGGGGTGAAGTTATAAACCAAAATAACTTATTCATATCTTCAGGTTTGGAAGTCCGGAATAAATACCTCTGCAACAGACTTAGTGATTGAAACCATGTCTGTCACTTAGGCTTACTGAAAGTGGGTCTCTTGCCCTCATTCACTTAATCATCAGACTACACAGAAGAAACATGTAAACACTTTCTCTAAATGTAAAATTCCTCTTCCATTGAGGGTGGATAAAAATCAGTGATTAGGAAAAAAATGGGGCTATTTATAATTTAAATCGGATTTCTTAATTTAAGTATGCGTTTATTTTTTTTAAATAAATTTATTTAAAAGTAAATTTGAAATTGACAATCTGTTAAATCCTGAATTTACTATAATCTATTAAAATAAATAAAATCAAGCAGTATATATCTGCTGCTGAAGTTTTAAAGAAAGTCAGATCACTGAACCCACTGAAGTCACTGGCTAAGGAAAGAAAAATCTGGTACAGCAAAGAAAAACCTGTGGCTGGCCCGGGACAGCTGACTTGGGCTCACAGGGCTCGGGCTGCAGGGATGCTTCATTGCTCTGTAGACTTCTGGAAGTCTACACAGCAACAAAACATCCTCGCAGCTCAAGCTGGCTGGCATGGGCCAGCCATGGGTTTTTCTTTGATGTTGAAGGGTATGATGACACTAGGTTAGGTCAGTGATGAGTTCGTTTAAAGTTAAGAAACCAACTGGGAGTTGAAAATGCAGGAAAGTTGTTTTTCTCTTTCCATCTATGAATAAAAACTAGGTGTGAGAGGATGAGATCTACTAATTCTAATATCGTGAAGAACGTAACCAGAAATAATCTGTTCTATTCACTAACTATAGATGATACTTCTTTGTTTAATAAATGAGTTAGTTTTAAATTCAAAATACGCTTTGATAAACTTTTTGATACTTTCTTGTTTATCCAGCACATTCAAGATATCTTTATTTAATTAAATTTTAAAATGCTGTTTTTGTGCATTTTTAATTTAATTGGAATTTCCATCCAGATAGAGCTAGACACCAAATCACAAGTAAAACATTAATCATCTAGTAAATAATAAATGTAAAAATCGGAATAAATGTATGTTAACTATAAAATTAGTTAAATGTATACTGTTATAATGGATCTTCCTGGTTAGTAAAAAGAAGCACCCATTTAGTGTAACTGATTTACATGTAGCTCCAAATCAACGTGTTTTAAGGGCCGTTAATCAATGAGAATCAACTTCGCTTTAGGAAAGTAACTAAAAAGTACAAATGCAAAACAAGATTAAAACATCATATAAATCAAGATTGCCTGCTTCCTGATTTAAATCATGATTAAAACTGATTTTAAATTGATTATTTAAATCACTTTAATTCAATTCACCCTACTTCCATGTATGTTAAACTCATTGCAAGCAAAACTAAACTAGGGAAGAGTCCAGTTAAAGTTTAAGAGGCAGGAGTAAAACTAATTGCAATGTCTTGTTCCAATGCAAAACAATCTTTTTGAAAGAGATTATCAAATCTTTCAAAGTTTATTTTATAGTTCCATGAATGGAAATGTGTGGGATTCAGTAGTACAGATCAGGGGACTGAAGAGGGTGGTATCTATGTTTTACGCAGTTGCAATTGTAATTTCTTCAGGAGGAAAACTGGCAACCTTGTACTCTCAAATAATGCTGCTGTTAATAATGTTATGGTAGTGCCTGAGGACCAGCGAAGAGTGGGGCCCAGTTGTGTTAGGCATTGTACAAACAGAGTAGTAGACTGCTCTGGAGAGTCTACAATCTAAATAGACAAGGTAGACATAGGGTTTTCAGTGGTTCCCAACCTTTTTGAGTGAAAGCCTCACTAGTTAACACTAGGTAAAATACCCTCCCCCCGCCCTGCCCTGCCCCCTCACGGCCATAAACACATAACTTCTACAAACACACATGACGATAACACTCAATTACATAATAATAAATTACTCTTACCTGAGTAAGAAGCTGAGCCTTCCCTGGCGCAGCTGCCACTGCACAGCCCGTGTGGCCCCACCTCTTCCCATCCCTCCTGGACGGAGTGTAATGCAGGCAGCGGGTGCTGGCAGGTTGGTCAGGTCTTCTCCTGGTCCCCACCAGCACGGGGCTGCTCTGTCCGGGCGTCTGGCTGGTGCAGTGCTGGGCGGGGCTGCTCCAACGCTCTGGCTGGTGTGGAGCTCAAGGCTGCTGTGCCTGGCGCGGAGCTCGGGGGGCTAAATGACCTCAATATTACTGAAGTCTCATGGACCCCCTGGAATCTTTGGTGCCCCCCAAAGGGGTCCTGTCCCCCCAGATTGGGAACCATTGGGGTAGGGGAAAGGGCATAACACACAAGCAGAGTGAACAATGTGATGGCAGCAAATGTCAAGTTGGTTTCACAATTTATTTTGAAGCATTGGAATTATTTAGGGAAGGGGATAAGCTAAATGGGAAGGTTAGAGGGGGATGGGGAACAGTGCAGAAGAGAAGAGGAGAAAGGGGGCAGTAGAGTGAAGCTGACATGAAGAGGGTGGGGAAACACTGGAATGGGTTACCTAGGGCGGTGTGGAATCTCTATCCGTAGAGGTTTTTAAGGTGCAGCTTGACAAAGCCCTGGCTGGGATGACTTAGTTGGGGTTGGCCCTGCTTTGGGCAGGGGGTTGGACTTGATGACCTCCTGAGGTCCCTTCCAACCCTAATCTTCTATGATTCTAAGAGACTATGAAGAAGGGGGAGCGGGAGAGTTGAAGCAAACAGCCAATCAATGCAGGGCAGAAGCAGTTCAGTACAAAGTTCTCCCAGTGCTCAAAGGGCTTTGGCTGCTTCTGCCCCTGCCTGCTGGAATTTCTGATGCCTGCCTCTCTGCAGTTTTCTCCCAAACCCACATGGGGAAGCACAACCTAAGGTCCTAGTGTCCCGAGAGTGGGAGTGGTCTCCTCTGCATAGTTCTGGGTCTAGTGAAGTGCTGGGGGAGTGGTCACCTCAGCTGGATCCCGTTTTATCCTCTTTTCCCCAGCGCAGCAGTCTCTGCTCCTGGAGTTCAAGTGCTGACAAGGAGAGTACAGTTAATGTGGGGCTGGTTCCTGTTTCATAACGTCACAAAGTTTAAAATGGAGAAACGGGAGGGGAAAAGCCTGTTAATTAACTCAGGGCTTATCTACACAGAGATGTAGTGTACGGCAAGCAGGGCTGGGAATCTGTAGCACACTAGCCTGCTGTGCACTAACTGGCGTGTCGACCCTGCTACCATGCACTAACAGTTCTGTAGTGCACTTTTCATCTTACCATTGTGTTTTGGCCATTCTCTAATACAAGCAAACCTATATTTTTACAAAAATTTTAGAGTGCATCAAAACATTTATATTTGCCTTTGGTTTTAAAATAGCCTATAGGGAGGCTGGAGATCACAAAAGGATCTTGGATTAAAGGTTTCTTTAAAAACAGATTTAACTCTAATGTCAAATAAATGCTTGTAATCCTTTCTGAGTGCATTTTTTATGAGGGAATTGGCTCTTGGAATGCTGCTTGAAGGGTACATTATCAATTCTTGTTCGTTAGAGATGTTAGTCCTCAGTTTCTCTTGGTCCTGGTTAATGTTTGAGGTATAGCCCTAGCATCTGAGTGCCCTTGTAATGCAACCTAAAATCTTCAATGAACATTGACATGCTGAAGTTTGTGACATGGTTGCTTCTGGATACACTGATAGCAAAGATCAGTTTTCCTCAGGCCATGGACAAACTAAAACACATAGTGGAAGTGACTTTAAGAATACTGTTGGTTCCAGTAAGTTGTCTAATGCTAGGAACAGAGAACCTGCGGACTTGTTTTTGTGTAATAATTTACATCTTCTAACAGGTAACATTCCAGGCTTGCAGCATTTCTGAAGCAAGATACCTTTATGATCAGCTAGCCACAATCTGTCCTATTGTGGTGAGTAATGGAACTTTATCATCAAAATGCTATTTACATATAAAAAATGTAGCTTAAAGTGTCCTGTAAAAAGACCTTTCAATCTTCTAGTTATAAACCTAAATAAATCAGTGCATCATGTCAAATTATCTTTTCTACTAGTGTTTTGAAGACGTGGTCTTCAGCAAAGAAGGAAGGTACTACAGTAGGTGGTTGTCCAGTAACAGTAGTATATCTGGGGGAAAAAATATACTATAGCTAATGTGCTGTTTGCCATATTACATGTGTGCCTTACTAATCTGCTAGTAGGCAGAAATTAACAAAACAGTTTGACTGCAGTAGTCACATCAGTGAAATTTTTTGTTGGAATAATTTTAGTAACTTTCAGCAAACTATAAATGTCTGTGCTCTCATATAATCTTGTAATGTGCATAAGATATACTTTTTTAAAAAGTAAAATAAAATAATCCACCTGTATTTTATAGCATCAAAAATGTGTTCTGGGGCTTTCCGGAACAAACAAAAGGCAAGGCTCCTTCTCAAAAAGCATAGTCTCAATTTAGTCATGACATGGTGAGAAAATAACAGTAAAGGCAAATGGGGGAGTGAGGAAGAGCGAAGTTTGTGAGTAACATTTTCAAAATGTTAGGTGCTTTAGTTCCATTTTCAAAAGCAAATCAGGCAACCTGTTTTCAAAGCCTTAGTTAGGCAAAATGATTTTTGGGTTTTTTTCCCCCAAAGTCTTAACTCGGACAAATTTAAACCATTTTTCTCAGGTTGGCAAAAAGCACATTTCTGACATTAGGGTAACCCACCTGCCAAATTTCAAGTCCCCACTTCAAAGCAAGGAAGCACTAGACCTTCTCAGTGAAATGGTTATGTAGCAGCAGCTTTGGGTAAACCAAAAAATAATTTCTGACCCAATAACTGTTTGGATTCTGAGTATATAATAAACTTTTTATAGGAGTGTGTACACAGGAGTCTTGTTGGTCCAAAAGAAAACTTTCTGTGGAGTTAACATTGTGTTGAGATGTTGTTCATTTCTTTTGTCCTGTATTCTCATATGTGACTTGGTTTTATTTTAGATGGCATTAAGTGCTGCAGCTCCATTCTACAGAGGCTACGTGTCGGATATTGATTGTCGCTGGGGAGTTATATCTGCATCAGTAGATGACCGAACGCGAGAGGAGAGAGGATTGGAGGCAAGTGAATATTAATTTAAAATTAAAAGTTAAACAATTTTCTGGTTATTTTAGTTATACAAGTTCAAATATTCTTTGAATACCACAGCCTGAGTACACAGAGGAGAGAGATTGTAGTCTTTATGGTAAATGATTCTAGAGGTATAACTTTCACTCTAAATTATTGTTACAGCATCCACGCTAGCAAATGTTATTGTTGAGTATAGGATTCCACTTAAACTCCACTTCCACTTATTCACAATTTCCTGAGAAAATCTTCATTTGGTGCTGCAACTTCCCTTTCTCTGCCTCAACCCAAAAGATATTTATTTAAAAAACAGAGTATATATTGTAACCCTGTATTACATCAAGTTTACTTCTGTAGATGGTCTCTGATAATACTGTAAACCATGACAGCAATGCTAAAGCATCTGGTCACCAGAACTTAGAATCATAGAAATGTAGGACTGGAAGGGACCTCCAGAGGTCAAGTCCAGCCCCTTGCACTGAGGCAGGACCAATCTGAACTTCTTTTACAGAGAATGGACAGCAGAGACCATCTAGAGAATTACGAAACTGTAAAAAAATAAAATAAAATAAAATCTAAACCTATAAAAATATTCCAGTACAAAATTCTCTTCTGTATTCTAACAAATATATTTGTTGATATCAATGCTGTTATAACCATGATGTCACAGTAGACTTTTTTAGTAAACTACCCATTTTGAAATGTCCCATGTTATCCTTTTATGCTGTTAGAATAGGGTAGTCAATATATAGTGAAGGACTTACTTTAATAGAAGTATCATAACTGCAGAAACAAAGTTGGGTTTTTACTGACAGTCACTTTCCATTAAGTTTGTTATATACCCTTTAAAATGTTAAATGTACTTAAACGCCATAAGATTCTTGTTTAATGGAACCTCTCGATGTACGTGCCTACTATGCCTTTCCTTATTTTTGAAGACCTATGAATTTATTTTAATAATTTGAATATAGATTGTTTAAAAGCAACTTCTGTTTATTTTTTACATGGAATAACGGTTCTCCAAGAATAGTATAATTAGTAAGGCAACATTGTTTACAAGCTCTTAAAATATTCTATTTTTAAATTATATAGCCACTGAAGAACAACCAATATAGAATCAGTAAATCCAGATATGATTCCATAGACAGTTATCTATCTGAATGTGGTGAAAAATACAATGACATTGATTTGACAATAGATAAAGAAATCTACGAGCACCTAGTAAAGGAAGGTAAGTGTTTGACTCATTGTGAGTCAGTTTAGTCTTATGCTTGTAGTTTTCTTCAGCTTTTTTTAATAACATATTTTTGTATTGACCAGCATTCTTAGTGGAGATGCCAACTCATTAAGCTTGCGGTAGTCTGGCCTGCAAGTAATGCCATTGGTCTGCAGTGGGAAGTGTAGCTCTACTTCCAAGTTGAGCAGCTGACTTCTTAAGAGGCATTAATACCTTTATCCTTCTGGATAGAGCAAAACTCTCGAAGTCAACAGGAGACAGAGGTGGAAGAGAGAAAGAAGGATGGCAGCTATACTGATCATCAGCTGATGCCTCCAACCAGAAGATAGTACTTCCTATTCTTTGTAATCATCTTATGTATTTTTGCGGTTATCACTTTTACTTCACCTTAGGATGTGCTTGGTTGAGATAACCTCGAGCAGTATGGCGTTTCCTGGCTCTTGAGTCATCTTGGCATTTGATAAGGCCTACTTTACTATCTCTGGTGTCTGTTGGTGAATTTGATCTTTGAACTTCTTTGTTTATAGGCATTGATCATCTTTTGGCACAACATATTGCACACTTATTTATTCGAGACCCGTTGACTTTGTTTGAAGAGAAAATACATCTAGATGATGCTAATGAATCTGACCATTTTGAGGTTGTATCTTGTTTCCTACCAATTTAATGAATGTACAGTTATAACTGCTTTCTCACTTTTACTGCTTAATCATGTAGTACTGAGTACTAGGTAGCTAAGAATATTGGCAAAATTCAGTGGCATAGACAGGAGCTAGAAACAAAAGCAGCTAGTTTCAAATGTTCCAAATAGTTCTTTACAGCTTGCAATTTGTGATATTGCATTGATAATCACACCTATTTCTGTGATCTGATAAAATGTTTCTTTCCTCATTCAAGACAAATTTTAAACAAAACACAGACAGCTGTAGAAACTGTAGTGAAAATAAGCAAGGGAAAAAATTAGAGAATATAAAGGTACAAACAGTAGTTAACTAGATAAGGAAAATTGTCAAAGCCATATGCTCCCTTTCATAAAATAGCTTTATATCAAGTGTTCTCTCATTTAATTATGCTATTTAAAGCATCTATATGTTGTATAGTACATTCAATAACATTATATTGAATCCTTTTATAAATAGTTAAGCATTAGAGTCGTAATGTACTTTAATGATGTCAGTGTAGATCTTTAGTTCATGTATTAACTGGTTATAAAAGGCCTCCTAAATCTGTACACACAAAGTCTCAGGCTACGGCTACACTGATGGCGGCAAAGTTGCTGCCGTCAGATCAATTTCTCTGGATCGACTGAGCGGTCAGTGAAGACCCACTCAGTCGATCCAGAAATCGACGTACTAAGACCACCTTCACAAGTGGCGCAGTGCAGTGAAGACGGCGTGCAGAAGAGGAGCAGAGAAGTTGACGGGAGTTACACAAGATTTTTGCGTAGCTTGCATAACTCCTGTCGACTGCCACTGAATCTCAGAGGTAAGTGTGGACAGGGTCTCAAATGTAGTCCAAAACTGAATTTAATGGGCAGTGCGGTATAGTGTCATTAGAGTGATAGGTCAAGCCACTTTAAGTGTTTCTCTGTAATTTGCACCTCTGTTTGTGGAAGGACAGAAGAGAATCCGGTTTTGTTTTTACGTATGTGCATTAGGGAAATGTGCTTGTCTTGTCTGTAACAGAATATATTACTTGTAACTTGCAGAATATTCAGTCCACAAACTGGCAGACAATGAGATTTAAACCACCTCCTCCGAATTCAGACATTGGATGGAGAGTAGAATTCAGGCCTATGGAGGTAAGGAGTAAACATGCTCAATAGTATATCCCATTACAAATGGAAAGTTCTAGGTATTCTGTTATCTAGCATCAAAACTTTATTATTTATGGTGTGATTTGTCCCCTGTGAATTGCTAGTTTTCTGAATTGAAATGCTTCTGAACAGCATTTAAGCTATTGGACTGAAACTAGCAGGGGAATTTGCATTAGCAAAGTAAAGAACACTAATGAGAGTAAGCGGGATAGAAAAAGTCAGACCTATATATTAAAGCAATTCTAAAGAAGGCTTTAATGTCATATTGTTTTTCTGGTGGCCTTGCTTCTCTTGTGCTTTTGTCAGTACTAAACAAGTCTTGATACATTCACTTCACTTCTGTTTCACGTGTGCTTGTATTTTATAGGTGTCTGTCACTTAGTTCTCTAGAATAACACTTTACAATAAAACATCTTAAAGTTTTTAATAATTTGGGGGTTCAGACTCTTTGCATGATTAGCCATCCTTTTAAGTGCAAGATTGTGATTTTGGTTTTGCATTATATGGCTGAATTTGCAGATGTGCATCTATATTTTGGCGTACACCCGACTTGGACTCTCAATTAAGAATTTGAGCATGTAAATCCCAACTCTGGGCATGCAGAAGTGTGCATGCCCTTTTGCAAGCACCTGTTCGAAAAATTGACCCCAACTGCGTAAACTTGCTATGCAGCTATTTGTTTGTCAATCCTATTCCACTAAAGTCACTTTAACTTTGATCCTTTTTAATGTCTAGGTTCAGTTAACAGATTTTGAAAACTCTGCATATGTTGTGTTTGTGGTATTGCTAACCAGAGTGATTCTGTCATATAAACTGGATTTTCTCATTCCTTTGTCCAAGGTAAGAGTGACACTGTACATTTAATTTTTACTTCTGTTACACTGATAGGCTTTCTAACTAGCTAACTGTAAGGATAATATTTTTACATCACTAAATCCCTCTTCATCTAGCCCAAATCTATCTCTGTGTGTATGGAGGTGAGGACTGACGATGAAATATAGATTAATAGAGTTTAACTCCACATGCTATAGATGGATTAGGTGAACAATCCAATCCAAACAAAAATATGTTCAAGTGAGTTGTTTGCATATATAAATACAAATTATTTTTCCTATGAAAATGTGGTGATCTTTCCTAAGATTACATGCACCATTAATACCCTGTACAATATTAACATGGATATGCATCATTTTAATATTACTCTTCATATTATACAAAAAATAAGGCCTATCCAAGGCGTTAGGAACCCCTGCTGTAAATTACAAAAACAAAATTAGATTGTCCACAGGGTGCCAGACTCCCCTGCAGAGCTGATTTCTCTCAAAGGCCAAACTCTGCAGCAGCCCAAATATATACTTGCATCTTGCAGTGTGCTCCAACAGTCAATAGACTTTGAACTAATTAGGACTAAAGAAAAAGCATGTCCGAGAGCTGAAGCCCCTCACGGGAAAACTCCCTTCTGCTAGCCCCTCTGGTTCATTTATGTATAACTAGGGATGCTTCTTTTCATCTTTAACCAATAAACATTGGTAAAACATCTCCAATTGTAAAAGAAATTTTTATCTGCAGAAAACTGCATACTCATGCTGTTGGGCAATTTTAAATTCCAATATTTGATGCAAGATTTCTATCTGCTCCTTATTTGTGAAAACTGAAGCCCCCTGACTCCATAGAGAGAGTTTCTCCTTTCAAGTCTGGAGTGAAGACTTCTAAAAAAACCTAACACTTAGCATTTAAAAAAATTGAAGTGGTAAAATACTAATATACAAGCAATAATATGCTAATATATATTAGGCACGGCTGGTAGCTCTGCCTATTGTTAAAGTTGCCCAACACTTTCTATTATAAGACCCACTATTTTTAGTTGCTTATAATTTTAGCAAACTGTTTGAGCTGAAATTTTCCATGCTGGTGTCTGCCTCCAGATGATTTTTTTTTTTTTGATTCAGCACTTTTGACTGCTTGACCCTGAATTTTACTGTTTTTAAGGATTTGTGTGTGTAATATAGATAATTTATCCTTGATCCCTTATTATGGTATATACAAGGCTTCTGTTTTGGCGAGTTGATGAATATCGTTTTCAGGGTTTATTTTTTAGCATTTTTTGAGTTTTATGCAGATGTCAAAAATTGGGGGCGGGGCTATCTCTTTGTATATGCTATACTTAAGAATATGATTGGGTCACGGAAGGCATGGATTCCGTGACTTTCTGGGACCTCCATGACTTCTGGGGCCGGGCTGCTGCCCAAACAGCTGATTGGCCACCAGCCCCGGGGCTGCTGCCCAAACAGCCTGCTGTGAAGCAGCAGGGCTGCAGCAGCTGCAAGTTTTCCCCCTTCTCCAGGGTGTTTTTAGTAACAATCAGTGACAGCTTGTGGTTTCCGTTAATTTTTGTTCATTGCTTACGACCTGTCCCTGACGTTTGCTAAAAACACCCGTGACAGAATCATAACCTTAACTATACTGTAACGAGTAATCTCTTTGTAGAGTTCCCTAGAACGCTTTCACATAGTACTGTTTCATTAAAGAACACGAGGGAACCTTTAGTGCAACAGCAGAGTCTACCAATTAATGAGCAACAGATTAATGCACTTTAGAAATCACACCTCCATAGTCTGCACTACTGTTGCGTGTAGACAAGCCCTCAGATACAAGTAACTATTTCCAGTGTTTTTCAGGTGTTTTGTTGGATAAACACGAATGAACAAATACTATGCAAGCCAGCAACGTATAAAGCACCCAACACATGAAGTGCCTAATAAATCCTGGGCAAGAACATTAGTTAATGAAAGCCAGTTATGACTACAAAACAGATCATACACCGAGTGAACCTAGGCCTAGTCAAACAAATCTGTCAAGCAGTTTGGCAGACATGGCAATAGAGAATTATAGGACCTTAGTCATTTGTCTTTGTCACTTATAAGAACAAGACTTTATGGGGCTAATCTTGCACTGATCTCTACTATTGGGTCATGTGGGATTGTGCTTCAGCCACCTAGAATGCTTTTAATCTTTCAAAACAGCCTTGAGACACATATCAGAACATATGCAAATGAATTAATAAAATGTATTCTAAAATGAGTAAGAGGACACAAGATTTTTCCCTTAATGTCCAAACTATTTTTTAAAAAATATCACTTTTAGTTTTGCTGAAAGCTTTTTGCACCACATTGAATGAGAGAGGAGAGAGAAAAATGGAGCAAATCCTCTTCCTTTTTTCAGAGGCTACAATAATATAACTGCTTGAAACTGAACTACTGCTAACTCCCCAATAAACATACTGATTGAAGAATTTAGACATAATTTGCCCAGAAGCTATTCAGAGGCTCAGATTTAAAATATTTCACCCAAAATTTTAATTGTCTTATACATAAGATTAAGATTTTGTCACCGTTATTTTTATTAAAAGTCATGCATGGATGATAGGTCACAGGCAATAAACAAAAATTCACAAAAGCCCGTGATCTGTCCCTGACTTGTACTAAAAATAACTGGGGAGAGCGGGGGAAATTAACAGTCGAAGCACTGACTGTTGCTGTTCCAGCCTCAGCCACTGCTCCAGCCCTCCTGCTACTGCTGCTGCAGCAGGTGCAGACAACTGCTCCAGCGATGCTGCTCTGGTGGGGACTGAAGCCAAAGTAGTAACAGAGGTCCCTTAAAGTCATAGAATCCATGACCTCTGTGACAAAATCGTGTCCTTACTTACACGTATAACATACATTTTGATCCTTGGGTTGACTAGATAGGATTAGATTTTTAAATTCCCTTTTTTGAGGGGAGATGTTGGTGAGACAGTGATTTTTCTATCAGCTTGAATGACTCTGTTAATGGCTTTGGCTCTAGTGATTGACTTCTTCCAGTTAAATCGCATGTGCAAAGAAGTATTACATTTCTTTCTGAAGAGTATGAAACAGCAACTGTCAATTTTCGTAGAAAGAATTCATAACCTCTTATTCCAACTGTACTGATTTAATTACACCTAAATATCAAAAGACGCTTGCCTGACAATACACATGGTCCAGTTTATAGTGAGCAGATTAGCAAACCTTGAGTCTAAAATTGGCACTGGCATGAACTGGTATTCTACTGGTGCCACTTAATGACCAGTTAACTATACTTTCATGGGTGAGGAGCTCTGTGGGTCTATGCAGAATGCTAACCTTTGAGAAATGAAATAAAACAAAACTTGCTGTCTGGGTGGAACTTAGCTGATTCTAGTGCAGTGAAATTAACAAGAAATATATCTAGAAATCCTAACTTCCAAGACCAGAACACTGTGGTAGGTAAAGTCCCCATTTTCTAGCATCTAATTAAATAACCTTTTGGGATTTTTCCCTTACTAGGTTGATGAAAACATGAAGGTAGCCCAGAAACGAGATGCTGTCCGACAGGGAATGTTTTATTTCAGAAAAGATATTTGTAAAGGTACTGCACTTGCTGCTTTCAGACTATTTACTAAGGACCAGTTGAAGAGATGCACAGAATTAATTGTTTTGTTTTTTCACCTTCTTTTGTTAAGGTGGAAGTGCTGTTGTAGATGGATGTGGCCCAGCGCAGAATGGGAAAGAGACAGATGCAGAAGAGTACACCTTGATGAGCATAGATACAATCATCAATGGGAAGGTGTGGTGCTAGTTTATATTTGGAACATTGAACAAGTTTTCCTTATTCACAAATTAAATCAAGTGAGTTTATACTAGCCATGTGTTTCTTGCAGGATGGGGTTTTTCCTGGTTTAATCCCAATTCTAAACTCGTACCTTGAAAACATGGAAGTGGATGTGGACACAAGATGCACCATTCTAAATTACCTGAAGTTAATAAAAAAGAGAGCATCTGGTATGACTAATGTTTATATGTTGGGTGCAGAGAAACTAGGTTGTGAAATTCCTGACTTCTTCCCCTCCCCCCCCGCCCCCTCCCCACTATATGACATTTAAACAAATCTTCTAGATGTTTTTTTTAATGTAAAGGAGGCACTTAATCTGTTGTAGCTACTCTGAATATTGTTAATCTGTTATCTTTCTGTAGCTGTTGAAAATCCTTACCAACACTTGGGTCTGTGGGGGTAATGCTGCATAGTTTTAGCATCATGCCAATTTTGCTCATCATGCTGGCAGCATAATTTAGCATTAATATGGCACAGCAGAGCATGGGACCTTGTATTTGGCTGTTTTATAAAACAACCAAGGGGTCCTGTGTCCTTTGGTCTTGTAAGCTACTTATGGGACATTATTTAAAGAAGTCCATTCGGCTCCTGTTTTTACCTCAAAATAGCTCTAAAAATATTTTTTCAGATATGCAGTGTTGGTGTTCCCCCAACACTTCTTCAACTTGGTTCCTCCAAGAAATCAGTTCAACTCCAGTCTCATCACTCAGGTTCCTTTATTTGGCATACAGCAAAGCTACACTGAGTTGATCACACTCAATTGTAGAGGGTGGCTATAAGATGTACCCCACATCCAAAGTTATGCAGCAAACCTCTTCTTTCATATACATTTACACATTACATTGCATTTACTTTACTTCACTTGTTTTGGGCTTGGGTTGGTTACTTTGTGTGACCTAATCGCTATACAGCATGCTCTATCCACGCAGTGTGCATGTGCAGTGTACTCTTTACCTCATCTTTACTTTCCCTATTTATCTTAACCATAGTTATCTTGTCCATCGTTAATGGTGCCTTGGGTGTTCCCCCCTTTTTTGGCTAGGACAGACATTGTTTCCAACCTGCTGATCCATTCACCTCCCTAATCCTGTCTCCCAAGAAATGAGGCCTCGCTCATATCAAGCCAGGCCTACATGCAGTCTAATGTGTTTTTATGCCCATTGATTGTTTGTTACAGTGCATCATGTACATTGAGAAAAGGTAGAAGTTAACTGAATAAAATGTTTAAAGTACCCACACACACATTTACCTACAAGAGTCTGTGCCAATACCATGATGTGTGTGCCTGACTGTCTAAACCACCCTAAGTAGTGAAATTAGGGACTAGTTTTCTGTCTTATAAAAGATGGATCTCTTGACTCGTGACCTCAATGTCACATTTCTGAAAACACTATAGAAACACTTGCAGCTAAATGGCATTTTAAAAATTAACAAGGTGAAAATAAGGGCTTAGTGGAGCTGGAAATGCTGCACTATAAATTTAACATTGTGTGTGGATGGTTGTTATACTTGCTTTGGTAAACTTGGAAGAATAACTTGCTCAGATAAATTTTTTTGGCTGTAGCGCTGTTGCTCGTCCATCGGTCATTCAGCATCTGACTTCTACTGTGGTCAATTTCTTATTAGACTGATCTCCTTTCATTTCACTCTTCTGGTCTCTAAGTCCCAAGTGCTACTAACATCAGCTTGTGAGTAAACTCTTAAGACTGTCGTCAAGTACGTAAAAGTTTGTTATAAAGAGGAGGTAATAAATTGTTCTCCTTATCCTCTAAGAATGGGACAGGAAG
Organism: Emydura macquarii macquarii; assembly: GCF_026122565.2. Lineage (NCBI taxonomy): Eukaryota > Metazoa > Chordata > Testudines > Chelidae > Emydura > Emydura macquarii. The sequence goes on along the minus strand of NW_027132817.1, from coordinate 334,732 downwards.
CAATGGGCTTAAATTGCTAAAGGAGATTTAGGTTAGACAGTAGGAAAAACTTCCGAACTGTCAGTATAGTTAAGCTATGAAACAAATTAGCTAGGGAGGTTGTGGAATCTCCATCATTGGAGGTTTTTAAGAAATACACGTCAGGCATGATCTAGAGAATACTTAGTTCTGCCTCAATGCAGGGGACTGGAGTAAATGACTGATCCCCTTCCAGTCCTACTTTTCTGTGATTCTTCAAGTGGTGTCCCTGTGGGTGCACCACTCTAGATGTTGGTGCATCCTCAATCAGAGATTTTTTTTTTTTTTTTTTTTTACAGCAATGTTCATCTAGGTCATGCATGCGTGATCCCCATCTCGTGGCGCTGTTGGCACCTCTTTTGGCACATGTGCATGACCAGACTCCCTTAGTTCCTTCTCAACCATCTACAGTCTGAGACGGAGTGCTTATTTTAGCTTGTCCTAATAGTCTGTAAACATAATAGTTGTTTTAGTCAGTAGCTAGTATCACTTACCTTCCCTGCTATTAAAAAAATCCTTCCTTCCCTCATAGAGTAGAATAGGTTTCTGTTCTCTTCAGGGAACCTCGCATTATGCCTGGCTTGCCAGGATTCAAAAGATGCATGTCTTGTAGAGATGCCATCCCAGCATCAGACTAACACTCCCAATGTGTCCGATGTCTGGGTGAGGGGCGCGCAGCCCAAAAATATGCCCACTGAAAAAACCTCAAAGCCAGAGACAGGGATCTCCGACTTAAACTCATTCTGATGGAAAAGTCGTTGAGACCCTCCTCTGACCCCGGGCTAGACAATTCTTCAGATAAAACTACTGAAAAAATCTCATGTAAAAGAGCCTCAACATTGCCTATGAGAGATCTGGCGAAGAGCACACTGACAAAAGCCTATGAGGCACCAGGTTCCTCTGGTAACGTTTGTGCCAAGGCACCGATGGACTCCCAACGTCCTGGTGCGGTGTTGAGGGGTAAAACCAAAACAACGTCCTCCGCTATGGCACTGCAAAAAGAAACAGTGCAGAGACCTATCTCCCAGGTCAAACTGTTATCAACTGACTTAACAACTACAGCACCAACCCCAGTTATGGCACCAATGGTGGTTACAGCACCAATTACGTCACTGACCCGAGTTGTGGCACCAAAGGTGGCTGCAGCACCAATGCTGATGGCGGAACTTGCCTTGACCTCGGCACCAATCCTGCTTACAGCACCATCGGCACCAATTCACAAACACACCAAAAAATGAAACCACTACCAATAGAGACATGACCATAACATCCTCACCTCAGTACCCGATTCTTGGCACAGATAACTTTCCAGTGTACTTTGCATATGACAAGACCTTGTCACCAATTCAATTCTCAAGCACCAACGAGGAAGAGGAAGGTATATTCTCCTCACAGCATTCCTCTCCTACTAGACCAATCCCTGACGTGTCAAAACAGAGATCACACACCAGACGCCACACACAGCCATGGTTCGGACCACCCATACCTTATCCTATGGAATGGCCCAATTAGGATACATGGTCAAATTATACTAGGGGTCACAGTAGACCCTCTAGCCCCTACAACAACAGACACAGATCTTCCACACGATCTGTTCCAACAGTTTCTGAACCAACACCAGAAACCCTTGAAGAAAGTGAAGAGAGCATCCAACAAGATACGTTCTCTCCAGCACATGATTCATCTTCCTCACCTGATGAGGCGATAATACCTCCTCTGCCCACTATTGCCATTGATATCATGCAGTTTCAGCAACTGTTCAAGAGAGTGGCTGATAATTTAGAAATCCCACTCAAGGAAGTTACGGAGAACCATCACAAATTGTTATGCATCCTTGTAAAAAATTGCACTACCAGTCAACAAATCGTTAATGGAGCTGGTTAACAACATCAGCTACCTTCCCACCAAATTGCAAGAAGGCGGATAAGAAATATTACATTCCCGCCAAAGGGATGGAATTTCTTTTTACACATCCTCCTCCCAACTCTTGTTATAGAGGCAGCATAGAAGTCTATGCCCGAGGACAAGGAATGGAAACACTTAAGATTTATTCGGCAGAAAAGTATACTCATCTGCCACGTTACAACTAAGGGTAGCCAACTATGCAGCGTTATCAAATTATGATTACAACAATTACACCAAAATTCTGGAATTTATTAATGACATTTTGGACTGCAAAAGAGAGCAATTTAGATTGCTCATTAATGAAGGCCAGCTAGTCATGAGAACCATTCTACAGGCTTCCCTCTCTGTCGCTGATACAGCCACAAAGACAACAGCTATGGTGGTGGTCATGTGTAGGGCATTGTGGCTTCACTCCTCAGGTCTACCCAAAGAGTTACACTCCAAAATGGAGGATCTTCCCTTCAACAAGGTCAAACTCTTTGCAGAAAAAACAGATGAGGTACTTTATACTATGAAGTGCTCATGAGCCACTCTGCACGCCCTCAGCAACTATGCACTTGCAATGAAGAGAAAACAGTACAGGTACCAACCAGACCCACATAGATACCAACAATATTTACACCAAATATGCTACAGCTCACATAGAAACAAGTAGAGATCGCAAAGATGATGACACATACATCAACAACCATCGATATCTGAAGCTTTGTCTTCCAAACAGCAATTTTGAAGTCTTGGTTGAGGGTCTGAACAACCTGCCTCACCACCCAGTGCCAATAACAGTGACCATATATTTTGAACATCGACTATGGCCCTTCCATCACAATTGGCAGATATTACAACAGACAAAAAGGTTTTCAAGATCATACAGTCAGGATATACCATCCCCTTTATTTCTATCCTTTCTACCTAACCCTCTTCCCCATCCCTCTTCAGGTACCCATCTCATGTGCACTTATTACAACAAGAAGTAAACCATCTGCTACTTTTAGGGGCAAAAGAACACAGTCCCCAACAACACAGAGGGAAGGGTTTCTCTCCCACTACTTTTTGACCCAAAAGAAACATGGAGGATGAAGCCCCATCTTGGATCTCAGAAGACTAAACAAGTTTGTAAAACTACAAAGATTCAGAATGATTATGCTGTCCACTATAATACCGGCACTGGAACAGGGGGACTGGTTTTCAGCCCTCAACCTCCAAAATGCTTATTTTCATGTGACTATCAACTCAGCACACAGACGGTTTCTCAGATTCACACTGGAAGACAACCATTACCAATACAAGATATTACCCTTTGGCCTTTCTACAGCACCAAGAGTTTTTTCCCAAGATGCTCATCTCAGTGGCAGCACATTTGCACAGGAAATGGATTATAATATTCTCCTACCTAGACAACTGCCTAATAAAGGCACACAGCCAAGCGCTAACCATGCAAGTTACCCCACAAACAAGATCATTGTTTCAAAACTTAGGACTCATGATAAACAGACAGAAGTCCATTTTGATTCCCGTACAACAATTGGAATTCATTGGAGCACACCTGGACTCAATAACAGTCAGGGTATCATTACTGGAAATCAGGTTATGTACCATAATAAACCTAACATTCATAAGAAACAACCCAATCCTAACTGCACGCACATGCCTACAATTGCTAGGACACATGGCAGTCACATCTACGCATGTGCTGCCTACAGGGGTGGCTATCAACCATCTACAAGCCACACAAGCAAGAACTAAACAAAATACCCGTGATGTAAAACAGGGTCAAAGAATCCCTACTATGGTGGAATCAACCCACCAATGTGATGACAGGGATCCCATTCTCATAGGAATCACCCTCAGTTATGGTTACCACAGATGCATCACTTCTGGGGTGGGGGGAACACACCTACAGAACCACACCATCCAGGGCCTGTGGTCACAAACCAAAACGGAGTTACATATAAACCCATTAGGGGTCCGAGCAGTCCGCCATACGTGTTCCCACTTCCTCCCACTTATACAAAACAAGACAATAAAGATAACGACAGACAATATCACATGCATGTTTTATATAAAACAGCAGGGAGGAGCAAGGTCCCATCCCCTACGCACTGAAGCTATGAAACTCTGGAATTGGTGCATACAACCCAATTTCAATGTATCAGCAGCTAGAAAACCTGACAGACACTAGCAGACAGTTCAGTAGAAATCATGAGTGGGAGTTGGATGATGCAACCCTGCAAAACATTTTCCGACATTGGGGTCACCCAATCATCGACCTCTTTGTCACATCATAGAATCACAAATGCCCCCACTTCTGCTTGAGAGCAGGGCTGGAAGCAGGATCATCGAGGAATGCTTTTCTCCTCGATTGGAGCATAGAACTCCTTTATGCGTTCCTACCCATCCCAATGATAACCAGAGTAGTAATAATGGGTAATGATAGCGCCCACGTGGTCCAGACAGACCTGGTATCCTTACCTACTTCAGATGTCGGTATGCACACTAATCACTCTCCCACTGCAATGACTTTCTATTCCAGAACAACAGTCGGATTCTCCATCCAGATCTGCAGAAACTTCACCTAACAACTGGTTCCTAACTAGTTCCGTCAAGAAGAGTTAGACTGCTCGGAACAAGTTAAACACCTATTATTAAATAGCAGGCAACCCACAACACAAAAAACTTAACCTTCAGAAATGGTGTAGATTCAGTTCGTGGTTCAAAGATAAACACATCGCTGCCATATCTGCAACCGTCCCAATCGTCCTGGACAACATCCTAGAATTTAAAAAAATCAAGTTTGTTGATTAGCTCGATCAAACTCTATCTAGCAGCCATTACTACCTTCCACCATAAGATAGACGATAAGACACTGTTCGCATATCCAACAGTGAAACACTTCATCATGGTCATCCAAAGTGTATACCCAGAGACACGCAATCCCACAATACCATGGGACCTAAACCAGTCTGGTGGACCATTACCAAGCCTCAATTCGAGCCCTTAGCAGCATGCTCCCTTATGCACATGTCTATGAAGGTGGCATTCCTAGTGGTCATCAAATCGGCTCGTCATGTGGGAGAAATTGGGGCACTCCTGGCTGATCCACCCTATGCAGTTTTCCACAAGGACAAAGTCACTCTGACCCCATCCAAAGTTTCTACTAAAAGCTTTTCATATAAATCAACCAATTCACTTACCTATGTTCTGCCCAAAACCCCATGATAACACACAAGATGCCATACTATACACACTGGTTGTCAGACGTGCAATAGCTTTCTACCTAGATACGACAAAACCTTTTAGGAAATCCTCTAAACTCTTCATATGTGTTGCAGAACAAGCTAAAGATACCACCATCTCTACTTGGAGATTGTCAAAGTGGATATCAGGTTGCATCCATTCATGCTACAAACAGAAAAATATACAAGTCCCCCATGGAATCAGAACACACTCCACAAGAGCAATGTCCACATCTACAGCATTCCTCAATAATGTACCAATCATAGATATATGTAGAACAACTACTTGGGCCTCAATGCATACAAAACATTATGCCATTGATCAGGCATCCAGATTGGATGCATCAATAGGCCTAACAGTACTCTCCTCCCTTCAACGGATTGACTCCGAAGTCCCTTCCATCAAATGAGGGACACTGCTCTAGAGTCACCTAGAGTGGAGCATGCACAGGAACACCATTCGAAGAAGGAGAAGGTTACTTGCCTTGTGCAGTAAGTGAGGTTCTTCAAAATGTGTGTCCGTGTGGGTGCTCCACAATCTACCCTCCTCCCCTCTACTTCAGAGTTCAAAGCAAGGGACTCAACGGTAGAGAAAGACCAGAGGCTGTTGGGTCACAAGGGTGCCAATGATGCCGCAAGACAGGGACCCACACGTGTGACCCACTAATGTAAACAAAAAATCTCCGAGGACACGCCAACACCTAGAGTGGAGCACCCACAGGGACACACCTCTTGGAGAACATCAGTTACTGCACAAGGTGAGTAAGATTCTCTTCTGTGACTTTCAGTTTGGGTATTTTTGATACTGAAATGACACTGAATGTTTAATATTACACCATGTCCAAAAATTAGAATTTATAGCAGAAAAAGCATTAGACGTATTTTAATATGTTTTGTCAGTATTTTAGGCCACAAACTCTGTAATTTCCTAGTTGTTCCCAGTATCTCCATAGGGTCTTTTGGGTTAGAAGTTCTTGAGCTGTGGTCCATGGACAGCTGTCTGGTCACTAATGTCGTCTACCCCAACAGTCTTCCTTAAATCGCCTACTGTTGCTGCTACTGGTGCAGTTCCACCAGAGGTAGCAACATCACGAGCACTAGTATAGATTAAAAATTGGCACCACTGTCATCTAGCCCTGCTCTAGTATAGTTAAACAACAATATTTGTAGTGCTAACAGCTTGTCTACTGTAGAACTCCCACTAATGGGACTGTACAGATGGAAAAGGTAAGGAAATATAAATAGAACCATACTGGAGGGGTCTCTTCATTTCTAGCAGGTAAATTGTATTAAGACAGATTAAAAATATTAGTCATCTTGATTTTTTTTAATATACATAATTGCAGATAGCATTGCACTTGTTCGGAGACAATTTCTCTGTGAAAGTGTACTGTATGTAAAAAGTTTGAGAATTGCTGCTGTAAATTGTCTGCCTTTCCCATTAATGTGTTCTGATTTTTTAGGTTCTGGTATGGTTTCTATTATGCAGGCTCATAATTGCATCCTGGCATTTTACTTCTGGAACTTTGAAAGTAAAACTTCAAGGCTACAGATTGTTCCAGATCCAGTGGGGCTTCTAGTGTCTGTGTTTGAGGGTGGTGCTGGTGTATGTCATTCAAGATGCATTTATAGTGAGGTCATAATTTTTTTATGTGGCTAGACTTTACTGTGAAGCGTATGAGGTGCTCATGAATATGAAGTGTATGTAACTAGAAATACTTGCAAGCACGTAATATACCAAATAAAGTAGATGCTAAATGTGGTGTGTTAATGTCTAAAGTGTGATTTTATTTACTTTTTTCCCCTTTCAGGAGAATTAATGACAGTTGCTCGATGGATGAGGGAGTTTATTGCAAACCATCCGGACTACAAGCAAGATAGTGTGATCACTGATGAAATGAATTACAGCCTTATTTGGAAATGCAACCAAATTGCACAAGAACAAGCAGAGTGTCCTGAATTACTTGGAGGTGGATTTAACAAAATAAAATACAGTGGAAATAAAACTAGTTCTTAATGAAATGCTTTAATATATAGTATAAAGTGTAAACATTCTAGTGAAGAATGAGTTACAGTACTGTGTATCCAGTAGTTTCATGGTGTGAAGACCAAAACAGATAGTACTGGACCATAAAATGGGCTAATCTGCCTAAATACTCCTTTAAGACTTCCTAAAATGGGCATATTCTTATTGTTAAGGTTTATACAGTGTACATGTAAATAGTAAAATATTTTTATGACTAACAACGTCAGTGTATTTTAATAACAATGTACCTAAGGTTATTGTGAACCAGCTTGTAACTTTTTTATGCTTATTCTGGGGAAAAAAAATTTACTGTCCTAAACAACTTTGTAAATGTAATATAATAGAACTTGTATATTATATGCATTCCAGATATTGAATGTTTACTGTAATTTTTTTGTTACCTGGAATGTACTAAGTCTACCTAATTTTAAAGAAAATCTTGGGACCTGTTTCACAGAACTTCCCTTTCCATCCTGTGATGACTATATAAAAGAATAAATTGGCATGTTCCCTATTTGTTCATCTTTGCACCAGTCCCTTGCCAACCACAACACCTGCATGTACTCATCAACCACAGACCAGTAGAATCTGCTCAAATTCTTCACTCAAATATGCAAAATCTACGCGTTTCCTGATGGCCAGAGCCCTAAGGAATGGCCTGACTTGCATACCACAAGACTGTTTTGGACAACCACACACCACTTGCACAAAAGATTCAGAAATAAATGCATCTTTTACTGGACAAAGATTTTACCCTGGGTGAAAGTCTTACAATTTAAACATGGGGAAGAGGAGAGGGAGTGAGAACTGAAATGTAAAAGGAATGCTTATGTGAAAGCGAGGTGAAATGGCTCAGAAGACTGCTGTATTTTGTGCTGCTCTAACGTTAGGAACAGCAGCAATTGGAAAAAATAAAGTCAAATTAGAGTGCCACACAAAATCAAGGTGAGAATATATAGTCATTCCTCTTTTAGGATAAGGCTCTCCTCCACCCCTGATTATCCTAAATGTTTCCCATGTTAACATGCTAATTTTCTATAAACTGTTACTGAGTATTATAAATTCAGCTTAATCCCTGCATAAAATCAGTCTAAAGAGAAATCATGGAATGCACTAATCCTTCTGTGAATTAGGAATCTGAAGTTGAGAGAATGTAAATAAATTAGAACTTGACCATTACAGCTGTATATAACCTAAATTTATGGGGACTTTTTAATTTAGTTTACTAAATGGCTTCTAAAAGTGATTTACTGTATGGTAGATTATGCAAAGTTTAATACAAGCATTTATAAATATGTAAGGTGTAATAATTTTAAAAAAGAACTAATGGAGAAATTGTAATGAAGCTGCACCAGAAACATAAAAGCTTTATGAATATTAGAACTTGTGCTGTGTTCATAGGTGTGCTTTAGAGAATTAAAAAGGGCCTGTTTCTGCTTTCGGTGAATTATATTAATCAGGATGTAGATGGCAGCTATATGCTCATTGGTTTGTGAAATAAGAAAATAAAAAAATGAAATTTGCCAAATACAGTGGTTGTTTGTATATAAAGACTATCCATATCTTAGTGGAAACATTTTCTTGCCACCAGTGCAACAAATAACTTTGTTCTAGAAAATTCCCCTTCACTGTGATTGTTGTTTCTAGCAAATTAAACAGTGGGAGTCATGAGTACTTGGATGGAAGACTTCTAAGGAAAGCCAGAATACGGTAGAAAGAAGCGTGTTGGTTTGTTAGGTGGCACTTCTCTCTTGAGTTGACACTGAAGAAATACTCCATCCTGATTCTAGGCCACAGTGCTGTTGGAAATAATCTTTCAAGGTTTAAGACCAAACCTGTGTTAAAGATTCCATGGTACATGCTTAATGTATATTAAAGCAAGAAATCCCAAAGCTGTTACTGGCGTACAACCCAAGGCATTTGTCATCCTGGTATCGACACCTTACAGTCAAGATATGACAGACTATGGTATGTACTGACTGTGTCTAACCTGCACCAGACAAGGATGCCTACATAAGTCACGTGAACGGTTGCCTTAGGGAAGAGCAAGGCTGTCACTGCTAGAATGTTAACTTACGTGAAAGCTTTTTTCAGCTGAGACTGCCTTGGGAGAGATGGAGTGTGTTGAAAACAAATATTTCTGGACATATTAAGGAAATGCGACTTTGATTCTTTATCAAGAACTATATACAACACTGTAGATTGAGGGAGGCTGATAGATACCTAACTAATTCCTCCAAGTCTATGTAGAGGCTGTATAATAAGCCAAGAGAACCTTTCCATCCCTGTCCATTGATGCTGCCAGATCCCACCTCAAAGAGCTATCCAGCATGCCATCTCTTTGCAGGGGATGTCTGCAGATTCATCACAATTGGTCTTACTGGGGCTTGTGGCTCCTTGGAGGCAGAAACCGGACCTGTTCTAGGCTGGGAGTGTCTGCAGACCAAGCCAGCCAATTTTGAACTGCCTTTAACAGCTACTAGGAGGCTTTACTAGACTGCCTGCTAAAGCAACAACAAAAAACCACAACCCTTTTTATTCTTACTATTTGGATTATTGGATTCAAAGTGTTACTGGGCTGTAATTTAGCCTTGGGTGGGTCGCTGGAGCACCATTGCTGGAAACCTTTTAATACTGAGATAGCTAGCTATCACAACTTCTGTTGCAGCATGCCTGGGCTGGCCTCTGGCAGAAAGCCTCACAGGCAACCACAGAAATAGAAAGGTTGCTAGACTAACGGGACCTTGCTGGTGCCATGGGTCAGCTGCGTCCAGTCTGTTGGGCTCATGGGGCCCTGCTCACGTCACAAGTTGATTATGCTCTAGTCCAGTGCTTTCTTGCTCTTTCCCCATGCAGCCAGCACTGGAGGAATAAGAAGGAGCGCAGCACCGATATGGAGGATCCAAGCAGGCAGTAGTGGCCTCTTGGTCTACCACTTACTTTTTGGCTAATATCCCCTGCCTGCTTTAACAAGGTTTGAGGCAGCCCTGGTGTAACCCTTTCTGGCTCACTGGGGTGCAGTGACATAAAATGGCAGCACCATGGAAAGGTTTTTGTAGGAGAGTAAAGAGTTAAAAGCTGGACAAGTAGGCAGGCCTAAATTACAGGGAACAGGGTCAAGGCCAGGGCAAATTTTGTTTCTGTGAATTTTAGTTAGTCTGTTATCTCTCTTCTCCTCCTCCCTTCCTGGCCATCTGCTCAGGGGATAAGTTTATTGGCAAGGTCTTTTGGTGGAAAGAAAGCATTATCTTCCTTTTCCCCCTGGCATGCCTTTACTTCAAAGAATGTTAGTGTAAAATTTATAGGTTTTAAGGTGATGTGCCTGACCTCTCTTTGGTAATCCTGTAAACAACAAATGGGTGGGTATAATTATATTCATTATGTAGTTGTTAATATTCATTTTATAGGTGTCAATGTAACCAAATAAGGGTCTATGGGGAGTTGTTGTTATGGATAAAAGAATTGTAAAGTAAACCCCTCGTTGCTCACTCGCAGCGTCAAGGTGGAACAAGCAGGCAATAAAGGGTTCCATCTCCCCAATCCACCCCTGGGACAACCTGTTTAGTTATTTCTAACAGTTTTCTTTGCCCCTTTTTCAAGGAAAGGCTTGGGGAGCACCTATAAAGTTCAAGACACCCACTGAGGGGAACTATCATAGTTTCAGGATAATGGCACCTGTATTCTCGTGCTGTGGTCCCTCAAGGTCACACATATTTAGACTCCTGACTCCTCAGTCATCAACTCTTCTGGGCAAAGGCCTGTCTCTCTCTCTCTCTCTCTCTCTCTCCTAACAGGGATCTTAAGGCTGCACAGCTCTCTGATTTACAGTGGTATTCCCAGCAAGCCAAACTGTACAGGCTGGTGTCTGCAGTTTGCTTTCTCACCAGAGGATCTGAACAGTGTGTTGCCAACAGTTACAAGTTACTGCACAGCTCTGTTTCAGCAAGCATGTTTATTGTTAAGTTGAAAGCATTACAGAGCATACACAACAAAAACCATAAAAGAACCTACACACCTACTAAAAAGCTTACCAGACATCACCCCAACACCAGCCACAGACCTCGTCCTTCAAAACCCACAACTAGGTTTTCACCATGGTTACAAGTGCATAACTGCCTCAGATTCAGAGCCCTAGGCAGGGCTATTCAGCCATTTCTTTATACTGCTCAGGCCTTTGACCTTCAATCTCCAGGACGAGGTGGTTAGTAGACATAGATCCTGTCCTCAGGGTATAGCTTCAAAAAGCAAGGCTTTTTGTATAAGCAGAGGTGGGGAATTTGCATTGACCTCGCCCTTGGTCTTCCCTAAGAAATCCATGTAATCTTTTATTGTCCTAAATGTCCATTCTTGTCTGGCACTTTCATCATAGTCCTTTAAACACCCAGGCCTCACATCACATCTTTCCCTTAGAGAGGTTATATGCAATCCCTTTGCACAGTAATATATACACTTTACATTTAATACAATGGACTCCAAAAACACTTAACCTTGATTCAATAAGATCTCCCAAGGCTATGCTGGAAATTGCCACATTTTCACTAAGGATTACATATTAAATGGGCAGAGCACCTCAATCTCTCCCATTGGAGGGAGGGATTTGCATATTATGCTCACTCAGTAACTGATCTATTTAGGAAAGAGTAAGACAGCTGTCTCCTAATACATCCTTTGTTTCCATCCATGCTATTGGACATCCTATTGTAATGGAAAGTCTGCAGATGCACCCATCTAGCATGTGGATTATAGTCCTGAGGGAAGCCTCTGTTATTGCAAACTCCTTCATTTTCTTTGTAGGCACTAATATATATATCCTCTGGTAGTTGAGGTAGAATTTGAAGTTGCTTTGCAGTAGAAAGTATTAATTTCTTGTTTTAGCTATTTAACCTATGAATTAAACTTTAATGCATCGTTGAAAGTAACTTTAACTTGCTGACTGGGTCTTTAGCAGTATGGCTCCCATCCTGCCTTGATTGATAGTGGTGATTTCTGTCTCCAAGGAGCTATAAGCACTAATAAAGACACACTGTCATGAATCTGTGGACTTTTCCACTAGCAGAAAGGAGATTTTTGGTAAGATAAGATGCAGTGTCCCAAACAATCTTGAGTGTCTACAGTCTGCTTCAGAAGCAAGTACAAAGCGCTGAGAAGACTTATCATCCAACTTCACTAAAAAGTTCACACGCGTTCAGGAAGGCTTCTCAAACAGCCTGGATCTGCTCCACCTGCACTCACCAACCTATAGTTTCCTGCATTCCTGGAGTAAAGTACATTCACTTACTAAGAAGCTATGGATAACCCAAAGGAATCTCACCCCAAGACTTATGAATTTGACCCCTGCCCTTACTGGCTTGTGAAAGCGTCATGAGTAAGTGGTGCCACTCATGACCAAAATAGCTAATGCCGGATTGAGAGAAGGAATCTTCCCTCCTTCTTCAAATACACAATAGTCTGACCAGCACTGACAAGATCTACCCTGGATACATAGGTTCTAGCCAGCTACCTCTCAATGTCAAAGCTCCCGTTCCTACACAAGGTTATAGAGAAGCTAGCCAAAGGCTAACTACAAGCTCATCTAACTAAAACTAACATGCTACATCCAACACAATCTGGATTCAGGCCAGGATATGGAACTAAACCACTTTAGTGGCATGGATGGAGACTCTCCTGCTTCCAGTGGATAGAGGACAGACGTCTGTTCTCATTCTCCTGGACCTCTCAGTGATATTCAGTAATTAACCAGGAGCTATAACTATCTTACCTGAGATGACATGAGCCAGGTAATGGACTAAAATGGTATGAGTCCTTCCTGGAGGGACACACCCAATGAGTAGTGATGGGAAACTGCACCTCCATTACTAAACTCTTTTCTTTTGTAGTACCACAAGATCAATTCTTTCTCTGGTCTGAGTCAGCATTGACAAACAGCCACGTAGATGAACTGGTAAGATGACGTGGACTCAAATGCCAGCAATATGCAGATATCACACAGCCATCCCTATCCTTCACCACATATGACCATACCACCACCACCAAGATGAGTCAGTGTTTGGATGAGATCATGGCTGAAGCTGATCCCAAGAAAGACAGAAGTGATCCTGGTGGGCAGAGGAAAGCACTTTGAAGCATTCACAACCATGGTGCAGTTTCCTTTGGTTGAAGGTACACATCCACAATTGTTCAATTCAGTCCATCACTTAGGAGTGCCTTCTGGAATTCTCACTGACACTAAGCTCTCGCATAGCAGCATCTCTGAGTAATTATTTCTACCATCCCTGGTTGGCAAGGAGACTCCATCCCCTCCTGAATGATGAACTGGTGTGATAACTTGGGGAATCGCTGTACAACTTATAAATTCTGGGTGATGTTATGAAATTGCTGCATCCTGGATTGCCTTAGTTTGTAGTGAGTCAGCCATGAATTGACAGGGACTGTAGCATGTTCCTCCCAGACCAGGTACAAGGGTCAGTTGTTAAATCTTAATGGCCACCTATTCAGGTGGAAACATCTTAAGACAATGGGATGGCCGAAACCTCAAGAAACCAGCATAGACAAGAATGTCTTCAGGGAAATGGCAAATCCCCAGCAAAAGACCATAAAAAACCAAGGTGTAGATGCTAGCCTTCAAACTACAGAGGGCGGGTGGGTCAGGGAAGACTTCAGAAGGCTTTGAGCAGGACAGAGGGATATGTTTTTGTAGCAAGGGAGAAAGTCCTATTTGACTGCAGGACCAGCTGGGGAAAAGGAATCAAGCTGATTAGGAGCAGAGAGAGACTACATGATTCAGAAAAGAAGCCATGTTCAGGAGGGGGAATGTGGACTCCTCAGAGGACTCTGCCCTGAGTCCAAAGAACTCTCCAGAGTGGTGAAGAAACTGAGGCAGGTAAATGCTTATAGGGTTGTTTATTATTTTGTCTAGTTCTGTTTCTCCCATGCTATATAAGTAAAGAGCAATGATGTTTTAGAATCCTGTGCAAAATCTATATGTGTGTCTGTTTGCTTTTACTATCATGTGCCCCTGAAGAGTTCAACTGCAAATCCAAAATGCCCTTATGGTTGTAGTTCTGGGAAAGTGTATGCTTAAGCTACAGGAAAGTCTGAGGGGGTCAGCACTGGTCCTGAAGGCCTATGGCAGCTGGACTGTGTAGTCCGAGCTGAACAGCCTATGCCCTGTAAATGTCCAGAGATGCCACAGCAAAAGACAGTGCTAGAGGCTACTCATATCAAGGGAAACTTAAAGCACATGAGTCCAGTGGACTGGAACCCAACATAGTAGCCTAGTGTGAGTGTCCTGCGGACTGTGATTTTACCAGGGCTGTGTGTGACACCAGGCCTCAGTTATTCGTGCCTTCGTCACCTCTTGGCTGGACAACAGCAATGCAATATAGCTGGAATCGATGCCTTCAGCACTTAGGAAACTCCTTCTAGTACAGGTCCTGCAGTGCATCTCAGCAACAATGGTAACTTGCTGCAAGTACATCAGACTTGTCCTCCACTCCCTGCACTATCTGCCCATAGAATATCGAGTCAAATTCAAGGACTCAGTCCTTAACTTCAAAGCGCTTGACGGTGTGAGCCCAGGGAATCTAAAATATTGATTTAAGCTCTGGGATGAAGACCATGGTCAACAACTTAGCACCTCTGACACAAAGGAATAAAGGTAAAGCTTTACAATAAAGGTAAAGCTTGTTTGTGCAACAGACAGAACTTTCTTGTGTGCTGGCCCAATACTGAAGAATTAACTCCTCAAGAAACTAAGGATCATCACAAATCTTACCGCCTTCTGCACTGCACATGCTTTTCTCCATGTGGAGAGTATGAGGGAACAAAAACGTAACTGATGTTAGTCACATTGCTTAATACATTACTGGAAGGTGCTCAGATACTACAGTGCTAAGGGCCATATAAGAACCTATATACAATAGAACTGAATTAAAAATGTAGTATAAATGGGTGTATAAAGTCCAAATCCAGAGGCATTTCAAACATAAAAACCAACAACACCCTGATAACTTCCTGGATTTTTTAAAAAAATAAAAAGCTACTTTGCAGAAGGTTATAGAAATGATGTATCTGCAAGTGACCATGTTTTTAAAAAAATCGGCAATGCCTTTTATAAACATAATAAATTAGCACCCACTAGTGATCAAATCAGGTACAATACAGTAGTATCATGTAAATGTACTATAGCTGAAACAGCAATTCAATTATATATTACACAATGGAAACAAATAATTAGGTATATTAGCATTATAACATTGATCACTCATTTAAGTTAAAGCAAAATAGGCTGTCATTCTTGGCATTTGTCAGCCCACATTTGAATTATATTAAAAAATATAAATAGAACAAAGTAAGTTAATTGTCTTGTGCTTTATTCAAACTAATCTCAACATTTGTACTTGGCAGGGTTGTGGTTGGTTTGGGGGTTTTTTGGATGTTCATTTTTTAAAAATGTGTTTAACTTAAACCACAGTTGACTAGATGTTTTATTCTACACTTTGGATTAGCGTTAACCCTGTTGGTATTTATATATTTGCTTGGAAAAAGAGTTTCAGATCATTACTGGCGTCTTCTAAAAGCTTTTCAGTATGCGGTCTGTCTCTGTTCTGAAGAAGATCATAACATATATTGTATATAATATTCTATAATGAATGAGACTTGGTTTCATTTAAATGAGGACTGATCCACAGTTACAGTATTCCTGTCCCTTAAGCTGAACCATTAACGGTTTGGAAAAGGTGGTCTCGATGTGGGACTGATGTACCTCTAATCATCAGAAATCTCTGGCATCGTGAACTTTTCCAGAGCAGCCCTGTTGGCATCCATAAATTGGTCTCTGTGGTCCACAAGGGCCTGCATAATAATGGAATAATTCCCTCTGAGGTTTATGTACTCAAATGCTCCTTGAGGAGCACAAGCTATGGGCACATGAGTCCCATTGATGGTCCTGTCACAGTTTGGAAACCCCATTCTCTCAAACCTAGCAATTACTTCAGGGTTATTGTTTATGCGCAACACCTTTAGGTAAATCACATGCCTGATTGCCTCAGAAACCTCCTCTACCACTTTACCTGCAGTTGACTTTCCAATGCTGAACTGGTTAGCAATGGAACTGTAGCAGTTTGGGTTAGGCAGTTTCCAGAGAGCTATAGCACCCTGCCTCTGGACCAGTAATGCCACCCTCATGTTTGTGTCGTGATGCTGAAGGATTGGGGCAAGCTACTCACAAAACTCCAGAAACGTAGTTTTCTTCATTCAGATGTTCTGGACCCAGTGTAGGCTGGTGTTCTGTGAGCCAGGAAAAATTCCCTGTGTTGTTAATTTGTTTCAATTCTGTTTACTAAAATGTTAGTGAAGGTTGTATGAATGAAGAATCTATAGTATTAGTGCCATGCGCAAAGTTTAGGGCCGAGTGCAGAGATTTAACGCACTGAGTGTAAAAAGGCTTAGCGTGCGGAGTGCAAAATTGGTGTCGTATGCACATATGGAAGTACCATGTGCAGAGGTGGGAAATTGATGCCATCTGATTGGCTAGATCAGGACTACTTAAAAATTGAGACAAGCCTCGCCTGCTGCTATCTGTGCCAGAGGTAGCGTTGTGCTCTGTTGATCTGGAGTGTGGTCAAGGAGTGACAGTGACAGCCACACCCGTGATACCGGCCTATTGCTGAAAGAAGCCTTCACTTACTGTTCCTGTTCATCTTCGTCTCCATTGTTCCTACCTTCGTGTCCGTAGCTGCTTTCCACCTGGTTTCATCAGTCTTCACCTGGGTTGCTTCCCGACTGCTGATTGGTTCTCAACACCTTTAAGGGAGAAACAAAATGGTGATGTACCAGACTTTTCCCCTTGTGGCCTAGGGTTGTGTTCTTACGTATGGAACCTAGGTTTCAAACCTGATTTGCTTAACCCCCAAGCGCTTTATTGTTTATGCTGGCCCTTAATAAAATGTACATGTTTACTTATACGTGCTGTCTGACTGATTGTTGTAACTAAAACTGTACTGGTGACTAAATACAATAAGGGTCTGGGCTTGTAGAGTGTTTGGGATTTAACCTATCCCCAGATTCTTTTAACCTTAATCAGTCTATTCCACTGTTTTGGTTAACATCAGTGCTGGTTATCCCAGGTCTGCATGACAATGTGATTCCACCAGTCTGTGCTTGTGGCCCTGCTCCAGATGTGCTGATCTATTTGGAGTTATCAGCACCTACACCAAGAGTCACGGGCCGCATCTGCCTAATCCATTCTTCCATGTCCTCCTCAATCAGGTGTCTTTGGTAGGTCAGAAACCATCACCAGAATGTCCACCAGCATTTCATGGATGCTCTGCCTGTTTGCTGAAACACGAGTGAAAGTACAAGCAAGAGAAATTCTTCAAATGGTGACTTCTACTTGTTGCTGGCTCCAGTTGCTGGGAGCTTGCAGACCTAAAAAAGTGGCTTGGCAGGATCTGTTGGGAACTGGAGAGGCTGCAACAACTTTCTGTAGCATGTGAAGCGGACAGTAAAATATACCCACACTGCACCACAAACCAGGGACTAGAGCGGCCACACCTGCAGAGGTTAATAGGGAGCCTGGGAAGATAGTGGTTTGACTTGGGTCAGCATACTTCAGTGTGGATGCTGGAGCTGTGGGTTTGTGACCCTGGTCCAGAAATTCTAAACCTAGGGTCAATATGTAGTGTGGACACTCAAACCCCAGACTTGCAAACCCAGAGTCTGCAAACTCAAATCCCACTAGCCCTGGGCTTGAATTGCAGTGTAGACATACCCTCTGTAACCTCCCTGAAGATACTGTCAGTTCCAGAGGAAGGATGCTGTAACTGTGCCACATCAAAGGTAAGGGACTGTTTGGAGATTGGTTGCCAGGTGGGAAATTTGCTAGGGCCATTGTGAATGGCTTGTGTTTGGAAGAATGAAAGCAGCTGTCAAAAAGCCAGTCACCCATCACAATCTAAACTTTAGAGCTGAATAGAGCTTTCTGTTTGGCTGTCAGTATCCAATCCACTTCAGTAACGCCCAATAAAAGCACCTGACCTTTCAGGAATTTCATTCCTTCTCCCAACTCCCCTTTTCATCTCACAATTCATGCTGTGCTCCAGGCAATATATACCGGAGCAGGAATATGATAATTCCTAGTTCTATAGAACTTGAGAAAATAATAGAGCCAACCCCTACTATGTTCTTTAGGTATCAACATGTAAGCAAGGCCTGAATGGCCTCTCTCGTGACATCCAGTGACGCACTGGTGGGAAAAGACTTCAGGAACAGACCGTGTTTGCCTAAGTGCCTACTCTGCCTAAGTGTGCAGCATGATGGAACTGTTTTGCCATAATGACCAGTTTTGGCTGGTTTTGGTTACAAGTCACTCTAATATTCAAATGCAGGGGAAACAAAATGTTATCTGTAGGAGAGTAAAGAGTTAAAAGCGGGACAAATAGTCAGGCCTAAATTACAGGGAATGGGCTCAAGGCCAGGGCAAATTTTGTTTCTGTTAATTTGTGTGAATGTTAGTTAGAGTCTGTTATCTCTCTTCTTCTTCTCCCTTCCTGGCCATCTGCACAGGGGATAAGTTTCTCTCTCTTCTTCTTCTCCCTTCCTGGCCATCTGCACAGGGGATAAGTTTCTCTCTCTTCTTCTTCTCCCTTCCTGGCCATCTGCACAGGGGATAAGTTTATTGCTATTTCTGTGCTAAGTCTTTTGGTGGGAAGAAAGCATTATCTTCCTTTTCCCCCTGGCATGCCTTTACTTCAAAGAATGTTAGTGTAAAATTTATAGGTTTTAAGGTGATGTGCCTGACCTGTGTATGGTAATCCTGTAAACAACAAACAGGGGCGGGTATAATTGTATTCATTATGTAGTTGTTAATATTCATTTTATAGGTGTCAATGTAACCAAATAAAGGTCATTGGGAGTTGCTGAAAATGTATACAGTTACATACTGTTATGGATAAAAGAATTGTAAAGTAACCCCCTCATTGCTCACTCGTGGCTTTGAGATGGAATGAGCAGGCAATAAAGGGTTTCGTCTCCCCAATCCACCCCCGGGACAACCTGTTTGATTATTTCTAATATTATCCTTATTGTATGAGTAAAGGGCAGCAGAACTGTGCTTAGCCTGGCTTGACTGAGGGGGGTCACCCTAAACTGAACCTCATTTGCTAAGCAGGGAATAGGCATGCCAAAGCCTAGAGAAGAGCAGGTATTCCTACTTGGTAGTGTGGACTCTGCCTAAAGAGTGCTACAGCCCATTTGACCTGCTCATCTCTGGCATTTAACGACAGAGCTGATTAGACTGAATTAAGAGTCCTTGCTTCTAGTTAGTTGATTCCTAGACTTGTTTTCACTGCTGAGCAAGTCTAGGGGCTAAGCCTTAGAGCTTGTTTGGGAAGAGTGAAATGCAACACTGAAACTGTACTAGCAATGAGGCTCCCACTACCTTCTGAAATCAGTGAGAGCTGGGTTAAGTGGTGGAACCTCAAAACATGATGTTGTGACGGTGGCAGCAAAGAGACGGTGAACAGCCGCAGCAGTGGTATAAAGCGGCAGCAGAAGGCAGTGGTGGCAGAGACAGCAGCAGCAGAGACATTGCTCAACACCCCGCCTCCCTGTGAATGCACCTCTGAACTCTGGGTCTTTGCTAAGCAAGGACTGCCAACTGTGAGTGGGGTGCCATGGAGGAAAAGGGGGACATGTGTTAAGGGACATTTGTTTGTTGGACTTTCACACCGCAAGGTGATAAACTGAGGCAAAGGACACTGCCCAGTGCACTGTGGGGTGCGTGTTTGCTTATAGTCATGTGCTTTTGAATTATGGATGTGGTGGTCTCCCAAATTAATGTCAGGTTCCCTTTTCTCTTTTAATACAAGTTGTATTTTGTTGCACGTTGTGACCCCCTAGCCAGCCCTCTGTCACACCAGCCCCAGCTAACTAAGTGCATTAGAGCTGGTTAGGAGGACCTGTACCTGATTAGGGAATAGGAGACAGCTGTCTGCCTAACTGGGCTGAGAGATTGTTCATACCTGATTAGCAGATAGGTGGCAGCTGTCAGGCTGACTAAGTAGGGTTTATATGCCAGCCGGGGGGGTGCAGAGGGAGTGAAGAGTTTCTGCTTGCTTCATAGGGAGGAGAGAAGTCTCAGAGGCTGCTAACCCTAGCCAGGCACTGTATGCAGGTGGTGGGTGCATAAAGGCACTGTAAATAAACTGCACTGGTGATAGCTTAAACTAGAGGGTCTTTGAGTTGTTTGTGAGCTAGAGGGTGGCAGAAGTGGAGGGGCTGCAGCAGAGAACCCTTACATACACAGGCTCAGTGCCTGTTAAAAGGGAAGTAGTGCTTCTTAGAGGTGCTCAGGGGTGGTGGTTAGTTTTCTTGGTTTGCTGGGTAGGAGCTCAAGCTGGTCCTATTTTCTGTTGTTAAAAGAAACCCCTAGACATTGAACCTGGGCCTTGTTGCTGCTAGTTTCCCCAGGCAGAAGGCTTCAATGCACTGAAAGTTCAGCCATCCCTTTGGAGAGCCACTTCAGTTCTCAGACATGATTACTTGAATTTTCCAAGGGAGGGGGAGCATTTTAACAGTGGTCAAGAATTCATTTAATTTAATCTTAAACTGATTTCAAACTATAGCCAGGATGAGCAGCCACCCAACTCTTTCTTTGGTGTGGGTGGAGATCATTTTAAGTGTAGGCAGCAGTTTTTCCTTTCTTTGTATTTGATGAAACAGCTTGTTTAATCTCAAAAGTTGTCTTTGCTACAGTTTTACTCTGATTCTTTTCATTTGACTGGTATCAAGATGTCTGATTTCTCCAGCTTCAAGGGGCTTTCTAGCATAGGCTTTACATTTTTATTTTGTTTTATTTTACTTTCACTTTCACTCAAGGTTAAACTCAAGGTACCTTATGATCCCAAGAATCTCCTGATGATGGCAGTAGCAGTTCTTGTTTACGGTGCTATAATAAAGCTTCAGGCATAAGCTTGGTCAGTTTTGTTTTCTCTTCCCCAGCCTCCCCAGGAAATACTGTATAATAAATTGTGAATAATTTGATGTGAATCATGAATATTTATGTCATACAAGTTAAATACCTACAGCCTTTACTCTTAAATTATCACTTACGTGAAGGGGGTCAGATTAAGTGATCCTTTTACATTCAGATGAGTAGCCTCCAGTTCAACATCCATTTTCAACAGCTTACACTCATGCCACCTTCTACTCTGATTTAGTCAGTGCTGACATGTCAACCAGCTGATTGCAGCTATTGTTCTTCTTCCAGTGCTTGCTCATGTCCATTCCACTATAGGTGAGTGCACGCCTCCATGCACGGCTACCGGAACTTTTTCCCCTTAGCAGATCCCGTAGGGCCGGCTCTGGCGCCCCCTGGAGTCTCACACACATGCCATGGTATATGAGGCGCTGCAGTCCCTATGCCCCCTCAGTTCCTTCTTTCCGCCTGTGACGGTTACTGGAACTGCCTGTGCTTGCACTGCAAGCGCTTAATTCCCCATGTTTTGAACTTTAAGTAATGATTTATTGTCTTAATTAGTTAGTTATCTTAATAACTGTTGTTAGTGGTAGTTAGAGACCTTGAGACAGTCTAGCTGAGACTTTACCAGGAGCGGGTATGCTCCAGTTTCATGGCTTCAAGCCGTGTGCTTCCAGCGGGAAGGCTTTCCAGCTAAGTGACCCCCACTGCCTGAAGTGCGGGGGGGAAACCCTTGTAAGAAGATGAATGGAACTGCAAGGCTTTCGGACCTCCAGAAAATCCACCTGAAAGCCTCGCTCATGGAGCCCCCGACTGGCTCCAAACCAACCCACTGCAGAGGGCACTGTTGGCACCAACCCGACTCAACACCGTGAAGAGAGGAAGTCGGCGCTCGGAGCGTGAATACTCTCCTGCACCATCTAAGCATGCGGGATGTAGCACCGATCCATACCGAGGTTGGATCACAGAGACCCGCTTCCTGAGCCAGCGTCTCCAGCCAGGGAGCCTTCCCCGACTCTTGGGAGTGGAGGAGCCCCTCGGCACCTACCGGCACCATCGAACTCGGAGACCATCGGGTGACAAGAGCCTTGTTGGCCGTGCATTCGCCACCGCTGCCCATACCTCCACAAGAGAGAAAGGGCTGGCGTTACAGGGGAAGCCCGTGTTGGGACCCCCTGAATGGCTCAGGAGATCCCCAGTACTGGGAGGAAGATCTCTTGCAGACTAGTTTCCTGGGGTAGAGCAGAAATGCTCCCCTAGAAGTTATCTCAGGTTGCGGTTTCCAGACCAACCTGCATCGAGGCGGAGAGCGAAGTCGCCTGCCCGACACCGGTCTCGATCCCCCGGCACTGGGTGAGGTCCATCCCACCGCTCTGGCAGCGGAGAGTTTGCCCGCAATGATGCGGCGCTGATCCTGGTCACTGGAGACAGTTTCAGTACTAAGGAATTCGCCGGGTGAGGCCGAACCCGGTTGCCGGAGACAGACTCAGCACCAGGAAGTTCGCCCCCAGCACTGAGGCAAGGCGAAACCCGGATGCTGGAGACAGACTTGGCACCGAGGATTTGCCCCGCACCGAGGCCGAGCAGAACCTGGTCGCTGGAATTTGACTCGGCGCTGAGGCATGCAAAGCGCAAAGTCCTCGGTACCGGGATGATGTTTGGGTCATCCCAGCTCGCCGAAGCGTTGTCCGTACACCTGATCTGGCCGTGGCACCCATGTCGAACCTGGTGGTCGAGGTCGTTGACGTCGAGGGGACGCTCTCTGGAGTGCACAGTGAGAACCTTTGGGGCAGCCTTTTGACGGTGCTTCAGTGTCTCTTTGGGGATGTAGTAGCTGGGAGATCCACCATCAATGAAAGGTGCCAGAGCTCCAGGAGCATGTAGCCCTGGATGGCCTCTGAGGCAATGGTCACCCCAATGGCTGTATGGAGGCCTATGGGGTTTCCCAGGTGGGGACAGGACCACAGTCCATCAACCCCTCGGGAATGCAGTCAGTGCCTCAGATACAGGGAAAGGGCCATCATTTGCTCTCGGACAATGACTTGGCCCCATGGGCAGGGACTCCTGTGGGGACTGCCTGTCGATGGGAAGAGGTGCTGAGGCCTGCAGAACCTTCACCCCCCCCTTCCTTCCCGCCGGTTGAAGCACGCTCCCGAGCCCTGGTTGATTCTAGGGCACACTGGGAACTGCTTAAGAAGTGGCCTCCACCTTGGGGCTGGAGGCGAAGGAGCTAAAGGGGCGTCAGTCAATCTCTTTAATGTGCTAGCAGTGGGCCTTCACAGTGCGGGTAGCTTTCCCGGTCTACAAAGGGGTGCTCAAGATAGTGAGGGCCTCGTGGCAAACCTCCTCCTACATAGCCTGATACCTAAATGAGCCGATAAGAGTATTACACCCCAGCCAAGGGGTTTGAATATTTGTTCACCACCCCACCCCAAGTCCCTGGTGGTGGTTGCTGCCAACCACAGGGATAAGCAGGGCAGCCGGGCCCTACTCCAGAGAACAAGGACGATTGAAAGCCAGACTTGTTTGGAGAAAAATTTTATTCAATAGCACTAGCAGCAAGTAGAAGGTGAGCCCTTGGGGGACTCAGTGAGCCGCTTTGCTGAGGCTCTGCCTGGTAGCAGGCACTGAATCTGTATACCTTTGCAGGAGAGGGTACCATGGGAGCTAGAGCAGCACTCCAGGCATCCTCACTTGCTGCTGATTCAGTGGGCAGAGCCATATCCCCCCCCATCGGCATGCTTAGAGGTTAGTGGCTGCAATCCCAGACTGTCCCAAAGGTCCAGCAGCCCATCTGGGGCCCTCCCTTGGACAAGTCAGTCTTGTCTTCGGTTCAGATGGATGTGAAGCTGCATGGTCGGAAGGACTCCAAGACCATGCTCTGTTCCCTGGGCCACTACATGCCACAGACCTTTAGGTGTCAGGCAGGTCCCCAGGGACAGCAGCAGCAGAGCTGTCAGCCATGGCTGTCTTGTGACCCACGGGCAATGGGTCAGAGTCAAGGGGTCTAGGAGACACCATCCATTCTGAGTGGCTCGTTAGGCCCTCAGTAAGGGTCATCTTGGCGATAGGGCAATTGAAAAAGGCCCTTTCTGCTGGTGCGTGCAAGGGCAGCGCCCTAGCCTCTACCCTCCTTCCAGTTCGTGTGGGCCAGGATGCCTGCGGGCCACTGGGTCCGTGATATAGTTCGGCAGGCTAAGCCCCCCGGTGGTCTCTGCCCTCCTCCCCCACCCCACAACACCTCCCCCCTTCCTCCCTCTCAGTGGTAATTCCACATCCAAGAGGTTGAGGCCGCCTCAGCCCGGAGCAGTGCGAAAGGTCCCTCAGGGCATGGCAGAAGAGGTCCTACTCCAGGTACTTCCTCGCCCCCGAGAGAAGGGGATTTAAGGACTGTGTCAGACTTATGTTGTCTCACAAATACCGCGAGGCAAGTCTTGCATGGTCTCCCCAGCTACAGTATTGGATACAGGTGCCTGGTATGCCACCCTGAACGTCAGAGACACATATCTTCAACGCTTCCTTCACCTCATAGTGGTTGGCTCCCTTTAATGCTTTACGGCTTTACCCTGTGGTCTGTTCTCGGCCCCAAGGGTGTTTACCGAAGGCTTGGCAATGGTAGCTGCACAAGTGAGGCAAAAGGGGGCGCAAGATTTGCCCATACCTGGATGATCGGATAATCAGAGGCAGGACCAGGTCCCAAGTCCAGAGCAGGGCGAGCCAATCAGGCGCCACTTGGGGCTGGTGGGTCCTGCCAGTAAACAAACAAAAGCTCACTTTGACTCAGGTGCAGCCTATGAAATGCATCAGTGTGACTGATTGCTTCCCGGGCCAGGCCTCTTTGCCCCAGCCACGCTGTGAGGCAGCGTCCCTCAGGATGGCGGACCTGCACAAATGCCCTACAACAACAGCCAAACGTTGCCGACAGCAGTTAGGTCACAGGGTGGCCTGCACCTATGTGGTGAGGCTAGCTAGCCTGACGCTCAGGCCACTTCAGTTACGGCTAGCCTTGGTGTACAGTCCAAGAAGGTAACTTCTGCACCGGGAGGCTACGGTCCCCTCTTCTCCCCTCCCACCTCCCTAGACTGGTGGACGACTCCTCGAGATGTGTGAAGGGGCGTTCCATTCATGAAGCAGGCTCCTCCAGTTATCCTGATATTGGACGCCTCGGGCAGAGGGTGAAGTGCCGTATCTGCGCTGACCTCGGCTCAAACAAGGCATCTGGCCAAAGGAGGAGAGGCGTTGGCACACCAATGTAAAAATCTGCGAAACGCTTGCAGGGTTTGCGGAAAGTCCCTCCGCTTTATCGAGGGCAGGGTGGTACAGGTGCTGACAGACAGTGCAGTGACCATGTACTACATTGACAGGCGCGGGGAGCCCATTCGTCAGGTTCCCTTCATAAGGCTATCGGTCCTTAGGACCTGGCGGTGATCACCTCCCGGGGCTTAGGAATGACGAGGTGGACCATGTCAAGGGTCACTTTCCCTCACCTTGAGGGGTTGCTGCGCCCACTAAGGGCGTCTACGACCGTCTGGAGGTGGGGATTTCCCAAAGGGAAGTCTGTCAGTATCGGACTGCAGCACCAGGTGTCAAGAATGCTGCTCTCTCCGTGGTCAAGGGGTGGGGGCAATCGTCAACGCCATCCGTCTGTACTGGTCAGAGAGCTTCATATTCACTTTCCTGCCTTTCCCCTGCTGCATACAGTCCTGCTCAAAACAAGGATGGGTTAAAAAGATGCCATCTCGATTGTTCCAGCCTAGCCACACCAGCACGGGTTCAGCATACTGCTGGATTTCTTGATCACCTGCCTCAGGAGCCTCCGAGACAGCGCGATCCCAGATCCCAAGATCATGGTCACTGGCGGTGCCCAGACCTGGACCCTTGACACCTCAGGGCGTGCTGGATCAGTGGCCGAGAGACGACAAGTGAGCCACTCAGAGCAAGTCCAGTGAGTCCTGCTGGGTAGCAGGAAGCCCTCCACGCAGGTTGTGTACCGGGTTAAGTGGAAGTGTCTGTTGCCTGCCTGGAGGAGTCCCGGGGTATTCTGCCCAGCCCCTCGCCAGTGCAGGCAATCTGGGAAATACTTGCCACAGTTAAAGCTCCAGGGACCGACTGCGGCATCCCTGAAGACCCACCTAGCAGCCATATCAGCCTTCCATCAGTCGCTGGAGCGGGGATTGCAGTTCTCCCATCCGATGTCGGTTAGGTTCCTGAAGGGGGTGGGAGGCTCTATCCATAGGTCTGCGACCCAGTGCCTCCCTGGGATCTGAACCTGGTCCTTCCTGGCCCATGGGGCCCCCCCACTTGGAACCCACGGCATCATGCCCTCTACTCCTGCCTTCTGGGAAGGTGGCCTTCCTGGGGGTGTTTACCTCGGCAAGGAAGGTCTCCAGGATCAGGGCTCTGACCTTGGAGCCCCTCCTTCATACTGTATTCTATAAAGATAAAGTTCAATTGAGGTCACACCAGGCCTTCCGGCCCAAGGTGGTTTCCCAGTTTCATTGTGACCAACATACAATCTCCCTATGTTTTCCCTGAACCACACGGTTTGGAGGAGGAGAGAAGGCGGCACTCGTTAAGAATGTGAGAGGGGCCCTGGCTTCTACATCAGGTGTACGAGGCCGTTCCGGAGAGCGATGCAGCTCTTTGTCGCAGCAGCCGACCGGATGAAAGGTTCACCGGTCTCCGCCCAGCGCATTTTCCTTGTGAATAACTTCCTGCATTGTGTTCGGCTACGAGCAGGTGAAGGCGCCGCTTCCGGGTGCCACCACAGGTCATCCTACAGGGCTCAAGCTCCATCTACAGCCTTCCTAGTGGAAGTGCCAGGGCAGGGTATCTGCAGAGCAGCTGCCAGGCTGGCGGTACATACCCTCACATCCCACCACACCAATGGGCGTGGGAAGACATGGGCTTCAGCAGAGCTGTGCTGCAGGCAGCTCACTGCTAACTCCGGCCCACCTCCAAGATACTGCTTGTTAGTCACCTACAGTGGAGTGGACATGAGCAAGCACTTGAAGAAGAAAACAAGGTTACTTACCAGTAACTGCTGTTCTTCGAGATGTGTTGCTCATGTCCATTCCACAACCCACCCCCCCATCCTCACCGCCGGACTTGGCGGAAAGAAGGAACTGAGGGGGCGAAGGGCCAGCAGCACCTCATATATTGCGGCATGTGTGTGGGACTCCACGGGGTGCTGGAGCTGGTCCTACGGGATCTGCTAAGGGGAAGAAGTTCCGGTAGCCATGCGCAGAGGCGTGCAGTCACCTATAGTGGAATGGACATGAGCAACACATCTCGAAGAACAGCAGTTACTGGTAAGTAACCTTGTTTTAACAGTTCCCAGTCAGCTTGAGAGAGAGAGTACCACACAATTTCGTAGGAAACAAACATTTAATACACACGAAATGCTGTAAAATAGAATTTAGAACACTTGTGAATAATTCCTAAACAAAATGTATTAGGTAGTAAATCTACTAGTCCTTATGCAAACCTCCCTACTTTCTTGCTATTACATGTATTTAAATGCAAGACATCAACATAATATTTATACAGCTATACTTCAGCACGCACATTCCCCTCTGATCTTCTCTGAGATGGTTTCTTAGTCTCTATAACATGGCCATAACAGGCAGTGTGTGTTATCTAGATTCTTCAGAGCTTGGGAAGAATGGCAGCATCTCAGTTCTTTTCCAAACACTTCAGAGCCTTGTCAGCAACCACATCCAGGGATTTAGCTAGCAGCTTTGGGCTAGTAGCCGCTTGGACTCTTCAGCTGCTGGGGAAACAGAAATCTGTAGGCTGTATCCAAAGTGGTGCAGGGTTAGGATCAACATACAAAATATCCATTCCCTGGGTTTCTATAAGGTTTTTCCTCTATTGGGCACTATCTTTTTCCCCATAAGCCCAGCTAAGTAAACTCACTCAGCGCTGCCTCTGTTCCCTCATAAACTGAGATAGAATCTCCATTCTCCACCCAGTCGCTGGAGGGGGGATTGCAGTTCTCCCATCTGATGTTGGTTAGGTTCCTGAAGTGGGTGGAAGGCTCTATCCGTACGTCTGCGACCAGGTGCCTCCCTGGGATCTCGACCTGGTCCTTTCTGGCTCACAGGTCCCCCCCACTTGGAACCCACAGCTGAGATTCCTGACTCTGAGGCAGCTCATTTGGTGGGTTGCCGTAGAGCTGGAGATCCTGGAAGCCATAGGAGCTTTGCGGCAGTCTGTCTGGTGGGCTGTCACAGAGGAATGGAGAGGGCGTGAGGAGGTCATTTTTAAACAATACTGGGGCAGAGGCTCACTGTGGACACAAACAGTTAACCATGGAAGGGGGAGGCGCTGGGGACTTCAGCTTCCAAAGAGCAAAGTTCCCTTCCCTGACTTTTCTGGGAGTGAGACAAGGCTTTTACTGTATCTGAATCTGCGTTTCAAACACTGTCCAGTAACCCCAACTACTGAGGACAGAACAGTTCTGTCTGTAATACCTCTACTCTCTTTCTCTCCATATCTCCCAGAGTTGATCAGTGAAGATGCAACTTTAACTGTGATATGGTCACTGAACTACAATAGTATTAACATTGCCTGAAAGGCAAAAAGCATATAGAAAAGGAAACACAAAATAAAAATGGAGTAATCACATTATTAGCACTAGCTGGTAGGCCTGTTCATACTATTGGAAAGCTTTTGTTACAGAAAATAATGAGACCTAGAAATACCCTGTGCAAACCTAGGGCCAGACCTAGATGACACCCTCGGGTTATGTCACAATCACGGGATTTGATTACAGCTTAAGTAAACAGTCCTGAGCTCACTTTAATCTAGTTAGCTCAGGTCCCAGAGCAGTGAAATCACAGCAGAGCATGCTTCAGTATGGGCTAGCTACTCAAGTAGTTGCTCAGGGTTCCAGTTGGGATTAAAGTTAGCTCAAAGATGGACTACTGTACCTTTTTTTAGATATATTTAACAACCACTAAATAATGTAACTAGAAAAACTAGAATGTTTGTGAAACCTGAAGGGGATTTTCAAAAATATCAAAGTGACCCTTGGAAGTCAATGGGAGGTATGCTCCTAAGTCACCTAGGTGTGTCTGACAATCCCACCTGATGTCTGTTTTAGCTCGAGGGTTTTCAAACTCTCAAGAGATTCAAGGTGGCAGAAACTGTAGGGCTGTGTGAGTTCTGCTGCTGTTTTTTCAGAGCTTGAATCTAGCTTTTGACAATGTCATTTATTTGACCACATACAGCCAGTTGATGGCATGTGACATTTCCCCTGGATACCAAACCAAAAGCTAATACAAAAAGTTGTTTTTCATTTTATCTTCAAAAGGCATAAACAAATGATACATGGGAAACCTAGAAGAGTAAATACATGTAACAAAGTAGCTGAAGAAAGGGAGCATGTTGCCCATGATTGTACTGTTCCTTCCTTGCTGGATTACAGAGATTTTTATATCTATATATTTTGGTAGCAATTTTAACTGTAGAAAAGGACACGCTGATCTCAAGGTAGGGAAAGGAATCCCTTCTCCAAGACTGTGCTATGTTTTAAGTAGTGTGGTCTATCGGTGGGGACAGGGAGGGATCAAGAAGTCAGAAGAGCTGGGCTGTTTGTCTTCTTTGTGCCTGTTTCCCAGCTGTAAAAGGGGATCATGATCCTCACTACGTTTGTAAAGTGCTTTGAGATCCTCAGATGAAAAACGCTTTATTGGTGTGTAACACCCTTTTATTTATACCATACATTATTATATATTTATACCATACAGCACTGCGCATTTGGGTCATTGCATTTTAGGGGGTCTTTGCTTTCCTTTGTAACATCAGGTATTTGCTACTGCCAAAGGCCGACTAGATACCTGACTAGAAGAACCCCCTGGCTAATGTGGAAAGGTGAAATTCACATTCCTTAACTTTAATACATTATACAATGTTTGATCTATTTTATCACTTGTACTGTTCTGTCTTTCTGATGGTCAGAACATATAATTCAGCAATACCCAAACTCTGGGGCACCATGATGTGTACGGGTGACATGCAGGACCCCAATGACTGCCCCACATTTGCATATAAATTCACATCTTTTACTAGAAATAAATGCACTGTCACTTTCTTTGCAAGTGTGGGGTGGGGAAGCCCAAAAGTAGAGCATTGCCCACATCTATCAAAGCCAATCTCCTTCCCATAGAATTCATGCGCTCACCTCGCTACTGCTCAATTTTCAGTCTCCTGGAAAATAGTAATAATACATGCAGGAAGGGGGTTTCTTTCACAAAGGAACTCAGCATTATTCAGTTGAATTCATCCTGCAGGACGGGAAACTCCCCACCGGATGGGAAAATTTTAAGGTTCCAGGGTTGTGGAGCTGTCCTCGATAGTACGTCTCCCTCTCAGAACCCAAGTCACATTTTACAGTTGTGGAGACTGTTCAAGCCTGAGAGTTCTAGCAAATGGGCAAAGCCTGGGAGACCAGGATTGGGAGGAGGACAGTCAAATTCTGACAAATTTGCTGGGTCAGGGTTCTGCCCTTTTATGTCCGTCTCTCCATAAAATGCCTGAAAAGCTGCATCTAGCCTTTGTGGCTGAAAATGAGAAACTCTCATGCTTGGAGGGTGTCTTGTATCACTGCCTGCCCCTTGGAGGGATGGCAGCAGCTGTTCTCTCTTACTAGAAAACCAGCTGCACAGTGAAAGTCAAAACCTAGCTTTCTGTTCTTCCAGCAACACTAGTATTCAACCAACTTTCCAGGGGTTGCCAACACTGCCCGGGGAAAACTACAGTTAAATCTATTGGATGTGAGTTTCACGCTGATCACAGTTCTAGAAGTGCTCAGCAGCACTCATTGGACACGCTTTCCAGCAGGAGTTAACTTTATGTGAAAGCTCAGGGCACCCTCTCCAGCGGGAGTTTACCAGCTGCAATAATTGTAATCAGCATTATGACACTTGACAGCGGTACTGGACACACTCTCCAGCTTGAGTTCACCTGCTGTAAATCTAGATCTTAATAGTCAATATACGAAGGAACCTTTAACCTCAGGTTTGTCCCCCCACCTGCATCTGTCATCAGGTGCAAACCCTTCTTAAAACCCAATTACACAATAAAAGGTAAAACAAATAAACATTTATTGAGGTGGACAAATAAAAGTATAAGCTCGGTGGTTTACAAAGGAAGGCTTGAAGCCTAGGTGCAATTGATGCCCTTGCCTAATACAAAATACAGAGAAAAATGAATACGTCACCACTCAGATGACTTCGGGACTAACAGGTAAGGAGAACAGGAGCACCAGGAAGGTCAGGAACAGGAACACCAATGAAATCTCCACTGGATGCGAACAGGAACACACGCTGGAACGCTTCAATGGACATGAACAGAAACACGCGCTGGAAACACAGGAACAGATGAGTTGGAAAAAGCAGGCTCTTGAGCCGATGTCTTAACGATGCAGACACTACTGCACTCAGGTGGACAGCCGACACTACTGGCTGTAGGATGGACAGCCCCAAGTGCTGGCACCCCCAGTCTAGTTATGCAGGCCTTGTTGCCGGGCAGAACATAGGTCAGGTAACCTGGTGGTTCCCCCCTCCTTTTCAAAAAGTGCGCCAAAGCACCATGATGAAAGCCATCCAACATGGATGCTAAAAAACAACATGCCTGAAACAAAATGGTGACTGCACAAATAGGGCCAACACCTCCTGGGGAGGGAATAAGGAGGGACAGAAACCTCCTGGTAGGGAAGGGAGGAAGGGGAATAAAGAAAGTGGCATCCCTAGGGGATCTCCTACTACCTCCCAGAGACATCCAGCCCTGACTGGGTGGCATTGCATTGCCTTTAAGTGCATGTAATGAGAGGCTTAGGACAACAATTTGCTTTCACTTGTATCAGAAACACAGCTTGTTTCACCTCAGAACAAGTATTGCCCCCAAAAGCCTCTTTCCTAGCTGTTCCCTCTGATGCCTTCTCTCCTTTTGGCTTGGTGCCTTTTTCCTGTTACCTGCTGTGCTTGGAACAGACTCCCTTTTTCCAAGGGCAAATTCACATCCTCTCCTCCTTCAGACTCTCTAGCTTTCCAATGTCTGGTATCTCTCCAGTGCTACTGACATCATAGTTTGCTTCTGAGCTTTTATCATTCCTATTGTGTTTATCTGAAGAAGACGGGGAGCATCCTGAGGCAGTGACCTGTCTTCTCCTATAATTGTACGGTGCAAAGTACACCTATGATTAATCTTTGTTCACAGAGTTTTATATCAAAATGAGGCAGGGGGCCAAATTCTGCTCACATCTATGTTGGTGTGAATCTGACTTTCTAAGGAGTTATCACAGATTCATACCAGTGTAGTTGAAAGCAGGATTTCTTCCAGGGGGAGGTGTATGTAATTGGAGTAGCTTATCTTCTCCTGTTATTGTCAGCTTATTCATTCACTAGCAATGTTATAGTTATGTTCAGGGTTCATTTAGACAACAGTAGCAGTGCTCATAAAGGTCATTGCTTACTTTAAGAAAAACTTGTTTGCTGATTTGCTTTTTTTGTGCTTAACATTTTGTAAGGAGAAGTGGAGCAATAGTAGAGCACACCAACCCACTGGCCACTCTTTAGGGAATTGGGAATAGAAATTAATGTCATTTGGATGGAACAATAGAAATATTTCTGATGAGCTCCTTTTTCCCATTACGATGCACCAAAGTGTACAAAATGGCATATCTGAGCAAAATTTTCTTTTAGCAGGGGAGATAACCCCGGAAACCTGAAAAGTTTTATTTTCACAATGTCCTCTGCAAAATTCAGGCTTTGGATGTGTTGTCAGTTACTGGCTACATGTGTGTTTTTCCAGTGTGTATGCTGTCCCAGCCTGTGCAGGTAACCAAGACGCTGCTCCACGATCACATTATTCAATGAGACCACAGATCCTTTCAGCAGTGAAGGCACCAGACCAGATTTATTGTCAAACGAGCATGGTAAAAAGCACCCTGTACATGCTAGAAGTATAGTATATACACTTAATACATGTATGCCTCTGACAATGGTACTGGCTCAGTAAAAGGCAGAACTTTCCAGTCCCACTCGACCAGACAAAGATGCTTCCTCTAAGACCTTCTTTTATACATTGATACAAACAAGTTGAATATTCCCCGCTGATGTGTAGTTGCCGCCCCCCTGGGCAAGGTACTACCCTTTGACTTGGTAAAATACCACCCATACCTTGTACTGGATGGTTCGGTCAAAACATCCTTATTCATCATATTAACAAGACATTTCCATCTATTATAGTGTCATTTGGAGAGGTCAGTAATTCCCCGTTATCTCTGGGGTATTAGGATATGCTGGTACCTTTTTGGAATGTGCTTGTGCCTAGCACTTCTTTGGGATGTGTATTTGTTATACCAGCTCTGTTCTTGCCAGTTACTGCAAGTTTGCCAGCATTCACAGCATAACTTCTGCTCCCTTTGCTTTATACCATTACTTTAGCTCAGGCCTCTTACCTGGCCTGTTATGCTAGGCCTCACATCTCAGGCTCTTACTTTCTACTACAGGGTGTATCTTGGGTACCCCTAGAACTTGTTTTTAATTGTCCTGTCTGCAAGAAATGCAAAAAAAGATAATTTCCAATCACTTCAACAACAAAATGATTATGTGGTTTGTTTAATAGCACCTGTTTGCATACACCATTCTGGTAGTGTAAAACACTCATGTAATGCAGTCGCACTATGAAGTCCCTTTATGCAGTTAGACAAGTGTAAAAAGGTATTAGTGTAAATGAGAATCAGACCCAAAAGTGTTTTAGATCACACCTCTTGGATTATTCTTTTCAGGTGTCATCTATTATTTAAGACTAGTGAGTAGCTCATGATGTTTAAGTAAGAATTGGTCAGTTGTGTATTTTCATAGCAAGACTATGGGGAGCAAAATTTCTTGTCAGGTCTTGAAGACAGAATAAGAAACCAAACAAGAGAATGCATATAAATAGTAGCAGCTCTTTGGGTTTCGGAAAAGTAGCTGTACTATGGACTCATAGAGACTTGTAACCAGATCTTATGTTTGGCTTCTGCAATTGCAGCCTGGCAAAACACACTGAGTTAGTATATCCCTTGTAGCATTATAAAGTGCTACTGCATCAGTTTTAGGAACATGTACAAGTAATATGTTGTATGTATCAGATACCCTTCATCCAAGGATCTCAAAGTGCTTTATAAACATGAATTCCGACATCTTCCCTGTGAGAGAAGGAAGTGTTTTTAATTAGAAATAGGAGCATGTTTAGATAGGTTCTGAATTATCATGTTATCTTAACCAAGGACAAAGAGTGAATCATTGACAAAGGGGGGAAGTTCTGATTCCTCTTTCCTTGCTCCAGGCATTAACCCTTGCTACTTTCCCCTTTGGATGTCATAGTTTTCAAAAACCTGTCTGGAAACAATAGGCAGTTGTTCTTAGTGGCTTAAAATACACAGCTTGCCTCAACTGTGGCAAAGTACTCGTATTCGTCTTGGTTAGATGTACTGTGTTTCTCTCCTGCTCATAAAAACACAGTTGCTTTTGTAGCCCAAGGTGCAGAATGCTTCATCAGCAGCAGCAGCAGTGGGAACTACAAGTTGTGGACTACAAACTGCGGCATGTTGGGAGAACTTCTGGGTCCTGCCAGGAAGCACCCTCTGCCCTCTCCAGCAGGTTGTTTCAACACTGACTGAGGCTGGGAGCATGTAGCAGACATGCAAAAAGGGGGCAGGGGGAGTGTCATCTTGTTCTAAGTTTCCTTGCAGGTAAGACCAAAAGGGGCTTAAAGAGCACCATGAGAGGAGTTTAAATGAGGCAAAAGGACAACGCTGGCTTGTCTGATTCAGGGTCCAGTTATTGTGGGAGTTAAGATCGGTTTGAAAGGGGGGTGCATTATACAAAGCACCTCTGCTCTCCCACCAGGGAGTTCTAGCACTGACCGAGGCTGGCAGCATGTGGCAGACAAGCTGAGAGGAGGCCATAGGACTGTAATCCTGTTCTGTGTTTCCTTGCAGGATAAAACCTTGTTCCTAGTGGTTGGTCTGAGTGGGTCTGGTCTGAGGTGAATACACGCTGACACAACGCGGAGCACACAGAGGAGCCTCAGGCCCAGTTTCCCAAAGCTGTGTAAAAAATCACAAGGCAGACTTCCCCTATCTCGAACACCCTCATGCTGGGCTAGCAGACAGGAGGGGCTTTACACTTTCAGTTTTCCAGTTTTTTTAATGCACTTGTTCCTTGCTAAAGAGCAGAAGAAGTAAAACAGTTTCAACAGTGTATTAAAAATAGAGAGACAATGAAACCCTTCAGATCAACTTGCCTGTACACGTCTGGTTTTTATTTTCCTTGTCTTTTAATGCAACTTGCAGCATGCAAAACTGCTTGAGAGTTTGGAGAATTCAGATGGAGCAGTTTTACAGCAGTAGCTATTGTGTCTGTTTGAAGATTATGGGGTGGATCCTGCCTCGCAGTGTGTGTGTGTACCTGAAAGAAGAACTCGATCCAGTATCTTTTAAAATCATATTCTGGTTGAACCCCATCAATTCAAGGCTGCCTCATCTTGAAATTTACTAGTCCCTTCTTTCCAGCAGTTTTCTCACTGTCCATATTAATAACCATGAACCTGGTGGCTAAAATGGTGGTTCCTCTTCCTTTAATACTAGATGAGATCTATCTGTATTCAGTGGTTTCACTGAAGCCCCTGGGAGCTGAGAGAACTCAGCTCTTCATAGAGTTGGACCCATACTTTTGTACTACTATAGTACATCCAAGAATCTCAAAGCATTTTTATAAATATTAGCTAACTAGCCCTCGTAACAGCCTTGTGAGGTAGGTAAAGGATATATTTCCCACCACTGAAATCCACCTCTTGGCTGGAAAGCAGCAGCCATTTAACAGTGCATAGCAACACTGCACAACAGTTTAGGTCAGGAAATGGGGAAAGATACGAAATCCAGATGAAACTGCTGGGGGCAATTTCTGCAGGCAGAATGTAATTATGCAAGTTGGAAGATAGCCAGGATGCCAGTTAGCACCCTACAAAGAATGCCATGGGATCTTTAATGACCACAAAGGATCGGAAATATTTGATTAAGTACCATCTCTTTATGATTACAGAGGTGCATATTCTCAATCAGGCCTATCAACTCTCCATTGCATACAGTTATGAATTACACAGACACATATTTTGTGCAGGCATGTCTACAGATCTATTCAGCACAAGTTCCTCTTCATGAAAAGAACAACATTAGGAAATGACAGATATTTTCACACATCAGTCTTGCAAAGCAAAATAGACAAAAAAATTCACAGTAAAATGCTGGAGGCGATGTTACAGAGAATGCCATTTCTTCTAAGCCTTTCCTCAGAGTTGCCAGCGTTTAGCTTTAGCCAGCTAACTCTTCATGCAGGTGCTGATTTCGTCTAAGCATTGAAAGAGCTGGGAGAGGGTGTCATGTATATTTGATGTAAAAGAGCTGTAGATCTGGATGTTGTCCACGTGCTGCTGGCATTGTTTCACCAGTTGAATAACATGGAGTGACAGGACTAAGCCTGGTGAGATTCAGGAACTGTTGCCCTCCAGAACCAGTGTTCCCATAATGATCTTCCCAGCTTAGTCTGAGTGAAAAGACCAGAGCCATTTCAAGGTGCTTTTGTTCATTCCTGCAGCTTCTGGAAGGTAGAACAGGAGCAGCTGTAGAACAACAGTATCCAATGCTGCAAAGAGATCAAATAAGAGCAGCATGGATGTATTTCCCTTTCTATGAACAAAAGGAGGTCATCCACCAGAGCAACGTCATTTCTCTATACCATGTCCTGGCCGGAAGCATGACTGAGAATGATCAAGGTGATCAGCTGACAGGTGGTGTTGTGTGTGCGGTGTTGCTGTAGCGGTGTCGGTCCCAGATGTTGCAGACTGTTTTTTGCTAGCTTTCCACTTAGCTTTCATAGAAAAGGGAGGTCAGACACTGAGAGGTAGTTTGTGAGGTCTTTTTTCCAACGTTGGTTGCATTATTAAATACTGGCAATAGGAGTATATATCCAAGTAACTATAGCTTAGAATTTCTGTTACTATTTGTAAAGAAGCTGATGTATTTTCCAGTATATATCACTATTATTCCACAAAAGAGAATTAAAAATGTACTTGATATGGTTCAGATAGTCAATCCAAAATTCCTCCCCTTTCCTGTGTAGTTTTTCCTTTTTATCACCCGTGTACTTGAAACTTTATGTAATTTCTTTATATTGTATTTCTGGTGGGCACATAATACCTTCTCTTCTATTGTCCTTCAGAGGTTTTTGCCTTCCGGTTACTCTACAGGTCTTGTTTTCCTGTGTATTTCTTCTAATTCTGCTTTTTTTCCTCTCTCCTGAGTCCTGTGTGTGTGGTTTCCTGTTCATCAGTCATCAAGCTTTCACCATCTAAGATTTTTTTCCCTCTCTTCCCCATTTATTTGAAAGGTGAACTGCAACCAACATCAGAATTATTCATGCTTTTTATTGTTCCTTTAGGATGTACAGATTCAGTGAGGTTCTGTTTTGCTTGTTTTTGTTTCTTCGAATTGTTTGTACATTAGAAATATCAGGCCCTGACTTCATTGGGTTTTTTTTTCCTGGATTGTTTCGAGGACTGAAGAAGTAAAGCAGTATAACAATATGCTAAAGTCTGGCAGCAGCTTTCCCAGCCCTCAGTTGTCTAAGGCCTATTCTATTCTATTCTATTCTATTCTATTCTATTCTATTCTATTCTATAGCTCTTTCATTGAGTTTGTAATCAGATAGGCTGCATCTACACTACAGAACTGAACTAATGGTACTACCACTGGTGGTTTAGCATTCCTGATGTAAATAATAATGGTGCAGTGTACCCACAGCAGTAAATAATAAAGGTGCTGCGTACCCCGGGTAGCTATCCTGTTTTACTTGCAGTTTTGCCTCTCCTCCCTTCATTCAATCACTCCCAGTTCCGGGCAGAGATATTTGAAGTAGTGGCTGGTGGGAGACTTCAGAAGGCCCTCTGAGAACCCAATAGAATTATGGGAGGAGATATCGTGATGGATCTGCCAAGCAGGGAACTACAGCCCCAGAAGTCCCCCTCCCCACTCCATTTCCCTATCTCCTGACCAGCTAAGGGGAAAAGTCCTGAGCCAGGAAGAGGCTGAGCTCTCTTTGGGAAACTGAAACCTCACAGAGGTTTGCATGTCAATGCATTGTCTGTTGTAGGGGTATGTGGTCACAGTGAACAGTGTGCCAGATATCATAGAGGGACATCTTGGGCTTCCCAAAGATCTGGACCTATCAATGTTACCTGTGTGCCCGTTCCATCTCCCGCCTTTTCCTTCCACAACCAACCCAAGCTTCCATCGCGATGTAGCCCCTAGTGGATCATCACAGCGGGTTCTTGGACATGCACATAGGGTGGGCAGGCGTGGCACAGAATGCCAGAATTTTCAAAAGCTCGGTACCTTCCAGTGCAAGCAGAGGAGTACACTCTTCCCATCAAACAACATGACCAATACCAGCTCCTCGTATATAGGTCTTGCATAGGCAGAGAGGTGGACCAGGTAATCCAATGGGACTTTTCATTTTCTAATTTCTCTGAGGGGGGTTTTGTGTTCATCAGAGATCTCTGTCTCCAGTTCTTACTCTTTTTTACCAACATTTGTTAAGCATTTTGCATCTCTTATTTCACCTCTATCTTGTTCTCTCTAAAAATATACACTTCCTGTATCCATCTTTCTTCTTTTTTTGTTTTTTATTTCACTAAAATATAAATTCACAGTCCGATTCTCATTTATACTAAGGACCCATGACAGAGCAATGTACATTTGCAGTGCTTTGCCCTTAAAGGGAATGCAAAAGGGCCTTAGTGCAAATGAGAATTGAGCCATAAACATCTGTTTTAACTTTCCTCTTCTCATCTCTGACTTAGGCTATGGCTACACTAGAGAGCTTACAGCATAAGTGCCCTAGTGGAGCCACTCTAAGCTGACGGGAGGGAGCTCTCCCATTGACTTAATTAATCCACTTCCAACAAGCAGCGGCAGCTATGTTGGCAGGAGACGCTCTCCTCCCACTGACATAGCACTGTCTACACTGGTGCTTAGGTCGGTGTAACTTATGTCCTCAGGGGTGTGGCGGCTTATTCACACCCCAAGTGCCCTGAGTTATACTGTCCTAAGTGGTAGTGTAGACGTAGCCTCAGTCAACACCTTTGCTCCCTCCTGGTCTGCTAGTGTTCAGTGACACCTGTGTGGCTCATTCTTTTTCCTCATGTCTGGTTCAGAAGCTATCTTGTAAAATAAATAAGCCTGTACACTTACACAGCAGAGGACAGGGGAGGAGCTGGGAGATTCTGGTAAGGAAGTTCCAGGTCAGGGGACCAGACCTGTTTTAGCTGCTGGATTTATGTTGAAGTGTAGTTTGTTCGTTTTTCATTTTGCAGTTGAGTTGAAAATTGTTGGTGCAACCAATAAATGGTGCTCTGAAGAAAGGACCCGAGCAGCCTGTGGGTGTGGTGTCTAATACTTCCTGGGATGGGGGGACAGGCCAGCAGACGAACTGGCTAATATTTTTGAAAATTGGCACACAAAATGTGAGCTTCCTGGCTCAGAGCATGTCCACTGGGTTTACACCTGAGAGACATAAATTCCTTCAAAATGAGATTTACGGTGGAAACCCTGACAGTGCTTCAGACGCAGCACCTAGCAGTAGAACGGGCATTGCCACAGTTACACACTGTTCTCACCTATCGGATTTTCATTTGCTAGGCTATTGTACTCTGGCTTCCAGCTTCAGTGATGCTGTCTAGTGACTACCTGGTTATGCTATAAACAAGAAATCCACTTCTTACTGAGGAGTTCCCAGAACTCCATGGAATATTTAGCACACTCAGTGCAAACTAGCCAAAAAGAAAGACTTTTGTTTGTCATATATGGTCTGGGCAGACCTGCCCCAGAGTGGTAACTTAAAACATTATTCATAGCTCTAGGAATGGATACAGTCAAATCCTTTTGTGTGAAGCTTTGTGTAATGGTAAACACTTGAGAATCTTTGGCAGATATTGACTGCGTACAGTTTGCACTTTGTTTAGTTTTAAAACTTGTAGAACCAGATTAGCAAAGACAAGTGATTTGTCTGTAAATGGAGTTGATAAACTTAACTTGTAACAAGCAGGTGGTGGAGTTGATTGTGCAGAGTGAACTTTGGAGGGTATGGGATGGCTCGGACAATTGGTAATGAAGTGCAGAGTATCTCACCTCAGAATCATCAGGCTGATTCTAGTCCAGGTTGGTATTGACAGTATGCTGTTATGTGAAGGCTATCTGGTGGTCTCAGTTCATTTCACGGTGGGTAAATCATGTCACAAAAGCCAGCACCACAACTGGCAAGAGTTGTTAGTGTTTACAGGGCGACTATACTCTCAACTACCATTTCAGTTTAGAGAAGGTCCCACCAGGTCACAAGTTGAAGTACACTGGCAAGGCAATATGAGGAAATTTGCACAGCTGTACCTCTTCAATGGATAAGCACTAGTCTTATGTCTTCTGCACCATTCAGACACAAAATACCAGTTAGCTTTAAGAAGAGCAAGCATGCATGTCTATCTTCCTTAGACCAGGGAGCTTCATATGGATTTTCTGGTATATTTAAATACATTTACTGACATTATTAATTTACTAACAAAATAGCCAAGAAATGAAAATACAAATAAATAAGAAATGCTATTCATTTTAGACAAGATTTATATTTGACTTTCAATCAGCATTAGAATTAATTGCTATTGCCCAGGAGTCAGCCCTGAATATCTTCTAATTAATTAGTCTCACAGACTTTAGTATGTTAAGAATACACCACCTTGACTCTTTCCCCCACGGAAAACCTCCAAAACACAGGCCCTGATCCTAAGCCTATTGAAATCAATTGGCGTCTTTCCATTGACTTCAATAGACTCTGCATCAGACCCCCAGTAAGGAAGTGAAGAAAAACAAAGCAAAGCAAATAAAGAAAATTCAAGAACCCCCACATTTGAACATACATGAGCCTGATTGTATCTATTGACTTCACTGGACTTCACTCATTATTTAGTGGTCTGAGTTAAATCAGAACCGATCCTCTGGGACGGTGTCTAGTATAAACTCCATCAAATCTTTAAGGCATCTAGAGAAGTGAAATAAAAGCACTTTCTTAGGAAATCCAGAGTTCTTGTTCATTGGTTATCATTCAACAGGATACACAATCCATCTTTCCATCTTCACAAATTATTCTCTCCCTGAAGGAGATGATGTGTCTAAAATTAAATCTGGTTTTGTGTTGTTTTTCACATATGTGATGTAATGTGTGCTGATTAAAAATTCTAAATGTTTGCATAAGAATGATTAGCTAAGTGAAATTTCCGGTTGTTGTTGTCATCCAGACCAAACTTGGGGCTTTGGTTCTGCTGCCCTTCAAGTCAGTGGCAATTTAAGTGTAAGCAGGATCAGGTCTTTGTTTTGCAGCAATACAAAATAGACAATAAATCATTTTTGTTTGTAAAAGAAAAACAACAAACTTGTGCTCAATTTTAAGTTTCACGTTGTCCTAAATACATCATTCTAAAATGTAGTTCCAAAGATATTTCATCCTTCCTACTCAATGTTTCCTTTATATCATCTGCCCAGTATTGCCACACCTATAGAGTTTCTGCAATGGCAAGTGAATTTTCCAAAGTAGATGGGAGAGGGTAGCTTCAATTAACGTTGTTTTTTTAATCATTGCCTGTTCTTTGGGGCTGTAGCCGCCTGCATCTCAGAAACAATCCTGAGCATGCCTGAGACTTTGAGAAGTTGAGCCATAGCTCTAACAGCCAAGGGGACTGTGCCGAGGATAGGTTCAAATTATGGGAGACAATCACGGTGCTCATTGGCTTTAAGGATTCCTTGGCTATTAGAATAAATGATTGAACAGAGGGTCTGAAGAGGCTGAGTTGGCTCCTTATTCCCCGTTCCATATTCATGTTATCAGCTCCTCGTTCATCATTCCTTATTCCAAGGCCCAAATTATTTTAAACTATTGATATATAATCTTGTATTGATATAAGATTAAATTTTTAGAAATGTCATCAAATTAATGAGATAAAAATGTAAAGTGGTTTGATGGGGTTTCTCTCATCACCTGCTACAGAAGGGAAAAAACCCAGTTAGTCACACGCTCCAGACCCATGTGGGGATTGATTGTCTCCTGACAGGAGGGGATGGAGCTGGAACTGGGTCTGGGTGATGATCTGTTAGATACTGGGCCTTATAAGCAGACTGAGGGAAGCTTACGAAGGGGAAGAGAGACTCCAGATGAGGATGCTGGCCTTTTAAGCAGTCTGGCTTACTGAGAATATCACAGAGCTGGCGGGCAACTGTCCAGCCTGGAAAAAACCTGGTCTCTACCCAAAGGAGGTGACAGCTGAGGAGCCAGGAGCCTAGAGTGGGTGCCCTGGGTGGACCACAAAGCAAGGGAGTTACCCTGAACTGTGACAATAGTTACAATTAGCAAGTAGTTAATTATCTGTTAATTAGATAATCAAACAAGGAGCTG
Organism: Emydura macquarii macquarii; assembly: GCF_026122565.2. Lineage (NCBI taxonomy): Eukaryota > Metazoa > Chordata > Testudines > Chelidae > Emydura > Emydura macquarii. The sequence continues at coordinate 292,027 of NW_027132817.1, read as the reverse complement.
GGTTTTAACTGACTGTACATGACAAAACAAGCCTAGAGTCACCCCAGATGACATGTCCCCTCAACCATCAAACTTTTCTAAACCAGCTGGGAGAAGTAACTCCCTGAGCCAAAACTTTTTTCCTGAGCAACATGGAGTTACATCTGACGCTCCTATCTTAATCCATTGTATATACAGAGTTTGAACAAGGAGCTGGGTTTTGACTGACCATAAGAGACAGTCCATCCTCTCTGCAAAGGCAGTGAACGAGGCTGTGCTGGAGGCCTGGGGTGGGGTGGGGTGAGGGAGAAGGCTGCACCCCATGAGTATTGGCCACCTGCTAGACATAGCCCTATCTGAACCCCAGCATTTCAGAGCTGCACCAAACTTAGACAGGAATTCTGTGCAAGAATTCATGAAGAAACTTCCCTTCATAAGAACATAAGAATGGCCATACTGGGTCAGACCAATGGTCCATCTAGCCTAGTGTCCTGTCTTCTGACAGTAGCCAATGCCAGGTGCTTCAGAGGGAATGAACAGAACAGGCAATTATCGAGTGATCTATCCCATCGCCCATTCCCAACTTCTGTGCAAAACAGGGACTTAGAATGCAAATCTTTAGGAACATTTAAATATAGGTGTCACCAATGATCAACACTAAGAGCAACAATTGTTCAATCAACAGATATTTTTATGATAAATAACTTCACTTATTCTACAACTTCAAAATCAAAGTGAACAAGCATAATGGATTAGGTCAGTTGAGTAAATGTCATAAAAAATTTGGCTATTTCCTTCAGAAACTGATGTGCACGATAGCAAGTAAGTAGGAAGTTGCTATATCCAAGAATTGAATGGCTTCTTTTCAAATGCCATCACCAACTAGTCAGAAAATGAAATGTAATAAACCCAGGAAAACCCTGCATCTGCTCTTCTGTGTAGCTCTTTTCAAAGTAATCTGAATGCACTAATAATTTAAATATTTTAAATATTGACTAGATGGAAGTTATTTGCATAAGCAATATATTAAAGCAAAGCTGTTGTAATTACAGATGCAAAGTTTGTTGGCATAACATACAATGGGGGAGGGAGGGAACCATTTTGTACGTTTCCATACATTTGGTCAAGTGCCAGCTGCCATTTTCATGCTGGAATTTTGGAGTTAAAAAGGAAAGGAAATGGAGATATTCCAGCCACAAATGAAGAGTTCTTCATCTGTTCAAGTTCCTTGAAAAGGAAAGTGTACCAAGCTACATTGCAGCTGTACTAGCAACACTAACGTTGATGCTAGCTGGTTCAACTCCTCATAGTGTATGGGCAGGGTAGTATCCCTTGAATTGGTTTGTAAGCCCTCCAGAGGCACTCACTGTGTTCTCTATTCTGGAAGCCACCAGGGAGCAGCAGTATGCAATAAGCTAATTCTTGGACGTTTGTACAAAGTTTATAAGCCTGGTTATCCAAATCTGCCTGGGTACTGTCTTTATACTACTTTTGTTGTATATAAAGGAAAGAAAAACGACACAACACTAATAATAAATGTATTTCTAACACAATAACATTTTGATAAATGTAGCCATTTTCCTGTTCTCCAGTTGTCTAAGAACAAACGAGTTCCTCTGGAATTCCTAATATCTAGCTTTCCATATCATTCCTCTGGAAACATTGCAGATGGATTTGCAACGCGTTACTTGATGATTGCTTTCGGTTAATTTTTACATGCCTTTAGAAAAGGAGGTACAGCATTTGGCAGAGTGCCTCAGCAATGAAGCACAGGCGATGGTTATGGCATATCCCGGCTGATTTCAGAACAATCTGATGGTCATGGGGTCATATTGCTTGGAGTGACCTCAGACTCATTTTGTCATGTTCCATCAGTCAAAACCAGTTGCTTGTTCAAGCCCTAGGTACAATGGAAGTGGGCGGGGGGATGACATTTGGCAGCATATTGTGCAAGAACTAAGCTTCAGGTCAGGGGATTCCTCCAGAACAGTGTTATAGTCATGGAGACATGTCACTCAGGGAGCCTAGAGAACAAGGGTGGGTACTTTTTGTTTCATAATATTAAAAAAAAAAAAAACAGATCCTGGAAGAGGAAGATTTAGTTTGAAAGACCTGTTGTGTGGTGTCCGAGTACCCCAGGGGCGCCGAAAAAGGGAAAACTAAACGGCACCCCAGACAGAGTACAGTAACCCTGTGAAAAAACAGTGCAATATATGGCCCCACTCCAGCAAAGCCTTAATACAGATGCTTAAATTAAAAGCTTTGCTGGCTTGGAGCCTATGTGAGCAGCACGGAGTGTATTCTGAAACAAATACACTATGCAAGTGTAACAACAGATATAACTAACACATAAACCATACAGGCATGTGGGGAACTGGGACTAGCGCCCTGGTTCCATAGCTCCAAGACATGGATACCCTATGATCTGAGCTAAGCAGAATTGTTGTAGTTGATGTAGTACTAGGTCAAGTAACTATAGAGAACAACATCAGCACTACTTAAGGCTTGAGGTGGTAAACTGTCAATAATGTTTTTTTATTAGGGATAGTGCAATAAAGACATTTGCTATGTAAAACCCCCATGATTTTAACCTAATAGAATCACTTTGAGTCCCTTATGATCATCTTTTATTTGTATTTTAATAGCACCTAGGAGCCCCAGTCATTGACCAGGACCCCACTCTGCTAGGTACTGCACAAACATAACTGAGCAATAACTGTGTGTAATACCAACGTTTCCTTGCTGTTCACACATCCTTGGGGCCAACACACAACACAGATGATTCTTAAATGTCAGGAATCAGCCATTCTAACCTGATGGCTCAGAATAATTGACCTTAAATTAAAAAAATGTATGTAGTCGTCTCTGTTACGAACAGCATGGGCTGCTGCGCTCAGATTCCCATAATGCTGCTTTCACAGACTGATCTGATGTCATTGCCATTATAACACAAGTTTTTTTGTTAACTGGATGGAAGCAAATAAATCTGCCATAGCTAATGAATAAGTAGGAGGTTCTTTGAAGGGTGGGGTTTTCTGGTGAGTCTTTGAATAAGAATATGCACAGCTATTCTACTCACAGACAGACGGGCCAGAAGTATATGACCAGTCTTGTGGTTTTTTTCACAGTCTGTTGTTCTCAGCACAGAGCTGGATCAAAAGTCTGATGTTTTGAACCGATATGATTAATGCTCCAAACAAGAAATGTACCAAGGCAACTACCTCGATCTTGGTCAAAGCAAGTGGAAGAACTAGAATCATTTTACTGAGGGTTTTCATTAACATCTGCCTGTGATGACACCTGTGGAAAAACTCTGTATCCTGGCTTCCATTAATAAGTGAGTATATTCTCTGAAGAGCCTTCATTAAATCTCTTGTTATATAATAAAATACAACAAATACTCTTTACTAATAGCATCCACATGCACTAACTTCACATTAAGAGCAACGTTCAAGTAAAGGGTGGAAGTGGTCTGCTTTAGCAGAGAGTACACTGGAGCAGCAGGTTTTGAGTTTTTAATGAGCCAGCAATGACTGTGTTCACAATTTACTACATTACAGCAATAAACTGGAGCATAACACAATTCTTAACTTGTGTAATGATAGCATCAGGTAGTGATGCTACAATTATGAATGCAGACACTTTCACATATTGTCTAGAAGAGCTTCTGGTACCAACCAGGATTGTCTGCAGCTATGAGATTTACACTTTCCTCCATAACTCTAGTCCTTTTGTACAGGTATTTAGGGGACAATTATACATGTACTGTTGCTTTTCTGTAGAAGAGGCTAGGTTGGAGGGGGTGATGTTCTAGAAAGAAGCTCTAAAGTGAAAAAGATACAGAGACACAGTAGCTGTATTGGTGATGCTGTTTTCCTGAGTCTAATAAAGCTTCTTTGTCAATGTTACAAGAAAGTAACTCCTTCTGTGAGCCTCTACTTGTGTCATGAAAGTTATGAGTTCTGTACAATATAAACAGGAGATTCTAGCTTTGCACAGTTGTCAGATTGAAATAAACTATCAGTTTCAATACATCTTGGATTCTTCAATCAACCTTCATGAGGAAAAAGCATCACAGAGCCCCATTTTGGTTTTTGTTATAAAATTTTTTTAGAAAGCACATCCCAACCTCAATACTTTACTTTATTTCAGTTTTAGAAACTGCCTTTCGTGAGTGCCAAAGTATTGTACATTAAATGACACAGAACAATATAATGAGACAAGTCTAGTAAGTAGAACAATAAGTTTTAAGCCTTTTTATTAAATTGGGATAACCAGCCAACTATTTATATGTCAGGAGATATAGAACACCACTAAAAGGGAATGGATAAAAAGCCTGATGTTTAAGGCCAGCAAATGGTAAAAATGTAGGTGCTAGATGTAAACCAGAAAATGAGAACAAGTTCTGAGTAATATACAAAATGTGAAGTGCTTAGCCTCAAATGCGAACTAAACATTATACTAAATACACAGAGAAAGCCTGTTAAAGGCCTTTAAATAATGGAGTCACATGCGAGAAATAAGAACAGTCAAAGATCAAGGACTAGATTGTATAACATTTATTCCTCTGGCAAGCACCTGCTCACGTGAGTGGTACTATTAACTTTTCACCAGCAAGAGTAAAATTTATACTCTGAGGCCCCAGATGAGCTGTATCCTTTTTTAAAAAACTACAGTTGTGCATGTATAAACACTGATGCAATAGTCCAGTTGCTAGCTTACTGTCCTAGTCTTGCCAAGAAGGAATCAGGTCATGCACCAAGGTCCTGATCCTGCAAACACTTACACATGTGCTTAACTTTAAGCAAAAGAAATCCCATCAGTGGGATTTCTCAAATGGTTAAAATGAAACTTGCCTTTAAGTGTTTGCAGCGTCTGGGCCAAAGATTGTGATGGCATAAATTTCTCAGATGTTTAATGAAATAGACAGGTCTTAACAACAGACTAAATGTAGGCCTGAAACCTAGAGCTAGAGCTTGGATAGAAACTTTTAATAAATCTAAATAAGCTGAATAAACAGGAAGTTTGAATGATCAAAAGCTACACTCTAAACGCTGTGTCACATGACCAGGAGAAGTGTCAGGAGCACATACCTTCAAAATACCTCAAAGTGGAAAGATGAGCAAGAGATCTGAAAAACTGGATTTCGATCTTTAAGTGTATTGGTAATGTAAGATTAGGATAAATTAGATGCCACTTGGACAATAAGAAATACAAAGAACCTCAAAGTTCAAAAGAGTGTATATCAGTGTATTGTATGCACACATACAGGATAATTATGTTACAGAAGTGTTATGTGAACCAATTCAGGGTTATTGTTGATTACTTTTATTAATCACTCTCTCCTCAGGACACTGACCCAACTCTCTGTCCACCAGGTTTTGATCTGCCAAGGCACCTGTGGTCATCTCGGAACCATTTTCGAACAGGACAGGGAAACTGTGCAGCCAATTTCTTTATATGGGGTTTTTCTAAAGACCCGCGATCATGGGCGCCGGGTTTATAAGGCCAGGGAAGGCTTAGGCAGGCATGGCCCCACCCACGCTCGGTCCCAGCAGTGGTGGCAGCAGTCTTAGCTGGCCTCTCTGCTGAAGCGGGCTGGGGCTGAAGTACAGGTGGCCACCCAGCTGGGCGGATGGCCAGCCCACGGCCAGAGTGGGTCAGTGCTGCGCCGCTGGGGCAGACTGGGCCTGCAGCTATTCCAGCAGTGGGGGCAGACCGGACACCGGCCAGTCTGGGGGTGGACTGGCACTTGGCGTTATGGCAGGCCTGCACCGTGGCACGGTGCAGACTGGTGGCACTCCGGGGCCTGGGGCAGACCCAGTCAGCCTGGGAGCGGGGTGGGCCAGCGCTGTGCTGTGGCGTGAGCCGGTGGCGCTTTTGGGGCTGGAAGCGCTTGGGTCGGTGGCACTCTGGGCGCGACGGAGGCTGGCGGCGCTCCGGGGGCTGGGGCAGACTGGCCAGCCCGGGGCTGGGTTGGGTCTGCGCTGGTGCTGGGGCACGCTGGCGGGGGAGAAGGAGGGGGGGCGCTGGGGCACGGGATGGCCAGCCTGGGGTCAGGGTGGGTTAGGGCAGGGCAGGTCTAGGGACTCTTGGGGCGCTCCCGCCCTGGGGCCACCCGGCCAGCCTGGCTGGTGCTCTGGCTGCCCAGGGTGGGGCTCTGATGGGAGGGGGGTGGAATGGGTGTGGCTTCTGGCAGAAGGGGCGGGGCTGGAGAGGTTCACCAGTCAACCGTGCCCGCGATGCAGCTGCATCAACTCCAGACTATGTCACATATTGTTGTCGAGTGACCACTGACTTATTTCAGTGGTTGGCTACCAGCTCTCCACCTGGTGGATTATGACGCCATTAAATGGCTGGGCACATTGCACATACACTGATATTATGACTGTTGCCCCTGGCTCTGTGGCAGCCAAACTTTGGATTTCTCTTTAGGTGAGAAATCAGTGACATGGTAATTTGTAAATAATGTAATTTATTTACAAAAAATATACACCAGCCCTGTTTCCTTGAACAGCAGCAGGAGCAAACTATGCACAGGCAGCCCTCTTTTGCAGAAACCCCAGATAAGGTGCTCCGACCCTGTCCCAAGACACAACTGTCTTTTTGCCTCTACTTCTCTTCAGGGATGCACAGAAACTCCTTCTGCTCGCTCACTGCAACTGCTTAAAACACAGCCTTGTTGCAGCCCCCAAACACTGCATTTGGAAGTGGAAAACCTTGTTAGCTCCACACTCCTCCTCTGAGGCCAGGTGGTCTCCAGGGATGAGCTAGGCTGCTTCTGGTATCCTCCGGCAGCTACTTGCATTACACCCAGTCTTTCTATAGAGAATTTCTCCCTGGGTGACTACTTCAACCATCCATAGAGTTTAAGGCCAGAAGGGTCCGCCAGGTCATCGCACCTAATGGGCAAGCCATTCCATACCTTTTTCATAGTGTTGCAGTGCCTAGAGATCTCAACCATAATCAGGGCTCCAATGTGCTAGGCACTGTACAGATACATTGTAAGAGACGGTCCTTGCCACTAGAAGCTTACTATCTAAATGGTCAAGACAGACAAAGAATGAGAAGGAGAGGCATATGCCTTATTTATTATTTATATGTATACACACTCACATATTAAAAAGGAGCACTTATCTCTTGATCTTTGCCTTTTAACAAATAAACTTATACTGAAACACCTTCTATCCAAAATCATCCTGGATTTCTGGCAATGCTGCCACGATGCACATTACTTTTTGTAGACTCAAATGCAACTGTAACAGGTGAACTAGGCAGCTCTTGTTTTCAGGGGTGATATAAGCAGGGTGATCACAGTTCTACAGAGGTGGATTGGGCCTAAGTTATCAAAAGTAGTTATGGGAGCTTCACTTTTTGGCTGCCCATCCTAAGACATTATCTCAAGCTGAGTAATGAAAAATTGAAGCACCCAAAATTATTGGTCATTTTAGAAAGTTTAGGCCTAAACCTACTACTCCATTTCTAACCTGTATGTGGGCCTTTCAATATGTGTGGCATTGGATGGCTTGGTTTTTAAGAGGGTTCAGCTGCAGCAACTACCTGTGCTTGCTGTCCTCCCAGATCATGTACCAGAGGTGACAACAAGGTCTGCTGAGAAAGAGAAAGCAGGATATAAAAAGACAGATCCTGTCCTCCAATATGGAGAGAGGGGTATTTGGGAGTTTCTCCAATGGGAAAGGGCTAAGGAAAGGGTAAAAACTTCCTGGAACCCTGAACCTTAGGAGAAGGACTTTTGAACCTTTGATACAAAATTAAAAGGTCACTTTCACCCTAGTGAATATGTGTCATCCTTGTGCAGGGGCCATACTAACCTTCTTGGTCTTGTTCCAATTTTCATAGTAAGCTGAGGAAGCGTAAGAGGCATTAGAGAGAATTTGGGCAAGACAAGTGAAGAAACTCTGAGAAGACGCAGGTGAAAAGGGATATATTTTGTGTATTAATGAGTCTTTATTACACCAGACCTCAGGAAGGAAGACATCGGGTTTGTCTGAATGGAGAAGTTATTCCAAAATAAGATGGAATGAATTTAAAATGCAACAGCTTTCCTGAATAACTCCCCGTGGAATAAGAGTGTCCACACAAAGGGGGTGTTGGAACAATTTTTAGAGTGGGGGTGATGAAAGTGGAAACCATATATTTGGTTGTTATTACTACTTCAAACCAGGGGATGTTGCCAGACCCCCAGCATCCCTAGGTCCAACATCCCTGTCCATATAGGGAGCAATTGCAGAATACTTACTCTGGTCAATTTCCCTGTGTAGACAAGCCCTTTGTTTTGGAACATTAGTCTTCTGTGATTACATAAGACCCAGGAAGGAAAATGAGGCATGCCGCACTAGGATGTTGGAGAGGGAAACAACCCCTTCACAACATGCTTAGTGATAAGGATATATGTATAGACAAGAATTGGCGTTGGGAAGTTAAGAACAAGGCAAATCTGAAAGCATTTGACAGCTGTTCTTTTGTCTGACTGGTTTCCATTCCTTTTGGCTGCTGTTCCTTGTTGGTATTATGTACATGCTAGGTTTTTTTACAATGAATAAATCAGACCATTTACAAAAATGCTTTTCCCCTAACTCTTCACGTTTAATTGGCATGATTCACTGTTTTCTCCAAGAAAAGGTACTGTCTCGGATAATTTTACAATTAGCTGTGGTTACAAAGAAATGAATGGGAATCAACAGCCACAGACAGTGGCTTTTTTCAGAGATGTAGCTGCCATTGATTTTAACTGAAGATGAGGGTGCTCAGTGCTTCTGAAAATCAGCACTATTACTGTCTCCAGGAATAAATATCCAAAAGTTAGACAGTGACCATCTGGAAAATCTTGGAAAAGGTTGGGTACAGAAGGAAATCTTTCTGATCAGAAAAACAGCATTCTCCCTAGTTGGTGAGGTATTCATTGCATTATGAGCCTGATCCTATGCCCATTGCAGTCAGTAGCGTTGATTTCAGTGGTGCAGGACTGGGCCCTCTATGTCTTCCTCTGTTTTAATTTTTTATCTCCACTCCTCCATCCCTTTTTTGTGTTTGATCTCTTACTGAAGTGTTTTTCTCTGAATTAGACTATAAAGGCAAGGATCTTGTCTTCATAGGTATCTGTAAAATACGTTCACCTATAGCATTGTATAACATGAGTAGTAATACAATATATAGTGCATATGGTTTCAATTTGTGATGTGTTTGTTAAAAGTGAATGCTATAACTTATTGCTCCTGGAGAATGAATTAGAATAGCTGATATTCTTAATGGAAATATAGTGTCATATTCATACCTACCCAATTATTTTATATAATGCAGTAGACGAATCCTACTTCAGCAACTGTTGTGAGCTGAGGAGGTGAAAAAGATGGGGAAGTGCAGCAAACTTGACTGAATTTCAGAGTCTGCCAGGGAAGGCCTACACAGGCACCATTTAGGGAGCCAGAGAGGGGGCTCCTGCCTCTCTCTCCCGACCCCCAACTTTTGTATAGGAAGTCTGATCACAGCACAAGTCCTAGTCCCAGGCAGAACTCTGAACTGCAGCGCAACCTGAGTGTAGAATGCAGAGGAGAGGTGCTGCTCGCAGCTTGTGCCCCTGGGGCAGGGAGTCAGTGTTTTGTTTACTAACGGAGGCAGGGTGATTAAGATAAGAAACGTGATTAAATTAAGGATCTGGAAGTCCTTAGATGAACCTGGGGGCCTTGAAGAGACAAAGATGGAGACTCAGAAAAGATACAGCCAAGCCCTCTGAGCCAAGGTTACATTCAGAAAAGAGGGAGATGTGGAGTGGGGGGTAGGTGAAAAGAAGGGGCCAAAACCAAGGGAAAGAACAGCCGTGGTATAAGTTCCCACTCTACCTATGGTACTTACGTGGCCCCATCATCGTAGTATCTGGCACCTCACAATGTCTGACCTATTTTGCCTCACAGGTGAGGTAGAGCAGTGCTGTTATCCCCATTGTACAGATAGGGCACTGAGGCACAGAGAGACTAAAGGCCAGATTTTCAAAGGTATTTAGGAACCTAATGGGATTTTCAAAAGTGCTTAGAAGGTTGGGTGCTTTGTAAATCCCACTAGATTCCTAGATGCATCTTTGGGTGTCTAAAAACCTAGGAAACCCTGTCCTAAGGCTCTGGCCTGAGGTCAGACGGGAAGTCCTTGGAGGAAGTAGAACCCAGGACTTTCAGGGCTAGTTCCCTATCCACCAGACCAGCCTATCTCTCTGCTGCATGCTGCAAAAACAAGAGGACTCTGACAGATGGGAGCAAAACCAAGAAGGGCAGTTCCCTGAGACAGCTAATGGTCATGGGATTGGGAAGGATGTCATGACTGACAGCATGAAAAGCAGCACAGAGGCCAGGAAGAATGAAGAGAGAGAATGAGTCAGATGAGAGGCGATCACCAAGCGGGGGCACGGTCTATCCCATGCTGGGTTGTAGAGCAATGGCTGCTGTGAAATTTTAACTGAAAACCATTTTGTTTTGTCATTTTTTGTTCTGAATTTGAGAAAAGGAAAGAATGAGAAACTGTCATGTGAGTATCAGATGTGTTTATGCCTCAAATTCTTAGGGTTTCAGCTGTATTCAGGCCAATTCCAGAACAAAGAACAGAAAATGCATCCACAGAGTCCATAAAGTCGACAGTTATTGTCATGGTTTGTATTATTCACTGGACATCATCTGATCTGTGTGCTCAGCACTGTTCAGAATATGCCAGAAAATGTAGTCCCTGAGCTAATGCATATAAAATGTGTAGTCCTGGATAAGATGGCTCAGATATTTAAGTATGAAGTGTATAGTTATTGAGCACATGTTAATGTCTATGAGTGGAGGCACTGATGGCAATAGAAGTTTTACCTGATTAAGGACTGGAAGATTTGACCCTCCTACTTTTTTTTTCAGAGGAGAAGCTGCCCAGAGCACTTGTGCCTGTTTATTTTCCTTTCCTGCCTGCAGTGGCCCTGATATACCTCAGAAGACTCAATTTTTTTCTCAACTTTAAAATGTGGAATTTTCTTGGTGTTTGGTTTTAAATATTCTCCTGTGAGAACCGCAACTCAGGCACTGTAGTGTTGTATTTAAGAGTCTTCTGGAGAGTAAATAGCCTTTAAACAGAAGTGCTGTGTTACCAACTCTCATGGTTTTGTCATGAGTCTCATGATAATTATTATTTTTCTTAAAGCCACAGCTTCTGGAGACAAGTGGATATGTGATTATTCCAGCCTTCATTTTTAAAGGAAAAGTAAGTTTCTAGCCCTAGTGGCTGTGGAGAAAGTTTCAAAATGTGCCTCCAGTTCACCCTAAAGGCTCAAAATGCAGAAGGGAAATAAAAAGAACATCAAATCTAGTATTTTTATATAATCATGATTTTTAAGCCAATCTTATGATTTTTGGTGAGTCTGACTCATGATTTTTGAACATTTGGGGTTGGCACTGTGAAAGTGACTTGAAAGTGTCAGTTTCATTCCTGCTTAAAGTCAGTTTCTAGTTTATTATTTGTAGTATGGAAACAGCCCCTATAAATCCAGGCAGGTGCAGTATAAACTCGCAGGACCTTGCCCTAGTAGAATGTGTCCAAAAGTTAAATGACCTATCCCAAGTTTAGAGAACTGCAAAAAGTAAGTAGACTAAATGACAGAAAGTAATCTAGATTTTTCTACAATTGTTTCAGTTGTTATATTCAAGAGTTTGTAACAAAGTAAGAATGTACATTAAAATTGTATACCTAACTAGTGTCCCTTAAGTGACTAGACACAGATGTCAGAACATGTTAGTATTAGAGGTGAGTGGGTTTAATATTTATTTAATTTTCTTTTTTACATAGGAATCTGATACAGTGCTCCTGTCAGCTAATTTCTAAGTTATTATCTGCAAAACAAAACCTAGAATTTTCAGGTGCCTACGTAGCCCTTGGAATCTCAGCTAAAACCCCCTCTCCCCAATCTGAAATGGCACCCTTGAGAAGTAGGACAAAGCTTCATGGTCTTTCTGCAGTTGCTGCACACCTTCTTCAGTGGGTGGGAGAGGGGTGAAAGAAAGGTTATTTACTGTAACTGATGGTTCTTCAAGATGTGGCTCCCTGTCTGGATTCCAAACGTGCGTGTGCATGTGCCGTGCGCTGGAACTGTTTACAGTAGTGTCTGTCGATCTGCGTGCACACCTTGCATCAGCCACGTGGTACATCCGAGGTTTTATGTGGCTGCGCGGGTCGATACTCCCTCAGTTTCCAATTACTGACAGGCATTGAGCCCGTAGCAGAGCAGATGGGGGACAGAATTAGGAATCCAGATAGGGACCACACATCTTAAAGAACCATCAGCTACAGTAAGTAACTTCCCTGTCTTCTTCGAGTGCTGGTCCCAGTGTGGGGGTGGATGCTAGGGCTCCGCCGATGTGAGAGTTTGTAGGACTGCACAGCGTACTGGTGCATCCATCGCTGACGAGTTGGCTATGGCGTAATGCGCTGTAAACATGTGAATAGAAGCCCACATTGCTGCCTTGCAAATGTCATGCCATGGGATGTCTGATAGGCCAGCATGGTGGCTTGTGCCTTTGTGGAATGGGCTGTAATGCCCAGTGGTGGGGAAACTCAGGAAAGAGAGTAGAATTCCATGATGTAGTGGAAGATCCATTTTAAGATGTATTAGAAGGACAAAGCACAGCCTCGGCTGTGCTTCACTTTCAAAATAAAGAGTCTGGGCGAGGCTTACAAACCTTACAAACGTAGCTGATTCTTACCACAAGCTGGCTGGTTTTCTTTCAGCCAGGCTCTCCCCTTTGGTCAGCACTTCAGTTGCTTCATGGTGTTTGTAGATGGAGGTGGAAGAGAGGGAGAATGATAAATGTTTCCCCTTTTAAAAATGTTCCTTCTCCCATCTGGGGCTATGCCCCCGCCCCCTTCAAGGTCAGGTGACAAACAATGTCCACATATGGTTTCATCCATGTCCTGAGTCAGTGAACATTACCTCATTGTGGTTCTAAGGTAAGGGAGGTGGCTCACTCTTGATTCTTTGTTGATGCTTAAGCCAGTCTTTTGTTCCTGGAATGCTGAGTTGGGTTTGTTCTATACATGCCTTAATGAAGCCACTCTGCTCCTGGAGAGTTTTACCTGGATATGTTTAAGCTATGATGACATATCTTCGGGAATATTACATAGTGAAATCTCATAACCATGCACATGACATTGCAACAAACATATTACTATAGCAATAATGCTCAGTGCTTCATAAGCATTCCAAAAACATCTTACATGACATATTTTACATTAAACAATACACAATCACACTATAATGGTGACCATGGGGGTGCATGCCCATTTTGCCCATTTGGGAACAAGTACTGCTGTGTCAGTATGAGACTTCTTACCTGGCTGAATTCAGCTTGGGGAGTGAACACAGCGCTTAGAGGTGGCCCCTCTCGGGGATCCACCTTTGTGCCTATAACTGTGCTTCTTATGAGCACAATGGGTCTTGATTGGTGCTGCTGGTGTTATCGTGGTGGGGGACGCACTCACTGCCAGCGTGGATGGGCGTTCCGGCGGATCCGGCAGTGCCACCTCAGGGTGTGCATGCGGCTGCATTGCTTCCTCCATGAGATGTTTCTTTAGCCGGAGTTCTTTCACCTCGCGGATTCTCGAGGGGAAGGAGCAGCAGATAGAGCACCGTGCAACAACATGGGTCTCACCAAAGCAGTAGGGATAGTGTTGGTTCTTGTTGCTCACTGAGAATGATTGTGGGCATGTGACGCAGTTCTTGAACCCGGCTTGTCTGGGCATAATCCCCCAAAAAGGGTGGACTGCTGAGGAAGGGGATAACTTGGAGACTACAGAGTACTAAACGCGCTAACTTTATCTATAAAAGCCACTAACTATTCTAAAAGTACTATGACCTATTTTAGCTATTAAAGTACTATAATTCTTTTTTTTTTTTTCCCGCTATGTAGCTTTTCTGAAGGAGAAGAGGAGTAAGAGGAAACTGAGGGGACATCAACCTACGCAGCCACATAAGACCTCGGACAATACCACATGGAGGACACAAGGCATGCACGTGGGTCGATGGACACTACTATAAACAGTTCCAGTTCCGATGCATGGCATGCATGCATACCCACATCTGGAATCCACATAGGGACCAGTGCTCAAAGAAGAAGGGAAAGCTCCATGAGGATCCTGTGCCTCAGAGCTGAGGTACCCTTAGAATCCAGCCCTCTCCACTGTTCAGTAAAACAGCAGAACAAAATCAGTTCTGCTACCAAGGGAGACTCCACAGTTTATACAAGATATGATTTTCCCCAGAGAGAGAGGGGGGCAGGCTGAGCACAGGCCTATGAGTTAGAAGTTCCTGAATGCCAGTAGCAGTGGAGATGTTGATACCTTGCCTAGGCGAGGTCACTTAACCTCTCTGTGCCACTTCTGTAAAATTTGGATAGAAAAACTACTGATGATACCTCCAGATCTCAGAGGGGTGGTGGGAAGTTTAGTTTATTATGTGTAAATGTGTTGATGATGATGGTATCCTTATTTGCCTTTCATCCTTTCTGTGTCTGCAGGCTTGTTGCGTCTTTTTCTGGCTCTAGCTACTCCTTCCTTTTAAAAGTCCTCCTTCTGCATTTTCTACAGACAGCTTTTCTGGCTGCCAACAAGGGCAAGGGGGAATGATATCTGAAGGAAAGATCCACAGAGCTTGCTGTTTTCTCTAATCAGGGCAATCATGAGGTGGCAGGGCTAACATCAATGCCAAATAAATATGTATGTTCCCCTGACTGGCTAGGATAAGAAGTGTTAGTACTGGGAGGTTTTTAATGACAGTTTCTGCCTGAAATGGTAAGGCAGCAAAACATGAGAGGAAGATGTACTAACAGGAATGGTAGAGAAGACTTTAATTATTTGACATGGATTTTAGTTGGCTTGAAACTAAGTATTTTCCTGTTGTAAGGTACAACCTGTTCCACCTACATAGTAGAGCTAGCTCTGGGAATCTACAGTAAATTTTATTTCAACCAGGCTTGAGCGACATTAGCTAGGTCAATCTAATATTTAGGTGTAATCCAGGGCTTTGCCTACAACACTGAGTGCTGCAGTGAGATGTAAAAGAATAAGTGAGAATGAAAATCCTATTACAACCTGTCAGTAGATCTTCAGTTTCTTTTAGGGCAGCAGCTTCTGTTTTAATGTGAGTCACAGGAACTGCATTAGATATATTCAGACAGGGCATGATGATATGTTGTAATGGATGGGAAATTGGCCACTGATTTCAAAGGAAGCAGGACTGGCCCTGACATGAATTACATTGCAATGAGATGGATAACAAAAGCACCCTCAAGAAACAGAGTAAATATTAAAGGTCTAAATGTCAGTAATTGCTCATCTGTAGTAAAGGAGGGTTAGTTTGTTCACAACTGGTCTTGTGCTGTGGTGTTAAAATAGTCGGAACAAAACTTCAGCCAATCATCTGTTTATAATACCTGCCAAGCAAGAAAACCTGAATAAAAAGAAAGTTGGTCAGAAACTTTTCCCACGAGGATCAAGTGATTATGTAGTTGGACACAGTTGTACAAACAGCATGAAGAAACGCATTTGTGGTTGGTACAAAAGAAGAAAATACCGTATTCGGTAAAGAGAGTAGATATTGAAATTTAAACCTAAGACTTTTAGTACAATATTTTATTTAAAGGGAGCTGTAATCAGATCCCTGTTATCTTGCTGATAAAAAATCTGAAGCTGCCTCAGTAAGCCTGGACAGAAGCCAATGAAACACAAGACTGAGGATTTTGCACTAAATAAGACAAAGTGGAAAATAATGAAAGGTTATGTCTAGGACCTTCTAATCAAATAAAATATAGTAATATTTTTAAACATTTCTTTAGCATTTAATGTGATCCATTGCTATCTAGCAGTGCCTAGGGCTTCAAACTGACAAAATTGTAGCAGATGTAAAAGATTGATTAATCCATCTCCATACCAGTGTAGGGTTGGTCCCTGAAATATATCTTTTGATTCTTTGTCCAACCTATTTTAAATATCTCCAGGGGTGGGGCTTCCTCCACTTCTTTAGGCTGTTTCATGGTTTTATAGGTCTTATTATCAGAGATTTCCCCCTGATATTGACAAATTTTTCCTCTCCTTCCTTGGTACTTATACCCTTATTTATTATGCTCTCCTTACTCATCATGTAGCCAAGCTATATAGAACATATTTAAGGAGGGAGTGTGCCTAATGACTACAGAAGTAGACGGCATGTCATGACTCTAGTGTTCTTCTTTTCATCTGGGATGATTTCCTGATTTCCATAAGTGCTCAGCGCTTTGTATAATTGTTATGAGAACAAATGTTTACGAAGTACTTTGAGATCCTTTCATGAAAGATGCTATATGCATGCAAAGGATTATTTTAAACTTCCTCAAGTCTGTCTGTCCAAGTCCCTGATCACTTTTGTTGCTCTGCTCTGAACTTCTCCTACTTTATCTACATCTTTCTGATAATGAGATGCCAAGAACTTACTGAACCCGGCATTCCAACTGCAGTGTCACTAGACTCTTGCAGAAAGGAGCCATCATCTTTAATAAGAATAATAATATCCTCACTCATGGTGCAGTTCTGATGCGTGTTCCACACGCTTGATCTATGATGTCATGCCTCAGTATACACAGTCCAAAATCACACTGACCTCTACCTGACCCTTTGGTTAAAGTATTACTCCTAACTCCTAAGTTACATTCCAAATCCGAAAAGCTCTTAAGTAATTAAAGCACAATCTGTTTGATTGCTTCATTCTGATTACCAGGTAATTCTGAGATTGTATTTCACTTTTAATGACCTTGCCCTCTTTTCCCAACTGATGACAGGACACCCTCTAGAGATGTCTGGGTGAGCAGGGAAACAGCTGCTGATAGACCATTTGCAAACTGTCGCACTGGGAACCTGCTAGCAAAAACACAACCCCTCTGCCCTATCTCCCGCCTTCCCTTCACCAATAATGGTCTCTTCATGCCCTGAGAACTGGCAATTGTGGGAGAACCAGTCAGTCCATAGGCACACAGGGCCTAATGCAAAGCCCAATGAAGCCAATGGAAAAACTCTAGTTGACTACAATGGGTTTTGAGTCAGCCCAAGCTGGTGTATGCCAGTTTTTCACCAGCATGTGTCAGTTTAGTGCCTTTATATCACAGTGACTGGGCACTTGATGGACATGGAGTTCACACCTCATATACCTGCTATGGAAGAGTCCCATTAGCACCTTCATCCTGCCCCAGGAGGCACCACAGAGCTCCACCTATCTACAATTGGAAGCGGTATCTCCGCTCTCTGGCCTTCTGCTTCTCTCCTTTTTACATGCAGCTCTGGAGTGGTATTTTTATTATTTTTAAAAAGCCCACTAGATTGGGTCTTAATTATTTTTCAGATTTTCCAGATTTAGAAAGCTGTTTTGACTATGAAAGTAACACTTTAAGGAAACGTAACTCATCCATAAACCAGAGACCCAAATGTGTTAGACAGAAGCCTGTTGCGGAGTGAGTTTATCTAAAGCACATTTTCAAGCCAATTTTAGCTCTACAGATGTGAAAACGCCTAATACTGCTCTAATTTTATAAGCATGTACAGACAATTTAGCTTAAGTGGAAAAACAGCCCTGCTCCTTCTCCCATTAAAGTCAATAGCAAAACTCCCATTGACTTCATTAGCAGCAAGACTGAACCTATAATGAATAATGAATATTCCTCCAAGGTCTAAAAGAAATAGATTTCAAACTTCACAGCATTTTAAGTGGCAACTCATTTGGGGTGCAGCAACTGAGACATCTTGAGCTTGATTTATCAAAAATGCTGAACATACAGAGTTCCAGGTGAATTCAAGGAGAGATGTGAGTGCTCAACCCCTTGGAAATTATGACCGAGTCTTAAGTCATGCACCAAAATCATTGGATGCTTTTTAAAATGTAGGCCTTGGTCTTTCAGACATAAGGTGCCATGGGAATTTACGGTTCAAGACAAAATTCTTACTCGGATGACAACATTCTCTATAGATTCCTATTAACTTTTCATTATGATGATGCTGTTAATATGAGGGTGGTCAATAATTCAGGAGCAGGTGATACATATATATATATATAGATAGAGAGTATGGAACCTTCAAAGGGAAGATGTCATCCACCCCCCTTTTCTCTTCTACACTTCTATTCATTCTATTCATCTATTTAATCTATTCATCACAATAAAATACTAACTAAATTTGAAATCCATATTACTTGGGGCAGTTTATTTAATAAAGAGATCTACAGTGATATTCCAGTCCAATACCCAGACATGAATTGGCAGATAAAACTTGGACTCTTACCAATGTGCAATTTATATAAATCATCTAGCTAGGAGCCATGATAGAGAAAGTGTTACTGTAAACTGGCTGTGAAGGGCATTTTATAATTACAGTACTAATGGAAATAGTCCAGTACTAACTTACTTCAAAATTTAAGCTGGGTAACAGAATCACAGAACATGATATAAGTAAAACTACTTCAATAAATATCCTATTTTAGCAGATTTTCAAAATTACAGATTTTGGTTTTTTAGAAGCTTCTTAACTAGTAATAAGCAGAAGATGCAGTTGCTATCTCCCTTACCATCCACACAAATCCTAGTTTTTGTTTTGAAATAGTCTGCTGATGATCAATTTGTAGATTATAATAATTGGTTGTCAGAGTGATTTAAGACTGAAAAGTTGAATGATTTAGGTCCTCCCTTCACAGGGGCAAAACCCAGTTTAAAGCTAATTGTGGCCACCAAGGTTAAAACCCCATACGTCCTTTAACCTTTATTTCGGATAAAGCAGTTTTGTTGCTGTTTATTTTTTATTTGTTTTGAAAATGATTGGCCCTTGCCACTCTAGCCAATCAAAATGTGTTAATCTTATTTGTCAGCAAAGGTTTATACTTAGGCATTGTTTACAAGTGGAACTATGTCATTCTATGAAATTATGTAATTATGACATAGGCTCAAACATGATTCCTTAGTGGCTCTATAACCATGTTGTCCCATCCACATAAAAAACTATGCCAATCCAGATGTCCAGCCCAAACTAGTCTTGTGCTTTAAATGGGCCATTAAAGTTGTTTTATCTGTGTAGACTCTGTGCTAAAGGGACTGAATAAAACAGCAAAAACCTTTCTCCTCCAACTTCCTGGTCCTCTTAGTCTGTGGCTTTAACTCAGAGATTCACAAACATTTTGAACAGTGTGGATGTGAAACATTCTCTATTATCTCCCTTTTTACTGTAATTGCATGGATCATTTCACCTCCCATTCATGATTGCATAAAATCATAGCGACTATAGTAATTGCTTCTATGGAGAAGAGCACAGTTTGAGAATCTCTAGTGTAACCACTGAATAACTTCCTAGCCTAGGAGATGCATTTTCCCCTGTACCTGCCCATATTTTCCTGATTTTTCATTATTATTTTCTAAATGCTACAGTGTATTCTTTACTTTGCCCTTCAGTTTTGCCACCATTTTTATGGCTTCTCCACCCCTCCTATTCCTCTAAAAACTGAGCCTCACGAAAGCTTATGCCTGCTAAAATTAAATGTGTTAGTCTTTAAAGTGCCACAGAACTCTCATTGTTTTTTCTAAAAACTAAGAGTTTTCTAAATCACGGCTTTCTATCTGTCTTGGGGATGTAACTCACACCCACCACCCTCATAATGAAGGCCCAGAGCCAAAGGTATTTAGGCTCCTACCTGACTCTTTAGGCCACATTTAGGCACCATTGACATTCTCAAAACTGCCACTCAACTGTTACTTAACCCTGTAGGCACCTAAATCCCGAAGGTGCCTTTGTTCCTGCTGGTCAGCATTACCAAAGCCATCTAAGTGCTGACTCCTCCCCACAGCTACAGGGCTGCCTGGAGTGCTAGTACGAACCAAAGCCCTGAAGGCTCCACAGTGGGATTCTCAAACTGGATGGTGGTGGGGGACGCCTATCTTGTCCATGGGGCCCAGTCCTGTAGTGTGCTCTGGACACACCTAAAACCTAATATCTGTCACCCCCTGAAGCAGGAGGGCTGGATGAAGACCACGGATGGGAGGAAGGAGGGCATTATAGCGTCTGTACAAAAGACAGCAAGAGGCGAGCAGGCCTAGAATTTTTTGGGAAAATGCACATGCACTCTAGTGGTTAGGGCAGTCACTGGGATGTGAGGGACTTGGGTTCAAGTGCCTGATCCAGACTTCAACCCAACATTCACATCCCAGATGACTGCCCTAACCACTAGGCTATTGGGTATTCTGGGGTGGGTCTCTCTCAGCCTTTCCTGGTGGAGCTGTTCTGTCCTGTATAAATAATAAAATATTTACTGAAGCAGGAACTTAAACTTGAATCTTCCACACCTTAAGTAAATGCCCTAACCAGTGGTTTTTCCATGAGGGTTCTTGGCTAAGGAACTCGTCTGGAAGGAGGCAATCTATCTCTGATCCATCAGTAAGATGGCTAATACCCTGATCAATGGGAGTTAGATTCCTCAATGTCCTTTGAGGATCTGGGCCTAAGCCCTGCTCCTTTGCTCAGCATTGCTAGCATTTTGCTAGCTACTGAGAATCCCTTCCTTAGGTGCATAACTCTTGTCATACATGGTAAGGGGATCTGGGGTGCCTAATTTGCAGCTGAGAATTCCACTAAGGAGCAGGAGATGTAGGGGTTAGGCATTGCACCAAGTACCTTTTTGAATCTGGACTTAAGTGCTTCTCAGGTAAATTAGACCCTTAGTGAACTTCATGAAATGTTCTGCTCCTCTTCCTCCCCTGATGAAGTGAAACTCTTCTTGGGATGTGCAACTTGTTTTACTAGGTAAGATAAATTAAACAAAGAGACTCAAAACATACCCTTTCATATAATTCAGGGGAGCTCACTCACCACTTACTTCCAGCTGGCTGGCTGGAAGAAGCAGTCATTTACTTTCATTTGTGAAAATCCTTTTTGACAAGGGAGAGATACATCGGATAAATGTTGATCTCCAAATTTTAATTATATTATTACCAAAGGGATAGCTACAGATTACTAGTGGAGAGAAAACAGTTAGCTAGAATTGCATTTATTATACAAAAAAAACTACATTAAAATTCTGTAACGTTATTAAGGTTGCAAAGTCAAGCACTCAAAGGTTAAGAAATGGTAGAATTGCAACCTTAATTCAACCTTTGAGTGTATAATGATGGTCTTTAATTATATGACCACGTTTTTCCACAGGACCTAATGCCTCATTCAATGCACAGGTACAGCATTTCAAATAAAAAGTCGCCTTGGTTAACATGGGCAAGATAACATTTTTCCCTAGCCTCAGTCTCAGAAACAGCTAACCTGTTTTGACTGAAATTCTCCTCCAAAAGTTCAGCCTGAGTCAGACACCTGGCATGGAAAATTAGAGCCCAGACGGTTGAAGTCGGGCAACTGAAAATGGGGTCTTAGGAGGTACGAATGCGAGTGAAGGTGTGATTGTAGTACAGGTAGGCACTAGGCATACCCTTGCTTGTTTTTAATCTAGATAGCACGGGTAACAGCAGTATAGATGTGTCCGCAGCTTAGCAACTAGAGTACAAGCTCTCCGGAGACTGGTGGGGAAGGGTCAGGCAACTTAAATAACAGGCTGTTCTAGCAGCCCTCGATTTAGAAGTGCTAATGCAATCAGAAAACTCCCAACAGGGAGACAGTGACAGAAAACAGGAGGTTACTGCCAGGCTGGGCGTCTAGGACAAAGTCCTGCTCTGCCCTGTAAGCTGAGGGGAGAAATGCAGCCACCACTTTGCTCTAGACGTTGCCCGGCCAGCGCCCAGGGGTTATTAACTCCCGCGCAGTTTTCTGTACACAGGCCGCGCTCAGTGCAGCAACCTCATTGCAAGGCCCCGCTCTGCGATCCGCTCTAGTCACTGTTCACTGCGGGGGCAGGCCGGGGACAGGCCGCGTTCCGGGCTGACCTCCGCCTGCCCTGGAGCTGCCTGGTCAATAGCCTAGAGACAAGGGGGGCCAGGCCCAGCAGCTCCGCCCCACAGCGATCCTGATTGGCCGCCTCCGCCGCCGGCTGATTGGGGTGAGCGGAGACTTTGGGTTTCTTTCCAGCGGGAAACAGCGGTGACGCTCAGGCCAGGCCAGACCCGCCCCCCCACACCGGGAGGGCGGGGCAGACTCTGAGCGCGGCAAGGGACCCGGCCCCCGGTACGGCTCCTATCCTGGATCAGACATAACGGTCCTAGCAGGCGGGGCTGTGGGTGCAGCGCTCCTCCTCCTCCGGGGCCGGGGTCAGCTAGAGGAAGGTCGCGACGGGACGCAACCAATCCCGCGCCCCGCACCGCGCCGCGCCGCGCCCTTCCTCCGGGTCGCTGACCCCGCCAACCCTCCTCGCCCGCCCAGCCCCACGCTAGTCCCCTTCTTCGTCCCCATGGGCCCCCGCCGCCCCTTCGCCCAGCCTCACACCGCCCCTCCTCTGGACCATGCTTCCCCATCCCGGTTCCCATCGGGCTCGGGCTCGGACTCTGCCCATCAGCAGGCGAGTCTCTGCCCTTCGTTCTCAGAGCTCCCGCCCCCCACGCACTGCCCCATATTCAGCCGCCCGCCGCCCAGGCTGTCTCTTTCCTGCCCCTCTGGCCTCCCCGTCCCGAGCCCCGAACGTTCCATTGTCCCACTCCCTGGATTGGCCCTCGCGATCATGACGTCATAGCACCCCCCTTTCCAGGCAGCTTCTCATTTGTCCCTAGCACCATTGTTACGTCACAATCAGCCCACGATTTACTCCAGGGACCGTACTTCCCTCCCTTCCCCCCTCCTTCCTCTGCGCGGCGGCGCCCGCCCGGCTCTTCCCTCCCCGCCTCTGCAGCGTGACAGTACCGGCTGCTGCCGCTACCTCGCCGCCTCCCTCCCCTCAGCACCAGCCGCCGCTGCCCGAAGCTGCTCACCGAGTGACCAGAAGGTGAGAGTCCCGCAAACTTCCCCGGAGCCTGGGGGCCGGGTCCCTGCGCTGCGGCCCCCGCTGCTGCCTCTCGAGGGGGAGCCATAACTTGTGCTGCCCGGCCCGCGCCGCGCCTGGGGAGCGGCGGCCCATGTGGGGTGTTGGCGAGCTGGGCCCCCGCGGGCGCCCAGGCGAGCGGCGGCCGGTGGTTGGTTGGTTGGCTGGCTGGGAGCCGCTGACAGGCACTGCGGGAAGCGGCGGCGGCCGGGTGGTGGAGGGAGCCGGGTGCTGTTTCCAGGCAGCTTTCATGCAAAAAAAAAATCAGCACATTAAAGGGCGGTCTCTGCATCCGCCGCGCATCCCTGGGCTGGCCGGCGGGGCGGTGCTGCCTCCAGGCCCGGCGGGCTGCAGCGTTCCGCCCTGAGCTCGCGCTGGCTCTGGCCTGGGGAACAGGGCTGGGGTGGGAGCAGCTGGCGCTTTTTCGACGGCTGGGAGAACCGCAACAAGTGCTGCTCTTGGTGTCCTGCTGCGACTTGCGGGCATTTCTGCCCCTGTGGCCAGGAACCGCTGCTGCACCGACAGCTGCTTCGGACTCCTCGCCGGTGCCTTGCTCCTGCGGAGTGAGGGGATCGTGCCCATTTCCTAGTTCCGAACGAAGGGCAGCCGTGGTCTTGTGGCCAGCGCACGGTGGCTGGGAACTTGGACTAGCCTAGGCGTTCCGGCTTTTCAGCTGACTGGCTGTGTGGCCTCCGGTTAGCCCCTGCACCTCCCTGGTGGGTCTTGGTTTAAATCCCCAGCTGTAGCATGGTGGTTAGAACGTGCCCCTCATTCCCATCTGTGTGAGATTAACCAGCGTTTGCTGAGCACGTTGGGCTCCTCAAATGGATGGAGCTGTAAAAGTGCAAGGTGGTGTTTCAGGCTGGTGGGTCAAATGAACTTCAGAGAGAAATTTGCTAGATTGACTATTACAGGGGATTTATTACTGGTCTGCAAATAGATGGCCATATGAATGTAAATTGTGATGGTTGGGAACTCTGAAAGTTCTTTCATTGTATGAAATTTAATTAAGTGAAAGAACATGGGGTGGGGAGCGTATAGACCTTCACTTTAAAAAAAAAAAAAAAAAAACAAGCTTAAACACAACCGCTCCAGTATGAGGAAATTTCTCATTACCATGACTACTGCATCCTCTTTAACTTCAGCAGCAGTTGACTTCCTCCTTTCACTTGCTTGACACATAAGTAGAGAAAGAGAGGAAAATATAGAACAGAAAGCAGGGAAGAATTGTTCCCAGAAGGTGTTAATCATGAGGGAATTGTAATCGTTTATAAAATATCCCTAAAGGTGCCCCTGAAAGAGTTAGATAAACGGCTCCTGAGGGAGAGCAAAGTCCCATTATGGTATAAGAAGCTTTCTCTGGAGTTTTCCCCTCATGTGATATAATACTAATCCATGATGTATTTGGATGGAAAGAAACACATTTCAGATTGAACATGCTCAGTGAATAAGAACAACACAAAGATTTTTATTTTAAGGACACACCACAGTGCTTTAGTATCACATGAAGTACGATTTGAGTAGCGGTGACGGGATATGAATAGTATTATGACAATGTAGGTTAGAGCTGGTGGGGAATATTTTGATTAGATGTTTTTCTGCCACAAAATTCCAATTACTCAAAACTGAAACTTTATGTGGAAATGAATCTATTTCTCTGAGAATTTCATTGGGACGGTTTCTTAGGTCTAGGATGGAATTTCTGGTCAAAACAAGAGAGAGACACCAGAATAGCTTAAAAGCCAAGTGGTTAGGGCACTTATCTGAGATGAGACAAGTCCCTGCTCAGAATCAGTCAGAACAGGGATTTATTAAACATTCCTTGGGCCAGAGAGAATCAGGCAGAGCAGGGATTTGAATCCTAGGCAAATTCCATGCCTGTGTGTGAGAGAGAAATGTTTTTTCATGGAAATAGTTCGAAGGTTTTTATTATTCTGCATCAGAATTTAAAAAAAAAATAAAAAAAATCGAAGATCTAAATTTTTTGGCAAACAGGAAACCTTGTTTTCCAGCCAGCCCTAAGACAGATACAGATTAAAAATGGAACAATAAGTAAAATTTAAGGGGAAAATTCTAGGTTAGTGTGTGGCGCAAACCATTATTATATTGCATTTATGCAGAGCCATGGAGGTGTGCAGTCCATTTAAAAACAAGTGGAAAGACTAGGTACCTGTCCTGAATAATTTAAAATCTAAATTAGTTAACTAACACAAGGATTAATAATCAGGTGAAAGAGCAGACAGGATGGTCTACATGACTGAAAGTCATTGGTGTGTTTATGGAAGGTGTGGGGGCATTTACAAAAATACAGACATAATGCCTTTGGTATTGTACAAAGTATTTCAGGGGAAAGGAAAGGGTGTCAGCAACACTATGCATTAAAGTTTTGTGGAAGCCAACTAGTTCTATGTCTTCTCCAGTTCTCAGTCTTTCCATAAACACATTAGTCTTCAAAGCCCCTAATCTGACACTTAAGTATACCCTCCCAGCCTATGTCCCTGTTTGGATTCTTGAGACAAAAGTTCCCATATTACAGCGAATGTCCTTTCAACTTAGGAGGAAAAGTAACATTGTTGCTGTCAAAATACACAAGTCGTATCCTCTGCAGAGATGAACATGTTGGCTGCATGGCACTCTCACCCAGGGCACAAGAGACTGGTATACAGAGCCTAACCAGTTGTGGGGGAGTGCATAATATAACCATTACAACCTGCCCTGTGTCCTAACTGACATCTGTTGGTGGGGGAAATAGTTAAATGCCTGTCTCTGATCAGCAGAGTGTTGATGGCTGCTGGTAAAAGTGCAATGCAAGAGGCTCAGTACGGTTATTACTGACTAGATGAGGGGGGAGGGGTAGACTGATGCTACTATAGAGAAGGTGCTTGTCCATAGAGTAGGAAGCCACTGAAAATGAGTCTGTGCTACCTGAAGTACAGCTTTGCAGCTGAAGCAAAAAGAAGGTAGGTGTATCTGTTTGAGGAAATAAGTACTTGTATTACAATAAATTCCACCAAGGCTTTGTCTAGAGTAGTGTTTTCAACAAAACCTCCCACCATCACATTATCTGTGGTGGCAGCAACTGTTGGAGCAGTAGTGTGTACAGGCTGTTGGCAACTGCTAACATTTTAATCATTCAGTTTATGCTAGCACTGGTGGACTTGACCTGGTGGTGGTTTATGGCTGTGAAGTTCTAATGTAGATTCAGATCAGCGCTGTAGCTTTTTTGGTATTAAGCTGTTAGTGTATACAGGGGCCAGGTATTTAGATTTTCATGATGAGGTAGGGGTTGGTAAAACATCTGAGCTTTTTCTATACTAGTATTTACACCATTGTGCTGCCTCATTGGGTCTTGTGTATGCTAGTAAACTTTATGGCTGTAAGATACCACTGGTGCAGCTTTGCCAATGGTAGCAGTGGTGGAAGCTGTAGTAGAGACAGGAATCGAGTGTTTACCACTGTCATCTAACCCTGTTCAGCAACTATGCCTGAAGTTCTGTAATATAGGTGCTAATCTCTCTAGGACAGTGGTTCTCAACCAGGGTTACACGTACCCCTGAGGGTATGCAGAGGTCTTCCAGGGGGCACATCAACTCATTTAGATCAGTGTTTCTTAACCTGGGGATCATGAGCCCCAGAGGATTCGCAGGACAGGTTTAGGGGGTTGCAAGTGCAGGGGTAGTGTTAGGGATGACAAGCAAGGCACTTGCTTTGAGTCCCATATTATAGGGGGCTCTATGAAGCGAAGTTACATGCCTCAGCTCTGGACAGTGGGGCTCAGGCTTCAGACTACTGAGAAGGGTACAGTAGTCTGGAAGGGTTGAGAACCACTGCTCTAGGGCAGACTAGATAAAGTTGGGGTGGGGAGAGATCAGCATCTTTTGTTGGGGAATTGGGACAATTGCCAAATGAGGACTTGGTGGTGGGGACGGCACCTGTGCTAATGGGATGCAAGCTAGCTGCAAATGTCTGAGTATCAGTGTTTTTCTGAAGACTTTTGATGCCTTTAAACTGCATTGGTTAGTCTAGTGGAAATAACTTTCCACCTTTGTGTAGCATGCCTGAGGCTAATAAAAGGACATTGCACCTAATTTACCAAGTTTACATTTTACGAATGTTTTTAGAGGTGAAGACTTCATTACTGGATAGCAAGACTCATAGGTCAAGTAAACTGAAACAGAAGCCAAGGTATGCTTATGTACCCTTCAAGTAATTCAGTTAAACATTGCTTAACAAAAACACACTGAAAAACTCTTCAAGTATCTTTATAAGTGGCTGTTATGCTTAATGTCTTTATTGAAAATTAGTTAATACAAATCTTTTGCATTTCAATGTGCAAATGTAACTGCAGACAAGGGTAGTAGCAAAAATAACTGACGTGAATTCTGTTGTGTGAGGCTAGGAAGAGACTGAAAAATGGACCTTTTGTTCTGTTATACAGTGTATGCTCTGTTTTAAAATTGTTACATAGTATTTGACACTTTGTATTTTGTATTTTATATGTCCCATCTATTGATATATCAAGTATCTTGCTTGTTACATTGTTTCACAGTTACCGTAATACATTGATGTGGAGAAGTTTAAACAAGGTCAGAGGAATTCTCCTGTCACATACCTGGTCCCTGTTACCACAAAGGTCAGAATCAAATATTCAAATAGGAATTTCCCCTTGTCTATCCATTTCTTTTCCTCTCTGACCTTCATTTTATGTTATCTAAAAGAGGAATTAAATAGAGATGAAGTGATTAATTGAGTTGAAATATGCAATTATGTCAATTAAGAAATATCTAATTTGATAAGAATCCCAAATGGTGGGGCTCCAGACAGACCAGAATATTTTGAAGTGGGTAATCTTTTGATCCTCACTACTTTTGGTGGTTTGGAAATGGAATGGTTTGGTGGTTTGGAAGACTCATGATTTTAAAACTCAGAAGTAGCTTTTGTAAGATTCCAAATCTATTTCATGTGCTTGCTGAGGTTCCTAAAGTAAACATCTCTGTTTTCAGAAATAGGCATTACAATGTTTAGGCCTGGGAAGTTTAAAGTAGCTGGGCTGTATTCTGAACTGCCTGTTGAGGGGAAATGTTTTTTTTGTAAATTACGTTCATGTGATAACTGGGCACCTTCCAGCACTGAACAGCCTCTTTCAATGTCTTCATCACTTTGCTGTCCTGACGTTTGTGGCCTGTTCCTGTCTCACTTCTGCTTCAAAAAGGATTGAAAAAATTACCCAACACCATGCCCAAAGACTAAGCCTACTTACCAGATTGATAGATATAAGTGCCCCATGCTCCATCTCCCAATGGTCAGGTATAACATTCCTTGGTCTATTGCTGGCTGAAATGTGAGCTCCCAATTAATGCCATCTCCTCTGCACAAACACTATCTAAATCAACTGCACTCCGTGTGAATGTGTGTGTCGGGGAAGGGAAAGGGGGTTGAAAAATGATTACTCTGATGCCTGTAAATACATTAACTAATGCTGGGCCTACCATGCACATACAAACCCCTCTGCCCCCAAATGAAATTAATGCTGGGCAGCCCTCTAGCACAGTAAAAACATTTGTTGTCTGTTGGGGTGATGGGGGCTGAGGTTTCCCTCCTCCTGGACTGGATCCCATCCCATGCAGAAACAGGCAGTAATGCAGTGAGGACTGGAAAGGCTCTGGCCAGCCTGAAGAGGTGTGATTGCGAGCCCTCTGCCTGTCTCCCTGATAAGGAGAAGAACCACCTTATCAAGCGGAGTGCCCGTATGTTGGGGGAGGGAAGCTGCCAGCCACCCCATCAGAAGATTCTGAGGGAGGTGTACTGCCACTGTCCCAGTCAAGACCTCTCTTGGGGTGATGGGATCCCACCCCTCCCCCACTTACACAGAATCTTCTTCTGGGATGGCAGAGCTTTTGGGTGGGAGCTGGAGCTCCTAGTGTTCCTTGTTCCACATGTGGTGGCTGTTTCAACACTACCCGAACAGTTGGCAGCCAGGCGCCCTCCTTTCCTAAAGCAGTGGTGGCAGCGCTGCAGTTGTTTCTCTGCAGATGTACAACAATGCTCCGTATTTAATTCCACACTGCCTTTGTAGGTGGAATCTCCACCTTGAGCTGGTTCCCAAGGCTACCAGACTCCATCAAAGTTCCACTTAACGATGTCTACAAGAAATTGCCAAACTAGGTACCTATATATTTTATGATAAAAGTAAGTTTTCTTTACTCGGTCATGCTATGATGTGCAATAGTAGAATAGTGACACTGAGTAACCAGGTAATCTTACTGGGATTGCCTTTTCTGACTGGTATCTTCTCTCAACCTTTCCATACTGCTTTTGTTGTCTCCCTTCATTGTTATTGTCTGAAATTAGTTTGTAAGCTCTTCCTTTCTGTATTGTGAGATTCTTAGTGTGCTCTGGAGAACAGTGAAATATTAATGATGGGGAATGTCATGAAATTGATGATACTTAGTACTTTTCATTCATAGATCTCAAAATACTTCAAGATTGACAATATTCACAGATTGACAATATCCTGAACAAACTGTATGGAATTAAGATAAACTTTATTGAATTAAGTTAACTTTATTGAATTAGGAGTAATACCTTTGGAGTACATTGTATTAAAATGCATTTGTATATGTTTTATTGAGGAATTGTATCACTTCCATGAGAAGGGTAGAAAAATCTCCCGAGAAGCCATCCCCATGGAAAAGGTGTGCATACACTAATTAAAATTGGATTCTCCAGAGACAAAGAAAGGATTTTTGGATAAATAGCCTAGTTTTAAACTGGCTTAGGGCCTTCTTTCTGATCAGGACCCCTGGTCCACAGAGGTCCCTGATCATTTGGGAAAGGTTGAAAGAACTTGGCTTACTGAGGTTCGAGAAGATTGTGTGCTTTTGTGAGTGAAGCCGTGATGAATTTTTTTAATCGCAAAGAATCCCCCTTGTTTGGGGGTTTGAAGGACCGTTTCTGCCAGAATCATTGTTAGGGCTGGGGGTTAACTCTGGTAAGCTTATAAGCATGAGTGTAGTTTAAATGTCTCAAGGAGAGAGCAAGCAGGTGTCCTTGAGCAACTGGTCTGTGCAGGGAATAACACAGCAAAGGCAGGGAACTATACAGCTTGGACAAACCCAGTCAGAAAGGAGAGAGATAAAGGTCTTCACACAGAAAGGCAACAGCAGGGGGCCTAGAAGCCTGAGAGTGGGTGCTGTTGGTGGACCTTTGAGGAGAAATGTAGGTGCAGTTGACCTGAACTGTGATAGCATCATTATCTCCATTTTACATGATGATGATCACTGTACAATTGTAAAATATAACAATTTGTAACATATGATAAATTCTCCTGTTTGCTTTAGGCTTTTCAAATAGCTTGTTGTTGAGAACCTACAAAATCCCTTCACCCTGCAGGTTCTTGCAAACTAATCCCGCACTTTAGCTTTGGAAATAATTGCCATAATAAAATAACATTAGCCAATGCCTACATCTAAAGAACTATTTATATTTTCCAAATTTAGAAGAGTTTGTTTTGCATTCAAATCATCTTGATGAGAGTAATTAAAAATGGTTCATCTAAGTACTGGACTATTTCAAGAAAATGATTAATGGAATGACTTCTACGAGAGGAGGGGGAGAGAGTTGCCTAAATTGTCTTATTTAGGGTTCACTGGTATTGATCACTGTAAATGAGATATTTCTGTGTTTTTAAATACAACTAAGATTGTTGATAAAACTTTGTAGCTGCTTCCAGTGTTTGTGGTTGAATTAAGTTGTTGACAGTGACCCGAATTGCCTTCTGATTCTTACAATGAAAATAACACTTCCTCAAAATCTATTCTAAAGATAAATTGAATAATCCTTGTGGTTTACATATTTACACAATTAGAATCTCTCTATTTAGTGAAATTAACTCTCTTAAAATACATTCCTTGTTTTCTCTGATTGTAAAATAAGAGCTCAAGAACAGACTAGCTGAAAGTAAATGAGTTGTGAAAGCTTCTCCAGTGCACTTTGGTGTATATTAAAAAATTACTTGTATTTCCTTAAGATAGTTACATTAAACGCAAAGTTCGAAGACATTTAGAGAGCAAAACAGCAGTCTAACCTCTCCTTTACTAGCCTTTCAACCTTAGCAGTTAGTTATATAGAATATCTAACTCCGCTTAAAATTGAATTAGACTTTCTGTTTAGCTCAGTATTGCAAGTTAAAACAACAGTGAGTCAGTCTGGGCACTGCATCCACTCTACTGTATCTGGGGATTGTGGTTGCTTTTTAGAAAACAGAACTTTTACCTCAGTGTCCATGCTTCATTAATGGTAGCTGCTTCGATGACCAATGACATTTCTAGATAGTAGGAATAGAAATATTTTACATGGACTCTAGTTTCTCTGAATTTATTAATCTTTCATTTAAATTACTACACCAAACACCTGTTCAACAGATGGGCTATTTTTTTATGATAGTTTGGTTTGTCAGGTTACATGAAGCTTGCAGTAAATAAAGCTGACTTGTTGCTTTTTTGATCTAATGTCAATCTATGGATTAGAGATCTTAAATTTTTCCTGCCATGATCTAAAATCCAACCACTTTGTCTCTGTGATCCCACATCCCAGTATTCTTTGTACCACTTCTGCAGTGATTTAAATGAGGTGCTAATTCTATTGTTACCTCAAAGGGACTCCACTCACTTGTCTCTTCTGCTCACTTCCTTGAGGAGGAAAGTAGCACTCTTCTATCTGTGATTGGAAGAGCAACTCCTCTTGCTTTCTATCTACAGGGTTAGAACTCCTGTTGTAGAATTAAGGCGATAGACTTCAACTCAAATGATGCTGTGGCTGCTAAGGAATATATGGCATAGGGGACTTTTTATTACAGTGTCACAGTTCTTATGGATATTGCTGATGCTTTGAAGGATTTAAGGCAGAAGTCCCCAAACTGTGGAGCATACCCCCGGGGGGGCGTGGAACAACATTTGGGGGGACACAGTGGGGCCCAGGTCAGCCCCCATGAGTGGCAGGGAGGGAGCACCACCCAGCCCTGCCTCCAGCTGTGGCCCCAGCTTCGGCCTCTGGCTCCCAGCCATGGATCCACACCCGACTATGGCCCTGCTTTGGGCCGCGGCCGCCAACCCCAGTTCTGCTTCCAGTCCCAGACACAACCCCAGCCGCGGCTTCAGCCTAAGCCCTGGTCTCCTGGCCAAGCCTCAGCTCCAGCCTAAGACTCGGGCCACAGCTCTGGCCCTGGCTCTGACCATGGCCCTGCTCTCGGCCCTGGCTCCTAAGGGAAGGTAAGGGAGGATGCAAGACATTAAAAAGTTTGGGGACCACTTGTTTAAGGCAAATGGCCATGTACTGAGATAAGGAAGTAAACATTTAATTTCTTAAACCAGCATAAGACTTACAGTATCACTTGGATTTATGCCTTTCATTTCAATAAACTATTGATGAGATAAGTGGCTTTCCTTTGCTTCCACTTTTAATGTTATGTTACATTTCATGTTCCTTTTTTATTATATTTAAAGTGTTAAAACTGAATCTTTAAGTAGCAGGTATTTACAATGAAAGTCTAATTGTGTGTTTTTCTTGAACTACAAGCTTGTAGCATTTATTCTCTCCTGACCACAAATGCACTTGCTGGTACCAGCTCTGAATTGTTTGTCCCAGACTAGGGCAACAGATCTG
Organism: Emydura macquarii macquarii; assembly: GCF_026122565.2. Taxonomy (NCBI): domain Eukaryota; kingdom Metazoa; phylum Chordata; order Testudines; family Chelidae; genus Emydura; species Emydura macquarii. The sequence continues at coordinate 259,401 of NW_027132817.1, read as the reverse complement.
TCGATCAATCCATCCTTGTACAATGGCTTTTTAGTTTCTGTTAAGCTTTACATTTGTCATGTGATGAGCACAGTTCATTGCATGCATCAGTTCCTGATTATAGGAAAGGCAGCTCTGTTTGTTACAGCGATCAGAATTTCCTGTTCACATTGAAAATATGTATTTTCTGTGTAGGAGACTGACACTTAGTCCAACAAGCCTAGGTTTGTATCTACCATTTTCCTTTTTTGTCACTCTTTCATCATTTCTCTGTCTATAAAAATGTATAGCTGTAAACTTATCTATGTGATCTGCTCAAGTGGCTTTGACAATTTCTTCCATGTTCATTATTTTAGTAATAATTCTAATTGATGTTCACACTTTCCCTTATTCTTTAAGGACATTCTACACAGTAACTGTAACCAGGTTTCATTATCCATTCACGACATTATAATTTGAACCAGCTGTGCCCACACAGCTGCTCTTTTTGCAACGTGGTCGCATTTCTGCCTCCATACCCACTATACTGCCTACCAGTGTTTGTGTCCATGCATTCTCAGAAAATCTGGGCAGCTCTCCTATAGTCCCTTGACCGGGGAATGTGCATGGGAAACACACACATAGAGAGCAGCATCAGGAGCCCATGGGACAATGCACTCTGGCACTCCCTACCACACAGAGCTAGGAAGTAGTGTTACTGGCCAAACTGGCTACATATGCATGTCCAGGAAACCCAGAATGATCAGTTTATAGGAGGACAATCCTGTTTCAGCCTAGATCAATGACAAGGGTAAGCATTAACTGCTACCTTTATTTATGGAATATTAACTATATTGTGTGGGCAAAAACAATGTTTAGTGTCAATTGTGTCATTGAGGCTATACACTTTGTTACGTTATAGTGAAAAGAGCACCTACCACTATCCTGACTTTTGACCCTTCGCCAGGTACCTATATAATTCTGAAATCTTCAGAACAGTCTCCCGAGCAAGACAAGGTTCAAATCTATTGTGACAAATTCCTGAAACCTATATCTTCATTGCCTTTTGTTTTGTCCTTTCAAGGGCAATAATAATCTTACTTTGAAACAGAATCCAAAAGAAGAACTTGGCACTTTAGTTTAGGTCTGACAATAGAACAAAAATAGCTTGTGTAGGTATTAATTTTTTATCCTTCTATTGATTTCTCAGTTTCCCATTACTGGGTGGTTGCACTGGAAGTGGGGAGGAGGATGTGTGTAGGGAAACACTAGCATTATTTTCAAGGTTTTTTTCTATAACTCTACCTAAAATCAACTGTCTAGTTGGCACATGTCTACTCTATTCCAGTCACTATATTATTTTTATTATAAAAATATAATCATGGAGCAGTTGCAAGACCATAGCTAAGGTTGCACAGGGTAATTTGTTCGTTCATTCACTCATTCACTCACTAACTCTTTATTGCTGGAGAGAGGGAAAGTGAGGGAAAGAAGAGACGATAATATTACTCAGGGAAGAGGAAAGGGATACAAGACCACTTCCCTGTTCAAGAACTTATTGCTGTTGTTCACTTTATTTATATATAAAATGTCATTGACTGATGCCAAGACTGTAAGTGAATGGCCAGTTTGAGGTGATTTAGGGAGAGATACAGATTATCCTTCTCCCCTACCCCCTCCCCCCCTTCATCTTTTTCCTGGCTTTTCTTTTCCTGCTTTTATGTCTGCCAGTCCTGTCCCATGACTGTCTGTCAGTCTCTCTCTCAAACGTTTATTTTTAAAAGCCATTTTCCCAGTTACAGGAAATTCTTTGGGAGTTTGTCTTGCAAAAGCAGATAGGCCAAGGTTGGGTTGTGTGCTGAGCTGCAGCATGGAGAGCCCCATCTTTGATCTGGGAGCAAAGGCAGGGATCAGGAATGCTCCTTAATGCAGTACAGATTTTTATCAAGCATCCCCAGCCAGGCTGCACCTAAAATCATTGGGGTGCAGCTTAAAAATTCTCCTCCTATAGTTCATTTAAATAAAACTAGGGACAGTTTTGGTTTTTCTCTTCCATGTTCTCCAAATGATCAATTCTTGTGTGGGGGTTAGTGAACTCCGGAAGGGCGATTAGCCCTAATTATCTAGAATAACACTATTATTTTCTAGCATGTCTGTTTTATAAATAGCACATAGGTGCACAGGGATTAGGTACCATAGTGATGGGCACTTTTTAGAAAAAACTTTGATAGTTGGAATTCCTTTTTAATTTTTATTTCTTGATAAGCAAAATGGTTTGGACCAAAAACATTTTTTTTGCTTTTGAAAAGTGGTAAGCATTAGAATTGCAGTGATGGGAAAGGGTAAATGGGAACGTTGAATGAACAGTAAAGTTTTAATTAAAAAAGTCCCGTTGTCTGAAATAATACAGCATAAAAGTTGTCCAGTCAGCTGCAAAATCTATAGTGTATACAAAGTAGGCACATGAAAAGGGAAGTGGTATTTTGGGTACTTGGAGTATTTAACTATGGCCAGGTCTACACTACAAACTTGTATCAGTATAACTATATCACTCAGTGCTGTGAAAAATCCACACCCCTGAGTGATGTAGTTATACCAACCTAATCGCCTGGTGTAGACAGCGCTATGTTGATGGAAGAGCTTCTCCCCTCGACGTAGCTACTGCCTCTTGCAGAGGTGAATTAGCTTCTCCTGTTGGCATAGTAGCGCTTCACTAAAACTTCACTGGTGCAGCTGTGCTACTGCAGCACTGTACATGAAGACAAGCCCTGTGTTTCCATTGCTATAATAGACCTGAATAAAAGTTGCATGTAATTGCTATGAATACATAAATGATTTTTGTGGATAAGATTAATGATTTAGGTATGAGCAGAGAGTTATGATACGTGGTATGATCATAACAATACCTCAGACTCCCTATCAAATTTGGCCTTATGTAGATTGCTATTTTTACAGTTTGGCTTAAATCACTGCTGTGGATGTCGATTTTCATTTTATTAAGGTCTGTATCATAGGGCACAAAGCTAACTCCTATAAATACAACCCCTTTGCTCCAGGGTCCTCCATTTTTGGTTAGTCTGAAAGAGGTGAGAAGGTATCCTCACTGATTCAGAATGATCTGGATCACTTGGTAAACTAAGTGCAAGCAGAACAATGTGTTTTAATATGGCTAAATATAAATATGTACAGCCAGGTACAAAAAATGTAGGCCATACATGTACAAGGCCTTTATTGCAGTCTATAAGTACCTAAAGTGGGGAACAAATATTTAATGGGCTCTTCAATCTAGCTCACATGATTCAATGATTGGAAGTTGAAGCTAGACAAATTCAGACTGGAAGTAAGGTAAACTTTTAATGGTGAGAGTAATTAACCATTGGAACAATTTACCAAGGGTCATGATCAATTCTTCACTGAAGACTGGATGTTTTCTAAAATATATGCTCTTGGAGTTACTTTGCATAAGTTCTATGGCCTGTGTTATACAGGTGGTCAGACTAGATGATCACAATGGTCCTTTCTGGCCTTGGAATCCATGAATCTGTTCTGTCATGTTTGGCTGAATCCCTATATTTAAATTTCTATTATTATTTTTTTCTGTGTACTAGATTTTCATCAGTCATGTTCTTCTCGGAATGTGGTATGTTGTGTTTGGGTTGCACCAAAACACTGGAAGTTAGCTTTCTTTGAGAAGTCTTACATTATATTTGGTCTTTTCACAGCTAATATTCTCCTGTGCACGTTTCTGTCCTGTCAAAAATCTGATTCTTGAGTCAGATCCATCTTTGTTGTCTCTTGTTCAAGACAGAAGCAAAGTAAAATACCTTTTTAACAAATCAGCAATTTCCTTAGTCTTTTGAACACTCAACCAGGTTTGTCTTTTTCTTTGTTTGTGCAACATTTTGGTTCACCTTCTGAATATAGTCCCAGAAAACAGAACTCCTTATAAACTTTACTTGACTATGTGTTTTTTATTTTTTCCAATTTTTATTTTTAACATTTTTGCTCTCATGATTTTACAGTTCTTGCAGTCTGCACCAGATCATCCATATTTTTAAAGATATGCATATAACATACATCTGTTACATGCTATTAAACAGATGCTAATGTGGTTATACAGACATCTAGCATTTGTCTAGTGTATATTTATCCTCCTTTTTGCTATAGTATCAGAGCTAGTCTTTGCTTAAAACGTAGGTCAATATAGCTACTGGACTCAGGGGTGTGAAAAATCTGTATCCCTGAATGCCATAGCTATGTCACCTTAGTCCAAGTGTAGACACAGCTAAGTTAGTGGAAGAATGCTTTTACCATTCTACCATGCTTTGACCTAGCTACCACCACTCAGATGTGGTGTTCTTACAGTGGCAGGAAAAGCTCCTTCCATCACTCTAGGCTGGGCCTACACTACAGGGCTATGCCAGTATAGCTATGGTGACGTACCTATGACGCTATAGTGTCTGCAGTGTAGACACAGTCTCATTATCTCTTAACGTCAGACTAGTGGATGTGGTACCTTAGATTTATGTAGCAAAGCTTATGCAGAGGTGTTTTAGCCTGGTGTACCTTGTTTTAACTAAAGCATGGAGACTGCCTTTCAGAACACAAGATGGCTAGAAGATGAAGTTGAGGTCTGTCTTCTGCTTCTTAGATAGGTGTTTTAGTTTTTAGTGTCTTCCTTTTTGAGCAGACTTTTATTCCAAAGGGCAGTGTTTATCCCATCAATCATTGAATTTTTGGATTGATGCATTAAAAATAATAAAACCTTTATCTATCCAAACTTTAAAACTTGGGTTTTAGTATAATTGGCTTTTTCGTGGAAATATGACACTTTTTTTTTTAATGGAAATGATAATTTTGTACTTGTTTTGGGTAATTGGATTATCTTGAAACTCTTGTCTGTTTTGTGGTGCTGCATGATTAAGACAAATTATTCGTTGTTACCAAAGCATTTGACCCCACTTACTGGAAGGAAAGACAAACTGCTGCATTTCAGCTTGCAGAAACTAAATTTTGGGGAAACCAAAAAATTACCCTTGCATAGTGCCAGAGGCTTCACCAGTGGACCTCTGTGAATGCCCATCCTGTGTCTGAAATCTTAACTTCTGGGGGTCACAGGAAGACTGCAGCACATTTTGCAAGTTCAGGGTTTCCCATAAAGCAGCACTTTCCAAAGTGTGGGGAATGAAAGACTAGCTTGGAAGATGTTAAAAGCCGACATTCATACAACACTCGGCAGTGTTGCAGCATGTGACTAGTTGGCTTTTTTTGTGAGGGAGGAGGGGAGTCCAGTTTTCAAAAGCTTGGGAAATGTTAAAATGTAGTCATTGTATATTTCATTTTGAACACCCCCATTTTCATTGAAAGCCTCCCCCACGGCTTGATCCAAAAATCTATTACTAGCAAATATAACTTAAGCTTCTATTAAACTTATGCACCCCAGGAGTGAGAGGAGAGGGAGAGGAATGGAAAATTTTATCAGCTATATCCTCCACCTAAAAAGACCTCAGTGGTTTTTTTAAATGTACAATTTGTGGCAAAGTTTCAATATTAGGATTGCACTAAGCATTCCCACAGGTTCTGTTGAGTCAGTTTTTCCCTCTAGTTTATTCATGCCGTCTCTTGCCTGCTGATCTGTGATCACTGCACAATACAGGATGTTGCAGTGTTTGATGCATCTTGGAGCAGAGGTCTCTGATGAAAAATTGTCCTGAAGCACAGTCAACATCTGCATAAGGAGATCTGCAGATGAAAATATTTCTGTTGTTACTCCACTGTTGAGTGTACAGCTTTCAGTGGGGTAATTGATGGAATTCAGCATGGAAAATCCCATGTCAAATCAAACTATTTGTTTAGTTTCCCACTTCTGGCAGAAGCCAATATCATGTGCTTTTGATAAAGGTGAAGATCCCCAGTAACCCATCTACTGTAGCCAATTTTTCAGTGGTAAAGGGAGAAAACATATGGGTGAGAATTCCTGGTCCGCACAGGTGATCACCCTACACCTGGTATTATGAGATTAGACTATTTTATTATCTTGCATAGCAACCGATGTTGGTTGATAATATTCACCCCTCCTTAAAAGTCCAACCATAGTCATTGATTCTGAACTGCTGTGACAGTAAATTTCATGAGTTGATACATGCTGCTCCAAGTAGTATTTCCCTTTCTTGTTTTCAAATTTACACTGATATTTTTACATAATATACCGACACTTGATGAAGAGAACAAAAAGGAGGAAATGATCAGTTTCATTTTGGCCTTTATAACTTTGAACGAATTCCACAGTTAAGTCCCTTCTAGCTGATTTTTAACCACTTTACTGGGTTAAACGATCTTAGTTTTTGATAGTGAGTGCCAGTCCTGACGTACCTGTATTCATGATCGTTGCCCTTCTGCCGATGGGTTTGATCTGTCCTGTACCTTTTTGAAAAAGAGCTTGTGACAGGGCACATTGTTCCAGAAGCGTGTGTACCATTTTTCAAAATGACACAAATTTTTGGTACTTTAGATAAAAACAACTTTTTTTTTTTAAACTTCCAGCTCTAGGGTTACGTTTTGAGCAACATTTGGTGATGTCATAAAGACTGTTATTGGACTCCTAATTCTATTTTCCTTCTTCCCTTCCCACTCCCACAATTACGCCATCATGTTTTGTCTGGGGTTGGCTGAGGCATTCATGCTTCCTTTTTAACAGTACAAAGGGTATATGAGAATACTTTTCTCTATTGTTCAGTGGCCAGGAGCGAACAGTGTCCATTGGCACAATGTCAACATCTTAGAAGGAAGCCTAGCAAGCAATGGTGCAACCCAGTTTATATGGTCTTAAATAGTTATATCTTACAAGAACTCAGTGTTGGACTATTAAAGAGATCTTAAATTTAGTCTCTCAAAGTGTTCTCCTGTGTCCCCAGCCACAACTGGGGATGCTGTGATGCTGTAACTGGTGTTGCTATATATCCCTCCGTGAACACATTATCAACCTCCTCTCTGCTCTGTCACCCTTAACTACCTTCCATGCCTCTTCCCATTTGTTTCCCTGCTTTTTATTGGATTACAGTATCTAGTCACCATATAATCCCTGGATAATCTCTTTATAACTAATCTGGTTTATTGGATGGCTATCTGCTGAGCACTCTCTTGCAAAGCACAGTATTTTGCTTGTCCAATAGGAGTATAATTACTCTTATCCTCTGACCGAACAGAAAGTTCAGACTTTGAACCAGTAAATCAAAAGACATGAGTAAGGCAGCACCTAAAATCAAAGCTAGTTCCTATAGGTTCTGGTTTTGTCCTTGACTGTCACTTTATAAGATATTTTTTCACAGTTCTGTTTCAGACTTGGCAAGATGCCATTCAGAAGCTGCAAGAGCAGGATTTGTACAAGAATAAAAGGGTATACTGGTAATGAATGTCCTTTTACAGCTGTTAGACAGTACAGTTCTGCCCAAGCTTCTCAGGCATTATGTAGGAGTAATCTTCCTCCCTTCTCATCCCCTTCCTTCCCCCCCCCCACCCACCCACCCAATCTTCCATCTGAAATCCTTTACTAGTCCATTAGGCAACCAAAGATGTAGATTTCTTATGGACAAAGGGCATAAGGGCAATTCTCTTCTTGTATGGCAATTCTCAATTCTGCTGTTCTTTGTAGATTTCTGGATAGGCCCAGAACTCCCATTGATGGTAGTGGGAGTTGTGCTTGTAGGGAGAATGCAGAGCAGAGAGGATGCTATCCAGAGCATACCTTCCAGGTACATGAATTTTCTCGGTATTTTAGGAGTGGCCACATGATTGGACTTGTCACCTTTGGACCTTTAAGCTTTCTTTTCAGTAAGTGTTTTCCATGAATACCTGTGACTTGCAGCCATGGAACTGAGTGCCTTCTGGGAGAGGACAGCTTAGCCTGTGCACTTTTGACCATGACTTCAGGACACACTTTTTCACTACCGTGTTGGAGGTTGAAGAGTGAGAGGTTTTGTTTGGAAATTCACAAATAACCTGAGACTCAAGTGGTCTAATTGATTTAAAGAAGAGAGAGCGAGAGATTAAAAGTGTTTGCGAAACATATCAAGCCTTACACTCAAAAAAAGCAGAGCTTGCTAGGAACGGGGGAGGATAGAATAGTGAGTTTGGGCTCAGACCACAGCCCTAAAATATTAAGAGGAAGAATTTGTGATGGTTTTAAACACACTGAGAAGCTGAATAAAGACCTAAGAACCTCAGTGACTGATTGGACACAAGTCTTCAGTGATAGAGTGGCTGCAATTTTCTATCTAGAAGAAATATGAGGAATAATTAGATGGCGATAAGCAGATGAAATGCCTCCTTTTCATAGGTAAATTATTTCATTATATTATTCGATGGCATCTTGGAAGGCATGCAGAGGCAATTTAGGATTGTGGGGGGAAGTACGATGGCTCGGTAATATTAAAATCAGCAACAGTCGAACAGTTAGTGTTGATTATTGTATTTTTAGGTTTCAGTGTTAATCAATTGAGAGATAAATGGGGCAGCCCATCTCTTGGCTATTATTTTAGGCTGTTGGCAAACTTGGGAAGGTAACACTACAACAGTTTTTACTTCACTTGTATTTTGAGGGTTATCTTTGAAACCATAAGTGCTAGAAACATCATTTTAAAAAATTAGGCCAAGATTGTTAAAATTAGGTGCTATTATTTATTTACAGGGTCTGCTCTATGCCCCAACCTGAAACCAGTCCTTTTCAAGTGACCCATTTGGTGTGCTGAACCCCAAAGGTTCACAGAGTTCCACAGGGGCAGACCCATGGCCTCTGGGACTCTGAAACTGGATCTTTGGGCACCAGCAGTTCCTGTCTCTCGCTCTGGCTCCCTGTAGAGTCCAGCCATCAGACTTGTGCTTTACCCCATCAGGGCGCAATGCTCTGAGTAAGTATTTGCAGTGACAGCAAGCAGCCTTTTCAAAACAAGGTAATAGTTTATTAGTGCTCTGGCATACAGAATTTGAAAGTCCTTAAGTTGGTATTGAGCAGCAAAGGTTAAGATCGGGGTGTGGACATTGCCAGGGCTCCCTTGAGCCATGCTGCTGTAGGAACTATCTCCACTTCCTTTCTCAGTCTCTGTTTGTTTTCTTTTTCTTTAGTCCCAGGAGAGAGCCCTGTGTCTTTATGAGCTCAACTTTGAATGCAGCTCTTCCCTTTGATCTCCAGCTCGGGGCCTTTGCTCTGCTTCCATGTGGAGAGCTATGCGGAAATCTCCTTCCTCTTGGCTGTTGGTTGCTACGTGTGAATGTTTTGGCCATTGATGTTTCCATTGCCTCTTCCAGAGCCTCCATTCACATGTGTAGACTTTACTCTGGTCTCCAACCACGTGGCTGTCTGAATCCAACACCTTCTTTCTTCCCCTTACACTCAGTGCCTAGCAATGCAAAGCCCAGAGGGAAACTGAGGCGCACAAAGGAATCATAAAAATATCAGCAAAATTCCCACATTTGTCACAGGTGTCCACGGTTAAGTTCCTAAATCCCAATGAAAGGGCTGAATAAGTGGCATGGTTTTTAAAAGTGCTGAGCAGCCAGATACTCTCACTGATGTCGCTGAGTGTACATCTAGACTGCAGCTGGGAGTGTGCGTCCCAGTTTGGGTAGACAGACATGCACTAGCTCTGCTTGAGACCCCCAGGTATGTACTCGAGCTGCAGCCCATGTTTCCCCCAGCTACAGTGTTATTTGTAGTGTGCTAAATTGAGCAGAGCTAGTGCATGTCTGTCTAACCGTGCCAGGAAACAGGCCCTCAGCTGCAATGCAGATGTACCTTGCCAATGGCTGGCTGCTCAACATTCCCAAAAGTCACTTGATTTATTTAATTCCTCAGCTAGGATTTAGGAACCTAACTTTAGTCACCTAATTTTGGAAATCTTGTCCTTTGACTCCAAAGCATAATTCTGTGGCAAAAGGAGAATTCTACTACTCTGCAGAATGAAGAATACACAGGGCACTGATTATAAGTTCTTAAAGCAGGGACTTAACTCTTGATGTTTGGGATGTCCAGCCGCAAATGCATTTAGCTTTTTAAGAAAAATTTAAGTTGACAATTAATCTTTGGACCTGGAAACACTAACTAAAGTAGTAAATGTATAATAATTTGATCAAGAATGTTTAGAATACAGCTTGTTTGACATAAAAAATACATACTTTTGATTCAAAATAGTGGGAAAGAACTTGTTTTATCACACTAAAAAATTTGGGGAAGGATACTTTGTCACATTTAGTGTAGTTCCTAGTCAGGGACATATAAGGAGGGAGTTAAATTCTGTAGCTAGATGGATTGGAAGAAACCCAGCTGCACTTTGAATTGTTGCAAAGTGTATTGTTGATGTTATCCCTGCTGAGTGAGATTGTTCATAAAGTCTATGCACAAAAGTCAGAGTACAAAAACAACTGGTGATCACTGTGCAGCCTTTCACCTGGATTTTTATTTGGTGTGTGGATCAAGGTGAATCAGTGGTCATCTGTTCCTGGATTAAATTGCAGAGTAGCATTAATCCCTTCACAGATGTACGAGGTGACATTTTATCCTGATTTTAACATCACACAGGACAATAGAATGAAACCATTCAAAATGCTTCATTGGACATATTTTACATTATTTTCATTGTCTGTCTGAATGCACTGCAGAAATCACATGACTTGGAACTATATCCAAGCTGAAGATTTGTTTGGAAGGGTTATCTGCCTGAGACAAAGCATTTATTTAAAAGGGAAATCTCCCAAAGGCTACACCTATTCATTCAAAATACATTTTTTTAAAAAATATCTGGGTAACTTTTTAAAGATTGATGCTTCCCAAAGACAGTAATAGCTTTAAAAATGCAAACAATAAAAGGATGGCCAAAGAAACATGATCCATTGGAACATTTGTTATGGTGTTTTTTTTAATAATACACTATATTAAAGAAGACCCATACTTAAAATCATCTGTAGTATGACATGTATTTAAATTATGGTATTAGCATTACCTTCTGTTTGTAGTTCTACAGGAATTACTTATGACACTAAACACTTACGTGCTTTTTGCTTAAGCCTGTACCAGCATGAATTATGTGTTGTGTGAATGTAAAATTGCAGGATGGAAAATTAAATTCATAGTGTGATATTAAGATTAATTTAAGATGTGGCATACAACAAAAAGAAAATAAATATTACCTCCTTGGAGTTTTGTCATCTGTTCCCCATCTGTGATTTAAAGAGCAGAAGGAAACACTGATATGGAATGGAATTTTAGAAGACTACATCCAAAATAGCCTCCCTTTTCACTTGTAATCTGCTTCATTAACATAGAGATTTGGAAGACTGCATGAGAGGAGCTCTATCACCCAAGATCTTTCTGTCAGAAATATGCCAGATTTAAAACAATCCAGTGTAAGAGCATACTCATAGTACAGGTCACTATGGATTTCATGGGACCTACCACAGGTATCAATATTTCACTTAAGCAGGGAAGGGTAGTAGTGGGGAGGGAGTGTTTAAAAACATTGGGTCATGCCCTCCACGAGTGTAAATCAGTGTAACTCCCTTCCAGCTAATGAAGCAATGTTGATTTATGCTAACTTGAGGACCTGGTTCATTCTTTCTAATGGAGAAGAGGTTTGGAGCATTAATCGTTGTAGGGGAATATTAAAAAAATAAATAAAAAGCTGAAAAGATTTGAATACTCACATCATTTGGGTTAAGGTCCGTAATCTGTTCCAAGTCTTTCCTACTGATCAGTTTTCATGTCGACATATCATCTCCTATTGATTGGGTAGAGTTTGATGCTGATTGCCACTTCTGTCAGTAGGTAGAACAGTAGAAACTGTCATGACCTTGATCTGTCCTATCTCAACTGGCTTGAGTTCAAGTTTAGTCTTCTTTTGAAAAGCTAATGCCTAGGTTGAATTTTAGATTGCATTATCTCATGTCCCATTTATAACCTGTCTGGATGAAATTGTTCTGTAGAGTATGACAATACTGCCACTCAAGATACAGAAAGCAAATAATCATGAACCATGGAGTTCATGTATAAGTAGAGAGAACTGCACTGGCCAAATTGGACTACCTGTGTCAGGGCTGTAATGATAACACTTTGCTCTGGGAAGAGGAAACTAGAGTGTTTATATAGAGTGTTCTGGCAATACAATGAGGGAGATTACTACTTCCACCCCCATGATCACACAGCTGGCTTCAGCCTTTCATCATAGTAGAGTCTTTCTGGGCCTTCTTCCCTATGCATCCAAAACTGGCTGTGCTATCCCAGATGAGGTTTCAAAATGGTGGTAATACCCTTCTGATGCAATTTAGGAACCTGTTTACTGCCTTTGGTTCAACTGAACAATGCATTCTCATCTTTACATTCCTGCCAGCTTGAATCTTCATGTTTGTTAATAGACTTCGGTTCTTCATTCAGCAGTGTGCAATTCCCATAATTATTTTATGTTTTATATTGTCAAGCATTTTTTTACATTGAAGTCTATCAGATGTTTCATAGACTACTTATGAGGTGTTCACATATTTCTGAAAACTTTCACAACTATTGCAAATGCTGCTGTCTTTGGCCAGTTTTGCCACTTTACAGGCACAATTTGAGAACAGATTATTTGTGGCACTCTATCCAATGGTCCAGTGTAGTTTAGATAGATCTCCTATAAATATTGTTAGTAGCCCTACTGATATTTAAAAATTAAAAAAAAAGATATTGCTAGATCACCAATTCTTCTAAAATTTTACTATTTAACTCTTTGGAAATGCTACTTCTGGTGGTATTGACCGTTTCACCCACCTTTCCCTTATGATAGTCACCCAAATTATACCTTGCTCTTGCCTTTCTTTTTGAAAAGTTCAGGAGCCTTTGCCACCCATCAGTACTGTGCCTGAAAACCTGATATTAATGACAGGTTAACTATATGCATACCTTTGGTCTTTGCTGATCTCCCTTCAGTAATCTAGGATATAACCATTTCCAGTTCAAGAATTTGTTTGGACTCAGTATAATTTTGTGAGGACCCATGCTAGTGGTTATCCCCTGCCTACATGTACAGTACAGTTTTTATTGGCACATGTTCAGTCTCCCTTAATATGAATGTCTGGGAACTTTGCTGTAGAAATCTATTGCATATGCCTATTGAAGAATTTCTTGTCTCTCTAAAAATTATATGTAAAAAAAACTTAGCGTCTCTTGACTGTTCTTAAAAAGACCTTGAAGCTTAGCAAAAGAGATCAATCACCTTCAAGTGTGTAGTCAAGAGGGCTTAGTATGTTTCTGGGATCTAATTCAACTCCCTCTGGTTTGGGGCCTCTCTCTCCATCTGGAAAATGGTGATAGAATCTGTTTGCCTAAATCCATAGGAGACTGTAAAAACATAAGATAGTTAGGAAATAATTAATGTTTGTAAAGCTCTTTGAAGATGTAAAGTGCTATATATGGGTTAAGTATTTTGTATCTCTAGAGAGTTTTATCAAGATGTGGTTTGCCCTGGATTTGCAGTTTCTATGCTCAGGAATAATTCCAGAGGGGTAGCCGTGTTAATCTGTATACAGCAAAAACGAGAGTTCTGTGGCACTTCAAAGACTAACAAATTTAATTTTTGTAGGCATAAGCTTTCGTGAGAATCAGCTCACTTCGTCAGATCTATCTCTACATCTGACAAAGTGAGCTGAGTCTCACGAAAGCTTATGCCTACAAAAATTAAATTTGTTAGTCTTTGAAGTGCCACAGAACTCTTGTTGTTTTTGCTGTATACAGGAATATCACTCATTTCCTCTATTTAGTGCTTATATTTGACAAATTGCTGCTCCAACCATGATTATTTTCCAATGCTAGAAAATATGCCTGTTACAAGATCTTGAATATCACACAGATAGAGTTTTTACAACTTGCTTCATATCTCGAGGAAGCTGTTGTTCTGAGTTGGTGGAACACTTTTTTCTTAATTAAAGAACTTCTGTAGTAACTGCAGCAGTTGAAGCAGTTTAATTTTGTATAGTTATTGGCAAGAAACTTGAAGAATGTTCCCATGACCGTCTGAAACAAAAGCTGACTGTTTGAAAAGAAATTCATTTGTGTAATAGAAAAACAGAGTGAAACAATTTGTTTCTGCAGATTGACACCAAGGCTAGTTCTTCCTTCATTTGTACCCTTTTATTCTACTACCTGATGATAATGGAACAAAAAAAGGTTACATTAGAGAAGCTAACTTGTGAGACTTCTGCAGTAAGACTTACTGTGGAATTAGTTTCTGTTCTGTTTGTGAATAGATGGAAAAGTAAGTTCACTTTGTGTTTTCCTTAGTTACCCACCACTTCAGTACTGTGCAGTTTTTTAAATTCCTTCGCTGTTTCTGCCTTTTTGCTTAAAGAAATGATTGACACTATAAGTGTGACAAATCAGTTTTGTATATGAATTCAAAGGAACTAATGACTGACTTTTAATATTTCTCTCGTATTCTTTAGCTTTTTTCTTTAAAGAAAAATAGCAGAATAAGAAGTAGATTGTGGTTTAGCCAATGATAGTGTTATATAACTGAATCAATTGCTGTTATATCAAAGTAATGACTAATAAGATGAGCAAATGGAGATTTCAAAGATAAAATTGATGTCCCGCTAGGGAATATTGCTCCTGTGGGGCATCTAATAACAGAAGGACAGAAGATTTTTCCACATCAGCTGATTATCTTCTGGGCACTTAAATTCCTGGCCTTATTATGTACAGTCTTTAGAGTGTTTTATGTTTCCAATCTGAACAGGGATATTGCAGCATAGCCTTTTCTGTTCATTTTTATTATTCACAGGATACCAGTATATAAGGGTATCCAGGACATTTATATGTGCATTGGTAATTTGTTTAGATCCAAATTTAATTTAATTTTAAAATTGTTGCATTCTGAGGGAGAAGCCTCTGTGGTTTGTTTCAGTAACATTGTTTAGTTAAAATTTTTTAAGAAGATTGCATTGAAATGTAAAAATGTATAAAAAATAGTAATGGAAAATGGAGAAACTAATGCCGCAATGGATTCTAAATACCCAAAATTATTTTAATCAATCACTTTATCCCAAGTGGCTAAATCCCAAGCAGACTTCTGCATCTGAATATGATCCAATGCAGAGAAAATATTGTCTATGCTGCATTGGAGATCCTGCTAAAGGGACTTCAGTAGTGGGTCTCTGCAGAGCAATGAGGGAAAGATTGATGGAGTTGGGTGGGTGGGTGTGTGTGTGTGTGTGTTCCCTCCCAAAACGTGTGTATAGAAGTGGGGGAAGACCTGTGATTCCTTCCAAGTCTTCTGTCATGGAGTGGAGAGGGGTATGGAGAATAGAAAATACAATGTAATTAGAAGTAGACACATTTTTTTGTTTTCTTTGCAACAAGGGAAGTAGAAGCTGCCTTATCAAAAATGAAATTCCAGGTATTAATGTCACTGTGCACATGGGGAGTATCCCACAAACCATTATTGAACATGGTGAGATGAGGGATGCCTTTCCCCAGCTGAGGGTGGTGGTGGAGGTAGATATTAACCTAAATCACTGAAGGGTTTCTTACCACAGTACGTTAATCTTTTTTGGGTTAATAGCCTCACCTATTTTGGAGGCGTACAGCTAAAAGAACAAAGAGATGTTGCCACCTGTTAAGACTTGTTTTAATATTTAAATTAAAGTTCTGTAAACTCTACAGTTTACACGGAAATGTAAACGCTTGAAGAAAAAAAAAAAAAAAAAACACATCCCCGGAAGTGTAAATGTTCTATCAGCTTATTTAGAAATTCTCTTGCCAGAGCTGTTTTGGCATCAGCTCTCAGCATTTGCCCTTGAGCTGCCTTTTTTTAATTGTTTCAAACTTTCTGTGCACTGTTCAAGTAGGCTTTTGTCTTGGACATCAAGCAGTGAGATTAAACCATATCTGATAAGGCTGTTAAAGTTTTCGTTAGCTAGGGACCAAGTGTAACTTGTATAGTTGCTTCAACCCACTGTAGAAATATGCCATGTGAATAAAAATTAAAATATTGTTATGGGTTTCACTGTGGTTTTTTTCCCAGAACCTGAGGGTTAATGCTAACATTGAATTTAAGAATATATTACATATCAAGGAAGAGACTACTTTAGCAAGCAGGTAAAAAGTGGGCAAATTACACCCTCATGATCAAAAAGACCATTTTTGCACAATTGACTATGGCCAGTAATAAAACTGATAACTATCTTTTGCAGGTTTCAGGCTTTGTACTTTGACTTTTAGAAGTGTAAAACACTTAAGCAGTGCTGCTTTGCGATAAGATGCCAGTGACACTGTCTCTATATTTAGGAGACTGATTACTTTTTGACCCCTTCCCAATGCTGTGCTTTTTGGTACAGTTTATTTTTTGATTAGTTTTGCCATTGTACAAATATTTAGAACTGGAGCTTTAATTTGTTCCATTAGGTGATGTCTTACTTTTTCCCTGCCCATCCCCCAATCCTCCACATCCTATTCTTTCACACTTTCAATCAGTTAGTTTTATGCTGCTGTCCATCACTGGAACCTGAGCACCTTCCACGTAAAGTTGATAGCAATAGCAAAGGTTGTAGTGGACTCCATGGAGTCTTTGGCTCTTCCTTTAAGTTGTGAAAATTCTGTTTGGAAGGGTGTTTTTGTTCAGTCAGTTTGTTTGCTTCATGGGTTTTTGGTGGGGTTGTGGTAGGGTACAGAGGATTGGCAATGTTGTGGATGCCTCTCACTGCAAGAAAACTGCTCCTCATTAACTGAAACCGTATGTGAAGTTATTAAAAATTACACACACACCCATACATGTTACAATTCATAACATACAATTTAACTTGCTTTTCTAAACCAAACGCAGTACTTAATATCGCCAACTCTTGTGACTTTATTGTGAGTCATGTGATATTTGAGAGCTTGCATAAAGCCGCAACTTCTGGAGAGTAACGATCATGTGAAAATATTGCCTTTTTAAATGAAAGTTTCTAGTCTTTGTGGTTGCAGAGTAAAGCTTGAAAAGGTGATCTGAATATACCTTACATACTAGAAAACGAGAATCCCAAAGTTTGTTTATTTCTTGGCTTAAAAGTCGTGAGAAAAATCTCATAACCTTGTGGGGCTGGACTCAGTATTTGAATATTGGGTTTGAGAATACTGCACTCATAACTTTCTGCAAAGGTAGCAGCTCTTTGGGGCTAGGACAGCCTTTCTATGGGCTTATCTACATGAACATTTTGTTTGTTTCTGTGGGCTTATCTACATGAACCTGCCCCACACTAGCCTGCCATGCACTAAGGGTATGTCTGCATTTCAATAAAACACCCACGGCTAGCTCGTGTCAGCTGACTTGGTCTGCAGGGCTATAAAATTGAAATGTAGATCTCTGGGCTCGGGCTGGAATCTGGGCTCTGGGACCCTGCAAGGGAAAAAGGGTCCCAGGCCCAGACATCTACACTTCAGTTTTATAGCCTTCAGCACAAGCCCCATGAGCCTGAGTCAGCTGACACTGGCTAGCCACAGGTGTTTTGTTATAGTGTAGACATACCTTAAGTGTCTGGACCCTGCTGATGCAGTTTCAGTGTGCTTCAGTCTGCTCAAAGCAGGATAGATCAAAGCATGACAGGGAATTGTTAGTGCCAGTCAGCAGAGGCCATGTGGACACTTCATTTGCTGCAGGCTAGTGCAGGGTGGATTGGTTAAAATCAAGGCTAATTGAAATCTGCGATTTAAATCACCAAGTGGAAAGCTTCAGTTTGAATACTTAATTTTTAATTTCTGTTTCCGTTTGTACTTCAGTTATTTTCTAAAGAAAAGTGCATTCTCATTGCTTAATATAACCATTAAAAACATTGATTTACAGCTGAATAGAGCCTTTACACTGGACATGGTAGCTTTTTGCTACCTAGGAGGGTACACTGTTATATACATTTATTTAAGCAATTGTATAATTTAATATTTTAGGAGTCTGATTATTTGTACATTTTAGTATGTTAGAAAATGGTGAATATATTGCTTATTTACTGGATAATTACTTTTTTGCTTATGAGTTGTGTAAAGCTGCATTCAGATAGTAACTGGGATTTAATTAAACGAACACAACAGCATATAAAACTTATTTTTATTGAACAAAGCAACCTTAAATGTTTGGTATACATAAACTTCACTGTTTTTCCCGTGTGCTGGAGAATGTTTTCTTGGTAGGCTGTCATAAATATTTATAATCTGAGAATCTGAGCCAATCAGAGTTCAGGTAGGAAGAAACTATAAAACACCCATCCCTCCAGGTGGGATCAGTGGATGATCCTGATGAGATACATGCTGGTGTCTCTGGAATCTGAGGCTTGGTCACAACACCAGTGCCAGTCTCTTGCAGCCCCTGGGTCCCCTACAGGATCAAGCCCTCTATACAGTACACAACCTTTGTGCCATATTTATCAAGCTTGATCTCAAAAGTTAGGTATATTTCCCCCGATTCTTTCTTTATATCGAAAAGCAGTCTTTAACCCAAAGTTTTTCATAGAAGCTCATGGATTCTGTTTGTTTTTATTGAACTATTTTGAGAGGTTCTAATAAGATTATGCCTTAATATATTTTGTATTACATTCAGGTTTAATCTTAAACAGGTTGATTTTTAAAAAGAAAAATTTATTATAATTTAAATAACAAAAATCCAATTTAAATAAAATCTAGGGTTTTTTTGTGGGGGTGTTTTTTTTTGTTTTTTTGTTTTTTTAAATCATGAAATCCAGCATGGGCTGGTTCGGGTAGGTCTACACACCAGCTTGCTGTGAATGTTACCAGCTGCAGAAATAACTTTTGTCGCCCCCCATTTTTTATAGGTTGTACGATGGAATCTGTGGATAAAACACTCAATAGCTACCTGGATGTCTGGCTTGGGCCAAGAGGTAAGTTGTTCATTTTATAAATACGTATATTTAATTTCTAGAACCAAAGCTCAAATGCAGATATTGGAGTATAGAAAGTGCCCCAGTGGAAGAGACTGGCCATCTAGTGTCCTGAATCTGACAGTAGCTAGTGTGCAAAATGTTCAGAGAAAAGTGCTGCTTATGCTAAGTAATCTGCATATGATTTGAAGAGTGAAAAATGACTGATCTTGTAATTTTATCAGCGCTAATGTACTGAGGATGCTATTCTGATTCCTATAAGCATCAACCTGGTTTTTTTGGTCTTACTCAGCTAGTTGCCTCAACAATACTCTTCAACGTGAAATTCTACAAGTTAATTAAATGTTGAATGAAAAATACCCTGTTTTTAAGTTCACTCTTCATCAAGAACTCTCTTGTAATGCAGGAGAGGATAAATAGGAGTTTCTGACTGGTCTTCAGTAACATTCATTAATTAAATTAACGGTCATATCATTTCCTTTTCAAATGAATTAGTTTTGATCTTCTAAATTTCTTATGTCACTACTACTTTATGCCTCTAATCAGTTTTGCAGGCCTCTAGTTCTTTTTTTCTTTCCTTTTTGAGATGAGGTGAGGAAATTAATGCTATATTCTAGCTGAGTAGAGTCTATCTGTTTTATGTACTGGCATTATAATATGCGACATATTTATTTGTTATGTTTTGAAAACACTGATCTGAAAATAAAATAAAATAAAAGCTTATCTAAACAGTTTGCAGGGTTTCCCTCTCAACCCCCCCACCAAGCTTTAAAGTTTCATTTTAAGATCAGTCTACACTAGAGTCATGGGGTCTGATTGAAACTCGCATAGGCATACCTGAGCGAGCTTTCATGTAGCTCGCTCAGGTACCAGAGCCGTTCAAACTGTAGCTGCGTGAGTGTCCACGTGGGCTAGGTCAGTGGTTCCCAACCTGGGGGGCAGGACCTCCTCGGGGGCAGGACACCCTTGGGGAAGCACCAAAGATTCCAGGGGGTCCATGAGGCTTCAGTAATAGAGGTCATTTAGCCCCCCGAGATCCATGCCGGGTGCAGCAGCCTCGAGCTCCGCACCGGCCAGAATGGAGGAGTAGGGCCCCTCCCCCCCCACACACACACACTGGCCAGGCACCTGGCCAGAGAGGAGCAACCCCAGCTGGTGGGGGCCTGGAACCAGAGCCTGCCTCCATTACCCTCAGTCCATGAGGGACGGGAAGAGACAGGGCCACATGGGGTGTGCGATGGCAGCTGCACCAGGAAAGGCTTAGCTTTTTATTCAGGTGAGAGTCATTTATTGTTGTTGTTGCTATAACTGTGTGTTTATAGGGGTTATGTGTTTATGGCTGGTGAGGAGGTGGGATGGGGGGGGGAAGGGTGCGTGTTTCAGTGTTAACCAGTGGGGCTTTCACTCAGAAAGGTTGAGAACCACTGGCTAGATGCCTGAGTAATTGCTGAAGCTTCTGGGTGGGCTTGTGCAGCATGTGCTGCTGTGGCTCCCAGTTAAAGCAATCTCAGCTAGAATTTACATGGGCTCAGTCTCCACCCTGTGACAGCAGTGTAGATGGCCCCTCAGACTACAGTATGGCTTCTGAACTCCACTAAAGTAGAGCAGGAACCTGTTCACTGGTACAGAGTGTCTAAAGTGAATTGTTCTGAGCTTGTGTTATATTTTGACAACTGTGGTTTTAGCCCCATTATAGACAGGCCTTTATGGGTGGGGACAAGCTGCCACTTTCTCCATGACTATTTCCTTATGTGTATTTCAGTCCAAAATGTGATTTTTGTAAAAAGGGCATCATATTTGTCTGAATATTTTATATCCATATCAAATTTGTTCTGTTTACTGGTTAAAAATGTCTTTTTTGCTTGCTAGTCTTGCGAACTCCCCCTGGGACCAGACTGTCAAACTGGGCTGTTTTTCCTTCTCATGCATCATCACAAATAAAAAGGTTCCCAAAAAAAAATTATGCTGAGTAATACTTACGTAAAATCAGTGTCCTCTGAGTTTGCACTGGTGTAACTTACTGATTGGAATATAGGATGTGATGCACAGTAAGGAATCCAGTTCCCTCTCTTAGCCATGCTGGTTCCCGCTTTATTCCTAGCAGGAGTAAAAACAGTAAGAATGTACTTTTGTTAGTACAGTAAGCCGATATGACTGAAAACTAGCTACATTGCTGATATATAGGCGCTTTCGGGGAGAGAAGAAGAAACAAACAAAAACAGCATGGTGAAGTTTATCCACTTTAAAAGTTATTCAGAATCTTCTCTCCCAAATATAAAGATTGATTTCAAGTAATAGTTTAAAAAACCTAGCAGCAATAACTCCCTTTTGAAAGCAATGTTTTCATTAGGAACAGCATTACTTGCATTTTGCTTAGCAACATGTGATTAAATGAAACCTTGCTATGTCTGAAAGTTTTGTGTAGTTCAGAACAATTGTCACTTCTAGTAAGTTTATTTGCTGTTAGTCCTTCAAGCATTTTCTTCCATTTACATTGGTTCGTGTTAGGTGATTGTTGCTATAAGCCTTGTCAGGAAAATATTTTTCTCAATGTTTTTAAATACTTACAAAAATTATCACTTTGATTTAGTAAATGTATTTTTTTCACTCTATTTCAGATCCCAGAGTAAAAGGGTGGCTTCTTTTGGATAACTATACACCTACTTTTATCTTCTCTGTCTTATACTTATTAATCGTATGGATAGGACCAAAGTACATGCAGAAAAGAGAACCATTCTCATGCAGAGGAATTCTAGTGGTCTACAATCTCGGACTTACACTACTGTCTCTTTATATGTTTTATGAGGTAGGAGGGTTTTTTGGTTTTGGTTTTGCAGTACCCTATTTAACCGCCACTTACACCAAAAACCTGTCTGTTGTACATATTGTTATCCTAAACTTGGTAATATAACTGCAGAAATTCTTCAGTGGTCACGTCTCCAAAGAAAATCACCATTATTACTAAGCTTACATGAGCACTTCCGTTAATACACTAGAGGATGGTGTACAAAATCTGTACAGATTCAACAGCAGAATAAATTCTGAAATATGCAGCTCTCCCTCAGCACACAATGGAAGAGGAAAATTCAACTTGCTTGATTTATTATAGTCTGCAGGTAAACCTTGGTATTATTTGAGAAGCTCCTAAAAGAGAACCTCAATCAGCTTGTTCTAGTGGATTGTTCAAAGAATGGGGTAGCAACATCACATCTCACTAGGATATGTGGAATACAATTTTGTTTAAATGTATTAGATACACACCTTAATCTTTGCTTTTCTTTAAACTTCATATCTATTAAATAATTGTATATATGTGATAAGTATGTGTATTGTCTGAGATGCTATGCAAATATGTTTAGTGACAAATTAAGCATAAGCATTATCACCACAGACTTCATCACATCTTAATCTATGGCACATGTACAACTACATATTTCTTTGGCATTCTAGTAAGCGTAGATAAAATTCCCATTGCAGTTGATCTCTGCTCCTCTAGCATTAATACTCATTTTCCACATGAAGATTTTGTAGAAGGGTAAGAGGATGGCCTAGTAACCACAAAGAAGTATTTTCCATCACTGAGTCTGTGAATTTAGAGCACTGGATAGGGACTCAGCAGACCTGGGTTCAGTTCATGAGTCTGCCACTGGCCTACTGGGTGACCTTGGGCATGTTACTTTCCCTTTCGGTTAGTCAGCTTCCCCATCTATAAAATGGGCACAATGATACTGACGTTCTTTATTAAAGTGCTTTGAAATCTACTGATGAAAAGTACTATACAAGCTAGGTGTTGTTATTGTTTTGTTTTCTTACTTAAACTTATTTTTTTCCCCTTACATCTGATGAAGTGGGTTACAGCCCATGAAAGCGAATGCTACAGAAATTAAATTTGTTAGTCTTTAAAGTGCTACAGAACTCTTGTTTATTCTATATACAATATTCCATAAACTTTATATGATGTAAAGCCTTTGTAATTATATTACAGTTGAACTGCCTTTATTTTGCATAGCAATCTCCCCACTTACTAAGCTTCATTTGTCTTGTCAACTCTGCAAAACAAATGCATGTTTATATCTATAAAATACATATAATATAAATGAACATTTGCTTGTCATTACTCATGTGGCTTAGAAAACTGCCTTAAATTCACACAGTCAATGTGAGTTCTTTGATTTCATAGAATCATAGATTTGGGTTGGAAGGGACCTCAGGAGGTCATCTAGTCCAACCTCCTGCTCAAAGCAGGATCAACCCCAACTAAACCATCCCAGCCAGAGCTTTGTCAAGTCACACCTTAAAAACCTCTAAGGATGGAGATTCCACCAACTCCCTAAGTAACCCATTCCAATGCTTCACCACTCCTAGTGAAAATTTTTTTCCTAATGTCCAACCTAGACCTCCCTCATTGTAACTTGAGACCATTGCTCCTTGTTCTGTCATCTACTACCACTGAGAACAGCCTAGCTCCATCCTTCCTGGAACCCCCTTTCAGGTAGTTGAAGGCTGCTATCAAATTTCCCCTCTCCCACCCCCTTCTCTTCTGCAGACTAAACAAGCCTAGTTCCCTCAGCCTCTCCTCATACGTCTTGTGCTCCAGCCCCCTAATCATTTTTGTTGCCCTCCACTGGACTCTTTCCAATTTGTCCTCATCCTTTCTGTAGTGGGGAAGATTTGGTGAAGGGAAAAATAAAACCTCATTTGCAGGCTACATGATTAGTGAAAAGAACTTAAATTTAAAAACTAGAACATCATTGATCATAGTCTTTGCTACTGCAAATATATAATGCAACTTGATTTTCATTGTTAGCATTACATTAAGTGATCTTGTTATCTGCGTGAAAATGTCCATTTGGTATTGTCCAGCCAGGCCACAACTTTATTCACTTAAAATATCTGGAAGTGCCCAATAGTAAATTGTACAGTGCAGCTCAATGTACTTTCCTTAATCATTTCCAAATAATCCCCAACCGGGTCCCAGCTATCCTGCTGCTGGGGTCCCACTGCCCTCCCCTTGCTTGAGGTGAAAGGGGGCCATAAAAGGAGGGGGGTTGCCTCTGCTGTTCCAGACGTATGAGCCCCCTAACCCCACTTCCTTAGCTCCCTTAAGGGATGTTTTTCTTCAAATCCTTTTCCTATCCATTTTATCCAATAACTTTATCCTTTCCATACAGAGTACCTGCATTGGTCATCTGGGATGGGATGATTTAGTTGGGGTTGGTCCTGCTTTGACCAGGAGGTTGGACTTCACTTTGGCCAATCTGGCAATGAGGGAAAAATTCCTTCCAGGCCCGTGAGGAAAAAGGCAACTAGCAAAATGCCTGCAACGGATCAAAAGGGAACCTGGTCATTTGTCAAGTTCATGGGTGGGTAGGGTGACCAGATAGCAAGTGTGAAAAATCAGGATGGGGGTGGGCAGTAATAGGCGTCTATATATGTCCCTGTAAAATAGGGAGATCTGGGCAACCTATGCGAGGGTGGATGCTGTCAGCCTGATCCCCGTGAAAGAGGTCCTCTCTGGTGCTGAATGGCGTATAATGCACACTCACACTCACACTCATACACTCTTACAATCAGCAGGAAGGGCAATACAGTGGCCTTCTCCTGGCCTAGCCCCAGTTATATATTGCCCTTTCTGTCCATCCCTGTAAACTTTCCTTCTCTTCCCTACCTGTTGTAGAGGAGCCCTTAAAGGGGCAAGACTCCTTTTCTTCCAGCTAGCCAGACAGAAACCTCTTCCCATGAGCACATGAGGGGGCACAATATAACTACTTTTATTAACAGGCACATAAAAAGCTATAATGTTATATTAAATGTGAATCATCTCAGTAACCTGTCTATGTTTTAGTAAATACTAAATTTTGTGACTTAGCATTTTGTAACCTAAACTGCATTATATGTGTATAATGCATTTCTGTTCAGCAACTCAAAAAACTTAAATCCCCTGGATAAACGCTCTTCATTTAGACTCTGCATTGTGTCCGTTATGTAATCCTAAAATGGCAGACTTGAGGGCAAACATAATAATGGTGTGCCAGCTAAGAGGCTGATCCCGTGAAAAGCTTTCACATGGGAGGAGTCCTACTGACTTGGATCAGACTACTCACTTGCATAATTTTAAGCCTGTGTATGTTTGCTTCATACCACCGATGCTGACCATTCACAGTTCCACTCCAGGAGAGCATCTCTTTTTTTTTTCTAATGAGAAATATCAAAATCATCCTGTCCAGCATCCTGTTTGAAAATGTGGTGCTTTTATATGAAATTTGGCAGCAATGAGCTATGGACATTTCATTACATATTCATATTTGACACTTAGGTCTACAACTCAAGCATAAAACATGTTAGTAGCTTGCAATTACTGTACCTCATACTGTATTTGGAGTCTTGCTGCAATTTTAATAATGGCTGTAACTCATGAGAGGAGCACTATTTGGGAGATCTGTGAGAATAAAGCTGCTGTCATGATTCAGATGTACTATAAAGTCCATATTTTCATCAGATGATACATTATTCTTTCATCTTGTCAGCTGGTGACAGGAGTATGGGAAGGAGGATACAGTTTCTTCTGTCAGGATACACACAGTGGAGGTGAAGCTGATATGAAGGTAACATTACTTGTTATAATTCTCAGTTGTTACTTTAAATGTTCTCTTTTGCATACCAGTGAAGAGCAGAACAGGATACATCTGTATCCATATTAAACAAGCTCTCCCCTATTTTATTCAGTGCACAGAAAGTACATGTTGAAAGTTGGCACTTAGTCCATAATATGATCTAATCATATTTGGTATTTGAAGAGACCTCTTGAGACTGGGTGTATGTTTCACATATATTATGCCCATTACTGCAGCATCTGGGCATACTTAATTTTTTTTAAAGTTGATAACCGCTTCCCCCACCACCACCCAACCTCACTGCTGTGAACTGCTTTTCCCTCATGCTCAGAAAAAATATTACTATGATATGTAGTGGAGATTCTCTTATGATTACTGTTCAGACTTGTTTTTCCACAGAGAGCATAACAGAAATATGTTAGAACATAAGAACAGTCATACTGGGTCAGACCAACAGTCCATCTAGCCCAGTATCCTGTCTTCCAACAGTGGCCAATGCCAAGTGCTTCAGAGGGAATGAATAGAACAGGTAATCATCAAGTGTTCCATCCCATTGGCCATTCCCAGCCTCTGTCAAACAGCAATCCCTGCCTATCCTGGCTAATGGCCATTGATGTACCTTATCCTCCATGAACTTCTCTCGTTCTTTTTTGAACCCCATTTTAGTCTGGGCCTTCAAAACATCCTCTATCAAGGAGTTCCACAGGTGGACTGTGCATTGTGTGAAGAAATACTTCCTTTAGTTAGTTTTAAACCTACTAATTTCAGGCTAATCTATTAATTTCATTTGTGACCCCTAATTTTTGTGTTATGAGAAGGAATAAATAACATAACCAGTCATTCTGTTATCTTTTGTGACTGCTACACATTGAGTAGATGTTTTCAGAGAACTATCCACAATTACTCCAAGATCTCCTTCTTGAGTAGTAACGGCTAATTTAGATGCCATCATTTTATATGTATAGTTGGGATTATGTTTTCCAATGAACATTACTTTGCATTTATCAACATTGAATTTCATCTGCCATTTTGTTGCCCAGTCACCCAGTTTTATGAGATCCCTTTGTAACTCTTCGCAGTCTGCTTTGGACTTAACTATCTGGAGTAGTTTTGTATCATCTGCAAATTTTGCCACCTCTCTGTTTACCCCTTTTTCCATATCTTTTATGAATATGTTGCACAGTACTGGTCCCAGTACTGAGCCTTGGAGTACACCACTATTTACCTCTCACCGTTCTGAAAACTGACAGTTTATTCCTACCCTTTGTTTCCTATCTTTTAACAAATTACTGATTCAGGAGAGGACCTTCCCTCTTATCCCATGACTCCTTACTTTGCTTAAGAGCCTTTGGTGACTGACCTTGTCAAAGGCTTTCTGAAAATTTAAGTACAGTATATCCACTGGATCACCCTTGTCCACATGCTTGTTGACACCCCCTCCCGCCCCCCCCCCCCCCCCAAAAAAAAAAAAAGAATTCTAGTAGATCGGTGAGACATAATTTCCCGTTTTCTAAAACCATGTTGCCTCTTTCCCAAGAAATCCTATTCATCTGTGTCTGGTAATTCTGTTCTTTACTATAGTTTCAACCAATTTACCTGGTACTGAAGTTAGGCTTACTGGCCTGTGATTGCCAGGATTGCCTCTGGAGCTTTTTTAAAAAATTGGTGTCACATTAGCTATCCTCCAGTCATCTGGTACAGAAGCTGATTTAAATGATAGGTTACATACCACAGTTAGTAGTTCTGTAATTTCACATTTGAGTTCCTTCAGAACCCTTGGGTGGATACCATCTGGTCCTGGTGACTTATTACTGTTTAATTTATCAATTTGTTCCAAAAACACCTCTAATGACATCTCAATCTGGGACAGCTGCACAGATTTGTCACCTAAAAAGGGCTCAGGTTTGGGAATCTCCCTCTCATCCTCAGCTGTGAAGACCAATACAAAGAATTCATTTAGTTTCTCCACAATAGCCTTATCTTCCATGAGTGCTCCTTTAGCATCTCGATCGTCCAGTGGCCCCACTGGCTGTTTAGCAGTCTTCCTGCTTCTGATGTACTTACATTTTTTTGCTGTTACTTTTTTGAGTCTTTGGCTAGCTGTTCTTCAAATTCTTTTTTGGCTCTCCTATTTGTATTTTTATACTTCTCAGAGTTTATGCTCCTTTCTATTTTCCTCAATAGGATTTAATGTCCACTTTTTAAAGGATGCCTTTTTGCTTCCCACTGCTTCTTTTATTTTGTTTCGCTACAGTGGCACTTTTTTGGTCCTCTTATTATATTTTTTAATTTGGGGTATATATTTAAGTTGAGCCTCTATTATGGTGTCTTTTAAAAGTTTCCATGCAGCTTGCAAGGATTTCAGTTTTGGCACTGTACCTTTTAATTTCTGTTTTAACTAACTTCCTCATTTTTGTGTAGTTCCCCTTTCTGAAATTAAATGCTGCTGTGGTGGGCTGCTTTGGTGTTTCCCTACCCTCCACAGGGATGTTAAATTTTATTATGTTATGGTCACTATTGCCAAGCGGTTCATCTATGGTAAACATTTGTGTCTTGTGTCTCAGTGCACCCTAGGTGCACTCTAATAGCCTCCTGAAACATAGTCTTGTCATCCTTCTGTCTCAATTATAGCTACCTCTGTAGACTGTGCCTCTTACAGAAAAACTGATGCAAGGAATGGGCTGAGCTTTCCAATGGATCACCATGAATATCTAAAAGTAGTGAGATGTGCTTTGTTGACATGAGAGCATTGCAGGGTAAAACAAACCCAAACGCTGTAAAATAAGTCCTGAATTTATTATTTTTTCTTCTCTTCTCCATCTAGATCGTACGTGTCCTTTGGTGGTACTACTTCTCCAAACTCATCGAATTCATGGACACCTTCTTTTTCATTCTGCGAAAAAATAATTACCAGATCACTGTTCTTCATATCTATCACCATGCAACCATGCTGAATATTTGGTGGTTTGTTATGAACTGGGTGCCTTGTGGTCATTGTAAGTACAGCGGAAGAGATAACTTACAGCAGAGACTTAGGTTGTTTTACTTAAGGCCAAATTCTACCACAGGCTGCATACAAACAACTCCTGTTGACTTCAGTCTCAGGATCTGGTCCATCTTGCTTAAAATTCACCCAAAAAATTAAGTTGCTTTATTAAATTACAAGCAATACCAATAGTTGCAGGTATTAAGCTGCCTGTAGGCCTTTACTGCTATAATTGAACAGTGGAAGTGTTTAATTGTAGATAGAGAATAGGTTTTGCAGGAGGTACAATATATTCACCAGCTGCTGCTGAGTGGCTCTGACACCTGTGTCAGCTTTGCTTACTTGTTTTCATAGCAGATGCAAAGCTCCCAAGGAGAAACAGGTTTCCAAGTCAGACTTGGAAGCCTGTTGCAGGTATGTGTAAGGCAGCTAATAATAACTGCTAGAAATCAAACCATTGTCTTAGAGTTCATCAAACTTTGCTCATTCAGGGGGTCTTTCCCTTTACTTATCCCATTACATAGGTGACAATGATAAATTATTTCAGTTAAAATCTTTGTCCCCTGGGCACTCATGAACTTGACTGAATGCTTTTTTGCCTCTTCCCATCTCTCCTCTTGTATAAAACAGTATTAAATGCTGCTGTCCTCTGGCAACCTCACTTGGATTCTTTTCATTTCAGTTGCTTTTAACTGACATTGTTTCCCAAATGCGTTAGCAGAAAAATATGGGGGAGGCAACAATAATGTAGAAGAATAGCATAGCTTACTTGTGGGTCAGTGATCTTGTGGATGGACATTAGCATAGCTTTGCTGAAGGAAAGATTGTCTAGGATCAGTCTGTGTGTCACCAGTGTGGTGTGCATAAGAAATACCAGTTATGTGGCTAGAAAAGCTGCACTCCTCAAAACCCTTCTTAGAACAGTACAGAAACTGCATTTATTTTGTACTGTCAACATACGAACAAGTAGTAAACGTTAGAAGTGTGCATGTGTAACTGTTGTTCTAGAGCAATGGTTTTCAACCTTAGTTTTTTTTCATTTGTAGACCCCTAAAAAACTTTGAATGGAGGTGCGAACCCCTTTGGAAATCTTTTATCTGTTTATCCTTATGGGTCTAGAACCACCATTCTAGAGAGAAGTCAAGCATCTATTTATGCAGCTTTTACTGTTGTAAATCTAAGACAATCACACATTTAAATGGTCTTGAAAATGCTTGATTACTCCCTGTTGACGTTGGGGTTTTTTTCAAGCTAGCTGTTCTACTTGGACCTTTGATAGCACTGTGCAATTTAATGATAGGCAGCTAAAACGTAAAATCTTTCAGTGACTGAGAAGCCATTATAAACAAAGGCAAATAAAATGGGTAAACTGATGTGTTTGAAAATCCTCAGAATTTTGTGTCTTCTAATCAGAAGCAGACTCCTTGTTTCAGTGGAAGTGCCTGCCAAAGGGGGATAGGCCTAAAATTAGACCTGTGAAGCTTTCTGATTTGTGAACATGTTTGTGCACCTCCACCCCTCTTGCCTCCTCAATTTTTCTGAGCAGACAGGGCATTGAAATTATCCCTAGTTGGATAAGTGGAGCAGACAGGTAGGAATGGAAGGCTGGCACAAAATGCACTGATCATGTGCACAGTTACAAAGGGCCAGGGCCCCTGAGCTTATTTCCCATTTCTCTACTTGAGAGACTGACTCTTTTAGCCTTTTCTTTTGGGGAAACTGATGTTTTTAAAGGTCAGCAGGACCTCTTTAATAGTGACCTGTGGCTGTCCATTTTAGCAATATTCAGGTTCCGTCTGCCCAACATGTGTTCAGTAATAAAATGCCCTCTTTTTTCCCCTCTCCATTTTAGCATACTTTGGTGCCACTCTTAACAGCTTTATCCATGTCCTCATGTACTCCTACTACGGATTGTCTGCTATTCCAGCTATGCGTCCGTATCTGTGGTGGAAGAAATACATCACTCAGTGCCAGCTGGTGAGTTATTCAGTCTCTCGTTCCCTCCCAGACCTCTCTGGAGCTGAAGGAGCTGTTTTTCCCCGCTTGTAATAAAGGGAGGGGATTTTAATTTCTTGAGTGAAGCTAATAAACTAAGGGAGGGCATTTTGTATTGTGCTCAGCATAATGCGGACTTCTTGGCAGTCATTGTAACATAATAGTAGTTTGCAATGAGAAGGTTAGCAATGCATCTGTCCCGTCTTCTCTGATTTGCAGCTAAATTTATTCCTGTGTCATAACACTGGGTTTTCTGTGATTCTGTAGTGAGAATACAGGGGAAAAACCAAATTTATTCTCAACCACGCTGAACCAATGCATTTTTCTTAAGCATTTGTTGGCCAATGACTGATGCTGCGATGACAAACTAGCAGCTGCATGTGACTCAGTCACAGCTAACGAGGCCCTTTATTCTAATCCTGAAAAACAATTGTCTTCCTGCCTGATGTTTGTGTGCAGTTGTAAATGGGTCTCTAAATACTGTTAAATACCTCTTTCCTTCAGCTGCACTTTAAGTAGGTGGATTTAATCACTTTTGTATTGGACTCCTTGTATCCCACATCCATTTGTATTGTTTCCTTATACCCACTGCTAGCGCCGAGATGGTTTGTGTACATCATGTGACAAAGAAGAAAAAATATAGTTGGAGCCATGTGTTTATACGTGTAGTAACAGTAATAAGACTTCGCTCTTATGTAGCACTTGTAAGCTGTGGATATCAAAACCCCACATAAAGGATGGCAAGTGTTAGCCCCACTGTATAGAAAAGGAACTGAGGCCCAGAGAGAAGTGGTTTGCCCACGCAGGTCATTGGCGGAGCTGCGAATAGGTTCAATTTGATGAGACTTTATTGGCATGGCAGCGTATCCAAGTGTTGCCAAAATGGGGGGAAAGGACACATGCGCACCCCTCCGGTTTCTCTTAGAGACCGGTATAATATGTCAGCTATGCACTGTTGGGAGTTTGATTTCCTGTGTCCATTTGTCAGCAGCATTCATCCCTGATCCAGTGACAGGTTGCTGTATAGCGTGAGGCTGGCTGTGCCATCTTTCTCCCAGGACTAGACACCGTTTCTCCTCATCTTTTTTATGACAATAGAACCCAAGTCTCTGGATGCCCAGTCCAGTGCCTACTGCCTAATGGTAGCCTGGAAATGCCTGCACTCTGGGGATGCTCTGTTTCCCTGCAAGACAGACAAAACTATCTTTCTATTTTGAAATAAATTCTCCTTAATCTTTCAACCTCCCTGTAAGGGTGAAACTTGCTTACGGTCCTTTGCAGCACTTAATTCCTGAATAGTGTTTGCACGGAGGGATCTCGGGCTGAGGAAGCGAAGCAGAGGTTCCTTTGCTCCTGCTGCCTGGCTGCCAAAAGGATCTCCTTGGTGGCCTTGGATAGGCCAGCACAGATGCCCAGGGGGTGGGGCCTACCGGAGACCCTCTGCAGAGTCCCAGGTGGACTGGCATTGAATTTAACTTCCCACACCACGTTGAGCCTGAATACTTCATTTGTATGCAAGTGGGAGTGGATTTTACCCTTTAATCTGTTTAATTAAAAAAAAAAAAACTCCTGCACAGGATTCACTCAGTGCTTTGAGGTGAAGCAATATTTTTAAAATAAAGACCTTTTAAAAATATTGTGGTCTGAACAAAGGTCTGTCAACAAATGTTTATTAAGATCCTTATGACTGGCATAAAGGCAAACTCTCTTCAGACTCACTTTATTGACCATTTTGACGTTTAGAAATTATTTCACTAATTCTTGGTGTGTCGTCCCGTCCCATTCCATTCCCCCCCACTCTCTCCATCTTGTCACTACTGTGCTCTATTTTTTTTCCCCATCTTTCAGACTCAATTTGTCCTGACAATCTTCCAGACAAGCTGTGGTGTGGTTTGGCCATGCGCCTTCCCTATGGGCTGGCTGTATTTCCAGATCTCCTATATGATTACTTTGATTATCCTCTTCACAAATTTCTACATACAGGTAAAAAAAAAGTTTGTTCATTTTTTGCACCAATCTGATTTGAAAGCTGCTTTGTAAGCCTTGAAACATATGGTTTTCCCCTCTTCAGTATGAATGTTTTTTTCACTACTGGCACTTCTCAGCTCTTCTTCATGTTGGGGTCCTGTGTGCAACTCAGGAAGATTAGTAATATAAAGTATAAGCATGTAGGAAATGATGCTCTACTCAAGGAGCAGCTTTCCATTTTGAAATACAATAGCGACCTGTAAAGTTTGCATTCTGTAATTGCCTTCTGTGATGAGACGACGGGCTCTGTGGATGTGGGGAAAGTGGTGGACTTGATATACCTTGACTTTAGCAAAGCTTTTGATATGGTCTCCCACAGTATTCTTGTCAGCAAGTTAAAGTAGTATGGGTTGGATGAATGGATTATAAGGTGGATAGAAAGCTGGCTAGATCATAGGAATCAATGGGTAGTGATCAATGGCTCGATGTCTAGTTGGCAGCCGGTAACAAACGGAGTGCCCCAAAGGTTGGTGCTGGGGCCTCTTTTGTTCAACATCTTCATTGATGATCTGGAAGATGGGATGGATTGCACCCTCAGCAAGTTTGCAAATGACACTAAGCTGGGGGAGTGATAGATACACTGGAGGGTAGAGATAGGATGCAGAGTGACCTAGATAAATTGGAGGATTGGGCCAAAAGAAATCTGATGAGGTTCAACAAGGACAAGTGCAGAGTCCTGCACTTAGGGCATGGGATTCTTCTGTCCTGCTACAGACTGGGGACCGACGGGCTAGGCAGCAGTTATGTGGAAAAGGACCAGGGATTACAGTGGACAAGAAGCTGGATATAAGTCAATGGTGTGCCCTTGTTGCCAAGAAGGCTAACAACATATTGGGCTGTATTAGTAGGAGCATTGCCAGCAGATTGATGCCACATCTGGAGTATTGTGTCCAGTTTTGGGTCGCCCACTACAGGAAGGGTTGGGAGAGAGTCGAGCTGAGGGCAATGAAAATGATTAGGGGACTGGAGCACATGACTTTTGAGGAGAGGCTGAGAGAACTAGGCTTGTTTAGTTTGAAGAGAAGAATGAGGGGGGGATTTGATAACCTGAAAGGGGGTTCCAGGGAGGATAGAGCTAGGCTGTTCTCAGTGGTAGTAGATGACAGAACTAGGACCAATGGTCTCAAGTTGCAGTGGGGGAGGTCTAGGTTGGATATTAGGAAAATGTTTTTCACTAGGAGAGTGGTGAAGCACTGGAATGGGTTACCTAGGGAGGTGGTGGAATCTCCATCCTTAGAGCTGGGATGGGGTTGGTCCTGCTTTGAGCAGGTGTTGGACTAGATGATCTCCTGAGGTCCCTTCCAACACTAATCTTCTATGATATAAGTTAATTTGCAATGTACTCATGTAAAGAAGTATCCTGCATTATCTTTGTTGCAAAAATAATGGCTCAATGTCACAAGTGATCATAACAGCTTTTGGGAAATTGCTCCAAAACTTGACTTGTAAATTTATCCTTTCCCAGAAATTCATAAAATTATTTGGAACTGTTTGCATTGCTTTTTTTCCAGTACAGAACTCTAGCATGCTAGATTAAGCCTCTGGCTCAAAAAATCAGCATAAATTAAGCTTTTCAGTAGCTATTATCTCTGAACATGTTCAGGACTTAGTGTGTATCGCAGTAATCAGCATCCTGTGCTAGGAAGTGCAAGTTAGTGCACGTGTCTAATTGCTGAGGGAACAAGCCATTTATATCTGATTTAAAACAAAACTGTGTGCATCTATGTATTTTAGACTTACAAAAAGAAGGCATCTTCCAGAAGGAAAGAATATCAGAATGGTTCTACAGCCGCTGTGAACGGGTACACAAACAGCTTTTCTTCCCTCGAGAACAATGTGAAACAAAGAAAACAAAGAAAGGATTGAAGACCAAACTGAGAAACCATTTTGATATCACAGACAACAAAATAATCTGATTGTAAGCACAATAAGAGTTGTGCACTGATACCCTAACAGCTACTGTAACTATTCCTGCCTAGAATAGTGCGATTTATGTAAGACTTAACCTGTGCAAACACCCTAGAAACTGTATACAGAATATAAAAGTAGGTTAAAGTTAATAATTCTAGGCTGTCACTGACCCCGCTATAGACTGTGGAAGGGAGTATCATTGTAGTTTGACACTGCTGTTGCCTTACTAGTCAATATGATAGGTGCTGAATTATTATTCACAGTTTCAAAACACTGTAATCCAAACTCATGTTTTTTACTGTAGATTATGCATGTGATTGTAAAAGTAATTTGTACAATGTTGGTTTCAGTAGGTAAACACACATGCCTTAAAAAAAAAAAAAAAAAAAAATTAAAAAGCAGGGCCCAAAGCTTATTAATGGTTTGCAAATGAGGGTACGTTTCAACTTTTTTTTTATTTGATTGACTTTTTAATAAAAGTCATTTAGAAAAATCCATTGATCGTTTTACTGTACTGTATGTGATGCCTAATGTTAAGTATCTCCTACATGTTACAGTGAAATTGGAAATAGCGCCTTTAGTTTTGTATATTTGGCTTTAACTGACTAAGCAGTCACAATCAAAATGGAAGTTATTTTACCTTTTTAATAAATCTTATTTTTTTTTATTTTGCATGTATCACTAATGCTTAAGCAGTCTAGCAAGACTTAAATATTAATTGTCTCAAAAGGTTAGGGAATATACAGGGAGGGTACATCTTGGTTTTTTATTTCTGTGAATTGCTAAATTGCAAAGCAGTTTTAAATACTGGAAACTGCCAGTTTCAAGCATTGTGGTACTATAGCCATATTCATGTTTCAAAAGTGACTGGATAGTCTATGACCTTAAAGTTCATTTAAAAATGAAGATGATAGATGTTTTTCAAATGTAATTATTCATAATTAAGTTGGCATTTGTATTGCTAATTGTGTAGCATACTCTGTTGTTTTTAAAATGTGCCTAGCTCACAAAAATATTTTTTTCCAAAAAGTAAAATTAAACAGACTGACACACACAGCTCAAAAAATAAACCCTTGGAAATGTGCTGGAGACGAGTGTTTGTTTCCTTAGTGTAATTTGTGTAGATCACATGTAACTTTTTGGCTTATCTACAGATTTGTTTAGAAATGCTTGTTAAAATTACTGTTAATGTAAAATCTTGCCTTGCACACATGAGGAGTCAGTTGCAAAGCCAAACATATAGCTGGTATGTTATCGACTATGGTGGAGTTTAGATTATGAATACTTTATTCATTGAGCTCTGAGACCATTTAACTAATCATGCAAAACATCCTGTTGGCCATTTACTTAAGTTTGTATTGTTAACTATTTTGGTTTGATATTTATATAAATATCAGTTTTGCCTGTTTAACTCTTTAATTTTTTGCACATCTGTTAAGGAAATAATGAGTTCTATTAGCCTTGGGTTTTCTTTACTTGTTTTAAAGGAGACACAGCATCTGTTTACATTTACATTATCAAAGCTTGTGTGTCTTCATTTCTAGGTACTGGTTTGCACAGTCTTTACATATTTCAATACAGCAGCTGTAATGTTCAAAATATGCTGTCTAAGTGTGCTAAAATAAACCCTTAGCTCATCTGAATTTACCTACATTGTTAATGTTTGACATTGTTTAACCATTAAAACATTTTTGATTATCTCTGCCTGAATTTCAGTGGGTTTTTTTTTTATGGATTTGATACTGCACCTTATTTTGTATAATGCCAAGTGGGAAATATCACGGCCCATAGAAATAAGGGGGAACTGCAAACACTTATAGAAATTTAAATAACAAATTCCTTACAAGAATCATTGACAGCTACCAACACTTACAGCCATTCCTTGGCTGTAATTGTAGAAATGATTATCCACATGGGTGGATTAATTCTGTCAGTGGAATAACTACCTCCTTACATGTAGAATGGGGGGTGTGGTTTGAGCACAGGACAAAAATTGTAGTTCCAGCCATAACACCTAATCTTCCTGACTCCGAAACCCAAGTTTCTAAAATGGGAATAATGCTTATCTCAAAAGCAGTGAGGAATGATTTACTGTTCATAAAGCCTTCCCTAGGCTCTGCTGCCTTTATTATCATCTCTATGCCCTAACAATACCAAAAGCATTCAATTGATCTTATACCAGGCCCACCACCGTGGTATCTGAGCACCTTACAAAATCAGAAAGTGCACACAATGGCTATGCTTGTTTACACATGGAGTTATTCAGGAATAGCTGTTCCTGAATCACATGTAGACAAGTGCTAACTCTCTTCCCTCCAGTCTGCAGGCTGTTATTGTGAGATGCCTGGATCGAGGAAGTAGGCTTTGCGTTTTGCAAAAGTCTTTTGGAAAAGTCCAAGGTTATTCTCATCTCTTCCAGGAGTGAGTTTCAGTTTTATGAGCCAATGACCAAGCAAGGTATATATCTCCTGCGTGCATTAATTTAATTCTTGAGGTTGACAGTTTCTTTGAGTGGAATGCAGCAGTTCTGAGGGCCTGTGATCGCCCGGAGTGATGCAGTCCCTCAGGTAACAGGCCACTTCCATGGAGAGCTTTTAAGATGAAGGTTAAAATGTAAACTAAACCTGGTATTCCCTCGGGAGTCAGCAGAGACAGTGGAGTACTGTGGTGATGTGCCATGAGGAGCATTTGTTGCTGAGCAGCTGGGTTGCTGTGTTCTGAATAATACCTTACGGAGCTACAAAACAGTATAATAATCAAGCCTAGCAGTCTTGACTGCATGGTTCCCTGTGGCTGCATCCAAATGCAACAAGAGAGGATGCAGTCTTGTGACCAGCTGTCAGTTGACAAAAGGTGGAATGTTCCACCTACAGACACTCAAGTTTCCTTACACGAGCAAAATCATAAGATCCACACTGGATCTCTAGCTGTTATGTACCATATCTGTAGCCCAATAGTAAGTGAAAGGTTTGAGAGTGTGTGTAGAGTCTATCAGCCTTCACTCTACCATACTAATCAATGAACAGATTGGGGGGGGGGAGGAGGGGAGAAAGCTTAGCCCTTTAATAGAGAGTGGAGAGAGTCAAGAAACCTAGTATCCTCAGCTTCTGTGTGACTATTGGCATGTCACATCCTGTCTGCCTCCATTTCCCCACTTGAGACATGGGGATAATATTTAATTTCATTTGTAAAGCACATCGATGGATGAAAAATGCTATAGAAGAGCTAAGTTCTATTTTAATAGATGCAACTATGATTGCTGCCATCTTGGCAGGGAGTGAACTGGGGACCTTTAGGAGCATGGACTGGACACAGTGGGGACCCACAACAGACACTCCTATGGGCTCCCATGGTGCTTTGGTATCTACTTGAAATTGTACTGAATGACCTAAATCACATCTGCTGGGCTAGGATTCAGAACAGCCAATAACGTGTTGTGTGCTTGCCACACTGCTTCAACAGCATTCAGACTGTGGTGCATTTCAGGTTAGAGAGTGTCAGAGCTGGATATTTTTTGTCAATAAACCGGAAACGGATAGAAGGGCTGATGGATCCTTACAACATGCCATTCTGAGTAATGCCAGTTTCAATCTGTGGATATCCCTGAGCGTTGAGTCATTCGTGCAGCTGCTGCTACTGCCTCAGGGAATACGCTATTGTTCACTTAGATGCTAGGATGGGGGGATTCACTCAGGGTGGGGGCGGGGGGGGGGAAGAGGGAACAAACTCTGGAAATGAAAAGAAGCAGCTTGTTAAGCAACAACAGACTTTGCATCTCTGCTATTGGTTCTAATATTCACCTTTATCATCCGGTATAGAAGAAAGAAACGAGTTGGCAGGCAGCCTGGGATATGCCTTAGCATGTAGGTGCTATGAGGACTGCAGGGTGATTATCGTTATGTGACTCATGTGCAGAATGGTATGAGTTTAAAGAGAGGATTGCTATGCCTTTGTCTTTACAGCAGAATTAATTGGGGTCAGCTGTGGGTTTTCCCTGTAACATGTTCTCTGTTCACACATCACACACCCCAATCTATGCCACGTGGAACAAGGCAGACACTCAGCTTATCCTGTGTCTGGCTAATCCAACTGAACTGCCATGAAAATGTACGTGATGGTCCTTCAATCCCTTCCTAGAAAACCCTTGGGTACCCTCCCCTGTCTACTATCTACATGTGCTCTGACCCTTGACGAAATGGTCTGCCTTCATATCCCGCTGTGTTGTGTAGTGTCCTCAGTCTGCCACTGCTTGCAATTTCTCTGGCTTCGCCCATCTCCAGTAGCGGAACAATGGCCAGTAAAAAGCCCACGTAACAGCATGAAGCCACCTGGCTGGAGGGTCACACCAGAAACTCTGGGCCGAACAAAGCAAAAGGTACAACTATAACTCCTCAAAGAGGAATATTGAACTGTATGATGGTATGTGCCAGCAGTGGCTGGCTGATGACAGGATCAAGTGGCCTGGACAGCAGTATAGGGGCTCAAGGTGAGGTAGCAGAGCACAAAGGGTAAGCATTAGGTTACAGGAGCAGCTCTGGATTCCTATCTGAACTTATAACTGGACCATGTTCTGAGCAGTGCGATGAACACAGAGCCCCTCTCACAAGATACAGAAAGATTTCCCTAGTGTAGACAGAAGGTCTCCTCACTAAGGCCTGGACTAGCGGTCCTTCTTCCATTCTGGAATCTGAAGCAGCATGATATCTTGTAAGGCTGCAGCATCCTCAAACAGGTTTAACATAATCACTGTTGCTGCTCCATCTCCCATGACCTGACTCCAACCCCATCGTCCCAAACAAATTTCTGGGAGAGTTGGGGGGGGGGGGAAGGCAGAGCAGAGAGGGGGGTTCTGGTGCTCAGTGCCCAGTTTTCACAAATTAGAAAATTGGCCACCCTGCTCTTGGTAGCAGCTTCTGCAGAGGCATGAAAAAGAAACACTGCATCCATAAAAAGCAGCATCTGCCAGTTCCAGTTACGTGGGCAAGCAGGATCAATACCTTTAGCATATAACAGCACACCACCCCACCAGCTTGAGTCCTGCCAGGATGTGAATTTCCCAGCCTAGCCAATTTCCTCCCACAATCGCCAGAGCGGGCAGACAAGTTGCCCACTTTGCAAATGAGCATAGAGCGAGGCAGTGAGTTGTGATGCTATGAATTATGGGATGTGTGCCCAAATGTATTGCTTCTCATGGCCAGATACAGGGCTGGTGCAGAAACAGGGCATGATAGCAATGTGCTGATGTCACCAATGTGGTCATGCTGCAGCAGGTTAGACTATCAGGCATTAACTAACCCATGACTGCCAAATCCGTTGCTAGCATGCAATGAAGCTATAGCGTAAACTAAATAGCACCTGCTGGGATGATGATGATGCAGCTGTTTGCCACACCCTATGTGAAGGGAGCCATTCTAACTATCTGGGATGAAAGGAGAGTTTTGTGTGTAGAGATAACAATAGCAGTTGCAGGGGAACGTGTGGACTATGGGGAGTTACAGACATCGTGGTACGACTTGGGCTATTGTATCCAGAAGTATGTACAACTGGGTGTGAAACCACTTCCTATCAACAGGCTGATGGCTTTATTCCAAATGAGTCTATCTAGCCTGTTGCAAGTAGTAACAATGTCTTTCTGCCGGAGGAGGGACTATGACAACTTGTCTGTGTTGCTCATGTTTGAAACAAGCGTATGACTGGTGAAATTGTATCTCAGTAGAATAGATAACAAATTGTATTATTCAAGGCATTTCCTCAGGCTGGCAAGTCTGTGCAGCCTGGAATTCAGTTTCCCCAGCTGCAGGACGGGGAACAGGACAGACAGAGAATTAGCTGAACATTTCAGAAACTCCAAAGAGGTTCCTTTTGAGTTTGGTTTAGAAAATGGATACAAGTTCACAGGGAACAGAGAAAGGAGGGTTCTTATACCCTTATGGGTTCTTTTATATGAACTGATTCACACATCCCTGATACGGCACCATCTGCGTTTATGACATTATGTAACCATAGCTGTCATCTTGGGCTTATCTGTGGTTCTTGATTTACTGCAACAGATAGCATCCTTGCATTTTCAGCCAGCTGTCTAGTGTCCACCAACACCACAGGTAACGTTCTGTAGCAAAGTGATATCTAGTAATGGTGACGTTGTTTAGAATGAAGCAGAGTGAAAATCCCAAATGGCTTCAATGATTTATGTTTAGCCTTCATTAATTCAAGGGGGACCTTTTTTATTGGTGCTAGAAACTCTTCTAAATATTATTTATACTTGTTCTGGGGTTCTCCACCAGGTAATCTAGGAAAATGGAAGACTCAAGTGTTACACTTGAAGGGGGAGAGTTTGAGAATCTCCCTTTTGTGCCTTTGCAGAATTCCTCCCCTCCCCCCCCCACACCCACACAGACTTTGAAGAATTCCTCCCCAGAGGCTACCCATTATGCTAGGTACTCTTCAAGCTAAGTAGGGCCACGTCGTGCTAGGTACAGTTCAGTTGCATGCCTATAATAAGAGGCAGTTCATGCCCTGCAGTGCTTAGTCCAATTGCAGAGAAGATGCAACAAGTGGGTTTGACAAACAGAAGAAACAAAGAGAAACTGGGGGTGACAGAGTAGGAAACACATGGTTCCATAGATTAGATAGGTGCACAGCTAGATGGATTAGAGATTTCAACTCAAAAAAATCAGATATAAATAAAACAATACTCTTTAGATTTTAAAAAAAAATCTCTATTGGTCATGGACCTAGTCACGTAATGGCAGTTTCCTGTAGGCAACGTGATTGAAATGGGTCTTCAGTACAGATTTGAAGAAGGGTGTTCTAGGGGCTTTGTGGATAGCGTTAGTTGGGGATGGGCCTGCTTTGACCTCCTGAGGTCCCTTCCAACCCTAATCTTCTATGGTTCTATGATGAGACGGGGAAAGGCCTCCCATATGTGACAGGGGGCCTAGAAGAACATTTATGGATTAATATTACCAGCCTAGTTTCCATTTCATTGAAAGATTCATGCAAAGCATCTGGAAATGGCCTCTTCCAGCTTCTTAAAAGGATTTGTCACTAGGAGGGTAGTGAAGCACTGGAATAAGTTACTAGGGAGGTGGTGGAATCTCCATCCTTAGCGGTTTTTAAGGTCTGGCTTGAGGAAGCCCTGGCTGGGATGATTTAGTTGGGGTTGGTCCTGCTTTAAGCAGGGACTTGGGCTAGGGGACCTCCTGAGGTCCCTTCTAACCCAAATCTTCTATGATTTACTAATGCAGTTAAGGAATTTCCTTAATTTTCCCTGCGGTTTATGTGCTAAGTGCTGTGCTCCAAGAAATGCTGTAAGGAGCTATTCACTGCCTCCTTCTACCATCACTAGTGGGAGGCCTGGAGACAAGCTGGGGAGACTGTCCAGTGTGAAAGCTGTCTGCTGGTGGAATCTCTCAGGAAGCAAGTGGTAGAGCTATAAGAGAAGACAGCTAGGCTGAGGAGCATCCATGCACATGAGGAATTCATTGAGAGTATCAGTCTGGAGATGTCCAAGTCTGAGGAAGCTATCCAGCTAGAGAGGTCTGCTGTCACACCACTGGGGGAGATGGATACAGCTCTGTCACAGGGAGGTCACTGACTGCTGGGTACTTCTGGCAGCAGGCAGTGCTCCACTCCTACTCTCAACTCATCCACCTTAGCGATGAAGGATTGCCCTGGCAATGAGGGATGAGGAGTCTCCCCCAAAGATGGAGAAGGAGAAGCTCTATACTCTCAGTACTGGGGGGTTCATGGCCACCACTCCCAAGAGGAAATGTAGGGTAATGGTGGTTAATGACTCCCTTCTGAGGGGGATGGAGCACTCATCTCTCAGCCTGAAATGGCATCCCGGAAGGTATGCTGCCTGCCATGGGCCTATATTTGAGAGGTTACGGAGGGATTGTCAAGGATCATCCGCCCTCTGACTACTACCCCATGCTACTCATCCATGTGGGCACTAATGACACTGCGAGATTAAGACCCTGAGTAGATTAGAAGTGACTACCAAACTCTGGAAATAAGGGTGAAGGTATTGGGGGTGCAGGTGGTATTCACTTTGATTCATCCTGTCAAGGGTGGCGGCCCAGGTAGAGACAAGTGCATCCTGGAGGTGAAATGCCTGGCTGTGCAGATGGTGTCACCAGGAGGGCTTCAGTTTCCTTGACCACCGGATGCTGTTCTGGGAAGAAGGACTGCTTATTGAAGAAGGAAAAGAGCATATTTCAATACAAACTTGTTAACCCAGCGAGGAGGGTTTTAAACTAGGTTCGATGGCGGCACGTGACAAAAGCCCACAGGTAAGTCAGAAAACATGGAGACCTGGGAGTAAAGTTGGAATCTGGGGGGATGTAGTGAGGCAGTGTGGCTCCCCTCTGACCCAGTGGTGGTCAGTGAACACCCGACCCTGGCCTTCGTTGACTCGAGTTGCAGCCAGAGACTGGTCCACCAACACCTGGCCCCATGGGTGGCGGGTGAAGCTTCCCCTCAGAAGGCTAGCTCCCTGTCCCGCCTCTTCTACCCCAGGCCCTGCCCATGCTCCACCCCCACCTCACCACCACGTGCATCTCTGACTGAGAATGGGGGGCAAGTGAGGGAGGAGACAAGGGACACACGTGCAAGCGACAGAGGGGAGGAGGGATGCGGGGAGCAGTGGCAAGGAGGGGAAGGCAAGTGGGAGAGTAGAGGAAGGAACCGGGGAGCAGCAGCAGGGGGGCGAGAGAGGGAAGAGAGGAGGGATGCGGTGTGGGGGGGAGTGGGGAGGAGAGGAGAAACCGGCAAGCAGCAGTGATGAGGACCGCCGGAGTCCAAACTCAGAGATTAAGGACAGGGTTGCTGGTGGCCTGGCATGCTGGAGAGGAGCAGAGCAGCCACCCAGACAGGCAGTCAGTGACAGGCAGAGACCGGAGGAGAATGCTGCCTGCCTGCACTGAACTTTTATATGTACCATGCAGGTTCCCAGGTGGCTGAGGAGGGCTACTCGCTTCCTGGGTTCATCAATAATCTCCCTGGGGAGTCCAAGGGACCCGGGAAGCTGAGTAGCAGATACCATCTCCTCAGCTGCCCAGGGACCTTCAAGGCGCATAAAACCTTCTGCTCTCCCAGTTGGGAGGGGAAGAGGCAGGACCACCATGGCCTAGGGCTTCCGACGGTGCGGCAGCGGTGGCTCTGACAGGGAAGGCTTAGCTTTCCCTGGCCTTTGAAACCCTCTGCCTATGCCTGGCCTCCTCAGCAGACCCCCACCTCAGGGTGGTCCACCTAGTGTGTCCACAGGACGTGAAGCCCTACCCCAGTACCCGGGTCCTGCTAACTGTGATCAGGGTGACCCAACTGATGGCAGTGGGACTAGCTCCTAGACTTGCTTACCCCGTAATCCTGCGATGGTACTGTCCGGACTTCATAGAAGTCTTGTATACTGTGAAGCTGGAGAATCCCCTCGTCCCAATGGCCATGGAGGCGGACCGGGTTTGGAGGAGGACCCGGACACCAGCAGCCATGGGGAGGAAACTGGGGATCTCTCATCAGGGCATGCAGAGGACTCCACCCCGACCACTGACTTTAGCTAGGATCAGAGGGAGATGCTTAGCCGACCATATGAGCAGCTGGTGGCAGTCAGTGGAAAAATAACAGATCCCCAATGAGCAAACCAGTGGCCCTGCTTTGAATTAACCCTAGACTGAGACCCCCAAACCAAAGATCCTCCAACCCAGTTGATAGTGCCCAGGTGTCATTGTCGAGCTATGTTGAAGCTAGGCCATGATGTGCCCGCGGCAGGCCCCCGGGGCACAAAAAGACACTGGCATGAGTCCTGATGCAATTCTTTTGGCCTGGAGTACATCAGGAGGTTAGAAATTACTGCAGTTCCTGCCCAGAGTGCCAGCTGGCAGCCCTGCCACAGGTACCCAAGGCGTCCCTGATTCTCTTGCCGGTGATGCAGCTTCTCTTCAAGCAGGTCACCATGGACCTTGTGGGACCCCTCCCAAAAAGTGCCACCGAGTTCTGGTACATGCTTGTTGTTGTAGACTATGCCACCAAGCTCCCCAAAGTGGTCCCACTGCAAAACCATCACAGTCTGGACAATTGCAGGGAAACTCCTAAATGTTTTCACCCAGGTCGACCTACCTCGAGAAATACTGAACAACCAGAGTACCTATTTCACCTCCCAGCTGCTGCGGCACGTATGTGGACTCTTAGGGGTTAAACAATTGCACATATCGGTCTACCATCCCCAGACGGACGGATTAGTTGAGCATTTTTTTCAGACCTTGAAGGGGATGATGCGCAAATTCCCCCTGAGGCAGCTGCACCAGTGGGATCAGCTGATTCTGTCCGTTACTGGCAATAGAGAAGTACCTTAGTCCTCAATCTTAGTCCTCCTCCTTCCCAAGAGAGTTACTTTATGGGTGCCAGCCAAGGGGTGGGTAGGAAGTAGCCCAGGGAAGTCTGACTGCAATTTGGCTGTTTTGGGACCTAAGCACCAATCAGTATGTTGCGGACAACTCCGCCATTGTTAGGGCTCTGGGCTGGGACTCAGTGGATTTGGGTGGATCCGGGTCCCCCTACCCTCTGCCCTTTCCCCTGGGGTGGCTAC
Organism: Emydura macquarii macquarii; assembly: GCF_026122565.2. Lineage (NCBI taxonomy): Eukaryota > Metazoa > Chordata > Testudines > Chelidae > Emydura > Emydura macquarii. The sequence continues at coordinate 214,439 of NW_027132817.1, read as the reverse complement.
ACCCCCACCATAGGTCAAGAGGCCTGCATTCATCTGTCATGTTCATGAGCCAAGACCTCAGACAATAGACTGCTGTTTGGCTCTGCCCTGCCTGAGGGCTTGAGTTTCTGAGACTTGATTTGGCTAATTTCCCTGCCATTAAACTGCAGTCCTGATGACATAGTGAGAGACAACCAACACCCTACTACAGGGGAACATGGGCTATTATAGCAGGGAAAAAAAAGAGACAAGATGGAACATAGAGGGGAAATCGAATCTATATCTTAGATGTCTGTATACTAATGCAATAAGTATGGGGAATAAACAAGAAGAACTAGAAATACTAGTGAGTAAACACAACCATGAGATAGTTGGCATCACAAAGACTTGATGGAATAATACACATGACTAGAATAATGGTATAGAAGGATACAGCTTCTTCAGGAAGAACAGGCAGGGAAAGAAGGGATGTAGTGTTGCCTTGGCCTGAGGTTGAGATTGAAATAGGAGACAGATTTGCTGAAAGTCTCTGGGTAAGAATAAAAGAAGTAAAAAAACAAGTGTGATGACATGGAAAACCAGTAGAAGAAGAGGTGGATGAGACTTTTTTTTAACAAATTTGATTTAACAAAATCATCCAAAGCACAGGACTTGGTGGTAATGGGAGGCTTCAACTAGCCAGACGTCTGTTGGAAAAATAACACAGAAGGGCACAGATTATCCAAGAAGTTTTTGGAACGCATTGGAGACAATTTTTTATTTCAGAAGTTGGCGAAAGCAACTAAGGGAGAGGTTGTTCTAGATTTCATTTTGACAAATAGGGAGGAACTGGTTGAGAATTTGAAAGTGGAAGGCAACTTGAGTGAAAGTGATCATGAATGGTAGAGTTAATGATTTTAAGGAATGGTAGGAGGGAAAACAACATAATAAAGATAATGGATTTCAAGAAGGCAGACTTTAGCAAACTCAGGGACTTGGTAGGTAAGATCCCATGAGAAGCAAGTCTAAGGGGAAAAACAGTTCAAGAGAGTTGGCAGTATTTCCAAGCAACAATATTAAGGGCACAAGAGCAAACTATCCCACTGCGTAGGAAAGACAGGAAGTACGGCTAGAGACCACTCAGGCTTAATCAGGAGATTTTCAATTATCTGAAACTCAAGAATGAGTCCTACAAAAAGTTGTAACTAGGTCAACTTATGGAGGATGAATATAAGCAAACAAACAACATAAGGATGTTGGGACAAAATTAGAAAGGCCTAGGCACAAAATGAGATTACATTAACTAGGGACAATAAAAGGTAAGAAGAAAACATTCTACAAATACTTTAGAAGCAAGAAGACGACCAAGGACAAGGTAGGCCCATTACTCAGTGAGGGGGGAAAGATAATAACAGAAAACGTGGACATGGCAGAACTGCTATATGATTTTTTTTTTGTTTCAGTTTTCACCAAAAAGGTTAGAAGCGATTGGGCGTCTAACATAGTGAATGCCAGTGAAAATGAGGTAGGATCTGAGGCTAAACTAGAGAAAGAACAAGTTAAAAATTACTTAGACAAGTTAGATGTCTTCAAGTCCTCAGGGCCTGATGAAATATATCCTAGAATACTCAAGGAGCTGACTGAGGAGATATCTGAGTCATTGGTGGTTATTTTTGAAAATTCATGGAAGATGAGACAGATTCCAGAGGACTAGACGAGGACAAATATAATGCCAAACTATAAAAAGGGAAATAAGAACAACTTGGGGAATTACAGAGCAGTCATCTTGACTTTGGTACCTGGAAAGACAATGGATCAATTAATTAAGCAATCAGTTTGCATACATCTAGAAGATAATAAGGTGATAAGAGTCAACATGGATTTGTCAAGAACAAATCATGTCAAACCAACCTAATAGCTTTCTTTGACAGGGTAACAAGCCTTGTGGATTGGGGGAAGCGGTATATGGTGGTATATCTTGACTTTAGTAATGTTTCACATGACCTCACATGTCTCACATGACCTTCTTGTAAACAAATTAGGAAGATACAGCCTAGATGAAGCACTATAAGGCAAACCATTCCCAGAGAGTAGTTCTCAGTGGTTCACAGACAAGCTGGAAGGGCATACAGAGTGGGGCCCCTCAGGGATCGATCCTGGCTCCGGTTCTGTTCAATATCTTCATCAATGATTTAAATAATAGCATAGAGAGTACACTTATGAAGTTTGCAGATGATACCAAGTTGAGAGGGGTTGCAAGTGTTTTGGAGGATATGATCACAAGCCAAATATGAGTGTAACACTATTGCAAAAAAGCAAACATCATTCTGGGATGTATTAGCAGGAGTGTTGAAAGCAAGAGACATGAAGTAATTCTTCCACTCTACTTTGCACTGATAAGGCCTCAGCTGGACTACCGTGTCCAGTTCTAGGTGTCACATTGAAGAAAGTTGTGGACAAATTGGAGAAAGTCCAGAGGAGAGCAACAAAAATGATTAAAGGTCTGGAAAATATGACCTATGAGCAAAGATTGCAAAAAAAAAAAAATGGGTTTGTTTAATCTGGAGAAGAGAAGATTGAGAAGGGACATAAGTTTTCAAGTACCTAAAAGGTTGTTACAAGGAGGAGGGAGAAAAATAATTTCTGTTAACCTCTGATGATAGGACAAGAAGCAATGGACTCAAATTGCAGCAGAGAAGGTTTAAATTAGACATTAGGAAAAAGTTCCTAACTGTCAGGGTAGTTAAGCACCAGAACAAATTGCCTGGGGAGATTGTGGTATCTGTCATTAGAAGTTTTTAAGAATAAGTCCGGACACACAGCTGGCAGGAATGGTCTAGTTATTATGTAGTCCTGCCTTGAGTGCAGGAGGCTGGACTAGATGACCTGCCGAGGTCCCTTCCAGTCCTACACTTCTATGATTCTTTGTGAAGATCTTACACAGTAAAGCAACACTGAGGTAGAGATGAGTCAGGCTGGTTGTATATCAATGCATTTTTCCTTTTATTGCTTTTCCTCTAGTATAATTGTGATTCTTTTGGAAGCTTACCCTATTCTTTGGTGAGGAGGGAAATGAGGCCATGGTATTTACATACTCACTACAAACCAATGTGCACTGAGTGACTAAGAAGCAGCTGGTCAGGATTATGTGCAAATATACTACATACTGAATCAACCATGTATTTTATGAAGACATCACCAATTTTCCTGTGTCCCAGAAAAAAGCTCTGGCATGAGCAGTATCCTCAGTATTTCTCTCTTTGTTGGGAGAAAAACTCAGGGAGCATCTAAAATAATTTAAACCTCAGGTAGATCCTGATTGAACTTTCCCAAAGAGCAGGTATATTCAAATCCAGGGTTGGTTTGAGTCCATAGCAAATGCTAAAGAGCAGGTGTAACCCATGTGCCCAATCAGGAGATATCTCTTTAAGAGATCTATTAGTGGGGAAGGGATAGGAGTGAGTTGTGTCTGCTATGCATTGTTGCCAGACAGATACACAATTAGCAGGCCACATCCAGAAGTTTCTGGAATTGGGTGTGGTAGTTTTGTGTATGCTCAATAGATTCCCTGGCCTGTAGATGACCTCAAACTCCGTGAGGGCAAGTAGTCAGGGCAGCTGCTTTGCAAAAGGCCATGTGCACTGTGTGAGTTGAGAGAAGCTGAGCCACAGCACCAGAGAAAGCAGGTGATTTTCCCTAACACTGAGCATTTTGCAGCAGGTTTTGGGTTTTCTTTAATCTATATCCTTAACTGAGTGGTTGGTTAGTTGAGTGAGTTCAGTAGAGGAGGAGGAAGAGTCTCCATGGTTTCCAACTGAAGATTTCTGCAAGCCACTGGAGGGGAGACGTTGCTTTTGGCTCAGCAGACTGTATAGAGTTAGTGATCAATGACTCTAACTGAGACTCAGATGTCCTAAGCTTTTTTCTGTGGGGATAGACCTGTTCAGATTTAATTTGTTTTCTTCATTTATGTATAACTGTGAAGATTATTCATGTGGCTTATAAAATAGCCATGTTATTTCTTTCTTTATCATAAGATTTTATAAAGTTGGTACTTAAGAACTAAGTTAATTCCTTTTGTTCTTTTGGATTTGATTCTGGGGAGGCTGGCCCTGTGCAATCCCTGCTGAAAATCCTCAGTGACTGAATTCTGGGTCTCCAGGTGCTTTTCTATGGGAATTGGGGTTTTCTAGGCACTGGAGAAGGGCAATGGAATAAACTCTAGTCCACTTTTACTGTAGTCCAACGTTACCAATTGGAACCTTGACAGACAGACAGGGACAGTACTCCTCTCTGATTTTGTTTTGAGGAGTTTTGCAGGAGATAGTTACAAAAGAATTTAGTGTTATTGTTCTTTAATTTGTACACTGTATTAATGTTACAATCATGCAGACGTGTACACAGCTTGGGTTAGACCCCTATTGGGCCATTTTGGTCAGTGAAGTGTCCCCCTGTTGATAGCATAGCTGAAAATAAGAGGGTTGGTAGAACCCTTGGTCATGTGACTAATAAGAGGCGGGTGAAGGGAGAGCAAAAAGATATGATCCTTTGTGAATCTGAAGATCCTGTTTCTGTGATGCACACATAAGGAGGAGCTGTGTGTTGCATAAGCTAAGGCAGAAATAGGAAGAGACTTCTATTCATTTTGAGGTTTTTGCCGTTTGCCCACTAGTTGCTTGCCCAGAGTACCTCCGTGTAGGGATCAGGGACATTCTGTGTGTAAGCAAGGTCTGAGTGTCTGAGTAAAGGGGGACACATTATTTGCATGGGCTTTGTATCTGCATGAGTACAATTAAGTACTTAGCATAATTTACCTAGGTGCGGAGCATAATGGGAAATGGTTAGCAGGGCTGGGTTTGGGTTACAAACCACTTTTGTGTTAACTGTTGGGGTAATGAAATGTTGTCCTTCAATTGTATGAACAGATGTCAGCACAACTGTGCTTAGTCTGTTATGATAGAACACTTCACCCCAAACTAGACAGAGCTCCCCAAGGGTGGCAGGCCGATGTTTCAGCCTGGAAAAGGTGGAGGTGGAGGAGTCTTCTATTGGGATTTGCAGGGGCCAAGCGAAAGGGCTGCCTCGAGGCAGGGAGTGATTCTCGCCTCCCATTGTTAAAAGATAGACTTAATGACTCACTTTGGAGTCTTTTGTTTCTTGAAAGCAGGGACATTTCCTGTATGACAGCAGAAGTTTACCTATGAGCTGAAATCATTAAGAGCTGAAATCACTAAGAGCTGAATCAGTAGAGGAACTGGAAAACTTTGCCTGATCACTAACAGAGCTGAGTGGGCAACAGGCAATTCTGGTGGGAGGCTAGCACAGTCGGTGCCAGCCCAGTCAATGGAGGGGCCGGCACAGTCGGTGCCAGCCCAGGGCGGCCAGCGGTCGGCGGAGGGGCCGGCACAGTCGGTGCCAGCCCAGAGCGGTCGGCGGAGGGGCCGGCACAGTTGGTGCCAGCAGTCGGTGGGAGATTGGCGTGGTCGTTGCCAGTGGTGGGGGACTCAGTGAGGCCCACAGGCGATAGGAGACAGCAGCAGAGGGGGCCTGGACGAGCCTGTGTTGGACCGGTGCGGAATACGGGGCGGAGCCACACCTGAGAGGTGGATATTGCAACTACGACGGTCAGTACAGGGGCAAGAAGGAAAGGAGAGGCGAAGGACACGCCCTGTACTCTGGGATGGGTTTGGGCTTATTGAGTTCATGGACTCTGTTTGCACTGTTTCCCAAACCAGTGCGGTGTTCTCTGTTTTGCTATTAAAAGGTTTCTTTCTACACTCAGGCTCTGTGCTTGCGAGAGGGGAAGTATTGCCCTTTGGAGGGCGCCCAGTGGATAGTGTGTAATTTCCCAGGTGACTGGGTGGGGGCTCAAGCCAGTTTGGTGTTGTATCATTTACAGGGACCCCTAGATATAGAACCCGGCCCTGGCTGCTGCCGACGCAGTCTGGCGGAAGGGTTACATGTGTATTCTGACAGAGGGTTCAAGACTGAGATGGGGGCTGTGGTTACAGAGCTGCAACAACAAGTTAGTGTGTTACTCTGACAACAGAAGGGCTGTAGAACAAATAGTAACAGTGAGCTGGGGCAAGCAATTCCTTCTAGCCCTCGGGAATGAAGTCACTATGTAACTACACCCTCTGGTGGTAGAATATAAAAGTACAGATAGTGATGGGGTAGAGGACATGCATCACCTATACAGCATAAAACAAAGGACTTTAATAAGTAACCGCTGCTGAAATAAATGGCAAACACATTGTCCATTTGCTGACAACTAGTACAAGCCAGACTTGTGTACAAGAATGGCCATACTGGGTCAGACCAACGGTCCATCTAGCCCAGTATCCTGTCTTTGGACAGTGGCCAATGCCAGATGCTTCAAAAGGAATGAACAGAACAGGGCAATTATCAAGTGATCCATCCTTTGTCACCCAGTCCCAGCATCTGTCAGTCAGAGACTTAGGGACACCAAGAGTATGGGGTTGAATCCCTGATCATCTTGGCTAATAGTCATTGATGGACTTATCCTCCATGAACTTATCTAATTATTTTTTTGAACCCCATTACAGTTTTGGCCTTCACATCATCCCCTGGCAATGAGTTCCACAAGCGGACTTGTGTGTTGTGTGAAGAAATTCTTCTGTTTGTTTTAAACTTACTGCCTACTATTTTTACTGTGTAATCCCTGGTTTCTGTGTTACATGAGGGGTAAATGATGTTTCCTTATTCATAATTGTATAGACCTCTATCATATCCCCTCTTAATCATCTATTTTCCAAAATGAACAGTCCCAGTCTTTTTAATCTCTCCTCATGTGGAAGTTGTTCCATATCCCTAGTCATTTTTGTTGCTCTTCTCTGTATCTTTTCCATTTCTAATATGTCTCTCTTGAGATGCGGCAACCAGAATTGCAAGCAGTATTCAAGATGTTGGCATGCCATGGATTTATATAGTGGCATTATAATGTTTTACTGTATTCTTATTATCATCTATTCCTTTCCTAAGGGTTCCTAACATTCTTAATTTTTTGGACAGCCCATTGAGTGGCTATTTTCAGAGAATTATCTATAATGACTCCCAAGAATTCTTTCTTGAGTGGTAATAGCTAACATTAGACCCCATCATTTTGTATGTATAGTTGGGATTATGTTTTCCAATTTGTATTACTGTGCATTTATCAATATTGACTATGTATAGTCACAGAACACTAAATTTCACTATATTTAATTAAACACTTTTATCTCCCCAGCTATACAGGACTTGTTTTGGTTTTTGGGTTTTGTGTCTTTTTTTCCTTTCTATTTTCTGTGTATTTTGGATAGAACGATATAGAAAATATTTTGGTGAACAGAGTTGTCATCCGTTATTTGCAGGGTAACAATTTGAAATGTCCTCAAAACAGATTCTAGTAATACTGATGACCAGAATATAAATTCACCTGACAGGGCACTGAACAAAATAATATATTCCCCCTTTGTTTCACCTCTGCTGTACACATACAGAAGAGAATGTGTAAATCAAAGCTACCATTTTTTTCCAATATGAGAATAAAGTCTTCATACTGTGGCAAGGTGGGCCTGTTTGGCCCAGTGGGTCTGCGCTCTCTTCAGCTATGCTGGTGGTGTGGCTGGGTAGGAGCGGCAGGGGGAGGAGGGGACCGGTCCCTCTACCCCGGGCTCCAACCCAGGGACCCTGCGAGGAGTAGCCTCAAACAGCTTAGTCCAGGGGCTACTACCTTTCCTGGGTCACTTATCTGCAGCCCTCCCTGCTTGTGGTCCTCCTTCAGGCTCTTTGGGGCCGGCATCCCCTGGTCTTGCCTGGACGGGCTCGTTCTTAACTCCTGTGGCTGGGTGCTCTCGCAACACCCCCACTAGCTCCAAGCCGTGTAGCAGCTCTGCTCTGCTCCGCTCCGCTCCACTCCTCCACCGCCATGCCTTGTAGCAGCTCAGCTCTGCTCCACTCCTCCACTCAACTCCCTCTCAGCTGCCCCTGCCTGCCTGAAACAGAGGCTTTTACCTGCTGTGGCCAACTCCCTAATTGGCTTTAGGTGCCCCAATTAACCTGGAGTAACCCTGGCTGTGTTACCCAGGGAACAGGGATTTGCGAAGCCTGGGGCTGATATATATGCCTTCCAGCACCCTCCTATAGCCGTCAGGGCTGGCCCTGTCACAATACAAACTAAGAAGGAGATTAAAAGAAAGCAACATGCTGTATAATGGATTGTGATACTTCTAATCTTCATTGTACCAATGACCTAGGGCAGTGTTTCTCAATTATATTTTGCCGCGGAACCCTTGCGTGGCCATGCCATACCCTCCGCCGACAAGTCCAGGAAATCTTCCCCTTTTCGGCGGCGCGGTGTAGGTTGCGTGCTCTCTAAGCAATTTTCAGCGGCAGACCTCCAGCTGTTCGGCGGCGCGCGATTTCTCTTAATTTTGCCGGCGCGGTTCCACTTTTTCACGGAACCCTTCAACTCAGCCCGCGGAACCCCATTTGAGAAACACTGAGCTAGGGAGACAAACGTTTTGGAACGAAATAAGAGCTGTTATAACAGAAATGGAGAGAGTGAAGATCTGTGTATTTTGGTATCCAGGAAATCTGGTATTTTTATGTCAGAAAGTGTTATAGTTAGAGGTGAGCAACCATATTTAAACAAAGGGGGGGTGGGGGAGGCAAAAAACTCAGCCTAAATCTCAAATCAAACTTTCTGTATATTCATCAGTCAATTGCTTTTAGCACAAGACATCTTGTAACTCTTGGACAACTGGAAATGTCTGATGATTATTTAGATACTGTCATCAGTGCATTCTGTGCTTCACAAGTAAAACGTGCCAAGCAAAGCAAAGTCTGCACTGGTGGATATGAATCAGACAGAGATTGTAAATGCCTTGAGCCAAGAAATGTCTTTTTGTTCTGTGTTTGTACAGCACCTGGCACAATGGATCCTGGTCTGTGACTAGGCTCTACAAAATACAATTATTAATAACACAGGAAAAAAAGGGAACATATGGGTGCTCACACCCAAAGGAGGTGTTCAACATCTTACGGGGATAGGGCTTTGAGCTATGTGTGAGTGTAGGGCTGGAATGCTCTCTGGAACAGGTGGATTGTCAGATTTTTCAGACATGGAGGACTTGGCCTAATTAGGAGGGTGCTTCAAGCCTCTAGAGAAAAGCAGAACAGAGAAAGGGAGCTACAGAGACAAAGGAAGCAAACCGGAGAGAAGTTTGGACAGCGTGTAAGGCAGTAGAGGAAGAGATGAGAGTACAGTGTGATGAAGAGCTTTAAAAGTGAGCAGGAGAAGTTTAAACATTCTGAGGAAGAAGCCAGTGAGGAAAAGGAGAACTGGCTTGGCAGGAAAGGAAGGTTGCCTTGATGATTGTGTTCCGAAGAGAAGAGAGACAAGAAAGGAGATTACAGAATATGTACTAAATCGTTCATGTTTTCAGCAAGCCAAGGGAGAGATTCTTCATGGCTTCTAATATGGCACTTGAACTGTGCTCTGATCAGTTGTATTTAATATCCAACTCCAACATGGTTACTTAATGCAACTCCTAATGCTTGATAACCCTTCCTGTCTCATTCTCATCAGTTGCACCTTTAGCACAATAGGTGCAGGTTCCTTTAGAGTGGCAGCAAGAAATGGTACTCTGTCACCTTCAGTCCTATGGTTCACTTGCCTTATTATTTCAAACAGGCATATTAAGAATCCTTCACAGATAACTGGTCTCTGAATTGATTGATTGCGCAGATCAGCTGTGTTGGAATCGCTAGTTCTTGTGCCTAGAAACTTGGTGATAGATTCCATATCATATATAGCAACGTCACAACTCTCCTAATGGGACTTACAGGATCTTAATCACTGAAGAGCAGCTGGAAGTCTCTTTCCATCTAAAATATTTTCTTTGCCTTCTAGCTCTTCTCATAGTTTTTGATGGTTCACTCAGAACTTTTCTACATCGGGAAATTGACTGTCAGCGATAGCGCAATAAGCTGTCCTAATGTGGACACTATATTCCAGAACAAAGTCACTTTAAGCTTATTCCGCTATAACTATGCTGGTCAGCTTCCCCATGTAGACAAACCCCAAGACTGGATCTCATTCGTTCTGTACAGAGTTGTTTTTGATCTGTTTTTCTTCTAATGCTGTTGACTTCTTGACAGATTTAATTTCAAAGATTCAGAGCTTTTCAAGTGAAGATGGGATTTGCTGTTATCACCTTCTGCTATTTGTGTCTGAGCTGCCTCATTTCTTCTTAGATAATTTGTTGAGCCTTTCACTTGGACTTGGCTGACTTTTGACACTCCTTTTACCTCATCATTTATTTTCTCTTGTCTGACTTCCCTTGTCCTTAGCTGGCTTAAGTCTGGTCCCGCTGGTCTTTGCTTCCATCACTTGCACAGTCTTGGTGAGGTTTGCTTCCCTTTGGAGTTTGAGCTGTTTGCCATCTTCGTGCTTTCTGGAATCTCACTTACACCCACTGTTTCAAACCAGCTGGACTCTTTAGTCCTTCAGGGGATTCCAAAAGAAGCAGTCTCTTAGTTTTACATTAAAACAAATGTGTACCGTCTGAGTAAAAACCAAAATCTTTCTAACAGAGCCTACATTTTTTCGGGCCTGCCTGTCTATCAGGGCAGCTTCAGAAATTTACACAGAGGTGATGCGGGGAGTGGGAAATATGGTAGGACAAGTGTGGCCTCTGAAGCTCCTCTGCCTCCTAACTCTGGGATGCTCTAGCTAAGTGCATGCAGAAGGAAGAAAGGGCCTTTTAGCCCTAATCAGCCAGCCTCTAAAACTGTAAGTCCACAAGGGCATGTGCCTTACCTTGTCTCTCAAGAACATGAAGCCTAGCCCATCCTAGGGGGAAAATCAAAACAACTTCAATCCTGCTGAGCTCAAGTAAAGAGTGTCCCTGAACGTTTGTGTGGGGAGAGGGTGCAAGAAGCCTTTCTGTCCTCCACCCCTGCCCGCCTACCCGCCACCCCGTTGCAGTGCCTATGTTCAGAGGTGTGCAGGGACTGCTCCCTTCTAGTGCCTCCAAGATCAAAAGCCACCTCAAAGAGATCTTGGCTCATCTCTACTGAGCGACACTCGCTCCCAAAGCTGTCCCTAGAGTGGTGCAGCTCAGTATCACCTCCTGTCTGGCCATTGTGTTAATAACAGGCGCATTTCTATCATTCATCCATTATGTGCTAGAAATTGACTTATCTCCTTTGATGTTTTCCTCCCATTTTTTCCCAACACTTTGCATGTTAAGGTGACTAATTTTAACAGTAACACATTTATCCAAAGTGTGGTATTGGGGGGAGGGAGAATCACACAGTTTCTGAGATTTTAACCTGAAATAACTAAGCAATAGATCAATAACTGAAATATTCTCATCTTCCCTTCCACCCTACCATGGGATTTTTGTAAGTTACCATGCATCAGTTTCAGGTTTTCATTATCCACCCTTGGTGATGCTAACAATTCCTACATTTTGCTACAGTGGTTTAACGATAAAGCTTTTCCTTACAAAAATAAAATTAATGACAGTGGATTTAATTTGATTTCATCAGAGTCTTTATTAAAAAAACAACTTGCTAGTAAATTGTGGGCAAACTTTTCCAAACTCTCCAGTGAGTTTAAATGTCTCCATTTTTGGGGGTCAAACTTGAGATGTTTTTTAAAGGGTTTTGATTTTTAGAAAATGCAGCACCCACCCATTCTCTGAAAATCAAACCCCGTAAAAAGGTGCCTCAAATCAGGCACGCAAAAATTGAGGCATGTGAAATCCTGGTGTCTCTTGAAAATCTTGACCTAAAGTTTAGCTTTTACTTTACAAAAGACAATGGGCTAAACCCTAAGGTTTCCCCTCTGTCAGCTTTGCCTGATTTCAGCAGGGGATTTGCCAGAATAAAAATTGAGTACAGACGTTAGGATATTACTCAGTGAAAGATAGAAAATAGGGCTGCTGGTCAAAAATGTTCCCTTCACACACACAAATGTTCTCTTTTTTGAAAACAGTATCTTCTTTTCTTAGAAAATGTTGACTTTTTATTTAAAACCAAACATCTTAAAAGTGAAAAGCTTCTATTCAGAAATGCAGTCACATTGCCTCAGAATACTTATAACTCCGGTGCCTCATGCTTCCATTCTCCTCTGGGGGTTCCACAGCTGAACTCGAGTACAAACTCCCATGATGCACTTGGGTGGCTCAGCAGGAGGTGAGATCATGGTTCATCATAGGACGTGTAGCCTGGCCTAAACAGCAGAAGCGGGGATTTAAACACCTGAACAACAGCTCTCATTGAGATGCTACAATGGCATTTTCTAACCAATTCTATTAGTTTCAGCTGAAATTTCAGGTTTTGATTTTTTCATTTATTTTTTCTCAAAAATCAAAGGTTGAAATTGTGGAAAATATGGATAAGATATATTTTTTTTCTACTTGTGTCAAAATTATCCATGGGACAAAACCCATTTTCCGACCAGCTCCACTAGAAAATTACCGGAAAAGAGAGAGATCTGAGTTTACATAAAATAACTTTTCAGAGTAATGTGCTTTTGACCTTGCATTTCAATGACTACTAGCAAATATGACTTTATAATTTGTTGAAACCCCCGTGTATCAAATCCTTTGTGGACACAATCTTAGGAATCAGGAAAGACTGCTTGATGTTTACCACACTACAGCAACCACCTACAAAGCAAGCCTTTCATCAGCCTCCAGGACAAAGATCAAATCACATTAGTGCAGTAACATTCTATCAAAATAATGATGACAAATGTTCTTGACTCAGAAGTGTTCTTCAGTTGCTGAACTGCAATAACATTTCTGGCTGTTGAGATACAGGTTAATCATGAGGGAAAGGTTATACGTTAATCATTCATGGTACAATGTGAAGAAATCGAGTCATACAGAGCCTGAATGCATTCTAAAAATAATGTAATCCTGTTAGAAAATGAAGAGGTCTGCAAAATGCAAACTTAGAGGACTCTGGCTTGACTCATTTGTCCTCTGAAACTGAAGATCCTAGATCAAATCCTGTCTTGGCCTTTTACAGAGGGTCACATAATAACAAATGAATTAATCACAAAAAAGCAGTGTTCTATGCTTACCTTTTAATGAAGTGAGGTCTGTTTCACAACCCACTGAAGTCAATGGGAGTCTTTGCAGCAAGTCCACTGGACTTTGGATCAAGCCCTGTAAGAGCATCATTATGATAAAATTGTCTAAAATTGTATAGAAAGTGATTTAACAACACAATGGCTGAACTCCTTAAACATTTTCCTGCAAATTGTAGAAACGCGTTCATCTTTGCAACGTGATCATAGCAGCAGTGTCATAGCAGTGTCATAGCAGAATGTTTTAGGCACCGAATTACTGGTAGATGAGCTGGGCTCTTGCTCTTTCTTAGCATAGCATGGAAGACTAGTTGTGTGTGAGGCTGTGTAGAAGCCAAACTCAAACAGCTTAATAGGACTGAATTGGGGGGTCCCAGAGAATCTCCATCCGAGAATATTAAAGGAACTGGCACGTCAAATTGTAAACCCATTAGCAAGGAATTTTAATGAATCTGTAAACTCAGTGGTTGTGCCATATGACTGGAGAATAGCTAACATAGTTCCTATTTTTAAGAAAGAGGAAAAAAAACGATCCGGGTAAGTATAAGCCTGTTAAATTGACTTCAATAGTATGCAAGGACTTGGAAAAAATTTTGAAAGAGAAAGTAGTTAAGGACATAGAGGTTAACAGCAAGTGGGACAAAATACAACATGATTTTACAGAAGGTAGATCATGCCAGACCAACCTAATCTCCTTCTTTGAGAAGATAACAGATTTTTTTAGACAAAGGGAATGCAGTGGATCTAATTTAGATTTCAGTAAGGCATTTGATACAGTTCCACATGGGGAATTATTAGTTAAATTGGAAAAGATGGGGATTAATATGAAAATTGAAATGTGGATAAGGTACTGGTTAAAAGGGGAGACTACAACGGGTCATAGTGAAAAGTGAACTGTCAGGCTGGAGGGAGGTTACTAGTGGAGTTCATCAGGGATTGGTCCCAAGACTGATCTTATTTTACCTTTTTATTACTGACCTTGACACAAAAAGTAGGAATGTTCTAATAAAGTTTGCGGATGACACAAGCTGGGAGGTAGTGCTAAGACAGAGAGGGATTGGAATATCATACAAGAAGATCTGGATGACCTTGTAAACTGGAGTAATAGAAATAGTATGAAATTTAATGATGGAAAGTGCAAAGTCATGCATTTAGGGATTAGTAACAAAAAATTTTGCTATAAACTGGGGGCGCATAAATTGGAAGTGACGGAGGAGAAGGACCTGGATGTATTGGTTGATCACAGGATGACTATGAGCCGCCAATATGATGTGGCCATGAAAAAAGCTTATGTGGTCCTAGGATGCATCAGGGAAGGTATTTCCAGTAGAGATAGGGAACTGTTAGTACTGTTATACAAGGTGCTGGTGAGACCTCATCTGGGATACTGTGTGTGCAGTTCTGGTCTCCCATGTTTAAGAAAGATGAATTCAAACTGGAACAGATGCAGAGAAGGGCTACTAGGATGATCTGAGGAATGGAAAAACCTGCCTTATGAGAGACGACTCAAAGAGCTTGGCTTGTTTAGCCTAACCAAAGGAACGCTGTGGGGAGATATGATTGCTTTCTATATATACATCAGAGGGATAAATACCAGGGAGGGAGAGGAGTTATTTGAGTTCAGCACCAATGCGGACACAAGAACAAATAGATATAAACTGGCCATCAGGAAGTTTAGACTTGAAATTAGATGAAGGTTTCTAACCATAAGAGGAGTGAATTTCTGGAAGAGCTTTCCAAGGGGAGTAGTGGGGGAAAAAACCTAGCTTGCTTCAAGACTGAGCTTAATAAGTTTATGGAGGGGATGGTATGAGGGGACAGCCTAATTTGGCAATTAACTGATCTTTGATCTTGACTGGTAAATATGCCCAATGAATGGCCTATGATGGGATGTTAGATGGGGTGGGTTCTAAGTTACTACAGAGATTTATTTACAGGCATCTGGCTGGTGAGTCTTATCCACATGCTCAGGGTTTAACTGATCGCCATATTTGGGATCGGGAGGGAATTTTTCCCCAGGGCAGATTGGCAGAGGCCCTGGGGGTTTTTCACCATCCTCTGCAGCATAGGGCACGGGTCACTTGCTGGTGAATTCCCTGTATCTTGAAGTCTTTAAACCATGATTTGAGGACTTCAGTAACTGACTCATAGGTTAGGGGTCTCTTACAGGAGTGAGTGGGTGAGGTTCTGTGGCCTGCATTGTGCAGAAGGTCAGACCAGATGGTCATAATAGTCCCTTCTGACTTAAAGTCTATAAGTCTATGAGGTCCAACCATAATTTCTAATCTATTAATGTTTTTTCAGGCCAGTTCCCCCACTAACAGAGGACAGGGGGGATGGAGGGGAAGATGGAGGGCACACATGAGGGTTGTGCATTCTTGGGATTCTAAAACACAACCCTGTTCCATTCATACTGACTCTCACCCTCTCTCCTGCCAGTGCCAACCTCTGGAGGAGATGAGCCACTCTATAGAGAAACCTACAAATTACTGATTCACAGGCCTGTTTTCTCCCTCCAGTTCCTATCATTTTAAGGCTTTATGGAGCATAATCTCAGTCTTTTAACCCCATTTTATTTAGTTCTTTTACTGCCATTTTAAAATCTGAATTCAAATACGGCATGGTTGTTCATGTCTAGGGCCCTACCAATACCATTGGTCCATTTTGGCCAAATTCACAGTCGTAGGATTTTTTTAAATAGTCAATTTCACGGTTTCAGATGTTTACATCTGAAATTTCATGGTGGTGTAACTGGGGATCCCAGCCCAGAAGGGGGTTGTGGGGATTACAAAGCTGTTGTAGGTGAATTGCAGGATTGGCACCCTCACTTCTGTGCTGCCTACGGAGCTGGGTTCTGAAGGCAGCAGCCGCTGCAGAGCTTCCTGCAGCCGGGGAGTTCCTGGTGGTGGGTCTGATTTCCCCCGTGCTGTTGGGAGCACCCCCGTTGGCAGCTCGTAGCTGCTAGTCCTGGTGGGGTTGGGGAAGGATGGGACTTCCTCTTCCCCTACACGGCTGCTCTTGGTGGGGGGATCAGACCCACTTCCAGGTACCTCCCCTCAGCTGCTTCTGAAGCAGGTTGCTGTGAACCTGGGTCTGGAATTTGAGGAACTTAGAGACATCTCACAGCTTGGCTGCAGCAGCTCCCTCCAAGGTGTCACATTTCCATAACAACCAGGTCATCTTTCTACCCGTCTCTTCCCAAAACCTCACAAACACTCTGAGGAATGTCAGCTTTATACCTTGGATGTTAGGCAGGCTCTCACCTTTTATATTGAGAGAACTAAGCCCTTATGCAAATCCATGCAACTCTTTGTAGCAATAGCGGAAAGGATGAGAGGGCTACCTGTGTCAACTGAAAGAATCTCGTCCTGGATCACTGCCTGTATTCGAGCTTGCTACAAGCAGGCAAATGTCCCACCTCTGGCCATCATGACCACACATTCCACAAGAGCCCATGCTTATGTCAGCAGCATTCCTTGCACAGGTACCAATCTAGGACATCTGCAGAGCCCACAACCTGGTCGTTGGTTCATACCTTCATGTCCCACTACACCATCATCCAACAGGCCCAAGATGATGCCAGTTTTGGGAGAGCAGTGTCGCAGTCAGCACATCTATGAACTCCGAGCCCACCTCTTGTGAGTCACCTAGCATGGAATGGACATTAGCAAGCACTCGAAGAAGAAAAAAATGATTACTAACCTTTTGTAACTGTTGTTCTTTGAGTTGTGTTGCTCATGTCCATTCCATGACCCACCCTTCCACCCCTCCGTTGGAGTCATCTTCTTCTTTCATATGGTTGGTGTAGAGCAGTAACTACAATTTCACCTGAAGCTGATCGAGCCAGATGGCTACATCAGGAGTGGCAGAATTTATTGCAGTGATGCCTCCTTCATATTTATAAATTGGGCAATAGGTGGTGATATGTTTGATGGTCTGTTGTGGGGAGCCACACTCGCATGCTGGGGAGTCCTCGATTTTTCCATTTGTGCATTAAATGTCCTCATCTGTTGTGGTTGGTTTGGGTTTGGTTCAGAGTTGACCAAGAAGTCGGTGGGAGGTCGAATCCTCGAATCTTCTGCATGGGATCTGGCACTAGGTGCTTATCTTTTGTCTTGTTTAGCCCACTCTGCTTTCCAAGTCTCCTTCTGATCATAGCCTGATTGCATGAGGCTAAGCAAATATTCCCAGAAAGGCTTATGGGACTTAAGGGGTGGGGAGCATTGTCGAGGCCTTCGTGGATAGGAAGACATCTGTTTTCCTGGATTCACTGAATTTTATAGAGTATTGCAGCAGTTCACCATATTAGCAGGGGAATGATGTTAGACAGAACAGGTAGCCATGGTGTTGGAGTCGACTTAAGGGTTCCAATGATGCACTGCTCTGTCAGAGTTACTAGCAAGAAATGCGGGACCGGCAGTGCCCTTTATACTGGCGCTTATATGTGTGTGACTCCTGGGGGCGCTAGAGCCAGCCTAATGGATAACACTAAGGGAAAAATCTCTGGCAACAGTGCACGCAGCACACTTACATCTAGCGTGGAATGGACATGAGCAATGCATCTTGAAGAACAACAGTTGTGAAAGATTAGTAGCCATTTTTAATTTGTAATTTTTTCCTGCATACTCATTACTAAAATAACATTCCCTCATGATTCTTCTCTTTAAGAGGCAGCCATAGAATACATGAATTCCCAGCTCCATACACCAGCATTCCCATGAGGTTTTTTCATTTGGGTTGATCTATTTGTTTTCAAACAGGCTTCTCTTTACTTTCAAAGCCCTCCACAATCCAGCCTGCTCTACCTATCCACCCGAATACTTTATGACAAGTCAACTCCCACATTTGTCTGCTAATGATGCCAGCTTGGATCATCCAGTTCTCTGCTTCTTTGATGAGCACTTTCATGCTATTTCACAGCTCACCCTTTGCAAGCAGGAACAGCTCCCGGTTAAAATCTGTGAAACCACCCCCTTGCCTTCCTTCAAGTCCCTCTTCAAAGCTCACCTGTGTCATAATGGATACAGAAAACTACAACCTGATAATGGTAAAAATCTGTGCGAGTAGTGCTACTGTCTCATTAAGCATTATACACTATGCTATAATTGTTGCTACCCCATCACTCCTGTCTTCACCCCAGAAGTGTGATTGTCTCATGTCTCTATTATGTCTTGTCTTTTAGACTGCAAGTTGTTTGGGGCAGGGATTGTTATTTACTATATGTTTGTACAGCTCCTTCCACAATGGAGCCCAACCTGGTTGAGGACTCTGGGTGCTATCAAATTTCATAATAATCAATACATTACATCCTTGTGTACTCTGTCTCACAGTGTTCAATTCAAATAGAGAGCTGAGCTTTAAAATACAAGGCAAGTCATTAAGGTGAAATGATAAAAAAAACCCAGAAAGCTAAAGCCTTTGTACAGTGCTTCTAGGAAGTTTGGGGGAGCTATAGAATTATAACACAGAGAAAACATTGTGGAGGTTTTTCAGGCAATGATTTGAGATTTGCTTTGTGTGTGGGATTGCTCTGCTCCCCTATCAAGGGAGTCCAGGCCCATGTGAGCTCTTGCCTTGAAGGGATGCATGGGCCTGCTTAGCTCATTGGAATCTGTTGATTTGCATCTCGGGGAGTCTGTAGAGTTATGTGATATAATACAATAGAATCTCAGAATTACAAACACCCAAGTTACAAACTGACCAGTCAACCACACACCTCATTTGGAACTGGAAGTATGCGATCAGGCAGCAGCAGAGACCAAAACCAAAACAAAAAAAACCTAAAACAAATGCAGTACAGTACTGTGTTAAACATAAATAACTAAAACAATAAAGGGAAAGTTTCAAAAAAAGATTTGTCAAGGTAGGGAAACTTGCTGTGCTTGTTTCATTTAAAATAAGATGGTTAAATGCAGCATTTTTTTTCTGCATAATAGTTTCAAAGACATATAAAGTCAACGGTCAGATGTAAACTTTTGAAAGAACAACCATAACATTTTGTTCAGAGTTACAAGCATTTCAGAGTTACAAACAACTTCCATTCCTGAGGTGTCTGTAACTCTAGGTATGTCGACACTGATGGCGGCAAAGTCGCTGCCGTCAGATCGACTTTTTTGGATCGACTGAGTGGTCAGTGTAGACTCACTCAATCGATCAGGAAGTCAACACAGTAAATCCACCCCCTCAAGTCTCATAGCGCTGCGTCGACTTGAACGTGTCCTGTCAGCGCAGTGCTGTGAAGACGGCACGCAGAAGGGAAGCACAGCAGTCAACAGCAGTAGCTTGCGTAACTCCCATCGATTGCCGCCGAATCGCTCGGTAAGTGTAGACCAGTGCTCTGTGGTTCTACTGTAGTTGCCTTTGTGATCCAGTGGTTTTGTTGTTTATTGATTTTTCTAATAAACATGTCAGTCTAATTATGTGACTCTCTCTGAACTAACATGTCTTTAAAGGTTCTTGACTTCAAATGCCTGCAACTTCTGTTTTTGAGCTGAATGCAACTTCTTCTCTGTCCTGGGATACATCATACATCTGTTCTGTCTGAGGCCATAAGAAAAACTGCTAGTTAGTTCTTTTTATTGTCTTCTAATGGCAAGGCTCTAATCCCTCTGAGCAGGGATTCAGAGAATGATGGAACCTTTTCTTGTGTTGTTCTGTCTGGAGTGCTGCATGATGTACAAATCTTTTTAACAGATAAACAGCTTGCAGTGTTGTATGCAATGTTGTAGCTGTGTTGGTTGCAGGATATTAGAGAGCAAAGCAATACCTTCTATTGGACCAACTTCTGATCATGAGAGAGAAAGCTTACCTTACCCATCTTGTCTCTATAACGGATTAAAGAAAAAAGAAAAGAAAACATTGTTACACAGCAGGTTAGGTATGGAAAGGTATTGATGAAAGTCAGGTTTAAAATGACAAATTTAAAAATCAACACAGAGGCTCAAAAGCAAGAGAAATTTCGCAACAAATTATTTAGAGCAGTGGTTCCCAATCTTTTTGAGCGAAAGCCCCACTGGCTAACACTAAGTAAAACAAGCACTCACCTGGCCCACCCCCTCACTGGCCATAAATACATATAACCCTTATAAAGACATATAATGATAATAATAATACTAAATTATAGAAATAATAATAAATTACTCTTACCTGAGTAAGAAGCTAAGTCTTCCCTGGCGCAGCTGCCACCGCACAGCCCATGTGGCCCCGCCTCTTCCTGTCCTTCATGGACTGAGGGTAATAGAGGCGGGCCCTGGCTCCGGATCCCCACCCACTGGGCACCTGGCCAGCGAGGGGCTGGGGGGGGCTGCTCCTCTGCTCTGGCCGGCATGGAGCTTGAGCTGCCTGGTGCAGAGCTCGGGGAGTGGGGGCTACATGACCTCAATATTACTGAAGCCTCATGGACCACCCTGGAATCTTTAGCGCCACTCGAAGGGGGTCCTGCCCCCAGTTTGGGAACCGTTGATCTATATCTTAAGGAATGATTAAATAAGAGAACAACCAGGGGCTTGGGTTGTGAGTAAAGTTAGAGAAGCAGTGTGGCCCAGTGGATAGGGAATGATGTGGTATTCCGAATACCAGAGATCTCTTCCTGGCTTTGCTACTGACCTTGTCTCAGACAACTATTTTCCCCTCTCTGTGTCTGTTTTTCCTCCCATCCTTTTCTGCCTCAGGACTTTAAAAAGGCCTCGGTTTTAGTATGTTGCCATTGAGGCCAATAGTAGAATGCACACCCAAGGTGCACAGTGTTTGTTTGCTAAGTAAGGGTGTTAGTGAGAGCCTTAAAACTGTATCAATTTGAGACTCTGGTCTGAATTTTTTCATCTTGTAACTGCAAATGTTTCCACATACCAGGGCACCTCAGAAAGATACCATGGCACTGAGGAAAAAGGAGAAGCTTCTCCCAAACTTCTCTGAAACAGAACTGGAAAAACTTGAATCTGTTTCAGCACTCACGCAAGAGCCCCGCACACATGCACAGGTGCTTCATTTGGATACGTGCGGAGAGATGTTATTCTGCTGAGCAAAGGAAGTTAGGTGACTTAATTATTTTCCCCTCTTAAATTTTCATGGTTGTGTGATTATTTTTTTTATCTCATAACTTGTGCTAAATATGAAAGCACATAAGGTCCAATAAAACTATGGTTGGTCAAACTGTCTGTCCACCCCATGCCCATCGTGGTTCTTCTATCAATTCTGTGCATAGGAATCATTGCCTCTTCCTCCCCATCCTGGTGTGAAATTTCATGTACTGGTGGAAAGCTAAACTGAAGTAGTGTTCCCTGAGGTTAGCTGCTGTGTCAGCATATCTGCTTTCTGATACCACCTGCCAGCTCTGAGAACTACTACATGCTACTTTCTATGCTGCAACTGTGAAAACTGGTGATTCTGGTGATCCTCATCAAAGGCAGACGGACTCCTCTCCAGTGTATAAACAGTTAAAAGGCTCCAGCTCATATGCCAGTGTCGAACTAGCACCAATTAAAGAAAGAGAAGAAGGTAGCTGAGTCCCCACCTCTTTTTTAACCTAGCTCGGGTACTTACATGGTGTGTCAAGCCAAAGTGGGTGAAAGGTGAGTAGGAAGTCATTCAGCACGGTGAACCCATCGTGTAAAATTGTTAGTAACAACCAACATAAAACGAAGTCAAAGGAATTTTGTGTGAACTGCGTTTGTTTAAGATAGCTAGGGATTGTTCATTGCTCATCTCTCTTGCACGTGAATGAAGCAAACATCAGTGAGATCAATATTTTCCTTACTCTTCCCTGCCTGGGCATCTGTCCAGTTTGTCTCAACAGCAGGATTAATCTTCACAATAAATATCGATCCAAAATCCAACTGTGGATTGAGTCTTTTCCCCAAGAAAGCCTTTTCGTTCCAGCCAGAGACTTTCTAATCAACATTTTCCTTTTAAAGGACTTTGCTGAATGCATATGAAAGAAAGAGGAACTTTCCCAGAATGAATAACCATTTAACTTTTGAATTTAATGTTTCTGCTTAGCTTTTCTTGTTGTGTGATTGAGAGTTAAAAAGGATGTCTATGGGTTGGTTGCTATGGTGATATCTGACCGGAGTCCTTTTACACAAACCCTGAATCTGCAAAGTCTTAGTTAAAAAAAAATAGTTCCAGTAACACCTAATGCCTCAATCCCCATTTGACAATGGCACTCCTCATCCACATACTGCTGGCTAGCTTCTTTGTCAGAGAACTAGCCTCCAACACACGCTTTCTCATGTCCTTAAGAAAAGTTGTAGGGCTAGTTCTAAATGTCAGAGGACAATATTCCCTCTCCTGTTCACTTACACATGCTTTGTCTTTCTGTGAAACATCTGTTGGAGATCCTTTAAGTAATTTGGCTGGTTAACAAGGGAACATATACTTGAACTCACCTGTGTCAGAAATATGCACCGCTGCATCTGCGTTACAGGCCATTTTCTTTATGCAAGGAGCAAGCACTGAAGGAATTTATGAGAGAATCTCTAGCCTGCGTCTAGCTTAAATCTAGGGTTTTTTTATAACTCTTGTCAGCTTAGCATCTTAAGGGAAGAGCACTAAAATCAAAAGGGTAACTGCTGGTCAGAATGGAAGCCAGCACACACACTTCCAAATCATTAAACTATATTCATAGCGCAGAGCAGGCCACTTTGTGTGGGAGATGTGACTAGGGACAGGATGGGAGTTATTCTTGACCAGAATTGGGACAGCATGCTTATGCAGGAGCCAGAGAAAATGTTCCTACCTAAAGGTACTGGATCACAGCTGTGTTTTAACTGGACTTCTGAATGTGGAATTATCTGTTTGTCGCTTTTCAGATGTATTTGCCCTCTTTGTTCAAGGTGAACAGGAACCTGTGTACATGCTATGAATAAAATAAACTAGGAAAGTACATTCTGATGCTCTATATCATTCATTTCTCTCCCCGTGAGGTAACTACCCTCTCTCAGAAGCTCGGATAGTATTTTAAATACATTTTCAGATTTTTTACAAAAAGACTATTTTTGGCACAGAAACTATAAACACAAACGCAAAAAATTTCAATCATCAAAACATATGTCTTTGAAAGAAACCCATGGAAATGCAGTTAAATAAAGAAGAAAACAATAAGGAAACAACGGCTAAAGTTAAAATTATGACGCTGATCCTGTAGTGTGTTCTAGGTGGTATCAGACTTAGCCCTACCAATTGATGTACCTACTCAGATGTCCTGCAGAACACTTGCCATACAATTAGTAACTGGTTGAACTGAAGCATAACTTTTAGGAAAAAAATCTAACTTCAACTTAGTCTCCAGGTGATGGAGAATTTATCACATTCCTTGGCAACCTGATCAAGGGTTCTTACCTCGCTGTTAAAAAATTGTCTTATCGTCTTGGCTTCAATGGGACTCTATTTGTGTGATGGATTTACCCCCACACACTGCACTGCAGGATCAGGGCCTAAACAGATCCCTTTAATAGGAGAAAGAAGGAATTAAATCAGAGAAAAATAATAGGAAAGCCAAAAATCTTAGGCATGATCAATAGAACGTGTGGAAAATTGAAAATGTGGCAGATTTCATATCATTATTTAAGTATCAGCAAACAGATTGGGGTGAAATCCTGGCCACATTTGAAGTCATAGAGTTTAAGGCCAGAAAGGCCCACCAGATCTTCTAGTCTGATCTCCTGTATATCACAGGCCACCAACACGACTCAGTACCCACACATGAAACTCAGCAACCGAAAGTAGACCAAAGAATTACATGCCCACAGGAGACTAGACTGTTAGGTGCTACATGTAGACAATAGGAGGGACCGAGATGCACCAGCGCTTGAGGACTCTGCAACGGCAGGGAAAAGATTAAGTGAGATAGACCTAATTAATCCCGGCAAGTGACCTGCAATCCGTACTACAGAGGAAAATGAAAAAAACCCAATGTCCTTGGCAATCTGACCTGGGGAAAAATTCTTTCCTGACCCCGCATACGGCGATCAGTTAGACCCCTGAGCATGTGAACAAGAACCAAGCACCTGAGAGAAAGACTGGTTGGTGACACCTCTGAGCCCTGGCCCACGCCATCCAGAGTCCCATCACCAGCCATTGACCTCAATGGGGTCAAGCTTTTACTTGTGGTCTCCATCACCATACATGTGAGAGCCTCAGGCTAATTAAAAGCATACATAAAATGAAAAATAACAAAAAATACCAGAACTATGAAATTAACTTTATAGGACATCTTGAGAGTCAAAGAAACAGCAGAGGACAATGGAGCCAGAGTCACTGCAATTTGTGCCAGCATTAAACCCTGATTTTGCCACTTTCACATGAGCAACTTTGCATGTGGGAGTAGGCTCACTGAGTTCAATGGGCTTACCTGCATGTTTATATTTTATTAGGATCAGAGTCTGAGATTACGTTTTTTTTAAATTTGGCTGCCATCTCAGCCAGAACCCACATGTTAAGTCTGTCACGGTGGCTTGAATGTCAGCAAATAAGTGATGTATGAGGCATTATTTTGATCAGTAACATCTCATTAAAAACACTGGGTGGCATTTTCACTGAAAACTATATTCCAGACAGACATTTCTTAGCTACACTGACTCACAAGCTACCTCTGACAGCTAATGCACAGGTCTGCTATAGAAAGCTAAATAAAAGAATGTCTCTGGCGCCATCTACTGTGCCAACACAGCATTAAGGCAACCAGAGACCACATATAAGTCAGACATATAAGTCAGGCACACCTACAGTTAGTGGTATGATTTAATTTTATTATTAATCAAAGTAAGAAAATATTCTTCCATAAACACAGTCAGTTGGCTCATTCTACAGTAAAGATGCTCAGCTCACTGGCTCTATCAACTCACTAATGTCACCATGATGCATATGGCACATTATATTTTCTTCATAAGAATGAAACGGCTCCATTTAAAGTTTTGACTTTCAGTCTTGTGCCTTATTTTCAAGGTGTGTGTTTGTATATTTATGCCTATACATCCTGATTGTATTCGTTGTTACACACACATCATTAAGCACTGCCTCGTCAGCATTCACACACTTACTATATTATCCTGGTTTAGACCAAGGTCTTATCTCCAGTGCACAGTTCAAGTAGGTGAGCTGTGCATTAGCCTCTAGACTAGAACCCACAGGAGTCTGCAGAGGGTGTTTTGTGGTTCTGACAGTCTTTTGTTGTCTGTTCTCTTGTCAGTCTGCAGAAAAGACATGGCCAGAAACTCTCATAAGATTTAATGGAACACCTCTTTATCTTGATTTAGGGGGTCTCTCATCTAAGTGCTTAATCAGGGGCCTCACAAGTAACCCCATCTATCTGGTTGTCATTGCTCAAAATTTTTACTCCAGAGATGTGTTGTAGAGCCTATTGGATTATGTTCTGGAACTGTTCAGCTGCAGAAAGATGCTGAAGCTGAATCTTATGTATCACTAAAGCACCAGTGTGGGTTGAAAATGTGATGATATATCTTGATCTTGGCTGTTGTGATCTAGCCCTGAAGTCAATCTTGGCAACGACTGTAGCTCAAGTGAGGTAACTGATAACATCATCACTATGGGGGAAGAGGTTCTAGAAGGACTGCACTGATTGGGAAATGCATGTCCCCACATTATTAGTTATTTGTAGTACAGCAGTTTCTGATTATGATTAGTGCTACACATTGCACAGACATAGTGATGTGCCGGGGGTTGGGTGCAACATTAAGGAGCTGCTGGGCATAATTGCTGCCTTTCATTCAGGATAAATGTAAGAAGCAGTCAAGCTCCTTTTGGAGTAAGATAGCTGAAACAATGGGAACCACTGTCCAAAATACTGGCCACCTTCAATAATAGGAACGGCTGCCCAAATACAGATCACAGATACAGATATAGAAACTGAGCTATGTGGGTAGAGGGGTTTCTTTGGGTATTGTTCTGGTGGTGCTGTGTGTGTATATAGAATCATAGAAGTGTAGGACTGGAAGGGACATCGAGAAGTCATCCAGTCCAGTCCCTTGCACTTATGGCAGGACCAAGCATTCTCCGTCCATCCCTGTTTGTCTAACGTGCTCTTGAAAATCTCCAATGACGGAGATACAACAACCTCCCTAGTGCTTAACTACCCTGACAATTATGAAGTTTTTTCCTAATGTCCAACCTAAACCGCCTTTGCTTCAATTTTAGCCCATTGCTGCTTGTCCTATCCTCAGAGGTTAAGGAGAACAATTTTTCTCCCTCCTCCTTGTAACAATCTTTTATGAATTTGAAAACTGTTATGTCCCCACTCAGGCTATTCTTTTTCAGACTAAACAAACACAGTTTTTTCAATCTTTGCTCATAGGTCATGTTTTCTAGACATTTAATAATTTTTGTTCGTCTTCTATGGACTTTCTCCAATTTGTCCACATCTTTCCTGAAATGTGGCACTCAGAACTGGACACAATATTCCAGTTGAAGTCTAATCAGCACGGAGTAGAGCAGAAGAATTACTAGGTGTGTCTTGCTTACAACACGCCTGCTAATACATCCCAGAATGATGTTTGCTTTTTTTGCAACAGTGTTACACTGTTGACTCATAATTAGCTTGTGAATCACTGTGACCCTCAGATCCCTTTCTGCAGTACTTTTTCTTAGGGAGTCATTTCCCATTTTGTATATGTGCAACTGATTGTCCCTTCTTGAGTGGAGTACTTTGCATTTGTCCTTATTGAATTTCATCCTCTTTACTTCAGACCAGTTCTCCAGTTTGTCCAGATCATTTTGAATTTTAATCCTATCCTTCAAAGCACTTGCAAGCCCTCACAGCTTATCATCCACAAACTTTGTGTACCCTCTATGCCATTATCTAAATCATTGATGAAAATATTGAACAGAACAGAACTCAGAATTGAGTCCTGCAGAACCCCACTCATTATGCCTTTCCAATTTGACTGTGAACCACTGATAACTACTCTCTGGGAATGGTTTTCCAACCAGTTATTCATCCACTTCGAGTAGCTCCAACTGGGTTGTATTTCCCTAGTTTGTTTATGAGAAGGTCATGGAATACAGTGCCAAAAGCCTTGCTAAAGTCAAGATATACCACATCTATCACTTCCCCCCATCCACAAGGCTTGTTACCCTGTCAAAGAAAACTGTCAGGTTGGTTTGACATGATTTGTTCTTATCACCTTACTTATCTTCTAGGTGTTTGCAAACTGGTTGCTTAATTATTTGCTCCATTATCTTTCCATGTACTGAAGTTAAGATGACTGGTCTGTAATTCCCAGGTGGTCCTTATTTCCCTTTTTATAGACTGGCACTATATTTACCCTTTCTCAGTCCTCTGGAATCTCTCCCATCTTCTGTGACTTTTTGAAGATAATCACCAATGGCTTAGATATGTCCTCAGTCAGCTTTTTGAGTATTCCAAGATGTATTTCATCAGGCCTTGGTGACCTAGAGACAGCTAAGTTGTCTAAGTAATTTTCAACTTGTTCTTTCCCCTATTTTAGCCTCAGATCCTACCTCATTTTCACTGACATTCACTATGAGACGTCTGATCGCTACTAACCTTTTTGGTGAAAACTGAAACAAAAAAGTCATTTAGCACCGCTGCCATTTCCATGTTTTCTATTATTATTTTTCCCCTCTCACTGAGTAACAGGCCTACCCTGACCTTGGTCTTCCTCTTGCTTCTAATGTATTTGTAGAATGTTTTCTTGTCATCCTTTATGTCTCTAGCTAATTTAATCTCGTTTTATGCTTTGGCCTTTCTAATTTTGTCCCTGCATACTTATGTTATTTGTTTATATTCAACCTTTGTAATTTGACCTTGTTACATCTTTTTGCAGGACTCTTTTTTTTTAGTTTCAGATCATTGAAGATCTCCTAATTAAGCCAGGGTTGTCTCTTGCCATACTTCCTGTCTTTCCTACACAGTAGGATAGTTTGTACTTGTGCCCTTAATACTGTCTCTTGGAAAAACTACCAACTCTCTTGAACTGTTTTTCCCCTTATACTTGCTTCCCATGGGATCTTACCTACCAAGTCCCTGAGTTTGCTAGTCTGCTTTCTTGAAATCCATTACTGTGCTGTTGTCCCTCCTATCATTCCTTAGAATCATGAACGCTACCATTTCATGATCACTTTCACTGAAGATGCCTTCCACTTTTAAATTCTCAACAAGTCCCTCCTATTTGTCAAAATCAAATCTAGAACAGCCTCTCTGATAGTAGTTTTCTCAACCTTCTGAAATAAAAAATTGTCTCCAATACATTCCAAGAACTTGTTGGATAATCTGTGCCCTGCCATGTTATTTTCCAATCACATGTCTAGGTAGTTGAAGTCTTCCACAGGAACATAAGAATGGCCATGCTGGGTCAGATCAATGGTTGATCTTGCCCCTAGCATGTCTTCTCATAGTGGCCAGTGCCAGGTGCTTCAGAGGGAATGAAGGGAACAAGTAATCCATCCCGTTGCCCATTCCCAGCTTCTCGTAAAGAGCAATTCTTGCCCATCCTGGCTAATTGCCACTGATGCGCACCTGTCCTCCATTAATTTATCTAGTTCTTTTTTTAACCCTGTTATAGACTTGGCCTTCACAACATCCTCTGTCAAGGAGTTCCACAGGTTGTGCATTGTGTGAAGAAATACTTCCTTTTGTTCATTTTAAACATGCTCTCTATTAATTTCATTTGGTGACCCCCTAGTTCTTGTTTTATGAGAAGGAGTGAACAAGTCTTTCTCCTATTTCCATCTCATTCTCAGGCCAAGTGTATACATTTTTAAGATATAAAGCAACACCTCCTCCCTTTTTTCCCTGCCTGTCCTTCTTTAGCAAGCTGTACCCTTCTACACCAATATTCCAATTGTGTATTATCCCACCTAGTCTGTGATGCCAACTAGTGTTTATTCACTAGTATTTCAAGTTCTTCCTGCTTATTCCCCATGCTTCTCACATTAGTATACAGACATCTAAGATACTGATTTGATTTCCCCCATACGTTCACTCTTGTCTCTCCCTTATCCTTGCTATAAGGGCCCATGCTGCCGTCAGTGTGACTCATTCTGACTCTTCTCCCAGGTCTCCATGTTTTTGACTTACCTGTGGACTTTTGTCACCTGCCCCCACTGAATCTAGTTTAAAACCCTCCTCACTAGGTTAGCCATTCGGTAACCAAAAGTGCTTTTTCCCTTCCTCGATTAGTGGAACCCATCTCTGCTTAGCAGTCCTTCTTCTTGGAACATCATCCAGTGATCATGGAAGCCGAAGCCCTCCTGGCAACATCATCTGCACAGCCAGGCATTTCACCTCCAGAATGCATTTGTCTCTGCCAGGGCCCCTGCCCTTGACTGGAAGGATGGAAGAGAACACCACATATGCCCCAGCTCCTTCACCTTTACTCCCCAAGTCACTTCTGATCTGCTCAGGGTCATACCTCCCAGTATCATTAGTGCCCACATGGATTAGTAGTATGGAATAGTAGTCAATGGACTGGATGATCCTTGATAATCCCTCCATAATGTCTTGGCTACAAGCCCCCGGCAGGCAGCATACCTCCCGGGATGCCATGTCAGGCCAACAGATGGGTGCCTCCATCCCCCTCAGAAGACAGTCACCAACCACCACTACTCTCTTTCCGCCTGGGAGTGGTGACTGTGATCCTCCCAGCCTGGGGGGTACATGGCTTCTCCTCCTTCATCTTTGGGGGTGATTCCTCATCGCTCATTGCCAGGGCAGCATAATGGTTCTTCATCACTAAAGTGGATGAGTTGGGAGTAGGGATGGAGCACTGCTTGCTGCCAGAAGTAACCAGAAGCCACTGTTCTTGTAACAGAGCCATATTCTCTTCCCCCAGTGGCATGACAACCGGTCTCCCTAGCTGGATAGTTTCCTCAGACTTGGACATCTCCATATGAATACTCTCAGTGAATTTTTCATGAGCATGGATGCTCCTCAGCCTATCCACCTCCTCCTGTAGCTCTCCCACCTACTTCCTGAGAGATTTCATGAGCAGACACCTTTCACACTGGACGGTCCCCCCAGCCTGGCTTTCTGAGGATGGGAAATGTAGGACAGTCTCTGCAAATTCACACCAGGATCTGGGTAGAGGCATCCATGGTCAGGTTCTCTGTCTGGATAAGGTGCAGGTGGAAGAGACAGGAGCAGTGTTGGCCATGGTGATGCAGTCCTCCTAAGCATAGCAATTATATCACGACTGTCTCTTACAAACCCCCTTTCAAACTTCCCTGTTCACTAGTGCCCCTTGGTTCCATAGCCTCTGGCGTTTAAGACCTTCTCTCCTAGGCCAGCCCTACCCTCTTGTTAATCACACAGGCGAAGGGTGATCACAAGGCTGAATTGAAGCTGATAGAGGGAACAAAGGCTCAAAAAGTCCTCAAACACGCAATCCCAACTCAGTCTGTACCTTTAAATAACCTGAAAGAAAGAACCAAACAAATTCACTCACCCTAAGATTAGTATTCACACCTTGTTCATTTAGCAAAGGGATCTCCATCTCCCCCTCTCAAATGCCCCTGTTTGTGGTCCCTTGTACGCTAGCAGATGCAGCCAGAAACACCATAAAAGCGGACAGAGAAGGCAGGAGAAAGCCAAGGTCAGCCAGAGAAGCACTTGTTGTGTGATCCTGAAAGAAAGCTAAGAGAGAGATTTTTGGATAGAGTGCTGGCTGGAAAAAAGAGGTTTGGAATATTGAGCATGGAAACTATAGCCCCTTGTTTGATTCCTACAATGTACAGGGAAACAGAACTTTGTGTACATTCTGTGTAAATAACTAGGACTGCATCAAAGAAATGCCTGACTCTATCATCAGTTTCGCCTCCTAAGAGAAACACTCTACAACGCCCCGAATATTGGCTGATGGCTCAGGGCAAAAGTGGTAACAATAGAATAAAAGGTTAGTCTCTGAATTTTTTTCCTCTGGTTTCTTGGGTTTTGGAGTTGCCTCTGTCAAGGAGATCTATGGGAGACAAGAGTGTGAGGGAACCCCTGTGGTCGACATCAATAGATTAAGAATTTAACTAGACTAGAATAATACGCCTCTCCTCCCAACACACATGGAGGCAGAATCAAAGAGAACTTGATTCTGCTTTGGGAGAAGCTAGAATCTTCAACATGAGAAAAGACAGAGAAATACAATTCAATCCTTAGAACAAATGTACAGTGCACAGAACACTCAGCCAATCAGAGAGGAGGAGTTTCATAATGACTGTGTGTTTATATCTCAGTGATTATGCAAGTCTCTTCACTTTTATAGGCTCAAAATTCCTTATCCCTTTGCTCACATCAGCATCAATGTCTCTTCATCATCCAGTCACCCTACTTTACTTTAGATTTTAAATACGATTTTATTAAATATCAGAGTTACTCTTCATAGCAGTGGGAGAGCTAAGTTGTCTGCAAGAGGAAGATAATGAGAAGCCTAACGTTAAAGTGGTGGGATGAGAGGTTGGGAAGGAATCAGAAACTGGTATGGCCGTGCTTGTTGTGGGCATATAGATGGCAAGGTCAGCCAATCAGAGCACAGAATTGAAAGACAGCGAGCTCATTTCAGGCCTTCAGAATCACAGGATATTTAGCGCAGGACTCAGTTGTCACTTCCTAACAGGAAGCACCCTTAGATCAGCATTTAATTACACTGAAATACTATGTATAGGTGAAAACCCCCTAATTCTGCTCTCAGTCTTGTGGTTTCCTTTTTCAGGGTGATTCTTTTTGCTGGCCAACTGCAAACACTTGGATCACTCTAGCTCTTTCCCTTATTAGCAGAATAAAACTTCTGCCCACAGAGCTTCCCATCCCTATTCCCACAAGCATAGCTACCCCAGCTTCTGAGCCTTTAATGCAGGCTTCTCATTCCCTCTCCCTGTTTCTTGCAGATGACCTACTTCTCCTCCCCCTCTAAGGGTAACTCCAATTTCAATAAAGTTGTGTTTTCAGGGCTGAGTTTCAGGATGCTCAATGTGATGTGTGTATATTCAATGTGTGCTGTGCTCTGCCCTCTTCTTTTAGGCCACTCATTTTCAGTTCTTATGGCAACAGGCAGTTTCCTAGATCCACATGTAGAGGTCATGACCAGACTAAATTGTACCTGTGGGTGTCTGGTATAGAACTACTGAAGCTTTATTGTGCTTCTGCACAGACCTGATCTCAGTAACATTGCATGCAAGAAACATTTCAGTATGTGCCTATTGAAGGGAAAAAAGTATAGCTGAAATACAGGGAAAATAAAATATAGGGCCATATCCATCTGTGGTAAAAAGAGTGCAAGATGAGAAAAAGCCACTGATACATATTAAACGCTCATTGCGATTTGTGCTGCAGCATAATGGCAGGTACACAGGAAATCACTGTAGCGTGTCATCAGATTGCCAGGAAAGTGCTGCAGCATGTAATTCAATAGGTTGAAAAACGCAGTGGGTGTGGTTTTAAATATAAGCTGACAAGGTAACTCTGTTAGAGGAAGATTCCCATTAGTCTGCAACATCACACACACAATCAGTGGCCTCTTATAAAGCCCGACCCCACATCCATGTGACCATTCATGGGCCTTGAACCAAGACCCACAGCTAGTGTTCAGACCACAGCTGCTGCCTAGCGGCTCACCTGAGGAAGGGAGCCAGTGAAGTGCTAGCTCACAAAGGGCCCCGCCCACAAAGCTCCTGGTTGGAGGAAATGTCCAGCACCACCGATTGGCTGAGAAGCTCTATTTAAACCAGAAAGAGGCACAGGATGTTGTCTGAGCAACTAGAGGAATCCCTGGCACGCTGCTACCAGGGACCTTGCCTAGTTGCCTGATTTCTGAACCCTGCCAGTTCCTGTCCTTCTTGTCCCAGACTCCTGTCTGTTCCCTGTTCCTGCTTTCTTGCCTCACTCCTGATCCCTGCTCTCCATCTCCTGCTCTGATTCTGGCTTGGTCCCTCTAATTCTAACCAATAGGCATTACTGCCCACGTCCTAGTCCCTACAGCCCATTGATCTGTGTAAAAAGACTCTTACTGACTGCAACAGGCTTTAGATCAGGCTCATATAGCCTTTTCCCCTTGTAGATCTCAGTGCTTTACAAAGGGAGGGTCACTTTCATTATATTCACTTTACAGATGGGCAAACTGAGTCATGGAGCAGTGAAATGACTTGCTCAGGGTTAAACAGCAGGCCAGAGTCCGAGTTAGAACAGGATCCAGGTATGCTGGCTGGCAGTTCCATGCTCTATCCACTATCTGATCAGGAAAAAAGGATTTGAAAATTTTGTAGATCTGTTTTTTTAAAAAAGGATTGTAAGGCGCTTCCCCTCTCCTGTTAGCTGGGTCACCGCTCAGCATGGTTTGAGGGAAAGGATGGGAGAACAGAACAGAAATGAAGTGCTCTGGTGGTGGGTGGCTCTTCCTGACACCAGCCCTACGAGAGGCAGGTGCTGCTGGGGGCATGCTCTGGCTGCATTAAAGATGGTTGACTTTTTGGATTGCATGGCCTTGTTGCATTTCTTTAGATATCCCTGCTGTCACACTGGTGCCAGAATTGTGGCCTGCTGATGAAACGACTCAGTGCCAGCAAACAGAAGCAGGGTATGTTGAGCAGCTCTCATAGCTATGACCAGGAAGACCCATTATGGAGCAGACCAGGTCACAGGCAGACAGCAAATAGAAGGAGGCAGAGACTTGAGATCCTACTGAAAGAGGTAAGCAAAGAAACTGCAGGGACCAACCAAGAGTGATCAACGGGAACCAGAATGCATCCTGCTGGCACACCAGGTGAAGCAGTGGAGAAGAGCAGAGTCCCCTGATGATGCAGAAAGCACCCAGATTTGATGGTAAGGGGAGCTGGGAAAGGTACCTGACAGTTTGAAATCACAAGGAAGCTGAACTGCTGGTCAGAGGATGTAACGGGGGCATATTTGCCCACAAGCCTGATTGGGGAAGCCCTGCCAATTCTTGTCAGTGGGGGTAGATGAGTGTTCCAGTTAAGAAGGCCAAGTGTGAGGGCTTTGCTGTCTGGTTCAGGGAGGAGAAGCAGCCTGAGGTGGTTCTCTTTCAGTTCTAGGCACCAAGGAGAGAGACAATGAGATGCTTTCAAGTTGCGCTGGGGATCGTCATCAGCTCATGTGGGTGAGTTATCCAAAAGTCTCGAGGGAAATGTTTTAGCAGAGAGTGCATGGGCTGGACAATTCATATCTGAGTGTGCAGGTGACACTGAGGGAACACAAATCTCTGAAGGAGGCTTTGTTAGATGTCCTGGAAATAGAGGCAATATATTAGGCAGACAGATGGCAGAACTGAGAAACTGTCTGGTGTATGAGGACTGATTGGCGGCCTGGAAGAAGAAGCCAGAGGAATACTGGCACCGCAATGCCAGTGTATGAAACTGAGGTCTTCAAATGCACATGTGGTCCCATGTTGGCCACCTAGATTCCCAACAGATTGGGAATCCCAGACTCAGAGAACTGGAAGGCAAGAAGGAAGATAGGAAGAAAATCTAATGGAAAAAAGATGTTCAGGGGCGTTGGCAGTTGCTTGAAGAGACAATACTAAAGGCACAACTGCAAACTATCTCAATACAAAGGAAAAATAGGAAGAGCCCATTATGGCTGCATCAGGAGCTCTTTAATGACCTGAAAATAAAAAAGGAATCTTACAAAATCATAGCATTTAGGTCAAATATTAAGAAAACCTTTTTAACTATAAGGATAGTTAAGTACTGGGATAGGTTAAAAAAGGAGGTTGTAGAATCCCCATCATTGGAGGTTTCTAAGAACAGGTTAGACAAACACCTGCCAAGGATAGTCTAGATATACTTGGTCCTGCCTCGGTGTGGGTGGATGGACTAGATGATCTCTCAAGGTCCCTTCCAGCTCTATATTTCTATGATTCATGCAAGTGATGTTGTGCCTGGTGTGTGGAGTATGAGGGCACTATCCAGAACCAAGGAGAAGCTGCTAGAGGTGACTACAGAGCTGGCTCAGTCCCCAGCAGAGATGGGTATCAGGAAGTTCTTGCTTGGAAATGTTCCCCAAAAATGGAGAAGGAAACTCAAGAAGGGAGGCACTGTGGACAAGCCATAGGGAAACTAAAGAGAGGCAGGAATAAGGGGCAATACACAGTTTGTGCTGCTGATATAAGATCCCCATGGAGATCCATGGAGTTCTGGAAGAAAGCCGGAAAAGAAATACAAGAAGGTCGTACCCACTGGGATCAATCTCAATGGATGGGCTGTGTTTTCTCTAACTATAGTGGCCATCTGAATGTGGGATGCTGCATTGAGTGTGGTCAAAACAAAGGATGCCCACCAACTGCAGGGGTTCATGAGTTTTGCCTCTTACACTTGATGTTTGTATGGGGGTTTGCTGAGACAGCTGCTCCACTGCTTAGTCTAGCAGAGAAGAGATCTTCATTCAGTTGGATAGCCAAGTGCAGCCAGGTGTTCCAGGAGATGAAAGAAGGCTTTGACCTCTGCGTTAATGTGGCATACTTCCTGCCGGGATACCCCGTTGTGTTGGATAGTGACACCATTAAGATTGGAATAGGAGGTGTGCTTCCCAAGTGCAGAGTGGACTATTGCCTCCTATAATAAGACCCTCAAGAAACTGGAACTACGGTGTGAGTTCTTGGCAGTTATCAGAACTATTGAGAGATTCCCCTTGCACAGACTAACCATGCTTCCCTGCAGTAGGTGTTGAGATTCAGGCAACCTGAAGGACAAATGGCTTGTTGACTGGGGGAAATGGCAAGCAAGATCATTTCAAAGCATAACATTGACTCAGGACCCACCATGGGAATGTGGATGTCCTGTCCGAACAATCATGCTAAGAAGTCAAATGACAGCAGTGGTTCCACCAGAAGCAGAAGGAAGAGATCCAGGGGGTTGCAGTTCTCAGGAAGACACCGAAGAGCTACTTGAGGGATGAACAGCAAAACAGTCGGCACAGATGCAAGTTGAGGATGAGGACATAGCGTCCCTTTTACAATAGAAACACAGGCCTTCATGGCAGGAGGCAGCATTGTGCAATGAGTTAGTGACGGCTTTCTGGGCTCTGTGGAACCACCTGTAGCTGCAGCAGGGTGTATTCTACAGAATAGTGGAACACACCAGTGGGAGGTTAAATGGCATTGCAATGTCAGCTGATTGTACCAAATATTCTACCACCGGAGCTTCTGAAGTTGATATGTAATTTGCTGACAGCTGGTCCCTTTGGGATTACAAAGACCCTGGATCAGAGTCAGCAGAAATTCTACTGGGTCAGATGCTAGAGAGATGTGGCTAGTTGGTGTTGGAGTTGTGAGGCATGCATGGCACAAAGAGGACCCTCTGGTAAGTCCAGAGCACCAGTGCCACCAGTGCAATGTGGGGGCACCAATGAAGTGAGCATTCATTGACAGGCTGAGACCCCTGCATGAGACTGAAAGGGAAAATCAATTAATCCTAATTGCCACAGACAATTTCTCCAAGTGACCAGTGGCATTTCCCTTACCTGATCAGGAAGCTATGATGGTTGCTGAGGCTCTGTTGAATGGCTTCTTCTCATGCTTTGGTGTCTCTCCAGAGCTGCAGTGACCAATTAAGATTCAAATTTTTCAGAAGATTCGCTCACTACTGTGGATTCAGGAAACAGAAGATAGAATTGCATCCTCAAAGTGATGGGATGTTGGAGCACCATAACTGCACTCTGGGGGCGCAGCTGTTTTGTAGAGCAACAGCAATCCTAACATCTTGTTTGTTTTTTTGATTGTTGCTGTATGTTTAACAGGAGTCAGCACCGAACTATCCACAGTAATCCTCTAGTCCATTTCCTGAGCTGAGACAGTTAATTTAGCATCCTGTAAGGTGTATATATTTAATATTTCCCTGCAATGTCAATTACTTTGTATTTATCAACATTAAACTTCATTTGCCATCGTGTTACCCATTCACCTTCTTCTGAATTTCAACGCAATCCTCACTGGACCTGATTTATCTAAACAACTTTGTCATCTGCAAAGTTTGCTACCTCACTGTTGGCACTCCATCACACACAAACACAGACTGACTACCTGACTATTTAAGGGAATGTGGAACAATTTATGTGAGGGGCAATATGAGCTGAAAGTCAGACTCCAACCTCCCATCCTACTAATGCTGTAAATGAGTCAATCTATAGGACTCTTTACAAGTTTTCTTACTTGTCTCTGGCTGTGTACATCTAAGTTTTGATTGGATAGCAGCCAGACCATGTTAGCATATAGTATCTGATCATGGAATAGAGTACAGCTACTGAGACATAGTAAGTGACTGAAGTCTGAGAGCTCTGCCCTCAAAGAATCTCTTCATTCAGATGACATTACATCAGTTTCATCCACATAAGAAGTCAAGAAGGTAAGATATTCCATAGAAGTCTTAACTGGTGGTTGACTAAGAGGATTGCTTTACAAAAACAGAGGGATACACATTTGTTTACCATAAAGTAAAATTTAGATTTTGTAAAGGTGATATACTTCAGTAAGTAGATAAATTATTTAGATTGCTATTTGTTTAAAAGCCACAGTACAATTCAATTATTACTACAAAATTTGCAGGTATTTCAGTCCATGCCAACACCTACCTATACAAAAATGATTCACTGCAACTGTGTCCTTTATGCTGTATTAATCAGCCATTGTTGATGTCATTCACTGAATTTTACAATAATATTTAATTATGCTATTTTCTGTGGCAAACGAATATAAAAAGAAAATACTTCACTATAAAATGTTATAGATTCATTCTAATGAAGAAAAAAAATTCAGAATCAATTTTCAAGTCAGTTGCTTTTGAAAAGCAATTGAAAAAAATAATTGTACTGTCTTTCTGAATTATATAACAGGTTGTATAATATTCAAGGGTAATTTGTCTCGTAAATTCAGCACAGCTTTCCAGTGCAACTCACATTTTAGATTGTCTGTTCTTATGTTACTGTCCCTGTCTGCAGTAGTGACTGTATTAGCACTGATGGTGTAATATGAGAGTATATGAAGACTTGCTATTTTCTATAGCCTTTTGTATGTTCTATTTAGTAAAGCTGCTTTTCCCAGAATAGGATCATTCTAATAACATCTTTTCTGGAGCAATAATGACTTGGTTGCCTAGTAAGAATTAAATTGCTAATTCAAATCCCTAAGCAATTAATCTTAAATACCATGTGTCATGTTTAGTGTCTTTTTGCATGCCTTTTGCTGTGAATACCTGATCACAGTACTACCCAATCTCCTTATCGTTTTACCACTGATATGTTCTGATTTACGTATTAGGGAGCAATGTTTGGAATATACTGTTTATAGCACCTTTCATCTCTGGATCTCAAAGTGCTTTACAAATGTTCACTGACCCCACAACACCTTGTGAGGTATTATCAGACCCATCTTTTAAATGGGTAAACTGAGGCACCTCCCCAACATCTTATCACTTACGTAGCCAATAATAATAAAATAATGGCTCCCGGTACCGTATTCCAGTTATTAAACAAACTGCCTAATACATTATTTTTCTACAGTTATATATTTCACCACTCAGCATGCTGCATCTGATCCTTAGCTGGTATAAATCAAAGCAACTCCATTGAAGATAATGAAGCTATGACAGTTTCCACCAGCTGATAATTTTCAGATTTACCTTCTCTCTCAGAAATCGTAATGGTTTCACCCAAGAAAAAAGAACTGTTATATGTGTGTGCTCATTGCTGATGTGGTGGTATGCTTAGCTGACACTGAAATAACAACTGGAAAGCATAAGGAACTACATCTAAAAGATATGGGATACCCACAATCATTTTTAATTAACATGCCAGATTTTCTTCTCTTCTACTAGTTGAGATAGGAAAGTGCAGGAAGCCTGCCCAGTTCCATCCATTTTTGTGCATTCCGCACCCTTCATGTAATTGATGGCCTCATGGAGATGCATGCAATTTTTGAAATGGCAGAGGACCATTTCAATGTAAATGACCTGACAGAGTCACCTATTGCACCTCACCTTTGTAATATACAGTATGAGAAAAACCTAGTGTGTAACCAACAAGAAAAAAAGAGGCCTTTGCAAGCGCTAAGCTTTTCAGCCATTCTGCCTCTGAAAATATAGGGCCTGATTCTGATCTCACATACAAAGAGGAATAGGAGTGGAGTTACACGAACATAAATTTGGTCTCAAAGGAGAATGAACAAAACAAAACTATCGATAAACTCCTTGTGTGCTTTCAGTTAATGAGGCCTCCATAAGATCACATTCTATCTCGAAGCTATATTTTCCATTGCTTTGTCTGCTTGCAAAACTTTTAATGGAACAAGTTTTTCTGGCAGAAGAACACTGATTTTTATCTTTAATGGGCAGCCTCTCTATCATTTAGCTTCAGGAAACAGCTTCCTCGTTGTAAACTGCCTGAGAGTGGTGACAGCTAGTCAATTTCAAAAGAAGTCAGTGGAGATTTGCTTGCTAAATTTGGGAAGGAATTCAGAAATGCTGAAAGCTGCAGATGATATTATGGAACAGGAGGACTCTACTTCTCAAAATGGAGAAATGACAAGCTGGGATATCAATGACATCAAACTTCCTCAGGTACGTGGGTATGTTTTAGAAGGTATTTTAGAAGTTCATCCAATCATAGAATGCCTTCTGAAACATCCATATTTTATTATCTTTCCTCATTTGCCACTGCCCTAGTATCCGTGGTCTAGATGGCAAAATGAGATTCTCTGTTGAACAGCTAGAAAATTATTCTATAAAACATTTAAACATTCATACATTTAGCCTTGAATTACACCCTTGAAAGAGCTGTCTGTGTGTTATAAGAAATAGTGATACTGTAGTTTCACTAGCTTTATAGTCCACTGGTTGGATGAAGCAGCCATTTAGTATTTTATTTGATCTTCTTTGTTGAATGTCTTATTTACTGCATACCATTCAAACCCTGCTCTGAATACATAATTATTAATTTTCTCATTGGCTTAGGACTATAATATCTGAGTGCTGCATAAACACTAATGTATTTATTTTCACAACATCACTCTGAGGTGAAGGGATGTTATTATCCTATTTTACAGATGGTACCTGAAGCACAGAGATTAAGGTCAAAGGTGTCCAGTAACTTTGGGTGCCTAGGAATTGATTTTTCAGAGTACTTTGCATTACATAGTATTTTATATGTTCAAAAAGCACAGATGCTTTTCAACTGATTTCAGTTGCAGCTGTGAGTGCTCAGCACTTCTGCAAATCAGAGCCCAGGTTCCAATTGGGAGCCCTGAAAAGGAGTGACACGATTAGTGTCCATGTGTGAAATGTTTTGTTTATGTGACTTGCCCAGATTCACACAGAAACTCTTTTGGCAGAGGCAGGGATAGAATTCAGTTGTCTAGGGTGACCTGCCACTGTCTTAACCACAAGACCATCCTCCTGCATGCCTTTGCCTCATTCACTTCACACCTTCCAACTTCTGCAACAAATGAGGCAATGGACAACATCCTAATTACACCACTCTGATTCATTCCCAGAGCACTGCCAGTCTGTGCATTGATGACACACGGGTTCGGTAGCAAAAATAAAGTCATTCAAGATGATGTCATAATGCAGAGGTACAAGGGGGACAAATTAGGGTTGCACAGACCATTTCCTAACTTCTGAGTGCTTCTTTGCAGCCTTTAAGTTCTTTTAATGTAGTGTTGTATGTATGTAATTTCCTGGGTTTTAAAGAAGAGCAAACTGAAAGAAGTGAAACTCCATTATGTGGCACCATATTGACACCAACATGGGTCATCAACGTTCTTGGAACATTCAGATCCAGACCTCTGCCACTTGAGCCAACAGAATAATTTAGGACACTAGTTGGTTGTCATCCTGTATGTGGACCAGATGCTAGAAGGGCATGATGGATCTGTTACTAGAAAACCCACTTTGGCTATGGGTTTCAGAGATAATTGTTGGCAGCAGATGAATAGTGACCCCCAAGCTCTTTATCCCAGTCCCAGTTTCCTTCTTTGTGCTCCGCATCTGAGTCCCAGTCTTTGACTATCTCAGCTTCAAGTCTTGATCTCCCTTCTTCGGCTTCTCATCCCAATATCCCCCCAGGCTTCTTGTCCCAGACTCCTTGCCTAGCAACTCAGTCCCTCACCCCTCCAACCCCAACTCCTCATCCAATCTGTCTTCCCCCTACTCCCACTCACAATCAGTCCCCACCCAGTCTCCTTGACTCAGTCCCCATCCACCCCAAAGGCTCCTTGTCCAAATCTACTCCCTCCTCCCATAGGTCTATTTCTTGTCCCATCTGCATTCGTGTCAGGAGGATCCCACCTCCACACTGCTTAGGTGCCAGCAGATGGAACACAGAGAACACAGAAGAAACAGTCTCCCTGTTCTCAGTTCCTGAGCCTGAAGCCACAGCAGCTCCCAGCAGCTGGAAGCAACAATTGCAGGGAGAGTCTCTATCAGCCACTGGATCCCTGATCTGGAACATGCTCAGTGCAGATTAAATCTTAGGAGAATTTAGCTGTCAAACTCTTACAAGTCTCTACTGAGCATTTGTGAACTGAGTACAGCTGGCCATAACTCAGGGTTTTCAGTTCCCAAAAAGTTTTGGTATTTTGGAATTTGTTTTTTTTGTTCTGAACTGAATCAAAAACAATTGTACCAAGGCTTTTGTGCACCAACAAAGCCTGAAAATTTTCATTTCGGAAGCACAGAAACATATTTCCAAAATTAAATATGTGAAATCGACATTCTTGTCAGTTTCACTGCTGCTAGCACAAATAGACAAAAATGTCACTTTCATTCAGCAGCTGCCTGGCTCCCACCAGGCAGCACCACCATGCAGTTTGTCACAGAGCTGGAAAACAGGGTTTCCAGATTCCTAGGCCAGCTGGCTCCTGGGCCTATCCACTCAGGTGTCCAGTAGACCAGGGAGCCAACTGGCCTGGGAATCCAGAAACCTTGGGCCCCCCCCCCTCCCCCCAGCATGCAGCTGTCTGCCTGGTGGAGCTACCCGACAGCCATGGACACTGGAAGCAAGACGCAGGATTTCCTGGCACCCAATTCTTCAGCAGGCAGCCTGGAAGACCTGTGGGCTTATCTACACAAATATTTAGTTCGTGGAAAGCTGGGGTATAAATCAATCCCTCACAAGCCAGCTGCCCGCTAAGTGTCCATGAATGCTGCTATTGCACGTTAACAGTTCGATAGTGAGCTTTGACCTACCCTGCTTTGAAACAGGAGTAGATTAACTTAGCTTGAGCTGGGGTTCACAGGGCTTCCAGGCTCCTTGCTACGAAGCTGCGAGCTGAGCTGCGGCTCGAGTCGGGGCACCCAGGGCTTTCAGGCTGTCCGCTCCAAGCAGGGAACCTTCAAGCGCTGACATGATGGGATTGTCTAGAGCCTGAGCTGGAGCCCAGGTTTTCAGAGTTCTAGGAGCCTTGCTCCACAGCAGAGAGATGGGCAGTACTGCTACAGAGAGGGGAGCGTAGCTGCCAGGAGAGCTCCAGCTGGGGCTGTTAGTCTCAGGACTTTTGTGCTTGGGGCTTCTGGAGCTGCCAGGCTGTCTGTGGAATGGGGAACCTGGAAACCCTGCGATCCCCAGTGCAGGGCAGTCTGCATGGCATGGCTGCCCCAGCACTGTGGACCCTGGAACGTGGGCTCTGCAGCAGCCCTCCAGGAAACCGGGTTCTGAGTAAAGTTTTGAGTAGTTTTATCAAATCTGTAACAGATTCAGTGAAACATTCACTCTGCTGAGCTGCAACTTTCTGATGAAATCTAGATTTGTCGGAAAATTTCTGGCCAGTTCTAGAATCAAGATTTTGTTCAAAGGAACAGAACTTGTCAAATTTGGGGAGTTTTTTCACAGGGATGGCAAAGAAATATCCCTGGTGCTAGTCTTTCACAATAGATCTCCCAGTCGCAGAGCTTCTGTGCTATTTTTGTGGATCGTAGTCTCTTCTGACCTTTTCTCCTTTCTTTACTTTCATTAAACTCAAGGGAAAAAAACCAGTGCTTTCCTGAGACTTAGTTCATGTTGTCACCAGTCTATTTCCCATGAAGGCATTAGAGTGGTTAGTTGGTTCTTTATAACCTATTTACATTTTCTTCTTGTACTGACTGTAGCCATTGTGTCAATGTCTGGCTGGTCCCTTGCTAAAATGTCATTATTTTTATGTAGTTTTATATTTGTTGTTTACCATATAGATTTTGCTCAACCTGTACCAGAAAAATAAGGTCTGACTAAAATGTTATAGATTTTTTATTGGTTTTTTGTTTGTTTTAAGTTACTATAGAAATCTGATGTGAGAATTAACAATTGACCTGAACAAAAACTCTGGATCTGGAGGCCCAAGAAACTTTCGGGTAGTCTGGATACGCTTCAGTGCTCATCCTCTCTCTACGAAGAGTCAAGCTGAACCAAACCCAATGGTTGGCTCTGATTCTAAACTTTGCAGCACCGGCCCATCTGTGGTGAAGTAGGCCATGGAGCTTATAAGAAATTAGCAAGCTAATAATTGTCTAACTTTGAGGGCTGTGAAGGGTACTTTATTTAAAGTAGGTGGCTTACAGTTATCATGGCACCCGGCCTTCCACTCCTGAGACTGCTTTGCACCTGGCTGGGCCCTGGAACAAGTTAGAGCAGCCTGAAGGCCAAAGGGCTGTCCTGGCAGCTGGTGAGATCAGCGGAGCAAAGGGGAACTGGTCCCTTTCCCCGCCATCCCCAAGCCTATACCGAAGGAATCCTCCTGTTACTGGCTAATCTGTATTTAGGCTTGCTTCACATGGCCAGAGTGACAAGGATCTAGTCTATTGTCCTCATACTAAGAAACTACTTTCTTTCCTAGCCTAAAATGTGGCATTCTTTGGGTTCTTAACAGGATGTGAAACAAACAGATTGGTTTCAGGAATGGCCAGATTCCTATGTAAAGCATATCTATAGTTCGGATGATAAAAATGCTCAGAGGCATCTGAGTAGCTGGGCAATGAGAAACACCAATAACCACAACTCTCGCATCTTAAAAAAGTCTTGCCTTGGAGTAGTGGTCTGCAGCAATGACTGTTCAGCCGCGGATGGGAGGAAGATATATCTGAGACCTGCTATATGTGATAAAGCCAGGCAAAAACAGCAAAGTAAGTATGACTATGTGGAGATGGCAACACCTACCTTGGTTCGCTTGTTATTAATACTTTAGTTAATAAATTATCACAAGATCATAGACATTAAAACTGGAAGAGACTTATTGATTATCCAGTCTCTCTCACTGCCATTGCAACAGTATTCCCTATTATTAAATATAACTTGCATATTTCGGAAGAATTTTAATGAGTATTGATACCTTTTTGTTTTCTACTGCATTTGGCTTCTCAAAACTTTCTTTTGCAGCTGGCTAAGTTTTAAAAGTCAGCATGTACTGTCCATTTTGCTTTAGCTAAAACTTGATATCCAGCTTGGTTCAGATGAGTTTGTAGTATATTAATCTGCACAGGAACCTCACTTCCACAGGAAAATATTTTTACTTAAATGTGACCTCCAAAGGAAAATAAATGGGCTGATTTTTTTATGATGTAGAAAATAATTAT
The DNA here is from genome assembly GCF_026122565.2 of Emydura macquarii macquarii. NCBI lineage: Eukaryota > Metazoa > Chordata > Testudines > Chelidae > Emydura > Emydura macquarii. The sequence continues at coordinate 169,867 of NW_027132817.1, read as the reverse complement.
TTTTCTAAAGAAAAGGTATTTGGGTTTTTTACTTATTTTTGTGTTAGAAATTCAGCTCCTGTCTATGTCAGAAGATTTTATGATGACTGGAAAATTACTGAAAAAGTGACAACAAAAGCTGAGAGATTAAAAATTGAGTAATTCAGAAGGGAAGAGATTTTAGCTGGACTTGTTAAAATTCTTTTTTGATTGTTTCATTTTGTTAACGGTGACTAATGAACAGTTTGGATAAAGAAAGATTTTGTTAAAGACTTCAGTTAAAGCTAGGCTTGGAAGGATTCAGTTTCATTGGTAAAAGTCAGTAAACATTGATTTCACAGTACACACACTAATTGACAAAAAAAAGCCTTCAATAATAATCAAAACTTACAGATAGGCAAAGTAAGAAAAATGCCGGTTGAGAACTTATTAGAGTTTGATTTAAGGATATTTACTTTGCATATTTTTACATGTGATGTTATGCCCCTGATAATTTTGCACAACTGTGAAAATTTAAACCAATAAAAGAATTTTAAAAATGCATAATCTATATTAGCTGTCAAAATTTACTTACAAAAATAAAAATCAAATTCTGCCAAATTTAGTTGAAGTGATGGACCCCATAATAAATGTCCCTGTGCTCCCAAATAGGTCCCCAGCCAAAGCAGGGAAGATCAGGCCTGGTCTACACTCTCACCGGCAGTATCTCCCGTCGACATACTTACATTGACGTACCACGGTGTCTTAACGGTGCTGTGTCGACGGGAGATGCCATTCCATCGACACAGCCTTACTCCTTTCAAGGAGGTGGATTACCGGCATCAATTGGAGAGGCCATCTGGGGATTGATTGACCGGGTCTACATGAAATTCCTGATACTTCTGAGTAGAGCTGGTTGAAAATTGGCATTTCTGTTTCTCACGAAATTCTGACATTTCAAAATTTCCTTTCTTCCCAAATCACAATGAAAAGACAAAATTTCAAAATTTTCCACAAAATAGAATTGCCAAAAAAAACCTGGTTTCAGAAGTATCTAAATGACTTAATCAAAATTTCTTGTTTTGATAAGGTTGAAGTACTTTGCTTCAACTTTATCATTTCAGAATATATTATATTAGTTGAAATGAGGCACTTGAACGCACAGTCAACCTGTGGGAACTCATTGCCACGGGATGTAGTGAAGGCCAAAACTATAACAGGGTTAAAAAAAAGACTTTATGGTCCATCAATGGGTATTAGCCAGGATGGTCAGGGAAGCAACCCCATGCTCTGAGTGTCCCTAGCCTCTGATTGCCAGAAGCTGGGAGTGGACGACAAGGGATGGATCACTTGATTATTGTCTGTTCTGTTCCCTCTGAAGCACCTGGCATTGGCCAATGTCAGAAGACAGGACACTGGGCTACATGGACCATTGGTCTGACCCAGTATGGGTCTTATGTTCTATGATAAATTTTCATTGAACGTTTTGATGAAATTGGTGCAGTCTGATAAAATGTTTATTTTGTTGAATCAGCATTTTCCAGTGGAAAATTGTCCTATCAGAAAATTTTCAACCACGCCTACTTCTAGGTAAATACCCTCATTGCTCAGCCTTTCAGCCCTTTTTTTATACTTCACTGAAAAACTGAAGTAGGGCAAAAAAATACAGTTTTTATAAATATCCTTTGCAGGTCACCTTGAGCTATAAAACAGGAGAAAGGTCACTATTTGCCAGTGTTGATTTTCTAGATGTATGAAAGGTTTTTTTGCACAGTTCTACTCAATGCATCTTCTGAGCCCACAAGCACCAAAAGGTAACAACCTATTGCCAAAGAACCATTTTCACAGAGAGGATTCATCTGACTGTTAGATCCTCTGCCCAGATGATAATGTATCCTCCTCCTCTTGTTCCAGGGAAATGCTGCCCAAACTGCAGTGGACCTTTAAAGCTTATTTCCTGTCGAGGCCATGGCGGGTACCCTGTCACCAACTTCTGGAGGCATGAAGGGCCATTCATATTTTTTCAGGTTGGTGGAAAACGGTTTGTATTTGACCAATTTAAAAAGGTATTAAATCAGCTTAACTAAAGACATTTATTTGTCCTAACAAACAAGGATCTTATATCATCGTTACTTTGTAAGGCATCATACTTTTCACATACAGCCTCTTCCAAAGCACATCAAATCAATCGGAGTCTTTCCATTGGTTTCAGTGGGCTTTGGATCAGGCCCACGAGGGTATGTCTACACTGCAGCTGGGTAGACAGACATGCACTAGGTTTGCTTGCGCTAGTGCACTAAAAATAGCAGTGAGGCTGGTACTGCACAGATGACGGCACTGTCTAGCCACTCGAGTACAGACCCAAGGGGGAAGGCAGGCTTGTACTTAAAAGCCACACAGTTGTTTTTAGTGTGCTCGCTCAAGCAGCGCTAGCGTGTGTCTATCCAGGCAAGGAGACCCTCTCCCAGAGGCAGTGTAGACATTATCGGATAAAGGCCTGACCCTTCCAGCTTCAGAAATGCTGGGTTACGGTTACAACCTTCCCAGGATCCACCGTCCAGGAATAAGGATTTCTTAGAACAGTAAGGAGTCAGTGGCAAGCATTTGTCTGTGGTAGCCCATCATATACACACTGTACTTCATTAGCATTTATACCAATCGCGCAAACATTTAGATAATGGGCCAGGTCATGACTGATGTAAACAGATTTTTTTAAAGCTTTACTCTAACCCTTTGAGAAATGTTCAGAGTTGGAGTTTTTATTTTGTATGTATTTAAACCCCTGTTACCATAATACATGAGTTCCTCACAACATTTAATGTATTTGTCCTGACACTACCCTGTGCAGCAAAGTAGTGCTATTATCCACTTTTTACAGATGAGGAACTGAGGCACAAAGAGGATAAGTGACTTGCCTAAGGTCGCAGAGGAAATCTGGGGCAGAATGGGGAATTGAACCTTGATCTCTCAAGTCCAAGTTCTGGACTATCGTTCCTCTTCTCCAGCTCTTTGTACCTGCTGGGGATGTGATCTAACATTTACTTTTAACAACTATATCATATTGAATTTACAAACATGCTTATATCAAAGATATAGAGGTGGAAATTGATTTTCTGATTAATCATACCATATATACAGTATATTCTTAGTTTTGAAAGATATATGTATGTTATTTAGAGAAAAGAACTAATGGAACTGGCTTCTCACACATACTATAGGGAGGGAGGGACGCTTCCCCCACACACTTTAGTTCTGACTGGCAGCAACCCTGCAAGTCCTGTCTCTCTTGAGAAGAGCCCTATCTGTAAATGTTGTGCAATTGTTTTGTGATTTCAGCAAATGTCCACCAGCATCAGACCACCCTCTTCTGTTTTGCTGAACTGAATATACCACAGGAGGTGAAAAGATCTAATCCACTGGGCCACCCAGCCCCTATGTGGGATTTAAATATGTGCCATAAGTCCTGCCCTCTTAAAGTTACTGCATGGACTTTGTTTTTAACTTTAATTTATCCCATTCCTTTCTAAAGTCCAAGGGGGCCCATGATCACCCAAGACCAGAAACAAAACTAGAAGCAGAAGCAAGAAGATCAATTCAGAAAGCACATACAGCTTTTTCTCCCACCTCTCCAAGACTAAAAAGATGTCGGGAGGCTGAGGTAACTTTTATTATTAACCTACAAAACACAGAGGGCTCAACTGTCCCTTGTCCAATGTGCCATGCTGCTCAGGCTACCTGGACCTTGGGTCTGGGAGACAGCAACCTCTACACATGGAATAAAAACTATGGCCAGATTCTCCCCCCCTTAGAAAAAGCCACAGGAGAGGAGACATCTCTCTTTGCAGCTGCCCTCTCAGAACTCTCCCCCAATGGTTGTGTTGTGGGGGCTCTCGCCCAGCAGAATGAGCTGGGATTTTACCAAAATAACCTGCAAATCCCCATGATATGTGTAGCTATCAAGGATCCACTAGAGGCGTAGGATTATCGATATGGAAATTGTGCAGTAACTCCAGGTTCCCTTGTGCCATCCCCACCTCCAGATATCTATCTGCCAGTGTGATGCTAAACGGGAGTTGACTTTCCCCACTTGCTGTGTAGATCCTACCAATGATGTAGAGGAGGCGTCACAGAGAAGTTAATGCCACCTCAGCTTGAGTTCAGGTTTCTATGAATTCAGCAGGGTTGGTGGGAGTTAATGTGCATTCTTCAGGCCTTGGCCCTTTCTGGCCCCCTTCCCACATGGGCCTTTCTACACAAATATGGAGAGCTCTCTGCAGAGCCAAGAGGATGATGTTACAGAGATGGCTGCTCCCTGCCCTGACTGTGTGGCAAGGGTGAGACCCACAGGCACAGAGGGCAGTGTCCATGCACAGATCTCATGAGTGTAGTCTGGCTCTGAGTAAGGAAATCGGGTCGGTCAGCAGAGCTATCCCTGGTGTGAATTTATCGGCATTCTCTGGGAGAGGCCACTTTACAGATATTGCATATCACAAATCCCCAGCTGCATCTGCCGTTTGGTGGGCTCAGGTTAGTGACACCACAGGTTGGTGTGCTTGACATCGATACTCCTTCTGGCTGCTGAAGGAAGGTATGAATGATTTTCAGAGGGAGCTAACTCCCTCCTGATCTCTCAGGTCTGTATGAATGTGTGTGGGGAACTGGGGAATCCTTGAAGCTCCAAAGACTCTTAGCGGAATGGAAGCACAGATAAAACAGCAAAGGCTAAACCAACCAGAATGAAACACTCCTGTGGAAGATCTAAGTTAGTTTTAGTGATAATATGCTGGGGGAGCGGGCATGACAAAGTGGAGTTCAAGAGTGACTCAGTGGGAGATACTGACTTCTGAGGAAACAGGAAGAGAATACATGAAGGCAGCTAGTGTCTGATACAAGAACAAGGGGATGTAAATTTTGAAAAAGCAAATGAGTCCTTGTGTAAAACTCTGACAAATACTCTGTTCAGAAACAGCTATTCTCCTATAGTTTCAATTCTGTCCTTATTTGCATAGGTGCAGTTCTCACCCATGTAACGAGTTTGGGTCCCATTGCCATTTTTCCCGTTTGCCTGTTCTAACTCAAGCAAAACTCCCACTGTCCACTTCTCGATTCTTCTCCCATTAAAGTCAATGAGGGTTTTGACTCTTAAATTCAGTGGGAGCAGGACTGGGCCCAAGACTCCATAAATACACGTTGTTTGGGCCAGATCCTCCACTGGTGCAAATCAGCTTAACCGCTCTGTTAGTATTCTGGCTCCTTGTTCCCCTCAAGCTCATTTGTTTTTGCTGCTTTTTCTCTCCTTGAAATCATGATCCACTGTCACATGCTGACAATTCCAACAAAAACTACCGGTAGTTGTGAGATCACAGAGGATTTTGACTTCAGATGAAGAATAACTTGCTGAAGATGAAAAACTCTCAAAGAAAAGATCTTGTTATAACATGCCAGGAAGGAGAAGTATAGAAAATATCTGATTTAGAAATAGAATAGTTTTAAATAGAATGTTTTCAAACTTTTCCATGTGGCATCAGCTGGTCTTCAACTAAGGCAGGGCTGGGCCCTAAAAAATGTACAGTCGGTGGAATTTCTTCATACAGAAAACTCCAGAATATGTCAAGGGAGTTTTACTATGGCTGGATTCATCAAGTCATAAAGTTTCAATAATTAAAAGGATGCAAAAGTTAAATGACAAAGAACAGAGGACTGTAAGCACTAATCATTAAATATACATAAAAGAAGGTGTTCTGCAAGGAATTAAACCTTGTAAAATTATAATCCAATAATTAGAGTATTTAAAGAGATTGCAAAATACCCAGAAACTATGCTTAGCAGAATACTTCTAGTGTGCTGCACCTTCGTTGAATGAAACTGACATTTGTAGAGCTCAGTTTTAAAGAAATAAAAATGTCAATTAAAAATAAGGGGAAAGACTTTTACAAACATCTGAAGAATAATATTTATTGGGGTAAAAAAAAAATCCACTTAAAATGTAACAAGCATTTAAAAACATCCATCCTATCCAATTACAGCAAAGCTCCACAGAAACAAGTAAATGGGATTCTGTGATAGTAAATGTATTAAACAGCAATTTCGTTAACAAATATTATTTTGATATACTCTGGTACCTGCTTCTAGGTATATTTTCTCATAAGTCATTGAAAGGACTTTGGAGGCTGAACTATCTATCATACTTATATGGCCCCATCACCATCGCATCCGAACACTCTACCTTTAATGTATTTATTATTACAATCCCCCTCTGAAGTATTATTATCTCCATTTTACAGACAGGGCAGAGTGATTATGTGACTTGCCCAGGGTCACATAGAAAGTCTATGTCAGAGAAGAGAACCCAGATCTTAAAAGTCCCAAACTAGCATCCGAACACCAGCCATCCTCCTCCTTTCTCTGAACTCTGACTTTCAGTTGCTGTTTATCATTACGGGCCCCAACCCTGTTCCTCTATTATGGATAAACAGAAACTAGTTCAAAGGAAGAGACACCAGACTTGGATGGGTTTCTAGACCTTTCAAGCTGAAATATCTCTTATACTGTACCATCAGCCTACAAAGATTCACCATTATAGATGCCTACCATTAATTTAACACAAGGAGAGAAGAAGTATGAACTCAGATACCTTTGATATTCTGACTGGATCTGTTTTTCTTGTTTGTATTAAGAGAATTAATCGGTCTGGGTTAGTTACAAAGGGTTTTTTCTTTCTTTTTGGTTTTTTTATTTGTTTTGTTAATTATTACATTTCATTTTTATTTCTTAAGTCCCTGACAGGTGAGATGCAAAGTCCAGAAACTTTGCCTTTACTTCTTTCCAGTCAGGAAGACTACATATCACCCTGTAGTTTTAATGGACATTTAATAGACAAAAACCCTCAAGAGCAAATAATAAATAATTGTTTGTCTCTTGCAAAAAATCATGGTTTTGGAAGATCCCCTTACCTCACAGAGCACTGTCAGGATATAGGCTCTAACAAATACTATGAGAAGTGCAAAGAAATTGGCAGCAGGGAGTGTGATAGCAGAGATCTGTCTGGATCTTCTGTCTGCAGTATGTATGCTGACTATGGAGAACTACAACCCTGGAATAAGAACACTGCCCTCGAAAGGAATCCATGTACTGACAAGTGTTGCAATGATTCTGCTTTATCTTTGACTGATCTGCATTGTGAAATCGTTTCTTCACAAAACTGTATGGACTCCAGTATCCAACATGATCCTAATATACCGCCTACAACAAAAGCCAGCTACCATCCGTTGAGGTCTAACATAGGCCTGTCTGGAGACGATTTTTATGAAGGGAAATTGTGTGTGAATTACAACAGCAGCTACATCCCTTCCTCTTTGTACCATCTCTCTCAGGAGGAGCCCTACCTCATTATGAACTCTGTACATCACCATCAGCAGCCTTCACCACCCATGAAAAGCAACGAATGGGACTTTGAAGAAGAAAGAAAATACACCAATCTGGATTACTGCAACAATGAAATGTTTTTTAGTCTCTATCCTTTAAGATGATCATGTTTATAATTTCCCCTCTTCCCAGCACCTGTAAAAGTGGGCCAGATTCTTTGCTCTGTGTAAAGTGAATGTAAAATGCTGCCTTTCTGATTGGGTACTCCTTTACCCCTTGCTCTACACAGGCATAAAAGATTGCAGACGGGCAGATAAGCAGGCTCAGGGAGCACAGTCACCCTGCACCTCCCTGGAGGCCTTTCCTCTTCCTTGTGCAGAGGGAAGGGGAGCCATAATCCAACCCAATTCAGTTTATCCCCTACACCATTCCCTGGGGTTTTTTATCTATTCCGTTTGTGGACCTGTCCATTCATGGTACCTCACTGATCTCTTCTGTCACTCTTGAACTGTTCTTAACATTAGCAATTTCTCTTTTGCAAAACTTGCCATACTTTAGTTCAAGGCTGCAACAGTCCTTGAATATGTATGTCCCTTATTCCACCCCACATTTAAACTATGGTCAACTTGATTTTAATAGGGCGCAATCTGTGGGCAGCACTCATGAAAAATCAAGCCAAGTGTTAGGTGCCTAAATATGGATTTTGCTGCCTACCGTTAGAGGACCAACTTTGAAAATTTTGGCATAGATTTCTTTGAGCTTCCCTTGGAACTTGTATCTTTTCAGCAGTTTTATAATTTCTGTAGCTCTTTGGATTCTGTTTCATTGCTCTCCATTCTACAGCAAGGTGCATGGTATGCAGCATGGTATTCCAGAGCTCTGGACTAAGATGGAGTTTAGCAGTGATCACTAGATGACACTGCTCTGGACCCAGATACTCTTGAACTCTGCAGAGTTCAGATCTAAATCCACATTTCATGGTTGGCTCCTATTAATATAATGGACTGAACCAAAACCCTGAATCCAAACACCTTTGAGCTTAGAGATCCAGATCCAAGATTTGTAGTTTGAGTCCATCTCTACTCTCTAATCTAATAAGCAATGCCCGGACGATATGTTATGATGTGAGATACTGTAAATTTTTATTGGTACTAGCCTGGGTCAAGAGTATTACAAAATAAGTGGCAGTAAAAATTTTATAGTATCCCATACCATGCGATACTTGGTGTCTGTCAAACAGGTTCAGGCTAATCATTTGTCTTTTGTTTGCATGTTTCCTTTCTTTAGATTCTCTTTGCCTTTCCCACTTTGAAGTATGGTAGTTGCTATGGAAATGATACCCTCAGCAGTAAGGGTGGAGTTTAGTGACATTTACAAGAGCAGGATACAGTATATTTATAGAATGTTTCAAAATGTATATTGCAGTTTGTGAAATAGAAGGGTCTGTAGCAGCTTTCATGACCAGGTATGTTGTATAAATCTAATATATAGCCCAGTGTGGTAGTCATCTTTTTAGGTGTTGGCTCATTCAGCAACCTCCTCCTTAGTTGGTCAACCATCATCACCCCAACATATAATTTTGCACGTTTTATTTTTATTATTCATCAAGTCTATCTGAAGATTTCTATGCTAAATTTCATTCAGGATAATGACAATAGCCACATTTATATTCAAGTAGATAAAAAAATTTAAGAAGGGTTATAAAAACCTCACTCTGAAGGACATACCCCAACAACTAACTGATGAGGGTTAGGAAGGAACGTCTCTTGAGCTGGTTATTCTACAGCTGTCTCTGCTGGGAATCTTCTTCAGAAGCTTCTACTGCAAGCCCTTGCCAGAGACAGAATACTGCGCTAAATGAGCCACCGGTTTGATGCTGTATTGCAGTTCCTTCTCACATCTGCTATATTTGCTAAGTCTTTAGTACTACTGTTTTACTATAATTAATACTTGGTACTGATACAGTTCCTTCCATCTGCTGTTTTCAAAACACATCACAATATTAAAGGATTAGATTTCAGAAGATGCCTGAAGGGAAGTATTATTATCCCCATTTTACAGTTGAGGAAACTGAGGCACAGACTGGTTCAGTGATTCCCCTAAAGTCACACAAAGACTTCCCAGATCTGCAAGCTTCCAGTCCCATTCACTCAACCTTTTCATACTCCTGAGATCTCCTGGGTTGGCAAAAATTCCATTTTCAGTATGATCAGAACATTGGAGTAGTACGCTGACAACTTTGTAATTACTGGCTCATGGTATGGAAATACCAGTCCCATGGGTGACCCTGGTAAAGCACCATTTAATAGTGATATATTTTGCAAACAGAAACATGTATTTCCTTGTTTCTAATTCCTTACAACCAACTCCTAAGTAGTTGGTCAAGTACATTTAAATTTGCCCACACTGATAAGAGTCCGGGGGGTGAAAATGGGAGCAAAATCTTTATTATCCTGCAACTAGAACAAAACATACTAAATGTTAAAATTGTTCTAATGATATACAATAGAAAGAGAGGCATCATGAAGACACCTGTTTGGTTTGCATTCACCAGGGAAGATCACAGCACAAGCCCTCTACAACTTACTGCCTATTACAAAAAAGTGTTTTAAAGATGCATGGGACAGCCACATTGTTAGTAAATGCAGGCAGCAGAAATACAAGGAGGTTAGGGACATGGATGTTTTTCATGGGACAAAGCTGGGTTCCAGTTTACTGGGTGCTTCTAAGATCAAAGCATCTAGCTACAGAACTACGATTGAAGCTTTATTAAACATGGTTATGTTGAAAGAAAGCTCTCCCTGCGCTGAAATCCCATAGGCTTATCCAAGAATGCATTGGATTCAGTGTAAAACCTAGGACGGCTTCTTTGGGTTTAGTCACTTCTTTGGTTGCTCCAAAGCAAGTTCTGGTCAGGAATACACAGGAGCTCTTCTAAGGACATTACAAACACTATCTCTATTACCACAGCACACTGTGTCACGTGTTGCATGCAGTCAGACTATGAGTATCTTATAGATGCACAAATCTTTCACAACTTTTTAATCTTATGTAGCATTTAAAGATGAGACCTTAAGGACCAACGTATTAGAGGGATCTATCGATCCTAGATGTTTTTATGATGCCTACTACTATATTATGAGTGTCTCACAGTCTTTTATATGCTTATTCTCAAAATACCTCTGTGAGGTAGAAGTACCATTATCCCCATTATATACATGGGGAACTGAGGCACAGAGAGACTAAAGCCTATATCCACAAAGGGACTTTGGCATCAGAAGTGACCCTAGCCATTTTGCCAGCCAGGCAAATGCCCCATATCCTACCCCTGAGCAGCTGAGGGGAAAAAAATACACATCCCAGCCAATCAGACTGGAGCAGAACTAAAACAAAGAAAAAGGCTGAGTGGAACAGTAATTCGGTGCCCCCTGGAAGTTGGCATCCTCCCCTAAAACCAGTCCTGCTTGGCACTGAGCACTGTGACACCTAACTTGTAGGCCTCTTGAAAAATCCCTGAAATCCACAGAGGCTGGGTTAGGTGCCTAGCCTCCCTATACAAGGCATGGGGAGAGAGAGCCAGTTCACAAAAGCCAGCATGCTAGGCAAAGACCCTTCTAAAATAGCCAATGGGAGGTGCTGACCGGAGAGGGTGTGTTCTAAACCCCGCCCCTCTCACCGAGCTGCTAGGTGCCTACGTCTGGATTGCAGGGAGGCACCTAGCTCTGCTTGCAAGTCCACAAATGGGAACCCCTCTCCTGGAGTCAGGCGGCGAGGCACCTAAGGCATTTCTTGCAGGAGAAGGAGGTGGTGTTGCCATTTTCCTTTTAACTTGTAGTCCAGGGGTTAGAGCACTCACCCAGCATGGGGGAGATCCAGGTTAAAATCCTCCCCTCTGCCTGATACGTGGTGAGGATTTGAACAGGGGTCTCCGACACCTCTCAGCAGCAAGTTCTAACCACTGAACTATGGGTTATTCTGGCGGGGAGGGGCTCCCTCAGTCTCTCCTGTTAAAGCTGTTCCATTTTGGCTCCATCATTAAATAGTCATTGGAGCAGGGGCACTGGGCACTGGCGCTCCCATCTCGCCGGTGGTGCCCTAACCACTAGGCTACAGCGTCATTCTCATTCTCTCTCCCTGGCCCAGGGAGCACACCGACCAGATCAGGCCCTGAAACACGATAGGCAGGTTTGAGGATCCTGCTGGGGCTTTGGTGAGAGATAAGCACCCTGACGCCTAGAGCAAGACAGCATAGAGCACGCCCGGAGGCAGATATGTAGGCCCCTAAGGGACTTCTGCACCCAAAATTTAGGCTGTAAGTGAGATTAGGCTTCTACAGAGTTAGGCAGCAGCTGAGCAGGGATTTTGGTGGACCACACTGGTGCCTAAAAGTAGGACTTGGATGCCTAAATCTGGGGTTTAGGCACATAAGTCCCTTTGTGGATCGAGGCCTAAGTGACTTGCCCAAGATCATGTAGGAAGTCTATGGCAGAACAGGGACTTGAGGCCCCATTCCTAAGCTAATACTCTAACAACTGGACCATCCTTACTCATCTGGTATCTATTTTGCACCTGAAAACAATTGCAGATGCAGCTGGATGCAATCAGGTGATTGGATTCTTAAATATTCCTAAGTGCATTTCTGAAATTTTTGGAAAGAAAAAAAAGTATGTATCCATTTGCTGCTTACGGAAGGGAGGCCATCAGCACCGGTGTACTCTATCAGGTAGCTTGATCAGAATATTTTACTCATCCCAGCCTTTGAAAGACTGGCTTTTTCCATTCCTCCTGGAAATTGTGCTAACCCCCAGTTCACGTGGTGGTTTATCTTTTAGGTAATTGTGCACAGGGGATCCGGATGGGACCATCAAATGTGTTTCACTTTGCAAGCAAAGTTTAAAGTGACCCCTGCGGTGTGTTTCAGGAGTGAAAGGGGCTGGTTCCAAAATGAACACCAGCTAGTTCTTGGTGGGAGGGTGAAGACTGGAATACGGGGTTCTGAGCAAGGTAAAGGAAAAGAAGGCTGGGACGGTCGCATAGTTTTTTAAAGTGGAAAGGACAGAAAAGGCCGAAAGTAATTGAAACATAATCACTGGAAGCAAAGTAGAGAATGGTTTTTATTGCACCACGTAAGAGCATTCTCAGTGGTTAGGATCCTGATCCTGCCAGATGCTGTGCACTCCAGCCCTGATTAAGCAAAGCACTTAAGCACATGGTTAACGCTAAAGATTTCAAGAACTGCTGCAGACTCCAAATACAATGGGGCTTTCTTGCAGGAAGATTCATCTTACCAAGGACAATCGAGTAATGTTGAATATCAAACCTACTCATTCTAATGGTTCATTGCTCAGGAAGACATAAGCAGGCCACTTTGCCTCCTGACAATGCAGGTGCCACTTCCTGTGGCATCTCTTTGTAGAGCCAGGTGTGATATTTAAGGTTGGCAACTCGTCCAAAGCCATTGTGTAACATAAATACCTGACAGTTACTGCAGGGGATAGAGTGAGTGTCCTAAGCTGCTCTTTCTGCATTGAATATAAAGGGAGAAGGTTTTTCATTTATTACTAATGGAGAAAAAATGTTTGTATTAGAAAGGTTGATGGGTTTCTTTTAGGCGAATCTGGTTTGCATTTCTCAAAATCAGTCACATCAGTGGTTCCCAAGTTGTGGCCCGGGGGCCAAAAGTGGCCCGCGGGGGCTTTCAAAGTGGCCTGTGTCTCCCCTCCTGCTGGCTGAAGAAGGGAGCCGCTGCCTAAGGACCCAGGTGGAGCACGTTTCCGTGGGGCTAAAAGACCGGTGCAGGCTCCTTGCTGCACCCAAGGGGATGGGAAATCAGCGCTCCCCTCTGACTGGCTGTAGTAGGGAGCATGGCAAAGCGCTCCCTCTGGGTCCATAGGCGCTGGGGTCCCTGCAGAAGCCAGAGGGAGGGGAGATCAGTGCTCCTATCCCCCAGCTCCAGCAGAGAGCAAAACACTCTGCCTGGGTCCGTAGGTGCTGTCCCCCTGGCAACAGAAGGGAGTCACTGCCTAGGGACCGAGGTTGAGCGCACAGGGCTAGAGGACACGTGTGGTTTCCCTGGTGCAGCCAGGGAGATGGGAGATCAGCGAGGACTCCTTCCATCTAGCTGCAGTGGGGCAGGAGACTGGTGATCCTTCAGGGTTGTGAAAATGATATCTCTGGCCCTCAAGCCAAAAAGGATGGAAACCACTGAGTTACATTATGATCTGAACTTGCCATTGTGTGTATTGGTAACTGTATGATAAACAACGTATTATTAAGTCTACTGTATCTGAGGCTTGCCCAACATACGTGGGTCTCTGAAGACAACTAGTCATAAATAAAATGAACTGCAGCGCTGGAAATTTCCATTCTTTGCCCATAATGTTTTTTGGGGGGGTGAGGAGAGAAGAGACTAAAACTGTTAGGCAAGGGTCCAATCCCCCAAGGTCCTGGAAGTTTGCAATACATTTGCAATGAAGAGCAGGTTCCTCAGATTCCATATACATGAAGCACGAGTACCATGTCAACCCCAAGAGGAAGTTGTTCAGGCCAGAAACTCTGTGCACTGAACTGTTGACCTCATGTGAATCTACCAAAAATATTATAAATGGCAACATCTATGCACAGAATTAAGAAACAATCAAGTGTTTCTCTCACCGACTCTGCAGCTTCTCCCCTAATCTTTATGGAGGCAGCCCTGTTGGCCCCTGGAATTGTATGCTTATTCCATCACCCCCCAGGCACACTTAGTAAACAGCTGCTAGGTGTGAACAGCTGGGACATAATAAATGTCTAAGATTAATGTACAGTAGTGTGTGTCATTAAAATTATTTTGAAAGCCTATAGGTTTCTCCTGTCCCCGTTGCTCAAATCCCAGACACAGTAAGGCGGGCGGGACTCTAGCCTAAGGAATGATCTGAGGCTGGAATCCCAGTAATCACCCAGTAATCTGTTGGTGGTGCCTGGTTCCCTGGAAGGTAGAAACTCCCCAAGAGAGCTCAGCAGAAGCTGCAGTGAGTGCGGGGCTTGTTACACACCCATTGTGGCAGGACCTCTCTGACAGCAGCAGCAGGTGATTGTTTGCTGAGGGGAGGGGGGGCTTGCCTGTTGGGAAGGAGGTGGATGGAAGGCTGAGAAGAAGGCTGGAGGGCACTGTGTAGGAGACAGGGAGATGATTGGTTTGGGGATCACTGACCTCTGCGACTAGGCATGGTGAAATCTTTGCTGGCAGGTGTGAGTGAGAACTGGAAAGAGACAGTGAGTGTATGGGCACATACTGGGTGAAACCTGGGGTGAAGAGTCAGGGCCTGGTTTAAGTGGGTATAAAAAAAAGCAAGTCATTGAAGTTATGCCAATTTACAGCAGCTGAGGTCCTGGCCCTGTAGTTCCCCAACCATACAAACTTCAGCACCGCCTCCAACCTCACTCTGACCTGCCTCATTTTCCCCACGGTAGGTGCTGCTGACAGCCCTACACTTCACCACCAAATTGCTCCCTGACCTCCTGCTTACACCTCAGAGCCCCGTCCTCTCTGGCAGGAGACGTCTCCGGAGGAATGGAAGCTCCAGGCCCCACTCTTCAGGAGCTGATGTCAGTAGCGAGGTGGGGTAGGAAGAGCAGCAGAACTGACCTCCTTGTCCCATGCTGGGGAATAGTTTCTGGGTCCAAATAATTACTCTCTGGCTCTTTCTGCAGAGCCTAGCTGCTCAGCCAAGCATCCTCTGAGGTATTCAGCACGTGAATGCTGAAGGCAGGAGCCAGGCCAAGTTGCAAAGATCTGCAGGGAAGTGTGGGCCATGCACAGGTGATACACACTGGTTCCCTGATAGTGTGGCATTTGCAACCCCAGCAGCGCATGCTGGAAGAGCAAACTGCCGTATGATATTAAAAAAAAGCGAGGTGCTACAGCTCAATTGCTGAGAGGAGTAAATCAATGAAATAAACCAAAGTAAAACTTAGCTGAAGCTAATTATTTTTGGAAGCCTAATTAGCTGGCAGAGAGCTGCTCCTTGGCAGGCTGGGTGTGTAAGTTAGGACACAGGAAAGGCAGCACACCTTTGGAAAAGGCAGGGAAATCAGAGACTTACACAGTTGATGTAAGTGCTAAGTTCTGCTTTTTGTTTGGCTTTTAAAGTTCCTTAGTTAACAGTAGGTTTGTTGCTACTTTAACCGGAGGGGGCGGGGGCGGTGTCATGAGTCATAAAACAGCCCTCCGCTAACCTGACCATAAACATACAAAAACCTAAATCACAGTGGTGTTAAAGTTGCGGCCACACAACAGTCTTCTTGACTCTTCCTGGAACGCGGGCCTTCACAACCCCAAATGTGAGACGACCAGCCCAGGCTCAGCTAAAGGCTCTCCCTCCTCTTCTCCCCATAAGTATTAGTACTAAAAATTAAAAAATCCCAAACCAAATCTGCCCCTTTAAATGATGTTTCTCACACAACCCAGCCTTAACCTTGCCTTCTCCTTGGGCTGATGCCAGCATCTTGTGTCATTCTTTTGGGAGTGGAGAATATTTGCCTGATCCTCAGGAAACTAATTTTAGGAAATCCCCTAGTGCATTGTTAGCTGCACAAGTACAGTTAAAGAGGCTGGAAACAGGAAGAGCGGCAGCTCAGTGTAATGTCTGTCAACCAGGAGCAATTACTTTCCATATCAATGGTCTCTTTAGGCCGTATTGAGGGGCCTGTTGCATAGCATGAATAGCTGAGCTGGAGTTGCGGAGGGCACAGGGTATGTTTTATTAAGGTACAGTAGACGCTTGTTTGCAGCAACAGCTTGTTGAGTCGCTACCGCTGACAAGCAATGTTTCCCCTGGGAACACTTTCCCTACCGTGAATTGTCCACGCGACAACAGCAACATAGCCGCCACCTCACAGCAACATTGGTGACATTATGACGTCACAGCCAGGGGCAGAGCTTGGGGGGCATGTAGGGGCATTGCCACCCCAAATTGTATTTCTCCACTCCCATCTGGCCCTTCAGCACAGCTGCGGGGCACGCAGCCCTCTGTCCATTGCCCTGCCTGACAGAGCCTGCACGGAGAGCACATGTAGGGGCAAGCTTGAGGGGATGGTCTGGAAGAGAAGGATTTTGTGGAGGGGGCAAGCTGGGGCAGGGGAGCAGCAGAGGTGCAGCTGGAAGGGTTCCTCCTTCCTCAGCTTCATGCACTGAGCTGTCCCCTTCATCTGGCAGTGAGGTGTGGATATGCTGTATTGCAGTGGGGGGGAGGGGGAGGTGTCAGGGAACCTCCCTTACCAGGGCACTGACATGTTGCCTTCCCCCCTCCCATCTCTGCTGTCTGTGCTAGGAGCCACTCCTCCTCCATCGCACACGGTGCTCCGCTATCCCTCACCAGGGAGAAGCATGCAGCACCCAGAAGGTGCATCCTCAGCCTTTCCCTGGCAGCCAGCCTTGCTCAGGTGTTTTGCCAAGGGGGGGGGCACCCCTGCCAAACTCAGGGTTCCCCTGCCCCATTCCCCCCAAACTTGGGGTTTCCCCACCCCCCAGTTTTCTCCCCACAATGTGGCCCCCCCACCCCTTCTGAAACACCCTTGACGCTCCATATTCTTTCGCTTTCAGTCAGATGACACGCCCCACAACAGCTGCTGGGGAGCAACATAGCAAAGGCGCGCCGATGTGTTGCTACTAATGACCATCTGTCTCCTGTATGGTGATGATCCCCGTTTCTATTGCCATTTCCACAGAAGCAGGGTGACGGTTGTGTTGTGTGAAGCAGCAGCTTACCAGAGCTTGTCCTAGGCTGTGTAAATGTGTAATCTGGCTTTTCCTGTCACACTAACATTCTTGCTGAAGCTTTGTGCGGCGCTGTTCATAGATTCCAAGGCCAGAAGGGACCACTGTGATCATCGAGTCTGATCTCCTGTATAACAAAGGCCGGAGAACTTTTCCAAAATGACTGCTGGAGTATATCTTTTAGAAAATCATCCACTCTTGATTTAAAAATGGTCCGTGAGGAAGAATCCACCACAATCCTTGCTAAATTGATCCAATGGTTAATCACTGTTAATTTATTCTCGTTGTTAAAAATTTACACCTTATTTCCCATCTGAATTAATCTAGCTTCAAACTTCCAGTCACTGGATCCTGTCATAGCTTTCTCTGCTAGACTGAAGAATCCTATATTAAATAAGTGTTCCCAGTGTAGATACTTACCGATTGTAATCGAGTCACCCCTTAACCTGCTCTTTGTTACGCTCTTTGAGTTGATCACTAACCCATGTTTTCTAATCCTTTAATCCTTCCCATGGTTCTTCTCTGAACCCTCTACAATTTATCCACATGCTTCTTGAACTGTTGACACCAGAACTGGACACAGTATTCCAGCAGCAGCCACACCTGTTCCAAATACCAATGTAAAATAACCTCTCTATTCTTACTTGAAATTCCCGTTTGTGAATCCCAGGATTGTATTAGCTGTTTTGGCCACAGCATTGCTATAACAGGGCAGTCACCCTCTTGAGCACCTCCGAGCAGTGGGGTGCAGAGTCACAGTTCTTTCTCACCCCTGGTGCCCCCTGAAGGCTGACCTTGGCAGGTCTTCTGTGGTTTGACCCTCCAGCCAAGTCACCATGTGCAAATGAACCCCTTCTGGGGTACTAAAGAGTGCAATAAACTAAATGGTCTATTTGACCATGCTAATGTCTTCAGACCCAGCTCTGGATCCTTAAAATTCAGCACTTTGTTCGGGCTCCCAGATAAGCCCGGTCCCCTTTTGGGGTTTATGCCACTTTACCTGTGGGGGAGCCCTGATCTGCCCTTTACTCTAGGTTCTCTCCCAGGGACCCTGCACACAGCAGCCACATACTGCTTATGCCAATCCCTCATTGCTATTTCCCTGGGCCTCTTTCTACCTGGGCCCTTATTTCCAGCCCTATCTCAGGTTCTCCTGTAGCTCCAGACCAGAGAGGCACACCCTTCTTTATTTCTCCAGTCCCAGCTGGGAACTGACTTGCCAGGCTCCTGCACCTCCTTTTATCTGGGCCTGCTGTGCTCTGGTTGGCTGTTGCTAGCCCTTCTGGTCCTTGGAGGACCAGATCTCTCTAGCTCCCAAGATGGCCGTTCTAGTGAGGTCTCTCTAGGCAGGACCTAACTTTGTTGCTCTTTTGCTTCCACCTTGCTGTTTCCTGAGGTGGGGTGAATCAGAACAACAGGGCCTCCAGCAGGGAGTCAGGAAGGCCTGGCACATCCCATTACAGTTGCACCAGGAGCTCATGTTCAGCTGATTATCCACCATGATCCCCAAATCTTTTTCAGAGTCACTGCTTCTTGTGATAGAGTCCCCCCATCCTGTAAGTATGACCAGCATTCTCTGTTCCTGGATTTGCATTTACAGTTATCCATATTAAAACACATATTGTTTGCTTGCACCTAGTTCAGTAAGCTATGCAGATTGCTCTGTGTCAATGACCTAGCTTCTTCCTTACTTATTCATCCCACAGTTTTTGTGTCACCTGCAAACTTTCATCAGTGATGATTTTATATTTTCTTCCAGGTCATTGATAAAAATGTTAAACAGCATAGGGCCAAGAACTGATCCCTGCAGGACCCCACAGGGGTCAATGAGGATTTCCCCATTTACAGTTATATTTTAAGATCTATCAGTTAGCCAGCTTTTAATTCATTTAATGTGTGCCATGTCGATTTTATACCTTTCTAGTTTTTTAATCAATATGCCATGTGGTACCAAATCAAATCTCACAGAAGTCTAAGTATATTATGTCAACACTATGATTTTATCAACCAAACTTGTATTCTCATCAAAAAAAGGTATCAAGTTAGTTTGACAGGATCTGTTTTCCATAAACCCACGCAGATTGGCATTAATTACATTTTTGTCTTTTAATTCTTTATTTATAGAGTACTGTCTCAGCTGCTCCATTATCTTGCACGGGGTCAGTGTCAGACTGACAGATCTATAATTATCCAGGTCATTACTTTTTAGATATTGGCACAACATTAGCTTTCTTCCAGTCTTCTGAAACTTTCTTGGTGTTTCAAAACTTATGTTAATGGAGTACTTCATGGTTTCCTAACGTTTAGGGATTTGAAGTTGTACATTCCAGAAGGCGATGGGGAGGAGAAGGCAGTGTTGTGCAGCAGTAATCTTACCACCAATGTTTCTTGTAAGTGAATACATATTTAGCGCTTTCCTTGTAAGTCAATCCCTCTGGCCATTTTGCTATTGAATCCCTTGCTGTTTGTGGTAATCTTGCAGGGAATACAGTGCCCAGAACTGAATGTAACATTCCCAGTGTGGTTGCACCAAAGTGACCTACTTTCCTCAATCTCGTTCGCAGAGGTTAACTTTACCATAACAACTGACTCAAACACATCAGATAACTAGGAAAAACATGTTTAGGAAGTAAAAAAGAAGTATCCAGAAGTAACAACCTGTCTGGTGCCATGCACAGTTAGATGATATTTCATTTACACCAGCAAGGTAACTGAAGAGAGGACCACGTCAGGGTAGAATATTGACCGGTCTCAATACTCCGTTGTCCTTCAGGCAAACGATACAATATGATTTTGTAGTTTTTCCTCGAAACAGTCTCTCCATCCCCTTCATCATTGTGCTTATGATATTTATCATCTAGTCTTCTCTTGCACTGAGAGGTGAATGGAGATTTCTAGAGCACAATCAGAGGAAAATATTGTTAGAATCCTGGGACAATAGCTCAGTTTTGTGACAAAATTCTGCAGCCGTACAACTGCAAAACACAAGCAGTCTAGCACTTGAAGGCTAGTTGAGAGACAAGCGTCTTAGAAATTCACTTAACCTTTCTGTGGGTCGAATGTTCCAAAGTACCTAAGTCATGTAGAAGCACTATTCTCCCTGGAAGTTAAGGGGGATTGGCGCCTAACTTCCTTAGGCTCTTCTGAAAATCCCAGCCTGTGCCTCAGGTTTCTTTGCTGGACTGATAATACTTCCTACCCACCCCTGGGCGCTGTGAAGCTTCACTCATTTATATTTGTCAAATGCAAAGAGATCTTCAAGGTCAGATGGGGCAACAGAGCAAGACACATTTTTAGTGTAAAATAATCAGAAATGGTGTTTCTGAAGCTCAAAGATCACCAACAGATTAGCACAAACAGAATGCCCTTAAAATGAAATTTTACACTAGACAATGTGGTAATCATACACATTTACTGTCCAGTGTATGCTCTTGCTATCATAAAAGACCTCTTAATTAGAGCTCCTTGAAAACAAAGAAGAAAAACCTGATTCAGAACCTCCCTGTATAGTTACATACCCAGACAAACCTTCATCTTGTCTTCTGTAGTTTTTCAGGTTCTTCAAGATTTTTTTTTAATCTGTCTTTAAAAGACCACACTACAGAAGAAGGGAGCTAGCTTCAGATTGAGCAACTTTACTTTTTGGCAAACTTCTTATTCGTATCATACAGACAGTTAAAAGAACAACATTCCCACTGTTAGTACCATGAGAGCTGGTCAGGAATTTTTCAATGAAATATTTTTTCATCACAAAATGCCTGTTCATCAAAACTGACACTTTTCACGGAAATGTATTGGTTTGGTTGGAAAGGTTTCTTGAGTCCCAAAAAGAATTTCTGGAAGGGAGGGAACAAGGGTGGGGTTGGAAGGAAGGAGGGAAGAGGACAAAGAGAGAGCGATTGAGACAGCCCACGTTAGAATAGCCAAGAGCTTGGTGGTCAGGGCATCCACGTGGGATGTGAGAGACCCAGGCTGAAGTCCTGCCATAACCAAAAGCAAATTGGCTATTCTGGGGTAAGTCAAAAGGTCTAATTTTCATTCCATTTTGCAACAAAATCAAATCTCAAAAACTCAAAAATGTTTTTGCAAAACTGACTTTTTGTTTTCTAGTCAGCCCTGAAAATTTTTGCTGGAAAATGAAGTTGGATTCAATATATCTTTATCTTAATGTTCTTTACTTTAACTCACCAGATTGCTACCTGTTTAGACACTGTTCATTATTAATAGGAACAACTAATAGTAGCTTTATGATATTGGACTCTCCCTCTTTTATGATATTAAATTGTAGGAGTTGAGGGGATGTAAATCCAAAGCCCCAGTATTCATGTTTGTGTTTTCTTGCATTGACATTGTTGAGGGCTGATGTTGCATTGCCCAGAATAAAGTCAGGCTCTTTTAATTAATTTGACCTGCAAGCTAGGCATAGAAGATGCCAGTTCAGGGCATCACACTTTAAGAATTATGTGAATTAATTGGAGAGAGTTCAGAGGAGAGCTACAAACATGATAAAAAGTTTACAAAACCTGACCCATAAAGAACGGTTTAAAAAAAAGATTGAGGGGAGCCCTGATAACAATCGTCAGGTATGGAAAGCGGTATTATAATGAGGACCGTGATCACTTGTTTTCCATGTCCAGTGAAGGTAGGAAGCACTAGAATAGGTTTCCAAGAAAGGCTGTGGAATTGCCATCACTGGATTTTTTAAGAACTGGTTAGACAAACATCTGTCAGGGGTGGTCTACGTGACTGTGACTGTACCCTAGTGTAGGTGGTTGGGCCTAGATAACCTCTCAAAGTTCTTTCCAGCCCTGCATGTCTATGATTCAAAGTGATACAGGCCTCTGAAGATCGTGACAGGTGTGAAGATATTGGGACAGGTGGTAACTCTGCCTTGGGTATTCACTGATTGTGGGGGCAGTTATCTGGGAGCTTTGTGGGAGAATACACCTAAGTGCATTAAGAAAATGGAAACACTTGAAGGAGCAATCAGCCTGATAGTGAATCACCCCAGCAACGTGTACTAATCCTTAAAAGAGACAAGGTGGGTGAGGTAAGATCTTTTATTGGCCCAACTTCTGTTGGTGAGAGAGACAAGGGTTTTTTACATAGAGCTCTTCTTCAGTAAGGAAAACATACTCAGTGTGTGTCAGCTAAATACAACGGTGGAACAGCTTGTTTAGCATAAGTAAACACATATTTCAAGGGACCATTCAAGGTGAAGTGGCACTTTAGTACCACTCCAGTCATAGGGAGAAGAGAGCTGGTGGATTGAGGGCGGAAAAGGCAGCTGAGTAGGGGTGTTGTTAGTGGGTTATAGATTGTTGTACATCCAGTGTCTCTGTTCAGTCCATGATTTTTAGCGTCTAGCAAAGTTATGAATTTAAGCTCCCAGATACCGCTTTTAAAGTGTTTTGCAGGGTGACTTTTGGGGGAAGGATTTGACAACCAAGTGTCTGGGCTGGCGGTCCTGCTATTAATGTGATGTTGTGGGACCAACATGGTTACAACAATATTATATACTAATCCTTATGCCTATTAAGCGTTTACCCATGTTAGAGAACAGCAATGAAACTTAGCGTAACTACAGCTCCAGCTAAAATTGTTCCTAACACAGTTTGGCATTAGTCGTGCTGGGTCCTTGTGTTCACTTGGATCTTTCAGACACAATTCCCCACCGGTGCTACTCCACCACTGCTAGTACCAGCATAAGATGTAGTGAAGCCAAGGCTCAAGTGTGCTCGCGCATTTTTTACCATCTCTACTCTGGGCATGGTCAGATGACATGGTGGTAAAAACCTGAGGCCTCCTTATGATCTTCATTGCTTCTACCACTGGTGAAAAAGTTTGAATTATGTGGCTGAGAAAGTCTAGTGTAGACTCTTTTGGCGGCCTGCTCTTCTGCTCCCATCCCCCGCTGCATTAATTTTTAAAAACTTTTGCTGTGACAAAGGATTTCTATTTATTTGCTCTTTTGTATTCTGGTTCCTCAGCAACTCTAGCATCTCTTCCCAACTATGCTTATTGGACCTGATTTGCCTCTTACGCTGCAATTTGACAATGGTGTCACCCCCACTGCCTTCTATGGCAGTTTCTCATACTTTATACTACTGCAAAGGAAGAAATGTGCATTAAGACTGAGTTGGACTGACCCAATACTTGTTGAGCCATATGCAAAGTAAAGCATGGAGACCTTAGTGATTTCTGTAACTGGCTTAGCAGGAAGGCTTCTGGGGAAGGACTTGGCAACCTGGGCTGGCAGTCTGGGCTGGGAGCTCTTGCTATTAATGTACTTAGAAGAGGATTTGGGCAGATGCAGGGAGTTGGAGTGTTTTATATTTATTCCCTCCAGTGAGGAGGGCTGATAAGTGGGGAAGATGGTAGTTCTACACTCAGGGGGTTGCAACACCATGAGTACCCTAGTGATGCATCTTGCTATCGAGCGGAACACTTGGCACCTGCCTAAGGTTAGATCAGAGGCCATAACTTGCTGTGTTTATCGTTGTTAGTGGAATATTCAATTATTTTCAAAAACGTTGTGGGGGGGAGATGAACAAATGCATTTACACTTTCTCAAGCACAAAACAGAATTTCAAAGTTTGGTGCGCCACCTAGTGGCAGCGAAACAATATGCTCGAGTTTCAGTAATGGCTCAGTCGGGAAACCACACTGAGGTCAGTGTCCACGACTGGATTGCAGTGGATGATTAAAATGAGACACTGCCAATTTTAAAGGCGTGTATTGTAAACAAACGAATTTCTTTGCCAGTAACTTAGTTATTACAGATACACAAACGTAAACTTTATATCAGTCACTATTGATGGGGTCTGTTCACTTTCTGCACATCTCTTAGCCTAGCCAATCAAATAGCAAAGAAGACAGTCTCACTTTCATGACCTCAGCGTGCAATGTTTGAGCTGTAAACAATCTAGGGGGTATTTAGTTGTTTGTAAACAATCTATGGCTGGAAACAGTTCTTTTAGATTACATTTAACTGGATAGTAGGGTGTCTGCTCTCCCCACTCTCATACCTCAGTACTTTCCAGGCATTGAGTCGCAGAACACCTGTGTGGTAGAGAAGTATTATTATCCCCATTTGACAATGGAATAGAGAGGCATCAACATTAAGTGCCTTGCCCAAGGTCACACAAGAAGGCTATGGCAGAGCTGCCTCTAGATTCCCTGTCCTGCAACTTAACCACAAAATCGTCCTTCTTGGCAAATAATGGCCCATGACCTATAGCGCCTAAGCCTTGCTGCATGGGAAGAGGTGACACGTATGTTTTCAAATGCCACCATCTTTCAATGGATGAGTTTTGCTATCAATAATGCTGTGAAATAGTGTTCCTTTATTTCCTTGAAATATAGCTAGTTACCTTTTTGACAGTGTCCCTTTTAAAGAACAGATTTAGACTCTTTCTGCCTGATTCTGTGCATTACGGTAAAGGGTTTCTAAAGGTATTTCAAATGAAATAGACATCTAAAACTATCTTGGGCTAAATCCTACAAAACCAGCAACATTCATTCATGTCCAAAGACTCCATTTAATGGTAGCTTCCAGCTTTTCTCTCCCAGCTGAAGCAATGGAATTGCTATTTCCCAGGCCTAGCAATTTTGAATTGATTTTAAAGGCTCAATTAGGGTCTACATAACAGCCCCACGGCTAAATTCCTAACAAGATAAAAGTTTACAGCACAGCATCAGCTGTTCTATTTCTTTTAGGTCAATTATTGTGTAAGAGGTTATTTTACCATGAAAAACAGCCAGACTTATCCTGGGGCTGCAAAGCTGCGATTCAGAACTAAATGGAGCCTATACAGTACTAGCAATTTACATTTTACATTTAATTACATGCATTAGTTACCTTATTAAAGTAGAACTAATTTTTAAAATCTTACAGCTCACTGGCTTTTAGTTTTCTTTTTCCATTTATTTCAGCTTGGGCAATGAAAATAACTAGTCAATTTCACTTTTGTTTAATTATTTTCATGTTCTCTTGCACTGGTGAGCTGTTGTAAATTACATACATTGCAGGGGAATATTTTTGGAAGGTTTTTTTTTTTTATCAAAACTGATTCCACTGAAACTTTTTTTAAAAAAATGATGGATCCATTTCTGTGGATCTATCTATTCTGTTGCTTGCTTTTAAAAACTTAAATTGGGCCCAAGTAGATTTGATAAGCCCTCTGGTAAAATGGTTTCCTATGGATGTTTTTCATTGACAGGATCTATGGTTTATCCAATTTCAGAAAGCTTTTGCCTCTTCATGCAATAAATTTGATTTGTGATACATGATACTTGAATTAGGCTTTGAAATGAGTATATATTTTATGTACAGGTAATAACTTAGAACCACTACCCAATTCTTAACATTTCACAAAGCTCTACTCAAGTATTAACTAACTAACCCTTGAACATCCACTGAAGCAGGGTAGCACTGCACATTTTACAAATGGAGAAACTGAGATAAAAGGATGAGATCTTCAGAAGAGCTCAGCACTGGCCTAATTCATATCCCATTGATTCCAACAGTAAGTGGCCGGGCTGAGAATTTAGATGGACCTAGGCCTGAATTCATAAAAGGACTTAGGTCTTGTGATGCCAAGCATTGCAGTGCCTGTTAGGCGCCTAGAAGAATCACAGGAACACCACAATCTACAAAACCTGAGTGAGGGACCTAAGAACACAATCCACAAAGCCAGCATGCGGGCAGGGAGAAGGAGGGGCAGCATAAGGCAGCCACAGGTAGTTGTGGACAAATGTGCCCTAACTCCCCTCACATGAAGCTAGGTGACTAACTCTGAACTAGTGGTCCATGAAGTGGGGGAAGATGGACACTTCACTGCTTAAGTCATGTGTGAGGCCTGAACTGGTAGGCCATCCATGTCTACACAAAAGAGGTGGGGACAAGGGTGGTGCAGGATGTCCAGTGGTTAGAGCACGCACCTGAGATGGGGGAGACTATCAATTCAAGTCCTTCTTCCACCTGATAAGCAGAAAATATCCTTTCAACAGGGATCTGCCACCTCTCAGGTGAATGCTCTAACCCAGAAGTTCCCAACCTTTTGGCTCAAGGGCCTCAGATATCATTTTTACAACCCTGAAGGGCCACCAGTCTCTGCCAACAGCTTCCCCTCCCCCCACTGCAGCCAGAGAGGAGTTCAATGAGGAGGGTACATGTCCTCTAGCCTCATGAACTCCACCTGGGTCCCTAGGCAGTTTCCTGCTGCAGCCAGGGGGACGGGAGATCGGTGCTCCCCTCCCTCTGGCTCCAGCAGGGACTCCAGCGTCTATGGACCCAGGTGGAGCGCTTTGCCTTGCTCCCTGCTGCAGCCAGGGGGAGCACTGATCTCCTGTCCCCTTGGTTGCAGCAAGGAACCCCGCAGCAATGCGCTCCGCCTCGGTTCTTAGGCAGCGGCTCCCTTCTGCAGCCAGTGGGTGGGGAGTGGCAGGCTACTTTTGGACCCCGGGTTGGGAACCACTGCTCTAACCACTGGACTATGAGCTATTGCGATGTGGGTTTCCTTCAATCTCTTCTACCAAAGCTGTTCCACTTTAATTAATTAAATATTGAGCCATCATGCATGATTCTATAATGAAGTGCAATGGTGCCTAAATCTGGGGATTAGGCACCCAGGCACTTTTGTGGATCTGGGCCCTCACATTGAGGGCTGTGCTCCATCCATTTGACCACACTATATCTGTCTTCTAAAGGATATGAAGTATGCTGACTGTATAACAGTGGGACTACTAATTTATTTTATTCTCTATTAGATCTGTCAGAAATAGGGAAAAAATGCACTTTGCAGTAAACTGTGAACAACAGCTAAATTCAAGCGTGTTGGAGAAAGTTCCCAGACCAGGTCAACCAGTTGAGATTCAGTTTTCTTTGCCCCCTGTAGTAAAGAATTAAGTATAAGCTTCCAGGCACTATAAAAATCCATGGTCTTGTTCCTTTCTTGTTCAGAACATTTTTCTGTAACAAAATGCTGAGAAGTGTAGATTTCCTTTAAGATATTGAAGGCACGTGTCTTTGATCAAAGCACCAGAAATACATTTATAGGCATATGCAACATGTTCTTTATCACTGTTGTAACAGTCCTCCCTCTGTTACACCCGCTTAGCATATCTTGTCATAATTCAGTTGGAAAACCCATTAGGGGATGACCCGTCTGGGTAGTATGATATTCAAATAAACTTGAAAACTACGTGTCCCTTCACTATGTTGACTATATTTACTATTGACCCCAACTGCTTATTTAGCACAAAACCTTGAGGGTCAACTGTGTTGAAATACTAGCTGTAAGAGCATATTGCCTTAATAGCTGGAGGCTATGCAATGGGACCTTAGAAATCTGTTAACAGAAAAAAATATTAATGTGTGGAATAAAAATATAGGACCAGTGAGAATCTTTGCTCAAGTTACATATATTTTTAATACTAGCATGTGAACAAATATTAGTAGCCTTTGATGCTGGCAAACCACCTTGACCTTCCCATATTACAAAATGAGGAGTGGAGGGGGCAGAACTGGCCATTTTCCAGCTAAATGGGGAGAAGAGTCCTGGGGTTTTCTTGATACAGAAAAAACTGAGAACTTCTGATGTAAAGTTGCACTAGTGATTAGATTCTGAAACTACACCAGGACCTGATTACTTTGCAACAGGACATCTGCCAGGCTTGACATTGCCCCCAGACTTAAGCCTCAAATGTATATGTACAAGAAATCTAAAACAACAGATCAGAAGCAGCAGGCAAATGTCAGATATAGTGTTTTTAAAGCCTCCGATTGTAAGCCTCAGATTGATTTTATTGTACAGGCTAAAGACTCAAATAGCATCAGGTTACATACATAATTACACAGTGTGTATGTGCATCAAGCTTGAAGTATCACTAAGCTACCAAATCAAGAATTATTGTTGTTATTGACTAAAAGTTGGTATCATCTTTAACCTTATTCATACAAGTCAAACACTGATAATTCTTTAAACACAGATGGCATTTGCAGACCAGTTAAAGATAATCCCAAATCAGAGGTTTAACCATACCCCTAACAAAACAATGGATAACTTCATAACAGGCCCTCCTAGTTTATGTACTTGATGGAACTTCATTAATTATCTTGAAGACCAAAAACTTTTAAAGCAACTGACATTTTTACTTCTCTCAATTGTGCTATAACACAATATATTCCTTACTGAATATAGTGTATAATATAGGCGCGTTACTGAATGTAGAATGTTTTACTACGTGAAAAAACTGAGAACTTAAGAAATAGCAGTTCATTTTGTTTGCAAAATGTTAATTTATTAATGTATTTTAACTGTGTAGCTCCATGCAAGGGTACCCTTTACAAATTATGGAACAAGTAAAGTTCTTTCAACAGATTTTTTGTACTTGCATCCTCTAATTCCTAGTCAGTATTTTGAAATGAGCAGTTCAGAAGGTAAATTTATAAGGAATTCCTTTAAGAAATCTTACATGAATTTAGTAGAACAAAAACATTTAGAAGCTTTAGTTGTCTGAGAACCCAAAGTACATATTTATCATAAGCAGCATACAGTATCTGCACCAACCCCCCAAGCTATATATGCAGGAAAAGCCGCATACAGCACCTGCACAAAAATCCAAGAAACATATTTTATGATAAACAACACACAGTACCTGAAAATCCGTAGCAGCCCCTGAAGTTAACTTAAGTATGACAAATGCCCAATGAATTTACAGTTTCTGTAGCAGGGCTAGATGAAGGATTATTAACAAAATGCAAACATGTTTGAGTCCTGTTCTCATTTGCACAATTCAATCTGAATTAAATTCAGCACACTGGTGACATCTGCACTGTGACACCACCCCAGCAGAACCATGCATTCCAGGAGCCCTTCCCTGGACCACAAAGGAGAAAGCCAACCATTTCCCCCATATGGCTGGCTTACTCCTGACAGCAGTCTGCCATCCTGAGATGGTAGACTCTAATGGGTTAATATCACCATGGTTCAGCTGAACTTTATGGTTGAACTTCTCACTTCTTCTTCAGGTTTCTTTGCTCTTGATTTGCTTTTCATAAGACTAATGTTTGCACTTAATTTGTCACTTCTTAAAGGCAAACAAAATACATTTACTTTAAAGGAAAAATTTATTTTCTCGAGTCACACACAAACAGATGTAGGACAACTTATTTCACATTTTGAGTCTTCACCAGAGCGTGCACACACTAAGTCACATGTACAATAAGTGTTTTTCTATTACAGTTCTTCCTGGACTTAAATATCATTAAGGTGCATAGGCAGATGAAGACTCATATTTTAGAGAGAATGGTTCATAAATCTGTATGAAAAAAATGACATGGTAAAAACATTTTTTATGTTATCAAAGTCTTTTCACAACATAAATGTGTTTAAAACAATTCATAAGCTTGATTTCAAAACAAAAACCCAGCCACCCTAAATCAAATAGAACATATTACCAGTATATATTCTTCCAAAAAGATTCCCAGAACTTTAAAATAAGTTTCAAATATATACACATTTATAACTTAAGTGCTCATTTGCTCTAATCTTTTATCCATGCAAGAGTTGTAAGAGGAGAGATGTGTTTCTTACAGAGGCTTTTCAGAAAATGCAGTAAAACTCTTCACTCGTGCAAAGAACAAAGGGGTGTACATCTTGTCAATGTCAAAAGCGGAGACTGCAGTCTCACCAGTGGATCTACAAAGAATGTTAAAAAAGTGAGTTACCTTTGCCAAATACAAACTGCCATTTAAATCCTTTAATATTGTATTTAGGGGAGTGATAAAGGGTAATCCACCAATATTTTCATAATGCGAAGTGTGTATAAAGCCACAGACACACAAGCTAACCTCGTAAATATAATGCTACTTTATGTGGAAAGCATGATTTGTATTTTGGCTATCCAGTACATGATCAAGATAAGCAATGGCATTCCACACCGCATTACTTTGCACTTCTGTTATAGGATTCAGAATTTGGAATAAAAGGAGGAGGGGTAAGCAGCCATAGCTAGGAACGTTAAAATGTAAAATGAAAATACCACCTTCAGTGAGAACCATGAGTCTAAACTACAGTAAAGTGGTATCATACCTTATTAGCCTATTCAATGCTCAGTGGGTTACATTCCCAGTTCCCTAGCACATGCGGATAGCCTCCTCATCTATAGAAATTGATTTGTGCAACACTCTTGTTCTGCACCAGTGTGAAATTTGTTCTTGGGGAAAAGTCTAGAATATGGGCTATGCGCCCTGATTTGTGCATTTAAGTGGGACCTAAATGGTGTGTAGACCTTGTGCTGATCCACAAGTGAACTCCTGCAAAATACATCACAGTGTAAGAGTTACAATTTTTCAGGATAAGTAAGTCATTCATATTTTCAACCTGACACTTCCCCAAAGTGGGATTTTGTTTTGTTTTCCACATCACAAAGACAATTATTCTGCTCGTTCCTGATAAATTGCAGGCTCACTGCATTAAGTATTGGTCCTATGCAAAACCTGAGCAGAAAAGCTATTTATGGAGAAGTACGGAAAGAGTTGGGAGGCATCATTCTCCCCTCACAATCCAGCATGAGGAATATCTGGGTAGCCAGGCTGCTACTATAGTCAATAGGCAAGACCAAGCCCTCTGTGCCACCACAACTTGAAGGTGTGGGTTAGTGGGTATGCCACTGGCCATCTGCCCAGATCTCTCACAGGCAGACACAACAGTTAGGTGCATTATTCCACAACACAGAGGGGTTTGGAAAGTATCCTTGCAGAGGCTCTTTGCAGCATTTCTTGCATTCTGGGATTCACAAATCTTACCAAACAGTAAGAACTCCATGCCTTCATATTTAGGATTCTTTCCCATACTTTACACTGCCAAAAATTAGTGATACTTTCAGTTCTTAGAATGAAAAGCGTACTAACAAAATACCAAACCAAGACCACAATTATTTTATTTTCAAGTCATGTGTTTAAACCACAGAACTCTTAACATGTTTTACCGTTTCCTTATTTAGCACTGGACAAACGAATGCTTCTTGCCTTATTACAAGCAAATTTCTTTCCTCACTTTTATTCTAAGTTTATTAACTTACTTGTAAGTTATGTGACAAGAATGATGCATCCAAATAAGCTTGTTGAATCTCTGGTGGCCACTTGAACACAGCTGTAGTCCTACATGAAAACTGTGCTCTGTTTCTTGTACAGGAACACGGCGGAAATACCTGTATTTGTGGTAGTCAATTGGTTTCTGTACAATAAACACAAGGTTTAGTGACACACAAAGAACATACAGCACTACCATGGTTTACCATAAATAAGGGTGAGGACAGATCCTGAAACTGCAAAAACTCCTTGCCTTCATATTTAGGATACTTTCCCATACTTTACATTGCCAAAAATTAGTGATCTTTTAAATTCTTTGAATGAAAAGCATGCTACCAATGCCAAATCAAGACTATAATTATTGTACTTTCATGTCATTTGTTTAAACCTCAGAACTCTTAGCACATTTTACCGCTTCCTTATTTAGCTCACATCCTACACTGTGTCTCATACGTAGGAAACTCTAGAATTAAGTAATAATATTATTTGGAAAAATAGTGTTTAACTTATACCAAGCTACATATGGAGGAAGCTTTCGTGGAAAATAAATTTTCTCAAACTCTATACAAGGTTTGAGAAAAACCCAGACTAAGATAGCTGGATGTACAACACCAAACCCTTGTGATTATTTTGACACTACTTACTATAGGTCTTTCTTTTTTTGGAAACATCTCTTGTTGAAAATAAGTTTTTAAAATGATTCCCAGTTAAATTCATGACAGGTATTATTTAGATTCATTTATTTAATGCTGCAGAAATAAGTCTCACACGGATGAAAGGTGATGTCAGAAAAGAGTCCTTGCTGCTCCCCCCACTTTTTTCTTCTTCCTCTGGCTTAACTGTCATGCCACCATCTTGTGAGTTGGGGATACACACATCTTTTTTAATTTAACAAGGCTGCTATAAATTAATACAGGTCTTGTGTAGCAACCAGGCTTGAGGAACAGTTTGCAGAAGAGAGTTTACTGAGGGAGAACTGGTGTTCAAAGGTGAACAAAGTCATCTTACAGCAAATGGGCTTGGCATGATATGTTGATGCAGAGAGACTGCTTTCTTGCTTTAGAAAGTTAATATATTATTAGAAGGAGACAAGTAAGTTGTTAAATTACCACACACTAGAGCACTTGTAAAATATATCTGACATCACTTTGCTGCATCAAGTTCATTAGTGAGTCTCTGGTACACCTCCATGTGCTCTTTAAAGACACAACTGTGGGAAAGCCTTTAAGAAAAATAATCCCACTCTCCTTACCTTCTTGTTCTCTCATTTCTTAGTTTTTTTATTTTGGTACCCACCTCTTCCCTCTTCTTCATTAATACAGCAAATACTTTGGTTTGATTGTCCGTATCCTGGGAGAGGCGATAATGGCCAAGCAAGATTGCATCAGTTCTGGAAGGTTAAAAGGGATAGCATCAAGCATGTATTGTTAAAAACTAGTATTCTTACCTAGGTTACAAAAACACCCTGGTATTAAGTCTGATAGTTGTAAGAACTGGTTTTCTGTTCATTACTGTTTTGTGTGACTATTTTAAGGATGTGAGCTTTTGGGCCCGGAAATGCTTTTTATTTCTGTGTTTTGTAAAGCATCAGGCCTGTTATTGCTGATTGAATAATAATGTTGTTCATAAAACTGTTGTATTTCTCTTAGCTAGGACAGGGTAGACAGACTAGTCAGTTTATTTTGGCCAATTTCTAGTCATTTTCACTTTCAAATGACTGCAATAACTCAAAACTACATTGTTTTGGAGATGCAAACACATTTCCACAATAATTTAACAAACTCATTGGAACATTTTAAGGAGGAAACACCTTCCTTGACCCCGTGAAACGAATACATTTCCTTGATTCCTTCAACTCCCTTCTAAATGTTCATGTCTGTTCAGATAGTCTTTCACTGTTTGCCATCTTTTCCCCACTTTCTTTTCTTGAAAAAAATGCTGAAGTCACAAGATCAATGGTGTAAATCTTCATGGCTCTTACATCTATTCCCTCAGTTTGCCCAGACATTGTCCAAGGCCTTGATCTTACACTCAGATGTCCGATTCCAGGATCGGAGTCTTAATTAATAAGACCCCCTATAAGCAGGGACTCGGTGGTTTTTTATTTCCCTGTAAAGAACTATGAATATCTATGGCACAATAAAAATTGCTCTTATTTTTACTAATTCTAAATTTAGAGGCTTAAATGAGTGACAAGTGTCCCTTTTCTGTAGGGTAAAAAAACAAAAACAAAGAATGATGCAGATAAATGTGCAATTTCAACATACCTTGTATTTTTAGTCCGTAAACGAGGAACAATAGATTGAGGATCTTCAGGGGTTGTTAGCATCATTACTTGACCGTCTGGGAAGAATCTCATATATCTGCAAGAATACAATAATACAATATAAACCTGGAAAAAGAGGTAGACATTCTATGTTTTCTTATGGGAGCCCTTCACATAAAGGTGTAGAGCTTAGGTGCTAATTCTCAGCATTTGAAAACAGATTATTTCACGTATTTCCAAAAGCATAGAAACAGCTCATGAGAAACCAAAAGACCTGGTCTGGGAGACCACGTGACCAAACTATGCAGACTTTTGCAAGGGCGCAGAAGTTAAGACCTTTTGTTCAGAGAAAGAATGTATGAAAGGAGCTACTGACCAGAAATCAGGATAAACCTTAGATAAACTTTGGGAACCTTTTTCCTACCCAGCATCCACTGAGATAAATGTAATTAGCTCTTAAACATATTAATCTGAAGAAGTCTGTTTGATAGTGTTTCTGTACCTTAAGTATCAGATTTGAGATGCCAGGATCAGATACCAGATCTAGAAAGACAGGTTGATGCTTTCTAGATCTTATGAATGACCCTGAGATTCACTGGTATCCCATAGCTCATTTTAGACTCAGGAGGAAACAGGAGAGTAGAACAACTAGCTATGTGAATAGCAGAATAAGAAGGCTAAGAAAGACAGCGAATGAATAATTGGAAAGTGTTCAAAGGCAGACTGAAAAACCCCAGTCTTTAAATCTACCTGCACCTGGTTATGAGTAAATTTAAAGGCAATTCTTATTTAATCACTTGTTTTTTCTTTGCTGAGTACTATTCTGATGGACACAAAGGCAGAAATGATTTGGGGAGAGGGAGAAATCTGTGGCATCTTTCAAGCTCTAGTTCTACCGACATGAGCAGAAGGTGCAACTGAGGAGGAAATCAGTTTCTCAACCTATCTCCATTGACCAGATCTAACAGTATTCCTTACGTCCTGGATCATGGAAATACTTACACCCAAGTAACTTTACACACATAAGTAGTCTCACTGAACTCAACAGAACTACTAGTATTTGAAGTATTCAGATCTGAATTTGAATGAACAGTACTTGGAGAGAGGGAGAAATACTTCACTCACTCAGTTTACTACAGTTCTACCTGTAATATTCCACTTGGTGCCATGCCCTATAGAAACCATCAAGAGACTGCTCTCCTTGACGTATGTATGTTGTCTTGCTGATATACACACCTACAGAAATGAAGCAAACAAGAAAATAAGTACCTAAAATGTAAGCATCTTTTAAAAGTGCATAAACATACAAGATTAAAAACTATGGATGTATAGGTTTTCAGCTACATTTTTATTACCTAAAGAGGAAGAAGTTTCTTTTAAAGACGATCTGCTTATTTAAAACCAAACTGAATTCAGATAAGGCCTAACATTTGTGGCACTATATAATTAGATAGAAATAAAAAATTATGTGACTTTTTTCTAGCAAAATCACACTTCGTAATGAAGACATCTCAGTTTCCAAAAATACTCCTTACCATCAAATCGAACACGGGGCCTTTCCAAAAACATTTCCCTCCAGGAGGTATAAGGAACAAGTTTATTGCAGCTTCTGCCCCAAACCCTCAAACAGGCTTGGTGCCAGATTTCAGGATCCCTAGTGAATACACAAAAGCAAAACCCACAGTTTACAGCACTTTGCTGAATTCCGATATCAAGGAACAAAATACGAGTGGGAAACTTTAAGAATGTAGTGGTAGATGGGGTCTGGATAGAGCTAAAGACACTTTTCTTAGACTCCTTAATTACTAAATTAATTATTAATCCACAAAGAACTTGGAATCATTCAGGTGCTAGAAAGTCATTTTCTCATCACAAAGTACAGCATATGATAATCACAATAAAGCACAGAACATGCTCTGTATGTCGCCCTGGCACAGCTCTGTGATGTCTACATGTTGATCAAAGTCACGCTACTATAATTTTGAGACTCTGCAACTCCATTTGACAATATGTCCTGTCTTTTGTGAGTAAAGGTATTCCGTGCTTATAAACACCATTCAAAAATCACCAAGACATACTAGTTTATATTAGACTAATAGCTTCCTTCTAGCCAGACATTTATACAATAATCATCACTGGTATATTCGAGCACTTGATTATTAGGAGTTTAACATGGGACTTCTTATGAATAAGGAGAGCAGGATTTACCCCAGTTTAGAGATTTAGAAGCCTAAAAGCAAAAATATATTCTTAACACAGGCAGCTTTGCTCTATGGATTTACTAGAAGTCTTCATATACCAATACTAATAATACCAAGTTCTTATACAGTGCTCTTTTCATCAGCAGATCTCAAAGCACTTCATAAAGGAGGTAAATATCATTATCCCCATTTATAGATAGGGAAACTAAGGCACATGGAGGCAAAAAGACTTGGTCAAAGTCACCAACAGGCTAATGGCGGAGGCAGGAATAGAACCTGGGGATCCTGATTCCAAGTCCAACGTTCTTTCCACTAGGCAGGGTTTTTATACACAAAAATATACTTTTTGGCAATTGTAACTGTTTATATGACAATATACAGTGTCTGCTCACGTTGTTAAGGTAAATTTAAACAGTATTCTCAAGAAAATGACAATTTGATTAAGGTAAGTACCACCAGGAATTTTCTAATTCCCACTCTGACTTTTCCTAACTAAATAAATGTCTACAACTATAATTTTATACTAGTAACCATTTTAAACATTAAGCTTAAGATCTGTCTTATTAGTTCAGCACAGAAAAGCTCCTTGTTCTCCAATCTTAAAATCAGAAGGTGAATCTCACTCTTTGAATAAAGTTTCAACTATACCTGGCACAAATGTAAAATCCTCTACAGACCAGAGAGAGCTGCTCTAATGACCGTAGGTCCAGATCACTGGAAACCACCCATCGAAAAATGTACATTAGCACTTCCATAGGTAGCACTGTAAACAGAAAATAATTAAGTGACCAGGACATTACAATAATCATTTCCCTGATCCTATTTTTGATAGCTACCAAAATCCTGTTCTTCACAGGAAATTAGAGAACAAGTTTGACCGGGACTAATCAACCAAAAACCTTACATAAAAATACATGATACACGGTAAAGAACTTCACATAATATACAAAGAAGACATGACATGGTAACAAAATATTTTTAGATGTGGTCTTAAAGATTACACAGCTACATATTCTTTCAGGGGACAACAGGTATATCAGTTGGTTTTATGAAACAATTATTTCTCCAGAGGCTTTAATATATAAAGAGTTCTGTGTGCACATCAGACATATAAAGTAACGTTTTATTTCTTAAACAACTTTTTACATCTTGTGTGAAAACCCAAGGTGTGATGCACTCAGGCATCAAAAGCTAGGCAAGTCAGTGCTTGGATGGGACACCAGTAGGAACATGTATAACCTGCAGGAAATAGTGCTGATGAATCAATACTGTCAGTACTGAGCCAATGGAACCCAGAAGGTGTCAGATGGCATAGTATTGGAGGACTTCTTTCCAATGACAAATAAATAAATCAAGATCCTGACCACAGTTACAGACAAGTGAGATCCCAGGAAAATTCTCATAAGAGTAAAAGATATAATAAGAAAATCCTGGGGTTTTAGCCAGAATTCCATCTACTAGCATTCTGCTTCCCTAAATTTTCTCTGCAGTTTCAATTGGATATAATCTTTTTTACTGCTTAAGCTTTACTGTTAAGAGAATTGCTGTATGCTGTTGAACAGCTGCTGCTTTCTACTGCCAAGTACTGAGTGATTCCTAAATAACCTTAACACCTATTTCACAAGGTAACTGTGAGATTTATTTAGTCTAAACTGATCTGCTATCCTTTAGTAAAAACTCCTAGAGAAGTGTAGCTTTCATCAGTGACAGATGCTGTAGCTAAGATTGAATTATAACAGTTTTCATATGTTAATTGCTTTTTGAAAATTTTTCTTTTGAATTGAAATTTTCTCATATTTGGTCTCAGTCCAAGGTGCCTTTTTTCTGGCAACTTGGCTTTAATTTAATAGCAGATACTTTCAAAATACTATTTGAAGCATATGCAATTAAAAAAACAGCCTATACTAACAACTATAAAGCTCATGCTCCTCTACCAATGATAGCTGTACACACATCCATGCTCCCAGTATGCATGCACAGCAGTACAGAACATAAACAGGCTTCAGTCAGTCTTTGACAACTTAAGTACTGAAAGATGCATTAGCTCTAACTCCTTAGAATGTAATGTGCTGCTTACACAGCTAAGATCTTAAAGAAGCTTAAAAATCCTGAGCCTTTGGCAAATTGGTGCTTATTAACTCAAACAACACAGATGGTTATCATTGGATAGTCATCAGTCAGCCAAAGTCTGTGAAACTGGGTACTTATATTCCTCTCTAGTTTAGCAAAACCTAGGAAATTAAATGCAAAAGTTTAAGATTGACATGCAATTTAAATTAAAGAGACTGAAAATGCAAATATCTTCCTACGGTAACATTAATGCAGCCCTGTTGTAAATATACAGTAATTTTTATTTTTTTCCTTAACCATATTCTTTAATATGTTACTGATTGGGTTAAATGTACACCCTACATAGTATATACAACATGGCCGAGTGAATGTGTATCTTAACTTTTGACTTTCCAGACTTCTTTTTATTCAGAACTATACAGCCGTAACATTGCATTAATGCTGGTTTCGCATTTCATTATAGAATTCTTGCTGCTTGCCCTATCACAATGAACATTTTCACCCACTGTAGAACAGCAGTTCTCAAAACTTTTTAAATTGAGCCTCTGGTGGACTTTTGTGTAACGATTGCGCTCTCCTTTCCCTCAAACTCCTCCCCCCATTTCAGAAACAAAACAGGGCGGGGAGTGGGGAGCAGAGGCGCAGGAAGCATGCCTGGCGGTGGGGGACTGCCGGGAGCAGTGCTCCGACTGGAGACGGAAGCAGCTGCACAAAGTGCAGAGCGTGGAGCTGGACCAGCTCTGTTGCCCGCTCCTCCAGCAGTGCCATGCCCGCTGCCCGCAGCAGACTCCCCCCGTCTCTGCTCCTCTCCTAAGGGTCCCTCACCCCCACCACCTGCCTGGGCCTGCCCATGTGAGGCACCAGGGTCCCCACCGCTGCCTGGCCTCGCTCTCAGCCCAGCTCCCCTCACCCAGCAGGGGGAGATGGCTCCATCATCATAAGTTTGGGGGGTGCTGCCCCCCCAAGTCTTCGCCAATGCACCCCCCACAATCCATCTTGCACCCCCTTAGGGGGCCCACCCCCCAGTTTGAAAATTGCTGGTCTAAACAATGTGTAATATTAAACTAAACTGTGCATATGAAGTTTCTTTAGACTTCTGGTTAAGAATGTTGTCCATTTCATAAATACCTTATTTGTCAAAAAAATTAGTCACCTATACTCTTCATGGGAAATAAAAATCTAACACTTGTGTTAGATAGTAGAAGTCTGATCTTCGCCTCTTGTCTTGCACCAAGAACTAATCATCACTCCAAAAAATCCGCATGCTACTGCCATCCTTGATTAGTGTAGTGTTCTCTTATTATCTGGGTCTCACTTACATTCTAATTTCTTTCTGTAGGCCATACACCACTTAAGAAAAACAACAGGAAATACACCTGAAGCACTCTTTGCTGGCATCATAACGTTGTAAAAAGAAGTAAGCTGTATTAGTTCATGGCAGAGACAGTGGCTTAGGTGTTTACAGCATCTTGTAAATTGAGATCCCGAACCTGGCTTTTTGGTGTTAATACAGTATATAAATTAATGAACACAAGAAATGGGGTCATCCAAATTTTAAGTTCTCTTTCACATCCAGGCTGCTTTTCTCCCTGGACCAGTGGGATCTGTGACTGCTGCAGAAATTATCAATAGTGATCCCCTCACCTCATTAACAAATGGATTACAGATCAAGATTAAAAGAAGTGAGGCCAAGATTTTCAAAAGCTGACTAGTGATTTTGGCAGGCCATAATGAGCTGCTTCATAGAGGTCTGATTTTCCAAAGGTGTTAAGCACCCACCCATCCTCTAAAAATCAGACCCCTCCTTAAGTTCCAAGCTGGCCACTCCAAAATGGAAGCACCCAAACATCACTGGTCGCTTTAATAGCGTGGCCAATGTTTTCTAATCTCCATGTGAATGGATTCATTTATAACAATTGTGAAAATGTTTGCTTTCATTGAAAGGAACTTGATGCTCTGCATCGGCAAATATAAAATATCTACTTCCCATAAAACAAATTACTTTCATTCACATTTACATAACTGTAGCAGATTCATGTGTACTAGAAAATGTGAAACGGTTTCATTTTTCTAAACATAAATTCACTGTTAAGGAAAGGTAAATGGCAACTTTAAAAAAATATGCCTGAGGCACAATAATATCAAACATTAAGAAATCCATATTTAGGCCCCACTCCTGAAAAGATTTATGCATGTGCTTACTTTTACATGTGGGGAGCAGTCTCAATGAAGTCAATGAAGGGCTACTCACAGCATGTAAGACTGAACACCTGCTTATGTCTTTTCACAATTGCAGCTTAAGTGTTAAGACAAGTCCTTTCATATTATATTCCAAAATAAAATCAATATTTCATCCTAATATTCCGCTTCCTAATCCCAACATACTGAACATAACTGTCATAGGTAAGGAAGACAAGTAGTGTATGAACATTCTTCCAAGGTGGGAACAAGCTAAGTGAATTTCAAAGTAAAGTTCTGATCCTGCAAGCCACTCTGCATAAGTGTGCCTGCATGGAGCAGCCTATAGGAACAAGGCCAGAATATTTATGAAGAAAGAGCTGTTAAACAAGTTGATGAGCTTTCTTTCCATACATCTAGTTATAATAATGAACAAATAGATACCTTGAGTCATTTTCAAGAAAGTTCTTTAAATTTAGATTTTAGAATAAAAAAGACAAAGCATTTTATTAAAGTTGAGCTCAAAAATAAACCTCTAAGAATTCCTTCCTCACAAAGTTATGATATAATTAATCTCACACCTGAGATATGAGTCTGACTGACATCAAGCTCAGGCTGACAAAGTTTGATTGAGGACTCCTGAAGAGCGAGCTGCTGTTGAAAGTAGGACAAAAGATCAGCCATCTTGCCATCATCATCACCATCCTCAATGCTAAAGTAAAGAAAAATAAAGCAAAATCTGAGACTAGAACAAAACATGTCAACAAGCATCTTTACTTAGTATTCATGCTGATCTTTTCTTCTCATTTGATATGATTTCTGCTTTGTGCTTTGTACTTTGTAATTACTTTAAGTATTTCTTAAGATCAAAGTATAGTCATTAAGATTAGACTATCATCATGTGATAAGCAATCTAATTTACTAAGAAAAAAAATCAGGTTTATTTAGGTTTGGTTAAAACAGGGATGCCTTTTTAAGAGCGTTTGATATTAACAGAAATATTTCTGTAGTTATTTTTGTTTTAAATCACAAACCAAACAATTTCTCTGTTTGGATTTTACATTCACCTGCAGTGTTTGCAACACAATCACGGAAGACCTGTGCTCTAGTCCATGAGCACCAAAATATTAAACCATTTAGTTTATTTTTGTCATCTAAGATGAGCAGCACACAAGAAATAAAACAGCAGCATTACCAGTAAAAAGTAAATTGTATTTTTATAAAGCTCATTACAGTAAGGATTTTTTTTTTTGGTGGTTATTTTACTTTTTTAAACTGATAGCATCCCTTTGTGGCTTTCCTCACCAATATATTAATTAATCTTTTAGAAGAAGGGGTTTGGACAAATCTTGTTATTTGGCACTTGTCAATTAAATATACTAAATTAAGGAGATGGGAAATTAGATTTTAAGATGTTAGTGAACAAGATGGCAACAAAGATACTATAGGCCAGATCCATAAAGGGACTTTGAAACAGCAATGTTCAGCATCGCAGAGCCTAGAAAATCATAGGAACGCTACTGTGATCCACAAAGCCTGAGTTAGGCACCTATGCTTCTATACAAGGAACAGGGAGAAATAGATGCCCTAAGCTCAAAAGCTTGTCACTCTCACCAACAGAGGTTGATCAAATAAAAGATATTACCTCACACATCTTGTCGCTCTAATAGATTAGAATGTCATTCTAACTCTCTCTAGCCTAATTAATATATAATTATTCAATTATTGGAACTTCAATATAGGAGACAAAGGGGCCTCCCTCATCAGAATATCCCATAGCCCAGTGGTTAGACAACTCACCTGAGAGGTGGCAGATCCGTTTCAATCCCTTCTCCCTCTCAGGAGGAAGGGTTACTTGAACTAGGGATTTCCCACATCCTGAATGAGTACCTAATCACTGAGCTAATGGTTATAAGAGAAGTGCACCTCTTCCCCCAGTTTGTGCATATTCACCTAAGGGGGTCCAATCCAGTAGGCACCCTGTGAGCATGCTCACCAGATCAGACCCTGCATGTGACTCAGGTGGCCCAACTTCTTCA
This sequence comes from Emydura macquarii macquarii, assembly GCF_026122565.2. Classification (NCBI taxonomy): domain Eukaryota; kingdom Metazoa; phylum Chordata; order Testudines; family Chelidae; genus Emydura; species Emydura macquarii. The sequence continues at coordinate 127,935 of NW_027132817.1, read as the reverse complement.
CATCTGTAAATCAGAGTCCATACTCAGAGACAAAAGCTCAGGCACTGAGTGAGTTCAGGAGCTTACAGGGTTCAGTGGCAGTCAAAGGGGAGTTCTGTGGATTGCAGTGGTACCTAAAAACAAGACTTAGGCACCTCAGTACCTTTGTGGATCATGCCCAATGCTTTTTTATACCGTGCTAATTAACACTGTTTAATATGGTATAAAATGACATTAGTGCAACATAAAGATTAAATCTGAGTTCTCTGTAACAGGTGGAACCATTCTACACAGGTGTATACAAGTAGCCACTCAAACCACATGACTCTCCCTAATCTTACTCATGAGGTGCTGAGTATATTATCTTTGATGGCCCTTAAGACTGACAAGCTCTCTGTGAGAACGTATTGTTTGTGTAGAACTTCCAAGAGCTTACTTATGTTTCTTTTTTGTATGTTTACTTTAATTGTAATCTGGATGGGTTTAATAAGGGAAGTGATGGAAGGAAAAAAAAAAGCTGAGAGACCTGGCAAAGGATCTTTAAAATACTGTAAAGAGAAGACAGAACTCTGGTTGGGCCCTCTAGGCCTAAAACTCAGGTAAGATGTTATGGAGAAATGGAGTGATAAATTGATAAAAGTCCTCATTACTGGAAGAGATGGCAAGTACTACAGAACATAGTTATAGTAGCTTGTTATACTTTTTTGCTTGTGTGACATAGAGAACGTCTGTAACTTTATAGGTTAGAGAGCAGGAGCACCAGTAGTACTACAAACATTTCTAGACCAGCATATACTTCTGTAAATGCTACTTTATAAAGCAAATAAGGGGGTACATTAAGAAAGCTGGCTCCATGCCTTGTATCACCTGGAGTTGGAGAGGGGCAATTTAAAAAAAAAACAAAAAAAAAAAAAAAAAAAAAACCAACCCTATTGGAAAGACTGCATGGAAGTTTATGTACTCATCACTTGAACTGATTCAAGGAGAGTAGCTCAAAAGGAAGGGGAAAATACTAGGAGTATGCAGGAACTCTATAAAACTTTATTATGTAATCTAGTATTTTTCTTACCTTACTGGTGTGTGATGTTAATGGAGGGTCACTTACATACCCAGATAGTCCTCTGCTCTCTTATGCTTACTTTCCTCTAAGGCTATTAGTGAACTGCTATATAGGTACAAGCCCACAAGTGCAGAATCTTCTGATACTACACTGTAACTTTCAAGAACCAATCTACTAACTACTATTAGCCTAAATATGATCCTAACTGTATATCTTATATATCTTAAGTACGAAGTAATATGGTGACTTCTGTATTTTTAAATCACCCAGTTACTATTTTCTGCTAAATTTATTTTAATACTTTGTTTGAATTGATTCCAAACAAATTAAGAACTGCATTTCATTTTACTTTTTGGTATAATAAAATGTCTTCCCAGGCCCATTAAAGGATCTATATAACTTTCAATAATGCATTCTATTAATTAAACTGAAGTTAAATAAAAAGATGCTTCTCAAACATGAGCTGACTATATTACAAATAAATAGGTGGCAATTAAGTGTCTTTGGATTAGAAACAAAATGTGTAAATTTGTATACTCTTGTGCTGCTCAGTTGTAAACTTTTCATACTTACTAGCTCTTTCCAACACCATCACCCTCTGGAGACCAAGAATAGGTGATCTTAAACTCTATATCAGGTACAAGCTGCATGGCTAGACGATAAAACTTGATGGCTGAAAACAAAGGTAATATTTACAATTTGGAATACATTTAATGCCTATTCTAGTCATCAAAAATTGTGCTTCTCCTGAGAAATGACTTTAGCTGCAACTATACTGTAACTAAGGCCAGGAAGGCTCTGTAGCATTACACTTAAAAAAATCAGTTTTTTATAAGTGGCAAAGTGGACACTAATCCCTTCCCCCACAGTTGTTTCTTTACTAGCAAATTTAACCTAAACTGATTAGAATAAAAATGTCAATCTTAGCAGGGAGGTTGGACCTATTTGACACACTTATCAGGGCTTCAAAATCCACATGCCCATTTTGTGGAGGAAGCCTTCTCAGATACATGTCATCAGCTCCTACAAAATTAATTTTCATTCAAAACTTCCTATGGGGGTGTCAGTTAAGGCTTGATAGATAAGTATGTTTATACACTTAAATTTTATAAAGTCCTGATTTGTTTCCAAAGGTGTTAGACACTTTATGGCCCATGGAAGTGAGTAAGAGTGTGGGTGCTATGTCTTTATGGTTGCAAAGAGCTTTGCCAAATATGAACTGAGTATGAAAGGATGACAGCAGTGCACTGGAAGTCTGCAGACACATGGTGTTGGTATCAGATGCTTTCTGATCAGTCTTTCAGATGCTCATAACATTACCAAGCTACAGCATAGTAAATATGGCTACTACTCAGAGCCCTGTAGGGACCAATGACTTGGACAAGAATCAGGTCAATTTCACTCTGCTGCTCAGTGGCAAAGCAGCAATGAAGGCAGGCACTGGAGCTAGTCACTGGGAAGGACATCTCATTTGAAAGTACAGAGGCAGTAAGAAAGCTGAAATATAGATGAGCAGAGGCCATCCCAAAACCTCTGCAAGCAGCCAAAATGCTCTGGACATTGGATCAGGCCCTAAATGTAAAAAGTATCATCTTCACTTTCATTTCGAAAGGTAAATCTTTCCATAGTTTAAGATGGCAAGATAAAGGGAGATAAGATGGAGAACTTACTGTCCTGTGGTGTGTGTCTCCTTCAGACAGAACCTTGTAGATTTATCTGCCTGAAACATTATTTTTACAATGAAAATGTTGTTGTTTTGTTTTTGTTTTTTCCAGCTGGGTGGATCACCTTCCTTGGGTGGCAGTATTGATTGTGGAGAGCAAGTCCCTTTCCTCCACTATATCTGGAGATTTGTCTCAATTTGCTACCTAGTATTAAAACATTTTATTATAAAATGGATTGTGCCCATTAACTGTAATGGGAGCTTTTTATTTCCATTATTGTGACTGAAATTATACAGGGCAGAGAACCAAAGAGATTGATATTGGCTACTATACTGAACTGGAATGGCTTCAGTTAGATAGTACTATACAAATAATAGATACAGTTAATGACCCATCCATTTTAAGACTTATCAATATAGTTCATAAATACCTGAATTCTGAGTCTCTACTCCTCTAAAACCAAGAACATATGTAGCCATGTGTGAATATTTTTCAACTAAATGTTGCTTCATTTAATGCAACTATGGCCAGAAATATTCTCTCAGCCTGATTCCTCAAGAATGAGAGCTGAATTAGTAGTTTCCTGGTCAAAGACACCCTTCCTTAGAATTCCACACCCCATGTGCACACTTGTAATGAGCTCAGGTCTAGTAACTCTGTATTGAATAGCGATAACCTGGCTATGTGAGGAGGAAAAAGGAGTCAAATATGAGGCCAAAGTAGTGATAAAACTAGGTACAAGAATATAGTGGAGCTAATAATGAAAAGGCCAGGTAGAGACAAGAAGCTTCAGGAGAAAAGAGAAGTTGTTTTGCAAAGAAATTAATGGTTCTGGGGGGGGTTGCACAGTTTTCATACGGCAGCAATCCATGCCACCAAGTGAGTAATCTTTCTCCATTGTTGTTAAGATTTGTCCTAAACTGGTTTTTAGTAATGGAATGTGTTGTAAACTAAATTTCTTGTTCTCAAACAGTGGAACAATTCTGTAGACAAAATAATTATATTTCTCTGAAAAATGTATACAAAGTTCATTAAGTTTTTTATTAATATTAGATTTTTTTTTAAAGTACACACATGCCTACATGACTTCAGACAATTTGACGTTAGTGACAAAGTGCCCAAATGAGTTAGAGAAAAATGTGATAAGCACCTAACTTACCTGGCCGTTTCTTTTTACTTAATTAAACTGAAGATCCAAATCATCACCCTCCCACCAGTAGGAGGTGTGCAGGAGGAAGTATGTGGGGGATCTCTCCCCAACACCAACATGGCACTTTTGAGACAGTGAGGTTTGGCCCCTGCTGGACCCGAACCCAAATTCAACCATGTGTCTGGCCCCTGGAGGGCAACCTGGCTCCCTGTCAGTGTGGCTACCCTGAAGCCATACCAACAGTATTTTTATAAAATGCTCTGGAATGAGAGAGGGAACTGATGGAGCATTCTCCATTTCTAGCATCCAGATAATACTTCTAATTCCAGATATCTACTAACTAGGGCTGTCAAATGATTAAAAAAAACAATTGCAATTAATCATGAGATTAAAAAAAATAGTCGTGATTCATCACCGTTTTAATCACACTGTTAAAGAATAATACAATACCAATTTATATGTATTATACATATTTTTGGATGTCTTTCTACATTTTCAAATATATTGATTTCAATTATAACACAGAATACAAAGTGTACAGTGCTCACTTTATATTTTTATTACAAATATTTGCACTGTAAAAAAGAAATGGAATTTTTCAATTCACCTCATAGTACTGTGTGCAATCTCTTTATCATGAAAGTACGACTTACAAATTTAGATTTTTTTACATAACTGCACTCAAAACCAAAAGAGTGTAAAACTTTAGAGCCTACATGTCCACCTACTACTACTTGATCAGCCAATTGCTAAGACAAACAAGTCTGTTTACATTTACTGAAGATAATGCTGCCTGCTTCTTATTTACAGTGTCGCCTTACAGTGAGAACAGGCATTCGCATAGCAGTGTTGTAGCCAGCATTGCAAGGTATTCACGTGCCAGATATGCTAAACATTCGTATGCCCCTTCATGCTTCAACTTGTAGGTTCTAAAGTAATAATAATTTTACATTTGTAAGTTGCAGCAAAATGTATTCATACACATTAGGACAGTGTGAGAGACTCTCATTAAAGAAGACAATATAGTCATCTCAAAGAAGACAATGAAACTAATGCCAGATGGTGGAGGATGCTGGAAATCTGCAAGAATGGTGTTGCAATTTTATTTATTTATTTAGCTTATTTTGCAGGAAATCGACAGGCTTCATTTGCAGATGAAAACAAATGCTTAACTGTGATTTATAAGTTGATTCTGATGAGATCCACTTCTTTTAAGGCATTATCTACAAGTCAATGGACTCCAAAAAGCAATTCCTTTCATCTATGGAACTGGATCTCTTTTTACCAACTGTAAAGTATTTATCCATTTGTCAAGGCACAGATATCATGCGATTTTAGCAACTATAAAAATATTCTGTGTATTGTTTCCTCACAACCTTGACTACCTGAGAAACGCTGCAACAGCTAGGTCAATGGAATTAATTGCAGCCTCTGGGAGAGGTGGATTTACTACAGCAACAGAAAAATCCCTTCTGTCATTGTAGTAAGTATTTATGCTGCAGTATCGGCACCACAGCTGTGCTGCTGTAGCGCTTGTAGAGTAGACATACTCTTAAGACTTTTTTGAATTAGGCTGTATTTTTTTTCTCCTGGACTCTTACTATAGGATTGTCTTCTCTTGAAAGGGTATTGGTATCTTGGCAGAAAAGGCTAAGAAAATATATTGGACTGCATTTGTCACTTACGCTGATTAGCCTATTTTTAATGGGAGAAGACAGCAGGAATGTTTGGAAAGATGGGGGTTTGATTGCGAAAAGCCAAAAGAACACAGTGGTATGGGCCTTTACAATGAAGTCTAGTTCATAAGTCAGCCAGTTCAGAATTTTAAAGGCAAGAGTTCATAAGGCAGCTATACAATCTAGTTAAAGTGCCACTAGACAGTACAGTTGCTGATATTAATACCTGAGCTAGTGAAGGGTTCTGTCGTTCAACTTCTTAAAATGCCATAGTACTTCAAAGAAACACTCCTTCTAAAATTAAAGTAGCAGGTAACCTAGTCTCCATCCTTGCTTGCTTCTCACCTTAACTCGGGTTGACCCTTCAATGCCACAGTTCCCAAGCTACGTCAGTAGCACTGTAACAGCTCATTTTACTGGAATGAACACAAAATTGGCTGTTACCAGAACTTCATGTGACATTACTATGCAAAACTGAAGTTCGTTATATCTGCATAAAGTGGCTTTATCCTATTCGGTCAGCATATAACCCACTACAGAATGGCTGAGAGGAAGTTTATTTTTATATGGTTCTATTAGCAATCTACCACGGAGCTGGAGTCAAAAAAAAAAAACCACACACACACACACACACCAGCTAGCCCTCTTATACTAGTTGAACTTTTGCTAGCTCTTAAAGGAAAAATGCAGTACCCTTCCACCAAGACTAGCTGACCAGGAGCTCATACCTGGTGGGGGCGAGGAGGAACATTCAAGGGGTATGGCAGACCCAGGCCAGCCCTCACAAGGGGCAAGGAGAGAGTGCCACCCAGCCCCATTCCGCCCCCAGCTGTGCTCCAGCTCTGGAGGTGGCCCCCAGCTTCTGGCCCCGGTCCTGACCTTGGCCGCAGCCATGGCCCTGCTCTGATTGCAGCTCCCTACTCCCCTCTGAGCCACAGCTCATCTCCCGGCCACAGCCCTGACCCCTGGTTCCTGGGGGTGGTGTGGACTGGGTATGGGGGGTGGGGTGGGAGGTGCAAGTCCAAAAAGTTTGGGGACCACTGTTTTAGGATGAGGGATGGCAATGAAGATGGCCTTTTTTAAAACTTTAGTAAGATGACTGCTTGATGTAAACTCTGACACCACTCACGAAATAACTTTGAGATGTCTGGTGCTCGCTGGCAACCTGGGGAACCCTACAGATAAGGCAGGAGCCTCCTCTATTCTCTCCGATAGAGGGGCTGCTAGAGTTCCCAACAATGATTTTCTTTACACACTTTCAGTAGGAAGTTACACAGGCACCATCAATTGGAGATCTTTTTCCTTTATACATGGTCACAATAACCCAGAATCTTTCTCTGGGATGGGCAGAAGGACACAACAATGGTGGCACAGATCAGCCTTGACCTGTGAGACATTGAGGGTGGATGGCTAGGGAAACAGTTAATAAAACCTCAGCCACACACCTTTGACACTTATTGCACTAGCAAAGTGAGGTCCTATTTGCACATCAATAGTATTTCTCTGTATGTATGAAATGCGGTAACTTTTGAAAACTGCACCCGATCAATTTCAGAATTTCAGGGAACATTGTAGGGGCAGAACTCTCTTGATTTTAGTGAAAATCAGAAAAGCCTGATTTCCACTAAAATCAGCATTTGGTTACTGTGAAGGGGTCAGAGCCCAGTACTAGCCCTACGAGAGCAGAACTGGGCCAGGTAAACCCAATCAACTAATTAAGCTGCAAAAAGGGGAGCTTTAAGACTAGCGGTAGCTAAATAGAGAGAGGCTCACCTGTGCAGGAACAGATGGAGTCTATAAAGGTAATGGGCAAACAGCTGGGGCTGACAAAAGGCAGTCATTCCTTGGGAAAAGGGAGGCAGATACTTGGGCCTGGTACACAGATGGAGGGGAACCAACATGTAGGAAGCAGTCCAGGGAAGGAGCAGTGAGGGCAAAGAGGAAGCCTAGAACTACTGAATTGAGGGTCCCTGGACTGGAACCTAGTCTAGAGGGTTGGCCTGGCTTTCCTTAATAGCCACTGAGGGAGTGGCACTAGGATGCTGTGGGTCCTGGAGCAAGAGAGGAGTTACTTACCAGAGAGAGGGGTGTCTACCTCAAGAGTCAATCCCCCCAGCAACCAAGAGGAAGGAAGTGCCAGGCCAGTGGTGAGTCATGCACCCCATCAGCGTTACTTAGGACACAAGGGTGAGGTAGTGGACTCGTGCGTATGATTAGTGTGCCCTTTGCCTTTTCCTCCCTGCCTTTGGCTAGCCCCCTCTGATCAGAACCCTACTGATTTTGCTGAAAATGGGGAAAACTGCCTTTCCAAAATTCACCAAAATCAACAGGGTTCTGACTAGCATGTGCATGCTTGTGTGTGTGAGATGGGGGGAGGTGAATGAGAGGGAAAGATAGTGTTCAATTCTGTCTACATATTGTATATAGATCTGTTTTTTCTATTTAAATTCTAAGTTCTTCAGAGCAAGAACCATCCCTTCCTGTGTTTGTATAGCACCTAGATATAATTGTGCCGTGTTAAGGTTTTGTAGTCTAGTATTTGAACACCTCCGCTGGGGCTCTAATCTTGACTGGAGCTTCTGGGTAATCATTTTTGCTATTTAACATAGAAAGGAGCAGTTACTCAAGTTTTACTCTGCCTAATCATAGGCACTAATATTATAGCCACCAGGAATAGAACTCTAACCATATGAAAGCTGAGGTCAGATAAATCAAGTAGCTGTAATGAAGACATTGCATTAGATAGGAGCTACACTAATATTATATGACAAGCATTATGGGCTATACAGAATCTTAATTTCTGCTTGCTCATGAGAAGGTGAACTAGGACAAACTCCAAGTAACTGAACAAATGAACTTAACTTACTACTGTATCTCAAGAGTCTGGAAAGTATTAAGTTGGGTCAAAATAAAGACCACTATTGTTACTTATTTATACTTGAGAACTTGCTGGGAAATCTGCAGTAAAGCCCTGCTACTGTCTAATATTAGAATCATGTCCTTGCAATAACCTAATCACTGTGTTTAAATGTAATTTTTAATTTTTAAATGTTTTAAATAGAAATGTCATGCTCTAGTAGATATCATTTACTGAAGGAATACAGAGAAAAACTTAGTCTGAGTTGATGTGCCCAAATTGGAAAGCAAGAATCAACTATATATCTAGTTTTTTAACCTATCCGCTATTTGGTGGTTTCATTTTTGTATCAACCCCACATGGCCATGAGAAAGTAATTCCTCACTATATCTGAACATAGTTTGGTCAAAACTGCAGGGGACTCTCAACATTTGAAGGCCAATGCCACACCCCATTCAAACAGTAATTCAGGACCTCACCCCTATTTAACAAGGGATTTGAGTACGTGCATAAATGCTTTCCTTAATCAGAGCCATAGTGCTTTAGCAAAAAAGGAATACCCTGTCCAAAATTTCCTTTTCTGACTTAGTGTAATGCAGTATCTTCTCTGATTTGATTAACATCAACATAAATTGACTGGTGAGTCTTGAATCTGAGTACTTAGCTCTTTAACTGGACTCTATTCAATAGGGTCTGAGTGGTTTTTAATGCAATGCTCTGCTGTCTCCAATCTGTGTGACTAGGCAGCTGCATCGTCTGTCAGTTGAAGCTATTTCAGGGTGCGAGGCTTCATTCCTATATAGAAGTCACTGATTAGGCAGGAAGGAAAGCATGAACTTTTTTAAAAGGTACTAAGTTGACCGCCTACAGACCCTTTTATGCATAGCAAATGTAGTACCATTGCAAGTTTGTCTACCAATGTCGCTCACCCTTTACCTAGACTGCTAAAGCAGGAGTTCTCAAACCTTTTTCACCGCATGGATCACTATGGTGTGTTTCATGGATGCCTCCCCCATTCATGATAGCATGGACATCTTCTCCTATTAACAATCCTAATGTCTTTGTGGCAACCACCTAGCAGCTGCTTACTGGGAAAAGTAATATAGTAAAGAAAAACTAAAAAGTGAACCAACACCAGCTCTCCAGCCTAGAAGCAAGTTTTCCAATGACTGGTGATGGTCCACTATCCTAAGTGATATACATGAGACTAGTTCAGTGGCTCTCCACCTATTTACCACTGTGGGCCACATATACAGCTCCCTCTGTTGTGTAGGGCCTTTCAGATGTTTACATTTGAAACTTCAGTGTTTCACAGTGTTGTGACCCAGAAGGCGGAGGGGTAAATGGCAAAAACTATTCTGGTGGGGTTGCGAGATTGCCACCTTCACAACTGCTTCCTGCAGCCAGAGGAGGTTCCTGGAGGTGGAGATGAGTCTGATCTCCCCTGTGCTGCTGGGAGCACTCCAGCTGGGGACTTCTAGCTGCCATGCTGGGGCGGAACAGGACTAAATCTTCTGCTGTATGGCTGCTCTCAGAGCCAGATCAGACCCACCTCTGCAAACCTCCTACAGCAGGAAGCTCTCTGGCTGCTGCAAACCTCCTCCTACTGCAGGAAGCTCTCTGGCTGCTGTCTTCAGAGTCCAGTGCTGAAGGCAATGCAGCTGTGGAGCTTCCTTCACCTGGGGGAGGTAATCAGAGATGGGTGGGACCCTCATCCCCAAGAGTGACCATGCAGGGGAAGTAGTCTTGTCCCTCCCACAAGCACTCTGTGGGCCATGGGTTAAGAACTAGTGCTCTAGTTCAATCTTGATCTCTTGTACTATACCTGGCAGTTCTAGCTATACAACCTCAGTACATGGATTACTTTGATTAGTATCAAAACTAGTTAATATATTAGCATGCTGTAGTCAAATCTATTTTCCCTAAGTATCTGGTAAATTATTCTACAGTACCTGATCAAAAGTGAATTACAACTGTAAAAATAAAGTACATTTTAAAACATATCCAGCTGGGTTTTAATTTAATGTGCAAAACTTAACTTGCAAAAAGTCTCCCACTTACAGCAAATTAATACAGTTCTACTGTGATAGATGTGACTTGGATATTTGGCAACTGTTTAGTGGACTGTGTTACCAGATATCTAAAAGATGTTACTAACTTTATAAATGGCTATAATTCTTATTTCCAAGCTACTGAGCAATCTAGCCTACCTGCAGTGGTCACTTACCAGTGTAAATGCTCTAATACAGGTTTCTCAGAACTTTCAGCACTACTCACCACCTTCCCTGTTACATTTTCACTATTCTCATCTCCCCCCCCGCCACATCCTGTTATGTGCAGATGAAATTGTTACAATAATCACAACTAATTACTAATTCTAAAGTTCTGAAGAGTAAACTGTGTCCTATACTCTCCCCTTAACAACTCATGAGCTTGTCTTGTATAGGGAGATTCCACATGAGGTTGAACTGCAAGTTATCTATCCACTGGTGCTAGCAACTATTTTTAATCACCAGAGAAATCTTACTTAAAGCTACAACACAAAAAGCTTTCAAGGTTTCTGCAGCTGAAGCGGGTAATGGCTGCATGCTAAACTCCTCTTAATGACATGCAGGACCCAGGCTGAGGTCTGTCCCTCTAGGGTGCAGTGGCACATTCAGCACTGTGCTAAAGCAGCCTTGTGAATGAAGAGATTGATGATCCACCTCTTTACCCTCTGAGCACCAGCCTAGTAATGGCACAACTGGGCCTGAAGTTCACTCAGACACTGACTGAATTTGCTAGTTCCTTCAAAGTCTGAAACCAGGGTTCAAGTGTCAGGTTCATAAATTTCCCGTGTCCAGAAGACCAATTGTCAAGTGTTAAATGCTTCTACCTTCTCCTGCAGGGAGAGAACACCCCTATTCTGCTCTCAGAGAAGAGTTCAGGTCATTTAGGTGATGGAAGATGTTTAAGTGGGTCACCTTCACTAACTTCATCTCTGGTGTCAGCAAGAGCAGATTACTGATGATTGAGATTAAAAATAATCCCTGCCCGAAAGTGCTCACAATCTAAATAGCCAAACATACCGAAAGGGGTGGGGGGGACAGCACATGTTTTATTAGTCAGGAAAACTTCAACTCTACCTCATGAGTCACCTCACTTACGTGTGAAAGTTACTAGTAAAAAGAACCGGTCATCAGAACAATGCACGAAGTCCATTCACTGGACAGCTTTTAAAGTTCACTATTTGTAACAGTTTCCTGAAGGTCTAGGTACCACTTTATAGGCACTCTTCATTGCAACAGTTCAGTGTAGGAAGTGACATCCCGGCATTAACTGTGATGGGTTGGATCTCTCTGATCAGGCTGCTGCACTCACCTGTCATCACCATGACACCATCTGTAGAGTTTGCAATAAACCAAACTACTTCGTGGTACAGCTTTTCAAGAGAGGAAGTCTTCAACAGAACAGTCAAACATCCCAATACCACAAATACTGAAAGCTGTGCCAGGCAGTGGCTAAACCCTCCAATTTAATTCTTAAGGGGTCAGCTTTCCTAAGCTTTGAAAGCAATTGCTCTGATGTAGTCAGCCATATCAATACAGTGCAAAATATCTGATAGGCACTTTTCAATTTGGTAGCCACCGTACATCCTATAGTTTATGAAACAATGTCTATTGCACGTGGAAATGAAACTTTCTGCTGTAATATGTGCCTTTAAAACAATGTGCCTTAAATCAACACTTGTTGACTTCTTTCAAGGCCTCCATGTTTATCTTTCAGAGTTATGACTTAAATGCTGTAACAATTTTGAAGGCTTCACACTCTAAGGCAACTTCAGGCTAGAGTGCACACTGTACCCTGGAATTCATGTACATTGATCCAGCAATTTTGAAGGCTTCCGTATTTCAGAACACAATGTGAAGCCATGTCACTTTTCTGCACTCTTCTTAGCAATCATTAGAATAACTGCCACTGTCCTTAATGAAACCATCAAACTTTAATTTGCTTGTTAGCCAGAACTGACCTCTATAGACTTGATGAAAGATGCAACAGTAAACTGAAGTTCAGCATCCTTGGGCCTCGGCAATTACAGCTGACAGGCTGTCACTCTGCATGCATGGCTTAGATGCAGCAGAGTGGCTGAAGTTTAATAGGACTTGTACTGTATTGTAAGAAGTAAATTCAGGCAAAATGTAATACTGTTGAGAACAGAGGCTTGAGCAGCCTCCTACTCACTCATCGTGCACCAGAATATACTGCTAGTTGGAGTTCTCAAATTGCACTAATATTGTGGCCTTAAAGGACTTTACTACGGGTTTATCCTTTAAATTTACTAAATAACTTTTGCAGTCTTACTATCTCACCACCTGTGAGGTCCCTTTGTCCCAAGTCACAGAATGATCTCAGACATTGTGACGCATAGTGTAGGGAACCCTGACTCAAGTTCTGACATCCCAGTTCAGCAAGGTACTTAATCAGGTGCTTACCTTTAAGTATGTGAGTAGTTCCACTGACTACAATGGGATTATCCACATGTTTAAAGATAGGCACATGATTAAGTACCTTGCTGAACTGGGGCTTAGGTTTTCAGAATAGTTAGAGGGAGGTGTACCTATTTCCACAACTGTGCCAATAAGGGCAGGAACAGGGAGGAAGGCTATCTAAAGATGGCCTAATTCCTTGCATCTTTCCTTACAAGGGAATTTTCAATTTTGGGGGCAAACCTGACACAGTAGGGATTACCAGATTTAACTGTCAGCCATTTAACACATTTTAAGAAGGCACCTACTAGAAAGCTTTGAACATGTTAAATGTGACATCAGTTTTAAAAATACAGAAGCTAGTTTATCATGACACTTCCACTTTAACTACAGAGCAATGAAAATAATTAAGATTATGAGCTTTCCTATTAAAGTTGTCGAGTGCACTGGAAAAATGCTCTGGACAAATTTCAATATTCTGAAACTTGTGTAGATACTGCTAAAGATGGCTGAACATTTCCTTGCCAAATGACAGACTTTTTTTTTCAGTCTGCCTGGCATTCATAATTTTGCTTAATCTTAACTGTAGTGATGAGCTGCTTTAGCAATACTGTCCGTTCTTTCATAGCAGGTTAAGTGCTTGAGCACCCAAGGATCCAGTTCTCAAATTACTATTTACAGTTCTCCAGCTATTAAGTTAATTGGGAGCACACAGCTATCACTATTTTTCACTATAGCAACTAATAAAATATTACTCCTCATGAACCAGAGAGTACGTTTATAGGCACTAGATTTGTAATCTAGGAATTGCATGTTACCTTCATAAAGGGCCCCATTTTGTTCTTGTTCCACAGCCTTCAGGAACAGTTCTCGTGCCTGTACAATAATTACATACATGGAAAAAAAACGTTACAAGCACCTAAGCAAATCCACTTACCAGAATTTTCATCCAAATTGACAACGTTATATTATGAGGTGGTAAGGGGAACAGTAAAAGCACAATGCATATAACTACCATGGAGGTGAAATTCAGGTTCTACTAAACTGAATTTCTGAGTCAGCATAGGGAGTGATCCTAATCTTGCTTACATCTGTTTTAATTATATGTAGTTTTAGTGATTTCAAATCAGGACATTAAGCCCTTATTATAAGGAATTGCATAACTTCTAACACCACTCTAACAATGGTTGATATAGCACTCCCATTATAAATTTATTTTCATAGGTTTCCAAACTAATTCCTTTTTGTTTTAAAAGGAGTCTGTGCCATATTTACCTGACCATTTAAATGGAAGCTTGTTTCAGGTATGAACAAGATTGCTAAAGCTTTATTGCTTTGCAAAGACCGCTAACTTGACAAATTTGCTAAAACGGAGAGAAGGGAGGAAAATCTTGATTAATTTATGTTTAAGTATCACATTTTTGCCTAAAGACACCTTGGTTCAAGTAACTCAGTTTTATTCTAAAAAATACATGGCAATTTTGGAGGTAGTGCAAAGCACTTGTGAAAGTAATGGTGAGGAAGAAAGCATCTGGCAGAAACTTGAGTCAAAGTCAGAGTTGACCTACAGGAGAAAAAGTGTGACAATTGCGAATCCAGCCTGCCACAATGAAGAATGGGGGACCTGCGAAAGAGTACTAAGTGATACACCAAGTCAAGAATATTGTGTGGGCCATACTGCTATACTATACTTTGAAAGAACTTTTAAAAACTGAGGTGACAAGCCAGAGCAAGAAAAGAAATGTATGCAAAGACGTCAGGAAAGGCAGGAGAGCTCCTGTTGTTCCCTTTTCTTTAACAGGAAGAGAAAAATTCAACTGAACTCCACTGGAACACTTCAGTTTTTGACCTAGTTCAGAAGCTCTTTAGCCATGTTCTAAGTATTTGTACATATCCATTACAAGAAGATACGACTGGCAATTGTCATGTCATTTTACGTGTGTGACTCCATTCAACTGGAACACAAACATATGTAACATCCACTGTTAAGTGATAGTGGCTCACACCCTTTCACAATACATATATTTGGTGCAGGAGGTAAAGCCATGCATGAGGAAAAGGAAAAAGGGGGTGGGGTTTTAAGGGAAGGTGGCAAAAGGTAGGGAAGAGAGGGCTAGATTCACAAAGGGATTTAGGTGCCCAATTGTAACACTTTGGCACCACTGGCATTAATAACAACCCCTGCTCAGCTACACCTAACCCTCTAAGTGACTAAACGGACCCTACGTTTTTGTAGTAAAAGACCCCTGGGTGCCTAAGTTTCAGCCTCTGGGCACACATGCTGCTGCCTCACTTTAAGTGTCTGGATGCCTAAGCCACAGCAAAATCCACAAAGCAGGGGAAGACAGGAGTTCCTCTGCCTATCTCATCTGCAGGGCCCAATCCAGTAGGGTGAGCTTGGCGTTTACCTACCAGCCCAGGCCCCACTCAAAATCTGGCCAGAGGAGGCGGTGGCAGCAGTAGTGCCCAACTTTATAACTTAACTCTTTTAGTGGTTACAACACTCACGCAGGACCTGGGGAGACCTGGGTTCAATTCTCCCCTGAGGGTGAGGCGGGAAGTGCCCTCAGTCTCAGCTGTTGAACTTTGTACAACTAGAGACACTGGAGCTGGGGGACTGGAACCTAGGTCTCCTCCTTCCAGGTGAGAACTGCAATCACCAAACTAGAGTCATTCTTGCATTCTCCCTAGCCCAGGAGAAGGTTCACAGCAGAGACTCCTAAGCAAGAAAAGGCACCATCCTGCAACCCCAAATTTAAACCCTTAAATCTCTCGGAGGAGCAGGGCTTAAGACACACCCTCTTCTTGGCATCTCCCATTAATTGGCTAAGGCAGCTCCTTGCTCAATATGCTGACTTTTGTGAATCCCATTCTTAGCCTACATCTACACTTACAGCAGAGTACAGACACCGCATACCCAGCTAGCATAAGTATGAATAGCACTGTAGTTTGTGAAGCACAGCATAAGTGACGAGAATGCCCTACACACCTGAACCCCCAGGATATGTGCCCTATGAGGGCACAAGTAGTGACTCCCACAGCTACAATGCTATTCTTAGCAGTGTAGTGGCCCAACACCAGAGGCTTTCCCTACTGCACTGAAAAGCTCCAGCAGCTCCCACCTACCACAGTCCTTCACTGAAGCATGTAGCTACACACCGCAGTGACAAATGAGGATACAATCTGCCTTTCACTGTTGCACGTAGCTACGTGTGTAGTGCCTGTACTCTACATAGCCTTAGGTACCTATCTCCCCTATGCATTATATAGGGAGCCTCAGTACCTAACTCAAAAATTTTTAATCTTACTGATCTTGTAAGCACCTAAGTTAGGGTATGTCTACACTGCTGGTGACTTAGGGATCGATCCTGGAAGTGCTCTCCGGTCGACACGATTAAACCACCTCCCCGAAAGGAGTAAGGTAATGTTGACAGGAGGGCATCTTTGGTCGACACAGCGCAGTGAAGACGTTGCAGTATGGCAATGTAACTAAGTCGACAGGACATACGCAACTTTACATAGCTTGCATATCTCCTGTTGACCGCCAGCAGCAGTATAGACCAGGTCTTAGACACCACAGCATCCCTTCATGAATCTAGCATACAGTGAGAAAGTTATTGGTCTGATCTTTTGCAGGTTTAAGCAGAAACCAAACATTCCATGCTGAAAGCTAAAGACAGCCCATTAGTAAAATAAGTGATCTCTTTCCTACCTTCTCCTCTTTTGCTAGTTCCTGCTTTCCTTTGGTATCTATAGCCTTTACTCCAGGCCCTCTTGCGCATGGCACAGCTTCCAAACCACTAGAACTCATGCCTGGGGCGAGTTCAAAAATCCACTGAGCTCGAAACATCTGGAGCTCTGCCTAAAAATGCAGAAACACTAACTCCTAATAGGTTCTGATTTAGCATCTTCTGTGCAGACAATACATCTCCTGTACAAGAGATTACATAGTCTCTGCAAGGTCCAATCTACAAATAAGAACTTTGAATATACCTTACATATACAATATTAACTATTTAAGGGTAAATATAAGGACTTCATTTAGCAAATTCATGTGCACATTAGAACTGGCATGTCCTCTAGCTTCACTTACAGTGGAATTACCACAAAAGTCACACATGGAAATACTAGGTTTATGGACAATTTAGTTCCAACAATGCAATTATTTCTGTTTGGGCCATTCAGTATGCAGAAGAAAATTTAGGTTGTTGCAAGAAGTGATGGTGATGGTTGTTTCTATTAATTTCGGCCAGAAATAACTATCTCACTGTCTACTTGCTCATTCATATATAGTTTAAGCAAACGTCAGCTCAAATTATTTTAAATTAATCTCAATGTTCTATAGAAAATTGGTTTATTATACTTGTTTACAATAATGTATTCAGTAGCTTTGGTTACAACCAAGTTTATAATTTGAATTTGTAGTCTGATTTATTCCATCCCTTTTTATGGGGAGGATAAGGTTGTATAGGAAACAAAGGTGAAGTTATGACACTTCCCTGATTGAAGTTTTCCTTCAGTATATGTTTGAAAGTATGCTTTAATAACCTTAATTCCAAGGTTTTTTGTATTAATATGTAAAACAAGTACCACAGAAAAAGTATCAGATCAAAGAATGTGCTTTTACTTATGGGATGGCTTAAAATGCACTATATCAGCTTTCTGCTATGGAATAAAATGCCAATTTGAGTTTCAAAATGAGAACATTGCTTTACACATACCTGAAGATTTGCCTCACCAGGCCTTTCATTGTCATCAGCTCTTATCAGATCAGAGTGACAATCTTCTTCAGCTTCTGCCTAATACAGAACAGTTAGACATGAATATGTGGCCAGTAGATGTACATATACTATGTGTGCAAACTGCACATAAACTCATTACAAAAAAACATGTTCCCCCTCAATGTGTCCCTGCTGACGTCAACTTAATATCGGGCTAAATTACTTTAAGCTGGTGACACTGCCTGTTCCACTAAGTTATTGAAAATGATCATGAAATGAACATTTTGCATTTCACTCTAGCTGGCTAAAGCAGAGACTAGCTAGCTGTCACTTGCAGTTTTACATGCTTCACCGCACTGCTGCAATGTTTGAATTGAAAACATCGTAAGGGAATAATAACTCCATAAAAAGACGACTTTGAAATTTCAGCCATGAAAATGTGACTGTTTTAGACAACTGACTGTACCTTGTAAGGTCTTCTCCCAGGTAAAATCAAGAGTTCAATGTAATGATGCTACTTATTTAACTTTTGTTGCTGAAAGGTGTGTTACAGAAGCAGTTTCTATATTAATTTAAAAGGATCACTGAGCAGTGAAGTGATTAACAATATTGATTCTGAAGCTTATTAAATGTAGCTAGCACACATTTCTTGGGGCTATCCTAGTTTGGGCTGCAAACGAACACCACAGTGCACCAGTTTGGTTGTGAAGCTACCATCCCAAACAGAAAACGCTAAAACTAAATACAGTTCTGATGTTGCTCTACTGATCTCAATGGAACTAGGCCTGCTTATACTGAAATCTGGCCCTTTAATGTTAGAGAAAGTTTGTCTGTACAATTCTTCAGAACTTGGATGGAAAACTTAAGCAGATTTCAAACATGATACAGTAGTTATAAAACACTGACATCAATACGTACTTCAAAACTATAGTGAATATTCCAATGTAATATAGTCACACTAACAAAGCAACGTACTTTAAGACTTATTACTGCAAGCAAAATGTTCACTAAAGGAATTCTACTAGTTAAGATACATTTCAGTCACACATTTTTCTATAGTCACTAAGCAGCCTAAATCAATACTGCCTTAGAATAATGCTAGCAGCAATGCAGGTGGTATTGTTACACTATGACCATGAAACAGATGACAGCTAAGATATGGAGGTTACACACTAAAGATGTTTCAATATCTGAGTGACAGAAACTGTAATTTTGATCTACAATATTTTTCAACAGATAATGGTCCAAAGTTACTGTGATTGTGGCTGAAATGTTTAGACGATGAAAGAAAAGAGTTCTTGCTGGAATCGGAGCATTGCAATGTTAGTGGTTACTCTGCCTACTCTGTTTTGTTATTCATATTGTACCTAACATTGTGAGATGATTTTTTGTGTGGCTATTTTTGTCAATATAATGGCATTTAAGAAGGAATATTATCCTCATCTTTCAGTCCCTTACGTGTGCAAGAGATCTTATGTATTAAGATATATGTATCTTATTAAGATATATCTTATGTATTAAGATATATGTATCTTATTAAGATATATCTTATGTATTAAGATATATTTAAAGTTGAGATAGTTAAGAGCTGCATCTGATCTTGCTGCTGACCTTATTAATGGCAACAGATAGGAGTACCCATACTAAGAATAATTTTTAAAGGTTGCAAACTTTTCAAGAGCCAATCTTGCTTTAGTACTTGTAAAACCAGATATTCACCACATAAATTGATTAGGGGAGATTAAACACAGCTAACCAAAATAGCAGTTTTACAGCCTTTTATGCTCTTATCTAGGATTTTGAAAGAGTATGGTGGTGTCCCCTGATCTAGATATAAACTTAGGTAATCAAAGTTTTCAGTCTAGTCTTATTTTTGTTAGGCAGAATGTGAAATGTTTATGCCATCATGCAGCCCTTAGTTGTACAGTTTTCTGTAAATATTCTATTCACCATTACTGAATTAAATGCAAGGATCTTTACTAAATCAAAGCATACAAGCTGAGTCAAAAGGAAACACACGAAGTGCAGCCTCTGCTCATGAACACAATATCATTTTTAAATGCCCTTAGAATAAAGCACCCGGGTTTTTTTGTTTAAATTTATCAGTTAATTTTTTAAGACTGTAGTTCTAATATTTATATACTGCACTTTAAGCAGACACTATTGCTTAGAGTTATAAGATGTAAACTATAATAATCTGACTTCTGTGGACAACTTGCAAAAACTTGGAAGATAATGTTGAATATAGATGATGTTGAATATAGATGTACTACATTTGATGATGACAAAAATTAAGAAACTGGAGTTGTCCATAACTTGAAAATGAAAGTCTTATTTACAATCTTTTATATTTAAGAAGTGTGAATCTAGTTCATTAGGACAGGCATATCCATTAATCTAAACAAAGCTAAACCACCCCCACTCCCACAGAGAAAATTCTAGAACAGAGGACTAAAAATATACAACTGCTTTAAGTAGATGCCCATTCGACAAAGGATCAAAATGCATGAGTAAGTTTGAATATCAATATGATAACTTCTACAAATCATATACCAACAGCATACAAACAGACTTGTCACTCAGTGATCAGTCTGTTGAGAGAGAAGCAGATTTGGTCTTGTCTAAAAGCTGTTGATGAAGGTGAAGTACCTCAGAAGTTGTATTCCATTCTGATTTAGATTAGAGGAATTACAAAAACTGTTTAAATGTATAGTCCTTCAAATGCCTATTTGATAGGATGCAAATTCACCTTTTAGCCTGAGTTTTAATCTGATTTTGGGGGAGGGAGAAAGATTTCAGCATTCAGCATTTTTCAGTTGCACAGAAGGCCTCCTGGATGTTGGTAGGATTCTCTGTCATGCCAAAGAGATTTAGCATTACTTTTTTTGTACTTATTACTGGGATTCTTGGCACTTCTAAAGGATACACTATAGGCTTCTTCAATCTAGATTTGATTTCCTTCACACACAAGTGCATACATTCAGGTCTCCATGAACTTGCGTCTACAGATTATTCCATCTGAAAGTCCAATGATCAGTAAATTACATCACATTGTTGTGCTCCATTTAAATGAAGTATGGCAAGACTATTTGTTTTACATAATGGATGAAAAGAAAGAGCCAGAAGCTCCTTTTGTTTTCTGGAGTGCAGTTGCAGCACTTGGGTCTCTTCTATCCCAAATTACTTACTACAAGTTAGCTGGGCTATCTTATTTGCAGATGCATTGATTTAATCAATATTTGAATGATTTGTCCCAGGACTGCTCTGATACCTTTTAGGATTTGCATAGCAGACTGCACAATCTGCAGCATGTCCAGAGTGAGTGGATAACATGGCATCTGTTTCTGCAGTCTGTGATCTTATCTTAAAGTTGCACTTGTTCTGAATTACTTAATGTACAGTACTAGAGGAAGGAGCTAGCAAGCAGGTTATCCAAAACATTCAATAGTCACAAAAAAAATACCTAGTTTGAACCAGACATTCATCTTCGAATGAGTGTTTCAATCAGTTGGCAAACACTGCTTCATAAATTTGGATTATAATGGGATTCTGCCCTGACTTCCTGGTAGATATTGTGTATTGGACTACAGTGCTCCATAACAGTTGTATCTCAGTATCTAAATAGTATTCTGTAAACTCAACAAATTCTGATATCTTCTAGCATGGGAGGGCACGATTCCAATAAAACTTAAACAAGTATCTGCCTGCTTTGACTAGACAAAGTGAACTTTTATATTTTAAAATTGACAATTGTCTGGAACAAAATAAAACAATTTGGATCTCAAGTTGGGTAAGGTAACCTACTACAAGAAGTCTTTGGTGGAATCATGATTTTTCCTCCAAGTTTGCGTCTGAGCCAACTGTACTTTCAATCTCCTTCGTGCGGAGAACGCAACTCCTTTCTCTGCCACTAGGATTTTACTCTGGCCAGTAGCCTCCTAGAATGTAATTCAATACTGTTCAGGAAGTCCTTACAGAAGAGAGAGAGTCCCATGGCCACTCATCTTCAAACCAAGCAAGCAAGTCTGACACTCTGTCTGAACTTCAAGGTCCTGCCCAAAACCAACTGTCAGAACTGCTGAGCCTTCAAAATGCTGTTATAACCTCTGAGTTCTGAATTCCATTGGTCTCCCCTTCGTCTGCACTCAAGTACTAGTCACTGTCAGTCTGTAAGTGTAAGTTTCTCCTCCTGCTTAGAAAGCCCAATGAATCTATGTAATGATTAAACTGTATTTTTCTGAAGTTCACTCAAATACTGTTTTAATCGCAGCTTAACACTTACGCTGACCACATAAGAAAAGTACTCTGCTTTTCTACACAAGCAACCTTTCTCCTACTAACTTCACATCATCACACATTCAGTTATACTATATCACCAAACAATGAAGGGAAGTAAACCCAGTGAAAGACTGTCAGGTTTGTTTACAAAGAACTTGCCACATCCGAAAAACTTGTTCACTTGCACTACTCAGTTATCAGTGTCTTGCAAATCAGAACTATACACTGCATTCCTGCAACAATACAGCAGACTACCAATTACTGAGGAAACTCCACTGGAGTTTAACACCACTGTTGCCAAGATCTGAACTAAGATCTTCACAGAACCAGTATTAACTGTACAAGGTGAGCCTCTCTGAATTGGTGTTACTATGCTTGCCTCATCTAAAACAAAAGTCACCTTTCACATCTTTCCATAGCTAAGACTTTAGGCAGAAAACACTTCATTAGTTTTCAAGCCAGAACAAATTGGATTTTTTTCCCCTCCGCCTATAGTGTCACAGACTTAGAGCCAGGAAAGTCTCAGACCATGCTCTGGCTATTATTTTCTCTGGTTAATATTTTTACCTTCCTCCATGTGTCTAACAAGTACTATAACATGAGTTTGGTTAGAAAGAGGTCTGTGAAGATTAAAGACTTTTCACAGGTGATTTCCTTACAGATAAGACCTCTTATGCCCACATATTTTCTCTCCTTAGACATGAGACAAAAACAAACAGACCTTGGATCAGTTTCAGCCAAAGGGCACATATACTTTGTCCAGCTCAAGGGCTCATGAGAAACATGCACAAGATGGTGGACAGTATAGCCACCCAAAGCTGAGGATGGTATTGTGGTTAAAGCACAAACTGAAAGCAGGTGAGGGGGTTTTTCTTGGTTTTGTAACAAACTATAAAACCTTGTCCATCAGTTTCCAGTAAAATAGAAATAATGATTCTCTGCTCTGCAGGGATACAAAAACTTAGTCCCTGGGGTAAAGTGTTTTGACTGCTACTACAGGCATAAAGTATTTGGGTGGCTAGATAATCAATGTCTTAAAAATTCACACGGAGGTGCAGCCCTCAGCACAAGAGCCCCTCTAACCCTTGCTTCACATAGAGCCAAGCAACAGGCTTGACCTGTGCAGCAAACAGTTCCACCAAGCACCAGCCTGGCCTGCTAGGCCCTTCAGAACAGCCCCGAGCCTTCGTGGTCTCTGCAATACATTTTATTGATACGGTCACATGTACACAGAGGCGTACAATTCAAATGAATACCCAACCATGTGTGGGCGCGTGGGGGGCGGTCCTGCTTCAAACTGGGCTTGCAGGGCCGCGCCACTGGTGACGTGTAGCAGGTGCAACAGCCTAAGGCTGCACTGCTATCCGGGGGGGGGAGGAGATTTGGCACCGGGCCACCACGCTCCAGTATCTCACACTGGAAGGAAGCCCCCCCGCCCACGGGCGCGTCCGGTGCTAGGGACCTTGCCCGAGAGGACACACCCCAGCCCCACCCGCAGGGGCCCGGAGCTGCAGGGCGCACGCCATGCCCCGCCCCCCTCAGCAGCGCGCGCACGGCCGACACACACACACACACACAGCCCCGCCCCGCGAGGGAGGCAATGCGTGAGGTCGCATGGGGGCTGCGAGGGAAGGGGAAAATCCCGCGCGGAGCAGCGGGGCCGGGCTTCCGTCCCAGCGCTAAACGCCCGCACAGCCTTGCGTTGCGGGCTGCCGGGGACGCCCCCTCCCTTCCCCTCCCGGCAGCCAATGACAGCTGAGCTGCCCCCTCGGTCCCGCGCCCTGCCCCGGGCCCACCCCACACCCGACGCTGCAGTCGCCGCCAGGGAGCAGGCTCGGCCGGGCCGGGCGCTGCTCACCATGCTGCGGTCGGTCAGGCGGCGCTGTCCGGGGGTCCTCGCCCCTTGCTTGGTCCGTGTCTCGTGCCCGTAGGGCGACTTAGCAGAGTTCTCGGTCGGAGAAGCGCACCACGCAGCGGGAGTAACTGCGGGCCCTGCGTACGGCAGCCATCTTCCCGGAGAGTGAGGGGGCAGGAGGACCGGGAGCAGCCGAGACCACGGCCAGACAGACTCCACGAGCACTGAGAGAAAGGACAGAGCGTCGCCCTCCCGACGCTCACGAGCCGCTGTACTATGGCGCGTTAGTTGTGAGGACTGCAAGTCCCAGCATGCACCACCCTATTCTGCCTGATTTCCCGCTTGGATCGAGGTGGCGCTTTGCCTTCTGGGTAATGTAGTCTCCGTGGGCTACTCTGCCGAAGGAGAAGAATTGCATGCTGGGAATCACTATTTTTTTAACAGGCCAATCAAAACAAGAGTGAGCCCTGGCTGCTGGGACGTTTAGTCTCTGATGATTAGTCTCAAATAGAGAGGGGCGCAATGGCTGCTGGGACCTGTAGTTCCTGCGGGCTGCACCCCTGCAGTTAGGAGCAGGGCTAAGGGAGAAGGGGGCTGCAAAATCCTCCTGTTGCAATAACATGAGTGTTTCTGCCAGAGCTAGGTGCGTTGTCTGCCCGCCTAAAGGCCAGGCCCAGGCATTGTTGTCAGGCTGCGGCTCTCAGCCTGATACTGCCCAGGCTAGTGAGGTGGTCTCAGGACCCAGGAATGTCTCATGGGAATTGCCCAGCAGACATAAGGGTAGCCCCAGGGCCTAGCAGCTCTGGATGGGATTGAGTTTGGGCTCCATTCCCGCAGGAAACCTCTTCCTTGCCTGGGGTTCCCATGAAACACTACCAGCCTGCGATTCCCTCGGTACATGTGAATACAATATCATGTCAGTGCCTGCTGCCATGTGATGTAACATAAATTACACACCAGTCATGGGAAGAAAATTTTGAAGACCCTATGTTGGATTACTCAGTGGACCATTTATAATGGCCCACTAATACAGCACCATTTTCAACCTGTGAAATCCAAAGAATATAACAAACTTTATATGAATCGTTTTACCCGCCACTGAAGTGCAGCCACTTCTGGGGTAAAAATAGGCAGCTGTCTAAGAATGTACACAACAGTGTAGGTCCCAATCCTAAATTGATATCAGCTAGCCCAGACCTTTGGAGCATGCAGGTGCAGAAGTCCATGTTTTCTAGTGGATTCTGATGCAGGGTCATGGCCAACCACAGACTTTAAGTAGCATAGGGAAAGTAGAATTGAATATCCTTTCGCCACACAATCATGAACAGTACTTTACTACTTGTATACTGTATATTCTCCCAAACCCATTTCACTTGTGGTCTGAGAATAAGGATGAAAAGTTTCCATTTAACTTTTTATATCATTTTCCTTTTATAAGGAAGTGAAAATATGAATTTAGATCATATTAGATCTATTAGAATTTAGATCATCCTTCAATTGCAATCCATTGCAAAACTCCCTTTGACTTAAATGAAACAGGATCCAGGCTTCTAGGATTAAATTCTGCCCTTCATTGCACAAATGCATCTTAGTGCAAAGTTTGTCTCTTACAGTACAAGTTCTTTCAAATCCAAGTGACCTAATGGTATCATATACTCTGGCTGGCAAAACAGGACATTTTATCTGTAGCTCTGACTCAGAATCCTATCCTACTTCCCTCCAAGTCAACAGCAAAACTCGAAAGACCTCAGCAGGAATACAACTGAGAGCCAAAAGATTATCTTTAAGGCTCAGAGCCTGTAACTTCTTTCATGCAGGAGGGCTGCTATAACCACACACAGCCTCACTGTCTTCTCTGGGGCTCCACATGGGCACCAGAGTATATCCATATGAAACAAGTTGCAGAATCTGGGCTTAATTTTGTTAAAGCACAGTGCTAAGTATATTTAGTAATAGTCAAGTTTTATACATATTTTCTCTCTTGAGAGCTTTTAAAAAAATAATTTTCAGCAAAACTCTCCAGGTCACCTGCTTTTTAATAAATAATAAAAAATGTAATGGTGCTCAATTAGTCAAATGTCAAAATGAGTAAATTTGGGTAACAGAGGTTTCTAATACCTGTAGAAATTTCAGTGTAAGTATAAACAGACATCAGGGGATATGACCCTGATTTAGATACTTGAGAGTTTTAGATTACTGCAGAGCAGATAAGATTGCTGTGTATATGCAAGCTTTGCAGAACTGTCATGAAAATGTATCATCCCACACACAAAATATACTTGTGTGTGGGTCTCAATAATAATTATGAAAACATTAATTATATTCTTACATTCTTTTTACAGATTACCCCAAGTTAATAGGCTAGTAGAATTTTATAAAACTGGGATATGCAGTTATATACATAGTTGTGAGATATTACAGTAATGATTAATGCCAGATTCTTCCCTTCAATAAGCATAGATTACTCCTATTGGTTTCACTGGGAGTTACGCATGCTTATCTGCGGGCAGACTTTGACCCTTCATTTTTTGTTTTAAATTTAAAAATAATAAATGCTGCAAAGCCTGGATTTATCGATATTTGTGTCTGGCACAAACTCTAGCTTCTCAAATGTTTAAACCACATTTCTGGAAGTTCTATCACACTTTCAAATTAAGGCAGTTTGAGAAAGCCACTGTGAAATAACTATCACTGGATGTCACTGAGTTACAGTATATAAAGTCAGGCTTTTGAAAGATATGTATTCCACTGCACAATACATTGAAAGGCTGAGCATGTGGTACTCCTGAGTTCTGAGTCCAAGTCAGACAGTGCACTGTATGGTTGTGGAAAAAATCATTATATGCTTCAGTTTCCCCATTTTTAAAAAAATAAATAAAAATCAGAGTGGGGAAGAGAGAAAAACATGCCCTCCTTGCAAAGTGTTGGTACTTAAGTACTTGGTGCCCAATTTATTATTCTCATCCATTTCTCACTACTTAATTCAGCCCTCTAAAGTCAGAGGTAGCTGTGAGTGCAGAAGGAATGAAAGATCACCTGGTCCTTCAGGTTTGTACAGCTATGTAGGGCCTTGATCTTCTCAGCTGCTCTGTGTTGATGAATACCTGGGCAGCTCACTATAGGATCAGGGCCTAGCTGATAATTATAAGATATTTACACTTGCTGGCTTAATATTAGCTCAGTAACAATCTATTAATCGTTTATTTTTTGTATTTGCTTGTTGTTTTTATATTTAAATTTGTCTTAAAAAGTGATTGGATTCTCTCACATGGAGATTGTTTTTCATGAAACAATCTAACCCTGTCTATAGTAAATGAATCCCATCCTGTTTGGCTGCTGTGGAGAGAGAGAAAGAGTACTCTGCAAAGAACAGGCCAGAGAGGGGAGCTGCTGGGTAGCTTTCACCAGGGAAAGCTCCTGGTTGTCCCTGATTAGTAGCCACATTGTCTATTGTTTGTTTTTCTGCTGGTTGGTGAGTGGAAAACTCCTTCTCTTTTCTTCTCCGCCTCAGCGCAATGATCCTCTGGCAGCTAGAGCAGCCTTGGCTTTTCTCAGATGGACTTGCTGCATGGCTTCTTGTAGCAGGGTTTGTACTGTGTACGTTGTGATTTACTAGTGCAGTTTTCTCCTAGATGTAAAAAGCATGTTTTACAAACTGTCTGTTCCTCTTAACAGCTTTTCTGTTACTTTCAAATTGCTGTGAATCCCTTTTAAGGGCTCTACGAGCAATTAAAAATGTCCTTTTAGAGCAGTATTGGTAGGGTTGTAATGTAAATGTGACTAGACATGACAGATTTGGAGGCTCCCGTGAATCAAGTTAATTCTTTGTGTTTCTCTTTCCAGTCATGTGGGTCTTACCCTGATTCTAATAACTGGGTTTAGAAGGAGAATGTCAGTTGCTTTGGATTTGTGTTTACCTTGTGTTTCTTTAAAGTCATTTGTCCCCCGCCTTCAACCCCTCTCCCTACACACACCATGATTTTAGGCCTTTTCTGGTGACATTTAAAATAGAGCTGGTCATGAAAGTTTTCTGACTTGGCCTACATCTGCCTTGGGAGGGATTTCAAAATAGGAATTTCTTATTTAGTAGCAACCATTTTTCATTTGATTTGCAGATAGTGTTTTGATTTAGTATGACCTCCTTAATATAAGTGTTTATGAAAATTATTCTATGGGGAAAATATCAGTTGGCCTAAAAATATGACCAATTGAATTAATACAGATTGTCTTTTGTTTTTACTTTGAAAATGATGATTTAAGACTGTTGGCAGACAAAGCATAAGGCAAATGTTAAATTGTTTCTCTGCTTAGAAAGCTATACAAAAAACCTCTTATAACTGAATGTATCTATTCTTTTGATAGAGCTGTGTAATACTGAGTAACTACCATACAATGGGCTGGATTCATCAAAGGTAAATGGTTTTTAAATTTACTAATAAATGGCTTGTGTGTTCATGGAAAGTGCTGTTAACTAGTTAAGACGCTGCTAGCTATACTTCTATTAGACTTCGGATAAAGCTTTTTACAGAAAGCCAGAATTTCATAAATACTGTTCTATTATCTCCATCCTGGCAGGGTTTAAAAACAAATAATGAAACCCATTCATAGGCATTGCAGTCTCATTTGCTTTAGATTTATTTTTAGAAATAACTTTTGTTAAACAGCAAAGCAAAATCCATCATCAATACATACCATCCTCACATGAATCCAGCTCAGTATCACACATGTTTGTTTATAAATTTTTCCTACTCTTTCTAAAGGCCTGATCTTGTGCACATGGGTAAATTTACACACAAGTAGTCTCATTGGAGTCAGTGATTTCAGTTGGATTACCCCCTGCATAAATGTTTGCAGGATGGCACTCTGAATCAGTCATATTCCTTCTTTGGGGGTGATGGTAGGGGTGAGGAGCTTTGCCAGATGTTTTCTGGCATTGTGCCTAGCCTACTGTTAGTAGCTGAAAGACACATAAATGAGTTTAGAGGATGTGACCCATACTTGGACAATTTGAGAAGAGTTTCTGGAGCTTTTCATTTTTAAAAGATTCTTTCAAGCTAATTTGTATAATGTTCTTCATATTATATCTCAAAATGCTTTACAGATACACTTGGAACTAAACAGACAATGTCAACTTAAAAACCATATATAGTAAACCAACACATTTATTTGCAGAGATTACTGACATTTTAGATTATCACAACTGAAAGAATTTTTAAAATTGACTTATTACTGTTTATGCTGTGCTTTTTGCATTTCTCTCAAAATGACAGTGAAATTAATGAAATCAGTTTCACTTAGTTTATAGTCAGTTTCACTTTCAGATTCTCAGAGCTGTAATGTTTGCCTTTTAAAGGCTAGAGAGGAATATTTATTAGCTTAAATACTATTTCATTGACATTTTTAAAGGTGTTTTTAACTCAGTAGAAATTATTCTAGGTTTTACAAAAAGATGTTGGGTTGAATTTCAGTTCACAATATGCTGTAAATAATAATTAACCCTGTTTTTTGGGCTGATCTGCAATAATAAAGTTTTTTTTTATTTTGTTGGAGTTTGTTTTGTTTTAAGGGATTTTGTCCTTTTTGACTTAAGCCAAAAATTTAGGATTTGTTTTGATTTTATTTTTTCTGTTTCTAAAAAACTGAAAATCATTAGTCTTTAACTTTTTAAAATTACAATAAAACCGCTCTTTGTTAAATTCCAAGCCAAACCCTACCCCCCCAAAAAAAAAATTCCTGCAGTTTTTACTTGCTGCACGGCAGCCAGAAAGTAAATCAGATAAGCAAAAGTGAAACTGTCTAGGGCTGCTCTACACAGGCAGCTTGAGCTACTGCCAAGTCACATTGACTTCAATAGGGCTTCACCTGCATGGAGCATCCTGCAGGGTTCGGGGTTGGGCTGTCTTCATGACCCAAAACGAGAGAACCATAAAGTGAAAACAGAGCATAAATGGTGAAAAGGAAATTGGATACTGAAACAAGTTTAAAATCCTAAAGCCTTTACAGCAAGAAAACTGTACTGATTGAGATAAATCACTTTACAGATTGGCTTAATTAAATGGGTACAATATGTTCATGTTGACAAGGCCTGCCTGATATTAGTGATGTAGGTATGGTCAAGTTTAAAAACTCAAAACAAGCATCTTTTTTTCAACTTGACCATTGCCTGCGTGTGCCTCTGTGTCCAAACAGTTAGGCCAAAAGTATCCATTCATTTTGGTGCTTAAATTGCTGTTTAACCAATTTGAAACAACTGGGGCCAGATTTGCCAAAGTGTAGAGAACATAGGATTCCAGTTGACTTCAGGTTCCAGACTTCTCCAACTGGCATCCAAAATTAGGCCTTGATCCTGCATTGAGCAACACATGGGTGGATGTCTGTGGCCACATGGAGCCTCATTAACTTCCATGCACAATAGTGTGATTTTTAATGCACACTTTTATACACAAATATATATTACACTTCCAACCTTTGAGGCAGGCTGGGATTGTGAGTTAAACATATTTACTGGTTTATTTCTGCTAAAACTATAGAGTGAAATACTCTGTTGACATTTTTTTTTCTAGTCTCATGGTTTTGAAATTTGTATCTAATCCCTCTCATTAGCCATGTAACTGAAAGTTATAGTGAGAGATGTATAGGGATGCTGTCAACCACACCATAGGCCTAACAAAATCAAAGGGAGGCAGATAGTGATTTAGATCCCTACAGGAAGAGATGGGGTGGAAGCACAAAGGAGAAGGAGCATCAGTTCTGCTGCATGATCCTCCCCCTCTGGGAATGTTCAGTTCCACTACGTCAAGGCTCTTAGGCCTGCTCTACTCTTAAAATTTAGGTTGACCTAGCCATGTCACTCAGAGGTGTGAAAAATTTGCACTCCTGAGCTCCATAGTTAAGTTACTCTGTACTCGCATACAGAGTTGATGTGGCTAGGTCGACACAAGAATTCTTCCATCAACCTAATTACTGTTGCTCAGAGAGGTGGAAAAACCCTTCTGTTGCTGTAGAAAGCATCTATGGTACAGCGCTACAACGACACACCTGTTTTAGAACCAGTAGTATAGCCCACTGCCCTAGCCTTAGATTTCATAAATTCCAAAGCCAGAAAGGACCATTGTGATCATCTTGGCTGACCGCATGTATAACACCGGCCATAGAACTTGCCCAAAATAATTCTTACAGCAGAGCCTTTAGAAAAACATCCAATCTTGATTTAAAAATTGCCAGAGATGGAGATCCATTGTTCCAATGCTTCATTCCCTCGCTGTTTAAAAAAAAAATAAATGTATGCCCTATTTCCAGTTTGAATTTGTCTAGCTTCAGCTTCTAACCAGTTAATCGTGTTATATCTTGGTCTGCTAGATTGAAGAGCCTGTTATTAAATATTTGTTCCTTATGTAAGTAGTTAGACTGTAATCATGTCTCCTCTTAACCTTCTCTTTGTTAAGATAAATAGATAGACTCAAGGAGCTCAGTCACTTTAATCCTTTAACCATTCTTGTGGCTCTTCTCTGAACCCCCTCCAATTTATCAACATCCTTCTTAAATTGTGGACACCAGAACTGGACACAGTATTCCAGCAGCGGTCGCAGCAGTGCCAAATACATCCTGATCAGGGAGGGCTGCCAAGGGGTTGGGAAGCTGTTGCTGTAGTTATTACTCTTCATGCCTTCCCTTCAGATTTTTGGAGGTATCCACTCTGCACTTGCAATCCCTTGGGGATGGAAATATTGTGTGGATGATGGGCCAACAGTAGCTTAACACCAACCTTTGGCTGGGCACCATAGATCATGGATCCATATTTGCATCCACTAAGATTAATACATCATAACCCTTTCATGAGGAGAGTGTTTGCTGGGAACTCCACAAGGTCTGCCAGATTTTTCCTGTGTTTAGGTCCAAAATTGGACAAAGTCATCTCTTGTGCCATTATTATTTATTACACTGTCATTTCTGGAAAACACAAGGAGTCTTGCTTTGTTGTGTAAATTTGATATTGAGAGACCTGATCTACTGGTCTGATCACAGCTCTGAGAACCAGGAATTAGTTATAATCCTGAGTCTGCCACTGACTCCTCGGACGTTTGTTAAATCACTTAAGCCAAAATTTTCACACTTGAATACCCAATTACCTGATAAAGTGGCCAACAAGCAAGTTGTACTCCAAAGCTCCGTGAACTGCTGCTGCTATGGACAAGGTCTTCAATGTTCCATGGCGAGCTGTCAAGCAAAGCTACAATCAATACAGTAGACACTCTTTTTATTTTGTTTGTTTTAATATATATATATATATATTACACTTCCAACCTTTGAGGCAGGCTGGGATTGTGAGCTGTACCTGTTTACTAGTTTATTTCTGCTAAAATTATAGAGTGAAATACCCTGTTGACATTTAAATTGCTATCTTCAGGTTTCCATTAGCAGTCTGTTGGGATGAATGGGCAGTTCACACCTCTCAAAACCATTGATTCAGGCTGTGCAGCCCAGCTGCATGGTTTGCATTTGGTTTCCATTTCAAGGTTAAAAAGCTTGATGCTGCAGCACAATTGTTAATCAAAGTGTGTATTTTGAGGCAAATTCTGATGAATCATGGAGTATGGTAGGGAGAGTGATTCTGTCTTCTCCATAGGTGATACATAAACTGACAAAAGCTGTTTTGACATTAACGGATTTCTTTCCCACATCAGATCAGGTTTACAGATCAGATGGGGATGCAGACGCAGCCTGTTTTAGGCAGTGCTTAATTGCTGAGAAAAAAGGGAAACCTTTGTCAGCACCTAAATTGATTGGCACCGTCCCAATGTATTATAATAGACTGCTGTTCATGCCAACTTGCAGATGTGATTCTTCTTCCTATTATTCAGCTTCATTCCAGGGTTTTGACTAATTTACATACTGTAGGTCACTTTTGTTCCTTTTTGTAACTAAGTTGATTTAGAGAAGCTAATAAGTATTTTTCATCTTTATTTTCTATGATTCTTTTATTTGTGCTGTGTCAGGTAATTTGGATATATAAAATATTTCCTAGAGCCAAACTTCTCCCTGGGATAACTATCATGGGATAAATGTAGTCCTGTCTGTCTTGAGTGTCTTTCCCTGTTTGAGCAGGGGTTCTCAAACTGGGGGTTGCAAGACTCTTAGGGGGGTCATGAGCTGTGAGCCGCGGCACATCCCGGGGCTCTAACTGTCAGCTCCGCACATGCCAGGGCTGATAGTCCAAGCCCTTCAGAGCTGGGGGGCTGGAGAGCGGCAGCAGCTGCTGGCTGGGTGCCTAGCTCTGATGGCAGCGCCATCCCCAGCAGCAGTGCAGAAGAAAGAGTGGCGTGGCATGGGGGGTTCATCACAGCCTGAAATATTTTCAGAGAGGGTCTCAGCAAAAAAAGTTTGGGAACCCCTGCTTTAGAGGATATGTATGACTATCACAGAGGGATGTCTTAGAAAGTTAGGAAAGTAGTTTGTTTGAGCTGACTGCAGTATGACCTGTGAGTTACTGACCCATTTACTGGATAATTTTGCTAAAACAGATGCCCTGCCATAATTAGAGATGCGCAGTTCCTTTGTTGGGAGACTGCTATTTCCAGGCCATGAGAACTCATTCAGTGCCTCAAGTAATTGTAGTGTTGCTTATTGCCACCCATCGGGGTTGCCATCAAGTCTGATGCAAATTACAGGCCCTGCAGTTGCAGCTGGCCTCTGGAAGGGTGTAAAGGAGTGGATGGTCTCCTTGCGCACATACCTATTCCAGGCCAGACCTGATTTGGCCCTTTATTTTTATACAACCAGGAAAAGAGCCCGTTTGTACTCATTAATGTCTTTGGGGGAAAAAAGGAGGCTGCAAACAAGCCAACTTAGAAAAATGCAAAAAACCCACATTCACTGGATTGTGTTCTGTATTTCAGACCAAAGGCTGACCCTTGAAAACATGACTCTTGTGGCAGTCCTGAGTATTCTGTATTTATGCTGCCACAGAAAGAACTGGTTACACTCTGAGAAAAAACACATCCGCTGCAGGGAAGTGTGTACTAAAGATTGAAATGAATTTGCGGCCAAAGGATCCCCGTCATGAATAGATATACTACTATCAAGCAGCTTGGCGATGGGACGTATGGCTCCGTCCTCCTAGGGAGAAGCATTGAATCTGGGGAGCTAATTGCCATTAAAAAGTGAGTTGCTTTATTCCTTAATGTAATAGTATTACACTGCTACATAGCCAACTATACATCATGTGTTCAGTTTTGCAACCAGGTCTGAGAATATACACCTCTGCATCTTAATTCTCAGCCACTATACATGGAATATAAAAAGAATATTCTAATCACCCAGTGACAATTATTGTATTGAGGGGTGGACCGATTAGGTCACCGTTGTCTGTTACTTATGTCCCTTTGTAATACACAGTGCTGAGTTTCCCCATATATTTCACCCAAATTGTTTGAGAGACCTACTTAATTTCCCTCACTTAACTGCTTCAGAGACCACTTAGTTTTTAAATGGTCCACCTGTCTAAGGCCTGATCTACACTTAAAATGTAAATTGACATAGCCACGTTGTTCATGGGTGTGTAAAAGTGAGTGCCATAGCTATGACCACCAAACCCTCAGTGTAGATGCAGCTAGGTCAACGGAAGAATGCTTCAATTAATCTAGCTACCGCTGCTCAGGGAGGTGGATTACCTATAGTGATGGGAGAACCCCTTCTGTTACCACATATTCTGTTAATATAGAAGCGTCTATACCATGGCACTACAGCGGCATAGCTATGACACTGTAGTGCAGACAGACCTAACTGTGATAGACACAGAGCCCTGCAGGTACCTTCCCAAAATACCAGTTCTGATTCAGTGACACAATTAAGAGAACTGGGTAGAACATAGCCACCATAACAGTTTTGCATGAACATCCAGTAGCTAGTTCAATGGCTCAGCAGCCTGCCACGCAAAGGGAATTGAGAGTGTTGTAATTAGCAGGTGTCTTTCCTACCCCCTCATCCTTCCCGACAGCACAAGGGGCAAATTTGTGAGTTACACAGTGTCGTGGGACAGAACAGCTCAGCAGTGCTATTCTCATGGCCATTGCGAGGATCGTGAGCAAAGAGTCATACTAGTAGAAAGCAGAACTACTAGTGCAAATCTGTCATGAGAATATTGGCAGGTAAAAAGATCTTTGATCATCTCATCAAATATTTGAAGGTATTCTAATAGCTACTCTATTAGAAAATCCTATCTTGAGTGAAATGGCAATGTCCTTTTATACTGGCCCAAATATTTGGGGAGTGTCTACACTAGCCTTTAGTAATGTGTTAGAGTACGTCTACACTACGGAGACTATGCCAGTGTAACTGTTAGCGTAATCCCTTAATGTAGACCCAGCCTACACGGATAGTAGGATTTGTGCCATCCGTGTAGGAATGCCATCTTCCTGAACAACAGTAGCTATGTCAATGAATGCAGTCTGCTGTCGACATAATTGTCTGCACTGGGGGTGAGGTTAATGTAGCTATGTCTGTCAGGTGTGTATTTTTCATACACCCAACCGAAGTAGTTAAGTCAATGTTTAAGTGTAAGCCTAGCCTTAGTTACCTCAAGTGAATTGGCAAAGTCAGGTGTACATCAACCTTTGAAAGGCGAAGGCTTAGATGAATTTACCTCCACACACACACACCCCGTACCACAAATGGTTTGTTTCCTGTTTCAAGAGTTAAGTGTGTTCTCTCTGTAACAGATGGAAACATTCTGTCCTGAACGTTTGCCCTTGTTGCTGCTTGGGTGTCAAGACTACTCATCTGGAAAGCATTTCTTACTGTTTCCATAGCAGAATGATCCAATATTATAGACTCGCTGTGCCAAATTCTTGGTGTAATTGTGAAATAACTGTTGATTTTTGACAATGGAGTTATTCCGTATTGCCACCAGACTTACGCCAGTGTAACTGAGGACAGAATTTGGCCCCATGTTCCCAAAGCTTCTATTGACTTTGTGAGTATCTGTGTGGAGTAGGTTTCTGATTGGTTCTGGGTCAAATGTTTTGTTGCTTGTAGAAGATCTCAATCCACTACTAAAAAAGTGTTCTAGCATAGACACTACCTGAAGCTTTCACACTGCTTGTATAGCCATGTTAAAGATTGCTGAAGCTGTGTTTTCACTAGGGGAAGAAAAGCGTATTTTAAATGTTAAACTAATCCATTTTACATACTAGTGAAGACACGTGGTAGTTCTACCTAAGGGTTTACCTCAGCCAGCTAACATGGGTTAAAACTACAACTATCTTATCTTCACTAGGGTGTAACATAGGTTGGTTAATAAAGGTCAGAAGAACAATGTTTGACAACTGTTTTCCACCATTGTTGTAGTCACCATAACTGAAACATAGTTTCCAAGTCAACTTGTGCAGCATGGTTGGGTTTGGTTTTTTTGCTAACCTAAACCTTGCTAGAGATGCCTTCCCTTTGAGGTTTCAGCATAACCCCAGCCAGAACCTGCGGAACAAACCAGGACAATGGAAGAAGCAATAGTCAAATCATGTCATCTTCAGGCACAGGGCAGTCACTGAAAAGTAAAAACAAACAAAACAAAAGCCTATTGGAATGATTTTTTAAAATGTCAAAATACCAAGGTCAGATCCAAGCTGTAAAATGCCTGCAGTAACAGTTGGTGATTTCTTACTGAAGTGAGACAGAGCTGTTATGCACACACTCTGGTTCTGCTCACAGTAGGGCATGTGTCTGAAAACACTGGGCCCATCTACACTATGGAAATTAACTGCGTTTTAAAGAAATTACCATACTTTACTTATAACACACTATGTTTACACAGTTGCTGCATGGTAAAAAGTCCTACTACAGGTTGGAAGTAAAGATGAAGCATCTCTTCTATGAAACTGGGTGCATTAAAGCAATATTGTTTGATAGGTTGAAGAGAGAGGCTAAACAGGACAGGAAAACAGGTCTCAGCTGGTAAGGTTAGTGGAGGAGAGGATCTTTTCAGGGGAAATAATTAAAAAGTGTGGGGAAACCTGGATACTGAAAAGTGAAGAAATTGAGGTATAGAAGAGGGGGAAAGGAATAGAGGGCACAAGAAGAAATCAAGGTGCAAAAGAGGAGGAAATAGCAAGGGAAAGAAGGAACAAAAATAGTCCTAGGTATAATTGGATTTTTTTTTTAATAGACTTGCTTTGTTCAACATTTTGAATCTGATTTAACTGCTAAGACATTTACAAAAACAATCAATTTCTCCTTCCTTTGGCTACATCTGGGGACCGAAGTAATTTACCTTGAATTGAAAGGTGTTTTAATGCTTTAAAAAAGAAAAGTATACGAAAGAATACAACTCTGTAGAATAATACTTAACTGCCATATAGCATAGTTTCTCAGCCTGTGGTACCTGAGACACAGGCAGGGGGTACGTGGCAGTCGCCTGGCTTCGAAGGCAGAAGGTACGCGGCAGCCGCCTGGCTTCCCACCCTGTCCCACCTCCTAGCTGGGACGCTGAGTGGCAGCCGCTGGCTTTTTGGGATGCCGGGCGGCAGCCTCCTGCATCCTGCCCAGTCCCAGCTCCCAGGTGGGAGCCCAGCAGCAGCCTCCTGCACCTTGGGAGCTGGGCTTGTAGCTGAGTGGCTGCCACCTGTGCCCTGGCTCTGAGCGAGAGACAGTCTCCCACACCTTGGCTTGAAGATGGGCAGCAGCTGCCTGCCCACATCCCTGGGTCCCAGCCTGCGCAGAAGCCTCCTCTGCCCCAGCTCGGATTGGGTGGCAGTCGCTCACCTTCCGGGCTGGCAGCCAGACAGCAGCTGCCTGCAACTTGCCCAGGTGGTAGCTCCCCTCCTCAGCTCAAAGCCCGGTGCCCCGAAAGCCAGGTGGAGAGCCCAGTGGCTTGCCCAGAGCCCAGTGGCTTGCCCAGAGCCCAGTGGCTTGCCCAGTCCTGGAGCCAGCTGAACCCACAGGTTTACTTGTCAATTTCACTGCTCTAGTTGAGCAGTGAAATTGACAACTATGACAGCCCAGAATTTATCAGTATAAAAATCTTAAGAGGGGCCCACAAAGTGTGATTTGCCCCAGGCCTGCACTTCCCTAGACCACCATGGGGAGCGCTGCTATTCACTCTGGTGGGCCACTAGTGCTTGTTCATCCCTCACAAGTTCCCACCTGTGTGAGGCGAACACCACGTGACCCCACCATCAGGCCATAGTGAGTGACTGGCGTTGACCTTTGCTTCTGTATGGAGGAAGGGAAGGAGGAGAGAAACAGCAGGGGATTTTGTGATCTGCCACAGCCACACAGCATTGCAGAGCTCTCCTACTTTACAAGAAATAGTCGTCTAGCGGTAAAGGGGGAAAAGATTGTATTTCTCAGAGTGGAAAATTGAGTGTTGGGATACTTATTAAAATTTTCAGAAGTTAGAGGGCACTTGCTACTTAAAAGGTTGAGAAACACTGCCATATAGCACCTTTCATCTAGAGATGTAAGGTGCTTTGACAAAGGAAGGAAGTATCCTCATCCACTTTTTTCCCTGATGGGGAAACAAAGGCACAGAGGTGACTAATGGAGTTCAGACTGGCACTGACTGTATTATTTCTCTTTTTCCCCCTCATCCCACAGGATGAAGAGAAAGTTCTATTCCTGGGAGGAATGCATGAATCTTCGAGAGGTTAAGGTACTTTTCAACCCAGTGTATATGAAGCCTTTTACAGTAGAACAGTTTTCCTTCATGTTTTTAGGTAACCTAAAACACATTCTGGCTCTTTTGCTGAGAAAGACCTCATTAGCCCTCCCTGCAGTAAGAGCTGTGGAGTATATTCATGATAGAATGAGGAAACGACAAAGCTTCCTTTAAACTATCACAAGCTGTTTTGTCGTCACATAAAAAACTCTTTGCCAGATTGTAGCTGGTGGTGAGAGGGGTCCTGCCAGCAAAGCTACAGTCAGCAGCAGCTGCCCAAGGGAGAAGATAGTCATCTGATTTCTAGCTCTTCCCATGGTAGGGCTGCTCTGCAAGAACTCTTTCAGGAGCTGGGAGTAGCATTGTAGTGTGGATTTTAGGGTTGTATATTATGCCCTTCACTTACCAATTGCTTTTGTGCATACACTTCTTTCCATGCAGGTCAGTCCTGTTCTTGGATAATTAGGCTGGAGACACAAATAATTAGTGTGTGGTGCTGGTGCCAGCTAGAGTTTGCGTGCACACTAAGGAGATGTCAGCACTAGCTGTTGTTCCTTAACCTCCCACCATTGCTACCACTAGTGCAGCTCCAACAGCAGCAGTGCTAATGGGAGCAAAAGTGTTGACAACTTCAATCACTTCTCTTCGAACCATGCTTAAAGCCGGATTTGTCTGTGTTGTTACTACCACTGGTTATAGTAAAGGTGGGGAAATTTTAGAGGTAAAAGACGTAAAGGTGAATTAAGGACTGAGTTCAGTCCAAAATCTGATCTGGCTTCTAGCAGTGTAGGTGGGCAAGTAGAGTGGAAGGTCTTCCAGTGAGAAGTTGTGTTGGGAGAAGATACAGCCAATCAGGTGTGTAGCAGTAAGCCAGTTGGGTGTGTCTAACTGGCCAGCTAAGCACAATTAAAAGGTAATATGTTTGCCCAAATCAACCTGTACACATAATTCAGAGCACTTGCAAAAGTATATGTCAATTGCTTTCTTTGGAAATCTGGATTTAATTCTGTAGCTGCCAGCTACTTATACAATTAAACAGCATTTCAGCTTAGCTTGTGCAATAAGGGCTTCAAGCTAAGAGAAATGGAATCCTTTCTTCTAACAGTGCGTTACATTCTTTTGTATTTTGTGCTTCTAGTCTTTGAAGAAATTAAACCATGCCAATATAGTAAAATTGAAAGAAGTTATCAGGGAAAATGATCATCTCTATTTTGTATTTGAATACATGAAGGAAAACCTTTACCAATTGATGAAAGAAAGGTATGTACATTACATCATAAACACATTCCTGATACAATCTTATCTATAAAAGTAATGAGTTCATGTTTCTTGGGTGTCTTTGACATCCGTGTCCTTTAAAGGATGCTGTTATGTTTAGACTCCAAATGTCAGCTTAGTTTAAAGTTGTATATTACAGTAGAAAATGTGGCCCTTGCTCTATTTTAGGGTTCATCGACATGAGGGATTTTTGCACCCGTATAACTATATCTGATGCAAATCCCCAGTGTGCACATATTACACCAGTGTAAAGCAAAGCACATCTCACTGGTGCAAGCCCCTCTTCATACGGGTGCAGCTCATCTGTACTGGGGATTTTCAATGATGTAGCAAAATCAGTGTAAAACTCCCCAATGTGGACTAGCCCGTAGTAGAGTTCAACTGATAGGCCAGGCTTTTCAGAAAGTGACGATAAAGATCTAGAACACGTTTGTCCTTTGCATGCACAGATAC
Source organism: Emydura macquarii macquarii (assembly GCF_026122565.2). Taxonomy (NCBI): domain Eukaryota; kingdom Metazoa; phylum Chordata; order Testudines; family Chelidae; genus Emydura; species Emydura macquarii. Next base: position 87,848 of record NW_027132817.1, on the reverse strand, counting down.
TGCAATGGCATACACAAACTAGGCATTTGTGCATATGCAAATGGATAGTTAGATACTAAAATAACATTTTGGGTGCACATGTGGCATGCATGGATGTGCATGTACATGGTGTGGGTCAGGTTCACTAAATTAAATGGACAAATGTGTTTAGGCCTCAGGCCTTATTGTATGAAATTCTGAAACGCAAGAAAATGAGTATGTATTTTACAGTACTGTGATAGGCTACCCCCTTGGGGTGAGGATGGGCCCCATCTCCCCTTTGATGTCCTTTTCCTGAATGCTGACAATGCTGTAGAACTGGTCTGAAGGTTGGGTGTGGTCCTCCAGCTGTAATTTTAGAGACAGCCCCCCATTCTGGTGGCATAAAGCAATGCAAATGAAACAGACAAACAAAATAATCCTCCTGCCCGCAAAACGGTCCAGGTTCACACTGCTGTTCTCCATGAGGCAAAAGGGGAGTAGTCTCAGGGGTGGGAACCCAGATCCCCTTCACAGAGTGTCCGTAGGCCAGGCCAACCGCTCTGGGCTCTAAAGAATGAAGCTGAGCAAAGGTAGCCCCTTTCTTTCTTCAGCTTTGCTGATAAGCAGCCTGTGCTCTGTGGTCTAGCTCAGCTTATATCAGAGTGCCACCCTGCACTGGGTTTGGATCCTCCCTTTTAGGAACCTGCCAGTCTTCAGGGTTGGCAAGCCTCACAGGTGTGCCAGGTTGGGGCTGATTGTGCCCCCAAAGCTCTTTAACCTCTTCCTGACCGGGGGAGAGGAGGAGGGACCTGACCCACCACAAATACAAATTATACCTATCTGGTATCACAAAATGCTTTTTAGCAAGGATCTGTGGATTTTTTTATTTATTTTTAAATACTCATGGAAACAAAGGGCAATAAACGGAGTTCCACGTGTGCATACAGGAATCTTACAGTGCAGGAAATATTGCATGGCATAAATCCCACAAAAGTATAAGAATTTTAAACATAAGCCTGTTAAACTATGGTCATTTCTTTAAACCTAAGCTACAACTGTCAATTTTTACACATTGGAGAGGAGAGAAAAGAACTCTGTACCACTGCAGTTTAAAATGGAAGTCTGGCTCTAGTTGATGACCTCACTTTGGTCTGAATGAGTTCAGGGAGAGCTCAAGCACAGGGAATTCAAGGATGCTCAGGTCTCTTCGTTTCATTCTGGGTAGGCTCTTTCCAGTGAAACTTGTAACTGATTTCTTCAAGCTACTGCCTCTTCCTATTGAAAGAATTGTTTAGCCCATGAGTCTTGATCTTCCTTTCCTCAGTAGCAAGGGCTGCCACTAAACCTGCTGCCATGGCAGCTCCTCTTAGAGGCTATTGCAAGGGGAACTGCCTGTGGGGAGGGCTGCCTTCATGAAAACAGAAAGAAAAGACAAACAATAGGAGCCCAATACCAGGAAAAGCTTAAAGTAAGACTTCTGCTCTTCCATATTGCAGAAGTGAGATAATCAGGAAAAGTACCATGAAAAGTGTTATAGTGAGATGGGATCCTTCTGAATCCCTGCAATGTTGTGGGAGGTGCTTGAAGCCTTTTTTTGCTTTTGTTTTGCTTTAAGCGTCACATTATGTTGTGCGATTTGGCTAGCTTTTTTACTTGCGGCGTTTGGTCTTAAAGGTAGCTTGAATACCACAGCGTATGGCACTGCCATAAACGCTGCTCAGTTCTTGTTGAAAAGCAAAGTACACTGAGGTGCTTATAATTGCTTTCCTAGCTGTTCTTACTGTTTGGTTTTTGCGTAGGTGCCAAGGAAAAGATAAGAAGTTGATGCAGTGACACAGCGATTAACCTTTGTTTTTCCTTTTTTTTACCCTACAGAAACAAATTGTTCCCTGAATCTACAGTTAGGAATATTATGTATCAGATCCTTCAAGGACTTGCATTTATCCATAAACACGGTAGGCTGTATTTTTGGCTCTAAATATTTTGAACTGGAGCAAGATAGTGTCTCTGTGTTAGTTTTAAAATAAATAATGAAATTCCTCCATTAGATGGGGCTAATAATAGGACACAGAGCTGTATGCTTTCAGGTCACTGATTCCAAGTTGGGTAAGGTTGCCAGTGACCACAAATCATTCTGTGTAATAGCCTGTGATGTTCAACTAAACTGGCAGTTTGTCCAGTTCCTAATGGATAGGATTCCACATCACAAAACTACCACCACAATTGGCATTATTGGGCATCCTTGTTGACAATCTCAGAAAAGACCCCAAAGATCAGGCATGGAGACTAAATTATCCTCTTCCCTCTCCAGGTGGTAATTTCAGGTGAGGGCTAATACATGTTGGTGGGACAATGTGATGATGTTTACACTGATGTTACTTGTGCTCTCAGTGTAAACCTACCTGTGCTGTACCTGTTCTCTGGACAAACAAAGGTTTCCACCTCCAGAGTTTATCACCTTGCACGTCTCATGACCATTATATTTCACACACACACACTACATAATTTATCCATACATTATTACACTTCTGGTAAAATATCCCTGTGATAAATGGCTTTGACAGCCTTAGAATAACAATAAGAACTGACTTTGCCTGCCAGCCAGCACTAATAAGACCTGCCTAAGTAAACCAACGGTTGAATCAAGCAATTATTTCTTTTTTTAATTGTAGAGTTTACTCGCAATGTTTTCCCCCGTGCATTGCAATACTGTCTTGTAAATTTTTAATATACTTACAACACTGGGTGTGAATCCTGCAAGCCCTCCACAGGCAGAACACCATAAGTGGAGCTCTGTGCGTGGAAGGCTTACCAGATCACAGTCTCAATGGGACAAAATGGCTTATGGAAAATAGAGCCTGTCAAACTGACTTGATATCTTTTTTTGACAAGGTTACAAGTTTTTGGTTGATAAAGATGCTAGTGTTGACATAATATACTTGGACTTCAGTAAGACGTTTGACTTGGCACCACACAACATTTTGATTAAATAAATTAGAATGATATAAAATTAAGGCACACAGTAAATGGATTAAAAGTTGGCTAACGGATTGGTCCCAAAATGTAATTGTAAATGGGTAATCATCGTTGAATGGGAGTGTTTCCAGTGGGGTCCTGCAGAGATTGGTTCTCAGGCCTATGCTGTTTAACTTTTTTAATCAATGACTTGGAAGAAAATATAAAATCATCACTGACAAAGTTTGCAGATGACCCAAAAATTGGGGGGAGTCATAAATAATGAAGAGGAAAGGTCACTGATTCAGAGAGATCTGGATCACTTGGTAAACTGGGGACAAGTAAATGATTGTTCTAATATGGCTAAACATAAATGTGTACAGCTAGGAACAAAGAATCTACAGAATGGTGGACTCTATTCTGGGAAGCAGAGACTCTGGAAAAGACTTGGGGGTAGTGGTGGATAATCAGCTGAATATGACCTCCCAGTGTGACCAAAACAGCTAATGCAATCCTGGGATGCATAAACAGGGGAATCTCAAGTGGGAGTAAAGAGGTTATTTTACTTCTGTGTTAGCCACTGGTGTGACTGTGGCTGGAATACTGGGTTCAGTTCTGTTGTTGTCCACAGTTCAAGAAGGGTATTGAAAAGTTAGAGAGAGTTCAGAGAGGAGCCATGAGAATGATTAAAGGATTACAAAACATGGCTCTTAGTGCTAGACTCAAAGAGCTGAGTCTTTTTAGCTTCACTAAGAGAAGGTTAAGGCATAACTTGATTACAGTCTAAGTATCTATAGGGGGAACAAGTTTAATAATGGGCTCTTAACCACTCTTCAGTCGGGCAGAGAGAGGTATATAACGCAATCCAATCGCTGGAAATTGAAGCTAGACAAATTCACATTGGAAATAAGGCATACATTTTAAAGGGGAGAGAAACTAACTATTGGAACAAGTTACAAAGATTAGATGCCCCTTCATTAGCAATTTTAAAATCAAGATTGGATACTTTTCTAAAAGATCATAGAACCATGGGGTTAGAAGGGACTTCCAGGGCCATCTAGTCTAACCCCATCCCAAGTTGCAGGGTTTGTTAAGTCTAAACCATCCAAGGCAGATTGCTGTCCAAGCCTTTTTTTGAAAACCTCCAGTGAAGGAGATTCCATGACTTCCCTAGGCAGTTTGTTCCATTGTCCTACTGTTCTTTCAGTTAGGAAGTTTTTCCTGAGATTTCATCTAAATCTGCTATGCTGTAGTTTGAACCCATTGCCTTTTGTCCTGCCCTTTGTCACAAGGGAGAACAATTTTTCTCCATCTCTAGGAATTCTAGGATATGCTCTAGGAATTCTAGGATATGCTCTTTGTGGAGGTTCCGTGGCCTTTGTTAGACAGAAAGTCAGACTAGATGATCACAATGGTCCCTTCAGGCATTGGAATCTATGAAAATTACTTAAGTAACATACTTAGATTGACTTATAAAATGTGTCCCTGGTAATGGCCCTATTTGCCTCCACTCACATTAGTGGGTCTTAGACATGCCCGTCAAAGGGAGCAAGAAATCTCTACCTGTCACAACAGGAAATCAGATATTTTAAAACATTAATGTAAAATGATCTGTGGACAAATATCTAACTCATTGGTATAACCTGGCAAAGAAAGCCCAAGTATTCAGGATGTTTTGTATCTCTGTCCTGCATATTATAGCTGTACAAAATGTAACTGATTCGTTCTGAACAAACTGCTGTATTATTTTGCTGATCACCTGCACTCAGGATTGTGAATGATTTTCTGCCAAGATGTTGTGAAACCCAACTCTTCCTTGTGACTGTAAGATTTTGCCATAGAGGAGGCAATATGGTCATAAGACTCTGAGTCCTGAGACCTGAGTTCTCTTTTTGTATTTCTGCAACAGTCAGACGAGTCACATAAATTCTGTGGCTCTGGTTTCCCCATTTGTAAAACACACATAAAAATCAGGATATGACAGTACTCAAGTATATTGATTTCAATTTTTTTCCACTTTATTTGGGGCTTACCCGGATCTGAGCACCTTCCAAAACTTAAAACCCACAAATCAAAAATGTCAGTATGAAACTTTAATCAGTTGTTCTACTTACAAGTTTACCAGTGAACAGACTGTCTCCTAAGCCACTCCATCCAATCATAACCCAAAACCCCACTTAAATCATCCTCCAGCCCCTCCATTTGAGACCCTAAACCTCTCTAAATGCCTGCAAGAAAAGGACAGACTTTCAAGCATGCCCAAAAGTTTAAGAAGTCCAGGCTTTGGCAGAGCAAGAAGAGAAGCTAATTCCATAGTCAAAGACTCTGTATGGTGAGCACAATTTTAGCAACTCCCTCTCATTTGTATCTGCTCCACCTCAAGTGCCTTGCTCATCTCCACTGTGGCTGGGAAGCCAAACGTTTGTAAAGTGTTTAGAGATGATTAAATGGAAGAAACTGTAGAAATAAAAAAAAAATCATTGTTTTTTCCACAGACTTTTTTTAATTTAAACTGGGGGGAGATTTTGATATTTTAGCCACACACCTTCCATTTAAAATTAAAACAAAATAAATCTGTATATCTTCCATTAGCATTAAAGAAAGATGGGCAGGGGGTGCTTTGAAAATCTCAATTTCTGTATACTTATCCTCACTGTCTGACTAAAATATGTAGATGAGCAAGGTTAAGATTATTTAAGACTATTGTGATCTGGTTTTGGACCTATAGTAGTGGCAACTGAAGTGAAGGAATCTAGATTGGGGGGGGGGGGGGGGAATAAAGGCTACAAATGGGTGTAAAACTGCAGTGCAGACTGACATTTAATTTGAATTGCAGGGTTCTTTCACAGAGACTTGAAACCTGAAAACCTCCTTTGCATGGGACCAGAACTTGTGAAAATAGCGGACTTTGGCTTAGCCCGAGAAATCCGATCTAGACCTCCTTACACAGACTATGTATCTACAAGATGGTAAATGCAATGTAAATGTTTGGCTCTGATTTATGAAATTATGCAAATGCGGCGCTCGGGAGACGAGGGGGAGTGCAATTGACTCGCTGCCTGAGGGCACGGTAACTGTGGCTCTTTGTCTCTCACTGGTTGGCCACCCCTGCTATAGAGCTACTGAAAAGACTTTTACAGCAGTAGTAGTGCTGCTCTAGTTGGTTGCTGAGAAATAGCGTGGGTGGTGGGAGAGAATAACAGTCAGCCTAAAAGCAAGCATGGGAAAAGAAGACAAAATAACCAAGTTTATTCAGTGGTTCCTGTCACATGCTCACCTAATCCTAATAGATGACCCCCGCTCATCCTTTTACTCTTAAACCAAAAGCATCCAAACGTCATTCTCAGCTTCCTTCATCATTCCATCTTGCTTCAGCAAAGAGGAGTTGGCCAAACACATCTCTGAACTTTCAAATGTATTCCAATCTGAGACCAAGAACCAAATAGGCAGGAACACTGGTTTTTCCTCATAAGTAGGATTAGAACCTTGTCTGATAACACAAGCTACGCTGAAAATTTTGGTCAAGTCCATATTTTTATTTTTTTTTAACATTTTAACTGACAATCCACTTTAAAAAAAGAAATGAGTGTGAGGAGAATTGCCACACAACTTCAGTTGTTGAGAATAACTCTGTACTTTTCACATAGGGCCCTGTTCTGTGACTTGCTCAGCACTCTCCACTCTCATTGACTTCTCTAGGAGTGCTGAGCACCTCTCGGGGTTGCTCAGCATCTCCCATGTTTGGGCCTTCAGCTCTTAAATTGCTTCATGGTGTGAAGCGCCTAAGAAATATGAGAGAGTGTGAGAAGGTGAATGAGGCATGCTGGGAACATTGCGTGCCTTCAAACCCTGACTCTAAAAGAGATGTGGTCTTCTGTATTGGTGGGGGTTGCTGGGAATCCTTTAAAGGATCTTTTTCTGTCTCCAGCTAGGCAGAGAATGAACAATCACAGGCTGTCTCACTTGCGGTAACCATGTTCTGCAATACTTTGATTTGTGAATGCTATAAACTGTTGTTTTTATAGGTATAGGGCTCCTGAAGTTCTTCTGAGGTCCACTTGCTACAGCTCTCCCATTGATATCTGGGCTGTTGGCTGCATCATGGCAGAGGTTTATACATTAAGGCCTCTCTTCCCAGGTGCCAGTGAAATCGATACTATATTCAAGATTTGCCAAGTACTGGGGACACCAAAAAAGGTAGCTAAGTGAGATCCAAGTCTTCAATGTATATTGCTTAGTGCAGCAATGATCCTATGCCTAGGGTATAAAAGAGACTGTCACTTGATCATCTTCATACTTGTTGCCTTCGTCTGGTACTGATCTCAGAGATTAATGTTAACAAAACATACATTTTCTGGGAAGTCAACAGTTTAAATTTATACCCTTGAAAACGGTGGTGTTAGAAAGAAAAGACATGTTGAAAGGAGAAGAATTTTATCAAATAATTTTTTTTAATTTCCAATGTCCTCAAGCCCTTTCAATGGAATTAAAGTTTTGTTTACATTTGGGGGCACATGTCTTTTCTGGTTCAGTGGCTAGAACAAACAAGGAGGGAGGGGGCTGACAGTGTCTTCTGATCCCATTTCTGCCATTGAGCTGGTGCATGATCCTGTATGGCAGGTTTCCTGGTTGGTTTAAAAAAAAAAAATTGTCACAGCAGTGCTTTGAGGTTAGCTAATTAAGCCTGTAAAGCACTCCAATCTCATTGGATGAGGGTGCTGAAAGTGAACAGTATTGGTACTTAGGCATCATAGCTCTTTATGTTTGGGTTTTTCAGTGATCAGAATACTAATTCTTTCAGAACGACTGGCCTGAAGGCTACCAACTTGCAAGTGCCATGAATTTTCGCTGGCCCCAATGTGTACCTAACAACCTAAAGACCCTAATTCCTAATGCTGGAAGTGAAGCAGTTCAGCTCATGCGAGACATGCTACAATGGGACCCCAAAAAGCGACCCACAGCTACTCAGGTTTTCATTTTCTTCAGTATGTTTTTGTGCAGTTGACAGTTGCATTCACAGCACTTTGCCTTTGCCCCATTAATTACCCTCTTCTTCTAAATTAGAGAGGGTGTAGACAAGAGCCACAGGAATGATTAAAGGTTTAGAAGATAATGCCTGATGATCAAACTGAAGGAGCTCAGTCTGTTTAGTTTAACAAAGAGAAAGTTAAGGGGTGACTTGATCAGTCTAAACAAGAAACAGAAATTTAATAATAATCTTCAGTCTAGCACACAAAGATAAAACAAGGTGCAAAGGCTGGAAATTGAGGCTAGAGAAATTCAGGTGTACATTTTTAATGGTGAGAGTAATTTAACCATTGGAACAATTCATGAGGGTTGTGGTGAATTCTCCATCACTGGCTATTTCTAAATCTAGAATAGATGTCTTTCTAAAAATTCCTGTTTGAAATAGAGCAATTTTTTTTAAGTCCTATGGCCTGTGCTATTCAGGAGGCTTGGCTAGATGATCACAATCCTCTTTTCTGGCTTTATAATCTATTAATTTAATCTTAGAAGAGGCTTGATTTTTTGCAAGTTGCAAAGAGCTGAGGACTCGGCAGTGTGAATGATGGGTTCTAAATGATTAGTATTGCAGATAATGGATGAGTCTTCGGTTCTGAAGGAAATTATTTTTCTTACATACTATGCAGTGCCTGATCCTGACCAGTGCTTTTGCCCACTATTGCACAACAAAGCAAATAATATATTGCTACTGTACCAAAAAAGGATAGAAAGGAAACATTTTTAACTCCTTCTATGTTAGGTGCACAAGCTTTTGTGTAGAGGTTAAGGCTTCTCTAGTACTTACTCTAACCTGAAGCAGTAGGATCTGTTGTACAGAGTCATACCTCCATAGTCTGTAACACATGGGAAAGGAAAAGAGTAAGTTAAGACTGGACCTGTCCTATATGACTAAGCTAAGGCAGAGATTCGGGCTTTCTCTGTTGAATACTGATGCCTTTTATTGTGTTTTAGGCACTTCGATATTCCTACTTCCTGGTTGGGCACGCACTGGGCACCTCTCACTGCATTCAGGAACTAGGCAAGCAGCCAAAAGAACTCCATGATAAAGCAGCATTGCACCATGTTAAACCTGTCCCTCCTGCACAGCCCCCCCTGAAACCCCATGCCCGCCTCTCATCTAGACCATTCCAGCAGAGCCAGTCTTCCCAGTACCTGATGTACCCATATAAGGCAGATGCCTCGGTGACTGACCACGTGACCCATGTAAGAGAGGACAAGCCTACTCAGGTGCTTTTGCCAGCACTTCATAGTCAAGTTACTCAGCAGGTGAGCGGTAGTCTGGGATAAATGATAAACTTGCTGATGACTTTGTGCGTTTTTCCTTAATTGGTGGTTTTCTGGGGGTTTTTTTTGTTTGTTTTGTTTTTTAAATCTTAAACAATGCCATTCTCATACCTTCATAAAAAAGAGAGAAATGGGAATGAAGACTAGCTTTGCTCTCTTCTGTCGCTGATGTGAATTGGGAGCAGCAGCACTGAAGTCGGTTGGAGTTTTTCACAGTGGAGTAAAACAAATAGGTGGGCCTAATTCTCATTTACTCCAAGACCACTTTGCATTGTAAAGTGGCCATAACTGTAGCTTACTCACTTCAAGTCATTTTACACTGCCAGAGTGGTGTAAAGTGATCAGTGGTGTACATGAAATTCAGGCCCAATTTAGAAGAGAATTGGGCCCACGAGCATTGAAACTAAGAGTCAGGTATTCAGCAGAGCCTATAACTGATCTTTGCCGCGTGCATATGCAAAATTTGCACAAAGTGCAAACATTTTTCTTCTTCTTTTTTGTAATAACAGAAAATACCAGTTGGGCTAGAGAACACAAATGGTGAACTTAAACCAAAGACTAGGCGAAGATGGGGACACATTACTAGAACAATGAACGGTTCTGAAGATTGGGATGACTTGGAAGACTTTGATTTTAGCTCTTCCCTCACCAGAACTGATCTGAAAAACAAGAGGAGACTGAGTGATGAAGCTCTTTGTAGGTAAGCTGATGTCTTCTCAGCCCACCCCAACTAGATATTTGCTCTATTTCCTTCTTCGTCTCCTCTTGCTCCCTAGTATTTTCTCCCTGTGCTCTCTCTGCCTACGTAATTACAGTGGCTCCTAATGTCTCAGTGCCAGTAATGGATCCTCTATGTTTATATTGGCTTTTTTATTCTTCCATGTGGTCCCTTATGCTTGGAACAGCCTTTATGTTTGTTTTATTGCACTAGGCTCCACCCTTTTGTTCAGTTTCCCTCTGACTAACATGCTTAACTTGTGAAGTCTTTCAGTGCTGATCTCTCAAATGTATCTTTACTACTTCATGTTTTGATCCATCTCACTGTGTAACACATCTCAGCTGTATTGTGTGTCTAAATTCGGCTGCCAGTTTCCTCGGGGCAGGATCAATGGGGAAAACTTTCAAAGTGCCCGAGTGATTTAAGTGCTCTTAAAAATGGGACTTAGGTTCTTAAGAGCAGGTCTACACTTAAAACTCTGCTTCAGCACAGCTTCAGTGCTTAAGTGAAGACACTCCTCTGCTGATGGGAGAGCTTCAACCGTCAGGATAGTTAATCCACTTCCCTGAGAGGTGGTAGTTATGTTCCCAGGAGAGGCTGTCCTTTCAGCATAGCAAAACACCATGAGCGACACAAGCGCTTATGCCAACAAGACTTGTGTGAACAGCACTATGTCGCCGGGAGAAGCTCTCCCGTTGACATAGTGCCGTCTACATGGGAGGTGTTAGGTTGGTATAACTCCTGAAGGACATAATTATACCGATATAAGTCTGTAGCGTAGACCTGGCTTAAGTGTATGTTTACACTGCACACTACGGGCTAGTCCCCTCTTAAAACTTACAGCAGCACAGCTGTATCGGTGCAGCTGTGCCTCTGTAAGAGCGCTTGTGTAGCCACATTATGTGGATTGGAGAGAGCTCTTGCTGACATAATAAAACCACCTAAACAAGTGGCAGAAGCTATCCATGCAAGTCTTGCTGGCATAAGCACTTGTGTTGCTCAGGGGTATGTGTTTTTTCACATCCCTGAGCAACAAAAGTTTTGCCGGCATAAGTGCTAGTGTAGATAAGGTCTGTGCCTGGGCTCTGACTCAGGTTTGAGGTCAAGCCCTCTTCTATCCCACACACGTAAGTGAGGTGGGTTAGCAAACGCTCAGGACCTGGTTCTAGGACACTGCTGAGGGGGAAGGAGAGGGTCAGCCCAAGTCCCAGTGGGACTTCAGTCCAAGCCCTGTCATTTTGTAGGGTGATGCTGCCCAAACCACAGACTTAAGTCAGAAGGTCTGCGTAATGCAGTATGGACTTGCTGGACCTGGGTCTCAGAGCCATACTAACAAGTGTAAGCCCAGGTTTACAATGCAGTATGAATGCTCAAGTGCAGGCTTGGAAACACTGAGTCCACAAACCCCGTCTTGCAGACCGGGGTATACAGTGCAGCACAAACATACTCTTAAGCCTTTGCTGATGATATGCAACGCCTTCCTTTATTTGTACCCCACCAAACCTGTTTTGAAGAAATAATTTTGTGGTGGCAAGGTGAAGGGAACACACAGTGTGAATGAAGTGTACCCGTTGAGTTTGGGGCTAAGCCCAGTGGTTTCTCTTGGTACAGATTTGAAAGCATTTTGGATCTGAAGCCTTCAGAGAGTCTGGGTTCTGGCAGCAGCGCACCTTCCCATGCTTCCTTTCCACGGCAGGACACCCCCACATTGCGAGTTTCCGCAGCCAAGCAGCATTACTTGAAACATTCTAGGTATTTACCTGGTTAGTAGAAGATATTTTTCTTGACCTTTTGTAATGGTGGTGGGAAATGGTAATGGATACTTTGGGCCTGATCTTAGGCTTAGAAAAAGGGCTGTTGCTTTAAAGAAAAACAGAACACTGAGGTGGGAGAGGCTGCCTTGGTAAAGGAAAGATGCTTACAACAAAGAGAGAATGTTCTAGCATGCCAGAAACAGAGGTAAATCCTGCCCGCTGGCATGCTGGAAAGGGATAAGTGCGTCAGGAGCAGCTCTTCCGCCTGCAGTACGAACAGTCATGCAAAATAGCTCTTTGGCACACAAGTGTGTGCTAGAAAATGTGCCCAGCTGATGTGCCAGGCTCTGCATTATGTTCCCGAGGCTGGTCTTCTACGTGGGAGGAGCAGCATATCCCCAAGATGCCTAGTGACTATGTAGTACTAGCAGCAGCAACTGGTAGGTGATAGCAGGTTGACATTCGCTTTCCTGCTGCCCAGGGCAGGTGCTAAGTTCACCCTGCAGTGTACTGAAGTTACCCAGTGTGTGGAATCCAACCCTACACTTTCGCAGAGGAGTCACCTGCCTCTATGTCTGCTGTACGTCCTCAATGTGCTGGCACCAGCAAGGGGGCAGAATCCAAGTGTGCATGGGCACACGTACGCCTAAGCTTCTCTTGCGGCAGTCAGATGGTATGCATGATCTTCACTGGGAGTGAAATGTCCCTATTTGTGGCATCGTAGGACTGGGCCCTCTCTCTTGTCCATTTGTGTCACAAGGTTTTAGGGATCTGTTTTGTGAGCATCCAGCAGGCAAGTAAGCAGCTCCTGACCTCCTATTTTTACTGAATTTATTTTGACTGAGTTTCACTGTGGAATTCCAGAGTGAAAAAGATTTCAGCTATGCACCTCTGGAAGAACACAGTACAAGTAGAGAGACCAAAGTACCAGGTGCTTAGTGGGACTTCACACGAATGTTAGGGGCAAAGCTCCTCTGTTAGGTTTAGAGATAAGTGAGCAATTGATGTTTCAGTTTGGAGGCCAAACCAAAAAATCTGGGGAAAAATTCAGTTTGTTTCAAACAACTGGTTATTTCCATTCCTCCCGCTTCCCTCCCCCCCCCCCCCCAAAAAAAACAAACAAACAAACAGAGAACTAACAAACATTTTGTTTGGGTCGAAAATGAAATGTTTTGAATGTCAAGTTGCTAGGACTTTATTTTGGCATGGAATGTCACTTCATTTTTTTTCTAAACAAACTGTTTCTACATTTCAGAAAATTTTGGGTTTTTTGGCTGAAACTATTCGCCAAAGTTAACCTGAATTTGTGCACTGTTTCAGTGCTCCAAAAAAACCTGAAAAACTTTGTGCAGCTCTAATTTTGATGATGGCAGACTGAGTCTTAATTTTTTTCCTCCCTTCCCTTAAATACAAATGTACCTGTAATTTTAAGATGATGATTACAATTTTGAACACTCAGTAGTTCGTGTTTTAATGGAATTTTGGGATTACTAGTTATGCTGCTAAATGTAGATCTTAAAACACAATGAGCCCAAACCTTCTCTCTCATATATTATATTGTATTGTGCCCAAATGTGTGCTAGATACTCCCTACGTAAAATTTAAAAAACAAAACAAAAAATACTTGGCCCCTGTCTCAAAGAGCCTACATGCACACAACTCCCACTTACATCACTGTGCACAGATAGGAAAGCAGAATAGGGTACTGTGAGACCCTTAAATTGCCTTTCCGAACTTGAGTGTTTAAAATGGTAACCTGGTACTAGCATGAAGTGCTATATTTAGTCAGAACAATCCTTTGCAATTATGTAGCATTGTTCATCCACCAGGATACCAAAGCACTTTAGGTACTTGTCCTGGTCCTACAAGGGGATCTAACTACCTTGGTCCTTATTCTCACATGGACTCCCACTGACTTGAATGGGACTCAGTACAGTAGTGAGGGCCTAAATATGTGGCTATCTTTGCAGGAACCGGGCCTATGTATGTATGTAACACAACAGATAGACCAGTGGTTCCCAACCTTTTTGAGTGAAAACCCCACTAGTTAATATTAAGTAAAACACCCCCTCCTCCCCACCGGCCATAAACACACACAATTCCTATAAACACTGAAGATGATCAGACTAAATTACATTAATAATAATAAATTACTCTTACCTGAGTAAGAAGCTGAGCCTTCCCTGGTGCAGTTGCCACTGCACACCCCTTGTGGTCCCGCCTCTTCCCAACCCTCATGGACAGAAGGTAATAGAGGCAGCGGGTGCTGGCGGGTTGACCGGGGCTGCTCCAAGCCCCCACCGGCATGGGGCTTGGAGGAGGGGCTGCTCCTCTGCTCTGGCCAGCGTGGAGCTTGGGGTGCTGCGCACAGCTGGCACAGGGCTCGGGGGAATGATCTAAATATTACTGAAACCTCATGGTCCCCCTGTAATCTTTAGCATGCCCTCCCCAGGGGGGTCGTGCACCCCAGGGTGGGAACTGTTATGATAGGCAACTGGTGTGAGTGGATAGGCAGTAACCCAGGTATAGTAGGTGCTGCTTAGTGGAGTGTAGAGAGATTTTTGGCTAAGGTCACTGGGGCAAACACCTGCTCAATTTATATCTCTATGCAAATGTAAACCGGCATAATAGTGAATGATATGAGGATTTCTTAATAGTTAGTTATATCTTCCTTTTCCCAATAGGAATAAGCACAAGGAATAGCATAGTCTCCAGTTCAAGCAAGGATTCTGTTACGTCTAATCCGTGGCCCAGTTCTACTTTGCCTGGAAAAGCTTCGAGTGTGGGAGCAGGGGTCAACGGAATTAATTCAGGTAAGAAGTGGGATTCAGACATTCTAAGAGAACTGCAAATTTTGTAATGGCCTCCCTGTTACCCCAACCCACTTTAGACCTTTGGCTCCCAAAGGCTGAGTTGATCTACTCCATGTTTAGGATGACAGACGGCTTGAAATCTAGTCAGTATCATAGCTTTTCACATACTATCCCAGCCCGAGTTCCTTTGCCAGTTTTTGTGAAATAATTTTCCTATTTCCAACTCTCCCCCTTCTACCTCCCCCCACCTTTTGCCATGTAAACAACCCACACACAGATGGGGAGAGCTGACTGCATAGAAGAATGAATTAAACTGACTACACAGAGTGATTTCAAATCCATAAAATAATCAATTTTTTTCATCTAACCTCTTTCAGTTACATTAATATTAGGTGGTGTTGGAACAATTGTAGCTAAAAAGAAAAATTCAGAGGGAAGCATGATTTTAGTTGGTGGTTAGAGAGACAAGGTGGGTGAGGTAATATCTTTTATGAGACCAACTTACGTTGGTGAGAGAGAGAAGCTTACACAGAGCCCCTTGTCAGGACTGGGAAACAATTCAGACTTGTCTATATTTACAGCCCTGTGGTACATAGTGATGCCGCCTTCTATGCTGAGGGAGAAGACTCCACCTCCCCGAGATCCAGTAGCTCTGGTGGTGGGAGAAGCCTCCCCATTGACGTAGCACTGTCTATGCTGGGAGTTTGGTCGGTAAAACTGCGTCACTCCAATATGGATTTTCCACACCCCTGAGCGACGTCGTTCTACTGACCTAAGTTTGTAATGTAGACCAAGCCATAGGTCTAGCCTACACTATAAACTTACGTCTGTACGTCTCTCCCGTCGGCATAGGTAGTGTCTTAGCCTTGCAGCTGCTCTGCTGTAGCGCTTAGCAATGTCTACACTACACTTATGTCAACATTATTCATCCCAGAGTGACATAAGTTACACCAACATAAGCGCCGGTGTGGACAGCGCTAGGTCAGGTGGGAGAGCTTTTTCTGCCAGCATAGCTTCTGCCGCTCGTGGGGGCTGGAGCAGTTAAGCTGACGGGAGAGCTCTCTCCCGTCAGCTTCGAGTGGCTACTTCAGAGAGCGTACAGCAGTGCAGCCGCGCTGCTGTAAACTCTCACGTAGCTATGGCCTCACTGCTAAATACAATGTGGAACAGATGTTTAGCATAAGTAGTTAGCACATGTTTCAAGGGACCATTCAAGGAGAAGTGGCCTGTTAACACCTCCCCAGTCAGAGAGAGGAAAGAAGCAGGGAGGCTTGTTAGTGGGTTATAGATTGTTGTAATAAGCAATAAATCCAGTGTCCTTTTTTAAAAAACATTCTTAAAAATAACATGTTCCTTTTTTGTTTCAATCCCTGTTACTTGATTTGGAGTAAATAATAGGAGGGAGTTCTTTTAAAAAAAATGTAATTTAAATATGAATGACTATGTATTACTACCATAAATGATGGTCATAAATAGTCACCGGGCCAGGGAAAGAGAGGGAAAATGACTCTATAGTTTGACAGACCGGGCACTCACTTTGGTTCTTAATATGGCATAGCTCTCACTGATTTCAGTGAGAATTTTGCCTAGCAACAAAGAGCCTAATCTTGCAAGATCATAAAAGGCCCCTAAGGAAGACACTCAGCGCATTAAGATCAGCGGTAAGGAAGGACTGCTAGAATTGGGCCCCCTAAGTTGTCTCTTTTCTGCTAGGCCATGTCTAAGCAATTGGTGCTACAGCAGCACACTTACAACACCGTAGTTATGCTGCTGTAGCACCATAGTGTAGATCAGTGTTTCTCAAATAGTGTTCCGGGTTCCGTGGGCTGAGTTGAAAGGTTCCGCAAAAAAGCGGAACCATGGCGCCAAAATTAACAGAAATCGCGTGCTGCCAAACAGCTGTGATCGCGCCGCCGAACAGCTGTGATCACACCGCGGAAAAGCGCCGCCGAAACCACCTACACCACGCCGCTGAAAAGGGGAAGATTTCCTGGACTTGTCGGTGGAGGGTATGGCATGGCCGCGCAAGGGTGCCATGGCGAAATATAAATGAGAAACACTGGTGTAGATGCTTCCGACAGCAACGGATGGGGCTTTTCCACTACTGCAGGAACTCCACCTCCCCAAGCAGTGGTAACTAGCTGTGCCCGCGCTGGTGGTGATTAGGCTGACATAGCTATACCGACCTAACTTTCAAGTGCAGAGCGGGCCTGAGTGTTTGTTTCATACAGTGCGACGGTGCCAGCCTTCTATCCAAGTACCCAACAGGCCAGATCCACAGCTGGTGTGAATCAGCATAGCTCCATGGACTGACTTACACCCCAGCTGAGGATCCGATCCAGTCTTTAGCGTGCACCACCAATGCACCATTTGTGAAATATCTTCAGAAGATCCACAGTAAGGTAGCAGGTGTGGGGTGGGTAGGTGACTGTGGGTGGGTGTGTTCCATTGTGCACTGACGTCGAGTATTTCTCATCATTGACGCATTCTTTCAGGGCACTCGGGATCAAGCGGGCTGACAGGAGGTTATATCCCTTCATTTCTGAAAAAGGAAGTAGGCTCTGCTGGGCAGAGGGTTCAGTTAGCAGCAATTGCAGATCCATCTTCTAGTAAGTAAAACTCTGTGCTTCCTTGTTTGCTCGTTTGGGTAATAATGCTGTCCGTTGATAAACTGTATAGTCAAAATTATTTGACCACGCTTCGGTTCATTATGAAATATGCTCAAGAGACCAGATAACCAATGCCAGTCAGGTTTATTAATATGGAACAGGAAAAAGGTTCTTTATGATACCAATCTCCAAAGAGCAGTCCCGTGCAGCAACGTTACATTCACCTTATGCAGAAGGTGTACTCCCTGAAATTACTTCCCTAAAGCCATCTTCTTATTCCCTACTTGTTTACCAGTAAAAGATACTATATACATCACCTGAAACCACATTCAGTTAATTAGCTTTTTATCTTGTTTGTTTCTCTTTTGTTTTGAATCCACACATTTCAGGTAAGGATGCACCCTTATATTTGTTCTGGGTGCATGTATTCCAGGTACCAAGGGGCATTAAGACCCCCTCCTAGGCCTGTACCAGGATAAATATATCTGTGAGGAGAACTCCCTTTTGCTGTTGCTATGAAGAAACAATTGTATGTCCTGATACTGACAGTTTTCCCATCTACTTAAGCCAAAGCTTAAGGTCAAAGCTTACGTCAGCTAATGCAGATGTTATGGGATACTTAGCATGAATGAACAGAATTGTGGGATATCTGGGTGTAGTAAGAAGTGAGAGCTTAAGGCCTGTAAAACAGGTACTCGGTGTGTTGGTCACCGATGTTTAAGTGTAGGCTGCGTGCGTGTGTCCCTGTGTAGGATAGGACAGTGTAAACTGGGGTACTGCTGTGCCCCCTTAGCTCCCTAGAGTGGGTTGTCTCCCACACTACTTTGCTAGTGACAAGCAGTAAAACCCTCCAGGTGCTGTTAGTACTCAGCCCTACAGTAGCTGGAGCCCTATGCCCAGCTAGATTGCATGAATGCTCTCAGAGCCACTCACGAATCAGTCTCACAGAGAGGCCCCGGGCCAGTTCACCCCAGTTCCTTGCCCTTCACCCTGAAGTTGCCCTGTCCTGCTCTCATCAGAAGTCTGACCAGTAAGTTTATTACCCAGTTTGCCCCTCCCTCAACATGGAGAAGAGACACCAACTTTTGTTAACTGAGTCGGGACTTTTCCAAACACTTCACTGAAACACATTGTTTTAGTTAAGACTATAAAACAGGTTTATTAACTACAGAAAGGTGGACTTTAAGTGGGTATAAGTGGCAGGCACAAGAGATTAGAGATAAACACGCAATCTAAATTTTAAACCTCTAACATCAGGTAGCATCTAGATTAAGCATTTTTCTCACCCCCTTTGGATGTTCCAGTTCTCCATATACAGGCTTCTCCCAAGCCTGGGATCCAGTCTTAGTGTTTCAGCATTCCTGTTGCTTTTAGCATAGATGAGGGAAAGAGAAGAACAGAGGCTGCTTGCTTTGTCCTCTTCTTTTATGTCTTCTGACCATGTGGCCAGTGGACATTAGTCCAGGCATGTCCAAGTGGGTTCTGCTGAGCCACTAGGTTGCTTAATCCCTCCCATGCGAGTGAGTCATAGAGTGGAGCAGTCTCTATTGTATTGTCCTGTGCAATGGCCATTTTATTGTGACTCCTTTGTTTACAGCTTCTTTGCTGATTGATGGCTGCTGAGCCCCTCCTGAGCGGTGGTGCCTTCTCTGCTGTTACTAGCAAGTTTATAACCTATTGTAATAAAAGCAAAATCTTATAACCTGATGTATACTAGCGAGATGCATATTTTGACAGAACAATGAGTTTTAGCAGATTATGACCTTTCATTAGATATCTTACTTGGCGTGTTTAATATGAATTGTTACACCTGTACAGAAATTATGGATAAGGGGTTTGCAATATGCTGCTATACAGTGTGTCACAGTGGGATTTTCAGAAGCACCATAGTGATTTAGGAGCACAAGTCTCAAAAACCCTACCCTAAATTGTCTATTCATTGTAGAAAACAATGAGATTATTTATTTGTAGCTTGAGTAAGGACAGAGGAAACAGTGGGGCATAGATTCACACTTTGCTCCATCCGTCCTGTATTGCTTTTTGGCAGCCCAAAGGGGCTGGACAATAACTACACCTCCTCCGCTTGGGATTCCCTCATCATGGGGGACTCTACAGCTGGCACAAAGCCAGAGTAGTCCACTTCTATGCCACCTGTCACTTGCAGCCCCCAGTGAAGGAACTACTGTGTTCCAGTTATTCTCTGCTAGCAGGCAGCCCTTTGTGACCATATCTAGTAAAGATATTTCAGTGCAGCCTTGAGGCTGCTCTAAATTATGCCAGAATTGGCATAGAATTGGCCCCAGAATGAGCGAGCTGCAAATTGGTTCCTTTGCACCCTACCTGTTGCTGCATCCAGCAGATACCAGGCTCAATAGAGAATCTGGCCTGAGTAAGGATCTTGGCATATGGCCCACCATGTAATTATTTCACATATCCTGATCGGTGTTGTGTGTGGTTTTGGTTTGTTTGGTTTTTTTGGCGGGTTTTTCCGGCTTCTTACTGAAAGAGTATCCAGACCCCGTATCCAGTGACTTTTTAAAGAGCAATTCCTGCAGCTGAACCACTCACTGAAACTTTATCTCATGGCTTTTCTTTCTCTCGCTTGTAGATTACGCTTCTTCTCTGAAGTCTGTCAGACCCCATATTGGGCGGCCATCATTTAATACACCTTCAAAAAGCACACCAGGATTAATGCCACGTCCACCGTCAATTCAGCCAGTCCATGGACGCACTGACTGGTCTTCAAAGTACGGCGCTCACCGGTGATTTGCAGAAAGCACTTTTTGTTGAACTAGTGCACATTTCTCATGAAATGGTGACCAATGCTAGACAGTTTGCCATCACTTTGTAAGCCTGAGATTTTAAAAAAACCTTATCATCTTTGAGCAAGACATTTCAAGACTTTTTTAGTTTTATTTGTATTAATTTGAATGCAATCTTATACCTTTTTTGTATAAAATTGTTTTGTTATATGATTGGGTCCAATTATTTTCTTAAAACCAATACATTTTGTATATATGGCTTGGGGTTTTTTGGCATTTTATACGATAAACTTTGTAATGAACTTTATAAAAAATTAATTTTTCCTTTGTCAGGTCCAAATATTTTATACAAGTAAATAAACGTAGCAGACTGATGCCGTATTGCAATGTAGGTGCAATTGTGAGAAAGGGGCATTGACCAAATACTGTTTTGTGATCAAGTTACGTTCTGAATGGGGCATATTAGACAAGGTGATCAGTCAGACTGAATAACCACAGGCTTGTTTTAGCACCACGCTGCCCTGGCTGGATGCTATTGTCCATCCTTTCGCCTACTTTGGGCTGACTTAACACGACCGACCAAGAACCTGAATTTGCTCTCCTTGAGGTTAATTTGCAGACTTCTTGAAAGGTGTTTTCAGCTTTGGCTGGCTATTGTCTGAAAATTTGTCTTCACGCTGTTTGTGCTACCTATAAATGTTTCAGCTTTGGGGCCGATCCTGCAACCTCTAGGCCAAATCCCCGCTAACTGCACTGGGAGTTTGGCCTGGATGAGGCCAGCAGGATCGGGCTGCTATTTTGACTGTATTCAGTCTGTTTCTAATACTATCTCCATTCAATGAGGAGTATTCTGTAGGTTTTGCTCATCTGTCCTGAAATGCCATTTCAGACTTAACTGTTGTCATCTTTCACAGTGCTGACAAAACATGCTGTATAGGGGCTGCTCCTGCTCCCATTAAAGTCAATTATAACATCCCTAAAGACTTCCATGGTACAAAGTCAGGCCCTATTTTTGTAGGGGCTGGAGAAATATTTGAGGCACTATTGAATCTGACAAAGCTGGTTCACAGGCAGAGTAACGTAGTATTCGTGATACACCAGCAGCAACATTTAAGAAACTATATATACAGCTGACTTAATTTCTATGGCTGTTTTCCAGCTTGATTTTCCCTAAATGTATCCAGATGTTGTTTTCATAAACAGGTAAACATCAATTGACAGTTACAGTGATTTAGCTTACCTTCCTATCTTGTTAACTTGAGATCTGTTTCCATAAACAAGGTCTCATGGGCTATTTTGTTGTAGTAAGTATTTAGGATCAATCAGATCCCGGTCCCAGTGAAGTCCACGGCAAAATGTCAATTGATTTCATTCAGATCGGAATTTGACCCTTGGAGAAGGAAAAAGTAACATGGGAGAGAAGTTACAAGGGAAACGAATGGCTTATTGAAAGAGAAAACGGACAGATAATCCAGGTACCAAACTGAGTGGGGATTGTCCTCTCGATTCTTAATGCTTAGCTTAAAAAAAATCAAAGTGCACTGGAAAAGGCTACCTGCCCTTTCTAGCAAAAAGGAAAAAAATTAAGTTGTGTATTTCACCACGTAGAAAACCCTCTCTGATTTCTCAGGGATAAGGGCTTGGGAATGGTCTTGTATTCATGTGAAGCCTGATAATCCACAGGGATACCTGAGCCGAACCCATCCATGCAGAATGTCTCTTTGCACTCTTTCCAAGACCCTCTTCCCCTGAGCTAGCCTAGGGGCTCTGCTGCTCTTGGGCTTTCCCAATCTCTACCTACATGCTGCTACCTCTTCCAGGGGGCAGAAGCTGGATTGGAATTCTGTACACTAACTTGAAGCGGGGGTTTTTTGTAAGGGGGGAATGCCCTAAAGCAATTTCTCACAGGCTCTGCCAGTTCCCCACTGAAATCAGCAGAGCACACCAAATGTGATTTGTTCGTGTAGAAAGAGGGAGCAGCTGTTGGCTCGGCTGTAGGTAAAAGCATGATGGATAGGGGCCACTGGCTTTCTTCTATGCATTGTGACCATGTGTAGGGAGTATATGCTGCTCTCCACACAATTAATGAAGGAGTAAAATGGCCTATGCATTGTTTGAAAATTAATATGTATGTAGGAGCTTCACAGAACAACATCATATCTCTTTAACCCTCCCCACCCCATGCTTAGTTACCATTTAACTAACAAACACTCATTTCAAACATATAGGTACCTGCAAACAGAGCTGTGATGTTGGTGCACACGTAAGGATATAAAACAGCCATTTTGAATTATGCAGCATTAGAGAGAGAGATTGTGGGGGCTGCGGTGAGAGGAGAAATATTTGCCAAGTGGAAAATGACAATTGTATATTTACATTTCTTAAAACTATTTAGAATAAATACTGACAGTATTCCTCTCAAAATCTGCATTTATATTTAGATATTGTTTTAATTTATTTCTAACGGAAGAACTGACCCTAACAAGGGAGATGTTTGGACCTATGCTAATATGTAGCTAGTTGTTTGTAAACAGAGTCTATTCTGCTGTGACCACATGCCCCTGATTCTCATTAATGGTCATGGGAGTTGCAGACTGTTCACTTAAAAGCCCAATCCTGCAACCCTTAACTCAGGCAAGCAAGTCATTTGCCTGAGTAAGGGTTTCACAATTGGGACTAGTCCTGCAAAGGGATCTACAAGAAGGCTTGTAAGGTTCTCTCTTTGCAAATGTGGGGCCTTCATGGGTTAAACCTAAACAGCTCACATCAAAAATTGCCTACTCTAGTTTTAAGTTAAACAGACATAATGTATAGATTCACTGAGTAGCAAGTGTATCATGGACTCAATCCTACAGTCTTTACTCAGGAAAATTTGCATTGAGCTCAGTGAGACTTTTGCTTGAATAAGGACTCCAGGATTGGTCTATTTTTTTTTTTTTAAAGTATAATGTCTTCTCTGATTTGTGCCATTTAGATGGAAAAAAGTAGAGGCTGTAGATTGCATTGAAATCTGACCAAAAGCAATATATTTGTAAGAAAACTTATCACATGCGAAATATTACCTATTTCTTAGCAGATTCTGTAGCATTTTTTTATGCTAAGTATATGATTTTGATTTTTAGAATTATTTTACAATTTACAGTTTCTCATACTTATGTGTAATATATAATGACCTTAATATGAAAGAGTCAGACCTTGGGTTGGCATCATATTAAGCTGTATTTTTCTTAAGTTATGTGCAGAGAAATAAAATGAATTAGCATAGAAACCCTCCCCATACTGTTTACAGATCCATTAAAAATGCTTTAGTGAAACAGTACGTACTATAAGGTGAGGAGAAAATTATTTATTGAAGGACATGAAAACCCAGCAGATTTTCTATTTGTTTTTCAGTGTGTGTGGAGTTTGGGGGAAGGGAGGGGTGGGTAAATGTTTAAAATGTTTAATTCCTTCAGTGCAAAGAGCCTCCTGCCCACAATAAAGCTACTCTTGAAGAGATGTTGACTTAAGTGTTATGTTTTCATTTCAGATTCAAATATATATGGATAGTTAATTATATTTTAAAATAATAAACATTGCATTCAATCCCTTTCAAATTTTGCACTACAACTTTTGCTTCTCCTACCAAAGAGGAGAATTTGTCTGCACGTGCCAGGTTATGATCTTCATCTGCATATATAACTTTTATGTGACACTTCGTAAGCTTCTGACCCTTACAGTTCAATAGTGGAGATCAACTCCATTAAAGCCATTGAAAAGACTTGCATTTAATTCAAATGGGAGACCAATGAGGCATTAAAGAAGGGAATACTTTTCTTCAGTTTGCTGCATATCTCCTCCCTTCCGTATTTCCTCCCTCTGCTCTCAAGTCAATAAGAGTTGATGGTACTCAGCATCTTGCAGGATCAGGCCCTTAGTTAATTAAGATGTATGCAATATTCTGACTGAAGTTGCTGGTGGATTGTTCTCATATTTAATTAAAAGTAATCTGTTGCCCACCCTATCTAAGACCTGTTACATGGAACTGCAAGGGGAGGGGTGGGGGAGCAGGATGTAGATGAGACCCAACTGTATGTCTTAATACCATACAGCTGGGACAATGGTTCAGCTTTTCAGCCAATATCTGGTTGAGATTGGGGCCTGGATGAGAGAGATCTGGTTCATTTTCAACCCAGACAACAGTGAGGTGGTGATGGCAGTTTGGGAGAAGCAGCCAGAAGAGATGGCAGAGAAATGTTAGTTCCTTAGATTTCAGGGAATGTGTCTGCCATTTGTCATCAGATCTTAGGGCTTACAGATGCCTTAGGGCAGGCTTTCAGCTGCTGTTAGATGGCCACATTACAGCAATAATCAAGTTGGCCTCTTACCAACTGCACCTGGTCTGGATGTTACAACCTTTTGCTTGTGGAAGCAGACCTTGCTGCTATTTGTCATCTCAAGACCAATCTATCACAATGGGCTAGAGCAGTGGTTCCAAACCTTTTAATCACCCACCAACTGCGTGAGTTTTTGTTTGTTTGTTCTCTGGTTTTTTTGGCACCCCACCCTGCCTCAGGTCCAAATGTGTGAGAGGGCCCAAAATCATAGGCCAGGGTCCTTCTCCGACTCCACCACTGCCTCCTCCTCACCTAGCCAAGAGGGCATCAATCATCTGCAACAGGACCTTCAACCCTGGCCCCACAACCCTAATCCTGGCCCACTGTGGTGGGGAGGTCCAAGAGGTGACAGGTTTCAGAGAGCGACAGATTGATGGCTGGGCCAAATCTGATTGGTTCTGCAACCCCCAAACACCCATCTACAATGCCCAGAATGGGAAGCTGTGCCCAGCCCCTCAGGGCTAGGAGCTACTGCTGTGGGGTGGGCTTCCTCTCCCATCCTTGGTTCTCCTTGAGCACGTAGCATAAGACTCTGCTTTAAAACCATTCAAAGACTGAAGCTGGTGCAGAATATTTTTTAAGTGAGACATATTGTTGGCAGTACACGGTACCAGTGCTCCCACTTGGATAGTGTTTTTAAGATGTTCATCATGACTTGTAAAGCTGTAAATGGCCTGTGATCTACCTAGGTGAGATCACCTCCCCCTGTCACATGCTGCCACAGCTGTGGTCAGTGGAAATGCTCAAGGTAGACCTGCCTTCTTAAAAAAGCAAAGGTGCAGGTGCAGGATACAAGAGCCTCAGGATGCTGGAACTTGCTTCCTCCTCCCCACTTTGGTCCACAGCCTGAATCTCATTTCCTTCTGCCAAAGTCATTTAGTTGAAAGAGATTTTGAGGAAGGCTGAAGGGCTTGTTCCTGGCGGAGAGGAAATAGAGCTTTTCTGTTTTTGGAGTTATTCGTGGGCTGAGTTAATGTACTCTGACCTATTTGAGTCTTTAATGCTCCCAGTGGTCATTGTTGTGGCAAGTTTGGTTACTTGTTAGGACACCTAGAGCTATTTCCCCTTTTTTTTTCTTTTTTAATGTTTACATCTAAAATTGCTTAATGCAAAATATTTTTAATAGTGCTAAAACTTGTTTTGCAGTATAGTGAAGTAAAACATACTAGAAATATTTTACTAATAGCCATAATTACTGTTCCATCTGGAGAAAAAAAAAAAAAAAAGACATCTGCTGCATGTTAATGTGTCCTGATTAAACACCCAAGCCAGGAAATGACAGTTAAAGTTACCCATGTATCTTTAACAGCCCCCATCTTCATATGGGCCAGAACTACAAGGCAAATGGCGATGGGCTAGGTGTCAGTAACATTTCACTATTGCTCTCTGGTGCAATTCATTTGTATTTCTGTTATTGCAGCACCTCATACTTTGTGTGATTTGGTTGGGGCAAATCATAATTTCTGCCTTAGCTACCTATAAAATTAGTATAATAAGACTTCTTTTTCCCCCTGCTTTTTGCCATGTCACCTTAGATTGTTTAGCCTGAAACAGCTAAAATCTAGAGCCTGATCAAATGTTACTAGCTGGGATTTAAACTTTCCACTGTTGAAAAATAAAGTGTATAAAAGTGCTTTAGAAACATAGGCAGCTTTAAAAACATAGGATATTTTCTACTGTTTTCTTACTCCTCCTATATTTAAATAGGCAATCCACCAAAACACTGATGTAGTCGTGTTGGGTATAGAAAAGAAAGGCAGACTGCCACGTGCAGCGCCTCATTTGGATGTGTCTGGAGTCTTGGAAGCTTGACTACCCTACGTTCTCCTACAAATGGACCTTGAGCTTGTTTGGAGGTTCTAGCAGGGGAGCGCAGCTACCGTATACCCTTGACCGAAGAACGGTACTCCTCTATCTGGGAAGGTCGTCCTCTTCGACCGAGCGCGCAGCTTCGGGAGGGACGCACATGGAGCGATGAGGGAGGAAGGGGACACCCGCCTAGCCAGCCAGATCAGCCGAATCAACCCTGGCGATCAATGGGGTGACAGATGTCGCAGCCAGATCGCCCTCACATCCAAAGCAAGAGAGAGCAGTTTCGGTATATAAAGGTTGATCATTCTAATTATTTACAAATTACGGTGAGCCGAGCTGTGGCCTCTGAGACTCATTAGTGATTCTGTGCTAGTTTGTCGCAGGCACAAGAATGAGTGTAAATCGCTCCTATCCAAGGAGAGCCCCCAATGTTTTGCACTATATCTATCTCCCAGAAGCCTTTTCAGCATTTGCAAATTAGCGGCCTCCCTATTGGCGGCTCGCCCCGCTTGCCCCCGCCCACTTGGGGGCGGGTGGCGCGCGCGTGCCCTCCTGGGTCTCTAGGGTGCTCGCAGCATTCTGCCAGTCCAGAGTCGGTAAGTGTGAGTGACTGAGACGTGCTAGCGGCTTTGGGGCGGGGGACTCTGCGTTCCAGCGCGCGCGCTGGGCCAGTCCCAATGGTCTGTGTAACCCCAAAGCAGCTCACCTGGGGCTGGCTTTGCAGCGTTTGCGGGGGGCGGGGCGGGGTGCACGGGACTTTCGTTATATGTAGACCGATTGCCTCGGTGCAGCAGCCCCTCTCGCCCCCGGTGGCTGAGCCTGTTAGTACTTTGCAGTTTCTTTGGGGTTGGGTTGATGCAACTTTCCCTGGGGGCAGAGGGGTTGTTCTAATGCGTCTTTCCTCCTCTCTAAGCAGCAGTAAGCAAATCAGTCCCCGTCTAGAGCTTGGTGAGGGTGGAGGGAGCATTTCTGTGTCCCGTAAAGCGTGCTTTCAGTGATCTTCGTTTTGTGACACAGCTCGGGGGGAGGAGAGGGGAAGGCACAGAGCAACAGCACTGCCCCCACCCCAGTTCTGAGATCTCCAGCTTTACATATTTCAAGGAAATGTCCAACAGTTGGTACTTCTGCCTGTGAATCCCCACACAAGGCTGGCTGGGGAAAAGGGTGCCAGTTTTGTATGCGAAGATCCTCTGCCTTCAGTGGAGCTGGGCTTTCGTATAAGGGAAACTGCCTGTGCGGTGGGTGTCCTGAGCTACAGAGAGCAGCCTGAGGGGAATCCAGGCATGTAGGATAGAGCTGCTCAGCATATGTGCATATCGGGGCCACCTGCCCTAACAGCTGGCAATCTTATGTACTGCTGGGGTTCCTTATTTAAATCCCACTAGTCGTCTGTAGCAACCTCCTTGGAATGTGCTGTTTGTACCCAGATCAATTCACACTATTATGGCTCTTTTGGGTAATGTTAATTGCTAATTTGGCTCTGAACCACTGAGGTCTGACTGTCACCATGCTATAGACCATTAAAGACACTTAAACGGCATAAATAGTGAATACACTGACTTTTGTATTTTGTTGAGCTTAAAATAATCACTGTTGCTTTCTGTTTCTCATGTACTTAAACAAAGCTGCAATATTAGGATTGCAAATATTACCAGACAGTGTTTCTTTCCACTGACTAAGAGAGTAGGAGCTGGCCCCTGACTGTTTGGAGTGGCTAGCTAGCCTCAATCACTTTTATTCCTGCGTCATGAGTGGCCAGCTGGAGTCTGGTGTTTGGCTTTGTTTTTATACCCATTAACTAACAAGTAGTTGTCATGAGCAATAGTATAGCTATCTTCAAGGCCGTTCAAAGGCCGCTTTTTCCCTACTCATGAGGGACACTGCAACATTGAAAACTGTAGTCTATTATTCGCATGCCAGCATACGCTTTCCCAGATCGCTGCAGCTGTGTTTCAGAAACCTCCTACAGACTGAAGCATTCTCCACACCAGTGGAGACTTTCCATTATGCAGTTATATGCGCTGTTGATGTAGCCATGTTGGTCCCAAGATAACAGAGAAAGAAATTGGGTGAGGTAATATCCTTCACTGGACCGACTTCTATTGGTGAGAGCAGTTAGTTCGTTGAATTGCTGGTGGTGCTGGATCTCTACACTCTTTTGGCTAACGGCTGCAGAATGGAATCCAGCTTCTACTGAGATCCAAACACTAGTCTATTCAGTACACAATTAAAAAAATAGATTCCCAGGCTTTCATTTTTCTATTGGTGTACAGTAGCTCCCGGCTGTTTGCATTCGGCTCTTTGAAATTGAGAAACTGCTGCCGAAATTGACGGATCAGCAAGAATTTTCTGCGGAGGGTAAGGTAAATGTGACTCTTTGCGGCTCTTCGTCTCTGACTGGTTGGCCATCCCGGGTGTACAGCATTCATCTTCAGCTACTAAGCAGTTCTGGTACATAAGAGCTAATGTAATCCCATACTTCTGATTATCATCTTGCCTCCTCTTTGATTCAGACATGCTTTTTAGTGGTTATTAACTTAGAAACATCTAGAGCTAGGGCTAATGCTTAAACCTGTTTTCCCAAATGATTTTTTTAGAGTTTGATTAGTGATCGTTTATTTCTTCATTTGTTTCCCACCTATTAGGGGACAGGGGAGTCCCCATACAGGCTGCACTTTGAGACATTCCTGTGTCCCCAGGATCAGGCACCTTTTACTCTTTCTTGTTTTTAATGGATATTTTTTTCATCATAGGTGGAGTCACGGTTGGGGCATGTTAACAGGCTGTATATGTGCCTCTTGTTGGATGCATGCATAGCTTAGAGTATTTGAGTGTGTTAAGAGCTTCTCTGTGTGGTACAGTGGTGACAGACTCTAGCTGGGGAAACAGATTCATCTGACCATGGTGGGCCACCCAGTAATGGGTGAAATTTTACTTACTTGCTATAATTGTAGCCGAGGATCATATATTTCAATCCTGTTGTAGTTTTCAATAAGGGTCTCTCTCGAACTTGACTAAATTGCTCTGGGGGAAGGGCAGTTTGTAACAAAATCAACAGTTTGGTATGGATTACTCAAACACCGATATTTTTATGATGTTTGGTTTATTTGAACTAGCAGTGGGCTGTTACTGTTTTTGCTGATAGTTTTAACTTTTTCTTTAGCTTCCTTTTCTTGCCGCCTTCCAAACTGGGTTTTTTGTCCATGCATTCTGAGAAATGCTTTTTTGCCAATAGTTTATCACTAGATATAAGATTTTACTTCAAATATTATTACAGAGATGGCGATGACCTAATATTCAAATTCTGCATTGTGTAGCATTTCTGAGGTATGTGTATCTTCACACCTATAAAGATAACAGGTGTAGAGAAACCCATACTACCAAATTCACCATGGAGGTATTTGATGTAGGATGACTATAATGTTTATATACGTGTTAATGTGGAGGGGACCTTGTACATTAGTAATAGTGCACAGTGCGTAAAGCAACTTGCATGATCAGATTAAGGACATAATAACTTGCATCTACTAATTTCTCCTACTATAAACTTCTAGAGGAGATCAGGCTAATCCAGAGTCTGGCTGTCTTTAGGAAATGCTACAAAACCTTCCTCTTTGAAAAAGCCTTTCCACCATAAGAACGACATTCAGCACTGACCCGCTTGTTCCTCTCTCCCACCCAAGCTTCTGCCTTAAAACCCCTATCCCAAACAGCGTTGTTAGTTTTGGTTTGTTTTCTCCAAAAGGGAGAAGTGCCAGAGACTCCATGAAATCCGCTAAGGACTTTGCAATTGCTATTAATTTTATGTGGTAGGCACTCAAACTGCAGTGATGGGCAGGAGTATAAAACCCTAAGGTAGATAAATATTAGAACCATTGCTGCAGCCTCCATCTCTAAGAAACCAGTGCTTATATTGCTCAGACTTTTTCTGAAGTTCTTGGAGTGTAAAGAAATACTCAGATGCAATTAAATGCCGTACATTGATAAACACAGCTCAACTTAGAAAAAAGTACGGTGAAATGTTTTCTTTAAAACTAATTCAGCATCTCTCTATCTCAGACAGGCACCCTGCAAAGCATTACTCTTAAAAAATAATTTACTGGAGATCCTTGTAGTAACTCTTCATTTCCTTGTATTTGTCAGGTGACCAAAGTTTTGAAGTCATGACTGGAAAACCTAAACTTTATTACTTTGATGGGAGAGGCAAAATGGAATCAATTCGCTGGTTGTTTGCAGCTGCTGGGATTGAGGTTTGTTTTGGTATCTTGAACTACCTTTCTGTATACCTGCCTCAAAGGTCAAACTTAAAGCTGTGTGGTTTAAACAGAAAATAAAGTAACCAAAGTGGAATTAACTGTGTACAAACAAAACAGCATTTCTTAGCACCTGCGCTAAATGCTACTTTAGTCTGGGTAGATAAAGGAGTGTGACCTGTGACCCTTCCATGCCTAGGGCAGCCACCTGAAAATGCCATGGTCAGGGCAGGCTGCAACAGGAGAGCAGATTCTCCCAGCACTGGTGCGTGGCACTGAAGCCAGACTTCCCAACCAGCCACAAACTATGCTTTTGATTCCCTACACTGGTTATCAAGAAGCCAGTATACAAATACATACAGCCCCCTTTACTGCATTCCAGTCTCTGGCTTCCAATCAGCCACTAGATCCAGTAAAGAGACCAGTTATTTAAACTCTATGCTCTTTACTAAAATGGTTCCCTCTGACCCCAAAGGGTCAGCCACATTACCAGATCAATATAAGTTTGGATCTTACCTAAAATACCATGCTGCCAGCCAATCCTTTAGTAACTAAAACTAATGGTTTATTATAAAAAGGAAGAAACAAACAATAAGAGAAATGTTAAAGGATTAAAGCAATCAGATACATACAAATGATTTGGAAGTCCATATACATCAGGTTTCTAGAAGAATTGTGGAGTTTGCAGGCTTATATAGTCCCTCTGGAATACATCCAATAATTGGATGGGTTTCAGTTCTTTGTTGCACAGCTTCAGTTGCAGTTGGCTTGATCCAGAGGTAGATAGGTGCTGAAAGCTGAACAGGAATGACGACAAAATGGATTTGAGGCTTTGCCTTATATACCCTCTGGTCCTTTCCATGCTGCTTGTGGAATTTCACAGGAACCCAAATGGAGTCCAGAGTCACATGAGCAAGTTCTGGTGACTCATCAGGTATATCCCTGGCTTCTCCCCCTGGGCCCCTTGCATCTGTGGATGTCTCAATGGGCCATTAAGCCAGGCTATTGTCCTGCCGCCACCCTGTCTAGGGTGTGTCTCAGGTAGCACAATTTGACATAAAGATATATCAAATATATCCATAACTTCCATTACACATATAACACATGAACATAAGTATTCTCATCTTACTTAGCATATCATAGCCTTTCTAACAGTACTAGACATGGCATATCTTACATGAATTATGATTTTTGACATACTGATGTCAAACAATATACGAAATACCCCTTCCCCCCTCCAACACAGCCAGCATGACAACCTATATATTGGCAAAGCCATTTTAAACCATGCTAACGAACAATTTTGATTCTGAATACTCGCTACATTAGTTGTCAGGGTAGTATTTAATATCCAGCTGATCAGCTATGGTGATAACATACACAATCTGGGGCATGCAGGTCTGTCTGCTATATCTTCTTCTTTATCTTTTGGTCTGGTCTTCCAAACTGATATTCAGTTTTTACCAATGTGACTCCTACTCAAGTTTTGCAGCTTCAACTGACTGATGAGTTCTCCGGCAGACAGTTGGAATATTAATTGCATCACAAAAGCATTTTGTTTTTACTTCTCTGATATGTATGAGGCTGAGCAGGGAATACTGAGCAAACTGAACATGATCTGTTGGAAGCTACACAGATCTGAGCAAAGGGGGAAAGCCAGTAGACAAGTGGAAAGAAACTGACATTAGCCATAGTAATTTCTAGTGTGGTGTTGGATTTCTAACTTCTTGATAAGAAAGAGCTCAGATGAGCACTTCCATTACATCTGCCTCTCTGCTCTCCCTCCCTTTATAGTAACTAACTTGAGGTCACACTTAATGGATCTCTTGGTTCTAGTGCTCTGAAAAAAGTTCTGTTCATATCTTGGGTGGCACTTTTTTCTTTTTTCAGTTTGAAGAAGAATTTTTGGAAACAAGGGAACAATATGAGAAGCTCTTACAAGGTGAGTCCAGATGAAATCAGAAATATTTGACCAAGTTTTTCTTAGTGTAGGAGAAGAAGGGCTAAGGGAAGATTTGGTAGTTTGAGGTCCAGTCAATTGCTTCCCTCCCATACACACTAGGGAGGTGGAATGGAGTACTGATATCAGTAGATGGGAAGGTTGCCCTACACTGACAAGCATGCTCTTCAGAAAATCACAGTGACTAACTGAGGATTAATACACCTATCTGAGTTCTAACGTCTAACCTGTCAGAAACAACTTCTCCGGAGTATGTCAGTGTTCTGTCCCTCTCCGAATCAGCCAGTGTAATGGACATTAATCCTTTGTCACAGCAAAAATCACACAAGGGATGAATCCAAAATTGTCATTCTAAGTGGCCTGATTCTCCACTGTTGCATAGTCATTCAAACCTGTGTAAAATGCTACCATGTGGCAAATGAGGCCCTGTTATTTTTAGTATGCAGTTAATGTTGAAATTGGACATAGTGATTGCCTTTGTTTTGTTCGGCTCGAAACCATGCAATTCTCCTTATAACCCAGGCAAATATCCAAGAGACTCCTACTTCTGTCTAGAATTGTATAATGTCAGAAGCCTCTCCTAATCATGAGAAAAGCAATGCCAGAGAGTAAATTAGTGTTTTGAGATTTGTTTCCTTCCCGTGAACACTTTTATATCATTTTAACTGCCTGCAAAAGCTTGCAACAGCATACACAGTGCCAACCAATCCTACATTACATGTGCTAATAAAGTTTTTTAAATTTCTGTGCTGCAGGGGAACATCTTATTTCCTGGGAAATCTTGTGTTTAGTAGAAAAGCTAGGTCAGATTTCTGAGCAATTTATCTATTTTGGTCACTTTACTGATATTTAATCCTAGTTTGATAAAGCACAACACAAGATATATACATAGGAGCTAAACACAATTCATGGGTCATTCAAAAGCCCCTGTGTAGAATAGTATTAACTGCCTCTCCTCTGTTTCCACCTCTGCTCCCACTCTGCTGGGAAATATACATTATTTAGATCACTTTGAACATTGGCATTCGGAGTGTCCCTATAGCATTAAATAATTTGCATTCTTGTTGAAGCTTTTAAAGTAGCTATGCGCCATGGTATTACAATGCCGACATAAATGCTGATGTGTACAATCAAGCCTTGGCTGAGGGAGAACTTATTATTTTTAAAACCAGGTTTGCTGAACCAAAGTCATTTTATTTCCTTCATCTATGAAAATAGCTGGGGTCCTTCCAGCAACTTAATGACTTTCTTTTGATTGTCTCCACTGTTACAATTTTGTTACTGATTCCCATTGACTGATCACATCTATTTCATTATCCAAGTAACAGTTCTCTTGAAGGCGACAGGGAACACACCAGAGTGTTATTGGGCCCCAGTTCCAGGGCAATAATAAAAGATTGGGGTGGGACTATGTGACTGTTTCCTTTTCGTTTCCAAAGATGGAGACCTGCTGTTTCAACAAGTGCCCATGGTGGAAATCGATGGGATGAAGATGGTGCAGAGCAGAGCCATTCTCAGCTACATAGCAGGGAAACACAACCTCTATGGGAAGGACCTGAAGGAGAGAGCACTGTACTGTAACAGCACTATTCTTACTTAGTCTCCTGTAATAACCAATTGATTAACAACCAGAGCTTATCTAGCAAACTTTGAACTTGGTGCCTCAATGGAGTTACACTGGTGTACCTGAGATCAGATTCTGGCCCACTAATTCATTGTGTTCTAATGATTTATATCTAACTGAGCTCTGAGCCAGTAGGTTGCCATGCTCCGATTTTAATGGAACATCAGTCTGACTGGGCAGCCACTATGGAATTGGGCAGGGGTTTATCAAGCAATGAGGTGAAAATCCAAGTCTCTTACAAAGAAAAATGGTTTGGCAACCAGATCTTCAATTTTATTCCTGTTGCTGCAAAATCAGTCTTTTCATAGTGTGATGTTGCCTTCAAGTAGCATCACATTACACAGCAGCAATATAAAGCGTACATTTTCAGTGTTCCCTCAGTAGGTGGGGGGAAGGGTGTTTAATATTTGCTGGGAGATGTTTGGGTTAATTTGAAATTACATCCAGATCTGGACGGGGGGAGGAGTGTCCACTAGTCTAATTGTGACCTGTTTTCTCTGAGTCTTGGAGCTCTGGATATTCAGCCTTTGAATGCCTGTCTCCTATACTCTCTTCTTTAAGGCATACTGAAAGTTGGAAGTAGCATTATTGTTAAACACTTACATAGCTGTAATACCTAGAAGCCAGTTAATTCAGGACCCCGTTTCTGTGGGCATTTTACAAACATGGGAAATGACCATCCTTGCCCCAAAGAGCTGACTCTAAAAGACCAGAAATTGCAGGTGGGAGAGATGTACAAATAGGCGAAGGTGGAGGGAGATTCAGGAAGGCAGGATGACAAAGAGGGTGTGGGCAATTCTTAGCCAGTCAGAAGCAGTAATCACAGCTCACTACCTGTCTCACATAATATAATTCGATGTCCTATGGTTCACATATGTAGTAAGCCACAACTTCCTATAGCTCTGATTACCTGAGAATCTTTCTTCTAGCAGAATATCTCCTTATTAATTACCTCTAGCTTTAACTTGAGATGCAGTCTTTACATTTTACCATGTACTACTTCCAGATGACTTGATTCGGACTTTTATGGTAGGCAACCCTATTACTAGTTGCTTGTGGCTGAAACTTTTTGAAGTGCCTTAGAATGTATATGGGGAAGGTTTAAAAGAGCTACCAGTGATTGTCCCAGAGTAATCTGTGCTAGATAACCAACCTAATGGGGCCTACCATCATAATTTTTGAAGTCAAATAAGACCCCAGTTTTGAAGCTGACAGAGGCTAAAGTTTGCACTGATATCTAAAAGTGTCTTGTAATTCATGAATTTGGTCCTTTCTTAAGAGAGCTTTTCAAGAGACTGTCCCTTTAGAACAGAGGGTGGAATTAGAGTTAGCATACTTGAGTCAGTCTTGTGTGATGAGCCTCTAATGTCTACTGAGATAGCCTCCTTCGTTCCATTCAGCCTATCTCACCAGGTCATCTTAAATTGTTAAAGCCTTCTGGTATTAAGTTTGAGTCAATGTCCAGATATTTTAGACCCAGAAAACTGGATAAAGGGGGATATCTGAAAATTGCTACACTAAACTAAATCTGGCTAGGTACTGCAGTCTACTACAGTGCAAACTAAGGAATTGCTCCAACACCAATTGAAGTCAGTGGCAACACTTTTATTGGCATCAGGGATGTTAGATACCTCCATATAGTGTTGTTTAAAATTGCCCACTATTATTAAGATCCCTAAAATGGGCTCACATGATGGGAGCAAGAGGAGCAGCAGTATCAGGGCCAAAGAATGAATCCCACAGCCTCCTTAGGAACACCAGATTCCCTTTTTAAACAGGAGAAGCAACTTTTCCTGCTAGAAAATAATTACACTTTTACTACAGCAAAGCAAGGCTGACTAGTGATACCTTTTTAGCCTAAATAGAAATGTACTTTAACAATCTATATTTCTCTTTAGGATTGACATGTATGTAGAAGGAACAACTGACCTAATGACGTTAATTATCATGTACCCTTTCTCATCGGCCGAAGATAAGGAGAAGAAGCGCGCTGTAATAATCCAAAAGGCAACAAACAGATACTTTCCAGTCTATGAAAAGGTTTGGCAAAATACATTTGTTCACTCATGTTACCCTTCAGAGTTCTGTAATGATGCAATGCAGGATCACAGAGTGGGCACAACAGGAGACGGGGGCACTGTACATATAAGATACCTTTATCTGATTTAAAGTTGTTGATAGTTCAGAAGAAGAGGACCTGCTTTTGGATCAGTATTGTAACTAGTAAATCACAAGACGAGATACTGATGGGGGTCTGCAGACTCAAAATCAGATGAAGGAACAGAATGAGCAGCACCTTACACATCTGTTTATAATGTTTAGAAAGAACAGTTGTGTTATGGGGAATTTCAATCTGGGGAACATGCTGCCACTACTAAAATGGTCTTCACATTCATAAAAATTATAGATTGCAGTATTACATGACAGTAAATTAAAATCTATTGGGAGTATTTCTATAAAAGGTCTCATTCTGACCGATAGAGGAATTAATCATTCAACTAAAAATTGATGGGTGTCGAAGTGCAAGTGCTCACAATTTAACTTAATTTGTTATGTGGAAACACAATATAGTCCTATTCAGGAAGCACCAACTTCCCAAAACTGAAAATAATCATGAGCAAAATTGAGTGGGAGGAAAAACTTAAACATAAAAATCTGAATAGTTGGAAGTTGACTAAAAATGCTCTGTTAGATGCTTCTTACCCACCCCTCCCAATTCCAAAATCATGAAAGAAGACTTGTTTGGGTTGGCTTGTTCTTCAGAAACCCTGGTTAAGAAGTTAAGTGAGTAAAGTAATAAACTTCCATATATAAAACAAATAGAAAAATGCGGAGGTTGATAGCAGTGAGTATAGATTGGCAATTAAGGAATGCAGTCAGTTGATAAGGGAAGCTTAAAAAACAAACAGACAAAAAAAATCTGTGGCCAATAGAGATTTGAGGACAATAAGAAGGAATTATTAGCAGAACAAACTAAACCTTAACAAGGGTATAGATCTCCTACGATATAAGGTTGGTAATTGCCAATCATGATGTAGAACAGGCAGAAGTGATCAGATATTTGTGTTGTTTGAGTAAAAAAGTGGGACAGTTTCTTCATATCTTGATGAAATACTTTCTAATCCATGATTAACTAGGGAGGATGTTAAACAGCAACTATTAGCCAATCGTGCAGATTTAAAAATGTTTAAATTTGACCCAAGATTCACTTACGGACTTACAAAATATTAACAAACTAATGAGCAGTTGCTTTGTGAAGTAGGTATCTCTTATCTAAGGTACTTATGGCCCCCATCACTGTAGTATCTGAGCACCTCACACTCTTCATTGCAATTATCTTCACAACACACATGTGAAAGGTAAGGAAGTAATCTTTGTCCCTGTTGTACAGATTGGGAACTGACGTACAGAGAAGCTAAGGGTACAATCCAAAAAGGTGCTGATGTCCCAGTTTTAGGCACCACTATGAT
The DNA here is from genome assembly GCF_026122565.2 of Emydura macquarii macquarii. Classification (NCBI taxonomy): domain Eukaryota; kingdom Metazoa; phylum Chordata; order Testudines; family Chelidae; genus Emydura; species Emydura macquarii. The sequence goes on along the minus strand of NW_027132817.1, from coordinate 50,472 downwards.
CCACAAAACCCCTGCTTGGCTATAGAGACATTCTAACTTTCTGTCAGGCATAGTTAATATTTACTTCAATTATTTAATGTGGAACAACTTCAATAAGGCAAAATGAGAGAGTCCCACTTCAGTATATTATATAGCCTAGTGGTTGGGGTATTCCCCAGAGGTGGCAGATCCATGTTCAAATCTCTTGCCTTCACCAGGAGGGGGAACTTTGAACCAGGGGTCTCCCACATCCTGGGTGAGTAGCTAAACCACTAGGCAAAGGGCTATAAGAAAGACCCGCTCCCTCCCGCCACGTTTTGGGCCCTGCATGCAAGTTAAGTGGCTGAATCCACATCTCCCCCAGTTTGTGGATTGCAAGCAGAGCTAAGTGCCTAACTCTGTGAGAAGGGCAGGGCTTAGGACACACCCTTCTCTTCAGCATCTCCTATTGGCTAGCTTAGGCAGCTCGCTGCCTAACTGACTTTGTGCATTCGAAGGCACCTGTCTCTCCCCACCCACTTATAGGAGCCTACATGTCTAACTCAGGCTTTCTGGATCACCTTATTCCTGTGGGGTTTTTTTTTCCTCCTAGCCACTTAAAACTTTTATGTGGTGCTCAACATTGCAACACCTAAGTCCCTCCCTATGTACCTTGCCAAGGGTTCCACAGGACATTTATGGCAGAGCAGGAATTGAACACACTTCTCCCCGTGTTATCTCTGTTGTACAGTAGAGAAAGATAGCAGCAAAAGGCTCAGCAACTTCCATAAGAGATGGGTGGCCTAGGGAGTGAGACATTGGCTTGAGCACTTTAAAAGGTACTAATCAGAGTTCCCTGTGTCCAGACTGTGGCATTTCTTTGTGCATGTATCTTGTATCTTGCAGATTTTAAAAGACCATGGACAGGATTTTCTTGTTGGCAACCAATTCAGCTGGGCAGATGTTCATCTGCTTGAAGCCATTTTAATGGTAGAGGAGAAGAAGTCCGATGTTCTCTCAGAGTTCCCTCATTTGCAGGTAACTCCACTAACCAATAATACCAACATTTGATAGAAATGTCACAGAGCCATTTGAAAAATAAATCTTTGCAAATAAAGCACTTTTTTCAAAACACTGCACAAACACAAGTACAGTAGTTCTCTAACTTTGTCCTTCTGTGGGCCCTTTGTCTACTCCCCTTCCTTTCCAGTCCCTACTGCTTCCTTCTGGAAAACACCTTCATAATTCAAGAGATTAAAAACCAATGAAAGTGATATATCTGTTCATAGAAATCCATAATTTGGCTTAAATTCTGTTCAGTGGTTTTTCATTCTCTTTTCAATTCTGTGGGGCAATAGACAATATCTCCAGATCATCAGATGTGACTTGTGTGAGGAGATATTAAAATTACAGATGACTGATGCTTTCCCTTCACTCTTGTGTCAATACAGAGTAGGAGATATCCCCTCTGATCCCTTTTCTATTCCTGAGAATAATTAGATGGATTTGGGTGGGGGGATGGGGAAGGTTGGTTGCTAGGTTAAGTGTCCCTTTTGTGCCATTGTTTAGTCCTTAAGGATAAAAAGCTTAAGTTGCATGGTTAGGATAACATAAGAAGAAACATGCTAAATTTCACTAATGGCTTGGTCTAAGAGAGTGAATATAAGAGACCCATTCACATAAGCAAATAGGGGAATCACATACAGGAGAGTACTAATACTAACCTATCCTGAGTCACATCCCTGATGCAGAACATGTCTCCAAGACTGTGGTCCAGGCACTTGCGCAGAACTGCACTGACACTCTCAATGTTTGGGATCCCTTCCTTTGTTGCACCAGTTCAGCTCCCCTGGTACTAACAATGGTGAGAGTGTGGCGAGGATAATCAGGGCAGGTGTTGACAACACGTTATTAAAAACACTAGCGGCTGGTCTACTCTAGCCCTCCCACTTGTTGGAGCTGGACTTGTGCTAAAATGATGGTGGGAGAATTCCTTAAAGTGGCCTATGTAGACCAGGCCTAGGGAATGTGGGATCCTCAAGCGTCAGTCTCTGCACAACTTCTCATGTACCTTTAAGGTGCAGGCAGCCCCTACAATTCTTTTGAAATTACTAAGGTAACAACCCTTCTCATTTTCCTATTTATCACTTGTACACTTCTTAATTTTATTTATTCTGCCAGAAATGAGGACAAAGGTGGGCATCTTCTGTTACTTTGTTGCCACTTCCGTTGGCATCCATTGTTTTCTTACACTAAGATTAAGTGTAACAGGGTGGCTGAGCCTAATTTCTTTTAATGGTCCCGCTCTCCTGTTCCAGTCCAGATGTTCCCATTTGGCTAGTTAGGAGGCTGGGAGAGTACCTCGAGCTGTAAGAGGCCTAGTAAGAAAGACTGTGAATAGACTGAGACAAGAAAAGGACAGGAGGTGAGAACTGCTAGAGACAGAAGGTGGTTTCTGGAAGAAGGTTGAAGTCAGGAGAGCAGAAAGAGGTGTTTACCCGCTGGCGTCCGCAAGCCAGAGAGACAGGGCTGAAAGAAGGGGGAGCAGCAGAGGGGCTTACCCACTGACAACTTGCTGAAGAACTGGATCCTGAGGAACAGTGAGAAGGCCAGGGAGCTGATAAATGCTCCCCTGACAAGGATGCTCCCAACAAAAAGGCTGGGGGAGCTCCCACTGGGTAGAGTGGAGTTGCACCCCTGAAGGAAGGGCTGCGATGGTGGTCCTGGCAGAGGGATGGAAGAGGACTGATCAGCTGAGCTGTGATGGAAGGCACTGGGGAATGGTGAGAACAAGAACTATATGCAGTGGAGTGATACAGACTGTGTTTTGAGACTTCTGTTATGGACTACTTGCACTATGTTTTGTCAATAAACAATGTTGATGGACTAGAGGACAAGCTTGTATGGAGTTATGAGGGACCTGAGAGGAGCGCCCAAGAGGAGGCTATGAGATTTTTGATATTGTCTTCTGGACAGCATTTCCCACACTTGCCTGAACAATGCAGAATTGCAGGTGGTGGCTTCTCTCCCAGCATAATAAATTCTTTATACATTTCAAGGTGAGAATACCCTTTCCTGGGATGGTAACCTCCCCTCTAGGAAGGCTTTTCATGATAATCACCTCTTGAGGTTTCTCAGTTGGCTAACTATAAAAGTTGCACAAGGTGACAAGTACAAGAGATACCCATCAATGTGTTGGGAATTCTGGATTAGCTGCTGAGAACTACATACCTTTTCCAGACCTGAAGAAGAGCTCTGTGTGGTTCGAAAGCTTCTCTCTCTCACTAACAGAAGTTGTCCAATAAAAGATATTCCCTCACCCAGCTTATCTACCTTAAAATCTGGCATTCTTAGGTTAAATGGCAACCAAACACTGTCCTCTGCAGTCAAGTCCTCCTATTTTTGCACAAATTGGTTGTAAGTTTTTTCTCTTACTTTCTGGCCTTTAAATGTTGTTGTTGATGTTTTCTGTTTTAGGCTTTTAAAGCAAGAATAAGCAACATTCCCACAGTTAAGACATTTCTGGAGCCTGGCAGCCAGAGGAAACCTGTCCCTGATGATAAATATGTAAAGACTGTGAAGAGAGTTCTCCAAATGTCCTTTTAATGCAAAGGCAAATTAATGTGGCTTATTAAAATAGCAATGATGAGCTCAATGCTAGCAAATACTTACACTTAAACTGTACATAAAAGAAACTGCTTAGAATATACATGTGCTGTAAACTGCAGAGAGAAAGCTATTCCATTCAAGTGTGATGTGGCTAACTGAACAATAGGTGACAGAGAGGTGGATAACAAATACCAAATACAAGTATTAATTACTAAACTACTTTTAATAACTTACTGCATTTGAAGATGCATTTTTATTAAATTTCTCTTGCTGTTCTGAGTTAATGAAATGAATACGCATTGTCTAGCTAGAAAACTTTGATTTTCTGGGGGAAGTTGAAGCCTCCAGTATAATTACTTTTCACCAGTGTAAGTGTTTTCTGCCAACTCCAAGGGTTTACTCTAAAATCCAGATAAGATTTCAGTGGGGTGGAGGGTTCTGTTTCAAGATTGCACTTAGCTTTCTGATGGGGGACTTAATCCTGGAAAACAACAAGAGTAGTTTTAGAAGACTGGAGAGTGTTAGTAGATAACTCAAGCTTTGTGGGACCCAAGCATATAAGCTAAAAAGTCCACATCCTGCATTTGTATCAGACTTGTATCTCCTCTTGCCTCCTAGCGTTAATCATTTTAGGAAATAATATCTAACATATCATGTGAGTGTAGCACTCTCGAATCAAACTTGTTCCAATAATATGGAAGGCCTTTTCCAGCCTAATAAAATACTTTCATTCTTAGGTAGTAGTATTGTTTGTTTGTTTTTTTAATTAGTTGAACTAATCTTTGTTTTACCGGGTGCACCATGACTGTCCTTCTTTTCAAAGCTGAAATATGTTTTAAGTTAAGTGGACATCTGATATGAGATATTTGTGTGATTTTAATAACCAGATATAATTTTCCTCCCCCCCACTTTCAAAATACAAACTATACACATCTCCTGTGCACATGGGTTAATAAAATCCCTAATCCAATGCTCCTGCTATTGTAGACACAGACAAGGCATACAGGGACAGGAGAGAAAATTAACATGCACCTCTGACCTCAAACCATGTTTGGCTCTTACTACTGTTTTGTGGAAAATGAATCTTCAGAGGGATTTAATATGCATTTATCAATTCTTGAGTCCAGTGAAGTACAGTTACGCTCTGTAAAATGCTAACAGTGCGTTCCATATTTGTGATTTAATAATCTGTGTCGAGAGTTCTTTTCACAGGTAAAAAGATCTCCTGCCATTCCTCTTTTGGCACTGTTCAACTTCTGCAACAGTTGCAGGATAGGAAGGGAGATGCTGCTGAGTAAGAATAACCAATTTATGGGACAACTGCAGTGTATGGGAAGCATATTCACATTCTTGCCAGCACCCTAGTGGATACTCCTCAACCTGAAATTGACCAGAGACCTCAGCATTAGGGTTGTATTTCCTTCAGCCCCAAGAGAAGTTCTGGGTGATCTACCCACCTTGGCTCATGTCTGTTGTCATCTGTCTAATGCTAACTGCAGCTCCCGTTTAATCCTTGGCTTAATCTTAGAAACTTGAGCTAGATGGTACCTTGAGGTGAGGTCATCTAGTCCAACCTCATGCACTCAGGCAGGACCAAGTCACCTAGAATATCCTGGATAGGTGCTTGTTTAAGCTGTTATTAGAAACCTCCAATGATGGGACTTCCACAGTTTCCCTTGGAAGCCTGTTCCAGTGCTTACTTATCCTTTATCGTTAGAAAGTTTTTCATAATATCTCATCTAAATCTCCCTTGCTGCAGGTTTAAGCCCATAACTACTAGTCGTATGTTCAGTGAACATGGAGAATAACTGATCACTGTCCTTTTTAGAACAGCTGTTAACATTTTTTAAAAGTGTCAGGTGCCCATCAGTCTTTGTTTCTCAGGATTGAACATGCCCAGTTTGTTTAACCTTTCCACATAGGTCATATTTTCTAAAACTCATCACTTTTGTTGCTTTCTCTCTAATTAGTTCACACCTCTCAAAGTGTGGTGCCCAGAACTGGACACAGTACTCCAGTTGAGGCCTCATCTGTACCAAATAGAGCAGGACAATTACTTCCTGTGTCTATGGCATTCCTTTTAATACACCCTAGAATTATATTAACTTTCTTTTGCAACTGTGTCATGTTTGCTGTGACACTCCCCAGGGTACAATCTGGAATGTTAGACATCTGCATCCCCATAACTCTCTAATTTGAGTGCCTTTTACCCTGCTACATTGTGAAAACAACCACTGCTAGTATGTTTATACGCAGCCTCTAGCATGCAAAATCACTCCCTGCTGAGTGATATGAGTGCTCTAGCCTGAATTATATTGCAGTGAATTCCCAACGCACAAACCCTGTTACCTCAAATGGAGATTTCCAAACACATATTGGTTTAGATCAAACAAGTTTATTAACTACAGAAAGAGATATGAAGTGATAACAATGAAGAATAAAAATCAAAATTGGTTACAAAGAAATAAAAGGTAAAATCCAAACTAATACCTAATTTATCAAGCTGAATGGATTCAAAGCAAAGATTTCTTTCACCATATGCTCACAGCAGTCTGGCTGGGATCTTTCAGCCAGGACCACTCCCTCGTTCAATGATGCTTTCTTTGTCTTTCAAATGTTGTTAATGTCATGCACAGGGGTGAGAGGTGACTATCACCTGCTTAACAGCCCTTCTTTGGCAGGAAGAACAGTGTGAGAAATTTACATATTGGCAAATAAAAGCAGTCCAAAATGGACTTCCTGTTGCCTGAACCCCAGCGGCAGTTGATTATGCTGACCCCCGACTGAGATGTTGACTAGCTTTTTGTCTCTGAGGAATTGGTTTGGGCTGCCTTTCTAACTTGGAGCATGTTTCATCAATGTCATACAGCCCAGAATCTTAACTCCTACAAAGCACATGTATGTAGAATCTTAACTTTATATACAATGTTGCTACACACATTTTAACAAGACAATCATGATCAGTGGGGAACATAGGGTACAGACTGTCACAGTTATTTCCCATTTTGTAGTGTGTATTTGATTTTTCCTTCCTAGGGGAAGTACTTTGCACTTACCTTTATTGAATTTAATCATGTTGATTTCAGACCAATTCTCCAATTTGTCCAAGATGTTTTGAACTGCCACCATTCTATAAGAGAACACAAACAATCTCATTTACCTTACTGTGACAAGGTGCTAAGAGAGCCCAGCCTGATTCAGCCCCCTTGCTATTGGGGTCCCAATTGGAAAAGGCTGAGTAACCCTGCACAGCGTGGGCTGATGAGCAGCTGCCAGACTCATTAGCCAGGCACTATAAAAGTGAAGAACCACTGACACAATTTACATACCCTTGTAAGAAAGATGAATTGGATGTATGAACTTGTCAATATGCGATGTTACCCAATAATAGCATTAATTCTACCATTGTGTACATTGCACAAGGTTGTGTTTGTGTACGCACACAATGTACCCAAGATGTGATTAATGGAATTTATAAAAAAGATGTTAATCCTGTCCAAAACAAATGTTATTGAAATGTTGTTGTATTGGAATTGTGTGATGTAGTTTATGAAGTATCAAAGAATATATTTTAGTTAGTAGTAGTAGATATTAATGTTGTAGAGTACATTCAACTTGTGATATTGGGAGTCAATACTGATTTGGTACAACGCATGCTAACACATTCAAACATGATAACCCTGCTTACACACATTCAGGAACAATTGAAGACCGTAAATTTAATAGTCAAACATGGTGGGACTAAAGTAATCCAAGTCCTAGATGCTGCAAAAGCTGCCACAAAGCACAGTTGGTGGGAAACCCTACTGGGATGGTCCACCACTGCCACTGGGATTTTAAATCTAGCATTGCATCCCATTGTGTTCGTGTGTGTATTGCAGATAGTTTCTATAATGGCTGCAGTGAGACTCTTTTGGTGGACTAGAATATCCCTAAAGCGACTCAAGGGCCTAAAAGATCCCCCGAATACGAGTGAGGCAGCACTCTGCGATATACTCTGCCGACGAGAAGACTGCTAATCGTTCGGACCCTGGCTGGGGTGCCTTGAGCCATAGTCGGAGGTGTGTATCAAGGAGTCATCGTGGTGGCCTATTAAGCTATGGCGGCTACCAAGGCTGGGAATGGTGGAGACCCAGTACAATTTGAGTTGCTTGACCACTGTACTACAGGCCTAGCATTGCTTCAGTTGCTTGCTTGGCTATTCTGACCCTTGACATCTTCCAGTTGGCAGAGATGAATAGGACTACTGAATAACCTTGCAGATGTCTCAGTTTCTGCATACAAAGGCACATAAGACAAAATACACAACATGTATGCTTGCAGCTGCACATAGATAATGGTGATAGGAACAAGAAGTTATCCTTGAATGTCTGGGGGTACACTGTTTCATTGCCCAGGGGCATATTTTTACTCCGCCCCTTCTATCACCAGATGTTGTTTTGATGACCCCAATTATCATGGGGAGAATGGAATGTAGTTAAGTGTGAAAACCCAATGTAGGTAATTAGCATATATGATAATGAGTAGATGAGTAATTAGGTGAAAGCTGTTTATGGAAGGGTATAAGAAATCACTACTTAGACAAAGGGGTGCACTCCATCAATACCTGACTCCATGGGCAGTGCTACTGGTGGGACCAGAGGATCCACTGACTCCTTGGCAGGGCCCTGAAGAAAGCCGTTCCTGTATACAGCCTTCTGAGTAACTGCTTAGCTCTCCAGGCTTAGTGAGTATGATATATTGTAGTTAATTTTAGGTTTTGTATTCAACTAGTATATATATAGAAAACCTTGCACATTAAACCTTATTGATCTGGAAATCGGGCGTACCGTGTCTCTCTGTTATTCACACTGATCACTAAGTGTCTAGTATCAACAGACCTGAACAGCAGAGGAGGCCAGCGTGAAACTGCTGCACTTACCGCCTTCACCACGTGAGCTTTCCCTACAGGCTGTGGTATCTTGATACAGGAGATGTGTGGTGTGACACTGATATAGTTTATCTTCCCAAGCCTGAGATCCAGGAAACTTAGCAGCTGACAGGTGTTCATCTTCTGTCCCTGACATTTGGCTCAGTAGCCTGTAATGTTTTCCAATCCCAATGGTTTGCTGCCACCAGGTGGTTGACATGTTACTTTCTAACATCTTTAATTCAGGATCAAAGGGCAAATTTCAGCCACTGTGTGAGAGGGAGGCTGGATTTTTCTCACTTTTTGTGTTTCTTCATTGCTAGTGCCAGGGTTTTACGTCCAATATGTGTTTTACGTTAATCTTATTTGCCACTCTTCTTCCTGTCACAAACAGAGAGGAGCAGAAACTACTCAAATAGTTCTGGGGGCCCAGACTATGATGGTTCTACAGCATCTCCCTTCATGTCTCTGAACCTGGAACTGTGCCATCTTCACGGATCTAGCGAGGACAAGGTGAGGGGAGTTGCTGCCTGGCTCTAAGCCATGAGGCTATTCTGAAGGGGCATGAATGCTGCTCAAGGTATCAGTAACTCCTATGCTGCACCTTCCTGCCCCGTGCCCCCCTGGGAGAAAGAGGATTCTCAGACATGCAGGCAAAGTGTTGAGGTGGTGGCTACCCTTGATGTGGGCCTGTGGTCAGGCAGCACCATGGAGGGTGCAGCACACAGCAGGGCTGCAGCTCCTGTTCCCTGTGGAGTTTTTCTCCTCTGCAGCCCTGCCCTTCCCCACCTCTCCTCCCATGAGAAGCCTTCGAAAGAAACATAGGGTCATTCTCCCCATTCATGTAGGTTGAAGCCTGGATTCCATCAGGTAGCAGTGGATGGGGGTGGGAGAGAAGGCTAAGGAGGCAGCAATCCTCACTTCAACACTGTTCCTACACAAGCCTGCCAGTGTCTAGTTCCTCTGTCACTAGAGCCCCAAAGAATATTAATTATTATTCTCCAAACTTTGGGGAAGGAAGATCTGTGAGCTCAGTTCCAATCAAACCACTCTCAGTATAGAGGGAAGGGGTAGTAGACTAAAGTCCACTGCTCTTCAGGAGTCCCTAGTATTTAATAACCAACCAACCAGAGCTGTAAAATAGTGAACCATGCCCTAGTGCAGCTCCATGGTGGTAATTATTAATGGGCTTTGGGCAGCTTTGGTAATATAATTGTAAGACACACTGCAGTCTTTCAGCTCTGCAGCCTCCTAAGGCAAAGCTCCTATTCAGTTGTGAACATTGAGGGATCAGAACCCTTAGTGTTGCTGACTAGCGCTAGTGCAGGTAGATCTTTCAGCTTCATCACGCAGGAATAAGTACTGCTTAGCAGAAGTAAGGGTCACAGAATCGGGCCCCAAGCGACAGTTTTGGGTGCAGCACTGGTTTGGAATGTTTGTGTCCTGGTTCAGGGCTGAGTCATCCCTGTGAGTGCTCCTCTAGTCTCTGTGGGCACTTTTCCATGCGACAGGCCTATCCGCACTCCTCCCCGAGCTGAACTCTGTGGTTCACCCCGCTGTAGACTGGATCACCAGGCTATAACATGCACTGCTCCTACCAACCTGACACCCCCTTTGCAGCCCCTCCAGAATGCACCCCTCAGGTGACAGGTTTCATTACCTTCTCCTTTCTTCACCTATGCTTAGACTGATCTCAGCGTGGCAGCCCCCTCTCTTTTGAACTGTTCAGGGGACAGGCCTGATTGTATTTGGCACTTGTAAGAAATGTCCCTTCAAGAGCCTGTCAGCAGTTAATTAAAGTGACTCAAAAACAGGGTCTCTAAAACAAATGAATTTTTGCACAAAGATACACAGCAAGCAGGGAGAAGGGTATTAAACAATAGTCACTAGGCAGCTGGCCTCATCTAAACATTACCCTTTCTTTGCCCAACTACCTCCACCTCTGGGCTGCGGGGGGAGACTTTCCTCTTGCAGTATTTTCTCTCACCGCTCCCACAGCAGCTGCTGCCACTCACACCCTTCCATTCTTTAATGGTTTAGTGCCCCTTGGCTCAGAGCTGGGAAAAGTTTACCTGTTAGTTTGGTTGCAGCCAAATGGGTATTTCCCAGTTAATAGCTCCCCTATTAAGCTCCCCTTAAGGACCCTACGGATTCTCTTTGATGATGCCTTATCTTTGTCATTGTTTTGTTTGCTCTTTATTTCCCCCCCCCAACAGGGTCATTTGATTCAATTCCGGGCAGTCAAGCAGGATAACATCGAACAGGTAAGCTGAGGCATAGATATTAATTAAAAATAATACAGCTAACATCTCATTCTCCACAGCTTGCACTTAGCAGGAATTTGGACAGTGTTGCTTCCTGTACTTAGGATCAAATCCTGCTCTCATGAAAAATCAATGGTAACTCTTCCACTGACTTTAATGGGAACAGGATTTGGCCCTCAGTACACATGGTGGCCAAGGGCTCCTAGTGGTGCAAGGAACTCTGGGACAAAACAAAATGCATAGAGTTGTCCAGTTGTATGGCTTGGTAGGGTTGTGGTTAGGCCCAAGGTGCTTAGGCACCTCAGTAATGAGACCATAGACAAACTTGGATGGAAAGCATGCGGAGATAAGACTCCTGCACAGTACCTGTATGGGACTGGTGCTCTCCCCTACTAAAGAAGCTTTCCCAGGTGGCTCTTGGCACACGGCTACCTTATGGCAAAAATGAGAAGAGAGCACAGCAGGCAGGGGTCAGGCAGGTTCAGACTAAAGTAACACGGGGGTTACTTCTTAAAGCAGGGGCACCCTGGAAGTTTTTTTCCATATTTAGTGGGAAGGTACTGAATGAGCTCGTTTCAGTTTGTTCGTTTGATGGCAGTGTTAAGTGGGGTTGATAGCCATTAGGAATAATTTGCAGAGAGTGCTAGACACTTAGGCAGAAGCATGGTGAATATCACAAGAGGCTTTATCATCTGAAAAGTCATTACTGCCTCCGTGCACACAACTCAGCCTGACCTTCAGTAGGAGCCTAGCTGCCCTTCTGCCTTTGAAACCCCTCCCCGCCCCCCGGGTCTCATCATTTTCTCCTGTTTAGTAAAGGTTGCAAACCTTGCAGTCGCCACATATCAATATAGAGAGATCAGGCTCTCAGTCCTGCTATGAGGTACTTTTCTGACTATACAAGAATTAACAATTTTTAAAAAAGCCACGACAAATATTGAGTAACTAACTCTAAGTCCAGTAGAATTTACCTAACAAACCTCCCCACAGCCAGAAAAGCTGCAATGAACTATTGAAGAACTCATGTTTGTTCCAGTACCTCTGCCCATTGTGAAGGTCCGGCCCGGCGCTTACCCACTGCTCCAGCCCCACAGCCCAGTGCCGGCTCAGACAGGGCAGCCTAACCCTCCTGGCCGGCCTTCATGACACACAAGGGGTGGGGGCGCAGAGGAGCACCCCCCACCACCTTGCCCATCGTGAAGGGCTGGCCTGGTGCGTCCCCCTCCCCGCCCCACACTTACCTGCCACTCGAGCCCCACAGCCCAACACTCACCCTGGCCTGGGAGGAGGTGCTGGGCCAGCTGTTCACGATGCATGAGGGGGGGAGGCGGCGCTGAAGGGTGCCCCTCAGAGCCTCCTGCATTTCCCGCCTCCTGCACATTGGTGAAGGGCCGGCCTGGTGCCCCCCGCAAAGGCTGGCACCCAGGAGCCTCCCCCTACCTCGCCCCTTGGTATGCCACTGATGTTATTGATAGTAATAACTGTTCTTTTAAGAAAAAGGGGAGTTAGTTGTGATGAGCTGGAGCTGCTGCTGTTAAAGTCTGATTCCATTTCCTTTAAGACAAAACAAGACAAACACACAGAAAAGGGAAGAGAAAAGAACAGCAAAGACAGAAAATGCAGCTTCTGTCTGGACCTGACTCTCACTTACAACCTCACTGTTGGAAAAACACAGGCACAACACAGGGTCTGATCAGTCACTTTCAGACATGGCAAATTCGTACCAGCATTGGGCTGGAAAGAGGGCTTTGCTTTTAGCAGCCTCTTTCTGGTCACAGGCTCACAGCAGTGTTGCAAAATATACAGTCTTGGCCAGCTAAGCCAGACTCTTATTAGACAGAAGGAAAAAAGGAGCGAGAGAAAAGAAAGAGAAGAAATAAGGTAGGAAAAGAAAAGAACACCGTAGGTGGGGATGGGAACAAGAGAGACAAAAATCTCACATCCCAGGTGGTGTTCGGGATTCAGCTGGAGCTGGTGGAGGTGACAATATTATCTGGCTCCCTCTCTCTGGCCTGATCTGGTCAAGATCTATTTTAGGATTGGGATGGAGAAGGTGCATGGTCCCAGGAGATAGTGGGGGTGGCAGCCATGCTGGTAACACTTGATTCTTTTTCTTCTCTTGTCTTTTAGTCAGCCAGCATTGTGGTAGCCAGCTTTTCTCCCCAATATCTCTTTTCAAGGACCCTAAAAGGGGATTGATGGGTGGAATAGCTTGTCTTTTTATTATTTTGTCCACCAGTTGGGCCTAATTTTTGACACCGTAATTTTGGTTCACTGATTTTTCAGTTCCCCACTTTTTGGTTTATCAAGCATGGTTTTTAACACAGTCCTTAAGTCAGTGGTTCCCAACCTTTTTGGCTCGAGGGCCACAAATGTGATTTTTTTACAATCCTGAAGGGCCACCACTCTCCACCAGCAGCCCTCTTTCCTACCCCACTGCCAGAGGGAAGGAGTTCAACAAGGAGGATCTCCCGTCCAGCCAGCTGCAGCAGGGAAACTGTGTGCTCCACCTGGGTCCCTAGGCAGTGGTTCCCTTCTGCAGCCAGGGGGACGGGAGATCAGTGCTTCCCTTTTCTGGCTCCAGCAGGGACCCAGTACCTAGGGACCCAGGTGGAGCACTTTGCCATGCTCCCTGCTATAGTGAGGGAGAGGGAAGCGCTTATCTCCAGTCCCCTTGGCTGCTGCAATGGGGTCTGTACTCGCAAAGTGCTCCCCATGGGTACTTAGACAGCGGCTCCCTTCTGCAGCCAGCGGGAGAGGAACTGCAGGCCACTCTGAAAGACCCCGCGGGCCACGGGTTGGGAACCCCTGCCTTAAGTTATATCAGTCAGGCTTTTTGTTTGGATTAATTCAATCTTTCTGTCTTGTTGTACCTTTTTTAAATCAATATTTGTTGTATTACGTTATTGTAATATTTTATAAACTAACACTTACTTTTGACAGTTAAACGTAGTTAGTTACAATTTGTTGGCCAAACTATTACAACATTGCCTGGCAGCGCCTCAGACCCTTCCAGAACATAGCAGTTACAAGCTGAAAACTGACACCACTGAGAACCAAGCAACAAAACAAAAACATGAGAAAACAAGGAAGTGCACATTTAGGGTAATACCTCAGGAATTCACTTCACTTGTGAACTGAATTAAATCTCAGTTAATTGAAATAGAAATTAGACAGAATATTGTGCCAGTTCCAACACACGCATACTATTGCTAAGCTGGCACCCACCCCTAGTTCCCCCCAAAGGTCATAATGCTCCGGCTTCTTGCCCCTCTAGGCTGTTGAGTCTCCAGGACTTGGCCACTTGCACTTAGGTGTCATCTGCTGGCTTACTGCAATATGTATTATAAATGGGCCCAGTAAGACAGAAAGTAGATCAGGAGCATCTGTTCTCCATGTCTCAACACAAGAACAAGGGAACCTTCAATGAAATTAAAAAGTGGCAGATTCAAAAGTAAGAAAAACACTTTTTTCCCCACACAACATGTAATTAGACCGGGGCACTTATTATCATAGGATGTTGAGATCACAAATTTAGCAAGATTCAAGAAGGACTGGATAATAATATGGATAATAAGACTATCCAGAATTATAATAGTTAATACTAACACATTTTGGAAGGGATACTAAACCAGAAACCTCATGCTTCAGAGTTTAAACCAATCTCTAACTGTTACAGATCAGCAGGAGACCTAATGTGCGGGCACAGATTCTAACACCTTCCTCTGAAGTATCTGAGGTTGGCCACTGTTGGAGACAAGATGCTGCACTAGTTTGACTTTGGGTTTGTCGACATGGGACATCCAGGAAAGTTAATCCGAATTAACTACTGGTATCAATTTGAAGCAGATTAGTTAAATCGCATGCAGCCCCTTTGTGAATACCCTCATGCAGAATTCAAGTAGCCATAATTCATCTTACCTTAATTCACTTCCAAAATGAACTGAACTAAATCATGTCCCCATGTAAACAAGCCTGATCCAGTATGACAAAATCTATATATATAAGCTTGCGGTTAAAATTTTGTCCCCGTTATTTTTAGTAAAAGTCATGGACAGTTCCAAGACAATAAACAAAACTTCACGGGAGCCCTTGACCTGACTGAGGCTTTTACTAAAAATAACCAAGGGGGAGGAGGGAAAGGGTGAGGAAGGGGAGGAATGACAGCTCGAGCCCCTGGGACAGACTGACAGCCCAAGCCCCACTGCCCCGGCCAAAGCCACTGACAGCTGAAGCCAAAAAAGTCACAGAAAGTCTGGTAAAGTCACAGAATCTGTGACTTCTGTGATTAAATCATATCCTGAAAAATGCTCTTTGAAGGCAATATGTTCCATAGCCTTCAGTGACTAAATTCCCTCTCTTGATAACCCCAAACACTATAAAGAAGTAAGCTTTTTCTATTTATATTACTGTTGAAGAATAAAACTACATCATATGCTCGTAGAAAGCTGGCTTCTCATGCACCTCCAAAAGAGTGGAGGGAGGAAAGGCTGCAGTTTGCAAGTGAGCTGATGTTTCATTCTGAGGCTCTCTGATTGGGACCAAGATCAAATCAGGCCTATTTCAGATAGTTTGTTTTTATCAAAAATCATCAATGAAACGTTTCCCTTTTTCACTTTAAGAAATGGTGCCACTTCCTATTTTAGGGTTTTAAAGCAAGAATAAGCAACATCCCCACAATTAAGAAGTTCCTACAGTCTGGCAGCTAGAGGAAGCCTCTGCCTGATGAAAAACTTGCAGTGATTGCAAACAGAGTTTTTAACAGGAAATAATAGTTGGGTTCCTTTTAGTGTGGTTATTCCGCTCCTCTTACTGTTCTAAACTTCTCTGGGAGGGAACTGTCATTTGCATTTTCTATAGTGCTAATTACATACTAGACACTTAATAAAAATACCATATTAACTGATGCAAGTATCATGTGAATGTAAATCAAAATATTTATTTAAACTGTTATATGTACATGCAAGAAAGGTAAATCTATGATTAGAACATTCTCCACAAATATTGTGTGAAACAACATACTGTAGAAAGCATTTTGAACAAAATTACAACTCAGTAAATATGCAGTATCTAAAAATCAGATAATACATTCAGATTTCAAAAAATATTGTTTCCTCATGCTTCTTGTTTCAATTTCCTTATGATGACAGATTTAGATAAAAGTTGATTTAAAGAAAGGAGAAACAATCTGTGTTTGAAGACAGAGTAATGGTGAAATATGCAATTAGTAGGGACCCATCTAATTCCCACTGAAGTCAATGAAAAGACTTCTCAATGTCAGGGACGTAACAGAGGAAATGGACTTGTCTATAAACCTAATTCACTTATCTAGAGTTTTAACCAGAGTTGATTTTTAAAAACAATAAAAAAAATTCACAGGAAATCTTTGAAAAATTTTACCTCTCTTTTTTTTTTTTTTTTAGAAATTTGAAACATATCAAAATGTCAGTTTTCTGAGTGTCAATTTTTTTTTGACCAACTCTAACTGCTTTTAAAAATATACACCACATTTTAAAAAATAATTTGATCAATTTTTTTCTCCATCAAAAAATAAAATCAAACTTACAATTTTGAAAATTTTCACAAGCTCTCATTGTAACACAATATACCTAGTTGAAGTTCCATGTTATGTTAGAGACTTTAAAAGTACTGTACCATACATACATAATAAAATAAACTGAGGATATATTTACACTTCTATAAATCAATCAAACTATGTCTATATTAGAGAGCTCATCATGTCAATAGATTAGAGAAAGTTTATTTCCAATAAGTCATTGAGGGCTTGAGCCTGTAACCTTTATCACTTAAATAGTCCCTGTCAATGGAACTATTTATGTGAGTAAGGACTGGAGACTGGGCAGTTGCAGATGAGACACTCCCCTTGCTGGAGGTCTTTGGATTTATAAACTTTCAAGAAGATTATGCTAATTTTAATAGGTTTTTAAAATGCTACAGATTTTTGGGCCAGATCACTGGGTGTATTTGAGCCCTCAGTGCTGCACCACTGTTCTATTTTGGCAACAAAAGCTTGCTAAGTGGGCCAGGAAGGATCAACCCACCCAAACATATGCAGTTGCATATAGCTGGTGTATAGGCTTGTATAGCACATGACTTCTTCATAGACATGAAGGAGGGCAAGGGGGTGTGGTCAGGTGGAACTGGATGTGTTGATCCAGAGCAAGTTGTTTGGTGCTTTGTGACCATCACAGGCAGACATACCTTAGAGAAGTCCCTGGGCTGTCCTAACACACAGCACATGTTAAAGAGTATACACAGAACAGCACAAGTGGAAGCATTACATGCCAACTTTGCTCACCAGCTATGGACACTTGTTCTGTGTATTGTGGGTGAAATTTGCCCTGGTCAAGAGGGCCAGAACAAGTCTATGCACCACTTAAATCCAAGTTATGCCTTTCGTCTGAGCACTTAAGTAGGCCTCAGGCCAGCTCTTTATGAGTATCTGAGGAGCTGTCCCTCAATAAACATTAGATAAGAAAAACTTGTTTCCTTCTCTCCTGTAAGGATTTGTGGGAAAAGTTAGTAAATGAATAGGCGACCTGGTGGACATTGCATATTTGGCTATGTGAAAGGCTTTGCAAAGTTCTCTTATACAAGGCTGTGATGGAACATAAATAACTACAGAGAAAGCGATAAAGTCTTGTTTTAGAATGAAAAATGACTAAGCAGTAGAACTCAAAGCGGAATAGTGAACAGCTGCTCCCAAGGTGTAGAGAAGCTAACTGTGGGCTGTCTCAGAGACTGCCATTGGGACTAGTGTTAGTTTAAAATAAATAATTGAGAAGAGGAAATGGAAGGGAATTACTGAAGCTGTCTGCTGATTGAAGTGTCAAAGCTATAGAGCAGGGGTCCACAGGTGGAGCCATCCTTTGCGATGACTTAGAAAGTTTCTTTCTCTCCCCACTTTCCCTAATGCCATGGCCTGGCACAGTTATCATGTCTCTATTTCTTTCTCTTTCTTCCCCCATTTCTTCCATTCACTTTTCCTTCAACTTATTTTTCCCCCTTGTGTCATTTCCCCTTTGTGCTCTCTATATTTTTATTCACTTCCTTATTTCCATGTGCACCCCACACACCCTGGGTACCTATGCTCGGAGATGACATTCACTGGTCGCTCTCTGAAGCCAAGAGTACACCCCAGACTTCTGCTTTCATAGCTATGTCAGTCAAGGATGTGAAAAAGTGTGATTCCTGACCAATATAGTTGTGTGGGGAGGAGTCCTTAACGCAGACAAAGTTATACTGGCAAAACTGTGCTTTTATCAGTATAGCTTGTTTCATGGGGGGCTATAGCTTTACTATATTGGTGTAAAGTTCAACTTTGTCAGTATAGCTGTGTCCACATCAGGAGCCGGTATGCTTATACCAGTAATGCACTCCTACTTTAGACATAGCCCTATAGCTAGAGTTTACATGTGGCCAGCAGCATTCGTACCTGATACAAGAGCAGAGATTAAGTGACTTTCCCAAAAGCATGCAGAGAGTCTGTGGCAGAAATGGGAATTGGACCTTGGTTTCCCAAGTCCTAGTCCAGTTTCCTATCTTTCTACGCATTCAGTTTGATGTCCAGATTCTAACATTTCACCTTAAATGCAAGCAACAAGGCCAAAAAATTGTATTGCATGGAAACTGCGGGTAGGATCCTAGACAAATTGAATTTTTTTCCATTTATGACTCATCTTAAAGTTTGTAAAATAGGCCTTATTAATTAAAAACATGGGGCCCATTTGTCACAGAAATTCCACATCTATTTTTCATGTCCAACTACCATGAATGCATGTGCAAATCAGATTAACTGCATGTGTGAATGTCAGAATCTGACAATCTGATTTTTAAAATCAGACCCAGGTGTCCCACATTTCTTATACATTGCAGCAGTGGGAGGACAAACCTGCATTGCTGTTGAAAATTCAGATACGGGGGCCAGAACACATTGGTTTCATTTTTTAAATAGACACCATCAACTTGAAATATAGCCAATTAAAATATCTCCGGTTTTCTAAATGTTTTCCCCCTGTTGCTGCCTGAAAGACCCATTCAAACAACAGGAGATACTGACTATGTAGTTATGTAACCATGAAACTGACTATGTAACCATGAAACTGACAGACTCTATATGTAGTCAAGTAAACAAACTGAAAAGAATAGAGAAAGATATTTTTCTCTGTCACCCATGGTAATTTTATAACTGTTGTAGTTACAGCCACATTTTAAAATGGCAGTGTAACTTTTAATTGGTGGGTCTCTTTAGGAAGTAGGGAGCTTTTCTTTCCTGTTAGGTATGAGAGTGACTCCCCCCTGAATAGGAGGAGCTCCAAGCTCTCAGAACTTGAAGACACAACTTCTGCTCTCCTCAGTTACGGAGGAGACGAACTCAGCCTGGATCAGGACGTGAAGAAGATTAGTACTGAGGTTCACATAAAAAGAAATTACTGTTTGATTTATTGGCCTCAGTGAAGCTACTTTTGAATATATTAGCATAACCGTTGGTGGTGGTAATATAAAATCTTTACCAGTGTTTCATTTGTTCCAGGGCATGCCAGGGCTGAGCCCCAGCACCTCTAGGCTTGGAAGTTCATAGCCCTGACACCTCTGGTCTTGCCACATCAGTTGTGAAAGTAAAAAAATTGCTTGCACCTCTTTCATTATAAATTAAGCACTGATCACTACTATATTTAGCCTGCAGCAAAGGCAGTTCAAATGCTGTTTGATTCCTATACTGAAGGACAAAAGAAGGGAAAAGGGACAATTTAAACACGAAATTAATCCAGAAAATTAGTTCAGACTGGAATAAGGTATGTTGTAAAGTGAGGCCAAACAGTGAGAGCAAAAGCCAAAGGAGAGGGGAGGAAGAAAGCAAGAGAGATGATAAAGTTCAGAATTGCAATGAAAACCTGGAACTTAAAGATGATTTCCTCTGGATCTGAACATGAAAGTTGGCTGATATAGCATGCTGTGCTCTGCTCTGAACTACAGTGGCTGATTGAAGAATACTGAAAACCTGTTTCCCACCAGAGGGGTGGATGAAAGTAAAACCTTCTGCTGCTTTATACTGGATGCAGACAATGTTGCTTTTGACAGACTTAACTTTATTCCCTGATTCTTATATAGTGAAATGGCTGCTGCAGAAAATCCAGTGAAGACGCAGCCACAGAGCTCATTGAAGAAAACAGAATGCTTTTGGACAAAAGCATTTAAAACATTTTCTGTCATTTTGTACATAGCCATGCACCATTCTCATCTTGGTTGACAATAAAACACACATGAAACTTTCCACCAAAAATGGGGACTGTACATTTTGCTTTCGGAATCACTGGTGTAAATTCAGTTGATTAAAGTTGATGGAGTTATTCTGGATTTACAAAGATGTAACTGAAAGCAGAATTTGGATGTCTAGGTTTGACTTTACTCTGGTCACATTCAGTGCCACACTGTTTGTTATTACTTGGCTATGTTAAATGATCCCTAAAGCTTTTCAGTCCATTTGTTCTGTTTACTTGTACAACGCACAATCCTTCATGAGGATTGTACTTCATATATTTGATGTGGATACAAGATTACAACAGGGTATCTGAAGAAAAGGGTCTTTATTCCACAGTTGTGGTTTAAAAGCACTTATGAGATCTTTGGCTTTCATAGTAATGCACACTGTATGTTGTTGCAATGTGTGTTGACATGATATAAAGGGCAAACAGTATTTATTAAATATGATAACATATCAGGGAGTATCGGCTGTTGCCAGCTGTACAGATAGCAAACTGCCAGCATGCACTAAACAATCTTTACGTGCAAATAACTACAAAGTTATAAAATATCTTTCTTATGGCTAAAATACCATGAGCTGCCTCAATTAGTTATTTGCTTTAATAAAAAGGAGGTGATGATTTCTATTTTATGTTTACTTTGAATATAGTCTTAGTACCAAGACACAAAACTGAGCTCTTGGTTATATATATTATGTTAAATGCTTTGATTCTTAGAACTGTTTAAAAGGCTATTGTCAATATGAATTATTTTTAAAGGGCACTCAATCCAAAACTTGACTTAAACAGTATGAATGAATATCCTCAGGGGGAAAAGAATGCATGACGCTTTTTAGTTTTCTTGCTGGTGTTTATAAGGGTCTATCCAGTAGGAGTGAGTGGATGGGCTTGAGAAGAGGAATACCATCAAACATGCTCAAACCCATCCTTTCTCCCTTCCTGTTCGTGTCCTACAGTGCACTATGCCTTTAAGAGCAGAGATTTCCAAACAGGAACCCATCAGAAAACCCGCCAGCCCTGGAAAGGGTAGACATCAAGAATTCTTCAATGAACCTAGCTATCATCTCTTGAAGGCATGGATTTACTATAGCAATGGGAAAACCTCTTCCATCCCTGTAGTGTGTATGTTACAGCAGCATACTTGTAGCACTGCAGCTGTAGTGCTTGTAGCATAGCCAAACTCTGAGTAAAAGGCGCTCAGGAGAGCTGCAGCGGCCTGAATTTTCATTGCGCGGTAGACATTCCATTGTAGCAAAAAATCATTTTTGTTCAGAAACATTTTCTTTTGCTAAATATTTGTCAGGGAAGCAGAAACAAGGAAGCATGCCTGGGAAACCCAAACTTACCTACTTCAATGGAAGAGGACGAATGGAATCAATACGGTGGCTGTTGGCAGCGGCTGGGGTGGAGGTTAGTCCAAAGAAATGCAGTTGCTCCCAAGGGATTGAAAAAGGTGCTCTTGTTTAGACTCATTCAGGATTAGCCATGTTTTAGTCTGTTATGCTGGTGTATTATTCTGTGTTTCGGGCTCATTGTTGGGACAGGGTTGCTTCCTAAAAAAAAAAAAAAAAGCTGCCTGAAATATAACCATGTAACCTTCTACATCTTTCCTTTTCCAGTTTGAAGAAGAATTTTTGGAAACAAGAGAACAGTATCAAAAGTTAATAAAAGGTGAGAGTGCAGACTGGGGGCTTGTCTACGCCCACGGTTGACCAGTTTAGCTAAAATTGGGTTTTACATCAGTTTTGTTAAAACTAGCACAAACCCCTGTGCGGCCACACTTAAATCTGTTCACATTGTATATCGATTCATAAATCTACAAGGTGCTAAGCATCCTTCACTGCCACTGGAGCCAGTGAACATTGAAGGAGCTCAGTACCTTACAGGATCATGCCCCTGGTTATTTTTATTAGATCTATACTATAGGGGCACCCAAAAGCTCCAATTCAAGTTGGGAGCCCCATTGTGCCAGGTGCGGTACAAACACAAAAGAGGCAATCCCTGCCTTGAAAGGCTTATAGTCAAAACCCACAAACAGATGAAGAATAGGGGTTTGGAGAGACAACATACACGCAGATTAAACTTGTGAAGAATTGGCCCAGCTTTGTTAGCTATATAGAATCACAGAAATGTAGATTGGGAGGAGACCTCAGGAGTCCATCTAGCCTAGGCCCTGCACCAAGGCAGGACCAAGTAAACCTAGACCATCCTTGACAGGTGCTTGTCTAATCTGTACTTAAAAACCTCCAATGACAAGGCTTCCACATCTTCCCTTGGAAGCCTATTGAAAGTTTAGCTACCCTTATAATTTGAAACTTTTTCCTAACATTTAACCTAAATCTTCCTTGCTGCAGATTAAGCCATTACTTCTTGTCCTATTATCAGTGGACATGCAGAACAATCAATCACCATCCTCTTTATAACAGCCCTTAACATATTTGAAGGTTGTTCTCAGTTCCCCTCTCCATCTTCTTTTCACAAGATTAAACATGCCCATTTTTTAAATACTTTCCTTATAGGTCAGGTTTCTAACCCTTTGATCATTTTTGTTGCCTTCCTCTGGACTCTCTCCAATTTGTCCACATCTTTCCTAAAGTATGGTGCCCAGAACATGTACTGTAGCTCTTTTATTTAGGATTAGTGGCAGGGAGAAAGGAAGAGGGTAGGAAAATAAAAGACACGGAGGAGGAACAGTCCATTTGTCACATGCCTAATCATGATCAGTAGGCTGGGTTTCACAGGTAAATCTTAATGAAGGATTTGAAGGAAGAAAAGGTAGTTGCTAATCAGATTTTTTCAGGGTGTTTTCCCCATGTTTAAGAGTCAGCATGGGAGAAAGCACAAAGTTGCATAAAGGTGAAGCTGACTTGTAGGAGTTAATGACTAGGATTGCTGGTGGAGTGAAGATGCGAGTTGAGATCACAATAAGTTACTGCATCAGCTAAATAAGATGGGACTAAGTAATGAAAGGCCTTAAAGATAAGAAGCTAATATCTGATAAGGGGGACCCAATGGAGGGACTCAGAAGCAGTCGAAGTGGTCAGAGCATTATGGTGACCCCTACATGCCTAGGGTAGCTACCTGAAAATGCCAAGGTCAGGGCACACTACAAAAGGAGAGCAGATTCTCCCAGCACTGATGGGTGACACTGCAGTCAAACTTCCCAATCAGCCACAAACAATGCTTCTGATTCCCTACACTGGTTATCAAGAAGCTAAAACAAAATATACACAGCCCCCTTTACTGCATTTCAGCCCCTGGCTCCGAATCAGCCACTAGGTCCAGTAAAGAGAGAAGTTATTTAAAACTCTATGCTCTTTACCAAAAAGGTTCTCTTCACCCCAAAGGGTCAGCCACATTACCAGATCAATATAAGTTTGGCTCTTACCCAAAATACCACGCTGCCAGCCAATCCTTCAGTAACTAAAACTAAAGGTTTATTATAAAAGGAAAGAAGAAACTATAAGAGAAATGTTAAATGATTAAAACAATCAGATACATACAAATGATTGTAAAGTCCATATATATCAGGTTTCCAGTAGAATTGTGGCATTTGCAGGCTTGTATAGTCCCTCTGGTATACATCCAGTACCCAGATGGGTCTCAGCTCTTTGATTCACTGTTTGATAAGCCAAGAAGATGATTTGAGCAGAAGCTCTCTGAATAGACTGGAGGGAAGCAAGGTTGCAGTAGTCAACATGTGGGATGAGGGCTTGGCTGAGAGTTTTGGATGTATAGTCAAAGAGGGAAGACTGAGTTTAGAGATGTTGTGTAAGAAAGAGTGGCAAGAATTAGAAATGGCTTGAGTATTTGGATCCAGTGGGAGGGCAGGGCCACATTACAGTTGTCAACCAGGTGAGGGGCCCAAGTGAGTGGGAGAATGGCGGTGAGAGGGGAGGGCTTGTGGAGGCAGATCAAGAGCTCAGCTGAGTTTAACCTTTTGTTAACCCTTAACCATTGTTAAGCAGTGAGTTAAAGATGACAACTAAACATCCATGAAGAGATGGCAGAAAGACATGCTACACTCCTAGATTGGTTGAGGGGAGATAGCTCATCAGCAAAGCAGCAGCATACCGTGCATCTCCAGCACCCAGGAGCCAAGCCTGCATTTGCACCCTCCCCCCACGCAGGCCAGGAGGGATCCTGGCACCAATCCCCAGCTGCCACGGGGAGAGATCTGTGCCTGCGGGAGGGGGGTGAGGCCCGGGACAGGAGCAAATGCAGGCTTGGCTCAACTGGCTCCCCCTCCCTGCCTGCCTCTCCCACTCCAGCCCCGCAGCCCGGTGCCGGCTCAGACGGGGTGGCCTCACTCCCTGGCCTGGGAGAAGGAGGCCGGGCCGGCCTTTCATGATGCACGGCGCAGGGGGGGGGTGCAGGAGGCTCTGTGGTATGCCACTCCAGCAGAGACAGAGATTGTAAGTCATCAGAATCAAGAAGTGGAGTCTGGAGGCATAGGGCTTCCCTTACAGGTTATGGGACTGACTGGTATAAACTCCTTTCCCCTCCCGTACCCCCCAAGATTTTTTCCCCTCTTACTGCAACCTTGGGTGTGGCTTTTATCTTGCACATTGTAGGAAGTAAGAACAGGTTTGAATTTGTCCCCTCTTGTTAGTGTTCTGATCCCACCTGTCACTCATGTATTTGTTACACTGAAGGCTAAAAGAGGGCTGGTACATTAGGTATTATTTGAGACTCGGAATAGAAATGAATGCTCATGAAGGAATGTCTGAATAACTTCCCATGTTGCAAGAATGATTCTTATCTTAATGCACTGAGCTCAAATGCTATACTCCCTGAAAGCAGACATGTATTTACCTTATAGGAAGTGTTTACAATTAAACATATCCTATTTTCTTGGTATAGCTGTTCAGTGTTGAATGATATGACAGTTGACTGCAGGCTATTGTTTCAGTGGCCTGGGTGTGTAGGGATTTGTCCAGGTAAGAAGGTATGTTTGAATAGTTTTGTCAGTTACAGATTAGGCACCTGTGGGTACGCCTATATAGCAAAAAAAACCCGCGAAGTGAGTCTCAGAGCTCGCATAAACTGATTCAGGCTGGTGGAGCTCACACTCTGGGGTTAAAAATAGCAGTGTAGATATTTGATCTCAGACTTGAATCCAGGCTCTGAAACCCAGCGAGGGGGAAAGTCTTGAGGCCCGGGCTCCAGCCCAAGCCCAAACGTCTACACTGCTATTTTTAGCCCTGCAGCAGGAGCCCTGGGAGCCCAAGTCCGTTGACCAGGCTCTGAGAATTGCTGCCGTGGGTTTTCTTTTACTGTGTAGACGTACCCTGTGTCAACTATTTTTTAAATTAACAGAACTTTTTTTAACCTTAAAGTGTTTTGGGTTTGGTATTGTGTTCGCAGCATACACACAGAGAAGTCTGATAAAAACATGCTCTTGCTGCAAAGTTGCAATGTAACGGTACTTTATTTCTTAGAATTCAGAATAACACACAAGAACCCCAAACCAGAAAGAGACAAAGCAGGCTGATCCCTAAAACAGAGAAGCAGAACTCACCCCACCTTACCCTAGAGCTAAGACAGTTGTCTGCAAAACTGACTCTAATCTCATGCTTCCTTATAGACTGCCCCCCCCTCCACTCCTGCGAGTCAGAGCAAGAAAACCCTTAATCTCAAAGGGATAGTGTTACATTTTTATTTTGGGCAAACATTTAGACTGGTAACTGTCCAAACCTGTGCAAAGCTGAGGAGGGCCAGCAATTGCCGGTCTATCACAAATCTCACTTGAGCTGATAGCGTGTTATGGTCATCAAGGATAAATTAGGCCATGTCTACACAAGTGATCTTACAGCGGCACAGCTATACTGATGCAGCTTTGCCGTTGTAAGCTCACTCGTGTAGACATTCTATGCCAAGGGGAGAGAACTCTCCTGTCGACATAATAAAACCATCTCAATGAGCAGTGGTAGCTATGTCGGCGGGAGAAGCTCCCCTGCCAATATAGCACTGTGCACACTACTACTTACGGTGGTGAAACTTATGTCACATGGGTGTGTTTTTTCACACCCCTGTGCAACATAAATTTCGCCAACAAAAGTGGTAGTGTAGACACGGCCTTGGTACTTTTGCTACTAAGGCCTGGTCGACAGTTAGGTTGACCCAGCTACATCACTCAGGAGTGTGAAAAATCCACGTCCTTGAGTCACGCAGGCCTAGGCCCTTGACCTAATCCTTGGTGTGGACAGCACTAAATTGATGGAAACATTATTCTGTTGACCTACCTACCACCTCTCAGGGAGCTAGATTACCTACAGCAATGGGAGAACCCCTCCCGTAGGCCTAGGTAGTGTCTACACTTAAGCGCTACAGCGGTGCAGCTGCATCAGAGTTTCAAGTGTAGGCAAGTCCTTAGAAACTAATCACTCTCAGTTTATTAATGCTCAGTGCACTGACCTGCCAGCGAACTCTTTGCAAGTGGTTAGGAAATCCAGCTTTTATTTTAGTACAGATTTCTGGTGGGGAAAAAAAACCTTGGCCCTTGCATAACTGTTAATGATTTTTTAAAATTATTATTAATGAAAGGGCCTCTGGTAGAAAAGGACATTTTTCCTAAATCCTTATTTATCCCTTAATCTGGTCAGATGAGCTCTTGGGAAGTCATAAGGACGCACAATCTTTATATACATGTTTACCAAAAATGATTATGTGGACAATCAGTTTTACACAATTTTATTGCACTATGAAATTAAATGCTTTGCAACAACCAAGGGACCTTTTTTTAATCTTAGGCTACTGACATACTTTGATTCTGTGCAAACCAGAGCTGACACCAAACTCTTGTTAAAATGATCTTTGCTACCTAGAAGAAGAATGAAGTTAATGGATTAAAATCAACTAAAACAAATAAGAGGGACTTAGAACAAATACTGTCTATTAGTAGGTGCAGCAGCATACAGGCCTACTTGGGGCCTAATCCTGTGTCACTTAATTCAATGGGAGCTTTGCCATTGACTTCAGTGGGGGACAGAACCAAGCCCTCGAAGCACAGTCTACATATATAATGTAATTAACATTTAAATTGGAAGTGCTTCAGGGCAGGGAACATCTCTAAGTATAGACTAAACCTGTACATGTTTATTCTTTCCTGCATTGGTATTTTACTGCAGGAAGTTTTAGTATAATGGCAAACGTTGAAGATCTCCTAAAATACAATCAGACTTGACTTAGATATTTGTCTCAGTTCCAACATAATGATGATGCTGTAGCACAGGTGCTTCCTACAGTGATGGAAGGGATTTTTCCATCACTGTAGGAATTTCACCTCCCTGAGCGACAGTAGCTTGGTCGATGGAAATTCTTCCATTGACTTAGCTGTATCTACACCAGGGGTTAGAGTGGCATAGTCATGGCACTTTGGGCTGTAACGTATAGCTCTGCTGACATAACTTTTAAGGATAGAGCAAGCCTAAGTTGTTTTACACTTCTTTTATTTTCCTTTCCAAAGA
Organism: Emydura macquarii macquarii; assembly: GCF_026122565.2. NCBI lineage: Eukaryota > Metazoa > Chordata > Testudines > Chelidae > Emydura > Emydura macquarii. The sequence continues at coordinate 22,979 of NW_027132817.1, read as the reverse complement.
TGGAGCCCTGCTGTTTGAGCAAGTACCATTGGTGGAAATTGATGGGATGAAGTTGGTACAGACCAGAGCCATTCTCAGCTACCTAGCTGCCAAATACAACCTCTATGGGAAGGACCTGAAAGAGAGAGCATTGTACTGTAACACCCCCTTTTGCTTAATAAATGACAAAGAATATCGATAGTATTACCAGTTAAAGTTTATGTAATACTGTAAATTGAGTATGAAAGGGTGAGAAAAAGCTGTTCCACAATAAGGGGCAAACTCTCTAGCCCTGGAGGGGTTTTAACCATTGTTTCTGAAATGGTGTTTCATTGTTTCTGAAAAGGATAAGGCCCTTAGTGTTATGGGGTTCTGTTTTTGTTTTGTATTGTGTTTCGCTGAGCACATTGGGTAGTAAAGGATTTGAAGTATTTATTTATTTATTTATTTATTTTGCTATGGATGAAGCTCCTTTAGTACAGGCAGAGCAGTCATAACTTGTTCTGTGATACAGTGCTTTAATGGTTTTGCTGCCCTTACCTGACAACAGTGGTTCTGTGGATGAAAAGGACTTGAGTCTCCAGGGCTGTTCATCCAGAATCTTTGATAAGCAATAGGTTTACTTTAACAGCAAAATTAAGTGAATAAGAAGTACCACCCACAAGAAGAACTTTGCTTGCCTGTCTGCATTGACATTAACAAGGGAACAAGGCATGAATGTAACAGTGAATTTTAACAGCACTATAGTATAACACAAAAGCTGATTATACAAACATTAGCTGATCATAAAGAAATGCTTTTAGTAATTTGCAAGAAAAACCTAAAATAATTTGAACATGCTTTCTTCTGTCCCCTCCCTCCAGCATTGACATGTATGTGGAAGGAACAGCTGATCTCATGGGAATGATCATTACCTTTTATTTCACTCCGCCTAAAGAGAGGAACCTTGCCTTAATCATTGAGAGGGCTACAACCCGATACTTCCCTGTCTATGAAAAGGTAAGTGACAATGAGGCAACAGTCATTTCATTACATATCATTGAATGAAGACATACAATGGAGGCACTAGAACAAATAGCTGTGATTACAATGAATAATATTCTGTTGCCAAACTGAACAAAAGGAATTGAATAACCACTCCCCCTATTTTAGATAGATATCTGAAAAAGGCGTAGACCTGTCATTATAATTGCTCAATGTTCTGAATGATTTGTAGTTTCTCAGCTGCAATTAAAGTTATTGGGAATTCCACAGCTAAATCCCAGTGTATTACTTTCAAACTGCACCCCTAATCACCTACAGCAAGACACAATAGACATATGGGATAGGAGTTTCCTCGTATGGAAGTTATTCCATATTCCTAATAATTTTTGTTGCCATTCTCTGTACTTTTTCTAATTCTAAGATATCTTTTGTGAGATGGGGCAACCAGAACTACACACAGTATTCATGGCGTGGATTTATCGTGGATTTATATAGTGGCATTAAGATATTTGCTGTCTTAATATCTATCCCTTTCCTTACAGTTCCTAACATGTTAGCTTTTTTTATTGCCACTGAACATTGAGCAGATGTTTTCAGAGAACTGTCCACAATAACTCTAAGATCTTTCTTGAGTGGTAACAGCTAATTTGGACCCCATCATTTTGTATGTGTAGCTGTGATTATGTTTTCCAATGTGCATTACTTTGCATTTATCAACCTTGAATTTCATCTGCCATTTTGTCACCCAGTTTGGTGAGATCCCTTTGTAACTTCCCACAGTCAGCTTTGGACTTAACTCTTTTTAATAATTTTGTATCATCTGCAAACTTTGCAATCTCACTGTTTACCCCTTTTTCTAGATCATTTATGAATATGATGAACAGCTCGAGCCCCAGGACAGATCCTTGGGGGACCCCACTATTTATCTCTCTCCACTATGAAAACTGACCGTTTACTCCTAGTCTTTGTTTCCAATATTTTAACTAGTAACTGATCCATGGGAGGACCTTCCCCCTTCCCGCATGACTGCTTACTTTGCTTAAGGGCCTTTGGTGAGGGACCTTATCAAAGGCTTTCTCAAAGCTCAAGTACATTATATCCACTGGATCATCCTTGTCAACATATTTTTGACTCCTTCAAAGAATTTTAATATATTGGTGAGGCATGATTTCCCTTTACTAAGCTGCGTTGACTCTTTCCCAACAAATCATATTCATCTATAAGTCGGATAATTCTGTTCTTTACTATAATTTCAGCCTGGTACTGAATTTAGGTGTACCAACCAGTAATTGCCAAGATTGCCTCTGGAGCCTTTTTTAAAAATTGACGATAATGGGGGGCAGAGTGACAGCAGCTGGCTTCACCTTGTGAGTATGCTCAGTACAAGCCAAGCAGCAAATCTGGGGGGGGCACCTGACTCCACGTGCCCAACCATGTGTCACCTCTAAAAATTGGCATTATGTTAGCTCTCTTCCAGTCATCTGGTACAGAGGCTGAATTAAGCGATAGGTTACATACCACAGTTAGTAGTTCTGCCTTTTCATATTTGAGTTCCTTCAGAACTCTTGGATGAATATCATCTTATTGTTTAATTTATCCATTTGTTCCAAAACTTCCTTTATTGACACCTCAATCTGGGTCGGTTCCTCAGATCTGTCACCTAAAAAGAATGGCTCGGGTGTGGGAATCTCCCTCACATCCTCTTCAGTGAAGACCGATGCATTTAGCTTCTCTGCAACAGCTTTGTCTTCCTTGAGTGCTCATCTAGCACCTTGATCCTCCAGGAGGCCCACTGACTGGTTGTCAGGCTTCCTGCTTCTGATGTACTTTAAAAAAAATTGCCATTAGTTTTTGTGTCTTTTACTAGTTGATCTTCCAGTTTACTTTTTGGCCTCCCTAATTATATTTTTACACTTGACTTGCTAGAGTTTATGCTCCTTTCTATTTTCCTCAGTAGAATTTGAATTCCAATTTTTTACAGGATGTCTTTTTTTCTCTATCCACCTCTTTTACTTTGTGCCTTAGCCATGGTGGCATTTTATTGGTCCTTTTACTTTTTTTTTTTTTATTTGGGGTATACATTTAGTTTGAGTCTCTGTTACGGTGTTTTTTAAAAGTTTCCATGCAGTTTGCAGACATTTAACTCTTGTGACTGTTCCTTTAATTGCCATTTAACTAGCTTTCTCATTTTTGTACAGTTTCCCTTTCTGAAGTAAAATGCTACTGTGTTGGGTTTCTTTGGTATTTCCCCCCTCCCCCCATAAGAATTTAAATGTAATTATTTTATGGTCACTATTACCTAGTGGTTCAGCTATATTCACCTCTTAGACCAGATCCTGTGTGTCACTTAGAACTAGATCAGGAATTACCTTCCCCTTGTGGGTCGCAGGATTAGTTGCTCCAAGAAGCAGTCATTAATGGTGTCTAGAAATTTTATCTCTGCATCCCGTCCTGAGGTGACATGTACCCAGTCAATATGGGGATAATTGAAATCCCCTATTATTACTGAATTTTCTGTTTTTGTAGCCTCTCTAATTTCCCTGAGCATTTCACAATCACCATCCCCATCCTGGTCAGGTGTTCAGTAGCCTATTTCTATTGCTATACTTTTACTATTCAAGCATGGAATTTCTATCCATAGAGATTCTATGGTACAGTTGGAATCATCTAAGATTTTTACTATATTTAACTCTATGCTTTCTTCCACATATGGTGCCACTCCCCCCCCCCCCCCCCAGCACGACCTATTCTGTCATTGTCTGGTATTACCGTGTCCCATTGATTATCATCTTTCCACCAAGTTTCTTTGATGCCTATTATGTCAATATCCTCCTTTAATAACAGGCACTCAAGTTCACCTATCTTAATATTAAGACTTCAAGCATTTGCATATGAGCACTTATAAAATTTGTCAATATTTAGTTATCTGTTTTCATGCGATGGAATTGAATGGGACTCTTTCATTTGCCTGTTTCTCTTCGTTTCTACCTGAGCTTTATAAATTGCTGTCTTCTCCTCTTTACTAGGCTATAGAATAACTCCTTTTATATGTCTCTGTCTGAACTACGTGTTCCTCCACACCTGTAGGCTTTCCCCCAGTCCTTTGTTTAAAAGCTCCTCAATAACCTTTTCAATTTCACATGCCAGCAATCTGGTTCCATTTTGGTTTTGATGGAGCCCATCCTTCCTGCATCGGCTCTTTCTTTCCCAAAGGGTCTCCCAGGTCCTAATAAACCTAAGTCCCTTGTCTGAACACCATTGTCTCATCCATGCATTGAGACCCTGCAGTTCTGCCTGTCAAATTGGCCCTGTGTGTAGCATTCAGATAATGCATGGAGGTCCTGGACTTTAATCTCTTATTTAGCAGCCTAAATTTGGCCTCCAAGGCCTCTCTTTTGCCTTTACCAATGTCACTGGTACCTACATGTACCACAACCACCATCTCTTCCCCGGCACTGCACATAAGTCTATCTAGATGTCTTGAGGTCTGCCACCTTTGCAATTCACCATGCAGTTCTCATCACAAACCCAACTAGCTATATTTCCAATAATCAAATCCCACAGTACTAATACCTGTTTCTTCCTAATAATTGGGGTCCCTCCCCCAGAGGGCTATCCTCAGTGTGAGAGAATACCAGGACATTACCTGGAAAGAGGATCCCAACTAGGGGATCATTTCCCTCACTGCATCTTGATGTTCTCCTTGCCTGAGATTTTCATCCTCCTCAACAACACAGAGGCTGTTGGTCTGGGCATGGGACTGCTCTACTGTGACCTGGAAAGACTCGTCTCTGTACCTCTTGCACCTAGGTACAAGAATTCAGACTTTTTCTATTGCAGCTATTAATGCTAGGGTTTTGTATTTGGGGGGGAGACGGGGGTAAGGATTTGCCAAAGTACTTGAGTTGTTGAGGAGTACAAGGGCCAAAGAATCACTTAAGGGCTTCTGAAAATCTCACCCAAATGCTTCATGCAAGATTGTTACACAGAACGTGACACTTTCAAAGTATAGCAAGGTCACACTGAGCTCAATTGTCAGTATTTATCCAGTGTATGTCTCCTTCATACCCATAACATTTGTGTTCCCTTGTATTCTGTAGGCTTTGAAACAACACGGACAAGAGTTTCTTGTTGGCAACCGATTCAGCTGGGCAGATGTACAGCTGCTTGAAGCCATTTTAATGGTAGAGGAGAGAGAGCCCACTGTGCTTTCCAAGTTCCCTCTGTTACAGGTAATTCTGTTACTAATGCTCAACCAACCAGAGAACTGTGCAGTCCAAAGACTTCAAGATGAGCATTTAACAAAAGTCCCTGGGCTGTTTTTGACCTCATTAACATTGTGTAAATCAGTTGTAAGCTCTTTGGAGCAGGAATTGTAATTTTCTGTATGTTTGTACAGTACCAAGCACAATGGGGCCTTGATCTGGTTGGCCATATAAATGTTATGTAATAATAATAGAAGTCTATAGAATCAAGGTGTTTAAGTTTGGCTACTTATGTAATGAGCTTTGTTTCTTCAAAACTAGTGCGTGAAGTTTATATTTATGAAGTAGCTGGATGTTGTTTCCTTGCTCTTAGAGCTTCTGTTGTTTCTCATTTCAGGCTTTTAAAGCAAGAATGAGCAATAAACCTACAATTAAGAAATTTCTACAGCCTGGCAGCCAGAGGAAGCCCCAACCTGATGACCAATACGTGGCAACAGTGATGGAAGTTTTCAAAAAAGACTAAATGCCAGGTTCCACTAAGAGAGGTCATCAAAATCCCTGGAAAATCTAAAAAGAACGGGGCAGTTTAGATGATCAGCACTACCATAATTAAAAGCAATTATATTCCAATGATAGAAAATAGTATCTAATTACTCATGCTGTTTGAGTGGTTTTTTTAATGAGCATCAAGGCCTCGATAAAATATGAAAACAACAGATCATTTGGTACAGTGTCTTCATCTTCCTCTCCATTGGGTAGGAAACTGACATTGTTGCCATTATCAGAATATAAATAATAATAAGAAGAAGAAGAAGCTTGTCTCTAGATTCAGATAGGTGTTAAAACCTCAACTCTGGAGCAGGAGATAAAAAAACTCCTATTGTTATGACCCCTTAAAGACACTGACCTGTAACTTTCTAGTGTGGTATATACTATATACACAGTTCTGAACCTATTAAGCAATAATGGGCCAGAATCATCTTTGGTTTACAGTGGCTGCAGGGTACAGTCCCAGAGTATACCCCACTGTGTGGCACTACAGTCACCCTGCCGCAGTTTCTTCTAATCCGCATAGATTCTTATGACCTTCAGCATGGTTCATGCTACAGCAGCGCAGCTGTGTCACTGTTGTGCTTTGCTGTAGGCACTACCTATGTCAACAGGAGGAGTTCAGCACCTGCAATCCACCTCCCTGAGAGGCGGTAGCTAGGTCAATGCAAGAATTCTTTCGTCAACCAAGCGCTTGTCTATACTGAGGGTTAAATTCACTTAACTACACTGCTCAGGGGTGTGGATTTTTCACACTCTTGAGCAACATAGTTAAGTTGACTTAATTCTGTAGTGTAGACCAGGTCTGTGTCACAAAAGTACGCACCACTTTGGATATCAAAGTCCAAACAAACACAAAACAAAAGTCTCCCACTCCAGTTTTAGGCTTGGTCTCCACTAGAATTTTATGCTGGTTTAACTACTTCAGTCAGGAATATGAAAAAATCCACACCCAAGTGACATAGTTAAGCCAATTTAAGTCTCCGTGTAGACAGCACTAGGTTACTAGAAGAATTCTCTCAGGGAGGTAGATTAACTACAATAATGAGGAAATCCCTCCCATCAGTGTAGGTAGTGTCTACACTGAAGTGCTTCCCCTCAGATCTTTCCTAGTCCCAGTCCTGGGCTCAAACTTCTTTTCTTTTGAAACTGAGTACTCTCAGCCTTACCTCCCACCCCCGCCTTTCCTGGGGCTATTCTTCAGTGCTGGCAGGCCTCCCCAGCCCACCATGGGCCTGTCTATCCCAGGGGATGTCTCTTCTTGTTGGGTTCTCCTGAATCCAGACTCCCCCTTCCTGAACTCACAACTAAGCGGCTGCTCTAATTTTCCCAGCAAGCCTGCTCTTAGTCACCTGACCCTTGTTATACAACCTCATTCATCTCCTCCATCTGGGGAGGCAAACTAAATCTGGCACAGGTGCGACTGTGCCCTAATCCCCTTGAAGGGCCAGCTCACGCTGTGACAAGCAACTTCTGAAAGCATTGACCACGGTGTAGTGCCGTCTGGGGACACATAATCCAAGGCGGCGGGGGGGGGAAGGGGTTGTGGCAGTGCAAAGCAGGGGCCTTCACACAGGGCCAGGGTAGCCCCAAAAATGGGCAGCGAGTGATGTTCTGATTTAGCCCATCTCCTCAGCAGACTCCATTAGTGACACTTCTGGGGAGCCTTTGGTGGAATTAAGGCTTTCTTTAACTAGCAGAACTTCTGATGGAGGGCAGGAGTGGGAGCACTACCTGTCCCCCCTCTAGGGTGAATACTTCTGCAGCACAGGTTCATCTTCTCCAGCTTTTTCCTACACCCATGAGAACCAGAGACTTACCATTTGTTGGTTGGTTGGTTTGGTTGGGATGGGGGGTGTTGTATTTTCTTGGATTTTGAAAATGAAAGCTGTCTGCAGGAGTTGGGGCTTTAAGACAAATACCAAATATCACAAGACTCATGATAAAATCACCAGAGCTGGCAACATGGAGATGCATTGGGACTTATTTTTATTCCTGTCTAGGTCTTTTTCCACCTTTTGCCTCTTCCTGCTAATAGTCTCTGTTTGAGCAAACGAGTTAGTATTTACCCAAGAATATTTACCCAAGCTTTTTAGAGTTAATATGCTTGTAATACCAATTCCACTTTTTTTAACTGTTTAGAGGCACACTTTTAACAACCATTACTTCCCTTCAACATAGCATAAAAGAAAAATTAAATTAAAATTACATCAAAGTCAAATCAAAATTAGATAAATCAAAATTATTTTTAAATCAGGTCTATGCAAATACATTGAGGGTATTAAATTTTTATAATGCTTAGTTATATTTGGGGAAACAAAGGTGGAAACCTGTTGAATTTGTTTGGTTAGCTTTAACATTTTTGCAACATAACCAGACATAGGATATATTGTTATACATTTTACCATGTTTGCTATAACATTCTTATAACTATATTTCAATATTTAATAAAGGTGCAAACAAGTTTATAAACACCCAAACAAGAAACTGATATTTGCTAATATTACCTTTACAGTACTGTTGAGATTTCCCCTTACATTTTTTCCTTTGAATAAAAAGTTGTGATTAATAATTAAAAAAAAAAAAATTTTTGTTTGCAATTGCATTATTTGTTGAGGCAAAAATATATATGTACATATATTTATAAGTGAGGCCTTTTTGAAGTTTGCAGAAAAATTGATATTATGATGGTTACACCCCCAATCCTAACATTAAAATAGTGTGGTACCATTTATATTTTTTAAAAAAGTCTAAAATTGACTTTTGTTCCAATAAAAAAAAAAATTACGTGACACACAGCACAGAACACAGGACAACCTACATGACATACAGGACAAATTTACAATTAAAAACAAATGGTGCCAGCTATATTTATAACTATACAAGATAAGATATTAAGAGCTAAAATTATTAAGGCAATGCATTTTAGAAAATAGACAGGTAAACCAAAGAATTAAACATTTAAATAAGCAAGTTATTACCTTTTTATTTAAAAAAATTAATAAGAATCGATAAAAAGTCATATCAAGTTATTTCTAAATTTGTTGTGTTAATTTAGTAATTTAAGGCATTTACTTTATTTTAAAACTTTTTTATATTGACTAAGGAATGTCCATGTTTTATATTAGTAAGTGGTTACGGTTAGAAGTAGTCTGAATTTCTGTTGCTTTGCAACAATATCTTCCAGAGAGTTGCCTGGTATTGCCTGGAAACATTCCTAACTCTCTGGATGTAAAGTTTTTTACCTGTTTTTGTTCTGTTCAGTTTTCAGTTGCTTCATCTTTTTAGGAACGGTGGTTTCTATAATAACTACATCTTTTAACTTAAAGAGCGAGCACAATTGAAGAGAGGTGGGAGCGTGGGGGAAGAGCAATCTCGGAAGGGAGGAAGACTTGAGCCAAGAGAGAGATTAACTCTATCAAGGTATCTAAAAGTACAGGCAGCAACAGAGATTTTAGCAAACAGAGGTGATATAAAGGAAAACCTAACTGGTATGTAAAAATATGTAAGAAAGAAGGTTTTAGCTCTGAACGAGGAGTTGGGGTGGGTTAAAGCAGTCGGGAACCAGCACCCCTGGTTTTTATCCTGGCTCTGAGAGGAGAGTGCAGGTTCTTACCTGCTTCTGTAAAACTTTAATTTGTTCTCCCAGCATCTGTTGCTTTTGCCTGCAGTAGTTAACTGTTTCTGGGCAACTCCATGTGTTAATGCATTAATTTTAGATGTTAGATTCCCTACTCTTAGTTTTTCACTTTGAAATTCTTTCTATCTAGTCCCCTGCAATCAAGTCGCAGCTCCTGTCTTCTAATGTGCTCTGTGAACTGTTCCAGTTTCTCCTTTATCTGATTTACCAATCCAGTGAAAGTATTGTTTGCTACTTTTCCCTCTTTTGCACTTACTTCTCCCATTCTGACAGGCACCAGTCTAGGTCTCGATTTAAGTTTTACCGGAACCTGGCTTTTATCATATGGTGATGGTTACAATGTGGTGGCCCCTGGTTCATTTTTAATTTTGCTAGAGCCACCTTTTTCCATTTCTGTCCCCACATACCAAGTGGCTGGATTCCGCACCAAGCTAGGGAACAGGGGGAGTCATAGCCCCCAGAGACTGGGACCAAGCAGGGAGTCCAGAAGGCAGCACTCCCCAGGGAATGACTGGCAACTGGCTGGGATGCAGAGGAGAGTAAGTTAACCAAGGAAGCTGATTTGAGGCTAATGTAAGGCATCACAGTGTGAGCGAAGCCAAACCAGCCTCACAGAACCCTGGGTCAGATCCCAGTGGAGTGGGAGGGCTCATGTTCCCCTACCCACCTCCCAAGAACTGTGCCCACTAGGCAGGGCTGCTGTCAAAGACTAACCATTGGGTGTAACTGTCACCGTGGGCCCTAACTGCTAGACAGGTGAGGCTGCCTCCCACCCACGGGGTAATGGTGAAAACATGGTGAGTGAAGTTTTCCACAAACAGCTGTCCCAATCCATCATGAAATTTTTTGTGAACCTTTAGGTTTGTGGATTTGCCAAGTGTGCATCAGGAAGGTTCTGATGCAGGTGACTAGTCAGAGAGGAGCCAGAGCCAACTGATTTCATTTGTTTAACAGTGCATTAGGCATATCCCTTACCTATAGGACAAAACTGGACTCACCTCCGAGTAGGTGGAGCTACAAAACCTTATAACTTTGAAGGCACGATTTCTTATTCAAGAAGCGTGTGGACTGGATCAGGAGTTACAAAAGGTTAGTACTGATTTTTTAGAAATGTACAGGGAATTGACCAAACTGTTTAAAAGTAACTTCAGTGAATGAGTCTAATGGATTAAATATTAATAGAATTGTTATGCTAACTTTCTGATACTAAGATCAATGTGCATCAAAGCAGTTCAGGTGTTGATCAACTGTTTGCTGTGGCACAGGGAGAAAAGGGGAATCCATAGGTCAGACATGTTAAGAGGAGAAAGGAAAAAAATAATGAGCTCTGGGAAGATCAAGACATGTCATTTCTGAGGGCAAAATGAACACCCGGCATTTGTTCCCACAGTTGCTAATGCCATTCCAGCTCCATTGTTGCCACGGCGTTAGCTACTGTGGAAGATCTAGCATGCACTTGGTATTGCCAACATTTTTTCCACTGAATCAGGTAGACCTGCTCTGTGCAGAGTGAGATGATAGAGTACTAAAAATGCTACACAAGTGCTGCCACTGTTGGTCCTGCTGGTGTAACCTGAAAAGGTATTAACAACGATAGAAACATAGAAATGTAGGGCGAGACGTGACCTCAAGAGGCCATCTAGTCCATCGTCCACCCTGCCATGAGGCAGGATTAAATATTCTTAGACCATCCCTGAGAGATGTTTGGCTAACCTGTTCTTAAATCCTCCAAGAACAGGGATTCCTCAATCTCCCTCGGTAACCTGATCCAGTGCTTAATTATCCTTAGATATTCGGGAAAAGCTTTCTAACTTTAACCTAACTCTCCCTTGCTGCAAATTAAATCAATTACTTCTTCAGTGATGGGACATTTTTCCGAAAAGAGAGACTAGACTGGATACAGTTTGGGAGCACAAGATGAGGGAGGGGAAGGAGCAAGGGAGAGAGGCAGCAATAATTGGAATGCAAGCTTGGAATGGAGAAAGTGTTTTTATTGGACTCTGCTTGGCTGACAGAGCAGAGGAAGTAAAGAGACAATCTAAAATGATCAAACAAAAGAGAACTGAGCTCCTCCATGACAAATACCATAACACCAGAAACAGGAGGCAGCTGGGGCTGGTGAAAAAGACCTTTGCACTGAATGCAGAAGGTAGGAAGATATCATTTTGCTTTAGACTTTTTTTTTCTCCTGCTACTACAACAAACTGGCTGCTAGAGAAAATCTAAGGACAGCCTCTTCTGAGTCTTTAGCGTCTACATTCCTTTAGTTATAAACAGGCCACAGTCTAGCTTGTTGAATAGCTGAAGGTTTGCTTGCCAGAGCATACACCACACCCCACAGCTTTCTGGTTAGAAAAAAAGCATTTTGTGAGGGAGGGGGTTCTGCAAATGGACTCTGTACCTTAATTTAGTCAGATCAGTCTCTGACATGTGGCGATATTCCAAAGCACACTACATTTATCTAACACACCCACACACACGTCCCATTTGTAATTGCATAACATCCCTGGTGCAAAGACAGCAATTGCTTGCATGGAAAAGTAATCCTAGAAAGGTATTCCATGTGTATTTAGCATTTGTATCACATAGATTAGCAGCTGGAAACAAGAAGGAGAATTAGCATCCATTCCTGTAATCACAGACTGCAGTTTGAGAGCAGCTGTTTGAATGAATTACAGGTAACTATCACCATCGGTGGCAAATTCATAAAAAAGTAGGCTTTCACACACCCTGGGTAATACTTCATTTGTTCTTTGAAATGATGGCCAGATTATCAAAGGTGCTGAACAGTAGCAACTCTCTCTAACTGATTAATAAAACAATAACTTGTCCCTTCAGATTAGGAACTAAAGGAAGATGGAAGGTCAAGCAAGTTCCACAATGACACTTTCAGACCAGCTTCTCCAATAGGCCTTTAATGCTTATATTTATATTCTTTGGAGTCACCTTCCTTGCCCCTCAATCTATGGTAAATCCTCTCTATTGGTGGATATTATAGTTTGCAAAAAGAGTGTATAGGTGCCGTCCCAGAGTCCAGCATTGCAACAGCTTCTAGTACTTATTGCCTAACTTACTTGGTTTGATCTTTAGTCCAATCTCCTGGGACAAATATTTCACACTTCATAATTAATTTGAACTTCAGAGTTTTAGTCTCTTCCTTTTGTTGATTTTAAAGCAACAGCTTTCACATTCAGCTCATTACACAGGTATTTTGTATGATTAGGATCTTTTAGCAGAACTCTTCACAGCTGTTAGAGAATGAATAAAACTGAATCTAGTGCTCTTTGGAGAGCCCTTATTCACTTTTGATTTGGGTTGGACAAAATCTTACAAGACTAGCTACATTCCTGTTATTGGCCCCAAATAGCAAAAATCTCACAAAAAGCAGTTGATCTCATGGCATTTCAGTCCATTTCAGTGACTTTTTCTCCATGAGGCAACAGGAGCGGTAGCAGAGCAGGGAGCCAGCCAGCTTCCCTTTAGGGGTAGGTGAAGGGTAAAACCAACAGAGGGAAGGGAACAGGAGAAAAAAGAAGGAAGGGTTCCATAACCTGAGATTTTATTTATTCCAGCATTCATGATGTTGAAACCCCCTTCCCACAATATTAGTGGATGCTTTTCTAAGTCTGTGGGTCTAGTATTTAGCTACAAATCCCTCCATCAGTGCATGCCTTTCTGAGCCTTTTGCTCCAGCACTGAGAGAGGTGAGTTCCAGCATTATGAGAAAACCTACTATTCCTGGATGGTCCTCAGTGTTTTGGTTTGGGTTTTTTTTTAATATAGCCAGCATCCAGCATTATTTGTTGTTTGTATAATTGTAGCAAGTAGGAGCCCTAGTTATCTAGACACTATAGTGACAGGTGCTTGAGAAACGCAAATTGATTAAACACAATGAGCAGGAAGACTTGAGAATGCAGTGCTGGCTTCCTGAGTCACAGATACTGAGCTCTCTCATGTTGATTCTTTGAAATCTTTTCCTTTATTTAATTTAACAGGAAACCAGACCCTTGGAAGCATGGCTGGGAAACCCAAACTGTACTATTTCAATGGAAGAGGCCGAATGGAAACGATACGGTGGCTGTTGGCAGCAGCTGGAGTCGAGGTCCTTTTCTATTATATAAAGAAACCAAGTTGGCAATGCATAATCTGGTGAAAATGACATGTTGCAAATGTGACCAACTGGAAGTCATTAATTCGGAACTCACTGCACATACACAAGTGACAGCCATAATTTTACATGCTGACTGTGAAATGTGTGTGATCGTATCTCCCTTTAGTGGCTTTCCCTGGCGCCAATCCATACTTACAGTTAGTGGAGCTGCTCCATTAGGTCAAATAGTAGGGCCTGGGTTCTATCTTCGCTGATAACCATTATGGTCAGTGTTTTATATGCCCTCCCACCCGTTCCTGGTCCACAGAGGATGTGAGTCTTTCACAGCTTCACCTGTAGAGCCTGGCTTTGTACCTCAAGCCATAGAGACTCGTGCTTATAACTCTGGAAGTCCCCATTTCAGTGCCTGATATTGGCCAAGATGGCAACCATATCATGTCTGTCATAGAGGGGCTGGGGCCCCATGCCCTACCCAATACAAATAGACAATACTAATAATGAGTGTCTTGTAAAACTAACTGCTTTAATGTTAATTCTGGAAGCCACATCAGATGGGTATATGGCTGCTCTGACATGCTAGTTGGCAGTCAGCCAGGAAGTTTCTGTGGGATTCCTGCTGCTGCACAAGCCCTTCTCTTCCCTCCCCACCCATGAGTTGTGGCAAAAAATTCACAGAACAGCCCAACAGCTACTGTGTGTGCTTTCCCTCCTTCTCCATGCTTGGCTCTGCCTTCACCCCACCACAGCGAGCTAGCCACCCCATTCGTTGTGCAAGAACATTGTGGCTGCCTCTTGCACAGAAGAAAGTTTCTTTTGCCCTCTGGTCACCTGACACACCTGGGGCAGAGCTAGCTATGATCTAACAAAGGCTCCTACCCAAAAGGCATTTGAATTAAGAGTAAAGGGAGAACATGAGAGAGACATGATTGTATCTAAATACAGAATATTTCAAAGTCAACTGCTTTTTAAGTGAAAAATCCTATAAGCAAATTATCCATTAATCAATATTGCCTCATGTGATCCCTAATCTAAGACACGCAGTAACAATGAAACTGGTTGGTTTTTTTTAACCCATTTGTTTTCCAGTTCGAAGAACAATTCTTTGAAACGAGGGAAGATCTTTTAAAGTTACGGCAGGGTGAGTTTCTTCAATTCATTTTTTATTAGAACCGTTTGTGGATCCTAATGTGGAATTTCTGAAATGTAATTGTCTTTTAAAAAGAAAATCTGGACTGGATAGTGAACGTGATGAATCATAATTGCACATTGCAGTAAGACCATTTTGTTTCATTCAATGCACTCCAACCTCCACTCTTACACCATTTTTATAACCGTAACATATGTTACTTTATAAATTGCTTGATAATGTGTTTTGAGATGGTCAGATTAAAGATATTGTATAAAATTATTATTTTAGAACGTTCATATGAAGCATGATAAAAATTTTCTTATTCTGGGCCAAATCCTTCAGTCCTCCCTTATTGACGTCAGTGGGGATTTTACCTGAGTAAACTACACAGCACAGGATTTGTTCCTTTCTTAGAAACACTGGTAAAGGTTTTATTTTGGAGACTTTATTGGATTTGAAGCAATTCTAAGAAGTTTATTGTTATAATCCAAGCTATTAGTATGTTTACTCTTTTCCACAAGAAATGGCATTCACATTTTAGTTTAAACTTCCTTCATTTCACAGTATAAGATATAAGACCTTCAAAATAAAGAAAATAGCAAGTTTGAGCTTTTCTCAACTCCACTTTAATTATAATAGTTTAGGGAAAATAACTGTAATTTGAGTCATACTTCTCACCTTTCTTTTAAAAGCTGGATATCTGCTGTTTGAACAAGTGCCCATGGTGGAAATCGATGGGATGAAGATGGTGCAGACCAGAGCCATTCTCAACTACATAGCAGAGAAATACAACCTCTATGGGAAGGACCTGAAGGAGAGAGCACTGTACTGTAACATCACTACCTTTTTCTGATAGCAATAAAAAATAATTATTCTATGTGCGGTACAAGAAAAAAAAAATCCTGATTCCTGATAAATTATGTGATGAGTCAGCACATTTCGGTTTACCTCCAATCATGGTCAACAATACTAAGGTCTGGAACAATGTTAACTAACTAGATTAGAATATAGATATGCAAAAAAGTACTTTTGAGTTCATCTTGATTAGCTCATCAGAGGTCATTGCAGTCTTCAAAACTCAGTCAGATAACACATGTACTCCAGCTGCAGAGGTCAGTATTTCTACTGATGTCGCTTTCCATTTCCAGGAAGACTGCTGGTTTACATAACCTCATTACTTGTCTCCCACAGGTGCAAGCAAGCAGCATACAGTTCTCGGAGGCTAAGAGCCAAGGGAATCCTTGCCTTTTGTCCCCATGAATTGCACATTTAGCAGAAAGGGAGATTTCTCTGTCGAGCACCTATGTGTCCCCAAACTCTTCAGATTAATTAGCAAGGGCAAATAAATTGTATTATTGTATGATGAGGTAGTGGTTCTGAATACATATCACTTATAGCTAAAGTGATGTACCAACTTAATTCTTAATTGATAATATTGTGTGTCACTAATATTAGGTCTTGCCCTCTCATTGATTTCACTTAGGTGCCTAAATAGACATTTGAGTGACTTAGATACTCTGCTTAACTTTTAGAACCAAAGTATAAAAATATTGGCCCTATCTTTAATACCGCTGATTCCAATCATCTCTGAAAGGAGGTGATGTCCGACATATATTGATTTTTTTTGACTGGGCAAATACAAATTGGTCAGTGGTAAGCCTTCTGGCATTTAGTCTCCTGACCCCGGAGTCATTTTGTTGCAGGAATCTACATGAATACCAGTTGCACTAATCAATGTGAACGCACTTTGCCTTTCAGGATTGATATGTATGTGGAAGCAACAATGGATCTGAATGAAATTATCATGCACCATCCTCTCCAGCCACCGGAGGCAAAGGAGAAGAATCTTGTCTCAATCACTGAGAAGGTCACAACCAGGTACTTCCCAGTATATGAAAAGGTATGTGGCAGAAAAGCACAATTTACAGCCATTGGAGGATTGGGCACTTGATAATATATCCTGGATGTATGCTAGTAAATGCACATTTAGTATTGCAGGAGAACAGATATATTTGGAGTGCCCCTGGAAGAACTAGTTAAGGCAAATATACATTTATGACCTTGATGGGATTTTCTTAGCCTCAAAGGTGAGAAGAAATAAGGGCAGAGCTGCACAAGAGCCAGGATCATTTTTGTACCCCAAACTTCCAGTGACATGTTTTTAGTAAGCTCCTTTAAGAGGGACTTTGTTAGATGCCAATGTTATGTCAGCATCTCTTCTGTGCTAGGTTTCTTCCTGAAGAATTCTTAGTCCATTGCACCATCTGTACAATGTATGTGCTATATAAAGTGCATTACAGTTCTGCCTGTAGCACACCCAGTGTGGGGAGCCAAGCACTAATTGGGCTTCAAGAACAAACTGGCATTAGATAACTGTGTGAAGCTTCCAACACTATACTCACCTCTCACCTCTAACTGGGGAGCAAGAGAAAAGGACACTGTGCGCAGAAATAGGTGAAGGGGGTCCAAGATATTCTACTGTTCATTGGACTGAGAAAGTTGTAGTGGCTGGGATGCTCTAAGTTTCTTGCGAACCCCCTATAGTTATTTGGAATAACTATCGTGTTGCATAGAGCTTCAGGCGGCGGCGTCAGATGTGCCTTATCTAGACTGCCCTATTGATAGTGTTTGGAAACTGCCTTGTGCAAACATTTAAGATCAATGTTCAGTTGGCACCTGCGTGCACCTATGGAACTATATACATTACAGTATTATTCATAATTATAGCAACTATTAAAATAATGGGCTTTCCCACCTGACCTATAAAATGTTTGTTTGGATTTTTTTAGGATTATGCGTTGTCCACACTGGCAGTAAAATTATTAGCTGGAATTACTTAAGGTCACTTCTTTATTTTAAATGGTTTCTAAGCCTGGTCACTCTTGTATTGAGGTGGAGAACATGAAAAGGGACTAGTAAATCCCCATGCCCAACCTATTGCAGCTGTGATCAGAAAAGCTAGATTAAAAAACTCCTACTGTGAAGGAGACCAAACCTTCCTGTCACACCCAAAGCTCTGTTATTTTGAATGAGGCTAACACAATGGTGAAATTGAGTTTTCTGTCTGTTCAAACTGTGACCTGTCCTGTGCCCAGGGTAGCCACCTGAAAATGCCAAGGTCAGGGCAGGCTGTAAAAAGGGAGCAGATTCTCCCAGCACTTGTGGGTGGCACTGAAGCCAGACTTCCCAACCAGCCAAAACTGCGCTTCTTAATCCCCACAGAAGCCAGTATACAAATACACACAGCCCCCTTTACTGCACTTCAGTTTCTGGCTCCCAATTAGCCACTGGGTCCAGTAAAGAGACCAGTTATTTAAACTCTATGCTCTTTACTAAAAAGGTTCCCTCTGACCCCAAAGGGTCAGCCACAGCACCAGATCAATATAAGTTTGGATCTTACCCAAAATATCACACTGCCAGCCAATCCTTTTAATAAATAAAACTGAAGGTTTATTGTAAACAGAAAGAAAGAAATTGTAAGAGAAATGTTAAAGGGTCAAAGCAAAGCAAATACATACAGATGATTGTAAGTCCATATACATCAAGTCTCTGGAAGAATTGTGGAGTTGCAGGCTTGTACAGTTCCTCTAGTATACATCCAGTACCTGGATGGGTCTTAGTCCTTCGGTTCAGTTGCAAAATGAATAGATCCAGAGGTAGGTGTGTGTCTGCAGCTGAACAGGAACAAAGACTAAATGGATTCTGTGGCTTGGCCTTATATGCCCTCTGGCCTTGGCCATGCGCTCTTGTGGAATATTACAAGAACTAAAATGGAGTCCAGAGTCACATGGGCCAATCCTGGTAACTCTTCAGGTATGCCTTTAGTTTCTTCCTGGGCCCCTTGCATCTGTGAGTGTCTTAATGGGCCATTAAGCAGGCTATTGTCCTGCTGCCATCCTATCTGGGGTGTTGCCCAGGCAGCACAATTTGAAATACAGATATCTCAAATACATCTATAACTTCCATTTCACATATTACACATGAACATAAGTATCATCTGACTTAGCACATTATAACCTTTCTAACAGTTCCTGACATGGCATATCTCACATGAATTATTATGATTTTGACATATTGATGTTAACCCATATGTTAAATGCCCCCCTCCCAATCTAACCATCATGACACAAACAAGCCTCTATTTTTATATTGCTTCCTTTCAAGGCTAACTCTTACAAGATCTACATGTGCTTTGAAAATGACGGATTGGGTTTAACGTTATTTATCCAGAGCACAGAACGTCTAATTTATATCCATAAATTCATTGTCTCCTGTCCTGTAGGCTTTGAAGGACCATGGACAGGATTTTCTTGTTGGCAACCGATTCAGCAGGGCAGATGTACAGCTGCTTGAAACTATTCTAATGGCAGAAGAGTGCAAGTCTGATATACTCTCCAAATTCCCTCTCTTACAGGTACAAGAATTAACAGCTCTAGCAGGAAATGAAACATGTAGGGACAGATCTTCACTGAAGTCAATTGAGCTATGTTGCTTTACATCCTCTGACAATCTGATTCTTAAACATGTACAATGGTTTCAGATATTGCCTAAGTTAAAAACTCTAATGAACAAATCATGTTATGTAGTATAAGAATACGGGGTCAGATTAATCCCTTAAACTAATGGAGTCACATCAGGGATGAATTTGGCTGGATGATTTAAACATGTGATAAAGATGCCTGATTTTGCCCTCCTTTATACCACTTTTACACCAGAGTAGCTACATGAATGTCTGTGGAGCCACTCTTGATTTATATTGGTGTAAACAAGAGCAAAATCCAGCCCAGAGCATACCAATGTCCAATGCTTTGTCTTGCAAAGAGAAATGAGCCTGAACTAAAAGAGCAGATCGGAACCCCTGTGATCTCTGGAAAAAATTGGATCTGGATCCAAACGTCACAGCTTGGACCTATCTCTACGTTCCAAAGCCCCCATTTGACAGCAACACTGGTTATGAATCCCCTCAAATAATAGAGAAAAATTAGATTCACAATCAGATCTGAACTTGGTGGCTTGTAATATCATAACCATCTCTCAGCTGGTTCTCTTAGAATCGGAATAGAACAGAAAACGAGAAATATGGTAATTCTCCTTTGATGGATGCAAACAGTATCAGAGAGTTCCTTAAATGGGCCTGAGATACCTGCAGGGCTAGATATCCCAATGAGTGCTTACAAATTACTGTGTGTTTCCTTGTATTCTCAGTCCTCCAGGACCAACATTCTTCTAACATGGTGCTCAGGAGCAGTTCAGATTAAAAGGTCCTAGTACTTCCACTGCACTTCCTCCCACAACTTTCCTTTTCCAACTGCAGCGGCTGCTCCCTCCATGCAAAATTAGAATCATAGGATCTTAGAGTTGGAAGGGACCTCAGGAGGTCATCTAGTCCAACCCCCTGCTCAAAGCAGGACTAACCTCAGCTAAATCATCCCAGCCAGGGCTTTGTCAAGCCGGCTTAAAAACCTCTAAAGATGGAGATTCTACCACCTCCCTAGGTAACCCATTCCAATGCTTCACCACCCCCCTAGTGAAAAACTTTTTCCTAATGTCCAACCTAGACCTCCCCCTCTGCAACTTGAGACCATTGCTTCTTGTTCTGTCATCTACTACCACTGAGAACAGCCTACCTCCATCCTCCCTGGGACACCCCTTTCAGGTAGTTAAAGGCTGCTATCAAATCCCCCCTCATTCTTCTCTTTTGCAGACTAAACAAACCTAGTTCCCTCAGCCTCTCCTCATAAGTCTTGTGCTCCAGCCCCCTAATCATTTTTGTTGCCCTCCGCTGGACTCTCTCCAACTTGTCCACATCCTTTTTGTAGTGGGGGTCCAAAACTGGACAGAATACTCCAAATGCTGTCTCACCAATGCCGAATAGAGGGAAATAATCACTTCCCTCAATCTGCTAGCAATGCTCCTACTAATACAGCCCAATATGCTATTAGCCTTCTTGGCAACCAGGGCATACTGCTGACTCATATCCAGCTTCTTATCCACTGTAACCCCCAGGTCCTTTTCTGCAGAACTGCTGCCTAGATCATTGGTCCCCAGTCTGTAGTTGTGCATGGGATTCTTCCGTCCTAAGTGGAGGACCCTGCACTTCTCTTTGTTGAACCTCATCAGATTTCTTTCTAAAGTTGCCATATTTAGGCTGCAAACGCAACAATGGTGGGTCTATATGCCAACAAAAAATTGAATTTGATTTTAAAATATATTAAAACATTTATATTAGGGTTACCTATCTGGGGCCACTGGAGCTGGCTGACAAATGTTTGCAAAACCTTTTTTTAAAATGACATTTGCATTTTGTTAGGAATTTTCTTTAAAAAAATAAAATATGTTCAATGAGAAGTTTCTATACCCGTTCTGCTGCTGCAACACTCACATGCACATCTATACAAAATTGGTTGTGTTTTTGGTCGGGGAAAATCCCATTTATTCCTTTTATAAAAAGCTGTACTAGAAAATGGTGGAGACAAAGTTCGTTTATGTCAGGGTGCATTTGGGGTGGCAGGGAGAAGAGAATTTTGGGTCTACCCTTTTCCCAAAGTGGAGGGGAAAAAGTTACACTAAGTAAGCCAAAGTGGATTATTTCCTCACAATTTGAAAATGAAACATTTGATGACAATGAAATTTTTCCAGGACAATTGGAGTTGCTGTTAAAAGCCCAATTTTCAGTGAAAAAGTTCTTCAGAAAATTTCAACCGGCTCTGAAGGCCATGATTCTACAAGTCCCAGATGGACAGTGCCTGACACATGCAGAGAGTCAATGGGGCTTTGTTGCCCAACTCACATACAATTCATTGCAGGGTCAGGCCTCAGGGTCCCTTTTAAAAACATGATTAACATATATCCAAGTATCTTTTGCTCTGTTACTTCTTTCCTATTAAATGTTGGACCGTTTCTCATTTCAGGCTTTTAAAGCAAGGATCAGCAAGATCCCTACAATTAAGAAATTCCTGCAGCCTGGCAGCCAGAGGAAACCACCGCTAGATGAAAAAGTACTTCCAAAAGTGATGAGCATTTTCAACATTGGCAATGAATAATGGCTTAAAATCATGGCAGCTGTATTACTGTGGCTGTGCATTAGCTGATAAAACTGCAAAGTGCAGTTAATTCAAAGTGTGAAAATTAGAGCAACAAAATCAATTAACACAAGCTAGAAACTATGAATGCAAAAATGTCCTCAGTATATCCACATAACTGCACTAGCACCTGAAGTGGTTAATTGAATTATAGGCTGCACAGAGCAAAAGGAGTGACATTAAAACATTAGCTTTAAGAGAATAAAATTAAAAAAAAATCTAATTACTCTTGTTGTCTGAGTGCACTTTATTTAAAGAGTGCTAGACTTTGATTACACAGCTCAGGGCTCCCTACCCTGTCTCTTTCTGGTAGCTGAACGTGTCCTCATGAACCATTAGGTAACACCACACAGTACAGGGAAGTCTTAGAACACTACAAACTGCGAGTCACAGCATATAATTTCAGAAAAAGCCAGGCAGAACAGGTAGATATTGGCATAATGGGCAGGAGACACGTTTGAGGTTAGTCCTGCTTTGAGCAGGGGCCTGGACTAGATGACCTCCGGAGGTACCTTCCCACTCTCTGTATGATAGAATCATAGAATATTAATCTTCCTGAAGCTCACGTGTATTCAGGTATGAGGTGATGGTTCAGGCCAGCAGTTTTTAATTACCTTTCCCTCTGCAGTTATTGCTTTATGGATGTGTTCCACATGCTATCTTTTTTAAGTGAGCCTCTTCAGTACCTATTCTATTGCTGCAACACTCAGACATGCACATTTCAAGCAGCTAATGGGGCTTTTATTGATGAAAGTTCAGCAGTTCTCCATCTAAGTTTCCATTTGAGAAAAGAGGCGCTTGATTGTGTCAGGTACTAGGACTCTGGCCGGAGATGTAGAATTCTTCTTCTTCTTCACACTGATGTTCAGTAAATTCAACTGAAAAATAATGGATGCCTTTCTACAGTTCAAAAATGAAATAACGTGAAACAAGCTACACTACAGAAATATTAGCAAGACAATTCAATAAATGCCTTTGATCCAAACAGTGAATATCTGCAACACCTAATCCTCTTTCAAAGTTATTTAGTAAAAAATTAGTACCACACATTTGAAGTAGAACAAGTTCAGGGCAATAAAAATTCCCTTGACAATCATTTGAGAGTCCTTGTTAGATTTTAGTAAAACAAACTTATTTGGAGAGGGTGGCCCTGCATGGTATTTCCCATTTTAGAAACTAGTTGGCTTCCAGCATAAAGAAAGGAGGAGGATCAAAGGAATTCTGCGGCAGCAAGTGTGTATTAACCAGAATTCACGTACCCACCGAAAGTTTCTAATCAACAGTAACAACTAATTTCACA